>NC_051280.1:9767063-12722063 GCF_015220745.1 Sebastes umbrosus | reverse complement strand
GTTTTGTCTACGATCAAATGATGTTGATCAGTGTTTCCCAAAGCCCAAGATGACGTCCTCAAAATGTCTTGTTTTGTCCACAACTAAAAGATATTCAGTTTACTCTCATAGAGGAGTAAAGAAACCAGAAAAATATTCACATTTAAGAAGCTGGAATCAGAGAATTTTGACTTTTTTTCTTAAAAAATTACTCGAACCGATTAATCAATAATCAAAATAGTTGGCGAGCAATTTGATACTTGACGACAAATCGATTAATTTTACTCTTGTGTTTTATATTCTATTTTAGCTTCTATCCTAGCTTGTTATTTTCTAATCTTTAATGTTTTTATGTATTTATAACTGTTTTAATTATGTCTTAATGTTCTTTTGCACTTTGCCGCAATGTTCTTGAATGTCTATGTAAAGCACTTTCAATTGCCCTGTTGTTGAAATGTGCTCTACAAATAAAGCTGCCTTGCCTTGCCTTGCCTTGCCTATGCATTTATGCTTAAAAAAAACTGACTGAAATGATGATTAAATTATCAAAATAGTTGCATATTATTTTCCTAATCGATCATCTAAATCGACTAATCGCTGCAGCTCTGTATAAAATTCCAGCAGACCCCCTCACATGCAGAGGATGGTGTGACACCAGCGAGGCGTGCACAGTGTTGGTACCTCAGGACCGTAGACATTAAGTACACCCCGTGGAAAAGGCCCAGTGGCACGCTGCCAATTCCACACTGGGGCACAGCTGGCACTCGATATGGGTATATGCACTCCTCAGTTGTGTGGAACACACACACACACTAGCGCGCACACACACAAATGTATGTCTGTGAATGACCTTGTTGCAAGGAGAATCAATTAAAGCGACTTATCGGTCTCTCTGTATTGGACATTATAAGACATCGATCAGCAGCGCAGGCGTGGGCCCGGGCCGGCGGCAGCAGAGCGCCACCGCGTGTTGACGTGCGTGAGTTCAGAGCATGAAGGACCACGCCAAGGTAAAGACAAGAACAGCGTGAACACACACTGCATGGTGACTGTGCAGACACTTAACCCTGATGTGTGTGAGACAGAGCAGCAAACATGTGTTCACACAAATACGGGCGAGTGTGTGTGTGAGCGTGCATGTGGACAAACACCTACTGTACATGAGCACACACACACACACACACAAGAAGGAAAAATAATAACAAAAACAACTAGTCCCTTCATCACTGCCTTCCCCCCCAAAAAATGCCTCAGCTGGCCTGCTGATCGTTCTGGTCCAGCACACACACACACACACACACACACACACACTCACACACACACACACGCTCACACCAGCATCTGATGAGTCAAACTCCCCATCTCAGACTAATCAGTTGACTGCACTAATTGCAAATGCAAATATGCAAATTTATATTAATTAATTACTCCACTAATTAGTTCTCTTGTCTTTTCAGGTAATAAATCATGGTGTGGTTGAGAGGGAAAGAGAGAGACATGGCAGTGATCTTTTGTCTGCTAGAAATCCTCGTTTCAGGTCTGAACCTGATCTTGTGATGTTTTTAAGGACGCTTTTCATTAAAACTCTCCTCCGCTGAGACTCCTTAACTTTCCTCTTTTCTCTCTCTCAACAATCCTAACCTAGTTAATTATTTCAATTGATATTTTAAGTGTCATACTTCAAGGGTGGAAGCATTGTAATTTGAGAGGTATAACAAATAGCAGAGGGTTGGTAAATCAGGGTGTCTCGCTGACAGTTCTTGCCTGTCAGCTCTTTTAATTATCACATTATCAGCTTTTATAGGCACGGCGCGTGGTGTAGAGCTGCAAATGAAGGCGCCGCCGATCGCACGCTGAGTCGCGAGCATTTCTCAATTGATGTCAGCAGTTAAAGGGAGTTTGTGTGTGTGTGGATGATGAGCCGGTGAAGTGGTTGAGGATGTAGTAATGGGGTGGTGATACAACGAGATTCTGTCCAAAACCTAATTCACCGCATTACTATTTATAGATCGTTCTTCAGCGAGACCCTGTGAGGCAGAATAACGCTCCAAACCCCCAAAGGCAAAGAATGTCTGTCTTTTTTTTTTAATCCTGACACTGACTCCGTAATGAGCCTTTTACTGCTAATTTTCAGTTTCTCAACCATCTAACAACTCTTACTATTTATTTTGCATTGCTTTACGCTGAGGTGCATGTTCTAATTACTAAAGCTAAATAAGGAAGTGCTTAAATACAAGTGCAAGTAATTTATTTTGAGTACTTGTTGATGCCTAATACCCAGATGAATACCTGGGTTGCTGCTGTTAAATCATTTCAAGTTATTCTCCTCACAGCGTAAACCTGCTGTTTGCAGATTTATTGTTTTTATTTATCATAAAATGCTCCCAAATCTCTTTGTCTCAAAGTGTCTTTTTATTTCCTGTCTTTTCCTTTCTTTTATTCAACCATGTAATGTGTCTTTGAGTTTAAATCTTATTTCAAGAGAGATCTGGTAAGGAAGGACTGTGAAAAATCTGTGTTATAACGATAATGCAGACAATATTACATTTATTTACTGCTAATTTTTTCTTTTCAAACAAAAAGAAAATGACTGCTGCCTGGATTATGTTCAAGTACATACTCTGTTGTTGAAATGTTCGGGAGTCCCAGGTGGATTGTGGCAACCCTGTCTGCTTCTCAATTACGTTTCAAGAGAAACATATTTTCTCCTGGATTACGGTTGCAGACAGTTTTAAACACGTGGTTAACATTGTGAATTGAAAGAAAACAAAACAAAAATGCAAAAACACTACTTTGTTAGGATTAGGCAACAAAACGACTTGGTTAAGTTTAGTAAAAAAAAAAACATCACAGTTTGGCTTAAAATTACTACTTTGTTAAATTAAAATAAGTCGATGTTGACCTTTAGTTTCACACGGGTACGAACAAGTCTCCTTTGGAAAAATGGAGACTTGGCCGATTGTGGACATAAACACTTTCAGACTTTGACAGTGGACACTGGGCTTCACGTCCTGACTCACAAAGTGGTTACGTAACTCAACACTTTGGTTTAGGTTAAGCAGCAATTGTGGTTTTGGTTAAATGTTGATAAAGCTTTAAGCTTTGAGCAAATATTGTAAAACAAAATGAAACATGATGTCAGTGAACGTTTTGTAGATTAGGTCAATAAGAATGTATTGCAACTTGGCAGATAAGTTGGTTAAAAACATTTAATTTTGTTGAGCAACCGTGGCTATGGAACAAAATTGTTTTCCCAATTACCTTGTGGTTACAAACGTTAATCGCAGGCTGGATTATGTAAAGAAGCATAATTTTTTGAGTGAATAAAGTACAATATTTATTTACTGCACAAGAGTTGCACAGAAGTAGTCATTAATTAACATTTTTTCATTATGGCACATTAGTTAGTAAAACAAACGAGCATAAACAATATCCAGTTAAAATGCATATATAATACAGATATTTAAATTTTCAAAAAAACATTAATAAACTAAATCATTACCATGGATGCTTTTTTTTCAAATCTTGACTTGACTTGAGAGTAATAAATAAACTTTGATCATTTAAAGTCCTACATTGTTTTACAAGTAACTCAGGGAACCTTACATTTGCAAAACACTACGAGAGCTCACAGTATATCTGTACACATGAGGGAAACATGTATTTTACCCAATATGTGATTGCTTGCTCCACAATGAGCGAGCACTCGGTGTTTGGATCATTTTTAAGCTGTGTTTAGTGATAAAGTAGTACCAACCCTGTATTCAATCATGTTTCAAGGGAAACATATATTCTGCTGATTATGGTCAGATTTTTAAACAGTTTTAAACATATGGTTAAAACAAAATACACAACAAAACTACTTGGTTAGGTTTAGAAAAAAAAACATGGTTTGGCTTAAAATCAGTCCGAAACTGAAACAAAACACAACAAAAAAGCAACAAAATTACTTTGTAAGGTTTAGGCAGAAGGCAACTCCAGGGTTTGAAAAGTGAAGCCAATGCTGAAGTGCCCTAAACCTGCATTCTTTCTAATAGCCAGCAGGGGGCGACTCCTCTGGTTGCAAAGAGAAGTCTGATTGTATAGAATTAACATTCGGTTGTACTTAGCTCCACCCTCTCGCGTCACTCTTGGTCGCAAAAAAACAAGATGGCGACAGCCCAAATGACGAACTCAAGGCTTTGAATTGCCAGTCCACAAACCAATAGGTGACATCACGATGACTATGCTCACCTCTTATATACAGTTTATGGGTTTCGGCAACAGAACTACTCTTTTAGGTTTAGTAAAGAAAACATTATGATTGAAATAAGTGAACGTTGACTTTAAGTTACACACGCGACACAAACAGAGATCTCCTGGGTGAAAGTCCAGTGTTTGTTTGACCCATTCTCCACCCTGACCTCCTCCCTACATGGACTTCCGTGGACTAACATTACAAACGTTTTTTTTGATACGTCAAAAACAAATGTAATCCGCGACAAAATCAGATATGTAATTTTTAGGAGACAGGGATGGTACACAGTGACACTATTTACAAAATTTGGTTAGAAATCAGTATGTACAATTAAAAAAAATCAGAAATTAAGTCGACACTACATTACAGTCATTTGGCAGATGATTTTGTCCAAAGCAACTTGCAATAATTGCATTCAAACTCAAAAGGAGCTCAACGTCATCATGAATTGGAAGTCCAGGCTGTTAATGGCCAGAGTCCCAATTTAAATACAACCTCGATTCAAAAGAGGAAACATGTCGTAAAACACTCTCAGTGGACAAGTTTCATCTTTGTTTCAGCAGTGAAACACATCCAACAACCCCCCACCCATCCACCCACCCAACCGAAGGCACACAGGCAGCACGATGATGTGCAGAGGAGGGCTGAGGATTGTGGGACTGATTACCAGAGGCCAGGTCCTGGACTGGTGTCCTCCAGCTGTGCTGTTCTACCCAATTAGAAACTCCATATGCTGCCCCACTCAGCTGCTGAGTGGCCACACCTCCCACCCACACAGGTGGGAGCAATGTGTGTTTCTGTGTGCGTTTGTCTTTGTTGTCTATACAAACAACACAAACACTCCAGTGAGAAGGTAAAAAGCAAAGTTTCTCCTGCGCCCATTTGTGTTTGGATACAATATTTTTATAGCGCACAGAAATATGATCACCTCACAGATCTGATTTAATTTGTGTGATGGTCCACAATACTTTCTCAATCCTTCTTTACACCCAAACAAAATGACTCTGGCTGTCAACGCTCCTTTGATAAGAAACACACAGGTATTTAGGTGGGTGGCACAGAAGTGCTAATAGTATTAAAATATGGAGATATGAATAATGGATATGTTTTTGAAGATGTATAATGTAAAGATGTTAGTGCCGTTTTCAGACAGAGATGGGATGCAGACGTGAAATGTTGCTGGAGGCGCCCGTTTCTTTTTCAAAGCACAATCTGTTCGCACACGTTCAAAGTGGCGGCGACAATCTGTTGTGGTAGAAAGCGACACTTCCACACCCGGAGTGATGAGATAAATAAAAATGTGTCAGATATCATATTTAAGTAAAAGTCACATCTTCAGTTTTATATACGTATTGTATGTTAAACTCACAGAGGACATGGTGTGTGACCTACAGTTACTATATATGTCAACTTATGTGAATAAACATAAACATATTATTTGTATTCTCTGACATGAGGGACATTGTTGCACTACTCACTATGAAATTAAGTTTTAAAGTGTTTTGTCATGCGTGTGGTTCTACTGACTTGCCAACTTTTACGCATTTTTTAATAGCAGCTCTGCTTCTTTTTTTTTTTCCAAGCATGAAGCCGAGATGATTGACAGGGTTGTAATGTCGTTTTCTCACCTAATCGACACTCCAAGTGTTGATATGATGTCTTTCTCCCTCTTCCCTCATCAACTGTCCTCAACTCCCCGTCGCCTCGCTGCGTTTCAAACCTCTTCTCATTCTTTACAAAGCGGTGCACAGGAAGAGTTCTTAGTGTTCAGTGCAAATTCATCTGAAACTTGGTTTACTTCATTTATGTTAGTGGAAAAAATGTCTTGTTTTTGTTGACCGTAATGCTGCCAGTGTCATCAGACATTGGTTTTGCTGGTTCCACAATAGAATATAGAGAGGAGCCATTGATTAGCTTGCCTTTCTTACTACTTACTAAGAAGAAGTGCATTCATCCATATTGTGTCTAAAGGCCTTTACTCACCGGGGCGCGACAAATAAACAACACTTAAAGGCAAAATTATAAGTTTAGAGTACGATCTAGGCCTGTCTTGTATGAAAAGCATCTTGGGATAACTTCTGTTATGATTTGATGCTATATAAAAATACAATTTATTGAATTGTAATACTCTCTTGCAAATATTTCGCATCAAAACTATTCATACCGTCGCAAATAAGCGATCAACTACTAGGATCAAATTGACCCATAGCAGCGTCTGGCAGTCTGTCGGATGTAAATTGTTGTATAGCCTAAACAACTATGAGCTATTTTAGTTTCCTTTTAGTGAAATGTTCTGAGTGAATTTGCCTCTGGTAAACAGTTGTGCAGTGTATATGTCTAGTGTATATGTCCAGGGCTTTTATTGTGAAAGGTAAGAAAGGAAGGAGTGGATCTGGTCTGCGCTGCCTTTGAACGGTCTTGGTTCAGACTACAGAGCCTCAGTGTTGTTGTACACTATAGTGTACATATTGAATATATGTGTTCCGCGCAAAGTGATTGGTTTTTGCCTTTCTTCGCGGTGTGAAAGCTCAGAAGAATCGACCTTGTTCCGAAAAAAATTCTGTCGCTTTTTTGCAGCGTAATATTAGCGTTCTGTGTTAAAGTACTCATGACAAAAACAACAGCTCGGAAAAATATATTGACGTGCTAATTAATTGCACAAAAAGGCCTTAAAGGCCGTAAGAGTCATTAAGAGTGACCGGGGAAGAACAAGGACCTCAAGCCCGTTCTCATTACCAGGGCATCAAATACCGAGACTCTGTCACGGTGTGTGTTATCTCCGCACAAGGCACCTTTTAGCGCCATTATGAAACGGACGTTAACCATAATGTAAACCCATCCGCAGCAACAGTAAATGCACATAGAAAGGGAGGGGAGATGGACGGGTCCAACAAACACGAGGAGATCCAGGAGATCTCTGTTTGTGTCCCGTGCGTTAAGTTTCACTTTCACTTTACAATGAGCTGTTCGTTTCTGTCCCGTGTTCACAAAGTTCATTGTCATTTTCACTGTACAAATGTATTAGTTTAAAGCCCAACAATGTAGCTCTTTCCTAAACCTAAGTGTAGTGGTTTTGTTGCCTAATCCTAAAGTGATGCTCTAGGTTATAGTGGTTTTGTTGCCAAAAATAAAGTGACGCCAAGAGGCGGTATGTGACAAAATTAGGGTGAGAATGTGTTGGGACCTCACAGTGACTTTACCGAAACATGTTTGAGCTGGAGCCCGAAGGTGTTTAGCTTATCTTAGCTTAGCGTAAAGACTGGAAGACTTTCACAAAGTTGGCATTCTGACAGAAAACAGCCCTGCACTGAAAATGAAAGTGAAATCATAATTCATAACATGTAAATTCACCCCTGGCTGTTCAGAATAACTCCACCTACTTCTCCACTCCATTGTAACGTGGCTGGAAATATCTCAACATGACACCACGCCATCTGTGTTTAACTAGTTTTAGCAAGAACAAGCAACATGGTGTTGCAGTGTTAAATTGGTTTGAGTTTGATTTAAAGGGAAAGTGCTGCATGATGAACGGCAGCTCAGAATAGAGTCAACATAAAGACAGAAAATAAAGATTATCAGTGATGAATGAGGTTTTTAAAAATCGTTCTTTACTAGTGGTTCATTTGAATGTTGTTAATACCTCTTCAGCAGCCAATAAGAGGAGTTTTTCTGTCGATCTCTGGTCAATATGGTGAAGTTAAGAAAGGTGGAAGTATTCAGATCCTTTGGTTAAGAAAACATTAATACACAGGCTGTTCTCATACACCGATTGTAGTGATACCTATAAAAAGTAATGCATTGTAATATATATATTGCATTCATATATATCCCACAAAATCAATTTGTATTTAAGCCACATTTGTGAACCGGAAAGTATAATGAGCGACAAACGTCACATAAGGGAGGAGGTCGGGGTGGATGGGTGGGTCAAAAAACACAGAACATTCGCCCAGGAGACCAGTGTTTGTGTCCCATGTGAAAGCAGAAGTCAACGTTGATTTATTTGTCACGTAACTTCCATACATAAGTTACGCCACTTCCCGTGTTATTTTAACCTAAACCACAATCTTTTCCTGTAAAGACAGAAGTTTATTTTGAAAAAACTGTATGTATGTCACAAGCGGAAACTGACACGTGCATCACGTGTTGCTGGACATTCGTAGGAAAACGTTTTTTTTGCAAGATATCATATGATCCATTGTATTAGGATACGTTGAAATAGAACAATTTAAAAAAACTCTATTACAAGTAAAAGTCCTGCATTCAAAATCTTATCAGGTCTTATCAGCCAAATGTATTTGTATTAACTTGCATTGGCACTTCTATTTAAAGGAGAACTCCACCAATTTACACATCAAAGTCTGTTTACAGGTGTTGGAGAGTGCTGCAGCATATGAGGAAAAAGTTGTTTAAAGCCTTTTGTTGCTCCAGAGGGAGCTGAGTGAAATCTGATGAATTAATAACATCGGTTTGAGCTGAAGACTACTCAAGTTTGAACATTTAAAAAAATGTGGGGACCTGAATCTCCGACCGAACTGCCCCACAATGTCACAGAAGAGCAATGCCACAAGTACAAGTAACTCAAAACTACACAACTACAGTACTACTAGTAGTACTTCAGTAAATGTAGCCTACTTAGTTGCTTTCCATCACTGAAAGTTAATGACTAAAGTGAGACACATTCAGTCACAACTTTTCATCATTCTAAATGAACTCCTCACAATATTGTATTTTTTTCTGTATTTTCTATAATGCATTATTCGCCGTGTTTCCATTCAATTGGCAAACAAATTTTATGCTATCTTTTGAAATGTCGCAAAAAAATTAACACAAATAAGGCGCGTTTCCATCAAATGGTTTGAAGCGAATAAACTTGGCTACAGCGTAGTTTGGTCAGAAGTTGGAGCTGTAGGCTACGCATGGCTGTAATCCACCAGTAAACAGAGTAGAAGAAGAAGTAGAGGTTGCGAACCAGAAACGAAACAAATCCTTTTGGCCATCTAACCATCTACAAGAGACAAATTGAGAGAGAGCTTCAGGAATTTATTTTTAAAGTTGTAATTGTTTTTTCATGTCAGCTAGTGTTGGTCATGTTTCATGTTGTTCAGATATGAAGACAAGCATTCACACGTTACGGGAATATCTGGGAATACGCCGCCAGCAGAAGCAGATGATAAGTCATGTGAGTTAAATGTTCGCTACGTCCGAATTATTTAATTTTTAATTATTAATTTTTTCGGCAAAGTCGTTCCCATATCCCATTTAGCGCATCAACTCTTTTTCAAGGCAAAAACCACCTCTAGTGAGCGTAAAAAGCGTTTTTTTACCCCGCAATTGAGCAAGTTTTATTGAATTTGCCGTTTCCATACAGCTTTTTTAATATTTCAAAATGTGAATAAAAATGTGTGAATGGAAACATGGCTAGTGACTACATTAACATGCACAAAATTTTCTGACCTTATTCTGAAAAAGACAATATTCCTACTAAGCTATTTGCATGGCTAATGACAATGAATATTCCATTAATATTCCCATTTACATGCAGCCGTTTGTACTCCGATTAACGTAACCGGTGGCGAACTCAGCCGCCCTCTTTCATTCCTTCCACCAGCTTCTTGAAAAGGTTGGTGTTGTGATATTTGCGCATATCCAAAAACCTGTTGATATCCAAGTATTTCATAATGTTAAGAAGTAGGTGTGTTTCTCCTTCCGACCGGAAATGTGGGCTTTTCTTGTCGGCTATAGTTTGTTTGTGTACAACGCACAGAGCTGGCCGTAAACAGACAAGAGGCTGTAAAGACTGCCGCAAAGACTGTCCAGAGAATGCTCCTAAAACCAGAATAATAAGTCTTAATTGGAAAATGCTCCATTTGGAATAAGGCCTTAATTCAGAGTATCCAAATTAAATATGCTGTTTACATGACCCGTATCAAATTCAGTGAAATTGTTGTTATATTCGGAATAATAGTAGAATATTATTATTATTATTTTTATACTTTATTTTTTCCCTTTTTTCAAGACTGTTTTCATATATGCAATCCACTGTTCGTAATTACATGAGTCTATAAACCAACTTTTAAGTAGATGAGCTTACAGACAAACCCATCAAGTACACTTAGAGAAAACAACCTCAACATTCAAAACCGAAACAAAACCAAGAAAAGAAATAACAATAATAACAATAATGACAAAAAGAAACAATAGAGTTAAAAAACAAAACAAACAAAAACTAAAAAAAACAAAAACATACATAACAAAAAAAACAAAACAATAATAATACAAAAATACGAGAGTAATAGTAGAATATTAGTGTGCATGTAAACGTAGTCGCTGCTGTGGAGTCCACTGGAGTGATTCCCACTTTCACAGCAGATCTTTGTCTACAGACATCAGGGAGCTCGATGCCCTCGGCAACTTGCATCATCTGCTGTGTGTCACAATGCTGGAGCCGTGATGGTGGGTCTGCCCTGCCCCGTGTGCCCACCTGAGGGGGGGTTACAGTTGGCAGCCACGGCTCCTCACCTGTCAGGCTTCCAGAGAGGAACCACTTGGCTGCCAGCAGAAATAGCTTCTTCCTATTTGGGGGTCTGCCCCCAGTCAAGATGAGGGAAGCTTGGCTCTTTAAGAGTTGGGCCAATTCCCAGACACACTAGCAGCTCGTGCCACAAGGCCCTTTGATTCTGGGCTCTCGATCACTCACTCTAAATAGAGCTCTGTGCTCTTTCCAGTGGATAGACGGGGTTTAATTTTTATTAAACAGCTTGATATGCAATGTCTACTTTACATGCTGCGTGATGTGGCCGCGCGCAGTTAAGTGGCGAGAACATGCTGTCCGCTCTGGTTAGGTCAGAGGATGGATTCCCAAAGGGGCCAGTCGTACTGTAGCCTTGCTGTGATAGCATCAGGTTTTATTTACAGTATATATTTGCTCTATATTTGGCAGCTATTCTTTTTTTATTTAATTTTCATTAAGTGTGATTCATTTTCCAAGTAAAAAACATGTCAAATGTGCTGCTTTTCTTTGTCTTATATGACAGTAAACTTAATGTATTTTTGTATTTGTTGGACAAAAACAAGTAAATTGCAGACTTCACTTTGAACTCTGGGAAATTACAATGAAGGTTTTTTACTGTTTTCTAACATTTAGAACAAACAAATTGATTAATCGGGAAAAGTATCAGCAGATTTATCAATCAGTAATGGCAGTAATCTTTAGTTCAACCCCTTCTTTCCTTACTGTGATAGGAGGACAATAATCAAGATAATACACATTTTTTTGTGTTTAGGTGCTTCCATATTTGCCTGCGTGCGTATGTTTCACATATGCAATGTGCAGTTGAGTGCATCCTTCCCACAGGTGTGGCTGTTTTTCCTTTTGATGAAGGAAAAGCAAACTTATTAGCAGGTCCAGGTACATCAGAGCAGCAGTATCCGCCAGTGGCCATGTGATTAAATCACAGAGAGCGAGTCTCAGGGAGCCGGGTAATGAAGGAACAGGCTGGCGGATGCCTTCACACCCCTCCCTCCTCCTCCTTCTCCTCCTCCTCCTCCTCCTACTCTTCCTCCACCAAGTCATACTGGAGCTCAGCCCGAGCCCGGGACAGGAGGTAGGGTGGAGCACAAATACCGACACTCACATAAATGCATGGACAAACTGCATTTGCATGTACGGGAGCAACTGAAGACCAAGATGGTGTCTTTTTTTATGCATGTGTTAATACACAAAGTCACGAGAAGAAACACACACACACACACACACACACACACACACAGAAAGAAAGAGTTTATGTATCTGTAAATTAGCTTTCACGTAATAAAAATGAACAACCACCACAGGACACACACTCGTGTTTATCCAACCACCCTTGACTGGAGTTAATACCAGGAAAAGAAACTCATTTGCACATTTAACTTCCAAGCAGATTGACTATTTAAAAGAATAATGACCAAAAACAAAAGCGGCGTAAATCAACACTGAGCCAAAGCAAAAAAAAAAACAACACAAATCTTACTTTGCAGCCTCACCATATTCCTCAATCGTGCCAAAAATAAGCATTAAAAGCTCTTTAAAATACGGTTGATGGCTTTTGGTTACAGGCAGTCCCCATTTTCATGCCTGGCAATGGTCTTTTATGGCGAGGGACCTAATACAAGATTTCTGTTCTAGTGCAAACACAGTGGCCATGGGCACCAAGGAACAGCTGCCGTATAATTGAATTAACATTCGCCTTCTGCTTCGGCACTCAGCGCTGTGCTGAGAACTCATACACATCCCTCCACGAGCTCCATCAACCTGCCCATGAATATGCATGCTGCTTGTGATAAATATGCGTTCGGTGTGTAATGTTTGTGGAGCTGCCTACATGGTGGATAAAGAGCTATATACTGACTATCTTGGGAGTGTGACACGGTATACATCAAGTCCGTTGATCATTTTTAGTGCTGCAGGCCCTCTGAGGCTGAGAGAGGTGGCGTTGGGGGGGAGCTTCTGTGTGATTTGAGGTCTAACAGAGACATCTAGTGGATTACTGACTGTGAGACATGTTCATGTTATAGCTAATACGCAATACAGTTCATACTGTAGGCTGCGTTCACTAAATATAAGCAGTCTTTTGCTAATTCTAGTAATAGAAAAGTCAAATTTCTTTTTCGTCACTTAGATTATTTGTATGTAAAATCTGAAAACATATTTGCCCATCAGAGATTTAATGTGAAGGCCTGAATCCTTCCTGTCACCCTACCATTGGCTATGTTTATATAGTGGTTGAGAAGAAAATGTCATTTTATTATGTAAATGTAACTATGTAATCTGAATTTTTTATTTACAAAAGATTTCAAAGATGTGAAGGAATGTATTAAGCAAAGTAGATAAGTAAGTACAGGGACGGAAAGAGTATTACAATATTTTACTCAAGTAAAAGTACTGTTACTTTAAAACAAGAAGAACAAAAGAAAGAAAAAATGTATATGATGATGACGTTATATGATAGACCTATTGAATTAAAGAACACATTTAGGCTACAAAATAATTTAACACTGCAGTGGGTGCATTAACATTTCAGCGTATACACATCATAGTGTCCAAACCAATGATATGCTCCTGTTAGACATCACTCTACAGCCTATAGTGCACACAACTGATTATCAATTACAGTACACAACCAGAAAAACAGACAAAACTCAGACAATTAAACGAATATGACTAACAATAAATTAAAAGTCTATAGACACCACCGCGGGTGAAAACAAGCATTATTAAGCTACATAAATTAAATAACCACTTCTTATAGAATCAACAGCAGAAGAAAAACATCCCCAAGGCAGACAACAGATGTATAATATAACAATATAAACTCCACAGCGGTTGCGGCCACAAACACACATATTACAACAAAAAAAAGAGTGTACAATGTATATGCACAAAAACACAACACTACTTAGCAACTTTGACCTTGTTCTCTGAAGAAAGTTATGGTGTCTTCAAATGGGGTCGAGTTTACCGTGTTCACAAGAAGAGGCCATATGAACGCCCCCGTCTTGTTGTATTCACAACTTCCTAAGTGGAAAGTTTCTGAAATCTCAGAGTTCATGAGTTGTGACGTGTTTGTTGACGTTGTCAGAAATGGCGGAGGCCTTGGAAAATTCATTTTCGGTGCATAATAAGTTAATATATTGTAATTTCAGTCGTATGTTGTTTTTCTTCATAATTTTATAATATGTCTGAGGAAAATGTTGATATTCCTAACGGCCTCATCTTTTTACTCGGTCATTATGTCTTTTCATTTCCTGCATTATGTTACCCACTTGCTTGCTAAATTGTTAAAGACGCCAACAGTAACGTAAAATTACCGATGCTTAGCAGCAGTGTTCTCACGACTTCACTTGTCGTAAACACAAGCTCACGAGTTTCATTTGAAGGCACCATTAGATTCAGAGTGAGTTTGTTGTTTACTCACCAGTCTGACCGGCTTTATGTGAGTCCTCCACAATCCACTCCAGGTTCAACTTCTTATCTTGTTCATTCTCCGAGCAGGATATAACCAGTCCACTGTCCCAGTATAACCAGTCCACTCTGCCACTCTCAGAGTTTTCAAACATTATTCAAGCTGAGGCTCTGCAGTCCCAACTGTGACTGAGATTAACAAACAGCTGAAAGGCTTCACACACCTCACTGAAGGTAAAAGTTCCTCAGTGAATTCAGAAATCACAGCTGGAGGATTCACGGCGATCATTTCGGCATCTTACCCCTGAGTAAGCATATAACAAAGCTGCAAAAGAGCGTGGAGTGAGAGTGTCAGCTTTCTAGTGTGCTTGGAGGTGGGAATAGGCCTTTTTCATGGAAGACTGACTGCCACAGCAGGAAAAGAACAGGTGTAAATAATTAAATTAATCATGGCTGAGTTCCATTTAGCTGTTTTGATATCAGGCTCCAGGTATTGTGCCTCTCACCGGTACACTGGAATACCACAGAGCCATCATTAGTGTTATTAGTAATAACACCCTGTGGTGGAATGTAAAGTACTGTACTTAAGTTCAATTAAGTAGGTACTTGTACTTTACTTACTTTATGCTACTTTATAATTCTACTTTTATTTGGAAGGCTTGTACTTTTTACTTTACTACATTAATTTGACCGCTATAGTTACTTTGCATAATCTGATTATTATTATATTATAATCTGAATATTAAATATAAATCAACTACTAAATTATGATATATTATTATAGGTTAAGCTACCCAGCAGTATATTAAGTAATTACAATTAGCTCTACTTTTACCAGCTGCAACATTAGTGCACGTGATAAACACATTAATGATAACAGCAATGATAATAATAATAATCCAGTAATATTATAACTTGATTCTGAAATGGATTCATTTTGCATAATGAGTATTTTAATTTTGGTTCTTTAGAGTATATGTTTATGCTAGGACGCCACACATTTTAACAATACACAGCTTCACAAATAAACAACGCATTTTTAAAAGAAAGAATGGTTCAAACTGATTCAGCAGATGCAGAGAGATCCTGACTTGTATCCTTAGTGTGTGGGTCAAGCTCCAAAAGTGCTGAGCTCTATCTGTGCTGAAATGATTGCCAACTATTCTGATAATTGATTAATTGTCCATTTATCAAGCAGAAAATGCCAAATTTTCTCCGGTTCCAGCTTCTCAAATATGAGCAATTGCTGCTTTTGTCTGTTTTCTGTCATTCTACATTAAATATCTGTGGATGTTGAACTGTTGGTGGTGGTTAGATAAAGCTATAGGTGACGACACCTTGAGCTGTGGGAAATTGTGATGGTCGCTTTTTAAAGATATAGGTTCACAATTCATCAAGTCTGTCTTAAAACAATAGTGAGGTGTTTATATGAACACTGAAACAGGCTTTTTGCAGCTCAATGGGGAAACACTGTGGAAACACGTACAGGGAATTTTATACTACCTTTATACTACCTATTTTTGCACAAAACAAGGAGTGTAGATTTTGTCCCCCATCTCTTACATTGAAAGCACATAAGAATGAGATCTCTTAGGGGTCAGTATGAACAAGAGGAATGATTACAGCAATACAAAAACAGTTTCAATGCCGATATGGGCACATGATCACTGTTTTAAAAGTGCAGTGTGTAAGATTTGGAGACATCTAGAAGGTGCGGTTGCAGATTAACTAACTGAGTGGTTTAGTTTGTCCGTTCTGGGCTACTGTAGAAACATGGCGGAGCAACTTGGCGGACCTGAAGAGGACCCGCTCCCTATGTAGATATGAAGGGTTCATTCTAAGCTAACGAAAAGACAACGATTCTTAGTTTCAGGTGGTTATACACTGATGAAAACATAGTTATGAATATTTTTTTTATTTCTGCTAATAGAGCCCCTGAAATGTTACACACTGTTTCATTAAGATAGGTTTAAAAAAATTGCGAACCTACTCTATAACTATTTTCAGGAATTTTATAGACAATTCAGTGATTAATCGAGAAAATAGTACACTTCCCTGAAACTATACTGTACATACTGATCTTTCATGTGTAAAATCAGCGAAGCGCCCCTTTAAATATGTCATTTGATACTGTGGTGTTGTTTCAGAAATGAAGACAGGCACACATGATCTGAGCCCTTTGAGTCCAGATTTATTGATACGGCTGTGCAGTCACAGAGCATGGTGGCACACGCGGCCGCCTGGCCGGCATGGGACAGTGACACACACATGCATGCACATACATGCACACACGCACACACGCACACGCACGCACACATACACACTCTCTTAGTCCGTCTGTGTATTCATAGATGTCGTGGAGGATAAAGGCGGTTTTCTTTTGTTAGCTAGTTTGACTACCCACCTTTACGTTTATTTAATTAACATAACTGTTTATATGTCTACTTCTGTTTTATATAAGTAAACATATTCAGTCAGCCTGATACGGTTTATAAAACATATGAGAATTGGATCTTTAAAGTGGGAATAAAATGCGGATTATGTTTTAAGTGGTGAGAATTGTTTGCAGCTTTAAACAGCCTGCTGCATCACTTTTTCTCTCTCTCTCTCACACACACACACTCGCACACACACACACTCTCATCTCATCACACTCATCTCATCACACTCTTCATCGATAGAGCAGGTCACAGTGAGGAGATCGGAAATGCACATTAAGTATTTTTCGGCAGTTTCTCACACACACACACGCACACGCACACACACACACACACGCACACACACACACGCTTTACATCCATCTAACCTCAGTCACTACAACAGTTTGAGATCCGTCATAAAGAGTGATTGACACTAAACAAGGAAACGAAGCATTAAACAAACAACAATTAATCTGTTTCCGTGGTAACAATTACAAAACACCATGTTTAGAAGTCTTTACATGTCATAAATACAGCTATGTTTCTGATTATGGTTGGTATAAAGTCCTGTTAAATATTCATACAGTAGGCTATCACAGTAGCAAGTGAAAGATAGAGCAAACTACAAGACTGTACATGTGTTGGTCCCTTGGTACAGAAAATATATTCTGCTTTACCAAGTATCAGGCAGGCTATTTTGAGCACGCAATGACTTTTTTGTATTTGTTCTATTTATAAATCAAATTTTTTAAATGATTCTTACACTTTAAATTTACAGTTTTGAGCCACTTGAATTATTTTTCTGACTTCAGAGCTGGTGGAATAAAACATATCGAAACGACACACACACACAGGGACGAATGAAACCAGAGAGGAGAGACAAAATGACAAGTTAAAAATGTCATTACATGTTGGAGACGTACTTTTTGACAATCCGGCGAACAGTACAGTAAAACAAAAAGAAAGCTATACAGCTATAAAATAGATTTTTCTAAATAAAAAAGAGCAACATATACCACTATAAATACTTCTGCAACATCAAACTTCTGACTTTACAGACAGACTTTCCAACAGTGTCTAAAATAAAACTCTTTAGTGTGAGTAATTGTAGGAAGATATGAACAGTTTTGTTTGACTGTACCTGGATCAGTACAGATTCAAATGACATCACAAAATTAGTTTTCCTACACGTGAAAGGTGTCAAATGGAAAGTACACATATATATAGGCACACATTCAGCCAGCTGGCTTGCTAACCACTGACTGTATCTTTTAGGTAGAAAGTAGCATGTGGTTACATTACGTGACAATCTGCTTTATATATCCCAGCACGATACTAAAGTTCCTGTTATAATATAAAAATGAGGAGTGCGTATTAAAACAAAGAGGCTGAAAAAGAATTCCTACAGTTTTATATAAATGTTTAGGTGTTGAATTATTTCCCCTCTTTGAACCCTATGTTTATGTTTTAGTATATGTATCAGTATACACCTGTGCAGTATACTTTAAAATAATATGCCTTGATCTTGGCACAATAAATTTAGAATTTAAAACACAAAAGAAAAACTAAATAAAAGTGCACAATTTTTAGGGAAAACATATCCATCATTATGCAAATACTGCCAAAAAATGCTTCTTTTCTTCCAATTACACATATTAAGTATATATATTAAAAGCTGAACCAGCATTGCAGAGGTTCAATATGTTACATATGCACAGTAAGCAATATTTGCATCTCCTATACACAACATTACAAGCCTTTAAAAACCTGGCGAACGACCAAGAAGCAGATACAGTTTGGACTCATAGCCTCAGATGCATCACAGAAGCATGATGGATTCAACTGGCTAATAGGTGTACGAGCACACTGTAAACACGTCGATCAAAACATTTACACCAGCAACCTCGAAGCTGCTGGAACATAACTGTACTGCAAAATAAAATACATAGATACGATTTTCCTCTAATTCAGCGACATGACATGTTGACTCTTTGCTACAGCTTAAATACATAGAAGAAGGCATCAAGAAGAAGTCGTTTGACGAAGAAATGACACACAGTGTGAGGATATTAGACACATATCGAGTGCATGATTCATAGAGGACACAACAAATGCAAAACAAAACAAGAATGTTACAAAAGAAAAAGTAAAGAAAAAGACTTTATATATATTACAAAAACTTGAACGAGTGATATGTTTGAAATGCAAAAGTTGCATTCTAATTTTTGGACATTTCTCACTACAATATCTTACATTATATCCAAAAAAAGAAAATATCTGTTGGTGGATTTTGGAATCGTAGGATTTCTACTCCTCCTCCTCACATCCATACATGTACAAACTTTCAATATATACAGTAAAGAGGACAGAAACACAAACAGAAACAATATAAACCTGGCTGCAAGGAACACAAACGCATTAGAATTGCACAATGTCGGAGGAAAGCACTAAGAAAGTAAACATGTTGAAGGAAAAAAATGAGCCACAACTGGTTTCTTGTAGTCGCCTCAGAAACATAAGAGACTCCCAACAGGAGCTCCTAAAAGCACAGGGAGAAGTTATAGAGTGGATGTGTTAAAAGGACTTTCTAGTAAAATAGTAGCGCTATAAACCTATGAATTTAACCCCAGTGTACTGTACACATACTCGTATGCTGTCGCAGCTATAGATCTATAGATCTATCCTGCATTTCCCGCAAATCTGCGCTAATGTATTCTTCAGTAAGTACCAAAATAAATTAGCAATACTCGTGATGTTAAAATCGAACAAAGACTGTAAACAGAGGAGCACACCACAGCGGTGAAAAGTGGGATTTGTACAATGGCTACATGTCTGTGGCTGAGTTAAACACACAACTTAGAGTGAAGTAAAAGATTGGCAAACAAACAAAAAAAAGAAAAGAAGCATTTTCAGTGTCTTTCAAAGGCTCCTCTTCATTAAATCTTCTTCTGTATCGTCTTCATCAGGAAGCAGGAAGGCGGGAATAATGCACGTGGGTAGAGCTGCAAGCTCTGGATACAAGAGCCTGGGAGTATAAATATGGTGAAAGTATAAACAGTTGATCACAGAGACAAAAAAGGAAGTGAAAGTGTCAGTTTCTTGGTGTCCTGTAGAGGGCGACGCAGTCCAACTAATGGCTTCCCTCTGGTGTGAGTTCTCCCATACAGGTAAAAGCAGGTTCAGGTCGACAGCAGCGCAGCAGAGATGCAACAGTAAGGCCGTGATTCTCCACAGCTCGCTTATTCCATTGCCACCTCTGCTTTGGGAACACAAACAAAGAATATTTATAATTTAAGTGAGATTATACATCATCAAACTGATCATATATTATGGTGAAATATATATGGTGATTAATCTGATTATTTTCTTGATAAATCGATTAGTTCGTTGGTATATAAAATGTTATTAAGTGGTGAAAAATGTTGATCAAAGCCCAAGATGATGTCCTCAAATGTCTTGTTTTGTCAACAATTCAAATATATTTTGTTTGCTGTCACAGAGGAGTAAAGGAACTAGAAAATATTCACATTTAAGAAGCTGGAATCAGAGAATTTTTTACTTTTTATTCTTAAAAAATCACTCAAACCGATTAGTCAATTATCAAAATAGCTAGTGATTAATTTAATAGTTGACAATAGTAGTGTCGTAATCGTTGTGTAAAATACACACCAGTTTATTAGGTGCATACAAGTGTTTCTATTATTTTGTCTACCCCATTTATATCAACGATGGTAGGCTAAATAAGAGAAACACCGCTCTGCAACATCACCACAAACTACAGCCTCCAAAATGATTATGAAGTTGAATCAATACCAAACAGTTCAACAAAAACTCAATGTTATAACCTTGGTGACTTCTTGCAGGACTGACTGCACTGCTGTGTAGATACTTCACTTTATTTATTATTATTTGTTGTCAATAGTCGTGGGCTGCAGGAATGAACTCACCATCTTCTTCTTTGTTCTTGTTTTCTTCACCCTCTGGAGATTCAGTTCCTTCAGACAACTCTCCTGAAAAGTCAGAATTGTCGTGTTATTCATCACACTGATGCACATTAAGTCGTGGCAAACACACATGCACTCTATCCAAACAAGAAAATGAAATCCTCAAAGCCTCCGCTCTCCTTTATGAACTTTGTAAAAATATGTTCAACCTCAGTGACCTGCCAGTCAGTCTTTACAAACTCAGGTTGTGCAGCCCAAAATTGTTCAAAACCACAGAACTATATTTTTAATTCCAGGGGACTCATTCCTGCATTGATTCAAAACCAGGGCTGTCAATCGATTAAAAGAGTTATTCGCGATTTGTCAAGGATTTAATACTCTTATCAACATGGGAGGGAACAAATATTGTCCAGAAACCCTCACAGGTACTGCATTTAGCATAAAAAATATGCTCAAATCATAACATGGCAAACTGCAGCCCAACAGGCAACATCAGCTGTCAGTGTGTCAGTGTACTGATTTGACTATGACTTGCCCCAAACTGCTTGTGATTATCATAAAGTGGGCATGTCTGTAAAGGGGAGACTCGTGGGTACCCATAAAACCCATTTCCATTCATATATCTGGAGGTTAGAGGTTAAGGGACCCCTTTGTAAATGGCCATGCCAGTTTTTCCTCGCAAAACATTTTGCGCAAGTTAAAATTGCAAGTTGCATTAATGCGTTAAAAGATGTTAGTGGCGTTAAAACAAATTTGTGTTAACGCGTTATTATCACGTTAACGTTGACAGCCCTATTCAAAAAATAAAAAAAAACTACTTGTCATTCATAAAACAGTTACTGGGACCTTTCGGGGTCTCCATATTAATATACTTGGTGTAGCATCTTTATCTGCTTTAAAGAAAGTGAATGGGTACTAAAGGTTGGCGATGATGACACTGATAATGAATATGAATGATAGAAACGTTCACTGCAGCTTTAATGACCACTGAGGCATGCATCTCAGTGTACTGTATGTAAAGTGCCTTATGTCACCTCCTGCTATGGGATTTCACAGTTAAACGGGACGTACCGTTCTGCAGTGGAGGACTCTTGTGTGTGGCGCTCCCGGGCTGCGCTCCCTGCTCCGTTTCCTCCGTGTTACCATCTGGAGGTCGGCTGACCTCCGATGACTCAGGGTCCTCCCCCTCCAGTGGCTCCTCCTTTGGTTCAGGCTGTTCTGGTTCTGTGTCGACATCCTGGGGCTCCATGGACTCTTCCTGTTGGGCTTGCTCCTCCGCTTCCCTTTTAGCTCTCTCCTCCGCCTCTGAGGTCACGTGTAGGGTGGAGGTATAGGTTAGCATGTGTGAGTGTCCATGTGCATTAATTCTTACAAAAAGCCAGTGAAGGCTGAGAGAGCTCATTGGACCATTTGTTCCATTTCGGACCTGATATGAGGCAGATTTCTAATATTATTAATAATACACCTGCATTAGTTGAGTTTTTCGCCACTTGGGGGCAGCAGGAAGAAGCTGCAAAAAACATTTATCACCTTTTAAGTCGACCTGGTAAACTAGCAAACAGCTGCCTACTTACACATTCAGCAGTTTACGGAGCAACATTAGCATTCACTCAGGGTCGTGTTTTTGGTTTCTGTTTTTGTTTCTACCAACTCCTGAGGGAAATATCTGGCTCTTCAGCTGCTAAATGCTCCACTGTGTTCAACAGCTAGTCTCTAACTGTGTCTGCCTGCTGTTTGGTGCTGAGCAGGCAGTGTACTGTAGGTTTTAAGAGCTTTTATTTGCTGTTGAGAGTCGTGAGAGTGGAACTGTAAAGTCGTGGGCTGGAAAACCAAAATAATGCGCTGAAAGAAGCTAAAACACTGCATACAGCTGCAAACTGATCACCACTACAAGCAATACCTTTCACATACAGATAGTCATGTTATCGAGTGTCAGTATAAAATTGACTACAGCTGCAAAATAGTGATTATAGACACTTCAATGGTCCTACTTTATGAAGGGTTTATAAGTTGTAACTAATGACTCTATTAATGGTTAAAGTTTACTAATGATTTATAGACTGTTAATAAGACTTGGGCAAAACATTTGGGTTGCCAGGTTGTGAGGAAAACATCTCTTTGCTGTTAGAAATGTAAATAATTCTTTAATAAATGCTTCTTACAATGACCCATCGATTGAAATGATAATAAACTGTTAAATTGATTGAAGAGCAATCTAAAGATAAAACAAGTGTCACGCAAGAGGAGGATAAATATCAACCACAGTAATTTTGCACATCATGGCAACCTAAACGTTCTTATTAATGGCTTATAATAACCGATGCTTAAAGCAAAAGATAATAATTTATTCACATTTATCTTTAACTTCTAACCTTGTATAATGGGTGCTTAATTAGGAAGTGGTGTCGTCTTATGAATAAATATTTAAATAACACTTGATGCATGTGGACATACTGATCACTGTGTATCCCACACTAATGCAGATCAGTCCAAATCCCCTTCTGAGTGAGTTAAGAGCTTTGCAGCTTCATGAAATAATTGTCCCATCCTGGTGGATCTCATGATCTATTCGGACAGAAACACAAATCACCTCCATTTTCCTGTATATTATTTTTGGTGGTTTGGGTTTACTGTACCTTTAGCAGCCTGAGCTTTCCACCTCTCTCTATTCTGATAAACCTCTTCGTTCCACAACGCCTTGAAGTTCTTCAGGTCCACCGTCAGCAGAGAGCTTTGTCCTGACGAGCTGCTGTCGGAGCTCTTCCCGCTGTGCCTCTTGGGCTCCTCTGAGCTAATACTGTTCAGACTGGACAGAAACATGAGAAGGAAGAAGGGCGTTAAAAGTTAAACAAGACAAAGAGTCTGCAGCCATGGGGGGCAACTCCTCTGGTTGCAAAAAGAAGTCTGATTGTAGAGAAGTCTATGAGAAAATGAGCCTAATTCTCACTTGATTTATTATCTCAGTAAATATTGTAAACATGAGTTTATGGTCTCAATCGCTAGTTTCAAGTCTTCTTCAACACAGTATGATGTTCATTTAGTAACTCATCGTCCCATTTAGAGTCAAATAGACCATAAAGCAGGGTACGCTTTAGGGCATGGCTACCTTGTGATTAATAGGTCGCTACCACGGCGTTGTCCGGTCTGGGAGTTGTCCGTGTTTTTGCCTAGAAATGTCTTAATCAGCGTTCGGTTGTACTTAGCTCCACCCTCTCATGTCACTTCTGGTTCCAAGAAACCAAGATGGTGACAGCCAAAAACCAAGATGGCGAACTTGAGGCTTCAAAACCGCAGTCCACAAACCAATCAGTGACGTCACGGTGACTACGTCCACATCTTACACACAGTCTATGCATCTTAGTTTAGCATGCTAACATTTGCTAAACACAAATTACTGAGGCTGATGGGAATGCCGTTAGTTTTGCAGGTATTTGGTCATAAACCAAAGTATTGGACAAATTCATATTTTGACCTGATAATGGGGCTGGATGAAAAGTTAAAGAGGCACTCCACATATTTTACACATGAAGCTCAGTTTATTTATCATTAAGAGTGCTACTCAGCCTGTGTGAAAACAGTTAAATATTGTCTTTTGTTGTTCTGAAAGGAGCTTAACAACGTTTCCAAGCTTTACAAAGTGAACTTAGAGAAGTGGGCATTTACTGTAAAAGGCAGGGGTATGATGAAAGATGCTGTCAAGTTGCATCATGGGAAATGAGGAGTTCAGGGTTTAATAAGCTTGACCCATACTACCGTAGGGGCTAAAAGTCAGCATATCTCGCCCTCTACTGCTTCACTATTCTTTTTCAAATATGTCTCTTGTGAGTTCCAAAACTTTATGTAAGTGCAATACTAAATTTAGAAATTAGTCATTCCAATTCAAGATGAATGTTTGTTGAGGGATTTCAGTCTGGACCAAAGTGGTGGACCAACAAACCAACATTGCCATACCCAGTTTGGCAGAAGACACCAAGAGCTTTCAGAGTCGGAGGCACATTGAGAGAAAGACAGGCAGATAATCAGAGGCAGACAGACGTAGTTACACATGATTGAAAGCAGCTATAAATGCTGGGAAGAAACAGTCCAAGGAAACCCATTAGCACCCAGGTGTGTACGAAGACAAGGAGACTGCACAAGTGGCAACACTATCTGAGATTTCCACTCGGTTAGCTTCGACTGGAGGCCCACTGAGTGATGCTAATGACTGCTTTTGAGGAGAACTGGGAGGCTGATATTGATGTGCAGGTGCAACGGATACAGAGCCATGACTCCCCAAGTACTGCTTTATTTCCCAATAAGCTCCCTTTGAAAGACACAAATACAAGTTTCTATTTATGTGGATAGTTTAATTATTAGTAACGCAAGAACCAGAGGAATGTACTTTCTCATCTGGATGGATATGTGCATTCCAATCCAGCACCGAGGCCCACCCTTGATCGGGGACGACGAGTTTAGCATCTCTAAAATATCAATTTCAAGGTGTGTGGCTCTGCCCGATGAAAGGTGGAGACATTTCCACGCACAGAAATGGATTACTCATGGGAGACTCATCTGCTGTTCTCAATACTTCTATTAGACATGCTGTTATTGCAGAGGAGCTGTTGAGGTTTAAGCACGTCACCGAGCGAGCAGTTACTCAGACAGGTATGAGAGGTGAAGGGTAGAAAACTGTAGATTTTCCATTCTTGATTAAACAGGCTGGTTGATTAAAAATGTACTCAGATTTGCATACAGTCTCCCACTTCCATCTGCTCAGTCCTCCTACTGAGCAGCATCCAAACTTCTCCATTCCAAATGATCTCTCAGAGGAAAGTGCTGCAGCTCACCTTGAGCGTCTAAAGCCGGCAAAACCTGAATGGGAGGCCTCGTCGATGAGCGGTTTGATGATACGTTCCATCATGTCCGTCAGCACAGTGAAGGTGGGCACCACAATGAAGTCGATGAACCCTGGTGGCAAAGATATCAGCAACATAGTGTCAGTTTATACATGTTCACATTCTTTATTTAAAGCTGCAGTGGGTAGAAATGGAGCAAATATGATTATAAAAGGTTATTTTTATAAAACGATCACTATGTCCTGACAGTAGTGCATGAGACAAATAATCTGAAAAAAATCATGTGCCTCTATGTCCTCCGGTGCTCCTAATGGCATCTGCAAGACTTCACAGACTGGAGGAAAACAACCAATCAGAGCCAAGCTGGAGCCTGACGTCTCTGAGCAGCTGTCAATCACTCACGAACTCCGATCAAAAGTTAAAACTAGGCAGTGGGCGGTGCTTGGTATTTCCTCAACTGATCTCAACATGGCTGCCAGGTCATAAACTTTCTCATTTTAGAGCTAAACAGTACACTACAAGATGATTCTTGAAACATTTGAGGCGATAAATAGACATTACAGTAACAGAATATTGATTCATATTTGATCAGCGCTGCCTAGTTTGACTGTTTGATCGGCGTTTGTGAGTGATTGACAGCTGCTCAGAGACGGCAGGCTCCAGCTCGGCTCTGATTGGTTGTTTTCCTTCGGTCTGTGAAAACTTGCAGATGCCATTAGGAGCACCGGAGGACACAGAGGCACATGGTTCATCTTGTTGTTTTTGATATAGATGTATAAAAATAAAGACAATATCTTTTCAAAAGAAAATGTAATTTTTCTGAAATAAACTCGTGCTGGAGCAGAACTTGTATACCCATACAGAAACACAGCCTTATATGGTGTATGTGAAGCTGAAAGAGCCACTCACCGATCTGGGACTGGGCCACCATTGTGGACTTTCGGTCGCAGAGCGGAGAGAAGGGCAGGCCGAGCTCTGATTCTTTGTCCCCCTGAAAATACAGCAGCTTCCTCAGTCAAAATCATTCTCAGTCTTTGATTTCTATAAAAATGCACCCCACTCTCCAGA
Organism: Sebastes umbrosus; assembly: GCF_015220745.1. Classification (NCBI taxonomy): domain Eukaryota; kingdom Metazoa; phylum Chordata; class Actinopteri; order Perciformes; family Sebastidae; genus Sebastes; species Sebastes umbrosus. The sequence goes on along the minus strand of NC_051280.1, from coordinate 12,695,637 downwards.
CATGCACACACAGCCGACAAACACACTCATACACACCGCCACCGTACACCATGTGCTCACACTTCTATCAACAGGCTCTGGATTCGTCTGGCCCCCGCCCCGAGTGCTTTTGGGCCACAAATGTGTTTCATTTTCTCTTCTGATTTGTCACAAACAGATGAGTTGTGGAGTCGGGAGGCAATGTTCTTTGGAGAAGCTATTTATCGCCAATTCATATCCCGGGAGATAAAGGCCTCGTGAAAGCAACCACAATAACAATAGCACTGATAATGTGAACAATGCGGATTAATAATGGAAGACATGAAAGCAATGTGGCACCAGTTAGACGCATGTCCCTATTGTTGACATTAACAAATCCACAATCTATTATTTATAGCCATATGCATCGTTTTATCAAGTAATGTTCTACATTTTAATCTGCCACGGTGCTTTGTCAAAAATGACAAGGAACAGAGTGTCTGCAATGCAATTCGATTTATGAATCTGACTGCGTGTCTCACTAAAGTGTTTTGAGGGGTACAGTTGTGCCGAAGCTCCATATTAAAACATTCATTCCCTAATATCATCATTATTTTATTCGTGGTGTGAAAGAATCCTCACACACATGGGGGTAAATTGGAAAAATAAATAGCTTTTGTCGCAACCAGTGCAATCCTAAACACCAGCACCAAAGGAGCCGCTAAAAGCAATTTAGGTGTACTATCTTGAGAAAAGATAAATCAACTCTAGTGTTTTTTCATCTTTCGGCAATCCTCAGAAATCCTAGAAGAATAGTTCCTCCCCAGGCTCATAGCTGGTCCAATAGAGCATTTATTCTCACATCTCTTTTGAGTGAGCCAACATGGTCGAAAAGTCCTTTAAGTGATCAGTTTTATTTATTTGAACATCTAAAATTCCACGATAACTGGGTGAACTTCTCCTACTGAAGAAGATCATGTGACACGATCCAAAGCTGAAGAGCAGCATTTGTCTGCATTTAGGTTTTCCAGTTCAACGGCCCTTGCTTAATGGCATTGTTTACTGGGACACTCAAATTGAGTGATGCCATCATTGACCTTTCTGTTTCATCTGTACTCTTCCTGCCACAACAAGTCTCATGTTTCTGTTTGAAACGGTTTTCCAGAAGTGATGTTTCAACTTCATTTTGTAGGCTGTAGATTATAGTGTTGTATACTATGAAGGTGTTTCTAATATTTAGCTCGGTGTATGTGACCAGTTGAAAAGCATGTCGTGTTCTCTCTACATGCATCTGAATCTTCAAACCATTGAAGCACACACTGGACCAGCCAGCAATGCATTACTCTGTGACCAGGCCATGTACACCCACTCACCTGTCTGAAGAACTCCTCCAGTAGAGAGGTGGTCCAGCGGTGGTGGAGGTCATAACTTTTGGCCGGGTGGCTGATGTCTGCAGTGTGCAGCAGCAGGGACAGGGCTTTGGGCTTGTCGATGCTGCAAAAGAGACCGAGATGCACAATTTTAAAATACTGAAATCCACATTACTCTCCTGAATATGACTCAGCTAAATCATTACAGGTGCAGCCGAATGGTTTCGGAGGCAACATAATAATTTGAAATGAGATCACCTTTGTGTAATCAAGTTTTGACAAGGGATTTTAGGATAAATACACCTGTATCTGCAGGCCAAACCCCTGCTTAGTCAATGTCCTGGCAAAACTACATCATGAGGAAAAAACATTTCAGACAAATCTACAACAAGGTTATTGGAAAAAATAGCAACCAAGGGAAGGATGCAAGAACATTTCCAAGGCACTCAGTGTCCCTGAAGACGGTAGGGTCCATCATAAAAAGAAGAATGGTTTGAATGTGGCACAGGTGCAAATGTGTCTACAGCAATCTGTTCACAAAAATTGACTGTGCAAGAACAGCATGATAAAATGTTAAAAAGTGAGAGGGGAAAAAGAGTAGGTAAACTTTTTTATTATTATTATCAGAATGGTGCCTGGTTTTAGGGGTAAAAATGTATCAACATTGGGCATTGCAACATGTCTTGGATACAAATTTTCCCTAATGGCTCTACAGTTATGTCTTTTTAGACTTAAAATAAGTTTAAAGGGATACCAATAGTCGTGTTCGCTTTGACTGAACTCTAAAATGCATTTTTACACATCACAAGAACTGTAGATTTTGTCCCGCATCACTTATATATTGGAGCTGCTTTAGAGAGGAATCACCTCACAGCTAGTATAAGGACAGAGGGAACACTTACAGCAGCCAACAACTACATCAAGTCAATATGCATGACTATTGTTTTACAATAGACTTGGAAAAATGTGGACCTATAAAATGTGAACCTATTATTAAAGAGGACCTATTATGCATTTGTTCTTTTCCCCTTTCCTTTAGTGTGTTATCTGTTTTTTGTGCATGTTAAAGGTCTGCAAAGTTACAAAGCCCAAAGTCCAGGCCAAAGGGAGTTACTCTCCCCCACAGAAACACTGCTCCTGAACTGCCTGAAACATTTTGCTTGAAGTCCCGCCTTTTCTTCCGTAACATGGTGATGTCACCAAGTACCCCATTTGCATAATACCTGCCTAGCGGCCAGTTTGGCACGCCCTCAAACAAGGCTAGTTAGAGTGGTGTGAGAACAATAAAGCGTCTTTTGAACATTAAAGCATGTAAACATGTTCTAACCCAAACCCAAGACACAACTATGCACCTGGAAATTAGCATAATAGGTCCTCTTTAAATGCAACATGTGCACAAAGAATTTGAACTGGATCACATCTACTGCAAACAAGATGTAGTGCAGAGCAGCAGGTGGAGTATAAACTCACCATTCCAGGTTGCATAATTGCAAAAGATGCATAGAAGTCAAACGTGCAAGATGTAAGATCCCTCAAAACTTATGTTTTTGCAATGGCTGACTGCAGAAGGGTTCAGGAGACTGCAGGTGTGGGAGCATTTCTGCTTTAAGGATAAAACTGGTGATATTGTCAACATGAAAAGTCCAAAACCAACAATGCATTAGTCTGTCTTTTGATACTTTTTGACTTCCCTACCCTGTCTCAGCCCCAAGTGCATTGGTTCCTATTGAAGACTTCAATCTTTATAAAAGGCTCACAAATATACCGTTTCATAAAAAAAGGCTTGGTAATCTTTAAAAGTAACATTACTCAAACACTAGTAAACACTAACGACTATTTTCAGTGGTGGATTAATACATATTTGGTAGTGAGAGGACAGTGTATGTGGGATTGACTCAAAATAAACTGTGTGTGTGTTCATGTTAATACAGAAACCCAGCACAACAATGCGGCTCATTGGTTAGTTTTAATAGCTTTTTGGGCAACAATGGAGCTGTAGGACAAAACTTATTATTATTGCATCATTGGGATGAATTCATTGTTGGTCTTTTCATGGGATCTGCTGACAATAAGACATCCTTTTCAAGTGTTGTGATGGCACTGATCAAATGGAGGCACCCCCAAACTGTCAAACTAGTGACAGACAAGAAAATGGTGAAATATCTCTCTACTAATGCTCAGTAAACAGATGCTGAAATATACAAAGATGTCTATTATCATTTGCATAAAAAACACACATGTACATCCACCTAAAAACAAAAAAAACACCTCCATCAAAAATAAATAAATAAATAAATACTGTCTCCATTAGGCTAATCGGTTTTCTACGCTGGAACACAGTGTGAAGACACATCATCTCACCTCATCAGACATCGGCGGTGCCTGAGATATCACCTGATAACCATATCAAAATATCATGTTTAATGGACTGACGCATGAATGAACAGACACAGACCAATATGGAAAACAGGCACACAAATGAAAACGTGCACACACACACACAGCACAAGGTTAAATAGAGGTGAGAAAGACCAGCTCAAATATCCCCCCTCATTCCATTTGTGGCAGATCGAGTCTTAAAGTGCACTCAAAGCAGGCCTGGAGCAGACTGGTTTGAATTACTTCACATTAGAGTCTATTCAGCATTACAGCTTCCTGCAGACTGCAATTTCATTTATGTGCATGCGTGTGTGTGTGTGTGTGTGTGTACCCTATACTGTAGCTTGATGATTACTTTCCAGTCAGCACTCTTTGAAAATTGAGATATACTATATTCACAAGTATAGGAAGGCAGCATAATATTCTTGATTCCTACATATGTTCTCTGCTTATCTCCACGTCGCTGCTTTCTGAGCAGTCTTCTAGTGCTGTGCATCATCACAGTGAAAAGAGCACCCCGAAGGTCAACAAGTTTCTTCGCCCGTCAGCGCCGCAGCTACATCAGAAGTGATGACTCATCACGTCATATGATAGTTTGCTTGATAGCTCTCTTTTTATTTCTGTTTGCGAACGGCAGCTATGTGACTGCAATGTAGAGCCTGCTGTGCTCAAAATGTGTGAAAAGGAAGTTCTGGCTGCAGTCTGGTGACCTCGGGTGCAGCAAAAAAAAAAGAAAATCCATTAATTTGAAGCATATTCACTTCCTGTTGCGATAAAGCTGGCCTTGTCCAGTCCTCCTCGCACAGAATTCAACCTGGCTGAACTTTGACTTGCTGAATTGAAGAATAATTTATGTTCTTTATGTGATCTTTTTTATTTTTAATTTGGGGGAGGTCAACAACTGTTCTTGAGAAATGCCTAAAAAGGTTTACAACAAAGGGAGACTTATAATACTGTACAGACGAATTTAGATTTTTCTCAATTAAATTAAATATATTTGCCAACACTAAACAACTGCTATTGACTGCAAGTGGTGAGAATGTATTTATAGCTGCTTTTTGTGTCGAATGTTATCACCTGGTTGAATGGGCGTTATCACCGGTTATATATGAGTTAGAATGGGCCTGCTACACCTACTAGTATGTTCAGAATCATCTATTCACATGGTTGATCACGATACGAATACAAGACGATGACGTCGACCTCTAGAGGCCGTAGTAATTCTTACAGGAGCAGAGGAGGTGTGAGCCAGGTGATGTACTAAAGAGCGACAAAGCCCGTTTGGGGTGGCGGTCAGGGACGATGGATGGGACAAACACAGGACTTTCACCTGTTTGTGTCATGTGTGAAACCAAAATTCAACGTTGACTTATTTTGCTGTGTTTTTGTTACGCAACTTACATGCTTATTTTAACCCAAACCATGATCTTCTCCTAAACTTAAACCTGCAGTAGGAAGAATGTTTTTGACATCATTGGCCAAAAATTCCCAAATAACATTTCAGCACATTGTAATTCAAGCGTTCTGGGAGAAAACTAGACTTCTGCACCTCCTCATGGCTCTGTTTTCAGGCTTTAAAAAATCTAGCCTGTGACGGGAGACTTTGGCCAATCACAGGTCATTTCAGAGAGATATTGGCTGTTCATTTAACGGAGGCAGCTGTCAATCACTCGTGAACTCCAATCAAACGGTCAAACTAAACAGCGCTGATCAAATATGAATCAATATTCTGTTACTGTAATGCCTATTTCTCGCCTAAAATGTTTTGCTCCGGCTCGTGGGCGGTGCTTGGTATTTCCTCAACTTATCTCAACATGGCTGCCGGGTCACAAACTTACTCATTTTACAGCTAAACAGTATTTGATCAGCGCTGCCTAGTTTGACAGTTTGATCGGAGTTCACAAGTGATTGACAGCTGCTCAGAGACAGCAGGCTCCAGCTCGGCTCTGATTGGTTGTTTTCCTCCGGTCTGTGAAATCTTGCAGATGCCATTAGGAGCACCGGAGGACACAGAGGCACATGATTTCTTTCAGATTACCTGTCTCATGCACTACTGTCAGGATATAGTGACCGTTTAATAAAAATAACTTTCGAAATGGGTGTTATATAAATACAATGGTGCTGGTAAAGACAATATTACATAGTTTGTGGGAGGCAAATGTTTTCTAGCTGGCCGTCTTTTCTGTAGCAGCCTACAGTGTGCCAGCAAACCTGCCAGCAATATTTCTGTCGCCGGCTGTTTTTCACCACAGTGTGCAAATAAATTCACAATGCCAAATCTGGTGTGAGAGCACCATAACTCTGCTGCAGACTTTCAGCCCAGAAACACAAACTATCCTGTGTTTGTGCCTGAGAGGGCAATGCCTCGCTGTATACTTGTACTGTATAATGCATGGTATCTGGTACTATTTGGCCACAAAGTCCTCATTCCGTTTCAATATTTTATTTGGAGTAAACAAAACCTGCACAACAGATATCATCCCACTCCATTTGATATAAACATGAATGTTTGTCGTGTTGTGAATGTCTGAGTGCACCCTCAGGGCGGAGGTAATTGGGTTGTAAACAGCTGGAGGTTAGTACACAGCGGCTGATGGCAGGATTAATGAGGATGTAAATTGCTGGGACGAGGGCAGGCAGTGTAAACAGTAGTGAAAGAAAAGTAAACTGACCCCTCAGGTTGTTGTAGGAAGTTCTTCATGGTCTTAACCTGCTGGAAGTGGCACGACATATCTGTGGCCAGCACCATCTCCACCACCAGAGCCCGCAGCTCTCTGGATGAAAACAAAGGAGAAAGGGAAAACATGAGCCATGTGCTGTATAATGAACTGTCAAACTCACAGATAATAAAAGACGACTTATTTCGGAAGTCGCAAAAAGTAAATGAAGCCAGCCGACGCAGTTTTTGAGAGCTATTTATAATATCTGCTGTGACAAGCCCCGGCTTATGCTGTGAGAAATCGGATTGCAGCTGTCTCCTCTAATATATTATCACACATAACAGTTCCATTTAGCACAAAGTTGTTGGACCTTGAAGGTAATCCAACTTTTCAGATTTTTTTTTTCACATTTGTTAATCTTGGAAAATAAGAGATAAGTTCATTTTGGGCTTTGAACAGGTGATGTGTACATTGTGAAAGTGTTCTGCTTGACCTGCCTGGTTTCCACCTGTCATGTCTATCTGTCTCTAGCTACAACATCTCTGACTTTTATTTCCCTTTGCTGACACTCAGCTCCTTCATCTCTCTGTCTCTCTTCCTCTTATTGTCTTGTCTAAGTATCTCTCTCGCTGACCTCCAGTCATCCTTGGAGAGGTTGTAGAGGATGTTCATCTCATCGTCGTCCTGCAGCAGGCGGTAGGCCGCGCTGACATGGTGACTCTCCAACACTGAGCGATCATTGTACAGGATAGCTGTGTCTGACCTGTCAAAGAGAGAGCAAAGCAATAGTTCTATTGCTCTATATTGGAAAGAACAGCTTATAAAGAAATAATGAAACCCTCGATGTTGCAACATCTTCAATTTATCTGTCAAAATTGTCACTTAGGAGGAGCTCCATTGTAGAAAGGGAGAACAAAATCAAACAAACAAAAAAAAAGATTTTTCTTACCAAAAATATAAATAAAGCAATATACACACTTTCAAAGATATACAGGTTCTACACAACACAAAACTGATTAGTGCTCTATAAGATAGGACCCTCAGTATGTTATTAAAATTGACCACTGCCACTATAGGGGTGGAGGGAAAATCGATACAGCATAGTTCCGTGATATTTTGCGTGGCAATATTTTATCGATACATGGACGTCACATATCAATTCTTTTTTATATAAACTAATAACCTCTTAACAATCCGACGGCCGCTATTCTGCCTTTCAGAGGTTGTAGCGGGCTCAGTCTTACAGCGAAAGTGAAGATACTGATACATGTCATCTTAGCTTGTCGGGAAGAATGCTAAATAACGCTCCAAAGTTACGCTAAATTTTGGTGAGGAAAAACTTGCATGGCCATTTTCAAAAGGGGTCCCTTGACCTCTGACCTCAAGATATGTGAATGAAAACTCTGAGATGAACAGTGTGAAAACTGTTTCTTACTAGGTAAAACAGATGTTGACAAACTGCATACTTTGCAGTTGAAAAAAGGTAATAAATCGCAATATATCTTATCGCAATAGTCAGCATATCGCTAAATGTTTAAAATCTCAATAAGATCGTGTCGTGACTTGAGTATCGTGATAATATCGTATCGTGATTCCCACCCTTAACTGCCACTAAGGTGTTTGTAAAGATTAAGATTAGATAACTATCTAGTTCAGTGAGAGTAAATCAGTGAATTTGTTTGAAAATAAAACATTAAATAATCTGGAAGGTTTCCCTTTCTGAAATGTATCATGTATAGAAAACATTTTTGGACAACACTATTAAATAAAGTTTTAGAAGTTCAACTTTGTGAATTCAAGTTATCTGGACAATTGTACGAAGAGCTGTAGAAAATGGACTTGTAAGGATTCACTTGAGAATTGTATTAAGACGGTGTTTGTCAACAAAATGAGTAACTTTAATTATAATTATAAGGAAAGGTTTTGTTACAATGTGTTCTCTCCAACTCCAGTTCTCAAGGGCAAAGAGTCTGGAGTTCATTTGGACTCCCGTCCTGCCCCAGTGTTATTACTGCACTGCAGGCGATCTCAGTGTGATTGTAAAGCCCCCTCACTGCAAATGAAAACATTGATCGGGTGAGTCACAGCCATGCATTTTTGATTTTATGATCCATTACCTTGTCTGAATGTGGAAGTTGTTTGTGGTCCCCGTGTGCTCGTAGTCGTGCACCGCTGCCGCAAAGATCATGGCAAAGATCTCAAGCTCAGTCAACCAATGCTGCAGGCAAAAGAGGAGAAGAAGAAGAAGAAGAGGAGGGGGGAGGGAAGAGGTGGGGTGTGAGGTAAAGATAATGAGGAAGAGGGGGATATTAAGAGAAGTATATAGAAGGAGGGGTGGGGGGGGATGAAATGGAAAAGACAGCGACATCGACAGGAGAGAAGGAGGGGAAAGTAATGAACAGAAGAGGAAAGAATGGACAGAAATTAGAGGAGAGAAATGAGAAGCCAGTGAATGGAAAAAAGGGAGAATGCAGGGAGTGGTACATCACGACAGAAAGATGTAGAGGAGAACAGTGATATAAAGGATGCAGAGGGAAGTATTTGGCATGAGGAATACATTACCGTCAGGGATAAAAGAAACAAATGGGGAGGAGAAGATAGAGGAAAGGTCAGATGAGCAAAAAGGAAGCTTTAAATAAGACAAGCTCTATTGAGAATCACATTTTAAACTGTCACTTTAACACTCCTTCCCCTCAGACAGGGTCTAGGTCTGGTTCGTCTCTGTTACCAAATATAAATGAAAAAGTCAAACTGTCTTTAATTACATTACGAGTTAATGCCGTCACAAAACCTTTCAGCTAAAGTTGCTTATTGCTGTTTTTATTATGTGTACAGCCCTTTGAGGCATGCTTTGTTATAATGGGCTATTATAAACTTTAACTTGACTTGACAAGGTGAGGATGTACATAATACTTTTCTATTTACGTTTTTTTTAGGTCGAGTTTAAACCTTTTAAGACACAATTCGTGACTACAGCAAAGAGGAGGATGATGTGAAAGTAGCAGCAACTGTAAAAGGAATAGCTCAACGTTTTGGGAAAGGTGTTTATTTGTTGTCTTGTCGAGAGCAAAATGACAAGATCAATACCACTCTCACCCACTCTGTTTGTACGGTGAATATGACGCTGCAGCCAGCAGCCAGTTAACTTCGCTTAGAACAAAGACTGGAAACAGAGGGAAACATCCAACCTGACTGGCTGCAACTGACACATAACCCTGCGTAACACCACAACGTGTGATTCTTACACTTCAGTTTTTGTGTGATATGATGTGTTAGTTAGAGGGCTGTCAATCGATTCAAATATTTATTCGCGATTAATCACATGATTGACCATAGTTAACAACGATTAATCGCAAATTAATCGCACATTCTTTATCTGTACAAAATGTACCTTGATGGGAAATTTATCATGTATTTAATACTCTTATCAACATTGGAGTGGGCAAATATGCTGCTTTATGCAATTGTTTGTGTATATTTTTTACTGGAAATCAATGAACAAGACAAAACAATGACAAATATTGTCCAGAAACCCTCACAGGTACTGCATTTAGCATAAAAAATATGTTCTAATCATAACATGGCTACCTCAAACCCAACAGGCAACAACAGCTGTCAGTGTGTCAGTGTGCTGACTTGACTATGACTTGCCCCAAACTGCATGTGATTATCATAAAGTGGGCATGTCTGTAAAGGGGAGACTCGTGGGTACCCATAGAACCCATTTTCATTCACATATCTTGAGGTCAGAGGTCAAGGGACCCCTTTGAAAATGGCCATGCCAGTTTTTCCTCGCCAAGATTTAGGGCAGGTTTGGAGCGTTATTTAACCTCCTTCAAGTTAGTATGACATGGTTCGTACTAATGATTCCTTAGGTTTTCTAGTTGATGCCAGCCATTTCACTCTAGCTTTAAAACTGAGACCACTACAAACTAAAAATCGCAAATTGCGTTAAAGAAATTAGTGCATTAAAATAAATTTGCCTTAAAGCGTGATTATGGCGTTAACTTTGACAGCCCTAGTTGATTAGTGAGCTTTAGGTAGGTGGATTTTGTTACCTTCTCACAGAGCTAGGCTAGCTGTTTCCCCCTGTTCCCAGTCTTTATGCAAAGCTAAGCTAACCGGCTGCTGGTAGTAGCTTCATATTTACTGTAAAAACTAGTGTTCATTTAGTCTAAGTCTTAGTCCTGAGCTCAAAAGTCCAAGTTTGTATTAATCCTATTTAGTCAACCTCATCGTTTTTATGTTTCATTTTAGAGAGGTGCTGATTTGATTCTGCAATTTGTTTGGCCTTAGTTGTAGTGTTGTACTAGACTGTGTTGCTACCATTTGCATAAACTGCATAAGATAAGATAACCAATATTTAGTTTTAGTTTTTATCTTTTAATTCCATTTTAGTCACCTCTTTTTTCGTTAACGTATTATAGTGAAATTAACACTACAGTCATGAGAGTATTTCTTCCTCGTCTAATTCTCGGCAAGACAGTAAATAAGCGTATTTCCCAAAATGTCAAACTATTCCTTTAACTGCCAGAAAAAAACAGTAATTGTGAAAATTGAGTTTCATCATGTGAGCAACACCCACACAACCACCTGAATCTAGAGGTAAAGACATCAATGACCAAAAGGCTGTGAATAGTGTGTGATTTTATTTATAGGTGTTGATGTTTAATGTGTGAGTGGCTGCAGCATCCACACACCTGTGAGTGGGAATTTTCCTCTGAGATGTGCATGCATCTGAGTGCACTCACGTACACAGAGTGGGGATTTAGCTCAGGACGCCCAGTCGATATTGGTGACTAATCAACAGTGGGGGATGGGGGAGTCATTAAGAACGGGGAGTGGGGGTCGGGAGGTGGATGGGGGCAAGATGGCCGATCCATCCTTCAGTATATTTCCTCACGGGGCCGGCTTTATGAATGACCTGTTGATTGTTGATTTAATGGAGTCTGGAGGGCCTGCGAAATGATAGATGCTGTTCTCCTGCTCTCCCAGGAGCCCGTGGTTCTAGCAGTAATGTGGTTTACTTCGCAAGGCGCTGCCCAAAGAAACGCACCATGTCGACAGCTGTCGCAGCCACCTTATTAAGGTGATTAAATAAAAACACTGGAAGCGGGGGCGGCCAGCTGGTTGGCTGGTTTGGGACTTTGAACTTGGCTTTAGCGAAGCTAAGGTTTTTTTGGAATGAAATCAGCATCTGAAATGCCCTAAAGTCACTCCAGTGGGAAGCAGTGAAATATAGGTCACCAGATGGAAAAGGAACAAAAGCAACATGAAATATGAAGGGCAGAAACGAGGCAACGTTTGGGCAAGACGACAGAAAACATTTGACTTCAAATGTTGAGCCGATGACCATTAATGAATGTCACATTTTGACAGATATTCTAAGAAATGCGGGTTGATGTTCTCAAAACCTGCCCTGAGCAAGACTGGGATGTCTTGTTTCTCTAATGAAAGAAAATAATAAAAAAAACAAACCGTATTTAGAAGATGACATGTCAGACAAAGCTACAATTAGGCTCGCATACAGCAGCTGACAGAGATGTTCTGAACACCATGTGGATAAAATGATTTCCTATTGGGAACCAAACCTGTTTCGCCTATATGTTCAACTGGTTTCGTTGGGTTTTTAACATGTAGGTCAAATCCTACTCACCACCATGCCAGTCTTGAGTAGCAAGTAGTGTACAGTCTGTGTGACATCAGCAGCGTGCATCAGGTTGTGGTAGGGGTTTTTATGTTTGCTGTATCCCACTTCTAGGGCCTCCACGAACGACACCACCGCAGAGATCGGGATCTGACAGCAGACAAAAACCACAGCGAATGATTACCAGTTCAAAAAAAAAACAAAACACTGCAGACAGTAAAAAAAACTTCTTAAAGCTATTGAGCGATTTAAATGATGAGCGCATACAATTTCAATGCACGCACAGTTCCCTCAGCATCTGAAATTGATGTCATAAAATCGCGGATCGTGAATCATTTAGGCTACTGCAGACCACGATTACATATTCATGTCGGCTTCATTGCCAGTGTCATTTACTCTAAGATGCTGTCACTTAAAGTGGAGTGTCCTCAGCTATAAGATGCTGTGGAAAATTATTAGTATCAGATGAGATAAAGTATGTCCAACCCCCTTCATAATATGGTCATTGTTGAAATACAACACGATCTAACACTTAAGAGATGGAGAAGTGAGTGTGCTGACTTCCATCAAATCAGGCTCGGTGAAGGGGAACTGGGAAGGTTATTGTGATCTGCACTGAATATATCTAGTTTCTCCTTGTTTTAATGACACAAAGCAGTGACCAGTGGTGTATATATATACATATTAAGGTATGTTATATCCTTGTGGCTTTACCTTGAAACGACTAATGAGGTCGTATCTTGTGAGCAACTCGTAGAATATGAATTTAAGAGCGTGCTCCCCGCTGGCCTCGTTTAGAGCGAACACGTCAAACGACCACTTGTCAACATGCTGTGTGGGGAAGAAAGAAAATCACATAATGACATTGCTGCTCCTCTAACAATGTATTCATTCAAAGTCTTGTAAATAGCTGTGTAGTTAGTGTACAAATGTTTCATATCTGTGTGCTTCTGCTTTGGATGTGTGTGCACGTGTTAATACCTTAAGCACAGATATGACAGAAGGGGGGTAGCTGAGTCCCACCATATTGGAGGTACGTCGGTACATCCTGTTTGGATGAGATAACAACATCAAATGAAGCGCACCGCTGAGTTTAAACACCAGAGGTTACCACACAGGCCCCCAAACCACAGCCTGCGAGGTTCCCCACCAAGACCCGCTATAAACCCTCAAATCAACACAACTCAGCAGGAAACTGTGTTGAAAAGGTTAAGTTGAGAACAGCACCTGCAAGTCAGCTTTTTTTTTCACATGAGGGATAGAACATAGATTCATTTAATCACTAAATGCCAAACAAGCTGTGTAATTCTCCATGACATTAGTGGAGTCTTTAGAGGTAGTTGGGAGGCAAAGTTGGTGTACACTGCTCAGCATCTCAAAAACAGTGGAATACAACAAATAATGCCATTATTTTGAAAGTAGATGTCTTACAATAGCTTCCATGAACGCAACTAAATAGCAAGCTGGCCATTTTGTCAGAACGGGACATTTTTTTCAAATTTAAAATGTTGGACACTTCATGTTTCATCTCAGTTCCACCTTGTCATTTTCATCCTCCCCTTCCCAATCTTTCCTCATTGTGAACGTCTGAAAACAGACGGCCCTCTGTAAAAACAGATTAAGAAAGATTATAGCTTACATGTTTGAGGCTTACTGATTTGAACAAATGCATGTTGCATGTTAGTGTGTGATAAAGCACAGCCTTGGAGAGGGAGAGCCGTTTGCAACTCTCTGAATGATTGTGTTTAGCCGGGCTTGCCAAGGCTGTGATGATGTATGGTGGACTCAGGTGAGCGAGTCACTGCGGAGAGGATGCACACACATATTTCCAACAGATTGAGATGTTAAAGGACTAGACCAGTTTTCAAACCCAGCTGTAGCGCTGTGGAGTTTTGAATTGTCTTTTTCACCTTCTCGGCTGCCTCTATGTTTTCATTCGAGTACACATTCAAGTTCAGAGAGATTTGAGAAATATGCAAATCAACAATAATCCAACCTAGACAATTTCCTGTATCCAAAATTACTCCCCTGTTCACTTACAGTATTCACTATCGCAGTATCACTACTCCCTATAGATCACTCAATAATTTAGCAGTAAATTGAGATTCCAGATATTCATAAATCATAGTTGTTTTACATCATCATTGAAGTGTTTTGTTGTACAATTTTGGCATCTATAAAATGCAACACATTGCATTGCATTGCATTGTTATCAGAAAGCAATGTACATGGTTAAATTGTGGACATTAAGTATCGTGTAAATTCCACACAATTTAGACACTGAAATAAAATGGAGAATAAACATAGTGCACTGTATAAGGGCTGCAACTAACAATTATTTTCATTAACGATTGATCTGCCGATTAATTTCCTTATTAATCGTTAATTGTTTGTTTATAAAATATCAGAAAACAGTGAAAATGTCCTTCCAACTATCCTACAGTGCATGGTGTCATTAAATGTCTTAATGTCTCAAAAATATTCACTTCAGTATGAGACCAAGAAAAGCAGCAAATTCCGATCAAATCATTAGAGAACCTGGAAATAACCTGTCAAATATCAAAATAACAGCTGATTGACTTTCTTTCAATGGACTAATTCTTGCAGAAGGAGATTTTGGACATAGTTATTGTGCTCACTGTGTTGGATTACCTACAAAAAGTTCAGTCTCTACATGTTTTCATATCAAACTAAAAATTAATTTCTCCCCGGAAGGTTAGAAAATCTAATTTCAAAACGCTAAAACACTGTGTAAAATGTCAGTAATGTAAAGGGTATGTGAAGAAAATGCAATGAAACGTGTAAGAACACGTGGTTGTGCATTCATTATTCAAGGCCAAACTAAAGATGTTGATAGAACTCCTTTAAGTCTGTCTGGGCTTCGCCTGATAGATGATAGATTTGCGATTTCAGTAAGGGAAAGATAAAGGTGACAATCCATATTAATTATTCAACATTGATGACTACTTGCCGATATGTGAATGCGTGCTTGTGATTAACACACACACGTTTACCTCTCAACAAATATGCCAGCCTGGACGGCGTGGACGATGCTGCGGAAGCGAGGTTTCTCTTCATTGCGGCGCAGCATCAGGCCCATCTGGCGAGTGAAGGTGGAGGCCAGCCAATCCCTCACCTCTGAGGGCACCGACTCTGACTGGATGTCACTGAGCTCATCCTCTGTGTCCACCAAACGCCTGAAGGGAAGGAAGAAGGGAGGGATGTTAGCTAAAAGATGAAACCACGTGGAAAAGGAAGGGGAAAAACAGACAGATGCAGAGAGGGCTTACTGAACTATTTGGCATTTATCACAGCTCTACTTTCACAGGGGATCAAACTCAAAATCCCAGCGGTGTCCATCAAATAACATCACCTCTTATATAACATCAAAACATCCCAGGCCTCTTGAAACACGATGATGGGGAGTATTCAAATCCAATTGTGTGGCATAATTCCCCACAGCTACCCTGTTGTGTTGACATGTACAGCGGATCAAGAGCAAAGCCTGTTGGTCTCCACCCACTGAACTGAATACATGTTCTTATGGCAAAGAGAAAGCATTCACATCGCACTGATAATCACGGTGCTACATGGATTCTGCACTGGATAGTTCATCATCCTCCATCCTGGAGTGGTCGTGCCATCGCCGGCCCTAATCTGGTGGGATCTAGATGACGAGAGGCTTATATAATTCCATAAGCCTGGTCATATCTTGGATGCTGGAGCTGCACTACACTATTGACATACATTGACCTTGTATATTCCCTAACCGTAACCATACCGTAACAACGATCTTTCCATGATCTTAGCCAAGTCGTTGTCTTAACCTAACAACTGTATAGGGGGTGTCAGATCAGTTATTTTGTTGTTTAGGGATGAGACGTTGTTGACTATACATCTGACCACATTTGTCACATAAACATCATATTCATCGGTGTAAGAAGTATTTAGGTTATTTACTGAAGTAAAAGTAGTAATAACACTGTAAAAATACTGCATTACATTTAGAAGTCTTGCATCCAAATGTTACTTAAGTAAAAGCACAGAAGTAAGTCAGAGTTAATATTACTCCGCCAAGGAGGTTATGTTTTCGGTTCAGTTTGTTTGTTTGTCTGTTTGTCATGATTACGGAAAAACTGCTGGCCCAATTTTCATGAAACTTTGTGGAAGGGTGTAGCTGGGGCCAAGTAAGAACCCGTTACATTTTGGACCGGATCCGAATCACGGGGCGGATACACAAATTCGCTTTCACTTTCGTTAACATGACGAGATAGGGCATTTGGTCTGTGCTCTCCAAGTGCCCTTCTAGTTATATTATTGAATCATTGTTATTGATGCATGAACATGTAAGATGTAGTTAAATGTTGTAATTGGTCATGGTGGAGTTAATTTTTACTGTTTCGTATGCTTTTGGGTAGTTTAATCTATGACTAGAAAGGCACTCGGAGGGCACAGACCTCCGCCAAGGCCAAATGCCCTATCTCGTCATGCTATCAAACGTCAAAAATAACTTATGTATCCCCCTTTATTCTGATCCACACCAAAATAGAACAGGTTTTTCCGTGGTTCATGCTACACCCTTCCCCTAAGTTTCATGAAAATTGGGCCAGTAGTTTTTCCGTAATCCTGCTGACAAACAGACAAACAAACCAAACCGAGAACAATACCTCCTTGGCGGAGGTAACAATACATACTTTATCTGAAAAGATAGTAAGTACTAGTAGCTATAGCTGTTATATAAATGTAGTGGAGTAAAAAGTACAATATTTCGCTCTGAAATTTAGTGATAAGTAAGTACAGAACTTCAGTAAATGTACTTTATAAGTAGTTTAGAGTTAGACTTGGGAACCGAAAGGTCGCCGGTTCAAGTTCCCCATGGACCGAGTGTAGACTGGTAGCTGGAGAGGTGTCAGTTAACCTTGAAACTGTTCCCCGGGGGCTGTATAGTAGCTGCCCACTGCTCCTAATATACTGTATATACTTAGATGGGTTAAATGCAGTAGCTTAATTTCACTGTGCTGTGCCATGTAAAATGTGTGACAATAAAATTGGATTTACAGATATACATTTAGTGTATCATTCGTCATAATGGTGTGAGATTCTGTAACCAAGCAGAGACAAAATGGTTAAAATTAAACTAGGAATTACAGCACAGGTCAACTGCCATACTATTGATCGTCATCCATTTTCCAAAGTCTGGTTTTTATCAGTGCTGCGCTGTTGTTCTGAATAAATGAACCATGTCAATACTTGGTCCACTGTAGAAAGCTATTGTTTTCTTACCTCGTCTCCTCGATGTAAACGGATTCCAGCACCGACGCTGCATACTCAAGGTTTTTCTTGAGGTCAGTGAGGGAAGCCTCTCCTCTCTCCAGTTGCTTCACCAGACATCGTAATCTAAAACAGACATTCAACAGTCATTTAACAAATGGAATTACTCCCTTGCCATCTTGACATGATAAATTAATTGCAACGATATTGGATTAATGTGGTCTGGGTTCCTGGTGTGCGCTAGGCAACATTTTTGTTGTCGGTGAAAATAAACCTCTTGGTCTAAAACACAAAGTGGGACAGCAATAGACAGCAAACATAATACTATTTGACCAATAAGCTGAATTTAATTGTGGTGTTGGGTGAAGTACAACCTGGCCAGCAGTGAGCCAACACAAAACCAGAGAAATCTGGTGTTTTTTTATCTTTCTATTTCTGATTTGGTATTTATATACGGAGCGGACGTCGGCAGTGGCCGTAACAATCAGCTAGCTCCAGAGCTCTGGTATCGTGCATGCTGGCTCACTACTGGGACACCTAATGGGAATGAAGCCATTATTACCGTTATTAGTTCCATGTGTGCATTTCCTGCTATGACAAGCCGACATGTCTGCAGACTCTGGTTGGACTCATTTGCATGTGTTGGCTATTTGAAATAAAATAGCTTTAATATTGCAGTTCTCGGTGCTCCTACAGTACTACGTGGCTTTTCATTTTATTAGATTGCATAACTGGATCGTGACACTTGTTCTGCCCTTGACTGGTTCAGATTGCATTTGTGTAATCTTGAGCACTCCCACAGTAACTCATAAAGACAGCAAAGTGTTTTAAAAAGTTATTACATCTTTAATGGTGGCAGAAATGTCTAAGCAATTGCTGATTTTGTGCGTGACAGTTTAAACGTTAGCTTAAAAAATACTGCTAATCACCGCATATACCAGCTGGGTTTATAAAGTGTTCTATATATAGTTAACTGATTTTACACTACACTATAATGAGGCTCTTTCCTGCATGCAAACTGTATTATGTGGTGTAGGTTTACCTGGAAAAAAATGAGTAAATTTAATATTTCAGCAACATAACATTGCAAAAGTGTGATATCACTGAAACGATCAAACACCATCTTCTCTGTGATATATTTTTCAACACTAATTCACTTGTGGCCACAGATCAATGTGTGTAATGTTATTTCAAATAATCTCGGGCCCTGGCAAAAACCCACTATAAATAGACACCAAAGAGCAAAGCAACTTAACATCAATTTCTGCACAGTGCAACCTCTTGCTGTATACCACCTGCTGCTGTGCTGGAGGTCACACGCTCCCTTTCACAGTGAATGCCCACAGAGGCTACGCTTGTTGTTGAATTATTAAGCAGAAAGGTGGAGAGAGTAGGAGGTTTCAGATGCTCACATTGATTACATTCCCTGGCATCGGTTGCAATTTTGACCAAGTAAACGCTGCAAAATGTTTCTGTGAAGAAGGTTGGGGGAAAAAAGTCTCAATCTAAATATTCATGATTGTAGTTTGGCTCCATTTATTTATTTTTTTATGGCCAAAGTTGGGGTTGGGGTCTGAATGTGTTGTGCGTTCTTTACAGAAGTGAAACATCCCCTACATGCTACCAGAACATTTTCAACGCTGAGCAGACTTTCTTTTGTCAAAAGAAGCCCTCAAAAATGGAGGAGTAGTATGCAATCTAACTCTATATCTATCTTCAAAGCTTCAATGTGGAACACTCACATATACTATCTGCTGTGTTATAATATCAGGTGGGAAATGCTGAAAATATTCTGGGTATTTCCTCAAGTCCACCTCTGCAAAAGCGCCACAAAGTCATAATTTCCATATTCATGCAGAAATGGCTGTTTCCCACAATTTCATGGCAATCTATCCCATAGTATAGCAGACATTTCACTCTGAATCAAAAATATCAACCTATAGGGGATCATCAAAGTCATAAGAACACATTGTCTGGGAACCATGAATGTCTGTTCAAACATTCATGGCAAACCATCTGATATTTGTTGAGATATATCAGTCTGGACCAAAGTGGTGGACCGACCAACCAACAAACAGACCAGCATTGCCATTCATAGAGCCATGTCGCTAGTGACGCCCAAAGGCAAAACATCTGATTGCACGAACAAGATGAATCTGTTCCTTTAAATAGGCCTTGTGGAGGTTTCTTGTAAATAAACAAAAGTAATGTTCACTTGCAGGGAAAAAAAGGGGGGCCAGAGCACACTGATAGGCTTGCAGTCTGACTGACTTTTGTTCACATTCAGTGTGTATCCTTGAGGTCTAACAAATGTGTCAGGTGTATTTCCTTCATCATAAAACATTTGCAAAGCTGATTGTTTTTTTTTAAAGTATTTTACATCCTGTATTGTTTACATCCATGTTTTCTAACTTGCAGTCATTTTCTTCCCTTTCTTTGCTGGCACATTGCAGCATATCTTGGCGTGTTACCGCCTTCTGTTGATCACTGTTGAATAGCGTGACAGCATTGTTAGCATAAGATAAACAAAAAAAAGGACCCACTCAGAAAAAAAAAAGACTCCATAGAGCTATTAGAGATCTAAAACCTCTAAAGAATCTTTAAATATGATAACAGCTCTTTCGCGTGCTGAAATCTCTCTCTTGAGCTGCTGACAGCTATTTTAGGAATCATAAGGAAGTGAATGGATGGAGGGTAAGCTGCAACTCTACAATCACAGCACATGTCATTTGGTTGGCACTAATGATGGTTATTAAGAACAGCTGTGTGCCAGTGAGCTGCCCTGCTAATACACAAGAATAGAAAAAAATACCCTACCTCCTTCAACAAAGCTCCTTGTCAGACTATAATTCACCATAAATGTGGAAAATTTGTTCTGTTGGTCTTTGACTTTACATCCTGAATTGCAGAGGTGCAGGCACACTGTAGTCACTTGGAAAGCCCGCGACATCAGCACATGTAGCCTACTGAAATAAATGTCTCTGGTGAGTGCTTCTGTAAAAATGCTTTGTCACAGGCTCATTGCTTTTGTTCGGTTGACAATAGACTAAACTGAATGGCCAATCAATTTTTTGTTGTTCACTCAAAAGATAATTTACCAGATGTGGAGCATCCAGGAGGGCTTTATAGTGAGAATTAATGCTTTTTCAACAACAATTTAGAGAAAGACATCTCCTTTGTGCATTGCAGGATGCAGGACAAAAGTGAAAATCTGATACAACCATTCAGAAATAAACTCTGTCGACTACAGGCTTGTGATGATGAGCCGAGTGCCAAAACGTACGATGAATCAATGTCGCTGACAACCATAACAAAATTGGCTCATTTCACCTGCTGTCATTACCAAGGAAGGCAACACGCTCGGGTTAATAGCATGGGTCAGGCCCAAAGTAACTCCCGGGCACAGAGCCAACTCTGGGAAATTCAGTTTAAGCCAGAGGAAAAGCCGCTAGGGTGGAGGGGCAACAGCCTTGTAATTTGCTATGGCTTAACACTTAGTAGTCAGGCAGCGAACTCATTTTTTCAATTCCCTTCATTATCAACTTCTCACTCTTGATTTAAGTGCTCCATGGGAAGTTAAAGGGAATCTACTCTCTGAGAGTTTTGTAAGTCAAACAAGTTGAATCACATGGATTAAAATTGTTAATAACAGCAAAAAATGAAAGGAGAAGTAAACGATTAACCGACTGATGGGATATACTGCACATAAACATTATAGTGTATAAGATGCTTTTAAGGCTTCAAATAATAATTTTCATTATTAATTAATCTGTTAATTACTTATCTTCTATAAAATGTCAGAAAATGGTGAATATCCAAATCCACAGATTTTCAATTTACAATGAAATAAAACAGAGGAAAACAGAAAATCCTTACATTTCACAAGATGGAACCAGAATGTTTGTGTGGTAAATGACTTAAACGATTAATCAATCAACCAATCGCTTAATTGTTTCAGATCTAGATGCTTTAAATTTTAAGAAACCATGTGATAAGTACTAATGAACCAGATAAAGTTATGCAACGGTGATACTGTAGAGCAGCACAGTGCATGTAGGAATATAAATGTAAATACTGACAGTGATGTGTGTTAAAATATAAACAGAAGTTATTAAGTATATATAAAGAGTATTGCCTTGAAATACATTCTGCTCAAACTGCTATCCTGAGAATATTGCTAATACATATACATGAGATGTGGTTGACAGTAGTGATAAATATGGTGAAGGCAGTGGACTCAGCTTAGTGATTTGGGGTTATATAAATAAACCTGTTGTGGCTGCACCAGAACGCAAGCAGCTCAAACTCCTGCGTCATCTCAGTCTGAACAACGCTGTGTCATCTGCAAACTGATGTAGTTTGACAGAGAGCTTTTATTGGAGGTGCAGGAGGAAACAGCCCACAGCCCTGACCAGCTCCATATGAGTTCAGGGTCATGTGTGCTTCTCAGACTTATTATGTGATGTCTCCTGTTTGACAGCTCAATATTTCACTGACTGCTGCAGCCGAGCAGGGTAAGCTGGTAAAGCTTGACCTGTAGGAGCTCTGATATTACCACCTAAAAAATCCTGACATGTGTACTTGAGCTGTCATGATTTGAGAAATGAATGTCATCACATATCTTTGGGCTTTATATGTGAACTGTAACTGGTCTAATAGTGAGTCTGTGCTGGCTGGGAAGTGGATTATGACAGTTTTTTCAAAGGTATTTTAACTTCAGAGGTCAGAGTTATAGGGCTTTTTAGGTAGGATTAGTACATTTATGATTGGAAAATCAATATTTTAGCAGAATAGGCACATCAGTTTGCTTTTTATTCCAAGTCAAATATCAGACTTCAGGGCTTTTTCAACTTTTTTTTATTATAGTATAGGAAACATTAATCACCAGCTACAATCATGCAGCACCTCCTAACCATAGTCTCATGGATGTTTTTTCCAACTAAATTGACAAATTCCAGTGGCCGCTAGGTTAAGCAGGCCAGGGACAGAGCGAGGCAAAGACATGAGCCTCCAGCTGTCTGCCTCTATATCTGAAGATGAGAGATTTATTTGTTTTCCCTCAGATAGGGTGAGCAGAGAGCCCAGAGAGGAGATTAGAGTCGGTATTCAGTATCTTCCTCCTCTATTCTTATTGCCTCCAGTTCTTTGGCCCCAACTGACCTGCTCAAAAAGAGAAGAATGGAAATACAAAAAAATGAAAGGACTGGTGTCAAACTAGAGCCGCCCTGCAGTATACGGTGGGGCTCCACAATGCTCAACCTCTCGACAGCTGTTGTGACAGCCAGAAGAGAACATGAAAAGAGAGAAATTAAACAGCAGAGAGTAACGTAGCAACAGCTTTTTCCTTCCTCTAACAATTGCTTTGTCACTCAAGCAAAAAAACACTCCCTGCATACCCGCAGGGAAAAACATAAAAAAAAAAATGAAATGTATTCCATTCTGACCTAACTCATAATAAAAACAGGCCCATTTCTGCTTTGAGAAGCCGCAGCAACAGTCAGAACCTATTTTCCACACCGCAGAAAGCAGGGGAGAGGATAAATGGTGCTGGTTGAGGAAAGAGCGCTGCCTGGATGCAGAAATTGGTCACCGCCTGTGTTCCAATGACATTCTAGCCTAGATGGTGTGTAATCAATGGCTTGGGGTCAATGTAATCACCCGGGGAGATTAGCGTGCTTTCAGGGAACACACACAGGTTTTCAGGCTGATAAGCGTAAAACAAGGTCTGTAAAAACATGATGACTCAGTTAAGCCGTGGTACCACTTATTCTGCAGCCTCTACTGTGATTTGTTACTGCAGCGGAGAAGAGGTTCGTCAATAAAATACTAGAGTCCTGGGACGTCTACATTTTGGCAAGACAGATGAGGTGAAGCAGGAATCTGAGACATGGTTTAATCTGGAGTTGGCCTCTGATCAACAGAGCACAGCTCACTGTTTTCTACTGTGGTGAGCATTCAATTAAACTCTATTTAACTCATTGGATTTCCTCTACAACATACAGATCAGCCATCGGAAATGGCTTGCTGTTGGAAGAGTCCTATGATGTATTTGAATGGAATGAACAGATATGTTTAAGTAGTTGTAGCATCTTTGAATTATTCTGATGACATACATTTGTTTTTCAAGGAAATTAAACGATTCCACTGATTCCACCAAAGTAAGTTTGCATTTACTTGTATAGAAGTTTTTTATACTGTCTGCCCGACAGTAGACAGCATTTAAAAAATGATGATCAAAAAATAATTTTGAATTTGAGCTGAAATAAGTCAATCTATGAATTTAAAGAAAATCTCTATACATCTTTATAACTGATTAATCATTTAAGTAATTTTTCAAGCATAATGTCGCATTTTCTGTTCCAACTTCTCAGTTGTGATGAGTTGCTGCTTCATTTTGTCTTATGAGACAGTAAACTGAATAACTTTGGCGGTTTCAACTGTTGGTCAAACAAAAAAATACATTTTTAAGACATCAGCTTGGCCTTTGGTAAATTGTAATGGTTAATTTGGATTATTTTCTGACCTTTTTGCAGGGCAAATGATTTATTATAATTTTAATGATAATGAAAGGCTGCCCAATTTGAATGGAATCTATTTCTTCCTCAATAGATGGCATTATGGAAAAATAGGGATTTTCGCAGATGTCACTATATAACTGTATTTGCTAAAATACTGTATATTTTCTTTAGAATGTATAAAATGTGTTCCCTCTGAGCTTTTGATGACAAATAATTCTGCACAAATTTGGAAAGAAAAAAATATTAAAATGAAATGCATTGTTAAACATTGCCAAATATTGTCTTCAGATTCATAAAACATTCGTAGTACAGAGAGTACAAGTCAGTGTGTCCTGTTAAAATGTCCTCCCTCCTCTCTTATTCAGTGTTGCTGTGGAACGTGAGCTAAATGCCTAAATAGTATGTCAATACAAATGTTAATGTGACACCCACACTGAGCACACTGAGGTGGCCATTCAGTTTTGGGTGGGAACAGCAACAGCCGGCTCTGGCTGAATGTTTATGATGCCGTTGATGGCTCCAATTAAAATTACAAATACTGTTACAGTGCAAGCGAGCTGCACTCTCTGAACAATATTGGTAACTCCTTCAAAAAGTTCCGATATCTGTTCTAAACAAAGCCTTTCCCGTGGGAGGTTGCAAATGACAGATGTGACAAGAATGGCGGGGGACAGAAGAAAACCTTAAAAAAGATCAGTGGTTGGCTGAATGCAGCCCACTCATGTCAGAGTCTGCCAATCAAAACCACAAGATGAAGGTAAAAAAATCTTCAATAACGCTATGAGCACAAAATAAAAAGGGAGTCAATCCTTTGGATCAAAAATCTTTGTTCATATTGTTGAAGGTGAAATGAATCCAGTGGTTTAATGCAAAAAAGAAAGACTACATTCAGTGAAAAGACCGTGCAATACATTTACTGTCCATTCTTTGTTGAGTATCCACCATTTATGCAAGACACCAAACACAAACCCATGAGCTATTTTGAGATACCATGCAGTCTTTTTTTCTGTAATCACTGAAAATGAACAAAATTAGCAATGATGTTATGCACGATTCACTCAAAACCTTCACCCAGTTTAGGTCAATATAGCACAGATGAAACACTGAGTTGAATCTACCCAGTACCAATGGCTTGTTTGGACCCAGTGTTGTAGGAAATTGTTTTTATATGTATATGTTTTATGTGTAGCATGTTCATAAAACAGAGACAACATACCCGAGTTACCACCTGACTTCAACCTTGCATACCACCACCTTCAGTCCTCAGCTCCATGTAAATCTATAAAGTTGTTTTATTGCCTTTAATGCAGATGTGAAGCATTTGAACATACACTATATATATCAGCAATATGACCCCTTTTAACAAAATACAAAGAGTAGTATCACAGGGCATTGTAAACATGGTGTCCATGGTTACACCAATGTGGACATAAAGATATAAAGCCGTCAGAAAAAGCAGCTTCAGCAAATTCCAGCCTGCACACAGTGACTCAATGAGAGGCAATGGACCATTTGGCAACCGCAGAGGGTGGGTGTTTGATTTACCAGCAGCCAAGTCATCATTTTAAAAGGTTGAGCATTCATCTGCCATATGGGCTTTTAGCGTCCCGCTTCATTCTGAAATAAAGCACCATGAATTCATATTGCAACCCAAGAATCTTTATTCAAGTGCAAACTATGATAAGGTTTATTTCACAGTAGATGATAAAAATGGAGACTGTTCTGATGTTTTCCTGTGTATTCAAATTGATGTTTTCCTGTGTCATTAAATTGATGTTTTCGTGTGTCATGAAGTTTATGTCTTTGTGTCATCAAATTTGTTTTCCTGTGTTGTTAAATTGATGTTTCCGTGTGTCGTCAAATTTATTGTTTGGCGTGTCACCAAATTCTTTTCATGTGTCATCATATTGATTTTATGTCCTTAAATTTATGTTTTCACGTGTTGTTAAATTGACGTTTTTGTGTGTTGTGAAGTTGATATTTTCATGTGTCGTGAGATTGATTTCATGTGTCGTTAAATTGATATTTCTGTTTGTTTTCATGTGTCATCATATTGATTTTATGTCATTAAATTGATGTTATTGTGTGTTGTCAAGATGGTGTTTTTGTCGTCAAATTGATGATTTCCTGTGTTGTTAAATTAATATTTTCTTGTGTCGTGAAGTTTATGTTTTCATGTGTCATCAAGTTGATGTTTTTGTGTTGTCAAATTGATGTTTTCGTGTGTCATCAAATTGACATTTTCGTGCTGTGAAATTGATGTTTTTGTGTGTCGTCAAGTTGATTTTTTGGTCTTAAGTCAAATTGATTTTATTCCTGTGTCGTTTAATTGATGTTTTTCTGTGTTATCAAATTGATATTTTTGCGTGCTGTAAAATATTTTTTTTGTCTTTCGTTAAAATAGATTTTTTTCTGTGCTGTCAAATTGATTTTTTGTCTTTTGTTCCTTTTTTTTGTCTTCCTTTTCTTTCTTCCAAAAAAGTTTGGTTAACCAGGGGTTTTGTTTACAACCTGTCTGATCATCTCACAGCGTGTGTTTCTTGTCCCATTTGATTTTGTTTCAGCAACGTCATTGTGTTCCGAGATCTCAACTCTTAACTTTAGTGCAATGTTTGTATTCCCAATAGGAGCAATGGTCAAAAGTATGGAAATAAAATAAAAACTAAAGTTTGAACATTTCCGAATTTGACACTCCCCAATGATGCAATTCAGCAATGTGCTACACTATATACTTTTTTTCCCAAAAAAACTTGCCTTCCTTTAAAATCAAGCCTTTATTCTCCCCATAAAGTATCCTATACGTTTAATTTGATCCTTTTCTGTAAACTCCATCATCCTGTTTCAACAGGATATACATCACATGTAGCAAATAATGATACAATTTAATGGCACCTTCATCTTTCGAGTTGGCAGGTAAGAAAATGTTGAGAATTTGTTGGAAGAATATTCTTTAGACCAAAGCGTTTTAGAATGCCAAAAAATGATAATGATGTCTTACTGTAATTATCAGAATTGTAAATGCCATCACCATTTAAAAAAAAATATGTCTTTTTAATGGAGCATAGCGCCTCACCTTCCGTGCAGGCTGACCACATAGAGGGAGAACATTAGGTTTTGAGAGATTAGAGAGGCTAATTAATATAATATGAATGCAGTGGGTGTAAGTATATGAGTCATTGTATTGTTGTATGTGCGTTAATGAGCAAGTGTGTATGCATTTTTTGTTGTGTCTACAAGAATCAAAAGCTTTTTTCTAAATCCAAACTACATTTCTTTTAATCCCAGTAAGCAATTTCTGAGTTCTTGGAAGTCATTTGTTTTGCAGGGAAATACAACAAAGCCAACAGCTTAACGCAGTGAGTCTGCACACAAGCAGCATTACGACAAGCTCAAGCAACTCAAGCTTTGTGTACCTGTGTGTGTGTGTGAGTGTGTACTAAATGTGTGTTCTATGTGTGGGTGTCAGCATGATCTGGGCCTTATGTGACGTAGCTACGGTAGGCAACACCCAGTGGAGCACGTCACAGCGTGGCCAGCAGCCAGAGGAAAGTCCCAGACCTGACTAATCATACAGAGTAGGACACTGCTGGCATAGCTGAAGTAACATTTTACACCTGCTTGGAAAATACTTAAAAGAGGGATATCCCAAAAATCATCTCACTTAGTGCATGAGTAGGAAATGTTCAAACCTTATAATTCGAACATGTGGTTCAGCTGATTTACTCAGTGCAAATGGGTATTCTCAGTGTTAAAATTAGAATTATTATGAGGTTAAATTTGCCGTTAGAAAAATATTTACTTAAGATGTCAACTCTGACTCCAAGAAATGATGTTAATATATTACTAATCGATATTACCAGACGCATATCAATGGCAAAAATTTTTTCAAGTGAAGGAACAATCATTGCACGCAAATTGCAGGAAGGTGGTTAGGTTTAGGTCAATTCTGGCACTTGTCTTGTGCTTCAAATCCCTTTTGACTTTTTCAATGTTTAACCAAAGATCATGATCTTTCTTTAACCCAACCAAGTACAGTGAGAGCCTTCAAATTACCACAAAAAGACTCGGTCAATGCAACTTATTGGTCCCTAGTTGTCTGCTTGCCATTTCAAACAGAAAATAACATGGTGGCCTGCTTGTAAACTTTCTGTTATTCCATCTAAACAATCCACCAAAATCTACTTCTGAAAACATTTTAGTGAGAAATAGGCTATGCCACTGCTGAATCTCGTTTCATTTTAGAACTAGATCGCCTAGTTTGACAGCTTGGTGCAAGTTTCGTGAGGGCTCATTTGCATAAAGGACTGGTCTCTGCCTTTTCATTTTGAAAGAGAATCGGCCAATGAGGAAACTCCAACACTCGGCTGACCTATCGTGTAACTTCATCACTCAGTCAGTCAGTGACAGACTTTTGCATTTGTAGGGCTGGCCCTCTGTGGTCCAGCCAAAAATTGTGTTCATTGCACTGAAGTTGCTACGAGCAGATATTGTATTGCAAGTGGCCAGAAAAAAATAAAATAAAATACATTATCAGTGAACATTTTGCAATATCAACATTTGTGATTTGGAAGATACGTTCATTAAAGCATTCTTTATGTTGATAAAAAAAAAGAAATTCTGGTGGCATTATATTTTTCTCAAAACCTTGTTTCTAATGATAAATAATAGTGTATGAACGTAATTTCTCAGAGACAGGGTCAACTCTGTACAATTGTTTGACGACAATTTACTTTACATCACCACACAAACTGGTAGAGTGTCAGCTCTGGACTGTCCAAATAAAGTGTGACTAAACATGACATGGTTATAACCCTTTACAAAATCAAATATTCATCACATCTCCTTCCCAAGGTGAAATCTGCATGAATATAATCACTGTGAATAACACAAGTCACCAAACACGCCGAAACCTGAAAGAGCAGACATGGCCAATTAATACTGTGACTCACGCCATTAATTAGCAGAAGAGGAGAAATGGGTAGCGAGGGAGAGGAGGTCAAATAGAAGCAAACGAACTTACAGTAAAAACTGCGAGTGCACTGGAACGTAGACACCATTGCAGGATCGCATAATTAAGGATTTAATGGACTCACTAATGACTGTACTATTGTCCGCCTTTCGTTTTAAGGGGGTTTGAGCAACACATTATGGAAAAGGGAAAGTGTTTTTGAAATCTGCTGTAACAAACAAGTTATTTCACATCACAGTCACACAGTGCTGCCGGAGACACAAATGTTTGACATGCTTACAGGAACAGCGCATTTCAATAAGTAGGCCCTTTATTTAATAAAAAGGTGCAGGATGATTCATCCATAAACAGTATTCAAAACTCAAACTAATTCAAATGTATGTATACATCTGACTGAAACTGCCATTATGTCATGTTTACAGTTCTTATGGTTACATGCTTTAGCTCATTAACTACGAATAACTTTACATTACAACCATTTTCCAGATTAAAATGACCACAAATTTGCCAAAAAGCTTTGATTTCTCAAGATATTGTGTTTGAGAATCTTTGGCATTGTGATAAGGATAAAGTGTATTTGGTCCTTTCTTATAAAGTTTGCAGTTAGTAGCCACAATTGAAGGAAACAAAGCTTTTAAAACAGTTCCAGCCGGCATCACCGTGCAATAATAGCTTTGACATAAATATATTATTACATAATGATTTCTGCATGAATAATCAAACAATAATCAAACAATTTTCAAGCCTCTGCAGTCAAACCTGTGGCTGCCTACAAGGTCAGTCAACATTGATGTACCTGATTTTTAATATCAATGTCAGGTCTTTTGATATGCTAAATATGACTTTATCTGTATTAACTTTCCTTCACATAAACCCTAAAACTTTTGTTTGCAGGAAGTGTAAGGAGTACATTATCAAAAATCACCACTGCGAAGCAACATGTAGCTCATATTTGCATAAATAGCTGGAAATGCTACTGCTGCACCCAGATAATGTGCCTGTTATTCTCTCTGATTAGCAAAGCCGGCAGAGTGAAGCAGCTCTATCAAACATTCAACATTCTGTTAAAATGCAACAGACAGTTAGAAGGTTTGAAATTATAGAAATCTTGGTGTGTAATCAGCGGCCTGACACGAAACAACTCAACTGCACTAATTGACCTCACCGAGCTATACAGCTCCTGTCACTCCAACAATTCACATGGGGAAATGATAAACATATGGAACATACTGTGTGCCTCCCTTTGGTGTATATTCCTCTATATCTACAGTATGACACTCTTGTCCTTGTACCATATGTGTCCGGACAGTGTCCACAGTGTCTATGAAACTCGAGAATTAAAAACCAAACACCATAAAACAAAATAAACATCACAGCGTCTCTAATGTCACATACAAATCTGCTCCTTGATTTCTCTCCAGTGTCCATCCCTACAGTACTAGCTGTCCTGTCAAAACATGCTCTCTCCCATGACATGTGTCAGCGCTGGATTATAGAGAGCTTAAAATATGCATCCTAGGGCCGGCACAGGTCTTTAGGAGACAGAGGCAGAGAGAAATTGTACGTGGACACGAGTGTCACTAAGTAAACTCTGTGCTGTCAGATCGCTTGTTTGTTGCCTTAAAATGACAGTGAGTACTATATTTGACACAGTGAATGTTTTATGACCCCTATGTTTTGACCAACCTACTGGAATTTCATTGAAAAATGTAAAACGTTACAGTAAATATTTCCTCTAGCGAAAAAGGAATCTCTGGTAAGTCAAAGCAACTCCTGGACCACCGTCCTCACCCAAGTTATTTTATCAGAGGGAGGAGGAAAAAACTTTAGACACTTGAACCACAACCATGGTACTTTTGGAAATGGCAACAAGGTTTTTGCAAAGAACTTACATCCACACATCCCTCCGATACCAGGATATCACTCTAAGACATGCTAGCTAACAGGATGAAGTGCAGTTTTATATGATGGGAGATGGTGAGCAGAAAATAACTGCGCATGCAAAAATATCGTCAGATGTTTTGTTCTTACTATCGTGTGTATGTTAATGAGTCATTCTAAATTGACAGGTGCGTGGCCACTATTTGCAATCAGCATAATGCCACGCCCCCATTTCTCTGCATAAGGAAATACCTAGAGGTGTATCATGCAGAAAGTGGTGAAGTTGTTGAAGACAGAAGCATGGTCCCCAAAAGAATATCACGACTGTTACCAATGCGCAATTTCATGGCACTAGAAATTTGTGGGAGTAGCCGATCCTTATAGGTCAAGTCAATAAAAACTATGAAACCCAAAACTGTTAAATTTCAATATAGACATTCTCATATAACGTTCAGATAAGAAAATATTGATGACTCCCGGATTTGAGCGTAAAACTTTCGTACCCACGCTTCGAGCACAGATTTGTGCCGACGACTGTTTGTGAATTAGGCCCATTTGTTTTGTTGAGCAAAACCAAAATGAAAACTCTAAAGAGTACGTTTAATTATTAAAAACAGTGCTTTCAATTATTTTCTGTTGTGTTCGCTCATGTTTTAGGATCATTCAGTATTCTCCTCCATGTCTCCAATTCATAACAAAGTCATTAAATGCCAGTAATTCACTTTCAACAATCTAATGAGGTAAAACCAGACTTGAATTCCCATGTCAGATGAGTCATGCAGGCTAGAGATTAAAAAAAAGGCTTTCTGTCTTTCTCTTTGAGCCACAAAGACACACAGACACTCACACACATTCAGTAAATATGCACATACACTCACGTAAAGTTATGAAGCTGCAGGCAGTGGTAGAGTTTGCAAAAGCAATTTTGAGAGCGTACGTTTCGCTGCTTCAAATCCTTGCAAATTGGCTTCACGAGTCAGAGTGGATAAGGGGTTCCCTGAACCCCAAACTGCCACCAGGGTGCCCTTGAGCAAACCATTTAACCCTCAGCTGCTTCATAATGCTGCTCAGAGGCCAAGAGTACAAAATAAACTGCGGGAATATCAGGCAGCTGCCTAAAATCAAATAATGTCATGAATGTTCAGTAAGATGTTGCAGAAAACAGAATATTCCTACTTGGTAAACCCCAGAACTAATTGGGTTTAAAAAGCAGCTCCCCAGTCACGAACAAAACATACTCACATTCTACAATTAGATCTAATTGCCGTGCAAATCGTACATCTTCTTAATGATCCAAGAATAGCGATCAACGCAGGAAGACTCTGGTTTCACCATCAGATGTTATTTTTAGGAACCTTTCCAGTACTGATTAGCTAGCACCACACTGGATGCCAGCAGCAGGTGCTGTCGTTGCCAAATGCTACTGCTAAGCTAATGACTTTAACATGGATTTTTTTCTCCAGCCTCATGGGCCTGTGTGAGCACAGCACATTCAAATCTCTGAACAATAACAACCAATCTATGCCAATCGTGTGTGAAAAACTTCTCTCCCGCTGTGGAAAGTGAAGACGACTTGGAGAGCAATTCAAAAAACACAATTACAGTTGAAGATAAATCCATCACTCAGGCAGATGGCGGAAGGTGGCACACCGTGGTGGCAGCAACAGAGCAGAGAGGACGTTCATTGATATGTATTGGTGCAGGTCGCAATCAGATGTGAAGTCATTTCCTCAGTTGATCGTAGATAAGATTAAATGGACTCTACTTTGCAAAAGGGCTGTTTCAATAGCAAGCAGTGGCAACGTTTACTAGTGAGAATGGACTTCATAAATGCGTAGTGAAAGCTGAAATACATCATGTTTTTTAGATTAATTAATATATTGTACATTGCTGTTTTTGGCCAAAGATGATGAGTGAGGAGAGATTAATGATTGCACCCAATGTAGTGTGACAGGGACAACTCCCTAAAGCAGGTAAGGGATTTCCCCCAAAATGTCTTTAGAGAAAATAGGAGATACCTTTAGAAATACTGCAAAAGAGTGAACCCTCTTCCTGGACCTCTACAGACACAATCTAAACACCTATAATCCCATTTGACGACATTCCTCACCATCACAAGTAATGGTGGCCTTCTATTTCAACCCCGTCCCTGATGGTATTGGGTGTTTGCTGTTCATATTGGACTCCCTGTTGTTCTTTTCCTTATTTTTTTCCTTGATTCTCCTGTGAAGAATCCAACACATTTCCTCCAGCCTGAAGACTTCTCAGTAGGGATGCACCGATCCGACTTTTTCCGGTATCGGTGCATCCCTACTTCTCTGAGTTTTCCTCCAGCATCTATCTTACTTTAGCTGATGTCTTCGATCTGCTGAAAGGTTGTTGTGCTGACGGAGTCTCTCTTCTTCCTCCTCCTCTGACCTCCCTCATTTGAGATTTGTAGCTTCATCCCTTACGAACCTTTCTTCGCTGCATTGCTCTTCGAGGTCATCTTGTTCTGTGATGATACTTCCTTGCTGAGCTCTTCCTTGTGCAGTTCATCGAAGCCTTTGAGCATTTAGACTTCTTCTAGCTCAAAGCCAAGCTTCTCCTTAATCTCAGAGAAAGTGATATACAACTCCTCATTCAGGTGCCTTTCTGCTTCAAGCATTTCTTTGAGCTCCTGAATGTCTTGTTGTAGGTCTTCCATGCATTGGCACATTGCCTCTTGATCCTCCAACACCTCTGCTTTTGGTGACCACATCAGGCTCTCTTTGTCCTGAAGCAAGGTCTCCTTCTCCTTCACCTTCACCTCCCAGAACTTGAGAGACTTAAGGAAACCCTTTCTCCTGTGATGCTCTCCAGTGTGGTATATCATTTCACACGGGACGGCAAGCTCCCCACCCAATTCGACTGTTATCAGGCCATTAAATGGGTGTTATCAGTCACTATAAGCACAATAGATGTGGGTCAGTAGGGGCCTACTACGCCTACTACTTTGTAAAAGTGAAAGTGAAACTTAAAAGCGACACATTCTAATATTGTAAAACTAAACGAAATGTCACGTTTTGAACACAAACAAAAAGGCTTCTTCTTCCCCCTCCCATCTATCTTCTCTGACCTCCAGCCCTTATGGAGTTTCACACTGTTTATACTACAGCGCCTGACTTCCGCTTCTGCTCCTGTCATAATTACTACGGTTGCGGTCTTGTTCTTTTATACCTTTTTTCAGAGATCTACCATGTGAATAGATGATAAAACCTACTAGTGGGTGTAGGAGGCCCCTATTGACCCACATCTATGGGGCTTATAGCGACTGATAACACCTATTTAATAGCCTGACAACAGTCTAATTGGCTGAACTCCCCCTAAACCTCATACTTGTTGGCCAAATCACTGCAGCTTATGACCTGCTCTGGTCTCAGGCTATCCATGACCTGGAGCAGTGTCTCCTCTTCCTCCCAGGCCTTGAGCTTCATGCTGCTGGGCTACCGTGTTTTCTCTTCCAGGAGGACTTTGTTGATGTCCACCATTTCAACAGACATTTGATTTTATTGTAAAGGTCAGTCTTCTCCAGGTCGTTTGCCTGAATCCGGGTTGTCAGAGGGTGCTCTGAAAGGGCCAACATTATCGTAGAGGTCACTGACCTGTTTCTGAGGAGCCATCTTGTCTACATGGGATTCTTTGTGGAGAAAGCATTTCAGTGTTTATACTGAGCTTCTTGAAGTGCTGGAGGATGGAGTTGTTGGTTTGGCAGAGGGACTCAAAAGCCTCATGGGTGATTGTCTGCTCTTGGCAACTCATTTTAGCTGCCAGTAAAAAGGCCTTTTTTCTGTGATTAATATATGCTGTCTTTTCTAGCCTCTTAACTAAGAAAGGATTACTGTATTTTAGAATATAAAAGACATCTGAATAAGACGTAGTCCCACTTCATCTGACAAATATTCTTCACTGTTCCTCTCACTTTTTCTCTCTCCTTCCTCAGTCCTATCCTCATCCTTCACACCACCCTGATAGCAGCCTTCGCTTCCCTCGCTCGCTCGCAGGATTGAAATGAGCCTTTTGATATCAAGCATCTTAAAATCTTATTACACCTATAATGCACAATAAATGTGACATTACTAGGTAAATGTAATGTTTGTGCTGATTTAAATGCTCCTCGGGGAAACTACACTTGTCATGCCAAGTGTCTCATATCGTAAAATCCAGATGAGATTTACAGTAAGACGCGTCCGCTTACATGTATGCGTCTCCAGATCACAAATCTGATTGCAATCCCTCTTCCTGTGCTACATGCAAAATAGAGACAGCCTAACTCCAAGCCATAAGAAAAATACCTTCTGCACTTTAGCAGATTAGTTACAGCAATAACAGATTAGTCAGTGTTAGCTTTACAGCTATCTATAAACAACACATCACTTGTAAATGGTAAGTAGACGTGCCTTTATATAGCGCCTGTCTAGTCTTTTGACCACTCATAGCGCATTCACCCATTCATACACACATTCATACGCTCATGGCAGAGGCTGCCATGCAAGGTGCCAACCTGCCCATCAGGATCTAATCTAAATACCGATTCACACGCCAATGGCACAGCCTTCGGGAGCAATATAGGGTTAAGTATCTTGCTTAAGGACACTTCAACATGTGGACTGGAGGACCTGGGATCAAACTGCCAACCTTCCGATTGGAGGGCGACCCCCTCTACCTCTGAGCCACAGCCGGATGTTGATGTGGATGTAACTTGCTGTCGGTTTTTAGTTTTAGTTTTTCGTTTGTGACTCAAATAGCTGGATCGGATTTGGTGACAATGGAGCCGATCTATTTAATTCAATTAAAATGTTTTTGTACTATATATATTATATATTATATACTGGAATTTCGATTCCAGTTTAAGTTTTGATCAATTTGTTACTACATTAATAAGGTTTTCACTTGAATTGTTATTCCTGTTAATTTTGAAGATTTTTTACCAAGTTGTTGGTGTACGATTTATTATTTTAATAATAAATTACGATTCAGTAAATTTATATCTATGCATTTCTTGGTTTTATGTGGTGCTGGTGTGAAACTTTTAAGCTGCCATCTTGGCCAGGACCCACTTGCAAATGAGATTCAAAATCTCAGTGGGATTATCCTGACTAAATGAAGGTTAAATAAATAAAAATACAAACAAACATGAATGAATCATAGGAATCGTAGTTTTAAAATCCTGGCTTCAGCCACAGTAACACCTGTCTGGCTTCATCACTGCAGGAAATAATATAAAATGTTCTGTCACAATAAAGTACATGGTCAGTTGATGACATTTCCCCTGCATACCAACAACAACAGGATAAAACAACCTTATAAAACCCAATGTTTAATCACTTGAAACATACTCAGTATAAACAGTTTGGGCACTGTGCAATATTAATAAAGCTACACATGGCAACTCTGCATGTCTTGGCTCCAAATGGCAGCTGATTGACATATATTGTGTTCTCAATAAACTCCACACGCTATAATTATGTTTAGTAATTTGGTCAATGTGTGATACCATCAAAGGGTAGAGTGTGGTAAAGAATCTAGACAATAAGGTTAATATGTCATTATAAGAAAGCTTTTGGAGTTTGTTTGGTGGGAAATGTCCACAATGAATGCATTCCAGCTTTGACAAGCTGTACAAAATAGCAACAATGACAACCAAAGAGACAATGTTAGACGGTTCAATGTGTAGTGGGACTCCAGGGAGGGTCCAGCTGGGGAAATGTTGTTACAATGGAGTGTCACAATCGACTTTGCCTGTCCTTTCATGGGCGATTTAAGTATGTGTGTTATCTCATAGGAGACAAATAAAGACCCAGAAGCACTGAGAAGTGCAGATGTGAAGGTTATTGATAGATACAGAGGGAGGTTTTGCTGACATAACCTTAAACTGCACTTAATGTAAAGGTAATCACATCCCTGAGGCAAAAAAAATGTCATGGGTGACTTCTGGGTGAACACACACAAACACAAACACACACACACAGGTCAGTGAGCTAACTCAATGAAATAGGAGAGGTAGAGAAAACAGCGCATTCAATTAGATTATCTGTTTCACTGTAAGCCAGAACATAATAACAGATAGTGCATAATGCTCTGAGTCTATTAGAGGTTATTACGGCACTAATCCAGACGTAGTGATAGCCAACTATGGCTGCCTCGGTGTTACTCTGATGACGAGATCAAGTGTGCCAGCACAGAAACAAAAGCTGTGTCCCAAACACGGTGCCCTATCCTCTTTAGCTAAATTAGATATGATCACGTAGAGATAATTGTGGTTAATTCTACAACACAAAGAGGAGGAGACAATGAGATATAAAGAGAGAAGGAGGGACCATGATAACACAGCTCTGTCCTTGTCCTTGTCACACACATGAACACACAACCACACAGATGGATCAATAAAAGCTGAAAAGTGGTGCACTGTGGTGAGAGAGGTCATCACTGCTCTGTCCTTCAACCTTTGGACAAACAAGGACACCAGAATGCACTTTATTTGGCAATGGGCCACACCACACAACACAGAAAAGACCTTGCAAGCGCAGCCTTTATCCTCAATGAACCATTATTCAGTCCAGTTGGAGTGCCTCACATATGCGCATTCCTGCACCACACAACACCCATAACTGTCCCTGGTAAAATATAAATAATATCACATTTATGCTGAGCTTTCGTACAGAATTCATTGAAAAAAACAAACAAACCTTGAGTTAAGAGTTGTTATGTGTCCTTGGGTATTATGTGAACAGCTAAACATTCACCACAGTACGCTACAGGCAGGAGAGTACGATCCTATTATGAGCTCTCAACACAATGGCCAACTCCATAGAGAATAGGGAATTGTATCTGAGGTAGAACATACAGGTTTTTGTCAATAAAGGTTCAGTCTTTTCTTTCGAGGCCAATAAGCTAGAAGGAGAGTACAAATTAATGCATAAATAATTAATAGAGTAGTTAAATCATTTAAATAGGTTGTAAAAATAAAGCATTAATTCATTTTCCTCTCCCATTCATCATTTCACTGCTTTATATTTTCAACGCCAAATTTGTCCTATTTTTTTTAATCATAACATATTAAATCATTCATCTTTTCATTCCCCATTTTCCCTGAAACAACATATTTCTCTTCACTTAATGAGACAGTTGTGTCTCGAACGCCTGAGCAGTAATAGCTCCTGTGATGGCGTTTAAGTTGTCAGTCCATCATTCTTGCTATTAAAATTAAATTGTTTTGTCGGAGCAAAAAAGGTGACGCAAATCCAGCCTGAAATACAGACTTCAACACTTAAAAATGATGATGTAGTAGGGTGCCTTCAAATGAGACTCCTGAGCTTGTGTTTACAACATGGGAAGTCGTGTACACGATACGCTTGGCGTTCAAGTGGTTAAGTCTTGAAGATCACCGCTGCTAAGCAACAGCAATATTAACGTTACTGTCGGCGTCTTGAAGCCTCAGAGACTAACAATTAAGCAAGCTAACAAGTGGGTAACATAATGCAGGATATGCAAAGACATAGTGACAGAGGAAAAAGATGAGGCCGTTGGAAATATTAACATTTTTCTCAGACATATTATAAAGTTATGAAGAAAAATATACGACTAAAATTACAATACATTTACTTATTATGCACCGAAAAATTTACTTCCATGGCCTTCGTCATTTCTGACAACGTCAACAAACACGTCACAAGTCGTGAACTCTGAGCTTTCAGAAACTTTCCAGTTACGAGGTCGTGAATACCACAAGAGGGGGGCGTTCATATGGACTCTTCTAGTGAACACGGTAAACACGACACCATTTGAAGGCACCTTTAGTTCCCACCAGGATCAATAAAGTTAAGTAAAGTTGAGTAAAGTACTTTTTTTTGCTCTTGTAGAGCTTTGGGTTATAAATATGTAGGTAAAGAGAGTTATAAGTTCAAACCCATTCTCTGAGGGTGTCTGAAGTCACTCTGGGTGATGTAGGAAATCACTAACCGAGGTAAATAAACAACAATACAAGTGGCAGGTAGACAAGGTGGAAAAACCACAAATGTAATTCCTGACATTTGCTTTGGGCCAAGAAGAAAATACCTACAGTGTGTTAACTTGATGCTTTTAAAAGATACAGCATCACTTTGGAAGATATTCCAACCACTACTAACTTTACCCAAATTGTAATGGAAAGATTAAATGGCACTCAAAACCACTAGGGCTGTCAATCGATTCAAATATTTGTGATTAATCGCAAATGAATCGTACATTTTTTTATCTGTTCAAAATGTACCTTAAAGGGAGATTTGTCATGTATTTAATACTCTTATCAACATTGGAGTGGCCAAATATGCTGCTTTATGCAAATGTATGCATATATGTATTATTGGAAATCAACTAACAACACAAAACAATGTTAAATATTGTCCAGAAACCCTCACAGGTACTGTATTTAGCATAAAGAATATGCTCAAATCATAACATGGTAAACTGCTGCCCAACAGACAACAACAGCTGTCAGTGTGTCAGTGTGCTGACTTGACTATGACTTGCCCCAAACTGCATGTGATTATCATAAAGTGGGCATGTCTGTAAAGGGGAGACTCGTGGGTACCCATAGAACCCATTTTCATTCACATATCTTGAGGTCATAGGTCAAGGGACCCCTTTGAAAATGGTCATGCCAGTTTTTTTCTTGCCAAAATTTTGCATAAGTTTGGAGCGTTATTTAGCCCCCTTTCCGACAAGCTAGCATGACATGGTTGGTACCAATTGATTCCTTAGGTTTTCTAGTTTAACATGATACCAGTGTATTCACTCTTTAAAACTGAGCCCTCTACAACCTATTTGCGTTAATGCATTAAAGAAATTAGTGGCGTTAAAACAAATTCACGCTAACTTTGACAGCCTCCCTCAGTATAATCACTTTAAACTAGACAGTGTTTTGCTCTGTTGGATTTTACTAATGCTAAACATTAACATTTTGTTTTTACAACTAATTAACTGCCAAGCCACTGAATAAAAGTCAAGACCGTTTCACATTGCCTAGATGCTTTTACCATGAAAAAAAAGAAAATGACTTTCCTGTTATATTACTTAACATAATATATGCTAATGTGCTAGAACACGGATGGATGGATACAGATGGTTTTGATGCTCGTCCTCTCATTGTAACCTGGTTACAAAAAGCTTTCCAAATGTTTACAAGTAGAGAAAAAAGTCATTCCACCAAAGCC
Organism: Sebastes umbrosus; assembly: GCF_015220745.1. Classification (NCBI taxonomy): domain Eukaryota; kingdom Metazoa; phylum Chordata; class Actinopteri; order Perciformes; family Sebastidae; genus Sebastes; species Sebastes umbrosus. The sequence continues at coordinate 12,655,772 of NC_051280.1, read as the reverse complement.
AAACTATCCCTTTAAGGCATCTAGAAACACCAAATGTCTCCATCAAACACCACGCTTGGCAAAATTTGCATTTCTTTTATGACTCAATTAAGCATCATTATGTTCAGCAGGAACAGACAGTAGTGTGGAGATGAGAGGGTTGTTGAGCTCGCTGGCCATTTATTTACTTCAGATTGTCGGACTGGGAAAAGAAGTCTCAGTTAGACAACCAGTTTGATGAGAGGCCCTGCTAATGAAGTGTGTACTATAGTAGACAGACACCCTTCACCTTCTACACACTCATGCACACAGACAGTTTTGCTTTGAAACATCTGTTAGTCGTGTATTTTTCTGTAACTGTCGGAGTGCAAATGGGGCTGCACATGTAGTGCACAAAAAAATAAATATAGTACATCAGATTATACATCGGTCCCATGGTGTGTGTGTCCATTTACTAAGGGGGTTACAAATGGAGAAAATAATGAGTCATTCTGCACCAAAGTAGTATTTGTCACAGTATATACAGTAAGCTTGTTAGAAATATTACAATCGGCAGACACGTCTTTATTGGATTTTTTAAAACTCCAAAATACAGATGTCATTTTCTGCCTCAGAAATCCAGTATTGGACATGCTAATAATAATATATTGGATTTATATAGCGCTTTATATTAATCTCAAAGACGCTTAATAGATGCTACAGTAGTGGTAAGCCTGTATAGGGACTATTTAAGTGCTATTTTATTTTTATTACACGGCTTTGTTGAATACTTGATTCTGATTGGTCAATCACAGCGTTCCACAGTCTGTTATTTCTTGATAGAAGACCGTTGCTATGTATAACAGACTGTTGCTATGGGCGCAGTTCTGATGTCAGACTCTGGCGGACCGTTTTTGTGTCAAATTATTGATTTCTTAAGTAAGTAGCCATGTAATAAGCAGTATAATGTACCTTCAGTGCAATGCAAGACCCGTCTGCTTTGCTTTGGGGTGCATCATCGCCCTGTCGGGGTTTATTTCACAACAATGACCGGCTCACTGTACATTATCCCTTACTTAAAACATCTCCTACTATCTGCTTACAACTAAATTATGGTGTGTTGTGAAGAAAGTATTTATGATTGCTAAATAGTGTGGGTTAAAGTGTTACCGTTTTTCAAGTGTTCATTTAATTGAATTTAAGCCATTTTAATGCCATCAAAATATTTTGATGCAACAATTTGACCCACACAGCTCAACATGAGCTAAAGCTGATCTTCATTTCATTAGTGCCTGTCTGCTTCTTTTTTAGTAATAAAATGATGCAAAAGTTGCAAAGTAAACATTTTATATTAAAAAATATCTTTATCTGAATACATTATAATTCATATATTGTATTTAATTATGATCATTCATAAAAAAAAGTAACAGCCTCCAGCACAGAAAGATCTAATCATTTCAATATCATCTTGTGATGCAGCATACTGTAACTCACTGCTTTCTTTGTTCAGTAATTCTAGAGAAGAATTCTCTAAATCCAACTATGTAAACTTGTGTCTGTCACACTATACTGTATGTGTCAGGATATTGACCATGATTGAGGAAGTGAGGCATACAGTGTGAAGTCCCCATGAATTGAACTGTGTAAAAGTGAACTACTGTGCTCAATGTTTATTTTCTGGAAAGGATGTTTAGTCCAGCGTGTCCAACAGAGCATTTAAAAAACGGTGACAGAAAGCAGAGCCCAAACTGCGTCACTGCTGTGAATCACAGCATTCCTCCCAAATTAACATCAACGAAAACACACCCGCTCACACATTTATACAAAGCAGTTCATGCATTAAACACACACACAGAAAAGCAGGTATGATGAATGCTTGTAATCTTGTCACGCTGTCTCAGTCAGTCACGCACACAAACAGAAGCACACAACTGAAGTGTTTATTAATCCTTCCATATTTGACAAAAGAGCTTTCTACCAAGTGACAAACAGCATGTTTCACTTTACAATGCCAAATCCTTCACTGTCCACTGTTTACATAACAGCTAAGCAGCAACAAGCTGCAAAACACCACATCACTAATCAAGCCATTATCTACTTGGCTACCATCCAACAATGGCTGAATGCTTTATTTATTTATTTTAAAAAGAAGACGAAGCAATGACAGTGGTGAAAGTGAAATAAAGAGCTGGTGAGCTTAAACTCGCTATAAAACTGTGTAAAGCCGATTTGGAAGATAATTCTCTGTAGGCTCATCACTACCTTTTGCGTTGCTTTTACATTCAGTCATTTGATACATTGTAATCATAAAAATATTGATTACAGCCAGTTTAAAGTAAAGATAAGATAATAAATACTAAAAAATTTTGAACTTCCTAATCTTTAGTTTTGTTGTAAATTGTCGATTCGGTCGTTTCATTACACTGATCCCAACATGTCCTATCCCATGCACTTACAGGACAAAAATAGCACATGGCAGTACTGGATGAGATGGATTTTGGCACTCGCTATAGCCACCAGACCAAAAATGTCCCCTAATCACATCCAGTCCAGAGAGCATGCCCATACACACAGAGGCTTCACATCCAGTAATGCACTACATAAGAACATCTTTAAGTGCAACCTTGTCTCCTACAAATTGCATTTACATACAACTAATTTGCAAAAACCCACATTACATTTTCTAATAACATAATGAGGAAATGTTGTCACTAATTAACAGATTTGTAAAGTTGCAAAATTGTCGATACTGCAACATTTATATGTATAAAACATTACATGTCCCATATCAGTCAAAAAGACAATACCACTAATTTGTGAGGGAAATGTCTTTAATCTTTGATTTTTGGGTTGGAAAAAAATAGAAATTCCTGACAATGACTGATATTTCACCTCAGGACATCTCAGGACATCAGACTACCTCCCAACAACGACATAAATGTAGCACTTCATTCAGTTAAAAAGCGTTGCCTCTGGACACAATCAAGGTTAACACCACGACGTAACGTTTATCTAACTTTTTCCAAATTCTGGTCATGCAAGATCACTCAGAGCTCCTTCCCTAGGTACTCAAATTCTCCTACAGCCTACTTTCAGAGCACTGGGAAGCTCTGTATACATAAACATTGCCTAGCTCCATCTCATGTATTCTTTCTGGCTTTATCCATCTCCTGCTTTAGCAAAAAAAAAGCCCATTTTGCAGACATGGTCTTTTCACATTGGTTATGACAGAGGCTGTGGGCCATAAAAAGTATTTGAATGCACTATATGTAAGGTCTGTGTCTCCTACTGGGACCAAAATGACTGGTTAGCTGGAAATGAATGAGGTGATAGGATGATGGATAGCTGATCGGAAAGAAAGGCACACACAGCACAGACACACACACACACACACACACACACACACACACACACACACACAGATGGCTATTGGGCATCACACATGAGTGCACACATTCAGCATAAAAAAACACTACGGGGTGCACACAGCCTATTTTTCGCACAGTGTGACCAAATATTATCTCTCTCTCTGAAATACACAAACCGACACTACAGGGATAGTAGACACATCCCTGCTCTATCTCTCCATCTACGTGGGGAATTACCCTTTGGACAAACAGTTAGCAGGGACCAGGGTAGAGGTTGGCTGAGCGGCGGGGGGAGGAGGTTGGAGGAAGGATAGATATAATCAACCAGATTAAGGAGACAATCTGCACCATAAATCTGCAATATTATCTGCTGCAGGCGGCAGGAAGGGGAAGCCTCGTGAGCTGGGCTGGCACCAAGAAAGCCTGTGACGTTTTCTGTTCTCCTCTCCGCTGTAGCCTCAACTCGGGATAAAAGCCTATCATTTAGGCCTTTGCAATCAATCTTCAGACTACCAATACACTCAGCTCAATAATGTCCTTCTTGAGGTAGGCAAAGAAGGAGAAAATAATCAGCGTAGAAGCCCTTTGCTGCAGAATGAAAATGCAGCACTTGTGAATACATTCTTTTCATGTCACTTTAAGATAAGCAAAGAAAACAAAATCCATTTCAAAGTGATTTGGTCTATTGTGTGCAGCTAGTGAGGGGTATTGTTTGGCCTGAATGGAAAGTCCATCACACTTTAGTGTATACAAGCAGTGGTTTGTCCATACATGTTGCATATACCTGTGAACACATCAGAGAATGTGTATCTTCAGTGTTTTTTTAGTTTGTGCATGCGTACCGATGCACAAACTGAAGGGCGTCTCTCGGCACCTGTGCGGTTTAGAAAACGGTGAATCATGCTAACTGAGGCGGTTATACCTCAGAAAAGAAAGGAGCACCTGATGTGGAGTAGAGGGGAAGGAAAAGGGGAAAAGAAAAAAAAAAGGAGATCGGTTGAGAAGAATGTAATTAGCCCAAGCTTGGAGATTCATTTGAGCCGGGCAATTACCCGTCTAATCATCAGGTAGTAGGGGAGAGGAGGAGATGGGGCGAAGGGAGGAAGGAGGGGAAGAGAGATCGGAGGGAGAAAAGAAACAGCAAGCGGCATAATCATTAGTGGATTTGTGCTGAAAACCACAGCAAGAAAATTTAAACACAAAACCACAACATTTTCCCTCCTCCCAAAAAAGCCAAGTGTAGTAGTTTTATAATAATGAAACAAAAGATTTACTGCCACATTGGGCTCACAACTCATCATCACCGCTAGAAAACCATTACAGAAGAAACAGAGAGCTCAGCTGGACTGCTGTCAGACTGAAATGAGGGACAAACACCTCTGTTACATATTACTGTCGAAAAGCTCTACTGACCGAGCTACTGTAGGTGCTCAGTCTGGCTGTTTTACTCCTTAGACGTACAAGAGATTAAATCGGTACTGTTGACTGCAATTCATGAATCGGCTACAGTCGATATAATACGATGAAATAACAAAACATTTCTTTTTAAATACCCCTAAAGATACAACTTCAACATTTTCCTTCCTCTACTCCATGAAACAGGCTTCTTTGTTTAGCGAGATAAAAACAGAAATAGATTTTTTAAACATGGATGACGAACAAAGACTGAGTTGGCTACTCGCATACAAAACATTTAAGTTAGTCAGATGAAAGAACGCTTATTTAACTGTTAGCTGTAGAAAGCCTGGGACATTAGGAGAAAAATTCGTTATCAAGATAAACTCAGGTTTAATATTTATTTTCTTTCTTCTGCTATTCGAGTGGAGTTTTTGCACATGTTGCTTATAAATATGTCAATTAGGCAAGACTTAATTGAAGGACAAGCTTAAGAGAAATTAAATTATTTTATTTGACGTAGTGTAAATGCAAATAAACAGAGTAAGAATGAAGATAGTCTTCCTGATTGAACTTAATAGTGTAGTGTATCAGCAGCCAGGTCATGAATGATGTGATAGTGAAGTGTGTAATAAGGAGTCGGTCTTGCTTTAGGCATTTCATTTTCACTCTATGTAGTCAGTACGGACTGCAATGTAATGACGTAGAATAAAAAAGGGAGAAAGACCGCTAATAGCAAACACAGCACACTTTCAATCAGGAGACTGGTGATCAAGACCAGTGTTTTGTTTAGCAAGTTGCATTGGTGACATTTGTCTCATGTTTCGTAGTGATGTTTTGTCACATATTTTCCGTAGAGATGTAACATTGTTTCCAAACATATTTTACTTAGGTTACATACTTATTTTAAGCCCAGCCATGATGTTTTTCCTAAACCTAAGTAAGTGGTTTTGTTGCCCCCTGCTGGTACTGTACCTTATTACACGTGCATAGTATTCATGAAACATGACACCGAAACGATATACTCTGGTAGACAGGTGGGTCTATTACATGCTTTGGCGTGATATTGGGTTGATATAAGATAGTAGTGTCTGGGGACCTTATTAAGTACTTCTGCAACGACTACAAATACTACAACTACAACAATGACAACATGTGAGATTTCTCCCAGAATGGCCGTGAAGTGGCTGTGCTTCTAATTATTTTAAATTGATAAGAACAGTGTGCATCATCTTTATGTTTTAATTCATTATCTGAGCACAGCATCATCTTTACCGCCACTGTCATTTCCGGTCCTTATTGCTCAAGAGACGATTATTTGTTTGTTTCAAGAGATGCATGTGATTGTATTTGTTCCGTGGCCAGCTATTCCAAAAGCGAAGCCAATAACAGTATTTCGTTGTTGCCCCCAAATGAATCATCTCCAATAAATAGCCCAATAGCTGTGGTGACAAATGGCCCCAAAACGCAGAAGAGAGAGACAGAGAGGCTCGGATAATGGCATCTAATGGGCTGTTCTTGAAAGGCAGCCAATGCCTGGAAGATTTGCTCCCTGATTACTGACATTAACCAAAGAGTTCAATTTCTCCCCCCGCGACTCTCAGCCTGACAATATCTGTCCTCATCTCCATTGCTCTTTTTTTCCCTTTGTTGTCAATGAGGTGATTTTCTTCATTCACTGCTCCCTCTGTTATATTTATGCAAATGTTATGCTATACTACAGTCTACCTGTATACCTATAAATGTATTACTTTTTTCAATAAATTTATTTTATAGCACTACAAGGAAAGATCTGCAAATTTTCCATTTTGTTTATTAAAAATGTGACATACAGTATTTGATAATGAATGGTCACTGTTGTATTTTCCAGATCCATAGCCAGGATTTTAGAAATACTGAGGTCATTATTCCAAGTCCTCCCAACACATTCCCCGCCACACATCCACCTCAAATGCAAAAAAAAGAAAATCAAATCTTTAAAGTGTCTTAATTGTTTGGATTTATTTAATTTGTATATATTATTCATTCAGTTAACTGTTGAATTTATTTTCTGCAGATCGTATTTCCCAAAATGAGCACTCCTTTTTTTGAATTCGCCCCTGAGTGTCTGAAGACTGGTACAAAGTGGAGGAGACCAGACTGTAGATGCCCGAGCAGCCTGAGTCATTACTGCCACTGAAAACATGTACTGTACCCCTGCATAGCTCCCAAGGCTGCAATCTGAACAAACACAGCAAGCCCTGTGAGAGAGCATGGAGACACAAAAACTCTCACATAAACACACACTCTCAACAGAGTTGGCAACTGGACAGACTAACATAAGGCCATTTCAGGCTGGAGGCTTGCCTGGATCAGATGGCAAAACACTTAAAGCCTTTAAGAGCTGGGCTACAAGGAGTGACCACTGTAGCATATTTACAGGCTTAAGTAAAAGCCTGTTTCATTCAGTGCAGTATTCAGGCGCCTGTCAGGGAATACAAAGAGACACACAAACCATCTACTTGTTGCTTTGTTGGTGAGCAATCACTCTAAGTGGTGGAGCTTGGGGTGATCAATGCCTTTTCTGTAAACATAAGAGAAGGTGGTGGAGTTTCTTCTTGGCAGGTGGATTGAATCAAATTGCTCTCTGGCACATTCAGAAGCATTAAACTGAGATTTGTCAAAGAAGTGAAACATTCTGAATCGACCGTTCGCCAAACCCATCCCCCCGAACAACGATCGTCCAATCGCAGCTGAGCAACCGTAACTAGGCACGGCAGGTTTGCCAAGCTTTGATTTCTCTACATGGAGAAGCAGTGTGCATGGGGCTTCGGTAACAGCGGGTTCGGAGGGCGATGTCTTTTTTCAGTCTTTCCAAAAGCAAAACGTGTAAGGAATGGATTAAACAATGTGTTTGTCTGCTCTATCGTAAGCTGCAAACGTTAGCATGTGCAGCTAACTAGCTTACCACCTACCGTAGCAACCTAAACCAGCGTTTCCTCCGAGGCCAGGAGTTAGCATTTGATTAGCAGGCTACATTATTTTGTGGACACTTAAAAAAGGCTTTTACGACACACATCCAATGTAGGTAACATTAGTGAATTTGTCCTGCTCTTTAATGGATTTGGGGAAGTTTGAACTCCAGCAACTCCTGCCAAACTCGGCATGAGAAATAAGGAGCTTTGGGATTAGTAAAGTGACTGCGAGAGCTGTCATGTAGGACCAGGGAACACTCCTTGGACCAGAGTGAGTCAATGAAGTGATGCGAGTTTACTTGCATAGTTTATAATTAATAATTTATAATAAGACTATATTTATTGTATATATTTGGGTGCATTGGATGTCAAGTCTGGGACAGTTGAAAGTAGAATTCGGGAAAGTTGCGGGACACTGAGGAAAAAAAATTATTTCGAGCCCTGGTCATGCAGCTTGAGCCTCTATCTTATCATGTATTTAGCCAGCAAGTGCATATTTAAGACATTCTTTTAAAGGATTTTCACTTTAAACATAGACTGTATATAAAAAGTGGACGTAGTCACCTTGACGTCACCAATTGGTTTGTGGAATGCCGTTTTGAAGCCTCTAGTTCGCCATCTTGGTTTTTGGCCGTCGCCATCTTGTTTTTTTGCAACCAGAAGTGACACGAGAGGTTGAAGCTAGGTACAACTGGTGAATACGACATTTTAGGTGACCAAAATGTTACAATTAACTTTCATGAACTGAAAACACACTGTAAAATGGCTAAAGTTGTAAGACAAAAACACAGACAACTCCCAAACCGGACATAACTGTGGTAGCGACCTGTCAATGACAAGGTAGCCACGCCCTAAAGCATACCCTGCTTTATGGTCCATTTGACTCTAAATGGGACCATAATTTACAAACGAACATCATGCCATATTGAAGAAGACTTGAAACTAGCGATTGAGACCATAAACTCATGTTTACAATGTTTACTTAGGTAATAAATCCAGTGAGAAGTAGGGGAAGTTTCTCATAGACTTCAATACAATTGACTAATTTTTGAGGAGTCGCCCCCTGCTGGCTATTAGAAAAAATGCAAGTTTAATGCAAAAAAAGAAATGCAGCCAATATTGCATTGGCTTCACTTTTCAGACCCGGAGTTACCCACTGATTTTAAAAGAAAGCAGCCAGAGGCCGCATTTTCAAACAATTCATAGAGCTGATATTAGCCTATTAGCTAGTCGATAAAATCTGACAGCAGCAGTTGTCATTTTAAAATCGATGGTCACAGGCTAGAATAAAGAAGCCTGCTTTTGTCTACCTCTCTCTGAAATCAATCATCAAAAGCTACTAATGGTTTCGAGGGGTGCATCTGCCACCATTATCACTGTAAACTGCACGTGCTGCGTGAGAATGGAAAGTTTGGCAGGCATAGCAACAGTAACTAAGGGGGGTGGGGCTTGGAAAGAGAACAATAGTGACCATGTGATCAAAAAACGATAACCAAAATAGTACGAGGCAAACTGTTTCCCAACCCACATAAAATACACAAAGGTCTAAACAGACTTCTTTCTTTTCTTTACAGCCTTTTTTCTCTCATCTCTCTTAACTCCCTTTCCACACAAACACTCCTCTCTGCCATCCCTCCATCCTTCCCTCTGTGAAGAGGGCTATCTCTCCCTCCAACTGCATGTGTGAGGGGTTGTACTGGTGTGTCAGTAATGACAATGTCCCAGTGTTCCTCTCTGCCAATTAGCCCGGCCGTAATTACACAGACACATATGGAGCTGTCAATCACTCGGCTCCTCCACACAGGAACTCACCCACCCAGCAGAGAGAGCGAGAGAGGCAGAGAGACACAGAGACAGCAACAGAGAGAGAGAACGAGAGTTTCCAACAGCTAGCTCTATACCACTCCAAACGACCACACACTGTGCCAATAAGTAGCATGAGAAGAGTTTCGTTCAATTACTCCAACTGTGCGGCAATCCCACAGTTCACAGGAAAATGCCATGAAACAGCATTGGAGCGGCGCAACCTATTTTTGTTTTGAGCTTCACTTGTGGAGCAGTTACAATTTCCTATGTACTGAGTTAACACAAAGTGTAGAGAACTGGAGTATTGTACTGAATGTAGAAATAAACTGTCTTTAGTGTTAGTTTTGTCCAAAATGCTGACATTTGAAAATTATAAGGAGAAATGGTTGGAGGATGTTATTAAACCAAAACTGAGAATATAGTGTGTTGTTGCACATTTACCATCCATGTCACCCTTAAAGGATAAAACTAGTGATATTCTATTGTTCTTATTGTCAAAAAATCCCATGACACTATCGAGTGCCTGTGTAGCGAAAGAGCTTATTCCTCTGTGCCACTGAGCTCCATTGTTGTCCAAAACCTATTAAAAAAGACATCAATGAGCCACGCTGTTGTGACATGTGACATGTCACTTCATTATGATGAACGTGGACAGTGTTGTTTATTTTGAGTCAATGCAACACACACCGTCCTGCTGCTGTAAATACGCACTATAGAGCCCTGAATGTGTATAAATCCACGTCTAAAAATAGTCTAAATTTACTTCTGTTTAGTGTTGTTTAGTTTATTAAGATCCCCATTAGCTACAGCATTGCAGCAGCTAATCTTCATGGGGTCCACAAACACACTTACAATGTGACAGCGCCAGAATAAACAGGACAAGACAAAAACACACAATAACATTGCATCGCATTACAGAATAAACAGCACAAGACTAAAACGCACACACGGACAACACAAACTCTTGACAATCAGATAATCCCAAAAGTTTGAAGTAGTCTGTTACACGCCAACGTCCCCAGTTATTGCAAATCATACAGCGTACAAGAAATAAGTAACCTACATGAAAAATAGTCCTTTTCACTCTAGTATTCCCAGTCCACAGATTCAAACCCAAAACCCATCAACATAATCCAACTGACATTTGTATTTTGTTCAAAACTTAGCCCCAACTAGTTTCTACAATTTCTCTCCATTTTTATGTAAAAGATGCTGTTTTACTAAAAGTTTGAATCAAATTTGACTGTTTTCTTGTGCGATATGTCTAGGGAGTAATGTTTGCTAACCAATACAGAACCCAGCTATTTTAGAAAATTGCTTAGTAGTTTAAAAAAATTAAACGATATGTTTGTGACCTGATTTTAAAGATGTATATCTTCAATAGGACAAATAGTCTTGAGATTGCCACAGAAAATTCCGAGAGGTCAGAAAGTATTAAAGCAACACCAAATGCATTGTTGGTTTTGGTCTTTTTATGGGATTTGGTCTTTTCTGGCCGCTGCCCTGGTTGAGAAAACTGGATGCTTCCATCCAATCCCAGAGTAGAGCAAAACATACCTGTTTAATGGATTGATTTGGATGAGGATAAAAAATTAAATGCATTTTACAGTCTACTGTACATTTCATCTTGATCTTGAGTTAAGCTTTTCCTGAACATGCCTGCTGGACTTCGCAGCCTGTTCTTTGTTGAATGTAGACTACAGCATGTGGTTACTGACAAAACATTGGACTTATGGCTATTTCTCTCTCTCTTGAGTGAGTGAGTGAGTGAGTGTGGAGAAGATACAAAACATGAAGGTATTGGATGTATGAAGATACATATAGACAATATATACATCTTAGAGCTTACCACCAAAAGCACCTGGCCTAGTTTGATTTCTAAATCGGACCATACACAAAATATCGGAAGACAAAAATATCTTTGTCATTTTCCCAGATGGGACTTTTACAAGCTCTCTTGGGTCCTCTAAAGCCTTTAAATATGTCCTTTGCATCATAAAAGAATCCTCACAGGCGAAGATGAAATGAATAATGAAGGAACTGATAGCATGTTTCAGATCAATACAGAAACATCTTTAACAAATGATACTTAAATCTACATTACCCACGCATCCAGTGGCATTAATGAATCCCTGCTTTGGCACTTGTAAATAAATGCATGCGAGTCCCAGTTAATAGACGGCCTGATTTCCCCTGAGTATCTCCAACAGAACTAAACAAATGAGAGTTTCATAATAAAGAAGATAGCGTGCACGGCACTGGAGTTATTCGTCACGCTTTCAAGTTCTGTGAGTTGTCTATGACTCTCAAACAACTGCGTGCCCATAATTTCTGCCAGTTATCTGGTAATGACGATGAGTTGACACTTGAATCAACACGAGAGAGGAAGAGCGAGTGAAAGGAAGAGTATTCATGAATGCATAGAGAGACAAAGTGTGTTTGAATAGTTGAGCCAAGATCTGTGACCCTCAGGAATGAAGGTGGATGATAATGATAATAATCATAGCAATAATAAGAAGAACTTTTATTCAAATTGCACTTTGATAACAGAGTTGCAAAGTGATTTGCAAGACGAGCAATAATGAATAACGAGGAAAGACAAAAAAAAAAAACAGGTAGGAGGAGGTCCAGGATGAGGTCCAGGGATGTAGGAGAGTAGGATGAAATCCAGAAATCAGGGGAGAGTAGGAGGAGAAGGAGGAGGAGATGAGAAGGAAAGGAGTGAGGGATGAGGAGGAGGAGAGAGAGGAAGAGATGGGAAGAAAAGGAGTGAGGGATGAGGAGGAGGAGGACAAGGAGGAAGAGATGGGAAGAAAAGGAAGGAGGGATAAGGAAGAGGAGAAGGGGGAGGAGGAGGGAAGGAAAGGAGGGCGGGATGAGGAGGAGGAGAGAGAGGAGGAGATGGGAAGAAAAGGAGGGGGGATGAGAAGGACGAGAAGGAGGAGGAGATGGGAAGAAAAGGATGGAGGGATAAAGAGGAGGAAAAGGAGGAGGAGATGGGAAGAAAAGGAGGGAGGGATAGGGAGGAGGATATGGGAAGAAAAGGAGGGATGGATAAGGAGGAGGAGGAAATGGGAAGAAAAGGAGGGAGGGATGAGGAGGAGAGAGAGGAGGAGGTGGGAAGAAAAGGAGGGGGGATGAGAAGGACGAGAAGGAGGAGGAGATGGGAAGAAAAGGAGGGAGGGAAAAAGAGGAGGAAAAGGAGGAGGAGATGGGAAAAAAAGGAGGGAAGGATAGGGAGGAGGATATGGGAAGAAAAGGAGGGATGGATAAGGAGGAGGAGGAGATGGGAAGAAAAGGAGGGAGGTATAAGGAGGAGAAGAAGGAGATGGGAAGAAAAGGATGGAAGAGAGGAGGAGGAGGTCCAGTGTCCCAGCAGCAGTGTCTTACCTCTGGGACGTCTTCTTGTACTTGCGCCTGACAGAGAAAACAAACAGCATAGTGAGGCATCGATTGAAATGTTACTCTTGTACCATGTTGGATTTATTTTTCTATTTAACACAGACAGAAATAAAAGACATTGGGCCTCATGCAAGAACCATTCGCACAAACAGATTCACTCTTAGTACGTGCAAGTCATTTCAGAGAATTTGTCGTATTCACGAATGAAATTTTACTATCGGTTGTACGATAGTCTGCTTTTCTTCACAGGAAAAATAACTGGTTTGACTTAGAGGTGCAGTGTGTAGGATTTGGCGGCATCTAGTGGTGAGGTTGCAGATTGCAACCAACTGAAACTTTTCCTGTGTGCCAAGCGCGTCGGAGAACTACGGTGGCTGACGTGAAAATGTGAATGGCCCTCTCTAGAGCCAGTGTCTGGTTTGTCCCTTCTTGGCTATTGTAGAAGCGTGAAAACACATTTCTTATTTTCAGGTGATTATACACTAAAGAAAACATTATTAATATCATATTTGAAATTCTGCCAATAGATCCCCCTAAATGCTACACACTTTTCCTCTAAGAAGCATCATGGTATCATGGCATTTTGAGGTTTATTTTTTTTTACATTATTATGATTTTATTGGTATATTTTGCAAAGCAACTTTTACAGTTCAGTAGTTCTACGTCCAGCAGCTGCTGTATAATATCTTCTTGTTCCCTCACATCCCTGTGACCGCCTCCCATCTAAGTCATGGACCTATAAGCTTTTTAAAAGATGTTTTTTTTTTAGTATCTAACTCCATGTCAAACCATTCACTCTTTATTTCCGTCACAGTTCAGCGTTGCTCGTGTGTCATGTCGTTGGCAGCTTGATAATTTCTAATTGTTTTGGGTCCAATTATCCGACTACTGACACTGCTAGAATGGGTTATTTTTTCGTCTGCTGATTTCCAACAGCAAGACTTGAAGCTCAAAAGTGTGAAATTCTTCAGCGTAAAATCTGCCCACAAACGGTGTGGAACAGGTGGCGTTTTTTAGACATTGATTATGCAAATGATCAAATCTCATGAACACACTCCCACTTGTGCACAGTTGGCCTTCGTCGAGTGGAAACGAGCGATACTTTTGGTGAATCCAACTTGGAACACTGACAGAAACAAGTGAGAGAGGTTTGAGGTAAGAACACGAAAATGTTCTTTCATGAGAGCCAATGTGTTTCCAACAACAACGACATTATCCCAAAAAAAAAAAAGAGCAACCAGAAGAAATATACTGGACCGAATGTGTAGATTAAAAGCAATTATATGTGAAAAAGTAAAGTTCCTTTGAGTGAACTGGGTGTTTCCTTTTCCATTTTTTGGGATAGCATCAGACCCAGCAGTCATATTATTCAGATGTGTTCACACTGTAAATTTAAAAATAATGCAAATGCTTACAATCACTTATGCAGATGAGGCGTTTAAGAGAGACATAATGATATGCAAAACACATGCACACACACACACACACACACCACTCCACCCCCTGACATCCTACCTACTTTACTACACGCACACACACACACACATACATAGACATCGGGGAACCTACACAGTCACATTAAAACACACCTACTTTCACTTACTCTAACATTTGGCCTAAAATACACCCACACCTCTATGAAGAGATACTGTAACAGCGTGGCTCTCAAAGCTGAACACACACACACACACACATCTAAGGCACTCATAATAGCGGAGTGGAGGGAAGGGTGTACCCACTGCCGTTCGCCAACAGACCTGGATTAAAATTCCAGTCAGGCAGAATTCACAGCACTTAGCTTGATTTGTTTCTCAATCGTTTTCTGTCTTTCCTGAAGCTCAGTGTAAAACTGCAAGCTAAGGAAGTTATTCAATGCAAAGATATGTTAAGCGCTCCCTCAAGACTAGCGGGAAATAAAAGATGAAATCAATCACTCGGGGTCCATCAAGCAATTAAAATAAAAAATCCAGGAAGTGTCACGGTCAGATGGTTGTCTTAAGAGGCTATTGGGAGTTTAAAACAGAATAAATGATACAAAAGAAAGGAGTTTTAAGAGCAGGATATGGAGAAGAAAAGCCCACAAGAGACATATAAATAATGATGAATAACAAAATGGGAACCGGAAGGTCAGGGAAAAACAGAAATGTGGACATCTCCTATTCTCCTCACCTCCTCCTTTTACTCCTTCCCCCCCTTCACTGAGCTTGCTTTACGTCCAAAT
This sequence comes from Sebastes umbrosus, assembly GCF_015220745.1. Classification (NCBI taxonomy): domain Eukaryota; kingdom Metazoa; phylum Chordata; class Actinopteri; order Perciformes; family Sebastidae; genus Sebastes; species Sebastes umbrosus. The sequence goes on along the minus strand of NC_051280.1, from coordinate 12,640,668 downwards.
GTGTGTGTCAACAACACAGAGCTTCTTCTAATTAGAAGGCTTTAATGCAATGTCCTCGGCATAATGAGGATGTGGGTTGAAAGGGGTCATGGAAATTCCAGGAATTACTGTAATTATAAAAGGTCATAGAGAAGCAACATTTACCCCTGTTAAAGTACATTTTTGGGCTGTTTTCAAACAGCTGGCTGGACGGCTAACAGCAGCTTGTTTGTCTTGGATTATCTGATTTTATTTTAGATCAAATCAGAAATCAGATAGTGTCATAAAGCGGATATGGCCACCTTGATCCTCCTTGGACCAAATCTAAAGTTGCCCTTCCCTTAAGGGAGCTCTCCGTGATGAACTGTTGATCAAGTGATTAAATAATTCATTGATTTCCATTAATCAGTGGGTGACGTAGAGGTCGGGTGTGTCGCAGTGATCTAATTTGTCAATGGAAATCCATTGGACTCCATTCACCTATGCAAAAACATAAATGGGCCATTTGTCAGAGGGAAGTAATAAAACACAACGCGCTGTCCGAGCGTTGATCAACGGATGTCACCAGGCTTTAGACTGCGTCATCCAAGGTTGAGCTGGGGGAAGACTGTCCAAGGCAAATGCTCTCTCTGTCTATCCATGGATGATTGGTGTACTCTGTGGAGTATACAGAGCCAGAGAGAGTGCTGTGATAGCTATCCAGCACGCACACACACACACACACATCATACAGCTGCCAAACAAACCTCCTAGGATGAGCTGGCAGCACATACAGTAAATGTCACCAAATACACATCCAATCTATATCATCCAACCTTTCCCAATCCCACACACACACAACCATATACTGTCGATCCCTCCCTATTAAACACACAACATACACTGCGAAGCGTCAACATCTGAGGGGGCTGCCTGTCAGTTGGAGCTCCCTCTCTTCTGATCGAGGCTCTTTGTGAGATTAAAGGCTAATGTGATCTCTGACACACAACAGGAGCCCTCAGAGCACCCAGCAGACTGCAGCGTAGTCGTGACCAGAAAAAAAAAAAAGAAAAACAAAAAGGCCGGGCCCCCGTTACATTAATCTGACTCACTATCCATCAAATATCCAAAAAGACAGATGGTGGCGATTGGGAATTTATGACAGTGACCAAATGGAAGAGACAATGAAGTCATCCGAGGAAACGAGATGTGGCAGAGTATGATGGTGGAGGGACCCACATATTGGGCTTCTGACCCAGCAGAGAGACAAACAATGACTAATCGTGGAACAATAGGAATAAAATGACATGAAAATAAGTGAAAAATAAAGTAGAGTGATGTGAGAGGAGAGGGGAGGGGGAGGGAGGATGATAGATGAACTGCAGCCTGGTGAAATGGTTCATTCACTCGTCTGTGGTGCAGGAGGAAACTGCATTTCATTCAGACCTCCAGCAGTAACATGAAAGATTTTTTTTCTAAACACCACCCTCCTAGCAACACCGCCGTCTCCTCCCCCCCCTGCTGAGCAAAGAGGAGGAGAACTGAAAATGGAAAAGAGAAAAATTCCCACTTCAACTTGCATATATACGACGTGTGGGGCTCTCTTCACAGGGCGAAAGGTCATAGAGGTGTTGATTGGTTGGTGGATGTGAGAAAGTAATAATATAGTATTGGGGGGGTTTAAAAAAAGAAATTGGGAGAAATGAGAAATCTGGATGTGAGAGGAGGCTTTTGTATTATTCAAAAGGAAAGAGTGTGGGTGAGTAAGAGGCAAATGATGAAAATAAGTGAGCAGACAAGGAGGAGAAACAAAACAAATGATTAAAAAAATTGAATTAGCCAAAAAATCTGGCATTCAAATCTTGTCGCATCATAATTCTACATGGACAACAGGTGTTAAAAGGGTGTGTAGCATGAGGAAACCATCAAAACGTCATCATTTCCTTGTCTATTTGAAAAATTCTGGTGCATAGGAGTAAAAAAAAAAGTCTTTAAACTGACTTACATAAACATGCAATAAGGGTGCAATAAGTGTCAGTTAACACTTCAGCCCTGACGTACTTTCCTTTTCTTCTTTGCTCTCCAATAAACTAAACAAACTATTCAAAATAGTTGATAGGACGTAGCTCAGAGCTGTTTGGTTTGAGTAATTCTAATCTCTCTCTCTCTGTGTTTTTAGGTTTTTTCCTTGTTTCTTTCTCTCTCACACAAACTGACACACACACACACACACACACAATGCAACTTACACATGCTGTAAACACAACCACTGTGAAGTGTAGCTTTTATTACACCCAAGCTTTTTCCTGTATTTTTCCTGTATGTTTATATCAGATTGTATGTGTCATTAAGCTATTACACATAAATTCACATGTAAATATTAAAAGCCTAGCTCAAGCACAGATTTCACTCACACACAGAGCATTACTTCACACACACTTGTTGAAATCAGTAAAAAGTGGATATACTCACAGTCCCCGGAGCCGGATCCAAATCTTTTCAATCTGTTCCGGCTGGAGGTACTTCAGGGCCGTGCTTTCAAACTCCTCGATCTCTTTGGTGGGAGACTCCATGTCAGAGAGTTCCAGATGTGCCAACAACAAGAGATCAAAAGCACAAAAAAAGTTTAATCCCTCTTAAGTGTGAGTGGTGAGGAAGACGCAGCGCCGAGCGGAGAGAGGTTGCGATGCTGTGGAACCCAGGACGTGACCGAGGTTTCCTCTTTCTTCATTCACTTTTGCACCCACAGCTGCGACAAACTGGCCGTCATCCTTCCTTTTTCTCTCTTTTCTCCCTTGTTTATGTGAGAGAAGAGTGTGTGTGTGTGACTGAAACTCAACAACACTCAGTGCAGGGCAGTGCTCAAGCAGCTGTGACAGTCGTGAAGCTGTACCTCTCTCCTTTCTCTCTCTCTTGCCTCTCTCTCTCTCTCTCTCTCTCTCTCATTCGTTCACTTGTCTCCTGTGTGAGCACAGGGGTCCTGGAGCCGTGCCATGCTCTCCCAGCAACAACGGGATGCAGACGGCAGGGCAGCGCAATCCGGGATTAACGCTCACTGCCGAGCTCTCCTCACAAGAGGGAGGGAGGAGAAAACACCACCAGTCAAAGAGAGGGAGGAGTCTGGCTGATAATGAGAAACCATGTCCTGTTTCATGTACTGGAAAAAACCAGAGGGAGTGAGGGAGGGAAACGAGTGGGGATGGAGAGGAACAGGAGGGAGAGACCTTTAGGGAAGAGATGACGAAGGTATGAGTGGCCTGGATAACTGTCAGAAAATATCTGGTTAGAGAAAACATTGTAAACTAAGACCTTTTCCTGTCAGACACTGCAACAACGACTCTGATTCATAGGCACTTTCACACACACACACACACACACACACACACACACATCAGGAATGTAAATGTCATGGAGCAAATAAGGACTTCATCAGCATCAACACTCAAAGTGATGAAAACATTCGCTGCAAATGTGACAGCTTTATATCTGTAATGTACTCATCTGAAAATGTAGATAATACATTTGCTGGACAACATATTAAATGTCATGCCAGAGAGGATTAAACAGCGTGCAGACGGTGCATTGACACTGATTTGACTGAGATTACTCTGATCCATTGAGCGCATTCAGGACCGTCCCATATTCAAACCCCCCCCCAGATATAATATTACTCTCTCCGTTTCTGTCTCTTGCTCTGTCTAACGTACACACAACACACTACATCATGTTCTCTGCAGTTTTATAGGCAAAACTGTCCTTTCTGCCTCATTTGGTCAGATAATGTGGGAGTTAACGGGCCAGTTTCAAATTTAAGACGGTTTTATGATACCTGCGGCCATATGAGCCATCACGACACAACGGGTCTTGCATATATTATGTGCTCTATTCCATCCACTCAGTAATTGAATACTGGATACAGTGCTGAGTACTCTAGTTTCTGCTTTTTTGTAGCTTTCTTTGTGGACAATTTATTCTATAATGTTCTTTTATCATCTCTATTTTCTTATTATTAACTTAAAACAGCAGTGGGTAGAAATGGAGCAAATATCAAAAAAAGTTATTTTTATTAAAAAGGTTACTATGTCCTGACAGTAGTGCATGAGACATGTAATCTGAAAAAAATCATGTGGCTCTGTGTCCTCCGATGCTCCTAATGGCATCTGAAAGATTTCACAGATCGGAGGAAAACAACCAATCAGAGCCCAGCTGGAGTCTGCCGTCCAGCTGTCGCCTATGAGCCGGCTGTCAATCACTCGCAAACTCTGACCAAACTGTCAAACCAGGCAGAGCTGATCAAATATGAATTAATATTAATTACTACTTACTGTGATGTTTATTTCTCACCTCAAATGTTTTCAGAAGCATCTTGTAGTGTACTGTTTAGCTGTAAAATGAGAAAGTTTGTGACCCGGCAGCCATGTTGAGATCTATTGAGGAAATACCAAGCATCGCCCACCAGCCGGAGCACAGCCAATAGGAACAATCAATAGGAACGCTCTCTCTCTCTGAAATGACCTGTGATTAACCAAAGTCTCCCGTCAAGGCTAGATTTTTTAAAGCCTGAAAACAGAGCCATGAGGAGGTGCAGAAGTTGAGTTTTCTCTCAGAACACTTGAATTACAATATGCTGAAAGGTTATCATGGATTTTTTGCCCAATGATGCCAAAAACATTTTTGCCTACTGAGGCTTTAACTTGTAAAGCACTGTGAACTGCAATAGCCACTAGGAAAGGTACAAAAGGTCAAAAGTTTGATTGATTTGATTTATAATAAACCATTACATTTTCCCACATTTTGACTGAGATGCCAGCTCACTAATGGTGATTTCTGCATTTTTGGTTCCCTGTCACTCTGCCTGATAAGAGACATAACATTAAATTGCTATGTAGTTTTATGTTAGAAATATTTTGTGTACAATCGTTTATAACTTTTTGAGCCCTTTCTGCTGCTTTCTCTTGTTCTACTCTTTATAGCTCCTAGTTCACTGAACGTCTAGTAAAAACCAATTAGTCTTCTCATTTTTCGCAAGCCCAAAACTTGTAAGGATGACTCAGCCCAAACCCCCCTTTCTTCGAGCCCCCTACCACACTCTTAGGTCTTTCAATTACTTGATGCAGGATGCAGGGATAATGCTAGCGCGCCACCTCAAAGAGGCTCCTGCTTTCATCTGCTGAGATGGGTCCTCCGTGAGGAGGGAGGAGAGAGGTCTGCCTGAGTGCCACGAGGCCTGCTGATGTTCTCTTCAAAGGAGCACTTATTTGTGTCTCTTCCTCCCTCTATCTCTGGCTTCCACTTTCTTTCTCTTTTTGGTTGCCTTTCTTCAGTCCACTTTTCATCATCGCTGCTGTTTTTCCCCCCTTTTTGTGGAGGTATGCTGGCCCCCAGGAGATCTCAAGCCATAGGCAGAGCTGACAGGTCAACTTGAGGGGAAACCACAACAGTGGCTTCACATTTCACCACTTGCTGTTCACAGGTTTACACCCCAGGGAGTTGATGTCCAGTGTCATCTGTATGTGTAAATGTGACACTGAACAAGGTTAAGCCTGGTGGGAAAGGTTCTGTCAAAAGCACTGCAAGGACTACGAAGGTCAATTTGAGCTGCATCACACTCCGAATCGATTTTTTATGCAGAAAAAGAGAAATACACAGTAAGTGCTGACTGAAGAAGTAGTTAGAAGGTTGCAGACTCTTGATTGGAAGGCTGCGAGAATCAGATGGTACAATCTGGGTGTGGGAAGAGAAGAAGACATAGCTCTCCTCACTAAAGGCAGAATTTCCAATTAAAACCACCACCTCGACACAAGAACGTCAGCATTGGATGATTCAACATGACAAGGTTGATGTTTTTTTACATCCAATGCCAAAAACTTTTAAAATCTTTTTCTACTATGTCTGCAAATGGCAACTACAATATGTCTACAGTTCGGGAAAGATTGTGGTTTTGGCATATACTGTAAATTATTCAATTGCTGGTGGAACAGCGTCTGTAACCCCCTCCTCAAAGCCTTTCCAAAATCAAAATTGGGGATGGGGCGGTCTGACAATACCTGTAACTTTCCGAACCGACAATCTGACATTCACACTCACTTGACGCAGTGATAGGCCAAGAGTGTGGAGGTGAGAAAGTAGGCAAGACTCTACACATCTTTTTTCGTATGTACAAACAAGTGCAAAAACACGACTGCCTTTGAAGAAACATTATCCAAAAGTATGCACCATTAGCCCCATATTTGAACAATGTATTGAGTCTCCCCCCTCTGTATGACGGTAAGCTTTTCACCTCACATTCAAATGTGGCCGTTTAGACTATTACAGTAACACTTTTTTTGGATATAAATTGTGAAATGTGGAATATGGATACTGGGCTGAATTACCCCCATACGATGTGCCTCTCTCAGTTACAATTGACAAGTTTCACTACAAAATGTTTGATTATCACAGAAAAATATGCTCTAGTGTTAGTAAATGGTTAAAGAGAAAATATTTATAGCATCCCACATTCATTAAAAAACAAACAAGTTCTCTGATGCATAAAATAGCAGGATCAAGAATGCAGTGTTGTTGAGAGAGATGTGGCCCTCGAGCCTTTGCATCCAAGGAATCTCAGAGAATACTTTAATTGCTAACTGATGAATGAAACACCTTGCGGACTGTGGCAATGTGGCTATAGTTTGGACTATTGGATGGTTAGAGGGACAAAACAACAATGTTGAGCATGCGATGGAATATTAGGAATACATGGAGGTCTTTTGCTTGTTGCTCATTTTTAAATTATGTCGTTGTTGCTGAGGAATCTGAGTTATTAGCTGTCTGAAAGACATATTATAACAGATACACGTTCACACAAAGCAATGCAAAATTCGTCACATAGTCCTATGTTTAGACTGAGTTCAAAGGATGAGAAGCAAATAAAAAAAGGTTTGCCTTGGGTAGGGGTGTGTGTGGGTGTGGGGGGGGGGAGCCTACACAACAATAACACATGTCTGAATTGGTTTCACACTAGGAGCCAACATTTAATTCAATTTCAAGACTGATGAACCTACACAAGAGACAAAACTGATTGTGTCCCCTCACATAATGATCATCAAAATATCTCCCTGATTAATTCGTACCACAATAACTGCTCACAAAGAAGACATAATGAATCAAGTCTTGGGAGAATGAATTATTCGTATGACTATGACAGAGGGACTTGCTGGAAATCACGCTCTGCTAAGGTATTCTTGTCGCTGTGCTCGGGCTCCCTCCGAGCTCACACATTGAAATCAAGACATTAACAGCCCCGGCCATTTGGAGGTACATGAAAAATTCAAATCTCATTTAAATTTCCAGGCAAGTCGATAAGGATATCTATGCATCAAAATAGCAATCGCCTTTACAGTAATGACCCCATTTTGGTGAACATCATCCATCACAAAATACAGTATAGTTTCCCATCTATAGTTAATTTCTACTTCTGGATTGTAGTACTGATGGAAGAATGGGTGGGAGAAATTGAGGGCACCCAGCCAAAAAGCTATATTTATTTGCAGAGTGATGGAGGGAGAAAAATACCCCAAAGAAGAAACTTCCTATTACTTCGTCCCCAAGAGACTTTCCTATAGGTCAAAGGTGATGCATGAGGAGCAGAAGCAATCAGGCTCGAGTAGCACAAAGACAGTTAACATGAAAATAGGCACAGAGGTACAAACTGCTACCACAGAGGTTTTGTTACTGTAATATAATGATTATGTTTCAGCATGTATGTTGGACTGAGAATATGTGGCGTGTGAACAAGGAAGAAAAAGTTCAGCCTAAACAGTATTTGTATTCATTTATCCGTGGCATTAAAGTGTTATTTGATTTTTAGCCACACTAGCAACGTGGCTGTATGGGCGGTCTGTTGGTCGGTCCACCACTTTGGTCTAGATTGAAATATCTCAACAACTGTGGACGTTATTCAGTCTCTAAACACTCATTTGAAACTGATTATCACACAGGCTTTGGGAAAAGATAACATTAACGTACCGTTTCTGTCTGACCTCCATAGTCTGGATGTGAAAATCATATGGAGTAGCTAATACAACTTGATAGCTTAAGGTTTGAATTAGGGATGTCCATAATTAACCGTTTAACCGTTAACCGACATTAAGCATTTTAACCGAATAACGCTATCGGTTAAAACGGTTAAAAGAAATGTTAATAATTAACTAAAAAGTTGAGCGGCTCAGAGGAGCGGCGCGTCACTTTAAGGAGAAAAGCTGGTCCACCTTAACAGCCCACCTTAAGAGGCGGAGCCGGATACAGGAAGTCGGCTCCGGTCTCTGGCTCGCTTGAGCGGAGCGGAGGAGTTGTAGTTTCGTAGCATTTATTCACCGACAAATAAACTGTACCAACATCCTCACACTAACCGCCAACACACACACACGGTCTGTTGGAAACTGGCGAAAGTTATGCAGACTACGTGTGCGGTGGCGAGCCTCTGGCAATGCTTTGTTGGACACTCGTTAAAGTTATGCCGGGCAGACAGAGTGTCGTTACGCCGGGCAGACACACAGCTGACAACCTGCTAAACTAAACTAAATGTGCAGAGGACACTTTTACTGGGAAAGTGGCTGCATTTCCGTGACACTACACGCAGCATCGTAGCTGCTAAGTTAACGCTCCCGGACGGGTGAACTGAGGACTCCCGTCAACGAATATCTGTTGTGCTCCTGCAGCTGGTACGAGGCACAAATCTTGTCGGTTAACGGTTAGTAATCAGTTAACGAGGGTCGGTTATCGGTTAAGACAATTTGTCAAACTGAGCATCCCTAGTTTGAATAATCAAACTCCATGATTTGTAATCAGAAGAAATGCATAATTTAATACAAATCTGAAAATGTTCAGTTAGGAAACGTAGCATCAAGCTAGCAAAAAACTGATTACAACAATCTTTCCAATGATTGTCATGACATTTGATACTTAAATTCAAAGTCCCCAGAGGATAAATTCTACTGACTTTGGTGATCCCCTGACTTTTCCTCTAGTGCCACCAGAAAGGTCAAAGTTTCCACTAATTCAGCAGGCTGTTCTCATATACTGTTTGTAGCTATTCCTACGAAAAGTAATGCACTATAATTCGTAAACAACCCATGATATCATCAGGATGATCGTCTGACATTTCATCTAGCGCCACCAGCAGGTCAAAATTCCAATTTATGACCATGCTACTGACGTTAGCATTTAGCTCAAAGCACTGCTGAGTACAGCCTCACAGCTGCTAGCTGTGGCTGTAGGCCCCTTAGTCTTGTTGACCTGACAGCAACCTCACAGGAACAGAAGCCTGATATACTAATGGCTCACTGAGTGCGTATTTATGGCCAACATGTTTGCAAACAATTGCCTACTTACATTACTACTACTTCAGCAGGCACAGAGCAACATTAGTATCCCATTGGGGCCATGTTTCTGGCCACCTGATAAAAACCACGTCACTTTACTTTCATTTTAGCTCTGGTTTGGTTCCCTTTGGCGTAATAAATACTCAACTGTCTGCCACTAGTTTACTTATTCTATCTATCATTCACACTGGGCAGGTAGATTACAGTAGGCTGTCTGAGCTACCTGCACGTTCAGGAGGGGTTAACTGAGGGCGTTAGTGAGAGCCGTTGGTAGGCAACCGTATAGACTAAATACAGACTGGATAACCCAAACAAAGTGCTAAAAGCAGCTTACAGGTATAAATACTGTAGCTTTGCCGTTGGGTGTTGCATTTCATTGAGACTGCAGGTATTAGGATCCCTTCCACAAAACATGGAGTTTTTTTCATAGTCAATAGCTTTTTAGATTGTTGTTTAGATATTCATAGTTAATTATGAATGTATTAATTACCATTTCAACATTTCATTTCCATCACTCAACAACAGTTTTTTTAAGTTCATGGCCTGTGAATGTTTTTAGGTTTATGATTAACAGTATATTTCTTACTTCCCATCTACTGTGTGTGTATCTGTTTGTCTAGGTGACAAGCTGCTGCATGCAATTACCCTTACAGCGATAAATACAGTTGTACTGAATTGAATTTAATATAAAAATATCTATAGTATCTATATCTATAATATATAGTTCTGCTTCTTCTTACAGTATTTTTTGGTGGCATATCTCTAATTCTTGAGCATGTGCCAGAGTTTTTGCACACGGCACAACAGCTGCCCTTATATAGTGTTTAGGAGATGGTACCTATGCTAATAATAAACAATCGGCCACAAGCCTCCAATTTATGATCAAGTGGAATTTATCATTCAGCACACCTGGGTAAGAGCAGATTTGAATAATTAAGTACGTTTGGTGCATCTGGAGTTGACTTCACTTATTTTTTCACTAGACAGAAAATTAAGAGAAAATATAAGAGAAATATTTAAGAGAATGTTGTTGCATGAGGCCCGCTGTTATCTTTAAACTCAGGTTAAATTGTGAAGAAGAGAAAAATTATCAGTTTACATGTTAAGTCTTCAAAATCGATTAAAAAAACAGTGCTTGTGTATAAAAGTGCTCATGTCTAGATGTTTGAATCTCATTCTAACTTGTGTCTCTGTCGCCTGCGCTAATAATTACAACCACCATAAAATAGTCCACGATAGATGGTTATTTTCTGTGCTAGAGTTCACTTCAGGGTCAAGGCTCAGGAAACACCCCACTCACTGTAACGCACGCAGCTCAAAGTGACAAACATCACGGTAAATTTATGCTGCGCAGACAAAACAGTCTGCTACTGCCCTCCTAAGTGCCTCAAGCCCGTAACTGCTCTGATCCTATTACTATATTAACCCGACAATAAGATGAGTGCAAAGCCTACAAAGAGGGGACTATTCACATCATGGGTGAACGATTTGCAATTCACATAGTGTATTTAAAGGCTGTAATGTGGGCAAAGTGAATACACTGTTATTGAGTGAGGTCAGGAGGTATGAGGTAAGGGTGAGGGCAGATTCAAAGAAATACCCTTAATGTATTTTCAGTGAATGCATTTAAAGAAAAAAAATGGACTGCTCTTATCACAGCTGATGTCAATGCTTTAAAGGAACAGTGTGTAACATTTGGGGGGATCTATTGGCAGAAACGGAATATAATATTAATAAGTATGTTTTCTTTAGTGTATGATCACCTGATAATAGGAATCATTGTGTTTTTGCTGCCTTAAAATGAGCCGTTTATATCCACATAGGGAGCGGGTCCTCTTCACAGAGCCGGCCGCCATGTTTCTACAGTAGCCCAGAATGGACAAACCAAACACTGACTCAAGAGAGCGCCATTCGCCTTTTTGACGTTTTGCAGCAGCCACCGTAGTTCTCCTGCACGCTTGGCACACGGGAGATGTTTCAGTTGGTTGTAATCTGTCGCCAAATCCTACACACTGCACCTTTAAACCTTCTTCTGCAAAAACACAAAAATGATATTTTACAATATTTGGTCTCCATCTCACCTTTGTTAGAACTTTACAAATTGATTTTATTTCTAAAATGAAATGTTTTAATTGCTGTACTCTGCTCCTCTGCTCCTCTGCCTGCCTACTTGCCTTCACTCAGCTCGCTCGACCTCACGTGCATGCACGCACACTACACACTGCAGAAGACTTCGTAGCTCTGAGAATATCTAGTGAATGTACAGTGGACGTTTGTGCAGAAATAACTGCTGCAGCTCCTCCAGACCAACAGACGATTTCCGTGTCTTGTGAAGTGACGGGGCTCCGCAGCGAGAAACGGTATCGTCTCCGACCGGGTGCCGGTGTCTCCCCTGTTTCCTCCGCCCACGGTCGGGAGGCTGAAGCAGGAAAAGCCGACACTAGGAAAAGCAGTGATTCATGGAGAGACCTTCGTCTGGTCAGCTAACATTACTGCCAAGCAGGTGAAATATAGAGTGATATTGTGGTTTTAGCTGAAGTGTGTCGCCTCACTGTTTTGAGCGATGCTCGTTCATGTCTATTTAGAGCGAGCACAAGCGCGAGCCCGACGCTGACTTTCATTGACTTAACGGCCACAGGTGTCGCTGTTAACAAGCATTTCTGATGCTTACAAACAGTCCCTTTAAATTAAGAATAAATAATAATAAATTACAAACTCATGTTTGATTAAAACAAACTGGGAAAAAAGCCTCTACTGATCTATACTTGAATTAATAACCAAAAAAGTATTTTATTAGAGGAAGGTTGTAGGCTGCACACAAAGGAATAAAGATATTGATCAAAGCAAAGGTTGGAAGCTTTTTATATGACCCCAAACAACATTAAAACTGTATAACATAAGTTCATACTTTGGGCAACTCTGGACTCTGGATGTCATTAGAGGTTTGGTACAGTTACATCTTTTATTTTGTTTCCTGTTGCTGAAAACCCTACACTTTACAGTATATAGCAAAGTGTATAAAATGCCATTCCAGAAATATGTGGCGTCATGCGGCAGACAGCAGTGATACAGCTCTTTAACATCATAACTGTGAGTTCACGCCTCAATCATTTTGATGAATAGCTCTGCCATTTGCCCATGTGCTTCCAGTCACACTGGCCAGCAGAGGCTCATTAGCCGGCTAGTGAGGCTAGTGATGGAGGCTGCAGCTGCACAGGGGATGTCAGTGGGGGTCTCTGAACCTGCGGGTCAGCCTCCAAAACTGTGGGCTGCCACAATAGAGACAGCCGCCTTAATCAACTGTAAAGTTCACAGCGGCACACAGCATCCAATTAACCAGTAGATAGATCACACAGCTGACCACAGAAGAGTGTCTGAGTTTCAGCTTCATGTGTGCATGACTGTGTGAATGTAAGCATGTCTGTGAGGATTCTGGTTACTGAATGTTTAGTTGTGTGATGATAGCTTTGTTGCTACTGTGTACAACTCTGTTTCAGAATAGAAAAGAACAAATCGCTGGAAAAAAAAAAACATGTGGGTATGTGGCGAGGGAATACAAAATTGAAAAAGGCTGTTTTGTACTCAAAATGCACAAGTCACTGCAAATTAGCAACGCATATTGTGTCACTTGTCACCATTTGGTAAGCCTCTAGTCACCTTTGTGATCTTACTGGTTATAGTTTTATTAGGCTTTAGCTCTCTCTAGCTATTAGAGTTCTAGTTATAGATATTAAGAGTTGGGGGCATTGAGATAAACAGTTGGTGGTGCAAATTCTCCAATCAGGTGCCATTAAACAATTGCAGAAGAAGAAGGCTCAATGAGATGATAATTAAAAGAGCGAGAGTAATTAAAAGAGCGCCAGTCAAACCTCAAATGAACGAGTATAGTCACATGCTTCAATGCGACATGATTTATTCGCTAACTCTGTTTCCATTGCACTTTGTTGCATTTTGCTTGTGTTAATGTTTTTGCCATATATTTTGTTTTATTTACAGTGTTTCCATTCAGGGTTTTTTAATGTGCAAATTAAAAATCAGCATAAAAACAGGCCAATGGATCATTCTTATTTTTATATTATTTCTGGCAAAATATCAAGCAGTTTTTAATTAATTAATTACTAGTTTTAAGTTGTTATTGCTTTCACTAAGCACTTTGGAATTCCACTATTCCTAATTACATTAGCAATACATAATGCTATTACAATACTTGTTGATCATACTGTTGGTCAAATGGTTATCAAATGAAATAAAAGCTGCTGGTTCCTAGCCTCAAATCACAATGGAACATTCACTAGTGTGGAACACAACGGCAATTCGTTTCTAATAAAAAGGCAATTCTGACTGATGAGTAACAACTTATCCTTCTCCCAAAACCTTTCACTTCCATTTTCTCTTGGGACCAGAATGGAAATAACCCTTAATGACTTTTTTTTTGCTTTTTGCAGTTTACTCCTGCGACAGCAAAGCTGCCAATTTTAAATGGAAACAAAAATCAATCAATTGATCAAACTAGTCGAACCGGATGAGAAGCGACTGATGATGGAAATTATGGTGAAGATACTGTATTCAAATCACATGCTGATATCTAAATGACAACCGTTAAAACGCAGAATGGAGACTATTTAAAAAGCATTTACATGTCAAGATGAAGTCACTGATAAGTAGTGTCTTATCACACATTCATTGCAATTGGTGAAGTGAGGTGATGGGCACACAAATTATATTAAGTAAAAACAAATGTACATGTATCTACAGCAAAGCAACACTGCATAAACAACATAAGTAGGCTACAAGTGACAAATTGTGAGTGACTGTGGACTTTGAGGTAAACAATGACACAACAGTCTGCTACACACAAGAAAAAATTGACACTTTCATCTTCTGTGTGAAAACCCCATACAGCCCATTCTGTAGCTACTAGCAAGTGCTTTAAAATGCATAAGGCACCCCTAATGAGCAGAAACAGCAGCATGACACCAGCCGCACAGATGAGTCAGCGTGTGTTTGTACACTAATGGCTGCATATTGTTTTCTGTCCCTCACTGTGTGCCTAAGCATTCACTCGATTGTGTTGTAGCAGCAACCATAATCCTGAAACACTTTCAGCAGCTGCTATGTATCCGAAGTGTTAGGCAGCAACTCAGCTGATCTAGAAATAGATGGAAAAAAGGTAAAAAGATAATCAAGTAGCTTTGTAAAGGGGAAAACTGCAACCACATAAATGAGCCAAAAAAAACTGTCATATTCTAATAGGCCTCTGCTGACTTTTACCTTCATTCAGCCCCAGTTAATGACTGCTGTCCATTAACTCACTCACTCCCATCCTGCCTGCTACACTTCATGTGATCCCTCTCCGTTCTCCAATAAAATCTAATTATCATCACCTGGAGGATAGCAGCCAGCTCTGGCCTCCGAGGTGACACGCTGGTTACATCATTTTATGGATTACTGCTGGTTCCTCAGCCATTTAATCACCTTGTGCCATAATCTTGCCATCTGTCATTCAGTGGTAGATCCCCGCTATTCCCTGTGGATTTGACCTCTATTAACCACTGTTGGCCTGGCCGAAGACTTCCCGTGACCTTAGTGGGATCTCTCAGACAAAGATGTAAGGAAGAAGATGGCTGGTGTAAATCATATGGAATGGATGCAACAAAACACAACAAAAAAAAGGCAAACTAAGCTCTTTTCTAGAGGCCATTTGCTGCTAAATGACTATTTCACCAGTCAAATTACTTTAATAAACACAAAATTGGCAAGGAGGGGTATTTATTTTGACATATTTTACTGTTATTTAAACTGTTAGTGCTGCTGAAATTAATCATTCCCTTGCAGGCCAAAAGACAAATTGTTCAGCCTCAGCCAAAGATTTAGCAGCATTTGGCTTGTGCTTGGCATTTGTTCCCCACCGTGATTAAAGCTTAATATAGGCCTATGACACTGAAATAAGTCACTGTCTCTACGGACAAATGAACTGTTTCCTCTATGGAAGGTGAGAGTGCTTTTAGCCGCCCTGTGCTGACTATGTTTTTCTTTAAAATCTAGGCTGTAGCTTTTAAATGAAGGAACAGGCTGAGTCCAGTCAAGTGGAAAATCACTTTCTCCCTGTCACCATGTACTGTGGAAAAAAAATAAAAGGGCCTGCGTTCTGGGGGGAAGACTATGGCAGAGAACAACAGTGCTGTAATTTGAGATAGCATGGAGAAGCACCAGAGAAGAAGCATGTGTTACTGCAGCGAGAAGTAGAGAAAGAAAAACGAGACAATAGTCAAACAGGATTTCCGTAATCTCACACCAAACACTCACACACTATACAAACCTGTAGCGGTCCCTTCCAAATCGGCTCACCATAACTCCTTGTCTGTTTTGCATACAATCAAGAGCTTGTTATCGCTCACTAGGTGCATTTTTAGTATCCTCTTACAAATGCTCACTTCTCGCCACCTGCGGCATTTGTAACGGTCTCCGGAGCCATCAAGGTTAATTGGAATCAGGCGTTAAAAGACGTTCAATATTCTAAAAGTGACAACAAATTATGTTAATTGTGGTTTGAAGTCCTTGTTATCAAGGTGGAATCAATCTTGCCCACGTCCCTTGAGGTCAGCAGCCATACATAGCAATTAGCACCGTGTGTGTGTGTGTGTGTGTGTGTGCGTGTGTGTGTGTGTGTGTGTGTGTGTGTGTGTGTGTGTGTATCAAGAATTTTAAATAGCAGAGAGAAGATTATCCTCTTCATAGAAAGCAAACAGAGGGCCTACTTCAAATGTCGCCAACTTAATATTCAAGTTCACATTAATCAGAGTCCAAATGAAAGGACAATGCAGAATGATGCCTCATCGTGTACGCTGCTTTGTTTCCTCCCGTATATGCTAAAAGGAATATCGACTGTATGCAAATTACACTTGTGTAAGATAATGATCTGGACATTGGCTGTCGATGTCCCACTGCAGCCTGACACAGGATTTAATCCATGATAATTAACAAATAATAAAACAAGAGCCTGACAGCAGCAAACCTGATGGCTGTTTTCTCTGTGGCATCTGGTTGATCTGCTGCAGGAAGCTCGTCGGCCAGGATCTCCTCAGGACTCCGTGGGTCATCCAGCGGGGCCTTCTGCTCTTTGCCTTTGATCCCCATCCCCGCCGTGATGGCGTTCCACAAAGCACTCTGGGACTTTGAGCCTGCAAAAAAAAAAAAACCTTAGTGGTGTTACAGTTATTTTGTATAGTGTCATGAATCTGACTTTTATTTGTTTACCAGGTGGTAGTCTGTATACACTATGTACCAAAAAGCTGAATTGGTAAATCTCCATTGAGTGGCTTTCAGGATCTCAGTAAAGGGAGTAAGAGAACTGTATGCCATCGTAATGCTGCCCCCATGTGGACGTATGTTGTCAATGCTAGTTTATCTTTGAAAGTAACACATTTACTACACAGTAGAAAAGTACTATTATTTCAGGTAGTACACTATTTATACAGTCATTATGCTGATGCAGGATTTATCAGCCTTTATCAGCTCATAGACCATTTTTAAAATGCCAAATTTTCATTCAAGTCAGAAATTATTAAGATTTTAAGGTGTCATGTAAAGTAGATGTGTCAAACTTTTGTGCTCTGTTCTTAAAACAATAGAGCACATCACCTGGAATATCACAATCAGAATGAGCTTTATTTGCCAAGTACATACATACAAGGAATTTGATCCTGGTTTTATGCATCTCTCTAAATGTACTACACAGAAATGGAAATAACAGCTAGCGACAAGGACAACAAATCTGGACAAATGAAGGTAAGGGATAGACAGGACTGTTATCTACACAAGTGTATGAAAGAGGTGTATATACAAATGTTAAATACATTTATAAAGCACCAATAACCAACAATAAAATAAGAAAAAAAAATGTCTATATACAAGTCAAGTGTTCTGTAAGTTGCAAACAATACAAATAGTGCAAAGAAACAAATACTGAATGGATATACATGGACTGGATGATTATGTGAAGTTTGTACATGTAAATAATATACCGAAAAGATAATAATTAATCGTTTAAATGCACCTAATATTAATATTAATCCAAACGTATTGATTCTTCTTCTCTTTTTTCTTTACATTTGGTAGAAAACAGTTCCCCATATAAACAGTCAGATAGAAAATGAGATCATTGTTAGTAATAGCGAAATGATTTCTCAAAAATATTGTTATTGGGGTTTTTTTCTGCTTCAATAACACCTCAATTTTACTGATGTTATCAGAGTCTCAACAGCTAATATCTCATTAACTCAAGGTGAAATAAATGACCATTTAATACTTCTGGTCTGAAAGGTGTGGTGAATTGAAATGAATGAATTTAGTGACTTGACTAATAATTAAGTATAACTAATAGAGAGAACACTCACGTGCAAAACTGGCCTGTGGTCTGTTGGAGCTCTCCCCATCTTCGTTTGCCACTGGAGGAAGAAAAATCGATTATTTATTACCAAACAGACAATAATATATTAATAATAATATAATACTACAAATACTAAAACATGTTTCTAATATCTGGAAATGTATATTCGCCATTTCCCATGTATAACAAATACAGTATGAGTATTCACAGTTCACATGTTATCTAATAAGAAAGGTCATTAGTTCAGACTGTTATGTGCATAATCACATAAACATATATATATATATATATATATATATATATATATATATATACTACCTGCTGCACAATTAATTTTAATGAGCCTCTCCACATCCTGCCCTCACTGGCTTTTCCATTTATTTATTTTTATATGTACATTTCTATGTCTATATTTTATGTATTTTTGCTTATTGAGATTAAATCAAATGTATGGGGAATCTTGCATCTGCAAATGTGTAATACACACATAGTCAGGAAGGTCATTTACGGTTCCATTAAACCCTAGAATTGCCTTGAGTGACTGTGAAAGTACTATAATTGTCGCTGTTACTCCAGAGACTGCCGGCATCTCTGCCCACTAAACATTGCACACTGTGTAGAGTTCACAGAGAAATATACACACATCTAGCAGCGGTGTTGAAAGCAAAAATAACTCATTGATGACTGATATGAGAGCAGAAAGACAAAATTATTAATTTATCAGGCCAAAAGTGCAGTATGACAGTATTGTACAACACTACATGCCTGAACAGGTGCATGCTTTCACTGCCACGGTCAGTGTTCGTCATTATGCTCTACATTTCAGAGTGGTTGTTGAGACCAAAGTGCCTCAAGATGCAGTTCCCCTATCAGCCACTAGATGCTGGCTCCATAAAACTCATTATGGACATTGAGGAAGTCGAGACAGAAACGTCCCTCTAACAACAAAATGTCAATAAATGTTTTTCACAAACAGAAACTCTAAAAGTTAATTTGTGTCACGGTGGTACTTTTAAAATTGTTTGTTTCATTAAGAGCAGGGTTAAAACTAAAAGAGAAGAGTCAACCAGAACTCTACTATTATTGCTCAATGTTAGATTTTCTGGCTCAGGTTGTCTACATTTCAAAATTATCAATCAACCTAATTCTCCTCAGTGGTCACAATGATTGTCTGTAAAATATATGACTCACATTATCACTATCAGGTGTGCAAAGTGCCTTTCAGTTATTGTTTTTACCATATCAGTTACAGGTATATTTACATGATTAAAGAGTCATCATTGAGGCTTGTGAGAGGGTGATGAGACACCAGTTAATTGTATCGTGCTCTGCAGAGTATGGGAACATTTCAATTTATTTAATGGCAATAATTTATTTGAACAACATTCAAATAATAAGTAAAGATTGTATGCATTGCCCTTCACTTTTGGCACATTTTTGCAGCTTTTCCCGGGCTTAAAACTGGGAGATTAATCAAACAAGAATTCCAAAGAGGTCACAGGTTTTCGAGTTTTAACAAGAAATGATTCTACAGTATGTAAAGGCCCTTCATGCCTGATCAGTTAATTACATTTCCGGCTTTAGTGTAATTGGCTGTACTCAGAAAACTCACAAGCCCATCAAAGTAAATGAAGGTGACTTCATTTTACAGCATTAATGTGCGGGTAAAGACAGAGACGGTTACCATCTGCTTGTAAAAAGCTTCACTTCACAAAGTACTGCAACTAATTACTACGACTCTTCTGAACAGTCAAGATAACGTGATGGAGTTCACATCATCACTGCTGTTTAAGCCAAGTGGCCAGGCTCCCATTCACAGAGTTATTGTGAATCTATGCTGAGGAACAGCTGCACGAGATGAGTAACATCGTGTAAAGACACGTCGGTATCATTTTAAACTAGGGCTGTCAATCAATTAAAATATTTCATCACAATTAATCGCATGATTGTTCATAGTTAATCGTGATTAATCACAAATTTATCACAAATAAATCACACATTTTTTATCCGTTAAAAATTTGTCAAGTATTTAATCAACATGGGAGTGGGCAAATATGTTTGCATTATGCAAATGTATGTATATATTTATTATTATATAATAATAATTATTATTATTATTATTATTAATATTAATAATAATAATAATAATAATAAAATAATATAACCTGTATATAATTCCAGGAGTTTGATGGTTTCCTAGTTTGTGACAGAGAGCACTGCTACCGACCTCGCTGAGGCACTGACTCAGACTCTGACCCTCAGCCTGGCCACAGTTGGACTAAATCCAGGATTGAGATGAACATCTGCTCAAAGCTTAGTTTCACAACCTGTGGATGTTCAGGCTTATCCCAGACGGGTCATGTGACATTATTCTGGCTTTTGACGACCCTGAGAGTGACGCCAACCCTGAGGATCATACGAAAGTAAATGACCCTGGGTCATGATTTTCCAAAACCATTTTCTAATTGGCCTACCACAAACTCACAGTAGTCTTCAAATAAAGACTCAGTCATTGAATTTTATTAATTCTAGGTCTTCTTCATTCCTGAAAATTCTGTGACAAAATGTTTTAATATTCTGTTACTGTAGTTATCATCATGTACACTCTCCCAGCCACCTTCAATTCTCTGTATTTCTAGTTTTGTCCTTGTGATCTGGACTCTATTGTGTTCCATGCGGAGATTGCATTTTTCCCCATTTGTGTCCGAGACTGAACCTTTACAGGCAGCATAGGAGCAGATAAGAAAGACCTTAAGTTGAGGTTCTTCTATAGTCCTTTTCTATAACATCCCCGTCTGCAGTTCTACATTTATAATTCTAGTCTTACAATGGACATCTTATTGTGCTAAATTGTGTTGTGGAGGTGGGTTGACACTAATGGATAGCTATACTGTTTGAAGACAAGCAAGTTTTAATGTGGGATAAGAGACTTAGAAAAAGGCCATTAACGATATTAAAGCTGCATGTGTATGTTTGTAGACCTCATTAAATCTCTCCCACTGGCGGAGCATATAGCCGCTTCATCATCTCCCTGTGATGAATATAAGCAATATTGTTTGATTTAGGCTTATAACGATAATCAGATTGTCCACAGATCTTCCACTTACAGTAAATGAAACAATCTGTAACTGTTGGAAGATGAACAACGTTAGATGGCAAAGTTAATGTTCCAAGTTTTGTCAAAGGCACAAATACTGTGAAACAAGATTGTACTACTGTCAATTGTACTACTTTTTCTGTTGACTCTGATGAGGATGCCCTCAAACGGTTTTGTCTGAGGCTCAGCTTTTAAGTCTATGTCAGACGTGACATTGGGGGTCCCCACCTGTTTTTGCAACCCATTCTCACTCCCAACTTGTCACATACCGCTGCTTGGTCAGTGTCCCTCGGCGTCTGATACTGACAAATGAGGCACGCTTCAGTGTCTGTATGAGACGCACCAGGCTTTTTTTTCAAATTGTTTTAACGTTGTGAATCTGTGTGTGTGTGTCACACAAACTTGTCTAGTTTTATCAACTCAAAGCTTAGGATTCATGGTTTGTTACACCACCCTCTTGGAAAACCCTCTGCTGTAGACAATACTGATGAAGACAAACCTGCAACTGCGTCCAAAAACATTAATTACATCGATTTTAGAGCTGTTCTGATCAAAAATACCAGCATTGGAAATGCATCCGATACTGCCCAGAATTCGGGATCGGGTATCGGCGAGTACGCCAGTCTATGCACCGATCCGATACCATAATTATTTTAACCCAGAAAATTGTTTTACTTGTACTACCGGTTTATTTTATATTTCAATTTTTTTTATATTATTAATTTATGTTCTTTGTAACTGTCAAAATGAATAATAAAAGAAAAGTTCTATTGCATTCATTCTCTGGATGTATTTGTTCATGTTATACAAAGAGTTTAACCTGAGCCAGGCCATACAACAAAGATAGTAATCACATACATACATGGTCAGTAGTAAACAGCTGTTAAATAAATGTTGCCCAATGTTAGTCTGTATACTAAAGGTGCACTCTACCAACTTTACACATAAAGGTCAGTTTACTACGAGGACAATCACTCAGCCTGTGAAAACAGTTTAATGTCTTCTGTGTTTTAACAAAAGACATTATACAACAGAGTTTGAAAGATGTGGACATTTAAGAGAAAGATGCAGTTGGCTGGATTATGGGAAATGTAGGATTCAGCAACAACAACAAAATGTTTTGAGCACATTAAAACAGCACCATGGGCTCACCATGGAAACAGACATAAGTTTTCTTTCATGTGAATAAAGTCTGTGTGTGAATCTGAACTTCACCTCTGTGCCCACAGAAGTATGATTTTATCCCCTTCTGCTTTTAGCTGCTTTTTACTCCACGCAAAACAAGAGAGAGAGGCCATGAAACAGACGGAGAGAGTGGGAGCTGGCATTATAAACTCTGATGTAACTAACCTGTCTAAGGTTTAATATACCCTTACTTTACCCAGCATGGTGCTAGTACTAATTCATTTAAAATATATCAATTAAATTCACAGCAATCATTTTTATACTACAATATTTTTACAATCCAAGCATACATTGAGTCTAATATTTGGGGAAGAGGAGCATGAGACAAAACAAGACTTTCATATTTTAATCAGAGCTATTATACAATGTGTGGTCAGCAATCTATCATATATCATTTCACGAGTTTTACTTTGGTATATTTGATACATTTTGCTTTTCATATGCTGGGCTGCAATGACAGACAGATGTTGTGTTGTTGTGAAATCTGGACACCAGTACACTTGATCAACAGACTGTGACTACTGTTTGGTGCTGTATGTTTTAATTATATTACTGTTTTCTTGGGAATTGCTCATTTTCAGGTTCCTACTTGTATTTTGGGTTTCGACTAGAACATGGTTTACATGCTTTAATGTTCAAAAAACACATTTTTCTCATACTGTCTGTCTTAATATACCTGTATTCACCCTCTATCAAAAACGCTGCGTTTTAGCGCCTGTCTCTTTAAGACCCCCTCCTGAAAAAGGCAGTTCTCAAGCCGTTGGTGGAGATACTCAGATGGGGGGAGGTATATTCTAATGAACATGCATGTGACATAGGAAAGGGAGAAATCTGAATGGCCTGTTGAATCACATGTTTTCTGATCTAGGCAGCCCACAAAAATGATCTTATTTCACAGTTTGTGGGTTGGTAGGCACTCCAGATACCTCAATGTATGTACCCACGACTCCCAGGAAAGTAGTGAGTGGATTATCCTGGTGAAACAAAATAAGTTGATTGAATTGATTGTACATAAGTTGCAGCTCGGTTTGCAAAATTACAACAACAAATGCTAGTTACTGAAAACTAAATTACAAGTTGAGAATGTATGAATTATCAGCTTGTGAAAAATGGAGAAAAGGTCAGTGTTGATTGCTGTCATGCATCTAGGTTAACACCCTGTCAACAACTTATGGTGAGTGATATATTTCTCATTAAACTTAAGTAAATATATCACCCTATACTCAATATAAAACACTGCTTCATTTAAAATATAAAAAGCAGGCTATATTTCCCATAACGCACACTGTGTCTATTTTATGAGAAGAGGTGAAATGGTTCAAATATCTATGAGCCATAACTGATTATTGATCGCTAATTGCTTGTTTTAGATGCACTCTGGTATACTTTGGAGGATAATAGCCTATCATCAAGGTTTGTTTGAGACAAGCT
Source organism: Sebastes umbrosus (assembly GCF_015220745.1). Taxonomy (NCBI): domain Eukaryota; kingdom Metazoa; phylum Chordata; class Actinopteri; order Perciformes; family Sebastidae; genus Sebastes; species Sebastes umbrosus. Next base: position 12,617,246 of record NC_051280.1, on the reverse strand, counting down.
TTTCATACAGGGTTATAGGATAGTCATCCAATATATACAAGAAAGTGTAGTTAATCTATGTTTTACACTTAGGCCTATTTCAGAAGTGTAGAAAAAAAGGCAGTCAAAGTTTCTTTAACGCATTGAAGCAATCGATCTTTTGGAGGTTGTAATGGCAGTTTTAAAGCTGGAATGAAAATACTGGCATCACAAAAACTAGAAAACCTATGGAATCCATCGGTCAACCATGTCATACTAGCTTGTCGCGGATGAGGCTAAATAACGCTCCAAACTTTGGCGAATTTTGGCGAGGAAAAACCGTCATGGCCATTTTTAAAGGGGTCCCTTGACCTCTGACCTTAAGATATGTGAATGAAAATTGGTTTTATGGGTACCTGTGTGTCTCCCCTTCACAGATGCAGTTTGGGGCAAGTCATAGTCAAGTCAGCACACTGACTCAGTGACTCAAACTGTCAGTGTGTCAGCACACTGACACACTGACAGTTTGCCATATTATGATTTGAGCATATTTTTTTTATGCTAAATGCAGTACCTGTGAGGGTTTCTGGACAATATTTGTCATTGTTTTGTGTTGATCATCGATTTCCAATAATAAATATACACATACATTTGCATAAAGCAAGCATATTTGCCCACTTCCATGTTGATAAGTCTCCCTTTAAGGTACATTTTGAACAGATAACAAATATGCGATTAATTAGCATTTAATCATGGACAATCATGCGATTAAATGTTTCAATTGATTGACAGCCCTAGTAGAAAAATGTGTTGGGAAAATAACTACACAAATGTGTATTTGATTTATAAACTTACACTTCAGAAGTTTAGGGAGAAATTTAGAGAGAGACAGCCTGTACTACAAGATATTAAAAAGCTTTTAGTAAATACAACATTTGTTCCCAATAGAGCAATGTTCTGTTCAAAATTGCCATCAAGCAAACACTGTATTTGTCACGACAAAGACACAAATTAAGACATAAACTGAAGAATACACAATCTTCTTATGTAATTTTGCTCAAAGTACAAGATTAAAAAACACAAACACATACATGTACTGTACATGTGCACATAAAAAGCCTGAATGCTCCATACCCCCCACAGATGGGCTGAAAAGTTAAAATCTGTTTTCTCCACATGAGTCTTGTAACATCAACACAAACATGATGAAGTTAACAAGCCTAACACACCACTAAACACCAAACACTGGTTGGAATCTGAGCCGAGGCTGCCGGCTACAGTTGAGGCTCCGAGTTTAATAGAGGAGCAAACACAAGGTGTCCAGCCAGGCAATGAGCTACCAGCGCTTAGGAGTCACGCTTCAGAGGAGGTGATTGGCAAAATGCTGTGCAGACTGAATCCTAGGCCCAGTGAGCAATTGATTGTGACACTCGCAGGTTACCATGACAACTGCCATGCTTGTGGGTCGTATGGCGGTGATATAGGCCACGTGTGATCAAGGCAGGTTTTTAGAGGTAACAGGATGTGGCCAAGCGAGCGGAAAATCCAAAGTCTATTTTGTGTGGGATCATAAAATCTTTTAGGGCTGCTTTTAATGCTTTTAAAAAGATATCTGGAAATTATTTGAAGGCGTCTCTTTTCCTGTTTTTGTGTCTTTTTTCGCCCACGACACTGAAATGTTCCCCTTCTTATCAGTATATTCATATCATACAGATAAGTTTAGGTGGGCAGTGTGTGCCATAGGCTATATATAGTATTTCCTGTGGCTAATGCAACAACAACAGCACCGAGCTCGTGGCCCACAGTTCAACCTAGGTGAAAGTTAATACAAAGCACTATGATTAAACTTGGATGCACCCAGTAAGTAAGTACGCACTGATCAGACCAATATGGAGACGTTGGTTCAGCTGTCTTAAGTTTATTTAAAGGAACAGTGTAGAGCATTTAGGGAAATCTACTAGCAGAAATGGAGTACGATATTAATAAGTATGTTTTATTTTGTGTATAATCATCTCAAAATAAGAATCGTTGTGTTTTCGTTATCTTAGAATGAGCCATTTATATTTACATAAAGAGCTTGTCCTCTTCAGGTTGCACCGCCATGTTTCTACAGTAGCCCAGAACGGACAAACCAAACACTGGCTCTAGAGAGAGCCATTTGCGTTTTCACGTTTTCACATCAGCCACATCAGTCTCCTACACGCTTGCAATCTGCAAGCGCAAGATGCCGCCAGATCCTACACATTATACCTTTAAGCTGGGCATACACTGTACGATTTTAGCCAGTTTCTGGCCGCGGGACTCATTTTAGAGTCTGACCGAATTTCAGCTTCGTCTGGCGCCGTTTGCCGTGCAGTGTACGGGTCGGACCATAGGACCGAAGACCGAGGACTGATTAACTCCTCCTGACCGGCAGTCGGTCAGTCGGATGATTTTCTGACATGTTAGAAATTTTGGTTGGCCGTCCACAGGCTCTTGCACAGTTGAAGCAGAGCCACGAGCCAATTCCCCAATGTCAGTGGATTTTTTGTGCATTTTTACAGTAACCAGAGCGTAGCTATCAAGATAACAATGTAGGCTGCAATAGATATAGTAAAACATATAGCTTACCGCCAATTCTCTCTGCAAAATGGACAAGCCATACTGTCTGGTCTTCCTCGTCACCTGGGAATCCAGATACGCCAGCGCCTCTTTTTTTTTAGACGTTTCAGCAGACAGGATGGCACAGATGATCAAGGCAGCATGTTTCTGCCTTGTTAGCATTGTGACCCGTACAGACCTCTGCTCGTAAACAAACTTTACCTGCCTCGGAGCTTTCAAACGAATCTTTATTGACAACTGTCAGCAGCCAGAACGGTCCGCAGGGGCCAACGCGTTGTGTTTTACACGTACAGTGTGAGCACTCAGGTTGTGGCTGATGATCGGACCGTACAGTGTGAGTACATAAATCATGAGCTTTGGCTTTACATGGCAAACGATCTACTCGTACAGTAGGAGTAGGAATTACACAACAACATTTCTAAAATCATGCATTGTAGGCCCAGCTTTAAAGTGCCTGACTTGACAGACATTACCAGAGCAGAATGTGCACCGTACCTGGTGTGCATGGCAATACAAATATAAACACTTCCTATTGTGTACATCAGCTTACATACGTCTTTCGCGAAAACAAGTATTGTCAACATTAAAGCAATGTCAAATATTTTTTTGGGGCACTTGGGGACATGTATTATTATCATATAAAGTTGTCGTGGTGAATGTGTCAGTAAACGGTTGCTTATTTCTACATCCAGCAGATATGGATTTTTATTTGGAGTGTCTTTGAAATATCTGGCTCTTCAGCCTCTAAATGCTATCTTCACCATTACATAATTTTAAGTTCACTGCTATTTGGGCTAGGTGGGTTGCGTGGGTGTATCAGAGCTTGCTTGCTGAAAACAGCTGCTACATCTGAAAACATGGTGCAGCTTTACCAGATTCCACAACGTGATAAATAATAATATAAATTTAATAATAAAAAAGCTCCTGATTGAATGCATGATTGAAATGTTATTCAATATTGAAGTTGACACTATCTGTGGGTAGACTACTAGATAGTGTGGTTTGAGACTTAAAAGCTTGTGGGATATCTCGACCTGGTGATGTCGCAGCAGGTGTTTACTGTCAGCTGTGGCAAAACCCCTGCTGGTACAAGACTGATTGGGGTGTGGCAAAAAGTGCAGCAACAGTTTTGTGCCTCATGTGATTCGGTGTTTTACTCATAGCCATATGTCCAAAAGCAAAATGCATGTTATTAGTTTTAACACTTTAAATGCCTTGTGACATAAGCACTGCTGTGTACACAACAAAGCTGTCAACCAACTTCTCCCAACAGATTAGAGGACACAGTTTCTCCACAGAGCACAGAACATCTTCACGTCGCTCTATTTTCAACACTGTTTCAACACTCGCTCCTATGAGAGTTTTCACAAGCGCTCCAAGAAAAAAGAAAAACAAGGCAAGTGGCACATAAGTTCATCAACACTCTGGTTGTCAAGACAATAGAATGAATTGCTGGTGACGTCAGCAGCACACAGCTTTGGTCTGAAGCCCCCCCTTGTTTCCATGGTGTAGTTGCTTTACAGAGGCAAGCATCAACTTCAGCAGAATGGACTAACGTGGCGAGTTGTGCAGAGAGGCTGAAATGTGATGTGTTTAACGATGACTTGCACGCATGTATTCTGCTCCCGTCACACACACTTTCGTGCTTCTCGCTCACATGCAAACACACTTAACCTTTTCCTCCTGCTCTGCCTGCTCTACAATGTTTTCTTACCTATGGTGATGTTGAAGCCGTCAATGCTGAAGGTGGCACTCCGACCCTTCCTAAATCGATGCTTCTTGGAGTTAGCCTCCATCGCTTTGGCAACCTCCGGTCACCCTTGCGGCTTTTAATCTGTTTTAATGCCTCTTGTCAGTTGCACTGGCTTGTTTCAGTTTCGTTTAGGTAACTCTCCTCCTGGAGAGAAAAAAAGAAATCCTCCGACTCGCGCTGGAGGAGAACTGTCAAAGACTCACCACTTCTCGTTAAAGACACCGAGCTGGAGAATCTCTCTAAAGTCCCTCTCCACCCCCTTGCCTTTGTTGTACATGTCTTTTCTCTCTCCGTTTCTCACACCTCAACGTGCTCATTTCAAGGAGCTTATGGCTCTTCATTTGTTTTTCTTCTCTCGATCTCCCTCCACCCCTCCCTCCACGTTTTCTCTCCTCGTCTCTCTTCCCCAAGAGGTACAGTAGGTGTGAGTGGTGGGTGGCAGTGGTAGTGGTGGTGGAGGTTGGGAGGAGAGGACATCTCTAGAGGTCTTTAAGTGAACGTGACTCCTCCTACTGTCAAGAATTTATAGCAAAAGCATTGGAAGCTCAGAGTTGGTATATGACACAGGCCTATTGTAGTCTATTCTAGTTTTGCTCACACACTCAAACGTACCAAAATTGACTCTAAAATCGTGTCGAGCCGCACACTCCAAGGAGAGGAAAAGGTGGAAAGACAGATAGCGACAGAGCGATTATGTGTATTGAGTCAAAACCAGTCATTAAATCAATGCAACTGCTTTTCATTTTGCAGGAGTAACTGAGGCTCAGAGAGCTGAAGCCCATTAACTGGGTACATACTGTTCTTTTGAAAGAAAAAAATCAAGCTCTACATTACCTAGTCGAATAGTTACATTTAGAGCGCACACACTGCCTCCAATTTATTTATTTTTTCCTTTTAAGTGCCTGCTGATTACTGGAAACGACACTAGAGCAAGGACACCGCTTTCTTCATCATTTTGAGTGTTCTCGTGGAAAGAAAAATGAAAAAAAAAATACTTCTCCTTTACCCAATACACATTTCCTATCCACCTATGCACATAACACACACACCTGCACACACCAGATCAACAAAGGATAAATTTCTCCCCTTATTAGCACCATCTGACATTTAGCTATGGGATTTTTCCGTGTTTCATTTTCCCCCCTGATTATTGTCTCTGAGTGCTCTTTATGAAGGCTTGTTCTCACACATTCTTTTAAATTCAATAGATATAATAAAATAATAGCGTGCACACCAGTAAAAAGACATAATGTCTTTTAATTGTCATTTCATACTTAATTTATGTACAAATCACGAGTGATCACTTATTACTGCTCACTCCAAACCTCTTTTTCCCCTAGCTTTACACTTAATTTAAGCTAATATTGGCCTATGATGTGTTCTTTGTGTTTGTTCTTTTCTTTTCCCTCTCTGTTCTTTCCTTGAGCCACTTTCTAATAACAGCCTCGACAAATTATCTAATTTACTTCAGGGGCATGTAATACAATCCAAGCAATGACAACAAAGACAGGGGATTTAGGAGCATTAACATGTCCTCATTTCCTCATTTTCATAAACAGTTAATAAATCCTACATGATTTCTGTGTGGCAACACCGACTTCAAAAAAATCTGCACCACAATTGCACACTGAAGAGTGATCAAACATTGAGTGTTTAGTCTCAAAGGGTGTGTGTGTTCACCAGTTATTAAATGATACCGGATCCGTCAAACAAGGACATAGTCAAATAAGGACAAACAATATGGTACTATAGACAGTAATTAATGCATGCTTTCTAAGTGATGTAGCAGTTAAGGTGTCTGAGGAAAAGGAAATCGATCACAATCAGGAGATCTATCCAATTATACCCGAGCTGGTTTGAATAACTCAGTGCATTTCCAATGGACGCATTTTGCACTTGTGAGATAATTACACTCCATCTCATTTTGTTTGCGAGCTACAGTAGGAGCTCTTTATCCTCTCCTTCTCCTGCCACCCTGCTCTCCACAGCCTCCAGTTCATACTCTATGTAGCAATTTGTGAGGATCCTAATTTTGCAACACTCTCGCTGTGCATCAAGTGCCCGCCTGTTCTAGGGTAGCTTTTATGTTAATGAGGGCATGTGTGGGAATATAAAAAACTTTTTTTGTACTTCCCTTTTGTCAGCAGACTACGAGCTAACCATTTGTTTGAAAGGCTCAAACTGGTTACAATATGCTTTAATTTGCTTTTACATTTAAAGATGAATAGCCAGTTGAGGCCACAGTTGTGTCAATATGATTAATGATATTATCATATTGCTTCACAGGCCTGGCTGCCGCCAATATTAAATTCACCCCTGAATAATGAGTCTAAAATAATGTGTGCAATTAATTAAATAAGTAGAAAAGCTAAAAGTTAAAGGGCAAGATTTTCCAGAGTTTATTCCATGAGTGTAGGTGTCTGTCAAAGTGTATATAAATAAAGGTCAAAGTTTGCTGCAGCATATTCAAAGCTTCCCGTTTAATGCATTTGGGGTTACAGAAGTTAGAGAGGAGGTTACATAATACACTTAACTGAAGGAGTGTGCTTATGCGTCCATGATGCTTTAGAAGGCTATATGGTGCTCCAGAGCTTTATGTATTATCCTATTAACTGTGGCAATGAAAGCTTTTTGCAAAAAAAAAAATCTGTTACAAGCCTCAATAGGTGCTAATGTAAGGATGGTGGAGGCATTCAGCAGTAAGATATCAGGTAGCCCATGAGCTCTCCTCAAGTGCCACCATGAGGCCAAAATCTTCACCTGAACACAAGATATATCCCAATCTACTGGACAAAAGGCCCCAAATGAATTGGAAACTCCCCAAAGACCAAAGACTTTACAGACTTACACAAGGCATTAAAGAGTTAGATTTCCAAGAAGTTTACTGTGGATTTTCATTGTCCCCAGATAACTAACCCCTAATGCATATGGTGACCCTCTGACTTTTTTCACGCTCTACAGGCATTTTTTTATTTATTTTTAGGGTAGAGGCACTTAACATTTTTCGCCAAATGAATAGCAAAGTGGTATTAGGGCTGTAAAAAATATTTAATAGCGATTAATCGCATGATTGTCCATAGTTCATTGTGATTAATCGCAAATGAATCACATATTTTTATCTGTTCAAAATGTACCTTAAAGGGAGGTCTGTCAAGTATTTAATACTCTTATCAACATGGGAGTGGATAAATATGCTTTATGCAAATGTACAATATCAGCTTGAACAAACAAAAGTCTTGCGAGATTTATTCACTACAATACAACAAGACTCGAATATCTCATATTTTGGCTTAAGCTTTCAACAAAGTTACGGAAATACGGACAGCGCCACTCTGCCATTGCTGACCACATTGTGGTCATAGGGGGTACTGTATACAGTATCATAAAATCCTGTAATCAAGATTCAAGCTCTCTGCTGCCATCTTGCGTCTTTAGTTGTCAAGTACAGCCCAGATACATCCCCCCTTTTACCGCCGTGACATAACCCTGGTAATACGGCGGCAATTCTGTTAAATGAGAGGCGTCCCATCTGTATGTATATATTTATTATTGGATATCGATTAACAACACAAAACAATGACAAATATTGTCCAGAAACCCTCACACATACTGCATTTAGCATAAAAAATATGAAATCATAACATGGCAAACTCAAGCCCAACAGGCAACAACAGCTGTCAGTGTGTCAGTGTGCTGACTTGACTATGACTTGCCCCAAACTGCATGTGATTCTCATGAAGTGGTCTGTAAAGGGGAGACTCGTGGGTACCCATAGAACCCATTTTTATTCACATATCTTAAGGTCAGAGGTCAAGGGACCCCTTTGAAAATGGCTGCGCCAGTTTTTCCTCGCCAAAATTTATCGTACGGTTGGAGCGTTATTTAGCCTCCTTCACGATAAGCTAGTATGACATGGTTGACTTTAGGTTAGGAGACCGCTACAATCTAAAAATAGCAAGTTGCGTTAATGCGTTAAAGAAATGAATGCCGTTAAAAAGAAATTGTGTTAACTAATTATTATTGCGTTAACTTTGACTGCCCTAGTAAGTATAGAAAGTCCAGTGAGTAAGACCGGTGTTTGTACTTTCAAATATCGGCTTTATTTTACTGTTTTTACTGACCTAAGTCTCTACCGTGCTGGGTTGACGCGCCGAGTCATGTATGGAAAAACCCTACAAGATACGGGAACTTGGCTTGTATCTTGAGGAGTTGTAGCATTTATTCATTGGTGACAGCGTAAACTGTACACGCTCTGCACTGCTACACTCACAGCTAGTTGACTTGACCGCAAACACCGACACTCGCTAACGTTAAGCACAAAACCTACGCACTGAGTTATTCCTTAAATGAGTTCACTATTTGTAAAACACATTTTAGTTTAAAAAACAGCTTAAAAATATACGGGGGGAATCGGAGAGTGGGTGCTACGCTTCCGCACCAATGGCGTTATCAGCTGTTACCACCGTATGAGAGCATTGCAGAGCGGTGGACGTCAGCTAGCCAGTGGGGCACACTCACGTGCACGATCATGCACTAAAAGGCACGTGAGGCCGGCCCGGCTATGTCAACAAAGTACAGAGCTCTGATTACAACACAAACAGAGGGAGAGCGACCTCATTCTTTGCTCAGGTAGACATTACGCCTCTATATCTTTACATAACAAATAGTTGTTTGCTGCCAAAATAATGCTCTGGATATCATACAGAGAACCTTTAAGTTAAATGTATTTTTTTTTAAGGACACACAAAACACACAACATGTAACATTTAATTTTCATTTAATTACATTTTTGTTATTAAATAGATTTAATTTGATTTATCATTTAAATTCTAATTATTTGTTTTCAATGTGTTGTTCAATATATTTCTAATAGTTCAATCAATCTTTATACCGCCACTCCCCATAACTGCATTGAGCCTTTTTAATAAGAAAGGTTTGACTCTGGGCTGCAGATACAGAATGACAACAGAATTTTGGTTCACATCTGTCGAGCAAAATACACAACATATAATCTGATGTAGCATGTTGGTTTTAATGCCAGAGCAGGACAAAGAGCAAAAGGATTACAGTATGTAGTACAACAGCTGCTATGAGAGGTGTATTCCATACATCTGTTGAGTCCTTGTCAAGATCTTTTTTATTCAATGGTCAGTAGGGCTACGTCACTGTCACTAGGCAACGGGAAGACCTTTCAGACATACAGTATATTGCATACATTACACTGAGGATGACGAGGGGTCGATATGGCAAATAGCACTCATTACACTATCGTGGATTTAATGGTATAGTAGTAGTATATATACTGATGTTATTTAACTGGGTCATTTTCAGTGTCTGTTTTTCTCAGCTACATCTGTGCAGACTGTGAACACTGGAACAATGCAAAAGAGACATTCTGTTTTGATGGGATGTTGGTAAAACTTTTTCTATGTGAATCTCTCGTAGCAATTTTTTTATTTTTTTTTTTACTGTTTTAGATGTTTTAAACTCCAGTTGTTTTTAACAAACCAATGCTACAGTGGATTGCTGGCACAAGAACACACCTGCTGCTTTTTCTGTTATGTCCATTGAAGGTGAACTACCACTCAACCTTTGATCTGGCCATCAAACACCAGCAGGCCTTGACCAATAGATATGAATTAGTCGTGAAGATAAAGGGGAGGTGAGGGCCAATTTGGGGGATTAGAAATAGCCTCTTGCACCAAATTAAAGCGGCAGTAGGCAGTATATTTTTGGCATCATTGGGCAAAAAATTCCATAATAACCTTTCAGCATATTGTAATTCAAGTGCTCTGAGAGACTTCTGCACCTCCTCATGGCTCTGTTCTCAGGCTTTAGAAAATCTAGCTCGTGACGGGAGATTTTGGCCAATCACAGGTCACTTCAGAGACAGCGTTCCCATTGGCTGTGATCCGGCTGGTGGGCGGTGCTTGGTATATCCTCAACTGTTCTCAACATGGCTGCCGGGTCACAAACTTTCTCATTTTACAGCTAAACAGTACACTACCGTTTGACCGTTTGATCGGACTTCACAAGGGATTGACCGCTGGCTCATAGATGGCAGCTGGACGGCAGGCTCTAGCTCAGCTATGATTGGTTGTTTTCCTCCAGTCTGTGAAATCTACCAGATGCCATTACGAGCACCGGAGGACACCAGAGGACACAGAAGCACATGATTTTTTTCAGATTACCTATCTCATGCACTACTGACAGGATATATCTTTTATAAAAAAAATATTTTTTTTATCATATTTGCTCCATTTCTACTCACTGCAGCTTCAATCCCAAACAGTCCTGTTTTTATTTGTAGTGAGTAAAGGTTCAAATTAGCATATTTAAATTATATGTTGACTCTCAGATAAATATAATATATTATAAATGAAAATCACTACAATCACTTACCGGATTATAATCCTGCATTTTACTTATTTTCTGGACGCTGATAAACTGACATTTCACCGTCATTTTATTGTGTAATTCATTGAAACATGACATCAGTTTTGGGGCTTTTGGATTGTGTAATCTGTCCCAGTAGCACTTCACGATTCAAGACAACAACTATGCAATCAGAGAGAAAAACAAGCTCATTAGAGGTCTCCCCTAGACTGTGGAACGACATGCACTTTGTCAGTCCCCACACCACTGTCACCACAGTGACACAGTCATGTAATTAAGACACACAAGGTGTCAGGGAGCTTTCGTTCTCCCCTGCTAAATACTCATTAGAGGCACCTTTAAGGGTAATGTAAGCCTGTGTTGAAAACCTGAGGGAAATGAGCTGACATAACAGAGAGCTCCATGAACTGTCATCCGAATCCTGCTGCACAGAGACCCTAGACGAAAACGTGTGTGTGTGTGAGGGGGGGGGGGGGGGGGGGTTTGAAATATATAGTGCACCCGTTTAGCTAATGATTTTTTGCACCAGCATGGTTTCCGGATCAAAGTTGTTGTGTCAGCAGGTCAAACAAATGTAAACCTTTTGATTAGAGAACCAGGCATCTTACACACCCCAGACATCCTCCTCCCAACACACCAAAGCAACTAATTAGTGTTATTTGGACAGAGTCAGAAAACTACACCAATTCTGCTCTTTTCATGAAAATGTCACACGAGCCAGCCCACTGTACAAATTATTACACTAGTTCGTCACACAGCTCATACACCAGAGCTAAACACTTGCCACAGGTGTTGATTGTAAAAACACCTATTTCAGTAAATTGGGTGCTCGGTTGCGAATACATTTTTTTTCCATGATTAAAATGCATAAAAAAAGACCAGTGTTGTTCATGAACGCACTAAAAGAGCGTGCTCATGTTTTTGGTGAACTGTGAACAGAACGTATCCGTTTGCAACTAATGAGCATGAACATGAGCCTCGTTACCTTTCGGGACAGTTAACGATGCTCACGCACTGTGAGGCCGGCATGGCAGAGCAATCAAAGGAGCAGAGACAGACATCAGCCACTGTCTATTCCGTCTCCGCCTCCAAAGTCTCAAAAGTCAACTTGACAAGCGAGCGAGTGTTGGTCGCGAGAACGTAGGGAAGGTCGAGTTCACGCTTGTTACAGCCTCTTGCTTGGTTTTGTTTTTTATTATCATATGCACAACAATTACAACAAAGCAGTCATTGGCTTGTGAATCTCAGGCTCCATTCAACAATGCTCCTTAAAGGTGCTAAATACGGGATTGGGAGCATTTCTATTGCCTCTCAATGGCTCTCAACATGGCTGCCGGTGGCTCGCAGCTAACGGTGATAACAGTACTAACCAAGCCCCCAGGAAGAGCGCCGGTTGTTGATCCCAATTTCCGTAGTGGCTAAACGGCGGCACTACAACTTCCGTGTCCGTCACATGATGCTATTGGGCCCAGAAATACTTTTTCCCATAGACTTACATCGGGAAAGAGACGTCTGTAACTCAGCGGATAATTTTTTTTTAGGTGAATCAACTGTCCAGTATGAACACTTGAATAGCCCTTATTTAAAGCATTAGGTCCTAAAAGTTGTGAAATGCACTAATAGCTGAATCCAGAGTTATTTCCCTTCCTCCGTTCATGTGAATGAGATCCTCATCTAACATTACTGCCAAGCAGCGCGAGCACGAGCAACAGGACGCTGACTTTCGTTGACTTAACGGCCACAGGTGTCGCTGTTAACAAGCAATTTCTGATTATTACATAGAGTCCCTTTAAGGTTAGGAAAAGATTGTGAATATCACGAATGTCAAGACTAACTATGTGTAAAGTGCTACTGCATAAATATGTTCCTGATGCATGATTGATAGTTAATTCATAATGGATTCCTTAAGTTCATTCAATAAACAAATATGCAATGAATGATAAAATAATGTATTAATGTAAAGTTGAAATTTAGATGTGATGTAACAGGTACAAAATGAACATTTGTCCATGGTTTGTGTTTTACATTCTGTCCCAGAACTAACGTTCTCAGTTGTGGTTTCCACTACGACTGAATTTGTTGAGGGACTGTATACAATCCAACGTGAGCAGAGGAGCGGATGCCTCTCACAGGGCTCTGCTATATGTATTCAAAATTATAATTATTGGCGTCTGAAGCCAAAGCAGACAGTCAAAGAGACTTTCGAAGGACTTTCATGGACTCAAGAACCTCTTTTCATGACAAGCGGCTAACAGGGTATTTTGTTCTACATTTGTATTTTGTAGGGCTGACACTAATGATTATTTTAATTGTTGATCGATTAGTTTCGAGTTGTTTGGTCTATAAAATGTCAAAAAATGGTGAAAGATGTAAATAAGTGTTTCATAAAGCCCAAGATGATGTCTTCAAATGTCTTGTTTTGTCCAAAACTCAAAGATATTCAGTTTTACTGTCATAGAGGAGTAAGGAAACCAGAAAATATTCACATTTAAGAAGCTGGAATTTAAATGAAAAATTACTAAATCCAATAAATCAACTATCAAAATAGCTGGCAATTAATTTAATAGTTGGCAACTAATCACTTAATCGTTGCAGCTCTAATATTTTGCACTATGCTCATTTGTAGTTCTCACGGCGCGACTAAGCAGTGGATGTCAGTCATGCCTCCTCTCTTCCTTCACCTGCATCCTTTCCTTGCTCTATAGGTCCTCCTCCTATAGGCAGAGACGAACGGATGATATGTGAAGATGAAGGAATAGATGGAACACATCTTTGCCATATGGGGCACACATGCTGGATCCAGTGTCATTTTAAATTGATATCAATAACTTATGACATGTGTCACAGCTGCATCATATGTCACTGTGTTTTGTAGTGGATTATTCCGTATTGTTTTGTCGTCTCACAGCTCGCTTTTGGTTATTGGTTCTGATAAAGTAAAGTGCTTTTGTATTAACATGAAAGAAGAAACTATTTTCATTCATTTTCTTACCGTTTTGTAAATAATGAAGCGTTTTGTTCATTCATATTTAAAAAATTGATGTGCACTGCCCCACTGATTCCTACATACACACCAAACACTATCTATCAAGGACTTTGTGAATAAAGATCATTCAAACTTTGATTGAATTTGCAACTGCATTTTACACACTGAAATGTTTTGTCAGCTCTAAACCAGATTACAGCCATTGATCAACAGACTTTTGTTTAAAGCTTGTTGTATTATTAATGCATTAATCTTTCATCTATTTGTGTTGCCTCTATACTGTATAATGTTTTTACCGTCCAAACAGATCAACTGTAGCATCCAATTACAAAACAGATTTCCAGGCAATAGGCCAGCTGATACCTCCTAATATATTAATAAAGCATGCATCATTAGATACACTAGCAGTCCTAGTGGTATACATTAATCTGTCATTCCAAAAACACTATTACATTAGCCACGATATGAACGCATTTATGAAGGGTGCTCACACATTTCCTTCAGTGTCTGATGCGAATTGTGATAAAGTGGGTGAGAGAAACACCATATGTCCCCATTTTCAACATTGCAACATTTCATACTAATTTAACCATGCTTGTTTATTCTTTATTTAGCCATTATTCCATCACCTGTAACTTGCAGACACATTATTTTGAACACGTGTATAGCATGGTGACACTGTAAATAAAACACCTTTTTTTCATAACTGGACGAAGTTTCCTGAGTCTGCCTCCCAAAATGTCCCAAGCCACTTTGGTCAGGCTTCCTAACACGAATATATACATGCTGCCTTCATTTGATACTCATGAACATTTTCTGAAGATTAATAACAACAACACAACTTTACTCCAAATGTGCTATCTATTAAAACACCATTCAGTATGACTAATGTACGCTATTAGAGCAACTCCAGCTCCTTGTACGCCACGGGAACTTATCTGAATATGACCCAGTTCTTGTGCCAGTAATCTAATCAACAGCAGGGTAATTGCTGCTCTTCAACTTCCCTATTATTATACAATCTCTCCAGTAGGTTATATTTACACCTGACTGTAAGACATTTCCCATAAAGCTCCTGCTACACTGGTAGTATTGTGGGTAGCTGAAACAGCCTTTAAAAGATGACCCATCTATCTTAATTGAATTGGGTGTGGGGTGTTAGATAAGAGCCATGGTCTAAAGTTGTTAGAGCTGATCTCTAAACTTCACAACGAAGCAGTAGTTGAGATCTCAACACCGCTGGGACTATCTAACACTGAGGGAACCCGACCAGATAAGCAGATCGGGAGGTAGGCGTCTGTGTTTTGTTCCTCAGGAGGAAGCAGATGAGTGTAGAGTCAGCTGAGAGTCAGGGAGGACACTCCTCAACCCACATGAGCATCATTGGGGACCGGGGAGGAAACTCAACAGGAGTCTACACTGTCATATGGTCATGGAAACGCCACAGCACAGATGGTATTTTAGGAGTCAGCCAGGGAGAATAATTTTCCTCTGGGACAGATATGCAGGGAGTTGGAACTAGAGGTGGCAGCAGTGGAGACAGCTGGAGATAAACAGGATGAACTGAAGGAAACACTGACTAACACAAAAATAAAACGTGTAAAAACCAACATTAAATACGTTTAAGGAATAAAAATGTTGCATTTTATAACAATAGTTAAAGGGTACACAGATACTGGTAGTGTACACAGATTGGCAACTGCTGGAAAAAAAACTTTGTACCACGTATCTCGCATAAAAAATGTATCATGTTAATCCGTCTCGACTTGCCTTAAAAAAGTCCAAATGTGGTTAAACATTGGTAATGCAATTAAATGATATATGATTCTCTTTACAAATATGTTAGTACCATAACCAGCACCTAAAAACCAGACAACTCATGCTGATTCAGTAAACCTTTGTACCATTTATTTCCAATAAATAAAACATAACACACCTCTGCAATACTGCAGTTTCATGTGTGAATTTGTTAAAGTTAATAGGACTGTAATTTGGTTTATTTCCGTCTGCCTCACACATCAGAGAGATGCTTTGGTAGTGGAGATATGTTGCATTGAGGCTGGTCATCAAAGAGCTCTGCACTCATTCAGTGAATGCCTTTTTTTTCCAGTAGCATATTCACAGTAATCCTCTGAAGTGACCAGTTGCTCTCATCTACAGATAGATCCATGAACTGAACCACGGAGATGTGCGGTATAAAGAAACACAACAGCTGTATTTGAGGCCAGGATGAGAGTAATAGAAAATGTTCTTAACAATTTATCAAGCTAGTAAGTGGGTAACATAATGCAGGAAATGCAAAGGTATAAAGACAGAGGAAAAACATGCGGCTGTTGGGAATATCAACATTTTCCTCAGACATATTAAATTAAGAAGAATTACAATATACAACTAAAATTACAATATATTCACTTATTATGTACCAAACAATTAACTACGATGGCCTCCGCCATTTCTGACAAGGTCAACAAACAGGTCACAACTCGTGAACTCGGAGCTTTCAGAAACTTTCCACTTACGAGGTTATGAATACCACAAGAGGGGGGCGTTCATATGGACTCTTCTCGTGAACACGACCCCATTTGAAGGCAATATATGACCTTCAGTTGATGATTATTTCAAACAAGTACAAAGACAAACATAAGTGAACTGCATGAGTACACTGCATGTCAGTGGTGTACAGTAACTAAGTACTCAAGTACAGTAGTTAAGTACACTTTTAGATACTTTACTTAAAGTATACTTGCAGGACAGAAGTGTTCGCAACAAGATGTAAAGTAAAAAAGTAAAACCACCCATTAGGCAGCAAAATGCCCACCGTCAGTTTAATGGTTTATAAGCTGATCTATAAAGCATTGGTAAATGATTTAATAAATATTAAAATAACCATTAGTTATAACTCCTTTATTAAGGGGGCCTTATTAGAAAGTGGAAGTGGAAACTTTTGAATGTAAGACTTACTGTTGCATATTCCTTGTTAAACAAAAAAATTACATTTCTGCCAAAACTCGGTTTGATTCTATAAAGCAGCGATTTTGACAGGTCACAGTGGGACGAGCACAGGTGTAATCAATAACACTAATAACAGCTGCATCCAGGGTTGGAAAGTAGCACCAGCCACCAGCCACCAGCCAAATGCTGGTAAAATATGCAAGTGGCTGCTAGATTTGCTTCACTCACCAGCCAAAAACAACAATGGTAATCTATTGAGTGGCAGCCAGGTGGACAAAATGGTTAATTTCCAACACTGCCTGCATCCCACTAGCATCCTGAAGGTCCTGCTACTGTACATGCTGGTTCACTAGAATGGTTTACTGGGATCGTTAATGTTATTGGTTCCACCTGTGCTTTTTCTTGCACATATCTGCTATTTCGACTCATAATAGTGGGTAAAGTACAGGTGTAGCTAATAACACTAATGATGGCTCTGTTTTATTTAAGTGTCCCAGTGAGAGTGACAGTCAATCAGCATGCACAATACCTGGAGCCTGAAATCAAAGCAGCTAAATTGGAATTCAGCCATCATTATATCTTTATATTATTTACACCTGTGCTTATTCCTACTGTGACATGTCCAAATATCTGCTGTGAAAAAGGTCTATTGATGGTGGAAGAAGTATTCAAAGTATTTACTTGTAAAAGTAGCAACTATAAAAATGCACTCCATTACAAATAAAAGTATTGCAATAAAAATGTGGACCTACTTTAAGTAAAAGTACTCATTATGTCAGTGTTATATATTGTTGAAATACTGAATCATCATAATTAATGTATTAATTTGTACTTTTTATGCTGTAGTTTCTTCAGGTGGAGCTTTATACTGTTGGGTAGTTTAATATAGAACAATGCATCATCTTTTATAAACTGATCATGTGTTTTGTATGAAAACTTGATCTGAAATGTAGCAAAGTAGATAGATAGATAGATAGATAGATAGATAGATAGATAGATAGACAGACAGATAGATAGATAGTAACTTTATTGATCCAGAGGGAAATTCAAGTTTCCAGCATCACAGTTCCATAGTGCAAAACATGTTAGTAAAAAGACAGTAAAAAAGTTAGTAGTGCAAAGTAGAAAGTAAAAATATACCAGATATAAAAATACAAGAAGATGAAGATAACTGTTAAAACTGAATATAGTGCAGAGTAACAGCTGTGATACACGACTATTAAAAAAGTGAATATAGTGCAGAAGAGACTGTTAAAAAAATGAATATAGTGCAGAAGAGACTGTTAAAAATGAGTACAGTGCAGGGTAACTCCAGTAACTTAGTCTATGAAAGTGCACTATATGCATTATGATCTGTCCTGCAGACCGAGAAGAAGTATATAGTAGCATGGAATAGAAATATTGAAGTACAAGTACCTCAAAAGTGCATACTTGTGTTTTATTATTATTATTATACACTATTTGATTGTTTTTTTTAATTATTATTATTATTATTATTATTATTATACATTATTTGATTGTTTTTTTATTATTATTATCATACACTATTTGATTGGGGTTTTATTATTATTATTATTATTATTATTATTATTATTATTATTATTATTATTATTCACTATTTGATTGTGGGGTTTTTATTATTATTATTATTATTATTATTATTATTATACACTATTTGATTGTTTTTATTATTATTATTATTATTATTATTATTATTATTATACACTATTTGATTGGTTTTTATTATTATTATTATTATTATTATTATTATTATTATTATTATTATTATTGTAAACTACTTGATTGGGGGTTTTTTTTGCAACAAATGCTCATTAAAGCAACAGGTGTGTAACTTCTAGGCTCCCTGCTCAGTACCTGTTGAACTCACCGCTTTGTTGACCTTCAGGACTCTTCATCCTGGCCGTGGTGTGTTTGTCTCCGTCGGAGTCCTCCTGTCTGCTCAGCACCTCGGACAGCGCCTGCCGGGAGCTCTGCCGTCCGGTCTGTCCGGAGCCGGAGCTGGGGACGTTGAACCGGGCGCTCTTCTTCCTGCCAGCCCGGTCCCGGTCCCGGTCCGACTCCGGAGCGGACTGGCTCCTCTCCGGGTCATGGTTCTCCGGCTCTGAGCCCACTTTCACCAGCGCGTTTCTGGTCCGTGTTAGAGCAGAAGTCACCGAGCCCATCACCATAGAAACGTTAACAAAACCTGCTACTCAAAACCTGTTGAAACTTGACTCCATTTTTGTTTTTTACTCGCCAAAACCCAACTGACAAACCGTCTTCCTCCGGTCAGTGTCTCCTCCGACACACAGACGCGTCACATGGAGAAAGAAAGTTGCTCAGCAGACTAACACACCAATCTCTCTCTCTCTCTCGGGGCAAACCGGCGAAAACAAGCGACATTAATTAACCTGACACGTATCCGGATTATTTAAATGAGCAGACATCTAACTGCGCGGACTTAAAGAAGAACTATAACGTTGTTTATGATCATCAAAAAATACCTGTAGACTTTCTATTTGTTCAAATCACGTTTTTAACGTATCTGGGGTCAATTATCGCGAGATTTGGGGTCTGGGGTCAAATACATGGTAAATTAAAATGTGATTTTATTAGGGAGCTTCTGGCTACTTCTCACAAGCCTGCTGTTAAAGAGCCACCACTGAAGGTAGTTCAGTTGACATTAACCACCGACAGATGGCAGTCAATACAATTTTATCGACAAAAAAAGGATATCTCTATTTTGTACTGATTCTGACTAAAGCATCTCTTATTTTCCATATTGCCACAGTAGATCTCATTTGGCAGCATCAATGATCTTGATATTATTTTTGAATATATTTGTATAAGTATCTCTCTCTCTCTCTCTCTCTTTATATATATATATACATATATATATATAGAAATATACAAATATATATATATATATTTGTATATATATATATACATATATATGTGTGTGTGTATATATATTCTGTTTGGTCGATTATTTCTCTGTTGTTACAATGCTAATGGTCATTGTATTTTACATCGTTGGAAAGCCTGTTAATTTACCTTGACAATGATGTCCAACTTGTAAGGATCATGCATTAGTGGGATGAGCAACACAGCTGATCATGTGGGGAGCGCCCAAGAAAAATTTGCCAAAATGCTCTGCCTGTTCAAATATATATATATATTTGTATATACATTTGAACAAGTGGCCTGTGACCTCTTAAGGATCATCATTTTGTAATGATAAAATGTGATTGTTGTTAAGCTTATTAGACTTAATTTGTATCTGTTTATACTTTCAGATCCTCCATTAAGTAAATGTAGCAGTGCAACAATGAAAAATAACTCATTTATTAAATAATAAATGTGATTTTAAAAAGCTTCTTGCTACTTCTCGTAGCGTAGCCTGCTTTAAATGACCCACCACTGAAGGTAGTTCAATTAACGTTAACCACAGACAGATGGAAGTCAAATAACCTGATAATTTTATCGACAAACCAAGGATATCCTTATTTTGTACTGATTCTCACTAATGCATCTCTTATTTTCCATATTGCCACAGTAGATCTCATTTGGCAGCATCAATGATCTTGATATTATTTTTTGAACAAGTGGTCTGTGACCTCTAAAGGATCATCATTTTGTAATGATTAAATGTGATTTTGTTAAGCTTATTAGACTTAATTTGTATCCGTTTATACTTAAAGAACTGACAATAACCTGATATTTTCAGGTGGAATTTCATTCATTCATTCATTCTCACTGTGCAATATCATTTTCCACTTGTGCAATTTTGTTAATAGTCTGTTTATTGTCAATACTGTATATACTGCTCTTATTTTTATACATTCTTCTATTTAAATGGTTCATATGTTGTTACACTTTGTTTACCTCTTTTTTACTGTGTTAGCTGATGCATCTTGTTTTTGACACTATCCCCTTTGCTGCTGTACACTGCAAATTCCCCCACTGCGGGACTAATAAAGGAATATCTTATCTTCTCGTATCTTATCTTATCTTTCAGATCCTCTATTAAGTAAGTGTAGCAATGCAACAATGGAAACATAACTGTTACAGAGTCCTGCATTCATAATCTTATTTAAATAAAAGTACAGCAGTGTTATCTGCAAAATGCACATAAAGCATCAAAAGTGAAAGTGCTCATTATGCCGCAGAATGGCATATTGTTGTATACTATTTGATGTGTGACAAGTACTGTAAACTGGTTGAAGTTGAGCTAATTTTAACAACTTTATATGTATAGGTTCTGTTGTTGGGTAGTTAAATCTATCACAACACATCATTGTTTATGAACCAATCATATGGTTTACATGTGAAAAGGAAAATATAGCTATCAGATAAATGTAGTGGAATAAAAATAATGTCACAATATTGTACTCAATATTGTTCAATATTCTATTATTATAACTGATATTTACTTAATATATTGTTGACAAACAATCTTACCTCAAGGTCAATTTAGTAGCCACTCTGGTGCTTTCAATCATGTCACATGATCTTCATGATTCGATAGAGTTTGCCCAGATGTCAGGAATTGTGGATGGTTAAATTTCCTTTTTTTTCTGAACACTTACCCGTTAGCTTAAAAGTTCAGTTTCAACGCTTTTTGAAAGCTCATTTGCTTCTTGAAACAGCTGTTGAATGTAATGTTTTTACCCCATTTACGATTGGTTGAACAATTTAATTACTTGTGGACGATGTTACTTAAACTGATGCCCGTTTCCCCTTTTTATTCATATGAGGAATTGTTTTAATACTTCTACTTCATTACCATAAAAGTATTACCAGCAAGTACCAATACCAAACACCAGCAAAGTATCACACCTCATGCACAGTACTGAGTTACGGCCTTACTGGTTTATTGCTGCGTACAGGCAAATTGTGACATCTTTAGCATACAGATTTCCTGGAGTGTGCATGCTGTATTGATCAAAAATACTACTTTGGTTACAAAGAAAGATTTTTGTAGACCTCAATAAGGATTTCTATGTTGTGCTGATTTCATTATTGTGTCTAAACAAAATGTGACAAAAGAGAATACTTTCAGTAGAGGAGGAAGCAGAATACAGTCTGTGTCAACTAACAGGCTTACTGGATCATCACATATAAAGGCACTTTTCCGAGCTGTTTGCTTTTTGTGTTGTTTGTTTGCTTGCTTGTAGCCAGCCCCAGTGAAATGTGTTTCTTCGCATTGCTTTTTGTTGATTGTTTGGCAAAGACAGAGACATTATTACTCCATGTCATCGTGGTTCTGGGTTGACTCGTTGATCACCTGAACGAGAACATAAAGTACAGAGAAAAGGTGAGCGGGGTTGTGCGTCTCAGCGTAAACGGCTGTCAGAAAACTACTTCATTGATTGAAAATCACTTGAAGTGGATTCTACCTGACCATCCCTGGTCTCAATTGTCTTGATGAGGACCTTCTTAGTTGTTGTAGCTTCAAAATGAGGTTTGGAATCCATCATTGTTTCTAAAAAAAAAAGGAAAGTTGTTTTATTATATGACAATATAATAACCAATACTGACGTCAACATGCAGACTATGATCCTACCTCTCATGTTTAGAGATGAGAAGTTTGGCATTGGGGTGGTGATTCTGAAAATAGAGAAAGTCCGCAAATCAATATATGTCTCTTTTGTTGTATGTCATGAATATTCATATGCACATCTGAGCTCTTCATCCATCACCTGCTCTCCTCTCCTTCCAGCAGCTTCCTGTAAGTGGCGATCTCAATGTCCAGGGCCATCTTGACATTTAGGAGGTCCTGGTACTCGCGGAGGTGGCGGGCCATATCGTCCTTCATGTTGTGAATGTCCTCCTCCAGGCGGCCGATGGTGTCCTGGTAACCGCCTGTCTCCAGGGAGAAGTTCTCCTCCACCTCTCTCATCTGGCGGTCCAAGGACTCATTCTGGGAGGGCAGCCAAGCGGGGAACAAAATGACACTTTAGGCAGTGAAAATAACTTGTCTCAAATTGATTTTTTTGCTTTTGTGACCTGTGAAAATAAACTCTCACTGGATAGTTATTAATTTGCTTTGTCATTATTCGAAAGCATGCAGCGTTTTCTAAACTTTGAGTCCATTTGTTTGATCTCAGCTACATATGTATCATCATCTCGTATACTACAGTGTAAGCCTAAAGTTGCATACTCACAGTTCCTTTAAGGGCATCCACCTCGCAAGTAAGTGACTGAACTTGGCGTCTGTAGTCGTTGGCCTCTTGCTTGGCCATTCTCAGAGCATCGTTATTCCTGGCTGCAGCCTCGGTGAGGTCAGCAAACTGGCAACCACAGTGTCAAACATAGAGAGAGGAGGTAAGAACTGAGAAATCAACTGTTCAATAAATGATGAGTCAGAGGCTGAAGCAGAGCGTCTATGGCAGATAGCGTGAAGCATGTGAATTATGAAAGATGTGGCCACAAGAGGCTCGCATTCACGCTACACTGCGGCTTGGTGGTTGAGGCAGTTTTTTTAGGCAACACTGTTCACGACAAGTTAAAAGGTCATAAATAAAAGAAAGTTTCTATTTTACTGCATTGCTTTTCAGTATTTTGGCTGATGATTTTATGCCTTTTTAAGAAAAAATAAAACTTAAAACCAGCTGTTTTTTTCTTCTTTTTTGTCCACATGGGGGCAATGGAAACACACTGTAAACAAGACAGTGACCATTAACGCTTTGTAGTTAATATGGTGAACTTGAGCCTTTTTTTCTACCATCATCATTTAGCAAATTCTTCAAATTGAATTCTCAAATTCACTCATATAATACTAGACAGGTTGATCATCTTCACCTTCCTTTTTACAAAATGAAACATGGCCAGTGCCTCAGATTTCGTGGTGAACAAATATGTAACGCCAAAATACACATTATCAAGAGCTCTGTATTCTTAGAAAATTTCAAAGGGAAATTGTCATTGCATTTAATTCCTGATGTCTAATTATGTCTTGATGTGTGTATTTGTATGTGTGTATGTATATACATACTGTATGTATATATGTGTGTAAGTATACTGTATATATGTATATCTATTATTTTCTCTTCTTTGGTTTTTGTTCTGTTGTTGTTTGTTTGTCATATAGTTATTTTTTTTTATTGTATTGTTGTCTACTGATGTGTGTTTATTTTTTTTGTTGTATTTTTCTACATTTTGTTACCTTAATTTTCTTATTTTTTCCCTTTTTGTGATTGTTTTTCCTCTTATGTTGAGGGGAGGTCCGTTGTATAAGTCTGTGGCTTCTTTACTTCTCCTGTCACATTTAATTCTTTTTCGATTATCTGGAATCTATCCATCTATTTTATGCAGTTTTATGTGCAATTTAAAAAAAAAATCATGCGGATGTTTTTGGCTGTTTCTGATCTCTACCAACTCCTGAGGGAAATATCTGTCTTCTTAGCTGCTAAAAATAACTTTGTCAGCCAGTTGGTGCTGGGCAGGTAGTGTCGACTGCAGTCAAAAACAACGCAGACGAGGGCCATGAAACTGATCCAAAACGGTAAAGTTGGGAGCTAAAAAACTAAAACAAAGAGCTCAAAGACACCAAAATGCTCCATAGATCTAAAGGGATCTGCAGAGTCGGGTGGTTTCATCACTATAAGTAATCATTTTCAAAAACAAGTATGTGATCAATTATTAACAGAAAAAAACATTGATTAAAGCTGCTATACATTTCATGGATCTAAAATATGTAGGATTATATTCAAGCTCTAGTCCATTTATTCTGCTTCTTTTGAATTTCTTGAACCAACTTCGTGAAAAATCTTTACCTTGGATTTGTACCACTCCTCAGAGTCCTGGAGGTTTTTGGAGGCCAGGTTCTCGTACTGCAGACGGACGTCCCTCAGAGCAGCTGTCAGGTCGGGTTTAGCCATCTCCATGTCCACCTGCACATGCTGCTGCTGCTGGATCTGGCTCTGCATCTCCAGCATTTCCTATAATGGTATCAATAGAACTTGCATGTAAAAATACTTAAGTAAGACTATTTATTTTAATGTCCTTTTGTATACTTTTCCACGACTCTCCTGACTGTATTAACATTGCTCTGATGCATTGAACCCTACCGATCTGGTACTCTGGCCAGTGGCCAGATCAACAAATACCACAAATTATTTGGCAATGTTTCTGCAGTAGACTGGGTCAGCTTTAGCCACACAAAGAGAAGCTTACCTCATCATGCAGCTTCTTGAGGAAGTTGATTTCGTCCTGGAGTGATTCAACCTTCCGTTCCAGGTCCAATCTGGCGAGGGCAGCATTGTCCACATCCTGTGTAGTGACACTGACTCTTAATAAGGTGACTTGTGAAGGTTAACATGAACTACGCATTATGTGTCTGCTGACATAGGAAGAAAATGCTCTTTCACACGTGCTGTACAGGCGCACTCACACAACAGCCACGTACACAAAATGTCTCATTGTGCAGCGAGGCAAGGTCACAAACACATTTATCCAATAGAGACCAATTGCAGGCACATGACAAGTGGCACTGCAGATGTTTTTTCCTGATTTCTCTTGTGTTGTAGACGCTGCAGCACCTTTTAGGCCTCGGTCCTGGAGTACATCACAGGCAGATTGGCAGTGGTGGAACTGCACTGAAGTTCAGTTTTCAGGTACTTGAACTTTACTTGAGTATTTTTATTATACTGTATACTTTATACTTTTACTCAACTACATTTCAGAGGTAAATATTGTACCTTTTACTCGAAGAAGTACTCACATCTTGTACTTCAGTAAAAGTAACAATACCACAGTGTAGAAATACTCTGTTACAAGTAAAAGTCCTGCATTCAAAATCTTACTCAAGTAAAAGTACAAAAGTATTAGCATCAAAATGTTCCAGAAACAAAAGTACTCATTATGCAGAATAATATAATAATATTATTGTATTATAATTATTGATGCATTAATGTGCTCATCACTTCAATGTTGCAGTTGGTAAAGATGGGGCTCATTTTAATTATTTTTGGGATATTTTACTGATATTATTTTGGAGATTTTACAAATTTTGTCTGACACTATGCTAATATTTTCCTGCTATTTTACTTATTTTTTTGGGATACTCTACTAATGTTTTTTGGATATATTACTAATATTTTGGGGATATTTTACTAATATTTTGGGATATTTTATTTGTTCAACACTTTCATGTTGCAGCTCATTTTAATTGCTTTATATATTGCTGGGTAATTTAACTCAGGGATTAATAAAGTTTCATCTTAATCTAATATTACAACAATTTATTAGTTGATTGTATTTTGTATTATTAATCTGCAAAGTAACTAAATAACTAAATTTATCAAATAAATGTAGTGGAGTAAAAAGTAAATATTTTCCTCTGAGATGTAGTAGAGTAAAAGTAGAAAGTAGCAGAAAATGGAAATACTCAATTAAGGGTACATTACCTCAAAATTGTAGTTAAGTATAGTAGTAGTAAATAGTTGTTTTCCACCACTGCTCACAGATTAAGATTTTATATGTGCTTTACTTTTAAACTACCCAGTAGTGTATAAAGAAACTAATATTGGCTACATATTGAGTAGAGCTGCAACGATTAATCGATTAGTTGTCAACTTAAATTAGTCGCCAAATATTTTGATTATCAATTAATCGGTTTGAGTAATTTGTTAAGAAAGAAAAAATTCTGAAAAAAAATCTGATTCCAGCTTTTTAAATGTGAATATTTTCTGGTTTCTTTGCTCCTCTGTGACAGTAAACTGAAAAACTTTGAGTTGTGGACAAAACAAGACATTTGAGGATGGCGTCTTGGGCTTTGGGAAACACTGATCAACATTTTTTACCATTTTCTGACATTTTATAGACCAAACAACTAATTGATTAATCAAGAAAATACTCAACCGATTAATCGACAATGAAAATAAACATTAGTTGCAGCCTTAATATTGACAAATTACAATATTAAGTACTAATAACTAATAATACAATATATTATTGATAATATAACACCCTGAAATGAGTGTTTCAGCATAATGACTACTTTTACTTTTAGTATAAAAGTATAAAATTACTTACTTTTACTTAAATAATTAATGCAGGACTTTAACTTGTAGTAAAATATTTTTCGATTGAGGTAGTTCTACTTTTACTTGCATAAAGGATCGGAATACTTCTCTAGGGTTTGTCAAATGGTGCCCACTTACTGTGCAATAAAACAAACCACATGCCTGGCTGTCCTTACTTCAGGGAAAAAAAGGTTAAAAAAGGTTCAGTGAGATTGTTTCAATCCCTATATAAATTAATTTGATGTAATAAAGGAGGCACTGTAGAGCACCCAGAGCCACAACGCATTATTCAAGAGGCACTTAATCCCATTTGTAGTTACTTAACAGCATTCTTAACCTGAAAGTCTCTACTGGCTCTTTTGGTAGACGTTTAGTCACTCCACTGGAAGCTCTGTTACTGAGTACTGACCATGTTCTCTTATTAACACTATAATGTAAAACATTGTATTGTAATGAAAACATCCTACTATATTGTATTTAATTCTATTTCTCATACATGTGGCACCACACGGCTGTGCTTTGTCAGGGCGTTGGCAGGCTGGTAATTGAGGTATCAGCAAATGAAGGAGCTTTGCCCCAGCTCTAATGCCACAAACAAAGTGTGCTATTCAGCAGGGTTTCCCAAACCCGGCTCGGGGCTGGAAGAGTGACTGTCTGCCTGACTGAGCGAGAGCCGGCTGCAGGCCCTGCATTGTTGTCTCTGTGCCACCATGGCAGGCCACAGGGGACTTCCTTCCTGCCATTCTTATATACAAGGTCATGATGGTGCAATGTATTGATAACATACTGCATGCCCTAAAAAACACCTAATCACTGGAGAATTTACTCTTATTCATGTCTGTAGCTATGCTAATGAACCTCATTTTTTGTTTGTGCAGTGACACTCTTTTTGCATGACTCATCATCACTTCATTAATCACCATGAACCCCAGTGTTAAGGAACAATCACTGGTTTCAGTGTGCTGATGCTCTGCCAGAATGAGACAGCCAGATCACATGGTGGCTGCTTCGTCTTCTCGCTCTGATAACCACATTGGGCCCACCACACTGTTGTCATGTCCGGCAGCTCATTCAGCGTGACCAGTCAGACTTAAAAAGATCTCCTCTCATTGCAGGCCTGATTTAACTCAACAGCCACAACTTGGCCTTTTGTACCAGGACGGGGTCAGATCTGCTCTGCTCCGCAGCCTATTTGGGATCAGGGCGAGAATCTGCTGTTGTGTCATCAAAAAAGTGCATTCCTGTCTCTGCAGCTCATGAGCGATAATTAGATAGAGATCAAATGGACATTTGCACCTCATAAGAAGTGAGACTGATGTGAGAGATAATTGAGGTTTATCTCAATCTCTATCGGCATCTTCTGCTGTTGAAAACTAAGGTCATTTCCTTTTATCTCTCTCTTTGCAAAATTTATTACGTAACATAACAGAGGAAGTGATTTTCTTGATGTCAAAAGTGTGAAAACACTTTATTAAGGGCTGGGCGATACGGAGAAAATCAAACATCACAATATTTTTCACCAAAATACCTTGATATCGATATTGCGATGATATTGTAGGGTTGACCATTGGTGCTGTAAGAGACATATCTTAAGAAGCATATAAGAATATAAGAAGAATATACTTTGAAGAATGTAAAATGTTACACATATTTAACTAGATCAAAAACTACAGCGCTCCTAAAGACATATTTCGGTTATCTGATTCATCAAAATGCGACTCTGACGTCAACAGGAGAGCTACTTATACGAATTAATAACATAGTAAATATGCAGTTCCTTAATGCAAAAAAATAACATTCTACATTCTTCAAAGGATATTCTTATATTTTGTCCATACTTCTTAAGATATGGGTCTTACAGGTTGCGTTAACATACCATTTAAACAATGCGATTTTTGATAAATAATCATCAATAATGTGAAAGTAAAGTAGCCAAAAAGTAAAGAAAAAGTACAATAAATTGCATCACTTACACTTACCGTGATGCAGCCTTTAAAACCAGGAGAATACAACACTTATGCCATATTGCAATATCCAAAATCTAAGACGATATCAAGCCTCATATCCCGATATCGATATAGTATCGATATATTGCCCATGCAGCCCTATAGCTTTATTTCATGACATGCACCATACTGTACCTGTCTGAAGCTCTGCATGGTGCTCTCAGCCTCCTCCCGCTGAGACATCTCATCCTGCAACCTGCAAACACAGACAAAAAGCAGGCATTTTCATTTCAACAGCATTTACACCCCAGAGCTGCACTTTAAGTTCAGGTTTTGCGCAGTGCCTGGCATATATAAGAAGATAATAATGCACTATACCCACTTTTAACAGTCCCTTCTGCACTATATTCACTTTATTAATAGTCCTGTATCACAGCTGTTACCCTGCACTATATTCAGTTTTAACAGTTTTCTTCATCTCCTTGTATTTTTATATCTGGTATATTTTTTTGTACTTTGCACTACTAACTTTTTTACTGCCTTTTTACTAACATGTTTTGCACTATGGAACTGTGATGCTGGAAACTTGAATTTCCCTCTGGATCAATAAAATTACTATCTATCTATCCATCTATCTATTTATCTATCTACTTCGCTACATTTTAGATCAAGTTTTCATACCAAACACATGATCAGTTTATAAAAGATGATGCATTGTTCTACATTAAACTACCCAACAGTATAAGTAGTTAAAAGCTCCACCTGAAGAAACTACAGCATAAAAAGTGTGTATAATGATAGTAATAAATCGTGGTGGAGAGTAACACAAGTATGCACTTTTGAGGTACTTGTACTTGAATACAGTGGCAGCTGGTGGTAGTTTTTCTAGGGTTAGGGCTGTGCCACATCCAATCAATTTCAGCAAATATCCCGCTATGATTTGATGCAAAAAAAGTGAAGGTATCAAGTTTTAACAGTTTTCTTCTTCATCTCCTTGTATTTTTATATCTGTTTTTTTGTTTTTTTTTGTTGTACTTTGTACTTTGCACTACTAACTTTTTTACTGCCTTTTTACTAACATGTTTTGCACTATGGAACTGTGATGATGGAAACTTGAATTTCCCTCGGGATCAATAAAGTTACTATCTATCTATCTATCTATCTATCTATCTATCTAAATAAATAAACCAGCCTGTATTGAAGTCTGTATAACAACTTTATGAGTCATTAATAAGGGGATATGCACACTGATGATAATAACGGATCTGCTTTGTAGGTCTCACTATAACAACATCTGTATGGAGTTTCTTTATCATCACTTAGTGCCGTGCCACGCCTATCTATCTATCTATATATCCATCTATCTATCTATCTATCTATCTATCTATCTAAATAAACCAGCCTGTATTGAAGTCTGTATAACAACTTTATGAGTCATTAATAAGGGGGATATGCACACTGATGATAATAACGAATCTGCTTTATAGGTCTCAATAGAACAACATCTGGATGGAGTTTCTATAGGTCTCAATAGAACAACATCTGTATGGAGTTTCTATAGGTCTCAATAGAACAACATCTGGATGGAGTTTCTATAGGTCTCAATAGAACAACATCTGTATGGAGTTTCTATAGGTCTCAATAGAACAACATCTGTGTGGAGTTTTCTTTAACATCACTCAGTGCCTCCATACTTCTCTCTCAGCCTCTCGATGTCGTCGGCCAGGTTGTCCCGGTACACCTCGACCCGGGCCTTCTCGTTGGTGAGCTGGTCCACCTGGCGCCGCAGCTCCCGCATCTCGTCCTCGTACAGGTCTCCGACCCTGGACGTGCCTTTGCCCCTCAGCTGCTCCAGCTCCGCCAGCAGGATCTTGTTCTGCTGCTCCAGGAAGCGCACCTTGTCGATGTAGTTGGCGAAGCGGTCGTTCAAGGACTGCATCTGCGCCTTCTCGTTGGTGCGGTTCGAGATGAACTCGCTGTTGACGGCGTCGGCCAGGGAGAAGTCCAGGTTGTCGGAGGACAGCCGGGGCATGGCGGCGCTGCTCCGGAGCCGCTGCTGGGTCGACTTCACCGCGTAGAGGCTCGGTGGAGCGGAGGAGAGCCCGTAGGACACCCGGGAGGAGGTGCGCACCGGGCTGGAGTACTGACGGTTGCTGGAGTAGCTGCTCCGAGACGTCACTCTCTCTCCGCCGAACATCTTCTTGTAAGAAGACTGTGTAGTTTTATAAGACATCTTGGCTGGTGTATATATCTCTTTTCACACAATAGCTCGGTGGTGGTGGTGGTGGTGGTGCTCTGGACCAGACTGCATCAGAGGAGTGCGCCTGGGAAGGCGTTTCCTAAACTTATTTATAGTCTCCTCCTCATGCAAATGCTCTCAACGTGTGACTTGAGTGACACCTTCATGATCCAATCAGAGAAGGGCAGTTTTTGTCTGTAAGGTCCATAACAGAACAAACTAGGCCAAAACTGTTATTGCAGCACAATAAAGTAAAGATATGTGAGGTGTGGTATGTCCTGTCACATCAAAGATGAGAAAAAAAACCTTAAAGGGACTGTTTGTAAGATTCAGAAATGCAAAACCTGTGGCCGTTAAGTCAACGAAAGTCAGCGTCGGGCTCGCGCTTGTGCTCGCTCTATATAGTCATGAACGAGCATCGCTCAAAACAGTGAGGCGACACACGTCAGGTAAAACCACAATATCACTCTATATTTCACCTGCTTGGCAGTAATGTTAGCTGACCAGACGAAGGTCTCTCCATGAATCAGTGCTGATCCTAGTGTTGGCTTTTCCTGCTTCAGCCTCCGGGGCTGAAGCAGGAAAAGCGGGTCGGTGCCGGGTCTGAAGCAGGAAGAGAAATGTTACTGTCTCCCGACTGCGCTCGCAGGGAGACACCGGAGTTTTGGTCGGAGACGATAACGTGTCTCTCTGCAGAGCCCCGTCACTTCACAAGACACGGGAAACCTCTGTTGGTCTGGAGGAGCTGCAGCATTTATTTCTGCACAAACGTCCACTGTACATTCACTAGATATTCTCAGAGCTAAACTAACTCTTCTGTAGTGTGTAGTGTGCGCGCGTTCACGTCTAGAGGTGGAGCGAGACAGCGAGAACGCGCGCGGTGTGTGAGTGAAGGCAAGCAGGCAGCGGAGCAGAGACTCCGGCCAGACGCGAGCACGCAGACGCGATTTATACCTGTAAAAAGTTACATACAGTCCCTTTAAAGGTCACTGTGCACCAGCTGAAATCACATTTTGGGTTATTACACTGGTTTCAACAACAACATGTGGGTGTCAGGAGATAGCAGATGGGGCTATTGATAGTTCTTTTTTTGAGTGTTTCTTTTGGATGTTTGTCCACAAATAATAGAAAACCCTGAACAAGTATAGGATAGGCTTTGGGTCTGATCTCCAAGAACTGTTTAAGTTCAACTAATCGGGACACAGAAACATTTAAAGCTGCAGTGGGTAGAAATGGAGCAAATGGGATTTTTGGTGTAAAAAAAAAATCATCTGTCTCTGTGTCCTCCGGTGCTCCTAATGGCATCTGCAAGATTTCACAGACCGAAGGAAAACAACCAATCAGAGCTGATCTGGAGCCTGCCGTCTATGAGCAGCTGTCAATCACTAGCAAACTCTGATCAAACAGTCAAACTAGGCAGCGCTGATGAAATATGAATCAATATTCTGTTACTGTAATACCTATTTTTCACCTCAAATGTTTTCAGAAACATCTTGTAGTGTACTGTTTAGCTGTAAAATGAGGCAGCCATGTTGAGATCAGTTGAGGAAATACCAAGCCCCACCCCCCAGCCAGAGCACAGCCAATAGGAACGCTCTCTCTCTGAAATGACCTGTGATTGGCCAAAGTCTCCCGTCACGGGCTAGATCTTTTAAAGCCTGAAAACAGAGCCATGAGGAGGAGCAGAAGTCTAGTTTTCTCTCAGAACACTTGAATTACAATATGCTGAAAGGTTATTATGATTCTGTTGCACAATAATGCCAAAAATATACTGCCTACTGAGGCTTTAAATGTGTTGTTCTGGGAGAGAAGAAGGAATTTCCCACAACTTTGTCCGTGTCAGGGAAATGTCATCCTCACAATCCACGTTACTGACATAATGCAGTGCTGAGAATTGCTTCCTGATATCGGATTTATCCATTTAATCAATTTCTTTGTCCTCTTGCCTCTCGCTCCAGAAAAACACACACACACACACACTCCACAATGCATTCTCATACAGCATGGCTTTGTCCAATCTGTTTTATCAAGCGTTGTGTCATAAGACTCTTCAATAAATTGCCAACCACCCATGCTAATACTGTAGTTTTGTATCAGCGAGTGTACATATTAGAGCATATTATCTTGCTGTGTTATGCTGAAGTCATAATTGGTAATCAGAGGACATCATGCAAGAGACGGAATATGCAAACACATCAAGTCTTTGATGATCACACACACACGGAGAGGAAAAAGAGAGAAAGACAGAGAGGTTGGGGTGGACAAATCAAAGTCATCCAATAGCAGCAGGTTTTGTCGCAGCCTTGGAGCGTATGTTTGTTATCAATCACCCTTTCCTCAGATTGACCTGCAGCAAATAATGATCAGATATGTCAGAGGAGACTATTTCTGTCCCTGTCTGTGTGTCTGTCTTTCTATGTCTCTTTCTTTCTCTGCATACAGAGCTGTCAGTGCTGCAGTGCTGCTGACTATAGAGATCCAGTGATGGTGAAGGGAGACGCAGGGCAGCAGAGCTGAGCCAGTGACACTCTACACCACTGCACTGGTGCTATACTGGGTGAATACTGTGCTCTTCACAAAACACCAAAGAAGAGGTTTAGTCGTGTGTTTGTCGACTAGATAGCAGCCGGAAAGCACACATATTTCTTTCACAGAGATTTTCACATTTGTGCCACGAGGGTTCAGGTGGCTGCAGTGGTTTGAAATTGGCATGTTGCCCCCGAGATACAGTGTGACTGTGCAGGGAAAACCCCAGCTACTCAGTGAGCTGCTCCGATCTTTGTGTAGCTTCATAACATTAAACTGCAGTCTGGCTTTGTCTGAGCAAAATGGAGGACAAGTTAAGGGTTTTAGTTTGTCCTTGTTGTCCTCATCTTTACTAAACAATTTAATTTACTTACAGCATTTTCAAGATCAACTAAAGGTTATTTTTTTGTAACCCACCTATCTGCATTTAGTTTTTTTCTCTGGTTGTATGCAGTGGTGGAAGATCACTTACTTATATAAAAGTAGCAATGCCACACAACAAATACTCAGATAAAAGTCCTGCATTCGACTTTAATTACAAGTACTGGCAATAAACTGTACATTATGTATTACAATTAAAGTATTCATTATGCAGATTGGCTTCTGTAAGTGTTACATTCTCATAATCAGTACTTCAATGCTGTATTTGATCCAGATGGAGATAATTTCAACTGCTTTACATGTTTTTGGGTATAATCTACATTATTAGATCATATTTTATGAGGATTTTATTTGTGTGTTAAATCTCAATCTGAAAAGTGTCTAGTAACTACAGCTGTGAATAAATGCATAGTGGAGGAAGTGCAATATTTCCCTCTAAAATGGAATAGATGGAAATGGAAATACTCAAAGTACAAGTATCTCAAATTTGTACTTAAGTAGATGTATTTTGCACCACTGCTTGTATGCACAGCAGGACATTGGTTTGGAAAGTACCAGCCAGAAGAGGAGAGCACTGGAGCTCTTTTTCTTCACTCAATCACATTAAGAAATCCAATAAAATTGTGTATAATAATGCCAATAAGTGTGGAAAGCCACTTAAAACAGGCTTATTTTGAATACAAATCTGTTGTGAAACAGTTGAGTACAACAACAATAATCTAGTAAAGATTGTGGTCACTAGATATGATATTAAGTGAGATTGTGGTGCACATGCAAGTACTAATAAAGTGACAATTAAAAGTAGTTTTTCTCTTTTTTTTTCAATTCTTCTTTGAATTGATTGATTTTCTATATGGTTCTTTGTCTAAACTACGAAAGAGTATTAGGGCCAGGCATAAAGGGGAAAAATGAAGGGAGGACAATTTTTTTTATTTTTATTTTGCATTTTGATAATAATGTTGAAATGTTGAATTTCAGTATATGCACTAACATTAGTTTGATTTATTCTAAATGTTCAACGTTTATTCTCAACATTTCATTTAATAAGATAAAATATGAATACATTTTAAAAAACTTCCTTCTCTGATTTGTTTTTTTCTTATACCTGGTGCTAATACTGAAAGTTTGACCTTATTCTCAACATTATGACTTTATTCTCGACATTTCCATTTTATTCTCAAAAAAAAGTATTTCTCCTTTTTTTCCCCCTTATGGCTGGCTCTGATATTAAACCCAATGTAAGTGGATATATTTGCATCTTAGCATGCATTGCACAGTGTGTTTTAGCATTTCACTCAATTTCTGTGGTGGAAGAAGTATTGAGATCTTTTAATTTAATGGGAACTCTGCCGATTTTACACACTACTACACAGTTTGTTTACTGGCTATGCAAATGCATCAATGCCAGTGGTGCTAGAGGGGCCCACACAGGGGCCCCAGTATGAGTAACCAGTAAAACCCCTTTTACCAAACAGGCAATGGATATTCACATGGTCAACACACACTTTTAGAGGCAGGGGGGCTGTACAAATTCCTGCTCCCAGGCCCATTATGAGGCAACCCTGCCAGTGTTGGCCCCAGAGACAGACAGAGGAGGCCGGGATTGTCACAAACAGAGCAGGGATTGTGTATTGCTGATCTGTCACCTAACTGCAGCGACAGAATGCAGACAGTGGGCCGTAATTATTGTTGGTAGCCCGGTGTTTGCCAGTGCCATAGTTTAGGCCAAATAGCTCCCATTCTTGGCAATGTTTGGAATTTATGGTCTTGTCCTTTTATTTTTGTTGCTGAGGTTCCTGTTTTCTCTCCAAAGCAACAACGCTGCAGGGGAGAGATCATTAAAATGAATGTACAAACAGGATGAGAAGAAGAATCAAATAAGACTGAACATAAGTCAGAGGCAGTCAGCCTGTAATGGGACTGGGCACAGATAAGTTAAATCTTGTTTCTGGGTGTCATCGCTTCAAAACCGCAGGCACTGGGCAGCAAAAAGGCATCCTTTGTTTCAGCTCCCATGATGGTGAATCACCGACCCGCGCGCCCAGTAGCCATAGCAATCGCTCCCAACATTATTACCAGCGCTGTAACCCAGACATTCAGAGGCTGACCTGCTCATGGAGATTAACTCTTACTGAGTTATTTTAATTATAAAGTTGGAGAAATGAGTGTTTGTAGTGTGCAGTTTGCTACAGCGTGTCCTTATCTTACATTAAGTCACTTTTTAGTTTTGCTTGGGGAGTTTTTTGGTCTGATAAGTTGGTTGGCTTCTTTTTGGGTCATGACATGGCAGATTTAGTGGAGGGTGTGCTGCAGCACAATGTGTCTGTTGCGCCTCAGTGAATGCGTGGAGATCAGACTGAAGTAAATCTAAAAGTGAGAAGGAACGGCTGTATATCCCTGCCAGGGGCCCCTGCGGAGCTTTTGTCAAGTCTGTGTGTGATGGTCAGGTTATTATCAGTGGTGGAATGGAGTATAACTTTGAGGTACTTGAGTATTGCTATTTTCTGCTACCTTACTTTTACTTCATTATTTCCGAGGGGAATATTGTACTTTTTACTACACTATGTTTATCTGACAGCTGGAGTTATTAGGTACTTTGTTTTACAGATTTTACATTAAAACATATGATAATATTGTTAGCAGCTCCACCAAAGAGACATGTGCCCTCTTAATTTCTCAGATAGCTTTATTTAAATAACTTTCCAAGGCCTAAAGAGGTAAAACTGTCAAATGTTTCACAATAAAGCAACGGCTCAAACCAAAGTCCAAAAAATGAATATGAATTTGTGTATCAAAACTTTGTTTTTTCTTATTTTCTAGCTCATTAATCAGCTCACAAGATCTCACAAGATTTATCTTGTGACCATTTGAAGGGGCCCGACCCTTAGATTGGGAACCACGGGATTAAACTATAAAGTTATATAAATCAGTCAAAACTAGATCCACCTCGACCAGCTACAAGAGCATGTACATTGATGCTTCAGTAATAATCTAATAATGTCATATAAAATAATATTTCAGAGCTGCAGAACAAGTCATTTTACTTTTGATACTTTTGCTGATATGTACTTTTACTTACGAATGATTTTGAATACAGGGCCTTTACTTGTAATTGAGTACTTTTATATTGATGTATTATGGTTATCATGAGGAATGTTCTTTTCTCCATCTGGCACGAGTAGTTTACTAGTTTAGTGGAACTTAAGCACCAGCTTTTCTGTCAGTGATCAACAACATGAGCCGAGTGAGGACGGGCGTTCATTTCGGGGGATGGAGCTTTTACGCTGGATACCTTTCGACCATAGTAACAACAGAGGAATTAAACTGTGGGGGCTGTTTTTCCAAATCTCCATGGCGACTGACAAAACCTTTGGAAAGAATCCAGGAATGGCCACTTTGTAAAGACCTCGCTCCTACTCTCTTTGTCTCGCTCCGTCTTTGTCTGTCTCTCTGCATGTGTGTGTGTTTGGGTCAGGGACCAGGAGGGGAAACAGGGAATGACTAACTTCCCAGCATTTGCCTCTGTCAATAACATAACGTCACCATGTAGAATTTGTCAAATATACAGCATCAACATTTTATTATCACTAGCTAAAAAAATACTTATTTCAAGGATAAGGTCCTCTGGTCACACATACTGTATTTCAAGCCAGTAAGTGTCACTTACGCCTGACTGCATCGAGGGGCATCACCCAGACGGACTGACAGCTGCAGATGACACCCACCCTCTCTTCTGAGCACTCACCTGCCCCAGGATGAGCGGATATAAGAGTGAGACAAAACCCTTCAAGTGTGAAGGGAGAATAAATAAATACACTTATGATATCTATTCATATACCTCACCGTGACAGATTTGTTTCCAAAGTCAGAACAATATTGAAGTAAATCATCGTTCTTTGACATGATTAAAGAGATTTGAGAGAAACTCCTATGATTCGGAGTTGGGACTTCGGCACTCTGCTGTACTTTAGCTCCATGAATAAACAGAATATTGTAAGCCTTGGGCTCATTCAGGATTCACATGCTTCTCTTAGTTAAGAATCTCATGAAAGTCAAATGTCACCACGGGCCAGAGATGCTTCCAGGCAATCATCATAAATGGGATTATTTTGTGTGTATCTCACCCCCAAATATAGTTTCTAGGACACAGGACATTACTGTTTTGATTTTGTGTGTGTGTGTGTGTGTGAAATGAAAAAATGCTTTTAGGAAAATACAAAAATGTATTATAATTAAAATAAATGAGTAGCTATAAACTACTACTTGGAAATAGGGCTTCGTCCGAAATCGCAGACTTTGCAATACATACTCAATATGTGTACTATCATTCAACATATTTCTGACAGTAGTATGACTTTTGGTCATGGATGTACTGCTTTTGGTGGTGTGCACTGAGCAGTAATTTACGTCGTCACTTCCTGAGAGCCTCCTTGCTGGTTAGAAGAGAGGTGTAACCATGGTAACCCATGCCAACCTCATGTGACCAAAACGACGATTTGTGAGAATCATATTTAGTCTGAATTAATTTAAAACATATATAACGTCTAGAAAAGTGAAATCTTATGCTTACAGTTAAATTGAAGCGTTATTGATGTTGCAGAGCTGTCCGTCAACATCTGTTATGAACGTTGTTGTCCCTATACGGCTTTGTATTGTGGGATCCAGCATCCTATTGGTTTCATACTGATATACTAAAATATCTCACATACTGTTTTAGCATACTAAATAACATGTAAGTATGGAATTTAGGACACAATGAAGCCCCATGTATAAGCATACATCCGGGGAATAACCCTCACTTTCTCTAAAAGATAATTAGCTAAGCTAACTGGCAATGTTTGAAAACCCCAGAAGTTCATTTAAAGGTCCCATATTGTAAAAAGTGAGATTTTCATGTCTTTTATATTATAAAGCAGGTTTAAGTGATATATAAATACTGTTAAACTATCAAAAAGCTCAATATACGGAGAAATACACACAGCCCGTATTCAGAAATTGCGTGTTTGAAACAAGCCGTTAGGATTTCTGTCCATTTGTGATGTCACAAATTTACAATATTTAGATCATTACACAGTTTTAAACGTAAACATTCGAAATGTGTCCCAGTTTATTTCCTGTTGCAGTGTATGTGAATGACATCAGCTGACAGGAAGTAAACATGGACCCAAGCTGTTGCCTAGCAACGCAATTCAGTTGAAATGCACTAAAACGGCATGTGTTTCAGACAGAGGGTGAATACAGGTATATTCAGGCAGACAGTATGAGGAAAGTAAAGGTTATTTTGAACATCACAGCATGTAAACATGTTCTAGTAGAAACACAAAATACAAGTATGAACCTGAAAATGAGCACGATATGGGACCTTTAAAAACACTTACCGCCGTTTTAATGGTATTTCCAGAATCCTCAAAGACTTGTATAACCCCCTGGATGAAACGATATCCTATCAGCTGAATTATAAAAAAAGATTTTTCCTAGTTGCAACTCTGTTTACTACCCAGGTAGCCGGTGGGCTGCCATCTTTTTTTTATGCGGGATCTGAGGTGCAACTCTGGAAACAGGTTAAAAAAAAAAAGTATCATTCAGCGGACGGAATATTTTTTTCATCCAGGTAGTAAGATGAGTCTTTTATTATTGTGGAAATACCTTCAGAGCAAAGGTAAGTGTTTTTAAATGATCTTCTGGGTTTTTCAAACATTGCAGAATCACTATCTTTTCGAGAAACTGATGGTTACCTCTGTGACCCGGAAATACATGAGCCAGGGCAAACCAGGGCTAGTTCTGCAGCTGCTCAATGCTCCACCACATACAGTAAAGAAGTAAACTCAGAAGAACTTCTTAAAGGTACTGTAAGACGCATACTGTAATGTCATAAATCCGATCCTCAAATTTTAGTAAGCACTGTATAGTAGGCCTACTTAGTACTATAAAGGTGTACTTCATTGATTTAACACTTCAAGATGAGTCGTGTAGTAGGCCTACTTCTCAGCCTGTGGAAAACTGTTGTGTAACGTCCTCACGCTCTGGAAGGAGCTTTAAAAGGTCTGAAAGGATAAACCTGATGATGTCTTCTAACAGAAAGCACGTGACTTTGGGATGAGTTAGAGAGAAGCAGTTTTCTAACTGTTTCAGTGTGGCAACTATAAACACAATTAAAAAAGGAAACATGGTTTATTGAATATTGAGTCAAAATTCTTACAGCCAAAAACAACATTTTGTCAGAAGCTGCCTTATAATGAATTTAATCTAATTAATATATTGACATACAGACAGTGGTCCTTTGTTAAAACCCTGAGAGTAATCACTGAACATGCATTGCACATTCTGGAAGAACCCAAAGCAATAAAATGAAATATAACAAGCAATAAAAATCTGCTTTCCTTGGGAGATACAGTAATTTCTCTGATGTATTGCATTATATTCAATAAGAAACTGTTGAGTTGTGCACATGTAATAATAGCTCATACAGTGATGTACAGTCAGGAGCAGTGAATCAGTAGAAGAAGTAAAAAAAAAAACTGTTCTTATTTGCCGGTATTGTTACTTTCTACTTTAACTCTGTGATGGATGTAACACATGTCTGTAGGTCCGGTGGGGTTGCAAAAATATATTTGTTCACAATTATTTGACAAAACACAACATGTTTAGCTGCATTACAACCATTTAACCATACAGGACCAGCACGTGTGAATATTTCTGTGAAATAAACGTCTGCTTTTATAGTATGGGACAGTATGGGCTACATCTCACATGCAGTGCATCAAGGGAGTCCTGTGCTTGCAGTACAACCCTTCCTCCACTAGATGTCCTTCTTGCCCTGGTCACAGCTGACGACTCTCCCTCAGGATGCACTTTCATGTCTGCTACTTTAAACTCAACTGATGCAAACGAAGACAGACTACCATTTTTATTCGCCCAGGTTTTGGACGTATCGACCGTAGGCGACACCCTGGAGCCTCTCCCTTTGACACCGCTTGCATCTTTTTTCCCACTTTTGACACTGGTGTCGTCCAAGAACGGGTCGGAATCGCTTCCGTGTGGCATATTGTAGTAGGTGCACTTGGGAGTTTGAGGCTTCGCCATCTCCTCGAGCTCTGATGAGGAGATGGCTGCGAGAGGGCTTCGCCGGGTTTTGGAATGAGACGGGGAATTCTCGCTGGTGTTGTCCTGACCCGTATCTAGAGATGTGCTATCTAATTGGTCGTACATTCCCAGGGAGACCGGAGGAGATTTTCTGATGAGGTGATTCTCCTTGAGCAGCCATCTACCTTGGTCGATCAACACCCCGTCCGCTGAGTCTTTTTCTGGGGTGACAGAAGTGCACTGTGCGGCCTCTGCGGCTGGTTCGGCGTCTGCCTTTTGTGAGCTTGAACCACTGAAATAAGAAAGATCCTCCTTTGAGGCTTTAGTGCCCGAGTCACAGGAAGAAAAACTCCCTCCACTTTTTAATCTGGATTCTTGCAAGGCTTCTGCATTACTTGCAACGGACAGTTCGGATTTAGCTCGCTCCGCATGTGTTCTCCTATAAGGGATATCAGTCTCTTCTTCACTCTCTGTGACGATATCTAAAGACTCCTGAGTTTTATATCCACCGCTCTCCGACGTTTCGGGCCTGTAATCGGACAAATCTGAGGTGTTGGGGCTCGGGAGACGCTTCAAGCCGTACGACGAATTGTCCTTTCTGCTTTTTGGAATTTGTTTAGTTTGCGTCACTCGAGCGTTATCTGGCTCTAACCTGACATTCCCCCGAGAGTCGTACGTGAATATAAGTGAAGAGGACCGCAGGGCCGAGTTAACGAAGTCAAGTAACTCCTGTGATATTTCCACTGGATGTTGTAGACCGCTGCTTCCTTCCTCGTCCGTTTCGACTTCATTAACGGTGTCTGTCCCGTTACCTTTATCATCCTCGCACTGACACTCAGAGGAATGTTTGGTTGATGATTTGCTGTTGTGTTCTGCCACCTTTTCATCTACATTTTCTTCATCACGGCTGCTCTGCTGCTGCTGCAAGTACGAGGCCTCCTCTAGTAGGTTTTTACTGTCTGCATCATCAGTAGCACTTTCTTCATCTACCTCATCCTTCGATTCCTGCTCCTCCACCTCGTCGAAGCCCTCATTTAACTGATTTTCTTCATCATCTTCCCTCTCCTCTTCATCTAGCATTTGCCCTGCTTTCATATTTTCTTCAATCTCCTCTACTGATTCTTTTTCCAGCTCTTTCTCGCTCTCCTCACCCTCATCACACTTTTCTTCCTCTTCTATATTCTTGTCAATTTCCTCTCCTTCCTCTTCCTCATCTGTAACCACTCCGTCTTCTATATTTATAACTTCAACTTTTTCCTCAACATCTTCCTCATCCTTCTCCTCAATAACCTCCTCCTCTACATCTCTCTCAGTAACTGCATCTGTTTCTTCTTTTTCTTCTTCTTGTTCTTCTTCTTGTTCTTCTTGTTCTTGTTCTTGTTCTTGTTCTTCTTCTTCTTCTTCTTCTTCTTTTTCTTCTTCTTGTTCTTCTTCTTCTTCTTCTTCTTCTTCTTTTTCTTCCTCCTCCTCCTCCTTCGTCTCTTCAATTATTTTTTCTACATCCTCTTCATCACCTTTCTCCTCAATAACTTCCATCATTTCCTCTTCCTCATTATTTTCCTCCTCAACATCTTCTAAAGCATCTCCTTCTTCTCCGTCCTCCTCCTCCTCCTCCTCCTCCTCCTCTTTAATATTTCCTACTTCCTCTCCTTCATCTGTCTCCCCAATAACCTCATCTGCTGCTGCTTCTTCTTCCTCCTCCTCCTCCTCCTCCTCCTCCTCTTTAATATTTCCTACTTCCTCTCCTTCATCTGTCTCCCCAATAACCTCATTTGCTGCTGCTTCTTCTTCCTCCTCCTCCTCCTCTTCCTCCTCTTCCTCCTCTTTAATATTTTCTATGTCCTCTCCTCCATCTGTCTCCCTAATAATCTCATCTACTTCGTCTTCTTCCTCCTCCTCCTCCTCCTCCTCCTC
The DNA here is from genome assembly GCF_015220745.1 of Sebastes umbrosus. Lineage (NCBI taxonomy): Eukaryota > Metazoa > Chordata > Actinopteri > Perciformes > Sebastidae > Sebastes > Sebastes umbrosus. Next base: position 12,574,483 of record NC_051280.1, on the reverse strand, counting down.
CTCCTCCTCCTCTTCCGCTTCTTCAATGATCTTTTCTACTTCCTCTCCTTCATCTGACTCCTCAATAACCCCATCTGCCTCTTCCTCAATCTCTTCCCCTTGCCTCTCCTCGGTTATACATTCCTCATCCTCCCTTTCCTCCGTCTCCTCAACACATTCTCTTTCATCTGTCTCTTCAACACTATCATCCTCTTTTGCTTTTTGAACTTCCTCCTCTGCTTCTTCTAATTTCTCCCCATCTTCCTCCTCAACCACCGCCATCGCTTCGTCTGTCCCTTCCTCTACTTCCTGAACAGATCCCTCCTCCTCTAGACCTCCTTTTTCCGCCTCCGATTCCTCCTGCCCCTTGTCATCTACTTCTGTCACTGCCCCCTCTTCTGCTTCCTCCTCCCTTTCTCCCTTTTCAGTCTCTTCACCACCATCATCATCATGATCTATCTCTTCTGTATGTCCGTCCTCTCTGTCCTCCACCACCTCCCTGTCCTCCTCTACTTCTTCCTCTTCTTCCTTGTTGCTTTCTTTCTCTGTTAAGGGTTCATCTCTTTCTGTCTGTGATCTTTCTGATTCTTTACCAGGTTCTTGCTCTGACTCACTTGTCATCTTGGCCTGTTCTATCTCTCCATTATCATCACCCTGTTTTGTCTGAGTAATGTCCTCAGCCATGCAGGTAGCATCAGGCTCCGGTGATTGTTTGATTTCATCGTTGCATTCTTCAACAAATTTTTCAACATCTTCCTCTGAGTCCGACTGGTTTCTTTCCATTTCTACAAAAGTGCTCTCCTCTGCAGGGTAAAAACTTTTAGTATGTTGGATTGTTGCAGAGATCTCTGCTCTGAGGTCTTGCGGCATATTCAGCTCATCCATCAGCTCCTCGATATCCTCGAACGCATCACCGGCTTCGGAGAAAACATCCAGGGCAAATTCTGTTTCTGAAAATTTGGGAGACAGCGGTTCACTCTCAAGCCTTTCTCTGAGAATCTGGAAATCCTTCCAGCGGTCTCGGAACTGAGAAGACGCTCTGCTCTGCAGATCCGTCAAACTCGCCCTCAGCTCTTCGTCATCCTCGATGGCAGAGATCTTCTGCAGGGATTCCATCATCAGCATGGCCTCGGAGGGGCTTCTCGATAGGCTGCGGCCTTCCGGAGCAGATCCAGTTAGGTTATCTCGCAGAGTCATCACAGATAAGAATGAAATGAAGGCTTTGCACGACGAGCCGAACACCGACGCCACTTGTGTTGAGAAATCAGGAAGGCTGTTGGACTTCTCGAGGTTGGATGTTGTGTTGGTTTCACTTGGGATGCAGTGAATAGATGAATAAAGCTCCCGCAGGACATGTTTTATATTTGGATCCAAAACTTTGGATGTAGGTAATTCCTTGTCAGCTGGACCGATGGCCTCTGCAGATTTGTGTGGCCTCAGTCTGTTCTCCTGCTCCACAGGATCCACTCTGACACTCGGCATTGAAACACATAAACCTTTCATGTATTGCTCATTGTGCGGCAGAGCCATAGCTTGATGAGGTACTGATAGACAAGAAGCTGATTTCTTCAGAGCATCACTGGACGATGGATGACACTCCTCTAAATGAGTCTGGCATTCACTCTTTTCATCCGATTCAGAACCATCGCCGATCTGAAACACGACCTTCGTCCGAGGCTCTGATTCATCAGTGACGTGCTCCTCAGTGTATGGCAGAGCCATAGCTTGACGAGGTACTGATAGACAAGAAGCTGATTTCTTCAGAGCATCACTGGATGATGGATGACACTCCTCTAAATGAGTCTGGCATTCACTCTTTTCATCCGATTCAGAACCAGCGCCGATCTGAAACACGACCTTCGTCCGAGGCTCTGATTCATCAGTGACGTCCTCCTCAGTGTATGGCACTGGGTCGGGGTTGACTTTGTCCAACCAGTTCTCAACATACTGGTGGATTTCAGAGGGTGAAGGATTGAGAGAAGGCATCGAACTCACAATCAACTCTAAAGACTTTTTAGGTGACGGTGTCCTATTTTCTCTCACGGAATTGGGCTTGCTAATTGTCTTTCTGGCCGGCAAAAGTGATTTCTTTGGTTGTAAAATGTCTGACATGTTCTTCTTCATTTGAGGCCTCCTAGTTGGAGAATTTACATTATGGCCGTTATATCTCACAGCTGCTTTATTCATGTTTTGTCTCTTAGGCGGGGTCCTACTCACATTTTCAGTGTCAACTAATAAGGCTTGCTCTTTCCTGGGCGTCTTTTCTTCCTTACTCGCTTTCTTAATTTGAGTCTTTTCCGCTCCTCTACTCTTTTGACAAATGTTGCCACTTTCTGATGAACTTAAAGTCTTTTTTCCCGCACTGGCATTGCTGCTGAGCTTGTCTGGGGATGAATGTTTGCTAGTTTTGGGGGGGCTAACTATGCTTTGTTTTTGCTTTTTATCTGAGCTGGTTGTTGAAGTTGAACTCTTCTGAATGCGAGCAGGTTTAATCATCATCTTTTTCTTCGTTTTGTCTTTTTTTACCGTCTCCTGTTTTTGGGAGTTTGTTGCAGTAATCTCATGTGTTGGAGTTTTTGGCTCTGATGACAATGACAACATCTCCTCTTTCTGTCGTTGTAGTGAGTCAGTAGTGGGCGGCTGCCGGCTAAAATCTATGTCATTGCTGGATGAACGGCGCCCTGAGTCGGTGGATGGTTTGCTTCCTGCCGCTGGAGTGGAACCATGCAACGGTGCACTTTCTACGCTATATTCCTTGTTGGCATAATAGTTGTCGTAGCAGCCTTGAGTCTCATAAATGTGCATGACAGTCTCTGTAACCTCCATCCCGTTGTTCTGTATCTGAAGGACATCAGCTACTCCTGACGACCTGTTGGAGGAGTTGGAGCCTCTGTTGCTCGCCCCCGCAGACGTCGTTTTCCTAGGTTTTGGGACTGGCCTGTTGCTGCTGCTGCTGCTGCTGTGTTTGACGACGCAATATCCCTCCGTCGTCTCGCCATCGGCCGTCCTCTCCATGTAGGAGTAATGTCCCAGGGTGCTCTCTTGAACCCCCGACTCGGTCACCGTCTTCACACTCTCAACAGACGCCTTCTTCGTAACGTGTCGAGGTCCTGGCGTAGGGGTGCGTTTGAAACCAGATTTTGCATTTCCCAAGGCCGTGGAAGTGTAGCCCTCTTTAAAGTCGACACCCTTCCCAGCTCCGGCGGGATGGTTCTCCTCTTTCGTTTCATTCTCACTGGCGCTAGAAGAGTCTTTGGCAATGGCGTTGTTTGAGTCAGGTGAGCTGTTGCCTGACTCAGAAATGGAGGCACAGACTGTCCCCTTGCTAAGGCTGGAGCGGCTGAGCGTGGTGGTCCAGTGCAGCATCTCCTCCTCTTTAATGGTCAGACGGACTTTCATCTCCACCGTCATGCTGCCGTCTTGATTCACACGGAAAGACTTTTCAATGTCATCGTCCTGAGGTACGATGCAAGAACGATGCTCGTTGTCTACCCTCCCAGTTCTACGCATCTCCGTGGTCGGTAGACGACGGTTGACCTCTGATTCAAACGATCCGTCGTGGCGATGCAGGTGGCCGTTGGCGCTTCCATTTCTAGATTTGTTTATCTGGGTGACGATATATCTCTCTGATGATAGGGAAAAATTCCTTGAGCCCCTTGCACTCGACGAAGATTTGTTGTTCTCTTTGGTTGGAGGGGTTAGTGAAAGAGAGGGGGAAAGACAAAGAGAAAAAAAAATATTTAAGGACATTATAAAAACATAATGAAGTACTCATATTGGTTTGCTAGGAAAATTTAAAGGAATAGTTTGACATTTTCATTTCCTTTAAGGGGGTCAATAACATTGCATTGAGGTCAAGGCTAAAAACTCAGTGATACATATCTCAAAACCAGGATAGATAGAACCAAAATGATCTGCAACAGCTAGATACCACCAGAAATAAATGAGTACATTTGCTTTTTTTTTTAACAATTTGTGTAAACTAGCCATTTAACAATGAATAACTGCAGATAATAAGAGGACCACGTGGACATTTGACATTAAGACTGTGATATCATGTCAATTTACAGTAGTACTGACTACAACTTACGAGTTCTTGGCTGCGACATCGATGGTTCCACCGGGTCCACGTACATGATTTGTGCCATCTGGCTCGCTCCAGGGAAACTGTAGTTTCCTAATCTGAATGGCTCGTTGCCGGCTGCCACAACAACTCCAGAGCACAGGATGATTCCTGCCAGACTGTCAACCTGAAAGAGGAGCACAAACACTTTACACTTTAAATTGGTCGCATGCACTCACTTTATGTATTGCACTCCTAGATACATGCTAACTGAAAAGAGACTTTGGTAACACTTTCTATGACACCCATGTTTTTTAATGCATTATAAACATACTTATAATGCGTTATAATCTGCTTATAGCACTGTATAATTATAATCACACATAAATATTCATAGTGCTTTATAACAATAATCATAACACATTATAAAGCATTTTATAATGACAAATAATAATATTTTTCATAATTACTGGGCACTCACTGGACGCATTTTTGTTTTTGCAAGGATCATAGTGTATTATAATTCCCATAATCTTTTTTGCACTATAATTACTGCTATAATGCATTATAATGTGATTGTAAGTTACTCTAAGTGGTCATTGTTTGCTTTAAGTAAAGTGAATAACACATCATTAAATCTACACAAGAACAACACACGTAATATTGTAAAATTAATTTTCACCCATGCATTATAAAATGTTTTTAATGTATTACAACTATTGGAATTATGTTATATTAAAGGATGACATGTATCTGTTAGACCATGGTATAGATTCAGTCAGAGCCAGTCTATTTCTCTTGTGTTTGTATGATTTAAATTATGTCAATTGTTATGTTTTATTTACAGTAGACATGTTTTCCGATGTGTTATGTTAGCGTATTGTGATGAATAGTGTGAATGTGTATTTCTGTATTGTCACCGGGAAGAATAGCTGCAGGAATGCAAAAGCTAAACAAACAAACAGACGGGAAGCCTGTTCCTGTTAAAGGACATGTGGAAAGAGGGATTACAGAGCGATAACTCACCAGGGGGTAGAGATTTTGAAAGCACCTCTTAGCACTTCTTGGAATACTTATAATGTGTACAGTACCAGAGTAAAAGCCTTGATTCCTCATTCCTAAATACAAGTTACAGTGCAGTTAAGCCCATAACAGTTATTTATTTGAGTTAGGCAGTTTTGCGTACATGAATATAGTATCACCCACTGTTTCTTGTGTGATTTTGGTTCAACTTTAATAGGCAGTCAGTCTAGTTTTTCCCATTTACTAATCTTAGAACCTGTTGTTGTTATACTATGCTGGAGTAAAGTTCACAGAATGAATTGGTTTACCTGACAAATCTGCTACAATTGGATCAAAGTGCCATAATAATCTGGGCCGCTTTACTTGCACATCAAGGATCCCCAACAATGCCAAGTAAATGTGGTCTTCAATACTCTGAATTGAATATTAGGTCAACAGAATAACATTTAATCAATTATATTAGATTTATTTTTCAGGAATAGCATAGTAGTAGTAGTAGTAGTAGTAGTAGTAGTAGTAGCACAGAACAACCCCTTTAGGATGGTCATACAGTAGATGGCAATATTGCCCCAGTAATATAACTTTTGCTGGTCCAGTCAGAGAGACTGAGTAGAAATGACACAAAGTTGAAGTTATTTTCAAAAAGATTTGGAGCTTTTAAGAAAACATTCGAGGCTGAAGCCCCAGAAGCCAATGCAATACAATGATCCCACAACAATAACAATTCAGGTCCAAATCTTGATGCTTTTATGAACTCTGAAAACCAAAGTGAAAGCTCTGGGACAAGGGAGTATGTGGACATTGAATTAAGGCTGTTTTGTCAAGAACTGTCAAACTCATTGACGTGTTTTTGTGTGTGTTTGTGTCTGTCTGTCTGTCTGTCTGCAGCTTTCTTCAGCTACACAGACTATAAGATTATCCTTGTGTAACCGAGACATACCAGTGCTTAATATAGCCTTAAGTATCCTTAGATAGAAAGTAAACTCGAGGACAACAACAGAGATGCCAAGGAGTCACACGGCATGGTACTAATTGAATCTCTAAAAACAGTGTATGGTTAACGTGTAAAACTTGTATTTTAGAATCAGTATTATTATTGTTATTCCCTTTTTAATAATAATAATAATAATACATTCTTATCCTACTCACCTTTTACTGTAATACCTTCTTATCTTATATGTTCTTATTTATATGTTGTTGACATGTATGATCTTTATTTTGAAGCACATTGTGTCTACGCCTGTTGTATGAAATGTGCTATATAAATAAAACTTGATTCATTGATTGACTCACCTTGAAATTGGAGGCGTTTACATAAATATATCCAATCAAATCAGTTGTGATTGACAAGCTATCCCCACCCATCAGATAAAACCACACTATAAACACTGTTAGCTAGTGGGTAGCTAGCAGAGCAAAATCATAGTAGAACATGTGTGTTTGGGTTTCAGCCGGCAAAATCTTAGTTCACATTTCCAACGAATGTGAATCTGTACAATTAGAATTAATGCTTCGCGGTTATATGCCTCTGCTTACCAGTCGAGTTGCGGTTTACATCCATGTCTGTCCAAAAAGTCATCACTTCATCATTTTATCCTCTTAGATATTTCTGTGAAATTGTCAAAATTATCGTATGAATTCTTCAGTTATGGCCAACGTGTTTTGTGAGGCCACAGTGACCTTTGACCTCCAAAATCTAATCAGTTCATCCTTGAGTCCAGGTGGACATTTGTACCAAATTTGAAGAAATTCACTCTAGGCCTTGCTGAGATATCAAGAGAATGGGACGGACATAGTGACCTTGACCTTTGACCACCGAAATCTAATCAGTCACTGGGCCAAATTTGAAGAAATTCCCTTCAGGCATTCCTGAGATATTGTGTTCATGAGAATGGACGAGAATGTCTCCGGTCGTGGCTGTCACAGGCGCGGAGGCATAAAAACAACGATTGTAGTTTTACAGCGGCTGGTGTGCAGGAATATTTCTTAGCAAGTGACTTCCTGGAGTCTCTGCTGGTTTCTGTTTCCAGTCTTTATGCTAAGCTAACCTAACCAGCTGCCAATATGTGTATTTTACAAAATTACAAACTATTTTTAAGCACATATTTACCCATAAAAACATTATACAGACCAGATTTCAGATACTTATAAGATATTTTCAGGAGTTGCCTTGAATCAGCTCCATTTCTCCACTTTCACTTTGCCAAATACTTACTCTTCTGCCATCTGTAGAGAAGAGTTTCAGCACTGGGAACTGCAAGACCTGGGAGAGGTAATCCAGTAAAGCATCAAATGTTGGTGCTGTTCTTCTCTGCAACACAATAGTGCGTTTGACAGTGGGATCCCTGTTTCTGATGACCACAAGTTTCTTTGGTGTCCGTACTGCCACCCTCTCAGTGACCTTTGCTGGCCTGTTGGTGACCACTTCATTCCTTCTGCCGAACGCACCAAACTGGGGTCTCTGTCGCCTTCGTCGCCCCGCGCTGAGGGGTCTGGTGGCGTTCCACGGTACCTGCCGCCGGTTCACTTCATCCAGGTTTAATGGCTTCACCCGTTTCTGGTCAGAACACACATACGATCCCCCATCCTGTAAGTCATCTAGAGCCTTAACCAAGTGGGTCCCGCGGGGTGTGGTGATGGTCCTCACTCCAAATGGCAGAGGCACTTTCTTGGACAGAGCATCCAGTAGAGCATCGAATGTCTTGAAGGTGCGGGCGTTGATGACCAAGCGATGTCCACTGAATTTATAGTCACCGCTTTTGTAGAAACACACTCTTTTAGAAGCTGAGGGGTCAGAGATTGGTTGTAGGGGTCGGGAGGGTAACGTCTGATCGCTGCCGCAGGACAACTCCCCGGCAGCGGGCTCCTGGACGGATGTGCTGCTCATATTGTGTGGAGGTGACTGGAAAGAAAGCAGAGAGAGGGAGAAAGATGATCATTTGTTACCGCAGTTTTCTTCAAATTATGGTAAATTGTGCTTTAAAGTGATACCCCATAACAAAACGTTTGAGTATCATGCAGACTTTGGAGCCCAGAGCCTGTCGACAAATACAACCAGTGGTGGACTGAGGGGCAGGGAGACAAAAATAAAAAGGGCACCAGCTGCATGCAGTGGGGCACCATACGCGCAGAAGGTTTTCTAGGATGTAGGGCAGCCTATACAGTATGTAAAGGATAATGTACAACGAGCCGGTCATTGTTGTGAAAGAATCCCCGACAGGGCGATGCCGCCGACGCGAAGCGGACGGGTCTCTTATTGCCCTGAAGGGGATTCTCTCACAACGATGACCTGCTAGCTGTACATTATCCTGCTTATTACACGGCTACTTACTGATGATATCAATAATCTTACACAAAACGGTCCGCCAGAGTCCGACATCAGAACTGCGCCCATGGCAACGGTCTGCTATACATAGCAATGGTCTGCTATACATAGCAACGGTCTGCTATACATAGCAACGGTCTGCTATACATAGCAATGGTCTGCTATACATAGCAACGGTCTGCTATACATAGCAACGGTCTGCTATACATAGCAATGGTCTGCTATACATAGCAATGGTCTGCTATACATAGGTCTGCTATACATAGCAACGGTCTGCTATACATAGGAACGGTCTGCTATACATAGCAACGGTCTGCTATACATAGGTCTGCTATACATAGCAACGGTCTGCTATACATAGGTCTGCTATACATAGCAACTGTCTGCTATACATAGCAACGGTCTGCTATACATAGGTCTGCTATACATAGCAACTGTCTGCTATACATAGCAACGGTCTGCTATACATAGGTCTGCTATACATAGCAACGGTCTGCTATACATAGGTCTGCTATACATAGCAACTGTCTGCTATACATAGCAACGGTCTGCTATACATAGCAATGGTCTGCTATACATAGCAACGGTCTGCTATACATAGGTCTGCTATACATAGCAACGTTCTGCTATACATAGCAACGGTCTGCTATACATAGCAACGGTCTGCTATAAAGAAATAGCAGACCACAGATTAGAGATGATGAGCGTTTTGTAGATTGTTCTATCATCATCTCAAAGCGTAGAACCCACATGAGCCCTCAAAACAACACAGTAAGCTGTATTCAGCAAACATTTACTGTGTCATTTAGGAATAAAGTGAACTAGAGACATTTTGTAGAGTGTTTTGTACATGTTTCCATCATCATCTCAAAGTGGAGAACCCACATGAGCCCTCACAACAACACTGTAAACTGTATACTGTATATTTACTGTGTCATTTAGGAATAAAGTGAACATGAGACATGCATGAGGCAGCTGCTCAACATTACGTTTTTTACTGAAGAAACACTGTCATTCTGTGTGTGGTCAATGTAAATTACATATACAGATTGTGTACAGTATAAATTAAATGATTAAATGTAATATTCTCAAAGCTTTTATGCATGCAGCACAACAGTCTTTCAGGTATTATTTTATATATATTAATGTCTTTTGTAGATTTATATGACTGCAATAATAGATAATATGGGTGCTGTTGACACAGGCCTAGTTGCATCAGTAGGCTTAAATACAGCACGGTAGAAAAGATAGACCTAAGAGCTTCTGTTGTTGAACCTGTTATAGAGGTTTCATAAGAATCTGCAGTAAAGGTAAAATAGTCATTCTGAGGAAACAATGTTTTATAACAGATTCTACATCAACAAGTCTAACTAGATGTAGACACAGACTTAGACAGAGGCCACAAACACCTACAACATATCAACTAATTAAACAAATTACACCCTGTAGATACTTAAGAAATGAACAAACATTTCAACACAAATGTAATGAATAAGACTTACCGTATATTTCACATTTCATCTAAATTATAGCGGCTAAAACGACAGAAAGTGTGCCTCCGTTATTCCTCTGAGCGCTGGTCAAAGCCTCTCAGCGGCATTGGAGGGCTATTTTGAGACATGCAACATCATGGCCAATTTGCTTAATCTTTGCTCACACACTTAATCAGCATATCAAGATAACAAATGAAGGAAACGCAGACAAATTTGGTCAACTGACAGTTTTACATCATGGCTAATGTATCCTGTAAATCTCAATAAAAATAAGAAAAACAAATATTCCAAAAGTCCTCTCTGGATCATCAGACATACATTTCTCTCTTGTCATTTCTACTAAAAGACAAAGTGAAAAAGTAGCTGAGTGAATGGAGACAGGTGGTGAAAGTTCATGAACTCTCCAAGTAAAATTATACTAGTAAACCTTTACCGCTCCAAACAGATACCACAGGTGGCTATACAGGACTGTTTCTAATTTGCAAGCAGCCTGCCTAATCAGATTTGACAAGTCTTGTCCTAATAGGGATTAGGTTAAAGATTTTACGCATGCTGCTGACAGCCTGTGACAGAATGAGGTCTTAAGAGAGCACTTTTACATCACAGCAGGTACTGGAAATCCACCATCAAATTTCAGATCACACAACATATCAGTATTTGCATTTTTTGAATATCCTGGAGAAGAAATGTGACCATAATTTGGGGATTATTGCAGCTTTGTATCCAAATGTGTCCTGAAGGAAACAAACAGAGTCCAATATATGGAAAAGTTCCAATATATCACGTATTCAAAGTGTGGATAAGCATAAAATAATAGCTTCATTAACACTTTTGTTGATGTATTACCATTATCCTATCTTGTAAACTCATGAAACATAATGTGAATTTTGGTTTAGTATTTTACCTTTTTGTACGTATATTCTATTTACTGTAATTAGCAGAACATTGCATTTTCTGCTCAGTTCAATAATTCAAATAATTTGCAGTGATTGCCTAACCTTCAATCACTAGGTGGTGATGTCACATGCTGATCTGTTTGGATTAGTAAAATACAAATTAGCAAGTCAATCGGTGCCACTAAAAATGCAGTATAAGATCAACATTGTGCCATTAGCTCCTGGCTCTGCTACTCAAAGGTCACAGGTTTGATGCCTTCATCACAAATCATGAATTATACCAAAGGCCCTCAGCAAGACTGAAGTTCTTTCACCGACTGTTAATTACGATGAATAATACAGTGATAACTGTCATCTGCTGCTTGGAGAAACATGAATATTTTTACACCCCTATGTACCTGTAACTGACTCATTCTCAGAGTGAAAATGTCAGAAAACACATACATTGACAGTATCAATGTTCCAAATAAAATCCTATAACAGTGTTTTTTCAGTCTTTTTTCGGCTTGTAACCACAATGTCATGACCTGGTCCACCAAAATGTGATGTTTTATTATTTACATAACTTTTAGAGGTCTGAGGAGGTAAATTAATCCAGTAATTAATAAGAAAAAAGCAAAGATTTTAGATTTTATTAGTTTAAAAATATAAAAAAGGTACAAGTTGATATTATGTAAACAACAACAAATGTGATGGAGAAGTGAATAAAAACTCTCAGAGGGGCTTGATCAGAACACTAGTGCATACCTTAACCAATTATAAAACGAAAAGAAAATATTAAAAAGAGGAATGTCTGAAAAAAATATGAATTATTATTGTCATTATCAATTTAAGTGGTTTGTGTGTGTGTATATATACGTCATGTATCAGAAAATAGTGAAAATATCTCATCACAATTTCCGATCAGCCGTCACAAACCCAAAGAAGTTCTATTTAATATCATAAAACATCTTCTGAGGCATTTTTTGCCATAAAAAATAAGTTAAATTATTACTGAAATTGTTGCCATTTAATTTCTGGTCTGACCATTTAAAACGTTCCATCTGTTTAACGATTAATGTGAAAACATGATAAGACCCAAACATTTATTTGTGAATTTGGGGTGGATTTGTGGAATGGGTTAGGTGATGGGTTGAAGCGGAGCCCAAATATAAATCACTTTAAAAAGCTATACAAAAAAATATATTTTTGGGAGGTATATATGGTTGAGGAAGAGTTGTGATAAGGGTTGTGTTAAGGGTTGGTTTATATCTACTTTTTAACTCCGGATGGATATGTGGGTTTTAAATAAACTTGGGATGCTGTTCATATATTTAATTTGGGATGTAAATAAATCTGGGATAGTTTTTATATTATATTATATTATCATTCTATGATATATGAGTTATTAGGGGAGAAGTGAGAAAGGGGTATAGGGAAATATAAGTTTTACTTCTACCTACTCCTTTTCGGACACTATTACTCTTGTTTTGTTTGTTATTATTTTGTATCTGTTTTTATTTATTTTTATGTTCGAAATAAAGTCTTTCATTCATTCATTCATTCATTCATTCAACTTAAAAGGTTTCCAACAACATAGTCCATTGTTGACCCAAGCAGAGATAGGCTACAAGTGGCTCTTTGGCACCATCTAAAGGCAGGTAGCAATATTGCCAAAATGCATGCTTTGTTTTGGCAGCAGGGGGACAAATGTTTGTGCAGAACTAAAGGGAATATAGAGGTATATACTGTATTCATAAAAAATCTTTGTCTTTGTCTTATTAATGCACTGAGTGGTGGCGAATAGCTTACTTAGTGCTCTCCAGCAGCTCCCAGATGAATCTTGTGTTTGTCGCGAACGAGATGGTTCAAAGAGCCGGCTCTTTTAAGTGAACGATAAGAGCCGGCTCCCTCTTCTTTACTTAATTCAAGGCAGAATGATAGGACGATCTTCTCCGCGCAGTCTACAGTTACAGAGCAGGAGGGAGAGGAGGAAAGAAAGAGAGAGAGGAGTGCGGTGAGCGAATAGCAGACAAGATGAGTTAAGGTACGTGTCCACAGGGGATTTTTTTTATCGCGAGGGGACGCGACGCTTCCCAATATTGGACGCTTGGTGGGCTGTCACTAGACACAATGCTCTCCCCACCTGATTGGACGAACGCTTTCACGAAATTAGTTCACCGAAATGTGTTTCTGAAAACATTTGAGGAATGAACCATGCAGTTGCTAAATCCGTCTTTATTTTGGAACGACAACGTTTATTTTAAAGGATTCTTGAGAGTTTCGAGAGGCGGCGAGTGGCGTCGGACGCCTGTGATTTGCATAAAGTAGACTAGCCCTCAACTTTATGCAAATGAGGAGCAGTTGTCGTGACGCTCCGTTTCTCGAATCGCGATGCCGCGCTACCAGAATGCATTGCGCGGCTGCTTACATAGACAATGAATGGGGAGCGTGGAAAGCACGGAGCCTGTGGACACGTACCATGACAGTCGGAAACGAAGCAGCATGTAAAATTATGGTATTCTGGAAATTATAAGGTTTAGTATAATTAAATTGAATAATTTAAGTGATATACTATGTGCACACATACTAATCATAGGTCAAAACAGCGCTAAATTTGGCTGAATTATAAAAGCCAGAAGTGGTAAAACGAAGACCTAAGAGCTTCTGTTGTTGAACCTGTTATAGAGGTTTCATAATAATCTACAGTAAAGGTAAAATAGTCATTCTGAGGAACAATGTTTTAAGGCAGCTTCTACATCAACAAGTCTAACTAGATGTAGACACAGACTTAGACAGAGACCACAAACACCTACAACATATCAACTAATTAAACAAATTACATCCTGTAGATACTTAAGAAATGAACAAACATATCAACACAAATATAATGAATAAGACTTACCGTATATTTCACATTTCACTTAAATTATAGCAGCTAAAACAACAGAAAGTGTGCCTCTGTTATTCCTCTGAGCGCTGGTCAAAGCCGAAAGAGCCGGCTCTTCTTTGGGGAGCCGAGCCAAATGATCCGGCTCACTAAAAAGAGCCGGAACTCCCATCATCACCGGATCATCTAGTGCTCCGTCTCGATTACCTCCCCCTGACTGAACTCATCCTCATCACCCTGCTATCGACTGCTCCGGTCTGCTAGAGGAGGCTCAATGTGCGGTCCGGGTCCCTCCAGTGAGACGCCGCCGCTCTTCACTCTTCACTCTCAGTCGCGTGTTCTTTGTCGCCGACCAATCTTTCTCTCCCCTTTTTTAGCTCCCCGCGTTTTTCTGTGATTCCCATCAGATCGAGTGAAACAACAGCACCATGGGTAAGAAGGAGGAAGAGGACATCATCAGGATCGCGAAGAAGATGGATAAAATGGCGCAGAAGAAAAACGGGGTGAGAAGAAGAAGAAAGGAGAAAGGATGCTTAGATACCTTCATACCTGCAGAGCAGGCTGGTGTTGATGTTGGAGCTAACGCTGGAGCTAACGGGCTGCTGCTGGTTAGCTGTCAGGCTCGCTGATCCTCTGGAGTTCACTCATCGTCAACACTGTTGGTTTATAATCAATCAGCTGCAGCTGAGGTTGTTAGCTTCCAGGTCTGCTAGCAGCTAGCCACATAGCACAGCTCACTACTTACCTTGCTCACCTTGTTGTGCCTTAATCACATCCTGGATGGGTCATTTCAACACAGCACGACATGAAGTAGCTAGTTAACAGTCAGAACACGTGGCTTTATACAGTTATGATGGAGAGATATGTTGTGTTTTGGGATGTTGAGAGCGGCTAAGTAGGCTAGCTAGTGCTGTTAGCTGTTATGGATGCTTAGCCGCCTAGCTACTGTTTACATCCAGATACATGTGATCTGAGGACAGCAGCGATCAGTTTCATTATCGATTACTGTAACGAGTAATCATCTGGTCTTTAAAATGATAGAAAATAGTGACTATAATGCCTTACATTATAGTGTAGTATGTAGTATAGTATAGTATAGTATAGTATATAGTGTAGTATAGTATAGTATAGTATAGTATAGTATAGTATATAGTGTAGTATAGTATAGTAGTATAGTGTAGTGTAGTAGTGTAGTATATTATATAGTATAGTATAGTATAGTAGTATAGTGTAGTGTAGTATGTAGTATAGTATAGTAGTATAGTGTAGTGTAGTATGTAGTATAGTATAGTAGTATAGTGTAGTATAGTATAGTAGTGTAGTGTAGTGTAGTATGTAGTATAGTATAGTAGTATAGTGTAGTGTAGTATGTAGTATAGTATAGTAGTATAGTGTAGTATAGTATAGTATAGTATAGTATATAGTGTAGTGTAGTATAGTATAGTATAGTATAGTATATAGTGTAGTATAGTATAGTAGTATAGTGTAGTGTAGTAGTGTAGTATATTATATAGTATAGTATAGTATAGTATAGTATAGTAGTATAGTGTAGTGTAGTATGTAGTATAGTATAGTAGTATAGTGTAGTGTAGTATGTAGTATAGTATAGTAGTATAGTGTAGTATAGTATAGTAGTATAGTGTAGTGTAGTAGTGTAGTATATTATATAGTATAGTATAGTATAGTAGTATAGTGTAGTGTAGTATGTAGTATAGTATAGTAGTATAATGTAGTGTAGTAGTGTAGTATATTATATAGTATAGTATAGTATAGTATAGTGTAGTATAGTATAGTAGTGTAGTATAGTATATAGTGTAGTATAGTATAGTAGTATAGTGTAGTAGTGTAGTATAGTAGTATAGTATATAGTATAGTGTAGTATAGTATAGTAGTATAGTATAGTATATAGTGTAGTATAGTAGTATAGTATAGTATATAGTGTAGTATAGTATAGTAGTATAGTGTAGTGTAGTATAGTATAGTGTAGTATAGTATATAGTATAGTATAGTAGTGTAGTATAGTATATAGTATAGTGTAGTGTAGTATAGTAGTATAGTGTAGTAGTGTAGTATAGTATATAGTATAGTATAGTGTAGTATAGTATGGCAGTATAGTGTAGTAGTGTAGTATAGTGTAGTGTAGTATAGTATAGTAGTATAGTATAGCATAGTGTAGTATAGTAATATAGTATAGTATATAGTACAGTGTAGTATAGTATATAGTATGGTGTAATATAGTATATAGTATAGTGTAGTATAGTATATAGTATAGTATAGTAGTATAGTAGTATAGTAGTATAATATATAGTATAGTATAGTAGTATAGTATAGTATATAGTGTAGTATTGTAGTATAATATAGTATAGTGTAGTATAGTATAATATATTGTATATAGTATAGTATAGTGTCCAACTAATGTCAACAGTCTTAGACTTAGAAATACATTTAATTTGATGTGATTTGACGAGGAAAAGCAGCATTTCTTCACATTTGAGAAGCTTAGTACAAGCTAATGTTAATGTCACTCAAACCAATAATAAATTATCATAACAGTTGCAGTTTAATTTCCTGTCAATTGACTAGTCTATTAATTTCACTTCTAATAAGAAGATATATGTTGTGTTTTGGGATGGTCGTATGTAAGTAGGCTAGCTAGTGCGTTAGCTGTTATGGAGCCGCCTACCTACTGTTTACATCCAGCTACATGTGATCTGACGTCCAATAACGATTAGTTTCATTATCGATTACTGTGCCGATTATATTCCAGTAATCATTTTGGTCTTTTAAAGTGTTAATAAATAGTGACTATAATGCCTAACACAAATTCACAGTGATGTAGTCTTCTTGTGTCCAACTAATGTCAACAGTCTGAGACTTAGAAATACATTCAATTTGATGTAATTTGACAAGGAAAAGCAGCATACCTTCACATTTGAGAAGCTAGTACAAGCTAATGTTGGTAAATCTTGCTTTAAAATTCAGTCATAATAAATTATCACAACAGTTGCAGTTTCATTTCCTGTGAATTGACTAGTCTATTTATTCCACTTCTCATTTAATCTTTAACTTTCATCCAAAATAAATTACTTTTTCTTTAAACCCAGAATAATAACTTAAGCTAGTTAACAACAATTTTGTTCCACTTACTTACATCTGAACTGTTACTGTTAATAAATAGAACTTAACTCTCGTAGAATAAGTCCAGTATGTAAAGTAAGTAAAGCTTTATTTATATAGCACCCTTTAAAACACACCGCTACAAAGTGCTTCACACACAAATGAAACATCAAACAATGATGAAAACAAGGACAAATTACAATATGAAACACAGAAACAATGAGAAACAGATCAAACAAAAACAGACAAACACACATGTGGATGAGGCCTATAAAAAGGCTTGCCGCTTAAAACAGTCCAGAGATTCAGCAGCTGTAATGCAGCAGTCTATGTATCTCAAGATTCATAAATAAACCAAATCTTATGCTCTCTGTCCATCCCCTCTTCTCTCCTCTGCAGGCCGGGGCTTTGGACTTATTGAAGGAGCTGCGAAGCATCCCCATGACTCTGGAGCTGCTTCAGGTATATCTTTGCTCATTCCTTCTTCTTCTTCTTTGCTCACTGTCCATGCTCAAACCCTGAAACGCTGACACGATGTCTCTCCACAGTCCACCAGAATCGGGATGTCCGTTAACGCCATCCGCAAGCAGAGCACAGATGACGAGGTGACGTCCTTAGCCAAGTCCTTGATCAAATCATGGAAGAAGCTTTTGGGTAATTATTTGCTTTCCAAATCTACTTAAACACGTGTGAATGTGTTTTTGTTGTGTGTCATTTTTCATGAGCGATCTTTTAATATCTCTAGCTGTTATGTGCATGACTGTATGGGAGCCAATCATAGCAATTTTTTTTTTTTACAACTGATTGGTTTATAAAGCCCAAGCCAATTTTGATCCTTTGCTTATTGTAACACATCGTTCGCCCGGTAACACCAGCTGTCAAACATGCCCTGTTGGAGATCACTTCCATATCTATTCTCAACCCACAGTGTTGTGAGTAACTGAGGTGTTCAGCACCACAAACAAATGAACAGCAGCCAGCAGTTTCAGTGAAGACATCCACACTGATAGCAAGCGTCAGCCAGAGAAGAAAAAAAAGATTCTGAGTTATCGTGTAAGATAAAGGCATAATAATCACGATATTGTTCGTATTTGATACCCTTATGAGATGTGTTCAAGTTTTCTGTCATGTTATGCCCAAGATTTTATTCAAATATTGCCTATTCACATTTGGTTATCACCACAAATGTTATTATTATTACATCATTTTATGATTAATGACTAAACAGACACATATTAGTGCAGATGATATTTTAAAAATGCAACAGTATCTCAAAATTACTACCTCACATGACAGTATATTCACTAACCGTTAAGGTCGCTTTGCCTCTACTTCAGGGATATTTTGCTGCAAAATTGCTGCTTTTGTGGAAATTTGAGCTTGTATTTTGTTTATGCTGAGGTTGAAAAGAGGCTTCCCATTTCAACCCAACATTTTCTGCCACAACAGTTCTACACTGAAGGTGACCAAGATGCATTCCGAGTTATCACAATGTACCTGGTTCGATTCCTACCAATGTTGCATGTCTTTCCCATCTCTCTCTCTCTCTCTCTCTCC
This sequence comes from Sebastes umbrosus, assembly GCF_015220745.1. Lineage (NCBI taxonomy): Eukaryota > Metazoa > Chordata > Actinopteri > Perciformes > Sebastidae > Sebastes > Sebastes umbrosus. The sequence goes on along the minus strand of NC_051280.1, from coordinate 12,556,161 downwards.
GTTTCCTGTCCTCAACTATCTGATTTTAATAACGGCTAAAATGCAAAAAAAAAATCTGTCACTCTTCTCCACACATATTTTATAAAGAAACATTATGCAACACTACAAAACATTATAGGAAACCCTTAAATGAAACCCGTGTGGCTGGCTGTTTATCTTAATGCAGAGCTGTTCATCTGTCAAGCATACTGAAGTATTGACTTTATTAATTTGAATGTTGGCTTCCTCGTGTCTTTTCTTCTGTTATTTTCTTATACTTGCTTGATTTCTGCCATTTGTCCTCCAGATGAGCCTGGCGGTGAAAATAAATCTTCAGAGGAAAAGAGGAAAGAGCAAACAACGCCTGTTGTTTCTCCATCGCAGGGAAGCCCAGAGGCAAAAGAAGAAAGGTAACAAGAACGATAAAGGATTTCCTTTTTTCATTACTGAGCGTCAACACAATTCTTTTCTCTACTTTTCCACATTTTATTCTTTGAAATGTGGTTTGTTTTACGTAGCTGATTCAAGTTCTCTTCTCTCATCGCTCCCACAGCAGCTCCAGCAGTAACTCCAGCAGCAAGAGCGAGCCCGCTGAAGTTTCCACCAATTCATTGATCAACACCTTTCCTCGTGCCCCCGGCACATCAGACAGCATCAGGATCAAGTGCCGAGAGCTGATCACCCAAGCTCTTCAGGCTGGAGGTAACCCTGTTATTAGAATAATATGAACAACACATAGGATATCTGTTATTGTGGTTGGGTAGTATTGGCTTTATTTAAAGTATTTCTGTCTTTTTTTTTCTCTCCAGATGATCATATTGCTATTGGTGCTGATTGTGATGAACTTGGAGCACAGATCGAGGAAGATATCCTTTACATTGGACAATGTGTTTGAAGCAGATGTTTGTGTTTTACATTACTTCTATAATTGTTTTTTAGATGCCAGTGATATAAATAAGAACATTAGAGTTCTGCCTCATTATTTATTAATTTTCTAATCTTAATTTAGCTTTTTCAAATAATTAATTTCAATAATCTATAATATGTCAAAGACTAGTGAAACGTTTTTGTTTTGTCTGATCGACAGTCGAAAGTAATAAACAGAGGAAGCCAAAAAAAATTAGAGAATGTTAAGCATTTTAATTACTGATTTTTTTTTTGTGGATTCACTGTTCATCAGCTAACCACTTAATCCACCTCGTGTTTCAACACAAACACACCTAAAAGGCCGTAGTTATCAATGTAGTTTTTAAGGCTCTGCTTTTTATAATGAAGCATAAAAAAATGCATTGCCAGATTGTATTCCTTGACCTGCTATCACTTATCTTTCAAGAGTTTAAGAACACAGACATGAAATACAAGAACCGTATCCGGAGCCGAATCTCAAATTTGAAGGATATGAAGAACCCTAATTTGAGGAGGACTGTGCTATGTGGGAGTGTAACCCCCGAGCGAATGGCGAAGATGACCGCAGAGGTGCGTTTGGCTGTTGGTGGTTTAATCTTAAAGATCCTGCATCTGGCACACAGTCAGTAGGATAGTTATTCCAACACTGCTGAGGAATTTTTTTTTTAATTTTTTACTTCCATGTTGGTATAAGTTAATCAGATGGTGTATATCTCTTGCTGCAGCAGTAACAGATATAAAGTAATGCACCTAAAGGCATCATAATTGACATTCTTCTGTTTGTGTAGGAAATGGCCAGTGATGAGCTGAGGGAAATGAGAAAGAATTTGACCAAAGAGGCTGTCAGGGACCACCAGATGGCCACCACCGGAGGCTGTCAGACTGATCTATTCACCTGTGGCAAGTGCAAGGGGAAGTGCTGCACCTATACACAGGTAAAGATCGCGTTATAGTTGATAGTAAAATTGGCTTAACAAGAGATTACATCTCCTTTTGGAGAAATGTTACAGGTGTGGTTATTGTGAATGAATCTTCCTTCCCAGTAGGTTTTAATTCTTAGTTAGTCTTGGTTCGTATAGGATTATAAGATGTATGAGTAGCCTTAAGCTGCGGACACACCAAGCCGACATCAAAGAAGTAACGGCGACGAAGGACACCGGCTGCGTCGCCTCACGTCGCCTTTGTCTTGGCCAAAAGTTGCACTCGAACACACCGCAAAGACTACAGCCGACGGCAAACTACCACGTATGATCTGCGCCTGCGTGAGAGGAAATAGCTCTCCACACCAGCAGGTCGCTGTAGTCTGTATTCGTCATTCAAACGGGGAAACCGGAAGAGCGAGGACTCCGGATATTCAAGCTGTTGTTACGATACGTACATGAAACAAAGCGGCGTTCGCCGACCATTTTCACACCACTCTCACTCACCACTTAGCTTCGTTCCAGATGGCCATGTCGTTGTGAAAATATCCGTGTGTTGGAATGATCAGATGAGATGAAGATGAAAGAATGAGAAGAGGCTTCTGTGTTTTTCCTCTTGACGTTACTCGTCGGCTTGCTTTCTTCACTTCCGTTTGTCTTCTTTGCACTGATTCGTTTAAACTGTACAGCCAATCGGAGTGATTTCTCTCACCGACGAGTTCTGCCGATTCAACATGCTGAATTGGTGGAAAAATCTCCAACACGGGTCAGACTAGATCCAACGGTGCGGGACACACCGAAAAAACTAGGCCAACGGGCGCTCACAGACGGCCCCAAACTGTCCGACGGCCGACCGTTGGCTTGGTGTGTGCCTTAAGACTAGGGCTTGGCAATATGACAGTATATATTGTTAAAACGATATAGAAATGTCTATATATATATAGTCTAGGCCTATATTTATTTATTTTTTCTCTCTAATTTCACTTAAAACTGTTATGTTTATATTCCTTTCAAGTTCTTAAAGTGAGAAAATACTCTGTTCTTTTGTCAAGATTTGAATTCACACAGGAGTATACAAAAATATGTGGCTATTTCATATAGACTATTTGTTAAATTACCAGAAAATACGCTATATCGTGATTATATATATATCATTATTGAGATATGAAATTACCATTATCATGATGGAAGATTTTAGCCATATTGCCCAGCCCTGTCTAAGACAATAGTTCACTGTCTGTCTCTAGGATAGCTAATATATTGTAAAATAATAAATTTCAATGCTGTTAAAAACAAGTTTCTAGACGTCGCAATTTTACTCCTCTGCTGGAAAGTCGATATAAATTCACCGACTCAATTTACATGGTTTTGGTTAAAATAGCATGGTGCATTGTAATATTGGTATAACTGCATGCTCGTTGAATTGGTGACGTCATTTTAGGAAGCAGCCCTGTTTGTTCAGTGTGATATTGTAAGTAAATGGTTTGCGCATGTTTTTGTCATTCCCAGGTTCAAACTCGCAGTGCTGATGAGCCAATGACCACGTTTGTCTTCTGCAATGAATGCGGAAATAGATGGAAGGTATGTTGGTTAACGTGGACTCAGTCCTGGAACCCACCAGCTAACTGTTCACTGACGCGTTGTGTTTTATCGTTCGAGTTGTGTTTCTCTCCACACAATAACCAAGCATCAATATTTTTTTGTTACAAAAGAAATTAGGCCAGTTTGGTCCATGTCCACTCTCCATGCAGACTTCACCTGCACACCTTTTATTTCAAGTCCCAGCTGTGCTCAACTTAATGCTATTTAGCCTTAAAACAGAAACCTGCATCCTGATATCTGAATATTGTTGCGTACAAATTAAAGCTGAAGCGATTCATCAATTAGTCGATCAACAGAAAATCTATCTGCAACATAACTGATCATTTGTGTCTCAAATCTGAAGATTTGCTGCTTTTCTCTCTTTAATATTATTGTAAATTGAATATCTTTTGGTTATGGACAGTTGGTACTTTTTTAAATATTTTATTGACTAAACAATTTAATGAAAAAAATTGATAGATAAAACGATAATTTAGATAGTTGTTAATTGCAGACTTCCTACATACATCTCATACACTTGTTTTCATTTGAATAAATCCAGATATGTTAAATGTTTATTTATAGAGATTGACGTAATGCATCTATTAAAGGTAAATACAGTGATTTTGTTTTTACACCATTTTTTTAATGTTCTTTTAGGGCTGTCAAATTTAACGCGATAACGCATCAACGCAAATTTGTTTTAATGCCACTAAGTTCTTTAACGCATTAACGCAGTCGATCTTTTGGAGGTTGAAGTGGGCTCCGTTTTAAAGCTAGAGTGAAGATACTGGCATCAAATGAAAATAAAAAACTTAAGATATCCATTGGTACCAACCATATTATACTAGATTGTTGTGAAGGAGGTTAAATAACGCTCAAACCTTACGCTCAATTTTGGCAAGGAAAAACTAGCATGACCATTCTCAAAGGGGTCCCTTGACCTCTGACCTCAAGATATGTGAATGTAAATGGGTTCTATGGGTACCCACGAGTCTCCCCTTTACAGACATGCCCACTTAATGATAATCACATGCAGTTTGGGGCAAGTCATAGTCAAGTCAGCACACTGACACACTGACAGCTGTTGTCGTCTGTTGGGCTTGAGTTTGCCATGTTATGATTTGAGCAAATTTGTATGCTAAATGCAGTACCTGTGAGGGTTTCTGGACAATATTTGTCATTGTTTTGTGTTGTTAATTGATTTCCAGTAATGAATATATACATATATTTGCATAAAGCAAGCATATTTGCCCACTCCCATGTTGATAAGAGTATTAAATACTTCAAACAAATCTCTCTTTAAGGTACATTTTGAACAAATAAAAAATGTGTTACTAATTTGTGATCAATCGCGATTAAATATTTGAATTGACAGCCCCAGTTTTTTTAATTGAAGGACAGATGCAAGTTACACCATGTTACAACTGAAGCTATGTTTTTCCTTCAATTTTCCTTTTCCTTAATTTACACCATAAATGTAACCAGTGCAGCTCCATTAGAAAACCCTTAGTGATGTTTTAGAGTGGAAAAATTAAGAAAGAAATTGTGAGATAAATGTCAGTCTTTGGTTGTTGTTTGTTTTATTCATTTATGACGATCATCAGTGTTTAATATAAATATTTCAGTATCTGGGTATTAATTTGTGTTTTCTTTGTGTTCTAGTTCTGCTGAATCTGCACGGCACTCCGACAAGTAGCAAAATTCCTGGACCAGGTTGTCTCTCTGCAGCCGATTGGAGCTTTGTATTTCGTGGTACCCAACATGCCATACAAAGATGCCACAGGTTACCGTTTGAATAAATATCCAGTTCATAGATTGAGCTCATTGTCAGTCCCTCCCCCCAAATCTTTTACTATTGTTATTAGTTGTTTTTGTTCTCTGTCAGATATATACGATCAATCTTGTCTCATTCTCTTTTATCTGCATTTTTTATATGTAGTTTTAACACTTTGGACAATGTTGTTTTGCTTTTCCCTCACAACATTGCATTGTTTTATTTAATTTCCCAATAAAAAGTGTAATCCATTTGATTAAAAAGAAGTGCTTTTCATTAGTCTTCCGTCTCCTCTGCTTATGTGAATCTTGAACATTATACTAATGCAATTAAGGATCTGAGAGGACAAACACTGTGCGTGTTTGTGTGGAGGAGTATACATTAATTATTGGAGGAATATTCATCACATGAAAGTGAATGCTGATGTATGCATATTAATCTGTCTGGGGACGGGATCGTGTCATTGGCAGAACCAGAGAAGACACACAATTGTTTCCCTTTCCTCTAGGTTTGGTTTTAATTGCCAGGTGCAGCCACTCCATGTTGACAAGCAGTTGTGCTGCTTTACCCTCACACACACAAACTGAATCCAGACCAGTCACACACGAGTAAGTCTGTTTAACTCGAGGAAAGCTAAAATGTCTTTTAATAGCTACTAAATTAATATGCTTGTTCTGATCCATGGTTATAGCAGTTCTCATAAAACAAGAAAAAGTCATGAATTACCAATGTGGTTAAAAACAATGTTATGTTTTTTTTAATCATTTAAAGCAGTGGTTCCTGATCGTTTTCCTTAAAGGGACACCTTTTCTATCATTGAGTAAATTAACTAAAAGGCATTTTATGGATATTTCATATTAAATTCGATACAGAACAGACCAGAACAATAACGGTACAGAACAACATAAACTGTACAGTTATCCAAATAGTGAATGCAATAACTGCAGGAAGTTTGTGTAAAATGAGTGATTTGGATGAGTTTTCCTGTTTGACCTTTTATTACAAATCTCTGTCTGTATTATGTATTTTGTATTTTTTTATTTTTAAATAAAAATAATCTTAAATAATAATCCAAACTTTAAAAATAACAATTCCACAGAATTTAATGAAATGTTGAGATATAGGCCAACCTGAAAGTTGTCAACTCCTTACCCCTAGTTGTTACACCCCTTAAAATCAAGAAGGCCTCACAGCCCCCTGTGAAGCTTTGGCGACTCCTATTGGGTGTCGGGACCCCCAGGATGGGAACCGGTGATTTAAAGAGTGCCCAAACTGAACATTCGAGGGTCACAAGCCCAAACAATTCATAACCACTTCTGTAATGAACACAGACACCTGCTCAATGAGAATCATTTTCTACGTTTACCCTCACTTTTACTGTGATTGCTGATTTATTGAAATATCCTTTACTGCTACATATCATTAGATAAGTACAAACTGAACTAATCATTGAAAGTCTGATCTTGAGTAAGGCCTGGTGGCAAACATTTAATTTAATAACTACTATATTAATACATAGATATGAAGCTCAAGTGTGCAACATATGTTTCATTGTAGTTCTCGTGTATCATTTTTAGTGGACATGTGGAAAAACTCTTTTCCGTGTTTGTGCACATACATTTGGATGCATCTGGAGTACCTAACAGCCCACAAACTGTGAAATAAGACAACCCAGTCAGTTTTTGTGGGCTGCCTCGATCAGAAAACGTGATTCAAAAAGCCATTCAGATTTGGCTCCCCTTCCTATGTCACATGCAGGCTCATTAGAATATATATTAAAGAGACAGGCGCTAAAACGGAGCATTTCAGACAGAGGGTGAAAACAGGTATATTCAGACAGACAGTATGAGAAAAATAATGTGTTTTTGAATAGTAAAGCATGTGAACATGTCTAGTAAAAGACCAAATTATGAATCTTAAAATGGGCATAATATGTCCCCTTTAATAATGACCCTTAGCTTCTTACTAATTTGTACCACATCCAATGGTTATTTAATCTCTAACTCATCTCAGGTCATGAACATCATGAATTCAATTGGTGATTTTCTTTATCTAGATTCACCTTGTTTGATGGAGAGAGACCCTAATATTTTGGGAAAAACATCATCCTTCACTGAACACACTTTCACGTGCACGATGGTAGAGAATCATTTTGCTCATTTTTACATTCAAACCAATATTAGAATAGATTAAAATCCTTTAAAGGTACAGTGTGTAGGATTTGGCGACATCTAATGGTTTGGTTGCTGATCCGAACTGAGTACCCCTCCGCTCACTCCTCCCTTTTCGAAGACTGTGATAACGTGAGCCGCCGAGTGCAAAACCGTGGTAACGCCGTTCGCCTAGCTCAGAGGCCATCCTTACCATAATAACGCTACTTTAGGAGCAATGGAAGTCATACGGTGGCTGGCTCTCTCTAGAGCGGGTGTTTGGTTTGTCCGTTCTGGGCTACTGTAGAAACATGGCGGACTCCGTGAAGAGGTCCCGCTCCTTATGTACAAATGAAGGGCTCATTCTAAGCTAACGAAAACACAACAGTTTCAGGTGATTATAAATATTATATTCCATTTCTACTAATAGATTCCCCAAAATGTTACACACTGTTCCTTTAATGGTTACCAAGAGATGAATTGACTTGAGTCTGGACAGTATTTAGATTTGTTGTTGTTTTTTTCCCAGGAAAGTTTTAGTACTTGATGGTTGTGTCGTGGTGTTTTCTGATCAAATCATTCCAGAGTCAGTAAAATTATTGTGCTTTATTTTATCTTAATCAAAATGCCCACAAGTCATTATTTTCTTGGAGAGTAGCAGAAAAAAAAAAACTAAACCATATACTGTAAACATTCACATTATTTGTTTTTTTAAAAATGTATTCTTCAGTAAACTCAGCGCAAAATAACACATTTTTATATAGTAAACAGAAGAAGAAACAACATTTATAGGCATCACTCCAAACCATTGGCTTAGATTGTGTTTTGAGGTTGATCTGCGCGGTGTATCCATCAGCTCAAATTGCACATAGTAAGTTAAAGTTAACTCTAAGACAAGTAGAAGTGCCACCGTGAAGCACACAGGTTGGCAAGAAGTTCAGATCAGACAGCCCTATCCATTGATCTCGTTTGTCTTCGGCAAATAAAGACATGTGTTGTCATCGCCCTCTGCCATACTGTTTGGTAGCGCTACCAAAATGGACCGATGTGGTCACGACTAAGGAATCAAGACAAAACACATGCGATAATTTGGCCAAAGAGAGGGGCAATTTCCAGTACACTGGCCTCGTGTTCCAGTAACCACCCTTATGGCAAGAGTCTGAAAACAACTGTTGCCCATGAGAAAGATGTCATAAAATTGAATGTCAAGGCACTTCCCCATGTGAGGATCTTGTCTTTGAGTGACATGTTTGTGAGGCAACAAAGTAATTCAACTAAAACTATCAGTATTAAATACATAAAAGTATTTAATACTTGGCAACTCCAATTTTTCAGTCAATGGAAACGCTCTCGTTAAACGTATGAACACAGTTTACATGGTAGCTTTGGTGTTGCTGCTGACCTGGCCGGACCCCAGCATCAAGTTCAACCACAAGTCAATTTCATATTGCAGGTGAGCTTTTTTTAAGTCAAAATCTTGCAGGATGATACTCCGATGACTCCACCTGCTGTCAAAAATGTCTCACTAATTTTCGGCGACGCTTTATATTACCCGTCTGTAATTTATTGAGTAATTAACTGCTAATTTCCAAAAAAGTTTCTTGAAAAGAACGATGTATTTATTACCAATTATTGGTAAGATAGAGAAAGTTGATACACTGCCAATTAATTTAATTCCAAACAATTCATGTCATGAGAAAACATAGAATTAAAGCAGTTATGTGTAAGAAATAAGATGCCGTACTATACCTTAAGGTTTTCAATCATGCATGAATAATTAATTAATATTTACTTGGATTTAAATGGGGGAAATTCTTTCAAGGAAATTCTTATTTCCCCAAAAAATTAGTACCAAGTTATTTTAGAAACTTCACAGAAATTATTATGAAATGACGGACCCATAAAATAAACCCACATTTCTACATTTTCTGACAGTAACCTAACAATATAGAAACTGAAAACTCCACCATAGGACTTACATATAATTTGTACTCGTTCGTTTTTCTGTATTGGCAATAGATATAAATAAATAAAAAATACTTTATCTGGTAAATAGAATTACTTCTTATAGGTTCTTATGTCACACTGGTAAAACTATATTAAACCTATGAGGTGTGCATTGAGTAACACTTGAATAATAAAAAAAAAAAGTCTTAAATAGGCAATCTTCTGTGAGTAAAGAAAGTTAAAATAGCCTTCCATCATTGATTTGAGTTTCTTACGGAAACAAATTGCACACCGTGACGAGAGCTATCGTCACTTCACTGATAACCACACTTTTTTTCAATCACGCACAGTTTCTACACGAACTGGAGTTGCCAAGTCGCTGTCACAGGTACCAAAGTGTGAGGTTAGGTAACAAAACAGGGTAAAACCAAGGTAAAATCATACAGTACCCCACAAAGCTGCCTGCAAGTAGAGCTAACACGTAGCCTTTGACTTGAGCTTTGATTTTCATACGCAGTAAATAGAACCAGGCGTTTCTACATAAAATACCCACAATTCCATTTTTACTATTTACAAACTCATAAATATATATAGTCTACAGTAGGAATCATTTTTCCCCCCAAACAATCATACAAAAAAACAACGGACCATAAAAAACTCTGAACACAAATAAAATAGATTATTTCTATCAAAAGAAATAAAAATAAAACGGAAACAAAATGTATTCATATTCCTTTGGAGTGTTTTGCTATGTCGATCTGTAGCAGTACTTGTGATGTCGAGCCCTCGGGAGATTTTGAGACCTGAGTGTCTTCGGTCAGGTGCAGATCACAATAGCGCTGAGATCCCTGGGAGGGGCCAGGCCCGAGGCCCGGTTCATGTAATCCTACACTGAACATACAAAGAAAAATTTAAAAAAGGGAGTAAGGATTGAGGGGGGCGGGGGGGATTAAGAGAGTTAAAATATCACAGGTCATCACCACCCTAAGATTCGGGGGACTGCTCTGACAGAGTGTTGAGCAGGTTTTTGTAGGCTGCGGAGTTCATGTAGCGGGGATACGAGTCTCTTTGCATTAGTGTGTAGATCTGCAGCTGGGCATCGTCGAACGTCTGCAAGTTGGGTTCCTGCATGTTTCTGTTGATCGACTCACGCACGCGGGAGTCAAGGCTCACCTGGGAGTCAAGAACAGGGGTTGAGATTAGAGAGAACAGCATGTGCACATTATCAATGACAAATTGTCTCTTACAGGAAAAGTTTGGGTTTGAGAAATAAGTTGATTTGTTTTTTACTGAGTGTTACATGACAAAATTTATACCACTCTCGTGTCTGTGCAGTAAATATGAGTCAGTCGGTTGGCTTAGCTTAGCACACAGACTGGAAATGGAGGACACAGCTAGCCTGGCTCTGTCTAAAGGTAACAAAATTCATCTACCAGCACCTCGAAAGCTCAAAAACAACAAATTGCTGCTTTACGCTTTATGTTCTGAACATTTCTTGGCTGGGACATGTGACTTCCAGTAGTCTCTGCCAGTTGCCCAACATATAATTTGCATAACATAGATAGCATGCACTTAAGGTTTTTGTACAGGTTAAAACAAAAACGATGCAACGTGTTCGAAAGAATCGCAGCAAAAAGTGCCCTCTTGGATGCCCCTATTGTAGAGAAAACGTGATGAAGTGCCCTCTAGGGTGTCCTTCCAGTAGAGAAAACGTGATGAAGTTGAGAAAACTTAGAAAACGTGATGAAGTGTCCTCTAGGGTGACCTTCCAGTGACAAAAATGTGATGAAGTGCCCTCTAGGGTGCCCTTCCAGTAGAGGAAACGCGATGAAGTGCCCTCTAGGGTGTCCTTCCAGTAGAGGAAACGCGATGAAGTGCCCTCTAGGGTGCCCTTCCAGTAGAGGAAACGCGATGAAGTGCCCTCTAGGGTGCCCTTCCAGTAGAGAAAACATGGTGAAGTGCCCTCTAGGGTGTCCTTCCATTGGAGAAAACATAAAGTGTCCTCTAGGGTTTCCTTCCAGTGACAAAAATGTGATGAAGTGTCCTCTAGGGTATCTTTCCAGTAGAGAAAGCGCGATGAATTGCCCTCTAGGGTGCCCTTCCAGTGACAAAAATGTGATGAAGTGCCCTCTAGGGTACCCTTCCAGTAGCGAAAATGAGATGCAGTGCACTTAAAAGGAGAAAACATGATGCAGTGCCATATAGACTGCCCTACATGCTAGAAAAGTTGCTGCACTCTGGTGCCTCACCGCATGCAGCTGGTGGCCCTTTTATTTTTTTCGCCCCTGCCTCTCAGACAACCTGAGTTCGCCACTGGAGGTGCTGGTTGGTGGATTTTGTTCCCTTTGGACAGAGCCAGGCTAGCTGTTTCATTTTTTTACCATACAGACATGATAAAACTTCAAAATGTTCCCAAAATGTAATTATTCCTTTAATGTCAAGGAAAATGAGATAAACATTTGTCATATACCATGAAGTTTCAACCTTGCAATCACCACATTTTTAATAACAGTTTAAATGAAGAGCTGTCAGACCTCTTTGGGCGAGAGAATGGAGATGTAGTCCTCGTAGATGACCCGAGCCCTGTTCTCTACCGCACTCTTATTGGGGTCTTTGCTGAACTCCTCACAGGCTAACCAGAAGAGCATGTTCTCCTCGCTGAACTCGGTGCGAAGAAACTGTCGGAAGGAGTTCCTCCCCGCTGGGCAACACATTAGCTTGTCAAACGACTGCCCCCACACGCGCACCTCCTCCAGCGTGGGCATCGGGCTGCACAGAGCGTTGGACAACAAGGGGTGTGAGTGAACATTTACTTCCACTATATGTTTAGTAGATTTGGCATTTTTTGTGCAGTGAATTCAACTGACCAGTCTTCACAGTCTTCGGTCCCTTCCTTGACGTCATAAGAAGTCTTTCGGTTCCTTTCATCGTGGTCTTCATTCCTAATAGTGAGGCAGACAATTTTATTATGACTTGCCCATTATCATTTTTATTCATTAATGTGTTGTATATTAATCATCTTACTGTACATATCTAGCATTTATTTGACAGTGTAACATAAACATAAACATTATCCCAGCAGTCTCTGTCAGTCTTTGACACACACTCTACCTGCCTGTCTACCTGCACTCTGCTCGTGCACTCATTGCGCGTCACAGGTAGGGATGTCACGGTACCAGAAATCTAGTAGTCGATACCAATACCAGTGAATTTACACGATTCTCGATACCAATTCGATACAACGCAAAAAAACCCCAATAAATCCCATGTAATTCAACACGCACTCCTATATTAAAATATTTGAACATTACAAAAAACAGAGGCATGTAGCCTTTAAGTAATAAATAAAAATATATGTCTATTAACATTGCAAAACAGAAGAGTGGCATGAAGCCTTCAAGTATTTAAAACAAACAATATTGTCTGGATGTCTGTCTTTGAGGTACTTTGCTAAATTGGAAAGAAAAGTACGACGGCACCGTTACTGCAACGCATACTATTTTTTGCGAATCTATTATTACTCCTTGTAAATCCACCTCGAAACGCAAAGTACTTCCATACCCGACTCTTGCTATTTGTTTTCTCAACGAGTTGAGGCGGAGGTAGCGCTGCGGCAGCTGCCATCTTTCACGTCTCGTGTTGTTGTTTTCTTCTGTACTGTTACGGCGTTCTTCTTCTTCCTTCATTTCACGGCACATGAGAACACTTGAAAGCGAATACTGCCGCCATTAAATCCGGAAGAATCGCATCTCCATTACCTCCGCTCCGGTACCAAATGACCATTACAGGCATCGTTCGGTACCTTTGGTACCGAAGAAAACGAGTACCGTCACATTTTTGGAATTTTGGTACCGAGTTGGTACCGAAGTATCGGTTCTCGTGACATCCCTAGTCACAGGAGTCTTCTACAAGCTGCTAGCTTAACTGTGAGTACTAACAATAGCCATGTTTATTGTTTACATTCATAATTTTAATATTTTTGGGGAAGGCCTGAAAGGACAGACTGTCTGAGTTGCAGACTTGGCGACTTTCTCGCTACTTATGGAGCTAGTGCTGCTATAGGTACTTTCATTGGAAGAGATGACAACACTGGGCTTGGTGTTTCGTTAGGTGCATGTGAGCGTACCCCACTGGCTAGCTCACGGATGCCGCTCTGCACTGCGCTCATACGGCGGTTGTTGCCGTTGTTTGCACTGTTAGCACCGTTAGCTGTGAGCCGCCAGCTCTAAGCCCCCAGGAAGAGCGCCGGGCTTTGAAGCAAATTTTCGTAGTGGGCAGACGGTGGTACTACAACTTCCGTGTCCGTCACGTGATGCCGTTGGGCCCAAAAAAACTTTTTCTCATAGACTTACATTGGGAAAGAGATGTCTGTAACTCAGCAGATAATTTTTTTTTTTTTAGGTAAATCAACTTCCCATTATGAACACTTGAATAGCCCTTATTTAAATCATTAGGTCCTAAAAGTTGTAAGATCCACTAATAGCCAAATCCAGAGTTATTTCCCTTCCTCCGTTCATGTGAATGAGACCCAGACCGCGGCTAGGAGCGAGGGCTGCAGCGAGGGCTGGGAGGAGGGGTTAAAGGAAACGCTTTACTGGTTGCGGAAGATCGCCGGATGATCCGGGTAATTTATCACTCAGCAGTCGAGCCATATGGCTTCATGCGCCACTGAGCAACTCTCATAGGACTGAACGGGAGCACGCCTCCAACGCTTTATCCAGTTATCTTAATACATCCATGGCCGGCTCAGCCGTCGCCATGTTGAGAGCTGTGTGGAGGAAATAGCTATGCTCTGAATTTCGCGTTTAGCACCTTTAAGCAAAAATGCCCAAATTTTGCTGGTTTCAGATTCTCAAATATAAATATTTGCTGGCTTTCTTTGATAATACACTGAATATCTTTGGGTGTTAGACTGTTGGTCGGACACAAATAGCAACTTGAGGACGTCACCTTGGGTCTGGGAAATTGCGATGGACAATTTTTTTTTACAATTTTCTGACATTCTAAACGATTAGTCAATTAATCGAGAAAATAATCTGCACATTATTCCAAGAATGAATAAACTCATTATACATATAGCATACATACATATATATACTCATACTGTATATAAACAGCTATATGTTGGCTTATTTATTTCGCTTACTATCTTTGTTTAGCTTGGTATCTCTATCTGTGTTGTCTTGTAAATGTGTCTGATTTGGTTGGATTTCATCCACACTAAGCTTACTGAACCGCAGATATTTCAAGAGCTCACATTTCTCACATCCTCAGCAGATAACTGTGACTGGTGTTTAGGTTTTTACATTGTAACCAGGCTGCTCACATTCAAAAACATCAAGCACAGAAGACACAAGCCGGAGCCTGCCGCTGAGACACGGTATAGCTCAGGCTGTGCCGTCCTGTGTGCAGTGATGTCGGCCATGCTGCGCCACAACGAGCCAGTTCTCGGGTGGTGAAGACCTACCAGGAACAGCTACAGCAGCAGCACCAGCAGAAGCAACATGCGTTTGAGCCCCGTGGGTTGGCCTGGCCCGGCTGGCCCTGCTGGGCCGGTGCAGTTCCCCCCGCTGCCGACTCCTGCTGCACCGACATCTGCCTCTTTCGCATCTCCATCCGCTCTGATCCCATGGGCTATAGACAGAGGAGAGGCACTGGGTTTATGTCAGAAATAGTATTTAACTAAGATTTTATCCTGTGGTAAAAAAAAAATCGCTTGACCCGCATGATACAAATCAGTGCCAGTGCAATACAGATGGCAAGGACAGCACTGCAATAAGACCAGCGTGATATCCATTTATACCAGCACTTTGATCACTTTCACCAGATTAATTAGATTTATTTAATGCACCACTCACCAGTTTTACACCTATTATGTGTTATGTGTGCAGGAAGTGAAGTGGTGCTGATGGAGCATGTGCTGGCATGCCCAGGGGTCGCACTGTAAAGGAATGCTGGGGGGAAAGTATGGAAGAATAATTTGCTGATTTTTTGTTTTTTCCTGCAGCCAAACATGCTTCCACCATGCACATTTCAGTCCCTCTAATCTCAAACTGGCGGTATATGTTCCTGTATACACTCCAACTGCATGTATAAAAAAGGGATGGATGGATTGTTGACCATGAACTCAATGTTCATAATCCAAAATTTGAAACATCCTATTTGTGTAAAGCCTGTGAGTGTAAAAGCAGTGCATTAAAGGATTTGCAATGCTCTGGGCCCAAGTGGACTAATGAATTAAACACACACAATGTAAATATTTGTCCTTTTTTTTATGATTTTTACTGGTCAAATTTGGCAAGCACCTTTAGGCTATACATTTATCATGCCCATAGGAAAATGATACTGTGCTATAATTGTGACTATTCAACAGAATCCCTATAAAAGGTGTATAAAGGCCTATAGATAGATAGATAGAGAGACATGCTCACAGAATGACTTCTTGTCTGATTTTAACAAATGTGTCATCACCAGGTCAGACGCTGCCAAATCCTGTCAGATCATTTTATGTAACAAAAAGCTGTCGCTTCCCAACACATCCGGCTATACTACCTGACACAAGAAACGAAACGATGCTTTTTAAAAAAAAAAAAAAAAAAAAAAAAAATGTCAGGAGATTTGGTACATGGGAGGGAGGAAGAGGAGGAGGAGGAGGAAGGGGGGGCCTGAAGGCGCAGTTTGCAAATCTATAACCGCAGCATCTCTCTATCACAGCCTTTCACTGAATACAATACCATTTGGTCATTTTCTAAAATGGATCCGCGCGCTGGTTTCACTCACATCCAGCTGCAGAATTTCGTGCGTCTTTTTTGCCCAAACGGCGTCTTTTTACGCGTTAGGTGCACACAATTTGCAGTATGGCTCGACCATATAGACGATGAAATGGAGGGATGGTGGGGGGGGGGTGGTTGCATCCATTCAGAGGATAAAATCATGATAACACCAAATAAAAACCTTGCTTCTTCAATCTTACCGTAGCAGAAATAGGAACGACACTAATCGTCCCTGAGCGATTTTTATCAGCAGAAACCATATTGCATTAGCAGCAAACTCCGCAGCAGAAGCACATCAATGTGGAAAGTGCCACCATGAACATGAAGAACCGTAGAGCTTCTTCAGCCCTGCATGGACAACCACCGAAAAGACACTGCCTAGATCTGTTAAAAGCTCCCCACGCACACTGCACACAGCGAGATATAGTGACATGCCATTTCAAAATACCGAGAAACGGCCTCTGCATCACGACATGTCCGTGCAACGATACACCAGTACTTACAATTTCACCATGTATGCACAGCGAGAAGAGGTAATTCTTTGCCTTGATTACATCCGATGGCACATAAGGCTTTTTTTTTTCCCCCGACCGGCTGCTTCAAGTCAGTACGCATGCGTCTCCTCTCCAGCTCGTAGTAGCTCAGTGGAGAGCGTAAAGCCACCGACAGACAGTATGGCACAGACAGGTTGCTACAGTGCAGCTCCTTTAACCTGCCTTATATGCAGGCAAAGGCTGCATGTCAGTTTTATAATAAAGACAATTAAGCATACAAACTAAACAACACACTGTTAAGAATGTCCCAGTAAAATAACAGTAAAGAACTGGCAGCAGGGTTTGCCTTTATGTTACTGTAAAATTAACATTATTATACTGTCGCTGAAATTTACAGCTTTGTACTGTTAATGAAAAATACAGTTTGAACTGGTTTTCTTTTATTAATTTCACAGTATTTTACAGTTAATTTACTGTTTATAGATACATTATATAGCTGTTTTTCACCTTTCTTTTACATTATCTTACTGATTTGTTTTAATGCACTATTTAGGTTGTATTTTTTACATACATTTTAATAAACATTATTTTTTGCCTAGATGAATAGACTTATCAGGTTACATACATCGGAATAGTCACACTAAATACAATTAAAGGCACTTGTTAGTGGAAAAAGGCTATAATAGACTTGTTGACACTTTTCCAAAAGTGTCTGTCTCTAGCTGGCTACAAGCACAGAATGCAAACCATAACAACATGTGAGTGAAGAACAGAGCTAATGCACTGATTTTACAATCATGTACAATGTACAAGCCTCACATGTGCAGATCAGGTCCCAGAATTAAAACAATACTGCATGAAACTGTTACTGATGATACTTTAGACAGCTGATCAGCAGTAAAGTGCTGTTTTTTAAGAATGCATTATAGTTCAGTTAAAAAACGGCCTATGAGTGTAATTTAACAGGTTTTCTTTTGTATTAACAGTAAAGCACTGTTTTTAGCAATAACAGGTTCATACTGTTGAAATCCTGCTGTAAATTAACAACGATTGTTTACAGTGTACATTGCAGCTATTTACAAAACCCAAAATATCCAGAAATATAACCCCCAAAAAAACATAATTTCGTGCATGTCAGTTTTATAATAAAGAAAATTAAGCCTACAAACTAAAAAACACCCATAAACTTCACTTGAGCTCTTGTTACAATGCAGCTATTTACAAAACCTAAAATATCCAGAAATATAAACCCCCAAAAACATAATTTCGTTTTGCAAGACATGTGCCAGTGAGTGAGCCTTTGCCTGAAGTCGCTGTCTATGGTGCTGAAACAGCCAGAAGCTGCAGCACTTCATTTAAAGGTCCCATATTATACCCTTTTTCAGGTTCGTACTTGTATTTTGTGTTTCTACTAGAACATGTTAACATGCTGTAATGTTAAAAAAAACCTTTATTTTCCTCATACTGTCGGTCTGAATATACTTGTATTTACCCTCTGTCTGAAACGCTCCGTTTTAGAGCATGTTGACGGAATTGCGACAGAATTGCAACAGAATAGCGTTGCTATAGGCAACAGATTGGGTGCATGTGTACTTCCTGTCAGCTGATGACATTCACATACACTGCAACCAGGAATAAACTGGGACACATTTAGAATGTTTACGTTTGAAATTGTGTCAAGGGTCTAAATATTGTATACCACGAATCGGCAGAAATCCTGACAGCTTGTTTCAAACGCAGAGTTTCTGAATACGGGCTTTATGTATTTCCCTGTGGATTGAGTGTTTTGATACTTTCACAGTATTTATATAGGTCTTAAGCCTGCTTTATAATAAAAAAAACATGAAAATCTCACTTTTTTATAATATGGGACCTTTAACTAAATCTCTCTTTTATTACATCATTTGTGAAGTTTAGTCTTACATTTAAATACTGTGAGTTAAGTGCTTCCACATTATGACACTGATCCATCCATCCATCAAGAGCAACAAACTATTTTTTTTAATTTCGTGAATGACTTTTAATCCTCTTGTCACATACATGTGCGCTCACATACTGCATACATGTACCCACACTCATACGCACAACCCTTTGTGTCAATGCATACACAGTCATGCACAATATATACACACATAGACACATGCATATACACATTCACACAATCTGTTCTGTTGTTATCTTGAATCTGTAGCATCTATAGTTGTTTTTATCCTGAATTTAATAGACAACTCTGAAAAGTTAATAGACATTTACATCTCTTGCATTGCTTCTCCCTATGCAACAATGTTAATCCGTACTATATCCTTGTTAAACACACTTCAAATTAAATCATATGTTGCCATTTCTTCCAGTTGCATTTGAGCATTTAGTAATTGACTCTTTTAGAGATGATTGCCAGGCTCCTCTGTGCCTTTTAATCTACAGAACAGGCCTGCAACCAATGATGATGATGTAGAAGACAACACTGCCATCTGAAGGTGGCTAGAACTGCAGCACTAACATGACGTTCCCCGTGCACACTGACTGACTCATAGTGCCTCGACGGTCATATGAATAAGTGAACGGCGCGGCTACGCTTGCAGGATATGATCTCTTTAATATGATCCCTAATATTTGACATGATTGTATGAGTATTATAATGTGCTTGTTTAGTTTGATGCAGAATCAAGCTAGAGACAGTGGGATGTACATTTTTCACACATGCAATCTACTATATGCCTTTAGCAATACATTGCTTTTAGATGCACATCATGTTCTGCTTCGTACAAACACCAGATGGCACTCTGCCTATTCTGCAAATGTGTAGTACAGCATACTGTATCTAATTTTCTACTTAATCTACACTGTCTAGGTCACACTGTTTGTCAAGATGCTCTTTTATGCCATGGAAATTAATGCCCACATTGTAATAAGAAGTGCTGCAAAATGTGAGTACCTATATAGTACAAGACTGACTGTTCTTACAGTGTCTGCACAGACCTGGTGCTGCTCTATGATGCTGCCTATTGTATCACTTAAGGATTAGGCATTCATCTCTTCTGTTATCTTGTCAAAAAAAAAAAAAAAAAAGGGGAGGAAGGAAGAGATTTCCTTCCTGTCCAGATTAATTACTGTACTGAACCGGGGCATGCCCTGAGCATCCACACGTCTTTATTCCCCTCTAGAGATACGAACATGTGACTTTCTCCACAACACTTCATTTAACACCTTCCCCTGTGTTCACGTTACGCAACATAGACCCACAAATAGCCACGAGAGATTGATACATACACACGCGAGCAACGAGTGATACTTTATGCTGTTGGGATTTTGACGAACACGCAGACTTTTCTCCCTCTCAGGGCACAATGCCAAGTGGAAGGAAGGAGTCTGAACGCACAAGGTCACACGGAAGAGTAGGACGCCAGATCTGCATTGGGGGACAGGATGAATAAAGTCTTTTCAGTGTGTGATTAAGGGGATTCAAAGCATTGTGAAGCTTCGAGGAAGATGGAATTAACTGCTGATTTGATCACTGGAGCTCAACATGCAGATAGGCACTGGAGAGGAAGTGTGGTTACAGTACGACTCAAGAGATCATGGGAGCATTTTGAAGGTGAAGATGAGTCGTCCAATCACAAAGATGGCAACAGAATATAGTAAATTTCTCTGTGTTTTTTTTTTAATTATTATTTCCCGTTGACATTATTCTTCTATGGTGTAGTCATCAAGTTGTTCTTTGTACTGTAAATGTCAGGCTCAATTTAATAAAACTGTCTTAATCCTTGTAACCAAGCTGCACAGTCATCTGTTCTTTTTACTTTAACGTCACATTATCAATCGAACTCCAGGCAATACGTCCTCATGCAAACTGATTGTCCAAATTACCACCATCAGTCAGGAGTAAACACAATTCTATTGGGCTCATTTAAAGACATTTTAGAGCCTTGCAGCAGACACATTATGTATCTTTGCACACACGATGTCTTGCTGTGATTCGATCTGACCTTTTTCTTGAAAGTCATCATTATAAATGTTGCAGGAAGTGAATGTTATTGTACTGCTATTTGATGTAACATTTACTTTTATTGTTCCTCAAGAGGAAATTCAGTTTGCAGCCAGTGAATACAAAATATACATGAAACAACACAAATGACTACACCAACCGACAAATACTTAAAGCAGCAGTCGGTAGAATTGGAGAAAATATGATTTAAAATTGTTATTCTTATGGAACGGTCACTATATCCTGACAGTAGAGCATGACACAGATAATCTGAAAAAAAAAACATGTGCCTCTGTGTTCTCCGGTGTCCTCCGGTGCTCCTAATGGCATCTGCAAGATTTCACAGACAGGGAAAGGAAAACAACCAATCAGAGCCGAGCTGGAGCCTACCGTCTCTGAGCAGCTGTCAATCACTCACCAACTCTGATCAAACGGTCAAACTAGGCAGCGCTGATCAAATATGAATCAATATTCTGTTAACTGTAATGCATTACTTGCCTCAAATGTTTTCAGAATCATCTTGTAGTGTACTGTTTAGCTGTAAAATGAGAAAGTTTGTGACCCGGCAGCCATGTTGAGATCAGTTGAGGGAAGACCAAGCACCGCTCACATGGGTGGAGCACAGCCAATAGGAACACTCTCTCTCTGAAATGACCTGTGATTGGTCTCCAGTCACGGGCTAGATTTTCTAAAGCCTAAAAACAGAGCCATGAGGAGGTGCAGAAGTCGAGTTTTCTCTCAGAACACTTGAATTACAATATGCTGAAAGGTTATTATGGAAATTTTGCCCAATGATGCCAAAAATATACTGCCTACTGAAGCTTTAATGGATTTACAATAGTGCAAATACCTGATACGTCCAAAATGCCATCAATGATCTCTTGCCCTGATTCAAGCTCAAAAGTATGCATTGCAGGGTGGTTTGAGGCTGTGCTAAAACGAACGCTAATTAGAATCATATCATATCTCCTTATAATTTCAATTACCTGTACACACTGACAATACAGCTAGGAGCTCTTGAGAGCATCAATAAGTGGAGGGAAACCTCTGTGACAGGGACTCTGAAGGTTAAGAGGCATGATCTTTATCAGTTATCGTTTCTGTAATTATTTGGACTGGTGCATTATAAAAGGTAATGAAATTACAACTGGAACATAATTAAGCAATGGCTTGTGAATGGGTGTCATTTATTGCACAGTTGACTTTCATTAACGCTATGAAATCTTATCTATATATATGCTTTTACAAAGAACTTTTACAAAATCTATTGCAGTGGTTCCCAACCTTTTTCTTTGAGGGATCCTTTTTCTGTCATTGAGCAAATTGACGACCCCTGAATTAGTGACATTTTATGGATATTTCATATAAAATTTAATGCATAACAATAACAGCACAGAACAATTGATAAACTGTACAATTAACCCAAATAGTGAACACAATAACTGCAGGACGTTTGTGTAAAACGAGCAATTTGGATGAATTTTTAGAAAATGTGAATATTGCATCAGAGATGATTTTTTCCTGTTACTTTTAGGAACTTATTTTTAACAATCATTAACTTAATAGGCTTCTTTTATTTAACAAATTCAGTGTTGTCTTCTCCCTGATGCTTGGCCTTTTTTCTATTAGCTCTTTTGTTGTTTTATCCGCGTACTTTTCAAATTTTTAAGTTTATATCTTAAATAATAATCCAAACTTTAAAAATATCAATTTCATTTAGTTTTCTTCACATAAATGAATTAAATGGTGTGATATAGGCCAACTGTATATTTTTTTTTAAAAGTTGTCTAACAGCCCTCAAGAAGGCCTTGCGACCTCCGGTGAAGCTTCGGCGACCCCTAGTAGGGGTTGGGACACCCGGGTTGGGAACCAGTGGTCTCTGGTATAAAACAATACATGGAAATAGGTAAAGGCCTAAGAGACCAAGTAGGTACATTTGTGAACTGACTGCATGGCAAATCACATGATCTTTTCTAATGAAAACTGGGTGTGAATGATCATCATGTGAAAGATGAGCACTTTTTGTTACGTACTGTATATTCTGTATGTGTGGTCATCAATAAAGCATGATTTAGTGTAAACTCAGTCACAGATGTTATTAAATAAAGATAGGTCTGGCCCAGAGGTCTAAGGTGCTGACCACGTCATAGACCTTTTTCACAGCAGACATTTTGACTTGTCACAGCAGGAAAAGGTATCAATAATAACAAACAGCCACAGTGGTTCCTAATCTGTGACATTAAGCCAGCATTCACAATACCAGGACCCCTGAATTCAAATAAGATCGATGGAATGCATGGGGACAATTGTTGCATGACACTGTCCCTTCTACTGTCTACTGTTATACTTAAATGGATAAAATAAAAATGAACGGCTGCATATGACTCCACAAGTGGCTGTCAAACCCTCTGTTGCTACAGGTTTCGATCCTCTATGACCCTAAATATGGTGGCGTGGAGATGTCATAGCAGGAAAAGCACAGGTGTAAATAATAACGTTAACGACAGTCAGGGGGGTCAGGTGTTATTGATCACACCTGTGTTATTTCTACCATGGCAAGTCCAAATGTTTGCTGTTGGAACCTCAAATTGATTAATGAACTTATTCAGAAAAAACAAGGAAAAATACAGGAAGACAGTCTGGATCTAAAGGCTTGATATTAACATCCACCAATGTTTTCTCCAGTTAAAGGGGAACTCCACTGATTTCACACATTAATGTCTGGTAACAGGTTTTGGGGAGTACTACTGCTTTAGATCCTTCTGTGGCTCCAGGTGGAGCTGTGGTTGATTAATCAATTCAAGAAATGTGACTTCAGTTGGGCCTGAAGACTACAAGTTTGAAAATAATAATAAAAAAATCGGGTGATGCGGAGTTAGAAAGAAGTTTACCAGACCTCTGTAGCCGGCTCCTCATCTCTGCTTGAGGCTATAGCAGCTCGAGGCTACATTAGCCACTACTAGCATAACACACCCAAATGTCCAACCAAACTGTTTGCAGTCGAGTTGCATTGTGGGTAATGTAGGCGGCAGGTTTGGAAGAAGAATTGGAATGGAAGCAGGGAATTAAAAAGACAATATCTTTTGGTTCTATTGCATCAATTTTGATCCTTTATTTTTCATCTTGAGTCCAACAATGTTATCGAACTGCAATGCTAAATTGGTGGAGCACTCTTTTATGGTGCCTTCAAATGGGGTCGTGTTTACCGTGTTCACGAGAAGAGTCCACATGAACGCCCCCCTCTTGTGGTATTCACGACCTCGTCCGAGTTCACAAGTTGTGACGTGTTTGTTGACGTTGTCAGAAATGGCGAAGGCCATGGAACTCAATTTTTCGGTACACATATTGTAATTTTAATCGTATATTGTTTTTCTTTGTAATTTTATAATATGTCTGAGGAAAATGTTGATATTACCAACGGCCTCATCTGTTTCCTCTGTCATTATGCCTTTGCATTTCCTGCATTATGTTACACACTTGACAGCTTGCTAAATTGTTAGCCTCTGTGGCTTCTAGACGCCGACAGTAACGTTAATATTGCCGTTGCTTAGCAGCGGTGTTCTCACAACTTAACCACTTGAACACCAAGCATATTGTGTTCACGACTTCCCATGTTGTAAACACAAGCTCACGAGTTTCATTTGAAGGCACCATTAATGTCATGGGTCACAGTCTTTTCATTGTATTCTATATACTTTTATTACTATTGACTTATGGTCACTTTTTTTTACTGTAATTTAACAGTCTCCAGTTCTGCTCTCGGACACCTGGCCAAGAAACAAATGTGTGTTGTGTGTGTGTGATGATCTGAACTGACTCCTTCTGTCCTCCCACTGTAACCAGTTCTGGGAGCAGCTCATGCTGTGGTTCTCCAACAACCCCACAGAAAGGACTCTGTGAATATAAACATAGAAAGCTATCGGAAATCTTTAGTTATCCGTTTACCAAGAATGATTCTGCTGCCAAGCAAAATCCCATTTTCAGACTATTGTTAGAAACGACACAACTCCTTAACTAATGCATTTGGACGTTAATACTGGGCGGGGCTGTCATGTATTTTGGGTATCTGTCTGTTTGTCTGTCTGTCAGTCTGTCTGTGTGACCGACTACGCTACTTAATTTAGATTTCCAGTGACTGGTATCACACTATTTCAAGACACACCATCTTCTTTTAATCTTCTTAGGCCTCTTTCAGACAGGAAGTACTTCCCTAAATAGAAGTTTGGCAAGAAGCAGAAAGAGCTGCTGATGCTCACAACAGATTGCAATCTAGTTACAATAACAACAGTATGAAGGACGATTCATTTACTGACTTACTGTGATCAATAATAAGAAAAAAATATCATTTGATAGATGTGTGGAGACATATTGCTTCTCTGAACCTCACAAGTAATACTTTAGACAGAATACTTTCAGCGACAGACTTATTATTGTGTTATTTTGTTATTTGTGGCTGCTTATTAGTGCAACAAGCAACACACTGATTAGCGCTGCTGTGTGATTCACAACGTTTCTGAAATATGTATTCAAAGAGCAAAACAAAGTCAACTTAACTGTACAGCTGTAGTTTTACTTGACTGGTTGGTGACTTTTTAGCATGAAAATAAGCTCCAAAGTCATAATCAGTGGTATGTTTATGATAATGAGGCTATTATCAAAGAAACTCCAACATGGCCATACCTCAAGGCACACCATCTCCTGTTCCTCTTGGACTGGGTCATTGCAGTTCACCGGGTATCCCACATGTAGCCGGCAGGCCCGGACCAGTCTCCGTATCCGCTGCCACATCAGGGCCCTGGTGCGTCTGATCCCCCGCAGAGCAGACGTGGGCCTGATCTCCCACTGCCTCACCGCTCTAACACATGGCATGCTCCGACCATGAGGCCTCACTCGCCACGTGAGGCTCGAGTCTCTTTCCGATCATAAGAAAATCCACACTCCTGTCCTCTATGTTTTCCCGGCGTCTGTTCTGAAGCACATTGTGACAGACAGAGAGACAGAGAGACAGAGAGACAGAAAGAGAGAGAGAGAGAAAAAGCATCAGTGACCCTGACGAAGAGAAGAGTGTTTACAAAGGAGAGGGCAGAAGGGGATTAGGACAATGTCCCTACTGGATGCAATCCTGATTCCTCTGTGCTTTACTGCGTCTCACAAGCTTAGGCCAGATTAAGCCAGGAGGTCTTAGTGTCTGAGTGAGATGGACAGAGAGGAAGACTGGTGACAGACGTGGATTCATTTGTGATTGTATATTATGCTCCTTGATGAACTCCCACGCAGTAGAATGGATTAAAACACTTTGTAGAGGAAACATATGGCCACAATGTACATGCAGCACCATTAATATAGATACACACACTATGGTGCCAGTGTGTTTTACTGAGGAGCTTCTACGTGCCGCTCATTAGAGACTCACAAGGATAAACACTGATCAAAGCTCTTCAGCGTGAGCAATCAACTGACTTCAGCTCTCTGTCGTCCTCACAAAGCCACAAAGTTAACATCCCCCCTCAACTGATAACACAGCCGATTGTAATTGATTGGCTGGTGTCACATGTGGTGGTGGATATTTTGTTGCCCCATCTGGATGTTGTCTGACGGACGGTACTAATTTTGTCTGTTCTCCTGCTTCTCTTTCCAACTTTTGGTTTGATTTTAGGATCTATTTTCAGTCCTGTCTGTGCTTTTGGCAGCAGGGGAACAGACAGTCCCTTTGGTTGTATCTATTTCATATTTCACTGCAACAGCCAACTTTTTACCTGTTTGTTTTTTGTTTTTTTTTAGGCAAGGCTAGTGAATTATTAAAAAGACAACAAGGGAGTAGAGTTTCTGAATCATTCACACAGACAGATTTAGAACTTCCACGTGGTAATTTAATAATAATAATAATTATAAATTGGACTTATATAGCGCCTTTCAAGAAACCCAAGGACGCTTTACAAAGAGGGCACTCAAAATGATACTAATAATAAAACGGAGGAAAAAGAACTGTAGCTAAGTAATTAAAGAGTGATGGGTAGATAGAGTTAGCTGAGGTCATAGGCCTTGATGAAGAGGTGGTGCTTGAGGTGCTTTTTGAAAGTGTCCAGGGATGAAGCATTTCTTTCAGGAGGGAGAGAGTTCCAGAGGGCGGGGTCTGCGACACTGAAGGCTCTGTCGCCGATAGTAGGAGTATAGGGGTGGAGAAGGTCGGTAAGATACTGAGGGGCAAGGGCATGGAGGGATTTGTATGTGAGAATCAGCTGCGATGATATTTAACAATCTGATACTGCTGGCAAATTTTTTCATCCATGCATCCAAATGGAGGAAAATGAAACCCCTATTTTCCGTTTTCAAAAGGGACCTTCTTGACAATCATTTCAGTGCTTTAAGACTAATGAAAGGACAACATGCAAAGTCTCTCCTCAGAGCTCATGAAGAACTAAACATATATGATGATGACCCCTAGAGCTACTATGGAAGAGTGCAGTCTTATTATTTATTTATTTATTTATGCATTTCTTTTTGTGTTCCTTGAATTATTTTTTACCCTCTTTTTTATTTTTGTTATGATATTATTTTTTTTATAATTTAAGTTATCTTTCCTATCCAATTGTGCCTTGTATGTTAGAAGTATTGAGTTTAGATTACAATGCCTGAATGTTTGTAAATTAATTTTCTTCAATAAAAAAAAAAAAAAAAACATACAACCACTTTGTTTCATGTGGGGTAATCAGGGTCCAGACCTGAGTCTTGGCCAATTCCTGGAGACGGTGGAGGAGTGTTGCCCTCAGACTGCATATGCTGTCAAACTCAGGTATGCTGCTTCAGTCTGAGACACAGTGACTTAATTTAATTACTCAGCAGCATGCGACATTGTAGCTGTGCATTAGGGTTACTACTACTTAATCACTGGTGCTTTCAAGGTTTCCTAAGTTCAGGAAATTGAACTACATTTATAACCACAAGTATTATTATTTATTTATTTATGTGTTTCTTTTTTGTTCCTTTAATTATTTTCCACCCCCTCTTTTATTTTTGTTATTATATTATTTTTTATAATTTAAGTTATCTTTCCTAGCCAGTTGTGCCTTGTATGTTAGAAGTATTGAGTTTAGATTACAATGCCTTATTTAATGTTTGTAAATTAATTTTCTTCAATAAAAAAAAAATGAAATAAAAAAAAAAATCCTGATCTGGTGCATGTGACTGTCTTATATTGATAAATATAGAAATAGTAAGAGTAATTCTATGAGATAAACAAATACACATATATATATATATATGCATACACACGCTCATTTACCCACATGTTCATGCCCATACATACAAGCATATATTGCATATATATACACACATACATATACCCACATTCATGTACTGTACATATAAATAAGTGGGTAAAATAAAACAAAGTGAATAAGTTGATATCTTTATGCTACTTTTTCAAAGAAATATGACATTTACAGCAATTTCTGGTATTGTTCAACACTTGTTTAGCCTCTATAATATGTCATCTATTGCCTATATGTTTATTCTAAGAAACTGTAGCAATGATACTTAAGATTTAAGTTTCCATCTGCCTTCAGTAGGAGTTTATTTGTGATGTTAATTCACTTCTCTGTGTGCAGTAGCTGCTGCTGAGGTCAGATGTGGCTCATGTGACTGAGTGTCACATGACAGCGTGTTGTAGTCAGTCAGCTGTTCATACAGGAAGGTAAACTGGTGAGTAACGTTCACTAAACCGAGATTTTCCTCCTTTATTCATTATCAGAACATTTTAAAAACAATCCTATACATACGAGTTGTCGGACTGAGTGATAGTAAAGGTTCTTACCTGTAGTACCGGTGGTCTTGTTGCCACGGTGACGGAGTGGATCTGAAGCTATGTTAGGCTTAGCTTAGCTTAGCATCCTCTAGCTGTTGCTAAGCTACCGCGTAGCTAAAGGTATGTCTTTATTTTTATAATTTGACGATTTTAAATAAATGCGTTATAGTTGTTATACTGCCTTAATGTAGTTTAATGTCACAGGATATGCACTGCGTTGGTTTATGTCGGAAAACCCACCATGACATGTCGTGACATTGATGTTAAGCTAGTTATCTATGACCTGCTGATAACTATAGCAACTAGCACTGTTTGTTAGCTCGCTCACTGAGGTCAG
The DNA here is from genome assembly GCF_015220745.1 of Sebastes umbrosus. NCBI lineage: Eukaryota > Metazoa > Chordata > Actinopteri > Perciformes > Sebastidae > Sebastes > Sebastes umbrosus. The sequence goes on along the minus strand of NC_051280.1, from coordinate 12,527,508 downwards.
ATTTAGATGACGTGTGATGTTAATGTTTCTGGCACATGTTGAAGTATTCACGGTTTAAAGGGCAAATTATTCACAGCTAAAACATGGTTGTATAACAGCTCTTTCCTCTGCTCTGTAACAGCTAACCAAACTATAGTTATGCCCTCTTTAATTGATTATCAGCATCAGGTGTATTGTTGGTTATAATGTGGACTACAATGTTCAGCTTGTACACACACAACCAGGCCAACACCTGTAACCAGGGAATGAAATTAGCACCTGCCACCTGTCAAATCCAGGGTATGTGTTGGCTGTGGCAGGTAGAAATTACAGGTCACAACCAGCACTGCTCCCAGTAGACCACTTACACACCAAAAACTGACATTAACCTGACCAAGGATATCCCTCATTTGTACTGATTGTGACTAAAGCATCTCTTATTTTCCATATTGCCACAGTAGATCTCACTTGGCAGCATCAATGATCTTGATATTATGTTTTTTGGCCTGTGTCCTCTAAAGGACCATAATTTTGTAATGATAAAATGTGATTTTGTTAAGCTTATTAGACTTAATTGTTATCTGTTTATACTTAAAAAACTGACAATAACCTGATATTCTCAGGTGGAATTTCATTCATTCATTCATTCATTCATTCATTCTCACTGTGCAATATCATTTTCCACTTGTGCAATTTTGTTAATAGTCTGTTTATTGTCAATACTGTATATACTGCTCCTATTTGTATCCTTCCTTCTATTTAAATGGTTCATATTTTGTTACACTTTGTTTAGCTTTTTTTTTTACTGTGTTAGCTGATGCATCTTGTTTTTTGCACTATCCCCTTTGCTGCTGTACACTGCAAATTCCCCCACTGCGGGACTAATAAAGGAATATCTTATCTTATCTTATCTTACCATGGCAGATATTGTTTTCCTTATATTAAGAAATACTATTTTAAAAAGCAATTCCTAAGTTTGAAATAGGCAGGTATTAACATTACATGATATATTCCATATTTATACTGTCTGGTACTAATTCAATGTTTACAATTCTAAAGCGTTCTACATAGATTTCAGAAATGGCAGACAAAAAAAATTTAGTGGCCGGTAGAAATGTTCAGTGACCTGCCACAGTGGTAGGTGAGGAAAAAACTTGATTTCAGACCCTGCCTGTGACTGATGTTGAGTCACTCTGCTGATGTTAATTTTGGTGTTTCCCATTCAGGTGAAGCTGGATTTTTCTCCATAGATATCTACTGTAGTTGACATATTAAATGATGGATATCCGCGGGGCTGTGGATGCTGCAGTCCCCACCAACATCATCGCTGCAAAGGCAGCTGAGGTGCGGGCCAACCTGGTCAACTGGCAGTCCTACCTTCAGTAAGTCCACACTACAACAGCAGATACATCATGTTAATATACACTCACTGGACACTTTATTAGGTACACCAGTACTAATGCAATTCAACACAAACAGCTCTGCCATGAATTTAACTTGTACCTTTTTAGTTTTTGCTGACACTGTCTGAAAGGTTCTACTTTATGTTTACTATTGAGGTCTAGTGGTGGTGTTTTACTTGACTAATTTATCCATCCATTCATTATCTATAACCGCTTATCCTATTCAGTGCCGCGGGGGTCTGGAGCCGATCCCAGCCGACATTGAGCGAAGGCAGGGTACACCCTGGACAGGTCGCCAGACTATCACAGGGCTGACACATAGAGACAGACAACCATTCACGCTCACATTCACACCTACGGGCAATTTAGAGTCAACAATTAACCTAACCTGCATGTCTTTGGATTGTGGGAGGAAGCCGGAGAACCCGGAGAAAACCCACGCTAACACGGGGAGAACATGCAAACTCTTGACTAATTTGTATTGAAAGATATTTCTAATATTATGTCCACCTCATTTACATACATTTCTCCTCAGAAAGTTTACTTTTAATGAAATTGAGAGGTTCAGCGCTCTACTTGGCATAAATAAAAAAATAAGTGGCATATATTTTTGCTGAATAATTTGCATATTTAGCATATTTTGAGATATTAGCATACTTTATTGATCCCAGATTAGGAAACTATTGTGTTACAGCAACAGGTTAGCCAGGCAATGCACCGGAACAGTAAATAAAATGTACACTTGAGTAATATATCCATAGAATACACAATATAAAGAATATTGGAATACGCTATAAATATACCCGACTACTACAACTAGCATAAAAAATCTGAAATATGAACAAAGAATAACATACTATATACATTAGCAAATTGTGCAAGTTACAATGTTTTGTTTAAAAATATGTATATGTATATATATTTATTTATAGTGATATTGTTATTTTTTTAAATCAGCATATTACATTTTTCTTAGACAAGTTTATCTCTCTTACATCAATCTTTCTGAATGCATCAGTGTAATAATTGCAGACCGAGTTAGGGCTGCGCTATTAATTGAAATTTTGTCCGACTGCAATATTCAAAACGCAGGAGGCGCAATATTTGTTAAAGGCAAAATATGTGCCAAAATATCATTCTAAATGAAATATTGTCGTGCTGCAGTCCTGGCCTTCACATCATATTCTGCAGACTGGTACAGATCCCCGCAAAAAAATTTTTTTTCGATGAAAATGAGAATAGTGTACTATCATTTCCTCTAATATCGCAGATCATATCACAATTGCAATATCAGTCAAAAATAATCACACTTAAATATTTTTTCAAAATCGTGCAGCCCCAGACCGAGTGCATTGTGTCAATCTAAAAGCAGCTCTGTTCTCGTTCCTGTGTTGTGATTCACTGTCTTGGGTGCTACTTCCTCTTTGAGCCTGTGTGTTTTAATACAGCAGAGCTGACTTGTGACTCACATAATCATTTCTAGAAAATCATCTGATGATTTGATTCCTTGTTTCATTTAGTTTGGATATACTAAAAGCATGTTTTACTAAAACTAGCTGCCTCTATGGACCATCAGTGTTATGTTTTGTCTTAACTAGAACATGTGGCATTTCTGGTGAATTGCCATTGTTGTGCAAGCTGCTCGTGCAATTAGAAGCAGCGTGCTAGTAACGAGACAAAGCCCAGTCCTCCAGTGAGAGTGTCAGCAGGATACATGTATGTTCTATGTAAAGGAAATGTTCTGAATGCCTCATGATTAATAATTATTTTATTTGTATAGCACCTTTCATACAAAAATGCAGCTCAAAGTGCTTAACAATAAAGCCATTACATGCACTAGGTGTTGTTCAAAATTAAAAATGTATGTAATTGATTGCATATTGTGCTAAAATGTCGTGATGAATTTTCTTGTAGGAGTCAGATGATCTCGACAGAGGACTGTGAATTCATCAAGAAATTTGAGGTGGCCAACACTGAGGAGAAACAGGTCATTCTGACCAATGAAGGACATCAGGTATTGAGTACTTTACAGTGTCTGTATGTTTAGTTAATGTCGTCATCCAACCCATGCTATAGCAGTTCTCCTCACAACCTTCCAAACTAAGAAGACAGACAGTCGGTTGCACGAAGAAGATAAATAATATAAAGAAAATAAAACAAAAAACATGCTACTTCTTTCTTTATCTTCTTGTGAACTCACAGAGCTGGTGCCTATACTTTATACAGTGGAAGGAGTGTGTAATTTAGGGTATTGTACTAATGTACAATTTACCATGTAAGCATTGAGACAGAGGATTTGTTGCTCTCCTGTCATTGTTTCATAGTGAAAAGACTTTAAACACTCTAAAGTGTCTTGGCTTTTAAAACGCCTTTTAAACTGCATTCTTTTGTTGTAGTGCTATTTTTGACCTGAAAGCACCGTTATGCTGTAACATAAGCATTTTGCTTATCCGAGTTTAGTCTCTTGACTGTTTTAGAGCTGTCGGGCAGAATAAAAGCAAAGGCAGTTTGTTCAATTTGTCAATAGGTGCACAGGTGCTGTGTCTTTCTGACTTTGTATATATCTATTTTTTTTTTTGCTCAGTGTGCAAAGACCTTTCTGAACCTGATGGCCCACATCTCCAAGGAACAGACAGTCCAGTACATCCTGACTCTGATTGATGACACTCTGCAGGTACACAGACAGACCCACGGAGTGTGGACAAATAGGACATCTTTGTGCATTGTATAGAAACATTTTGAGAAGATAATTTTACCCCCACCAAGCAAGAGTTTTGCTTTCGATTCTGTGTGCATTTAAAGTATTGGGCAATGTCATGATTTTAAATGGAGAAATAGGACATAATTGTCAATTAAGCGGCACTCTAGTAGCTCACCTGGTAGAGCATGCGCCCCATGTACCAAGGCTGAGTCTTTACCGCATTGCCCAGGGGATTGAATCTGACCCGCGGCCTCTAGAGTTGGCTTCCCTTCTTCTAAAGCATGTGATATTTTATTACTACAGTTTGACATTGTTCTGTCACACACCCAAGTTGCCGCTAGACACGGTCAGAAACACAGGTGAAATACACTCTGGCTCACAAAAATAAACACCAAGGGCAGACTTTACCATTAGGCAAGGTAGACAACTGCCTAGGCCCCCAACTAATAGGGCCCCAAATAACTATAGATTTTTTATGATGTTTACATGTGAAAAATATTGAATTATGTTCCTACTCTAACTCATTGGACCCCAAAATAACTTACAAAAGTCCCCCAAAGCACGGAATATGCGAAGGACACACCCACAGACAGACAGAGATTCCGTGCTTTATAGTTACAAATAATATTTGACCAGAATTTCTCCCATTTGTCCGGGACATTGAAACCTTCAAGGACAAGTGGACCAGCACTGAAACCCTGATCAAAATATGAGTTTGTTGCTTGTAAACATGGGTTATGTTCCATGCAGTCAATCAGTTGCTCCAGCTGTGCAGGAAATAAGTCTTTACGATCCAAGAGCTCATCTACAAATCTTAATTCATCTGTGACTCAGGAGAACCATCAGCGGGTCAGCATCTTCTTTGACTACGCCAAGAAGACGAAGAACACCGCCTGGTCCTACTTCCTTCCCATGCTGAACCGTCAGGACCTTTTTACTGTCCACATGGTGAGTGAAGTGTTATTCAGAAGCTGCTCCTGCAACATTAGACTAGTTGGTGCACGTCAAACCCAGTACAATCCTACAGCCCTAGCAAAATTGTACTATTAATAAATGTTTTTGACTTTCATGAGGAACAATGTCAGTCTGTGCATTAACAAGGTCAACTTATGTGCACAGTGGGCTGTGAACTAGACGGGGAAACATCTCTAGTCTATGCTTAGAGAGTAACTAAACCCCCAAACCACTTTTTTTTAAAATAAATATTTGAATTATACATATTGCGTTATAATATGCCCTGCCCATGTTGATACTTTTTTCACAATCTAGAGGCATTTTTTGAATTTCCAGGGTAGAGGCACTTCAGCCAAAACTCTGGGGTTTATTTACTCATTAAAACGTGAGCACATTGTGGTGTTTTTAGTTGCTGAAATTCATAATCTATCAGAAATTATAGTGTACTGAACAGAATATCAGAGGTCATATTTTCACAGATAAGATGGTGGATTCATAACATATTTCACAGACATTATTTTTTCACAGATGTGACTCTGCTTCTAATCATAGGAAGGCATCAATAATTCCTCACAAAGCAACCTTCTCCCTTTTTCCACGAAAACAAGCAATTAATGTAATGATTTCTACTCGCCACCCTTTTCTCACATGAAGGATGACCACCCAACGACAAACTGAGTGCTATGATAGGGCACCCACAGCTTAATTAGAAAGACCAGCCAGATGGCGTCCAGCAGGTGGGCTTAATGTGACCCCAAGTCTGTGACACAGCACTTTAACTCAATCCAGCCGTCATGCTGACTCTCGCTTTTAAATTAGAGCCTCGATATTTCTACGCATCCTCTCCTGGCAAGGAGGAAATTGGGGAGTAGAATTGGTTACCATCTCATCACAGGGCACAGGAAGCATTTTACAAGCCAAGATTGTTTATGAGATAGTTGATGTGGCTTCAATCATTTTTGCACTTAGATGAGATTTGTAGATCATATTTTGAGTTCAGCCCCTATTTTGGTGGGTTTCAGGACAAGATATTTTAAATTGAAGTACTTGTTATCTCCATGTGCACATCCTTCATCCTCATTGTCTTTTCTTTATTTCTCCCTTGAATTTAAATTGCTCTAATTCATCATAGAAGACATGATCATATAGCCAGTGCTACAAAAGGGAAAAAGTTGTAGCTTTTATTTAATTTTTTTTAGTTCCTCCTTACCTTAGGGCACAACTGTCAAACTCAAGGCCCGCGGGCCAAATCCGGCCCTTCGCAGATTTTGATTCGGCCCCAATAGAGTATAGTATTTCCACTGTCTGCAAGCTGGCAAACGCATTGATGGCACATTTTTAGGGTTTTATGTGCAGACGATTGCATACCAGAAGGCTAGGCCGTATGGGACATGTAAACTACATGATCAAGGATCTTTTACTTTTGTTCTTTTATTAAATGCCCCACACAACCATTGAGTTGACATATTCAGGCTTGTGAAACAGGCTATATGAGACTTGTAGAAATATGGGCAAGAACAAAATTAAAGAGTCATTATTTTTTCTTTTACATCAGGACATATTTTGTTTTATTAAATGCCGCACACAACCATTAAGTTGTGATATTCAGGCCTTTGAAACAGGTTGTTGTGGGTTGGCTGTTGGCTGTTGTGGCATTCATTTGCTTGACTAAATGCTAAGACATACACCATGTCAAAGACATTTTTATTTTTATTTTGTCGATTAAATAAAACTACGTCAATAAACTGTATATGTGCGACCCTTGATGTGATTCTCATTTGTGTGGCCCTTAGCGAAATAGATTTTGACACACCTGTCTTAGGGCTAAACAAAGCACCAAAATGAATCTGTCTCATTGCTGCTGAAAATATACATTTACTGTGTGCGCATTTTACATATTTCACATCAAAAATGAAGAAATGTTTTATAAGTCTATATGATTGCCAATGCTGCCGTTTTAGTAATAAGTAACAAATGTTCTACCGTCTTACCTTTCAGTGCATTTTTAATGACTTTCCATACACAACAATATGAATTTAAAATGTCATCCTTCCTTTATTAGGCGGCGAGGATCATCGCTAAGCTGGCTGCCTGGGGCCGTGATCTGATGGAGGGAAGTGATCTGAACTACTACTTCAACTGGATCAAAAGCCAACTCAGTTCACAGGTATGTACATCTGAATGTCGTTCATAAAATATCTTGTGATGTATCAAAGTCTGTCTTTCTAAATAACTGGTTTACTGAGGTGGTTTCAGTGGCTTTTATCAGTGATTTGTTGTTGTTATATTTTTTGTAATTTTACAGTGCTTTTTTTTTACTGTAAATTGTATGTTCTGCCTGTTTTATGTGACTAACAATAGACCACTACAATACAGTACAGTACAGTACAGTAGTTGTGTAAGGGGAGGGGAAACATGTTGCCTGATTGTTGCCAAAATCAATCAATTTATTATTTTCAATGTCATTATTTTTCAAGATAAATGTTGCATGTTAATTATGAAGAAGTTGAGTTTATGCTAAATGAAAATTAAAAGTTAACTATTGTGCAGTTAGAAAGGTCCAATTCATTGGGATTCATCCTCTTGGCAGCATGAATGTGCAAATCAACTGTCTGTGTATACTCAGTATACTGTATAATTGAGTTTTGAAATGAATTAACTGATTAAATTGATCATGTCATGGGTTATTAATTTCTTATATATTGGAACATCAAGCTCAAGAGACATTGGCTTCTTTATTTTAATTTATTAATTTTTTTCCAATGAGTTTAATTATTTTATCTAAACAGCCAAAGTGATTTCTACTTTCTATCTCTCTATATGCATTTTCCCTTAATTCAATTCTATTGTTTGGGGCTCACGGTGAAAACCCTGTCAGAATGAATGTAATGCATTTATTCGTGTTGAGTTTGAGCAGGCCTGTCAGACCTTGAGGCAGTTCGATGAAAGCTGCACTGTCGGGGCTGGCTTTGCCCTGGCAGATGTATGCACCAAAGAGTGGGCTGATATAAAACACCTGAATATTGATTCCCAGTCTCTTTTGTGCTACACCAGTATTTCTAAAACATCCGGAGGTGTTCTGCAATTCAGATATAGTCTGCTCTTACAAAAGCATGATCTTGTCAGTCTCTCTTTGTTTTCTGTCTTTGCAAAATATGTTCTTAAACTATAACTGCTTCTTGAAATTGCATTTTTGTTTTAATAATTTCTCTCCTCCACAGCCAATCAACCAATCAGTGATCATCCACTGTCACTGAATTGCACTTGTGGTCAAGCTTACAGCACATACTGTCTAGTCACAGTGCCACTGTAGCTCAAAGCGATGGATTGTGAACAATTGTGCACCTGTTTGTTTTGTTTATCTCTCATTAGAACCTGCATGGTACAGGTCCAGAATCAGTCTCAGGAGCAGGAACTATTTCCCCCAGTGAAGTGAGTATGAGTGAAGTGCGTCTTTGGTCGATCTGGCGCTTCCTAAAAAGACAGAAAATGTCAGGGTCTTTGCAAGCTGGCATCTGTCAGGTGTCACTGGACTTTCACATCTTTTCTTTCCCCTCTTTATCGCTCCCATCCTGTTCTTGCACTCCAGTCTTTCATTAATAATTTCAGATTGTTGGAGTCCTGCTTCTGTTAGAGCACATTTAGAGGGGTTCTCCATTTACACAGCATGGTTTGCTGCCACTGTTCTAACTGTAGACATTGCATGCAGTAAGCCACTTCTCCTTAATGCTGAAAGCGCATGACAAACAGCTTTTCCTGTACATTAGGGTAACAACAAGGGGACATTGGATTATCATTTGCACAGCAGCAGCATCCTACCATTTTCTAGCGTAATTATTCTGAGAAGTGTGCTCAGAAACCTATTGACAGAGTGCTATCTAATAATTGAACGCCATCTTTTCCTCTGCATTTTCAGCCAGGTAACCTCCACTCCTCCACCCTTCTGTCCTCACCGCTGCCTGTTCTTCTTGCTGGTCTTCTTTTCTTCCACCTCTCTTAATTAACAGATTAATGTGATCTATTTCCTCCTCTCAGCTTCCTCCACTCTAATCTCAATTTACATTATTCTGCTCAGGTGTGAAGGGACACTTTTCCCTGCTATTGCTCTGCATTGTACTATTAGGTCTGTGTGATCTAGCATGTGTTAGTGTATAATACTATAGACTGCATGTGCAATGCCTCAGGTTTGATCGGTGGCGGTAATGCAAGTTTTTGGACTGGCCTTCTTCTATGTGTGCTCTATCTGCTTGTCAACTGTTGCACTAATTGTACTTGACCTTCTAACATTTTGTTTGTTTTCCTGATTACACAGCTAAGGCACACGCTTCTGTTTGAGTAAATGTTTGCCTCTGTCCTTTGCAGAGCTCTCAGTACGTCCAGTGTGTTGCTGGGTGCCTTCAGCTGATGCTGAGGGTCAATGAGTATAGGTTTGCCTGGGTGGAGGCTGATGGAGTCAACTGGTGAGTGATAACTCCTTATAAACAAGGTTCCTACAGTTTTTCACAGTCTAGATTTTTTTTTTTTTAAAGACGGTAGAGAAATGACAGCTGGATATGAGGGAGACAGAGAGAGGGCAACGAGGCTTACAGACAGCCGTCAATTTAGAATAAAGTACACAAAAGTGCCACAATGAGTAAAAACAATAATAGATACAAAACAGTTGATGTTTATTTATTTCTATTTATTTGCACAAATTAAGACTACACAAACATAAAAAAAAATGTATGATGTAAAGTGCAGGAAGAGGCAAAAAAACACCTAAATAGTGTTACAATTTCACAGTGTTATAGAGAACACAAGATTAATATATAGAAATAATGACTAAGTAATAGTGATGACAAACAATTAGAACAAGATATATATAATAACAACAATAACAATACATATTTATTAAAAAAAACAAGAAATGTGTATGTTTGTGAGGGGGATATTGGTTTAAACATCTACATTGACTCCCGAGCAATAGTAATCATACATGACACTATGAGTGAAAAAAAAAAAACATTCAGTACATGGACAACATGGGGAAAAGCAGTTACAAAACAGCAGATAAATGACCCTTTAAGCATCTTTTGAAACATTTAGTAGATGAACAGTTTTTTTGATAGATATGAAAAGGAACACCATAATTTGGTACCCCTAACTATTATGGAAAATTGACCTCTACTAGTAGAGAAATCTAGGAGGATGAAGATCTAAAGATTGATGAGTTGAGTAAGAATGGACCTGAGAATTTGCTTTAAAATAGGTCTGCTTAGGAATATTCCCTTCACCAGAAAGTATCTTATAAGTAAAAACACATATTTGAGAAATATTGATGTCATACATAGTAATAATCTGGAGTTTCTGAAATAGATGAGCAGAGGAGATGTGTGACTCTGATCGAGATGCAATCCTAACAAAACGTTTTTGGAGGACCAACATTTTATGAAGAGTAGTACTTGCCCAACCTATATTACAAATTGTTGTCCCTATAAGTCAATTAGACACAAATGCTTAGGGAAAATAAGGTCTAAGTTGAAAAATACCAAAGTAAGACCAACGCCATTTTTGTCATCATCGCTCATCACCAAACTCACTTAGAGAAAGCAGCAAGAAGAAGAAGAAGCCAGGAACTAGACGACCACTCTGTCAGATCCATATCTAGTAACAGGCCAAATTACATTTTCTTTTAAAAGCCAATTACTGCAGGAATAAAAGACCTCATGTACCTGTTAGTGCCATCTCTAGAAAGGTGAATGTCTGTCCTGGTAGAAGCAAATTAAGCTCACTTTGTAAAGGGTGCAGGTAGTCCAGTAAGATGACCTGAGCGCTCTCTGTGGCTCTGATGTGACACATATTGACCCTTTTTGTGATGCTCTTAAGCTTCCCAACACAAATCAATTTGTATTAAATCTTCATAGGCCACAATTTCAGTAAAATTTGTGAGTATGTGTCACATTGTTGATGTAGCTGGAAAAATTAACCTACTACTAGAAACACTTTTTTACTTCACCCCACCAAAAAATCGACCTAAAAAAAGGATAGTACTAAGGATCCGAAAAATGTATATGTACAATTAATATGTTTTGCAATTCAGACGGCCAAAAGAAAATCTGAGATAATTAACAGGTTCATACCATACACTTACTAATGACATGGATGCATTATATTACGTAAATAACATACATAAAAGCTAGCTAGCTTTAAAACTGAGCCCGCTACAACCTCTGGAAGATTGATTGCGTTAATGCATTAATGAAATTAGTGGCGTTAAAACAAATTTGCGTTAACATGTTATCGCGTTAACTTTGACAGCCCTAATAGCTATGAATGGTGATGACACAGCAAAAAAGTCACACCCACAAAGCATGGTAAACGAGACAGGGTCTTTGTTTTCAAGATGAGCCAGGTGGGTTGCCAACATCGCCACACTAAGGACAGTCTGCCCCGGAAATCCTAATTGAAATTGAAATTTGAGTAATTGCACAGCCTTAATTAGCACCATCTTTCACTTGATCACTTTTTTTTTTTTTTATTAAAACAGCATTGTGAAAGCAGCCACAGCTCTGCACTTACCAGCAATTTCCCAAATGTACGACTCGCTGTCTGGCTGCCGTCATTAGTTCTCTGTATTTTGAGCAACTCTTTGGTTATTCTCAGCCATCATCACAGATAATGGATGGCATGCAGGCACACAGCAGTGAAAGCTACTCGATTAGTAGACAGATGGTAGATGTAGACCAGGGTCCCATTTCCCAGCACTTAGCAAGTTTTTTTTCCATTTTAGCTTTAATTAATTTTTGGCATGTCTTCTGTTTTAAAGCATCACAGCGGTGCTGAGCAACAAGTGTGGCTTCCAGCTCCAGTACCAGATGATCTTCTGTGTTTGGCTCCTGGCCTTCAGTCCTCAGCTCTGTGAGCAGTTGAGGCGCTACAACGTGGTGCCAGCCCTGTCCGACATCCTCCAGGAGTCTGTCAAGGAGAAGGTCACTCGAATCATTCTGGCTGCCTTCAGGGTATGTGGAGAATTTCTCACTCTGTCTGTATTTCTCTAAAATGCCACTTTTCACTGAAAACATTTTGACCACACTGGCTGAATTTCTGTCCCATATAGAGGACAAGGATCCTGGTTAAAATATTTAACTGTGATTAATCTTATGATTGTCCATGATTAATTGTGATTAATCACACATTTTTTATGTGTTCAAAATATACCTTAAAGGGAGATTTGTCAAGTATTTAATACTCTTATCAACATGGGAGTGGACAAATATACTTGCTTTATGCAAATGTATGTATATATTTATTATCGGAAATCAATTAACAACACAAAACAATGAAAAATATTTTCCAGAAACCCTCACAGGTACTGCATTTAGAATACAAAATATGCTCAAATCATAACATGGCTAACTCACAGTTATTCCTCGCCAATGTAGCGCAAGTTTGGCGCATTATTTTGCCTGTGACAAGCTAGTATGACATGGTTGGTACCAATGGATTCCTTAGGTTTTTTAGTTTCATATGATACCAGTATCTTTACTCCAGCTTTAAAACTGAGCCTGCTACACCCTCCAAAAGATTGATCGCAGTATTGAGTTAAAAAAAATTTGTGGCGTTAATATGTATTTGTGTTAACGTGTTAACATTTTAGCCTTCCATTTTACCTTTTACAATAGCTACATTTTCTGTTGCATTTTCCAAAGTTTCAAACGGAGGAAATGAGCAATAAACACCATTACAATCACCATATAAACCCTGTTAAATATACAGTTAGGCAGAAGCTAAGATTATAGTAACACAACACGTTTTCCAGGTACACATTTGTCAGTAAAAGCACCTGTAAGACCAACTGGTAAAAAGATCTTTCACTGTAAATAAAGGCACATGAAGGGGTGCCATGATTGATAAAGTTTAGAAACCAGTGGTCTAAAAGTCCTTTTTGTTTTTGGCCAAACTTTGAGCCATCAGATACTTTTAAAAAATGCTTGCCGGTCATAATTTCACTTTTATACTGATACAGGACAGTCCGTTTGCAGCACTTTGAACGTTTGCATGTAAATTAGGCTGTATACTTTATCGCAACAAGAGCAAACTGAGATGACAACTCTTAAACAACGGATGAGGCAGCCTATAAAACAACGGAGCCCATAAAAGATACATAAATACAATTTATGGTTATGCTGCCCTTCCATCTAGCTGCTCTGATTGCTCAAAACATCCATTGCATATTTAATGTAGTATGAAGAGCTGCGTTCTGGACTTGCTCTGTTGGTTCGTGCCAGGTAATGAATTCCCCCTGCTATACCCTGACAAAATTACATTAACTGCAGAGGCCTCATTTATCTTCACATGCTGTGGTGCTTTCATAGAGGAACTTAGTGAGTGTGACAGGGCACCAACACTGTCTGGAACATCTGGGGAATACATTGAAAATCAATGTGATAACTTCCAGGTCTTCAGAGGGCTCAGTATTGTGTTTTGGAAACATATAGTATACTGGTATTTTTAATATATTCTTTATTTAACCAGAAAGGTCCCATTGAGATACAATATCTCTTCTGCCAGGGAGTCCTGGTCAAGATGGACAGCAAAGTAAAGAGTTTCTATACAAGTACAAATAATATCGCAAAGAAAAAAAACATCACAACAACAAACACAAAACATACAGGAATCAGAGGCTAAAAGAATTAAGGCAAATAATAGCACTTCAAGCAACAACACTGTGCCTCATTCATCAAACTTCCTAAGTTTGTTCTTAAATTTGTTCTTGAGAAAGATCCTAAGAAAAGTCTACGTCAGATTCATGACGTGTTCTTAAGCCGAAACAGAATTGTTCCTACCTGTGTTGTTACAACGATGAATCCCATTGTCCTCGCAAATTGAAGGTGTGTGCGAGTTGATAATGAGCAGGTAAACGCCCTGCCAATCCACATAAAAGGGCATGAGACTGCAGGGCCGTGTGCACACACAGTGATTGAAATGCCCGAATGAAAGTCTAAAAAGCCAGCCTCTTGATCATTGATAGGAGTATGAAATACTTGACAAATCTCGCTTTAAGGTTGATTTTCAACAGATAAAAAATGTATGATGCATTTGCGATTAATCGCGATTAAATATTGTAATTGATTGACCGCCCTAATTTTTAAACATGTCAAGAGAAGGTAAAGATTCCAAGTTAAGTATAGCCTCGCAGATCCGTCCAAGCTTGCGGGGCGTGAAAGGAAAGGGCAGATTTACCATGCAGCTCTGCTCGGGTGATTGGAACCATGAGGAGAATTTCCTCTGATGATCTTTAGTGTTATAGCTAATTTGTGCCTTGCTAACAGTAAGAATCATCTGCCATAACACAATGCATTTGTCTATTCAACAACCTGCTGTACCTTGCTGCCTTCAGCACCCATCATATTGAATGCCACAGGAAATATTAATCTTAATGTCAATGCATTATGGCGTAGAAGAAATATGGATTTCTTAATGATAAGCCTCAGTGATATTCAACCTCTGTGCAACACCAGACAGCCTCAGCGACCTTGCTCACTGCACACTGGTGTGATAAATGCCATTGATTACATGATTGAAACATGAGCTCATGGTGGAGGAAAGTTGTGTGGCTGATTTTCAGACCCAACTTCAAAGAAGGTATTTACGGTCACTTGTGTTTCTCAGCCAGTTTCAATCAGTATTTCACTATAACCTCAGTAAGTAGGCATCTGTGTTTCTGATGGACTACCTTTCTTATCGCTTTTGTTTCCTGAAAGAAATTGGTCTGAGACCAAATTTTAGGAGAACGTGTTGTACTGTATTAAGTTTGCCTCGATGGACTGCATCGTGTTCCTGCTTTGAATTTTCCCCAAAGCTCATTCATCACACCTCACAGCAGAACTGTCACATCAAGCATTTGTGAATGCACCCATAAAAGAAAGGAGCTTGGTTTTTAATTGGTGAGAGAAGTTTGTAGTTCAGCGCGACTGCTATATTACAGCTAATTAAAAGCAACGGTGGGCAGTGAAGGGAGACCCTGAAACGTCTTGACGTTGAGTGGGTTTTCCCGAGAGTCGTTCAGCTTACCTTGCAGCGAGTGTGTTTGACGTAGAGTGAGGAGAGCTACAAAAACATTGTTCCTCACAAACAGATTGTTCTTTATAGGCGCTCCCGATAGTGTCTCATGCAGATTTTAAGGGAGTTTGGATTATCACATGTAATAGGAATTGTTCTGCATGGTGCTGTTTTCCCAAATGTCCTAATTATGCAAATGATTCTGCTCACCACATGGGACTAGCAATATGATTTAAATTATCCGAACCATCTGGAAGTCCTTGAACACATCCTCAAAGGCAGCACTGCTGTGTTTGTGATGTGTTTGCCTTAACTTAACTCTGGAAATAAAAGTTGTTCCATTTTTTTTTTTTTTTCTTAAACGTATTCAATTAGTCTGCAGAAAACATGAAAACTATTGCTCTGACTTTGCCTATTTGCTCTACTTGAGGCGGATGTTGTGTGTCACATTGCAGGTTTTTTCCAAGAAAGAAATTGCAAGATATTTGTAGTTAGCTGTGGATATACCCTCAATAGTGGCTTATGGGTTTAATCAAAACATGAGGTTGGTTTCCTCTATCTCAGTCCCACTGCTGAAGCTACTCTTCTTTTGAGTCACTCCAAAATGTCGCCAGTAAAATATTCTCGCCTTTACAGCCCGAGAGTTTCTTTGTCCAGATATTTTGCAACAGAAAAAGCTATTACAATACTTTACATAGTGTTCTTGTTGCAGTGCAGCTCTTCATTTATCCCCTTCACACCTCACTCAGAACACCTAGAATTGAATTCTGGTTTAAAGGAACAGGGTGTAACATTTGTAATGTGTTTATTCAGAAAAAAAAGCTGAGCACCATGATACCTAATCCTTAAAAAAGTGATTTCATTAAAGGAACAGTGTGTGACATTTTGGGGGGTCTATTTGCGCAAATGGAATATAATATGCATAACTGTGTTTTCATTAGTGTATAATCACCTGAAACTGAGAATCGTTGTGTTTTTGTTAGCTTAGAATGAGCCGTTTGTATCCCTCTTCACGGAGTTGGCCATATTTCGACAGTAGCTCAGAATGGACAAACCAAACACTGGCTCTACAGCCTTTTACGTTTTTACGTTACCTGAAGGCCACCGTAGTTCTCCGACACGCTTGTGAAACCGAGGTAACGTAAGCTGTAGGATGCAAAACCTATTAACACAAGCTGCCATCTGACTTCCGTTGCTCCTAAAGTAGTATTATTATGGGAAGGATGGACTCTGAGCAAGGTGAACGGCAGTACCACAGTTTTGCACTCAGTGGCTCACATTACCGCAGACTTGGAAAGAGAGGGTGAACGGAGGGGTGCTCAGAGGGGTGCAACCACACCACTAGATGCCACCAAATCCTACACACTGTACCTTTTAAGAGGTGTATTTTCAAATGCATCATGGAAGAAATTCATAACTTTTTAATAATGTTATCTCATATTAGGAGTGCGTGATTGGGATAAAACTCTCTATCGCACTATATAGTTTTATATTATGATGAGAACTTGCTCACACTGTCGTTCTCTTTGACAGAATCTTCTGGAGAAGTCAGCAGAGAAGGAGACTCGTCAGGAGTACGCCCTGGCCATGATTCAGTGCAAAGTGCTGAAGCAACTCGAGAACCTCGAGCAGCAGAAGTATGACGACGAGGACATCACCGAGGACATTAAGTTCCTGCTGGAGAGGCTGGGAGAGAGCGTGCAAGATCTCAGGTACCAAGTCGATTCCATTTTTCATGCTCAAAAAACATTAATTTTCAGTCACGAGTCGTTCTGCAAAAACGTATGTGATAGCCTGCAAAAATAAATGCTTGGAACAAATCTGTATAGCGCTGTACATGAATCTGGTACATCTTTATGAAGTTAGTCTATTTTCTGAAGACATGTTTCTGATTATTTTGAATGCTGCATTGCCTTCATGTGTGCATGACCTTGAGATATTATCTGCACTTTAAGTATGTTCTACTGAACCGTATGCCGTAGCCTTCACATCACCGCTCTTCATAACATCAATTGCAAGAATGCAGCTATGTTTGCTGAGGGATGAATAAAAAGTGATCCTTGGACTCTCCTCTTTACTTGTTGGAAAAAAAAAAAACATTTTCATGTTCTATATATTTCTTTTTTTTATCAACAGCTCATTTGATGAGTACAGCTCTGAACTCAAGTCCGGCCGCCTGGAATGGAGTCCTGTTCACAAGTCTGAGAAGTTCTGGCGTGAGAACGCCGTCCGCCTGAATGAAAAGAACTACGAGCTCCTCAAGTAAGATGAAGAATGTATTGTAGCAAGACACGAGGGCACAACATGTGCTTTATCATACATTAAGATGTTGCCATCAGAGAAGTAAATTAAAGGAACAGTGTGTAACAGTTAGCGGGATCTATTGGCGGTAGTGGAATATAATATGAATAACTATGTTTTCTTTAGAGTATAATCACCTAAAAATAAGAATCATTGTGTATTCTGAATTTGAATGTGAGAACTGAAATGAAAAGATGTGATTTCATTCTGAATCTAATTTAATGTGAATTTTCCTCTCTTAAGCTGCATATGAAAATGAGGCTTTTACTAGCTTGCAAACCCGCTAAACTAAGATGGTTAACATGCTAAACATTGGAAGTGCTAAATATCAGCATTTTAGCATCGTCATTGTGAGAACATTGGCATGCTGATGTTAGCATTTAACTCAAAGCACCGCTGTGCCCAAGTACAGCCTCACAGAGCTGCTAGCATGGCTGTAGACTCTTAAGTCTTGTTTCTGTGAACAGTTTGTAAGTCGCATATGAAAATGAGACTTTGAAAGATGTAGTACAGTTTCGCAAATTGAAAAATATATCATAATATGTATATCATATTCATTTTAAACAGTTTTTTAATTAATCAAAACCAAAACCTAATTTTTTAAATTGGAAAAAAGTGAGAATTACGAATTAATTCTTAAATTTAGATTATAGTCGGTATTAAAGGTGCTGTGTGTAGGATTTGGTGACATCTAGTGGTGTGCTTGTCAATTGCAACCAACTAAGTACCCCTCCGCTCACTCCTCTCTTTCCAAGTTTGCGGTAACATGACCCGCAAATCGCAAAACCATGGTAACGCCGTTCGCCTAACTCAGAGGCCATAATTACACTACTTTAGAAGGAACGGAAGTCTGACGGCAGCTGGCGGTACCACGGTTTTTGCACTTTGCGGCTCACGTTACCACAGTTTCACGAGCGTGTTGGAGAACTACGGTGGCCTATAGGGTAACGTAAAAACAAGAAAGGCTCTCTCTAGAGTCAGCGTTTGGTTTGTCCGTTCTGGGATACTATAGAAACATGGCGGAGCAACATGGCGGACTCCGTGAAGTTGACCTGCTCCCTGTGTAGATATGAAGGACTCTAAGCTATCAAAAACACAATGATTCTTAGTTTCAGGTGATTACACACTAATGAAAACATAGTTATGCATATCATATTCAATTTCTACTAATAGATCCCCCGAAATGTGACACACTGTTCCTTTAAATGTCACTGGTTACATATTGAGTTCTATCTCAGGTTTTACTTTTAACAGCTACTGAAAAGCCACACACTCACCAGCAGCAGGTCTGATGATTGCACAGCCTCTTAACATTGTACTATCTCTTGTTGTGTGTGTTTGTGTCCAATTTAAGGACTCAGATCACAAGAGATAAAAACATCAATTTGTGTCTGTGTTCTTTGTTATTCCACTCACACACTGTTGGGGCTACTGACATTCAGTAAAAATCCTGATCTCTTCATCACCTCATTGTCTCATCCCCGTCCTCTTTCTGTAATCAGCTGAGGCATCATCTCAGCTTAACGTACCCTCCCTCCTTATTAGCCGCTCTCCCGACTCACCCCCATGCTTTGTCTCACTTTGAACCCAGAGGTGTCTCTTATTCAGATGCCTTTTATCTTATGTCCTTGGATTTAGAGTTTTAGAGTTCTCGGGTTTTAAAGCAACATTAACCTTGGCTTGTCAGAAAGATCAGTGCATTTCTACATCCAGCACGTCTGCAAGGAAAAAAGAATCTCAGCTAATCTATTTATCTTATAAAGCTTTCTCTGAAAAGTCTTTGCCTGGAAGCATTTGAGAAATATGTGATTTTCAGAGTGAATAATGAGTCTCGCTTTTCAATGCAGACGGACCTTGCCATTCAAATGCCTCCTCTTTTGTCTGCCTTTCCTCAATAGGATCTTGACAAGGCTGTTGGAGGTGTCTGATGATCCTCAAGTCATAGCGGTGGCAGCTCACGACATCGGCGAGTACGTGCGGCATTACCCGCGTGGCAAACGGTAAGGCATGTTTCTGTGGAAACCAATTAGTATCAAAGCTTAAAGCCAGTATGTGTAGAATTTCTGAGCCCACTCAATTCCATTTTTACCCAAAGTTGATATGTAACAGTACCAGTGTTTCTGTGCTTGCACATACTTTTCTCTGGTCACACCATTTACTGTGTTATCACCTGCATTATGTCTGTTTTCCTCTTCAAAGCACTATCCTTTGATAAGGCCAGTGACCCATCATAAGATACATAGAACATTTCAGTCAGGCTGGATTCAATAACCTGGCGCTGGACTACTGAATGACCTGAGCATGAAAATAGCACCTGTTTTCTTTGTGGATAAAGGCTTTGTCCCATTATTCCTCCTTTTTCAGGGTGATTGAGCAGCTGGGTGGAAAACAGCTGGTGATGAATCACATGCACCACGAGGACCAGCTCGTCCGGTACAACGCGCTGCTGGCCGTGCAGAAGCTCATGGTCCACAACTGGTATGAACACACTCGTATCTTCGTTGATGTCATGCATTCAGATGTTGTCATGAGGGAAACTAGCCCTTAAAGTTTTAGTTGAACGAGGCGTTCTGACATTAAATAACAACCCCTACGTGTGCATACACAGGATTAAAGGCTCTCACGGGTGTTTTTCATTTATTTTGGCTGATTAGACGTCTGCTTAGGTTGAAGTTGGGCGGAGATATGCTGGGAATTTTGCGAGGTTAATGGACTGTGTACTGATAACATTGATGAAACTATAATTTGCACCAACAAAGCCAACAGGAGATTCACAGAGATGTCGCTAAAGCTCAGTTTGTACACACCTATACAGTCCTTAAAAAATGTCAAATCAAGCAAAATAATTGAAATCACCCATGTGGGTGGATCATGTCAAGGCCTTTAAAGATGATCTCAGATACTTATTTGTGTTTACTTCATCCGTATTCAACTGTTAAAGTCTGTAGTTGTTGCTTCGTTCAGTGACGTCCCACTGGTCACAACTTACCAACTGGCTAACTGACTGTGTCTTTTGTTATTCATGGAGAATACAAAGAGAAAACATATAGAGGACAAACATTTGTTTTCTTCACACATCAAGGCGGAGTAGTGAGTCCGTTTTGATTTGATGCTGTTAATCAGTTGATGTCACATAGAAGTGATGTACATCATCTGAAAGCTGGGAACCTGAAGATTTATTTGAGACGCAGCTCAGCACTGTGTGGAGCTCGCTGTTACCATGGAAATGAACGGCTAGTGAGGGTGCGTGGTCGTACGTGCTGCTCCGTGGCCAACATGGCGGCTCGTTTGGAAACTTTCTCTTTTATTACGAAACTAGTTCAGAGAAATGTGTTTTTGAAAACATTTGCGGTGAGAAATAAGGCACGCAGTTGCTGAATCTGATTTCATTTTAGATCGACAGCGGTTAGTTTAAACGTTTTTTGGTAGTTACCAGAAGCGGCGAGTAGCCATTCACTTTGGTTTGTGGGATGAGTAGTTCCATCACTCTTAAAATAATTATGTACACAGTCTTGTACTTTTGCCTTTTTTTCCATTTTCCAATTTCTTTTTTGCTCTGAATCAGATGTTTTATGGTCACGATTGATCTCGTAGCTAGTTGACTTGGTTCCATGCTTAAAACTCGTCACATAAGGATTTCCTTAAATGTCAGTGGAGTAAATGAATGAGAACTGGAGTCGTTCAAAAAGTGGACGGTCACAGTTGAGCTTGACATTTTTGGAACATGCGCTTATTCACTTTTTGCTGAGAGCTAGACGAGAAGATTGATACCATTTTCATGTCTGTATATATATTAGAGCTGTCCCAGATACCATTTCTGGGCTTCAAAGCTTTGGTGGGAAATATTTGAAGGTATTCGAAACTTCGGGGCAATACCACTGCTGCCGCACTACTACACACTTACGCACCTCTACACACAACAAACGACGGTATCCATCTGAGAATAACTACTAATAATTAATGTTGAATAAGAATAATGTTGTGGGGTTATTCCTTATTTCATTGGCTATTTTGGAATTTATACATTATATTTATATATATATATATATATATATATATATATATATATATATATATATATATATATATATATATATATATATATATATATATATCAATCGATCAACCGTAACATTAGGACAGCATGAGCACCCTGACCGGTCTGCAGACTCTTAACCCTCAAATATCGATCTCAGTATCTGCCTTAAATGTCCTCTGTTCAAATCTCTCCCCAGCACCATTACAAACTCTATATGTTTTATTTACTGAAGCGCTGGTCAATACTTCAGCTTTAATTTTAAGACACCACTCCTCACATTTTCTCCAAACACTCAACATGCCCATCATCTTTGTGTGTTTTTTCTGTCAACTGGCTTGCTTGGAAACACAAAAAAATCCTCAAGCAACAAGTGAAAATGTGTTTGATTTTGCTGCCACTATCTAAAACACACTCTGCTCCCGGAGCAACTGTGGATGGACGTATTGTGTTTAATATCACAGTGTAGTGCTGGTTTCCCGTCTAAGTGACCTTAATGTTCTGTGTAAACTGTACGTTCACTGAAGTGTGGGCAGAAGTTTATTTATCCACTGGAGCACAAAAGCTTTTCAGTCTTGTTTGAGTGACGGTGAAGAAAGAGAAGCAGATTCCCATTATCGAACCTTACAATCGAAAGCAAGATGCATTTTCCCCATCTCAACGTGAATCCTGCAACTTCATATCTAAGATAGATTTTTTTTTTTTTTTTTAAATCTATAATAACATCTCGCAGTCTGAAAAATCAGATAACTGTTGTAGAAAGAGAACAGGCTGATGCAGGGTTAATGCCATGATTTGAGAAGTTTTTTAAAGCCCAGAGATATTAGAAAATATATACACTATCTGGCCATGCGTTGAATCCCAGAAATCTCATGTTGTTTTATTTATCTGCAATATCAGAGCAAAGTAATAGAAAGATGGTGATAAATTAAAATGAGGGAAAGTAGAGGGACGAAAGATGAAGTAATGAAATAAAGTATGCAGGTAAGATAAGAAAAAGCTGAGCGCTTCATACAAATATCTAAAAGCAGGAATTAAACTTGCATATGAATTAAGCTGAAGCTATTTTAAATTTAGTTTTAGTCTTAAGACGAAAACGTTTATTAGTTTTAGTCACATTTGAGTCTTTTTTTATCCTTCATAGTTTTGGTCTTGTTTTAGCCGACGACAACTCCAAACATTTTCGTCCAGTTTTATTCGCCAAAAAGTCAGCACTGTTTAGTCAAATTTAGTCAATTTGTTTTCTCTATTCATTGTTTTAGCTATTTTTTTGTCTTAGTCGTGTGTCAAATGTCCTTTTTAGTCATCGATTATATTGAACATTTCAGTCAATCTGTTCTAGCCGAAACCAATAATTTTGTAACTTTAGCAAAATTTATTTCACAAACAATTTTATCTTATAATTATCTGATGAAAAAAACATGGGTTGAATGATTAAGAATGCAGCTTTGCAGACATTTACTCCGAGTCCTCCTGACTGCGCTCATTAGTGATGCGCGTTTCAGTCACACCGACCGGTCCATTATGAGAGCCAATCCGCACCACGTTAATCTACCACCCTAACCCGTCCCGCAAACCGCCAACTTTATGCATTATCGTAGCACAAGTCAGGACTGAGGAGAAAGAAAGAGACAGACTGAGAGCCGCTGCTGCAGCACGGGGTGTGAGTGAGAGACCGAGAGACACCGAGACTGTGAGAGACTGCGACTGTGAGAGAGCCAAGAGAGACTGAGACCGAGAGAGACCGAGAGAGACCAAGAGAGACAGTGAGAGACTGAGAGAGACGAGAGAGACCAAGACTGAAACTGTGAGAGACCGAGAGAGACCGAGACTGAGACTGAAACTGTGAGAGACCGAGAGAGACAGAGAGAGAGACCGAGAGAGTCCGAGAGAGACCGAGAGAGACTGAGAGAGACCGAGAGAGACCAAGAGAGACCGTGAGAGACTGAGAGAGACTGAGACTGAAACTGTGAGAGACTGAGAGAGACCGAGAGAGAAAGTGAGAGACTGAGAGAGACTGAGACTGAAACTGTGAGAGACTGAGAGAGACCGAGAGAGACTGAGAGAGACTGAGACTGAAACTGTGAGAAACTGAGACTGAAACTGTGAAAGACCGAAAGAAAAAAAAGATTGTTGACGAACATATTTCGTCGTAGTTTTAGTTGATGAAATTAACACTGATGAATTGTCTGAGTTGAAAACTGATGAAAAATTCAGTACACGCCTTTATACTCAATAGAAAGTTGACATGGTTTTATGGATATTTCATCACTCAGTTTGTTTTTTCAGCTACCTGAAAGCAGCAGCACGTCATTTACCAGCACGACAGCCAAATCACATCTGAAGACATTCATCTATTCTTGTGTTTTATTTCCCTTCTACTCCTTATAAGTCTTTACTCGCCTACGCCTTCCCCTCTGATGAATCCAGATTCATGCAGCTCTTCAGCCGTGCTGACGCAGCAGGACAATGATTGATATCTTTTTGTGTTGAAATGGTTTGAAAACAGAGACAATAACATAAATACTTGAGCAATGATATTCATGTCAGTTTTGTCTGTTATGTGCTGGCTGCTTTTCCACCGGTTTGTCTACCTCGACAGGACGTACTTAGTGAACGTTTGTTATGTGTCAAGGTTGTTTTGTCACATTGGATTATGTGCTGTCTACACTCATTGCCTTCATGAAGACAGATGTGTGTGAAACTTTCTGCAAAATGAGGAAAACGCTGAAGCTGATGCTAAAAAGAAATGTATTTTTGGAAAAAGGTGAGGTGTCATTTACCAACAAACTGAAGATGTTTTCAAAGCAGCTCACCACACCCGCTGTCACCTTGAGTGGGTTGCCTTATCGTTGTTTCCATGAGATCTTCTCCTCCTTACTTACTGAAGGCCCCTGCTGTCATGACAACAGCACAGATGAATGCGTGAACTGAGAAACTATTCTTATTTATAATTTTGCCCTTCAGTCTGCTTTGAAAGGTTTTTTCCTCTCACGTGTTTGCGGTGCTTGAAGTTGTGATAGAATGGTTTAAGTCCATCAGCTATTGAGAGTGTGGTGGACTGTACTCGGTGTGCAGACTGAAACACAGCCCTTCTGCAAGTCCACAGTTTTCATGGAAATTTCATATTTATTATTAGATTGCATTTCATACACTAGCCTGGCTATTAGGGACAGCAAAATACCCAGATTTCTGTTCAAGATCACTGTGCACTCCAGCCAGAGAGGGAGTGAGAAAGATGTGGAAAATGGACCTTGGTTATTTCTCTCTAGCTCTCATTTTACTGAAATTATCACTGAACATAATGTACTGTTGATTTCCAGTGACTGAATGCTATTTATTTCATGGATAATTTTGACTTTATTTGTATTTTTTTACATTATAGTTGATACAGCTTCTTAAAAACGAACAAAATGTGCTCTACTTTTTAGGTTTTACAAACCGAAAAAATACAGTATTCAGGTGATTTTTATGACGATAATCCGATAAATCTGTATATCTAATCTTACTGTTTTTTCTCTTTTTCAAATCCTAAATTAGACTCTTTTTTAAATATGTCACAAATAGACAGCATGAAAATGGGAAACGTTTGCTGAAATTTTCAAATCTTAGTTTTATCTGATGTTCACCTAGTTTCAAGAAATCACATGAAAGAAATGGTTGAATGTCAGCATTGAGTTTATTAGAGATACACCATTTTGGGTATAGACCTTCGTCAGCCATCAATTCACAATGAAACATCACATCTTCATACTAAAGTGACTCATTGTAGGAAAAGAAATGAAAATGGCTCTATAAACAATTGGATGTGCAATGCAAAATAAGTCTTTTTTTATTATTTTTTTAAGGGTGTCCAAACCACATATACAAACTGGGAAGATCTTCATAACCTGAAGAAAAACTAATTATTGTGGATTTTAACAAATCAATGTGCTGCAGCGATGCAAAAGACAGAACCCCTCCATTATTTCAATAGTGTTCAGCACAAAAGAACCAGCTGATGGTGAACACATTTTGGAGACGCAGGTCCTGCATTTGAGAAGAATGACCCGGATATCCGTCATGCCTATAATGGCAAGTTGCTGTGTACCAGGGAGAGAGTTTGGTCTGCAAACCCACAGCTGTTTGAGTTTTTAATAGGGCTGTCAATTGCTATTAATCGCACAAACGTACATAGTTAATCGCTATTAATCACATGATTGTCCATAGTTAATCGCGATGAATCACAAATTAATCAGACATTCTGTTCAAAATGTACCTTAAAGGGAGATTTGTCAAGTATTTAATACTCTTATCAACATGGGAGTGGGCAAATATGCTTGCTTTATGCAAATGTATGTAAATATTTATTATTGAAAATCGATTAACAACACAAAACAATGACAAATATTGTCCAGAAACCCTCACAGGTACTGCATTTAGCATAGAAAATATGCTCACATCATAACATGGCAAACTCAAGCCCAACAGGCAACAACCCTTCAAAGCGACCCCTTTGAAAATGGCCATGCCAGTTTTTCCTTGACAACATTTTGAGTAAGTTTTGAGCGTTATTTAGCCTCCTTTGCGACAAGCTAGTATGACATGGTTGGTACCAATGGATTCCTTTAGGTTTTCTAGTTTGAGATGATATCAGCTTCTTGACATCATATCATATCATTAAAACTGAGCCCGTTACAACCTAAAAATCGCAAGTTGCGTTAATGCGTTAAAGAAATTAGTGGCGTTAAAACGAATTTGCGTTAATGCATTAACTTTGACAGCCCTAGTTTTTAATAATGTAAACAGTTACTACTTGCCGTCACAGGCTGCAGGCTACGTGTGCACCTATATGCAATGCATTTTAAATTAGGTTGTTAAGGCGTGTATATTGATACTTTGTTATTTTATTTATCATCCATTTATCTTTTGATGAACCCGATCACTTCCTATCCCACTTCATTCAGATTGATGATGAATCGCATTGTAATTTGAAAGCTTAAACTTTGTGTAATTCATAATAGTTTAGGTATTTCCTTATATAGTCTTTGATTTAATCAGTAATTTCCGGGACTTATTATGCTGTGTAGGTATTAATTTCCTCCAGCAGCTGCAGGTGCGTACATCAGAAAGCGCCCTCGCTGCAGAAGGATGAGCCAGACTTCATAACTCTGGCTCAGCCATCTGCCTTTATTAACTCCCTGGTGGTATTCTGAATCAACACATAGCTGCTGTTTGCAGACCAGCTAAAGGTTACCGCTGACAACTTCAGGGAAGTGTGGGGATTGTTCATGCTGATATTCTCCGTGTGAGTAAGTTCTTATAGAGGATTGTTATGTGAAGCTCAGAGGCTTAAACCCTGTTGAGTTTGATAACTTTGAATTAATCCACAGCAGGTGTGAGGGATGAAGTTCTTTGGAGGTTTTAATTTCTACCAGAAACAAAAACTGATGTATCCGTCTTTAATTAACTTCATTCTAATGAGTGAAATCCTCAGGTGTAGATGCAGACTTTTGACCCTCGAATCACTGCGCATACCTGCTCGTCAACAATGAGATGAAACGGGAATCTGATGAGTGGTATTTTGACCTGAGACAAAAATGGAAACATGCCGAACTTAAAATCTCTATGAATCAGAAAGAATATTTAGCTGCTGTCTTTTTACTGTAAATACTGAAAAATGACAGCCTGTAAAAAGAAAAGGGTTTTATAACAGGGTTCCTACATGGTATGGAAAAGTATGGAATTTGATTTTAGTAATTCCCTCTTCTGTTTTCTAAAATATAAAATTCTGAATTTTATAATAATAAGTTGATCATACAAGCAGAGTGTTTTTCATGCTGTTTGGAGCAGCCAAAATGTTTACCACCGTGTGAGATCCCGAGTGAGCTTGATGTCGTCGTAGGCAAAGCAAGAAGTAGGCATTGGTGTGCGACTGAACGCGCACTCCTACGCAGAGCTGCCTCTACGCCTGTACGTCACAGCGAGGGCCGGTGCGTTCGTAAAGGCGAGTCTCTTTATACCACAGGGGTGTAAAGTGAAGAAGCAGCACTTGCCCCTCCCTCACCACCACTGAGGTGCCCTTGAGCAAGGCCCTTAACCCCAACCGCTCCAGTGGAGCTGCTCAGTAGCCAGCAGATCTGACAGTGGTTGTATTGGGCAGCTTCCAGATGTGAATGCGTAACTTGTGTGAATGTGATCAGCATAGTCACAGTTTGAACTTTAAGGTTGGGGGTTCACAAACCTAGAGGGAATGAAATGTGTACAACACAGAGAGGTCTAGTGTATTGGGATGCTGTATGTAGCCTACATATTACACCGTGTCTTAACTGAATGCGATGTTACTGAGCGTCAGCGTCACCTATTATCTATACGATATTTATATATACCGTATATACGATACCTCCTCATATCACTACTTAAACCTAAATAAGGTGGCAGCTGCTGGAGATCACCTGAAAGTTTCCTACTTGTTGTTGGTGATATTTCATTCAGTACAAATGTAGGAAGATGGAAAGTATCACCCATCTTCTAAGTGGTTACGTCTCCAGTGGGATCTCGAGCGCACAGCTGATGGGCACACGGTTTGTTTACATGCCGTAACAGTAAGGAACATAGTTTCCATCATCAGAGCCTTTTTGATCTTTAGGTTCGTGAGAGGCGTTTGATATTTCTAGCAGTAAGGCGAGTGCCACGATATCATATCATATGTCATTTAAATGTTACTGCTAAGGAGAAACCTGAAGAAGAAATGTGACCTTTCAAAAATAATGGTATTATATTTCAGCATTTACATCATGTATGAGTCAGAAGCTCGTATTCTGAAAGTGAGAAAGTCAGTTGAATCTTAGTACTTCGGCTGACATTAAAGGATATTGAAGGACCTAATCCCAACCCAATAATCAGATGAATGGGAATTGAAAAACATACAAAGGAACAGTTTGATACCACTCCCATGTCTGTCTGTTCAACATGAAGCTGAACTGTAAAGCTCACGGATCACTCACTGGTGACTAATGGCCAAGAAATAGTCTGATGCACAGCTGAATTGATTAATCAATTTGTCAATTGGCAGAAAATCAAGCAGCAACTATTTTGATAACCCAACCATTCTCTGGTCCCAGCATCTCCAATGTGAGACGCTGGGATTCTCTTCTCATCTAACTCTCAGCAAGAAAGGAAGGCCTTCAGGTGGCTGGGAATTCAAAAGCATCCTTTACAGCATGAAGTGGGTTTGTGTTGGGAGTGGTGAGGTGTAATTGATTGTACTTTGTTTCACAGGGAGTACCTGGGAAGACAGCTCCAGTCCTCTGATCAGCAGCAGGCTCCGGTCGTGGCCGCCCGAAGCTGAACTGTTCCTGTGTGTTTGTGTGTCACTACTGTGTGGATGAGCGCATCCTGTATGTACATTGTTCTTTGCCATTTTAATAATCAGCTGTTCATTTTGTGTAATGACTTGAAATCCAAACGGTCAATCTGCACCCCTAAATGAACCTCGATGTTACCTGATTTGACTGTCGTGCTTGGTGTCGTGCCCTCTCCGCTAAAGTGATGTGTGGTGATTTGAAGTCGCACTTAATGTCTGTGATAATGTACAAAACTGCAACTTATTTAAGTCTTAAAAAAATGTATGTATCCAAATAAAGATGCTTCTCTATGGTGTTCCTGTGTTGTCTTGAGATTTACTTGATTAGATTATTGAGGGTTTTTTTTTTTTTATCAGACCTTATTGCTCTCAAATAGTGAAAGAGGCACATGTGAAGACTGAGGCTGAACAACATTTCTTTTTTCCTTTCAAGTGATTTGTTTTTACGTTTACTCTCGTCTGCCTTCAGGCTCAAGTTGATTATAACCTTCATCTGTTCATCCTTCAAACTCTGCCTGTAGTAGGGAGTCAAAAATATCTTATGAAAAGATGATTAAGAAATGATTTACATTTCAGTGCTCTGTTGTAAAGTGAAAAATGGAAGCAATGCAAAGGTTTGTGTCTATTTTAGGACTTGAAATACAACTGTAGCACTGTAAATCAGAAGAAAAAAAAGATAACAGCCTGTTTCCTATTGGGTGTACAAAAACATAACTTACATGGAAATGAATGTGCCTCCACCTCCTTTCACTTTCACAGTTATAAAAGAAATATATACTCAGTGGTCACTTTATTAGGTACACCTGTGCAATTAAATACAACAGCTCTGCCTTACGAAGTTAGTCATGTTTTTGGTGACATTAAAATGTGTAAATTAATATATTTATTATTTAAGTCATAGATAAAGCTGGTGTTTTACTGGACTGCATTATATTTGTTTGTCCTATTAATATACATTAAGGGGGCAGAATATTGGAATATAATGCAGTCCAGTACAACACCCTCACTAACTATGACCTCAGTGCTAAAACATCTAATTTAATTAACTATGTAAATAAAATAAAACTGACCTTGGGCTTTGGGAAATTGTGATGACCATTTTCTGATATTTTCAAATGATGAAGATAATCTTTAGTTGCAGATATGCAGCAACCTTTCCTGAGAACGAGTCTCTCCAGGCTTCGTTCAGTTCGTGAGTGCTCCTATCAGAATTTAAATTGAATTTGAGGTGTTTGACCTCTGTTCATCCGACCTTGACGGTACAAGGGTTCTTCAGTCCATTCAGCGCACACTGCAGTTGTAACAATCAGTATAATTTGCATAAAAACAGATTCTTCCTGCGGGGGTAAGGGTCAGCTGTTTGAATGTGTTTTGACTTCTGTAATAGGAGGTGTTGAGAAGGGACCTACTGAGTGCTGCATGTGATTGTTCTCTTTAATGAAACTCTGAATAACAATACAGTTTATTCACCAACACATTTGTATGGAAAGCCAGTCTATTCTTCTGTCAACCATTCATCATCAAATACCCCTATAAAGAGAAGCTGACAGAGGCAAAGGGGCCATATATTATAAAATTGAAGTTAATTTATGATATCGATCCTTACGAATTAGGAAGACCTTGACAGTTTGCCACCCATTACAGACATTAATGTGTTTTGGCGTGAGTGAACACCTGCCAGCAGTTCAAAATATGTTAATCTTTTGAAGTCGATGTCCAGTTTACAAATGGGTAGGTTTATGATATAAGATATAAAAAGCCAAATGCCAACTACACAACCATCCGGACAAAGATAAGCTAGTTAATATGCTAACGGAATACTAACAAAACGTCGGCTAATACCGCAAAATGAAACCCATAACGTGAGCCTACCTCTGTGTCTGACTGTATGCTATGTATACTACAATTCGGCTTTTGAATCTTATTCACTATGCAGTGTTTTCTGTTATCTTTTGACACTTGCAGTAAACAGCCAGCGGATGGCACTCTTACCCTTTATCCTCCAAAAATGGCTGTCGTGACATCAGTTTCCCATTCCCTATTAGTACATACTGTATTCTAATAAGCACTTTTATTGCGCTGCATATTTTTGGGATTATCAAAGGGGAACTCTACTGATTTTACACATCAAAGTGTGTTTACAGGTCTTGGCGAGTACTACGGTACATGTGATTAAGGCTGTATGAAGACTTTTGTGGTTCCAGAGGGAGCTGCACAAAATCTGGTGAGCTGCCTCAAGTGATGTCACTTGAGTCAGCATCGGTTGGGGCTGAAGGCTACAATCCTGGAAATGAAAAAAATAAAACATCTAGGGGTGTGGAGTTACAAAGAAGTTTACCAGACCTCTGTAGCCTGCTCCTCATCTCTGCTTGAGGCTACTGGCTCGAGGCTGCATTAGCCAATACTATCATAACACACAGTGGGCAACCTCTGGGTCTGAAAAGTGAAGCCGGTGCAGAAGTGCCTTAAACTTGCATTCTTTCTAATAGCCAGCAGGGGGCAACTCTGGTTGCAAAAAGAAGTCTGATTGTACAGAAGTTTGTTACCCCTTTCACACCCAGGACTCAACCAGGGTTGAACCAGGGTTGACTGTGTGTATGAAAGGGTTAACCCGCGTTGACTGACTTGGCTTCGCGACCCAGGTCGAGAGGTGGATCAGACCAGGGTCGCTAACAATCATGGGCGGGACAAACCTATTCGGTTGCAAGTGAGGGTGCACAGTCGTGACGCAACTGTCACAGGTCAAACAAACGGAGTGACAGCAGCATGAATTATTTCACTCACCTAAATTCCCGAAAATGATATCTGTCGCCTGTCCCATTCTGTTATAAATGAACAAACCCAGCCCCAGTTCATTACATTATCGAGCAATTAGCGAACCTCATGAAATATAAACTCATTTTATTATGTCTGGACAAGCTCTCACATTAGCCAACAGCTGACACATGTCTAGCTGAACAACTTTAGTCGCCCTAATATATGAAGCAAATCTTTTCTTAGATGGTGGAGTGAGTGAAATATACATTTCAGTCTTAAGAAGTTTCTAATAAATAAATAAAATAATAAATGTTGCCTATATTATCATATTAGATAGCACAGTGCAGTCTAATATAATGATAAATGGGTACTGTAGATAGACAGAGGAAGAAAGGATCATGTTGATGAATAGATACTGTCAATCTGTATGTTGTCTGTATCTTTTTGCACACATATAACACATTGATGATAGCGCTAACATCTCTTCTCTTTGTAATCCTCCAGAGGTGTAAACCTTTTAATATTCAATATGTGTAGGCGATCATGAAAAAAGTTCCCATGTGCAACAAGATCTGCACTAAACAGACATTAGTATTTACAACAGCTAGTGTCTGCTGCTGCTTACATGTGAGGCAGCCAGATAGCAGCAGATACTCATGGGTAATCTGCCTCCAGATGCCTTCAGTGCTGAAGTTAAACGGAAGTCATATTATCTTTCTGAAAAACAAATCTGTTTTTCAAACTTTCCAAACAGACACCTCCACATTCTCCTGACTGTCACGTCTTTACCTTGGTAGATAAAGAGCTCCCATTCAACATGAACACCTACAGTTTTTCTTGAGCATGTAACTTGTCCTTCAACTCGATTAGTAAGCATTCAATTCAGGTTTCAGTCTTTGATGCACTCGTCTCTCATGCTTTTGACGCCTAAAAGGTGTGGAGAGCTGGGGATGTACGCAGAGTCAATATTTATGTAGAGGCTCACTGGCTGCAGTCGCCTCGCCCTGCTTTTGCTCTCCGAACGCTATTTAAGTGGCGGGCACTCTGTGGTCCCTGTGCATGCTCACCTGCAACAACTGAGTGAACTCTGGACCCTGAAACAGATGGGTTTTCTTCCCCCACTGCTTTCTTTTATTATGCTACCCACATTTCTTGTTCAGGGTTAAGGCAGACTGTTTGTGTGCGCAGTCAGTCTCTGGTTGTGGGATTATAGATCCAACTCCCCTGAGGCAATGGTTGTTTTCTATCTTGCCTCAACTTTTCAATTCAGTTTTGTTCCCTCTCAAGGTTTTTCTTGTCCAATGTTTCCGGTTCGGAAATCGTTTGTGTTTGACATCTTCGTCTGCCCAGCCTGGCAGACTTGTTATATTAGCTCACTGAGAGAAGAGCGTTGTTGCCTTGCTTCATCGATCAAATCCCTTTGCTCGTGTAACCATGGGTCAGAGACTGTCCGTTCCCATAGTGACAATCAAAACAGGACACTGTCGACAGAAGCTGCATCTAAAGGAGAATCACAAATACCAGAGAATTTACAGCTCACTCTGCCTCACAATAATGTGTCTGTGTGTAACATTAAGCTGTGTTATCTCGTGCTGGACCTGTGCCATTTGGACACTGGAATTACCCAATTCCCAAGGTTTTTCAGAGCTGTACCTCCTTTCCGCTCATGATGGAGTGTAGGCGCACCGTAATCATTGTCTCACTGGGCTGTGTGCCGTCACAGGATGTTAGAGTTTGTACTGAACCATCCTTGTAAATTACAGTTTGTTCTTTTTTAAACACAATCAGTAAAATCTGGTTTAAGAATCCACTGTTCCTGAAGTGTCACTGGATCATCTAATAGTGATTTTGGACGCAAATAGTACTGAGGAAGTCTGTGTCGTATACCATTTTTTGGGTTTCGAAGCTTCGGTGAGAAATATTCGAAGGTATCCGAAACTTGGCATCGCGGCGTGGCGCGGCAGGATGATATGTTCACTGTTAGCTGCCAGCCGCAAGCTCAGCTGTCGCCATGTTGAGAGCCGTGCGGAGGCCATAGAAAGGCTCTCAATCTCGCATTGAGCACCTTTAAGAAATAGTTCCACAATTAATAAAATATAAGTTGGTTAAGTTTTCTGAAATTTTGTAGTCTACATATAGTGTATATACAGTGGCATCTTTCTATATGTATTTGTACATACTGTGTTTTAGCATCTTTCAGCTCATTGTTTTGGTTCTGATAAACCCAGCTATCCACTATACCTGCTCAGCACCAAACAGCAGACAGACACAGTTAGCGACAAGCTAGTGAACATACACTGCAGCGGAGCATTTAGCAGCCATAAAGAGCCAAATGTTTCCGTTGTTCGAGTTGGTGGAGACCAAAACTGAGCTAGAAGGAGAGTGACTATTGGACTTACATTCACCATGTGTC
The DNA here is from genome assembly GCF_015220745.1 of Sebastes umbrosus. Taxonomy (NCBI): domain Eukaryota; kingdom Metazoa; phylum Chordata; class Actinopteri; order Perciformes; family Sebastidae; genus Sebastes; species Sebastes umbrosus. Next base: position 12,493,578 of record NC_051280.1, on the reverse strand, counting down.
CAGAAGCACTACTCCAAATAAACGATCATGTTGCTCCATGTGTGCTGGATGTGTAAACGGGCAGTAGTTTGCTGACATGTTGCCATATAAACTTTACAAGGTCATAATACGTTAAATGGATTTTTAGCTTGTTGTGGCTTTCTACCCCCTTTTGTCCAACTGGGCCAAACAACTTTAAGAATTGAAGCGGGTCTTGCAGGCCACAGATTGATACTATTGGGATTTATGCAGCTTTAACTACTAAATGTAATAGTGTAATGTTACAACCATGATATGATATAATGTCACCATGGTGACATATGCAAACACATATATAGTGTTCTCCTATAGCTGTCTATACACCTGTTGAATTGTTTTGACTCTTTTAACAACTCCATCATTATAGAAATGGGACCTGCACACTGACAAAAAAAAGAGATTAAAGATCTAGAAGATGTTCTTAAGGTGCAAAATGTTATTTCATATACAAAACAAGTCTGAAATTGTTTCAGCCGTGAGACCAACTGTAAGTTTTTCAATTACTGCCATTAAAATATATATGCTTGTCCAAACAAGCCCGACCAAAAGCAAAGAACATTTTGTTCCAAATTGTCGTCTTTGGTGCAGAAACATGATATTGGCGCCAAACTGCAGGTGAATTCTCTTTAGGGCCGATACAACACCTGCTGATCACATTTTCCCAAACCAAGTCATTTTCATCCAGAGCAGACACAGGCACACCTGAAGTGACCACACGCCATCTGGATACCTGTGAATGAAGGTGATGATCTCTGTGAGGCAGAACGGCGTCTGCATACAAACCTGAATTCACACAAACGTGCAGGGTGTCATCCTGCTGCTGAGGTGTTTGTGACGTTCATGGTTGGATAGATTGTCATCTGACACACAAGAATAGACAAAGCAGGATATTGGTCACAGGTAGGAATATCGTAATCTTCTGGGTGTTTTACCTGATGCTTTGTCTTGTTCTTGCCAGAGCCATGGCAGCAGATTTTCAAAATCACAACTAGTGAGCCTGTAAATTGCTGGAACACCTTATGGATACTGATTTGGTTTGATGCCAATGTACCCTTTTAGAGGCACTTTTAGTTGAAGGCACATGGGGAAAGACAAGACAATCTTATTCAAGTTAGTGAAAATACAGACAATTTACAAACTATTTGTATCTTCAATTTATGGACATTAAAAAAAATAATAATTTCAGATAAACTCTCCTAATTGTTACACCAGAAAAAAACTTTAAAAGCCTATTTGGATTATCTCACAAATGAATTGTCACACAGCTCCAAACAAGCCTTTTTTTTTTCTCATGAGAAGCCGACGTTTTAAGGATCTGTGGTATTCACTGGACCGTGACGAACAATAACCACTTCACCCCTCTTTTCTATTTCCACCCTCTCAGGAGGTTTCAAACAATGAGCTGTGATGAATGTAAATCTTGGAGTAATGAGACATTATTATGAGCTTTACCGTGATTGCATATAGATCTTGATGTGTGTAATCTGTATTTATAGAACTCAAATTACACCACGTAGGATCATCATCAATGGGAACAGATTACTAAACCCGAGCGTCAGTGTGGAGAACAGAGGAGGACCTACTGTATATGTCTCTTTAAAAAACTTATATATCTTATTAACATCCCAAGAATGGACAAAAGCATTTAAAATATAGTCAGTGTAGTTTTACGAATGCACATATATCATAGAGTAAGTAAGCTGCCACTTCCACCTCATATCAAAAGGAAACAGGTTCTTATTTGGTCTTATTGTGAAACAACACTGTGAAAAGTCTTATCTTTAAAGGAACAGTGTGTAGCACTGATCTATTGGCAGAAATGGAATATAATATGAATAAGTATGTGTTCTTTAGTCTATAATCACCCGAAATTAAAACGGATGACACACCAAGCCGACATCAAAGATCTAGCAGCGACAAAGGCTGCCTGTTGCGTCGCCTCCCGTCGCTTTTGTCTTGGCCAAAAGCGACGTTGCACTTGAACACATTGCAAAGACTACAGCCGACGGCCAACTACCACGTACGTTCTGCGCCTGCGTGAGAGGAAATAACTCTCCACACCCGGCAGGTCGCGGTGGTCTGTATTCGGCATTCAAAAGGGGAAACCGGAAGACTGAGGATGACGGATATACAAGCCGTTGTTATGATATGTACATGAAACAAAGCACCGTTTGCCGACCATTTTCACACCACTCTCACTCACCACTTAGCTTCATTCCAGACGGCCATGTCGCTGTGAAAATATCCGTGTATTGGAATGATCAGACGAAAAGCGAGAAGAGGCTTCTGTGTTTTTCCTCCTGATTTTACTCGTTGGCTTGCTTTCCTCACTTCCATTTTTCTTCTCGTGCACTGATTCATTTAAGCTGAACAGCCAACCAGAGCGATTCAACGCGCTGAATCGGCCGAAAAAACTCTGTCACAAGCAGACTAGAGCCGACGGTGCAAGACACACCGGAAAAACTAGACCGACGGACGTTAACCGACGGCCCCAAACTGTCCAACGACAGACCGTTGGCTTGGTGTGTCAGGGGCTTAAGAATCGTTGTGTTACTTTAGATAGAGCCGTTTATATCCTCTTCCCGGAGCCGGCCACCATGTTTCTACAGTAGCCCAGAACGAACAAACCAAACACTGTCTCTAAATAGGACCATTCGTGTTTTCAAGTCGGTCACTGTAGTTGTCCTACACGCTACGCTGGAGACGTTTCAGATGGTTGCAATCTGCAACCTCACCACTAGATGCCACCAGATCCTACACACTGCACCTTTAATGTGGGGTGACACCCAGTTTGAAAACATCCGCTTCACAAATAAAAATAAATGCATTCAAACCCAGACGCTGTCTCCAGACCCCCTATCCCCAACTAAACTCACTCAAATATACAGTAGACCTGTCCTTGTTTCCTTCTTCTTGTTTCATTTCTTCTCACACAGTCGGTGTCAAGACACGTCTTCTGCCTCTGTTAGTTCTTTCTGTCATTTTGTCACTGAGACTCATGTAATTGTAAGTTTAATATCTACAGGCTTAAATCTGGTCATCCTTGTGTAACAAGTTGGGTTGAGCGTGGGAGGAGAGGCAGATATTTAGTTCTGTTCAATCAATAAAATAATATTAGGCTCAAATGAGTATTTCATTGCAGATGTAGAACAGTTCCTGTCTGTGATTCCCCCTTCTTGCTACTGTGGGAGCTGAGAGCTTCTTTTATCTCTGAAATTGATGTGGCTCCTTCTCTCGTTGACGCAATATACCAATGAATGTTCAAGGGATTTCACAGGAAACTGACAGTGCATGTGGAGGGCCGTGGCAATTTTCAAATTGAGACGGATAAATGAAAAACATCAAAACAAGACAGTAATCGGCTGGTAAAGCACACTTCAGAAAAATCCCAGGCTTTTTTGTACAATCCTTTGGGAAAACTCAGCTGAAGTTTTATTTATTTTTTTACCATGGTAACGCATTTTTCTTCCAAATATAAAATGAGCAAGCTCTGACGTCTTTGTGTTGAAAAACCTGCCTTCATCATAAAACCCATTAACAGAAGCATTTCACTGAATAGACCTCAGGTCATTGTGGGTAAAGCAATAAAATGAAAAAAGGAATTTATTCTCGACCTTGTCATAACAATCATTTCCTCTCTTCCTCTGGAACTCAGATAAAACGACCTGTTTCTAGTGCCGGAAGAAGAGCAGCAGATTGTGTCTGTGCGTAAACAGACCTTTGGCACTGAATTATTAAGGTTGAGGGTAAATACTGTAACTGTATTTTTTCCTCCATTGGAGCTCTAGAAAGATGAACTACTGTCAGTTTAACAATAGGAACACACCTACAAAGAGGCTCTGTCACTCAAGCAACACCTGGCCATGATGGGTCTCTAAGCAACGGGTGTTAGTGCATGAAACGAGGGAAAGGGAACAGCACCCACTTAATTACGTGCTGGTTGAAATCTGTCTCCAATCTGTCGGGGTGAGAAAAGAGAGAGAAGAGAGACTGGTTATAGAAGAGTATGGTCTGTGATTTCTGTGACATGGATGTATTCTTTATTTAGAGCCACGTTTTATTTTTATTTTGAGCTCTCAGTGCTGCAACATGTTGTGTTGCTGTAGGTATGATTATGTTTAAAGGCAGTGGGAAACTACTGAATTGATAGAATAGAGAAAATGCACATAAAATGCTGCATGTTATGAGCACAGAGAGCTGAAAGGAAATGATGAATATGATTCTCCTCTTGCAGCAAATGTCAGTCCAGTTCCAACCTTTTTTAGTGATGCGTGTATAAAGCAGAAAGGGCACCACACCACCAAGAATGACAAAGAAAGAAAAAGCACAATAACCTCCATGGAAAACATAATAACAATTACCAAGAAAGATAAAGATAAACAAATAAATAAATTTAGTTTAATTTAATTCAGAGAAATCTAAATCAAATTAAAAAATACTAAATAAATACATTAACATAAATAAATAAATAAGTAAATAAAAAAATACAAGAATATAAAATATATATAAATTATATTCATATATTTTAATTCATTAATAAATAAGTATAATAAATTAATAAATATAATAAATAAATAAAGCGGACTGACAATCAAGACATTGTAAAATCACCCAAATTTGCATACATATGTGTTGATATCCAAAGTCCGGGCACATGGTCATAACCGATATTAGACATCTTAAATCTTATAAATCCTAATCTGGTGGGGGTACAGACAAATTCTGAAAATAAATCCAAAAGGTTGCCACCTCAGAATGAGTCTGTCGACCCCTTTGAGGCTGTACTTAATTTATTCCACCTGGAGGAAGAAACAATATTCATTCTGACCAAATGGAGTCAAAACATGCTAGTGAGATAATGAGCAGGTCTATTAAAATGCCTCTCCATAATAATGCTCATCATCATCATCTCTGTCCGTGTTATTTTACACAAATATGATTCTGACTGCTGCTGACAGATGCAATCATCTGAAGGTTGCAGTTGAGTGTCCTTCTGACTTCATGCCTCTTCAACACCTGATAGGACTCTTCATGTTTGCATTGCAGGAGTTGCTAGGGAACATCTTATAGCAGCATTGATGGGAAATTAAACATTTTCAGAAAAGATTTGCGCATGAAATTGTAGCACTTTTTTCACAATTTCCCTATAGGGGCAACTTATGAACTCATCAGAATATAAAAAATAATGTTTTAAGGTCAACATGGCTGAATAGGCAAAGTTTGAATGGCCACATGCTTTGGAGTCATTTAGTGGGGCATTTTACCATGAATTAATGCAAAAAAAAAATAACCAAATCTTACTAAAAACGTGTTAAACATATTTCCATCTGACTGTGATGCATGGTTATATAGATCCTTCCTTGCCGGCTGGATACAGTCATATGTGTTGGCTCAGCCTCTGATGTCACTGAATGAGCAGTGCGGGCATCCAGTGCGCACCTTCTGGGGACGCAGCGGTGGCACACAGTGGCACACTGAAGGTTTCTGCTCTGCTATACTTGCAAAAACCCTTTTGTTTCTGCCAATATCTAATCTGTGGCTGAGAGTCCTTTAAGAAACTCCAAATCAGTGCTGGTGAACTTTTTTTCTGGAAGCAAGAGAACCAGGTAAGGTGGTGTTACACTTGTGTAAATGATGTCCTTGACACAATGTGTGCTGACAGAGAAATTTTATTCGGATTTATTTGTAGCAGCTTGTTTTGGACCGATATCTGCTTTAAGTTGAGGCGTTAGTTTACACCCAGCAGCAGCAACAGCTTCAGCATCAGCAGCAGCAGCAGCAGCCGGTGCACAGCGTTTGGAGTGGTGTGGAGCGTTTCAGCACCATGGAGAGCAGCAGCTTGGTGCACATCTACAAAGCGGACCGGTGTCCGTCGGGCCAGCCGGAGGAGGAGTGCTTCCCAAACTTCACCTGGCCGTCCGGCTCATCATCGGACTCCTTCAACTACAACTACACAGGCAACGGCACCTGGGACGCCGAGCCCGAGCCCATGTCGCCTCTCATCCCCATCATAGTGGCGGTGTACTCCGTGGTGTTTGTGGTGGGCTTGGCGGGCAACTGTCTGGTGATGTTTGTCATCATTAGGTGAGTTTGCAGCTTTGAAAATATAATATAATATTCACAATATGTCAAAAGCAACGCCAGTCATCTAACTATATGGCGTGCGTCCTTGTATGCGCATATGGCTCATAATGCAATCCAGTGCGTAATCATTTTGTTAAAGTTAAAGGTCCCATATTATGCTCATTTTCAGGTTCATACTTGTATTTTGTATTTCTACTAGAACATGTTTACATGCTGTAATGTTAAAAAAAAACTTTATTTTCCTCGTACTGTCTGCCTGAATATGCCTGTATTTACCCTCTGTCTGAAACGCTCCGTTTTAGCTCATTTCAACAGAAATGCAATGGAATTGCGTTGCTAGGCAACAGTTTGGGTCCATGTTTACTTCCTGTCAGCTGATGTTATTTACATACACTGCAACCAGGAAATAAACTGGGACACATTTAGAATGTTTACATTTAAAACCGCGTAATGGTTTAAATATTGTATATTTGTGACATCACAAATGGACAGAAATCCTAACGGCTTGTTTCAAACGCACAATTTCTGAATACGGTGTGTGTATTTCTCCGTATATTGAGCGTTTTGATAGTTTAACAGCATTTATACAGCACTTAAACCTGCTTTATAATATAAAAGACATGAAAATCTCACTTTTTACAATAAGGGACCTTTATTAGCAGTGACGCTGCTATACACCAGAGTGTTTTGAGTTGACTTACATCCAGTTCTCCATAAATGGAAATAATCCCTGATAAGGTAAAGGGAAAGCTATGATTAAATTTGTTTATGGCCTTATATGGTGTTTCCGGTGCATGTACACGTGTTTCAAGGTGTGTGTTTTTTATGCGTAAAGGTAACGGAGCTTATTTTTATTCACCAATGACAACAACACCACATAGATGGTAACAAGGTTTGTTGTAATTGTTAAATGTCAGTATTTCCTCTCAAACCACATCTGTCCAGTTTCATTTAAGGTTCTTTTCATTTCAAGTGTTGGATGTGAGATCATCAACCTAGATATATATATATATATATATATATATATATATATATATATATAATAGATTACATGTTAAAGCTTTGAATTAGGCGAGAAGTATAATGAAAAGTCAGAGTTATTTCCCTCCCTTTGGTTCCCCTTTGTGTTATACTTGTGTATGCACAGGAAAATACTTTTTGTCTGTTTAAGTTAATCTGTTTATTCAGAAAAAGAGCTGAGCACCATGGTATATAATCCTTATCTGAAAAAGTGTTTTCATTAACCTTGTTCCTCTTTTAAAGGAGCAGTGTGTACCCTTTAGGGGATCTAAATACAATATAATATTAATAAGTATGTTTTCTTTTATGTGCTGAATAAATTAATTTCTTTCGTTACCTTAACATGAGCCCTTCATCTACATAGAGGGCGGGTCCTCTTCACGGCGTCCGCCATGTTGCTCCGCCATGTTTCTACGAAAAACAGTGGCTCTAGAGAGGGCCTTCCACATTTTTACGTTACCTGAAGACCACCGTATAGTTCTCCGACACGCTTGTGAAACTGCAGTAACGTGAGCCAGAGTGCAAAACCGTGGTACCGCCAGCTGCCGTCTTACTTCCGTTGCTTCTAAAGTAGTGTTATTATGGTAGGGATGACCTCTGAGTGAGGCGAACAGCTTTACCACCGTTTTGCACTTTGCGGCTCATTACTGCAGTCTTGGAAAGGGAGGAGTGAGCGAAAGGGAACTCAGTTGGTTGCAATCTGCAACCACACCACTAGATGCCGCCAGATCCTACAAACTGTCCCTTTAAACAACAACAACAAAAGTAAAACTGAAACAAACGATAATCAAATCCATTCAACCTCTCCATGTTTCCTTCTTCTACCCACTACAACAGATACACCAAGATGAAAACAGCCACCAACATCTACATCTTCAACCTGGCCGTGGCGGACGCCCTGGTCACCACCACCATGCCCTTCCAGAGCACCGACTACCTGCTCAGCTCCTGGCCGTTTGGCGAGGTGGCGTGCAAAGTCTTCATCTCCATCGATTACTACAACATGTTCACCAGCATCTTCACCTTGACCATGATGAGCGTGGACCGCTACGTGGCGGTGTGCCACCCGATCAAGGCCCTGGATTTCCGCACGCCCGTCAAGGCCAAGATCATCAACGTGATCATCTGGTTGCTGTCGTCTGCCGCCGGGATCCCTGCCATGGTACTTGGCAGCACGAAGACCAATAACGGTACCTTGACCTTACGCACATTCACACTCCACCTCCGATGTTTAATAGGGTTTATCTCGAGTTTATTCCGTTTCCGTGTCTGCTACGGAGACAAAAGACCTGTCTGCTGATGGACTCTTACAGGCAATTTCAAACTTGAAGCCCCACTTCATTGCAACACCCTTACCATGAATTATCTCAATTAGCTGCAGAAAGCATCCTTCAAATTCCCTGAAAAGATTTCTCTCTAGGTTTGATGAGACCCTACATTACAGCTATCTGACTAGATGAAGCCATGATAGGCATAATGGGTCCTCCAGAATAGATTCTGAAGGATTTATTCTTTCAGCGACAGTCTGATAGATTGTTCATGTTCGTCACGGGCAGACTAGAGCAGACGGTGCAGGACACATTGAAAATACTAGGTCGACAGATGCTCACCGATGGCCCAAAACTGTCCGTCAGCTTGGTGTGTCAGGGCCTTTAGAATGAACCATTTATATCTACATATGGAGCGGGTCCTCTTCATGGAGCCGGCCGCCATGTTTCTACAGTAGCCCAGGACGAACAAACCAAACAGTGGTTCTAGAGAGAGCCTTTCACGTTTTTAATGTTTTCACGTCGACCACTGTGGTTCTCCCGCTTGACACGCTTCAACTTCACCACTAGACGCTGCCAGATCCTACACACTGCACCTTTAAGTACATAAACATTCAATTGTTTATATACTGCTATACTAAGTACTATACATGCTTAATAGGGGGACTTTAAATAAAATCATCAGGTCGAAATTTGAATTTGACCAATACATTGGTTTGTGTCCCAGTACCTGCAAAACTAATGACATTTCCATCAGCCTCAGTCAGCTGTACTTTGTGTTTAGTGCTAAACACACTCAGATGGTGAACATGGTAAACATTGTCCCTGCTAAATATCACCATAAGTATAAGTATAGTCTCGTAGACTCGTAGTCTTGACTGTGTTTCTATATTTGACCGGTCAACTCTGTTGTTCTGTAACTAACAGGGACTACAGAGTGTGCCCTACAGTTCCCTGAACCCTACAGCTACTGGGACACCCTGATGAAGATCTGTGTCTTCATCTTTGGCTTCGTGGCACCCGTCATCATCATCACCGTCTGCTACACGCTGATGGTCTTGCGGCTGAAGAGCGTGCGCCTGCTGTCGGGCTCGCGCGAGAAGGACCGCAATCTGCGCCGGATCACCCGTCTGGTTCTGGTGGTGGTCGCCGTATTCGTGGTGTGCTGGACGCCCATCCACATCTTCATCTTGGTCAAAGCGCTGTCCGGCAACGTGCCCGAGACCACCGCCGTCATGGCCGCCTACTTCTTCTGCGTGGCGCTGGGCTACACCAACAGCAGCCTCAACCCCATCCTCTACGCCTTTCTGGATGAGAACTTCAAGAGGTGCTTCAGGGACTTTTGCTGCCCCGGTGGCCAAAGACACAGAGGCTCTCATGGGGTGAGCCGGGTGAGGAGCACCCTGCGGGACCACTCGTGTCCCACAGAAGCTCGGGGAGACATGGCGCAGGCCAGGGCCGTATGACTAGCCATGGACACGTCCTCTGTGCCCTATCAGGGCTGGGAAGACTCCAATGATCTGGGATTGACTCAAGTCACCACTGCCATCTAAGGGAAAGGCTAAAGAGAGGGCTAGTTGTTATTTATTTATCCGGCATGTTAGTCACAAAAGGTTCATTTAAAGGATAATCTGGTGATATTCTACTTTCTTCTTATTATCAACAAATCCCATGAAAAGACCCAAACCATCACAGAATTGATCCTTCTAACCAATATTACCTGTGTGCTGATATAGATTATTCCTTCATTGTCCAAAAACTATTAACATGACATGTTCCTTCATTATCTTATTTGAATTTATCCCTCATACACCATCCTGCTGCCACAAATATTCACTAGACCACAAAAGTTTACACAGATTAATTCTCACGTCAATATATTTTTTCAAAACGTTGTTTTTGTCATGAGTACTTTCACACATGATGCAAATATTACACAGCGAGAAAGCGCCATCTTTTTTTTCGGAACAAGGTACATTTTCTGAGCTTTCGCACCGCGATATTGAGGCATCAACCAATCACGTTGTGCAGAACGGGTTGAGTTGCACCTATAGTTATGAAACAACATGGAGGCTCCATAGTCTAAAACCAAGACAGCAAACTTCATTACTGCTTTCAACCTTGACAAAGGCAAATCAGACCAGATCCACTCCGTTCTTACCTTTCACAATAAAAGCCCTAGATATATAATGTTCGCAGGCGAGTATTTAGCATTTTCATGTCGTTAATTCGTTTTCATGTTGTTTATTCCTCACGCTCCTGGTGTGTAAATTCCTTTACTCTTGTTAGAGTAATTTTTGCAAAATTCTACAGTACTCAGCTGTCTGAAAATTACTTCAATTAAAATAAAAACTAGAGACCATTTTGCGATGGGATCACACCAGCTGTGACGCCAAATTGGGCCAGGGGCGTAAAGCGGCGGGCCATGGACCCCTTCCCCACTTCCTACCCCCCTACTTCCGGTGCCCTTGCTCAGACTACACCCATCTTTAAACTCAGCCTTCATTTAGATCTCAACTACACCCTATAAAGTTTCGTGACTGCATTTTGCACGATTGTGACGCTATCATGATGACAAAATCAGTCGACATCTGACAAACTACTCAAAACTGCCTCTGTGGTATAGTTCCCGCTACAATAGGCATCTCCAGGACAACATTTTGCCATGATGACTCACACGCAGACTCACAAGGTGAAAACAATATACCAGCGTCACTGGTAATAAAGCTATATACAGTATATGAGACCTCTACCTCTACAGGTTTGTCTTCAGTGAGAACGAATATGCTACAAACATGGTAGAGAAGTCAGAGAGTATTAAGAAGACAGATAGACACATTGTTGTGGTTTTTGTTGGGATTTGTTGACATTTAGAAAACTATAGAATAACACCAGACTTCCTTTAATATGAGGTTTAGATTAAAAGCCTATGAGACCATGATTGTGAGGATGCCTCTGGGATCACAGCCCAGTTAGACACTAAATCACTGTACAGTGTTTCGTAATGTATAAAGCTGAAATCTAACTCAAAACACTTTATATATATTGGTACAATGAAAATATGAAAGATGTCCAGATAAGACAAACCAAAAGTATTTTATTATGTAGCTTGATCACATTTTGTTTACCTGACCTGTAAAGTGTCCTATAGGATTTGGTATAGACGTGATTAATATAGTTCTCACATGCTTAATAAGATCAACTGGTATTTTGTGCACAAAATGAAAACAAATAATCATCCCTGATTATTTTGGGGAAAAAACTGCATTATGAGCATTGTTTTAAACCCATTGTGTTTTATGGGAATTGTAGTTTGGTGCTTTGCTGTATTGTAAATGTGTGAATAGTATATTATTGGCAGAAAACCCATGTAGAATATTTAATAACCGCTCAGGGATCATCCTCTGTAATTCACCACAAGAAGATACTGAATCAAAGTGTTTTCTCCTTGTCTAGATGGCTGACTTTGATGAGGCTTCGGTGTCGAAGCAGTGTGTTCTTCAAAGTTGAACTTTGTGCTTTAGAGGGATTGTTTTGGTGTTTTGAAGTGGGGTTGTATGAGGTACTTATCCATAGTCGGTGTATTACTGCGCCCCGACTGCATACTCACCAACCTTGAGATCTAAAAAATAGATAATAGAATCGGTGTCCTCCTCCAGAAAAAAATGTAGTTTCAGAGACTTTGTTTCCAGCATTCTGGTGACTTTTAAAGAATGAAAATAACAAAATAGTAACAGCATTTTTTTGTTAAATAGACCTACTTTTAATTTTACTTTCAATCCTCAGGAAAGAAAGCTGAATCTCTGGTATAAACTAGGCTAATATTCATCAGTTTTCATTCATTCATTGTTTTTTTTTGCCCTTGCTTGAATATTTTTTTTCAGTTAGCTCTCTCCATTTCTCTCACTCACTGAAGGGCCTTTCAGACACAGCGCGACAACGCCACCACTGTGCTCTAAAACCCGTTATTTCCAATGGTTTGTGTCACGCCACGACGGCTTTGCTGTCATGTGTGGCGAGAACAGCTGAAACTGCTCTGTGGTGTTGCGAGCGGCTCTCCTCCGCCTGGATGCGACATTTGGTGTAGCTCTATTGTCGTCCGGGTAGAAACAGTAGGGCTTATACACGCTGTACTGTGCCAGAAACAGGTTGAGATAAGGAATAGGAAAAAAAGGTGTGAAAAATTGCCATAAATCAGGAGAAATGCGGGAGAATTGTGACCTCGGGAGGAAACCGAGAGAGGGCAATGAAAAACGTGAGTCTACCGGGAAGATCGGGAGGGTTGGCAAGTATGCCCGACCGTCATCTGCTGTAAGTAATACACCGATTATGGATAAGTACCTCATACAACCCCACTTCAAAACACCAGAACTATCCCTTTAAGAAACTATTATTACATCTGACACGGCGGTTCCTTTAAGGATTTCCAGCTGTGATGCTACGTCTACTCCAGGAGGTGTCAAATATTGTACATAGTGTTGGCATGTTCCTGGCATGTTCTCACCTTGTCTGAAATAATAGTACATGTGAAAACTGCGTAATTATGAATCACACTACTTTTCTTGGCAAGACCCACCCTGCGTAGCTAGTTGAGGTCAGTGCCATCAGTCCCATTGCCCATTGGTCGTGGGCATTGACGGATTCAGGAGGCAAAACCGCTTTGGCTCATTTCTCATTGTTTGTACATCCTTGTTGACTATACTAGACCATTGCAGAATCCGACCACAAGATACCATTATCATATGACGTATTAGTATGAGATTTGTTTATTATTATCACCTGTTATGAAATGAGCCTCTCTTGATGGACGACACCAGACACTTTTTCCTTAGCTATTCCTCAACAGGTATAACGTTAATATAAAACTGGAGACTTGGATTCTGGTCTTGTTATTGGTACAACCAGTCACACAGCAGCTTCTTTGTATGTCGGGCAGGTGAACAAACCAACTTTCCCCCGCCGTAGTCGCATAACGCTACAGCAATTTAGAGCCGTAACGAAGTCTTGCATCCTTTTTAAGTTTTAAACCATCGTTGCTAAATATCTATAAATATTTCCTCAGAGTGTGGGTCGATCACCCTGTTGTTGATCAACTCATTTTTATCGATCTTTGGAGCATGACAGCTCGCCATGACCACCCGCTGCTTTGCTAGCACTGTGTGACTAGAATGCTTTTGCCCATCAGATCTGGATCCATAATCTCCTTCTGTTTTTAGCAAATGCACATGATCCCCTCGGAATATTAAACATTTTCATCCATCTTTTCTGCGGTTGGTGCAGTTTACTGCACAACAACTCCTTGTCATCTCTGCTTTGGAGCTTGGCTCTGCTAGACATGTCGTGCTTTCTGCCCCCTAGCTGCGTGCACATCTCTGTGATGACGTTGCACAGAAACCCGTCTGTAACTAAAAACTGAACAAATTGGGTTACCGGTACGTTTCATGACCATGAACATCGGCCAATCTTAGCTCTTGAGTGCTACGTAGGGCGGGTCTTGCCAAGAAAAGCATTTCGATTCTTAATGTAGAGCAACCTCTTAACGTATTTATCTGTTTAAATCTGATAAGTAGTTATAGCAGAAAATGTGTTTTTGTGCCTTGTTTTGTGTGCCTTATCATATTTGGCCTCTGAATTCGGCTATTTTGCTTTCTCTAAAAGATCAGCAATTAGCCACATACATTTTTGTGATACCTTTATTTCCTTTTGAGAGTATGAAATATATATCAAGCTTACTGCTTAAAGTTATTGTAGCATTATCTAAGAACATTTAAGTATACTGAGGACATCTCACTGTTGGTTACAGTATGTGTTTTTAACTATTCCTCTAATGCTGTAATCTATTTGATTGTATTCATAAACAAATGATCAGCCGAATTCAGTCCAGGTCTGAGCACCATATACTGTATGTATAATGTGCTGCTGCATTGTAAATGATATCTGTTGGATATTTCGTTGTATCTTTTAGCTTTAAATGTCAAAACATGCTTCACACATGTGTAACGAAGTCACAATAAAGTTTGCTTCATTTAAAGAAAACACTTTCTTTCCTTGATGATATCAAGGTTGGTTCGATGAAAAGAAATATGGAGTTGCATCACAAAACAGACATGACATTAGGATGACATCAGGATTGCTTTTTCAATCCTGTATTACTTCCCTTCAGCTCAGACACTAAGTTAGTTAATTAGTGAAACTTTTTGTGTTGGTGGCCTTGCAGAGGAATTTTGAATGACCAGCCACTGTGTGATGAGTTTATGGATATGCTGCTGTTGCTGTGTCTCTCTCAGTTAAAGCAGCAGTGTGTAGAATTGGAGCAAATATGATTTAAAAAACTTATTATGATAATACGGTCACTATATCCTGATAGTAGTGCATGAGACAGGTAATCTGAAAAAAATCATGTGCCTCTGTGTCCTCCGGTGTTCTCCGGTGTCCTCCGGTGCTCTTAATGGCATCTGCAAGATTTCACAGACCAGAGGAAAACAACCAATCAGAGCAGAGCAGGAGTCTTGCAGTCTCTGAGCAGCTGTCAATCACTCACAAACCCTGATGAAACGGTCAAACTAGGCAGCGCTGATCAAATATGAATCAATATTCTGTTAACTGCTAACTAAAGCTGCAACAATTAATCGATTAGTTGTCAACTATTAAATTAATTGCCAACTATTTTGCCAATCGATTTATCGGTTTAAGTAATTTTTTTAAGAAAAAAAAGTAAAAGATTTCTGATTGCAGCTTCTTAAATGTGAATATTTTCTGGTTTCTTTACTCCTCTATGACAGTAAACTGAATATCTTTGAGTTGTGGACAGAAAAAAACAACTTGAGGACGTCACCTTGAGCTTTGGGAAACATTTTGCACCATTTTCTGACATTTTATCGATCAAACAACTAATCGATTAATCGAGAAAATAATCAACAGAATAATCGACAATGAAAATAATCGTTAGTTGCAGCCCTACTGCTAATGCCACTCTCTCCGATACACAGATATAATGCCTGCAGGGGTTTACACTATACCCTCAGCTCATTGTTTAGCTTCACTGTTTTGGTTCACTTTCACCGCAGGCAGCTGCCGCAGGCAATCATTAGTTGAGCAGCAGAGCCAGATATTTCCCTCAGGAGCGGGTGGAGACCAAAAACAAAGCTAAAAGAGAGTAAACATGGGACATTCAGAGGTTTTTCCTAGTTGGCATTTTGTCAAAGTTTTGAGGAGCTGACAGGTCTAATGGTGCACAAAGTTTCTCAGAGACTTAAGAGGCTACATAAATCAATCAGCCCCTGTGTGAATTGATGAAGATGTGACCAAGATTACTGCAGTTTTTCTACTTTGTCTCTCAAGGTCTGTGTGCATTAGCAAGCAATTATAAAGCCAGGTTCAGTAATGTCTAATAAGGTTCTAATAGACGTCACTCATTGCTTGCTGCATAATGATATAACAGTGGTGGAAAAAAAACAAGAATGTAAACATACTATTAGTATTATGTGCTATTAGTTATATCAATATTAACTGTCTATTAGGAGACATTAATGAGATTTGGCAAACAGCTAATGGGTTTCTCAGTAAGCCATTACGTCTGCAGTTATAAATGCTGATGAGATCGTAATTAAATATATTTTGGCCCCCAGCAGGTAATTGGTCTAATGGTCCATTGGATGGTCTTCCTGATGAATTAAAAGGCTAAACAGACAAAGTAAGTGTCATGCAGGAGGAGGATAATGACCAGAAATTTCCACAACCTGGCAACCCCAAAAATTCATCTGCAACTATTTTGATAATTGAATAATTGTTTTTGTCATTTATAAAGCAAAAATGCAAAACATTTGAGAAAATAATCGTTATGAAATTATTGTTAGTTGCAGCTTTCATTTAGATAACTGTTCAAAGAGGTCAAATTAACTAATAAATAAAACAAAGACTAGAACAAAGTCAAAAATGTAAATCCACACTTTGTAGCACAACTTAGTTTTTCCTTCTTTTCTACCCAGTTAATCATGATGGAATTGTGGGAAAAGCATTTTGACAAGGAAACAGTATTCGACACAACACCGAGGAGGCAGTTTTCTTGATTTTGGTACCAATTAAGATTCAAGATTCAAGATTCAAGATTCAAGCCCTTTATTGTCATTGTGTAGTACAACGAAATTAGATTGTGACAATCTCATAGGTGCTAATGAAAAGATAATTCAATAAAAAAAGAGATAGTGCAATATAAAAGTAAAGATGTATATTGATGAGATGACAGTTTTGCCAGATTACAGTTTTGCCAGATTATTGCACAAAGTGTCCGTCAGATAATTATCTAATTATTGCACAGAGTGATCAGCATGTTATTGCACATATTAATCTGTACTTGTAGATAGGGTATATCCACACATGATAATCAGTTAATACTAATCTGCACGTAGGGAGTCAGGCTAAATAAAACATGTCATTAAAAACCTAATTTAATCCTATCTGCAGTGTGGAGGTGTGTAACAAAGACTGAAGGGACAATAGGTTTGTTATTACAGCTGCAGTACTACTGCTCACCACGAGGGGGCGGGCCTGTATTAAATAACAGCCTCTCAATGGTCACAACTGTTTACGCCAACCAATGAGAGCCGTTTGCGTCAGAACCGTTACTTCCGGGTGTCTTTAATGAAGATTTGCATTTGATGCTTTTATTTCATTTTCTAAAGAAAGATAAAAGCTAAAAACGTTTAGAGAAAATGAACAGAATATTCGGACGCGGGAAGCCTAAAGGTCCTCCTCCTAACCTGTCGGACTGTATCGGTAATGTGAGTAATGATCAGATGTATTGTTGTTTATGTCGTGATCTAACGGTACTGAGCTAATATGACCACAACAACCCCCAGCACACAGCGCTAGATAGCTAACAAGATGCACTTATTAAGCACCTTCCTCTTCTAGATTGGTCTTCACAGATCAAACTGCAACAGAACAAAGAGTTGGACGTTTCAAATGCAGTTTGAATGGTACAAATGCATTCAGCCACTGTGGAGGTATTAGTCTAAATCAAGACAAAGTGCCCTGTGGGTGTTGTGTCGAATACTGTGTCCTTGTCAATATGCTTCTCCCACAATCCCATTGGGCAAATGTCAGGGCGTAGGTTAGGAGTATATATCAGTAGCTATAGGTGGGTGATTTCAAATAGTCAGTATGATTAAGATAAATATGTAAGTAATGAATTTGTATTGTGATTAAGTTATATTATAAGTAATCAATTGGTATTCTGGATTGATAACAAATGTATATTTTGATAAGGATGATTATATCAGTGATTTATTTATATTTATGTATGACAGAGATAAAAAGGTAATAATTATAGTTAGAATAATTATAAATAATTATAGTTAGACAAATTTAGGGAAATTGAATTAGAGTATATGTATGGCTCAATAAGGAAGCTGGTTAATAATTAATAATTGATTTATGGAGAAGGGGTGGGATTAAATAAGTTTATACTTCTCACTCCTTTTTGAATATGGAAATCAAGGCATCAAGTGTTGACAATTTATTTTTCTTACGCTTTTCATTGTATGTAAATACTACTTGTTTCTGACTGTCCACTTGTTGGTATGATCATTATTTTTCTTTATTTTTTTCTTTTCTTTTGTTTTTTGTATTCTACATGTTCGAAATAAATTTTGAAATGAAATTAAATTTCAACATAACGGATCCAGGGAAACATACTTTGAACATTTGACATTGAGGTGGAAAAAAGCATTGCTGAGAACATAAAACTCTTTCATATTAAGATGATATATAGAGCTGAGGAACAAAGCACCCTGAGAACATATATATGGGTGTTTCTGCAACTGTTCCAGCAATGCAATTTTCTTGTTTATGTTAAAATTTGCAGTGCAATGCTTGATAAATATATACACAGTGTCATTACCCATCTTGACATAAAAAAATAAGAATTTGTTCCCACAATCCCATCAGGGCTTATTGAGAAACCCATTAGCTATTTGCCAAAATCTCATTAATGTCTTCTAATAGCCAGTTAATATTGATATAACTAATGGCACCTAATAGCATGTTTACATTCTGTTTTTTCCACCGCTGCTATATCATTATGCAGCAAGCAATGAGTGATGTTTTTTCCTGTGAACAATGAAGTCTATTAGAACCTTATTAGACATTACTGAACCTGGCTTTATAATTGCTTGCTAATGCACACAGACCTTGAGAGACAAAGTAGAAAAAATTGCAGTAATCTTGGTCACTATGGCTAATCAGGGCGTAGGTTAGGAGTATAATATCAGTAGCTTGAGGTGGGTGGTATCAACATATCGGATCCAGGGAAACATACTTTGAACATTTGACATTGAGGGATAAAAAAGCATTGCTGAGAACATAAAACTCTTTCATATTATAGAGAGAGATATATTCATAGATATTCATAGAGAGATATTTATTTGGAAGAGTCAAAAGTGAGCGTAGTTGCAGAAACACCCATATACACTCATTATCTCCCCTTCTGTTTTCCACATACAGTACACACAGGCCGGTCATTTTAGCCCTGTGTTTGGTCTGCCAGGATGCTGAAAAAATCATCGCTCCTCTAATGAATCTCCCCCTCACTCAGGTGGATGCGAGATCAGAGTCCATAGAGAAGAAGATTGGCAGACTAGACGCTGAACTTGTCAAGTACAAGGATCAAATGAAGAAGATGAGAGATGGGCCCTCGAAGGTAACCCAACCCAACACGTCAACCGTATGAATTAGGAAGGTTACAAGATTGTTTTTCCAAAAATAGCAAACATCGTTTCTACCTACTCCCTTTTTAAATGCAGAACATGGTGAAACAGAAGGCGATGAGAGTCCTGAAGCAGAAGAGAATGTGAGTCCTACACTGCATCATTTTTACCCTTTGATATATTTTATTACAGAGTCAGAGATATGAGAACTGACCGGTATATTGGCACGACCAATTTGAGCTTATTACAGGTATCGAAGTATATGTTGGCTGATAAGTACTGTATCATAATATTCCTGTACAGAAATGCCAGATATGTTAATAGTGTGGTTAGGGGAGAGTGGGTTGAGGCTGGGCCAGTTTTTACTTGAAGTGTCTTTAAAGTGAGGGAATGACAGTAATGTCTCCAACTAAAACATGCACATACACAGTATTTCAGGATGTGGTGCATCCTTGGGAATGATCACTTTGGATCTGAAAATAAACAGTTTTCAAAATATGACTTTCCAAAAAAAGTGGTCTTTTGGCTCAACTTGTCTCCGATGAGGGGTAAGTTGAGCCATATGCGGTATGCCTAGTTCAGGGGTCGGCAACCTTTACTATCAAAAGAGCCATTCTAGGCAAAAAAAACAAAACTAATTTGTCTGGAGCCGCAAAACATTTGCAGTGAGGTAGGGGCCACATTGAAGGGGAAAAAAAATCTGAGATTACGGGAATAAAATCATAACTTTACGAGAAAAAGTCATAATATTACGAGAATAAAGTCATAACTTTATGAGAAAAAAAATCGTAATATTACCAGAATAAAGTTATAACTTTACGAGAAAAAAAAGAAAATAACTTGCAAAATTACTACTACTATACTACTATACATATATATACTGATATTATGACTTTATTCTCACAATACTTCGACTTTTTTTCTTGTAAATTTCTGACTTAATCTCATAATAATGCGACTTTTTTCTCGTTATATTATTACTTTATTATTATTTATTCGAAATCTCAGATTTATTTTATGTTCCTCAATGTGTCCCTAATACTGTGTCGTACCGTCGTACCATAGACCTACAACAATGATAAATAAAAATGTAAACAAAAAAACAGTTATTCATTTCCACTAATGTTAAAAAAAAAATCCACAGGGAGCCACTGGAGAGGAGCTAAAGAGCCGCATGTGGCTCCAGAGCTGCAGGTTGCTGACCCCTGACCTAGTTTAACAATCATACCTGTCTATCGCTGAGTGAGGTTATCAAAGAACTCCCCCACATTGTGCCTAAAGGCAGCGGCTCTTCAGAGAGAGGTTTCTTCAGGAGTGTGCCATGACAGATGGTGATGCACCCTAAACCATGAACCAATCACGTCATAGAAAAAGGTTCAAAGTTGATTAGCATATGATCATCTTTTTATTTATCCTTTATTGAACCATTGCAGTTTACATTGAGATTTACATAACAAGTTGAAGCTATAATCTAAGGTGTGGTCACCTGACCAATTTTGTGGTCACCTGACCAATTTTGTCTATGGTTGCCTAGAAACAAGTGGTGGCTCAAGTCACCCCACTCTCCCCTATTTAGAAACTGTGTCACCATTACATAGCTCGTCAATGAGAATGCACTAACGGGTTTATTTTTCAATTGTCTTGGTCACGATTCATGAACAATCAAATTTAGGGCATCCTTATTAAAACAGTTGTTTATGTTACAAATATTTATTGTAACTCAAATATCAACCAATATAAGCCTAAAAAATCCCCTAATGGTAGGGCTCAAATTAGAACTGAGCTTTAAAAAAAACGATTACGTGGCCATGAAAACCAACTGTACTTCTTTTTTGACACAGGTATGAAGGTCAAAGAGAGCAGCTGGCTCAGCAGTCTTTTAACATGGAGCAGGCAAACTACACAATCCAGACATTAAAGGACACCAAAACAACAGTAAGCGCCAAACGACGTGATAACAGTTGGGGTTAAAGCTTTTAGTCATACTGAACATGTATGACTTAATCTTGTCATGCTGTCTTATAAACATAAAAAGTATTTTTTTTTGTTTTGATTTCGTTGTATCTAGAAGTAGCTGAGACTGGATCAAGTCTAGAAATGTGATTCAGATTCAGACTTGATCTTATCGGCATGCGTCTCTACCTGAAAAGACACAAAACAGATTATTTTCCAATGCTGATAGAGGTTTTTTTTACCGGTGACTAAATATACCTTGTGCAATTTGTTTTCTGTTCCCAGGTGGAAGCCATGAAGATCGGTGCAAAAGAAATGAAAAGGGCTTACAAGGACGTCAAACTTGATCAGATTGACGTATGTTTTGTTATATACCACTACACTGTTTCTGTTATCACTCAGCAATTATATATTAATGGTTTAGGCTACACCAGGCATCACTACTAACAAATGACCAAATCACTCTAGTCTCTATTTGGCAGGTAATTATAAAATTCCCACCATTAGATATTTTGCCTTTCTTGTCCAGCTGGTATAAAGAATTTACTTTTTTTCCTGTAATTCAAATTTTTAAAACTCTTACTGTTTGCCACCATTTAGAACAACAAATTACCGAGTTTCTAAGTCCTGCTTTAATCAAATGTAGTCAGTTTTCAACAACCAACAGTAAAATAATTAGAAGACTTTATTAAAAAAAGCATAACACGCTCTTACATATATGTTTAAATGTGGACTGATGATATGGATAGACCAGGTCTTGCTCATTTACAGTGTCCTCCACTGTTAAATGATTATTTGTTCCTAGTGCTGCTCTATACCAAATGATAAATCCTTCTAACACTGAATAAATAAAACGGATGAATTTGCATCTTAATGTTGGTTGTAAGTAAAAAATAAAAAAAAAAATCAATATTCCAGTTGCTCCAGCACCAGCAGTTCCAGTCAGAGATATGGGACGTATAGAGTGATCACATGTATTTGAACTTTCAGGATTTACAGGACCAACTGGAGGACATGATGGAGGACGCCGGCGAGGTACAAGAGGCCCTGAGCCGCAGCTACGGCACTCCAGAGATAGACGACGATGATCTCGAAGCAGGTATACCTGACATGTTTATCTTGCATTTACTTTCTGGGCAGACACCTTCATCTACATAATGAATATAATCACCAACGTGAGTGCAAATATAAAGCTCTCAGCCTGAATGGTAACATTACTCACAGAAAATCATATATATCATGATTTTATGTTCCATAATGGCTCAATGATCTTCTTCAGTCCCTGTATGTTAATTAGGGCTGGCAATATGTCTGTAAAGGGGAGACTCGTGGGTACCCATAGAACCAATTTTCATTTACATATCTTGAGGTCAGAGGTCAAGGGACCCCTTTGAAAATGACCATGACAGTTTTTCCTCGCCCAAATTTAGCAGAAGTTTGGAGCGTTATTTAGCCTCCTTCTCGACAAGCTAGTATGACATGGTTGGTACCGATGGATTTCTTAATGTTTTCTAGTTGCATATGATGCCAGTATCTTCACTCTAGCTTTAAAACTGAACCCGCTACAACCTTTGGAAGATCGTTTATGTTAGTGCATTAAAGAAATTAGTGACGTTAAAACAAGTTTGCATCAACGCATCATTGTCACGATAATTTTGACAGCCCTAGTGTTAATATATTAAACATTTAAGCAACAACACAGAGACCAAAAGTAACTGTGTGTTCAGGCAACTAACAAAGTTTTATTTCTCAAAGGTATCAGAAACCAGTTCCACCAGTTTCAGTTCTAATTTATATTTCAAAAGTTTTCAAGTACAAGTTGGGACATTTTAAAATATGAAACTCTCTCTCCTTTCCACCCTTGAATTTGGATATGGAAAAACTCTCCCCAAAACAACTTTAACAGGGAGAAAATGTAAGAAACCACAGAAAGAGAAACTGAGGAGAGATCCTCTCCCTGGACAGACAGACGTGCAATAGATGTTGTGTGTACAGAATAACCAACATAAAAAAGGAGAGGAAAGACAGTTAGAGAGGAAAATCGTTGTCCAGAGTCGGAACATGAACATATTATTTTAGTTTCTAAAAGTGCTCCATGCCGTTCTGATGCTGAAATATTGGGTTCAAATCACTTTTGGTCAAATTTGGTATTAAACAGTCATGTTAAACATGTGTAAACATGGAAGATATTGTCACACAGACAAATAACAGTATTAATAATCAGTCAAATAATTTTTTTTAGTCCTGATAACTTAATAACTCAAGTGTGGACAGTACTACAGTGACAGTGTAACTGTGGTTTCAGAGCTGGACGCTCTGGGTGATGAGCTGCTGCTGGACGATGACAGCTCCTACCTGGATGAGGCCTCATCTGCCCCCTCTATCCCTGAGGGAATCCCCAGTGACAGCAAGACAAACAAGGTAACAGTCCTCAGAGCACTGCGGAGCACAGGGGTCACTATATATACAGTATATCTATAATATATATATATATATATAATTAAATGATGAGCAGTAAAATTGCTCTGTGCTGGGTGTGCCATTGTTTTCCTATGGGGAGAGCAGCGCCACACAACTAGGTCGAAGCGCACGGCTTTGAGCACTGCGCACAAAGTTAAAATTATTTCAACTTTGACCTTGGTTGCGCGCTGACATTTCAAGGCGCAGCCAACGAGATAACAGCTGCAACTGTGCAACAGTGAATGGCGTTCCTTGCGCACTTTTTGACAGTACATTACACCTGCGCTACGCTTAGCCTCTGCGCCCTATCTCACGGTGAGCGAAGAGCATATTTCTTATCGTGTGAAGGCAGCTACACAGTTGCATCATGTCTACATATTTTTCCATATCCAAACCATATCATATTTTTTTAAGAATATCCCCACATTCCAGGCAACGCCACTTGTTTCAATTCACAGAAAGAAACTTTTGAGCTTCTTCCAAAATCGCATACTACTTACTACATGCTCTACAGGTGTTCTATCGTTCAACACAGTTTTGTGTGAATAAACAGTAGTCTGTATCTTTTCGGATGCACTGAGCAGTAATTTATGCCGTCACTTCCTATGAGCCTCCTTGCCGGTTGGAGACGTGTAACCGTGGTAACCTATGCCAACTTCATGTCACCAAAACGACGGTTTGTGAGAATCAAAGCCTGTAATAGATTTAAAATATATATTACACCTAGCTAAGTGAAATCTTATTCTTACAGTTAAATTTAAGTGTTATTGACGTTACAGAGCTGGCCGTCAACGTCTGTTGTGAACGTTGTTCTCACTACCGCATTGCACTGTGGGATATTTATGCGGAAATATTGTGCAATTTGCGTACTACTGGTTTCGTACTAAGGTTTCGGACATACTAAAAAAATCTCACATACTGTTTTAGCGTATTAAATATCCAGTTAGTATGACATTTCGGACGCAACCTCGATCTTTTTAGCTTTTTACACAAAATGTAAGTATTTAGAGGTCTGTTTTCTTGTGAATGCCAGGGCTGCACAATTAATCGAATATTAATCTCGATCAACATTTTGGCCTCCCACAATTAAATGAACATGATCGACTGTGATATTGACTTTTGAGATGCGTGCTCCGCTCATAGAAAACTCTGCTGCATAAATAAGGCGCTTCCTAAACTAACAGCTAGAGAGGAACCGTCAATCAGCGGCCGATTGAATGGTTTTACGTCGGCAAACAGCGGCACAGTCCGTAACGTTATACACACACACACACACAAACACACACATGTCGGCAGTGTGGAAGTTCTTCAGTGTGAGTGAAGAAAACATAAAGCTGTAATTTGTCACAACTGTAAGTCCAAAATAAGTCGTGGAGGAACAACCTTGGAACAACTAACTTAATCAGACAGTTATTATATTGTAATTCATTCCCATGATGCTGCTCAGAGTAATCACAGCGACCGGCTCGTCTGCCAACAACACACAGCTCCGTTATGGTGCTTTCAAGCTATACTCCGTACAAATTAGTATTGGGCGATGGTAGATTATAACATTATCATGATGCATTCAAATATAATCTTGTAAAATGGAGTTTTTGGCGAGAAACTTGAATAACTAAAATTATTTGAAGGAGATGTTTTCACAGCAATATAAAATAGATATTAGAGAGGGAATTATGACCTGTTTAACTTCCTAACACTAGCTCTAAGCAGCTTATGATGTATAATTGAAACTACTAATTCCAAGACTTTTTTTCATCAATAAAAATAAAATCATTTATGTCCTAATCATTTCAATTGTAAATAAAAGAATTGTATGCGAATAACCACTAAAGATGAAGATAACAAAGTAAAAGAATAACATTTAGAATTCTTGACGGTTGGAATGAAGAACAACATGGAAGTGAAAGCAGCGCTCTGTTTATTTAAAAGGGAAATTGCAATACAAATGTTTTGTCCCTAAACTCTATGAATAATCGTGATCTCAATATTGATCATAATCGTGCAGCCCTAGTGAACGCTGTCATTTAAGTGTTTTCTTAACATTCTTCTTTTTGTTTTCAGGATGGCGTTTTGGTGGACGAGTTTGGCCTGCCACAGATTCCTGCCTCATAAATAAGGAATGGATGAAAACAACTGCACTTCAACTGAAAACACTTTTATATGTAGATTAACATTTATACATGCAAAACATTTGACCTGAGAACACTACGATTTTGAAGCTGTCCTGGTGTTGGGTTGTGTATTGTTACCACTACCGTGCTAGCATGTGGCCTTGTAACATACTGAACCTTTTTTAAAAACACTATTCCCCCTTTTCTTTTCTTCCTTTCGTCCTCCTGTCTAACACTCGTCAGTCTCGTCCACCGCCAGTATTACTATTTTTATTTGTCTTATTTGTATTCTAGTTTTGCGTGTTGTTCCGTCATTACCATTATGTTTTGAGCTCCCAAAAGTGGAGAGGATTCCCACTGAGTCTGTTCACATGTTATGCAGGTTATTTGAAACATGCAAAATAAATTATGTGTTTTAACTTAACCTTGAATTCTTTGATTATTATTATTTGTAAAGGTTCAACCACAGCAGATTTACCTTCATGGTGGCACTGGAGTAAAAACTGAGTTGTGGGCTCCTATTGAGCCGCACACAAGAAGAGAAAGCTATAGAAGAAGATTGATACCATTCATATATGTCCATTTAATATAAAGCTACAGCCAGAAGACGGTTAGCTTAGCTGGACACAGGGGCTTCAAACGGGTAAACATCATCCGGTCCTGCAACTGTCTCATTGGGTTCGGGTGTTTTTTGTTTTTGTTCTTAAGACAAAAGAAGATAAAAGTTCATTTAAATACAAAAGAACAAGTTAAAATAAACTGGGAAAAAAAAGTTTGGAAACTTGTGTTTGGTCGATTATTTCTCTGTTGTTACAACGTTAATTGGCATTGTATTTTACATCGTTGGAAAGCCTGTTTATTTACCTTCACAATGATGTCCAACTTGTAAGGATCATGCATTTGTGGGATGAGCAGCACAGCTGATTATGTGGGTAGCACCCCTGAAGAAAAATTTGCCAAAATGCTCTGCCAATGGTAAACAGTGTATTCTCCTGTTGGAATGACTCTTGTTTTGAGTTGTTTGGTGGATTGGATGATTGAACTACAGAGAAATAATCAACTTTTTTTCCCAGTATATATATACAAGGCCAATGTAGAGGAATGGAAGGAATGTGATACAAACCTTGAGACTTGGGGACTGGTCGTGCAGCAAAGAGGTGATAGATGGAGCTGTTTTGGAAGGTCTTTTTTTTGTCTGGCTTTTCCTCTCTGACCCAGTTGTTGTACAGAATTTTCTTTTTCATCTCAGCTAACCTCGGGTCAAAGGTCAGGCTCTCTGGGTTGGCTTTGACTCCCACTGTTGGCAGACAACAGAGCTCAATCTCCTCTTGACTCCATTCTCGGTCGTTTTCGGGAGCAATTGTACACCTGGGCCACAACATCACCTTTTTCCACTGAAGCCCCTCTTTCTTCTGTTGGTCTTGTTTTATTTTCTCCATGGCCTCCTCCTGCCTCTCCTGCCTCATCCTCTCCTCCACAATTCTTTCTTTCTCTCTCCTCCAACTTTCTGTCTCTTTTTCTCGCTCCTTCCTGTCCC
The DNA here is from genome assembly GCF_015220745.1 of Sebastes umbrosus. NCBI lineage: Eukaryota > Metazoa > Chordata > Actinopteri > Perciformes > Sebastidae > Sebastes > Sebastes umbrosus. Next base: position 12,466,418 of record NC_051280.1, on the reverse strand, counting down.
TCTTCCACTTCTTCATGGTCTCCAGAGTAACTCTTTCTCTGCGTTCCAGCTCCATTGCTTTCAGCTCTATAAGGCTTTGTCTTCTGACCTCCTTCCTTCTCTCCCCCGGGGTCAGTTTCATCATGCCTTTCACAAGCACCATTCCAGCAAGGAGGTCTTGTCTTGCAATCATCTTTTCGTCCATCCTTATGCTCTTTCTCGGTGCGTGTAGGTTAGTTTACTCTGATGCTTTCACTTCATGAGCAAACAGGAGAGTTCTCTGTGTAACTTGTTATGACAACTCCATAGAATTCCATATATTCCATATAAGGCTGTGTAACTGCTGTATGTACTCCAGCCTGTTGTGTTTAGCCCTGCTAGCAGCATCACTTTGGTCCAGACTGGAATCTCTAAACTATCAAATGCATGCATGGATTATGAGGCAATGGGCCCCTAGGCACAGATATGCAAAAGGCCCCACCATCTTTCCTACATAGGAGAAAGACACAGACTCGGTGATGCTTTTGACTCTTTTTTTTGTAGTTTTATGTCTCTTTGTGATCACTTTGTAATCCTATAGGGGCAGGCTGGCATCGTCATTTACGTCCACTAAAAGTACTTGTTTTTGCCACTGACTTGTTATTATCATTGTAAGTGTCTGACAACATTTTGGAAAGAGTTTCACTCAAGGAGAAGTCTTGTTCTGAAATTTAGATATCTAAAATCTAGATAAGAACTACCTAAAATAAAAGAAACCACCTTTGTGAAAAATGTTGACTTTTTAGTTTGGCCCATGTCCCATCCGCTAACATGGAGGGGGTGTGCTTTACTGCAACCAGCCACCAGGGGGCGATCAAGATGTTTTGGCTTCCTTGAGCGAGACCTGGACAGGCCAGTTCAAGCGAAAGGTAAGGATTTAAGGTAAGATTTTATTTCTCTTTAGGGTCCTTTCCATAATGTTGTCAGACACTTATGATAACAACCTGGGCCTGTCGGTGGCAAACACAAGCACTTTAGTGGACGAAACGTTACATTGATGCTTGCAGCTCGTTTCTGCTTCGATGTTTGGATAAAGTCCTCCAGATAGGCTATTCCAAGCACACAGAGTTTGACATTCAAAAGAACTGTTGGTAGTAAACTAAACATTATTTTTTATTGCACAATCAATAAAGCACATATCATATTTAAGAGAATACAGTTCACAATAATAAAACAACTGAGCGAGCGATAACAATAACAAACAAAAAAAGGAAATGATACACAAATAAATACTAATAAAAAACAAAATAAGAAACACAAGTGGTCAATCAGGAAATAAGGTATAGATATTCATAAAGATATAGGGCTTTTTGAATTTTACAACATTTTACATATTTTTGTGTATTGGTATTATAACGTTCAGATATGCAGCAAATATATAGTTTTGAATAAACAACATGTATGTATGAAATATTCCTGCCAAAATAATTGAATTATTATTCCCAAACTCTGTTTTGTTTGTCCTTCAGTTGGAGACCAAACTTTATATTTTCAAATGTTAGAAACAGAATACTTATACTTATTATTATAAGTTATCCAATCTTAAAAACGCATTCAAAAAGGTCCAAGTTAAAATGCAAGAGAAAAAAATAAATGTTCTATGTTTTCAATGTCTGAGTTATAGAAAGTACAGATGTTCAAATCTAAGTTAAACCTTTGACGTAGGAAGTCATTACTTGGGTAAAACTCGTTCATCATTTTGAAATGAACTTCTTTAGCCTTTAATGGAAACAGGAAGGTAACTAGTTCTTATCTTAACTATGATATTAAACAAAACATCTCTGAGTGACAACTTGTTTTGACTCTGGACATTCCCATAGACAGTGAAATACAGTGCCGTTCTTCTTCAAACATTTAGTACAAACATCTGGAATCTTAGCAAACATATGATGAAGTTTGACAGGAGTTATGTATATTCTCATTGAATATTTAACTAATTTAACTCGAGTGTAAACTGTTCATATGAGGGGATTGGGTGGACATAGTCTGGCTACTTCTGATTATTCATAATCACAAGAGACTCGTTTGTAACATATACAGTTTTGAGGAGAGGAATCAGACCATCCTTTTAAAAGTCCGTCTCTGGTGGGACTCGACCCCCTCAACCTTTTAATCACTCCTCTCTCAAGTTGCCACCCATAAATCGAGGTTATAGTCTCGGTGGTGACAGCCAATCAGCGCTCGTATCGCTACCAAGATTCTACCAAGAATTGACCAATCAGCTTCTCCGAGCACCTCTAGGAGACACTGCGGTCAAAGATCGTATATTGCAAAGAAGTGAAAGTCACAGCATAACAGACAACCACAACAACAACACATAATAGATGTAACTCACACTCTGCCTTTTATTTACTCCTCTACTTCATGGGTTTTTTTTGTTTGTTTTTTGTTGTTTTTTACATTTATCCTTTGATAATGCAATACATTGTTTTTTATTTGTTTGTTTTATTGACACAAAAAACATGAATTACTTATTGATTGTTTTCTTCCATTTACATGCATGTTCTTTTTAAATATGTATATATTGTAATTTGCTTAATGCATTGTATATGTTTTTATTTTTATTTGTTATTTAAGCTCTCATTAAAAATGTAAGTTATTTAACTCTAGTGTAAAGTGTTCACATGAGTGGATGCAGTGATTTCTGTATAACTGGTTCATCACAGTCACAAGACGCTCATGTATGATAACTTGTTGCACTGCCTTGAGAAGAGCCGTCAGATCAACAGGTTAAAAGTTCCGACTCTGGTGGGACTCGAACCCACAACCTTTGAATCACTCCTCAAGTGTTTGACTAGAAGTCCAATGCGCTATCCATTGCGCCACAGAGCCAGTTATAAAGGGTGTATTGCGCAACCCCTTAAAGTTCCTACTACTCTATTGTTTTCTACAGGAAGAGTCTAACTTTGAAACTAACTTTGCAAATAGCTAACTATTTGAATATAACCACAGATTGGTGTTTAAAAACAAGAAGGCTGTGGTGAAAACTCACAATATGTTCTGTTTAACACATATGTCTGCGTTTTTTAATACTTTCTATTTATTTCTACTCTTTTATTTATTTATAACCCTGTTATGATCAGTTTCACGTATCGTTTGTACTGTTTCATTAATTAAAGATAAATAAAAATAAATAAAAAATAAAGACGTTAGAAGAACATCTAAGGACTGTTTCCGGTCTGTCCCGGAAGTAGCTAGTTAGCAACAGTTAGCTTAGGTAGCTAGTCGTGTGATTCATGTTGTAATTAAAGGACGCTAAAGAACCAAAATGTCAGGACAAACGATGACAGTGACAGTCGCATACGGTAATACGACTTTTCATGATGTTACACGGTTGTTACCAGATGATAGATAGATGTAAAAATGTAAGTTTACGAACCGGAGACCATCGACCGAGTAGCTAGGCTAGTGTAGCTACACGCAGCTAATGTAGCTACATAGAAAAGATGCTGAGAGTCTAACATCGAAATTCTTCAAATGTCTTATTTGCACCAAAAGCAAACGAGGTGCACTTAAAGGTTCTCACTGAATATATATAATATACCCCTCTGCTGAGTTATTAAGAAACCATTATCAATAATTGCTCGTTCAGTGATGAACTCATTGAAACTACAGAACATTTATGTGATGAATGTATTCTTGCTAATGCTTAATGGGATGATTTGCATTATTGGTTTCTAATCTAACAAAAGGAAAATGTTATATTTGGTATAATTGTTGAAAAAAAAAGCTAATGTAGCTACAGTTAGCTCTGTCAACGAGAATTGTATTTTATTTGCTAGCTTTAACTTATTACAGTTGAATATACTTTATACCTTAATACACTAAAACATACTGACTGAAAGGTTGCCCTCGAATATTACATTGAGTGTCTTTTTTTTTTTTTAATCTGACATCTGAATGTTTATTTCACAGCAGCAAATAAACGTGATTTATCAACATCACACATCAAGTGTTTGAAGGGAGAACATGAACAATTACTTATTAAATACAGTTTAAGATGAACGTTATTACTTGAATTCGTGCATCCTTGAAAATTAATTAGACTTTACTGTAATATCCAGAATGCTCAAATACTTTGCCATCATTTACTAACATGTGATTCCTTTTAACTAACTTCAGTTTAAAAGAATCAAAGCATCATTTAGAGGTAAAAAATGATCCATCTGATGGTCATGCTTAAATCCAAATAATCCACATCGTTCCAGAAAAATAATCTCACACAGTTTAGAAAGCAATTGTTGCCACTCAGGGCAGTGTTTATGCTAACATTGTTTTTCTCCCACTCCAGGATCCACTAAGCACAGCATCACATTAACTGGCCAGGATGATGGCAAGGGCCCCTTTGTCAAAGACCTCTCAGAGGCTCTCACCCAAGTTACTGGAGTTCCCCAACCCTCACAGAAACTCATCTTTAAAGGTAAAGCTGTGGGTCTCTCGCTTTCTTTCTTGACTATTAGAGATGACTATATACCACTTTTTAATGTCTGATACCGATGCCTCAACCTTGAGTATCTGCCGATACTGATACCAATCCGATACCTTCTTTTTCCCTCTCTTAAACAGCCAAGATTAATAAATGTAATAACTTTAGTTACTTTGCAGATTCCGGTTATTAATAGAAAATGTAATGAACTAATAAATGATGATTTATGATTATTATAGTTTAAACTACCTCCACATTTACCAGCTGCAACATTAAAGTGATGAACACTTTAATGCATCAATAATTAGAAGACAATGATATATATTATTCTACATAATGAGTACTTTGATTATACTTTTTTTTCCCTCCGATATCCGATCCAGTGTTTTTTGGCCAGTATCGGACCGATACTAATTATCAGATCGGCACATCCCTATTGAATATCACATTATATACCCAGGTCTAACCTTGCCTTATGCATCCTGACATTCCAGGAAAATCACTGAAGGATGTGGAGGAGAGTCTGTCCAGCTATGGGATAAAAGAAGGCTGCAAACTCATGCTGATTGGAAAGCGGGTAAGTCCTTAACATGTGTGATTTCTCTGATGGGACTGTATATTTTATCAAATACTGACAATAATCTATAAAACAGAACAGTCCTGAGGAAGAAACTGAACTGAAGAAGCTGAAAGACATTGAGAAATCTATGGAACAGACGGCTAAAAAGCTGGAGAAGGTAGACGGGGAGTTGACTGGACTCAAGAATGTAAGCAATCAATTATGGTTTTTAAGATGCATCATTTTCCTTCATTGGTCTGCTCTGATCTCTGATATATATTTTGTGGACATTTTTATTTAGATTTTATTATCCCCCATTTTTTTCCATAGGGCTTCCTGGCAAAAGACCTTCAGGCTGAGGCGTTGGGTAAATTAGACCACAGAGTGAAAATAGCAGCTGAACAGTTCATGAAGATCCTGGAGCAGATCGATGCTTTGGTGATCTTTTCTTTTTCATATATAGTTGCTTGCCTTATTGTCTCCATTACTGATTGCAGACTGAAATTAATTTCAATTTACCTTTGTTCAGGTCTTTATTTTTGTGTGCTGAACTGTTTCTTCTTTCAACAGACTATCCCAGACAATTTCAACGACTGCAAAATGAAGAAAAAGGGACTCGTAAAGACGGTGCAGGTAAACTTGTTTTTCAGTGTCACCAAAATCTTTTAATTGAAAATCCCTGCGAATCTTATTAAGTGTGAATGTGTTCTGTCAACAGGATTTCCTGGCCCAGTGTGACAAGATCGAGGCTTGTATATCAGACCACCTTTCAAAGATCCAGTCGAAAAATCTTGCCCTGGCGGAGTAGATTCACAAATCCTCCCATATCGTGTGCTATACATTGCTCTGTGAGCAACTGCAACATGTACAGAAAGCGTCGAGTGTGGATGCGGTCCTTGTCTATTTATTGTTGGGTTGATGTTTGTGAGAGAGCTTCATCACAGAGAATCCTGTGAAGAGGAGGAGGCTGGTTATCGGCACTGATGCTGGGTACATCTGGGATACATTCTCTGGGATAAAGACATATGAAGTGCTCCTCAAGATATCGTAACCACAGTCACTCAGTGAAAGGATCAGAGGTGTTTTAATTTGTGGCAAATTTTGTAAATCCCCTTTTAAAGCATCCAAAAAATAGTGCTGAAGAGAACTGCCGTGGCCAAATGTCAAAATAACCACGATGATGTCAGAAAACGGTTACTAAAATTCACCAACTGTACAAAAACATAGAGAAAAACATTTTTCTTCTTATTGTGATGTACCAACTGTGAAGTGTTACTTGTGGCAGTTTGTGCACACATGGCCAAATGTATGTGGACATTAATAAGCATTAATCTGCCATGCTAACAGCTTCCACTCTTCCTGGGAAGGCTTTCAACAGGATTGTGGAACTTGACTGCAGGGATTTGCTCTAATTCGGCTGCCGGATCATCAGTGAGGTCAGGCACTGATGTTGGCCGATAAACCCTCGGCTTTCCATTTCATCCTTAAAGGTGATGGTTGAGGTCATGACTCTGTGCTGGCCAGTCAAGTTCATCACCAAACTGGGAAAAACATTTCTTCAAGGACCCTGATTTGTTTTCATCTTATAACAGAAAAGGGTCTTTCATCAACTATCGTCTAATATACCATTGTATAGTGATTGGAACTAATGTAAAAATTAGGGCTGTTAATTGTTTAAAATATTTAATCGCGATTAATCGCATGATTGTCCGTGATTTATTGCAAATTAATCACATATTGTTTATGTGTTCAAATGTACCTTAAAGGGAGATTTGTCAAGTATTAAATACTCGTATCAACATGGGAGTGGGCAAATCTGCTTGCTTTATGCAAATGTATATATTTATTATTGGAAATCAATTAGCAAAACAATGACAAATATTGTTCATAAACCCTCACATGTACTGCATTTAGCATAAGAAATATGCTCAAATCATGACATGGCAAACTGCAGCCCAACAGGCAACAGCAGCTGTCAGTGTGTCAGTGTGCTGACTTGACTATGACTTGCCCCAAACTGCATGTGATTATAATAAAGTGGGCATGTCTGTAAAGGGGAGACTCGTGGATACCCATAGAACCCATTTTCATTCACATATCTTGAGGTCAGAGGTCAAGGGACCCCTTTAAAAATAGCCTTGCCAGTTTTTCCTCGCCAAAATTTACCTAAAGTTTGGAGCGTTATTTAGCCTCCTTGATAAGCTAGTATAACATGGTTGGTACCAATGGATTCCTTAAGTTTTATGGTTTCATATGATGCCGGTATCTTCACTCTAGCCCGCTACAACCTAAAAATCGCATGTTGCGTTAAAAAGATTTGTGGCATTAAAAACAAATTTGCATTAACTTTGACAGCCATAGTAAAAATTAAAAACATTCTCTAATTCCAGTTTCTCACTTGTGAGGACTTGCTGCTTTTCTTAATCATGAGATAGTAAATTAAATATTGAGCTTTTAAACACAATCAATTTGGTGCAATCAGAAAAAAATATTTTTTCACAACATTTTATACACCAAAGGATTAATAAATGAATCGTGAAGGTAACTTGTTAGTTTCAACCCTAACCCACACTATTAAAAATAGACCAATAAGTCCACAATCCTTTGGCCATATGGTGTATATTTATTATTCAGCACCTTTTTGTTTGATCCTGACTGAGACTGATCCCACGTAACCATGTATCTTTGAAATGAGTGAACTGTGGAATTGTTATTGCTTTAAACCATCACTAAGACTGACACATCACATCTATTTTCCTTTGTTTTAAAAAAATAAAACCTTTGAAAAATGAATAGAGCATTGGCTATTCATCTCGGACCACAATTTAATATTTAATTTCCTACAAAATACAAATGATTCAGTGAACGGTAACAGACTCCTTGTTTCAGTTTATTTCCAGCTTTATCCATGAGGGTCTTTTCATACATCTCTACTAGCTTATACAGACCCTTCAGTGGTGTTTTCACAGATGTGCAAATGAGCTTTGGGAGTATGGGTTGAGGAGTTAGGGAAGGGGGGGTGGTCCAGAGGTACAGTGTGGTCCCACAAGCAGCTTAAACGAATTACCTTCAGTGAGCTATACCACAGTGAAGCCTGCCATGAGCCAAATAACAGGATATCGCTGATCTAACTTTAGTGGAAACCCATAATAATACACACAGAATAAACCTTGTCCAGATCCGCTTCTGTTGCTAATCATCTTTGTCCTTTGCGCCGTGCTTCAGTATGCGTGTGAATGCTACATAGTTGAAGTTGCCTTTCTTGTCAATGGGCGCCTCTCGGAAGAGCTCGTCCACTTCTTCGTCCGTAAACCTGTCACCCATCGTAGTGAGCAGCTCCCGCAGGTACTCCTCCTGGATTATACCTGTAGCAGAAGTCCATTCATCGGTTAATTGATTTACAGAAAATTGATCGACAACAAGTTTAATAACCAATCAACCATTTAAGTCATTTACCAAGAGAAAATGTCAACAGTTTGCTGGTTACAATTTCTCAGTTTCTGTTATATATCACTGTCATTTTAAGTTTTTTTCTTTGATGTCACCTGGTGAAGGGAATTTTCACCATATTCTTTTTGTAAAATTAATGTTACAGTTTTTCTCATTCGCAAACAAACCAATTAATTGGGTGCTTAAATAAATTGTCCTACTAAACAATAACACAAATTATAATGAAGATAGCTAATTGCAGCTTTAATCCAATTCGAATTGAGAATTTAGGACGTAGAAAAGTGACGCCATTTATGTAGTTGCCTTTGAGAACTCAACTGTTTTGATCAAGATGATTTTTAATAAAAAACAAAAAACATACCATGACAGCATTGGGTCTGGAGACATTGAGAAATGGCATCACTAAGTACAGTGCACATTCAATATGTCTCGAAAACTTACACTCACCTGTGCCCTCCTCGTCGAAGCAGGCGAAGGCGTTACGGATCACATCTTCAGGATCTGTACCGTTCAGCTTCTCTCCAAACATGGTCAGGAACATGGTGAAGTTGATTGGGCCCGGCGCTTCGTTCATCATGGTCTCCAGGTAATCTTCTGTGGGGTTCTTACCTGGGAAATGGTCACAGTGATGAGGATTTATGACACTATTGAAAGCTTCACAAAAACAGGTGTTAATATATTTCTCTTCCTAGCTTTCATTTCTTCATCTCTGATCTAAAAGGAATATTTGTTGCTTTAACAAACTGCATTTAGCACAGTTCTGAAAGCAGGACATTTACTCATAATAGTATTTTTTTTCTTTGATAAAAGGAATTAGACATCTTTCACACATCCATGTCTAAATGTGTGTAGATACATCGTTTACCTAATGAAGCCAACATGTCATGAAGGTCCTCTTTGTCAATGAAACCATCCCTGTTTTGGTCGATCATGTTGAAGGCCTCCTTGAACTCCTGAATTTGAGACTGGTCAAACATGGCAAACACATTGGAGGTGGCACGCTGAGGACGCTTCTTGGTGTTCTTTCCCTTGGCCCTTTTGCTCGACATGTTGGCGGTTGGTAGGTCCCCCCTTCCTGTAATACAGATGATATGATGGTTGTCTTCTATTCATTCATTCTAAATCACTAACGTCAAATTGATCTCAATAGCAATAAATGTTAGTACGATATGTTCCTTCTTATTCTGCCTGGATTGATTACAGTAACATTATGACCGTGTATCCCCATTCTTCAAATATGGCTTAATTAATCCAGGCTTTGATTATGTTAGCAAAACAATCTTGTTCATGCCGAGCTTACTTTGTTCTTTGAACGCAGTTGTTAGAAAATAAAAGGCAATAAAAGCGGAGATCAGAAACAAATTTGTAGTAAAACTTCAGTAATTATTTACAGAATACAAGTAAGATTGACCAATAATTTGTGAATGTGAATCAAATTGAACTAACCTGAATTGATTGTTTCAACCATGTATACAACTTTAGGACTCCCCATCAAAACATCATAATTAATAACCATGATTTCTGGTTCTATGACTTATAACAGTCAACTGACAGTTGAAAGTGACTTCAGGTGTGGTGGTTCACCTTTTTTTTATTTTATTTTACTCTAACTTATTTTATCAACAACACAGATACCTATACAATGTGAGGGAAAAAAATAAATAAAAAAATTAAATTGAAATAATATAAAATAAAAGTAAATACAAAAGATTGGAGGGATTGTGTGTAGTTTATTGAGATGGTGGGCTAGAGCAGGGGTCAGCAACCTTCTGTCTGGAGTCACAAAACATTTAAGCATTTTGATGAAGGTAACACAGCTTATAGTCTAAGTATAAAGTATATAAGTCTAATGCAGTGAGGGCCAAAGTGCAAATGTGCGATGGCGTTTTAGGGCCAAATTGAGGGGAAAACCAATCAGAGATTTCCAGAATAAAGTCATAATATTACGAGAATAAAGTCATAACTTTATGAGAAAAAAAGAAATAACTCGTAAAATTACTATTTTATTTCCATAATATTGCAACTTGCTTTCTCATAAACTTGTGACCTTATTCTCGTAATATGACTTTATTCTCATAATATTACAACTTTTTTTCTCATGAAATTTTGACTTTTTTCTCGTTATGTTATGACTTTACTCTCGAAATCTCAGATTTTTTTTTTTTCCTCAATGTGGCCCTAATACTCCGTCGTACCGTCACTCCATAGACCTACAACAATCCTAAATAAAAATGAAAATGTAAACAATAAACAGTTATTCATATCCATTTTTAAAAATCCACAGGGAGCCACTGGAGAGGAGCTAAAGAGCCACATGAGGCTCCTGAGCTGCAGGTTGCTGACCCCTGGGCTAGAGGATCAACTAAAGTATAATCCAAACCATCTATCCAATAGAGTAATAAATAAAGGAAGCACATATGTGTTAAGGGTGTATGCCTCAAAATTCAGGGGAAGATTGGTATATTAGGCTTCACTTGTAAAGGTTTCATCATCATCATTTTTGTGTCACTTTTGCAATGTAAATACTGTAAATCTACTCTTACTGATATGTGCAATAACATGCTGATCACTCTGTACAATAATTATATGATACTGTGCAATAATTACATAATTATCTGACGGACACTTTGTGCAATAATCTGGAAAAAACGTCATCTCATCAATATACATATTGCATTTATATATTAAATATATATATATACACAATATAACATTTTTATATTGTATTATCTTTTAGATTTCACTATCTCTTTTTTATTGTATTATCTTTTCATTAGCACCTATGGGGGATTCTTACAATCTAATTTCGTTGTACTTACAATGACAATAAAGGGCTTGAATCTTGAATCATAAATCTAATCTTGAAAAACAGAAACATCTAGTTTTGTGTCAAATCAGCAAAGACCAGAGCAGGGGCCAGTCTAAAGATGACTGGGCATTAGACTGAACATTAGACTGAGCAATGGTTGGATGACATTTCACATTTCTCAGTTTAGTTATATGGGATTCTGGCTATTTACCTATTGATAACTCCACCCACAATGTTTTCTATACAATAAAATGAGTCCAGCAAACTGTCATCTGTCAGAAGGTTTGCACAACAAATGCTGATAGCCTTCCACACATTAGCCAACAACAACAACAGGAAACGTATTATAACGATACATTTTTGCTAACATCATCCAAAGTACTTCAGAGATCCCAGGTAGCTGCTAACTAAACATCATAGTTGTTATCCAGCTAGCAGCTCACAGTTAGCCCAGTGTTGACCTCAATAACTCACTGAGCAGGCGAGCTTTAGCGAGATAACAGACATCAATTCACAGACAAGAAACTTACAAGATTCAGAAGCAAAACATTAAATAACCCACCTCAGGAAATACAAGCGTTATTGCCAAATGGTCTGTACACACACACAGAGCTATCAGAGACTGATGCAGAGCAACCATCAATGTTTTATTTCCTCTTCCACAAACTGACCAATCACAGCCGAGCTGGACGGAACCAACACACTGGACTGTACCATGTTGTCCTCATAGCTACTGGTTTGTTTAAGTGTTTTTACACTGTGTAGACTGGACCAGAGTAGATAGTTAAATAGTGCGATGAGTGGCTTTACTGAAAACAAATGTGGGATTTTTTTTTATCTCATATTTTTATTATGTTTTTAAATTTGTCCTATTTGTGCAAACGACATGTGCTGTAGTTTCTATGTTCCACCACCAGGTGGCAGCAATTACTAATAGACTAGCTCTACTTTTAGTGTGAAATATCACTTTCAATGACACGTGCAGTCTAATCTACAAGGACACTTTAGCTAAAGATGAACACAACCTTGTTAGTATGAGGGACAATAAAAATATCTGAATTAAAACACATTAAACCACACAAATCAACAAAGTGGTTAAAAGAAGGGCTAACTGATTCTTTTAAACTCCAAAGTTTATTTTGTTGCGAGTGCAGATCTAATACATCCATGGTGCAGATCGGTCGCACCAACAAGTACGAAATTATCAACTAACACTGAAAGTAACCCTAACGATAAATTTAGGGAAATGGAGATATTTAAAGCGCTTTGAGGTCACATTTTGGGGTCATTAGAGTTGGTCGGTGAATAACGTTGCATGTGTTAAAGGTCCCATATCGTGCTCATTTTCAGGTTCATACTTGTATTTTGTGTTTCTACTAGAACATGTTTACATGCTGTAATGTTAAAAAAAAACTTTATTTTCCTCATACTGTCTGCCTGAATATACCTGTATTTACCCTCTGTCTGAAATGCTCCGTTTTAGTGCATTTCAATGGAATTACAACAGAATTGTGTTGCCTGGCAGGAGTTTGGGTCCATGTTTACTTCCTGTCAGCTGATGTCATTCACATACACTGCAACCAGGAATAAACTAGGACACATTTAGAATGTTTATGTTTAAAACTGTGTAAACGGTCTAAATATTGTATATTTGTGACATCACAAATGGACAGAAATACTTGCTTTATAATATAAAATCATGAAAATCTAATTTTTTTATAATATGGGACTTTTAAGAGAGTAGTTTGGCAGGGGGTTAGTTCAGGCAGGGAACCAGAGGCTTTAGAGGCTTTTGCAAGTCGTCTAAACGGTGAGTTTGATTGAATACAAATTCATGTCATCCCATGTAAGCTAGCCTATAGCAGCCACTTAAACCTGCAGTAGGCAGAATGTTTTGGGCATCATTGGGTTAAAGGTTCCATAATAACCTTTTAGCATATTGTAATTCAAGTGTTCTGAGAGAAAACTAGACTTCTGCACCTCCTCATGGCTCTGTTTTCAGGCTTTACAAAATCTAGCCCATGACGGTAGACATTGGCCAATCACAGGTCATTTCAAAGAGAGAGCGTTCCCATTTGCATGTTCATTCAATGGAGGCAGCTGTCAATCACTCGCAAACTCCTATCAAACGGTCAAACTAGGCAGCGCTGATCAAATATGAATCAATATTCTGTTACTGTAATGCGTATTTCTCTCCTCAAATGTTTTCAGAAACATCTTGTAGTGTAAAAATCTAGCCCGTGACGGTAGACTTTGGCGTCTTAGAGCGTTCCTAGTGGCTGTGCTCCGGCTGGTGGGCGGTGCTTGGTATTGCTTCAACTGATTTCAAAATGGCTGCAGGATCACAAACTTTTCTCAATTTACAGCTAAACACCGGAGGACAAAGAGGCACATGATTTTTTCTTTTTTTAACTACTGTCAGGATGTAGTGACCGTTTTATAAAAATAGCTTTTTCTAATCATAGTTGCTCCATTTCTACCCGCTCCTGCTTTAAGTAGCCTACTGCAGTGTTTCTTCTATCAACTTCTATTGATTTACTAGACCAACGATCAGCCTGGAGACCTATCTAACTGTAAGTACAGCACACAGCGGAGGGCCAGGAGATCTGAGGAGCCTCTGCTGGGCCTTCTCACAGTCTCATGGTCTAAATTTAAAGTTGACCCAGCCTTAAAAGGTCCTGACGGTGTCTTGTGCATTCTGCCGAGTGGCAGCATTATTTTTGTTCAGTGGACTGCCGTCCTGTCCACTGCCCCTCTCCCTGCTGCTTGCCCCTATCTGGATTTAGTTTAGTTACTTTTGGAATAGCCATTTCTCTTATTTTCAACCATTGTGGATTGGTGGATTCTTAGTTGTGGTGAGTAATATGTATATCTTCTTTATTATTAAGTATACCACTAATACGGAGGAACTGTTATTCTAGTGTACGTCTTTTAAAAGAACCAGTAAGGCCTTCTTTTGACATCTTTGTTGATTTGTTTGGTTTAATGTGTTTTAATTCAGATATTTTTTATTGTCCCTCATACTAACAAGGTTGTGTTCATTTTTTTAAGCTAAAGTGTCTTTGTAGATTAGACTGCATGTGTCATTTAAAAGTGACATTTCACCCTGAAAGTAGAGCTAATCTATTCCTTTAACATTCACTTTAACCTCAAAGGTTTGCGTGCGGTGTGCACTCTGTGCCCTCCAATTGCTTACAGTCCAGTTTACTGTTTGTATCTCTTTACAAATACAGAGTCACACAGTAGCCTGTTGTAGGTGTTGCTCAAGGACACCATCAGAAAATAACTTTTTTAAGTCTATTATTATAAACTGCAGATGTTAGCTGATTGATCTGTGGTCACATGATGATCGGCCTAGTATGCCCAGTGGGAGCTGCTCATGTTTTCAAGCTGTATAACCTGAGCAGTATACCTACTAGAGCTGGAATGATTGGTGGATTGACTGGTTGGTGAATCCATAGAAAATGTATCCGGAACAATCTTGTTAATTAATTTAAGTCATCTTTAAGAGCAAAAATTCCAGAAATTCACTTTCAAATGTGAATATTGGATACTGCTGGAAAAATTAATCAATTAATTGTCAACTATTAAATTAATCACCAGCTATTTTGATAATCGTTTTCAGTCATTTTTGAAGAAATAAAAGTCAAAATTCTCTGATTCCAGCTTCTTAAATGTGAATATTTTCTGGTTTCTTTACTCCTTTACAACAGTAAACTGAATATCTTTGAGTCGTGGTCAAAACGAGACATTTGAGGACGTCATCTTGGGCTTTGGGAAACACTGATCAACATTTTTCACCATTTTATTGACCAAACAACTAATGGATTAAAAATAAAAAAATAATCAACAGATTAATCGACAATGAAAATAATCGTTAGTTGCAGTCCTAGATTACAACTAACCACGCTTTGTTTTCCAGTTCATCACAAGTTAATCCCCTTTATAATTCCACCTGTGGAGGTGATGTAATTGCCTTCTCATGTAATCTTTAGACACAAAACTAAGAAGTAGAGCGTTTTAAAACAGTTTATATATTACCTGCTTCTGCTTCATTTAACACAGTAGAAGTAGATCTGCCATCTGAACAACTTCACCATCTCTAATACCTAATCACCATCTCCTGCCTCCTCCTAAACTAACCCCAATTAAGAAATCAATTTGCAATGATAACAATGAGATTGATTTACAGGGCTGGTAAAGTGAAGAGCAGTCAACATATAAGTTGGCAGAGTGGCCCTCAGGATGTCAGCATCATTACAAGTGACGCAGAAGCTGCAGCAGCATCATCAGCAGCAGCAGGAACAGCAGCAGCACCACCATGAGAGCAGCTGCGCTATGATGAGCTCCAAGTCGTCTGTGAGCAAGCAGTCGTCTGTGAGCAAGCAGTCGTCTGTGAGCAAGCAGTCATCTGTGAGCAAGCAGTCGTCTGTCAGCAAGCAGTCGTTCTCCACTGTCAAGACCTCCAGCTCCAGCCGTCGGTAAGAGCACAGTGAGATCCAAAATACTTATTAGATGGTTGATATTTGAAAACTGTGAAAACATAAATGGGTTCTCTCAATGCAGCCTGCCACTTCCATAATCTCGGTAGTGGTGAATGCATTCAAGCAGACCTCTTTCAAATATTCAACACTGTACTTTGGGATCTGAAGTGTGTTAAAAACATGCTGCACAAAGTGTGTTTTTATGTAGAGCAGGTGCTGTCTCTGTGCTGGTCTTCATCTGCCTGTACTTTTAGTCGTGTCAGGGTTTGTATTTTTGTAATAACACACATTGTTCTCCTTGAGGCCCATTTTTAAGTCTTTTGGGCCACAGTTCAAGTCAAGTCCCAGGTCTTTATATGCAAATTACAAATCAAGATACAAGTCTCTCAGGTCTCTGAATGCTGACCAATACCAGTATATTTTTTCTTTCAAAGCTCTGGTAATTTACAAAGCTTCAAGCAAGTCATTTCATTGAATATTCAATTACACAAGTATACAATTTCATTGTTTACCATTAACCATTTAGTAAATTATGGTCCCATTTAGAGTAAAATACACCATATTATGCTTTAGGGTGTGGCTGCCTTGTGATTGATAGATCACTACCACGGCGTTGTCCGGTCTAGGAGTTGTCTGTGTTTTTGTCTCAGAACAGTTCATGAAAGTGGATTATAACCTTTATGGTTGCCTAAAAATGTCTCATTCAACATTCGGTTACTTAGCTCCACCCTATCGTGTCACTTCCGGTTGCAAAAAAAACAAGACAGCGACGGCCTTCAAAGGCTTCAAAACGGCAGTCCACAATCCAATGGGTGACATCACGGTAACTATGTCCACTTCCTATGGTGCCTTCAAATGAAACTCGTGTTTATAAGATGGGAAGTTGTGTACACAATATGCTTGGCGTTCAAGTGGTTAAGTCGTGAGAACACCACTGCTAAGCAACGGCAATATTAACGTTACTGTCGGCGTCTAGAAGCCACAGAGGCTAACAATTTAGCAAGATAGCAAGTGGGTAACATAATGTAGGAAATGCAAAGGCATAATGACAGAGGAGAAAGATGAGGCTGTTGGAAATATCAACATTTTCCTCAGACCTATTATAAAATTACGAAGAAAAACAATATACGACTAAAATTACAATATATTCACTTATTATGCACCGAAAAATGAACTTCCAAGACCTCTGCCATTTCTGACAACGTCAACAAACACGTCACAACTCGTGAACTCTGAGCTTTCAGAAACTTTCCACTTACGAGGTCGTGAATACCACAAGAGAGGGGCGTTCATATGGGCTCTTCTAGTGAACACGGTAAACACGACCCCATTTGAAGGCACTAACAGTCTATGGTCACTTATTTTTTAGGGAATCAAGTTTTAAGTAAGTCAGACCTCAAAGTGGTCGAGTCCAAATCAAGGATGATGTGTTCATTTTTGTTACTGAGTCTAGTCCAAGTCTCAAGTTGGTAATTATTTCATACGCAGCAATAGTATTGTGCTCATGTATTTGACAGAAAGAGCACATTATATTTAAAATACGGTAATACAAACCCTAGAGAATGCACAAAGACAATATAAGATATAAGATAGAGCTGAAACAATTAGTTTATTGATCAACAACGTTAATCAGCAACTATTTTTTATGATGTATGGATCGTTGGCTTGTTTGTTTGTTTGTTTTTTCTATGATATTAAATTAAATATCTTTGGCTTTGATTGGACAAAATAAGTAATTTGAAGATGTCAACATGGAAATTGTACCATGCATTTTTCATTATCACTGCTTTATGATATTTTAGAGACCAAAAAGTTGATTGGTTATTTTGAAGAAATAGTTGGCAGATTCATCAATATTAGAAATAATTAGTTATTGAGAGATGTAGATTTCCTTACCTTTTCTTACCTTGACTTTATACCACAGATCTGCTGCAGGAATAAACGTGCAAAATCAAGGACACGTCATTATAACAGAGGTATTAAACTTGTAATTATACAGGGGTGTGCGTAATGTTTAGTCCGATATTCATTTAATTTCATTTCTATGTGATTGATCAAAGTAAAGTCTAGTATAAACACACCACCTTAGATTCATATATATGTACAGTATGGTATCAGTAACTCTTTGTCCTTCAGGCCGCAGGGTTCGGTGTGCACGTTTCTAAATGGGGTCAGGGAAGGAATCTCAGCTGTAGTGAATGCTGCCAGATATATTCGTGGACAGCCAAGCTATTTCTGTAGGCAGGACGTGACACGTTGCCATTAGGCCAACTGTAAAGACACTGTGTGGAAGTCATGAAATTGTAAACGGTTGTTTCTATGGACGTTTAATAGTTGATAGCTCTTGGGCCAGTATCCACATTTACTAGTCAATTTGACTAGTCATTGTTATTTTCCTTAAAGAAGCAGTGGGTAGAATCAGAGCCGAGCTGGACCCTGCCCTCTATGAGCAGCTGTCAATCACTCGCAAACTCCGATCAAATGGTCAAACTAGGCAGCACTGATGAAATATGAATCAATATTCTGTTACCAAACAGCCAATAGAAACACTCTCTCTCTCTGAAATGACCTGTGATTGACCAAAGTCTCCCGTCACTGGCTAGATTTTTTAAAGCCTGAAAACAGATCCATGAGGAGATGCAGAAGTCTAGTTTTCTCTCAGAACACTTGAATTACAATATGCTGAAATGGTATTATGGAATTGATGCCCAATGATGCCAAAAACATTCTGCCTACTGCAGGTTTAAAGCTTTGTAACTAGTCCTACACCTGGTTTCTGTAAGAAATAATTGATTGCATAATCCAATTGGTACTTTTGTTATTTAAATCTTAAGATTGACACATACTGCAGCTCCGCAGACTGCTTTTATCAGCAGTAAAACTTTTTATACCTTTGACTTCCTTACACACTGAACCAAAGACACCTGGTGAGTCAGCAGTATAAATAACTTCTTGACACGGCGGAGACTCTCTCCATCTGTCTCTCTCTGCTGTGCGTTCAGCCCCTTACTTCGACTTGATCCCACCTCGCAAGTATGGAATAGAGTTTATCAAAGCCATGTTATGCTGCTGCTTCTCTATATGCCCGATGGATAGACTAGGACAGACATGGAAGTGATTATGAGTGAGAGCGGGGCTTTAAATGAACCTTTTCCGCCCTGCTGCATATCCACCAGTTTCGGCTCCATTTATAAACCCAGCTGACAAAAGGGAGACCTGAGAGGCTGTTAGGTAAATGAGTCAGAGTGTAATATGGGTCAGTTAGGGTCCCTGTGGACTGACAGAAATACATCTTTTATTTCTGAGTAATTTCTGTCTTTATATAACTAGTAGTACTGATGTTTTATGAATGCAAAGGGGCAGTATGGTTCATGTTGAGTATTTCTTTTAGGTGTCTTTTATCTAATTTTTTGTCATTATGAACAAATGCACATACTGTAGAAGTTACATTTAAATTACTTGATCTGCTACTAGTTCAATTAACTACACGCAAGTGTGTAATGTTGTCTGTCCTCCTTTATCTGCATAGACTGCCAGCAATAAAAATAAGTTAGTTACGGGCAGGTATATTCAATCAAAGGATAACACTGACAGTATTTTAAAGGTGCTATTGATAACATTGATAACATTCAGCCTCTAGATGTCGCATTCTCCCTCCCCCATTCAATTGCATTTACTTCACAACAAGTCGTTGCCAGGCACTTACCATTAAATTCAGCCATTTATCTGTTTTTTTCCACACTAACCGACGACCCAGAGATACCACATGATACCAACGTTGTTTTACTATTGGCTCACAAGCCTTGTTAGAAGTGGGAATCAAACGTCAGATATCTTCCACAGAGATAAAAAAAAAAACATTCATTTTGGAACATTTTTTTAAAATGAGTAATCTCCTAAAACATCTGGGCATTGTGGTTTGTAGCAAATGCTCCCTTAAGGTTCAGTAGGTAACTTTTATAAAAAAAATAACTATTTGTCATATTTGCCGCAACTGTGAATATATCCTGACAGTAGTGAATGAGACAGATAATCTGTGAAAAAAACAGGTTCCTCTGTGTTCTCCGGTGCTCCTGATGGCATTTGCAAGTTTCCACCGCGCCCGAAGGAAAACAACCAATCAGAGCCGAGCATAGCAGCTGTCAATCACTGCTCACGAAATTCGCGAACTCCAATCGAACGGTCAAACCAGGCAGCGCTTATCAAATCAGATTCAAGATTCTGTTACTGTACTGCTAAACAGTACACCAAAATATGTTTCTGAAAACATTAAAAGGCGAGAAATAGGCCTTACAGTAACAGAATCTTGATTCATATTTGATCAGCGCTGCCTGGTTGGACCGTTTGATCGGAGTTCATGAGCTTTGTGAGCAGTGATTGACAGCTGCGTTAAAGACTGCTCAGCTTTGATTGGTTGTTTTCGTTCGGGCGTGGTGAAATCTTGCAAATGCCATTAGGAGCGCTAGGAGGAGGCAGAGGAACCTGATTCTTTTTTCCCAGATTATCTGTCTCATGCGCTGCCGGCAGGATATACAGTAGTGACAGTTTGAGCAAATATGCTAAAAACGTATTTTTATAAACGTTACCAACTGTAGCTTTAGGAATAAATAGTGTATTTCTTGGGGACTGTTTTCAGCCGCAGATTAATATGCGTTAATATTATAGCAGCAGAACTGTGTCTGTAGGATTGACTCCAAATAAACTACAGTGCCCATGTTCATGGCAATAATGAAACATATCACCCAGTGTAACAGCTTTTAATAGTTTTTGTACATCAATGGAAGTCTATGGCACAGAGGAATACGCTACATCAGACTTTGGCTACACAGACAATACTAGTAGTAGGATTAATTAACTGATGGCAATCATAGTATTTATTCATAATGAGAAAAACATAGAATATCAGTAGCTTTATCCTTTAACAATGTGTTTTTTATGTAGAAAAGAACACACCATAAACTCTATTTGGAAATACCTTATTATGTATGCTGGTGTTTGTAGTGCTAAGTGTTGTGACCCTCTCTCTCTCTCTCTCTCTCTCTCACCTCTAAGCCTGAAGACCACTGTGAAGACAGAGAATGTGCAGAAGGCGCTCAAACTGAGCCCGCTACCCAAGAGAGCCAAACGCACCTACCTGGCGATGGACACGGACAAGGAAGTTATCGGCTATGTCATTCCCATATTTAGAGCCAAGTGAGTGAGGACACTGCAAAACACAATTGATTGATATTCTTGAATGCAAAATAATCAATACCACTGATGATGAACATTTATGATTTTTACTGCAGTTAAAGGGACTGTATGTAAGTCAGATGTGACGTCATGCCCGCTCACGAGAGCCTTTATTTTCAGCTCCACCTCGGTGCTAACAGTGTGCAACCATAGCTAACGTTCAGTTAGAAATGGAGTCCACAACATATAGTGATATTGTGGTTTTAGCTGGCTAATGTTGCTAACATTAATCAACATGATGCCTCTCAATCACATTCAGTCTCGTGTGTGTCGCCTCACTGTTTTGACCGATGCTCACTCGCGTCTATATAGTGCGAGCACAAGCAACAGGACGCTTACTGACGTTGACTTAACGTCCACAGGTGTCCCTGTTGACAAGCAATTTCTGATCCTTACATAAAGCCCCTTTAATGACACTAAATGAGATGATTTCCTATCTGACTGTAAGTCTAAACTGCTCTGACATGTTGGTGGTTTGTTGTGCGCCAGTCATGATGTTGTTCGCGACCTGATGGAGGCCCAGGAGGAGGAGGTTATGGAGGAGGGGATTAACTATGTGGCCATGAGGAACCTGTTTGTCAGGGAGGCAAGTGAGTCTGTGGACATTAAAGTGGAGAAGAGAACCAGAACAACGCACATCAGGGAATCCGCCCAACGCCTGGAAATGAGCAGGACGGTAAATCCTTTTCATTCCTTTATGTTAAAAAGTTGCATTTTCAAATAATCAAATCTCTCTCACGAAGCCTACTCATGAGATTTATCTGGCTTGTCTCTCTGGCTATAGATGGAGGAGTGGTCAGAGTTCCGCAAGAAAATGAATCCAGACAGCCTGATGCACCTTCCAGAGTTTATCATCAAGCCCCGTGGACAGACTGTCTGGGAGGGCAAGACTGTCAAGCTGCACTGCACTGTGGCTGGATGGCCTAAACCCAGGATCGCCTGGTAAGATCCAAGTTCACCGGTCCCCACCTTCTCTGAGTCACAGGAAAAAGACGCGAGATGATGAGAGGCGATCAGTCATGTGTGTGTCATAAAGAAGTTTCCATCCAAAGCTCTCGTCATCAGCCAAAGCTATTTTCACCATCGCAACATGAACACATGCACACTCTGTAAAAATAAACCAGCTGTCTTTCTGCTGTCTTCAAGGTACAAAAACAATGTGCTCATTGATGCCAAGGCCCACCCCGACAAGTACACAGTCGAGAGCAATTACAACATGCACTCCCTGGAGATCAAGAAGTAGGTAATCATTAAGCTCACAGTTAGAATTAATGAGATGTACCCAAATAATGCACATTACCCCCAAACTGAATGCTTTATGTTGGAAATATTCTGCGTGAGTGATATACGCAAATGAGATGCCGGTAATTCATGTCGTGTTTTATTTTCAGCTGTGATTTCATCGACACCGCTCAGTATCACGCCTCTGCCCTGAATGTGAAAGGGGAAGCTTCCTATGTGGCTACTGTTGTTGTCAAAAGTAAGTCGTCTGTCCTCCTCGCCAGCTGCTACCGTCTCCTCCGGTTAGAGGTCAAAGGTTAAAGTAGAGGTTTAAATTAACACATGTCCCACAGTTGTGTCTAGTCAGGATCTGGTTTTAAGCTGCAGGAAAGTCCTAAATCTCATGCTCAAATGGAAAATGATTTCTGTGCCTATCATATTTTACTATTGTCAAATGTGTATCACTGAAATCTCTTGCTACTGATACAACAAGGTAACTGAACGATATATTTCTCCGCAGGGTACCAAGAGGGCGAGGAAGTAGGCCCACTCGCTCCTAAACCACGTGAGTCACTTTAAAAGGGACATATCATGCTCATTTTCAGGTTCATACTTGTATTTTGAGTTTCTACTAGACCATGTTTACATACTTAAATGTTCAAAAAACACCTTATTTTTCTCATCATGTCTGTCTGAATATACCTGTATTCACCCTCTGTCTGAAACGCACCGTTTTAGCATCTCTTTCTTTAAGCTCCCCTCCCGAAAAAGTCCAGTCTGCTCTGATTGGCTTGTGAGAAAAATATGGTGCATCTTTGTAAAGGTAGTTCTCAAGCTGTGGGCGGTATATTCTAATGAGCCGGCACGTGACATAAGAAGGGGAGCCAAATCTGAATGACTTGTTGAATCACATGTTTTCTGATCCAGGCATCCCACAAAAACCTGAGTGGGTTGTCTTTTTTCACAGTTTGTGGGTTGGTAGTTACTCCAGATACCCAAATGTATGTGAACAAGCACTGAGAAAGTGAGTTTTTCATGACATGTCCCCTTTA
This sequence comes from Sebastes umbrosus, assembly GCF_015220745.1. NCBI lineage: Eukaryota > Metazoa > Chordata > Actinopteri > Perciformes > Sebastidae > Sebastes > Sebastes umbrosus. The sequence continues at coordinate 12,443,167 of NC_051280.1, read as the reverse complement.
AATAAATATATTTTTTAATTAAAGCAAGGCAACTTAATTTGTGTATTAATATTCACATACACAGGGTATTAAAAGTGCTCTAAATAAGACATAAAATAATGCAAGTAGAAGTTAAAGCCGCATTAATCAAATTTGTATATAAACAATTAAATGGAAACATGTGTAATGCTCATAGTTACAAACTCCAGTGCCCCTCAGCTCTGCAGAGTGCCACAGCAGGCATCTGTTTTTAGAGGACAAGCTCTAAAAATCCACTGTACAGTACCTGCTCAACATCAAACGGCAAACGGACAAAGTTAGCAGCTAGCAGCTGAACACAGTTTAGCATTTAGTAGCTAAAGAGACAGATATTTCAGACAATTAGATTGTTATCAGGTAATTAAATGGGCGTTATCAGTGGTTATAAGCCCCATAGATGTGGGTCAGTAGGGGCCTACTACACCCATTAGTATGTTTTATCATCTATTCACTTGGGCAATCACCCAAAGAAGGAATAAAAGAAGACAACAGCGACGATAGTAGTTATGACAGGAGCAAAAGCGGAAGTCCAGGGCTGTAGTGTAGACGGCGTGAAACTCCATATGGGGTGAAGGTCGGGGCGATGTATGGGACCTTAAATTCACAACCTTAAGTTTCACTTTCACTTTTCAATCGTAGTTATTTGAAGATGAAACACAATCTAAGTGGGGTTTTTTTGCGTAAACCTAAACAAGCTGTTTTGTTTGTGTTCAAAACGTAACATTTCATGCGATTCTACGTGTTAGAACATGTTGCTTTTAAGTTTCACTCTCACTTTTACAACGTAGTAGGCGTAGCAGGCCCCTTACTGACACACACGTATAAGGCTTAAAACGACTGATAACGGCTATTTAATGAGCTGAAAGCAGTCAAATCGGGTGGATATTTTTACTTGGGAGTTGGTGGAGACCAAAAGCTGAACTAGAAGGAGGGTAAATGTGGGACTTACATTCATCAAGTATGCAAAAACAACTTCCATTGAATGATTGTCTCTGCTGGATGTGTAAAAAAAAAACATGTTTACCATAAAGTAATAACGTCATAATACGTTGTGTCAATTAATGCAGGTTTAATGTTTTAACAGTAGTGTTTTTAATATCTTTATTGTTTTCTCTGCAGATGGTTTCTGTGCTGAGTATGGTGTCACCTTTGAATCAACCATCCTTGACAAATTCGAAGTGGCTTTTGGCTGTGAAGGCGAGACATTGAGTCTGGGCTGCACTGTCATCGTTTACCCCACTGTGAAAAAATACCAGCCTGATGTCGTGTGGTACAGAGACTGTGAGTAGAAAATAACAGAAATAGTGGGTTTCCTTTATAAATACTGAATATTACCTTTATAATTAATCCACTATATGTATCATCTTTTGTGTTTGACTTCTCCCATCAGCTGTCGCCTTGAAGAACTCTAAATGGGTACACACCCACTGGTCTGGGGATCGAGCCTCACTCACACTCGTCCACCTCAACAAGGAGGATGAGGGCATGTACACCCTGCGTGTCAACACCAAATCTGGCTTTAACACCTACTCTGCCTATGTGTTTGTCAGAGGTAAGGTGCCCGACAGTAAATGGATATTTCAACTGAAGCTTTTGATTTATTTGCAAAAAGAGGGAGTCTTGAAATTGAGCTTTTTAGTTTTGTATTACATTGAAATTTGAATGAATCTATGATGAAGTCTGAAGTGCTGAAATGCACGGTTATGAACTACAGCGTTATGTGCAAAGTAAAGAAACATATTTCAGATCACCTTACATACAGACCTGGTAGGGAGCCATTCAGTTCTGCTGTGTCTTAAAGTGACACAACGCTCTCTCTGAGGTGTTTGGTTTCCTCTGAGGAATGCTGCTTCTATATCTGTCCGCATGTCAGAGAAGTCGGCCCAGAGAGTGTGATCTGGAATAACAATCAGCAGGTTTATGCATAACAGGGACTCTTCAGAGTCCCCTTTAATGTTATCAAGATATAAACTAATCTATCATAGCTACATTGCTGCTGTACTGTAAAGTAGGTCAGAACATGGAAACTGAGTATGTAATAGAGATCAGCCTAATTTAGAAACTTACAAGTGTGTTCTTGGATATGTGCGTCTTGCTCTACCAGATGCCGATTTGGAGGTGGAGGGGGTTCCCGTGGCCCCCCTGGATGTGCGCTGTCATGATGCCAACAAGGACTATGTGGTGGTGACCTGGAAGCAGCCAGCGGTGGAGGGCAGCAGCTCCATCCTGGGATACTACATCGACAGGTTGGCCAGCTCACTCTGTTTTTTATCACGCCAAGAAAAAGAGAGAGAAATTATTATTCAGTTTCATCTGAGTACCCAGTGGCCATGATACAATCCTACATGCAGGATAGACAGTAAAACTGGTCTTATTTATACGTTTCTGTTTAGAATAACTCATTCTGCAGGCAGTCGCCCAAATTCCTCCTATATTTCCACCAAACTGCCATCTTGACAGATAACTAAAACACCCACATACTGTACACTGTGAACAATTGCTGTTAATTTACAGCAGGATTTCAACAGTATTAACCTGTTATTGCTAAAAACAGTGCTTTACTGTTAATACAAAATAAAACCTGTTAAATTACGCTCATAGGCCGTTTTTTAACTGAACTATAATGCATTCTTTAACAGCACTTTACTGCTGATCAACTGTCTAAAGTATCATCAGTAACAGTTTCATGCAGTATTGTTTTAATTCTGGGACCTGATCTGTACATGTGAGGCTTGTACATTGTACATGATTGTAAAATCAGTGAATTAGCTCTGTTCTTCACTCACATGTTGTTATGGTTTGCATTCTGTGCTTGTAGCCAGCTATAGACAGACATTTTGGGAAAAGTGTCAACAAGTCTATTATAGCCTTTTTCCTAACAAGTGCCTTTAATTGTATTTAGTGTGACTATTCCGATGTATGTAACCTGATAAGTCTATTCATCTAGGCAAAAAATAATGTTTATTAAAATGTATGTAAAAAATACAACCTAAATAGTGCATTAAAACAAATCAGTAAGATTATGTAAAAGAAAGGTGAAAAACAGCTATATAATGTATCTATAAACAGTAAATTAACTGTAAAATACTGTGAAATTAATTTTTTAAAAAAGAAAACATTACAAAACTGTAAATTTCAGCGACAGTATAATAATGTTAATTTTACAGTAATATAAAGGCAACCCTGCTGCCAGTTCTTTACTGTTATTTTACTGGGAAATTCTTAACAGTGTATATTCCTACCTGCCTGCTGTAGCTGTCAATCAATAACTGTGGATGTGTCTTGTGGTGTTCACAAATCTAATTGATGTGTTTTCTGTGCAGGTGCGAGGTGGGCACTCACCACTGGGCTCAGTGTAACGACGAACCAGTGAAGTACGCCCGCTTCCCCGTCACAGGATTGGTGGAGGGGCGCTCTTACACCTTCAGAGTGCGGGCCTTGAACCAGGCAGGAGTCAGCCGTGCGTCCCGTGTCTCTGAGGCCGTGGTTGCCATGGATCCCTCCGACAGAGCCCGCCTCAGAGGTGAGAGACACTCCAGAGAGACCTGCTGACACACTGTGACAAAGCCAACAACTGCACTTTTTTTCATGTATTTATTTTATTTTTCCCAACAGCTGGCCCCTCAGCTCCTTGGACTGGGATGATCAAGTTCACAGAGGAGGATCCCACTGGTATGACAGCTTCAAACTCTGTTATTTTGATGATAGAATGAAAGGAATACATTTAGGTGTCATAATATTAGATATTGTAATTTCCAGATGTGTCAGTGTTTAAAAATGTCATGGCATTTTATACTCAATACCTTCTCCTTACTGTCTGAAATGTGTCTGTAGAAACATGTAAAAACTGTGGACTGTCAAACTCAAGAGCTTGCATCTAATGTCTGGTCAGATTTTAAGTCTAGTTTACTGATTTTTCAAAATAGATATTTCCTGACCTAAATCACAAACGTTTTTAATAATTTTAGACTGTGTTGTCTTCAGGCAAAGTTCTTGTATGGCTGCTTGTGCTGAGGGGACATTAAACACTGTTTATTTGAACCTTAAGTTTTGTTAAATGGAAAAAAAATGTTGTATACATTATATGTTGTAATGTACAAACCTTGAAATCAGGTATTGAAATATTATTGTTTTGGTATCAGTATTGACATTTTTTCAAACTATAACCAGCCTAAGTGAATGTTAAGTTCAAGTCACCTGTTTGAAGTGACTTCCTGTTGCCTCCTCAGTGGGCGTTGTCCCTGGAGAACCCTCTGATGTCGTGGTTACCGAGGCAACCAAGAGCTACGTGGTGCTCGCCTGGAACGCTCCAGTCCAGAGGGGTCATGAAGGAGTCATGTATTTCATTGAGAAGGTGGGGAGAAACACATGCAACCAGTGACGAGGTGTTGCCACTTGCAAGCACACAATGCCTCATTTTAAGGCACAAGCCAAATAGCTTGGGAACCACTACTCTAACCCTGATCCATTTTTAATTTTTCAATCATTTTAGCTGTGTTAAGGAGAGATTTTTTATTTTATTTTATTTTTTTCAAATTTGGAAGTTACATCTCAGTTCCTATTATAAGTCTATAACAAACAGTGTACCCAAAATACAGACACTCAGATCTTTAAGGACAAAAATGTCCTCATTGAAACCCATTAAAACCACAGTTTTTGATCCCACAGCTATTACAGCATAAAATGATACATTCTATTAAATCAGACTTTAAATCTAGAGCCCTGGCTTCAAAATTGTAGTTTATTAATATTTTCCACCAGATTGAGCCATTTCGTCATGTCTGCCGTATAGGGCAAATACATGCTATTCTAGGGGCATTACTGCTGTATTATGGAGCAATGCTCTGTTCATCATCATCAGGCTGGGGAAAAAAATCTCCCTTGCATTTAGTATACAGAAAAAAAAGAATATATATATATATATATATATATATATGAATATTGATTAGGGCTGTCAATCGATTAAAATATTGAATCATGATTACTCACATGATTGTCCATAGTTTATCGCGATTAATTGATTTGTTCAAAATGTACCTTAAAGGGAGATTTGTCAGGTATTTAAAACTCTTATCAACATGGAAGTGGTCAAATATGCCTGCTTTATGCAAATGTATGTGTATATATATATATATTATTGGAAATTGATTAACAACACAAAACAATGAAAAATATTGTCCAGAAACCCTCACAACCCTCAAAATATGCTCAAATCATAACATGGCAAACTGCGGCCCAACAGGCAACAACAGCTGTCAGTGTGTCAGTGTGCTGACTTGACTATGACTTGTCCCAAACTGCATGTGATTATCATAAAGTGTGCATGTCTGTAAAGGGGAGACTCGTGGGTACCCATAGAACCCATTTACATTCACATATCTTGAGGTCAGAGGTCAAGGGACTCCTTTGAAAATGTCCACGGCAGTTTTTCCTCACCAAAATTTAGCATAAGTTTGGAGCATTATTTAGCCTCTTTCTTGACATATAATAATATGATATATATATATATATATATATATCATATCATAATATATAATATGATGCCAGTATGATGCCGTTATCAACGCGTTAACTTTCACAGCCCTAACTGATATATAATTTCATGACCATTTTTTGACACAGACATTTTTGTCCTCTAAGGACATCAGAGCAACTTTTTTAAAGGGATGCAGAGGGTTAAGAAGGGCCTATGGCCTCTTGTAAGTTACTGTACTGATACATGAAGACATCATAAGGAGGCTTGAGCACCCTCTTACTATTCCTTTTTTATGCTGCACAGTGTTATCTGCTGCACTACTAATATGTCCCTGTCTCTCCGTGGACCACAGTGTATTTCAGGGACAGAAACCTGGCAGAGGGTGAACACTGGCATGCCAGTCAAGTCTCCCCGCTTTGCCCTGTTTGACCTGGCAGAAGGTAGATCCTACAGCTTCCGCGTGCGCTGCTGCAACTCCGCTGGCGTGAGCGAGCCCTCTGTATCCACAGGAGAGATCACGGTCGGAGATAAACTGGGTGAGACCTGCATTTATATTATGTACTGGTGTTCATGATATCACTGGTTTATTGTCCAGCCGTATTCTTTAAGTAGTTAGTTTAGATACTGCTGGTCCTTCCAGCATTATGTTCTGTCTGATCCGAATCCATTATATTCCCTCTTTGCTCACTTTATTTACTTACATCCTGTCTTTCTTTCTGAACAGACCTGCCCTCAGCTCCAGGCAATCCAGTGGCCACCAGGAACACCGACACCTCAGTAGTGGTCCACTGGGGGGCCTCTAAGGAAGTCAAACACCTGGTCGGCTACTATATTGAATATAGCGAGGTGGGCACTGAGGAGTGGTTGCCTTGCAACAACAAACCTGTCAAGCAGACCAGGTAGGTTTCTCATGTTTGCTCTATGGGGCAAGTAGGCCTACAAGCTATTTTCCTGGTTTCCTGCACAAAAAAATAAAAATGCATCAAAATCAATGTTGTTGCTAATCATTGACATCACACACTGTGGAAAAAAATCCCCCTAGCATATAGTATACCAAATATAATTACATTTTTTAAAATAAAAAACAGTGGCATTATGTGAGTAAATTAGCATTTGAATGATGATCACGACTGAAGTTGGTTAAAAAATGTAATTTAGTGAAAGTGGAAAACAACATTAATATCTAATTTTATGGCATTTTTTCTGACACAGACATTTTTGTCCACTAAGGAACAAAGGTTAGCTCTTACTAGTTCTTCCTCCTACTGTTGATGAAATCAGAGTGTACATATAATATGACTCTTTGCACTTTTGTCTGTGCTGTTTTCAGGTTTGTGTGCCACGGCCTGACTACCGGCACAAACTGCGTGTTCAGGGTGAAGGCGGTCAACGCTGCTGGATACAGCCAGAGCTCCACCAATTCTGAGGCTGTGATTGTGAAGGCCGCCATCTGTGAGTGTCCTCACAACTCATCTCCATTATTCACTTTGCCTGTAGCATCCGAGCCATACTCTCTCCTTCTGCTCCTTCCTCCCAGCTATTTTAAACATTTATTTATCTGGGGAATTATCACTGAGAATGAGAGTTCAACACATTCACACTCATGACCTGCAGCCCTCTGCTGAGACCCTCTTAACTCATCTTTGTTCACGAATCACGTTCACTTTCATCACTTTTCCTTTTCCTCACCAATAATCTGTGATCGTTATTCTCAGTTACTTATATATAAATATTCTCTAAGACTTTCTACTGATACAGTTGGCTGCCTAAATATCTTCTCCATTTCATGTATATCATGAATGCAAGTGGCACATGTTTATATGCGACTGCTGGTTAATATATCTGCATGTGCCTGCCTGTCATACTCATCACTAACACTGGATTTTTGCCATTTTGCAGTTGCTCCCATTCCTTCATTTCTTAGTGACAAAGTTAAATAACAAAGTAGATAATGTTTTAGAAGGCTTTTGCTGTATGCAGGATTTCTGTATAAATGTGTCTTTGCTTGAGTTCTGTTTTGCTATTTGCCAAGGTGAAGGCTAAAACATTGTGTTCTTAAAGAGCATGAACCTAACGAGAGTCTCGTCTGGCTTTCGGAGATTTTCGTAGCGTGAAAGTTATCCTGCTTCTGGCCTCGAGTGTAAGTACTTTATCCATTACAGTGACCCTAAAAAAGTGTGTTGCTTGTGTGTCCAAAGCATGTAGCATGACAACTAAATGCCAGGCCGTCTGTATGAGATTATGTTTTTTGATTGATTTTTTCTAGGGCTGTCAAAGTTAACGCGATAATAACACGTCAGTTTTAAAGCTAGAGTGAAGATACTGGTATCATATGAAACTAGAAAAACCTGAGGAATCCATTGGTACCAACCATGTCATACTAGCTTGTCGTGAAGGAGGCTAAATAACACTCCAAACGTATGCTGAATTTTTGCAAGAAAAAAACTGTCATGGCCATTTTCAAAGGGGTCTCTTGACCTCTGACCTCAAGATATGTGAATGAAAATGGGTTCTATGGGTACCTAATCACATGCAGTTTGGGGCAAGTCATAGTCAAGTCAGCACACTGACACACTGACAGCTGTTGTTACCTGTTGGGCTTGAGTTTGCCATGTTATGATTTGAGCATATTTGTTATGCTAAATGCAGTACCTGTGAGGGTTTCTGGACAATATTTGTCATTGTTTTGTGTTGTTAATTGATTTCCAATAATAAATATATACATACGTTTGCATAGAGCAAGCATATTTGCCCACTCCCATGTTGATAAGAGTATTGAATACTTGACAAATCTTCCTCTAAGGTACATTTTGAACTGATGAAAAATGTGTGATTAATTTTTGATTAATTGCGATTAACTATTTTAATCGATTGACAGCCCTAACTTTTTCATTGAAGGGAAAACAAACAAAAAAGGGTCCGATTATCTGGAAATGATCATCTTTAACACAATTCCTCTCTTTTTCTCTTACAATAAATGTTGACCAGCTTATTTACTTTCTTCGCAGCCATCCCTGGAAAGCCCACTGATGTGACCCTGCTGGAGGCTGTAAAGGACTACATGATGCTGGCTTGGACTGAGCCTGCTTCCAATGGAGGAGCCGATATCAGGGGATACTTTGTGGACTACAGGACCGTGAAGGGAGGCGTTGCTGGAAAATGGCATGAAATGAACAACAAGGCATTGACTACTACCTCCTTTAAAGTAAGTTTGTTTATTTCAAGCACCCATGGACCAAATATCCAATGAATTTGTTTTGGTTTTCAGATCGGTGCATAGACTGGCGTACTCGTCGATACCCGATACCGAATTTAAGGCAGTATCGGACGCATTTCCGAAACTGGTATCGGTATCGGAACAAGTCTAGTCTTTGGACCTTTTTATGTCATGAAGCTCAAATGGGTTTATCTACTTTGTAGTTAATTTATGTTTGCCGGCACAAAACAGGTATTTTAATCCTTTCTCATTATCTGCATTTGTGTCTTTTAGGCAGAGAACCTGAAGGAGAACGTCTTCTACCACTTCCAGGTTCGCGCTATGAACATGGCAGGTGTGAGTAAAGCCTCTCTGCACAGTGCAGCTCTGGAGTGCAAGGAGTGGACCATTACTGTGCCAGGTATGAGAGACAATATGCTCATCAAAACTTTAGGTCAGAAAATGTTAGAGAGGAGACAATTAGATGATTAATCGACTAGCATATCAACAGATTCATTGGCAACTATTGATGATCAATTAATCATTTGAGCTATTTTTTAAGTAAAAATGCCGAACATTACCTATTTCTAGCTTTTCAGTTGTTAGGATGGGATTCTTTCACTTGACTTATGTGACTGACATTACTTACTGGCATTTTATATACCAAAAAATTAATCAAGAAAATTTTCGTCCGATTTATCGATAATGAAAATAATTGTAAGTTGTGGTGATACAAGAATAACAGAGAATGAGCCAAAAATGTTTATACAATAGTCAGATCCCTCACTTTGTATTGGCCATAATGCGTTTCACATACTGTACATATTATAGTATACACATTAAAAATGTATTTTGTGCTATGTATAATATACTTTAGAATATAATGTAACCTGTAGAGCTGCAGCGATTAACGGATTATCTGTCAGCTATTAAATTAATTGCCAACTATTTTAATAATTGATCAATCGATTTCAGTCATTTTTTAAGAAAAAAAAGCAGAAATTCTCTTTTTCCAGCTTCTTAAATGAGAATATTTTCTGGTTTCTTTCCTCCTCTATGACAAGTAAACTGAATATCTTTGAGTTGTAGAAAAAACAAGACATGTGAGGACGTCATCTTTGGCTTTAGGAAACATTGATCGACATTTTTCACCATTTTCTAGATCAAACAACTAATCGATTAATAATCGAGAGATTAATCGACAATAAAAATAATCGTTAGTTGCAGCCTTAGTAATCTGCAATCCATTAAGAAGAAAATATATTTGACAAAGATTTACAATACAGTGAGCATTTCAAAAAAGGAATAAAAATTCAGTAAACATTTTTTTTTATTCCTTTTTTGAAATGCTCACTGTATTGTAAATCTTTGTCAAATATATTTTATTTTTGTTTTAACCAGTTACAGTTTGTTTGAGAATCCAAAATGATCTCTATTTTTGCTCCAAGGTGCTCCTGTTGGTCTTCATGTGCTGGAGGTCCGTGACACCACCGCCGTGGTCCTGTGGGAGCCGCCTGCATTTAATGGCCGTACTCCTGTCAATGGCTACTATCTGGACCTCAAGGTGGTCTCTGCTGGCGAGAAAGGCTGGAAGGCTGCTCACGAGAAGGTCAACAAGATGAAATACATGAAGGTGAGGAAGATGAATAGATTTGTTTTATTGTCTCTTCTTGAAATATTCTTTTGCTGAGATCTGATGGTCTGATTGGAGTTTGAACATCATGCATGTAAGGATGACCGTGTTCTCTAAACTATCCCTCCCTTCGACTCCTCTCGTGCTGATTCAGGTGACGGGGCTGAAGGCTGGTACATCCTACGTCTTCCGTGTGCGTGCTCAAAATCTTGCTGGAGTTGGAAAGCCCTCAGTAGTCTTAGGTCCAATCCTGGCCCAGACTCGCCCTGGTGAGTGTGATTGTTATGTAACTCACACGTTCAGTCGCATAGTGTTCCTACGCAGGTCTGGAAAGTCTGGAAAAGTAGGGTAAATGGCTATTTCTCAGTGCTGATAGGTGAATTAACTTTTTATATAACTCTAAGCTGACTGTCATGTCTTATATTTCATTATTTGACTGTAATCATGAGTTTAAGAGCTGAAATCTGAAATGCCAGTGATGCACACACACACTGTAACCATTTCCTCTCCTTTCCTCAGGCACCAATGAGATTTATGTGGATGTCGATGACGATGGTGTGATCTCTATGATCTTTGAGTGCTCCGAGATGAAGGCGGATTCTGAGTTTGTTTGGTCCAAGAATTACCAGACTATGACCGACACCTCTCGTATGACTATTATCACTGAAAAGGGAAAGTAAGTATCTTTTATGCGCCCAATTTCTCATGCAGTGTCCAGGGACCAAATTGAATCTCTTGCTCTTGTTCTAGTTCTTCCTCTTTCCTCATAACTTGTCGTCCCCACGTGTCCTCATCTCCAGATCCAGAGCCATCTTCAACAGTCCCTCCCTGGAGGATCTGGGCACCTTCTCCTGCATGGTCACCAACACTGACGGCATCTCCTCCAGCTACACGCTCACTGAGGAGGGTGAGTCAGCCCACACAGTCTTGGCATCTCCGCATCCCGAAACTTGATTCACTTGTTATTTGTTTGGGTGACGTTAGTGCTAAAGGTTTTCGGAGGTCTTGAAGGAGCGTCTCTGTTATCCTGTTTCAACAGCTGCATCAAAATGACCTCTGTGGCACTCTGGTGTTTATGTGTGTTTGTCTGGAAAGTTGTCTCAAATTATTCAGTGAGCATCTGTCAAAGTTGTTCTTAAGTCCAAGGTATACTTGACATGGAGTGTTTTTGTCTGCATTAATAATGTGCATTTTTTAAAATACTGAAAAACAGTAAGACTAGTAGTAGAGGAGTTGATGCTGAAGGGTTTTGACATTTGCTGCTGTTTTTACTTTTCAGGTCTCAAGCGTCTTCTGGACATCAGCTTCGACCACAAGTTCCCTGGTGAATATCCCACCACATCACATACTGTATACTGCTAATACCACATTTTCTTTTTAACTTATCAAGATCTTAGATTTAATTTTATGGAAATTCTTTAATGGGAATAACCCTTTGAGATTTGCCATCTCGTTTTCAACAAGATGTATTATCCTCAATGACAATAACACAACATAAGGACAATTTAAACAAAACATTTGTCAAAAACAAAATAGAAAAGATAAATTAAAAAAAAGATAATTCGACAATAAAAAAGTGACAAAAACAAACAAAAAACAAAAAAGTAAATGTGAATAATAAGACATAGAAAATCAGGGGTTCATACTCCAAGCAGAGCATCAAAATGGATCATTCATTTCAAGTTTATAGAAAAAGTATTAATGTCAGTGATAGCATTAAGTAATAAAGTTGTTAAACACAATTATAGACTTTATCAAGTGTAAATACTGTTTTAGATATAGTTTAGGACACTGGTTCCCATCCTGGGGGTCCCAACCCCCAGTAAGGGTTGCCAAAGCTTCACGGAGGTCGCAAGCCCTTCTTGATTTTAAAGGGTGTAAAAAAAATTGTCAAAAAAGAAGTCTATTTAATATGTATGATTGTTAAAGTCGCTCGTTTTACACAACTTTTCTGCAGTTATTGTGACTGTTTGGGTTAATAGAACAGTTTATCATTTGTCCTGTTCTGTTATTGTCATGAATTGAATATAATATGAAATATCCATAAAATATGTCCCTTAGTCAGGGGTCAATAGTTTACTCAATGATAGAAAATGGGTCCCTTATGGAAAAAGGTTGGGAACCATCTCTTTACTCAACAAATGCTCTCTAAAAACACAGGTTTGTCTTGGAAATTGTAGTTACCAAACCATCGTTACTTGCATATTGCATAGCCACATAGAATAATGTATAGTGGGTACTATAAGAGCTTTAAAAAAATGGTTTTTCTCCAGTTATTCCCTTTAAGAAGGAAATGGGCATGGAGTTGCTTGAGAAGGGTCGCGTGCGTTTCTGGACTCAGTTGGAGAAATTCACCTCCGCCTGCCAAGTGGAGTACATCTTTAATGATCTCATCGTTACTGAGGGAAAGGTAGGAATCGTAACTAGTTGTCGTGTCGTCCACTTCTATTTTGGATTGTCTTCCACAAATTGATTTTGTCTGGGTTTTTCCAGAAATACACGATGAACTTCGACAAGTCCACCGGCATCATTGAAATGTTCATGGACTCTCTGGAGGTCACTGATGAAGGGACGTTCACCTTTAACCTGGTGGACGGCAAGGCTAAGGGCACAACCAGTCTGGTGCTCATTGGAGATGGTAAGGCCTCAAATGCATACAGATTTGTCATTTTAATTGTGGATATGGAGTAGACAACAGATTACTTTTGAAGGCTACAAACTAAAAGCCTTCCTTTACTGCAGGCCTATTCAGTTGGCGACCTGAAAAGATGCTAAATGCAACATTGTTTTTATTAAAAACATCAACCCGCTAAGATTAAAAAGGTGTATTGTTTTCATATTTATATTCCTATAGGAAATGTAAATGTCCGCCCCCACGGCACTTCACTGTTTTTCAAATCTGGCCCACTAAATAAGTAATTGAATGGTTGAATGGGCCGGCTCTACCGGGTGTATTGTATTTGCTGTAGTTACAGTATGTGTCCATTGGGGAGCAGCAGAAGACAACCTTTCCTTACTGTCATGTCTGATTTTCTGATGTACTTTTTGCTCTCCAGAGTTCAGAGAGCTCCAAAAGAAGTCAGAATTTGAGAGGGCAGAATGGGTCAGGAAGCAAGGTGAGGAGTCGGACTTTTCTATTACATAAGTTTCACACTAATTATACACACAAGTATGTTTCCATCATTATTTTTCATTGACTATTCACAGGTCCTCACTTTGTCGAGTACCTTGACTTCACTGTTACTCAAGAATGTAATGTGCTGTTGAAATGCAAGGTAAGAAAAGTGACTCTAAATAGTTGTACTGCTGTTAATGTTTTTTTAAAAGAAGGAGCGTCACAAATGGTTGCACCACAAATACAATCAAAATTTACAATATCCATTTTGTTGGAGAAGCTGTGGCAAAAAGAATGCAGATCATTCACATGTATTTTTTTTCTGCCCATTACTAAAAAATATTCTGGCAATTAACAATATCCTCTATCATGAAAATATTCAAAATTAAACCGGCACATGAACCAAAATGTATTATTGTAGACGTATCACCACCTGAAGTCACATTAGAATTAAACAGATACCGATACAAGATGCATAGATTTGCAGCTATGTAACAGATAAAGAGGAATTGGTTAAAACCTAATCTACCTTCATTTAACAACTGGAAGTCAAATGAAAAAAAATAACCTATAGAGTCAGAAATCAAGAATAAGAATATTTACAACGGTTGAATAAATGGATTAAATATGAGGATCATAATTAAACAATAATGAAGGACTTTGTCCTGAAGAGTTAGTGTCTATATGTATGCACCATCATACCTGTCTACCTTTTTTTATTTATGTATTTTATTTTATTTTATTGTTTTTTTATTTAATTGTTTTCTCTTTTTTATCCTTTAAACTTTTCCTTATTTTTATTCCTGCTATTCTTTTATAATTTACTATCAGTTTTACTATTTCACTATAAATTATACAAACATTGTAGGAATGATATAAGTATGAACAACACCATATGTAAGCAAATGTAAATTGATGTTAACTCCTGCATTCCTATAAGTATAAAAATAAAAAAAATGGTTGTAATTTAGGTGGCACGGCTATATCCCATCTCTCCTCTTTCCCTCCACAGATAGGAAACGTCAAACCAGAGACTGAGATCACCTGGTCAAAGGACAGCATTGAGATTGCAGAGGATGACGAGGACGCTACGAAAATCGAGAGAAAGGACGGCGAACTGACCTTTAATATCGGAAAGGTCAGCCCATTAGACAGAGGCCGTACATTGTGAGGAGTCGTGAGCTTTATGAGTAAAGAGCTTAAAACGTCACTAGTGATGCTTCCATGGTACAGCTAGACTAGATGCTACGCTACCAACCATCCCTCTCTCACACACAGAATCATAAATGATGAAACACTTTTAAAAATACTCACGTTCCCGAGGTCCTGCTGGAGTGCTGCTGGAGTCAGCACGTCAGCATGTCGTACTAGGGAATCAGAATAAACGTATTGGGTTCAACTGACTCTATTTTGGAGCTTTTACTTCTAATTCTTATTCTGATATTGTATATTTTGATATTATACTTATAGGTCATGCTTTTCAACATTTATGCCCATATAGTGTAAATGCACTATATGGTTTATCTGTGTGATCAATTCATTTCATTTTTAACATTCAATTTAACTCCTCAGGCCAGTTAACTCAAACATTTTAAGGCCCTGACACACCAAGCTGACGGTCGGCCAGTTCGGGGCCGTCGACGCAACAGTGGGCCTTCATTACCGCTAGTTCTCTGATGTCGGCTTGGTATGTCTGAACCTTAAAGCTGGAAAGCTGTCCTTTTTTGAGGATATTCATCTGATCCGTCAATCAGTTTCTGTGCCAGTGAAGTTATATTGATGTTTCAAGGTACCCGTACATTGAAACTGTATAAGCATCACTCACAAAGAGAGGGTTGGTGTCATTGCATGAGCTCAGGAGAGGTGGCCCGTCCATCGCCACTCCTGTCCATCGCACTTGCATTTAACTGACTTGTCTGTCTAATTCACAGTGGGTTATTAAGCAAGAGAAACCGAAAGAAAAACCAAGAAAAAAGCCAGCTGCAGAGGACGTTCCCCCGGCGCCAAGACCCAAAGTCTGGACATAATCTTTGCTGCCATAAGTTCATGCCTATAATATCTCCATTTGTCCTCCACGTCTCACCATATTCATGTTTTCGTTTTAAACGCCTGCAGCATCATGGGCAGGAGAAAAGCTTGCCTTTTCTGCGTACTTTGTCTCTGTGTGGCTGTTCTAGTGTCTATTATCTGTTCCAATAATTATATTTGATTTAGAAGGGAATTCATTGCTGCCTCAAGGATACTAAAGTTGCTTTTTAATTCAAACTCCAGATCTCCAAGGCGGATGCGGGTATTTACGAGGTCTTCCTGAGGGACGACAGAGGAAAAGATAAGAGCAGCTTCAACCTGACGGATGCAGGTAAAGCCTCTTTCATGAATTTTGTGAGTGAAAAAGTGGAAACCTGTGTAGTCAGTGATTAATTACCGTTCTCATCCTTTTTACCCCAGGATACCAAGCTGTAATGAATGAGCTGTTTAGGGTTATTGGTGAGTCATTAAACGTCACACTAAGCAGTGCACTAGAGAAAGAGAAGCACAGAAAGAAGCAGAATGTGTTCATGTACAGTACTTTTACGCTGCATCAACTATTAAGACCTCGAGACTTATATATTTGATGCCCTATTATATACCATTAATCTATACATTTTCCATGGGATGTAGATAAACACCTGCCTTTTATTCTTTTCCCTCCAGCCAACTCCTCCTCTGAAATCACAGTCATCAGCACTGAACATGGCATCATCCTCTCCTCCATGGTCACATATTACAATGAGGAACTACGTGTTGGTTGGCTCTGCAAGTATGTAAAATCAACCACTTACACGTGTGACACTTGTGCACACACAAACCTTTTAAACCGCGTAGCTTAAAGGGATGTGAGTGTTTTGAGATGGGGTTTTGTATGGGGTTTTGTATGAGGTACTTATCCATAGTCTGTGTATTAACTACAGTAGATGGCGTTCAGCACGCCCCCGGTTTGGAGAAACAGACAGTAGTTACCGGACGGAACCAAAACAATGTACTGCTTTGGATGGGGCCGGCAGCAAGTTTAAGTGTACCCTTTATTCAGAATATTTTCTAGCTGTACAGTCAATGTTTCCGACGGGGAATTGAATCTGTTATCTATGCTCTCTTCAAAGCCACCAGACTCCATTCACAAAAAATAGTAGTTTTACCTCGTAGAACATGGGAGTTGCTGGTCTTTGTGTTATTGTGTGACTTTGGTGAATTCAGATTCACCAAAGTCACATAATAACACAAACAAACTAACCGATCGAGGCAGCGGTAGACCAGCAACTCCTGTATTCTCCGAGGTAAAATTACAGGTTTTTTCAATGGAGTCTGGTGGCTTTGGCGAGACCATAGATGGATACAACGGCTTCAGTTCCCTGTCGGAAAAGGCTGTCTGACGGCAAGGTAAAGCTGTAAAAATATTAAAAATATTCTAAATATAGCGTACACTTAAACTAATATTGATTTTTTTGGGAAGGCTGTCAATTGATTAAAACATTTAATCGCAATTAATCACATGATTGTCCATAGTTAATCACGATTAATCACAAATTTATTGCACTGTTCAAAATGTACTTTAAAGGGAGATTTGTCAAGAATTTAATACTCATATCAACATGGGAGTGGGCAAATATGCTTGGTTTATGCAAATGTATGTATATATTTATTACTGGAAATCAACTAACAACACAAAGCAATGACAAATATTGTGCAGAAACCCTCACAGGTACTGCATTTAGCATAAAATAATATGCTTAAATCATAACATGGCAAACTCAAGCCCAACAGGCAACAACAGCTGTCAGTGTGTCAGTGTGCTGACTTGACTATGACTTGACCCAAACTGCATGTGATTATCATAAAGTGGTTATGTCTGTAAAGGGGAGACAATCAGATATCTTGAGGTGAGAGGTCAAGGGACCCCTTTGAAAATGGTCATGCCAGTTTTTCCTTGCCAAAATTTAGCGTAAATTTGGAACGTTATTTGCCTCCTTCCCAACAAGCTAGTGTGACTAGTATGAGTTTTGGTTTGTTTGGAACCGGTCCGAGACAACCTCTTGCAAGCGGTCTCGGCCCGCACCAGAGTTAGATTACTGCGTTCACAACTGCCCAAACGAACCACACTAATTTTCACCTGCAGTCCCTGGGTAGGTTGATGTTACACATTAAAATAAAACAAAAAGATGTACAAAAATCAGACAAAGCACATATACTGTAGTGGGATAAAGTATAAGAGAAAGAAAACCTAGTAAAAACAAAATACAAAACAGACACATAAAAGCACAAACAGTCAGAACTTTACAACAGACAAGACTGAACATCACAAAGTACTAAAAAACATATTCTTTGAAGCAAATACTGAGGACGCATGAAGTATAAAATATATCACAAAATATATCAAATATCATGTTGGCATTGTTGTTTCTCCATCAGACAATTTTTCAGCTTACAAGCAAAAGTAACACTGGTTGTTGAGTCTCTCTCAAATCAGTGGGTAGTGTTTTCCAGCCATGTGATACTCGAAAAGAAAAGACTTTTTGTCAAAGACCTTCAAAGCTTTCATGTGTACGATCTCAATAGGCTCCAGGGTGGTTTTACATGTCTGTGATCAATTAGTAAAGCAATATCTAAAATGAGGGAGAATCATTGCATTCATAAGTATTTTTGCTTCCATAGCTAAATGGTTTCTGCTGACTTATATTGCACGGTAAGAAAGTGTTTAATTTGGGCTATAATTGTCTCTCTCAGATGTCCTGCATAATCTCATGAATTATATGAAAACAATTCACAGATGGGGACAAAATCTCACCAACTGGTACTGATACAGGTCACGTGTATCGGATCGAGTGACTGAAATGAGCCGGTACTCACCAGTACTGTGTACTGACACATCCGATTTTTTCCACATTATTACCTTTACTTCTTATTGCATACCGCCACCTGCATACCGCCATCCTGGTGAGTCTCATCCCTAAACACTCGCGTCACGCTGAGAAAACAGCGCTGAAAATACCTTTCGTATAACTTCTCATTGAAGCATATATGCGATATTATATTTTTGTACAATTTGTATCAATAGCTACGTAAAAAGTTTTTATTAACCAATAATACATTTCTGGAATTGAAATGGAAATATATGTCGTATGTAGGTCTAATGTATGTAATGAAATACATACAAAAATACATTTGAAGTGGTATAAATTACCAAGATAAATATAAATATATTAGGGCCGTCAAATGCAAATTTGTTTTAATGCCACTAATTTCTTTAACTCATTAACGCAACTGAACTTATGGAGCTCAGTTTTAAAGCTAGAGTGATACTGGTATCATATGTAACTAAAAAAGCTAAAGAATCCATTGGTACCAACCATGTCATACTAGCTTGTCGTGAAGGAGGCTAAATAATGCTCCAAACGCACGCTAAATTTGGGCGAGGAAAAACTGTTATGGACATTTTCAAAGGGGTCCCTTGACCTCTGACCTCAAGATATGTGATTGAAAATGGGTTCTATGGGTACCCACGAGTCTCCCCTTTACAGACACGCCCACTTTATGATAATCACATGCCGTTTGGGGCAAGTCATAGTCAAGTCAGCACACTGACACACTGACAGCTGTTGTTGCCTGTTGGGCTGCAGTTTGCCATGTTATGATTTGAGCATATTGTTTTATGCTAAATGCAGTACCTGTGAGGGTTTCTGGACAATATTTGTCATTGTTTTGAGTTGTTAATTGATTTCCAATAATAAATACATTTGCATAAAGCAAGCATATTTGTCGACTCCCATGTTGATAAGATTATTAAATACTTGACAAATCTCCCTTTAAGGTACATTTTTAACAGATAAAAAATGTGCGATTAATTTGCGATTAATCACGATTAATCATGGACAATCATGCGATTAATCGCAATTAAATATTGTAATCGATTGACAGCCCTAATATAAATATATCCAAGACACAGGATCATGTCATGCAACTGCTGAATTAGGGTATTGGCACCTTTTTGGTCCAATTCAGGCACTGATCAGATCTCTCATTTTGGTACAATACAAGGATGATTGTGCCAATTTTAAGCATTGACTGCAATTACTGCTTTTCTGTCTTAATCTTGCTTTTCACTATACACTTGATACTTTCAGTAAACAATCCAGCCTTAAGGGATCTCCATGTTACCTGTTTTCTCCATTAGAGATGCTAAGATTGCCGCCTCAGAGAGAGTTAAGTCTGGAGTCACAGGAGAGCAGCTTTGGCTGAAGATCAATGAGCCCACTGAGAAGGACAAGGGCAAATACACCATGGACATCTTTGATGGCAAGGACGGTGTCAAGAGAGCCTTTGAACTGTCTGGCAAGGGTGAGAGAAACTGTTAAAGTCAAGCAAGGAAGATGCTTCAGATTTGTAAAATGGTCCCATTAAATGTGTCTATTTCTAATGTAACTATTAATGATAATACGTTGTTTTTGTTCTGGTGCAGCATGGGAAGAGGCATTTGAAGAATTCCAAAGGCTCAAGTGAGTAAACAAAGTCATCTCCTTCTGTCGTGTAATTCTGTTTGAAGAGGATGTTTACACAAATAAATACAAACTTAAAATAGACTCTATGTACTTTGTGATCTATTTCAGAAGCACTCTAAATACACTTCCTGGAATTGTATAGCTTAGAAAAAAAAACGTTGGCAGCCTTTCTGCCCTGTGATACCATTTTAAGATGCTTCTGACAATGTCTGTCTCCTTCCTTCCTTCCGCAGGGCGGCAGCAATCGCAGAGAGAAGTGAGTGATTATTTATTCTTTGGTTTCTCCCAAGAGACATGATGTAACATTTCTCTGGACGGAGAGAGGCTATTTCAGTTTTACTATAATTTTAGACTTGGGTTCAGTGGAATTAAAGAGGACCTATTATGCTCATTTTTAGGTGCATACTTGTATTTTGGGGTTCTACTAGAACATGTTTACATGCTTTAAATGTTCAAAACATGCTTTATTTTAGCTCTTAAAATACTTGTTCGGATCGATCAGTGCTAGACTTTGCTAACATCTGCTCCATCAACACTCAACATAACATTATCTTGGCATAAATACGGCAGCAAAATTGTTGTAAATGGATCAAAAGTATGCTGAAATAACTACATAATGATGCCAACTTGTAAAAAGTCTGAATTCATGCTTTGTCATGTCTGTCCGCAAGACGACAAGCAAACAACTTTTAGATTGCCAAATGGAGTTTGGATCAATCAGTGCCAGGCTATGCTAACATAGTAGCTGCTCCATCACAGTCTGTGGTTTATACACAAACATTTATACACAGAGTTTCGTCAGGTCTCTGTACAAATATCTATCTACTATCTTAGCTCTGGGTGCCCACTGACAGCTATAATATTGTTTTCGTCCATTTCTGATTCAACAACGTCAGGATGTCAGTGATGACAGGAGGAGAATCTCAATGCTGATGGGCTTTCGCGACAGAGCGCCATGCGGATTTTTAGCTCGAGTTGAAATATTTCAACTCCCATGAATTTTGCATGCTCGCGTCGCGTCATTCATGTCGCCCGGTGCGAATTTGCGTCTTTTCCCCTCTTTATATTGACTTTGTATATAATTGCACCGCGCAAAAAGTTTGCCTCGCACTTGCTCTGAACGTACCATAACTAACTTGGTTTGAGGGCGTGCCAAACTAGCTACTAGGCAGGTATTATGCAAATGTGTTACTTGGTGACATCACCACGTTACGGAAGAAAAGGCAGAAGCAGTGTTTCTGTGGGGAAGAGTAACTCCCTTCTGAGTAGACTTTGGGTTTTGTAACTTTGCAGACCTTTTACATGCACAAACAACTATATAAGACACTAAAGGAAAGGGAAAAAGCACAAAAGCATAATAGGTCCTCTTTTAAGATACATGAGTGTATCGGGCATCCTAATATCAAGATTTCATTCATGGAAAATGCTTTTAGAAAATATTCTAATGTGTTTTATGAAGGATGGTTCACTTACCAATTTGACAGTCAGTGTCGATTAATATTATGTTGTCAACAGGCAAATGCTACACAGGTTGACATTAAGTTATTGGCTCATTCTTGTATTTCTTGTTCAGATCGCGCTCGTGTTGTTGGAGGCTTGCCAGACGTGGTTGCGATCCAAGAGGGCAAGGTAAATAAACTAAACTCTGTTCAACTCACCTTCCTCTTTCTTTCTCATTATCTCATTCATTGGAGCGTCTCTTTCCTCTGAACTCTGAACATCAAACCCCCTGCAATCCTCTTATTCTCTTTAGTCCTTGAACCTGACCGGCAATGTCTGGGGCGAGCCCGTACCTGAGGTGAGCTGGACGAAGAACGACAAGGTGCTGGTGTCTGACGAGCGCTACACCCTCAAGTTCGAGAATGGCAAGTTCGCCAGCATCATCATCTCCTCCGTCACCACGACTGACTCTGGCAAATACGCCCTCCTGGTCAAGAACAAGTACGGCACAGAGGCCGGCGAGTTCACCGTCAGCGTCTACAACCCAGAGGACGAGGTGGTCAAGTAGAAGAAAGGCTAAAAGGATGATGCAGTGTAATGAAATAAGGCAGAAAAGATGAACGACACAGCCATCTCCAAAGCATTTTACCCCGGCACATGCCGATTCACTGAGCAGTTTAAATAAATGATTAATACAGCTGCTTCCTCCTGCGTCTTTCATGTGCAGGGCTAAAGAGCTTTGGACATTGCTTGTCGAGGAAGCAAACAATGAATGTGAGACGGAGAGGATAATTGTGTGCTTGCAGTTTCTTGACATGTCTTGTGTCACTCCTGACAACTATCAGCAGTAAATGTAATAAATCATAGGAGGTTGACCTGTCATTAATCTTTGTTTTATCAGGCCAGCAAAAGCAAAACGCAGTTTTCTTAAACTATTACAGTATTACATTTGGAAAACCTTTGACCTCTGAAACCAAGTCATGCACTGTAAAAAAATAAAGGAAAAAACTGATGTCATGAACTTCCTACGAGCTGTTTGCTTTGTATTGTCAGACATTAGAAAATTGTATGAGTGGATATGTCACATCCCCCACTGATTAGAGCTTTTAGTGTCTATTTATAACCAGCTATTATGTTTAAATTGTACCGGGTGCATGCATGTTAATAGCCTACTGTTTGCAAGTGCCAATCATTGAAGAAGTTTGTCGTAGAGGTGGAGCAGGTAAACCCTGATATGCAGAGTAGTGACAACACACACGACAGTTGAAACTGGTTCATTCAAGTGCCTCACGCAGCCAATAAGTCGTACAGGCATAACTTGCATACTTTGGAGGTCTTTCAACAGAACTTGTCTTACGAGCGTCACAGAAATGTGTTGAAAGTTGGGGGAATATTGTATTTCAAGTACAAAATAAGGGAAACCATACAGATAAGCTGCCCTGCAGCATTTAGTGTGGGGCTGTGTGTCTAATTATCAGAAGTTTGTTTTCTCTTCAAGGCACTCCTTGTAATAAAAGTGCACATGCTTTTAGAGAGGTTTCACTTTTGTCTTTACATAATCTCCCATAGAAACAGTTCATTCATGGAGAAAAATGCCCTCATTAGGGGTAAATAATTTGATTTTGCAACAAGCTCCAGGGTTTAGGGGCTTAATGATGGTCTATTAGAAAATAGCTGCTCTAATGGTGGCATCTGATTTCTGCCTGCTTTCATTGCTGGTGCCATTCATCATGGGTATACCCAAGGTGCTGGGCCCACAATGGGTCGTTAAAGAGGGAGCCAAGAGTCCCAAGCAGGGTCTGAAATTAAGTTTTTTCCTCATGTGCCACTGTGGCAGGTCACTGAACATTTCTACTAGCCACACAATTTTTTTGTCTGCCTCTTCTGAAATCTATGTAGAACGCTTTAGACTTGTAAACACTAGGACTGTGTATTAGCAATAATCTGGCGATACGTATCATGATACAGGGGTTACAATTCAATATATTGCGATACATAGCGGTATTATAAGCAAGGCAATATATTGATTTTTTTTAAAATCTAATTTTAGGAAAACGGTCATAGTATAAAAAACACATCGCCATATGAATAAAATCTGAGTAAAAATGTTTTTTTTTTACTTTTTTATGCAATCAGAATAGTAGGATCTGCATTTGCATTTCTCTTTGCAAATAAAATCTTTGCTTGTAAACTATTAATTAGAAATCAATTTAATTTAATTTTGAGAATCAATACAGTATCACAAAACACAATGTTGCAATACTCCATATTTTTTATATTTTCTTCCCCCCTTAGTAAACTCTGAGTCAGTGGTAACAGAGAGTAGAAATATGGATCATGTAACCTTAATCACTGACTATTTTTAATTTAGGAATTGCTTTTGCTTTCATTATTACTATTGTTATTTCTTTTCTTGGTTTTGTTTCGGTTTTGAATGCTCAGGTTGTTTTCTCTAGTGTACTTGATGGGTTTGTCTGTAAGCTCATCTACTTAAAAGTTGATTTATAGACGGTTGTAATTACGAACAGTGGATTGCATGTATGAAAACAGCCTTGAAAAAAGGGAAAAAATAAAGTATAAAAAAAAAAAAAAAATTGTGCAAAACACATAAACAAATAAACATTGTGTAATAATAATTTCACCCTGGATATACTTGTCTTTTTTTTATATATATTTACTGTATTGTTATTATTATATATATTTTGTTCTAATTGTTTGTTATCACTATTATGTAGTCATATTATTTCTTTATATTAATCTTGTCTCTAGGTGGAGGCTTCAGATAAGCCCAGTGTTTTTTGTGCCTCTTCCTGCACTGTATATTATTAAATTTTTTTTGTTTTGTTATGTTGTATAGGCTTAAATTGTGCAAAACAAATAAACAATAAACAAACAATTCTTGGCTGCGTGTAGGGACTTTTGAAGCAGCAACATTTTAAGAAATAGAAATTTAAAAACATTAAAAAAGAACAGTTAACTGAGTAAATAAAACGTTTAAAAATCAAAAATAGATGTTTAGGGCTTTATTTTAGATGTCTGCTAACATTATTCTGTGGTAGATGGGACTTACATGACCTCTCTGTTTTTTTATATATTTACTGTATTGTTATTGTTATTATATATATCTTGTTCTAATTGTTTGTTATCACTATTATGTAGTCATATTATTTCTTTATATTAATCTTGTCTCTAGGTGGAGGCTTCAGATAAGCCCAGTGGGGTTTTTGCCTCTTCCTGCACTGTATATTATTCATTTTTTTTTTTTGTTATGTTGTATAGGCTTAAATTGTGCAAAACAAATAAACAAATAAACATAGTGTAATAATAATGTCACCCTTGATAATAAAAGAGTCTCAGCAGCAGCAGCTGTGTGAGTGCTCCGCCACTGTGCGGCTCCCTGTCCCATCAACTCACCAGCTCTCTGCTGCTGGTTACAAACCAGTCAGCCAGCCAGCCACACGGTGGTCCAGCCACGGTGGACACAGTCAGGAGGCTTCAGAGGAGTTTACACACGCACAAACATGGGGACTCAGTGAGGAGGACACGGTCACCGTCCTTCTATCGGCAGCATCCCGCTGGAGTCACCGGTAAAGGTAAATAGTTACGGAGAGGATGATTTCAACCGCTGCCTGTTATTATAGTGTCTATGCCTGACTAGCTAACGTTAGCTACAGCCTGTTAAACTAGCTCACATATTTTAAGCTGCGGTGGATTAATTCAACCCCGGAGACATTTGGAAATTAATTCATCACGTAAAGAATTAATGTGACCACGTTTCGTTAAAACCGTGGCGTTAACCGTGGCTGTTACCGTGTCACCGTTTTGCTATTAACGGTAACGTTAGCATTCAAAGCTAGCTGCGGGCAAGGCCTATTGAAGGAGGTTAGGTCACGCGTAACAGCTGTGGGGAGTTTTGCGCATGCGCAGTAGAATCGGGTCTGTCCTCGCCGAAACTGAGCCAATGGCAACACACGACCGCAGCTTCAGTTACACTGCGCACGCGTCATACCCCTATCCCAAGACCCGTGACCTAGCCTCTCTCTATAGGCCTTGGATGAGCCTCGTCTCCATTCATTTATTTATCCTGCCTACTATTCCTGCCTTTGAATCCACACTAATGACAAAAGCATTGCAGTACACAGTAAACATAATTTGGGTTTTCTGTTCATTTATTCCGCATTTTTCCCTTCATGTAACGTTAGAGGTCTTGTGTACGTTACTGGTGACATTTCATTCAAGCAATATGGCAGCTTTAATCTCCCAAAATTAGCATTTTTTTAGCCGCAAAAAAAATGGGCGACATGCAGCTATAGCTTGTAAGTCATGTTAATTCACGTTAATGTAGTTAACGTACATTAAAGGTCCCATATTGTAAAAAGTGAGATTTTCATGTCTCTTATATATAATGAAGCAGGTCTAAGTGCTGTATAAATACTGTTAAACTATCAAAACGCTCAATATACGGAGAAATTTCCGTATTCAGAAATTTAGGATTTCTGTCCATTTGTGATGTCACAAATCTACAATATTTAGACCATTACACGGTTTTAAACATAAACATTCTAAATGTGTCCCAGTTTATTACCTGTTGTAGTGTATGTGAATAACATCAGCTGACAGGTAGTAAACATGGACCCAAGCTGTTGCCTGGCAACGCAATTCCGTTGCAATTCCGTTGAAATGCACTAAAACGGAGCGTTTCAGACAGAAGGTAAATACAGGCATATTCAGGCTGACAGTATGAGGAAAATAACGTTTTTTTTTAACATTACAGCATGTAAACATGTTGTAGTAGAAACACGAAATACAAGTATGAACCTGAAAATGAGCTCGATACGGGACCTTTAAGTGTTGTTGGCTTGTAAGCAGTGCTGCCACCTCACCAACCAAACAAACCACCTGTCTGCCTGCCTAGATTTGAACAGGTCAAAGATAAGCACAGTTCATAGTATATTTGTGTAGGTGTATATAGAGCCTATATTGAATACCCTTTTCCTGCCTTTTAGTAAGAGATGTTGTGAATGAGGAAATAGAGTGATTTAATATGACATTTGTGTTTTTCCTTGGGTGGTAATGCTATTTGAAAACACAGAAACCTTATTTTTTCCAAGCATTTTATGTAAATGTGTGATGTGAGTTAGTCCCACACTATCACTACCCTATTGTCTGTTAACACCTTCAAAACCCAAATACTTTGAATCAGCTAATCATGACACCTCATGGTGAGCAGTTCATTTTAACTCATTTACACTCAGTATAATATTATATTTACTAGCTAAAACTAATGCTAAAATAACAACCTTGTAATTTTCATAAATATTCAGTTGTTGTTGAAACTAGAGATGCACCGATCCAACTTTTCCAGTTCCAATACCGATAGCGATAACTGGGCTTTGGGTATCGGCCGATTTTGTACTTAACGTACATTAAGTGTTGTTAGCTTGTAAGCAGTGCTGCCACCTCACCAACCAAACAAACCACCTGCCAGGCTGGATGCCTAGATATGAACAGGTCAAAGATAAGCACAGTTCATAGTATATTTGTGTAGGTGTATATAGAGCCTCTATTGAATACCCTTTTCCTGCCTTTTAGTAAGAGATGTTGTGAATGAGGAATTAAGAGTGATTTAATATGACATTTGTGTTTTTCCTTGGGTGGTGATGCTATTTGAAAACACATAAAACCTCAGTAGTTTTCAGGTAGGTCAATGTTGTTATTTTTTTCCAGGCATTTTATGTAAATGTGTGATGTGAATTAGTCCCACACTGATTCTGTCACTTAATCAGTCTATCACTACCCTATTGTCTGTTAACACCTTCAAAACCCAAATACTTTTAATCAGCTAACGGTATCATGACACCTCATGGTGAGCAGTTCACTTTAACTCATTTACACATAATATTATGTTTACTAAAGCTAAAACTAATGCTAATATAACAACCTTGTAATTTTCATGAATATTCAGTTGTTGTTGAAACTAGATATGCACCGATCCAACTTTTTCAGTTCCAATACCGATAGCGATACCTGGGCTTTGGGTATCGACCGATACAGAGTACCGATCTGATACCAGTGTTTAATTGATAAGCTGTATGCCTCACTGTGTGGAAGTGACTGGGATCATTCATTTATGTATAAGTCAACATCAGGCTTGACTTAAACATTGCTTTCTTAACTTTGTAAAACTAAATGTAAAAAATAAATACACATTTTTATTTTATTTATACAAACTAAAAATTGTTTTATTATTAAAGTAATAAATTGTACACCAGTAACTTGGTAAAAAAATCTTCAAAGTTAACAGAATTTTTATTTGTTAATAAAATAATAAATCGTATACCAGTGACTTGGTAAAAGAGAGAGAGAAGAGAGAGAGAAAGAGAGAGAGAAAAGAGAGGTAGTTTCAACAAAGATTGAACATTATTATCTTTATGAAGGATTTATTGCAGGGCTGTTGTTATACAACTGTAAAGTGGTGTGGGTGTACCTAACCTTAGATAAAGCTAACTGTCTTGTTGTTTACACATGCAATTTACCAAACATGAAAATCATTGGTCCCGACCTCCCTTCTCTACACTTACTGCAGCTTAAAGGGACTGTTTGTAAGAATCAGAAATTGCTTGTTAACAGCGACACCTGTGGCCGTTAAGTCAACGAAAGTCAGCATCCTGTTGCTCGGGCTTGCGCTTGTGCTTGCTCTACATAGACATAAACGAGCATCGCTCAAAACAGTGAGGCGACACACGTCAGCTAAAAACACAATATCACTCTATATTTCACCTGCTTGGCAGTAATGTTAGCTGACCAGACAAAGGTCTCTCCATGAATCACTGCTGATCCTAGTGTTGGCTTTTCCTGCTTGAGCCTCCCGACCTCGGCCGGAGGGAACAGGGGAGACACCGGAGTTTTGGTTCGGAGACGATAACGTTTCTCGCTGCGGAGCCCCGTCACTTCACAAGACAGTCTGGAGGAGCTGAAGCATTTATTTCTGCACAAACGTCCACTATACATTCACTAGATATTCTCAGAGCTACGAAGTCTTCTGCAGTGTGTAGTGTGCGCGCATGTACGTGAGAGTGGCGCGAAAGAGCGAGAATGAGCGCAGTGTATGAGTGAAGGCAAGCAGGTAGGCAGAGGAGCAGAGTACAGCAGAGACTCCGGCCTTGGAGACCAAAGCTACGGTCTCCCCCGCGTCCTCCGACCGCGGCCAACACGGTTTTGCAAGACAGGTTTCACTAGATATAACTTTGCGGTTTTGGTGCTTCCGTGTAGTTTGTGTTGGAATCTTGTCTGAACAGCTTAGCCACACGCGAGCACGCATGGGACACCGACCCGGATTGATTTATACGTGTAAGAAGTTACAAACAGTCCCTTTAAGGAGATTGAGTAAATAATGAATTTGTTGTACCTTCACCTAAAAGAAAACACAAACACTTTATAGTGCAATGTGTAAAAATGAAAGCCACCACTGTTTGTCTTATGACTTTATCTGTTTGTTGTAGACTAAAAACACAAATCCGTTTTAAATTTTCACCTACTTGAATGTGTATGCCAGATTATCAGAATCAGCTTTATTGGCAAAGAATGCGTACACCTACAAGGAATTTGACTCTGTTGCTTTTAATGTACTTACACAGAAATAGACATACATATAAAACAAGGTCAACATTTGACTAGTTGTTCAATCACAAGAGTTGATAGAAATTCATGCATTGTCCTTTTATTTTTTTGGTTATGTTATAGCTAAAAAGACTAAAACTGAAATTAATTTAGGTTCAATTTTATTTTATTTTTACTTTTTACCCAGACAATAAAGTTTGAGTTTAGTTTCAGTTTTTCTTAAAGGATTTAGTTATTATTTAGTTTACTAAAAATATTTTTTCACGGCTTATTTTCGTTTTCCTTTTAGTTTACTATAATAACCCTGTTGACTACTATGACATTTGACTACTAAATATAAAACTGAAGATGGTAGTCATCAGTAATGATTCTTATTTCTATATAAACAATGACATCAGTAGTAATCATGAAGATGTGGTTTTACAGCATTTTAAGTAGTTTGTTCATGTATGTATTGTTTGTTGTGTCTTTTGGCTGATCAAAACCTTTTCCACATATTTAAAATGGTCTTCAGACCAGATTGTTGAGATTTCAGTTTGAGTTTTTAGTTTCATTCAGAATAAAATAATATTCAGGGCATTTGAAGGAACAACATGGCAAAATATATAAAGTCCAACTTTTCAATAACATTTCTATTTAGTTTAGAACTTCTTTCCACCATACAAGCAGTCGTAGTAAAATAAACTTTAGAATAATAGATTTTTCTAATGTTTTAGTAACTTTTGAGTAAATAATGGATTTGTTGTACCTTCACCTAAAAGAAAAAACAAACACTTCTCAGTGCAATATGTAAAAATGAAAGCCAACACTGTCTGTCTGGGGTTGTCGTTGTCGTTGTCATGGTTTATGTTACACACATAATAAGTAGGCTCATTTTGGTGCTGTTTGGTGTAACCTAATACTTAAGAGAGTGTAACATGAACTGTATGTTGTCTGGTTGGCCTGCCTAGTCGCACGACTGATTCTTTTGTCACTCCAAAAGCAAATGTGCGCTGGATCATTCCAGTTGAAGACCTTTATTATGGAGTGAAAGTAACTGGGACCATAATACTCAGATGCCTGATCTTGTAATTCTTAGTGGTACAAGTAGGCTACAGTATGTATTTATTTATGGCTGTCAATCATTTAAAATATTTAATCAAAGTTTATCGCAAATTAATTGCATTTTTTTTTATCTGTTCAAAATCTACCTTAAAGGGAGATCTGTCAAGTATTTAATACTTTAATTATCAACATGCGAGTGAGCAAATATGCTTGCTTTATGCAAATAATGTATATATATATTATTGGAAATCAACAACAGCCATCAGTGTGTCAGTGTGCTGACTTGACTATGACTTGCCCAAAACTGCATGTGATTTATCATAAAGTGGGCATGTCTGTAAAGGGGAGACCCGAACCCATTTTCATTCACATATATTGAGGTCAGAGGTCAAGGAACCCCTTTGAAAATGGCCATGACAGTTTTTCCTCACCAAAATTTAGCACAAGTTTGGAGAGTTATTTAACCTCCTTTGCAACGAGATAGTATGGCCACGTTAACTTTGACAGCCTTAATTTTATTAAAAGCAATGGTGTTGTGTATTCAGTTACTGCTAGGTTATTTGTGACTCAGCACATTTCATCTCTAAAAGGAAAATATTCATCTTTTTATGCATGATTCTTGTCAAATATTCTAACACAGAGCAGATCCTAGCACAGAGGGAGGATGAACCAACAGCCTTGCACCCAGTAGGCTTGTGTGTTTTGTTTGATAGTGTTTACAAAAGGCTTAGCAGATGGGACTGTCGGGATGAGGCCTTTTTGGAAGAGCCTCATGCATTATGTTTATCTTAGACATTCACTTAGGAGCTAAACCAGGCAGGCGGATGCTGGAAGTTGGATCAGACAAAAGTACGCCTTGCTTGGACTACAGTCTAATGAGTGTACCCATTCCATCCGTACTGGATGTCGATACGATTAAATTAGCACTTGGGCTAATTTTAGCCAACTGTATTGATATTTTAATACAGACTAATCCCCGCAGAGATTATCCCTTTGTTATTTATGGAACTTTCACCTGTTTACTTTTGCAATCACATGTTTGGGATGTCAAAAGTTCAAGGGTAATGAGCAGCAAAAGATCAACATGTTGAAGTCCAATGTACTCCTGCAGCCAATCTACGTCACTTGATTAGTCGTGCACAAAAACAAGCACACGCAGCAATTATCGTACTGTACATGTGACAGACTGTGCAAGAACGTCACGCTGCGGAGTGTTTTTTTTTTCCTGAGCTTGTACTCTTATCAGGGAAAAACATTGCATAGCTGTTCACAGGAATTAGCTGTCCCTTATCATCAGCCATACACCGCCACCTTAAAGAGGCCATCCCATTGGCTGAACCCGTTGTGTCCTGTCAGCTGACTGGATTGAGCATACCCTGCGAAGAATAGCCCAGATGAAGGATGACAAAGTTTATGATGGTGTTGTGCAATCGCATCAGATAGCAGTGTACTGGTATTTACCCTTGGGAGGGTTATTCCAACGTGAGGTGGGCCACATTTGAGATTGGATTCAGGATGGCAGGGAGGCACTATCGTCATAATCTGACGGAGGAAAACATTGGTCCCGGTGGAGTATCCTGAGGTGGGGAAAGTAAGAGCTGGTACTCACCTAACTGTAATGAAGAGACAGAGATCCTGGGGGGACAGAGAGCTCCTGGGAAGCAATACAGACGACAACACAGACAACAGTGAACAGGATGAGTCCTCGTCTCTGAGGTTGTCCTGGTCCCTGGTGAGTCAGTGCTGACAGTCGGTCACAGCTTTGGCCTGATGCTGGAGGGCCAACTACACTGTTAGTCATCTTGTACTGTATTGTTTGGTTTGGCAGGTTGCTTGGATTTATTGGTTTATTATTGTGGCCAAGCCTAGTGGTTTGATACTTGACCACAGTGACCACAGTATATGGTGTCAGTTTTAGGGCTACAATTAAGACTGTTTTTAGGGACTGTGAAAGAAGATAGAGGGACACTTTATATAATTTACTTTTTAATACCTGGTGGAAAAGTAGGGCTGCCCCCTCTTAGTCGATTACTCGACTAATCGGTCGTTTTGGTCTTAGTCAACTTTCTTTATTCGATTATTTGTTTCATATGCTTTTTTTTTTAGGGATGCACAGATCCGACATTTTCAGTCCCAATAGCAATACCTGGACTTTGGGTATTGGCCGATCCCGAATACCGATCTGATACCAGTGATTAATTAATTAGCTGTATGCCTCACTGTGTGGAAGTGACTGGGATCAGTCTTTTATGTGTAAGGCAACATCAGGCTTGACAAATATTGCTTTCCTAACTTTGTAAAACTAAATGTGACAAATAAACACATTACTGAATTGTTATTTATTATTAAAATAATAAATCGTGCTCTAGCAACTTGGTAAAAAACAGGAATTACAATTCAAGTGAAAGCTATATAAATGCAGCAACAAATTGGTCAAAACTTAAACGGGAATTAAAATTCCAGTATACAATGTATGTAGTATATAAACATAGAAGTGAGTTGAATATATTGGCCCCATGGTCACCGATACCCGATGAGATGAGTCAGTATTGACATGATATCCGATCCAGTATCGTTATCGGTGCATCCCTACTTGTTTTAATGCTGAATGACTTGTTTCCAAGAAATTTACGGTTGGTTCTTTTGTTGTGATTCTTTTACAGATCTGTTGATTAAATCAACTAATCAATAAGTCACCAATCATATGAGTGTTAGCCGACTTAGAATTTCTTTGGTCGAGGACAGCCCTCGACACTGATGTAGTGTTTGTATTTGAGATGGTCTAAAATATTCTGGCTGGGTTGTGAAGCCTGCAGCACCTGTCTAATCTGCTAGTAAATCCTTATCCAAAATACCAAGCCTGCATGATTTATAGCATAGAAGGAAAAGACAATGGGTAGCAGGCAGCAGGTAAAGTGTGTTGTCACATTGGACTGTGTTGTAGATAACTGGATACTGGCGACTCTCCAGACCTGTGTAAGGGTCATTTGTGCTTTTGACGTGGGATATTCCCTGATATAATAACCTTTACAGTTGAATGGAGCCTTGTTGTTATGACAAACTTCTTTATGTATCTCTGCACTTGGTGTTAACACTGTGTCAGTCCAGAGGACAGGAGCTTTGCACTTGGTGCACCCGCAATATGACTTTCTGTGGTGTCAAAATAAAGTGAAAGTTTAATTCTCCACACTTGTACCAGGTGTTATTTGCTTGATAGCAACGAGACCGTTTATGGTTTTTAGAGATACAGAAAATCCAGATTATGAAGAAAATATGCATAGAGTTGGCCAACAACATGGTACATGTGGACATTTGACCCCTGAAAGTGAAATTATTTTGCAGCTGAGGTGTTTATGCTCCAGACCAGATACATATTTTTCACTGCTTATTTTCATTTTAGTTTCAGTTTTAGTTTATTTTAATAACCCTGTTGACTACTATGACATTTGACTACTAAATATAAAACTGAAGCTGGTAGTAATCACACTGCCTTCGTTTCAGTGATTTTTGATCTTTGCGCCATACAAGCAGTTGTAGTAAAAGTAACTTTAGAATAATAGATTTTTCTAATAGTTTTAGTATCTTTTTTCATTGTGACTGGTTACTTTCCTTCAGACTGTAGTTTCATGTTATCTTCCAGAAGAGTGTCATTGGAGTGAATGTCAACAAAGGGCCTCAACTCAGGCATAACTTGTATTTTTCCCTCTTCCTTGTCTGCAAATGTGGGGTGAAGTTCTTTGAGAGAATTGAGAGCTTCCTGTTGTTGACAGGAAGCCTCGTATCAAATCATCTAAACTCCTCTACAACCCTTTGAACTGACTAACAGTGATGGCTGTCTGATTTCATGATAGTTCTCTGCCTTTGTGTGGTTAGAAGTGTGGGAATTATTCTGAGTGGCCTGCATAAGTTAGTATTTTATTGCTATCTATTCATTAGCTTACTCTCTGGTAAAGCATATCATGCCAGTTTCCCATATTCCATGATGCCACCGTTGCACAAATGCCTCTATTCTCTACCCTACAACACTCCCCACGGCTAGACTCTGAACAAAAGGTCAGTGTGAGATTGGAGCATTTCAAGTTGCATAAACCCGATGAAGTCAGCATGTTTACAAGCCCCACTAAACTAGACCCTGACCCGAGCAAAACAAAATAATGTTTGCTAACTTAATAGTCATATTCACTAAGTGTGTCACAATGCACATATGACTGCAAATAATCTAGTTCAGTAATGAGGCCACAGGAAGGCTGGAAAGTTTGCATGATTAGGCCTTAGAGATACACCGATGCAACTTTTGAAGTCCCGATAACAATACAGATACTTGGGCTTTGGGTATCGGCTGATACCGAGTACCAATACGATACAAGTGTTTAATTAATAAGCTGTATGCCTCACTATGTAGAAGGGACCGGAATCATTGTTTTATGTGTAAGGCAACGTCAGGCTTGACTTAAACATTGTTTTCTTGACTTTGTAAAACAAAATGCAACAAACAAATACAAATTTGTATTTTATTTATACAAATAACATTTTTATTTATTATTAAAGTAATAAATCGTATACCAGAAACTTGGTTAAAAATCTTCAAAATTAACAGAATATTTATCTATTATTAATATAATAAATCCTACACCACTAATTTGGTAAAAAAAAAAAAAATCAAAATTAACAGGAATTACAATTCAGGATTTTTAATGCAGCAAAAAAATTGGTCGAAACTTAAACAGAAATTAAAATTACATTATATAATGTATATAGTATATAAATACAGATCTAAATTGAATAGATCGGACTTAATGTCACCGATACCCGATCCAGCTATTTGAGTCAGTATCGGCCCGATATCCGATCCGGTATCAGTATCGATGCATCCCTATTAGGCCTGTGTAATTTTCTCTCTGATTTAGTAGCTTACAGATTGCTTGTAAAAGAATTTACAGTCTTAGTAACTGCTTCCTGTGCGGGGTTAATCCAAGTCCATATAATTATAGCCACAGTATTAATATTGTATTTGATAGACTTAGCAGAGGGTTATGAATATAAACAAGAAGTCAGCTGCTCCCATTGCAGCAGGGCAGTGGGAACTCTGTGTGAGGTTGTCTCTTGTCATTGTTTGAGCCCAGCCGGCGGCCCCCCTCTCTGATGTTGCTCATGTGGGACAGCGGCCAGTGACAGGCTAACAGTGGCACTCTGGCAGTCTGTATACAGGTCAGGAGATAACAGACACCGCAGGGCAGGCAGGCAGACAGGCAGAAAGGGAGCTGAGATATGAAAACAAAAGACAAATGAGACCGAGCGACAGTCCAGAAAAAGATACTTAAAAGGAGAGACAGCAGTGGATAGACTGAGAGAGAGAGAGAGTGCTAAGTCAAGTGGAAAACTATTAGATTTCACAACTTGTTCAGGCCAAAACTGTCTCCTCTTCCTCCCGAACAGTACTTCCTCATCCTGTCTTTCCCTTAACTCAGCTAATATTTTGTTCTTTTCCCCCCTCCAGGCGGACACCATGAACTACGTAGGCCAGCTGGCAGGTCAGGTGCTGGTCACCGTCAAAGAACTGTACAAGGGCATTAATCAGGCCACGTTGTCGGGCTGCATTGATGTTGTGGTTGTCCGCCAGAGAGATGGCACCTACCAGTGCTCGCCATTCCATGTGCGCTTTGGCAAGTTGGGTGTACTGCGCTCAAAAGAGAAAGTGGTAAGTTCAAGGAGTTTTTATTTCTTTGTTTTCTCTCACTGACATGTTGAAGTTATGTAATCATTAATATGATTGAGCTCCTTATCAAGACACTTCCAAGCTTATGAATCTACAAAAGGAAATTGAGAGAATGAGTATATATAAGAGTGTGTGGCACCTACAAAATGTTTTGTTTCCCTTTTGAAGAAGAACATTTTGAATTTTCATACAGCATAATCAGTCTTCAAGACAACTTAAACATTAGTACATACAGTAATTGTGGCTAGTTCTTTATGAGGTTGTGTCCAAATTAAGCCAGATAATTTCAGTTTTTCTACTCCTAATTTAAAGGCTGTACACTCGAATGGTCCACCACACAACATTTTCACTTATTTGCTTGACCCCTACCAGTCAGGTTACCCATTCTCATGTCTAGGGGCTTCTGCCTGAATTAATGGAGCATCTTTGAACCATTTGGGGAAATGTTTGTTTACTGTAGATGGGTTGTTCTGGGCTTTTCTCCCTCCTTGATAGAAGCCGTTACTATACATTCTTGCCCAAAGATAAGATACAATTAATCATGGTTCAGGTTGAACAATGGTGCTATTTTTAGCGCTCAGTTCTCACCTGAGGAAATTACATTTTTTGTAGCACCTTTGGCCTAGTTGACGGGTAAGGAGATCTAGTTAAGCCTGTTTTGGTACTAGTTTTGATGGTGGAAGTAAATGTAGAGCTAAATATCATGATTTTTAACCTGCTATAGCAACACAACCTTTCTTGTCGAGGTTACTTGAGTTTATCATCTTATATAAAGATTCAGAATATCCCTTTGTATTCAGTTAGTAATTAGTAATGGCTAAAGTTAGATAGCGATGATAATTATTTTAATGTGTTTTCCCACCACTTCACTATGAATGGTGAACTTGTCCATGACTTCTATTCTTAGAACAGTGATGGTGCACTCTGACTCAAAGAAAGCTTATTTACTTGCTTTTGGTTCAGAGTGGGTGATGATTTGTGGTGGATTGACGCTGTTCCACCACCTACCCAGAATGCTGATGGGCTTGGAGGGGAGGAATGAATGAGTGGTTCCTATGGCAACAGCTCTACAACTTGAATGCGTGGGAGGGGGAGGAAACGTGAAGATGAGGGCCTCAACAACAAGGGCTGTTGTGTAACCAACAGTTATGCATGTATCTCTGAGATCACTTATCAGATCCTTGAGGGCTGTTGCTAAATATAAATATATTTTCAGAAGTTACTGGACCAAGTAAATGATGGGATACTTTTCTCTGACATGCATATATATTTTTAAAATTCAGAGTGGGAATGAAGCTGTAGTTGCCAGCCAAATACTAATTAATTTTGGCTGTGGATGGTGTTTCTGTGCCCATACACTCATCATTTTGGTTGGCAACCAGATATGTTTTTAAAAGTACGGTTTGATTCTTAAACATATTTGGGATGATAAGTAAAAATGAATGCATGGATAGCTCATCTTTTCTTCCATTTCCATCCTTCTGGTCAGAAGTAAATACAAACTTCAAAAGTCACATTGGCTATTGCTGTCAGAGAGAAACAACCCAATACTAATTTGAACATCTGCAGGTAGCCATTGCCTCCAGTAATTCCAGTAATCCAGCATGGTGTTGGTAAATCCACAACTCAGCCAAGCGAATGCAGCCTGCCACCGGCTGTGAAAGGCTGAAGAGGAACCTCATTTATTCTGGCTCATTATCAATTGGGCATTGAAATTCCCAGCCATCACTCCCCATACATAAATTGCTCTTAGCAAGCCTGAGGGGGGTGAAATTAAATCTTGAGGCTGCTGAGAAACCACACCATGAGTAAAGGAAAAGATACAACATCACGGATCACAAGAGAAAGAAAAAAACAAACCGAATATGCTGGTGGCCGTTGGTTGAGAATTAATATTGATGATTTGGTTTCAGGTTGTCAGACTGAGCTGAGCACTTGTGAGTCTAATTCTGCCTCCTCTGAAGTCTCGGCCAGACGTGATCTGGTTTTTGCTTTTGTGGTGTCAAGTTTCTGAATGGCCTCAGGTCCACTGGGGGTTTTCCTGCCCGGCAAACATGAATGGCTCTGCTCTATTGGCAGGATCCACAGAATGGGAGCCCAGAGGACTCATACAGTTATTAGGCATTGTAAAGCTCTGGGAGAAAGATGGGGCTGTATGTAGCTCCAGGCCTGACATGTATTGTTGGATGTATACCATAAAACAAGTTGTTTTTAAATCATTTAGAAAATCATAATCAGATGTATATAGATGGATACATACAGTACATGCTGATTAGATGTCAGGCAAACGCCGTTTTCAGACTCCTCTTTTTGATTTTTTACATTGCTTTTATCTTCTACCAGATTGACATCGAAGTGAATGGAGAGCCAGTAGAGCTGCACATGAAGCTCGGTGACAATGGAGAGGCCTTTTTCGTCCAGGAATCCGAGCAGCTGAATGTGAGCACCCAATTAACTACACAGATTAATGAAGCCCACCACTTTGAATATTTAAATTGAAATAACAATACTGTCGCAGGTTAATACCTCAAACATTAATTTAGATGTTTATACTGTGTAAAGCATCGCAGCTAAAGTTAAGTGAGATATTGAACGCACTGTAAATCATTTTTTCCATCCGACATCAACAATACCATCTTGTCCATTCATTTTGTTGCTTGCGAAGCAGAGATCTTTTTAAAATAAGTTTGTTTTGTGTTTCAGTGTAGCAAACAATGTCATCATCCTTTTGATAGGTTTATTATTCAATGAAATATAATGACGATGCCTTTTTAAGAATTTATTTGAAGAAAATTCCATAATCACAAGGAGGATCATATCAGATTAAGCATGGTTTTGTACATGCTACACCAGAAAGACAGTGTCTCACGATGCCTTAAAGGGATGATTCAGGTGTTTTGAAGATGGGTTGTATGAGGTACTTATCCGTAGTCAGTGTATTACCTACAGCATATTATGGTCAGCATGCTCCCAGTTTGGAGAAGCAGACAGGAGTTACCGCAAAACATATTTTAGCCTCCTAAAAAAATCAATAACTAAGTAAGTAAGCAATAATTTAGTGTACACTACATTTAGAATATTTTCACTGCTTTACCTTGCCGTCAGACAGCTATACAGTCTATATTTTCGACGGGGAACTGAAGCCTTTATCTATGCTCTCGCCAAAGCAACCAGACTCCAGTGGAAAAAAAAAACAGTAATTTTGACTCGCAGAACACGTGTGTTACTGGTCTACCGCTGCCTCGATTGGTAAGTTAGTTATTGTTATTGTGTGACTTTGGTTAGTTCAGATTCACCACCGATAGCACAAACAAACTAAACGATCGAGGCAGCGGTAGACCAGCAACTCCTGTGTTCTGCGAGGTCAAACTACAGTTTTTTTTCAATGTAGTCTGGTGGCTTTGGCGAGAGCATAGATGAATACAATGGCTTCAGTTCCCCGTCGGAAAGGGGCTGTCTGACGGCAAGATAAATAAGCGAAAATATTCTAAATATAGCGTTCACTTAAACGCATATAGATTTTTTTTTTATAGGTGGGCCTTTCTTTTAGGTGACTAAAAAACGTTTTGCTGCTGGCCCTGTCGATAGCAGTACATTGCTTTGGTTCCGTGCCGGTACGCCTCTCTGTTTTCCAAACTGGGGGTGTGCCGACCGTCATCTACTGTAGGTAATACACTGACTATGGACCTCATACAACTCCACTTCAAAACCCCTGAACTATCCCTTTAACCTAATCTTAAGGCCTACAGCAACGTACAAGTGTAGCGAAATGTATGTGTGAGGAAAAAATTACTCCACTGTTGTATAGTTGCTATATTTGACAGGTGACCTGTTGCTCAAGCTTTCCAAACTCTCGTTATAACAGCTAAGCAGTGACAACAACCCTGTTCTAGTGGACTTCAGTCATAGTCTAGGAACAGACACTAGGAATCATTAATCTTAACCCTCAAGTTCCTGCCTTCACATGATTTTCATTGATGCTTTAGCAGATTGTCCCTGCCCATCTGGCCACCTCCCCAATCCCCACCGAGA
The DNA here is from genome assembly GCF_015220745.1 of Sebastes umbrosus. Lineage (NCBI taxonomy): Eukaryota > Metazoa > Chordata > Actinopteri > Perciformes > Sebastidae > Sebastes > Sebastes umbrosus. The sequence continues at coordinate 12,403,344 of NC_051280.1, read as the reverse complement.
GTCACCTGTTCTGGATCTCAGAGGTTGAGCACAGAGCGCCAAAAGATCTGGAGGATGACCCCGCTGACCAAGAGGACCCACCTGATCCTCCCACTCCAAGCACCATGGCCACAAAGAAGAAGAAGAGACGGAGGAAGAAACACAAAGGAGACCCCCGAAGAGAGGAGCTGACCCCGCCCATGTCCGTCACTACTGGTAATGCAATTGCTGCTAACGCACCTGCTGCTGCTACGACTGCTGCTATGTCCAGCGCTGGGCAAAATGAAGAGATCTTTGAGATGGACCTGAGCTCTGACGAGGAAGCTGCAGCACATGTCTCAAGGTGGGTTCAGGGTCAATGCTCACTGTTGTCTGTTTATATGGAGATGAGTTAATTATGATGTATCTGTTTCATCCTGTATTTAGGTCACCCTCAGTGACCACGATGCGAGACATTGACCCCAAATTACCTGCAGCCAGACACAACCTTGATGGATATCCACTATCTGATGGGGACTGGCCGTCAAATGACAGGTATGTATAGAAAATGGGCAACAACGTCATGGCACATTGCATTCTGGGTAGTGGTTGCCATGATCTGGAATAGCTCCTATTGTTTACATGCATTCATGCATATTCAACCACGAGCACACAGCGACAACAAACACAAATCAACAGAGAAAAAACTGTAATGAAAGTTTATCTAACAAGTGTAGTGAAGTGGTTCTGTTGTAAAGGCTAATGGTGCTCGCTTTGCACACTGACAGCATGTTTGAATGCACAGCCGAAGTAGGGTGGTTAGCCACCATGCTGACAGCATTGATAACTGGGTTACTGGTTACTAAAGGTTAGAGAAGCGAGCTTGAGACCGGAAGGTCACCGGTTCAATACCCTGGACCGGCAGGATAAATCTGGGTGGGGAAAGTGAACCTCATTACCAGCACTGAGGTGCCGTTGAGCAAGGCTCCAGTTGAGCTGCTCAGTGGCCAGCAGATCAGACTGTGGTTGTACTGGGCAGCTTCCAGGTGTGAATGTGTAGCTGTGTGAATGTGATCAGGGTGTTCCTGAAAAAGAGAGCATTGCTCTCAGTGAACCTCCCCATGAATAAATAAAGGTAAAAAAGAAAACTAAGCCAACCGGTCCTGTTACGACTTTGTAAGGGTTATTAGGAGGGCTGTAAATCTATTAAAATATGTAATCGCGATTAATCACACATTTTTTATATGTTCAAAATGTACCTTAAAGGATGATTTGTCAAGTATTTAATACTCTTATCAACATGGGAGTGGGCAAATATGCTTTCTTTATGCAAATGTATGTATATATTAATTATTGGAAATCAATTAACAACACAAAACATTGACAAATATTGTCCAGAAACCCTCACAGGTACTGCATATAACATATAAAATATGTGCATATCATAGCATGGTAAACTGCAGCTCAACAGGCAACAACAGCTGTCAGTGTGTCAGAGTGCTGATTTGACTATGACTTGCCCCAAAATTGCATGTGATTATCATAAAGTGGGCATGTCTGTAAAGGGGAGACTCGTGGGTACCCATAGAACCCATTTTCATTCACATATCTGGAGGTCAGAGGTCAAGGGACCCCTTTGAAAATGGCCATGTCAGTTCTTCCTCGACTTTTTAGCGGTTTATTAGCAAACTGTTTCTTGTAGATTGTCATGTTAATAAGAATACAGCTATTAGAAGTCAATAAATGAAGCTGACTCTGTGACAGCTCAAAAGTTAACGCAGCTAAAGAAGCTCCCAGCCAAGCTCCACAGTTAGGAAACAAGAACAAGCTAATTAATGATAACATAAGCATTTTGACTCGGTGGATGTCATTTTTTATTTCATGTTAAAACAGTGTTTCCCATCCCTCTTTTGATTCCCAGCCGCAGCCTGTCACTCGGTCACTACAGTAGCTTTCAGTCAGTGTACTAAAATACCACAATGCCTTGCGTTGCTCACTGCTGCTCACATCACAATCCCATTCTTTATTGACATGAACACAGAGCCATCGGTAAGGGTGTGACACTTAAATAGACTCTCTTATTGATTGTTTGCTTTTGGTCATCTATCCCTTTAGTCACGGCTTGTCTCAGGCCTTTTCCCCAAAGAGTGACTCTGAACTGATGGTCAGGCCCTCAGAGAGTTTGCTCAGAGCTGAGTCACACATGCAGTGGACCTGGGGGGAGTTTCCAGAAACAACCAGGGTAAGCAGCTCTCTCCAGTATCATTCAGAGGTACGTAGTTCTCAGTATACTCTCCTCTTTATAACTTTTTTTCCCCCCTGATATCCAAAATCCAGATCACCAAAAAAGAGAAACCAGAACTGATAAAAACAGTGACCATCACCCCATCGGAGAGCACCCACTTCCGTGTCATCCTCAGTTCCGAGGCCATGGAGAACGACGCCGAGATTGAAAGGGGAGATGCTGCCCCCTCCTCAATGTGCACCATCGTCAAGCCCGAGCCACGCACCCCTATCACCACTGTAACACCTGTGATTCCTCTCGCATCTGTCGGCACCATGACCTCTGTGAGTCCTGTAACCCCCACAGAGCCGCTGGATATCCTTCTACCCAATGTGGCAACCTCTACTCCTTTCAACGGCCAACTGAGCGATTCACCCTCTAAGAAGAAAGGTACGTTTGCTTCGTTATCAGTTCCCTTTTTTCAGCCAACTCCTGGTTAGTTGTGATTGCACATTAACTCATACATTCTTGTTGTTGAATGAAGGTGTCCCAAAGAGGAGCCAGCACCAGGGTCCTGAGGATATCTACCTAGATGACCTGAATGTACTTGAACCTGATGTTGCTGCACGATATTTTCCTAAGAGGTTAGATTACGAAAGAGGCACCTAATTAATGTCCTGGCCTGATTTTGATTAAAAATGGAAATGTGGTCTATTTTAAAACGAAACGAAGCATCATGTTGTACTCTTCTGTTGCTCCAGTGAGGCTGAGGCAGCGACAAAGCACTGGATGGACTCAGAGATGCACTCTGGTTCTCAGTCTCCACAGTCGGTGGGCAGTGCAGCAGCTGACAGCGGGACAGAGTGTCTCTCTGACTCGGCTAGTGACGTCCCCGACGTCACTCTCTCTCTGTGCGGAGGCCTCACAGAAAATGCTGAAATATCCAAAGGTACACGAGAATAGCACTCATAAAAAATGTAACCGAAAGTGCACTTAGTACTTTTATGCAGGATTGATAGTTAACCTCAGCCAGTAGAGCCGTACTAAATTCATTGTGTATCTACAAAGTTTCCTTACTCACATGCCGCTTATTTACGCCCACAAATCTATTGTTGCCAAAATAGTGCTGCAGGGATGATGTATTTTTGTAGGCCAACCGGGAAGTTAGAATCACACGGGTTCCCTTGACAAAAAGACAATGGGATTTTTCCATTGTGCTTTGGATTATTGCAGAAAATAAGCTCTGTGGCAAACCAACATTTATGATACTTACATGTTTTGTTTCGTAAAGGAACACCACATTTATGATTTTTGAGGTGTAAATGCAATCACCAGAAGTAAAACGCTAACGGCTTTAAACAAACTACACCACGGTCGCATGAGCGCGAGTATAAACAATGACGGGTCTGCGTGATGTCGTTTGGTAGTCTCATTTAGCCACTTGTTAGCAACCTCCATTTTGAAGACACGAAAAAGCTTCAAAATACAGAAGTTGGGTATTTATTGATGCATTGTATTTTGTAGAACAAAACGTTTAACTCTCTTAAGCTTGTGTTAACGACGGACCTTATTTCAGGCATCTCATCTAAACAAACAATGACTTCGAGACAAGGGAACTGGAAGTGCTAAAATGCTAACTAATTTCTGTGTTTTAGTACTCATTCCTGTAACACTATTTTACATGCTTCATACTTTTCGTCCAACAACGTCACAACATTCAGTTGAAAGGTCACACACAACTTTATCATCATCATCATCATCATCATCGCAGCGTGCAGGTTTTGGTTGCTTAGTAACGGCAGTAGCGCAGCCCAAGCACATTGGATAAAAGGATGAAAGCGGCACGGCTGTTGTTTTCCACACGTTCTTTAGACGCAACATGTGAACGGCACCTATCCCAATTAGCAGGCCTCCAGCCACTGTTAGTTGAGGCTCTATCCATACAAATACATCAGCTTGGTATGTGTAACGGTAACAATGTTTGCGCCCACATTACCCCAAGTGTCTATTTTAATGGGGTTGAATCCCGACAGCACTTTCTCTCTTGTATCTCGTACACTCTTCTGGAAGTGCTTCTCAGCTGATGTGGCTGATGGAAGAAAAAGTTTCCTGACCTTTCTATGTGGCTTTAAGTAAGATGATATGGCTCACCGCCACTGACCTTTTCATCGGCTGTCTTTAATTAACAGTCCTCTCCCTTCTGTGTTTGCAGAAAGGTTCATGGAGCACATCATCACCTATCAAGAATTTGCTGAAACTCCAGCAATTATAGATAACCCCAACCTGGTAGTAAAGATAGGAAATAGGTAAGCAAGCATTTTTATTTCACACATGAAGTGTACAAGTGATAAGCGTGTGGTCAATATTGACTCTGCCTGTGTTCTCAGATATTATAACTGGACACTAGCTGCACCCTTGATTCTAAGTCTACAAGCATTTCAGAAGAACTTACCAAAGGTAACTGTGATCTTGGTTTTCTGTCATCAGTACATACGTGTCATTGTAAATCTGCAACTAGCTCATCGTTAACTGTCTTCTTGTTTATCACAGGCTACAGAGGAGGCCTGGGTGAAGGAGAAAATGCCAAAGAAGTCAGGCCGCTGGTGGTTCTGGCGAAAAAGGGCAGATAGTGCAATCAAGCAGGTGTGCATGTTATCATAAGTATTAAAAACCTCCTGCAAATCTATCACTTTCTTTTTTTTTGTAAGGTTCTCATCCAAATGTATAGCCTTTTGTTTTTATATCTATTTTATATCTTGGGATATTTTCCCTTTATATCTTCCAGTCGGAGACGAAGCCTGAAAATAAGGAGGAGTCTCATCTGGAGGAGGAAGGACCCTCCATGTCTCAGGAGAAACTTCCATTGCCGTAAGTGGTATCAAAGGTTTATTAATACTCAGCTAAGTCAAGTGAGTTCAGTGACGTGTTGAACTCCGGCATGACGTTGTAAAACGCTTTATAAACATGTTGTTTTATGACAACTCGGCATAATCACATTATATTGCGATGAACAGAGTTGTTTAGGCGGGGTTGCAAGGCAGATCACGAAGAGCTGAGTATGTTAAGTGAAATCTTATTTTATATATTTAATCAGCTTCAAATCTTGAATAGTTTTTCCACAATATTTTTGTTTACATTTTTAACGGCATGAAATACAAACTTTTACATTGGTATAATATATAACACAATATACATTTGCTAAACTAAGAAAGAAAAAAAACATCACAAAACACCCCTGTTTTATTAAATGGTAAACTTTACAAAATGGAGTATATTAATTGCAACAGATGCAAAATATAACACATTTTAGAAGACAAATACAAATTCTGCGATGTCGGAAACTGCGGCCACAGAAATTAGTCACTCACTTGATCATCTGTTCAATCTTAATCCTTCAGATAATTAATAAAGAGTCTCCATACATTTTTAAATATATTTTGTTCAGCCTTTAATATGTAAGTTATTATTTCTAATGGAAGGCTTGATAACATCTGTCTTACCCATTGAGTAGTGCTTGGTCTGTGGATAGTTCTCCATATGAATTGTTTTTGATTCCCTGTAGGCCTAAAGCAGGAGACTCATCCAGTGACGAAGAGGCCAAGGAGGTGAGCGCTGTGTCCTGTCAGGAGAGACTTCAGCCAGTAGACAGTCAACACCACCCCGGCCCGTGCACTTACAGGAAGTCACTACGCCTCTCCTCTGATCAGATAGTAAGTACATTCTTCCACACGTGTTTTCATTCTTCAAAATCATCCAGATAACTTCTTTAAAAGTATGGCATTCAACTTTTTGATATTATCAAGCTGTACTTTTATTTGACAAATAAACATTTGGCTCAGAGTATATGATTAATCAGATCACAAACTGGAGTGTGGAGCACTCAATGACATACTTTTAAGGGGTTTATTTTGTAGTTTAGAGCTCCCTCTGCTGGCTGGCTGTGAACTGCATAGTGTTTGCTCCACTAACAGTCTTTAGGGGGCTCTAAAGACCTGTATATGTTCGTTGTACTGTGGTAAAACAAATCACACTAGAGAGTAATGCCTACACTGTTGGAACACATGTTAGTGAATGAAATCGCTTGTGCCTTCAGAATGCCTTCACTGTCTTCCTTGTGTCAACCAGGCCAGTCTGAAACTGAAGGAGGGACCTAATGATGTGACGTTCAGCATCACCACCCAATACCAGGGCACATGCCGCTGCGAGGGCACCATCTACCTGTGGAACTGGGACGACAAAGTCATTATCTCTGACATCGATGGCACCATCACCAAGTACGTGCTTCCAAGTCACACAAAACATATTAACCCCTCTAATCAGAGTAACGGTGCTGAACTTCTATGAGGCGTTATTCTACTTTTATCTCACTATATAGCACATGAATGTACACACAAATACCAGGGCTGTCAATCGATTAAAATATTTAATCGCGATTAATCACATGGTTGTCCATGATTATTTAATTGCAAATTAATCGCACATTTTTTATTTGTTCAAAATGTAACTTGAAGGGAGATTTGGCAGATATGCTTGCTTTTTGCAAATGTATGTACAAAACAAAACATTGACAAATATTGTCGAGAAACCCTCACAGGTACTGTGTTTAGCATACAAAACAACAGCTGTGAGTGTGCTGACTTGACTATGATTTGCCCAAACTGCTTGTGATTATCATAAAGTGGGCATGTCTGTAAAGGGGAGACTCGTGGGTACCCATAGAACCCATTTTCATTCAGTTATCTTGAGGTCAGAGGTCAAGGGACCCCTTTGAAAATGGCCATGCCAGTTTTTCCTCGCCAAAATTTAGCGTACGTTTGGAGTGTTATTTAGCCTGCTTCCCGACAAGCTAGCATGACATGGTTGGTACCAATGGATTCTTTGGGTTTTTCTAGTTTCATGTGACACAATATCTTCACTATATCTTTAGAACTGAGCCCGATACTTCCTCCAGAGATTGATTGTGTTAATGCGTTAAAGAAATTAGTGTTGTTAAAACGCGTTGTTACCGCGTTATCTTTGACTGCCCTAATAAATACTAAACAATAATTTGTGGCAAACTAGCTTTGAGTGAAAGTAGGAGAAACAGTTCTAACTTTTTTTAACTATACTGATTGTGGGCAGTACTGAACAAAACAGTAAATTACTGTTATTGTTAAACGCTTTACATTGTCCAGGGTTTATCAATTCTCCACCAGTGCATGGGATTTTCTTCCCTTAGGTTGTGTATAATAACATCTTCTTGTGCGTGCTCATGATATATTCTTTAGGCATGTACTGTATATGAGGAGTAATCAACCCGTTACTCATACTCTTGTCGTAGCCTTTTTGCACTTTTTGTAATATATAGTATCAAATCATGCACCTGTGTAACATATGACGCATGTTCGCCTTGGATCACGCATTCATATTGCAAGAAAGGAAGTGATCTATGCATTAGCGAGTCAGCACCTGTGTGATGCTATTTTTAGTGCCTCGTGTCTATAAATTGCTCACATACATACTGTGAAATACAGCTCCTAATGTGATGATTAGTGTGATCGCTGCAGATGAAAGCCAACAATTGAATGAACAGTGACTCAAAGGGAGAGTTCGGGTGTTTTGAAATGGGGTTGTATGAGTTATTTATCCATAGTCAGTGTATTACCTACAGTAGATGATGGTCGGCACACCCCCAGTTTGGTGAAACAGACAAGAGTACCAGCACTGGAGCAAAGCAATGTACTGCTGTTGACGGGGGCTGCAGCAAAACGTATTTTAACCACCCACCTAAAAAAATCAATATCAGTTTATGTGTACGCTATATTTAGAATATTTTCAAAACTTTACATGGAACTGAAGCCGTCATCTATGCTCTCATCAAAGCCACCAGACTCCATTGATAATAGGGGTTTACCTCGCACAACACAGGAGTTGTTAGTCTACTGCTGCTTCGATTAGTTATTTTGTTTGTGGTATTGTGTGACTTTGGTGAATCCGAACTAACCCTTTAAAACACCAAAATCACACAATAATGGTACATGGCCACAGGGGCGTTTTTTATCTCGAGGGATCACCTCACTTCCCAGCATTGGACGCTTGATGGGCTGCCAATAGACACAAGGCACTAGGCACCTGATTGGATGAACTCTTACCCGCGTGGGCTGCTGCTCTCAGCTTTCAAGCCGGACCCAACATGGCGGCTCGTTTGGAAACTTTTTTCTCTTATATCACGAAAACAGTTCACCGAAATGTGTTTCTGAAAACATTTGAGGCGAGAAATGAGCCATGCAGTTGCTGAGTCTTTATTTTGGATCAACAACGTTTAGTTTAAAAGTTTCTAGGGAGATTCCAGATGTGGCGAGTTGTGCCGGACGCCCCTGATTTGCATAAAGTAGCATAGACCTAACTCTATGCATATTAGGAGTGGGTAACATGACGGTCCATCTCTCAAATCGCGCCGCCACGCTACCAGGATGCATTGCACGGCTGCTTACATAGACAATGAATAGGAAGCGTGGAAAGGACGGAGGCTGTGGACACGTACTATAACTCCTGTGTTCTGCGAAGTAAAATTAGTGTTTTTGTCAAAGGAGTCTGGTGGCTTTAAGAGCATTGATAAGTTTCACTTTCAGTTCACTTACCCGTCGGAAGGGGCTGTCTGACGGCAAGATAAAGCGATAAAAATATTCCAAATATAGCATACACTTAAACTGACATTAAGTTTTTGCTGCCCCCGTCCACAGCAGTACATTGCTTTGCTCCCGTGCAGTAACTCCTGTCTGCTTCTCCAAACTGGAGGCGTGCCGACTGTCATCTACTGTAGGTAATACACTGACTATGGATAAGTACCTCATACAACTCCACTTCAAAAAATCCGAATTATCTCTTTAAGTTGTTGCAGAACATTTGAAGGATTCGATGATTAAATGAAAGAAAGGAAGATGATAAATAAGTTTTGCTTCTTCGACATCTTGTGCAGTTTTCTTAGCAACTCTTTCTTTGCCACGGACAAATTCAAGTCCTTCTCAAAGAGCAGATATTAAGTCCATAATCTATGGATTTTTCTAATTAGCTTAAAGCTAGCTCCATCTCATTTGACGCAAGTGTGATGTCTGCCTGACGCACACTCTATGAGGTTCATAGGTGGTCAACATCAAACAGGTCCCGATTGACTGAAGCTTATCATCTCTGTGACCCTTTAGGGCAACCTGTGACATGTGGCTTTCTTTGAGTAACAGGGTGAAGAGCACGGGGACTATAATGAGCCCATTTACATTTCATTCTGTAAGCACACACCGCTATAAGCTGCGGTTGAGACAGTGCCTGCCCCATGGGCCCGTATTCCTCATTAGTGGAGAACAGTCCATAATGTTCTGTTTATGATGAAATGGTAAAGTAGTTATGGTGCTTTATGTGACCTTCTTTCAAAGGTCTCTACTACCAATCTGCTTTTTGTTTGTTTTACTCTTACTCTCATCTGCTACGTTTCTCAATGATGTACCTGCAGGTACCTCTGTCTTTATGTCACTAATATCTGTATGTGTTTTTTTTATGTTTTAGGTCAGATGTGTTTGGGCAGATCCTGCCACAGTTGGGGAAGGACTGGACCCACCAGGGCATTGCCAAGCTCTACCACTCAGTAGCTGAGTAAGTGCACAACAACCCTGATTAGTCACAGAGGAAAGATGAATGGTTGGTCAGTGGTTAGCACTGTCTGAGTCTGATTCCCAGTAGTCTCTCTGCGGAGTTGATATTTTCTCCCAGTGTTTGCGTGGGGTGCTTTGAGGTTGATGACTCAGGGAGTTTAACTATATTCAAGACAGAGTTATTGTAGAAACTAAAAACACCATGAAACTCCATGTCATGCAGACAATAGAAATAAGCTATAGTGATATTAGTATTAATAACAATGTGTAGTAGTAATAATAAGTGTGTGTGAGTTGTCTGAATCTATGCGTCACTCCTGTGATGGATTGGCTCCAGCCCCCTGTGACTTGGGTTGTAAACTTCCAGGAATATTCAAGGTGTAAACTTTCAGGAATGGGAATTAACGGGAACTAACATGAATAAATTGTAATCCCTGAAGGATAAGAGGGTATAGCTAATGGGTGGATGGTATGACATCTGCACATTATGAAAGCAGCTGATCTTATTAAAGTGCTATTCTTAGTAATTGCTAATGATGGTCGTGATATTAAACTGTACTGGAACAACCGTTAATGAGCACCGCTCTCCCCATTGGCAGGAACGGCTACAAGTTCCTGTACTGCTCAGCACGGGCTATTGGCATGGCGGACATGACAAGAGGTTACCTGCAGTGGGTCAATGATGGAGGCACCATTCTGCCCCGGGGACCTCTCATGCTGTCTCCAAGCAGCCTCTTCTCTGCCTTCCACAGGTACAAGAACATACTACATACAGTAAATGGCTTCAAGTTTCAGTGTCATAAATACTTTTTATTACCGAGGTCATCACATACATTAAAGAGGACTTGTGGTGCCTTCAAATGAAACTCGTGAGCTCGTGTTTACAACATGGGAAGTCGTGTACACAATATGCTTGGTGTTAAAGTGACTAACTCATGAGAACACCGCTGCTAAGCAACGGCAATATTAACGTTCCTGTCGACGTCTGGAAGCTTAAGAGTCTAACAGTTTAGCAAGCCAGCAAGTGGGTAACATAATGCAGGAAATGCAAAGGCATATTGATAGAGGAAAAAGATGAGGCCGTTGGGAATATCCACATTTTGCTAGACATATTATAAAATTACGAAGTAAAACAATATACGACTTCTGACAACGTCAACAAACACGCCACACCTCGTAATCTCTGAGCTTTCAGAAACTTTCCACTTAGGAGGTTGTGAATACCACGAGAGGGGGGCGTTCATATGGACTCTTCTCGTGAACACGGTAAACACCACCCAATTTGAAGGCACCACTTTTATGCTTTTGTGTTTTTCCCTTTCCTTTAGTGTGCTATATAGTTTTTTGTTATGTAAAAGGTCTTGATTCATGTCCTGCCTTTTCTTCCATTACGTGGTGATGTCACCAAGTAACACATTTGCATAACGGCTGGTTTGGCACGCCCTCAAATGAAACTAGTTAGAGTGGAGCTGGATTGGAGTCCAAAGAGTTTGGTTCGGTCGACCAATCACAAGGGGGAGTAGGAGTGTGTTTCAGAAAGAGGGTGAAAAGAGGTGGAGCAGCACAACCAGTATGAGAAAAATAAAGCGTTTTTTTAACATGACAGTTCTAGTAGAAACCCAAAATACAAGTATGCACTTGAAAATAAGCATAATAGATCCTCTTTAAATCCTCATTATCACAATTTCAAAACCATTCCATATTTGTCTCCCTTCAAAGTATAATCCTTTTTGTCTGCAAACTTAATTTCACATTAAATATCCCCAAGTTTCTCCGACTCCAAATCCTCTTACAATTATAATAATAAGCCTTTCATATGCAGAGGTTGTTAAGGCTACAGAAAACTCAAACTCGTGAATTTCTAACTCAATAGGTGTTGATAGCCTCGCCAGCAGCTCCTAGAAATACACTCATGTTCAGCATCTCTCTTAACTTTATTTTTTCATCTTTTCCACAGTCGGTTCTGAACGGTTGAGAATTGTGTCCTCACAGACGGGGACAGCTGTCAAGGCAATGCCTTTGATGGGCGATTGACATGGTTATTAATAAGCTAATCAGACTTAAGAGAATGGCAACTTGCTGATTTCAGTGTAGCATTGAGCTCTGGATTTAATATTATAAGAGACCATAAAGAATCCAAGCAGCTACTCCACTCTACGCTCTATTGCACAATTTAGCTGGTAATCGATGCAGACATTATTGGCCTTGGTAAACAATATGTAGTACAAGTTGTGATGATAATTTGTGATAGCGTGTGTTAGTGTCGAGTTAATTAAACAACTGTAACAGTACACGTATTGTTACAGCTGTAGCTTTGTGTGGACATAAATGTCAGTGGCTTGTTGACATTGCTGAATTAATGTGGCTGTCTCCCACCCTCTGGCTTAAATACTGTACGCACACAACACGCACAGACAATAAAAAACAGGCCCTGTTATGCCATACAGTACAGGCCCATTAGCAATTTGAAGCACGTAACATGGTCAGAGTGTTTTTCTCAGTTGTCCCCAGTGTGCTCCGTCAAATGTCAACACAAGTAAACAAACTTTCTGTTTAGTTTAGTTGAGCTGCTCTGATGTATTTTCATCTTAATCATACTTCATTTCAACGGGATTCTTCTGTGACCTTTACCATGCACATTATGGTTAATGTGTCACCATAGCAACCTACAGCATGTGGATTTTTGTGACATGTCTTTAAGAGGAAATGTTATGTTTAGATATGCAAATGAGGCATTATCTTATTAAATATGCACTAATGTGCATACATTTCCAGAACAGAAATCTAAACATTGTATAAAGCCAGATTCAAAATTCTTTTTTCATTTTGTTGACATATTAGAGTCAAAGGTTTTACTGAGGGAAATTTGGATATCTCTTTGTATCACTCCATAAATAAGAAAATACAGCCACAAATCCATTTCTGCCGTGTTTTTAGGAATAAAATGTTTTATAAATCAGGCTATGAATGATTTATGAACAAACATCAAAACATCACCATCAAACAAGACCTTCAGAATATAGATAGGAATGAAGTTTGATGTATGTAAGTGCTACTGAAGTGGAAATTTCTGTCTGAGAGAAAACTCATTTTGAGAAAATGGCCTTTAAAGATATTTATTGTAAAATTCCATACATTTTGAAGACACTACAGGTCAATAGGGTAAACACTTTAAACTAATAGATATCACCATGAAACCTCCCTAGTTAGTTACTTACATTAAGGCAAATATTTTTTGTATTACAAGTTGTCTAAAATATTATGTTTAAATATGCAAATGAGGCATTATCTAATGCTAACATTTGGTGAATTTAGCCAAAATCTACAGATGCAAATCGACAAAGTAGTAAAATAAACACCTAAATGTGTATTTTGGATGTTTTCTTTCCACTAGTCTGAAAGAAGACATGTTATGGAAGCAAAATAGCCCAAAATCTCAAAATTAACCAGTGCATGAAAAACAATGTTTTTGCCTGGGGGGTTTCGCCTTAAGTTGCTCATATCTGCATTATTAACACGACCACATTGATTTCATTTGCATGTCAAAGAGACCTCCCTACCATCTGAGCATGTAGCAAAGCTAGACTAAAGTGGTGATTTTAACTGATATTTGTGTTTATATAGATGTTTAACATGTGTACCTACAGTATTTACAGAGGGGAAAAAAGCAAATCCAAAGAGATTAGAAGAAAGAAGATTGCATGTATTTGATCAAATTAGCTTTAATTCAGACTCGACCCATGCTGAGGACATGTGTACAGTATGTGTGTTTTCTCTAATCAAAGTGTCTGTTTGCTTCAGGGAGGTCATCGAGAAGAAACCAGAGATCTTCAAGATTCAATGCCTTACAGATATCAAGAACCTGTTCCAGCATAACAAGCAGCCATTCTACGCCGCCTTTGGGAATAGAGCTAATGTGAGTTAATGGATGTTTGAAGATGTCAGACTCCCAGACATTAAAGCACTCGCTGTTACATGTCAGTGAGCTGTGTTTGCAGAAGTCGATGCAGACATGATGTATTACAAGATCAACATGACACGTTGGCTATCAATTAGCAGACACAAACATATGAAATCAGTACTGGGCTGAACCAGAGCTGAGGTCACTGGCGGAGTACGGTGCCATGTGACATGGTCTGTGGAAAGGAGCTCAAGCCGGGCACAGCGTCCCATCTTCAGCTGCATAAACACCAACACCCAGATGAAGTACTGGGTCGGCCATCAGACCTTTGTCTGTCTCTGACGCTCGCCAAAGAAAAGAAAACAAGAAAAAACAACACACACAGTCTTGTACTTGCCCATCAAAACATTCAGCCTAGTAATATTTTGCCATTACGTGCATTAGGTGGAACACAAACAGGAAATCTGTGGTTAATGTTATTAACGCCCTTATGTCAGTTTGTACCCGTGTGTGTTGTGTATGAGAGCTACTTTCTGGTAATTACATGATTAAGTGTTCTCAGATGGCTTTTTAAAGGCCCAGTCGCTAATTTTGCATCATATATAAATTAGTTTTATTCACATACTTTTATCTAAGAGGTGTGTGTTTTTGAACTAATCATAATTGAGCCTGTTTTGTGCTTATAAACATCTGGAAACATAAACTTCAATGTGGGACTGTTACGAGTCCTGTGTTTTTAAATTGTACTGGCTACCGTTTTATTTACATTTTGGATCACAGATTGTGTTTTTAACCGTTTTTTCTCCGTACAGGATGTGTTTGCCTATAAGGAGGTGGGAGTTCCAGTGTGTAGGATCTTCACAGTCAACCCAAAAGGAGAGCTGATCCAGGAGCAGACCAAGGGCAACAAGTCCTCGTAAGTACATCAACTGACTGGTTCTTTCTGTCTCACTGTAGAGATCCCTAATAGTAAGAATAAGACATTGGTACCATAAGAATAAGAATAAGTCCAACAAGTTTGACAAACTTGTGGACTCATTGTACTATATAATATCTGAAAAAATACCCAACAAATGGGATATTTTGAGAGCCAGAAATATTAGCATAAAGCTGCATTCATGAATATTTTTATCAGGGTTCCCGCGGATCCTTAAAAAGTCTCAAAAGGCATTGAATTCATTATCCAAAAATAAGGCCTTACTTTGTACCAAAATGTCTTAAATCAATCTTTAAAACATCTTATAAATTCGAAGACATTCTAAGCCCGCCCACTTTTTAGCGGTCCAATCAAATACGGAGGATTCAGTTTCAGTAGGCAACAAGTTTTTGGCATCATTGGGCAAAAATTCCATAATAACCTTTCAGCATATTGTAATTCAAGTGTTCTGAAAGATAACTAGACTTCTGCATCTCCTCCTCGACGGGAGACTTTGGCCAATCACAGGTAATTTCAGAGAGAGAGCGTTCCTATTGGCTTTGCTCCGGCTGGTGGGCGGTGCTTCGTATTTCCTCAACAGATCTCAACATTGGTCACAAACTTTCTCATTTTACAGCTAAACAGTACACTACAAGATGTTTCTGAAAACATTTGAGGTGAGAAATACGCATTACAGTAACATAATATTAATTCATATTTGATCAGCGCTGCCTAGTTTGACAGTTTGATCGGAGTTCGTGAGTGATTGACTGCTGCTCAGAGACGGCAGACTCCAGATCAGCTCTGATTGGTTGTTTTTTTTCCAGTCTGTGAAATCTTGCAGATGCCATTAGGAGCATAGGAGAACACAGAGGCACATGACTTTTTTCCAGATTACCTGTCTCATGCACTAGTGTCAGGATATAGTGACCGTTTTATAAAAATAACTTTTTTTTAATCATATTTGCTCCATATCTACCCACTGCTGTATTAAATCCCTCTTGTAATTGTACACCACTCAAATATTCCATTTCACTGGAACTTTAATTAAAACCTACAGAGTTCTGTGATCACTGCATTTTGTTTTGTTTTTTGTGTGTTTTCCTAAGAAACTAAAAATAATAGTTCCAGATTTCAGTATTTAACTCTTAATCATTTCTTTTCTCTGTCCATCTTTGTGACCTCGTCTTTCTCTCCACAGTTACAGCCGGCTCAGTGAGCTGGTGGAGCACGTGTTCCCTCTGTTGAGCAAAGAGCAGAACGAGGCCTTTGTGTTGCCGGAGTACAGCTCTTTCTGTTACTGGAGACAGCCCATACCAGACATCAACCCTGATGAACTGCTCTAATCCGGCACATATGGATACCCAGGTGCTCATATACAGTACATGCGACTGGACTGTGCACTTGAATGCATCTCCAGGAAACACATGGACTGAAACCCAAATAGTACTCAGACATGCACACACAGTAACAGGGTTTTGACCATAAACACAAAAAAAAAAGCTGTTAAACAGTAACTACCCATTTGAGATGTGTGGACGTTATCTCCAGAACAGTAAATCCTGATCAATAATCCCTGAAAACTTTCATCTAATCACCAAGTAAATGATCATCCTTCCTCCTGCCTGTGAAGGCATCCTAAACCCAATGAGCGCTCTGTAGTCCCCGTAGGAGTACAGGGATAAAGATCTGAGACTAATCTTTTCTCTCTAGCAAACAGGATGGTCTGCATTTGCCATCAGGGACGACGACTGAAGCCCCACGCGGTGCATTATAGCCCTTAGCACCAGAGTCCGAGCTGTGCAGAAGGAAAAGACGTTCACATTTCCTGAACGCCCTGAAGAAGTGAAACGAAATCTTCAAAGCGAAAAAGACACACAGGGTAGGCAATTAACACAACCACTAGTCATATGCCGGTAATATTTAGCTGTGGCTGCTGTGTTTGCCTGGACAAACAGTCGTTATTCTGCTCTAAAACATTAAGTAAAATAGTGATAGTGGCTGGCAAATAACTGCGACACCACCTATGAACCACTCACAGCAGTTAGTTACCAGAAAGCTACTGAAGGTGTTCAGTTTTGATCCCGACTCTCTGGACTGTGTGGTCATTAGTTCACTGTTGCTGGAGCAGATTTTCCCTGGAGAGCTTTCATGTTTTAATATTCAAGGTCATACCAGGGATATACTTTTGCCAACAAGTATGTGAAGATGCACATTTGAGATGTGACTTAAAAAAAAACTAAATGAAGGAGCTTCATGGTGTATTGTCTCGCTGTTATTTTAATATCTGTTATACAAGCTCTGGCGAATCAAGTGTGTTTTTGTTAACAATGCAGTCATTATTTATGATAATTGGTATGTTTAAGTTATTGATTTCTATCGTGATGCCTTTGCTTGTCTGAAAAAAAAAGTAATTTATCACCAATGCAATGTGGAAATACTTCAAATTGGTATTTTGTATGGTTGGTCATAGGTAAACATGCACTTAAGAGTAACTGCTAGGCCTTGTACGAATCTTTTTTTTTTTTTTTTTTGCCTTATATCCTGTTTTCACAACGATCTGTATTCCTTGTTTTACAGTGAAACTTTCAACATACAAGGTACATACACATTCCTCAGCAAACCGCAGCTTTAGTATTAAAATATGTGTAAATGTAAAAGATTGAGTTGGAACAGTGGATATAAGCAGATGTGGAGAGCTTAAAATGAAGGATATTCCATTTGCGAGGTCCTCTCTGTAGGATGACTATGGGAAGATGTAAGTGTGCGTACGTGCGTGCATACCTAATCACTGGTGCTGTTGGGGTGACATGATTCATTCCCCCTTTAATTTGCTTATGTTCCCTCAGTGGCTTTACCGAGACTTATCCAACGCACTTGTCTAAGCTGCACCCACAGACGCAACTCAGAGCACATCTCCCCCACATGCACTTCACTGAAGGTCTCCATAGACAGCAGACCAGAGTATGCAATTAATGCAGGAAGGAAGAGTTCTCGTGTTTGTTTTGTGAGTGACCTTCTGACACCACAGACAAAGCAGCTATGTAGTGCTGCAGGGATGACGTGTTTTTCTAGACCAACCAGGAAGTTAGCATCGCCGTTGTTCCCTTGACAAAAAGCCAATGGGATTTTCCATTGGGTTTTGGATTATTGCAGAAAATCTTCACAAATAAACACCACTTTTATGATTTTTGATGCGTAAATGTAATCGGCAGAAGTAAAAAGCTAAAGTTTAACGACCTATACCACGGTCGCATGACTTCACGTCACCACCACTAACCTAAGGGCAGACTAGTGTTCGGTGTGATGACGTTTAGTAGGTAAGGGATAATGCGCAGCGAGCTGGTCATTGTCGTGAAATAAACCCCGACAGGGCACCGACTTCCCCGATACGAAGCGGAGGGGTCATGCATCACCCTGACGCGGTTTATTTTACAACAATGACCCGCTAGCTGCACATTTTCCCGCTTATTACACAGCTACTTGCTTAAGAAATAAATAATTTGGCACAAAAATAGTCTGACATCAGAACTGTGCCCATAGCAACGGTCTATTATAAAGAAATAACAGACCGTAGAATGCCGTTATTGACCAATCAGAATGGAGTATTCAACAAAGCCTTGTAATAATCTCATTTAGCCACTTGTTAGCAACCGCCTTTTTTAAGGAGTGGGATATTTATTGACGTATTTTCTGTCGTAGAACAAAACGTTAAAATCTCTCAAGCTTGTGTTAACCACAGACCTTATTTCAGGCATCCAACTAAAAACAAGACGAAGGAACTAGAAGTGTTAAAATGCTAACTCGTTTCCGGGTTTTAGGACTCACTCCTGCAGCACTATATTCTGAAATATGTCAATATAAGCAATTATCGTAAGGGGATTTGTGTGTGTGTACACAGAGTGAGTGAGAGTGTGAAAAGACAAAAGACTGATCCCATGCCTCTGGTGACCAGAGGAAGAGCCATTGGGTCTTGTTTGGGGATAAACAGGAAATACTTGAGGAAGCTTTTTCAAGCGCGTCACTGGCATTATGTGTGTTGTGTTTGTAGGAAAATGGATCATACCTCCAGCACAAGTGTAACAGTAACATGATAGTATGTGCTATTGAGGATCAAAAATCAGAAAAGTGTCGGACTGAGACTTAAAGGAACAGTGTTTAGGGGGATCTATTGGCAGAAATAGAATATCAATAAGTATGTTTTCTTTAGTGTGTAATCACCTGAAAATAAGAATCTTGTTTTCGTTACCTGAGAATGAGACGTTTGTATCTATGTAGGGAGCTAACTTCCATAATAGAAATAATTTTGTTTTACTTTTGTACTGACGTCCGGTAGTCACTTTCAGTCCAAAACAGCGGAGGCGTAGCGCAATGCAATGGAACGTATAATTGACTTTCACTTCTTAGCAATATACATTCTTTGACCAGAGTTCTCCGGCCGGCTTGGCACACGGGAGAAGTCTCAGTTGGTTGCAGTCTGCAACCTCTCCGCTAGATGTCGCCAGATCCTACACACTGCTCCTTTAACAGACAAAAATCATTCAATGAAAAAAAAAAGCACAATTTACTATCATGGCTACATCCAGATTGTCACTATTATGTGTTTCCGCGTTCACTCTGTAGCTCAGATGTTTTTGTGATGAGTGTTTTGATTTATTTGCTTGTTCTCTACGAAGTTTGGTGAAGTCAAATAGATATATATCTTATGATTAACAAAATGAATTCCATTCTTTCTATGAAAGTAAAGCATCTTGTGTGGAAGAATCACACTTAATCCTCTATGATCCTGGGATACGTGGTATATATATATACATATATATATATACATATATATAATATTGTTTGTTCTCACTCAACTGCTATGGAAAATGATCCAGTATGTATGCTGATCATCACATTCTTCTGTCTTTGATGCCTTTTATTATTTCTTCTAAAGTGTATGTTTGTTTTCATTCTGTTTGGAGGTAACGCTTGCTATTTGATTGTCTGACCAACAGAAATAAGTGTATGCTGTGTTTTGATTTGTATAGAAATGTGGTTTAAAGTAAAGAACAAAATACATTGTAAGAAGAAAAGAAAAAAACGGCCTAATGAAGCTAACAAAGAGTGGCTTGTGGTCATATTTGTATTAAATAAAGTTTCTAACTGAACACATTTATATGTGCTGCACTTTATTCGTCTCCCATCTGAGTTAAGAAGTTCAACAGTAACCGGAGGCTAGAGATGTAACTTTTACCATGTTGCTTATTTTTTAAGTATCAATACATGAATAAGGTTATTGCGGTTTAAATACCTCAGGTGATTCCAAATTTCTGTTTGTTTCATTGAATAACACCATCAAATACCAGCCCACTGTTTAACTGTGAATGTAAATCAGTGTTTTTCTCTTCTTTAAAGGTTAACAGAGGCTGAACTGAAGGCTAAATACACTCCTGCTGCTTCTTACAGTTTGCTGTTGGAATATTTTAAGTCTCAGGAGTGAGGTGAGGGGAAATTTATTTTTCATCCACACCCACTTTACGTAATGACCCAAATGGGGGTTTTGCCTTCTAACCTTCTTTCTCAGTGCAGCTTCTGAAGCCAGACAAGTTTGTAACATTAATAAAAGCTTGTTGCGTTGCTCAACCTCGGGTTTTTCCACATAAGTATTTTCATGTATTTTTATTAGGGCTGTCAATTGATTAAAAGATTTAATCGCAAATTAATCACACATTTTTTTATCTGTTTAAAATGTACCTTAAAGGGAGATTTGACAAGTATTTAATCCACTTATCAACATTGGAGTGGGTAAATATGCTGCTTTTTACAAATATATGTATATATTTATTATTAGAAATCAATTAACAACACAAAACAATGACAGATTTTGTCCAGAAACCCTCACAGGTACTGCATTTAGCATAAAAAATATGCTCAAATCATAACATGGCAAACTGAAGCCCAACAGACAGCAAACAGCTGTCAGTGTGCTGACTTGACTATGACTTGCCCCAAACTGCATGTGATTATCATAAAGTGGGCATGTCTGTAAAGGGAAGACTTGTGGGTACCCATAGAACCCATTTTCATTCACATATCTTGAGGTCAGAGGTCAAGGGACCCCTTTGAAAATGGCCATGCCAGTTTTCCAAAATTTAGCGCAAGTTTGGAGCGGTATTGAACCTCTTTCGCGACAAGCTAGTATGACATGGTTGGTACCAATGGATTCCTTAGATTTTATAGTTTCATATGATACCAGTGTCTTCACTCTAGATTTAAAACTGAGCCAGCTACAACCTCCAAAAGATCGAGCGTTAATGTGTTAAAGAAATTAGTGGCATTAAAACGATTCTGCGTTAACTTTGACAGCCCTAATGTTTATTAACCATCATTCTCTCCTTCCACAATGCAGATTAAACAGGAAAATGAAGTGAGCTCAAACTTTGATTTATCATAGTTTATTGCCTAACCAACAATATCATATTCTGCTGATATGATTTTGTTAAAATAATAATTAGATTTAATGATTTTTTATGTTAATTTATAAACACTTATTTACACAAGACATTCACAATAGGTACAAAAAGGCAACGTGATAATCAAATATATTAGAAACAATTCCTGCTTCTTGTATTCAGGTATATTTGGCAAACGGCTTACAAATTGCAATGTAACTGAATTTATAAGTGAGGGTTCTCACGGCGGCACTGCGTGGTGAAGAAGCGGCATCACAGCAAATCAGTGAAAACATTTCCTCCAGTCCAGCTATCTGGGAACAAAACCAGTCCTTGGATGAGCTCCGGCTATCTTTTGTCCTGTGGTGCGTACAGGAAGATGGCGCTGTAGGTGGAGAGGATCTCTCTGGCCCCGGTGGTGGCCAGCTGGCCTCCGGTCCTCACCAGGCCCACGCGGTCTCCTTTCCTCAGGGGCAGGATCAGACTGAAGGACACCGAGCCTCCGCAGCCGCAGCTTCCAGCAGCTGAGCCCCCATGTTGACCGGCCACAGGCCCCGAGGAGCTCTGCAGCCTCTGGACGCTGCGGTTGGACACGGACAGGACGGCCTCCACATGCTCGCCCGGCTTGGCAGTCAGCAGTCCTGAAATCAGGTATCGGCCATCCTGAGGTACAGTGAGGATCCCTGTGGAGAGGAGAAGGGGAGTTAGATCAATGAATGAAGTCAGATGTTTACTGATCTTACTCCTACTGCGGGTCTTGTTCTCCATAGCCTACACAAATAACTGAATAAGGTTGCTTTGCTTTGTGTAATCATTCCTCCTGTTCATACTGGACATTAAGACACCACATCCTAATGCTACTCCAATGGTAGAGATGTCCACAGTCATCATTCCTGTCATGGTTTGGTTTTTTGTCAACCTCTGGGTCTGAAAAGTGAAGCCAATGCGGAAGTGCCTTAAACTTGCATTCTTTCTAATAGCCAGCAGGGGGCGACTCCTCTGGTTGCTAAAAGAAGTCTGATTGTATAGAAGTCTATGAGAAAATTACCCTACTTCTCACTTTATTTAGTAAACATTGTAAACATGAGTTTATGGTCTCAATCGCTAGTTTCAAGTCTTGGACATTTTTCACTACTTTCTGTAATTTATAGACCAAACGATTAATCTAGAAAATAATCGGCAGATTAATCGATAATGAAAATAATCGTTAGTTGCAACCCTACTATATAGTAAATAAATCCATTCCACAAAAGAGCCGATCCATATTTAGTTTGCGGTACTACACGAGCAAAAGAGAGAAATTCAACTCAACTCACGACACATCTGAAGAACAACAGGGCCCTGACAATAAAACTGGTGTTATATGCAACTTGAATGTCTGTATGACTGACTGAAATGTACCCAACAAGTCAACAGTATCATAATGACACTTCAACAAATATTAAATTGTATGTTGTTGTTGTTGTTGTGTACCTGTGTGGGGATTGTAGTGTCCACCGTCGTTGACCAGAACTCTGTTGAAGCGGATGAAACCAAAGTCTCCAGAGAGCGGCTGCTGTGTGAGGCCAGCAGAGAAGGAGAAGGGATCCGGGAAGGGGCTGTCAGCGGCCGAAACTGGAACGATAACACGTACGTCGATCAGCTCAAAGATATATTACATTTCTTACTTTACATACAGCAACTTAAAACATGACATTCATCATAAATCTTCATATTTGAGCTAATGATTTATCTACTTTTTTCAAATTTATTTATGGACGCAGTTACTCAAGTTAAGAGATTGATTTTACCTGGTGATACAGCTGGATTTTGATACATCTGGTTCCAGGGCACCTTTGCTGCTACGGGAACTACAAGGTACGAACAAAGAAAGAGTTAACTGTGTGTTAATTCCTGCAGTCACAGCTGAGCTGAAGGGTTGACACATTTAGTTTTATAGCAGGGCTGTCAATCGATTAAAATATTTTGATATATTTGAAATATTTGATTAATCACATAATTGTCCATAGTTAATCACAATTAGTCTTAAGTTAATCACACATTTTTTACTAGTTCAAAATGTACCTTAAAGGGAGATTTGACAAGTATTTAATACTCTTATCAACATGGGAGTGGACAAATAGGCTTGCTTTATGTAAACGTATGTATATATGTATTATTGGAAATCAATTAACGACACAAAATAATGACAAATATTGTCCAGATACCCTCACAGGGGCTGCATTTAGCATAAAGAATATGCTCAAATCATAACATGGGAAACTCAAGCCCAACAGACAACAACAGCTGACAGTGTGTCAGTGGGCTGACTTGACTATGACTTGCCCCAAACTGCATGTGATTATCATTTACATTAAGTGGTAAGAGTAAAGGGGAGACTCGTGGGTACCCATAGAACCCATTTTCATTCACATATCTCGAGGTCAGAGGTCAAGGGACCCCTTTGAAAATGTCCATGCAAGTTTTTCCTCACCAAAATGTAGCGTAAGTTTGGAGCATTATTTAGCCTCCTTCTCCAAGCTAGTATGACATGGTTGGTACCAATGGATTTCTTAGGTTTTCTAGTTCTAGTTGATGCCAGTATTTTCACTAGCTTTAAAGCTGAGCCCGCTGCAACCTCCGAAATATCGATTGCATTAATGCGTTAAAGAAATTAGTGGCATTAAAATGATTTTGCGACAGCCCTAGTTTAAAACTAATATACAGAATCAAGTGTTTAGTTTATTAAGTGTTTGTTTTCTGGGTTAGTAAGTAGCTAAAAAGATCTTAGTTTCAGTGAATATATCCATTATCTACCACAGTAATTTTCTTCATCCTCACCAAATGTAACATCACCGTGCAACCCAGGGTAAAACTTTCTGGTTAAGTGCCTGCAGACGAGCTAAAATCCTTCCACAGTCCGCCCACACCTCCTTAAACTAAACACATCCAGTTCCCACTCCCTCACTCTCTCAGGCTACAAATTATTCACAGCTTTTCCAATTTTTTTTTATTTTTTTTTTTACACTGATGCAGTTGAATGGCAGAGCCTGCAGATGCATGCGTTGTAACTTGATAATGAACTGCTACAGTACCTTGGCGGCTGGTTGATTGAGGCTTGAAAGACACCGGCTGCAGAGGAGGATAGCCTGCGGGAGAAACACATGACAAACACATCATGTTTTATCAGTTAGTGAATGCTCTTGCCAGAGGCATTTGTTTGGTTTTCCATCTGAACACAGTGGGACAGTTTCACCAGAGAAGCAGAGAACCAAACAGGTTGTAATCTGGACTGCATCATTTTGGTTTTACAAGTGGCTTTTTTGAATCAGTTTAATGTTGATTTAGCTGTTTCAGAACAATGGGATCAATAAGCAGATTCAGGCGTTTACAGTTTCCTCAGAGGCTTGAAATGGATTTAAACCTGCGGATATTTGTTCTGTTATAAACAAACTAATCCCAAGGATTCACAGCCCTGTAGGGAAAAGATGACGTGAAAACCTACCCTTCACTAGTGAAAAGTAATTAAAAACTTTTACGACTCTGTTCTCGGGTTAAGAGGCGTGACTAACGTGGAATTAAAGGACATATTTCAAAACTGTTGTCTGTTCCTTTACTGACAAATCATGCCATGCGGAGGCTAAAACAAAGCCTTTGTTTTGTTGTTGGATATTTTCCCTCCTCATCCTATATGCAGCCCAGTTAATTCAATCCAGAACTGGCTCTGTGTTGTCTCTTCCGTCCAATTTGAGTTGGCCCCAGTTAAAAGCCTCTTAAGTATAGCATTCCTATACGTGTGGATGACAAACAAAAAAATCAAAGTACACAGATAATTAAACCTTTGTTATGGGTTCAATGTGTGAAAAAACAGACCCAGGCTGTTGCTGCTGCAGTTTAGATGAGTATATGTGATTAGGAACTGACAGCTCTGTTGAAAAGAGGAACATACATATATTATGCCACACATGCGGTAAAAATGGTGGCTTAGTCAGCTCTCCGTGGTGCCAGAATTACCACACAGTGTCATAAAATGTCCGTCTTGTCATTGCAGTAATGATAGACTCCAGTTTCTGCATTCATTCATTCATACAAGTAGACTGGATTAACCCTTTAGATCACAGCCTGGGGAACAAAACGTTGAGCGTGGGAAGAAGGGTGTATGCTGGGGATCAGAAATGCAGTTTTGAGACCTAATGTAGGATCCATCTGACGATCAAAACCGATGTCGAGAATAACCTGGAACAGCTTTTTATAATTTGATCAGATTAAGGAGGAAAATACACACACTTTCACTCACAAACAAACTTCAATAAACCACTGTAGGTTTATTGAACATTATATAATTGTCCCCACTTAGTGTGGCAAGCTTCTCCCCCTTTCTGGTGTGTACACAAGTCAATATATCGTATTTTATACTTACTAAGTGATTTTAGTGAAAGTGCCACAAGTAGTGTGGCTTCTTTTATGACATTGCTATTGTAAAAGGACATATACTATAGACTATAATTATTATTAATATGTGACATGTAATTTTTTTGTTATCCCCCTTATTCCCTGTACTTGTTATCTATAGTATGTATTTCATTGGCACTGTTATTCACAGGCTGTAATTTAAAGCATTACCAAATCAGGTTTTGTGCCATAAATCCATGAGGTCTTGGTGAAATTAAAATTTGACTTAAAGGAACAGTGTGTAACATTTCAGGTGCTCTATTAGTAGAAATGGCATAAAATATCCATAACTTTATGGTTTCATTAGTGTATAATAACCTGAAACTAAGAATCATTGTGTTTTCGTTATCTTAGAATGAGCCGTTTATATCTATATAGGGAGCGGGTCCTCTACACAGAGTCCGCCTAGAGAGAGCCTTTCAGGTTTTTACGTTACCTGAAGACCACCGCAGTTCTCCAACACGCTTGTGAAACTGCAGTAACGTGAGCCGCAGAGTGCAAAACCGTGGTACCGCCAGCCGCCGTCTGACTTCCGTTGCTCCTAAAGTAGTATTATTATGGTAAGGACGGCCTCGGCATTACCACGGTTTTACACTCGGCGGCTCACGTTACCGCAGTTTTGGAAAGGGAGGAGTGAGCGCAGGGGTGCAATCTGCAACCACACCGCTAGATGCGGCTAAATCCTACGCACTGTACCTTTTAATACAGATTCTTGGTGTTCACACAGATTTATTCACTCATGAAAGATCCAGAATTAGCGAAGGTGGTCTGAAACCACCATTAGTACCACTCACCTGGTGCTCCAGCGAATCCTTGGACTGGAATTCTGGACGAGTCCTCAGACCCTCTCCGCACAGTCACCCTGCGGCTGTACCCTGGAGGTCCCGCCTCGCCCGTCTCCACCACCGGCCTTATTGGAACCAGGGGAAGATTGGGGTGGCCTCCTGGTTGCCGGGGTCTGGACGGCTGGCTTGGCGGACTGATCATAATCGTGTGTGTGTTGGGCTGCAGTGGTTGGCTGGGATTGTACGGCTGCCTGGGCCTGGATGGCGGAGGGATGAGAGGGATGAAGATTTGTTGGATTCTGTTTCTGGTCGAATCTGGCAAAGAAGCGGGCCTCTCTGGTCTTAAGGTCATTCCTTAGAAAGAAAAAGAAAAAGACAGATGGGGAAGACCGTAAATATATCAAATTACGGTTCACTTTCTGACCATATGATAGGCGTTGCCATCTGGTCACAACAGTTGAACGTTATGGCTTTAACTGCGAAGGCACAAGCCTCCGATTTGCTTTTTTTGTTCATAAATCCCACTTCCTCTCTCACATTCAGACCACATCCCTGCCTTCTACTGTGAATTCTCCTTTAAAAACCTGATATCTGATGATAGACCAAATTAGACCCGGTTTTCAACCCAGTACCATTATTACCCTTCATAAAAGCAAAGCGGGCGGGTGCTGTGAGTTTTAGGCAACGAGAACCATCTGAACGGAAATCAGTTGGCTGCTTGCCAGACTCCCTGAGGGCACAGACATCAGCTGGGCCTCTGAGGTGAGCGGAGAGACACTGTGATAGTGTCCTGGGGACAAATAACAAAAATAATTACAGTACCTGCTTTGTGTCGGCCTCACTTCACAACCAGGTGTCACACGGATTGTGTCAAGCCGTGATTAAGACTCAGTGAATGGGTTTCTATGTTAAATGGCTTGTTTGATGCTTCATGTATCTGCGTCTGTAGTGCCGTTTAAACCTTGTGGGCGAGGTTGGAGTACATGCAAGAGGATTACTGTAATGTCATTCAGCCAAAGACACTTACGTCAAAGAAATGACCACTTATTCCAAACGATTATACAGTTAGATTTGGCGTAAAAAGGCTGATCTTTGAGGAAGCACTCAATGGATACAAACAACAAAGATTCTGCAGGGAGAACAAACATCTACTAGGATACAGAATTTAGAGATAAATGTAAACTTACATGAATGTTAAATCTTAGTAAAGCCTGAATACCAAAAGCTTCAATATATAGGGTTGGAGTGGTGAAAAGTGATGCAGCAGCAAGCAGTGCAGATATGAAGGTATGAGAAGTGAGAGGTGTCACGTTATAAAGACCACTTTGTACATCTACTAGGGCTGTCAATCGATTAAGATATTTAATGATTAATGATTAATTGATGATTTATTGCAAATTCATGTATCTGTTCAAAATGCACCTTAAAGGGAGATTTGTCAAGTATTTAATACTCTTATCAACATGGGAGTGGGCAAATATGCTGCTTTATGCAAATTTATGTATATATTTATCACTGGAGATCAATGAACAACACAAAACAATGACAAATATTGTCCAGAAACCCTCACAGAATTTATTTAACCTCCTTGGCGACAGATACCAATATTTTAACTCTAGCTTTAAAACTGAGTCCGCTACAACCTAAAAATTGCAAGTTTCATTAATGCGTTAAAGAAATAAAAAACAAATTTGTGTTAATGCGTTATTGTCATGGTAACTTTGACAGCCCTAACATCTGTATGAATCTGATTGGATGTTACAGGTCTGCTCATGATCAGCTGTAGTAACAATAGGTCAATAGCTAAAGCATGAACGAAACAGCTGATAGACGACCAGCTGGTGCAACTGCCTCTTCAAAAATTGGCTTTGCAGTATTTTATGAGGAGGGAATTGCATTTAATACCTTTGTTGGCCTTTGTTGGCATTTTAGTGAGAAATACTGTATGGAAACATAATAGTGTATTATTACAACACTTTATTAGAGTTCTGCTCTAATTCCATCTGCTGATGATGACCACGAAATGCAGTTGAAAGCTCTGGAGAAAAGCTGGTCAGTGAACCTTAAATGGTTCCTGGACCTTATTTTCCAATGTTTTTGCGTCTAACTGACTAATAGGGAAACAATCTCTGAAACAGGTCCAGTATTGAGGGAGTACGCTGAAGACGTCAGCCGTGAAATGAGCCGCGAGGGCGAACGAGCCGCGAGGGCGAGTGAGCAGTGTCAACGTAATGTTATGTCCACTAAAAGTGCTTGTTTTTGCCACTGAGGTGCTCAGATTGTTATTATAAGTGTCTGACAACATTATGGAAAGGACCCCACAGAGAAATAAAACCTTTTTCTTACCTTTCACTTGATCCGGTCTTTCTGTTATTGTGTCCGAATCCTGCTCAAGGGGAAGTATCGTTGTGAAATCTGAATATCTGTATACTCTGGCTCAAATAAATCCACATTGTGGAAATCATCTAAATATTCAGCCATGACATTGAAAATCGTTTAGATAACACTAAGCTACGCTTCCTGTGCTCCAACACAACAAACTTCCGGCAACACGTCACCTCGCCAGATTTCAGAACGAGATTTCTCCTTGAGCGAGACTCTTTACATAATGTGACACTTATAATAACAATCAGAGTTTGTCATGGCAAAAAAAAGCATGTTAAGTGGACGTAAATGACGGCGCCGGCTTGCCCCAATAGCACCATAGTGCAGCCTGTGAGTAGCTGCTGTCTAGGTCTGTTCCGAATACCATTTTTTGGGTTTTGCAGCTTCGGTGAGAAATATTCAAAGCTATTCAAACATCGCTTCACGGCGTGGAGCAGCAGGCTGACATGTTCTTCTTTCTGTCTGTCTGTCTCCATTTCCACTGTTTCAGTGCCCGGGACAGCGCCGCTGCCGCACTGCTGTACACACACCCACCTCTACACACAACAAACAGAGATATCAGTCTGAGAATAACTAATAATAATTAATGATGAATATGAATAATGAATAATGTTATGGGATTATTCCTTAATTCATGGACTATTCTGGGATTTATACTTTATTATTAAATAGTTATATAAACAAAAAAACAAAAACCCAAAGCATTCGAATAGTGATTTGGAGATCGAATACTATGGCAACGGTCGAAGGAAAGCCCTACCGCCGCCGTCTACAGTGCTCTCCCTCAACACTGGACCAATTTCAGAAATTGTTGTTCCTGTTTGTCAGTTAGACACAAAAACATGAGAAATAGGGTCCAGGTTGAAACATACCGAAGTTACCCTTTAAGGTTCACTTACAAGCCTTTTCTTGAGCTTTCACCGTATCTCACCGTCATCAGCAGATGAAGTTCTGCTCTAACTCCATCTGCTGTTGGTGACCATAACATGCAGTTGAAAGCTCTGATGAAAAGCTGACCAGGGAACCTTAAGTTAAGATCAGTTTGTTAAAGTACTGTTTCCAAGGTCAAACCCACAGGGTACCATCAAATTACTTTTTAGCATCTTGAAACTAAAGTAATTATTTATAATGGCTGTAAGTTGGGCCACAGCCACCAGCATAACGATGAATCAAAAGTCAACTGGTACTGAGGCAAAGTGATCAACCCAAGCACCTTGAGAGCAACGCTATTACATTAGAGTCTGCCTCTTACTCCGAATTATGAAGCCACTCTATTCTTATCAAATAAAACATCATCAACCATCAACCAAATATCTTCCTTCTTACTGCAAGTGAGACCACAAGCTACTCAGAAACCACATGTATAATCAAAAACAAATTAAACCCAGCAACCATGTTGTACTAAGATAATCAGAACTCTCTTCCTCATTTCCTCCCTGTGCCTCATTCAGGACGTCGGTTGCCTGAGTGCATATTTCCCATGAGCTCTCAGCCTGTGTCTCACTAAAGGGGGCAACCACAAAGTCGAAAAAACACACAGACTAGGCGCACAAGTACAGTACAAGACCAGTGCTGGTGTGCCCAAGAGAGGCATCACCATAACCAGATGTTATTGCTCATAAACAGATTGAGACACAGCGGGGGGGGGGGGATGCTGGAGTCACCGCAGATTTGGGTGACAGTGCGTGAGTGAATTGGTGCCTTCAAATGGGGTCGTGTTTACCGTGTTCACGAGAAGAGTCCATATGAACGAATCCGTCTTGTGGTATTCACGACCTCATAAGTGGAAATTTCTGAAAGCTCTGAGTTTGCGAGTTGTGATGTTTTTGTTGACGTCAGAAATGACGGAGGTCATGGAAGTTCATTTTTCGGTGCATAATAACTTCACACTGTATATTGTAATGTTAGTCGTATATTGTTTTTCTTTGTAATGTTATAATATGTCTGAGGAAAATGTAGATATTCCAAACGGCCTCATCTTTTTCTTCTGACATTATGCCTTTGCATTTACTGCATTATGTCACCCACTTGTTATCTTGCTAAATTGTTAGCCTCTGTGGATTCTAGATGCCGGCAGTGACGTTAATATTGCCGTTGCTTAGCAGCAGTGTTTTCACATCTTAACCACTTGAACGCCAAGCATATTGTGTTCACGACTTCCCATGTTGTAAACATGAGTTTCATTTGAAGGCAGACAGGCCGATCATGCGATGGAATATGGTGTCAGAGAGCAGGGTGTGGTGGTACATACAATATTGCATCACTCACTGCTCTAGCCATACATTTTTTTGTTCTTGCACATGGACACAATTTCATCCTCCACCCCATTTTCCTCATGTGATATTAATGACGGGAGGCTCAAATTGCGCACTGCATGGCAGACCTCAGGGACTCCCATTGTGTAGCTGGGTCCATTCTCCTCTGAAGACTTCCAGATGGGCTCAGGGTCAGAGATGGAAACACCTCGCGTCGACGCTTCAGAGATCTCTCTGGGGAAGCTGTTGCAGTCAAAGCGCCCCCTCAAAATGCTGGTGCCGGCTAAATATATACTGTGTGTGTGCGTGTTTGTGGCAAGTTCAATTTTCCATTCTTTCCCAGCAGACACCCTTTGACTTCAAAAAGCCTTTGATATCTTGTTTTTTCTTGTATTCCCTCATCACGGTAGACAGTTAATCTTACTGCCTGTCTCTCCTATATAAAGCCAGAATGATCAATTGCAAAGCATTGATCCATGAAATCAAAGCCTTCATTTTATCGATGCTTTAATACGACTGTTTTCTTTTCTGAAGGCCTCGCCTGTCGATAGACACACTTACAGGACAGGGTGGAGGGAGAGGAGGAGGAGGAGAAGAAGAAGTCCTCTGGCAAGGACAAATCAGAAGAAAAAAAACTGGACAGAAGGAGAGAGTGACGAGGGAGTAAAGGGAGAAAAGTTCAGCGATAAGAGAGAGAGAGAGAGAGAAACAAGGACGTGATTTGAGCTGGACTGGGATCGCCTCCAAGAAAAGGAGGAAAAAACATCTTGAGAATCAAACGAGAAAATTCAGTAGAAGAAAGTTGATTATTCACCATCTGAATGAGAAGCAGCATGAAACCAAAAGCATTTCCCATATTTCTACATTTCCTAATAACCCATATTAAACAGTCTGACCCCTTTAAAGCTGCAGTAGGCAGAAGGTTTTTGGCATCACTGGGCAAAGATTCCATAATAACCTTTCAGCATATTGTAATTCAAGCGTTCTGAGAGATAACTAGACTTCTGCACCTCCTCATGGCTCTGTTTTCAGGCTTTAAAAAAATCTAGCCAGTGACGGGAGACTTTGACCAATCACAGGTCATTTTGAGAGAGAGAGAGCGTTCCTATTGGCTGTGCTCCGGCTGGTGGACGGTGCTTGGTATTTCCTCAACTGATCTCAACATGGCTGCTGGGGTTTCTCATTTTACAGCTAAACAGTACACTACAAGATGTTTCTGAAAACATCTGAGGCGAGAAATAGGCATTAACGTAACAGAATATTGATTCATATTTGATCAGCGCTGCTTAGTTTGACCGTTTGATCGGAGTTTGTGAGTGATTGACAGCTGCTCATAGACGGACTCCAGCTCGGCTCTGATTGGTTGTTTCCCTCCGGTCTGTGAAATCTTGCGGATGCCATTAGGAGCACCGGAGGACACAGAGGCACATGATTTTTTTCAGATTACCTGTCTCATGCACTACTATCAGGATAGTGACCGTTTTATAAAAACAACTTTTTTTTAATAATATTTGCTCCAATTCTACCCACTGCTGCTTTTAGACAGTAAAACTTATCAAATTTCAAAGTCACTTTGATACATCTGTGTTATAGGCCTCCTTTTAAACGATGCAACAGAGCCACAACTCCCTATCGGAAAGAAAACAGCCAGAAACAAACACACTAGCTGTAGCAGCAGACCTCTGTGCAGCAGCTGCTGTGGGCGAAGCAGTGCCAACATTTTGCAACTGAAGTCACACAGTTCCATTTAACAGTCACATTGAGTAAGGGCAAAGCTATTCCAGTTAATCTTTCAGTTATGTTATTACAACACCTCATCTGTTCGCAGCCTCCGCAGGGTCTTCATGTGACTGAGGAGAGAATATGAGCTCAAACGCAGAGAGAGGAAACATTTCAGTATGCTCTCTTCCACCACCACACCCAGAGCTGGGATTTTTCATGGAAATTTTTATCTCCATTTAGACTACTTCTCTCCTTCACAAACTTGAGGAAAACATTAAATCCTCATGCTACCTCAGTCCAACTCCCTCTCTCTCGAGGGATTTAGGATGCAGACTATGGGCGGAGAGACTATCATGATATTTGCCCTTAAAGGAAAAGATCAAGACCAAGATATTTTGGGGAAAATGCTTATTCACTTTCTTGCCAAGAGTTTTAAAAGAAGATAAGAAATCGCTCTCATGTCTGTACAATAAATATGAAGCTACTAACAGCAGCCCGCTAACTTAGCTTAGCACAAAGACGGTCAACCAAGCCCCAAGGAATACTGCACCAGGCATTGAAGCAAATTTTCGTGGAACCTCCGTGTCCGTCACGTGATGCCATTGGGCCCAAAAATACTTTTTCCCATAGACTTAAATTGGGAAAGAGACGTCTGTCAGCGGATAATTGTTTTTGGTAAAACAACTTCCCAGTATGAACACTTGAACAGCCCTTATTTATATCATTAGGTCCAAAAAGTTGTGAAATGCACTAATAGCTGAATCCAGAGTTATTGTCCTTCCTCCGTTCATGTGAATGAGACCAGGACCGAGAGCTGGGATGCGGGGTTAAAGGAAACGCTACTGCGCCTGCTCTATGGGCCCGATGGATGCGGAAGATCGCAGGAAGAACCGGGTAGCCTACTTCATCACTGGACAGTCGAGCCATTTTGGTGCAGTATTTTGGCAGCTGTAACTGCCGCATAAGAGCAGTGCAGAGCGGCGGCCGTGAGCGAGCCAGTGGGGCCACTCGCATGCACTAAAAGACACACACGCTCTGATGCAACACACACTGAGGGAGAGTGACTTCATTCTCTGCTCAGGTAGACAATACTCCTCTCTATATTTACAAAGCAAATAGTTGTTTGCTGCTATATTAATGCTCTGAATATCCTATAGAGCACCTTTAACCTTTGACAGAACCAGGCTAGTGGTTTCCCTCTGTTTCCAGCTTTTATGCTAAGCTAAGTTAGCTTCATACTTAGCATACAGAAATGTGAGTGGTATCAATCTTCTCATCTAACTCTCAGCAAGAAAGCGAATAAGCATATTTCCCTAAATGTCATGCTCACTCATACAAATAAAAGCTATAAACTAATTTGGGGATTTTGGAGATATAAACAACTAATTGAGTAAGAGCCCTGACAAACATGTTTCACAATCCTGCGGCAGTACGCACAGTTCTGTCTGATTGAATGCTGGGCAGAGGTACAGTACAGAGTAATGTCATGTGTGCGGTAATGAAATCAAATAGCACAGTTTGGAAATAACTGCCCATATTTGGCAGAGAGTGAAATGAAATACAAAATGCCTTCACGCTCTCTGTCTCTCTACACCACGACCATTAATCCATCCGACCTCCTTTTTCTCCGGTCTTTCCTTCTTTCTCTCAGGTCCCTATCATACCATTGTTTTGGCCGACGGTTTAAGAAAGGGAGGGACCGGTGATGGGGCCCTAGTCATGACATCACAGCTGAGGGTAGTCAAAGCATCTGGTCCTGGGTGTGGAGCCCTGCTTCTCCCCTCTCCATCAAGACTGACTCCAGCAGTGAGTCAGGGCCCTTAATGAGGACCAGACTCCACACATCAGGCTGAGGTCACCCTACGGGAATCTCTGGAGGTTGGTATGTGTACATGTGTGAGGAGAAAGAGAGGGAGGGAGGTGTATTGTGTATGAGCCTGTGTGTAATTGTGTACTGAGAGATCGGGAACTGAGATTGAGGTCTGCAGTTCTGTGGTAAAAAAGCTATGTCATGGTGCAAGAAAGAAGCCCTCACAGCTCAACATGTTCATAAAGGGAGTGGATGGACCAGTCTGCTAGACTGTTCTGACATTATGGGAGCAATGAGGCACAAAACAGCGCGAGTAAATCATCGGTAGTTAGGAGGGGCTGACCTCGACATGTCAAAATGTAATTTCTTATATAAAATCCGGGGAATTCTTAGGACAACATGGATGTAAGTCACAGGAAGTTTCCAATGTGGGCCTCTGCCTCTTGGAGCTGGGACATATTAAATGACATATTCAAGGCAAGCACGGGAGGCCCAGTGAACCCGTGTCCTCCCTCTCTCCGGGAAATACCCTGTGGCCATTCATGGGATCTGATCCTTCCCTCCAAGCCTCCATGTAAGCAGAGCAAGCAGAATGCATTATATGGAGGATTATCTTCAGGAAAAGTTTGTGTTTACACAGATGTTAATCACTCCATAAACTTGTGTGGTGGAAGTTAGAGAGGAAGCTGCAGAGGAGTGTGTGCAGTCATTTCAGTGCCTGCCTGCACTAATGTGGGAATCCATATACCTTTGAGTGTTTTTTCTTGCCATATTCTATATCTAATTACTGTCATATTTTCGGTCATACTGACAAGTAATAGGTAAAAGCAATAAATATGCTTATTTGCTTTCTTGCTGGTAGTTAGATGAAATTCAATTTGAAGCTATAGCCAGCACCCGGTTGATTTAGCTTAGAATAAAGACTGGAAACGAGAGTGTCTCTCTCCAAAATGAATTAAAGTTGAGCACATAACCCTCTGTGAAACCACAACTTGATGCTTTTACACTTCTCTTGGACGGATTAAACAAAAATGCACAGATGAAGATATAATGTCTTAATTAGTGACGTGCTGGGAGGCAGATTTTGTAACCTTTGGACCACTCTTTTTAATAAGCTACACTAATGTCACAGTGGTGCAGTGGTTTGCATTGCTGCCTCACAGCAAGAGGGTCGCAGGTTCAAACCTGGCTTGGGGCCATCTGCGCCGTTTTTCTCTGGGTTCTCTGATTTCCTCCCACGGTCCAAAGATATTCAGGTTAGGTTAATTGTTGACT
This sequence comes from Sebastes umbrosus, assembly GCF_015220745.1. Taxonomy (NCBI): domain Eukaryota; kingdom Metazoa; phylum Chordata; class Actinopteri; order Perciformes; family Sebastidae; genus Sebastes; species Sebastes umbrosus. The sequence continues at coordinate 12,367,623 of NC_051280.1, read as the reverse complement.
CTAAATTGTGAGCTACGGGCGTGGCTTAGGTGTGTGAGACACACGGAGAGGCGACTGCTCATTCTAAACAACTGATGCCGTTGCAGCGTAGCTCCAGAACTGGAGAGTATTTCTTTATTGAAAGAAGAGTAAAGAACGGCACTGAATGCTTTTCTCGATCGAAAAGATGTATTCTCCCGACTGACTTCAGCAAGAGTTTGATTGACAGATAGTTCATCAAGTCACGTACCAAGCATTTTTTGAAAGTGCCTGCCTTCTCAGATGGTTCTGTGTAACAAATCATCTGGTGGGTCTGGTTAAAGGCCCTGACACACCAAGGCGACGGTCGGCCGTCAGACAGTTTGGGGCAGTCGGTGAGCGTCCTAGTTTTTTCTGTGTCTCGCACCGTCAACTCCGATCTGCCCGTGTTGGAGGTTTTTCGGCTGATTCAGTATGTTGAATCAGCAGCGGCGCCCGTTGGTGAGAGAAATCACTCTGATTGGTGGTTCAGCTTAAACAAATCAGTGCACGAGAAGAGAAACGGAAGTGAGGAAATCAATCCAACGAGTAAAGTCAAGAGGAAAAACACAAAAGGCTCTTCTCATTTTTCATCTTAATTTCATCTGATCATTCCAATACACGGATGTTTTCCACTCGACATGACCATCAGGAATGAAGCTAAGTGGTGAGTGAGAGTGGTGTGAAAATGGTCGGCAAACGCTGCTTTGTTTCGTGTACGTATCATAACAACGGCTCGTATATCCGTAGTCCTCGGTTGTCTGGTTTTCAGAGCTGCGGTCATGAGCTTGCCAGTGGGGCACGCTCACATGCATGAACATGCTGGCTATGTCAACAAAGCATGGAGAACCTTGGATTACAACACACACAGCGGGAGAGCAACTTCATTCTCTGCTCAGGTAGACATTACTCCTCTATATTTTTACATAGCAACTAGTTGTTTGTTGCTATATTAATGCTCTGGATGTCATATAGAGCTATAGAGTTTATGACAGTGAAAGCCAAAGATGCCCTTTGATCATTTCTGTCATCTCCTTCTCAAGACATTACCATTACTCACCTGGCTCTTTGGCGGTGACGTCTTTCAGGACATGTTTGGCCATCGCAGACAGCTGTGCCTGGAACATCTGCAAGGCATTCTGCAGCGCGATGATGTCTGCGCCGTGATTTCCACAGGTGGCGTTCATCCTATTCATACAGTCCTGCAGACCACCAACGTGTCTCTCCAGTCCATCTTTCAGCTCTTTGATGTTGGCGGAAACGCCGTCTAACCTTCCACACACCTTTTCAAGTCTGGTCACACGTCCGTCCACAGCAGAAATGCCATCAGAGACACCCTGTGTGTTCTGTTTACACTGACTCAGTTCAGATGACACCTGCCTACTGAGCGTATCAAGCCTGTACTTCAGGTCGTCCACCCGACGTCTGGTGTCATATGCCTGGCTGGGTCCTGCGATGACTGATGCCCAGTTGTCCCGTGCTGGACTCCCAGTGCCACGCTGCTCTGCGTGGCAGCATGTCGAGTTTATGCTGTGCATATCCTGGTTGTATTTGCTTAAGGAGTCACCTAACCCGGTAACAGCACCGGCCAGACCAAGCACATTATTTTGGAGATTAATCAATCCCTTCTGGAAGTCGTCCATTGTCTTCGCACGTCTCTCAGTTGCGACTGCATGCCTTCCTACAAGATCTTCCAGTTGCCTGAACTTGTCCGTGTTGGCCCTGACATCTGTGTGAAGAACATCCAAGTCATTCCTATACCGACTCATGTCCTTTAAGATGTTTTCTAGACCTTTAGGTGTGGGCGATGAACTCACTGCACCTACACTAATTCCTGAGCCTGAACATCCTGCAGAGCACAACTCTCCAACAGCATTGACCTTATCATCTAAACCCTGGAGGAGGAACTTATTGTTGTTGACTTGAGTCTGGATGGCTTCCGTGGACTCACCAAACATCCCGGGGAAGGAGTTGTTGTTCATTTCCACCAGCATATTTGTAAACTGGTCCTCCATGCCGTTAAGACGATCCTCCAGAAGCTGCCGGAGTGCCGCCACCTCGTCCGAAAACTTTTGTTCAATGTAGAAGCAATGAGTCTCTGCATTTTGCTCCGTGACATTAAGGCGAGCCTCCAGCTCTTCCATCATTAGGCTGTAATCATTGTCTTCCTGGGGTGCAGATATGTGCGCCAGTTCGTTGTCAATGCGGACATTCAGGATGCGGTGAGCCTCTGCAACACGGTCAATCTCACGCCACAGGTCGTTGTGGGCACTACGATCCTCTTCCGCTTTGGTTGGATCAGTCTGCCTTTGAGTTCGTACAGGTCCGTCTGCTGCAGCCATGTCCAGACGTAGTGCCCGGATCTCCTTTCTCAGATCAGCCTCCTTGGTTTCCACCAGCTCTGTCAGGCTGACCAAACCTTGATCACGGCTGTCTTCACAGGTCTTTATCTTGTCATTGCATGAGCTTTGTAGCTTGGCCATCTGTTCCTCCACATTCTGGTCTAGCTCCCTCTTCAGCTTCTCAAATTTTCCATCAACGTAGGTCTGTATGACATCAAACTCCGCTATGGCTGGAGTCTGAGCTTGAGAGGCATCCATCAGGACACGGATCTGCCCCTCGTGACTTGTCATGGTTCCTCTTAGGTCTTCTAAAGCTTCATCCTTGCTTTTCAGTTCAATGTTGATATCATCCAACCGGGTCACTATTTTTTCTAGAGCCTTGTCTCCAGCAATCCCACCTCTAGTGGCCTGATGACCATCCAGCACTGCCGGGCTCTCCTCTGTGCCCACAGCCGTAGCGCTGTCTGGCGGACGCATGTTGTTGAGAAGTGTCACCAGTATCGTCTTTGTGTCTTCCTGCAGGTCTGTGCGGAGGTTGGCGGTTAACCCTGTCAAAGCGGACTGGAGATCCAGGACTGTCTGAGACAGGCGCTGAACTTCACCTTCCAGAAGATGCACCTTATCTGTCCCACCATGCCTCGTCTCATGGTGCCCTGTCTCTCTCCGCTCTGGCCCTATGATCGGAGAATAAGTTTGTACAAATTAGTCTCTCCTCTTTAAGCACAGTGGCACTAAGGAAGCTTAATTTAGCGGTTCAGTGATACCTGTATTACCTACAGTAAGTGAAGGTCAGCACACCCCCAGTTTGGAGAAACAGACAGGAGTTACCACACAGAACCGAAGCAATGTACTGCTGTGGACGGGGCCAGCAGCAAAATGTATTTTAGCCACATAAAAGAAAAGCACAACTAAAAAAATCAATGTCAGTTTAAATTTACACTATATTTAGAATATTTTCCCCAGTTTACCTTGCTGTCAGACAGCTATACAGTCTATGTTTCTGACAGGGAACTGACACCATTATCTATGCTCTCGCCAAAGCAACCAGACTAATATTCACAAACAAACTAACTGATCAAGGCAGCGGTAGGCCAGCAAAGCCTGTGTTCTGCAAGGTGAAATTACAGTTTTTTTCAATGGAGTCTGGTTGCTTTGGCAAGAGCTTAGATGGATACAACGGCTTCAGTTCCCTGTTGGAGATGGCTGTCTCATGGCAAAGTAAAGAGGTGAAAATATTCTAAATATAGCATACACTGATATAGATTTTTTAAGGTGAGCCTTTCTTTTAGGTGGCTAAAATATGTTGCTGTTGCCGGCTCCGTTCACAGCAGTACATTTCTTTGGTTCCGTGTGGTAACTCCTGTCTGCTTCTCCAAACTGGGGGCGTGCTGACCGTCATCTACTGTAGGTAATACACTGACTATGATTTAGCACATCATACAGCCCCACTTCAAAACACCGAACTGTCCCTTTAAGATAGAAGAGAAAATGGTGTCTTACTCTGTGTGTGTCTGGTTGTATATCCATGATTTGGTGGGAGGTAAGGCTGTATTCCCTGAACTGTTTGTCGGTCTGGGGGTGGCTTTAAATCTTTACAGTCCAGACCTTGGTAACCAGGACAGCATCTCCACTCCAACTCTGTTATTGTCTTGAAGGCAATCTTGTACGTGGGTCGAAACCGATTTTGGAATCTGTAAAACAGGGCAGAGTAATCAACAAGTTTTTCAAAATCTCAAACAAACAAGAGCATAAAATTGGGAACATTGAGCTTTATTTCCAAGATCAAATCCAGACTGTTTGTGTCTGCCGATCCAAAAAGAAGAAACTGTTCCGATAATATGTATTTTTATTGGTAACTGTTGACTCCTGCAATCACCAAAACGTCTGCTTTTTTTGGCCATTTTTTGAGTTTCCCTTCTGTAACCCATCACATGAACATTTCAACTCTCTAGCCAAGGCAAACAGTTCCCAAAGAAACAATAGATGACATCACTTCCCTGAAGGCAGGGGTCGTGTCATGGAGAACATCTGGAAAGTTGATGACTGAAACAATCATCTTTGCACATTTCCTAACTGACACCCTCACTGATAGTGATAACACTGTTCTAGCTTGACAAATAGAAGAAAGGAAACTGAAAGCCTATAAGATTATGGCTATAATCCTCAATGTGTGCTTCAACTCTCATCCTCACACGAGATAATGTGAAGCCAGTATGTAATAACTTAGAAATGGAAAAACCCGAGGTGTCTCCTCTCACTGCCAGTTTACTCAGAAACTTGGAAATGTGCTCCTGTGACCTAAGAATGATCTGTTTCCAGGATCTTTCGCACATCACAGTGGCTCTTGTTTTGGAGCATAAATCTCAACCACAGAGAGCATGTGTTGTTTCACAACTAATAATGATTCACAAAGCTAAATATATTAAATTGCAACACAACATGTTCCATTACGGAATTAATGACAACTGTGTTACTCATCACTTACTGGTGATACTCCCATTTACAACAATCAGTTACTCCATTAGAGGAACAGATTGCTTTGCTTATTTAAGTTACTGCTAGTTAAATCTCATGCACTGCGCACAACTGTTTATCTGCAGGACGTTAATTCAGGCCAAGTGAAAGCAGTTGCTGAATATAACCTGGATGAGATTCCCTTGATGTTATTTCCAAATGAATTGATAGCAAGGTCTATTATTTTTGCATTATGTCGATAAAGGCTACATTCGGTTATTTTGAGGACCACTTGCTCATAATGAATCAGCAGCTGTGAAGCATCTGTAAGTGTATTATAACACATATTTGAACACTAATGTGCAAATTTATAAAAACATGCATCAGAGCCAGACCTGTTCTGGAGGTGTAAATCATTTGACAAAAATTAATTCATGGAGCCAAAGAAGCACATTTTCTGGATTACGCGTTAGAAAAATAAGACTCTCTGGCCTGAATATAAATACATTTTCAGAATAAAAGCCAGTGTCTTACTTTTTTCTCATGATCTTGGAAGGTCCGTAGTCTCCTATAGTTTACTGCGATATCTATGTGTGCAAGTCGTGACCCAATCCTCTAATATAAAGGCTATTTTTCCCAGGTGTATGCTGATTTTCATCCAATGCATGCTGTAATAGGCTTGAGGCCCCTGTTATCCTGAACACCACAAGCATGTTAATACTACGTGATTAATTTGAGACATTGTTTGCAGTTTATTAATGTATTTTTTTTTTCTTTTTGCAGGATAGGATTCCTATATTCTATGCTCTTTATACCCATAGTAAATTTGACTTTTTTTTTACATGTAAAGTGGGAGGAGGGTTGCACCCTTGCGCAACACACTGTGTTAATCCAGGTCTGGATAGGATGATATAGGCAGGTTTCATCACACATATCAGAGGAGCTGATTAAATCCAATGCATCTGGCTTTGGTCAACACCAACTCCAAAAAACATGTACTTTTAGAAACCTGAATAACCTTTAATATTAAAGGGATAGTTTGGGTGTTTGAGCACGCTCCTAGTTTGGAGAAACAGACAAGAGTACCAGCATGGAAGCAAAGCAATATACTGCTGTGGACTAAACATATTTTAGTCACCTAAAAGAAAGACCCATCTAAAAAAAGCGATGTCTTGTACCGTTTCTGATGGGGAACTGAAGCCGTTATCTATGCTCTCTTCAAAGCCACCAGATTCCTTTTGACAAAAACAGTAATTTTACCTCGCAGAACACGGAAGTTGCTGGTCTACCGCTGCCTCGATCGTTTAGCTTGTTTGTGTTATTGTGTGATTTTGGTGTTTTAAAGGGTTAGCGACACTTATCTCACCTAAAAAAAAACATATCCGAAAGTGTACGCTATATTTTGAATATTTCATCTGCTTTATCTTGCCGTCAGACAGCCCTGTCTGATGGGGAACTGAATTGAAAGTGAATTATCTATGCTTTCTCCAAAGCCACCAAACTACTTTGACAAAAACAGTATAGATAAGTGTCATTTTCAGTTCAGTTCCCTGTCGGAAAATATTCTAAATGTGGCGTACACTTACAGGTATATTGATTTTTTTTTTAGGTGGGCCTTTCTTTTAGGTGGCTAAAATACGTTGCCCCGTCCACAGCAGTATATTGCTTTGTTTCCGTGCGGTCATCTACTGTAGGTAATACATCTACAATGGATAAGTACCTCATATAACCCCACTTAAAAACACCCAAACTATCCCTTTAATGTTAATGACATGCCATATACTAGTGTAGTCGTTGGAAGTAGTGCAGGTATGTTGTCCCAAAGTGGAGTGTTTCCACAGGTGATCACTTGTTGCTATCGAATATTACCACTATAGATTAAAACTTGGAAGGTTATTTCAGGTAAGTTGCCATTGCCTTTCAGCTATTTAGAGAGTTCTAGTCCTCATCAGCTTCAGGCTACATTTCCTGTTCAAGCGTTGGCCTTTTTAGTGGGCTTTCTAACTTGCTAGAAAATGCTGTGCTTTTGGTGCCAGCGGAGTTTCTTCAGCCACTGAGAATATTTCTGCCTCCAGGTCTCTCTCAGAGAAACATTTTGTATCTCATACATAGAAACATGCACCCTCGACCCCTTCCTCTCGCTCCCCGGATGCTCACGTCACTTGTTGCTGGCAGTCGGGCTGGTAGGCTGGGCAGGGGGCCACTACGGGCTCCTGGAAGCTCTCCACACTCCCCTGCACGGCGCAGCTCACGTTCCTGCGCACCACATAGGCACACCAGTTCCTGAGGAGAGAGGCAGGAATAAACAACATGTATATACCAAGAAACATTTTAAAAGGAATACTGTGCAAATATCCACCCGATTCGACTGTTATCAGGCCATTAAATATAGGCATCGTCAGTCGCTATAAGCATGTGGGTTATTACGCCTACTACGTTGTAAAAGTGAAACTTAAAAGCAACACCTAACATGTTGTAAAACTGAATGAAACGTCACATTTTGAACACAAACAAAAAGGCATCTTTAGTTTTAGGCAACAAAAACCCACATAGTTAAAATTAGGGAAAAACATCTTGTTTTGGGTTGAAATAACTACGAACACAAAGACGACTACACGTTGTTGGTTTCCGACAGGATGCGAACTCCATCCCTTGTGCCCAACCTCCACCCCTTATGGAGTTTCACACTGTCTATACTACAGCGCCCAACTTCCGCTTCTGCTCCTGTCATAATTACGACGGTCGCTAGAGGACGCTGTTGTGTTCTTTTAGACCTTCTTTCGGTGATCTACCATGTGAATAGATATTAAAACCTACTAGTGGGTGTACTGGGCCTCTATTGACCCACATCTATGGACCTTATAGTGACTGATAACGCCTATTTAATATCCTGACAGTGTAATCGGCTGAAATATCATAGAATTAGATATATCCTTTTTACTGATTTTTTTAATGATAAAACATCAAAGTCCTTATGCTTTGCTGAGCTTTCCCTAAAAAGGTTGCATAATTTCATTTTCAGCCTATTTTAGTTTATCTGGAAAGAGTTGCCAAGTAACAAAGTACTGGTCTCTTGTGGATGAGAGATTGGAGAGTAATCACTCACATTCCAGCCTTTATCTGGATGTTATCACCTTTTTGGCAACACTGGAACCAAATGTAGCCACAGGGCTGATAAAAGCACAGTGAATGTTAACAGATGCCCATAAGAGGCCAAAACTTCACCGGTCTGAGGTCACTCCGATCAATAACAGGTTTTGGACTTCATCGCATTTATTTTTATCTGCAGCTGCGCAACAAAAGCGCGCAGCTTCTTCTCCCACATCAGGAGAGGTAGGATTAAAGATGATTTAGTGACTTTCAGAAAAGCAGAAAAGTTCAAATGCTCGGCCACATAAAGTGTATAAAGACCCGTTACGTACCTGTTCCTGTGTCGGTGTACCACTCCAGTGTATGCAGACCCTTGGAACAAGTCATAAGAGGAGGAGGGAGACCCGTAAGTGAACTGAAAGTTCAGAAACAGTGTGAAAACTGTCCACCGCCAGTCCATCTCTCCACTCCTGGAACTCATACTCAACAAACGCTTCAAAATAAATATCCCTAACATAGAAAAAGAAAAAAAGAAGAAGTTCTACTCTGTTATTATCATGCACGACGGTCCCAAACACCACAGTCACATTGCCCCAGTGACTGATCAAACTCCAAGTTTGGGGAAGTCCACATTCACTGCAACTCCCTTGGAATGACGTTTGGGGCCAACACCCTCCTCCTAAAAAACATCACCAAGAAAAAAAAGACTTTTAAAAAAAAAAAGTTTTATAGCTCAAAAGGTGCACTGTAAACAATTGCTGTTAATTTACAGCAGGATTTCAACAGTATTAACCTGTTATTGCTAAAAAAAAAAAAAAAAAACAGTGCTTTACTGTTAATACAAAAGAAAACCTGTTTTGCTTTAACTGAACTATAATGCATTCTTAAAAAACAGCACTTTACTGCTGATCAACTGTCTGAAGTATCATCAGTAACAGTTTCATGCAGTATTTTTTTAATTCTGAGACCTGATCTGCACATGTGAGGCTTGTACATTGTACATGATTGTAAAAATCAGTGCATTAGCTCTGTTCTTCACTCACATGTTGTTATGGTTTGCATTCTGTGCTTGTAGCCAGCTAGAGACACACATTTTGGGGAAAAGTGTCAACAAGTCTATTATAGCCTTTTTCCTAACAAGTGCCTTTAATTGTATTTAGTGTGACTATTCCTATGTCTGTAACCTGCTAAGTCTATTCATCTAGGCAACAAAATAATGTTTATTAAAATGTATGTAAAAAATACAACCTAAATAGTGCATTAAAACAAATCAGTAAGATAATGTAAAAGAAAGGTGAAAAGCAGCTATATAATGTATCTTTAAACAGTAAATTAACTGTAAAATACTGTGAAATTAATACAAAAAAAACAGTATTTTTCATTAACAGTACAAAGCTGTAAATTTCAGCAAAAGTATAATAATGTTAATTTTACAATAACATAAAGGCAACCCTTCTGCCAGTTCTTTACTGTTATTTTACTGGGAAATTCTTAACAGTGTGCTTTTGTTTGTCCTATCATTAAGCTTTTTAAGTTGTTAATTAATGTGCAAGAGGATGCTGCCATCAGAAAGGGATTTGATTACTTCTTTGTCTGCCAGCAGCCAATAATTCACACCTCACTGATGAACATAACAGGATAATGTCTTTTTGAATGCATCCTCCAAAGAGTTGAAAGTAGTGTTGATGATATATTCATGGCCAGGGATAACAGTAGTGATTTACATTATGCCTGCTCTGTTGCTGAATGGGGATATGGAGGGGGCGGGGGGATATATAGTTAGTGAGTGCAGTCTGTTCTTTTCTGCACTGAGCAAATGATTTTCTTTTTTTTTCCCAAGCCAAACTGAGCAATTTGCTGAGGAACATCTTATTGTGGAGGGGAGACAGAAAGTAGCACATTAGTTACACAAGAGCTTCAATTCACAGCACTCCAGGCAAGGATTCATTGTCAGTGTCTTTAGTGTGAAGAAAGTGTGAGAAAGAGGAGAGTTTCCAAGCACACGCTGGTGGCGCTGTGAAAATTATTTTTGTGAGATGGCCTGAAGCCTTTTCCCCCCAGCTCCCCTGGTTGCTGTCGTTGGAGCATATGAATCAGATAGATTCTGTCAGTTAACATAAAAATTAATAGAGGAGGGGGGGAGTGACACAGAGAAGGAGAGACATAGCCAAGAGAGATTGAGACTTAAATAAAGACATGGTTGGGAGAATTTGAGTACTAGATGTGGTGTATAATGATTCAGAGACATGCTGTGAGGCATTATGGGAGGAAGAGTATGTATAACACACATCCTCCAAGAGAACCGTTCACCAAGATCTTTTTTTCTGTCAGACCAGAGATAACCCTTCCCAAAATAAGACAGGCAGTGTGATAAATGCTGGAATTTGTTATGTAAGTGAAAAATGTCCACAAGGATTTGATTTTCAGGTGTTTATATCAACACGAGTGTCAGATGAACTTGACACGTCATTCATACAATCCATATACCTCCTCCCACCCACTGGGTGCTTTAATGAGATTATTGACAAGTTCATTGATTTCCTTTTGTTCATTTCCTCTCACTTTATAATATGTACACATAACCTACACATTAACCCCTCATGATGGTACACATTTGGCTATTCAGACCGGTAAAAATCAGTTGTTAATGGAAGTTCATGTGGAGTCAGATTTGCCCACCGTGTGGCTGTTTGTTTAGTCGCCAGAAGAGGGCAGCACAGCAGCAGTAAAGAAAGCAAAAAGTCCCTCTTGTAGTCATGGCAATTCCTTTCCAAAAGTGTTGGGAGTGAGAAAAGGACATTTCATTACTGAGGCAGTATGAGCGCCTGAAATTCTCTCCAGTTCCATGTCAATTACCTGTGTTATGCACCCTGAATTCACCATCTCTTATTATTACTGTATATTTTATTGGAATCATGTTATCCCTCAGACTAAATCACCATCCACCACAACCTATTGTTTATCACCGATACATTAACAACTAATATTTAGAGATTATTATCACCAGGGTGATTATTGTATTTCACCAGTTCGGAAAATCCCAAACAAAAATCTGTTTTCAGTGCTTTATTGCAGTTGGATTAAAGCCCTCGCTCTTTACTTACTGTACTTACTCTCCATAATGACATTATCAAGCCACCCACCTCAAACCTACGTGTTCCTACTCAAGTTAAAAATAGTCATTAACTTCATATATGCCCTGACATTCATGCAGAATGGGAAGTAAAGATGACGCAAGAAAAATACCTATTCATATCTTTCAGTTTAACAAAAATAAAACCACCTTATGATTTCAGCCATAAATCCGGGGGACATTTCCTCATTCCATCTCTCTCGGATCGATTTCTTGTTTTTCGACTTTGCAGAAGTTGAAGGACTGATTGAAATTGGAATAGCCTGCATTGAACCAGGGCGGGTCCTTAGCAGCATACAATGCATTTGTCATTGAGACACCTCCTCAATATAAGACTGCTTTTGAATTCTTTAAATTGAACCGGCTCCCTCTGAAAAAGTGACCTTGATCTTTACGTTAACTTATAATAAACGTGCAGGTGCTCCTTGGGGGGGTGTTCAAGGCTGCTACGGAGGCAGCACAAAGCAGGCTTTTCATTGAAAGGACCAGTTTTGTGCTGTTATTGTGCTTCACATCATGTGGCTCGATTTAAATTCAGCTAACTGCTCATGTAGGTGCATTGTGGCTGTTGTGGGCATTGTGGCTTACTTACAGTAAGCGTGCCCTTGTAAACTTGGCTTTTTGTGTCACCCTGGGAGAGTGAGAAGTGCTGCAGAGATCGCTTTCATTTGGCAAGCAACAGCGATGCACCATGCAGCATTATACACCACGCAGCACTTACACCGGGTGACTCAGTGGGGGGAACCAAGGCATGCACATGCTGCACTCACGGGTTTTCAAAGTGGGGTCAAGGGGCGGCCTAAGGGTGCTGCGGTGGGATTGTTACTTCACTTTCCCTCCTTTAGCGCCACACACTGAAACAGAGAGCATGAGACGTGGTGTTTTGATCACATATTCCACTTTATTCACTCATCGCAAGAGCTGAATTCAAAAATGTTCATCTTCTGAGGCCTAAATTATAGTCTACAAATTTAGGATCCTTGTGCATTCCTCCCCATACTATACAAACACACACACACACACACACACACACATTTCAGAGCACGATGAAGCAGCTAAAGACTCCTTGGTCTCATTTCATGCTGTTACACCCACTCTCAGAGGCTTTTTGAATATGTGTTAGGCGTAAGAGAGGCACAAATGATGATACCTCAGAGAATAGACTCCACCAGATTGTCTCCCACCATTATTTCAGATTTATCCCTCTTGTCTCCTCGTCTCTCCTCTCCCTTCTCGTTCATTTCGCTTCCCATAGAAAAAAAAAGTCCTCTGACTTGTACCGCTGTGGCTTTGTAATAGTCGACTGATCGAAAATAGCACCCTAATTAGTCGACCTTTCCATTATTGGCGACACTTGCTTAGTGGGATTCATCTTTTTAGTTGGCATAACACTGCGAATGACCTCCTCTGGATCAGATTGTAGGTTGGATTCTTCTTGCTTTGCTGAGGAAAAGAAAAGCACAACGGGTATGATTCACTACACTGGCATGATCAGAACATAAGATTAAGAGAAAGTTCAAACAAATGTCATGGTCAGAGACAGACGGGGAGACAGACTTGGAGACAAAGAGAGAGATATACAGTTGCCGGTTGTGGATGTACACAAATAACCCACCCACCCACTCACAAAGTCTCTCACACATGCACAAACTCATGTGCCTATACATGCAGACACACACAGCAGATTAGAAAAGCTGATTTATTGCCTGTAAAATGTTAATATAGCCATAAGCCCTGTTCATGAATTGTTAATTAAGGTGACAGACTCGTCACCTAAAATGTTAATGAGGTTAGATTGCGTCGGGGCTGAGAGGTCTCTGTGAGCTACTGAGCAGATACAACAGATGAGCTGGATCCTCCAGACCCCCCACGCGTTATAATAAGAAACGCTGAGGGCACCTGAGTTAGGTCGTGCCCATTCGGCCATAGAGTAATTAAATTAATGAATGAGTGTGTGAATTAACCGTTTTGATAGGGAAAGAGAGTGATGAATATAATCCATTTTTACCCTCAGCCAGTCTATATCTGTACTGTCTTATTCAAACTGACTCATCAGTGGTGGAAAAGTACTCTTATATTTATATCTAAGATAAGATAAGATAAGATATAACTTAGAAAGTTAAGGATAATAGTGCATGATAATAATTCTTAAATAATTTTTTAGTTAAGTGAAGGATCTCCTGTGGCGTTCAGTGGTGCACCTTGGTGGGTGAGTAGTATCGTTGGTCGTGCACTGCAGCTTGAACACCAAAGCATCAGCTTTCCACTGCCACTTTAATGATAATGGAACTTTAATTTAAGTGATTTTGATGATAATAAAAACATAAACAGCTGAAAAACTTCAATAACACTAATGATGGCTGGTTTCCATGTATAGGTGTGCATGAGCCAATTCAATGTTCATTATATACAGCTGTGTTTGAAAAGTCAAAGTGCCTGCTGAGAGATCTAGTTAATTGATAATAATTAATGTTGTAGCTGTTCAACTTGTAGCTCATTATAACACCTTATTATTAGGGCTGGGTATGAACGTTGTCGTCACTACCACATTGCATTGTGGGATATTTATGCTGCAGTATTTCACCGTAAATAGTATGCAATTCGCATACTATTGGTTTTGGACATACTAAAATATGTCTGTTTTAGTGTACTCAATAGCATATTAGTATGGAATTTTGGACGCAACCTTTATGTTGTCAAGGTTCAAAAGGTCTATAAAGTAGTAGAAAATGAAACTAATAATTATACTTAAAGGTCCGATATTATAAAAAAGTGAGATTTTCATGTTTTTTTTATTATAAAGCAGGCTTAAGTCCTATATAATTACTGTGAAAGTATCGAAACGCTCAATCCACAATGAAATACACACAGCCCGTGTTCAGAAACTCTCTATTTTAAACAAACTGTCAGGATTTCTGTCCATTTGTGATGTCACAAATATAACATTTTTTAGACCCTTAACACAGATTTAAACGTAAACATTCTAAATGTGTCCGAGTTTATTTCCTGGTTGCAGTGTATGTGAATGTCATCAGCTGACAGGAAGTACACATGCACCCAATCTGTTGCCTAGCAACGCAATTCTGTTACAATTTCGTCGAAATTCCGTCGAAATGCGCTAGTTATGAATCTGAAAATGATCATGATATGGGACCTTTAAGTACAGTAACTTGAGTAAATGTACTTAGTTACTTTCCACCACTGCTCCGAATAAGTATGTAGAAGGAACTTGAGACAGAGACGCACGCTACCACCGGGCTGTAACAGACCGTATATCTAACGCACCCTAACTCTAGCTAACTCTGCTGTAACTTTGTCACGTTGCTTCACTTTGCCTGGCTAAGGTAAGTGTTTGCTCTTTATGCTAACATACATATTGTGATTGATATCTTGGTTGTGTTTTGTCAGTGTTTGACGGCTTCTCAATTTCGGACAGAGAGGCGGGACAGCTGCTGTGTTTAGCTTGTGGTTTCTGTTGTGCTGTTTGTTAGTTAGCTGCTAGTTTCTGTTGTGTCATTTATCTGCTATAGCAGGGATTCACAATTAGCTAACACCTGCTGCACATAGCTATGTGCAGCAGGTGTTAGTGAATTGTGAATCCCTGCTTTGGACTGGCTGAACATATTTATTTGATTTTTTATGCTTTCATAATGTTTATTTATAATAATAATAATAATAATACATTTATTTATATAGGCACTTCTCAAAACAGATGTTACAAAGTGCTTCACAAGGCAATAAAAGCAGATAAATAAAGTAAAAGATATGGTGACTGCTAAAACAGAACATCACAGAACATCTCAATAATAATAATACAAGTGGTAAAATGGTAGGACAAGTTGATAAAACAAATATACAGTATCAAGTTTCAAGTTTATTTGTCATATGCATTTAAAAGTACAGTGTACAGTGAAATGCAATGAAATGCATTTAACCCTGGCTCTCTCTCAGCCCTTAAAAACTATAAATAGTACAGTTGATAAATACTACAATAAATAAGACAATACCTAAGAATAAAATTATAAAACAACCTAAATAGTATATATACATAAATGTGTATAAATGTACACATGCGTCCAGAAACGGATGTATACATACATATAATTATACCCTTCTACTTATAGGAATGCTATCCTAAAAAGATGTGTTTTCAAAAGTTTTTTAAAAGTGGATACAGAGTAAGATGATGGTATCTCTATAGGAAGTGCATGAGTCCAGAGTTTAGGAGCCCTGACAGCAAAAGCCTGATCGCCTCTCGTCACAAAATTGGACCTGGGAACAGCAAGAAGTAGCTGATCAGATGATCTCAGACCACGTACAGGCGTATAGGGTGTTAAGAGATCCATTATGTATTCTGGGGTCAGACCAAGTTGTGCTTTAAAAGTGCAGTAATAACATTTTAAAATGTATTCTAAACTGTAGGGGAAGCCAGTGCAATGATGCCAGGACTGGTGTATTTACATCATACTGTTATTACAGTACTGTTATATGTACTGTTATATTGTATTATAAATGCTCATGTTTTAATTAGGTGTAAGTTTAGCCCTTAAATCCTGCTGTTGGCATTGTTTCTGTGAGCCAAAAGAAAACCATGCTTTTCTTTTGGCTCACTGCAAATTTGAGTGTTTATTGGCTTAACATGACTGCCCATTCACATAAGGCTTTCTATACACTGTAATATTGGCTTTATTGAAAACTCAGTTTGGTAATTTTGTAACTCTTAAGTCACAATCACATTTCTTCACCCACTTCACATTCAGCTACAGCAATATTTCCACTCAAAGCGATGTGATAATGTGACTCCTTGCTGCTTCGCATCACAGTTACGTCTAAACTGCTGAGCTCACTCAGCCTCACTCAGTGGCAGCATTAAGCTTTTATCATGTACTGATGGTCAACATAGTGCATATCAACTGTACATAACATTTCATAACAAGAGATTGAACGCTTCGAGCCATGGATTTTTTGATTGTGTGATGTGTGTGTGTGTGTGTGTGTGTGTGTGTGTGTGTGTGTGAGAGTGAATTATCTGCTGCATAGCTGACGTGTGTCCTTGCCTGCTGCTGAGTATCAGGTGGATTGCTGTGTTTCGATTTATCCAACTCGGTTCACCAGATAGCATTTTCTCCACGGTAGTTAAATTTGAAGGTGCTTTGTTGGGGAATGGCCACATGACGGCTGCTGAAGGCCAAAGTCAGACAAAAGATCATCATGCTTTACTGGCTGTATGTATGGTAGTATGCACAGGGGGAATGAGAACAACGAGCTCTTTCAATATACATACCGACATTTATGTGCGTAAAATATAGGGATGTAACGATACGATACAATATGTATCACGTTCCATGGTTCTGATACGATTCAAGGACGATATTTGGCTCATCTAGAGCGATACGATACGATACGATACGATACGATACGATACGATACGATACGATTCAATGACTTGAAATCGATATAGTAACTTTTTTTTGCAAAAAATTCAATCAGTGTGACTTTGAAATAAATAGCAGTATACTGGACAGTGCAGGTCAGGATTCCACACAAAGATTCATGGCAAATAAATACACCTTTTATTTGAAAATAATAAAAAAGTGCAACTTCAGGACCCGCTGCTTCAGCACTCAAGATACAAGGCAGTGCAATATTTAACAAAAAATAAAATCAACCAACTTCTCTTCAGGTCGAAAAAACAATTTATTTTTGGCAAAAGCCAAAATGTTTCCGCACGCTGGACCTCAAACACGGCTTGAAAATCTCTTGCTCGTCATACACAGGGAGAGTGAACTGGAGTAACGTTTAACATTTCTTTAGTATTAAAAGTGCCAAAAAATACATCCATATAAAGTTTGTCGTGCTTAAATACAAGGTGCAAATTCTTACTATCGATACAATAGATTATTTACCTTGCAAATTGATGTTAGATCAATATACGTCCCCCGTTTAGGACAACTTGCCGAGTACCTATCGATGTAGTTGGATCGTAGAAATATAAATGGATACATCGATGTAGTAGATGAATCGTTCCAGCCCTAGTAAGATAGAAAAAAACCCACCTCTCATAATCCTTATAAAAAGTACAACCTTACTATAGATTGTAAACGGACAAACAGCTATTGATGTTTGCTCAAGTCTAGTTTATATATACACAGAGGAGAGG
The DNA here is from genome assembly GCF_015220745.1 of Sebastes umbrosus. Lineage (NCBI taxonomy): Eukaryota > Metazoa > Chordata > Actinopteri > Perciformes > Sebastidae > Sebastes > Sebastes umbrosus. The sequence continues at coordinate 12,350,447 of NC_051280.1, read as the reverse complement.
TGACGCCCTCCTCCTCTCACATGAAATCTGTTTTGCCTCTTAGACACTTCTTCAACATCTCAGGGAGTTTTCATCAATCCAAGAAGCACTTCATTAGTTAACCTCTACCCTCCGTGTGTCATCCTTTTTAGATTTTCTCCTTTCATTCCATTTTTAAATTTATTTTTCTTTCTATTCACTCCTTTGTCAACCAGTCTCCTGCCTCCGTTCTAACGTAATTTAGTCAAGGACTACTCTGAATCAGATGCAAGTGATGTAACCCTCTTTCAGATTTTGTCCTTTTGTTGTTCAGAGGGAACAAACACTTCTCCGTCTGTGCTTTTTTTTGTGTGAAAAGTGTGAAGAAAAGAAGTAACCCTGAGCTTTGGCTTGAATGCCTCAGCGTTTGTTGGATAAGGATACAGGTTTACAAAAATCTGACGCACTTTCTCAAGTTTCATTTCATCTCAAACTTTAGCAGAGTGTGAAATATTTTAGTGGGTACATTGTAGGGCTGTGTATTGGCAAGAATCTGCTAATACAATACGTATCATGATACTGGGGTAGCGATTCAATATATTGCAAAATATTGCAATATATTGCAAAATATTGCAATATATTGCGATACTATAAGTAAGGCGATATGTCGCGATTTTTTTTTTTTTTTTAATACAATTTTTGGAAAACTAAAGAACACACCAGAAATCTATATTTTAAAATAGGCAAAAACAAAAAATGTATACTGCATGCAAAAAACTACATGTTTTTGGGACTGAATGGGATTAGCATAAAGTGTAAAGTCTGTAAAGTGGAGACTCGTGAGTATCCATAGAACCCATTTTCATTCACATCTTGAGGTCAGAGGTCAAAAGTCACCATGACAGTTTTTCCTTGCCAAAATTTAGCGTAAGATTGGAGTGATATTTATCCTCCTTTGCGACAAGCTGGTATACCATGGTTGGTACCAATAGTTTTCTTAGGTTACTTAAGTTTTTTAGTTTCATATGATGCCAGTGACTTCACCGTAGCTTTAAAAGTGAACCCACTACAACCTCAGAAAGACAGAATAGCAGTTGGGATTTTCAAGAGCTTAAAAAAATTCTATCACACAACATAATATCACGATAGGCATACGTATTGATATATTCTTGCAACTCTAGTACATTGCCGTTTAGATATAAAGCTAAATAATGCTAAATGTGATTTGCAGATATACAAGTTTGCCATTCTGAGTGACATCAGTATTCAGTATTGATCTACAACTTTATGCTGCAGTATGACTCAGAGTGATGTACATGTTTTTTTTGTGTTGAGTGTAGGGCGGGTGGGGTTGGGGGCGATGATGTCAGCATGACATCAGAAGGGACCAGTAATGCTATGAGTTAATTGACCCACTTTGTAAATCACCACTCCCTTTTTTTACTGTACATATTCCCTCAGTATCCCCACTCTTCCTCCCACATGCAGCACCCCCCCCCCCCCCGTTGTGTGCTGTGTTTCACTCTGTGCCAAAAGAACGCAGCAGGGATTCGGACCAAAGTAGCCATCTCTTTCAAAAAACTCTGTTCTTCAGCAAGACACAGAGTGAAGAGAAGAAGAGAGGGGAAAAAAATGCAGATCACCAATGGTCTCTGATCCATATTGGTGTGAATGTAATTGATTTCCCGCTGTGAGGAATCTGTCTCTCAGAGTCACAGAACAAACGCTGACTGAGTAGTTGAAAGGGCAGAGAAAATCCGGGCTTTATCTCACAGCTCTGTCTACATCCGTTTTATCCCTGTCAAATGCACAGACAAAGTATAGCACACATGGCCTTCTTATGGCTATCATGGCTTCATTACAGCTATCTCTTTGGTTAAACTTTATGTAAATATTTAATGTTTAAAGGGGCAAGTACGTAGCATGGACCAATTACACATACGCCAGCATTTATAGCCTAAAGAAGTACCTGATCTAAATTACTCTTTACTAACATTTTTAACTTGACTTGAAAGGGTCCATATCCTGATTAATTTTGAGTTCTGCAGGTTAGGAGTTCTACATATTGATCTCTTGAACAGAAAGTTGTCTATCCGAAAGTACTGAGCCAGTAAACCCCATGTCACTGAGAACTCTGAGTCTAGGTATTTCAGGCTGTTCTCATACACCGTTCATAGCTATACCTACGAAAAGTAATGGACTGTAATTTTCGAATATATCCCACAAAATACATTATTATGTAATTCATGTAATCGTGAAACAAGAAGTATAAAGAGCAGCTAACACTGCATAAGGGGGATGTTGCGGTGGATGGGTGGGTCAGAAAACACTGGACTTTTGTTGAGGAGACCGGTATTTGTACCTCGTGTGAAACCAGAACCCAACGTTGATTTTTTGTCATGTAAGTTCCGTATTTAAGTTACGCCACTTTCTGAATTATTTTAACCCAAAACACAATCTTTTCCTAAACCCAACTAAGTCATTTTGTTGTCTAAATCTAACCTAAGTTGTTTCCTGTGAAGACAGAAGTTTATTTTGAAAAGACTGTATGCATGTAACGAGCGGAAATTAACACATGCGTCATGTGTTGCTGGACATTTGTAGGAAAACATCATAATTTTTCGTAAGATATCATACGAACCGTTGTATTAGGATAAGTTAGTTATTTAAGCAGTTGTGGATAAATCTACTTTTGGATGGTCCGATCCAGTGGAACAGTATATTGGCACCAATACGTTTCTTGTAAAGCTGATCGTGGCTCTGCAATGAAGAATCAGTATTGGGAGAGTAAAGTTGTACTGGTGGCTTTGATATACATTGTTTTGCTTGAGTTGTGTTTTTTGGCATTTCTACCTTATTCAATAGTGAGAGAGACAGAGTAAAGATCAGAGTATCGATCCGATACCAATGTTTAATAATGAGCTGTATGCCTCACTGTGTGGAAGTCACTGGAAAACAATGTTTAAGTCAACATCAGGCTTGACTTAAACATTGTTTTCTTAACTTTGTAAAACAAAATGTAACAAATAAATATTTTTATTTTTATTTTTTTTATTTATATAAATTTAATTTTTATTTATTATTGAAATAATAATCATACACCAACTTGTTTAAAAATCTTTAAAATTAACAGGAATTACAGTTCAGGTATAAACATTTTTAATGCAACAAGAAATTGGTCAAAATGTATATATAATGTACATAGTATATAAACATAGAATGGAATTAAATAGATCGGCCCCATTATCACCGATACCCGACCTTTTATGGTACGCGCTCCATGTATGACCCAGGTTTAAAAATAGTGGAATTTCCCCTTAATGTTAAAGTGGCAGTAGGCAGTATATTTTTGGCATCATTGGGCAAAAATCTTCATCTTCCATAATAACCTTTCAGCATATTGTAGTTCAAGTGTTCTGAGAGATAACTAGCCTCCAGCACCTCCTCATAGCTCTGTTTTCAGGCTTTAAAAAATCTAGCCCGTGACGGGAGACTTTGACCAATCACAGGTCATTTCATTTAGAGAGCGTTCCTATTGGCTGTGCTCCGGTCATGTGACCGGAACTTGGCGTTCCTTCAACAGATTTTAAAATGGCGGCCGCGTCACAAACTTTCTCATTTTACAGCTAAACATTACACTACGAGATGATTCTGAAAACATTTGAGGCGAGAAATAGGCATTACAGTAACAGAATATTGAGTCATATTTGACCAGTGAGGCCTAGTTTGACTGTTTGGTCGGAGTTTGCGAGTGATTGACAGCCGGCTCTCATAGACGGCAGCTGGACAGCAGACCTCAGATCAGCTCTTACTGCTTGTTTTCCTTCGGTCTGTGAAATCTTGCAGATGCTGTTAGGAGCACCGGTGAACACCGGAGGACACAGAGGCACATGAATTTTTTCAGGTTACTTGTTTCATATACTACTGTCACGATATAGCATTTTATAAAAATATCTTTTTTTAAATCATATTTGCTCCAATCTCGCCTTCTTCAGCTTTAAGTGTTAGACGTGAGTTCAGGATTCCTCACCTGTTGTTGTTGTTGTAGTTGCTATCGCTACTCGAAAACCGCAGTATCTTTCAGAGTTGTGCCTAAGCCAGGCTGCCAGAAACTCCTCTGAGTTGAGGCGCTGCTGGCAGTAAAGGCTCATCTGTAACACTGGAGACAGTGATTAGAGAGAGGGAATCAATAATACATGGTAAGGGACGGCTAATGTACCACAGGGACTGACAGACAGACAGCGACGTCTCTGATACCCACAGCCCGCCGTCTCATATCCGCTGGTTTCGACACACAAAGCCAGACAGAGCAAGCACACGAGGTATGAAAAGCAACAGGGGAAATAAAAGCTGGGGAAGAGAAAGGTTAGACAAATAGAGATAAAAGAGTTTGAAAGCACAGAAAAAGAACATACAGGTACTACATGAGTACAGAGGCACTGAAGAGCGAAGAGACTCAAATTAAATTTCATTAATAATTTCCTTAAATCTCCAAATCATGATCCTTTGTGTGTTGATGGAAAAAAAAAAACATGATCACAAAGCAATTTATTCGATTGACTAGATAGGAAGAAAAGCAAACACACAACAAGCTTATTACAGAACCCTGTGTTCAAAAGAGAGCCCTTCATCCTCGCACCGACATGATGTTTCAAAAATCAATACGGGGCTGTGAAACAGGCCAAAATGAAATAAGTGTGCAAGCTATCCGGGAAATAAGATTGGCAGGCAGACAGAAGCATGCCACCAGTCTCAGGGGACGGTTGCTCGCCAAGCGGTCTCTCATCCAGAGATTGGGGTTAATGCCTCTTCTGCATTAGCACACTAGCACCACGTCAGCCAGCGCTGACCTCAGCTACAGAAATACTAGATGAACCCGCACACACACACACACGCACACACACACGAGAAGAAGTGATGATCTAATTAATCAGTGATTGGAACAACTGCACGCTTCCTCTTTTGAATGCCACCCTCCCACGCACACACACCGCATACTCCTGCCCCCCACCTTGCTCCCTCTTCATTACATCCCCACCTCTCCGTCTCGTTCTCAGGACTACTCATCATTACAAACACAAAAACATAGTTTACAGATTCAGACAGAAAGATATTTGTCCGCACGAAGGGGCTGATGACAGCTTCTGTCTGAATAAAAGCTCATTACTGAATTGACTCTCCAGAAGCAGACTCCCGCAACACCACGACGCCACAGGTTGCTCGTTACTGCTCGACTTTGTCTCTTCGCATCTTAAACCGCTACAGCATGCCAGACCAGGCTCTGTTAGCTCTCCCATTCTACGTCGCTGACTGTGACCTCCTGCTCATCATGACGGAAAAACACGGCACGGCAATGATTCATCAAGCAAATATACAAACTTTGTATTTTTTTGTGTGGTAAAGTGTGTCTGAACATGGCATTTAGCTGTTGTATCAGGGAGGATACAGACAGACGTTGGCATTGAGCAAAAATGGGAGTTGGGAGCAGTGTATGTGGAGATAATAGCAAAAGCGTTACCACGGAGACGCAGGTAAAATCACTCAAATGTTTTGACTCTTAACCTCGACTCAGGCGCCTCTAAATGCGAAACTCGAGAGACACGACAAGCAGATTTTTGTGTTCATGGTCTATTGAGAAAGGGGCTTTACTGTGCCTTTACTCAATGAGTTCAGCCCATTCAAAACACTCAATGAAGTGTGAAGGGAGTTTATAAAAGCACATACAAAATCACATTCAAGCTGTTTAATATGGAGGCTGTCACTAACAATTATTTTCATTAATTGTCTATAAAATGTCAGAAAATAGTGAGAAATGTCCATCACAATTTCCTAAAGCCCAGGGTGACGTCTTCAAAACGCTTGTTTTGTTCGACCAACAGTCCAAAACCAGAAGATATTCAATTTTTAAAGATAGAACACAGAAAAAGACCAAATCTTTTCACTTTAGAAGTTGTAACCAGTAAATGTCATGGCACTTTGACTTGATACTGGTAAGTGTTTTAACCCCTTAACCTTCAGTTTGGAAAAAGTCTTCCTATTCCACACTCATATGACAAGTGTCACATATACAGTGTATTCTGTATTATCTTGTTCCAGCTGTTTACTGAAGCTATTATATATTTACAGTGAATTATATAGCTGCAAATAATGACTATTTTCATTTTCGATTCATCTGTTGATGATCTTTTCAATTAATTTATCCTTTAGTCTGAGACAGAAATGAGCTAAAACTGTCCATCAATACCGATCAGAACCAAGGTGACGTCTTCAAATTGCTTCTTTTGTTCAACACTAAATTCCTATGATCCATTATCAAAATAGTTGAAATGGAAATATTGCAGATGTCTTGTACATCACTTTTTAAACATTTCCCCCAAATTCAGCCTGACGTATTCAGTATCTTTGGGAACTTTTGGATGTCCACTAGAATTTCAGTATGTTTGGTTTCACAACATGAGTTTATGATTGGAGATAAATAGGGATGAAGAATTCAATTAAGATTTTTTTTAACCGATTAATGGTATTGGTTAAATGGTTAAAAGAAATATTACAAATGAAAAAGCTGAGCAAAACTCAGAGGGGCAGCTTGTCACGTAAAGGAGAAAGGCTGTTCCATCTTAACAGCCCACGTTAAGAGAGTCTGAGCCGGAGTTGCTGGATACAGGAAGTTGGCTCGGGTCTTGAGCTGATGAGTTGTTGCATTTATTCACCGACAAATAAACTGTACACACACTGCTACAGCTACGTTCACAGCTATAACGCCACCGATAACCCCGCACTCACCGCCGCCACACACACACACAGTCTTTCGGACACGGACGTATGTGTGTGACAACGGGGAGCACGAAGCCACCAGCAACGCTAATGTTACATCTCCGAACGTAGTACAGAAATGCCAAAGATATGTTTGAGGAAGTTTAAGCTAAAATGTCTCCATTACATAGTTTGTCCACCAGAGAGCACTGACGAGTTTAATTTCAGAACAAAATGTAATGAAACTTTATCGTCTATCAAGGAGGGGTAATTGTCTTTGGCCCACCTGGCAGTTCATTAAAACTTTATAACATAACCCTACAACACAGAACAACAACACTGTTGGTACAAATACTAAATGTAATAAAATACAATACACAAAATTTAAGAAAAACTTCTTAAAAAAACATTTAAATCGAGTCTCTCAATACGCATTCTTCCCTACTTACACATGCTATTTTGAGTGCATAAGTGTATAAGTATGGCAAAATGCAGTGCACTACGAGTACCCGGATGGTGTCACTCATAACTGTCAAAAAGCTGCATGTTAAACGCTGAACACTTCTCACTCTCAATGGTCAACTTGTGAAAATGGCGGAGATGGCGGCGTATTTTCCACCTCGTGTGAAACAGGCGGCACACACAAGCAAGTAAAAACAAAGGCATATTGATTTTTATTCAGTCTTAATATAATTGTTAAGTGCTGTTAAGTTTGGCGGACGACAATCATGGTCAAATGTTGGCGGTAATGCTTGGTCCGGTCATATTCTCAAATAGGTACTTTGAATGATTAATTGATTCAATCCGCCAAATGATCAATCAACTAATCATTTTACGCTTTACAAAAAACCCACAACTTATTACCCATTACACAATGTGTCATTTCAGTTTTCCTTAATTTATTAGAGGCAACTTGTACAGAAGCAAGTGTGACAAGTGTGCCCGAGCATAACTCTCTGACTTAAAGTGATTATGGCTTGTGAGTAACACCGTAGGAAGCGTGTGAGGTTGTCATAAACGGGCTGACTGGCACCTCGTCAAACGCTCATTCACCCTCCCATCACCGCGCACGCTCTCCGCCGGGCTCTATGATTCATCATCTCCTAGGCGAAGGAGGTCAAACTGTAAAGGGACGTTTGTCTGTGTCGGAGAGGACTCCCCCTGAACAGCCTGTGATGACATTTTCATTTGACACCGTAGCCAACATCCCTGTAATGAGACGCCATCAAAAAGCCATCTCCTAAAATAGAAAGGGATTTCAATTTGAGGATGCCTATATTGATATGCAAAGTAAGTAAAAAAAAAAGCCTCCGAGTTAGATCAGCTGGATTCATTGGGAGCCAGTGGAAGCCATGCGATGACGCCTCGGATTAGTTTGATGTGTGTATGCCAGAATAGAATTATGCTAATGGATATGGACTGAGAAAGGACATTTTGAAAAGGAGGAAAAATATTAATCTGCCATTCAATTTTATTGAAGATGTGAATGAAATTGATTTCTCCTCCAGGGGTTTTTTCTAATCTAAATCAGTTATATATTTCCCTATAATTGGTCCACAAGAAACCACAGTGAAGTGTGCAGTCCATAACTCTGTTTTGCAAAAAGTAGGTATTACTTGAGATAAGTGCTACTCAACCACTGTGGTCTGAATAACGCTGCTTTTCTAATCTATAACTGCCAGTTTTCACTACAACAAATATCAGAAGTTGTATCTACTGGCTTGTTGGTCTCTTTGAATTGGAAATGTTTGACTTTTAAAGTAATAATTTCGAAGATTTTCATTTAAATAAATATCTGTTAACTAGGAATGCACCGATCCGACTTTTTCAGTCCCGAGTACCGATCTGATACCAGTATTTAATTAATAAGCTGTATGCCTCACTGTGTGGAGGGATCATTCTTTTATGTGTAAGATGACATGAGGCTTAACTTAAACATCGCTTTCCTAACTTTATAAAACATAATGTAACAAATAAATACATAGATATATTATAAATGTATACATTTATTGAATTGTTATTTATTATTAAAATAATAAATCGTAGACCAACAACATGGCAAAAAATCTTCAAAATTAACAGGAATTACAATTCAGGTGTTAGCCTTTTTAATGCAGCAACAAATTGGTCAAAACTTAAACAGGAATTAAAATTCCAGTATATAATGTATATAGTATATAAAAATAGAATTGAATTTAATAGATCGGCCCCATTATCATCGATATGCCATCCAGCTATTTGAGTCAATATTGGCCTGATATCCAATCCGGTATCAGTATCGGTGCATCCCTACTGTTAACTAAGTCATTATCTACAGGTCATAATTCATAATTCATAATTCCCTCTCTATTATCTATTATATATTGCTGTGAAAACATCTCTTTCAAACAACAAAAACTACATTTTACAAAAATACATTTGATCTCACAACATTATAATTTACTGTACATTCCCCAAATACTAATTTTGCCTGAGCGTGTCATAATGTAACTCAATGGCACCTCCCATCAACTAGCACAAGCAGCGATCTCTGGGAAGTGAGATCCAAAAACACACCTGTGTTTACCGCTTATCGCCACAGGTGCCGCCAAAGGAAACAAAACGAAGGTCTTCGAGATTGATTCTTGATTTATGTAATTAATATATGTGAAAAAAATGCCTGTTTTTATTACCCTCGTCCTAGGGTGATGTCTTAAAATGTCCAAACCCCAAAGATATTCAGCTTCCTATAACAAAGAAAACTATTAAAAAAAAGCTGAATCCAGCAAATGATTGTCATTTTTGCTTGATTTTTGCAATCGATTAATCAGCTAATCATTGCAGATTCTAGCTGAATTCAAAGCTCTCAGTATGTCCTAAGTACATTTGGTTAAATCTCAAACATTTGATGTGACCATGATGTTTTAGCTCTTCAGACAATATTTTATAGAAATACCATTGCTTAACTCTCCTTCTATTGCTCTGATATCTTGTCATTATTTCACCTGATCTTGTCTTCGTGGCTCACCAGGAGTATAATGACCTTCCCCTCTTCCGTCAGAGTGACTCAGTAATGCACCGTTTCATTGTATCCTGAAAAACTGATCTAAGAAGAACTATGTGTTGCTCTTATCTCTGAAACTGTCACGCTGCTTTTCAGACAAAGACGGCACCTATGACTTTGGGAACTTGCGATGGTCATTGGTGCCTACTTGCAGACATTTTATAGACCTTAACAAGTAATTGATTAATAAAAAAATAGAGGATAATGAAAAATATTATTGGTTGCAGCCCTAAAAAGCATACTGGATCATAAATAATCAGTTTACAGTCTTTAAATTAACTTTAACTGTCAGCATTTGTGAGTCTGCGCCTTTTTTGGTCTGAATGTTAGTTTTGCAACCTTCCTTTTACAATTAAAGGGACTATTTGTAACTTTTTAAGCGTATAAATGTACCGGGTCGGGACACATGCGCGCTCGCGTATGCGCGCTCGCATGTGGCCGCTGTCTCTCCTCCTCTGCTTGCTTGCCTTCACTCAGACAGCGCGCGCGTTCTCGCTGTCTCGCTCCACCTCTAGACGTGAACGCGCGCACACTCCACACTGCAGAAGAGTTAGTTTAGCTCTGAGAATATCTAGTGAATGTACAGTGGACGTTTGTGCAGAAATAAATGCTGCAGCTCCTCCAGACCAACAGAGGTTTCCCGTGTCTTGTGAAGTGACGGGACTGCTTCAGAGCCCCGGCACCGACGCTGAAGCAGGAAAAGCCAACACTAGGATCAGCATTGATTCATGGAGAGACCTCCGTCTGGTCAGCTAACATTACTGCCAAGCAGGTGAAATATAGAGTGATATTGTGGTTTTAGCTGACGTGTGTCGCCTCACTGTTTTGAGCGATGCTCGTTCATGTCTATATAGAGCGAGCAAGCGCGAACCTGACGCTGACTTTCGTTGACTTAACGGCCACAGGTGTCGCTGTTAACAAGCATTTCTGAAAGTTACAAACAGCCCCTTTAAGTGTTTCACTGGCATTTAATTTTTCCGAAAGGTCAAAGTAATCTGGAGAAATCACTGTTACCTACATTAGCGACTCAGTGAGGTTTGTTTAAATTGTAAGACTATTCGCACATGCACAAAGACAGAGGTCTGGATAGTTTAAAGCACAACAGGTGGTTGCACAAGTTTAATACAAGACAAGATCAAGACGGAATATTGCTGTAATTTTATCTGTTATGAAGGAAACAATCACTTACAGAGTAGAGTGAGTAAAAAAACAAACATGCCACAGTAATTTTCGTTTAATTTTCCTCCATGAGTGGAACCGGATGAAAACATTACATGCTCTACTCTCATCGGAAGGTTTCATTTTCTCCTGAGCCTCGGATGAAATCTACCTTATTGCTGTTTCCCTCCTCCCCCACACCCGGCGTAATGAGAGAATATTTCCCCAGAGTGTGAAAGCAGATCCAAGCTGTACTTTTAGAAACTTTATTAAACCAACCTAACCAATTATTTCTGTGTTTGCCTTTCTTCTGACGAGTGACGATCCATTCAATAAGGCTGGTAAATGTTAATGTAAAATTCATTTTCTGATCACTGATGTCCCTTTGGCCAACAGTGCTGCCAACAATAGGTTCATACCTTCCAGCAGGGTTGGTTTAGCTGAATGGGCTGTAGAGATGTGAAAGGTATTGGAGCAACAGCGACAGCAACACCTCTGACTCAGAGGGATTGCATTTTAATACAAAAAGTCTGGCAAGACTCCAGCTAGGGCAAAATCTTTTATTGAATTGCCCAGTTAGCCTGTGATCAAACACTCTAGAGGGAGATTGCGTCCCTCGGCTGACATTTATCTATTTATCTTTTCAGAGAAAAATAGTAGAATGAAAAATCAATCAGGCTTTAGAAATGAGACAACGTTGACTGCAGGCTGATAGATGTCTTGTCACTCGCTGTTACCAAGAAGTTCAACATTCAACCTGAAGAGATGCCTCACAAGACGATTAGCTGCTTCACAATACTTCAGAGTGGAGATACAGGTGATAGGAAGTAGAGATGTGCCGATTGCAATCTGACCTGCCGATTCCAATTTTCTTTCGTTCTAACTAGGGTTGTTAATAATTAACTGTTTAACTGTTAACCAACATTAATAATTTTAACCAATTAATGCTATCGGTTAAACGGTTAAAAGAAATATTAAAAAATAACTAAAAAGTTGAGCAAAACTCAGACAGGGGATTGTCACTTAAAAGAGAAAATCTGGTCCACCTTAACAGCCCACCTTAAGGGAGTCTGAGCCGGTGTTGTAGACACAGGAAATTGGCTCGGGTCTTGAGGAGTTGTAGCATTTATTCACCGACAAATAAACTACACACACTGCTACAGCTACGTTCACAGCTATAACCCCACCGACGACCCCCACACTCAACGCCGCCACACACACCCAGTCTGTCGGACACTCGCTCACGTTACGCCGTGCTGACGGACCGTATGTGTGTGACAACGGCGAGCACGAAGCCACCAGCAGCCCTACCGATGCAAAGGCAGCACAAACACACACACGGTCTGTCGGACACTCGCTAACGGTACACCGGGCAGACAGAGTAGCCAGGCAGACACACAGTTAACAACGTCGCAGCTAAACTAATTGATGCGGTGGAGAGTTTTACTGGGAAAGTGGCTGCATGTGTCCACGACAATACACGCAACATCGTAGCTGCTACAGTAACTCTCCCAGACGGGTGAACTGGGGACTCAGTTGTCTGTTTTGCTCATACACTGCAGCTGGCGATAAAATTATGGATTTAACCTGTTTGTGCATCAGCTTTTCGTTGCAGCTGGGCGGCTAAATTGGATATGTACGGTAAAAATTGGATATGTAAGACTGATCGGCCATGAAACCGGCCGGTTTCAACCTGTTGCCAATTCTTTCTAATAGAAAGACTGTGGACATCTAATCGCCCATCAGAAAATGACAAGCTGCTACGATTTATGTGTGAGAAGCTGCTGCTACCTACTCTGTCATACCAGAAATTTTGTTTATTGGTGTTGCTTCGATCATTCAAGTCTTTCATCACTTCCTTTTATTCTTTTAAATCTCTGCTACAAAATTCATTATCACTCAGAGCATGAAGAAGTTATTGTTATTTTCAGGTATCTTGGTGCATATTACAGAGCAGATCTATCACTGTGCATGTGTCATCAGTTTCTTTTGAACTCCTACTGTGAGGGATCAAGTGGACGATGGACATATGATAATTTAACGTCTCTGGAGTTCAGAGCAGTATTGCAGCTGAACCCTGTGAAGCAATATGTCAAAGCAGTCATTTCTCATGCAAAAGGTAGCTTTCCTTTTTACTTGGCAATAGACTGTCATGATTCACACTCGTACAAAGGCTCATAAGAGTGAGTGTCCGTATGACAAGTAGCAGTGGGATGGAAGGAGCTTTTTATGCATTTCAATGGGCAGTCTATCCTCGTGAGCTCTAATCCATGCGAGAGGCTCTGTGTAGAGGCACTAAAACTACCCTTTGAAAATGGTTAAGTTCATTAAAGATGCTCACTATAAGCAACAGCGGCCCTGTCAGACCAAAGCAAAGAGCCAGGGTAAACCCACTTTAATGATGGTGTAAATGGGCTGTCATGCTGTGATGACCGGGCTCCTGATCTCTGTTAAATACCGATCCTCTGCTTGGCTTTGGTAGGAAAGGATAAACAAGAGTCTCAAGCAGTGACATACCTTAACCATACTTGATTTGCCATAATCATGATCTTTAACCTTAACAATATCCCAGAGCTGCCAAGCATAGATTTAGTAAAAAGTGAGAATTTTAAGAACTTTAGACATATAAAACGTTGGTTTTGCAGAATCGTCCAGTATTGATTGTTTTCTGGCGATAGGATTCACAAATAATATTCTGCTAAACTGCAAAGACTCTTAAATGATTGCAGAATTTGAGTTTTTATGTAAATAAGGTGATTTAGTAACGACCCCTTAAGGACTTTGCACACAAAGTCCGTATTTCTTGTCTGAAATTGTCGGCATTTGAAAATAAATGCAACCTCGCGTTGTGTCAATTACGTTCACACCGACTCCGAAACTCATTAAAGTTTCTCGAAATGGGTTTGGTTTCTTTTTTTCCACATCCATCAAAAGGCAAAAGAGGGTTGTTTGACCACTCAGAGCCACCGTCCGGGCAAACGTCATCATCCAAAATGGCATGATAAACATTCACTTCATCTCCCAGCACAAAGCACTTTACAATAAAGAAATAATACAGAGATGTGGAAATTAAAGACAGATTGTGGCAGGTGATTGCAGAAAACTTTGGAATCGGGGATGGTTGCAAGACAAAGGATGTAGGAAAGATTAGACATTAGTGATTGTGTTCTAGGCAGCTAAACAATAGCTTTTTGCTAATGTCATTTGTTAATTTGCCCCGTTTTGGACCAGTGCTATCCATTGCACCCAAGTAATTGATTCAGTTTTGTCTCTTATTGCAAATTTTTGCAACAAATAGAGTAATAAAGTCAAAGTTAACGCGATAATAACACGTTAACGCAACTTGCTGTGCAAAGACCTTTACAGTTACATGACAAATATGTTAAATAAAGATATGGTTTACAGTAGGGACAACCACTTTTAATGATTTAAAATTCACTAGAAGACATAAACTTATGCAAAAATCATGTGTGATTTTGATGTTTAGAAGTGATATATAACGTCCTTACTTTTCATTAGCATTAATTATACACAGCATTTACAGTATGTCTGCAAGTAGTGGCGCTCTGACTGTGAGTATGTTTTTATATTTTTTTTGTTTTTTAGCAACAAGTTGTCCAACTATTGTACACTGATTTGTAATTTAAGGCTTGTTATTGTGACTTTAATGTTTTACATTTTATTAGACAGCTTACAGTAGAAAACTGACATGAAACTGCTGCAGAAAACAAACTTTTCAAAAATTACTTGTTTCACTGGTCCTTTAAAATATGGTCACGGATAGCTACATCAGCTCACTGCCAATACGTCTAGTTTGTCATCTGATGCAAGCGTTTTTCAGGAGCAAGTTGGGCTTAAGAGCTTGAAAAATGTCTGTTTGTGTAAAGACTTGTTCCTCTGAGTTTGACTTTGATTTTCTGCCTCAAAACTTGTTCAATGGCTGTAAAGTCATACAAACACAACACCAACAATGAAATGTAAAAAAATAAGTTATCTATCCTTTTATTGTGGTTCTTGTTCTAAGCAGCAGGATGTGGTTGACGGTGTCCCACAGTGTTCTGTGTTTGACCCACAACTTTACGTCTTGTTCCACACGCACTGACACTGCACATAAAGTGTAAAGCCAATCCCATTCATTCGTAAATCAACATCCATCAAGCTGTCACTGTGGGGATGGTGGAGAGTAGCTCCAGTGGATCCACAAAACATTTAAACCACCACAATAAAAATACAGCAACATTCAAAACACAGCACCGAGGTTGTTGTTACCTGGCAGTACAGAATGGACTTTTACATGTTTTGGCTGTAAACTGAAATGTTAAAGGACGACGTATGACTATAGTAGAAGCTGCAAGTCATACGTCATCCTCAAAGCTTGCACAGGCACACTCATGTTGAGTCTGAGCAGTGGCAAACTGATTAATCTGTTTATCTGTCTGTCAGTTTGTCTTTCTAGTTAGTTAGCTAGTCAGGTGTTTGCTAGCCCAACTTGTTGCATTAGCTAACCGAGGGTTCTCATTTTATTTTTTAGTTTCCTTCACTTTAGTTTAGTGTGCTATTTTCACAATGGCATTTGTTTGTGCCGAGAAGGAGTGCAATCAACCCAGTGGATTACACTAAATCCCAACACACTGACTGTCTCTCTCACTTGCTCTGTTCTCTGTCTCCTGGAGATAAATTAACAGAAAGCGCTGATGCCATTTTGGACGTTTGCCGGCCTCTAACAGGTCCGGACGAGGGGGAGCGCACAACTTTCAGCCCAAGAGAAAACAAGAGACAAGTCCCCTTAGAAAATTAAATGAATCAGTGCAGCCCGGTGCGGTGTCGGTGCTGGGAGCTGAGGCGGCCAGCGAACCTCAGCAACATGTCCATCCGTTCTCCAGTGCGCTGTGGCCGGCGTGCGGCGGTGCGACTGCTCGGTGCAGCAGCAGCCAGACGGCCGCCTCGCCAGGAGGAGACTGTGTTATGTGTTGTGTTAATTCTTGTCTCATTTGTGGTCTAATGAACAAAAAATTCATCTAAACTGGGTTGACAAAATGATACAATCTGGTTGCTGTGGTAATTAACCTCACCCCCATTCTCTGTTTGAGAAAGAGCGTTAACCAAAAAAATGGCAACACTGGCTGGAGGGGGGCTTTAGGCCTTAAAACTTCAGTCCGCAGCCCAAAAGACAGATAACTAAAGCAACAGTTAGAAGTGGCTTCAACTGAAGAATGGGGCATCATTATACTGTCAGTTAGATGAAACACAATGGATTTTCATCACACAGTAACCAATAACAAGATTCAGTTTCATTGAATTATAAAACATAGTAGTTAGTTTGACCATAAACATATCTTTGGGATAAATTGGACATCATCCACATTTAATATAAAAATGAATGATTAGAGGTTCTATTGATGCGAGGAAGAATTTAAAGTAAAAATAATTGCATAGCCCTTTGCGAGGGTTCAAGTCAAGGGCTTAAGGTGTGCATGATGAATTGCATTTTGAATTTTAAGGGGCACTGGTGCTGAAAATCTTGGTTAAGAGTGCCACGGTTCATCCTTTTGAGATGCAAATTGGATGGACACCTTTTTTTTAAGGTAATTGGAAGGAAAGAGTATTTCCTCAGTAAACCTAGCAATGAAAATACTGCATACTGTTTATGCTGAATTCTATTTAAGGACTTTGAATGAATGAATGAAAGTAATCATAAAATAACCATATGGAGTATGATGTACTGGATGCAATGCTGGCATGTTAAGGCTCCAGAGATCTGACAAAGGAACCTATCCGTCCATACTTATTTTCTCATTAACAACTGTTGCATCAACAAACTCAATTCGCACCTTCTCTGAACTCCCCAGCACAACCTGCTGTTACCACGGTAACCGTGGGAGTCATCAGAATGTAATGCACCACCGAACGGAGTCTGAACCAAACGATGCGCTGCACGTCCTTGAAGTCGATCACATGACTGTCTCCGAGTTTTAGGCTTGTAGTGACAAAAGCTGCAATGTGTGGAAAGTTAAGGAGAAGTGAATTGTCCTTTTTAAATGAAGGTGGATTTCACTTGAACAAAGATTTGCCTTCGTAGAAAGGCTATACAGCTGATGTGATGTCGGGTAATGGAGGCTGGGAACATGAGTGATGCATTCCCCGAGGGAAATGAGGGACTGAAATGTATGGAGATAATTATTTCCTCCAATCTTCCGGCCTGCCCCCTGCCCTGGTCCTCTGCGTCCCATCTGTGACTGACCTGTGCTCCCCAGAGACTCGGTGTGTGTGTGTGTGTGTGTGTGTGTGTGTGTGTGTGTGTGTGTGTGGACACGTCTAAATATTCTTGCTCGATAATTAATCGTTACTGATTAACAAGATGTATAAAGCGAAATAGAGAGTGGTGAATTAAATTCACATGCAGATTTTGTGATGATACCGTTACTAAAAATAATTAAATGTCAGTTAATTAAATTCCAATTTGCTTGTGTATTATTACTTATGGAAAAGTTACAGCACCAAATATATAAACTCATTAGTAAAATTACATTTTAAAATTTAATTTAAATTGTAAATTGAACTTTTTATTATTTCATTCGATCTTCATGTTTTTTTTAATCCATTCATGAGCGAGAAATCACAGGCCTCCAGTTGGCCGGTGAGGTCTTCATTAGTGCAGTGTGGATTAGGCTTGCCACGGTAGTCGGTTTTACCAGTGTTACACGGTGTTCAGGCACGCGCCAATTGCATTACTTGCACACCATCCCCACCGTCGTTTTGCTTTTTTTTACTGAAATAAAACCCATTTAGTTAATTTTCACGTATCAGCGGCGTGTTATCAATACACAGTCGGACGACGGAAACTTAAAGTGTCTGCACAGAGTAGCAGCAGTCAGATTTCACACATGGGACGAGAGAGAGTTGACTGACAAGACGTTGGCGACAAGCTAGTATGACATGGTTGGTACCAACGGATTCCTTAGGGTTTCTAGTTTCATTTGATGCCAGTTAAAACTGAGCCCGCCACAATCTAAAAATCGCAAGTTGCGTTAATGCATTACAGAAATTAGTGCCGTTAAAACAAATAAAAAGTTAGTACAAATCAATATAAAATGTATAAAAAAAAAATGATTAGAAATATACACTGTTCAATTTAATGATTTCATTAAAAAAATTGCTTCATAAGTCTTCACTAAATCCACAGCAACCGTTGAAACCACAGCAAACGTCAAAACCTCTGAACAAGTCTTGAAGGGTGCCCGGCATGAGGGTGAGGGATGATGATAGGCTTCCCGTGACATGGCAGCGCTGTGAATATTTCCACCGGCGTGGGGTTGAAGGGTCATCCATCTTTCTGTGGAGACAGAAAGACAAATAGGCTGACACTCTCCTGTGAGTGGCTGTCATACATCTATCTCATCATTATTGAGCTGCTGGGGACCGGCACCCCATCAGCCCATGTCACACTGCCAGCACTTTCACTCAACTGTGGTACGCAGGATCAGACACGACAATAGAGGGGAGCCTCTTCGCTATGTGTCTAGAATCCCAAGATTTGGACTTTAGTCAGCAGCACTACATTATTTTACACTTGTAGATTTTGTTAGTAAAAAATCACATTGCCTTGGGGTAGTGAGAGGAGGCCTTGTTTAATTATTGAAGGCCATTTTAAAACCATTTTTGCCACTTATTAGATAAATCACAAGCCCTCTTGCATAACAGTATCAATAGGGATGCTAATTTTGAATTTCTTTCCTGAGCGATAGCCGACCTTTGTTAATGGATCATGAACCATTAATCTGCAAGGTTAATGCCTTGTATGCAAAGGTGCTGTAGTTTTAGTGCCTAACAAGCCGCCCTTCTGCAAATATAACCTGATGCACAAACAGGTTGAATCCAACATTTACCGCCAGTTGCAGTGTATGCGTAAAACAGGCAACGGCCCCCAGTTCACCCGTCCGGGAGAGTTAGCAGCCATGATGATGCGTGCATTGTCGTGGACACATGCAGCCACTTTCCCAGTAAATCTCCACCATTCGGTTAGGGTGCAGATTAACGTGAAGAGGGTTAGCCTCAAAGTTAGCAGCAACTTCAGCCAATAGCGCTGGTCCACCTTAAACGGTCAGTCCACCTAAAGCGAGGAGCCTGAGTCGAAGTTGTTGCTAACTTCTGGGCTAACCCCTTTAGTAAACAGACCTTGGCAAGCAAGACATGGGAACTAGTCTTGAGGAGTTGTAGCATTTATTCACCGACAGCCTAACTGTACACACACTGCCCTGCTAGGTCCACAGATATAACGTTACTGCCGTACTCGCCGTCAGTCCATCACACACAAGCTCCGTCCACCTTAAACGGTCAGTCCACCCAAAGCGAGGAGCCTGAGTCGAAGTTGTGGCTAACGTCTGGGCGAACCACTTCAGTAAACAAACTGTGACAAGCAAGACATGGGAACTAGTCTTGAGGAGTTGTAGCATTTATTCGACGACAGCCTAAACTGTACACACACTGCCCTGCTAGGTCCACAGCTATAACGTTATTGCCGTACTCGCTGTCAGTCCATCACACACAAGCTCCTTCGCTCTCTCTGTCTGTCTGTCTCTCTCTCTTGACTGCATACCGACACTCGCTTACGTTAATCCATCAACCTGCGCACTGAGTTATTCCTTAAAGGAGTTCGCTGTTTGTATAACACATTTTAGTTTAAAAAACATTTTTAAAATACATAATTCCCCGATGCTTACGCCTGGCTTAGAGTCATCCTCGGCTCGGGGGGGCGCCGGGCTTGAAATACACTGGCGGAAACCCTGGAAAAGCAATCAACAGTTTATTCAATAATGAAAATGAGGGTTATTTGAAGCCCTCCTTTTTTTTTTTTTTTTAGCCTTCTTGCTAATTGTTGTTCAGAGTGCAGATAAAAAACCTCATGACTTCTGTGATACTCCCCCAAAACCCTGACCCTGGAGGAAATGGCAGTTGGCTAAGAATAAACCGAGGCTGTGAGGGTCGATTCAAGCAATAGAACTATCAGTGGGTATATCCTGCCGTTCTGCTCTGTTTTGTTTCTGGTTGGCTGCTCGGTGTAATCACCAGGTGCAAAGAAATCTCATTATCCTGGGTCCTGATCTCGGGGTACTGGACTGAATAGCAACTATGTTTGGCTAGTGTATTAAAACTTTGACCCCGGCCTTAATTGGGCATGACTTGGTGGGTGAGGGATTCTCACTGCGAGGATCCTCTTGCCCTCGACAGCTGGTGGGCTGAGGGGTGATGGTTCATGGATGCAGCCATGGGTCAAAGGAGATTGCATCCTTTCTCTCACTCTTATCGGAGTATGAGCCTCCTGTATTGGAGCATTAATACTGACATAGGTATAATTTATTGTTATAAATGAAATGCCTATTTATTCTTCAATAAGACTGGCTGGACTGTGAAAGGCCAATAAAATTCATTAAGACAAAGAAGGCAATAACAATGCTTAGTTATTAAGCAGGACCCTTTGGAAGGAAGAGCCAAATACTGAAATTACTGTACTGTGGGCTCCACGTGGATGTATGTGTGTGTGTGTGTGTGTGTAAGCAAGCTTTTATGTATTTTGTGTGTGTGTGTGTGTGTGTCTACAGCAAAGCCTAAGGAGCAGACACGGTCGCCCCCTGAGATTAGAGTGCAATAAAGGAGGATGAACGCATCCGGAAAGCTCCAGAATGCGCTCCAGACACCGCCTTACTGGAAATCAATCCGCTCGGTCAGGCCTCCTGCGTACTGGGTTTAAGTGGGAGTGATGGCAGGAGAGAATGAGCCAAGTAAAGAAACGGAGAGGTGGAAGCCACGAGGGGGAGGGAAGGGAGGAAAATGAGTAGAAAGGCTGAGTGTGAGGGCTGATTGAAAGCATTATGGTCAGCTTGATTAGCAGGCTACCTCTCTGCACTCCGGTCTGAGCAGAGGTCGGTGTGAGCCAAAGGGACAAGAGGGCTCGAAGGTTTGCAGCTTGGTTTTGTTTGTTTTTGAACACTCATCGGTTGATGCTGAGATTCATTGAACGGTCAGGCTCAAAACGCCAATATCTCTGCTAGTTTAGTAACGCACGCACACAGAGGTGAGTCCACTCTCTCGACTGGAGCCAAACAAAACAGCGAGAAAAAAAAGGTTTCTATCTTTCAGTTTTATTTAATCTTCCTGTGAAACTTTTCTTCCGCTCTCCGATTTCAAGTGCTTGTTGTGGCGGGGTCAAGAGAGCCAAAGGTCAACAATCATATCAGTCGTGCTGAGGTGTAACCTGGCAAGCAAGAAAGGTTGACTGCAGTGTAATCTGCTCTCGCTTCAGATCAGAACAATGCTAATTGTTCTTTGTTGTGAATGTGTCAGAGGTGTCAAATGTGCGAATTACACACGGATGGCGGCTGCGCTGTCACTGTGAAGAGTAAAGTTCCCACACCAAACACAAAGTGATGAAACACTAACAAGTTGTGGGTGCTCATCTAAAAGGAGAAGTCTGCTGTGGAGGTGTCAAACACACACATACTGTACAACACACACTTTAGGGAGTAGAGAGTGTCTTCTCATTTCTTAGCCTTTATTGATGTGCTTTAATCACCGAGAGGAAATAAGTGACAGATTTGTCTTGGTGACATTGGTGTACAGACATATTGACAACTTGAAGAGTTTCACACTGCATACTGATAGCCTAAACATTGTACAAGGACAACAGCAAAGGACTTATGCCTGGACAGCAAATACAACAAAGGCAAGTTTCTAATCTCGCATTTAGCACCTTTAAACGATTAGTTGATTCATTTTTCTCTCCATTGATGAATCAACTAATCGTGTCAGCTGCATAAATAAATTACGTTTTCATCAATTCACAATCAAAAATATATATATTCTATATAAATAATGACATCTTCCATGTACCCAGACAAAATTATTTCTGTTTAGTTTTGTTTTTGGTTTCATATGGCTTCTCAATAATAAAACAACGCCCTTTGTGTTGACACTGTGTCTCCTCCAAATACTCTGAGCTTCAGCCAAACATAAAGGATTGCGGTATTTGTTGTTTCTTAATTAAATTCCACGAGGCTGCTTCCCTACAATTTTATGGTCCCTAATGGATGATGAAATGTCAGTACTGGCATTATGACAAATCACAGTAATCAGATCAATTGCCATACAAGAACATTTCCACCCATGATGACAACTCGCCTTTCATTGCCATTTCAGGGCCCTCCAGAGTATAGACCTATATTAACTAAATGGCGAGAGTGGCAAGCTAATATTTTGAGTGTCAGGTACGTCATTGTTTTGTGGAAGTCTGTAAATGAATATATATATATATGTGTGGTGGAAATATTGATACTGACAAATGCAATAGTAGAAGAAAATGTGGGGAAAGTTTGGGGAATTAACCAAGTGAGTTGATTTGTACGTGTTTTGTGTTAGAAATAAAGTGATCAAAGATTCTCATATGCACCATACTGGGGTTTATTCATATGCCAAGCTGTTGCTTGTCATTTGGCCAGGGCCACTTAGAGCTCCTGGGAAAGAAATGATCCATGTCTCCATCTGAATAGCGGACCACATGTTGTCATGTCAATACTTTGCTATTGAAATCGCGGACAAAGACTTCCCTGTAAGGCAAGAAAGCTTGACCTTCAACAAATCACAACTCTTTCAGCGTGCTGTAAAGAGCTCCGTCTGCCTGTCTGCTCTCATGTCTGTCGGCCTGAAAGCACAGGAAAACATGTTTTTAGAAATAACCAAGGTCTTGGCTGTAGAAACAAGTCAAGATAGCCAAAAGTATTTTTCTGGTGATTCACATTTCACTTAGATATTTCTACTGACACTTGATGCACACATTTTACAATCTTACTCAGCAGCTACTGCATTATATATAAGTACAGGGTTATAATTATTTTTATTAGCTACTATTAGGGCTGGGATGATACACCTAACTCCCTATTCGTTACTATCACGATACGTGGGTGCCAATTTGATATGTATTGAGATTCTACAAGTATTGCAATTCGATATTATGATTTATTATTTTATTTATTTATTTATTGCGATTTTTAACTTTTTTTTAACACTAAACCATGGGAAAAAGTTGAATCATACACTTCTAGGGACTTTTGCTTTGGAAAATATCTAAATTGATACATTCAAATGTTTGATTTTCAGCATGTATGTAGTCAGACATGTCCTGAAGTCAAATATATCAGTCACTGTCAGGAATCCAATTTTTTCCAATAACCCAAAAATCAAAGAATAAAGACATTTCCCTCACAAATAAGCAGCATCTTCTTTTTAATTTATAAGGGACATGTAATGTTTTATACTTCGGGTAAATATAGTCCAATCAATCTTATTTCCATATATGTATTTTGTATATACAGTTCTCTTTGTTAACAGCTTATTTTGAATACCGGACGTAGTCACACGTGTATACTTCCACTAACTTCGCCAAGTCCGTCTCTAGCTCTCCCGTCAGCTACGTTCTCTTTATACATCCATGAGCAGCTCCATCGGGGCCATTTCAATGCATTTAACATACATTTCAGTATATGGGTTCTCTACAGTTGTAGCGTCGGCCGATTTGACCACGGAAATTAGAGTGGCAGCTGACTTGACCGCACGTTACCGCAATACCACAACGTTTCCTGTCCATGACAGAGTTAGCATGCAGCTTTAGCCGTGATGTCTAGCTCTGCTTTTCCTGGTAATGTGTGAAACCCAAAGTGTTTCCATACTTTACTGGATGTGTAGTGTTTACCACTTTGGATTTAAAATATGAGGGCGAAGGTCGGATCCATGCAGCCCCTCTGCTGTTTTCTACTTTCTGCGGTTTGTTTTGGTTGACGGATACGGAACAGATATGATGTCACATTATTCTGACCACAACAATAAAAGCTGTAACTTCCTTCCACAGCCAAATAGAGAGAAATGAAGCAAATATATTGATTCTGGCATTAAAAGTAGTTCAAAATAAAAAAAAAAAAATTGAGATGCATAGGTGAATCGATTTTTTTCCCACCCCTAGCTACTATTGCTCATGCAGAGATTTGTACTGAGCAACAAGAGGGCAGCAGATGAGCATTCAAGAAAAGGCTAGAAAGATTAAAGAGCACACTCTCTTTAACAGTGAAATAATCACAACATTTATCTTCAATATGCTGTGTTTTCCAAGTAGCACATCCCTATGCTCGGATGCCTTAAGCATCTCACCTCTCTGCTCACAGCTGCTTTAATCACATATTCTAGATATTTCTGAAGAAACACCAGAAGACAATATCTGTGGCCGGTGGCTTGGATTGTATCTGGTGGTTCTTATTTCAGCCAGCTCAGGCGATGAGATGATTTGCTTGAGGCGAGAGCTTGGGGAAGGGCCTGGGGCAGGGCTGAGACATCAACCACTGAAGAAACACTGATGAAAAGAGAAGCACGAGAGGCTGTCATCAATCATAACTCCACCCAGAATGCACTGCTGGAATCCAGGCTACCACAGTGTTGTCATGACTACTGATTACTATTGCATGAAGAATAACTGATCAGTGGTCAGATGACGAAAAAAGATTAAATTAAACTTTCTTTTTTTCCTCACAAAAATATTCAGCAAATTCTTCCTTTGCAGCAGCAGTGCCCACAGCAAATGCAAATGTATTGAGCACTGGCAGAATTTAAACAAGAGGATTTAAAACATATAAGTGGACCTGAGAACAGGATAAGAGTGTGATTGTGGTTTGGTTTGGCTAAGGAGAAACCACCGCGTTCTGATGCCCTGCCATGGCCTCTTGACAGTCCACCCCCGTGTAGATCGGTAGCCACAAATGAGCTCATTTAAAGCGGGACTGTTGCTGCAGCAAGGCTAAAAGTCAGACAGCCAACTCTGACAGGTGTCAGAGTGCCCAGTTGCATCCTGAGCGAGGGCACCGTACAGCACTCCTTTCACCTTCCAGTGCAATAAGGCACTTTTTCACATTTCCTTTTAAAAGGACCAGTGTGTAGCAATTAGGGGGATCTATTGGCAGAAATTGAATAGAATATTAATAAGTATGTTTTCTTTAGTGTATAATCACCTGAAAATAAGAATCATTGTATTTTTGTTACCTTAGAATGAGCCGTTTATATCTACATAGGGAGTGGGCAAAGAGGCAAAACTCTGGTGCTTTTTTGACAATGGCTGCTAGATGTTTGCCATTTAGGACCAAAAACTCCAATGAGTCCATTGCCATGGATGTATAAAGAGACATCTGTAAATCAGAGGATCATTTTTAGCCCTCATTTAAATCATGATGTCCTAAAAGTAGTAAAATGAACTGGTAGCCGAATCCAGAGTTATTTCCCTCAGCATAATAAACATGCATCAGACCAACGGGATTGCACCGCCCTGCACGCTCATATGACATATTGGTTCTGCCAGCTTCCTGCTAGCAGTATGCGGTTGTAATAAGGGATATATTGGCTGTAATTCATCACTTTTATTATCTTATAATACACCCATGGGCTGTATGCTATAAACCTGTACCGTGGTGGATGTATTAACATCTCTGTTCCCAAACAACCGGCTATCAGCCAGTAGCTAGTAGTGCTAGTAGCATGACATAAACATCATTTAATGTAGTTGTAGGCTATTTACTAACACGCAGGGCAAAAGCACAGGGCACAACCTCTTATACATCCCTGGTCAGTGGTCTATTGTACATCAATTTTGAAGGTCCTTGACATGAAAAGGTTTGAGATTGCTCTCAAAATCTGTGTTTTTGTAACTTCCGTTTATGTCCATCGCTCACTTTATGCTCCTCTGGGAAGCGGCCGGGCAAAAAAGTTGAATAAATAAATAAGTATGTAAAGTAACTAGTTATAATAGTATGCATATTTATAATATTTTTATTGTTCAACACAGGCAATTTCGGTAGACACATTAAATATCTGACAATAGAATAGAAATAATTTAGCTTTACTTTTGTAGTACTTTGTAGGCAGACGTTTTAACAGCGTCCGGTAGTCTCTTTCAGTCCAAAATGGCGTAGGCGTAGCTCCGCTGGGCTGACGTTGCAGTGGAACGAACAATTGACTTTCACTTCTTCAATATACGTTCTCTTGTACGCCATGTTTCTACAGTAGCCCAGAACAGACAAACCGCTTTGTTAACTTTTTCTGCTTGGGCCGGAGTCAATAACGTTTCTCGCTCCAGAGTTAACCCTCGTCACTCCACTCAGACGCCAGGAAACAGGAAACCTCTGTTGGTCTTGAGGAGGTGCAGCATTTATTTCTGCATAAAACTGCAACTTCATCTGTGTCTTCACTTGATATTCTCAGATCTAAACTAACTCTGTCTTCTGCTGCACTAGCTCACACATTTGCCGCCGCCGCTCTCTCTCTTGCTTCACCACTCACTTCACACGTACACACACATACTCTACACACAGGCACTGCTTTTCTCCAAATGACCTACACCACTCCTACAATAACTGGCTCTAGATGGGGCCATTCATTTTTTCACCACCGTAGTTCTACACGCTTGGCACGCTTGCGAGAGTTATTTTATTAGTGAAATATTGGTACTACTCTTAAAATATAATGGATCAAAGATCATATTTCACAATTGAAAGGAATATTTATTGTAGAACAGATGGATCTCTTCATTTCCACTTTGTGATGCATGTCTTGTCCTTTACAGAAAGATCTTTTATGTAGAGAAATTCCCAAAACAACCATGTTCAATGGCCGACATCGCAAACTAAATGAACGATAATGGGAGCCAGATAAAAATGAAACATAACAATAGAGGGCTTTGTTTATGCTGTGCATACTGAAGACAATGGATTGTGCAGTATCA
Organism: Sebastes umbrosus; assembly: GCF_015220745.1. NCBI lineage: Eukaryota > Metazoa > Chordata > Actinopteri > Perciformes > Sebastidae > Sebastes > Sebastes umbrosus. Next base: position 12,323,727 of record NC_051280.1, on the reverse strand, counting down.
CTGCGAAACCACTGTGAAAGCGATTTCAGGCTGGTGGATTTGAAAACCATGTCCCATGAGCCCCACAAACAATTCCCTTATTAAAATAACTTTAGTTGTCCTAACAGATGGCTATTTTACAGTCGTGAGATGTCATGGAGAAAACAAGTCCTATGCCGAACTTGTGCACAGAATTTATACTTTGGAATGAGTAATTCATGCTCTTGATTTAACATAATCTATCATTTTCATACCATTCTTGTTTTGCATGCATCCTTCACACTCTCACTATGGATCTCTTTGATTTAATACGGTTTTATTTTGATGTTGGAATGAGATATGTGAATGTACTTGGTGAGATCCATTAAATATAATTTATTTTACAGGGTAACTGTTTCGCTGTAAAACCTTTAATGATACTGCAGATGTCATCCAGTTCATAAAAACTCAGCTTCAGGGTTCTGAAGAACCCCATAAATATGTGGCTTATTCTTCTTCGTCGCTTCTTTAAACCTCCAGTAGACCGAATGCGCCGTGCCAGAGGCATTTGCTGCCCTCTACAAGAGGGGAGGAGGCAAAACATATACTATCATATTCATTCGAGAGCACAAATTTGTATTTTTTTCTCCATGACACCTCCCATGCATTGTACTCTTCACTAAAAAGTGTATAGGTCAAATTCCACTGTGCCACTGTGATATAAGTTGTCCTTTATCTGAAGAGATGCACTGCATATCATGATCATGAAAGGTAATGAGACCTATAAGTGAGTTTGGGAGCACTCTCAGTTCAAGTGTGATGCTCCTCAGTTTCTTGCATGATGTCTTATTGCTTGAAGACCTGCTATAGAATAAAGATTCTTAGAGGAAGATGGCCAACGCCGCTCGCACACAGCACACATCTCCAGCTGGGAGATCGGCTAGTGGCGAGTTTGCTACGTTACACAATCTCTCTGAGCTTTTTTAGTAATATAAGAATAAATAAACAACTCTGTTACATGCCACAATCATATGAACTCAAGCGAAATAGCCGTCAAGAAAGTACCTTTTGTGATTTCAGTTTGAATTGGCTGTCGTTCTTCAGCTCAGTGGGTGTGCTTCGTCATACTGGATGAGCCTTTGTGCTAACGTTACTGGGTTAACCGTTGTGTTACTGAACTTACCCTGAACGAGTTGATTTCTGGACTTCACTGTCAGTCCATTTACGAGCTGTTGTCTGTGTTTTGTGTTGTCCGTTGTTTATACAGCAAACAGGTTTTTAAAAATGGTGGTTGCCGTTGCTGCATTGGCTCATGTGTTCGACCAAGTACCGTACACTAACGTCACTCACGGTTCCTCTTGTGCTGGGAGAGTACCTACTCTGAAATAGGAGCGGAAAAAGTCCCTCAAAACGGCGTTCTAAGAGCTACGATGGTTCCTAGTTCTTGCGGTGCGGACACAATAAAAAGGGGGGTTCTTAGAAATAAGTTCTTAGAAATATGAAAAAGTTCCTACAGTCCCACAATGCCTAATAAGATGATCTTTATCTCACGTTTTTAGATGCCGCTGATTGCCTGACTATCACTATTAGCATACTCTGATGAAGTCCACCGGAACGAAACGTCATGTTTGTGTGATATGGCCAGAATAAATTGGTGAAATTGAGATTTGTCCTGAAGATCTGTGTGTGTGCTACCTTTTTACCTTTGGGTATTCAATGTTAAGCACCACAAACAAATACTGGTAAGTCGCATCATCTCAAAGACCTAACTAGCACTTTTAACATCCCAACATTTCAGATAAACCTGCACAGGAGCCTGACATTTCACTGCTATTCTTGTGTAATTTAGCATGTTTCACTTCCACATCGCCCCTTCCTGACATACACTGTCAATATTAATAAGCAGTATTTTTTCATCTGTTTGCTTTACATTGGCAACAAGCCATTAGGGAAGTCCAAACAGGCATGTCTTTTTTTTTTTTTTTTACCTTTTACCTTCTCAATGTTTTAATGCCTGTCTGCTTCCTAGAAAACAACAACCACAAAGAATCAACTCATGAGTCTAATTAGAGCCACAATGGCTGCTCTGGGAAATACCAAGAGACGCTTCGGCAGCCATGGCATGATATTTATATTAATTTATTCACCTATTTATTTATTTATCCATCTATTTTTCTTTTCTGAGGACAACATTGCAAAGGTTTACCACAAACCTCAGAAATAAAGAGATATCCCTTCCGGTAAATTACCAGCCAGCGCTAGCAGAAGGTTACAAAGTCTATCCAATTAAAAGTAGGGAAATGATCATGATATGCCTGAATAGCAAGTAAACAGTCACCGCTGCTTATAATAAATACAGGTATCATCTTTGGGTGTGCCAGCTCAGTAAGACAAAAATAATAATGCTCAGTATCTTTTGCCTCATTTCCTGATGTCAGAGCTAAATGCCACTTTATTTCTAATTCAGTGCACCCTATTGGACAAGTGCTGTATTAATTGTTTAATTGATTATTAAAACTTCAGGGCTTGAGAGTTGGGAGTCAATTGCTGGTATTAATGTATCACAAAAATATCAGGTCTGAGACTGTGAGGAGGAACATTTCTTGAGAAATGATAAGAACTTTTTACTCCTAACTGTGTGTGTGTGTGTGTTTGTCTCCGGTCCGTTCCAAGCTGTAGCACACAGGCTGTGTGTATGTGTGTGTGTGTGTGTGTATATGTGTGCATATGTGTGTACTCTTTTGCTCCCCTGCTGACAGTGTGTGGGTGATAGATGGCAGTTGTGTGTACCGCCTGTTATGTCACACACACACACACACACACACACACATTTGGCTAGCAGTTTAAATAGCTAGCTTTATTACACGGACATAACCAGGATGACAATGCTCTCTAATGGAGCATGCTAACGCTGTGTTACACTCTCTCCTTCCTTCTGCATATTCCCACTAATCCCACTAATCTGGACATATCCTCCAATCATGTTGATTTGTTGCTAATGAGACAAGCCTATGCTGCTTTGTTTTAAACAAGGAAACATCTCAGCGGGAGGATATTAATACACTTTATCCTCCTCTCTCTGTTACAGATGTAACCTAGATTGTAGGGATGGAAAAAAAAAATTGATTCACCTATGTATCGCGATTTAAAAAAAAAAAAGATTTTGAAATACATTTTCTAATGCCAGAATCGATATATTTGCTTAATTTGATTCAATACAAAGGAAGTTACCGCTTTTATTGTTGTAGTCTGAGTACCGTGACGTCATACCCGTCAACAAAAACATACCGCAGCGAGTCGAAAAGAAAAGTAGAAAATGGCAGAGGTTCCACGTGGATACGACCTGCACCCTCACATCTTAAATCAAAAGTGGTAAACACTACACATACAGTAAAGTATGGAAGCACTTTGGGTTTCACACATTGACAGGAAAAGCCGAGCTAGACATCACGGCTAAAGCTGCATGCTTACTCTGTCATGGACAGGAAACGTTATCGTATTGCGGTGGCGTGCGGTCAAGCCAGCCGTGGTCAAATCGGCCGACGCTACAACTGTAGAGCACCCATATACTGACATTTACGTTAAATACATTGAAACGGCCCCGATGAAGCTGACCGTGGATGAATAAAGAGAATGGAGCTAATGACTGATATATTTGACTTAAAGACATCTGACTACATACATGCTGAAATTCAAACATTTTAATGTATCAATTTAGATATTTTCCAAATTAAAAGTCCCTAGAAGTGTATGATTTAACTCTTTCCCATGGTCTAGTTTAAAAAAGGTTTACAAAAATCACAATAAATCGTAATATCAAATCGCAATACATACCGAATCGGCACCAAAGTATCGTGATAGAATGGAATCGGGGGATAGGTGTATCGTCCCAGCCCTACTAGATTGCAGTATAGTACTGAATTTCTAAAATGTTGTTGAAGCAAATGATACGAACAAAACAACAAATCATCCATTACATACATTTGAGAAACCCTTTCTGCAGACATGTAGACGTTTATTTAGTGTCTCCTTCACTACCTTTGAGCTGCAGTAAACCTCGTTGAATCTATGCTGGCTTTGAGCCCCAGCAGCAGGGACACACAGACTGATCTAAGAATCCAGGCATCTTATTTTATTTGCATATCCTGGGGGTGTCTCTGGGGTTAGATTGAGACAAAGTAGGATGAAGCTTCCCCTGACACCTCCAAGTAAATATCAAGGAGAAGCCTGAAATTGGTTTGCAGAGTAGTGCACAGTCAAAAACTACACCAATTAGTGTCTCAAGATTTGATGTCAGCAGTTTTCATGTCTGCATCTAAATTTATTAGTTTTTTACTAACTTGTTATTTGACTGTACTTACTGAGCTGCCTGCTGCAGAAACGTTTGTTGTGCTAATTAGGGGTTGATGAAAAAAAAATGATGATTCGCGTAAGAATCGTGATCCTTATCTTCCACAATTCTGAATCAATTTGAAATACAAAAATAGAAAATGGAGGGGTTGTTTGCTAAGGCTGTATTTACTGTGTACTTTTCAGATAGAAACAAACCTTTTACCATATCATAAGCAGACATAATCCATTAATTTGCAAAATAAATCCATTCATTTGTCAAATACATACAAAACGAAATGTCCCATGCAGCAAGTTTATTAATGAGGAAAGGTACTTTTAAAATTCGAGCCGACAATGTGGGCTGTGTGCAAACTTAAGGCTTAAAGTGCCTCCCAGACCGGACAACACTGTGGTAGCAACCTGTCGATCACAAGGTAGCCGCGCCCTAAAGTATACCCTGCTTTATGGTCTATTTGACTCTAAATGGGACCATAATTTACTAAATGAACATCATGCTGTATTGAAGAAGACTTGAAACTAGCGATTGAGACCATAAACTCATGTTTACAATGTTCACTGAGGTAATAAATCAAGCGAGAAGTAGGGTCATTTTTTCATAGACTTTGTACAATCATCTTCTTTTTGCAACCAGAGGAGTCGCCCCCTGCTGGCTATCAGAAATAATGCAAGTTTAAGGTACTTCAGCATTGGCTTCACTTCTCAGAACCGGAGGTTGTCCACTAATTTAAACACCATGATGTCACATGAGAGTCCTTGAGATCACATGTGAACTGTTAAGGTCACATGGGAGTCCTGAGAGTCGTTGATATCACATGAACTGAGATGTGAATTGGTGTGAAATCCCCTGAGATGAGGATGGAATTCTAAGTATAATATCTTGTAATGTCTTCAATTCTACAACAATACAACAATAAGTTTATTAGATATAACTGAATCATGCATTTTTCTTTATCAAAATATTTTATTTAAAATATTGTTGAATGTCTGGCTTCCATGCTTTATTTTGCCTGTGGATGTTTATACCTGCCCTGCTTGCATGTTCTGGCTGGCTTTGTGCATGTATAATTGTGCCTGTGTATCATTTGATAGAGTGACTGGAAATAGAAGCTGACCTTAAAAATGTGATGGATGAGTGGGTTGAATGCAGAATACTAAAGCTGCCGGTGTCAGGCACCGGCCCCAGTTGGCTTATAGCTTAAGGTCACCATGCAGTGACAGAAATGAGAATGGGAAGCGAAAAAAAAAAAGACAATTCATCTCACCGTGGCCCGAACCTCTGATCCCTCATCACAACTCTGTCTCGGTCTTCTCGTGTTTTTGCGCAGCCAGACATGTCACGACGAATTAGGCGAACTCACTCGCCAGTAATTGGTTTCTGGGGAAAGGTTTTTAGGCTGACATTAGGAAAAGGGTGGCTTCCTTCTCTTGTTAATTGAGTCAGTGGTTGGAGTCAAAGAACATGGCAGAGATGTTCCTCCACAGTGAACAATGGCATTAAGAGGATCTGCGCTTAAAAAGTTTCTGCTTCACTTTGTCAGGTCATTGAAAACCTGTCCAGACTGCCACCACGTTTCGGTGAGGATTAGTATATATCATTACAAAGGAGATAAAAGGATAATGGGTTGAATGAAAGCTGCTGTACCTCCTGATGTGATTGCAGCCAATTTGCTGGGAACGATGTCGAGCAGTAGTGTCATGGTGGATGGGTCTGCAGGGTGTGCTTAGCAATGCATTTTTGATGCCATGACCGCCCAATTGAGTTGGGGAATCGAGTCGTTGGCAAGGGAAAGAAAAGAGGACGCTCGCACTAATGTGTTTGCACATGTTTGTCCATTATGAATTCATTATGGGGAGCAAGTTCACAGATATTGACTCACTAAATAGAATTCTAATCATAAAATGATTTACTGAAGGCAGGTTTCAAACGGCCTCTGTGAGCGTCTATATCTCTGTGCCTGTAAACGTGTAGATGTGGGTGTGCTTTAGCACATCAATGCAAATGTGTGACCGTCTAATCTACAGTCACAATGTGCTGGTGTGTGTGTGTTTGTGTTTTATATTATAAGCCATGCACCCACGTCTCTGCAGAGGAAATACATGTACTTCTGAGCAGACAAGGCTCTTTTTTGATTAGAAATCTTCTCATAGACAACAGTGTTGTGAAACTATCTTACTCTCTCTTACGCTGATTAGGAGGGTGCATATAGATACAGTAATAATCCACACCACCTCATGGGTGCGGAGCTGAATGTGTGAGAAATCAAAAGTAGAAGCACAGGTGGAGTACGTTTTGTACTAAGAAGTACATTTTCCTACAGATCTACCTTGCTACATATCTTTTCACTCACCTTAAAAGTGCAAAGTAGTTTCCTGACAATATAAGGTTCAAATTTAAAATGTTCAGCCTGAACAAAACGTACGGTCACTAATATCAGGTAAGGTAGCACACTGATTAGTGCACCTACAAAGTACATGTGGGATCCATTCACCCACCATCACACAGACTTCCAAAAATGATTTATATGGCCCTTGAGGTACGAAGAGTTGAGGTTAAAAGAGGTATAGAAACATTTCTTTGGGAATGCACACAGGGCGCACGCAGACCAGCGCAGGTTTCATCTTACTTGTCTTACTTGTCTTTAGTAAACCATGCTTTCTTTCCCAAACATTGTTGCCTTCATCAGGTTGGTCAAGATAGTTTAAGGCAGCAACAGTTAGGGCTGCACGATTATGGCCAGAATGATAATTTTTTGATCAATATTGACATCACAGTTATTTATCACAATTACTCATTGATTTTAGGGACAACATATTTTAAATTAAATAAACAACAATGCTTTCACTTCCATGTTGTGCTACATTCCTGCTAATGTACACATCTTTGCAGCAAAATAAGACTTAAAATAAGGTTCTTCTTCACCTGAATTCAGTGCATTTTCATTTTACCCGTCTGGTCTCTGTAATACAACAGAGAGGAGACGGGCAAAACGAGTAATATATAGTTTATACTCTTCCACTCTGGGCTGCAGCGGCAACATTCAGTTAGGTTTTTCACAGGCTGCTGAGCGCAGCTACATGACAGCTCCCCAAAAGTGAAGCCAAAACATCTCGATCACTACCTGGTGGCTGGCTGTTAGCACACATTTTAATCATCAATATCATAGGCAATCATGTTCATTTAATTGTGGGAAGCCAATATCATGATCGCGATTAATATTCGATTAATTGTGCAGACCTAACAACACTACTTGTTAGAGCGGAAGCAATTAGTGGAGTGATTGAATTGATTGTCGATCAAATGAAAATTTGAACATATCGCCCAACCTAGTACATACATACTGTACGTGTACTTTTGAAGGTTCAAATTGTCTGGGAACAAAGATTTGCAAGGAAGGGTAAGTTAATGTACTTGTAGTTCCCCAATGACAAAGATTTTATAAAAAACAGACAACCTTTTTTGGAGAGTTTTGGGTGTGCGTTTAGGTGTTGCTCTACAAATGATACAGTTCCAGATTGTGAAAAACTAAAAAAGCAGAACCTTGACAGTGATGTTTATTGCCTGTAGTGCTATTAAATACCCCCTTCTCTTTCCTTCATTGCCACTTTATTTGCTACAAGCTCAATTTTCAGACATCATCATACTCAACATCTGAGAAGCGGTAAAGCAACAGTCACCCTTGAGCTCATCAGTGTAAAATAGGCATCGACCACATTCATCATGACACCATCTCATTTCCTGCCAGTGGAGTAGTGGAAAGTGGTCGGATCAAACACTCCTCCGTTGAGTGAGAGCATTCGGCGGCAGGCCTCAGAGATGCAGCCGTAATGCTGTTTGATAACCAGACAGAGAGGACTAGAAACAGACAGATGAAGGAATGATGGGAGGATAAGTCCTCAGATTCAGGGGAGGGCTGGTAAGACACGGTGCTTGTCAGTAATTACAGCCTCTCATTCTGTTCTGGGCGGGCTGGTTGTGCCGTGAATGGTAATTGCAGGTAGAAATGTGAGCTGTGGGTCTGGAGATATTGGCATCAGCTGGGTGAAGCATGAACTCAGCATCATGAAATAAATATGTGTGATAGAAAATGAAATCACTCCCCACTCAGAGGATCGTTTTAAAAGTCTGATGCCGCTGCCCGGTTCCAGGAAAAAGGTTAGATAGAGTATGGATGTGCTCCGACAAGAACAGGATTTATTCACATTGTAAAACAGCCTTTCATTGAGTGACCTGGCTCAACATGGTTAATTTGGCTTTTCACTGAATAGATTTACCTTATACCTTCCAATAGGAAATGACTGTTGGCTGGACAGAGACAGTGTGAGTGGGAAATTTTGCTTCCTATTGTTAAGTAGGAATAGCGAGAGGTGGCATTGTTATTAAACCATGGTGCATACAGGGTCAACTCATTTACTCTGGTTATTTTGAGCTCCCAGGCTGCGGCGCGATTGGTCAAGCGTGGGTTACAGCCATAGCTGTAGCCATATCTTTGACAGCCCTATTTTGTTTTGGAAGGCGTAATGCTGTTATCACGGCCATATCTTCTCTCACGATGATGACGTTGATGCGGAGGACAGTCGAACTGGAATATGTTTTGTTTCGATGAATCCTGGCAGGGGTTGGTCCCCAGTGAGCCCACAAGCATTCATGTGAATTCAATAGTTTGAAATCGTAATGCTATCTCTGTCCACTTCAGTAAATATGGAACAATTGCTCTCCACCAAATCAGATTTTAAATGTCACAGTTTCAAGCTGTGTAAGCAGCATATTTTGTGCAATCTGACACCATTTTCACCACGGCGCAACCTTCACTGCTGGACATTTCTGTTATTTCTAAAGTTACTAACTGTATTTCACCCAGTATAATACTGTTAATCCCCTTTCCAATAAAGAACTGTAGATGTTTTGATATTGTTAAAAATAACCAGGGAGTCAGAGAGCACATTTTTTAGTCTTTTATTGAAAACAAAATGAGTTAAATCTGACGGACGACAGAGGGTCTTTAGGGGGAGATAGCTGGTCAAAGCTATATGCCACATTGAAGTGCTGTACATCATCTGAAAGCTGGGAACCTGAAGGGTTTTTTCTAGTCATAAATCTGTAATCAACATTGTGTTGTGGTTAGATGCCCATTTAACTGTTGAAAGTTTAGAGTGTATGAGGGATTAGAACATAGAGGATAGAAGTATAGTATCATATAGAAGTACTGTATATGATGGTCATTCTCATGCTCTATTATGTCTCATAAGTTGCAGCAATTTTTGGGTTGATACCATTTGTTACACAGATTTGGTACTAAATTTAACCCTTTTTTACCACTTGAGAATTGATAAAAATAAAAAATAAAAAATAAAATTACCACTAATCCCTCCAAACTACCACATTAAGACACCAAGACCTTGAGGTACACCACAGAAAAAGCCAGGCTGTGATTTGGTTTCAAAAACTTTTAACATTTAGAGATTTCTGCAAGAATTGCATTTTTCGGCGATTGGATGGCGAGCACTTCTGTTCTGGAAACTGCTCAGAAAACTCCCATAATGTCAATCTAGGAAAGCCATCCATTTTCTGAATGCTCTAGGTCTCTAGTTTTTGGTTGTACAGTTTCATGAGATTGTGATTATCCTGGAGGTCACAGCAGGTCATTTTATACAATGAGGTCACGTTTAAAAAAATTGTATCAATACAATGAAATGGCTACTATGGGGATTAACATCATCACACATGAATACAGTTGAGCTCATTTGAAACACAAGAGTCTCAGCTTTCCAGTCACACCCAATTTATGCAATTCCAAGACTGTTTAGGGACCCCAGTATGCAGATATATTCAAATACACCATTTTAGAATAGGCAAAAATAACACATTTATACTGCATGCAAAACGGCATGCTTTTGCCCAAAACTGCATATGATTATCATAAAGTGGGTATGTTTGTAAAGGGGAGACTCGTGGGTATCCATAGAAACCATTTCCATTCACATCTTGAGGTCAGAGGTAAAGGGACACCTTTGAAAATGGCCATGCCAGTTCTTTCTTTCTTCAAAATTTAGCATACCTTTGGAGCATTATTTAGCTTCCTTGCCGAAAAGCTAGCATGACATGCTTGGTGCCAATGGATGCCCCCAGGTTATCTAGTTTCATATGATAGGGTGTTGTCAAGAGTGCCAATTTCATTTCATCTGTCTCATGTACAGCTTTAACCAGTACTGATTTCTTACCAACAAGAGCACTAAATCTACCTTCACACAAGTAAGTGCTGGCAAAGGGAACTATGATTTTTATCCCTCTGAGATCGCGGGTGATCTCGACCGACTTAACTGTCTTTCAGAGGTTGTAACAGGTTCATTTTTAGAGCTAGAGTGAAGGTACCATATGAATATATCATATGAAACTAGAAAACCTAAGGAATCCATTGGTACCAACCATGTCACGCTAGATTGACCTCTGACCTCAAGATATGTGAATGAAAATGGGTTCTATGGGTACCCACGAGTCTCCCCTTTACAGACATGCCCACTTTATGATAATCACATGCAGTTTGGGGTAAAAACCATGACGTTTTTTTGCATGCAGTATAAATGTGTTATTTTTGCCTATTATAAAATGGTTATTTGAATATTTCTGTATACTGGGTCCCATAAACAGTCTTGGAATTACATAAATTGGGTATCACTGCAAAGCTGAGACTCTTGTGGATCCAATGAGCCCAATTGTATTCATGTGTGATGAAGTTAGTTCCCATAGTAGCCATTTCATTTTCATTTTTAAAACTTGACCTCACTGTATAAAATGACCTGCTGTGACCTCTAGGATAATCACAGCATCATGAAACTTTGCAACCACAAACTAGAGACCTAGAGCATTCAGAGGATGGATTTTCCTAGGTAGATTGACAATAAGGGTCTTTCTAAGCAGTTTCCAGAACAGAAGTGCTCACCATCTAATTGCCACATTTTTTTAATTCTTGCAGAAACATTCAAAAGTCAAAAGTGTTTGATACCAAATCACAGCATGGCTTTTTCTATGGTGTTCCTCAGGGTCTCGGTGTCTTATTGCGGTATTTTGGAGGGATTATGGATCATTTTTATGAATTCTTGTGTGGTAAAAAATGGTTAAATTCAGCACCAAATCTGTGTAACAAATGCTATCAATCCCAAAAATTGCTGCAACAATTTATGAGACATAATAGAGCATGGGGATGGACAACATATACTTTTATCATCATGTTCTAAACCCTTATACAATTTTACAATTTATTTTAAATAATTGATTGATTAATAAATAATTAATTCATTTTTATTTCTGATTTATGACTAGAGCAACTTGACACACAGTGCTGAGCTGCCTCTCCAATTAATCTTCAGATTCCCATCTTTCAGATGATGTACACAACTTCTATGTGACATCTACTGTTGACCTGCTACCTCCCCCTAAAGTCCCCCTGCCCCCCTTAAAAAAAGACAAAAACGGGTCTATTGTGGGTGTCATATAGGGTTAAACTCCTGACCCCAAAGTTGGGAAAGGATGAGAAAAGCTTTTAGTGTAATCACGATTCTCCTTGAAAAGGTTTGACTTAAGATGGATGATAAGAACATTTATCAAAACCTTCATTAGTCAAAGTCGCTGTTGCTGTTTCTTTGTCTATATTTGGAAATATCAGATCTAATGATCTCATGCATTTGTCATATGCTGTTCGTCATTGTGTACGGACTTAATCTTGTTGTAGGAAATGTCAGAATGAAATATGTCTCCTGTTCTGCATCGGGGCTACTTTTGATTATGTTTCTGAACTGGACCTTGACTTTCTCAAGCTGTTGCATCTCATTGAAAAGTTAGAGCCCTGTCTCAGAATTAGGATATTTTAAATCACAGGAGTCTGTAGAAAATGAAGAAAATATAAAAGTTTGTAGAGCCGACAAATGGCTGACTATAACCATAAAACATGCTCAGAGGATGTTCAGAAACTTTGAGTCAAGGTGGGAATCTACAGGATAATGGTGCACACCTGCCTGTGTGTTTCATGTCCTCGTGTATAATATCAGCACCCAGAAAAGGGTATTAAACCCTCAATAGGTTTTTAATTAGCAAGGAAGTCATTGTGCGGTAATTATCCACCATCTCAGTAGATTTGCTGCAGTGTTACTCTCATTTCTCTTCCCTCCACTGCGCTGAATGATCGCTGCGTCTGAGAAGCCAGAGCCCATGGTGTCGAGAAAACACATGAACTGGTGATCTGACAGGCATTTCCCATAACTGATGTGTGTGAATGTTTCGGTGTGTGTGGGCGGTTTGCAGTGGCAGATGGAATAAATGTGTGTGCGCGCAAGCCCCCTTTCTGTGAGCACACATCGATGTGGTTGGCTGTGTTGAACTAAGTGGGATCCGTTTCAGTGTTGACGGTAAAGCTGGGTTTCATGTAGCAACTCTAAATTGCTGCCAGTCCATCCATGAAACTGGTAGCAAACAGTAGACATGGTGTGATGATAAACATGAATAATAAACAGGGTTTTTTGCAGAGGCAGTGTTGAGAGAGACGCGGGGAGCGAGAGAGCTCGAGCTTCCACAGTGATTTGTATGTGGTGAAGGACCATCGTCTGAAGGTTCAATCAGGATGCGTACAGCGTCGTATCGGCAGGAGATCTATTGCTTTCAATCAGAGTTACCTGAAGGAAGGCTCCATATTCTCATAGCTAAGGGGTATGGCAAGCCAATTTAACATTTAATAGCTAGACAAGGATATTCATTAGAGATATCTGCAACGTCATTTTTGCCTAGTCAAAACTCAAATTCAAGATATCCTTAATTCTATTTTGACTTGGCAAAACTCTAATTTTAGATATCGGTAATTACATTTTGATGAGTAAGATTCAAACTACTGTTGCCATTCATGTGCATGGGGTTTCTCATTACACATATCTACAATTCAGTTGCAGATGTTCGCAATGTGAATTACGGATATCCGATAACTGAATTATAACTACTCGTAATTCCAGTTTCAGATTTCTACAATTTAATTCTGACTGGTCAGAATTCCAGTTCAAGATATCTTTTAATTCCCCTGAATTCAAGATACCTACATTGTCCTTTTTTAGATCTAAAATTACATTTTGACAAGTCTAAATAACTTGAACTGGATTTATGACTAGTCAAAATGATGTTGTAGATATCTCTAACTGAAGTTAAGGATAGTCAAAATGTAATTACTTGTTAGATGTAATTAATTATTAGAGTTTTGACTAGGCGAAATGACGTTGCAGATATCTGAAATTACGTCAGCAGAAACGGCAAGTGGGAGGTGGAAGCTATTCAAACACACTATGGCGCTGTACTGCAGCCGTATGGGTTTATAAAGTGTGTCTGGAGACAATAAATCTACAACACACGGTAAGTTTCTACCATAACTCTCTGGCAAACAAAGCTCTCGTTCGCCACAAATTCCTTGATGATAACCTCTTTTTATTTCATGGCATTTTCTAATTATCTGATCCACAACGGTCCCTGACCACTCGTCTCACAGCCGGCACCACATAGAGACCAATGTTATGTGTCCGGCTTAGAGGACGGATCGTTTTGATTAAAATAAGGTTGTAGCTCGTTGTCTACCTTACTATGGTTAGAAATTGCTGTCGTTTTTTGTTTTAACAATGTTTAGCTTATGAGTTATTGATCCGGGAAGTTTGAAAGTGTGAATATCTTTTCCAAACTAAGTAGTTTACTGAACTATCCAAGTTAGAAAAAGCTTCTGCTAACCTGTTCAGATGCTTTGTTGGGCCAATATCCAATTGGAAGCCTTGCATGAGCAACGTAATGCACAACAATTCTGACTAGTCATAATGACGTTTGAGATATCTGTAACTGTTATTTTTGGATAGTCAAAACTGAATTATAGATATCTCTAACTGTCGTTTTGACTAGTCGGAATGGCGTTAAAGATATCTTGTATACAAAGTCTGACTAGTCACAATGTAATTACGGCTATAGTCAAAATGCATTTGTAGATATCTCTTATGTTAATGCCGGATAGTCAAGCTTAGCTATTAAATGTTTAAACGGCGTTGCCATAAAGGGGCAACAGAGAGCCAGAGCTCTGGTCGTAATTCTGGTTTCATTACTAAACACAAAAAAGTTTGCTATTAAGTCAGAGCTAGCATCTAAACACCTAAATGTAACTCATCAAACTAATGAACATTGCAGTTCTAATTACATTGTTGTTGATCATCATCAAGTATTGCTCCTGAGTCTGTCTTGAAACAAACAGGCAACGGTGCAGAATTCACATAATAACTTATTTCACTCTTAGTTATTGAATGCACCATCTCCGCCAAGTGAATGCAGTTAAAGGGCTTTCAGTTGTGACTGTAATATAAGTCAACAGTTTATCTCCCTATCTCTCCTCATTAGTGAAATCTCCAGACTACCACACTGCTGATTATTGTTTTGTTGTGGAAGATTGTGATCTCCTGAACACTTTACGAGAGCCATTAAAGTACCATTTCCTTTACCAGAATCCCTCTTTGAGTCATTTTGAATGAGTTGGGATGTTTTTATGGTAGTTGTCAGAGAATGAAGTGCTTTGTTTTGGTGTTGAGGAAGGTAGTGAATTTTCCTTTTCTTGTGGGAAATGGTAGCGGTTTTTCTCAACACAAACAACCGCAATTATTAAAGGCATAAATCTAGTTTAAGAAAGGTGGATCTAAGAGTCTACTGGAGAAACAAATGATTATTGCGGGTTTCAGTTTCATTTATTAAAGTTTAACAAGGCAGGGCACTACGGATGCCAATTTAAAAAAAAAATGCTTAACCGATAACCGACCCTTGTTAACCGATTATTAACTGTTAACCGACCAGATTTGTGCCTCGCATGCAGCGGTTCGCCAGCTGCAGTGTATGGAGCACAACAGACAACTGAGTCCCCAGTTCACCATCAGGAGAGCTACTAGCACCCACGGTGCTGTGTGTAGTGTCGCGGACATGCAGCCACGTTCCTAGTAAAAGTATTCACCGCACATTTCATCTGCTAAACTGAATTAAACTGTAACTCTGTAATTTTTTTTTGAGTAAATCAACTTCCCAGTACGAACACTTGATTAGCCCTTATTTAAATCATTAGGTCCTAAAAGTTGTAAAATGCACTAATAGCCGAATCCAGAGTTATTTCCCTTCCATTTTGGCTTCATACGCCACTGAGCAACTCTCATAGGAATGAACGGGAGCCCGCCTCCAAAGCTGTATCCAGTTCTCTTAATACATCCATGGTGTAAATCGGCTGGAGGAGAGCTAGTTAACGTTAGCTGTTAGCAGTCGATAAACAGCACAGACCTGCACGGAGCTAACTGCTAACGTTAACTAGCTCTCGTCCTGACGATTTCCACAAGGATTTGATATTCACAAAGTAGTATTATCACGTTGACGCATCAATTGTGTGTTTCCTGCTTCCCCAAACACATTTTCTATCGTCCCCGGGATGACGGGATGACGTTAGTCTCGAACCCTGACGGTACTTACGGTACCTGCGGTACTGTAGAAAAACAAGTAACGTCATGTTTTCAGAATTAGGCATTGACTTGGTACCAAAGTATCGGTTCTCGTGACATCCCTAACAGTAATCGACATCTTAGGCAAAACCCTAAATATTAGGTAATTTAAGACAAATCAAAACAATCTAAAATAATTTAAGAGCATGAGGAATAATGGAATGTTGATGTCTTTTGCTCTGGCTCGTGGGCACTACAATTTCCCTGTTCCCACAGTGACGGAATAAGTGGGTGTTGAGGCTGCAGGGGGGATGAACTGTTTGTGCTCTTATTACTTAACACTCAAATTGACCAATGTGCCAGTATCTGCAACATGTGTTTTCTTTACGAAAGGAAGGTAAAAAAACAACAACACCATTTTACCAAGACAAAGAGATCCATGCTTTATTACAAGGGGATTTATTAAATTTTTGAGCAAAAGCAAGCCATTCTTGCCATGGTTGTATTATGCATTTTACCGTCCATAGCTGGGAATATACTGTACAGCATGGCTCTTCTTTTGTGGTTCAGCATGTTGCCACTAGAGCTCACTCTTAAGCAGAACAATACACTTGGTGAGTGTAATCTTTATCTTTCCAGTCTGTAAAACAGTACTACACCCCGTTTGCTTTACATATTTGCTTACACACAGAGAAGCATTTATAATTGTGGGAACATAATGCCTCCCGACTATATTTGGATCCATTTAATAGCCCTCCCGCTACTTAATGTATCTATTAGGTTCAGTGCTTTGTAACCCTTTACACTGTGTTTGACTGCAGTGTTTTCCCTCCCCAAGCAGAAACCTTCAGATTATTTCTGTAACCTTTCATGAAAAGTTGAAACCCCCCAAAGTTGTTTTTGTTTTCTCTATCGTCTTCCCAAAGCTAGTCCAATACGCCTGAGTCACGTCCCCGCAAATGACTTACTAAGCCTCTCAAGTTTAATTCTTTGAGTTGCACTTGAAGCATAGAAAATCTTTGCTTTCTCAATACAGTCATGCTGATCCAAGACAATGAATATATTAAAAGTATTATAAAGCTATACCGATCTCCAGGACACGCTTGTGTATACAGGTGTGTGTGTTTGTGAATTCAGCTGCAGTCTTTGGAGTTGGACAGCAGGACACCACGGGAAACGGAACAAAGACAAGCAAGCCTCGACACTTCTGAGCCAGAAAGAGACGCTGACAAGTGTTCACTTTAGCTGTCACAAGACCCTGGGAAGCAATCCCTTGTTACAAGGCGGCGGCAAGTTCAGGCAACAAAAGACAGGTAAATTGACAGGACAGTGGATGGAGAATGAGTTGAAAGCGGTTTACAGAGAGTTGGAGAACACCCCAGGGGAGAGTGTGGGTAGCGGGTAGCAGGAGAGGAAGAGGGTGAGAGATAGACTTAGAGAGGAGTAATAATGAAGAATGAGAGCAGGTGGGAGGGAGCTGTCAAAGCAGAAAGAAAGTGATCAAGTAGGTGTGCGGCTCCGAGGGAGGTATGGGAATGAAGGGACAAGGCTGGTGAGAAAAAAGGCGAGGAGCAACTGTTTTAATAACTTCAACTTACCACAGGTCAATGGAGACGAGTTCTCCCCAAACACACAGGTGCCTTAATAAAAGCTTCGCACATCACATTCAATAACTCACCATGAAAAAAACAATGAGAGCCGCTAAGGCTGTGACAGACATATGAACCAACATATGGATCCACCCACCTCTCTAAGGGCTGGCGTTACAGTCATCAAGAGGGGCAAAAGAAGAAATCAATACCAAACAATGGCGAAGCGACTTTATTAGTTCTTATTAGACCGGGTTAATGAATCCCACCGCACATTCGAAACGCAGGGACATGAGCCGGTGCATGGATTTCCCTCCCTTCTGCCTTTCCATCACTACACCTGAGTGTTTTTCATCTCATCATTCACGTTGACTACCACCACCGTCACCATCCTCTATCACTCCCGAGTGAGTAAAGCTCTGTGTTGGACGTAGGCTTTAACGGCACACGTTTTTTTTCCGCTATGAGCTGCTTGCGTACATGGTGACATATCATGGTAACCACTGGCAGTAAGGGCTTAGAGGCTGTCAATCACAAGACAAAAATATTCTTGCAGAGATCAGTGTGTTCATCCTGACTCTATTTTTAAAGGGAAAAGCAGAAATACATCAGTAGAAGCAGCAAATACAGGAATTTCTAAAGATGAACTTACTCTCTACCTGTTGCTCTTGTTGACAAACCACATGGTTTACCCCGGTGATTTGACACCTTTACTCAGGGGTGGCGCCGCTTTTTAAATTAGCAGCCTACACAAGCCCCCTTGCTGTTGTGGTCTGGTGACTTCTGGGTAATGTAGTGCCACGGGGAGCCAGAAAAAAACCTTGCTCGATGAGGGGGTTGGTGTCAGGTTCAAACATGCAACTACCCTCCCCCCACCTCCCACTCACAGTTCTGACTATTACATCAAGTCACCTTTAATTAAAGATGAAAAGCCTTGACTGAACTTCCGCCATGGCTTAGTATGACCTTGAAATCTGTTCAGCAGGCCAGATCGTGATGAGCCCTGCTGGCAGGATCAGTCCCTGTGTTTAAAAATGTGGTTTCAGATTTGTTTCAAAGAGTCACAGTTGGGGGATAACACACTATTTTTGTAAAGCAGTAAGTAATAACTGTTTTTTTTTTCCTGGGAAATGGAAGTGAAAAATGGCCTAATTTTCTAGGCCACAGTGGTGCTGTCACAGTCAGCATTCTGGGTAATATATGTTACAATTAACATTCTCACAACGCATGATGCAGCCTGGATAAGATTTTTAAAAATGAAATGTCATTTCTATTATGACTACATTTATATATAGTAAATTATTAAATGATCTTTCCAAAGCCATCCTAAGAAAAACATATACTCATTACTAAAAAAAATTTCAGAAAAAAGGTGAAATAAATGAAAAAACATGTGTCTTTAGGTTTAATTAAAGGCATTTGTTTTTAGGGATTCTGTTATTCTACAGTATTGTTGTTTGTAGTGTTATTTGTTATTGAATAAGAAATATTTTCCTAAAGGCTTAGTGTATTTTATGCATGTTTGTAATCCCTAGAGGATTAAAAAAAAAAAAATTAATATGACAATCCCAAAATTAAAAACCAAATACCTACCAAATGAAGGAATAACCAAATAGCCGAATAATCCAGCCCGAATACCAGGATCTGAAATGATCTTTTTTTTTACTGCCTGCCACTGTGGCAAGTATTTTTTTTTGTCTGCCACTCATTTTAGATCTTAAGTGATTTAAAAAAAGAAAATATGCATGGTAAATTCCATAGTTCGAATTACACCATAGCTTCTGGGGGAAGGAGGGTACTGTACACAGTACTGTACTTTAGTTTGCTATTGTCTTCTAAAGTGGTTATTTGCATAAAAACACACAATTCAAATGATTATGATTATTTAAACATTTGCTTTGATTAAAAAAAATCTTGGCATCTGTAGTTTTAATGATGTATTATAAGCTGCTTACAGCTAGTATTAGGATGTTTTTTTTTCCTTCTCTATTATCTATTTTATATTGCTGTGAAAACATCTCCTTCAAACAACAGGATTTATTCAAGTTTGTTGTCAAAAACTTAATTTTACGAGATTACATTTGAACACTTCATGATAAAGTTAGAATTTACCTACACCCAATCGTAATTTTTACTGAGCAGAGCTTGAATGCCTCATAATGTAACCCAATGGCACCTCCGTTAACGTTAGTTGCTCCATTATTTAACCAAGCAGGACTGTGCTGCCCACCGGTTGCCAACAGGTAAAGTTACTAACTCTCCTCCTGTTGATTTCAACACATATTTGTTGTTAACAGTGTAGCATTTTCACACATTATCAGGCTCCGGGACCCAAACAAACTGAAACATGATACAGCGTGCACATTGTGCCTCAGGCCAAAGTGGTGGATGGCCTGAGGATTTTATCCGCCACTGCCAGAAATTTGCTAATTTCAGACCCTGCCGAATACTCATACCTCACTGAAACTGAAAAAAAGAGCAGAAATTATGAATATATTTTGTGTTGTATTATTTTTGATGGTAGTCGTTGTTTATGTTTTCAAATGAGTGTTGAGAGTAACAACATGAAAAGAATAAAAAAACCTCCCATGTTGTTTCTTCCTATCTGCCCCTGACAGTCAGCTTGAGGTTAGACGGCTGCTTACAGTAAATGTTTCTAATTATAATGTGATGATTAAAGTCATAACTGTAAAGAGAAAGCAATATTCTAACCAATTAATACTTATGATGAGAAATTAAAGTAGTATCTCTTATTCCATTGCTACTTAGTTTTTTTTGTGAGGTGACCTAACCCTCCGTCTTACAATAACACATAATTACAGTGTTCCTTAATGTAACTGCAAGGTTTAACTTTACATAGTGTGATGTCGCTGTGATGATGTTGGATTTCTGTCATATTAATAAGAGCTTAGGTCACACAACAGGCTTTAATTAAAGCACGGTTTTAATTAAAGCAACACTTTCACCCACAACCTGTTATTATGTCACTCTCGCCTCACATGAGTGCTTTACTTTGTACAACTCTAACAGAACATCTTTGTCCACACGCACGCACCTGTTCCTTCATTATCCTCATCTGGAACGTTTCTTGTAAAGTGATCACACCATCAAACTAAACAACAGTTTGATCTCTCAAGCATTCAGCAACACTAATTGTGGATATATTTAATTTACCTCACATGATTTGTACGTATATCGTTGTCAATCTCAGCCTGCTCAGAAGGTGATGCTTAGGCTGAATACCTGGAGCCTTCAGCAGAGCTGGTAGTGTCGTTGGATATGATTGGTCAAGCAAATGTGTTGTGAAATCAGTAAACATGAGCCGTCCTCATTAGCAGGCTGCACCGCTACAATCAGCATTTTTAAATGCCACTGCAGGAAAATAATGGAAATGGGAAGTGTGGCAAGCAGCTGGCATGGGGATAGTTTTTTTTTGTGGATGCCATTATTATATTGTTTGTTACAGTATATACAGTGCATACCTGCACTCACAAACACACACAAAAGACAGGTTTGACCGATTTATGCCATATTTTTACATAGACAAAACAACAAAGCTGACATACGGACAGAAAGATAAAATACACATAATATATCAATTGTGTTAATGCGTTAAAGAAATTAGTGGCGTTAAAACTAATTTGCGTTAATACGTTATTATCACGTTAAATTTGACAACCCTAGAAATAACATAAAAGGATAGTGGAAGTTTATTCCATTCAATTGCAGCTGTATATAAAAAGGTATTTTTGCCCATTAAAGGATACAATCTGCTGAGCTGCCTCTTGTTGCATATTGTTGTGATTGTCTCTGAAGCAATTAGAGACTACTGTGACTATATTAGTCCAACAGCTTAATACTATGTAGTAACAAGAAAACTTTGTTACCATAAGTATTGTACATTACTCTTCACTATTTTAGTTTTTTAAGTGGCACCAAAAATGTATTGAAAAGCAAAAGATAATAAGATGGTTTAAAAGTATATAATAAGACACTGTAATAAATCAACAGAGTCCACCTTACGTTTCTTATTGAACACCTTATTTATTCATTTCTCCATTTCAACAAAGCAGTGTCAACGGTACAAACAATATCAATGACAGAAAAATATAATATTAGACAGTTGCCGCATATTCATACATATTGAGGGTAACCTAAAGTTGATTTCTATATTTTAATGACAGAACAAGCCTGTCATAAATATGCGGGTACCGCAAAACTACAGGGATCAAGGCAGAAATATTAATAATATGAAAATGAAACCAACAACAACAATATAATGTGATAAAAGGGAGCAGCTGTGTCTCAGGAGGTAGAGTGGGTCGGCCGCTAATTGGAAGATTGGCATGTTGAAGTGACCTTGGGCAAGATACTGAACCTCGAATTGCTCCTGAAGGCCTTCGGTGTGTGAGTGTGTGAATGAGCACAAGTTTATATTAGGGATTGGTGAAAAAAAAAACGATTTACCTATGTAATAAGATTTTTTCTTTTACGATTTTGTAATTGATTTTTTTAATACCCGTATCAATTTAATTGCTTTATTTCAGTCTATGCAGAGGTAGAAGGAAGTTACAGCTTTTATTGTTGTAGTCTGTAGTAATGTGACATCATATTTGTTTCAATGAAAACAAAGCTGTCGTAGCAAGAAAGCTGAAAACAGCGGAGGCTCCACATGGATACGACCTGCACCCTCACATCTTAAATTCAAAGTGGTAAACAATACACATTCAGTAAAGTATGGAAACACTTTGGGTTTCACACATTACCAGGAAAAGCAGAGCTAGACATCATGGCTAGAGCTGCATGCTAATTCTGTCATGGACAGGAAACGTTATCGTATTGTGGTAACGTGCAGTCAAGCCAACCGTCGCTCTCATCTCCGTGGTCAATTCAGCCGACGCTACAACTGTAGAGCACCCATATACTGACATTTATGTTCAATGCATTCAAACGGCCCCGATGGAGCTGACCGTGGATGTATAAAGAGAACGGAGCTGACAGGAAGAGCTAGCGATGCACTTGGCGAAGTTAGCGGAAGTATACACGTGTGACTGTCTGGTTTTCACGTGTTAACAAAGGGAACTCTATATACAAATTACATATATGTAAATAAAATTAATTGGATTATATTCACCAGAAGTATAAAACATTACACGTCCCTTATGAATTAAAAAGAAAATAACGCTAATTTGTGAGGGAAATGTCTTGGAAAAAATGTAATAAATAATGCCTGACAATGACTGATTGTTGACTTCAGGACATCTCTGACTACATACATGCTGAAAATCAAACATTTTTACTTTATCAATTTAGATATTTTCCAAACTAAAAGTCCCTAGAAGTCTATGAGTCAGCTTTTTCTCATGGCCTAGTCTTAAAAAAGTTAACAAAAATTGCAATAAATCATAATATCAAATTGCAATATCAAATTGCAATACTTGTAGAATTGCAAAAAACTTAAAAATCACATTGAATCGTTACCCAAGCATCGTGATAGTATCGAATCGGGAGATAAGCGTATCGTCCCAGCCCTACCAGAAATAAATACAATTTAAATAATCCAACAACAATATAATAAAAGGGATAAAAGTATACATGTGTTTAGCACTCAAAAACAAAATATTAGAATGTCTACGTAGAAATGACATTAGCAACAAAGATGCTGGAAAGGATAGATGCTCCACATAGTCAATGAAGGGAAAACCAGATTGTATTATATTTTTGAAGTGATCCATTTAAAGTGAATCTCAATTTCTCAATTTGAAGTCCCTTCATGACGTCTTTGATCCACTGTATGAAAGGAGGGCAGGAAGCCGAGTGTGTCTTTGTAAAAATGTGACCTGAGCTTTCACCTGAAAAGTGAGTGGAATGAGAGTTTTTCTTGTGTCTGTTGATGTTTTTGTAAATGTTACTAGTACACCCAAGTGTCCGTTGAATCAGACGGCATATGTGTGTGTGGGAGTCTGTTTCGTCTTGACTCGTGTTCATGCTGTTGTCAGGAGAAAAATGGAGTGAAAAGGACAAGTGAAAAGTTGAGAATGCATCATTACTCACAACACCTTGTTGTGTTATTGGTCTCTGTGATAGCACGACCACCTACGGTATGCATTGCTCCGTGTTTATCCACGAGTGGCTGAGCTAATAAAAGAGAACAGGCTGATCTACTGAAGGGATGGCATGGCTGATCAAAGGAGTGTGGAAACCCTGCTGATTTAATGAAATCGTAAAGTGGCTGGCCAAGCTAAACCACATTTGTTATTTTGTTTTTGTTTACCCTTGTTAGAGTAGTCTACAGTATTTGGGATTGAAATGAAGAACACAACAACTATAGCAGGTGTTGGCAATTAGGTTTATCTGGACCTTTTTGGAGTTATTTCACCGGTGCAGTGGAGACAAAGGTCTTGTTTTCTTTTGTGTGTTTTAAAATCATTGATGAAAAAGGGTTTGAATGATGTTGGAATTATTCTTGTCATATGGTACAATAGCTTCATAGCAGCTGCAAAAAACTCTACTGAGTGCTGACATGGGCAGAATAACCCTGCAGGGAAATTTCGCTGGAGGCAAGGTGGTATTTCTGCCCAATAGGGTTAGGGTTTACTTTTTTTCACATGACACTGGTGCTACAGATATTGAAAGTTTTGTAGAACAGTCCACAAAATTGAGTATAAAAGATCAAGTAAGTTGTGGAGCATACAAAAATACAGTTTAAAACGTAATTTTTTTTTTTTCATTTATTTCATTTTTTTTAAAATGAAGGAATATTGTATTGAAAAAATGCAGACATTGTTTAATATATAGGTCAGGGTTTTTTCCTAAATAAATAATTGAAGTAAAAAGTACTGGGGGAGCATGACCCCAAGATGATTGTACAACCTCCGCCTCATTTTGAGCCAGGAAAAACCCTGTAGGTTATTATTATTTATGCACATAGCATGGATGCGGGCAGTAAGGGTGCTGAGGGGGCTGCAGCACCTTCTAAAACCAGGTATTATAAAAACCAGCAATTGATAAAACGTTTAAACTTAGTGTTTAAACTATAGGCTAGTAGTGTTTGCACTTTCTTGCTGAGATACGATATTGGGATACAGTACAGACTATATGTGTGGTACACAAGTATTTGTATCCAGCCCAAGCAGGAAAAGTTAACACAGTGGTTTGTCCATTCTGGGCTACTGTAGAAACATGGCGACCGGCTCTGTGAAGAGGACCCTCTCCCTATGTAGATATAAACGGCTCATTCTAAGGTAACGAAAACACAATGATAATTATTTTCAGGTGATTATACATTAAAGAAAACATACTTAATAATTTGATATTCCATTTCTGCCAATAGATCCCCCGAAATGTTCCACACTGTTCCTTTAAATTTGACCATATGGCCTTTGTGGTGCATTACAAAAATATGGAGGTTATATCTACGTTGATACCATGATGTAGCTGAACTGTTTAAAGAAAAACTTTAAAATGTAAAATGACAGTTGTCAGGGCATAAAACCAATGATCTCTTGATCGTTACGAATCAAGACTCAATAGTCTAACAATGGCATAGCCATCAGTGCTGAAAAAAAACAAAAACAGTTTAAATTTAATTGAAACGTGACCTTGAAGTCAAATCAAATCCTGGTTTTGGAGAATCGTGACACCCCTTCTGGTTAATGGGCTTAAAGCACAAAATACACCATTTTGATTGTTCACTGGTTTACAGTACCATCATTTTCCTTCTTTATTTCACAGAACTCTGAGTTTTATTTGTGCAAATTTAAACATTACATGTTCTTTTGTTGCTTTATTAAAAGACCAAGCTTCTTTATGAGATCACAAATAAAGCAAGCTGTTTGTGGTTACACTTTTGTGGCCAAAGAATGACAACTCACCTCTTGGCATCAGTGTAGACAGAACAAGCAGCAGGAGAAACAACTACTAAGTAGCTCTAAGTACAGAAAAGTCAATATTTTATATTCAAGATTCAAGATTCAAGATGTTTATTGTCACGCTGGTTATACAAGTACAATCGTGTGAAATGCTTTTTGCTGGGAAGCTCCATTAGAAATAACAAGTTATATTACAATTATAAAAGGAAATACTTTGTACAAGGTATATGTATACTGTATATCGGATGTGTTCCAATGCTAGATAGTCAGGATTTGATTAAACCCTAACTTCAGGTACATACCACATTAAAAGGGAGATTTATGGCTTACTAGAAGAATGTCCTGAAACGTGATAGGCTGATGGACTGGCAACCTCCCTGAGATGAACCCTTCCTCAAGCCCAGTGCATGCTGGGACTGGCCCCAACCCCCCCGTGACCCTGTTTAAGTGGGAACAGAGAATAAATGGAGGGATTGAACCACATGCCCTTTTAAAAATGCTTTTCGATTGCAATCGTGCCTTGCAAAAGAAGGTGCATATTTCGTGCATATTTCACCTGAATGCAAAATAGGTCCAAATTGTGTCTCACATAGACCAACAAAATTTTGTTTCTGCTCTGGGTTTGAAATAAAATGACCAACACTGGGATGTACTGGGACTTTCTGTAAAATGTCACCTCTAGTTTTTAATTTTAACTTTAATTAAAGTCTTGTTTTTTGACCTTGCCAGGAACCCGTTCTCCTTTAGCGTAACAATATCTTCTCAGTGTTCCCTTCAGTGAAATAGGAGGGTGTCTGTGATCTGTACCTTTTTTACAAATGTATGTGTGAATGCAGAATATTTTTTCTGTCTTCACAGCTTGAACGCCTCACGATTTAGTTCTTAGTGTTGTCATCGAGGTGATGCTGTCAAACCAAAAGTCACAGTTTACCGCGTCAGTTGACTGAATCAAACAAAAGAGGACGTGGGCGAGGATCGCAATTCATCCAAGCTATTCAAAAGGTTTGTAATCATCCTTGGCTGTGATTTTCACTTTAATGTCATTAGAGTTTACGAAGCAGCTGAATGCCACAGTGCAAAAGAATGGCGTGTCCTTGGTGTTGCCTGACAACCAGAGCTGTTTTGTACTAATTGAATTGCTATTCTTTTCAGTGGTGAGGCTCACAGCTTTCATGGCTCACTCAGCTAAAGGCCTCGAGACATGCAGGTGTGACTGCAAAAATCTCACAGCATACATTTTTGTCTGTTTCATAATGATACAGTCATTTCAATCTCACATACATAATTTAGTTTAATATACTACTTTCAGTTTTTAAGAGCATATTAAAGGGAACAGTTTAAAATTTTTTAATTATATGTTCCAAAATATGAAATCAATTTAGCAAAATGTAGAATAAAAGTATCACTAATGTAGGGCTGCACCTAACGATTATTTTTTATTCAATTAATCTAACAATTATTTATTCTTTTAGTGGAAAAAATTAGAATGACTTGAATTAGCCATTATTCTAAAGGTTCTTTTTTTATTGCCCGATTTAATATAACAATTGATTTACCCCAAATAAATATAATAAAAAATTGACTGATTAATGTTTCAATATTTTATTCAGTCATTACAAGATAATAGACCCTATTTGTCAGAAAAATACTGTACCTCAAATTCAAAAGGATTGCTGTGACATGTAGATTAATTTAATCACTGTATGTCATTGCAACCCTTTCTGTCAATTCACAAATGTATTAATAATAACAAGTCTATCATCAGTGACACATTATGTTTTTTAAATGTCACTTTGCCTGACATTGAACTGCTCCACATTCCCAAGCCAGCTTTTCATAAACACAACTCAATGTGTTCACAACTACTCAACCAAACCCAAGAAGCTAGTGTTGTTGAGATATTTGAGAGATAACTTAAGTAGTAAATGTCATGATGAAAGGCTTCATATACTGTAGAGTGCTGCTATTATCAGCAATCTGACCTCCCCCTATAAACGCCTTTCTATTTTCAGTTTGAGCCCACTCACTGTCTTGGCAATGCACTGAAACAGAGGCTCTGAGATATCACATATCGCATCGCTATCCAGTCTGCTGTGACACCAACACGCTGCTGCATCACTCAGAGATGCACACGAGCTGGAAAGGCCAGAATATTCTCAGAGTGACAGTGCCACAAATTAACCAGCAGAATTGGATTTAAAATTAAGCGTTAAGACACCTTAAACACACATGGATCACATTTATAATCCTACTAATAATTCTTCCCTCACATACATTTAAGTCTTTATGTTGTGCAGCATTGCAGTATTTTATTATTTCATGTTGTACACAGGTAGCATCTGAAAGATTAATACATACAAGTGTGCATAAACATGGGCACCAGTAGTTGTTTGGGACTTCCTCCTGATCTTCTGTCCTTCTGACTTCTCTCTGTCTGCGGGGATGTGGGATTATTTGGCAAACACACAGCAATCAGCAGTGATGATGACACCTTTGAAAAGACTTGCAAATATCATTCTTTATCCTGGCATTGACATCGAAACTGTTTAAACTGAATTTATCGTAGGCGTTGCAGAGTGTGGCGTCAATGCATTCTGTCTTTGAATGAACCAGAGAAGAGGGTGTGCAGTTGGTGATAAAACATATTGTATTCCTCTCCAGCTCACCACTCAGCAAGTGGCTCCCAGGAGGAATCTCACCTTGTCTCCTTGCAAACTTCTAAACCCCGGCTGGAATCTGTGGCGTCGCATGGATTTGTTTCCATGGCGTTCGATCGCCCCATGTGGATATGTTTCCATGGTTTTTGATTTCCCCATGAGAGTCTGCCCCCGTGGATCTCCACCAGTGTATTTTAACTCGTCTCCACTGTGTTTAGTCGTATCACATTGATTCCCTAAGAACTGGAGCATGACTCGTGGTTGCAGTAGTGGATGATATGTGACAGTTTAGTTGGCAGGTGGGCTAAACTACACTCGGACTTGTAGGTTTATTGTATTTACATAGAATGTTGTTAAAAAGATATTAGAGAAGGCAATTTATCATGAAATCCTATTTTACAGTTTGTTTTAAACTTAAAGCCCCCCTCCAGCCAGTGTTACTTCCTGTTCTTTAGTTAACGTTCTTTCTTCAAACAGAGAATGGGGGTGTGGTTGATAGTCATATGTAATTCATTACCATGGCAACCAGGTTGCATCGTTTTTCAACCCAGTTTTGTTGAAACAAGCGTAGATGAATTTACCGTTTATCAGACCACAAATGAGACTCTCTCACTCGTTCTCTTCTTTACCGTCTCCTCCTGGTGAGGCGTATGACTTGCAGCTTCTACCATGGTCATTTGTCATATTCCCATTTTAGCAACAACCTTCTTTTTTGCATAAAAAGAAAAAAAAAGAAAAGGCAAACAGTGTGGTTAATCAACTTAGTCAGGAAATGACTCAAATAAATATGAAATATCATTGAAATGCCAAAATACACTGCGCTTTAAGCAGAACAATATTATATAACTGAAGACTTTTTGACAGACATAGTAGGTAAAGAATAGATTTAACTGAATGTTTACATATAAATACCACTGTCTGCTCCATCAGGTGTTTCAAAACAGACATTTAATGAAAAGTTTATTGTGACCACAGCTAAATAAAATAAAATGAGTAGACAGAATAAAAAGAATAAGAGATATTAGTACACAAAGACATTTCATTTTAAAGTTTAAAAATGTGCCTTTGACTAGAAACAGGCAAAAAACAAAAAAACAAAAACACTGTACACTTTCTGCTCAGCACCAAACAGCAACCAGACAGAATGTATGACCAGCCGGTGAACATAGTGGAGCATTTAGTAGCTAAAGAGCCATAAACAGAGTTAAAGGGGGAATCAATACTGCACTTACCTTTTGTCAAGTGTGAATAAGCAACTGTAAGCTAACAAGTTTCCCTAAAATGTTATAGTATATATATATAGCAGCTTGTTTCCACTGCTCAGAGTGCCCCAAAAGTCAGTTCATGCAGGTTTAAAGAATAATAAACTAAAGGAATAATGTTACATATTAGTTTTCATCTCACCTTATTTTTTTTCATTTCATCATATAATAAAGTGCGGCAAAGATTAGCTGAAGTTGATCAAAATGAAAACGTTTTTTCCGGGTCTATTTAATCCTCAAGCAAAATTGCCAAACATTCTGTTTCCAGCTTTTCAAATGTGAGAATTTATAGCTTTTCTCTGTTTTCTCTGTCATTGTAGATTAAACAAAACTTAGTTTGTTCTATTCAATCAACAATTTACATCATCACCCAAATTCTTTAATATGCATGTGTTGCGCACATTTCAATTTATTTTTTGTCAGATGGGTTATGAAGATTTTTAATACCGGTTTGTGCATCTAGGATGTCATTTGTCACTCTGCAACATTGCTATTATAAAACATCTTAATGTCAGGTGAAGCATCCTTTGTTGTTAAATATTTAAAGATAATACAAAAAGACTTCCAGGCAGATTTGTAATTCAAATTGGACCTTGAGGATGCGTTTTTTTATCTCCAGCTTCCTTTGGTGGGGCTGTAAGGCAAACACATAAAATTGTAATATCTTGTATAACTTTATGACATCAAGTAGTGAAAGTTGTACTCCATGTCACCATGTGCAAGCCTCTGTGTCCACATGCGGAAAGTGTGCAAGGATGTGTTTGTCTCTGTCTTTGTGGTGTGGTTGTGTTTTTGGTATTTTTACATTACATAACCCTGAATCCCAATTACTCTGAAGCTCTTTTGGCTGCTGAAAAACCTCCGCCTTTGGTCCCAGGTTAGTTCACTCTCATGTTTTATTAATGCGTTGTTGTTATTTGTTGTTTTCCTTGCTGGTTCCCCCCTGCGTCAGTGACGAACACAACGCACCCCCTGCACAACAAACCTCAAACAAGACAACTGCTTGCATTCATAGGACAGATGAGGGCACATTGGAGTGATAAAGCTGGTATCATTCATGTTGTTAATTGCAGTAATATATTGCACAGTTATTGTGATTTATTTTAAGTGTGTGACTTCTTAAGTTTCACTCATCCTGGTTGAGTCAAAGCCACTGGAAGTGATGATATTGACACTATATTTCTTTGCTGGCGTGACCAGAGGCATTATATTTTCGGGTTGTCCGTCCGTCCCATTCTTGTGAACGCGATACCTCAGGAACCCCTGGAGGGAATTTCTTCAAATTTGGCACAAACGTCCACTTGGACTCAAGGATGAACTGATTTGGTGGTCAAAGGTCACTGTGACCTCACAAAACATGTTTTTGGCCATAACTAAGAATTCATATGCTAATTATGACAATTTCACACAAATGTCTAATAGTAGAGTTGTTCAGATACCGATACCGATACCAGTATCGGAAATGCGTCACATACTGCACAAAATTTTGGATCGGGTATCGACGTGTACGTCAGTCTATGCACTGATCCGATACCAGGGTTTCTGCCAGTGTATTGCAAGCCCATTGGCCGGTAACACCGGTGTTACCGATTACACCAGAAGAAATTTTACAAGAAAAGATGATGCTCAATATCTGTAGAGCGCTTAACTTGATCGATAACGTTGGATGGCTGTGTGTCTGGCCTCTCTGGTCGAGCTTTCGCTGCGGAGCTGCAGGTTTCCAACCGGCGCAGCACACCGGTTGTGACCGCTCCATCCTCCTTGACAGCGATTGCCTCATTAAAGTTATGGTTCCCTTATAGCATAGGGTTTAAAGCCGAAATATTGCCAAATAGGAGCTTTTGCTTTTCGCTTTGGCACCAAATCCTCCGCCATCGTCTTGTGGGTCAACTCTCTCTCGTCCCGTGTGAAATCTGACTCCTGCTGCTCTGAGCTGAGACTCTGTACGTAGCAGACACTTTCACTTTCAGATCGTAGCATCCGTCGTCCCACTATGTATTGATAACACACCGCTGATACACTAAAATTAACTAAATGGATTTGATTTCTGGGCAAGTAATGTAATCGCTGTATGTCCGAACACCGGTAACACATACTACCGTGGCAAGCCTTATCAGAATCTGAGATTAGTTCACAAAGGAGAGATAATATACATACAAACTATATATTTTAAAGCTACAGAGAAGCTTTTCAGGAATTCACTGAAGCATATCATCTTCATAAAAATGCAGATCCATGAAGACGGGAGATACGAAGACCTCCTGAGACAATCTGAAGATCATGATGGTGATTAAGGAGGTGAAGAGTTTCACAATATTCAGTCTGAAAGGTAGACTGACAGATATCATCTGTGGGATTTACGGATCAGCATCCAACAACAGATGTTTTTGTGAATGAGAGAAGCTTTTTGAGTGGGTGAAAACGGGAAATGCCTTAAAAATTGAATTCAGTAGAAAACTGTCAGAAAATTGAATAAAGGAAAGAGTTGGAGAAAGATTGGAGGTTGAAGAACTCACCTGCAGAGCGACTGAAGAGGAAATGTGAAAGAATGCATCCTCCACCCTGAGCTTCATTAGCAACACACTAGCTGGTGATTCCTTTCAGGTTTTCCTGGAGTTGATTCAGAGCAAACAGACGGCTTCCCCACAGTTTTCTTCACAACTTTACCACCTTTGTCAAAGTTGTAATTGTATTTCTGGTACATCTCACTGTTGGAGAACTTGACAGTGTGTGAAAAGTTACAGCTTTCAGTTATGACATTTTGAAATGTTCCTGTACATGTCACTCTCCTCGCTAAAGCATGCTCTAGAAATAGACAATAAAAGAACATCACTTGTTTTTTAACGTCATGTTAAATAAGATGGTGTTAATGTCTTTGCCCCTAGTACACATAGTCGGTGCATGTCCTTCAAAAAGATTATATATGACTGTTTAGAACTTGGATTAAACTGTAAGCAGAAAAGTTTCATTAAATCACAAAGAAGAACTATCAAGGTTAAGAAATAAGTGACGTTAAAATTGTTTTAACGTCACTTATTTCTTTAACGCATTAACGCAATCGATCTTTCTGAGGTTGTAGCAGGGTGAGTTTTAAAGCTAGAGTGAAGATACTGGTATCATATGAAACTAAAAAACTTATACTAAATAAATTATGTGGTATATTTTCAGGTCTTGCACCGGATAGTGGGGCCCCTAATTGTAAACAGATGTGTGAGAAGCATACATGGAGACCTAGGGTCAGAGGATATGGCCAGGGGCTGAAAGATAAGCATTTAGGACAAAGGAGCCATACAGGGTCATATCCTCAGAGCAGATGCTGCATGACATGACCCCGTTATAAGGAGGTGCGAGAGCCCCGAAGTGCAGGACTTTCAGATTTGACTTGAGACCTCCGGACGCTCTAGACGTTCGTTATGACATTTGTTGCTTGTTTGTAATAAACTCTATTATACCAGCAAGAACAGTGTCCGCGGAGCATCCTTTCTCATCACTTCAACAGCACTGTCGCAGGCAAGATACTACAATTACTAATAAACTAAATACTAGCTTGTCACGAAGGAGGTTAAATCTCGATCCGAACTTGCGCTACATTTTGGGGGCAGCAACGTACATGAAACCTGCCTTGGCGGAGTTTGCGCTCCCAGAGCACTTCTAGTTGTCATTGTTTTGTGTTGTTTATGTATTTCAATTAATAAATATATACATACATTTGCATAGAGCAAGCATATTTGCCCACTCCCATGTTGATAAGAGTATGAAATACTTGACAATTCTCCCTTTAACGTAGATTTTGAACAGATAAACAATGTGTGATTAATTTGCGATTAATCACGATTATCATGGACGATCATGCGATTACTCATGATTAAGTATTTTGATCGATTGACAGCCCTACTACAAAGTGTATCATATTATTATATTGGGTATTACTGTGATTATTCATGTATCATCAATTTGCAGCCATTAAGTTTGAGATGTTCAAACTTAACATCACATGATTGATATAGTGTCAATATAAGAATACAATTAATTGTTATTAATAAATGTTTGGCGATCAATTAATTCATCATTTGCAAAAAGGCAAAACATTTAGCAGTTTTACCTTCTTAAATGTGAAGATTTGCTGCTCTCACTTTAGAAACAAAATATTTTAAGAAAATTATGTGTACCTCAAAAAGTTGCATTAAAAAAAGTTATACAGATAAAGCAACACCACAACAAAACAAAAATATATATAAAATAAATAATATATGCATGCACAAACAACTATATATGCATACACTCACAAATAATGAGGTCTGGATGATACCTTTTTATTCAAATAAATGTGTTTGTCCGTAGTAAAGTCATCCCTTTGGTCGACGATTACTTGAATACAAAACATGTCAATTCACAATTTAAGCAGACTATTGAAATCTAATTCCACTGAAACCACATGTTGTGGGTTTGGATTCAACCTCCCACTGGGTCTATTCTGGTGTGTAACTGTAACATCCAGGCTCTCTGAGCGAGGGTGTGACAGCAGAGTGACGGAAAAAGCTAATTGGTCCAACTGATGTGTCAGCGCAGTGCTAGGCTCAGCCGAGAAGTGGCGAATAGGTAGCAGCTTCTGCCAGCCTCTTACACCTGCACTGCTGGACCGATAATGGGAACCGCCATTCCGCAAGTCAAATGCAGTTCAGTGAGGCTGAATAAATCTGCGGAGCTGTTGTGGTTGAGATTGTCTCATGAGCTCCAGACGGACATATTAGGCCAGATAGCAGGGCAGTCGAGGGTTAGGGAATTATGATGGCATATAGAGGTGTAAAATGCACCTCAGAGGTCTTGAGTTCACAACTTTTCTGTTTTTGAAATCTTTGCTCTTTTCAGAAAAAGTCCTGCTTCACATTCTGGATGCATCTGTGTCTGCACACTGGGGCTGAGGGATAGACACAATATATATGCTTAACCTCAGTAAAAAACAAAAACAATCCACAATACGGAATAGGGAAATGTCAGTATGCATTGACATTTCTTGACAGAGTGCACACAGAAAAGTATATAAGAAAGTATATATGGTAGTTCTAAATTGAAAAGCACAGCAGGGTTGGTTGAGTTATCTATAAGGCTGGATTACCAACAAGTCAAAGTGTGCAACTATCCTGGAGCAACAGACCCCCAGCGGCCCCGAAAGCCCTAGGTTCACTGTGTGTCAATATCTTTTTGGTAATTTGATTAATTGCAAATTGCACCCAGTGGGCATCCTCCGAGTCTGAAAAGTGAAGCCAATGCTGAAGTGCCTTAAACCTGCATTCTTTCTAATAGCCAGCAGGGGGCGACTCCTCTGGTTGCAAAAAGAAGTCTGATTGTATAGAAGTCTGAGAAAATGAGCCTACTTCTCACTTGATTTATTACCTCAGTAAACATTGTAAACATGAGTTTATGGTCTCAATCGCTAGTTTCAAGTCTTCTTCAATACAGCATGATGTTCATTTAGTAAATTATGGTCCCGTTTAGAGTCAAATAGACCATAAAGCAGGGTATGCTTTAGGGTGGGACTACCTTGTTATCGACAGGTCGCTACCACGGCGTTGTCCGGTCTGGGAGTTGTCCGTGTTTTCGTCTTACAACTATGACCTCTTCACAGTTTAGTTCATGAAAGTCTGTTGTATTGGTCGCTTAAAAATATCTTATTCAGCGTTCGGTTGTATTTAGCTCCACCCTCTCGTGTCACTTCTGGAGTCTGCAGACAAACAAAATGTCGACAGCCAAAAAAGCCAAACTCGAGGCTTTGAAACGGCAGTCCACAAACCAATGGGTGACGTCACGGTGAATACGTCCACTTCTCTGATACAGTCTATGATTACACCACTAAAGTACAGTATGAAATGAGGCAGGTCCAGCATTATTACCAAAACATGTTGCCCTGGCTTATAGAGGGCCACTCTCGCAAAATCTATTTAACACCTTCATCATTTATAATATAATTTCAATTTAATGGTTACCACCTTCACAAATTACCACAAACTCTTGCACATAAGACCTGAGGCCAGTAATTGAAGCAAAGGAGTATAATGAGGTTATTTGTGTATTTGATGAAGTTGCCACGTATAGCCTAGTCTGCTCACTCTGCTGTGTGTTCTGTACTGAATAGGAACTATTCTGACATACATGCCCGTCGTCTGCTGTTTGCCGTTGAGCAGCAGCTGGAAGGTAAGCCTGGCTCAAGGACAGCTCTGACTTTTCAAGAGACAGACAGTCAGAGGATTTGAACAGACACAGACAGCTTTAAAAGCCTGCTTCTCCAACCTTCACTGTAACCTTTGACCCCTAAATTCTTTTTATTATGAATCACACTGTAGAAAGCACTTTTAAAGTCTTGCTAAGTTTGTCGTATTTCGTGTTTACACCAAATATCTCCTTTATAAACCAGATCATAACAGCATATCTGATCTTCTGGGTCAATTCAGACAAAAGTATACTTATTTTTAGATGTGCGGTTGATCTTAACTTAAAACCTATTTCGTTTTTTCTTGTATTCTGACGTGTCCCAGATAGACTCTGCTTTAGCCTTGAATTTTTCTTGAGCCTGGTAACAATCTCTTTTTAAAGTATTTGTTATATAATCTCAGAAGACATGATAGACGTTTTTGTCCTTGAAGCCAGCACTGTTTTCCCCATTGGAATGAATGGATTCATTTAAAAAACAATACATATTAATAGCTTTAGAGGGACTGTGACTCAAAAACAAATCTCTTATGAATCTTCCCATACTGAAGACATATTTTCCCTGCATTTCACACTTCCTCCTGTTTTACATTTTCTTGGACAAAATATACGAAACAGATGACCCTTTCCTTCTTGTTCTTTTTCCCACTGTATCCTCTTCATCTTCTGCTCCAGCCACCTCCACCAGACATGTTTATTTATAACAACGCCTCTTGTGCAAGCAAGCTATTGGCGTGTTGAACACTGAGTAGTTGAGAAGCAGGAGACATCAGGCGCAGCAAAGCCTTAAAAAGCACAGTTTGTGGTAGCTCTTTAGATCCCACCCAACCACTGGAAGGCTTGGGTAATAGAGAACTGCCCAGCGGAGGCCTCCGGGGATGGGCCGTTGCCTGTGTGACTCATCTTCCGAGGCTGATCCCTTCCTGGTTGTTTCCATTAATAACCATCTGAACTCTAGTTTCTAATAGCTTCACACCCTCTACTTGGCCCAGAAAAGAAAAGCATCCATCTTAAATGCTGTAGCCAGGAGGCATGAGAATGAAGCATCCCTCTCTTTACAGTTTTATGCAAATTTCAAGACTGTTTAGTGTAAATATACCATAGCTACAGAACTTGTTTCTCACTTTTAGCTATGAAAAAAGACAGATGTGCTGCATCCATGGCAACATTTTATGTCAATAAAATAAAAACCATAAAGAATTGCATTTAGGTAGGGCAGGGCCATATGGCCAAAATCTTCTATAACAATATAGGAAATTTCATATCTCGATAACAATATATTTCACGATATAGCATGTTTTCTGGTAATAATTAAATAAATAGTCTATATGAAATAACTACATGGTAAAGCTTATTTTTGTAGGAGTATTTTTTCTCATTTTAAGAACTTAAGTGCTAAATAAATAACTATAGGCCTAGCCTTTATCATGATACAAATGATATTGAAAAATTAGGGCAAAGTTAACGCGATAATACCGTGTTAACGCAAATTCATTTTAACGCCCCTAATTTATTTCCTGCATTAACGCAATTTAGATTTTTCGGTTGTAGCAGGCTCAGTTTTAAAGCTAGAGTTAAGACAACATATGATATCATATGAAACTAAAAAACCTAAGGAATCCATTGGTACCAACCATGTCATACTAGCTTGTTGCAAAGGAGGTTAAATAATGCTCCAAACTCCAAATGTGAAAACTTGTATGGCCATTTTCAGTGGGTTCTATGGGTACCCACGAGTCTCCCCTTTACAGACATGCCCACTTTATGATAATCACATGCTGTTTGGGGCAAGTCATAGGCAAGTCAGCACACTGACACACTGACAGCTGTTGTTGCCTGTTGGGTTTGAGTTTGCCATGTTATGATTTGAGCATATTTTTTATGCTAAATGCAGTACCTGTGAGGGTTTCTGGACAATATTTGTTATTGATTTGTGTAAATATATAGAGACGTTTGAAAAAAGCAAAAATATTTGCCCACTCCTATGTTGACAAGAGTATTAAATACTTGACAAATCTCCCTTTAAGGTACATTTTGAACAGATAAAAAATGTGCGATTAATTTGCGATGGACCATCATGCGATTAATCACGATTAAATATTTGAATAGAATGACAGCCCTACTGTAAGTAAAATATATATGACAGACTTTTTTTATATCGTTTTGACGATATATATCATCATATTGCCCAGCCCTACATTTAGGGAAAACATACAGTATGTAAAACATGCATACCGTAGCACACACTGCAAACTGATGCGTAGTATTTGATGCACATACTGTACAATGTATAATAAGAAATAAAGTCAACATTCATGCACAGAATGCAAAATGGCTACAGGAGTATAACGACCTTATTCCTGCTCAAAATATGATTCACAAAATAAAATATGAGGAAAATATGATTCATAAGAACATTCTGTTCTGGAAAACCCAGCAGAGTGAATCCCACTTGTTTACATGGTCCAGTGTAAACAAAAACCCTCATTCAAGGTGCCATGAAAAAGCTGTTTTTCCCTTTTCTTTTTTTTTTGTATATTGTTTTGCTGCCAGTGTGAAACTGGAGGGAGAACAGCAAAGGAGGATTCCCACATTCGGTGATGATGCTCATGGTGTCTATTTATGTCTCTGTGTGGGCAAATTTGTTGTTTCCTTGTGTGGGCAAATTTGTTGATGCTTTGATGAAATATTACCAGTGTTACAGTTTTCAATCCCACTGGACCCTCTAATATAATCTCTAGATGTTTAATTATACTGAATGTAGGAAGTGCACAAAGAGCTTTTGGGAGGTTTGGCATTAAAAAAAACCTTGCTCAATGATATCTGCACATTCAATGAGTGTCATGACTATTCTCTTCAAAGAAAATCTATACTTTTATTATTATTATTATTTCTACTACAATTATTATTATAAATGGCTTTGAGAACTTTGGTGTTCAGCTTGGGTTTCAACTTTGTCGTCATGGCTAATATGTAAACTTTTAAGTTAACAAATATTACAGCCACAGCTAACGCAAAGCTGAGTGAGCTGTGAGCGTGGGTACCATACTGTATATAAGAAGTGGACATAGTCACCGTGACATCACCCATTGTTTTGTGGACTGACGTTTTGAAGCCTCGAGTTTGGCATTTTGGCTGTTGCCATCTTGGTTTTTGGTCGTCGCCGTCTTAGATTTTTGCAACCAGAAGTGACACGAGAGGGAGGAGCTAAGTACAACCGAACGCTGAATAAGGGATTTCCAGGTGACCAAAATGTCAAAATTAACTTCCATGATCTGAAAACACACTGTGAAAGGGTTAAAGTTGTAAGATGAAAACACGGACACACAGGAGAATACAAAAATAGACTTTACCATATGACTATTTCATATAGGCTATTTATTTATTGAATTACCAGAAAACATTCGATATCGTGATATATATCATTATCGTGATGTGAAATGATCTATATCGTGATAGAAGATTTTGGCCATATCGCCCAGCCCTAGTGAGAAGTAGGGTCATTTTCTCCTAGACTTCTATACAATCAGACTTCTTTTTGCAGCCAGAGGAGTCGCCCCCTGCTGGCCATTAGAAAGAATACAAGTTTAAGGTACTTCCACATTGGCTTCACTTCTCAGAACTGGAAGTTGCCCAATGATGAATACAGTAATGGGGTGAACCCATTTAATAAAGGTGAGAGAATGGTCAGTGTCTATATTCAATTTATATTAAGTCAGAGTTTTGAAGTCATTAATTGCAGTCTCAAATGGCTTCACATTATTTTGTAATAAGGTGAAATTGACAACTCTAACAGTTGGTGAGAACAATGGAAAACATTGAATCATGTTGTTGGCGTTCAACAAATACAACTTACTCAGCCATGGGTCATGATTGGTGCACTGACAAACCTTATTGTTTGAGCCAAGAGGAACAATGAGAAGTGTTATAACCGTGGGTCAGGAAGTTTGTTTCTCCCAGCTATTGCTTTTATATGATGCCAGATTACCAAGATGGAGAAAAATGAACTTCTGCTAGAGGCACAGTCAAGAAAATTTACATGAACTTTACACAAAGCTTGCTATTCTTCTATTCTCTTTTTTTTTTTTTAGACAAAATATATAAAAGGTGGTGGTGGGGTACGGTTTTGTGTTTTGTTCCCTCCCAGTGTGTCTTTACAATAATGCTGATTAAGGGGAACATAATATTATACAAAAGCAAGAATTAAAACATTACATTATTTAAAAGCAACACTAGTTAACTGCCAAAAAGGAAGAATAGAGTGTGACAATATGGGACCATGAAGGACATCAACACTATTCTTCAGCAGCCACACCCTCATATAGTAAATTCACCTGTACATACACATATTCTCACACCAACATGAGTGATATTCTCAAAGAGTAAGCAAGTCACATTGGTACTGGCATCCACTGAATATTAATAGAAAAACACATTTTTCCTAAGTCACGATTTTCAAAGAGCTGCCCATGCTGAGAGAGAGGAAGATGCCCAAAAGACCACTGGTGCAATTTATTTCCTTGAGGCGGCCTTGATTTTGAGCATTGCGTGTTGAATAGATTCTTTAATTTAGGAGATAAGAAATAAGGCGTCAGTGAGACTGTTCCATGCATTAGACGCATTGTAATGAGTTGTGAATAACTAATAACTAAGAAGTTGAATTTCTGCTAGGGGAAGATTGGGTGTCACCAAAATGCTCGGGGAGTAATCACTTGCATACAAAAAACAATAAATCTCTATACAAGCATCTTGACACTGACATTTCTGCATGTTAAGTTATATTTCAGTCTACATACATTAACCAGCATTCTCAAAGTCACTGACTAGGACTGGCTAGCTTGAGGCATGCTTGAGGCATGCTGAATGACTTATTTCTAAAGAACTTATGAGCACATCTCTGGTAAACACAATATTTAAAGTGGTGCTTTTGTGTGATTCTTTGTGGAGAAACTCAGTTTTACAGATCTGTTGATTAAATCAACTACTCGACTAGTCGACAAAATCGTATGACTGTCAGTTTCGGGACTGCCGTTTTGAAGCCTCCAGTTCGGCATTTTGGTCGACGCCATGACAGTTTTTTGCAACGGGAAGTGACACGAGAGGGTGGAGCTAAGTACAACTGAACGCTGAATGAGACATTTTCAGGCGACCAAAAAGGTTATAATTAACTTTCATGAACTGAACACACTGTGAAAGGGTTAAAGACAAAAAACACGGACAACTCCCAGACCAGACAATGTCATGGTAGCGACCTGTCAATCACAAGGTAGCCACGCCCTAAAGCATACCCTGCTTTATGGTCTATTTGACTCTAAACGGGACCATAATTTACTAAATGAACATCAAGCTGTATTAAAGAAGACTTGAAACTAGCGATTGAGACCATAAACTCATATTTACAATGTTTACTGAGGTAATAAATCAAGTGAGAAGTAGGGTCATTTTATCATAGACTTCTATACAATCAGACCCTTTTTTTGCAACCAGAGGAGTCGCCCCCGGCTAGCTTTTAGAAAGAATGCATGTTTAAGGCACCTTGTAACCTTTTTCAGGAATTTGTTCCAATTGGGCAAGTTTTAATTGCTCTTTCATGTCAGCTAGTATAGGTCATGTTTCATGCTGTTGAAGACGAAGACAAACATTTGCATTTTATGGGAATATCTGGGAAGACTGCGGAAACAGCTGATCAGTCGTGTGAGTTCAATTTTCGCTACGCCTTTTAGCAAAGGCGTTTCCAGAATCTATTTAGCACGTCAGCTCTTTTTAGACAAAGACAAAAACCACCTCGAGGGAGCGTAACGATCTCACAATTGAGGACGTTTTATTGAATTCTGTAGGCAGTCAATTGCTATTTTTAATTACAGTATTAATATGGTTGGTTTAATGTTGACAGCAAAATATGAACTCTGGTCGCGGTTCCCAACGCAAAAAATGTTTGGAGAATCCTGATCTGGTGAGGGAAGTGTGTCTCCCTTTAAGGCCATACTGGAGTGTGTTTACACTGTCACTCTGCTCCTGTGGTGCTTCTAGTGTTACTTCAAGGCAGGTGTAAAACGATTCTCCAGCTCTCTGTCAGGAAATCCCAGCAGGATGACGAAAGGAGATCAAATCCACTTCTGGAAAAAACAGTAGCTCCAGTAGCTCAGCGACAGTACCAGAGCACGGAGCAGCTGATGAGGCTGTGGGCTCACTGAGAAAAACCGTTGCAAAGTATTTTAGTTTCTTGCCTGATCTGTTGGCTTTGAGTGACTAATAACAACTCTAGATTTTCTCAAACTCCCGATGGAGACAACAAGAACTCCTCCAGATTAACAGGGAGGGAGACGCACTCTGTAAATGCAAACTCTGCTGAGATCTCTTTAAGTTCTCTAATATTTATGTCAATACTGACCAGGTGAGAGAGGAGACAGTGCCTCTAATTGCTATTGATCCTTCAGTGAGCGCGGCCTTGTACAAATAATTTCTATAGGCATGTCTAAATTATTCTCCATCGA
This sequence comes from Sebastes umbrosus, assembly GCF_015220745.1. Taxonomy (NCBI): domain Eukaryota; kingdom Metazoa; phylum Chordata; class Actinopteri; order Perciformes; family Sebastidae; genus Sebastes; species Sebastes umbrosus. The sequence goes on along the minus strand of NC_051280.1, from coordinate 12,281,861 downwards.
ACGTGTTGTTACTGATTTAAAGCGGCCTCTTGTGTGGCTCAGGTCTGGCGCCTCCAAGGATGATCGCTGAGTTCATATGGAGCTCACTTCAACTTTTAATCTAATTCATTAGCATTAATTCACAAGTCAATAAGTTACAAAGCTAGTCGCCCATTACTCTCCATTATCTCACCTGGCTGATGGACAGAGGGAAATATAGTGTTTGTCACTCTAATATCATTCTCGTTACCTTCAGGGATCACAATTACGGGATTGAAGTGTCAGGAGGAATAACAGCGGAGATGTATCAAAGAGACGTGAAAATCAGCATTAGTGAGGAGCACGCCATTGGTCTCACTAATGAATCCCGTTCTCTGCTCAAAGATTACTTTAATAGACACGTGTTTGTGTGTGTGTGGATGTGTGCGAGAGCGCGTGTGGGGGCGTTTGTCGTGGATGGACTCGCAGCTGTCGTGGTGTTTTCTCTTTGATGCGGAATAGTAAATGAGCTGCAGCAGATGATGCTGCCACAAGTCATCACAGCGGGTCGCTCGCCATCGCAGAGAATGTCCAGCAGAGGCCGCGGCCTTGACCTGTGTGAGAAAACTGTCATCAATACAACACTTGAATCAAAGCAGGACAGGAAATAACATGGAGAAAGACTGCATCTTTCTGCTCATGAAGATTTTGTTGCAGAATAAATTAAAGGCAGTAATTCATTAAAAACTTCATTAATTCTACGGCAGGCTCCAATTTGCATCAACACCACCTAGATAGGGCTTTACATCTCTCTGAGATGACGCTTCCTTGTGTCCTTTTTTTTTTTTAGATTCATGAATAGAATGGAAGCGTGATGCTTTCATCAAAGTTCCTCAATGACTGTGTCTGTCTAAAAACAGGAATTATTGCAGCCAAGAATAGATCCACTAGCACTGACGCTCTCCTCCACTCCCTCCGAATCCTCATTACCCAATACATACACATCTGTAGCTCAGGGGATCCAGACGTTCTTGGTTACCCCAGAAGTCGTTTATTGTTGGCAAAGCTCCGGTGCGCGAAAAAAAAATATCTGCATTTCACATGAAGACGCTTGCATCGCTTGAGACAAATCCAAGTGAAATTCTTTGATTTCCACAAGAGATGACTTGCAGATAAAGATGGGGCTTCTGGCAAATCTTTTGAGGAAATCTTTTGCATTTTGCAGTGTCCTCCATCCTCCCCCCCCATGGGAGAAAATTGCAATGCCTCGCTTGAGTTGTATGGATTTGCATACATATCAGGCTTTTCTGGTACAATTTTTAAGATTGGTCTGTTTCTATCTTCCTTTCCTGGTGTGTTTCATCCCTTCTCGCTTGCATAAACACTTTGCGTTTCTGTACTGTAAATGGTGGTTAAATGACTCATAAACATATTCCCCTAACCAGCTGTCATAATGTTGTCATATGCTCTCCTGATTGCTGTTGTAGATGATATTCAAATTATATAAATGTCCAGTAGTTTAGTGGAGGACTTATAAAAGGTATAGGGAACCCTAAGAATTATCCCAGCAGCATGGCAGGTTGTAGCAACACATACTTATATGCAGGGTCTGAAATTAGCAGTGGCAGATAAAATTAGCAGTGGCAGATAAAATTGTCAGGCCATCCGCCACTTTGGTAGGCAGGGAAAACAATGGGGATGGGAATAGAGAACTGGTTTCTAGTTGTCCGATTCCTTGGCACGTCATGCCTCCGTGACTATTGATTCCTCTTCGATGCTTTCCAACAGTTACTCATGCACAATAACGCGTACACACGGTGTATCATGTTTCAGTTTGTTTGGGACCGAAGCCATGGCGGAGAGACAAGAAAGCGCTCAAAAGCATGGCACTACTACTACTAAACCTGAGGGGCCGCACCCTATTTTTCCCTGATAATGCTACACTGTGAACAACAATCTGTGTTGAAATCAACAGGAGGAGAGTTAGTAACGTTACCTGTTCGCGACCACAGTCCTGCTTTGTTAAATAACGGAGCTACTAACGTTAATGAAGGTGCCATTGAGTTACATTATGAGGCATGCAAGCTCTGCTCAGTACAAATGACTATTGGACGAAGGTAAATAACAAAGTTATGATGATGTGTTCAAATGTAATCTCGTAAAATTAAGTTTTTGGCAAGAAACTTGAATAAATCCAGTTGTTTGAAGGAGATGTTTTCACAGCAATATAAAATATTAAATAGAGAGAGAATTATGGCCTGTTTAACTCCCTAACACTAGCTCTAAGCAGCTTACAATACATCATTAAAACTACTAATGCCAAGATTTTCTTTAATCAAAGCAAACATTTAAATAATCATTTGAATTGTGTGTTTTTATGCAAATAACCCTCCCTCCCCCAGAAGCTACGGTGTAATGGAATTTACTGTGCGTATAATGTTTATGTAAAATATACTAAACATTGAACGACATCAGATCTAAAATGTTAGCGCATGGATTTCAAAAGTGGCAGATAAAATTTCTGATTGACAAACAGTGAAGAAAGTTCATTTAGACCCTGCTTATATCTGTCAAAGAAATGTTAACACATAAACCACTGACTAACAGTTCGGCAGGAAAACTAACTTTGTTTCTAATTAGGCAACATGAACCAATCACCTCAGGCAACAGATCTGATTAACAACTCGGCTTAGGCGTCTGGCTGTGAGAAACACCATGGCTCATATTTATAATTTTCATGCACAAAATACTTCCTTGAAGTTGGACACAAACTCGACACTCCATATTTATCTCTTAGAGCCCAAAGGTCATGTTGTGTTTAGATATAGACCGCACTAGTCATTAGCTCTGTGTCGTTTAGTCACAAAAACATTTTAAGTTTCGAGCGCATCGCTATTTAACTATATAAACACACCGCCCATTGCTTGACCCTTACCAAATGATTAGCATGTTACCTCAATCTGATATACCAAACCCTAACACCAATAATACTCTCACATGGCTCATATACCATTAAAAGCAAGTCGCTTTGCGCATGCTTGTAGCTTGTCCCCCACATCCTGCAGAAAGGCTATAAATAGGCTTTCTACTGCATGTCTTCTCCCTCCTATACACCTTTTACACCACAGGATTAGTTTTAGAAAAAGGCAATTAAATGACAGTTTCACTGTCAAGAAAATACACTGGTGTGAGTGTGTGTGTGTGTGTGTGTGTGTGTGTGTGTGTGTGTGTGTGTGTGGAAAGGCAGACACAAAGGGAAAGTTAACTCAAAGAAAACATTTATGAAAGCAAGTTTCACACAAGGAAGGAAAACATGGGAGACGAAAAACCCAGAGTAATGAGCAGCTATTAGCCTGTGGAGCACCTCAGTGCTCCCTTGTCTGAAGATATTGGTCATGTCCACTATTATATGATATTACATAATCTAAACTCTGAGAAGAAATGGCATTAAATGATAGCATTGATTCAGTTACCGCCTTTCTCTTTCACTAAAAATGAGAAAGGCATAAACTCAATTTCAGCTGCCATAGAATTGTTTTTATATTATTACCACAGACAAATGGCCAGCATCAAGCTGGGGGAGAATGTCGGCCAAATCTGAGGGGAAATCTAATTATGGTTGGTGGAGTGATTGACCATTCAAAATAATGCTACTCTAGGTATGGCAAATCTGGAAGGCTTAATGCGTGGATATGACAGGAGATCCATATTACATCTTGCATCTGCGTAATGAAAATGTGATATTGGAGACATAAAGCACATGTAATTGGCAGTTCTGTTTAACAAAATCACAGGAAAGTTTGCTACAGGAACAAAGACATAGCACAGCTCAGAGATAAAAAAACAACAACAACAACATTTTTACTATGTAATATCAGGGTATCTTTGAGATTTCATTAGCTTTCACACCTGCTCACCACTGGAACTCTTGACATGTTGACATTCATTAGTACAGAATGCTGCAGGAATTCATTAGCTCCCAGCTGACAAGACATAAACTGCACTTGTGGAGTACATGTTGGATTCATTCAAAACTACTTTCACAGTTTCAACACATGATGCACTGTAGCTGCCGCCTAAAGGCCTTTATACACTGGCAACATTTTTTCATGCAATTGTATGTCAATACATCTTTTTAGGGTTGTCAAGATTATTTTATTTTATTTTATTTTATGTTTATATGTACATTTTTTTCCTAGCTCACATACAGAGTCAAGAAAAAAAATATTAAAAACAGAAGCAACAGCAAGATGATCTTCAATTAACTCTCCTTGTACTTTAAGTTGGGGATCCCCTAAGAATTTTGGGTCCCTCTGAGTGAGATTATCAATATCTCTCCAGATCAATTTACTGTTACCTTTTGCCTCATTCAGTATGTTTAGATAAAACGAGATTTTGATGACGATTGTTCATAGTTAATCGTAATTAATCGCAAATTAATGACACATTTTTCATCTGTGCAAAATGTACCTTGAAGGGAGATTTGTCAAGTATTTAATACTCTTATCAACATGGGAGTGGGCAAATATGCTTGCTTTATGCAAATGTATGTATACATGTATTACTGAAAATCAATTAACAACACAAAGCAATGACAAATATTGTCCAGTAACCCTCACAGGTACTGCATTTAGCATAAAAAATATGCTCAAATCATAACATGGCAAACTGTAGCCCAACAGGCAACAACAGCTGTCAGTGTGTCAGTGTGCTGACTTGACTATGACTTGCCCCAAACTGCATGTGATTATCATAAAGTGGGCATGTCTGTAAAGGGGAGACTCGTGGGTACCCATAGAACCCATTTTCATTCACATATCTTGAGGTCAGAGGTCAAGGGACCCCTTTGAAAATGGAGATTTCTTTGTCAGAATGAAGCCGATTTGTCTGAGCTTTTGCACTGCAAATAAAGGCATCAACCTATCAAGTTGTGCAGAACGAGTTGAGTTGCATCTATATTTATGAAACAACACGGAGGCTCAGTATAGTCCAAACCAAGGTGGGAGACTTTATTAATCCTCTCAACCTTGACAAAGGCAGCGCAGCCCAGATCCACTCCTTTCGTTCTTACCTTTCACAATAAAAGCACTAGACATATAATGTTCGTGGGCGAGTTTTTTCTCATTCAGGGGCGGCCGTATCTCAGTGGGTAGAGCGGGTCATCCTTTAACCACAAGGTTGGCGGTTTGATCCCCGGCTCCTACGGTCTACATGTCAAAGTGTCCTTGAGCGAGACACTGACCCCCACATTAGTCCCCGGGCGCTTCACAGCAGCCCACTGCTCCAAATGCTGAGGATGGGTTAAATGCAGAGGTCAAATTTCATGTATGTACCTGTATGTAGATGATGACTCTAATAAAGTTTAAGTTTAAGCATTTTCGGGTTGTTTATTCGTCACACCCGCGGTGTGTAAAGGCGTTAAGTTACGAATCTGCCTTCTGATGATCTTGATCTATCCTGGCACTTTTCACCACTTTATGATCACCAGAGAAATAACAGATTGGAAGAAGCAGCCATCATGACTTTCTAAATAAATGTATGCATGGTGAGTCAGATCATGCTTTTTTCTCTCTGTGTAACAAAAGTAAATCCATATGGATGCTGATCAGCATCATAAATGCGTCAGTCTGTGTAGTTGAAAGCTGTCATCTTATGCCTCAATACTGATGAATGTCTTACCACAGGATGACTAAATATAGGATGTTATAGGCTAATAAAACAATTTACTTGCATTTAAAAACACTTAAGCAGTGGTTTAAATCTGAAAATCATATTCCTCTGAATAGTAATACCACTAATAAACTCCATGGAATGATCAACAACCAGTTCTAATCCCTTTGCTCCGGTGCTTTAAAGATAATAAGCTCCAGTTTGATGTTTTCCATACAAAGAAAAAAAACATCTTCGATGAGACCCGCAGTTGCTTGTTAGTGTTGCTTGTCAAGACTAAGTAAGCTGCGGAGGGGAAAATGGACAGAATACGAAGCCGCACTAATGAGCTTCATTATCAGTCAATGATTTTAGGAGGCTTTGTTAAGAGATCCACGAGGGAAATGAATTAGCAAAATTTAGATTAGACAACACCAGTGATTCATATCAAATACCCTTTGATGCATCAGATTATTGAGTATCAGAAGAAATACAAAAACGGGAAGAGGGAGAGAGTGCGATGATCGAGGATAGCACACTAAGTGTCCATGTGGTTAATGTTTTTTTCCCCTGAACCATTAATGGACCAATCATCATCAACGCCTCACAACACAAACCTGTACGTCAAAGCTGATGAACATCAAGCGACAAGAGACAGAAGATAAAATGCAAATGTTTCGGCAGGGAAAAAAAAAACTTTTTCTATCTGGAAAGTGGCGGTGTTGATCTGTGAGTCATACTCCTGTTCTTGCAGTCCTCCCTCCTCTACCGCCCTCTCAGATCCGTCGCCCCTCCCGTCCAGACACCCGCTCCCCCTCCATTTCTCACCGCGGCAGTAGGTAGGGAGTGTTGGATCCCTGCTGCATTACCGGAGGCTTCTGATCTAATTGTTTTGTAATGCAGGGATTTTGCTGGGGATGACTCATAACTCGGAGAAGGGGAGAAAAAAAAAGTGCAGATGTCACCAAAAATTGAATGAGTGCAAAGTAACAAGCAGCAAACTCATAGCAAATTAGAAGCCCCCCTACGTAGCTGTCTCTTCAAACTGGTAGTGCTTCCTTTAATTCTTCCTCTTTTCCTCAGTACCGTTTCCCTCTTTTCCATTTCATCATTTTCTTTTTTTCTCACTTACTGAACGGCTGCATGGATACACCTATCCCCCGATTCGATACTATCATGATACTTGGGTGCCGATTTGATATGTATTGCGATTTTTCAAGTATTGCGATTCATACACTTATAGGGACTTTTAATTTGAAAAATATTTGAATTAATACATTAAAATGTTTGATTTTCAGCATGTATTTTCTTTTTATTTTATAAGGAACATATTATTATTATTATATTTCCATATATGTACAGTATGTTGTATACACAGTACACCTTATTTTGAAAACCGAATGTAGCCTCACATGTATAATTCGACTTCGCCAAGTCCGTCGCTAGCTCTCCCGTCAGCTCCGTTCTCTTTATACATCCATAGTCAGCTCCATCGGTGCCATTTTAATGCATTTAACATAAATGTCAGTATATGGGTGCTACAGTTGTGGCGTCGGACGATTTGACCACGGAGATGCGAGTAGCGGCTGGCTTAACTGCACATTACCGCAATAAGATAACGTTTCCTGTCCATGACAGAGTTAGTATGCAGCTTTAGCCATGATGTCTAGCACTGCTTTTCCTGGTAATGTGTGAAACCCCAAAGTGTTTCCATACTTTACTGTCTGTGTAGTGTTTACAAATTTGGATATAATATGTGTGGGTTCAAGTCGAATGCGTGCGGACCCTCCCACCACAGCGGCAGTTTGTTTTGGTTGACGGATACGGAACGGATCACGTTACTCAGACTACAATAATAAAAGTGGTAACTTCCTTCTACCTCCGCATAGACTCAAATGAAGCAAATTTAGTTTTCTGTACGATTTGAAAATCGTAAAAGAAAACCTCAATACATAGGTGAATCAATTTTTTTTTGTTTGATTGTTGATTCTGAGAGTGTTAAAATCAGCATTATTCCTGCAGTCCATCTAATCAGAGTTAGTTTGACATCTTCATACAATTTTAAACATTCAGTACAGCACACAAACACCAGCCAGCTCATATAACTATCAGTGAAAAAAAAAATGCTCAGAAGAAATTATGGTCCATTTATTGCCACAAAACCACACAGAAGTGATATTGGTTTTGTAAGACATTTAATGGGTCTTAACTCAATTGAGGATAACTTATCTTTCCTGTTGCAACATAACAGCATTAGCCTTGGCGATGTCCAGAAACTGCTCTCATTTAAAGCTGAACAAAGTCAACACATTGCCTAAATCGGCTTCAACAGATACTAACCTCAACCATCAGTTGTCTTTATATATAAAAACGTAAACATTTCACTATTCAAAACACACTTTTGATACCATTTTCACATATATATATTTAAGGCAATAGCCAATCATAATCTCTAAGTAGTAATCCATGTGCTATTTTCAAACGCTACAGTAAGATAAAAATGCCCGGGGAACATGACGCATCACAAGAAGTGAGAACAATTTGTTTCCAATTTTCTGTGACTGTCTGTTGATAGAAAAACTACTGAAAACATTTACTACACTTTTGGGTCACATGGTGAATTCACAACAACTGTGAAATGTTCTACATCTAGACAGGCCACAAACGTAATGTATACACATGCCAATATTCTATCAGGTGTGATGGCAAAAACATTACTTGTAGATGGAGAAATATGCATTTTAACAGCAATCCAATGTGTAATTCAGTGTCAGTAAACAGGGAAGTAGTCCTAAAATGATTCTCTCCCAATCTCAGAACCCTTTGGCAGTCATCAGTCTGATGAGGATTTAGCCTCTGGGGGCAACGGCTAATATTTCTATTCCGGCGTAGCCAGCTGATATCAAGATAACAAATATCTGATATCCGGTATGCTTGCTGCGGTAGTTGGTGTTACCGGTGTTGCACGGTGTTCAGTCATACACCAATTTCATCACTTGCCCATCGCCCCCACCATTGTTTCACTTTTTTATAGATATAAAACCCATTTAGTTAATTTTCACGTATCAGCGGCGTGTTATCAATACATAGTCGGACGACGGACGCTACAAACTGAAAATGAAAGTGTCTGCTGTGTACGGAATCTCAGCACAGACTAGCAGGAGTCAGATTTCACACGTGGGAAGAGAGAGAGTTGACAGACAAGACAATGGCTGAAACTTTGGTGTCAAAGCGAAAAGCAAACGCGCTTATCTGGCAATATTTCAGATTTAAACCCAATGTTATAACGGAATCGCCATGCGGAGGACGGAGCGGTCACAACTGGTGTGCACGGCGCCGGATGGAAACTTGCGGCCTCCCAGCAAAAGCTCGATCGGAGAGGCCAGACACACAACCAGCCGACACTAAAGATTAAGGTAAGCGCTCTACATATATTGAGCGCTGTCTTTTCTTGTAAAATGTCCTGTGTAATCGGTAACACCGGTGTTGCCACGAGTTTATTAACCGGTGGGAAAATGTCCTCACTGTGACATCCCTAATAAATACATGACAAATGATTAATCAATTAATCAGAAATGACAAAAATAATCACTAGCTGTAGCCTTAATATATAGTAAGTAATTGACTGTACGTTCCAAGATGAGCTAAAGAAAACTACTAAGGATTCAGGACTGTAAGGAACTTAACACATGAAGGCTTGTTAAACACAATACATTCCACAAAGCAAGGATGTGTGAAATTACATTAAAAATTAAAAATACCTCTCGCTAATGCTCACAGCCCTTATTCCCTCCTCCACAATACGATGACACACTCGCAAGATGATGCGATCTAAAGCGATAAACCCTTCGTCCAGGCGCTTTTCTCCCCTGGACATCTAATTATGCTAAATGGCTCTCTTAGTGTGCGAGTGCTCCTTTCAACGGGCTCCTCTGCTAATCAGGATGTGGGCTGCTGGCTACTTGTTAGCTGACCTGCTCATTATTCTTCGGCGTTAACTTGTCTCATGTTGAGATGCGCCTAATTGTTAGCACCTAGCTGGGGACTTGCCCACCATGCAAACCCAGGTTACCATTATCCTTTAATGGAGTGTTTGCCTGTCAGGCTTCTCAGCAATATCACGCACAAAAGAAACTCTCATTAGGCGATATTACGCTTTCAGTACCTGCACTTGTTTCCAAGCTATACTGTACATCAAATGAAGCTTTTTTTTTTTTTTTTATGTGAAAGGAGATTTCTGTGTCAAAGACGGGATGTTTTCGTCCAGCAAAAGTCAATTGATCGAGGATCAGCAGAAGTTGCCAATTCAATAGAGAACACTTAACCCTACCTGTTGATCTTTTAAGCTCTTCAAGTAGAAAGATAAGACATCTTTTTCTATCTCTACCTTCTCTATGTGTCTTTTGTGTGTTTGCTCAGTACAGCTTCTTCTCCTTCTATTACATGACAAATGCCACGGTAGTCACCTGCATCCCAAACCAGAGATTAATCTTGCTTAGAACATCCCACCGTGTGACAGGCCAGATTGAGAAAAATGTCTGTTAGCAAGAAAGCACATGTGACCGCAGCTCGGCTTAACGTGTTGCCTCCACCTCTCCATCTTCCTTTCTCATCACCTCCCCCGTCCCCCCTTCCCCTCCAAAACCCTCAATTGCCCCATAGGCTTGTTCTGCTCATCCTCAAGACCAGTTGTTAGGGATGACCATGATTTATAGGCCCACGCTGGGCTGTGAGGTATGTGGGTATTTGTGAGCATAATTGAGCAGTGGAGTTTTATTGGGGACTGTGTGTGAATGTGTCCAGAGAGTGAAGGGTATCTGTGTGTGTGTGTGTGTGTGTGTGTGTGTGTGTGTGCGCTGGCGTGCGTGCAAGGAGATTGAAATATGCCAGCTGTCTTTGCCAATGTGTCATTGCTGCTGCCGCTACTTAAATAACTAGTCTGAACCTCCTGGACAAAGATACTAGGGGGAGAAATGGATATTTTTGCAGCAATTTCTGATTATTTCTTAACCATTCAGTTGGCGTGTAAACAAAATAAAAAGCATTTGCAAACCGCAATTTATGAAGAAAGCGAGTGTATACATAAACTAGCATGCATTTGCACTGACATAAATACAAATAACAGCAGACACATTACAGATTTAACGTCTCGCTAATTTGCTCAGATGTTTACCAACACTGTCAGGATTTCAAAGTCCCACTGATCTTTTATTCAGATGTATATCAGCTTCCAAGTCACCAGCCACGCATGCCTACTGATGCTTGCTAATTACACAACATATGAAAGGGAGCGGAGATGCTCTTTGACATCCACACACACACACACACACCACACCACAGACAGCGACCAGCAGGAAGCTGAAGCCTGTTAGCGAGGACGCGGTTCACTCGGGTCTGGAATCCGCTCAGCGTGCATCGTGCCCCTCTAAGCCACTCTCATGTGTGAAATCCCTCTATTCTTACTATGTCCTCAGGTTGCGGGGGACGCAAATATAGCATCTGTCAGCAGCACTTCTCCTGGTAACAATTCTCAAACTATAAAAACAGTAGGAACACAGACATTTGTGTGAGATATGTGTGCATGCGTATATATATAGATATTCACACACTAGCTTCAGGGTCTTTGATCAGCTTAACATTAAATTTCAATAAGACTGGAGATCAGGTAGGGTAGTACACGACTGCAGTCAGTCCCACGTCTTTTAGTCCCCCTTGAAGTCTGTGATAGTGAAGACACAGGTGCCTTAATAGTTTCACATTGTCATCAAAGAGATCTGTGTGATCTCAGCCTGTTCAGTAATTCTGACGGTCTAGCTGCTGTAATGAATATTTTAGTTCATTTCTTCACACTTGACATGTGAAGACAGTTCTATCGCTATGAAGTGCTAACCGCTGCTAGGACTGCTTCAAAATGTTGAATCCATTTATACCGTAAGACTTTAGATTGTGAGGTGTGCAGCTTTTCTTTTTCTAGAGAGTGAATGAATGAATTGGTGATTCTAACTTTTCTCGTATCACCACCGTCAGGTCAAAAATGTACGCTTATCCACCATGTCAGTTCAAGACAGACAGGATAGCTCTAAAATGAATGACTAAACTCCCTTCATCTTCAGCTGTTCTTGAGATCAATACTAACATGGCGTACACCTGCTGTGAAAAAGTTCTCTTGTCTGTCTTCTATTCATGCTTTCATCACTTCCACCCTCTTACTATGTACAGTTGACTTTACTACTAAAAGTAAAAAGTACTCATACAGAAAAATGGCCACTGTTAGTGTTATATTGTACTGTTATTTGCCATTAGTAGGGCTGTCTATCGATTCAAATATTTAATTGCAATTAATTGCAAATTAGTCAAAACATTTTTTAACTTTTCAAAATGTACCTTGAAGGGAGATCTGTCAAATAGTTAATACTCTTATGAACATGAGTGGACAAATATGCTTTATGCAAATGTATGTATATATTTTTTACTGGAAATCAATTAACAGCACAAAGCAATGACAAATATTGTCCAGAAACCCTCACAGGTACTGCATGTAGCATAAGAAATATTGCTAAAATCATAACATGGCAAACTCAATCCCAACAGACAACAACAGCTGTCTGTGTGTCAGTGTGCTGACTTGACTATGACTTGCCCCAAACTGCATGTGATTATCATAAAGTGGGCATGTCTGTAAAGGGGAGACTCGTGGGTACCCATAGAACTCATTTTCATTCACATATCTTGAGGTCAGAGGTCAAGGGACCCCTTTGAAAATGGCCATACCAGTTTTTCCTCGCAAAATTTAGCGTAAGTTTGGAGCATTATTTAGCCTCCTTCCCAGCAAGCTAGTATGACATGATTGGTACAAGTTGATTCCTTAGTTTCTTAGTTTTATGCAATACCAGTAACTTCACATTAGCTTTAAGACTGAGCCTGTTACAACCTCCGGAAGATCGAATGCGTTAATGTGTTAAAGAAATTAGTGGCGTTAAAATGAATTTACATTAATGCGTAATTATAGCGTTAACTTTGACCACCCTAGTCATTAGATTATTATTACTCATGTATTAATATAAAAGCAGTATTTTGATGTAGTTCTTTGAGGTGGGGGTAATTTTAACAATTTTTTGTAGGACTACAACTAATGATTATTTTCATCATGGAATAATCTGGTGATGGTTTTCTCAGTTAATTGATCATCGATTGTTTGGTTAGTAAACATTTTAAAAATGGTGAGAAATGCAGTCACAATTACCCAGAGCCCAAAGGGACACTTTCACACTGCTTTTTGTCCAACAAATAGTACAAACCTCAAAATAATAATAATAAAATAATTAAATTGAAATAATTATGAGGAAAAGCAGCAAATTATCACATTTAAGCTTAAAAAATTACCATTTCTGCTCAAAAATTATCATCAGAATAGTTTCCAATTAATTTTCTGTCAATAGAGTAGTGGAATAGAAGTAGAAAGTGGCATGAATGCTTCTTTAAAGCACTTTGAATTGCCTTTGTGTCTGAAATGTGCTTTATAAATGAATTTGCCTCGCCTTTCCTTGCCATGAAAAGAATAGACGCAAATAAAGTACAAGGACCTCAAATTTGCACTTAACTACAGCACTTGAGTAAATGTACTTACATTGTTACATTACACCACTGATAGACATGTCTCAATAAATCGCTATACTCTTATTGTTCATCCGCCACACTCAGTTACTTTGTTTCCTCTTTCCTTCCCCACCTCACTCATAAAATCCTAGAATCATAAAACCTAATTGGTCAAAAATGACGTTCAAATATTTGCTCTTAAAAAACACACAGATTCAAACTATTCAAATATCTATTTTTGCGCATTATGTCCATGACACCGTGTCCTCACTGGCTGCGAGCGATACAACACTGCACAGCACGCGGTTTTTAGCTGAACTTGGGTCTATTTATTCCTGTCGTTCGCTTTGAAAGCGCTGCATTAAACGAGGAGCGGTTGATTTGTGAAGTTCCTCCTTATTTCACCACAAAAACCTAAATAAGGTGGCAGCTGGCTGGAGGGAGATCAACAGGAGATCAGCTGAAAGTTTCCTACTCGCTGTAAGCTATATTGTAGCCATTTCATTTCATAGTCATGTCCAGTAAATATCACAATATAAAACGTGTGTTTTCTGTTTAAAAAAGTACGAACGTCAGAAGATAGCAAGTACTACTCACCCATCTTTGAGGTGATTACGTCTCCAGTCAGATCTGTTACGTAACGTAACGCTTGCTGTTAAAACACGGTGTCGCTCTCTCTGCAGCCGAGTTCTCTCCATCATTACGGTTGTTGTTGATAATTCCTCGTTCAGCTTGAACGTTACATTTCATATTCAGTTAATGAAAGTGACATTGTGTGACTCCCGTCATGCGGTGCATTCAGTCGGCAGACAGCTGCGGTAGTGCTGCTTTTTTTCCACAATCAAATACTACTTTTTAAATTCAAAAATCTTTTTTTTTGTTGTTTTTTTACATTTCGAATATACAGTATATTCGAATCTAGAACATTTGTTGACAGCCCTACTACACAAGCACTTTAAAATAAATAAACTAATCCTAATTGGTGACGTAATGCCTTACTCCTTTTGGCTCCTGCATCGTTTGTGCGGCCGCTGCTGTTTTCTGGAACACAATTGATCATCTCGTGCCAGGTGGGACTGGCTTGGTCGCAGTGCCAGTGACTGGGGCAAGGTCAGCCAGAATGTAACCATTGCCAAATTCAGCCCAAAACTGAGTCTACAAGCTTAATGAAGCATAATTAAAAAAATATATTCACTGCAATCATATGAGCTTGGGGTTATATGGTGTAAAAGTAATCAGAAGCCCTGAATCTAACGCTCTGTGATTAATTGGAAAGCATAATTAGATTTGGAGATTTGGAACAGAATACTCTGCAGAACATATCTAATAAGAATTTGAAAGTGACAAATGCTTTAATATGAATATCTGAATTGGATGAATACATTAGCAACATAGTGACGGTGACGCTTTTAGGTATGATTCAGATCTTTGTTCACTCTGAAACACTTGAGGAACTCAGACTGACAGACAGTTGGTAAACCGATACCAACACTGCATAATAACATCTTTCACATTCGTGCTTTCTCTACCGGACCCCCGACTTTTCTCTTTCTTCTGTTTTAAACAGACACTCGTCCAGTCACAGACATATATATCAGGGAGGCCAACATCAGTAACGTGTTCTTAGACCCTGAAATGGGCAAAATGGACAAAAAAATATCCTTCAAAAGGGATGAAAAACAGCACCATAAAACCACAAGTGAGTCTAAAGGAAACAGAGCCTGTCCAATTGCTTTCCAGCTCCTGGATCCACTGCAAAATATAGACTAATAAAAAGAATAGGCTAATAATAATCATAAATTTGGTGTAGACACTCAGGACCAAACAAAATTGTGAGCAAGGTTAGCTGAAATTGGGTGCAGGATTTTTCAAAAAACCCACAAGATACGAGAGTGTAAACAATTCCCCATTGTGTTGGGGATGAAAAGGAGATTTTATAGCTGCATTAAACACCCCTTATGTTTTATTCAGCATATAGATGGAAGACTCCTTGTACAACAGTGTCTTCCATGAACAGTATCTTTGTGGCTACAAATGTCTTGTGTACGAACTCAAACCTGTGGGATGATCTGTTTGTACAATATGTATGCATATATGTATCTTATCTGTCAGATACTTGATCATTAATGGGGCTGGGATGATACACCTATTTCCCGGATTCGATGCTATCACGATACTTGGGTGTTGGTTCGTTATGTATTGCGATTCTACAAGTATTACGATTTGACATTGTGATTTATTGCTATTTTTGTTAACTTTTTTAACAATAGACAATGAGAAAAAGTTGAATCATACACTTCCAGGGACTTTTACTTTGGAAAATATCTAATATAATATGTGAGGGTGCAGGGCGTATCCCTGCGGACCCTCTGCCATTTTCCGCTTTGTCGTTTCGACAAAGCATCGTTTCCGCAGCGAGCACAAAGCTCGCTTGTTTTGGTGACGGATACAGAGCGGATATGACGTCATGTTATTCTGACTGCAAAAATAAAAGCGGTAACTTCCTTCAACCCCTGCATAGACTCAAATGAAGCAAATATATTGATTCTGGCATTAAAAAATTGATTTCAAAATCGCGATACATAGATGAATCTATTTTTTTTCCCCCACCCCTAATCATTATGTAGTATGAATCTATTTCTATGTTATGTTACATTGCTTGTTACGTTCGCTTATCTTCCCCAGCTTCTTTCCATTGAGTGGGATGAATGTGCTCCAGGATATATATAAAAAATCCTGGTGATGTGTGGTCTCTTCGATCCATCACTGACTAAATCAGTATGGAGCACACTCCTTTGACCTTTTCATGTCTGATCCCAGTAACAGAGCCCAGATACATATTGATATCATCTAACTGCTGTCTCCCAGGCACATTGGGTCGTCCTGTGTGACACACACTGCGACTGATCTTGGAAGAAAACCTGCGTGTGGTTCAGCATTAAGTATACACACACACACACACACTAACTTCAATTCAGCCATGAAATTGATGGTGCCATACAGTATTGGTGGTTATCCCTTTCACTGCCAAAGATTTCTCCCCTGAAGTTCTCATCTTGGTGATTCTTGTCAGCCATACTGTAGCTCACTGACCTGTTTGAT
This sequence comes from Sebastes umbrosus, assembly GCF_015220745.1. Lineage (NCBI taxonomy): Eukaryota > Metazoa > Chordata > Actinopteri > Perciformes > Sebastidae > Sebastes > Sebastes umbrosus. Next base: position 12,265,556 of record NC_051280.1, on the reverse strand, counting down.
GTTGAGGCTTCCAGCAAATATGCTGAGTTTGGAGCTGATGACCTTCAGCTGGTTCATTGAAGACTGCAGACACTACACTAACCCTTCTACATTAGATAGAGATTCTTTATATTGCTACATCTGATGGCAATATCTCTTCTGGTTGCAAGGTTGTTGTACGTACTGTTGGACTTAACAATATAACTTATTTTTTAAAATGAGAAAACCACACATTTTACTTTTATGGGAATATGGGGGTAAAGCTCAGCGTACTTTGGTCTAATGTGAAGTATTTCAGTCCAAATTGAAAGTCAAGTGACTGAAAGCTTGGCTTTAGTATTACATATAACTGGACCATCATTGGACCAAAGTGTCCAAAACCTTACCTTTTATATATGTGATGTTTTTGCTTTCCTGCATCTTAGCCGTAGACTGTATATAAGAAGTGGGCGTAGTCACCATGACGTCACCCATTGGTTTGTGGACGGCCATTTTGAAGCCTTGAGTTCGGCATTTTGGCTGTCGGCATCTTGGTTTTTGGTGATGAAGGTGATTTGGAAATGGCAGTAAAAATGGTCAGACACGTTACACACAAATTCGCTTTGCTCACAATTTATAGATATAATGTCTATTGTGATTTAGGTTGCGATTGTTTGTCATTTTTAAAAGTTTGGGAAACACTGGTCTGTTCTATTCTAAATGGGCCCATAATTTACTAAATGAACATCATGCTGTATTGAAGAAGACTTGAAACTAGCGATTGAGACCATAAACTCACATTTACAATGTTTACTGAGGTAATAAATCAAGTGAGAAGTAGGGTCATTTTCTCATAGACTTCTATACAATCAGACTCCTTTTTGCAACCAGAGGAGTCGCCCCCTGCTGGCTATTAGAAAGAATGAAAGTCACCTCCGCATTGGCTTCACTTTTCAGAACCGGAGGTTGCCGCCTGATCTTAGATGTGGCTCACTTTTGGTTACTGTGAAAAGAACTAGTTTGTCCCACGTTTTGTGCGGTCACTTTGGAAATCGGCCGCACTCGAAGGCAGGCTGAAAAATCGCCCGTCATAGGGAGGGAGGACATATGATAATCGTTTTAATATGGAGATAGGTATTCATAGTTTTGCATTCGGTTGTAAACATAAAAAGTAACAGAAATGATGTTGCTAAAAATGATGTTACCAAACAGCGAATCTGCATTGTCAATTACGTTCAGAGGGAAATATATTTTCACCGTAACATATTACGTTTGTTTTTGACGTACCACAAATACGTTTCAAATCATAGTTGGCGTAAGAGACCCCAGGTTTGACCCCAGGTTTGACCCCAGGTTTGGGGGGAGGGGGTTTCCAAAGCTGTTCAAACAGCTGACAAGCAGTTTTAATGGAGAATAATGGTGCTTTTTGTGTCTTCTATTCAACAATTCAGAGCTGCAGTTTGCTGTAGACCAGCAGGAATATTAATACATGTTTTTGCACAACAGATTTTTCTTCAAATACATGAATTCCAGCTTGGTGTTGATATGAAACCAAACATGTATTACCTCTTTTCCTCTTTTTCATTTAGCAAATGAGTAAAGTAATGAGGAAGCCCATTAATTAGCTAATGGAAACATGCCCTTTGTCATGTTTACTCTGGCATTAGTGCTGATGAATTATCATTTGATTAGTGTAGCTGATGAGCTGGGCGGATTGGGTTGAATCTGCACGTGCAAAATCTCAAGACGGAGAATAGAATCCAAGATGGACAGATGCACATCCTCTCCTGTCCTGGGGACTCAGTCCGACCAGCGTGCCAACATGGCTGACTAGTTGGCTGCGGGTATAGCTATGAGTCACACTCCCACTGCTGCAGTGCACATTCACACACACCTTTGCAGCAAGCAGGACTCACTGTGACTTCAGCATGTAGCAGACCGCTGTCACATTAGCCAGTGGTGTAAAAATGTTAGTGGGAAGAAGGAGGAGAAGATGACGAGTGACTTTAGGGATGTTGACGCTTTTAGTTCATGAAAATCTTTCATTTTCTCACTTCTCACAAAAGACTGTGAGATTTTTATTTTGTTGGAAATGTCAGGAAAGTGTCAGATTGATCTTAAGAGCAAAGTACAGCAACAAGCACATACAGTATATTGTTATATAACTCACATTTTCCACCACTGTCTTTCAAACCAAGACTTCATTTCGTTTTTAATCTCCAGGGAGGTCTGACACACACACACCCGTAGGCAATGGGTACAGACTAAACACATATATAATGTTCTCCCATGACAATTGCCTACTCAAGAACGATAAAGTCGATATAATAACTTCAACATGCAGCTCAAAACTGACATGCAGAGAATTCAGCACAGCTCCCACAAAACAAAAGAACTCTCCAAGGACAAAATGAGCCGCCTTCATCAACAGGTTTTATTTTTCTGCTTCATTCAGCCAAGAAAGATGAGCGATAATGTAAAGAAGGATATGGACTACATTCCCGTCAATCATAATTATTGCTGTTCTGTGCACATCTGAAGTCCCTATACATGTATACATTATCTCAATCAATCAATCATTTTGTCTATAAAATGTAAAAAAAATAACCAATCCGTTAAAACACTGAAAAATCCTCAAATAGCTTGTTATTTTAATTTTAATAAATTGTTATATTTTGAGAAGTAATGATTAATCGGTGATCAAAATAGTTTCCAATGAATTAAAAGATCTGGAAATACTTTATTGATTCACGCTTTTTTGAAATTGGTGTGTTACAGAAGCCGGAGAAACAGTCTAAAGAGCCAGGAAAAAATCAAAAACGTACATACATTTCAATAGCTTATATACAGTAAGTAATTGACTGTACGTTCCAAGATGAGCTAAAGAAAACTACTAAGGATTCAGGACTGTAAGGAGCTCAACACACAAAGGCATGTTGGACACAATACATTCCACAATAGCAGCGATGTGTGAAATTATATTGAATATTAAAAATACCTCTTGCTTAATTGGTATCATATGAAACTACCTACCGACCAACCCAATCGATTGGTGCCAACCATGTAATGTTAGCTTGTCGCGAAGAACGCTAAATAATGCTCCAAAGATACGCAAAATTTTGGCGAGAAAAAACAGGCATGTACATTTTCAAAGGGGTCCTTTGACCTCTGACCTCAAGATATGTGAATGAAAACTCTGAGATGAACAGAGTGAAAACTCTATCTTATTAGATAAAACAAACTGTATAATTTGCAGTTGTATCTTATCGAAATACAGCATATCGCAAAATGTTTAAAATCGCAATAAGGTCATATCGTGACTTAAGTATTGTGATAATATCACATCATGGGTCCTCTGGTGATTCCCACCCCTACTCTATACAGTACATCATTTTAGCATATTTAGAATACATTTCAAAGAGCCACACATCCAATTGTTGTGTATAGATTGCTCAAATCTAGCACTCTCTGGCAATAAAAACAGAGGCTGTAGGCGGATGGGAAATGGGAAAAGCCCTCCATCATGTCACGAGGAGGGAACCCACAGCCTGCAGTCACGATTCTACTGCGACCTCCAACAAGACTTCCCTTTTATCAGCTCCTCCCAGGAGGGAAGCAGCCACCATAACCTTTATCCAGCACGTGTCCGGGTCTGCCCTCCCAGACACAATCACAGCTTGAGACAACTTTTAAATGAAGACAGATCGGCCTCGCTGTCTCACTGTACACTCAGAAAACTGTCTCTTGTGTTTGTCTGTTGGTCTACCCTTTCCTCCCCCCTTTGTTTCAATATTGCCAAAAACGGGTTAGCTCGGTGTCAAAGAGTATACGCCTGCATTGCGTACGGGCAAATTGGTTGAAGTTTACCAGGAGAAATATAGCGGTGAGAGAGTGCTGTGTGCTATTGTTCGTTTAAGAGTGCCCTTCATCAATATTGCAAAGCAGGTGGATGTCTCCCCTCAATTTGACCCCCTGTTCATATCTGAATAACAATAGCTGGAAGTGACTTTCATATGCTGATATAATCCGTTCTTACTATGCAGCTTTGCATTAACAATTTCCAGGCATTTGAAAATGTCATATGTTGTGACATAGGAACTGATCACAGCATTAATAGTTTAACATTTTATTACCATTTTATGAGTCAGGGTGTTAAAAATAATGAATCAGTTTACAAGCATGAGATTCATTTCCATTTTGATGGTGCCATGTGTAAGGTGTTTTATGGCTGTATTCAACAAAATGACTGCAACGTTTTCTCGGGGTTGTGATCAATGTCAGTGACTCAACAAGTGTTCACTGGTTGTAATGAGTATTTCTGCCTTTATTCACTACTTTTTACTGTTGTTTTCTTGTTGTTTTCCTGGATGTATTGATAGATAAACCATTAGGACATAGTCAGACTGAATTGTCATTTTGTTTTCGCGATTCACATTCTGCTGTTGGCTTCATGTTATTTCACTGATCGATTGTTGCCGGCAGTAATGCACCAACAAAGGCAAGGAAGAAGAAAACTGCTAGCGGGTAAACATGGATGTAAACAATGGACTATTATAAATATTGAATAAGTAAGTAAGACAAGTCAAGTTTATTTATCTAGCACATTTCAGCTACATGGCAATTCAAAGTGCTCTACATAAAACAAAAGAAACACATTATGAAAGAACATTTAAATAAAATTAAAAACAGTCATTAAAAATCCAACAGAATGGAAAATAAGAACAAGCTAAAATAGAATAAGTAGTAGTAGGTTAAGTAGTAAGTAAGTCATTTATTTTCAAAGCGTCATGCATTAAAAGCTGCCCAGCCCACATGGGTTTACAAGACACTACAAATATAACAAACAGGACCAATAACATAATAAGAGCTAAAGAACCAATGTAATACACCTCCATGCATGTCAAATAATGTCAACAATATGAACACAATCCATCTGCTTAGACACTACAGCTATAAAACACAGATTGTGTCTTTAACACATCAAAATTTGAATCGCCTTTGCAATAGGGATCCACCGATCCGACTTTTTCAGTTCCAATACCGATAACGATACCTGGGCTTTGGGTATCACCGAGTGCCGATCCGATACCAGTGTTTAATTAATAAGCTGTATGCCTCACTGTGTGGAAGTGACTGGGATCATTCTTTATGCTTCTAACTCTACACCCACAGATTATCATTTTTAAGCTTGTAGTCTTCAGCACAAACCAACGCTGACTCAAGTGACATCCCCTGAGGCAATTTATCAGATATCATGCAGCTCCCTCTGGAGCCAAAAAAGGCTTTATACAACTTTTTCTGGTTTTTTTTAACATACGCTGTAGCACTCACCAAGACCTGTAAACAGATGTTGTCGGCTTTAAGACTTTTTATTTCTGTGATTCGACTTACAACAGCCCTTATAGGTGTGCCAATTATGTGGCCATTTTCTGTAGCTATTTTTCGGTATACAGTAGTAAGATGGCATCTCCACTCTTAATCCTACCTAGAAAGCTCTTTTTTTCATACATTGTTTTTCTAACTGGTGAAACAGTCATCAATGAGAACCAGACCTGTTTGAATTGCTGAAATGTAGACAGTGACTCAGAGGTTGACACCAGACTAATTAGGACAGAAATTCTTGAAACTAACTTTGCATTGAAGAGGATACCTGCACTAAACATAACAAGGTCATTAAAATCTAACAATGCAGGTTACTCTATGAGTAATTATAGACATAAACAAAAAAATAACCATCATCATGCCAACTAAATAATTGTCTTTTTGTTTCTCAGACTCCCGGTATTTACCTATATGGTAGCCTTTGAGAAACACCTCGGGAAAAAATAGAACGCTTTCTCTGATGCAGACTCTTATGTTTTCTCTATACCGTACATTATGTCACCTTCGGTTGCACATGTTGAAGGTGTGATGTGTGTATTCATATTTGAATATGTGACGGGCAGAGAGGTGGAAGCATCTCACTGGTGGAAAACAGCTGACATCCATTGATTAGTCACCACGTGAAGGGATGGGCTACTCAGATGAGGTGCTTTGTCCATGTCAGCGTGGCTCATGGGGAAAGGAAGTAGCGCACATGACCTTTCAACATGCCATCGCCGTTACTCCTTTTAGATTAAATCTCACTTTGGCTATTTTTTTGTTACGTCCTCTGCTGATGTGTCACTCGCGCCTGATGAAAATGTTGCGTTCCATAGGTTACCTTGTCAATATGCCGCAAAAGGAGTGCACTCAAACATCGCAGTGGTGTCATTAATACACAAGTTGGCAGAGTGTGCGAGGATTAACAATTCAAATACAGCGTCATCCTCACATCTTGCTCCATATGGCTCTGCCTTAACCCGTCTGGAAGAACCAGATGGTAAAACAGCTGAATAACACTCGAGTCCTCATCTGTCCCTTGGTCGTACTCTGCTTTGTAGCTGGGATTCCTCTCCACTTTGTACTCCACCCTACAAAGGGATTCTCCTCTTAATATGAAGTGCATTAATTTTCTCTCTTCTTACAGCGTGTAGAAAGTGGCCCCAGAATAACCAGATTATGAGACACCAACACTTCAGTATAATTTACACCTGTGCTATCTTTACAAAACAAGATGCAAATGAAGTGTTTGCTGTCGAGACCCCGGCATCCCCAAGCTGTCACGTACTGTTTCCCCGAGATGCAGAAACCGTCCGAAACGAGGGCTTTCTTTTGCCCTTTCTCAGAGAGGTCATCCGTTACAAGGTTCTTATGTATTTTTCATCACCACCACCACTCCTTGATTCATTTCGCTATAACCCTGGCATCAAACGACTGACATTATCACGGTCCTGAGGGTGCTGGGGACATTACAAATTCATGTGCCCTATTGACTTTGGTCGCTATATCAGAACAACCACCTGCAGCCACAGAGCAGTTCACAGACATGGTCACAAACTCAACCGCAATAATGAGATAGTGTGAGAAGTTTAGAATTTTGGAACTTTATGTGGATGATGATAACGATAATGGTGGTGATGTCGAAAGTCATGGGAAATAATAAGCACCTTCATTACCAGCATAAAATATGGGGACTTCCTTTTTTGAGCAGTGATGGCGAACACCCACAAATGCCAAGAGATGCATATGTGTGAGTTTGTCGATAATTACAAGTGGGTGTTTGGGAAAATGTGTGTTGGACTGAATGCTTGAGCTCATGTGGCAACCTTTTCTGCTAGAAAATACATGTATAAACTACTAATTTGTTTTGCCAGTGAAGTTTTGCAGGAAACACCAGTCGCCTTATCCGTGACCTTAGCACTGCACTGTACCCCTTAGGGAAAAGCGAGTAAAATGTTATCATTCTGGACAGGATATGTGTGTGTATCTGTGGGTTCACAAACATAATTCTGAATATACAACCTGGTTGTGGTGACAGGTTAGGTCATGTACTGACTACCAATCCGATCTCACGGGAAGGCATATAAATAGCACGACATTTTAAGGACATTCTACGTGTCATGATGACGCATTTTAGGCTTTTTTCGCATGTCATTTCACTCCACAGGCTTAACGTTGTGAAACGGCTTTTTGCGTATCATGTAACGTCACGTCCTTAACATCAGTAAACACTTGCGGTTATGATTAGGCAACAAAACTACGTTAACAGCCGCAGTTAGGTTTAGGTAACAAAAGCACTTTAGGAAAAACATCATGGTTGGGCTTAAAATAAGTAAAATGCATACGCCACTTATTTCTTTAACGTATTAATACAATTGATTTTCGAAGGTTGTAGCGGGCTCAGTTTTAAAGCTAGAGTGAAGATACTGGTATCATATTAAACTACAAAACCTAAGGAATTCATTGGTACTATGCCATACTTGCTTGTCGTGAAGGAGGCTAAATAACACTCTAAACTTGCGCAAATTTTGGCGAGGAAAAACTGTCATGTTCATTTTCAAAGGGGTCCCTTGACCTCTGACCTCAAGTATGTGAATGAAAATGGGTTCTGTGGGTACCCACGAGTCTCCCCTTTACAGACATGCCCACTTTATGATAATCACATGCAGTTTAGGGCAAGTCATAGTCAAGTCAGCACACTGACACACTGACAGCTGTTGTTGCCTGTTGGGCTGCAGTTTCACATGTTATGATTTGAGCATATTTTTTATGCTAAATGCAGTACCTGTGAGGGTTTCTGGACAATATTTGTCATTGTTTTGTGTTGTTAACTGATTGAAATAAGAGTTCCTTGTAGTTGCTTTAAGTCACTTTTGATTTTCTAGCCAAGATGACAATCTTTCACTGACCTTAACAAAGTGCTTTGAGTGTTTTTGTGGATGTATTTTGAAGATATATACTGTTTTAAGATTTTGCAAATTGAGAGATCTGTTCATTAAAAATGTTTCCTACTCATAATCATAAACGCAATTCAGATGGAATTATGTTTTAAATTACATAAACGTGTTTTATAGAAGGCAGGGTTGGGATATGTACAAGTATGTGCATGAGCTCATGGTGATCCACATTCATCACTAAGACTGCGATAGAACTGATTGTTGGTGTGATTCATCTTCACTTGAAACAGCTCTGCATAGTCACACTCGAGATAGAAGCACATTTTCAATATAATCAATGGAACATGGGAATTCATTTATTAAAAAAATAAATAAAAAAAATAGTCTACCATCTCTTCTGCTGATTAAAATGCCAGAGTGTCTCCAGCTAGAGCCATCTGACAGACATAACCTTTAAGTGGGCCATTAGGAATATATTAAAAAAGACTCATTTCCTGGGGACATGTCACTGATGAATTATTAAAACATCTAAAACAGGGAGAACCAGTCCCCCCCACCCAACCACCCACACCCGCCCACCCCAAAAAAAAAAATCATTGAGGAGTTAACCCATTAAACAATGAGCACATGAAATTAGATTTAAATTCCCACCTGTAGGATATGGACACAGCCAGGAACCAGCCTACAAATCACCAGGCAGGGCCTTTGATATCATTTTCGTATTGATTTAGGCCCTGCTGACTTTGCCGGAGTGAACCTCTGCTCTGGTCGATCAATATGCATTCAAAATCAATGCGCTGAGCAAACACACAAGGGTAAAGCAGGACCTTTTAATTGTGCGACTGCAAAGATACTTTGGTCAGGAAGGAATCAAATGTTGCTGCTTAATTCAAAGTAAGCAAGCAATCAACTTTTGCATCTTTGAAAACTAATTCGGGGGATGGCAACCTGAGACTGAATTACAAAGTTTGATAAAATGTAAATATGGGATGAGTGATAAATCGTGACAGTCAACAGGCGGGAGGTCCCAAGCGAAAGAGGCAATATTATGCAGATGAAATGCAGTGTCACTGTCAGGTTTCAAGATTCTTAGTTGCTCTGTAATCTGCCTTATTTGGCTCTTTGTCTCCAGTAAAGCCTACTGAATGGTTTGTCCAAGTTTAACTAATCATTTAAAACAAACACTAAAATATACTGGTAACTTAAAGGAGCAGTGTGTAGGATCTGGCGGCATCTAGCAGTGAGGTTGCAGATTGCAACCAACTGAAACTCCTCCCGTGGGCCAAGCATAGGAGAACTACAATGGCCGAAAAAATGCGAATGGCTCTCTCTAGAGCCAGTGTTTGGTTTGTCCGTTCTGGGCTACTGTAGAAACATGGACCATGTTTTTTGTATTCTTCTGCTGGAAGAGACCGTTCTTGAATAGATGATAATAAATTTCATTTATAAAAGTAGTGTAACAGGTTCAACATTAAAGCAGTTTTATGATTTTTGATAACGATATTTAAGATATTGAACAGTCTGATTATGATATATCTCAGGCCGATGAATTATCGGCTGATAATGGGAAATTTACATTATAATGTATTATCCCGATAATGAATGTATACTCGATAAATTATTGGCCGATAATACAATGAATTGCTTTCATTGACTTAACAAGCGCAGCATCTACACAATTTGGTTTGCGAGCCACCAATAAACACATATTGAGTATACTTTGACATGTCTGATTTGACAGATTATACGTCAAAGCATTTCATTTGAATTCGTAGGCAAAATGCTCTCTGAAAACCATAGTTTGTTTGTGAAGTTTCTATGTACTTTACTTTAAAAATGAATGAACATGTGAAGAGTCAGAAGAACTTTGTTTTTGTTGCGTTAACAATAGTGATGTTAGTTAGATTTGGTTACGTCAGACCTCTGGAATATTAAATCATCCATCTTTGCTCACTACATTTGAGCCTTTCTTACCCTCAAGTGTTCATACATGAATCTTTTTGGAAATACAAAAATTTTAAATTATCGATTATCATGAGAAGCAGGTAATTATCGGTTATCAGTATCGGCTGAAAAAAATGCATATCGGGCATACCCAAATCTCAATAACAACACATTGGCCAATACTATTTTTTTTTTACATAGGCACATAATATAAACAAACAATTTTGATAAGGATCCCCTATATTTGATAATTAAAGTTGCACTAATCAATATATTTATACTTAACAATGGATCAAATGATTACATGTAATGTGAAAGGGATCAGTTGAAGTATTATACACAACTGCAGAGTTGAGATCTGTGAGTTCAAGAGTCTTTCGAGTCATTGTTTTGGTTTCGCAGTTTCACAATTGGAGTGTTTTGGCTCAGTCTCCCCGCCCTCATCAACCTCATTTCGAGCAACAGCTGTTATCAGGGAAAAAGATCTAACAGACTCACTGCACACTAGCCGCCCACCGCCAAATGTTAGACAAAGTTAGCGATTAACTGGTGAGCATAGTGGAGCATTGAGCAGCCAATGAGCCAGATGTTTCCCTCAGGAGTTGGTGGAGACCAAAACAGACCTAAAAGAGAATAAATATTGAACTTAAGTGTACAGCTGGCCAGAAACACGACTCAGAATGAATGCTAATGTTGCTCAGTGGCTGCTGGATTTGTAGATTAGCAACCAGAACAACTTAATAGGGTGAAAATATGTAAATGTTGTGTTTACAGCTTGTTCTGCTGTCCACAAGTGGCCAAAACAGATCAATAAATGCAGCTTTAAAAACTGTGACCAATACATGTACTAGGGGTGTAAGAAAATATTGATACACAAGTATCATGATATTATGTTGTGCGAAACTGTATCGATTCAACAGAACACTGTATCAATTTATAATTAACCTCTTAAAAATCCGTGGGCCCTTGCCAATACACAGCCCTTATATGTACAAGGCATGTCATAGTGAGGACATTTTTCCACCGGTTAATAAACTTGAGACATCACCGGTGTTGGCGTTTACATTGGACATTTTACAAGAAAAGATGATGCTCAATATCTATAGAGCGCTTACTTTGATCGTTACCGTTGGATGGATGTGTGTCTGGTCTCTCTGGTGAAGCTTTCGCTGCGAGGTCGCAGGTTTCCACCTGGAGTCGCTGTGCCGCACACACTGGCTGCGACCGCTCGGTCCTCCGCACTGGCGATTGCCTCATTAATGTTATGGTTCTCTATTAGCGTTGGGTTTAAATCCGAAGTTTTGCCAAATAGGCGCTTTTGCTTTTCGCTTTGACAGCAAATCCTCCGCCATCATCTTGTCTATCAACTCTCTCTCGTCCCGTGTGTGAAATCTGACTCCAGCTGCTCTGTGCTGAGACTCCGTACGGAGCAGACACTTTCACTTTCAGTTTGTAGCGTCCGATGTCCGACTATGTATTGAAGACATGGCGCTGATGTGCCAAAATGAACTAAATGGGTTTTATTTCTATAATAAAAAGCAAAACGACTGTGGGAAAGCCTAATATGTACCAAGCTGGACATTTAACAATTAAATTAGAAACTTGTCAGCGCTTTCTGGTGGACAGATTATGAAATTCTGCAAACATTGTTCTAAATTAACTCAAAAATATCATTGGAGTTTTTTTTGTGGTAAACTCAAATTGGAAATTTGAACATAAAATTTTAAGGAAAACATAGTAACGGAAAGTGTTGTTTTGTTCTTTAACAAATGGTCAAATACAATTGCAGCATAGTTTCTAAAGTTGCTGGTCCAGGCTTATTTTTAGCCCTTAATGAGCACACAACCTTATGCAATGCCACAGCATGTTCACATTATAGCGTGATGGCTGCACAGCTCAAAAAAGCTTTCTCCGTTTCCCATTTACCAGCTTGTAGCAGAAGCCCATATTTTCAGCACACCACACACTGTGCCTTTTCCTTCGTTTCCCATTTCACACTGTCATTCACATGCTCTGAGGTGCACAGAGTTAGACAGGTGCGTGTTGTACTCCAAATGTTTGCGCTGCAGGGGCTGGGTTCGCGTGGGCTTGCTACGGAGTTAACTGATGTCTGTCCATAGCTGGGTTTCCAGACTCGGGATCCAGGCATGCAGGAAGTCAGGCAAACAAACAGAGAGGTAGAAGCTCAGAAGAGATCTGGCTGGCTGAGCCGGCAGGGGAAGGATTATGACTGGAGCATCGTGCCTGAGCAGCTTGGGCTGAAGGAGCGTGAGAGAGGCCAGCAGCTGGCCCATGGGGCCCACAGATGGAGCCTCTGGATGGGGAGTGGAGGAGCCTGGTCAGGCGTTTCAGATGGACTTGTGGATGACTCACAAGCCCTCAGCATCCCATACACCTACTCAGAGTCATGAGGCAGGCCGCTACTGTCCTTGTGCTACAGCTTGCAGGTCTTGGATACTGATGCAGGAAAACAGGAAGCGGAACTCATTACTTCCTTTGACTTTCTCCCTGGAACATTTTTACATAATCACATTGACATGACTGTTCTATTATCTAGGTTAATAGTGTGGTAACTAAGCCTGACTGTTCACATGACACAACGCTTTTCTGATGAAACTTTATTCATGTTGCATCAGAAATCAGAAAATTACATCCTCCAGGTTTATCCAAATTAAAAAAATGTACAATAAACAGGTTAGATAACTCATAATCTTCCTCTGAATTAGGTGGAGTGAGTGCCCCGTATGTGATAAAATCACTGGGAATATTAATACATATTGTAGGTGGGTGTGAGATTACTGCACACAGCAAAGAGTTATTATTGCTGAGGAAGTGAGAAAAGCTTTACAGTAAAGTGGAAATCCGGGAGATGGTAAATTGATTTTTTAGCATCGCAAGTGGTGATAAGTGGACATTTCTGTGGTGTTTTTTGCACCACACTCGCAACATATCACTTTCCATATCATTGTGACCTGTTCTGAGAGAACTTGTTATGATCAAGTCAGGGTAGGCCAGAGAAGGCACGCATTTCTCCATTTTCTTTGTCTCTTTAGCCATTTTTGATATTGGGTTCGCGCATATGCGTGTAATAAGAACGCCCTTCTTGCTTTAGGCGTGTCATTTTCACGCCATGTAGTCTGTACTGACTGAAATGTAAATGCATCTGGGTGAATATGCTACATTCAGAGCTAGTGAGGTAGGATAAAAAGGGAAAAAGAACACTTATGGCGGACGGGATGTGTCCAACTAAACACACAACTTTCAACCAGGAGACCAGTGTTCGAGACCGATGTTTTGTTTTTCAAGTTACGTTAGTAACGTTTGTCAAATGTTTTGTATTGACGTTTGTGACCTGTTTTCCTGTTTTTAGCTTACGTGCTTATTTTAAGCCCAACCATTACAATTTTTCCTAAACCTAACTAAGTGTTGTTTTGTTTTTTTACCCCTGCTGGTACTGCACCTTCATACAGGCATGTAATGTTCACGCCTCAGCCAGGGCAAAATGTGACACTGACAGACTATCCTCTGGTGGAAAGGCGGGTCTCTTACACGCTTTGGCGCGATATCGGCTTGCATCTTCATACCACTCATTTGCTGCCGCTGCTGCTGCTTGAAGTGTGATCTGCATAACCCCCTTTGAGGCAGATATTTCTCCATGTTGTATAAAAATATTGGCTAAGGAAATAGTCACTGAGGAAATGTTCCTCATAAAACGCAGTAACTCATGAATAGAATTTGACAGCTTCTCTCTTAGAGATATTAAGACCACAGACAAGCTGTTCTTCACACGAACCAACTTTATAGTCTGCTTTTATGTCCTACATCTGTTCTTTACAACATCATGATTGTGATATAGCCCCTTAAAAAAGCCACAATGGGAAAGTTTGTAATCCAAACTAACTGAAATATTGTTATTTTCTTGCCTAGAGTGAAATTGAGGCAATAACACATTCCCAGGGAGAAACCAGCAGCTACAGAAAACATGAAAGTTCTCTTAAACTAGGTATGGGATGAATCAATTGTGTGTTTTACTAACCTGGAATAGAGAGTAACAAAATGAAAATCTGTTTATAAAATGACTTCACGGATGACAGACTAAAGTGAGGACGAAACAATGAAATCACTCAGAAGTCAATTTGTAAAGGTTTATCTCCTTTTTCTTCTTATCTCCTTGTCTTTGGAGGAAAATAGAAAATATGGTAATGTTTCACAAGGTGCTAAGACAGCCATTGGACTCTGATATCCCTCGATATGATTTAGTTCCCGCATTTCTGAATATACTGTAATCTCCACAGATAATCTTCCCACTCTGTACTGAGCCTCCAGATATAATGCATCTGTGTCACCCAGCTGGCTCAGTCCAGGTTCCGTACGTTATGGACCACGTCTGCAGCCATCAGCACGCGGTGCTCCTAGGTCACGCAAGCCGAGACACTTCCTCCAGAAATAAACCAGGACCCTGACACACAGACCTCACTCTTGTCTTGTTCTATTTGTGTTTTCTTGCCCATTGTGAACTGCCGTCACACAATTCTTTCACTCAAACAGAGGCAAGGAGACATCAAATCCTTTATAGACACATCATGCATATTTGAAAACAGCATTTGGCCCCATAAATAGCACTGGGGCTAAATAATTGAAGCGTTTGCTGAAAATATATGAATAGGGCTGTGCATTCAGCATACTAGTGGCCAGATGTCTCCTGTGTGGGATCTACTGCGTGTGCTGTATTTGAAAGTGAAGTATAAGCACGTATGCAGACGTTTGTGTCCACGTCATCGTCTAAAATGACCTCACACAGGTTTCATTAACACAGCATGTCTGAGATTAGACTGAGGCAAACAATGTGCTTACCGGTAGTCTAACTTCTTTGCAATGATTTGATGCTCCTAGAGGCAGGAGATATGGATAAATGTAGTTAGATATCTTTTGTGTTTTTAGTCTTTATTTGTTCGGACAATTAAAACATCCAATAAAAGAGAATTAATGAATATTTGCAGAGGAGGACATTATATAATAAATGATAAATATATACTATAATATATGAATAAATTATTATTATTATTATCTTAATGTCTGTTGAGGCTAATCTGCTACTAGGTACGTCATCACATTATTAATATTGACAATACTGCCATAAAGAAGCTCCAAACATTGATTTGCAATATTGCCTGCAATAAAAACAGAGATAAAGTGATGGCTGTCTTGGTAGAAACTACTACCAAGAGTAGAATCTCTGCTGCTATACAAATGTTATTTTGTCTGTATTGGCTCCCATTCAAATATGCATTCACAATAATTTCTTTATGTTTAATAAAGTTGTTGTTGTTGTGTGGGAAATAAATACAATTGAACATTGTCTATTGAATGTTTTAATCATCAGCTGAAAGTAAACGTCTTCCACCAGCTAAGATATTAACACAAAAGTGAGATCTTATTAACAACATGATTCATTCTTTTCGTTAAGAGTGACATTTATTCAAGTGAGCTGACCATTAACACTGTGGCCCGACTACTAACCAGTGTTAGCAGAGGTGGTGGGCAATTCTGCGTCTCTTTATTAATTAAGTAACTAGATGATGGTTTAAATAATGGTCTCATTTGTTAGATATGTGACTATAGACTGTATATAAGAAGTGGACGTAGTCACTGTGATGTCATCCATTGGTTTGTGGACTGCCGTTTTGAAGCCTTAAGTTCGGCATTTTGGCCGTCACCATCTTGGTTTTGGTTGTCGCAATCTTAGTTTTTTGCTGCCAGAAGTGACACCAGAGGGTGGAGCTACAACTGTACACTGAATCAAATATTTTTAGGCAACCAAAATGTTACAATTTACTTTCATGAACTGAAAATACACTGTGAAAGGGTTAAAGTTGTAAGACGAAAACACAGGCAACGCCATAGTAGCGACCTGTCAATCACAAGATAGCCACGCCCTAAAGCATCCCCTGCTTTATGGTCTATTTGACTCTAAATGGGAACATAATTTACTAAATGAACATCATGCTGTATTGAAGAAGACTTGAAACTAGTGATTGAGACCATAAACTCATGTTTACAATGTTCACTGAGGTAATAAATCAAGTGAGAAGTAGGCTCATTTTCTCATAGACTTCTATACAATCAGACTTCTTTTTGCAACCAGAGGAGTCGCCCCCTGCTGGCTATTAGAAAGAATGCAGGTTTAATTTACATTAGAGTTGCTACAGACTACAAAGTGTACAATTGACACGCCAAAAGCAAGAACAGCGTTCTCATTGCACACTTTTGCCTTGCGCATTATCGTGTCATTCATACGCCTTTTCGTGCGACCGTGCTGGACCACCAGGCAGCGTCATGCAAAGGCAGCTACTCTCAGTGCTAAACAAGGAAAAACAGCATTACTCTTTCACTTTTTCTTCCCAGACTTTCCTAACTGGTTCAGGAATTCAAATTGGCAACCCTCTGGTCAGATACTCTCTTCTCTGACCTCCAAGCTGCTGCCAGCTCTGTGTGCTGTTGCCATTTTGATCTCTGTCGGTTTTTTGAAATCCTGAGGAAGATGCGTGTTCACAGTGAAAAGGAGCATGCTGTTGTAGAAGGTAGGATTTTATAGTGTTGTGGTTCAGCACACAGAGGCCAGATGAGGTCTGTTTCTCACACATGGGGAAAAATAAGTTTATAATTATTTTTTTTACTGCAAAATGCAAGGCCAAGAGTGAAAATGCAACCCCTGTGTACCCTCACCTTTCAGTTTCTCGCTTTCTCTTTCGTCCCATGTCTACCACACACGCACACACACACATATTGCATCTGCTCACACAAAAAATACACATGCAAGCACAGATGTACACACATACACACATGCACATATGGATTCAGCTGATGGTACTGAATAATTGAGAGGTTGCAATAAAACGAATGGCGCACATTAGAGTGAGAGATGGTTGTGGGAACGCAGAGGAAGCTCAGGGATTGCCTGCAGGTGAGATATAACGTGTGAATCATCATGGATGTAAGGAGGAGAAAGCCACACATTACTGGTCTCGTGTGACAGCTGGATTCATTATTGTCTTTTTTTCTCTCGCTTTCTCCTCTCTTTCCTGTTGGTCTTTCAAGCGTTCACACGCACTCAGCAGAGTTCAGTGCACAGCGAACAAGTCAACTGGAACAAATTTAACTTGAGGGCCTTTTCACTGCATCCGGGCTTACGATGATATAAAATATGAATATACAAATATTGAATTAATATGTAACCGAAAAATGACTCAGGGAATTTAGTCTGCTGATTTGCACAATATGTCGTGGTGGGTAGTAGACAGGATTATGCAACCGAGAAAATGGGACCAAACGATGTTTACCGTGGAGCAGGTCCCTGAAAACAAACAGGTCAATAGATTCCACATGTGTACTGTATCACACTACATTAACCACTGCTTGTTGGCTCTACTAGCAGTGTATACTGTATATTTAACCAATAACTCATGACAGGCTGTGGGTGGTAGTTTTTCATTGCACACCCACAAAAGACTTGTAGGACTCCAGTTTTTGCCACACACCATGTCACCAGATTTTGTATCCTAAAAAACTGACTTAATGCAAGAAGAAGTCAACTTGTTTTTTGCTCAGTCCTCTCCACCATAGTTTGGTCAATACGGAGGTTGAAGTTAACCGTAATGCCGTGTTCAGACCTAGCAGCAACCTCCGGTTTTGAAAAATGTTTCAAATCTTTGAATTCTTTGCAATGGGAGCGCCTCGTATTTATGCTTGATGCGTCTATTCTGAGCTGAGCACTGCACTTTTGGTGTTTGCTGAGAGTTGAAAAATGTTAAACTTTGGGTAAAAACGCTGCGCTCGTCACTGTCACTTTTTTACCCAGCCGTCCAATCACAGCGGAGGAGGGGATATTCCGTATCATAGCAACCAGACGCAACCAAAGCAACTCAGCTTTGTCATTTAAAAAGTAACAACATACCTAATAATAGCCTAACAATAAAGCTTATTTATATAGCACTAAAATCAGGATAAATTAAGTAATTTGCAAAAGAAAGAAATGGCAATAATACCACATATGTCATTGAGCCAATCATTATCACAGCGCAGATGACGTCGCAGAGACGACATCCATATTTTATACAGTCAATGGTTCTGACTGATGATAGCTTTGCATCAAAAAGTGGCCATGTCATGCATTTCAATAAGACCACGTGGAAATCTGCATTGGCACAAATGAGGTCGCAGAGTTGAGGATGCTGGCAAAGTAACGAAAACATCTGCCACAATGAGACTAGTGATGCAACAATCCAATCCAGTCATAAGCAAGGTTGGAAATTAACTTTTTTGTCCACCTGCCACTGTGGCTGGTGGATTCCAAAATCTACCAGCCACTCAGTAGATTACCATTGTTTTTTTTGGCTGGTGGTGAGTGAAACAAATCTAGCAGCCACTTGCATATTTCACTAGCATTTTGCTGGTAAAACCCCGGTGATAAGCTGCTGTTAAGCTGCTGTTACTCATCCCTCCCTGCATTTGCTTCATAATATGAGCACAGTGGAAGGCCTTTATTGTAAAACTGTAAGTGATGACAGCAATGCTTTTTGCGGTAGCAAAAATGGACTGGATTCATTGACATGTTGGCAAAAAGTCAGCACTTGCTGCTTGCTCTGAGCACATGGTGGTAATTGAAGGTGACTCAGATGATATCAACTCTTGCGTCATCGGGAGTTGAAAGCGTGTCTTTCAGAAGACTTTGTTCATAGAAGTTAAACTATAAAAGTGTGGATTTTGAATTGAAAGGTTGTTTCATCTTACTATTAACAAATGTAGGAACTAGGAGCACGTCGGTTTTGGTCTGTGTGGAAAAAGTAGAAAAAGATGGAGCCGTGCAAAAGGCTTTAGATGAAGAGCTGCAGAAGGTTAGGGTTTGAACTTTCTGACAACTTATCATAACTTTGACCATTCAAGTGCGAGTCTCATGAAAGTTTTTGCAAGTTCACTCTCGATCGTAGACTATATAGAATCAAAGCATACGGTCAAAGTGCGTGAGCCCTGCTACAATGTGCATTCACATGTGCATTTTAGTCAGTCTGTTGTGCCTGCCCTGTATAAACCAGCACAAGCTGCGGTTCAGGAATTATAGGACTGCGTTCAGCAATTTCTGTAATTAGAGATTTTAACCATCACTCCTCAGTGAGCTGTCTCCTTGGTGGAGGTCTGAGGGCATTTTCTAATTAAGTATCTAGTTATCATTATGGATTTCCCATGGTTTTAGTAATCTGTTCACACTGATAGGCTATAAGAAATAACATTAGTTTTGTAATAACGTTTTTTTTTTCATTATTGTTTGATAATTAGAAATGATTAAACAATGATAGGCTAATTAGGGTTAAATAAATTATTATTTGTTTATTTGAAAGTGTCTGCTTAGAAAAATTCTGGCCCTTTGACAAATGTAGTTGCTGACCGCTGTTTTACAGTATAAACCGCTGTGAAGTGATTTTGGAGTCTGATAGGTCTTAACTCCTGAATGTATCACCCAAATTGGACTTCTTGGATTGTATTTCCTCTTCTAGCCAGTGGCGTAAATATTGACATGGCAACCAGTGCGGCCCAGAAGCTGTCAGCGGCCCAAAAATCACCTTCCACTTTCCTACACCCTGTCCACACTGAATCCGTTATATGCACTTCTGTTATGTCATATAAACAAACCACATAGGCTATCTATCAGCTGTGCGCTCAAGATCAGACTGGTAACCACTTATCTTCCTGCGAGCGACAGGAATAAATAGAAACATCTGGGCGTCTGACAAAAGTTCAGCTCAAAACGGTCACACGTCACACTGCGTCCGCTCGCGGCCACGACATTCCAATAAAAAAGGACACAGTTCTGTTGGAAAACGTGTGCCCACTGAAATCTGTGTCGGTGATAACAATTGTCTGCTGAGTCCAGGGCAGGCTGATGAATTAACATTGATAAATTTGACCCTCCAGGCTGCTGTCCGTGGTGTCGATCTAAGGCTGGTTTGCAGTATTGGAGTTGCATGGTGAGCCTCTCCCTGGTGGCATAGCAATTGTCTGCTTTGCAATTGTCTCAAGTGATCGTGTGTGTACGTGCGTGTGTTTGGGGCGAGAGCCCAAGAAAAGAATTTGCACCGGGGCAGATCACAATTATGTTACGCTGCTGTTTCTAGCCGGTACTTACGGCAACACCTCCAGAGACCAATTCAGCCCCTTTTCAAACATAGTGTTGTTTTCTGTCTACACATGGCCTAAATATTAACATGCTGTTGTTGGTCAGGGATTACTTGTAGCCCGTGTGTAGCAGTTTATTGATTCCTTCTCATCTGTGAATATACATATGTAAAAACCCAAATCAATAAGGCCTACGCTCTCAGAGTAGTCTACAGACGTTGGTCCCCAAGGTTAGAACAGAACTAGGCAAAAAAGCTTTTATGGATGGATGTTGTGCTCACTCTTCGTTTGTATTTGTATTGTTTGTGTTTATTGTTGTAATCTCGACTTTTACCTGGTTAAATAAAGAATTTATATATATATATATATTGGCCAACTTTATTTTTCTCTCAGCCTCAGAGTGATACTCAATGGTACAGGAACATCACACTGTATGTCATAACTGTTATGGTTATTGTACCTCTGGTACTCTGCAGTAACCTGCTTCATAACCAAGATTGTATACACAGAGATGAATGAATATAACCTGCTGGAGAGCCGTGTGAGACTAGAAGGGGCCCCAAAGTAATTTGGAGGTTGAGTTTTACTAATTATTTCCCCATTGAGTCGTTTCAGCTGAGAGGGAAATACAAGGCGAATGCTCCAAGACTAAGCACCTCTACATCTTATTTATACAAATAGATAAACAACCATCTTTATAAAGAGAAAGCACACAAGTATTACAGCAAATATGTCATGTTTACTATATAAAAACTCTGGATTGTCATTAATAGAAATAAGTACTAAGTCCCTACCCTGTCGAACAGAAATAACTATGAGGTTATACATCATTATATAGTTAAGCAGCTGTAAAGCTAGAATAACGATGGAAATATAAGATACTTTTTTATTATAACTTAACTTGCTCTCTTTCTTTGATGGTAGCTGCCATGACAATAGAGTGCCAGGTTGTGATGCGTTGCTATTTATAAGCAGCCGTATCTCTGAATAAGTAATAGGACCAGAATAGGACTGCAGTAATAGGTCACCTTCGTGTGACCGGGCCATGGTAAGGCCTAATTTAGAGGAGTTTTGAGTTGCAATGACCCCTTTAAAGTTACTGTGAGGAACTTTTAACTGGTTATGAAACTGTCTCAATTTACTTCCGATGCCTCTATATGACCTACAAACGAGATCGTCAGCGAGAAGATTGGCTAGCTCTTAATGCTCGTCATCGGTGCCACCGAGTCCGGCGAAATCCGTCGAAATCATCGAGGTTCACCAGAAACTCCTTCAGCTCAGACTCCAGCAGTGACTCTGGCAGTGAACCGTTGCCACCATTAAAATGAGAGGTTTTCTAAAGGGACTATGGTGCTTGGAAACACTACCGCTTTTGTCCACAGGGACCGCCAAAATCAACTCAAAATAAAATAAAATTCCTCGCAGTAACTTTAACTTCACATTCAAGAACCAGAAACCACTGAAATCCCAGATTCAATAATGAGACATTTGGCAGACCCGTCTAGAACATAGACTGCATAAAGATGGACGACACGTCTCCACTTCCTACTCCCACTTCCACTGTACAGAAGTGAAGTCAAAATATCCCGGATACAGGAGCTGCCTTCTTGAAGTTTTGAAATCATTTGGAGCCAGAGTCTGCGCAATAATGATCGGGCAGTGGAGCCTTGGTACCGAGGTCACGTCCTCTACCTTTATATACAGTCTATGGTCTAGAACTACGGTAGCTCGGTCGGGAGGGACATTTTCACTGCAGGCTACATTTGTACTCAGTTCATCAAGTTCCTCAAGATTCCAATTAAATTCTGCTGAAGATATTTCAGTCAAGGTAGCTCAGTGAAATGTGGATTTGTGACACTTTGGCTGACCTTTTGAGTTAATGCCTCTCACAGCATGTTGGTCTCTTGCATTACAAATGTCTTGTGTTATTCAAAAGGGTGACTGGTTTTTCATGTGCTCTCCGCTCCATCTGATCGTTAGCAAGCCACCAAACACTTCTGCGAGAATGTTTGAGAGAGGCAGAGGTGAGAGGTGGTTTCTTACAAAAAGACGGAACAGACTGAGGGTACAGTTCATTATTGGCCTGAGCAAAGCACACCTGGGAATTTGAAAGGTCATTTCTGTTGACGATATAAACATTCTGACAGTTTTATTTTACCAAATGTCCTACCAAAAAAAAAAATCCCCTTTCCAGAAGCCTTGAGAAAACACACTTAGTTAAGAATGTGCTAGTGAAAGAGAGGCTAGCAAGGAAAGGGGAAAGGACTTTTGCTCTCTTAATCTTCAGTTTATCAAATTATAGCTAAGGTAAGGTGTAAAACTGCCTGAATCCAATATTTACTGAAGTTTTGGTTTTGGTTTAGTAAGCCAAACCCTGAGAAAAAAATCGGGGTTGTTTGCTCACTAAAGCTTGGGACACGCCAACCCAACATAAGAGAACTAGTGGCGATGAGGCCGCCTTTTGCATCGCCTCACGTCGCCTTTGTTTTGACCGACAAGTTGCACCCGAACACACCGCAAAGACTCCAGCTGATGGCTGTTAGCAAGTACGTTCTGTGCCTGCGTGAGAGGAAATAACTCTCCACACCAGCAGGTTGCAGTAGTCTGTATTCGTCATTCAAAAAGGGAAACCGGAAGACCGAGGACTGCGGATTTACAAGCCGTTGTTATGATACGTACATGAAACAAAGCGGCATTCACCGACCGTTTTCACATCACTCTCACTCACCACTGAAATTCATTCCAGATGGCCATGTCGTTGTGAAAATATCGTGTATTGGCCTGCACTGATTCGTTTAAGCTGAACAGCCAATCAAGTGATTTCTCTCACCGACGGGCTCCGCTGCTGATTCAACATTCTGAATTGGCCGAAAAACCTCCAACACGGGCAGACTAGAGCCAATGGTGCGGGACACACCGAAAAAACTAAAACGACGGATGCTCACCGACGGCCCCAAACCCTCCCTACATGCTTGGATGTTTTCACTAGCCACTGGTTTACCTCGTCTCTCCGTTGGTTTAAGCAGGGCACGTACACCGGACACTGGTGAGAGCGATGAACCATACAGTCAGTGTGTGGGCTGTAAAACCAAAACAGCGGGCTAATAGTTGCTAATAGATGTGTCAATATTGATTTAGAAAATATAACTAAATGCAAGTTTAATGTGATCAGTTTTAATGAGTGTATTGTAAAAATGTTCTTAAAAGTAATAATCTAAAATCATGTGTTGTGATGATATGATTATGAAGCTGCCTAATTAAAACTGACAAATACATGCAGCATGAATACATTATTTTGATCATTGCAGATGGTTTGGTTTCACTAAACTGCTCTGTGGATTTTCGACACGTGCCAATTACCTTATCAGCTCCTCCACTTGAAATACAACATAGTGCTCCACACCACTGATTCCCATGAGAGCATAATACATAATACAAACTGCACACATGCATGACTGCGCTCTAGTCAGTTCTTTACCATTGTCTGTCCTGACAGAGCTGCAAGTCATGTGTTATCAGCTGTACTGGACTAAAGCTCCTCGCACTCTCTATCGCTGATACCAGAGTGACTAATAGACTGTCTCAATGATGCCATTGAGAAGAAGTCACGCTTAAGTGAGTACAATTTGCTCCTGGCGTTTGAAGAGTGTCTCTTACCTATTTCACCGGCTTGCCTCTTTGAAAGTGTGATTAGTTGTGCCATCACGTCCTGAAGCCCTGAGCCTGACAAGGGCGTCCGTCAGGGGAAATGCCACCCCTGTTTGGCAAGAATAACGTCATTATACCTGAGGAATGATGAAACACTTTAATTAGAGCTTGGATGGATTCTTTTTAATGCTTGAGGTAAAGCTTTAGGTCTTAAGTTAACCTCTTAGCATTCCTTCCCCTTTCTTTAGAGGGGTAGGGAAGGGGACAGGGGATGTTCAGGAGTCGATAAAAAGTCAACTCTATATGTCACATAGAAGTGGTTTACATCATCTGAGAGCTGGGAACCTGAAGATCAATTTGAGATGCAGCTCAAATTAAATGAATTAAAATAAGTTAGGAAAGTGTATAAGGGCTTAGAACACTATGATAGAAGTATATGATGGCCATTCCAATGCTCGATTATGTGTAATGGAGCAATTTTGGGGCTGATACCATTTGTTGCTTAATGTAACCTTTTTTTACCACTCAAGAATTGATAAAAAATCATCAATAATCCCTCCAACATACCACATTAGGACACCAAGACCTTGAGGAACACCATAGAAAAAGCCATGCTGAGATTTGGTATCAAACCCTCCCCTCCCTTATTGTCAATTTATCTAGGAAAGCCATCCATCCTCTGAATGCCCTAGGTCTCTAGTTTGTGGTTGTAAAGTTTCATGAGGCTGTGATTATCCTAGAGGTCACCACAGGTCATTATATACAGTGAGGTCAAGTTTAAAAAAATAGTCTCACTACAATGAAATGGCTACTATGGGGACTAACTTCATCACACATGAATACAGTTGGGCTCAATGGATCCACAAGAGTCTCAGGTTTACAGTGATATCCAATTTATGTAATTCCAAGACTGTTTATGGACCCCAGTATGCAGAAATATTCAAATACACCATTTGAGAATTTTAAAATTAACACATTTATACTGCATGCAAAAAACTGCATGGTTTTGCCCCAAACTGCATGTGATTATCATAAAGTGGGCATGTCTGTAAAGGGGAGACTCGTGGGTACCCATAGAACCCATTTTCATTCACATATCTTGAGGTCAGAGGTCAAGGGACCCCTTTGAATATGGCCATGCCAGTTTTTCCTCGCAAAACTTTAGTGTAACTTCTGAGCGTTCTTCCCGACAAGTAAGTATGACATGGTTGGTACCAATGGGTTCCTTAGGTTTCTTTAGCTTCATATGATGCCATCTTCACTCTCGCTTTAAGACTGAGCCCGCTGCAGCCTTTTAAATACTTGTGATGGACATTAGTTGTGACGTGCATAGAGTGTAATTGAAGGAAAACATCAGTATGATTCAATGTCACACACCTAAATATTGAAGCTGAAATTTAATACTGAAGAGTTAAAGAGTCCTCCATCCGGAAAAATGTGTTTGATTATGAAAAGATTAAAACTTGATAATACATTAAATTATTCTGACATGAATTGAACTTGTGTTAGTGTTATTACTTTGCCATTCATGAAAATGTGCATCTTTAATGCAGCCATGGAGCATGATGGATGTCAACTGTGACGCAGAAGAGCTGAGAGGGAATTACATTTACATGAATTCATCTGGCAGACGCTTTTGTCCAAAGCGAAGTACCGAATGACGTACAATCCAACCCACAGCGGATCAACGAGAAGCCTTGGTTACAAGGTTGCAGGTGCATGAAGAAACACATAAGTGCATCATATTTTTATTTTATGTTTTAGAGAGAGAGAGCAACAAGTTGCTAAAGCTGTTAAAAGTTGAAACTCCCATTTCAATCGTGTTGTTTTTTAGTTCAGAGGAGGAGGCAGAGGAGTTTCTCCAGTTGGTTGAATGGATTTCTCAAAGATTAGATGCCAAAAGGAATACTGATGCACCCCATAATTGCTACATATTGCTTTGAATGGGATCAATAGTCTGAAAATGCACTTGATGTTACCACGGGTTGCCTCAATTATTGCCAAATCCATCAGACGATAATGTCAATGTCAGCAATGACTACTATGATTTAGGGATGTTCACGATTAATCGACGATCGATTAATTGGTCGTTAAGAATTTGATCGAGCACGTGAAATTTAATCAATCTACTATCAAATAAAGATCTGAAATATAAACAACATGTAGTTACATTCTAAATATCAGTAGAATGGAGTATTTTTAAAGCATATTTCAATGACTCGCATTCGCAACCAGAGGGCGCTGCAAGAGGCAGTGGAGGCGGCCACGACGAACCCACATGCTGATGCGCACGACCGAGACGCTCAGTCAGCAGTGTCGGGAGCTGCAGTCGTGCATCAGGCCTCCGCCATGGCTGTAGCTGGCAGCGTGGACACGGAGGTTGAGAACTTTTTACGCGATACTAAACAGACAAACTGATGGAAAGTCAGCACGGGGAGATTCCCTGTACCGGCAGAGCTGGCACGCCAGTACGTCTGCATACCCGCAACATCTCATAGCCTACCATCCGAGAAGGTGTTTTCCAGGGCTGTACAGTTCAAAACTTCATTCATAAAGTTGACATTCAAATTCACAATTAATTGCATGATTGTCCATAGTTAATCATGATTAATCGCAAATTCATCGCACATTTTTATCTGTTCAAAATGTACCTTAAAGGGAGAGTCAAGTATTTATTACTCTTATCAACATGGGAGTGGGCAAATGTACGTATATATTTATTATTGGAAATCAATTAACACAAAAAAATTACAAATATTGTCCAGAAACTCTCACAGGTACTGCATTTAGCATAAAAATATGCTGAAATCATCACATGGCAAACTGCAGCCCAACAGGTAACAACAGCTGTCAGTGTGTCAGTGTGCTGACTTGACTACGACTTGCCCCAAACTATATGTGATTATCATAAAGTGGGCATGTCTGTAAAGGGGAGACTCGTGGGTACCCATAGAACCCGTTTTCATTCACATATCTTGAGGTCAGAGGTCAAGGGACCCCTTTGAAAATGGCCATACCAGTTTTTCCTCACTAAAATTAACTAACTAAGTAACTTACTTAGTTATACTAACGAGCTAGTATGACGTGGTGGGTATCAATGGATTTCTTAGGTTTTCTAGTTTTATATGATGCCAGTATCTTCATTCTAGCTTTAAAACTGAGCCCGCTATAACCTAGAAATCACAAGTTGCTTGAATGCGTTAAAGAAATTAGTGCCTTTAAAACAAATTTGCGTTAACGCGTTATTATCGCATTAACTTTGACAGCCCTATTAATGAAATATTCTGCTTCAAGCTATATTTGTTGGTGTTTAATCTTTCAAAAACAACATTCACTGCGGTCAAAAACAGTTTGCACTCTCGCAGGTACCTGATTGCCTATTAACGGGGCGGTCTAGCAACAATCTAAAAGCACCAAGAACAACAAAAACAGGCAGAAGTTGGGACACTGTGAGTCTGAGATATTTGTTAGGTTCTATTCTCTTGTGACATTTAGTTGCTTTTGAGCATCTCGCTTATAAAACTAGGCGGAGATGTACAGCGGAGGTTATTTTTACGAGCGCGCTCGGCATTGAATCTTATATTCAAATATATTCAATGTGTTTAATATATCCAGGCCTATTTCTTCATAGGTTTCATAGGCTCTGCATTGCTGTCAGAGAATGTGCAATATGTTGCTGTGGAAATAAGGCTTTGACTGAAGGGGAAAAAAACACATTAGGTTTTGTTTCTTATACGCACCATATGTATGTTTTTTTTTAACTCCAATTAATCGATTTATTAATCGTGTTACCAATGATCAATTAAGGAAAGTGCTTAAAATTGACATCCTATGAATCAATTTTTGGTATTACATCCACTATGTTTCTGCTAATTAATAAATGCATCTGTTTAATAACTTTATCTACATGCTAAACGTGCTTGTTATGGTTTTCTTTTCACCCTTTCGGCTGCTGTAACAACGTCTTTGTCTCCATTATGAGGAGAACCACTCTCAAAGTCTTTGTTCCTGAGCGGGGTGCACCGCGCCTGCCTCTGGCGCTGCTACACACATCCTGCAGATCACTCCGGGTGTGTGCATTGGCACAGAGGTGGAGAACACTATGCCAACACACATGCGACTGCAACCCCCACATAAACACACACACACACACACACTTTCTCTCTATATGTCTATGTCTTCTCGTCTCTGAATGGAAGAAGCTACTGGGACTTTGGCAGCTCTTATATTTAGCTGCTGCAGTCCCTTTTTTCTGTGCGGTGACGTCTCCCACGGTCTCCCCCAGCTGTTTTTATCAAGTCACTCTGTCAGGCAGGCAACCCCGCACTGCTGCATTATTCATACGCTGCTATTGAGACAGGAGAATCGGAAGTCCCGACCACCACTTTGATGACATGCAAAGAAGGGGGGAAAGTCTCTCTGCGCCGCTTACATCTGCTGTCACCTGTGCTTTCCCAGCTGCTGTGATCTTCAAGCCGAACACAGGAATCATAAATGAGACTGTGTGGTGTGTATGCGGGCGTGGGCCGGTACGTGCGTGGGCGGTGGTGAGACTTGTGCGGGTAAATGGGTGCTTACATGTGTTTTCTGTGCATAAAATCACGCATGTATGTATGTATGTGTGTATGTTCATGTGTGCGAGAAAAGATCAAATTTAGCTTAATGATATTTTCACCCCGGTTTTCCCTCTGGTGTTGCATTTATGCATTGCGTTCATTAAAGCCACTCATCATCTTCATAGCTGTGGGTTTCCCTTGTACAGCCAACAAAAAAGGAAAAAAAGCACAGCTCCCTTCTGTACTATAAATATCTTTCATGGTGAAACACCCTCCTAAGGCTTTGTCAGAGACGAATCGAACCACCAGCTTGGATAAAGTATGTCTACGTACGTTATTGGGTAATTACATAATCTGAGCATTCTGACAAGGCAACGGGTGTGATGGAGAAATGAAAAACGTGTGTCCCTCAAGCATCGTGTTACTCAAAGTCAGTGCTTAGGTTTGATAGAGATTGTTGCTGTAAGGAATACGGCTGAACCTCCGTCATAGAGATTGTCAGTCTAACGTCATGATAGCAATACGGCAAAGACGAATGAAATCCCAGTTTTACACACACACACACACACACACACACCAAAGGTGTATGAAACCCTGCAGGTAACGGTGTGACTGTGTATGCCGGTGTTTGCCGATTTGCGCGTGTTTGCATAAATGTGCGAGCCTGATTGACAGCGTGAGCTCCCGTGTTGACTCAGTGTGATTGAGTTGGAGATGTGAGTGCCCTCCGCTGGCAGCGTTCTCCATTTGTCACCATCTTGAGCCGCGAGATGGGACGGCACGGCGCCCGGCGGACCCGGAGAGCTCCTGTCTGCCTCTCTGTAATCCCATTCTTAGCATGTACAGGCACGTCTACGGCCCACAAGAACCCCCATCTCATGGAAACTAATCCATTGATCCCTCTCCGTGTGTCAGTCACAAAAGCAGTTAGAGCTACAGGGCTACAGAGCTATGCTATGTCAAGTGTGGCCCTCAAAGCTCGGGAATCGATAGTGTGAAAGTAATTTGGGATGCAAATGGTCAGATGATGGCTCTGTGTGTGTGTGTGGCACGCAGAGTAAGAGGATGTGTGGAAGACATAGATGCTTTTATAATTATGATTGAAGCGTTTTCATCACTTTGCGAACGACGAGAACGTTTTAATTAACGATATGTTTATCTGTGACGAAAGTCTGAGCCCGAAAGTCACCAGGAATTTGAAACACCATTTATCATCCTGTTTTTCTAAAGTCTAAAGACAGTTATTTCCCCCCCTGCATATATCGCGTCTCGGAATAAAACCCAAATATAAAGTGATATAAAATGATTTATGAAAGCGGCTCATTGGAGAGTAGGGCAATGAAAATGCCATCTGCCTGAAAATCTAATAAGCATCCTCCCTGAATCAGCGAATGAGGCGGTGGCATGTACAGGAAGCCTTTCACAGGGTGATCATGTATTAAACAGACTTCCCCTCGTCAAATATTCATGGGCAGAGATTTACTCATTAATCTTTCATTATCTTCTATCTCTCTATTTTGCATACATCAGGAGCTTGGAGCTGTTATTGGTTACAATCACCTCCGTTTCACATTTCCCTGTGTGAGGATGCTCGCAGTTTTGCGTCGATTGTAGTGCCTACATGCGGCAGATTAATGAGTCATCCCTACGTTTGAGGTTCTTTTATGTTGTCGTCACTTTTTTCTGTCTGCGTTGGAAATCAAAATACAAGATTGTGTGATGAAAGAGTCAGAGAGTGAGTTCTCTGGATTTCTAGCTCAAAGGCTTAAGTGGGAGTGGAGTTTGGGTGACCACACACATCAGCAGGCTCACTGAGGCTTAACGGGATCTCTACATCAGTACAGATGTTTGTCTCACTTCCACTTATCAATACGGCTGCAGATACACCAACAAACATGAACAAACAGGCAGTAGTGGTAGAAGTACTCAGATCCTACAAAATCCCAACAGAAGTATTAAGACCTAAATATACTTAAAGTTACTACAATGAGTTTTGAACTGGTTATGAAACAGTCTAAATTCTCAGTTCTAAAAAAAATAAATACAGGACTTTGTTGGTGTCCCGTGTGAAACCAAAAGTTGAATGATTTTTACTGACAACTTTATATCACGTTCTGTCTAGGGCTGCCAAATAAATGCTGCAGCTCCTCAACACCAACAGAGGTTTCCCGTGTCTTGTGAAGTGACGGGGCTCTGCAGCGAGAAACTAATCGTCTCCGAGCGGGTGCCGGTGTCTTCCTGTTCTCTCCGGCTGCGGTCGGGAGATGACAATGTTTCTCTTCCTGCTTCAGCCCTGGAGGCTGAGGCAGTGGGGCTGAAGCAGGAAAAGCCAGCAGTAGGATCAGCATTGATTCATGGAGAGACCTTCGTCTGGTCAGCTAACATTACTGCCAAGCAGCTGAAATATAGAGTGATATTGTGGTTTTAGCTGACGTGTGTCGCCTCACTGTTTTGAGCGATACTGGTTCATGTCTATGTAGAGCGAGCAAGCGCAAGCCCGACGGTGACTTTCGTTGACTTAACGACAACATGTGTCGCTGTTAACAAGCATTTCTGAAAGTTACAAATAGTCCCTTTAAAGGGAGATTTGTCTTAGTCATAGACTTAGTTGTAGTTTTTTGTGGTGCTTTTGTGTGATTCTTTGTGGAGAAACTCAGTTTTACAGATCTGTCGATTAAATCAACTAATCAATTAGTGGACAAAATCATACAAGTGTTCGTCGACTAGGGATTTCTTTGGTCGAGGACAGCCCTTTTAAGTACAGTACTTCCGTGTACAGTATGTACTTAGTTCCTTTCCACCAAAAAACACATTGTAGAACTAAAACCTTTAACTAACATAAAACGGCATAAAAAGAATAGGATCTATGTCTGCTTTCAAGAAGTTCCCCCCCCTGTAGGATCCACATTCATATCAGCATTCACTTCTTTGAAATTCTGTGACGTGAACGACGTCTTGTAAATTAGACTTCTAGGGGAGAAAAAGTACAAACTGTTGCTCCAAGATGAAAGAAGTTGGTAGTCCACAGAGGTCAGCGGTTCACTGACTGCGTACTTGGCTTCCCAGAACCGCCTCCAGCATGATTAAGGATGTGTTGTGATGTGATCCCAGTGATTACCATAGATGACTATAGGAGGGCAACGCTGGGAGATGGTGTGTAGGACTTCAGGGGAACACTGGTGGGCAGGGACTTTATCGACCTTCTCTCTTGGATTCCTGTTAATAATATACAGGGACTTAACACGCCTACACATGTGGACAATGTGCAGACGGAAATGTATGGACAAAAGCACACACACCGAGATGGCAGAGGACATAAGAACAAACGAGGCGTATAAATGCTATAAATATTTCACACATGCACAAAATCAAAAAGAGACATGAGCTCAATAACACCGCAAATGTGTTTCCTGCTGCATGTGAGGAAAAACTGTTTGGAAATTGACTATAGCAAAATGTTGTTGCTGATAATGACTTTTCTCACCGCTTTCTTCCCCTACATCATCATCATCACCATGTTCTCAGTAGCGCAGACCTTGTTATCATGTCCACTCGCTTTCTTCATGGTCTGACTTACTGATAACAATGCAATTAAGTTACTTTCTGGCAAAACGGAAATTCTTCTACCGAAAAAAGTTATTTCTTACCTTAACCCCCGACATTAACTTCTTGTGGTATTCTGGTATTGTGTCAAACTGTGAGCTCTGTCTCTGACAGGATTCACAACGCTGTAAACTGCTCCAGTTATTTGTTTATTTCATGCAAGAAAAAACAATATTTTGAGCCTTCTTGCTATTCTTTCAGTCCGCCGATATGACTAATAGTGAATCAGTGTTATGCAGAACCCATTCGGGCTCATGCTGTTCCCACTGGTCATCCGGCTTTGAGGAGGTATGCATGTCTGCCATCTGTTGTTATTTGGACGCCCGCTGGCACCATACAATGATACGTTGATTCATAACTATTGACAGGTTGTCAGATTTTAATCAGCCCCACCCCCATCGAAAGATAAAAAGAATCAAAGCAAACTAGAAAAGAGATTGTTTGTTTGAATCCCCAACAGTGTCCGAAATTAACTTTTTGACTCGCAATAATTCCGGTCAAGCATATTTTGAACAGACTGTTGCTATGGGCGCAGTTCTGATGTCGGACTCTGGCGGACCGTTTTTGTGTCAAATTATTGATTTCTTAAAGGTCCCATATTGTGCTCATTTTCAGGTTCATACTTGTATTTTGTGTTTCTACTAGAACATGTTTACATGCTGTAATGTTAAAAAAAAACCTTTATTTTCCTCATACTGTCAGCCTGAATATGCCTGTATATACCCTCTGTCTGAAACGCTCCGTTTTAGCGCATTTTGACGGAATTGCAACAGCTTGGGTCCATGTGTACTTCCTGTCAGCTGATGACATTCACATACACTGCAACCAGGAATAAACTGGGACATATTTAGAATGTTTACGTTTAAAATTGTGTCAAGGGTCTAAATATTGTATATCCATGACATCACGAATGGGCAGAAATCCTGACAGCTTGTTTCAAATGCAGTGTTTCTGATTACGGGCTGTGTGTATTTCCCTGTGGATTGAGTGTTTCGATACTTTCACAGTATTTATATAGTACTTAAGCCTGCTTTATAATAAAAAAACATGAAAATCTCACTTTATTATAATATGGGACCTTTAAGTAAGTAGCCGTGTAATAAGCTGGATAATGTACAGCTATAGCGGGGTGCAGCATCGCCTTGTAAGGGTTTATTTCACAACAATGATTGGCTCGCTGTACATTATCCCTTACTTAAGGATCAAACAGATCTTAACTTTCAGCATAGCTTTTTATTACATGACTATTTTGGTACAAACATTTACTCGCCAATATGGTGGATAGCTGTCCGAGATTTACTCGCAAAATGGAAAGTCTACCTGCATTTGGCACTTGGCGGGTGCTGATTTCGGACCCTGATCCTCAGTGTACTACCCGACTGATCTCAGCCAATAATACTGTAGCTCATCACATGTATATTGGGAGGTATCTTGGCTGATCATTAAAAAAAAAAAATTGCAGTATAAAAATGCCAAAGACAGGGGTTTTCCTTTTCCATGCTTAAAGACAAAACTTTCTATAGCCTAGTTGATAATTTTAATTATTTACACATATCAGCCTTCATCTGAACATTTAATTCTTCTGGCAAGGTTTGCCCTGTCAAATGATTTTCTAGAAAACAAAAGAGCAGATTCCGGTGCTGTCCTGTGCGTTGGCTTGTTCCGATGCTCTCCACATTGTTTTTACTTTCATGTGGTTAGGCGCTGCATTTAACCTGTATAATGGAAGGGAAAACCCTGTATGGATATCTTTGAATAAATGTTGAAAAATGATTTACATAGTTTATCCACCAGAGAGCAACTCAGTAGAAGATCACAATTCGGCCTCAAAAATCTGGCATCGGTCGGGACCTCAGGACAAGAAGGGAATATACAAAAATCAAAGACGCCTAGAGTTTGACAAGTGATGTCAGTGGCCAATAAAACGCACGGCTGGATGTAGGGAGGGGTTTATGTCATGTAAAACACAAGATAAAGTAATAAAACATGGGCCTTTGACCCCACCTGAGTTCAATTCCCAGTGGCCCTTCACGCCTAAATTGCACTGTGTCGTCTTGATCACAAGTGACACGCCCCCCCTTATTGAGCCCCTCCTCCCACTACAGCACACTTCACGCTCACGGTGAGTCTGCAAAAGAACAAAAAAAAAAACTCAACCCTTTGTGTGATGAAAATGACAATCCACTGCCGCAGAGCCCCATGCGGCATGCGCCATACGCTGTCATGAAACTTGTCTCCGTGTTCAATCATGTGTCTCTTCAATGACCTGTTAGATGTGATCCTCAATGGCTGAAGCACACTTCAAGAGATGACGGACGACATATAAAGATCCCAGAAGTTTACTTGCCAGCGCTGGATGCATTGAGGCAAGCACGACTCGGCTGACGAGAACTAATGGCAAGTCCCAAGATTCATAGAGAGAACAATGAATCAGATTCAAACACAAAGCACAATAAAGCACAGTCGGCAGCGCAGTGCCAGCCGAAACAGATGGGCAGATGAAACAGCTGTGTGTCTAAATTAATAGGGTGTGCAGCATCAAGCTGACAGCCCGTCTCAGTGGACATGGTGTTAGTTACTGACTCAAACTGTAATCAGATAGATTACCAACACTTTTGAAAAAAGGTGAATGATGTCTTTTTGAATTAGTGAAACACATGTAGAGGGAATAGTCATTTAGAGTGTGATATTACAGTCATTTTTTGTCTTTTCCCTACACTGACTGTGTAAGGGACGCCCAGGGTGGTGTTTCAGTTCAGCCTGTAAATGTCTGAGTTTCAAATTAGGCACGATTTGTGTGCCTCTGTGTCAGAGAGTGATGGTTAGGAAGACCAGACATCAAGATTGTAATCAAACTGGGGTTAGGATTGTACATAACACAACACTAATCACGAGGAAGTTACGAAAACAACAGACACAGAGCATCATTAGCATTCATTAGGAGTCGAGTTGCTGGCTACCAGACAAACACAAATCCAACATTCACTCTCCATTTAGCTCTGTTTTGGTCTTCACCAACTCCTGAGGGAAATGTATGGCTCTAAATGCTCCACTATGTTCACCAGATAGTCGCTAACTGTGTCTGTCTGCTGTTTGGTTGTGAGCAAGCGGCGACCTCCAGTTCTGAAAAGTGGAGCTAATGCGTAAGTGTCTTAAACCTGCATTCTTTCTATTAGCCAGCAGGGGGCGACTCCTCTGGTTGCAAAAAGAAGTCTGATTGTATAGAAGTCTATGAGAAAATGAGCCTACTTCTCACTTGATTTATTACCTCAGTAAACATTGTAAGCATGAGTTTATGGTCTCAATCGCTAGTTTCAAGTCTTCTTCAATACAACATGATGTTCATTTAGTAAATTATGGACCCATTTCGAAATTTTGAAATAGACGATAAAGCAGGGTATGCTTTAGGGCGTGGCTACCTTGTGATAGATAGGTCGCTACCACGACGTTGTCCGGTCTGGGAGTTGTCTGTGTTTTCGTCTTTGAACTTTCAGTTCATGAACGTTAATTGTAATATTTTGGTCATCTAAAAATGTCTTATTCAGTGGTCGTTTGTACTTATCTCCATCCTCTCGTGTCACTTCTGGTTAAAAAACAAGATGGCGACAGCCCAAATGCCGAACTCGAGGCTTCAAAACAGCAGTCCATAAACCAATGGGTGACATCACAGTGACTGTGTCCACTTCTTATATGCAGTCTATGGTGCAGGTAGGTTTATCAGAGCTTTTTCACTGAAGACAGCTGCCGGCTGTGTCTGGAGATGAAGCTTGTGAGAGTGGTTAGAGTGACCAAAAATAGTAACGTTGTGGATCGTAAAACCAAAATAGTGAGGAGTTGAGTTGAGTGGTAATTCTTTGTGGATTTGTCACTACGAATGACAGCTTTCACATCACACCCAGTCATTTTATATTCTTCATATGAAAATATTGATTAGTGCAGCTTTAAAGTTTAGCCATCCATAATGGTCGCTAATATTAACCTATGGGACCAAACTGTTGATTCATGTGTCAAACAAACAAACGCTGTCCAGAGTGCTGATTGTGGAGCTGTTGTGGGAAATTACCATCATTCACCAAATGAACTCAGTGGTAGTTTACTTTGACCTATCCGCCTTATCTTTTGCCTCACCTGTTGACGTCACTACAGATATTATATCCTGAGTGTTCAGGATCCTGGTTGCTGAGTCTGAGTGTGCTTTCCATTTGGCTGTCTTGGCTCCCCACTCTAACCAAAGATTTATGGACACTTTTAATTAGTCTATATCTGCCATTAGTGAGGTAGTCTTTCTTGTTTTTGCATTTTACTTATGCTGATTTTATACAATACATATATACATAAAGATTGAAGACAAAGAGGAAGAAGATAATAAGGCTGAAATCCCTTAATATTCTACAATATTACAAAATCTGTCTGGTAAAACAAAAAGACAAATTAAAAAACTTATCTTTGCCAAAATGAGCAGTGCAAAAAAAAAAAAAAAGGCAGCATTCTCCAGCAAACAAAACAATATTTTAGGAAAGAATGTAAAATAATATTTTCGCTTGGGAGACTGTTAGTGAAAAAGAAACTCCTGAGACACTGTTACAGCTCAGAAAGAGAGGGACAGCAAGGTTAGATGGTGCAGACTACATCCTGACTCCAGACTTTACCCAGCACCTATACAACACAAGTACAAACCTTGCACATAATGATGAGTACTTGTGCTTTATGAGCAGCTATGCAGATATGCATTTTTGTACTAAAACCATCACATGTAAGCAACTGTAACAACGTATCCTCATACAAAGGTTCGTAATTATCCCTAATTTTGCCTAAGAATGTCTAGCAAAACGTGACGCACATGTCAATTTCTGCTCATCACATGCATACAGCCTTTTCAAAATAAACTTCCGTCTTCATAGGAAACAACTTGGTTAGGTTTAGGCAACAAAACTACTTTGTTAGATTTAGGAAGCAAAACTATTTAGTTAGGTTTAGGAAAAGATTGACTTGGTTAGGTTTAGGCATCAATACTACTTCATTAGGTTTATGCAACAAAACTACTCAATTCGGTTTAGGAAAAGATCATGGTTTGGGTTACATAACTCTGGAAGTGGCGTAACTTATGTACGGAAGTTACGTGACAAATTAATCAACGTTGATTTCTGGTTTCACACGGGGGACGAACGGTGATTTTTGACCCACCTGTCCACCCCAACCTTCTCCCTATGTGGCGTTTGTCGCTCTTTATACTTCCTAGTTCACGATTACGTGGATTACATACAAACTGATTTTGTGGGATATACTGTATACAAATTACAGTGCATTACTTTTTGTAAGTATAGCTACGAACAGTGTATGAGACCAGCCTGAGTGTAAACATTACTTTGATATGATTTTTTTTTTACAACTAACTTATTCATAGGTAAATTAAAAATGAAATATTTTCTATGGATTTTTCTCTAGGATTGTGGCCACCCACACTCATACAGTATATATGACCCACCGTGCTGCTATTCCCCTTTGTGAGACATACTATACTCCTCTGTCAGTCAGTATCATCTCCGACTGCTTTGTACCAGTCGCCATGAGACGCCCGCAGCAGTGTGACCTTCCTGCCTCTGCATCTTGCTCATATTTCTTTATGACATTGCTCTTTATTACGGGGCTGCAGACACTGTGAGACGCCCTGCGAGTTTCACGAAAAGTGCATCATATTTGAACATCCCTTTTTTTTGAAGTTTACTCCGTGGCTTTTTAAATGTGAGATTTATGAGCAATATCCTGGGCTTGAAAAGAGAGTTTGTCCTCTATGTACAAAGAGGCTCTGCTGTTTTATCTGTAGGACATGTTTTATTCCAAAGTTTCAGTGCGGTTTGAAAGTCTGCCTCATGGACTACTGGTCCATGAATAGGGTGGATGGGGACCGGATGTGTCACCAGGTTGATGACGTGTTGCCACTGGGAAACATCCCTGAAGGCACACACATCTGACATGTGGGTTTGATACTGTCTAATGGTTTCTGATGAGAATGAAATCATCCTGAGACAAAACTTTCCACATCTATTCTTAGGAGAGAGGATATAAAAAACAAGCCTAATTTCTTAAGCTCCAGCTGTGCAGAGGAGATTCTAAAACAAGGATGTTAGAAATGATTCATGTATGATTTCATTTTATCAGAAAAAAGCGAATCTCAAATCGGCTTTAGTCACTTTGATTTATAATCTGTTAGGCATTTCTACCAATCACTGGGCAATGTGTGCATACTGGATATAATTGTTTTTTATCATTTGAAAAATTACACCTTCAGACCTCAATTGAAATGCTACTACTTTGACCGTACCTTACACAATCCAGGAGGACAACAGGTTGTGTGAAGTGTGTTAGGAGAATTTGAAAATGAATTACATTTTCTTTTGTATTGTCGATACTATGATGTGTTAAGAACTTAAAACAAAATGGAAAGGCTATTTAATTTTAATGCTTATAAGTTGGCTACTTTTGTATCTCAAGCTTGGGAAAAAAACGTCAGGATGGTTTATTTGTTTAGTATTATTTGTAATTTATATTGCTACTCTGGTTTCTGCCTTTGTCTTTTTTTTATTTTCTAAATAATGGTGTCTCTTAAGCTCGTTTGTTCTGGGTATATTAATTATGCATGACACAATAATAATAAAATCAAATCAAATCAAAAAATATTTTTCATTCCTGAGTACTAAATGTTACTACATTCACTACTAATCTGATCCTCCAGGTTGCTGCTGCACATACAGACAAACATAAACATAACATAAACTTAACGTCCCCAGTTTGATTCTGGGTAGAACGTATAGACTGTATATATATAGATGGAGCTGCCATCTGAAAATGTTGACGTCATTTTGAGCCAGAGACTGCGCAGTAGTGATCAGGAGTACGGCCGCAGCTTGCTAGAGGGAGCCACCTATCTGCTACATTAACAGCACGGTAGCTGTTTGGCTAGAAAGACGCAACAACTATCCATAATATCTCTATAACTACATTTATGATCAAATTGACAAGTTCTATTACACAGACTCGTGACGGTTACGGAAAGTTAAAGTTACGCCTCCTCCCTCGTACAATTCCCGAGCCTCCGGCTGCACAACTACTTCTCTCTGAGCAGCTGTCAATCATGACGTCTCACCCCCTTTTTATAGCATCAAGTGACTAATTAAAACCAAACGTATCACAAAAATGAACACTTGAACATACATCAGCGTGACAAGAACTACCTAAACTGACAGAAACCATCTTTGGGGGAAAAATATATTTGACCTGTACTTTGACTTTTTAGTTTGGCCCATGTCCCATCCACTAACATGGAGGGGGAGGGATTTATGACCTATACCAGAGCCAGCCACCAGGGGGTGATTGAGGTGTTTTGGCTTCACTTTTGGGGAGCTGTCATGTTGTCCATCTTTATATACAGTCTATGTAGCAGTTACCACTGGAAACTATGGTAACAGTAAATGTAGTGGGCTGTATCATTGCAGGTCTGCAACAAAGTTTCCTCTGCCGGCTACTTTAAACTCCCTATTCGTTGTACTTTGGTTCTGAAAAGCCACTACTCAATCAGAAACAAGGGTTAGGGATGCACCGAATCTAACGGGGCAGCACCTTTCTCACTACGAGTGTGCTGCACCCTGAATTATCTGCTACTCCACTGTTCTCAACCTATTCTCTTCCTTTGTTTTGTTTTTTTAAATTCCAGATATCTAAAAGATACATCGCACAGTTTAGTGACTAAGCCTATTAAGCCGACCTTGCTGTCCAAAACTCTGGCAGGTAGATGTGTGATGCCTGAGCTGGCCCGGCTCCTCGGAGACCCAACTATTTTTTCCCTCCGTACAAAGACAAGAGTACACCGTTAACTGTCTCATCTGTAACAGTACTGCATGTCAGTGTGGAATGGACTATGTATGTCAGACTAAACATGACTAAAGGTCAATACCGCTTGCACTGACAGTATGTACAGTGCATTTGGATATTATCATGTAAGTTGTATCTGCCAGATCATGTTGCAGATTGGGAAAGATTGAGCACCGAGTAAGTGATAGAGACTTCTGTGCTTTCTGGCTAATGAGGAGCTTAACCTCTTGTTTTATAATGCAGATAATAGATCTCTGGTTATATATCTGTGTTCAGTGCTGCTCAACGCTTTGTTTTCTTAACTCAAGTCACACTCGGACTTCCACTCGGTTTCTCATTCACTTTCATTGAAGACATTTCTTGTTTCACTTCGAGCTTCAGCTGGCTTTGGAAGACTTGCAGTGAAGTAGGGCTGCCCCCTTTTAGACGATTAGTCGACTAATTGGTCGTTATATTCTTAGTCGACTGAGCTTTCTTTTGTCGATTAGTCATTTTTTTCTGCTTTTTTCATGCTGAATGACTTATTTCTAAGAATATGAGCACATCTCACATCAAACACATGATTTTAAAGCGGTGCTTTTGTGTGATTCTTTGTGGAAAAACTCAGTTTTACAGATCTGTCGATTGAATTAAACTAATCGATTAGTCGACAGAATCGTAACAGCCCTACACTGAAGATAGTCTATGATGGGGCAATTTTGTTGGACTGAATGCAAATGTGACTATCTTCAGTTGCGTGCCTTCTCTGCATGTGGTTATGATACAGATCGTGTCCGTGTGTGTATCTATGTGGAAACGCCTTGAGCGTGTGTGTATACAGATATGCATTTGCATATTCAACTACTCATGTGTTCACGTGTACCTCCTCTGCTCCTTCCTCGCAAATGATTCATCTGTCTGCTGTTCTTAGAGGAAATAAAAAGGGAACAGAGGGTTGAGGAATACCATCTCATGTTTATTTTTAGATGAAAGAGAAAATAACACATCAAATGTGGCTTTTTGAACAATCAGCATCAACACCAACAATCAGCGGGTATATTTTATTTTTCCTCTAGGTTTGTCTGTTTGGATCTATTTATGAACTCACCAGGGAAATGTTATATCAGCTCTGATCTGTCCCACTAACTGAGGGAACCGGCTGCAGCACTGCAGCATCACAGGAGGCTTAACTGTTCCTGCACCAGCGCTGGCAAAATCAACAAATCTGCTCTCTGATAGAAACTCTAGTGCAAAACAGGCCACATCTGGAGACCGCTGCGCTTGCCAACACAGACTCTAGCTCTCTGCTTTATATCATTACAACTCTCAAGGCAGGAATACTGAGCCAGAATTGGGCTACTGATAAGTGACCAGTTAACACAGATAAGTCAGATCAATTACAACTGAGTGTACAATCCTGGTATTAAAGCTTGTATATTTTATTGTTAAATCAATAATTTGTGTATCGTGGAGTACTGAAAGTCACAAAACCATTTCCATATTTACAAGGCTGGATATACTACGATATGATATTATCACGATATTTAAGTCACGATAAGATCTTATTGTAATTTTAAACATTTTGCGATATGATATATTGTGATTTATTATCTAATTTCAACTGCAAATTATGCAGTTTGTCAACATCTGTTATATCTAATAAGATACAGTCTTCACTCTGTTCATCTCAGAGTTTTCATTCACATATCTTGAGGTCAGAGGTCAAGGGACCCCTTTGAAAATGGCCATGCCAGTTCTTCTTTTTGGCCAAAATTTAGTGTAACTTTGAAGCGTTATTAAGTGTTCTTCCCGACAAGCTAACATGAGGGTTACCAATTGATTCCTTAGGTTTTCTAGTTGATCACTCTAACTTTAGGACTGAGGTTTCTACAACATCTGAAAGACAGAATAATGGCCAGTGGGTCGGATTGTTAAGAAGTTAATAGTTTATATAATGAATAAATAGGGCTGTCAAACTATTCAGATATTTAATCACAATTAATTGTATGATTGTCCATAGTTAATCATGATTAATTGCAAATTAATCACACATTTTTTATCTCTTCAAAATGTACCTTAAAGGGAGATTCATCAAGTATTTAATATTCTTATCAACATGGGAGTGGGTAAATATGCTGCTTTATGCAAATGTATGTATATATTTATTATTCAAAATCAATTAACACAAAACTATGACAAATATTGTCCAGAAACCCTCACAGGTACTGCATTTAGTATACAAAATATGCTCAAATCATAACATGGCAAACTGCAGCCCAACAGGCAACAACAGCTGTCAGTGTGTCAGTGTGCTGACTTGACTATGACTTGCCCTAAAACTGCATGTGATTATCATAAAGTGGGCAGGTCTGTAAAGGGGAGACTCGTGGGTACCCATAGAATCCATTTTCATTCACATATCTTGAGGTCATAGGTCAAGGGACCCCTTTGAAAATGGCCATGACAGTTTTTCCTTGACAAAATTTAGCGCAAGTTTTGAGCGTTATTTAGCCTCCTTCTCGACAAGCTAGTATGACATGGTTAGTACCAATGGATTCATTAGGTTTTCTGGTTTCATATGATGCCAGTTTCTTCACTCTTTACTTTAAAACTGGGCCTGCTACAACCTAAAAATCGTTAATGTGTTAAAGAAATTGGTGGCGTTAAAACAAATTTGCGTTAACGCGTTATTATTGCGTTAAGTTTGAAAGCCCTAATAATAAAAGATCCAAACTTGACGTCAGTGTAACGATACAATATTGCTACGCAAAATATCGTGATACTATGCTTGCGACAACAACTCTCCCATTTTTGCTGAAGATCTTTCACCACTGTAGGGATCAACAAGGTGTGGAAAGTTGCAAATTTCCCCTTTTTAAGAAACTGACTTTGTTGCTTTTATCTCACCTTAACTTTGATTTTTTTATGTTTTGCATTGTTTTATTAGACCTAAAGGCAATGCATGTAATCCCAAAGACCACAACATATACAGTACATAGGCACAAGGAACAGCATGCAGATGAAAAAGAAAAGGGTGCCAGTAGCCCATGAAACAACATCACCTTAGGTGTGAATTTACCAACACACACATTGGATATTTATTTTCATTCCTTTCATGCCAGTGTGGCTGTTAGTGAGGCATTGTCAATCATTTGTATCCACAAGCTTGCACACACACAACCACAGCCTGTCCAGAGCTCAATGCCAAGTCTATATCCAACTCTGAGGGCAATCAAATATTTACCAACCAAAATAAGGAGGAGACATCAGACATCTTGCCATCTGAATAACAAAAGACTTCACCCTGCTTTTAATAAACCTCAGATTCCCAAATCAATCTGAATTAAAGTATTTGATTACCAGTTTCCTAGCAACCCAAGACCATGGCCATCTGTTGCTTCTGCAGACAGACGAGTCGGCCTGCGCTATAGCCAGCAGGGAGGAATTCCACCACGCTTTCCATCTCTCAGGCTCATGCAGAGGTCTTTTTTACACTGAAAGAAGAAAAAACAAGACCCACAAGGATAGAATTTGCAATATCTACGAAGCACCTCACAAGGACTGTTTTTCAGAGAGTGCATTGTGTTCAATAATTTAGCATTGGACTGAAGGAAAAAATGTAATATTCATACAGACAAATGTCCCACTCTATTCCATTCAGGCCCTTGGAGGACCGAGAGGATGCCACATACTTCCTCTGACTATGAGACACAAGAGTACACTAAGACCGGGTATCAGTTGGAGTTCAGCTCG
The DNA here is from genome assembly GCF_015220745.1 of Sebastes umbrosus. Taxonomy (NCBI): domain Eukaryota; kingdom Metazoa; phylum Chordata; class Actinopteri; order Perciformes; family Sebastidae; genus Sebastes; species Sebastes umbrosus. Next base: position 12,221,818 of record NC_051280.1, on the reverse strand, counting down.
TGGCAACATCTGCCAGGAGCACAAGGTAAACTCACACCAAGCATGTTTGGAGCAGCACATGTAATAATAGTGAATATATCCTTTTTATATCACACTCCAAAGAAAAGAACTAAAGGAGACGACCTCACAGGGCATGTGATGTTGAGGTTATTGTGGCAATTCCCTATGTTGTTTAGATTGTACTGCTGTTTTTATTATCCTCAAGACATTGACCTTCAGTGGCCAACTGTATTGCAAAGATGCTAATGATTGTCCTCTTGGGAAATATAGCATGCTTATATGATGCATTTTAAATGTACTGAATGTCGTTAAACAATAATACAATCAATAGTTTTATTTGCAAAGTGCTGTCCAGTGCAGGGTGATAGAAACAGCGTAAAAAGACAATAGCCCAGTATATAGCAAGATTTAGGGGCTGGGCGATATGACTATATAGGCTATATCATGATATATATATTGATATTTTCCATTTTTTTTCTAAAATAACATAACTGTTTGATTTAACCCTTTGATGCGTATGATGATCATACCAGCATGATCATTCTAGCAAACTAATCTGAACACTTTGAGGTCATTTTTAAGTCCGATTGATCTTCGGAAATGTTTTATTGAAATGGATTATTGAATTTTTATGTGAAATTGCCAATCACATTCATCAGAAGATCTCTTTTATTTTGAGGTCAGTACTTGGTCGCTTTTATTCTGAAGCCAGTTCTTACACACTCTTACCGTAATGCCTAGTATATACACATACCGCAGAACAACCTGGGGTCTAATTTGACCGTCTTTTTTGAAGTGGAGGCTGGCATCTTCCATCACCTTTTCAAACCTCAACACGTATAAACTCCCTCAGGCTCTTTCCCCGGTTTGCTGCTTCCCTCCAGATACAAAAACAAATGCCCCATATGCACATCCATGCTCATAAGCCACATATGCCCAGGAGAGTTTGTCTGTGAGAGGGAGAGAGCCACGGGAGAAGCGAAACGCCAAAGCGAGTCCCATGGCGTGAAAATATATATTTGTACTCCATGTTGGCGATTTAGTCATTTACTACATTCCTCGTAGAACAAGCCAAGTTTATTCAATATATATCGCCCACCCCTTACAAAACCATTGACAAGGGGGAAAAAAACGAATCAGACACATAGAAGATCAACGAGAATAAAAAGAAGCATACAATCTGGTGGTTGCATGACAGATCTGTATTATACCTCTAAGCCCAAGCTAAGATATCCCTAGTGACATCACTATGGCATAATCAGGGTTAGACATTACACAATTGTTTTCACAGGCTGACGAGTAAACTGAACCTTATTAGTAACATCTGTGGAGTGCCCCGTTAAGACGTGATTTATAAGCAGTTCCAGAAGACCGAATATTAAGCTGGGAGACTTTTCCAAAGCTGAGGCGCCTGTACAGCAAAAGCTCCATCACCCCTTGGACTTGAACAGCTGGCCGAGCAAAATATTCAGATCTAAGAGGCCTTTTAGGACAGTAGGGAGTAACATGTTCACTGCTGCACTCTGGCACATGGCCATGCAAAGCCTTGTATGTAATGAGTAAGATTTTTAAATTGATTCAAAAAGGATTTGGCAACAAGCACAAAGAAGCTAAAGATGTGATGATGATGATGAATTCATGCCTTTTGATTCTACTGACCACCGTGCATTTCTCCTTATTTCTCATCTTTAATTTTCACAGCTACCCTAAGTTTTTTTTCCTGTTATGTATATGTATATATATGAATATGTATTCCTGTTATTTTATGAAGTACTCTGTAACCTGTGTTTAGCTCACTGGGGTTAGCTACCCTCTACACAAAAGTATTTCATATTTACCTAATATGTCCTTTAACCTTAAATTTAATCCAAAACAATCTTAAACTCTCTTCTAAAGGCACAATCTGTTGTCCACAAAGGTCACACTAATTTAAGAATACAATGGACCCCGCTACGTAATTCACTGGTTCCCAACCTGAGGGTCGCCAAAGCTTCGAGGCCTTCTTGAATTTAACGGGTGTTTAGACAACTTTTTTTAAAAATGTACACCGTTGGTCTTTGTCTCCACATTTCATTTATTTCTGTGAAGAAATCTAAATTAAATTATTTAAAAAATTTAGATTATTATTTAAGATATAAACTTAACTGGAATGGCACTCGGAGAACGCAAACCTCCGCCAAGGTGCTTGACTTTAAAAACAGATCACAGCTCACAGCTGGCGGTACCGTGAGGTGGTCGGCTTGTTATTAACACGGTGTGTTTCCGTGTAATGTATCGGTGGATGCCTCTCTCATTCAGCAGCCTTGTTATGTCTTTATAACGTTACACTACGTTGTCTCTCATCCCGTCGTCTACCGCTTTTTTCTTTCTCACAACGGACGGACAGCAGCTGCCGCACACACATCCACACACGTATCTCTCTGCTGGAAGAAGGCGTGGTCAAGCGTCATCAACGTGTCATCAGTTTCACTCTGACTTTCTGCAGTTTGCGTTCACTATTTTGGTTAATTGTACAGATTATCAGTTGTTCTGTACTGTTATTGTTATGCATTGAATATAATATGAAATATCCATAAAGTATGTCACTTAGTTAAGGGTCGTCAGTTTACTCAATGATAGAAAACGGGTCCATAAAGGAAAAAGGTTGGGAACTATTGACCTGATTGAATGACAGATCTTTTAATCCATAATATATTTATACTTTAATAAGGTTATTTATGGACATACCAACAGAGAGAGGCCCAATATAGCCCTATAGAGATAGAGATAGGTGATATGACAGGATCTCCTCACTGTCTAGACACTGGTGGTTTTGTAGCGAGTAGGTTGTAAAAGGAAACCTCTCAGCTGAATCTACGGGAACAGTCTGAAGATGATGTTGGCGATGGGAAAGTGTTGGGTTGCACAATAGTAGATCTGAAAGAGGAGATGACAGGATCTCAGTGATATTTAAGCATCCAACAACCACTTGGCTCAGGGAGGTTTCTATGTTTGGACCGTCGTACACTGTGACGCACAAGAATAGATCTGGCTTCATTTATTTTATCATTCATATCTTTGTTGGTTTTTACAATATAAACAAATGTGCTGATTATCTAATGAGCAAATCACATGACAAACAATGAAATCTGGCTTAAGTCCAGTTTACGTCAGCCTTATGTCAACAATATCACATTTACCACTTTATATGAAGGCTGGCTTTTCACGCTGCCTTTGAGCGTGGCCATGTGGAACAACTATAAACACTTTTGATTTTGGACGTGGTCGGACAGCATGAACCAGTTCTGAACCAGCACAACACGTCCGTTAGTCCTTTCCGTTATAAACAGTTGAAAAACACACAAATCTGACATTTCTTTGTCTGTTTCTTAAACTCTTTAAGCAACCTCCTAAAAATGACATTCCCATATAACGTTTCGAGGGAGCAAATTTTCTCCCGGATTGTTTTTGACGTATCACAAATCCGTTTCTAATCAAAGTCGGCTTAGGAAGGAGGATGGGGAGAATGGTTGGGTCAAACACAGGACTTTCACCCTGGAGACAAGTGTTCGTGTCCCGTGTGAAACCAAAACTAACATACTTATTTTATCCCACGCTGGTTTAGTGTTTTAACGTTACCTGAAGGCTACCGCAGTTCTCAGACACGCTTGTGAAACTGCGGTAACGTGAGCTGCGTTGCTCCTTAAGTATTGTTATAATGGTAAGGATGGCCTCTGAGCGAAGCGAACAGCGTTACCACAGTTTTGGAAAAGGACGAGTGAGCAGTTTGGTACTCAGCTGCAATCTGCAAGTACACCACTAGATGTCGCCAAATCCTGCACACTGTACCTTTAATACCAATAATATCTTTAGTTTAGACAGGTACGAGAAGAAAGCGACAACTAAACTGTTGATTTTTAAATTTGTGTTGGAGGAATATCGGCTTCTACAACACAGTTTGTCCTCATTTTGGCAAAATTCCATGCAGCTGTCGGCAGCTTCTTCGTATTGAACGTCATTGCTGCCTCCTGGAGCAGCCAGCATGCAAAGTTACCTTGTGCAGCTTTCAGTTTTGTTTCTGAGACAGTTTATGTGTCTTTAATGTTGGCCTGTGTTGTGAGTTGTTACAGGAATCATGAAAATAGCTTTGTCCAACTGAGAGTTAGTAGCAGTCGATTTGGCAGTGGGACACCTAAGCTGTTTAAAAGCTCTCTCTGTCTTCTCCTCATCTTCCTCTCTCTCTGCCTCACAGACAAAGTGACTTGACTCCAGGCTGTGTTTGCTATACACTGCAGCATCACTGAGACGTTCAATAATGCTTTTCTATAATTAGAAGCTAGTAGTGCACTCATTTCCCCTCTTTATTACTTTCTGGTTGCTGTTGGCTGGTGTCCCTGGTTTGATGATATGAGCTATATTTTCCCACCATATGGCCACCTGACATATAAGTACACTCTATAATATCCACCGTTTTATTGCAGCACATTCATTTCCCTCATGATGCTGTGAGAAGGGTGTTTTTCAGCAATGAATTGTGAGTTGCTCAACTCCTCTTGATAACTTTGTTTGCAACCCGGTCTCATGGGAAGGCGTATAAATAGCACGCATTATAAGGACATTCTGCGTGTCATGAAGACTAAGTTTAAGGCCCTGACACACCAAGCCGACGGTCGGCCTAGTTTTTTCGGTGTGTTCCGCCTGGTTGGCTCTAATCTGCCCGTGTTAGAAGTTTTTTGGCCGATTCAGCATGTTGAATCGGCGGCGGCACTCGTCGGTGAGATAAATCACTCTGATTGGCCGTTCAGCTTAAACGAAACAGAGCACGAGAAGAGAAACGGAAGTGAGGAAAACAAACAAATGAGTAAAGTCAAGAGGAAAACCCCAGAAGGCTCTTCTCATTTTTCATCTTCATCTCATCTGATCGTCCCAATACACAATGTTTTCACAACGACATGGTCATCTGGAATGAATCTAGGTGGTGAGTGAGAGTGGTGTGAAAATGGTCGGCAAATGTCGCTTTGTTTCATGTCCGTATCATAGCAACAGCTTGTATATCCTTGGTCTTCCGGTTTCTCTTTTAGAATGACGAGTACAGACGACTGCCGCCTGCTGGTGTGGAGAGTTATTTCATCTCAAGCAGGCGCAGAACATTTTTGCTAACTGGCCGTCGGCTGTAGTCTTTGCGGTGTGTTCAGTTGCAACTTGACGGCCATAACAAAGGTGGCCTTCGTCGCCGCTAGTTCTCTGATGTTGGGTCGGTGCGTCCCCAGCTTTAGGCTTTTTGCGGGTCATTTTTACGCCATGCAACAAACCTATGGTAATGTCCGCAGTTAGGTTTAGGCAACAAAACCATTTAGTAAGGTTTAGGGAAAAACGTCATGGTTAGTCTTAAAATAAGTATGTAAACTAAGTGTAATTCGTACGAAAACAACATAACATGAGTACGGAAAATAAGTCACAAGCATCACTAAAAAGCATGTGACAAATGTCACGTAACTCACAAAATAAACACGTGTCTCGAACACTGGCCTCCTTGTTTGTTGGACCCATCCACCTCCCCTCCCGCCTACAATAAGCAGTCTTCTCACTTTCTACGTCATTAGCTCTGAGCGAAGCATATTTAGGTGGATGTGTTTACACTGCAGTCAGTTCAGACTACATGGCGTACAAATGACACGCCAAAATCAAGAAAGGCATTCTTATTGCACACTACAGTAAATGCCTTGCGCATTATCTTGTCATTCATACTCCCTTTTCCTGCGAACAGGCTTTTAGAGTTAGAGTCATGGATGCTGGCACAGTCAACATACAACAAACACTTCATGAATTCAAAAGGAAGCACTTAAACATCCACGGAGAAAATCTTTGTTTGCATTAGCCATTGTGTTTTTAACACGTAGGATCCTCCCTCTTCCCTCCCTCGGCCACCACTTGCATCATTGCACCATTCAGCCCCGGTGCTGGTGTAAAGTGGGTGAACCAGCCCCTTTGGAATCCTTCAATGGCCATTATTAGTATTCTGTGGGGAAATAAAAAAGGACCCATCTGTGGAGGTGGTGATGAGGGGGTGACAGGGGCACATGGGGAGGAGAGGGGGGCGTCCCTTGAGAGACAGAGGGATTAACCACTGACACATGGAGCCTGCTAATAAGGCGGTTTGGAGAACCCAATCTATAGGATCAGTACATGCATGTGTAACACACACCATGCACACACTTGAACAAATTTGCATAGTTTCACATAAGCATACTACATTAGCAGTGTGTCTCTCACACACACACACACACACACACACACACACACACACACACACACATACACACAGGCAAACACACACACATGCAGTTGCATCTTTATTAAATTTGTAGTAGGGCCACATCTGGTCACATACACCCAGAGAACAAAGAGGAGAGGCAGAGGGAGGGGAGGAAAAGCCCAGTGTCAGATATGGAGATTTTCATTCCCCGCCGCAGAGTATTAATGTGCGTGTGCACGCGCCAAGCATCTGTCACGTATAATTGGAGGGTGTCAGGTGCGGACACGGGGCCAAATCCAGTCCACCCACAACATGAATCGTCTGCGCCTGTGACTGGTAGAATCTGCGTGTCAACATCTATATTTATTATGGGGCTGACCCAGAGGTTTGGGAACGATGACTGCCTGATGGGGGATGAATGACTCTCAAGATTGTCATGAATCACGCCGCATCACCCGACAGACCATGAGCGTCTCATTTGCAAGCGGCGTCAACGTTGCTTGTCGTCAGTGTAATCAGAATTCATTGATTGTCCAGAGCTTTTTTTTTTCCAGAGAGGGATTTTTGTTGAGTAGAAACATACCCCTCTGCGTTTGTTGTAGGTAGATAGAAGCATCTTTGTTAACCTGTGAGACACCTGCGATCAGGTTTAGAGCTAGAGTGAAGGTACAGATATCATATGGAACTAGAAAACCTAAGGAATCCATTATTACTAACAATGTCATACTAGCTCTTGAAGAATGCTAAATAACACTCCAAAATGTATAATCACAGCCTCATGAAACTTTACAACCACAAATTAGAGACCTAGGGCATTCAGAGGATGGGTGGCTTTCCTAGGTAGATTAACAATAAGGGTATTCTGAGCAGTTTCCAGTGCTCGCCATCCAATCGCCGTAAAATGCATATCTTGTAGAAATCTCCAAATTTGAAAAATGTTTGATACCAAATCACAGCGTGGCTTTTTCTATGGTGTTCCTCAAGGTCTTGGTGTCTTATTGTGGTATTTTGAAGGGATTATTGATCATTTTGATCAATTCTCGATAGTTAAAAAAAATCATAAGGTTCTAAACCCTTATACACTTTCACAATTTATTTTGATTAGGGGCACCATTCATTCATGTTTATTTCTTGACACACAGTGCTGAGCTGCATCTAAAATTAATCTTCAGGTTTCCAGCTTTCAGATGATGTACACCACTTCTATGTGACATCTACTGTTGACCTGCTATCTCTCCCTGAAGACCCCCTGTACCCATCTAAAAAACACAAAAACTGGTCTACTGTGAGGGTTAAAGCCATAAAACAGGAGTTGTTTGTTTCCCTGTTCAAATTATCTTGTCACCAAGTGCGGCACACACACACACGCACACGCACACGCACACGCACACGCACACGCACACGCACACGCACACACACACACACACACACACAAGGGATCCAAGTGCATGAACATGAGACCCTTCCTCTCATGAGACTTACCTGTCACCGCCACAAGCCCCGAGGAGTCCCCCGATGCAGCTTGATAGGAGAAACCACTGCACCACCAGCTCTGGCAGGAAGGTTTTGACACTTCCTCGCAGTAGTTTTGTTTGTGAAAGCAGTCCAAATTGTCTCGGTGTGCAGTTCCGGTTTCCGCTTTATCAGACTGCTCATGGATGTCTGCTGACATGAGGAAAAGTATTGCTCATTACCTTCAGGTTTCATTCACGCTCGGTGGGTAATGTGTCACACAGGTTGATGAGACTGCTTGGAGTGGGACTTTACCCAAGGGGCGAGGCAATTAATAGGCATGTAGAGCACAACAAAGTGACAAGCGGGTTTTGTCTCCCTCAGTCTCTTCGTCTAAACTAAATTTAACTTAAATGACAATTTGGTTTAGAGTGTTTGGATGGAAATAGATCACTGGGGCTGGAGGAGAGACAAGGTAATGTAATGTCATTCACCGCAAATCAGGTCTCGTTGGCTTCCTGAGATACGCTGGATCCAGAAATAGAATTTTGCTGACAGAGGAAGTTGTTGCGACCAAAGATCGATACACTCACTCGTCCCCCCGCCCGCTTTACGCCTAAGGCATTTTTCTGAGCGTTGCATTTTGTTTTCCCTGTTCCTGTCTGGCCGTGCCCTGACTTAAGAGACGGTGGTTTTAACTCACAACAAAGTTTACTCCTGAAAGACTGTAGAGCCCGCAGAGTCAGCTTACTTCAGAATGATGCAGACTGAGGCTACAGGCAGTCAGGACTTTGCCTTAGAAACATTAACATTTACAATTAGTGGTGCAAGAAATGATTATTTTCATTTGAGCTGCAACAATTAATCAATTAGTTGTCAACTATTAAATTAATTGCCAACTATTTTGATATTGATTAATCATTTTAAGTCATTTTTTAAAGAAAGAAAAACTCTGTTTTCAGCTTCTTAAATGTGAATATTTCCTGGTTTCTTTACTCCTCTATGACAGTAAACTGAATATCTTTGAGTTGTGGATAAAACAAGACATTGAGAAATATTAATAAACAGTTTCTACCATTTTCTGACATTTTATAGACCTAACAACTAATCGATTAATCGAGAAAATAATAAACAGATTAATCAACAATGAAAATAATGGTTAGTTGCAGCCCTAATTTTCCTTATTGATTTTATTAGATTAATTATTTCAGGTTTTGGACCATGGATGTATTGTGGAGAATGAGAGTTCATGCAACACCGGCATTCTGCCTTAATGACAATTTGCTACAGTGAACAATGAGTTATATGAGCTAAAGTTACTTTCTTGTCACCTGGTAACGTTCAAGGCAAAAAACAAATGACCAATTGTTTAATTAACGGTTTAAAACAAGTCAAAATAAGCTGCAGTTTGGCAACATGAATAATATTTTAAGATGTATCCTGGCCCTTTCTGTAATGAAAGAACAGTTACTTAAGTGTTAACTCATAAACAAATTAAAGCTAGAGTGCGACACTTTTACATATATATGAACGTTCATTATATTCAAGCCCTTGCCAAACGAGTTCACACAATGCTGATTAAACCTATCACCACCAGGGAAAGCCCTCTGTATTCTGTACACCAGAAAAATGCCGATACATCTTCTTGGTTCTAAGAACGAGTAGTTCATCAACTCCACAACAACATAGTTACATGAGCAGTACACAAAGTGCCGTCAACAACCATGCTCACTCCCCTTACAGTTCTTCAGAGCGTAACTGCTTACTCTCGCTCTCTGATTGGTTACACAGTATGTCGGTCTACCTGTATTACCCAATACCTTGACAGGCAGAAAGAGGAGAGAGACCGTAGAGGAAGCAGCTACGAGTATGTAGAAAGCTATGGCAGAAAACCCCATGCTCCAGGTAAAAAGGAAACTCTGTGTTCAGAGAAAGGCCTTAAGTCCAAAAAAGAAAGCGATCAACGGCGAAAGAGCGCTCCTGGGGCCGGGGGAGATGTGGCAAACTCACCTGCTGGCGTACATCATAAGCAACTCGACAGTGTTTGTGTAATTCAAATAGAAATAATACTATTTTGAATTATTGTCACTGCCAGCGGGGGGAGACAAAAGTTCCACACACTAATTAATTTTGTTAGTCATCATGTCAGCAAAACCTACCGGTAATTTAACTTGCTCGTCCTATATTACGGGTTCTGAAAGTAGCTATTAACGTTATAGTAGGATAACATAACGTTAGCCTATTTCACAATTAATTAGGTGTATTTTGTCAGATTATTCAAATTGTCAGGCTAATAATGAGCAAAAGACTAACGCCAAGTTAATTTCAGCCGTGTGCATCACTTTTTAGTGCCCCCTGGAAACAGATTCCGTTGTCGTCTGCTCTACTTGCAGCGTGTTTCTGTATTTGTTTTTGTTTTCTGTATTTGCAGCACGTTAAGCTCTCAGGGCCAAAAAGCATGTTTCTCACCATTATAATCAAGTTGTATGTAAAAATGTTGACAGGCCACCTTAATAATAATAGTAATAATACATTTTATTTGAAAAGCACTTTTCGAGACCCAAAGTCAAAAAAATCGATAGCGGGCTCAGTCTCAAAGCTAGAGATACTGGAATCATATCAAACTAGAAAAACTAAGGAATTGATCGGTAACAACCATGTCATGTTAGCTTGTCGGGAAGAACACTAAATAACGCTCCAAAGTTACAAAACAAAGTTGGAAAAACTTGCAGGGCTATTTTCAAAGGGTTCCTTTGACCTCTGACCTCAAGATATGTGAATGAAAACACTGAGATGAAGAGAGCGATTAGATAAAACAGATGTTGACAAACTGCATAATTTGCAGTCGAAAGAGGGTAAGAAATCAGAATATATATTATCGCAATATTCCGCATATCGCAAAATATTTAAAATCGCAATAAGATCGTATCGTGACTTAAGTATTGTGATTGACATAACATTGCAAGTACAGACAGGGATACAGGCAAAACGCATAAGAGCAGATGTTATTCAGAACATGTTTAAAACGGGGTGTTTTATAAACCAAGGAGACTGGTTGCATTCTTGATCTCTTCAGGCAGAGCAATCAACTGCAGCAGAAGGCTCTGTCACCCATATAGTTTTCAGATTGCAGCAGCATTGATGGAGAATGGGTAGGCTGCAAGAGCAAAGTGGGCGGCGGGGGGGGGGTTGTAAGAACGAATGAGGTCACAGGGATAATGGGGCATAGAGACGTGAACAGTGTTGTATGTCAGCGTGAGGAGGATATTGTACTCAATGCGGGAGTGAACAGGAAGCCAGTGTAAGTAAGATTTGTGTAAGAAGAGTTATATGTTGGTATGGGGAGATGCGTGTGAGAATACGGGCAGCACAGTTTTGAGCTTACTGAAGTTTACTAGTGATGTATGATAGGAGACTGAAGAACAAAGCATTACAGTAATCTAATATGGAGGTAGCGAAGGCATGAACCATTCTTTAGGCATCAGGTGGCGACAAGAAAGGTCTTATTTTTGCAATATTGCGAAGATTGAAGAACAAGGTTTTGGTAATGTTATTGATATGAGAGCTGGCTGTCGAACATGACACTTAGGTCTCAGACAAGAGACCAAACAAGGTCAATTATTTCTATTAATTACTGCTACTAATTATGAATTTTTAAACCATGAAGGTTTTTTATTTTCCAAACAGTCGTAGAGCCTAGAAAAGCTATTGTTATGTGTGTGAGGCCAGGGAGAGAAACATTAATGAGCATGTGCAGTGGGCCATAATGCAGGAGGCTTGAAAACTTGTTTTGGCTTATTGTAATGGTCCACCAATCCTTGACAAAATCCAGGGTTTTTCAGACTAGTTCAATCTGGACGGTGTTGTCTGTCTGGTGATAGGATTGTGGCAACTTTAAGTTAATAGTGACAATGAGTCAATCTCACCTTCCATATGTGATTAGTTCATTTCATCACTGGACGATTGTTGATTTTAAGACGTTATGCACTCAAAGGTGATTTGCCTCTGTTGCAGTATCTGTTTCAAACTATAAATTAAGGTCTCAAATGAACAGATAGATGGCATCTGTCTGGCATAGTGCTGAGTTTTACACTCTCAGAGTTGAACACTGATGATTTTGCCACTCGCCGCCAACATGCGGCAGTCAATCTTTCCCCATATGGCTCCGAACATGCTCACAAGCTGCTGTCAGCCAGTGACTAGATACCTCCTACACCCAACAGTGGAAGTGATATGGGCCTACGCTACACGTCCAGCAAAACAGCAGCAGATGGTGAATATTCTGGATCCACGAGCCGTTGTGATGGACACCTCTGAGACTCGACTGAGTGACAGCTGTTTCTCAGCACGCGTCCAGTTACTGTGCAATCAGCTGCATATTGGGGGGGGAAATTACCTGGAGGGAGGCAAGAACAGCTTAATCACAGATGTGATGTCATCAACATGCACCCTTAGGCGCATCATTAACATAATGAACATAATGAACATAAGTAATGACATGGTCAGAGTCAGCACAGGACTGGATAGTAAACAGTATGGATATGAAAGGGATTCATTTTTAAAAATGAATGAATTAAAGGTACAACTGATAACATTGATGATATTCAGCCACTAGATGTCTCATTCTCCCTCCCCCCTTCCATTGCATTTACTTCACAACGAGTTATTGCCAGGAATTTACCATCAATCTCAGTCATTTATTTGTTGTTTCCACTAACTGACAACCCAGACATACCACGTGATTCTAGCCTCGTTTTACTATTGACTCACAAGCCTTGTTAGAAGTGAGAACCAAATGTTGGATATCTTCCACAGAGATAAACAAAAAAGTTTGGACCCGGATTATTCACAATCATAATAATCTTTTCAGGAAAAGCCATCCTTTTATTTGCCACCTTTCTAAAAGCTCTGTAGATGTATTTATTTAAACAGTATGTGTACCCTGCCTTTGCCCAATGTCAGCTTTGATTGGCTCCAGCCCCCCGCATCCCTGAATAGGATAAGCAGTTATGGATAATGAATGAATGAATGAAAAATAACCTTTAATATTCAAAGTGCAATCACTAAAAATAGCCTCAATAAATTCTGCTGTTTTTATGCAGCTGAATGAAACACTGACTTTATAATTGTTCCTTAAAATAGATATGTACTGTACAAAGCAGTCTAATTACAGATTATAGTCATAGCTACAAAAGCAATGCACCTGATTTGTTTTCCAACTACAGATGGACCTCTGTCAACATAATTATCATTATACAGATGTTAGTTGTCAAACTGTTAAAGGTGAGACTTGTTTATAATGAAAGATGGCTGCACGCATTTCACCTGCATGAATTACAATCAGCATAAGGATATAAAGCATCTGAACAGATGATCTGCGCTGTGTGATTTACACTCAACCACACACTGTGGGAAAACCTTACTGTAAACCAAATAGGGGTGTAAGAAAATACTGAAAATATTGAGTATTGTGATATTATGTTTTGTGATACTGTATCAATTTTCAAAAACACGCTATTGATTTTTCATTAATAGGTTACATGCAAAGATTAACTTGGCCGATACTGTATTTTATATTCAAAGAGACGTGCCCTCTCAGTGTATGTGCTCTCTCAAGATAGTGCTGTGATGTTGGATGTTACAGGGACTGTGATAAATGCAAATGCAGATCCCTCTGTTCTGATTTTTTATGCAGATTTTATGCATATGTGGTGTGTTCTTTATACTGACAAAATCGCTTACAGTATTGCAATATATCACAATATATTGAATCCTAACCCCTGTATCATGATATGTATCGTATCTCCAGATTCTTTACAATACACAGCCCTAACACCAAATGAGCTAAAATGGGTCACTAAATTGACTTTCATCATCTTTATCATCACATTTTTAGGATTATTACCCTATTTCCTCTATTTGTTTTCTGTTCTCAGAAGACATGAATACAACATACACTACTTAAAGGTGTGTGACAGTTACAGAGAGAATAAAAGAAATGTTGGTAATGAAGGAATCAGTTTAAACTAGGGTGGTCAATTCATTAAAATATTTAATTGCACATTTTTTCTTTGTTCAAAATGTACGTTAAAGGGAGTTTTGTCAAGTGCTTAATACACTTATCAACATGGGAGTGGACAAATATACTGCTTTATGCAAATGTATGTATAGATTTATTATTTTAAATCAATTAACAACACAAAACAATAACATTAACCTGACAGGGAATCGTAAAGGTATCTGGAAAGCTTCTGTAATTTTTTAAATGGCTTCACTAAGTGCAACAGTTCACATGTGTCAAATAAACACTACAATGAAAATATATTCTGTCAGTTACAAATGCATTGATAACATTTGAGGAAGACCTGTTTTGATATGAGACTTATCTTAAACCCTTCTGTGATTATTGCTTAGAAATATGTGATTAATCCACACAGTGCTTTTGTAAGGTTGACTTGGGTAATTAACGCCATCCTGACCCAAGTTTCCTCTATGTTTCATCTATTGTATTAATGTTTAATCTTCAGCATTTGTGTCTCCGCTGAGCATAACATCATCAATGAAATTAGCTTAACGTGATTATCTGCAGTGTTTGTTTTTATTTGGAGACATCTTTGGTGCTAAGCAGTCATTGCTGTATTGTTTTCATTGCATTTCTCAGTAATCACTGTGCCAGTATACTGTGTGATGTCATTGAAGTGACAGCAGCTGCCAAAACCCCAAACAAACAGGCCCGAGCTGCTCTGAGACTACAAATAACAGAACAGCAGAAATTAACACAGTGACCGAGTCTGAAGAGACAAAAATAATATCTACCCAAGTGTGTTTTATGATATGATGGGATATAGATGTTGATACATCATTTACTTATCCATGAGCGTTCATAGCAGGCAAATAGGCCAAGAACTGAGCTTCTATATCGACTACTTACAGTATCTTTAGCATTATAAAACTATGTCTGCATGATTATTTTTCATTATATCTATATACAGTATAGATGTAATACATTGTAGTTGCTGATGCAACTCAATAACTGTACTCAGTTTAGACTAGTCCATAGGATAAACAGCCAGATGTACATGTAATAATCTGTCCTTCTCATCATTGGTTTAATTTGAAAATGCAATGCAAAATTCAATTTATCAAGCTCTACTGTTCATACAAAAAAAACATAGAAACAACAAAACACGTTTGCCACTCTTTCCAATATGTGTATCACAGAAAGAGCATCGTGGTCTCACTGATTGCACTGCATGTTTACGTTCAGCACACAAGCAAAAATCCACATATGCACCACACCAAGACAATGGAGGAATGCCAAATCATGTCTGCTTCTCTCTAGCGCTGTGATGGTACAGCTGATGTCTGACTTTTGAATTGATGGAGATTGTTGGTTCACGGTAAATAAGTGGCTAGTGTGCCCCAAAATTACATGTTTGCATTCAAGTGACAAATCTTTCTAGCGGCAGTAGGAATACTGATGGGAGCAAAGGAGCAACATCTATGTAGGGAGGAAGTCGGGCTGAATGGATGGGTCAACAAAACATTAGACTTAGTTTCCCATTTCCATTTTTAAAGCATGACCACGATTGTTCTATAACTTTAAAGGTTCTCTATACGATATCCAGAGCATTAATATAGCAGCAAACAACTATTTGCCATGTAAAGATATAGAGGAGTAATGTCTACCTAAGCAGAGAATGAAGTCGCTCTCCCTCTGTGTGTGTTGTAATCAGAGCTTCTCGAAGCTTTGTTGATGTAGCCGGGCTGGCCGTGCATGCTTTAAGTGCTTGTTCTCATTCACATGAACGGAGGAAGGGAAATAACTCTGGATTTGGCTATTTAGTGTGTTTTACAACTTTTAGGATCTATTGATTTCAATGAGGGCTATTAGAGTGTTTGTACTGGGAGGTTGATTTACCTCAAAACAAATTATCCGCTGAGTTACAGACGTCTCTTTCCCAATGTAAGGCTATGGGAAAAAGTATTTTTGGGCCCAAAGTGGGCTGGAAGTTGTAGTACCGCCGTTTGGCCACTACACAAATTGGGATCAACGACCAGCGCTCTTCCTGGGGGCTTGCTGTGAACGTGCCCTGCTGGCTACTGTAGCTCATGGCCGCCTCTCTGCACTGCTCTCATACGGCGGTTACAGCTGATAACACCGGCCCGACCGACAGCGCCATCGCGGAAGCATATTGCCAACCCTCCAGTCCAGGTAAACAATGTTTGTTTTCACTGTTAGCGCTGTTAGCCGCCGGCTAAGCTGTCGCCATGTTGAGAGCTGTGGAGAGGCAATAGTATTGTGTTGTTTACTTTGGAGTACTAGTTGAAACAACTGTTACAAGTAAGCTAGATGTCATAAAACTTAACTTTTCAACCAAATCTAGGCTAGTTTTGATATTTTTTTTCTAACTCTTGCAAAAAATGCAATGCAGAATCCACAAAAATCTGCTCCATCTTTCATGGCAGCAAAGAAGAAAATTCTATTTCTATAATTTCATACATTTCAGATTTTCTTGAATTATGTATTTTGTGTGATTGCTATGCTAGTCTGATCATGGATTGATTGATCAATCAGCAAGTCTAAAAACTAAGACTTTCTTGTGGGAAGTTAAAGAACTTTCACATTCTGTGGCTGTTTCAGCAATGTGTCAATCAATGTTGCAATAAAAGATCCCTGATGGGGAGAGCCGTGTAGGAGGGGGAGCCCTCCATCAGAAGGGAATAGAGGAAGAAAAAAGATGTGGATGCTGTAACCCGGGGAACACAGGATGTCACTCACAGGTGTGAATGAAGAGCCTGGCTGGTTTCCTCTCCTCCCTGTGTTTCCCACTCACACCTCTGTCTTTATCACACAGCCTCACTTCTTTTGGAGCCGCCGCAGATGATTCCCAAAGACTTACGTGTTGCTCGGTGACAGGCAGTACCTTTTGTTTTCAATATGTGTGAAAAGACGGGAAAAGCTTGTGCCTGCTTTGTGCCTCCGCCTCTCAAAGCGAACGCTTACCCTTTTGGTGTGCATGTGAGGATCTCTGTATGGGAATGCTTACAAGTGTGAGAAGTTTGTAAGAACGGAGAAGATGCATTTTTAGAAAGGTGTTACGAGAATGTTAAAACAAGAAACTGTTCCCATTATGAATGTAAGATGTTAAGATGACAGCAAATGTTTCTTTCAGGATTTGTAACAAAGAAAAAGGACTTTTTTCAGCTTCTCTATTCTCCAGCAACTTTTTCTTCAAACACTTGTGTTTCGTTTTCCGCAGAACATGTTACGGCTTAGAAACAGTACTGTTACATCCCCCCGTATTATACCATTTTCTCACCTATTTTATTGACATATTAAAACATTCCCCACCATGCACTCATCCCCTTCTCATATTGCGTTCATTAAAAGGAAAGTAGTAAGATAACATAACCACAAGCTGTGTGTCAGCGTGTAAATTTGACTCTCATGAGCACGTAACCCATGAAGCCTGAACCTGACAAGCGTCTCTCTCTACTCTCGAATGTTTTCCATTCATTAACAATCATCTCATTCAGGAAATGTGTCACAGCTTTAGAGAAGTAGTGAGGGTGAATGATGTGGAAAGGGGTGCTACAGTGGATGTCTGCGGGGGGAAGCAGTAATAGGGTGTCTTCTTTTCAGGGAGGAGAATAAAAAGAGCATGAACATGTTTCTTCTCACTAATCTCACACTGAGTTTTCACACCTAACTGCTCCACCATGATCCATTATTCAGTGTTTGAACAGCCTCGCCCAATCCAGAGCTGAGCGAGTGTAAGAGCTGCAGGCAAAATAAAAAGATGGTGGAGCTGTGAGGTGTCCGTCTGTTCACCTCAAACTGAACTCTGAAGGTCAGCATGTGTGAACCTTGGATGCCATAGTGCGTGACCTGATTTTTAATAACATAACTTACTATTCAAGTCAAGTCGCCGCACTCGAGTCAGCGGGGCCCACCTGCCGTGGCACACCCGCAACACAATTGTTCTATTCTAAGATATTTTGAGAAGCGCACGGGACACAACAGTTCTCTGTTCGTATCTGTTGGAGAACCACACTGGGAGAAGACCGCTTTAAAGAAATTTGTTTGATGTTATACAACATAGAGCCACCAGCTCTCTGGGTTTTTCCTGTTAAGCACCACTGACTACAGGGAATAGGAGTTCTGAGGATAAGCCTGTTAAAAATGTGTGCTGACAAATTAAGGTTTGCACAGGCATCCTCAGTTCATAATGGACTTACATGGGAGGGAAATCCTGCAAATACTATTTAACCGAGGGTCTTATTTGCAAACTATTCTTAAAGGTGCTGAATTCAAAATTCAGAGCATTTGTGTTGCCTCCACACGGCTCTCGACATGGTGACGGCTGAGCCTGCGACTTGCACCTAATGATGCTAACAACACTAAGAGGCCGTACACGTGCCACGTCTAAAAACGCGTGGAAAACACTTTGTGCTGCTTTTTTTTTTCTTTCCAATGTGCTTGGGAGGTTGCGCTCCTGTCACGCCTGCCGTTACTAAGCAACCAAAACCTGCAGGCTGCGATGACGATGATGATTAAGTTGCGGTAATTTAGCTGTAAGCCTCACAGACTAAACTAAACTCAGTCAAAACAAAGATAAATGTAAATCCCTCATAGTAGCTTTACACTCAATTTCTCTGTGTCTTGGCTGACCTTTCGACTGGATGTTGTGACGTCTTCGGATAGAAAGAGTGAAGCAAGTAAAATAGTTTGTGGGACAAATCGTAAAACTCTGGGTAGTCCTGAACTAAAATGACTTCTCCTCCATATATTTACCGTAGACTGATATTTGCGGGAGATGTCTGCCGGCTGTGATTGGTTGTTCCTTGTCACACGACATGCAGTGCTCATTGCAGCGTTCCAAAAGTTTAACTATTTTTATCTCGGGGTGCAGCCGTCACAGCCCGAAAAATAGGCGCTTGGGTTGAGCGCACCGGCCGCACGTCTACATGGACAACAATGGATTTCAGCGTGCAAAAGACGCAGCGTGTGTACAGCCCCCTAAGGCTACACTCACTCCAGATCCGGCGATGCGGTGATTCGCCGCAGGGTTGTGCGACGGTGTGGGAGAATGGGCCATTGACTGCACAACGATTAACGTCTATTGTTCCCTCATGGCTGGGTTGTACAGCTCTGGGTTGTTGGTTGTGTGATTGACAGGCAGCTGTTTTCATCAAGAAAGCTCTGATAAACCCACCATACACTACCAGACACAGACACAGTTAAAGTGACTAGCTGGTGAACATAGTGGAGCATTTAAACAGAGCTGAACAGAGAGGGTATTTGGGATTTGAATTCATCGTGTGGCCACAAACATTGCAGACTTCAAATAAATGCTAATGTTGCACTGTGTCTACTTGATGTGTAAATAGGCAGCGATCACACTCTCTAAATCATTGCTTGGCGTTCGAAAGATTTGTAACAAAATCAGACTGTATAAAATATGGATGTAGCCTCTGAAGAGCTGTTGTGAAGCTCAAAGTGGGTGGCTCCGGCCAACACAGCATAACTCCCGGCTAATCCAAAAATGGGCTAAGAGATGGATCGCCGGTGGAGCTGAGGCCTGGATGACGCAGCAGAGCAGACAGCTAGCAGCCTGGTACGGCACCCACCTGTCACTCAAAGCAGCCACGCTCATTATGCCGAACTTTAAGCCTTCATATAATTTAAACGGTTGAGTTTTGTTAAAATTCACCCCCCGTACAGTTATCATGAAAGGAGATATTTGCTATAGAGAGCAAAACCGTTTTTGTTCCAGGCTTTAAACATGTTTTATTTCTGCTGTAAAGTTGGGTATTTTAACATGGAGGTCTATGGGGATTGACTCGCTTTTGGAGCCAGCCTCAAGTGGCCATGTGAGGAACTGCAGTTTTTGGCACTTGTGTGTTGGCAACAGCTGTCAGTGTGTCAGTGTGCTTACTTGACTATGACTTGCCCCAAACTTCATGTGATTATCATAAAGTGGGCATGTCTGTAAAGGGGACACTCGTGGGTACCCATAGAACCCATTTTCATTCACATATCTCTGAGGTCAGAGTTCAAGGGATCCCTTTGAAAATGGCCATGACAGTTTTTCCTCACCAAAATTTAGCGCAGGTTCGGAGCGTTATTCAATGGATTCTTTAGGTTTTCTAGTTTCATATGATGCCAGTATCTTCACTCTAGCTTTAAAACTGATCCCAGTACAACCTCCGAAAGATTGATTACATTAAAGAAATTTGTGCCGTTAAAACGATTTTGCGTTAATGCGTTATTATTGCGTTAACGTTGACAGTCGTAATAAAAATACACCCAGTTCCCTTAACTTTGATTCAAAGAACACATGAGCGAAAAACAGGATATTCCTTTCACAAACTCTGCAGCATCACTTCAAGCCAGTCAATCAACCCCTCTAGCTTTAAAACTGAGCCTGTTACAACCTCAGAAAGATCGATTTTGTTAATGCGTTAAAGAAATTAGTGGCGTAGAAGCAATTTTGTGTTAACGCGTTATTATCACGTTAACTTTGACAGCCCTAATATATTTATTTTACTAAGTGTACCGAGCATCTTTGGCACATCTCCTTCGGTTTGAACAAAGTCTTGTCTTTGTTCTGCAGTATTTGAAAAAATAATCATTTAACTTTGGCAACCGTCGAAAGTCTCAGGATGTTATATTTATTTTAAGGGCACACATCATATTCAAACTTAGCTTGGAGACACATACAGTAGCTGAGAAAATGACATTTGAGATGGTAATTTTCCTTCCTTTGCCATACAGCCTCATGATAAATGATGGATAGTTCTGGTTACCCATGACTACTCAAGCAGCACAGGTAAGGTGTTTTCCTCTAAGCCAGCAGCTACTGTTGATCAGTGGTCCATGTCTGCAAAACCCTCGCCCACACCTCCTAGTTTCTCCCTCCATCGTCTCCTCTGTCTCTCTCCTCCCTCACGCTGCTCCCAGAGGGGCTGCTGTTCACCGCAGAGTGCCTCCTGCTTAATGGTTGATGTGACAGAAGCCCGCCACAAGATGCGATTTAAGGGAAAAGGGGACTGGGGTGCCACGGTCGCGGCTTTCATTGCAGCCATGACCAGACCGCCCACCACCCCATCTTCCAAACCTGACCACTGAATGATTCATGAGGTGAGAAGGGTGAGGTGTGTGTGATTGCATCACTGCTGTGGCTGGGCCTCTCTTGTGAGAGCTGTATTCTTAACCCTGACACGCAAGAGAGAAGTCAGGAGAGGTTGGGAGAAGGAGGGGCCGGTGTTTGTGTTGCAGGTGGATAAACACAATAAACACAGACGTTAATCATACAAGCAATAAATCAGTATTACACATGCATGCACACTCCAGGCTTCACACGCTCATCATGGCGACAAAGAAAGCTGGGTGTGGCTGTGGGGCTTTGGGGGAGGTGGGGGGGGGCAGTATGGGTATCCCCACTGGAAAAGCCCTGAACACGACCTCCCCTTCCCCCTCTAATACCTTATACATGATTAAGACGTGTCTGGAGGCATTGTAGGGCAGCAGAGAAAGCTGTGTTTCTAAACTCTGCATGCATAGTGTGACCAGGCTGTTTTTGCAGCTCTAATTTTAGGATTTAGATCTTCCCCTTTTTTTTTTCCCCGCCAGAAAAACAAGCCAGGGGGAAACAACTCTCTTGAAAAAATAAAGATAAATTTTAAAAACAGCTCAAAGCCTCTAATGGAGAGATTAGAAGTGGAGCGATGCGTGCCATAATATAGGAGCGATGATGCGAGGAGGAGTTGGAGGAGGAGCCATCTTTTTATTGATTCAGGCATTAACGTACATAATGTACAAATTGGCTCAGGGTGGCCGGCCCCTCGTGTGAAACAAATTGGAGCATTTGTCTCGATATCCACTTGTAAGGGGCGTATCAGTGCATGCAAATCCAATTTATTTATGAATACGTTTTTATGTTCATTACGCATCTTTTTGTAAAGCCACAAAAAATGTCACAGGAGGAATCTAGGAATTGTCAAGAGGACTGAAGGCTGCTTTTCTTGTTGACAGCTGAAAGGGGGGTTGGGGATGTGGATAAATAAAGAATGGAGACGTCCTATATATCGCACAGGTAGCTCAAACACTGACAATCGACAATCTGTCAGCCAACTCCCGTGAATCGACGCCCTCGGGGGAAGAGACGAAGATGTGTGGCGGTTTTCTCGTGGCTAATTCATTTTTGTTGGATTTCATTAATCATGTTTGCCACCTGTGCTCGACTGTTGGTGTTATTACAGTATCTGAGAGAGAGAAACTACAGTGTTGTCTCTGTTCTGCAGGATGTGTGTGTAATGTAGAACCCCATCCGAAGTGCAGAGCCGGCTCAAGGTTTGCCTTTGTTCAGCACACATAAAACACACACACACACACAGAATCTCTCTACCTCACTCCCTTTTCCACACATACAAACACACTTGACACATGCGTATACATAACCGTGTCCCTTTGTGGACCGTTGCCATGCAACATTTCTCTGATTGGGTTAGTTGAGCTCTGGTGCATGCACACACACACACACACACTCCTGCCGGCTGATGAGGATGGGATCACACACACACACACACACACGCTGCTTCGCCACACCCATCCTCCTCTCCCACGGGACACAGCTGCACTTCCAAGGCCAAGGATGGAGTGAGGAGGGAAAGACGCTGGTGCATGCTCCCGGAGGAGGGGAGCTCTCTTTAGCTCAGCGCTGAGGCCGTAGATTGTCTTCACGAGCTCCTTGGAGATGTAGGACGGGTCTTCGGTTTGAATTACAGGTGCTTTTACTTGGATGCATTCAACCTTTTTTAGAAACTGTAACTTGAAATTGTAAAAACCACCTTGAAAATGTCATGATGTGGTGAGGATTCATCATTGAAAAACACCCAAATATACCTCACTCTGCTTCACTGTGTGTTAATTCCTCTTGCAGATACGTTTAGACCAACTCTGCACAATGCACCGGTGCTTCAAGTGTCTCATTTTCTGTTTCATTCCTGTTGATCTTGGCTTCGGAGAGATAAATTTAACCTGATAGGACTTCAGGTCGACACAACCCACTAGAGAAGAGCAGAGTTGTTGCTATGGTTGCTGGAGGATGTTTCACTTTATTTTCTGTCAATGTGACTTTTGTGTTTGTTTCAGGATAGAGATCTCTGCTCTGTGGCCCTCGGGGATCATGTCAACTCAACTTTTAGAGGTGAATTTATTCGGATGTAAGTTGCAAACACAAGATTGATGTGTGAACGAGGCTTCGACTGCCTCTCTCTCTCTACCGTTTCTTTGTGTCACAGCACATGATGTATCTTCTTAAAATAATTATGTATTTCAAAGATTAGACATTCATTAGAAAATGTTGTTGTTTACAAAAATTTATTCATACAAATCTTACAACACTTCCATAACATTGAGAAACGTAAAACCCCATATAAGGACTCCTGTGTGTATAACGATGCCACTTGGTACTAAGGTTCACTTTTAAAACACATCAGATAGATAAGAGATTAAACATTGAAGTAAGGCGTTTGGCGCTTTCAGAAATATCAACAACAGGCATTTCCTACCATCTCAATATCATGTTTCTGAAACCCTTTTATTCTAAATAGTGATGCACAGAGTCGTAAATAATATGGCGGGGCTTGTTTATCTGATTAATAAATTACTGACTGATATCAAAATAATCAACAACACCCCATAATCAACAGTAACAACCACTGGTCATTGTCCACAACTCTCACAGACACTGAACACCCCACACTCATGCCCACACACACACACACACACACACATCGCCTGCTCCATCAACATATACATTCTTTTCTTTTATATATATATATTTTTATACTCCATAAATCATTGGCCATGCTTTAAAAGAAAGCCTAATTCTACTACTACTACTCTCGGGGCAGACTAAGCTCAGCGATTAAACAGAGTCAAAGGAAGTTTCAATGTAAGCTAATGGACTGCAGCATTGTAGGGCCACTAAAATTTGCCATCTCTCACTTGTGGCGAATTTCTTTTTTTTTTGTAGTTCTTTTTTTTTTTTTATATATAGTCTCACGTCGAAGCAAGGCACCAAAGCCAAAAGCTGTTTCCACCTTCACGTTCAGTCGCTCATTCACACACATTAAATGCACTCAAACACAACCAATAATGCAAACATCTACACATCCGCACACATTCACACAAAGCCTGTATAAGCCGAATTGAAGTGTATTGATAGTTTCCATGGGGGGAACACAGGCTAACTGATTGGGATGCAGAGGTGCATAAAGCTGCATTTTGCATAATCTTGAATAAATACATAAGATGTCTCCCTAATAAAAAGTCAGTGGGAAGAAGATCCCTCTGCTTGGAGGGCTGGATTTCATTCACCTCCATTCAAGAGTGGCCTCCAGCTTCACTCACTGCTGATGCCAAAGTGAAGGGAATTCAACATCTGATGTTTTTCCATCAGACTCATTGACCCTGATGTCACTTTGGCAGGTGAAGAAGAGGTGGTGGCGGCGCTTTCGCCTCTTCCTGTATCCAGGTGTGACAACCTCGCTCAGGCTTCTTATGTAACTTCTCACACACATTGTCTCTTTGTCTTCCTCTCCATGCACACCTCTCTCTCTCTCTCTCACCATCTCTTTATCACATCCTCACTGCACAAACCTCGGCAGACATCTAACACGGATCAGCTTCGTCTCAACAATGAATCACAGCACTGTCAAATCAACTATTTAGCACGGCGAGCTAGAAGCAAAATAATCTTTTTTTTTTCAAAAAAACGCTACCAGGACAATCAGCAAATAGAGGGGATTGGAGGGGGTGGGGGGTGGTCCAGTGTCTTCTTGACTTATGATATCCACAATGACAGCAGCAGGGGAGGTAAAGATTCAACAAGTCAGTGCAGTACCAGTTTCTACCACCTCTAGCCCTCCTTGTTCACATTTCCAACACATCTGAGGGGTGCTGCCCACCTCCCAAATAGCACAATCCAACAAAAAGCACACGATGGCATGCAGTTTCTAAGCAAAATCAGCAAGGTATCAGTTTCCACATGCACCAATAAATAAGAAACAAGAGTTAAATATTCCTAACTCAGATGCTACCTTTCCTCTGCTCACAAAACAAATGCGTCATTTCCTTGCATCTTTTACATGTTCTGGGTCCAATTCTGGATATTTTGTAGTTTTGCTGCCCAAATATACAATCAACAGTTGAAGCACATTCTTCCAAATATAATCTGTTGACTGACAACATTGAGATGAATATGTGCACTGTGTTAATTCCTATACTGTACATAATACACACACATATGGAACATTCTTTAAACACAGTCCTATCGAGCACGGTTTGATCTCCCTACAGTGAATGACTTTGAGGCGAGTGAGCAGGCAGTGTTTGCCGCATACTGTTAACTTGAGTGCCTCCTTTATC
Organism: Sebastes umbrosus; assembly: GCF_015220745.1. Lineage (NCBI taxonomy): Eukaryota > Metazoa > Chordata > Actinopteri > Perciformes > Sebastidae > Sebastes > Sebastes umbrosus. The sequence goes on along the minus strand of NC_051280.1, from coordinate 12,196,691 downwards.
TCTAGTAAAGGCAATAACGCCCTTTGCAAAAGCCTGCAATTAAATTTCTGGTTAAAAAGAGGGTCAGATTTTACCACCAGTTACATGAATGGCCGTGTAAGTCAATCAGTTTTTCCATCAAATGTGAGGCTGTTCAACAAAAGCCATGTGGATTCCCCTGGAGGGGCAGCAAGCTGTATACAGAGCTCCCATTAAGGAGGAGGAGGAGAAGGAGGAGGAGGAGGAGGAAGAGGAGGGTAAAGGACAAGGGCAACATCTATCATTTTAGCCATAGTTATGCCTCTCACATAGCATGCTCACTGCTTCTTTGGGCCTGTTTCGGAAAACAAAACACCACTAAAAAAATAGTTACAAAAATAAGTATAACATTCAATACTTTGATTGTCTTTTTAGAATCTATTTTATTTTTCTGCATATGTAGATGACCTTTAAAGATTTCAAGCGCATAATGTTTGAAGGTGCACAATTATTATTTTTTATTTTTTTCTAATTTCTTCTTCTTCTTTTTTTTTGTCATTTTTTTGTTTTGTTTTTTTTTCAACATCTTAAACATGAAAATAAAATATTGGTCCACAACTGTGCGGGTATCAAGTGCTTTTGTACAAAAAGAAAAAAAAACGATATTATTATTAAAATATTCATTTTAATGGCTTTACTTCATACATAAATACATGTTGAAAGAACACAGGCGCAATCCACTGGTTGGTCAGATATATCTGAATGACTTTGATTTAACGACTGGGTGTATATACACAGGAGGGAGGGCAGTTTGGGCGCGTTAAAGACGCTACAAATAGGCAAGCCGGCGTCCTTTGTTCCTAACTCTCTGTCTGTACCTTCTCCCCAGCACCGCTGCCAGGTATTTCTGCACGGCCATCTGCTTTCTATAGCGGCTGTAGCTGTCGGTGAAGATCCCATCTGAGTGTCTTTTGGATAGGGGCTCTGACTCTTCCTCCATGCTGTTGTCTTCACTGAAAAAAAACAAAAAACAAAAAATAACGTTAGTTAAAGCCTTTCTACACGTTTCTACTCTTTTTTTTTTTAAATTCATATTCTTGTTGCCTATAATCATTAATAATTCATTTTTGGGCCTTTAATCCTATTTTTTCTTCTTTTATAAAAAAAAAAGCAAGACAGTGTAAAAAAAGCATTGATTTTAAGCGTTTTGTAAGAGTTATAAATTATTAATTTGCAGCTCATTGCATATTCTGACGCATTTTTTTTTTTATTCATGAAATCAATTTATGGATTAATCACATATAGAAATCGACTGACCCTCATTCTTAAATGAACGCAGTGCAACGCACACAACAAAAACACAAAATGTCTTTTATAAAGAAATATTTAAAAAAGGAATGAAAACATAAAATAAAATGAGAGACAAGTGATGCAGCAGCCTGGACTTATTAAACATTAAAAAAAAATGATAAAATGATGATGACTGCAGGTCATAACGCTTATAAGAAATGCCCTTACCCTGCACGAATTGTCATCAGAGAATGCAGATAATGTCTCGCAGTTAACTGACCCAGGATCTCCCTCAAGGCTCTATCTAATTCTTCCTCAGCATGCCTTTCTGGTCTGAGATGATAGATAAAAACGCCAAAACACATAGATCGTCAGTGACTAAAAAAAAAAGCGCAGACAAAATGATCAGAAGTAGCCTAAAATGTCCCCAACCCACCCACACCCAAAGGTCCAATATCACATCAGGTGCTGGCAAATAGGAGGCTATATCCTTCCGCCTTATCTGGATTATTATTATTATTATTAACAGTATTTTGGAACCAACATTTTAGGCTACTCGGTATGAAAATAACATTGAACAAATAACATGAGAAACTCTGGGAAAAAAACAAAGCAAGCAAACATTATCGCAAAGAAGAAGAAGAAGTCATTAAAGATGGAGCTGTGATGGAGCTGTCGAGACGTTTACCTCTTTATCTCTGGCGGGTAGTAGAGAGTGTACGCGTCGTCGTTTAGGGATGGAGGGCTTCGTATAGCAATCTGATCGCTATCGAAACCCAGGTCGGATAATGAATTCCCATCCTCATCGAAGGCGTCGTTTTCAAGTCTGCAAGAAAAAAAAGAAAAAAAAGGGAGAGTATTCATCACCAAATGGGATCTGTGTGCACAAGTGGGATGCAGCAGTGAAAGAATGCCAAAATGTCTGCATCCGTTTCTAAAAAAGCATGCACTCACTGGGAGGTTAAATGCATCACAAGACGAGGGAGGAAAACATATATCTGAAGGTGTTTTTTGAAATAAAACCAGAAAACGAATTATTTAAATTTCACCCACCAAAAAAAAAAAAATTAATGTATTTTTTTTCTTTCTTTAAATAGATTATTTTTTCAATCTGTTTTTAATTCTTGGTGCTCTCAAAGCCAGCCTCATAAATTATTTAAGAATCGAAACAATGGGGTGTGAAGATGATCACATTATAGTGGAGGCGTGGAGCCAATTTTTTTTTTTTTTATTATTATTATTAAAATAAAAGAATGTCGCAATTAGCAGAAAAATATTAGAATGAATGAAAACCACGCCCAAGTTATGGATATGCTTTTCACAGAGAGGGGGGAAAAAAAAGAAAAGAATAAATGTTAAAGTGATGGAGCTCTGCTATTCGTGTTGCCTCGCCTCTCCTTGGTGACGCCAGTCCACCGTCATCCCAAGGGCTATCAATGCATTGACTGCACTCTCATTTTTAATAAGAGGACTTCTGTGAACCGTCCCAGCGGACAGATACCTCGACGCAATTTTCCATTGTCGTTTTCCCACACAGGACTTTGCATTTGCGTACGTTGAAATTTCCTCTCTTGATTTTAAAATTGCGCGCATATAGTTTTGTGCGTAATTACGCACACTTATTCGAAATAAAAAGTGCCCAAATCAAAAACAAATAAGACTTATCATGAATCACAATGCAATATCATAATTAAACAAAAAATAAAAGGTGTTTAGCATCAACACAGATAAAACAATGTTATAAAGACTCATATAAAGCTCGTATACACCTACCTAATCTTAGGGTAACTTAGTCCGATAGGCGTGCAGAAGACGCTGTAGTGCATTAGGATTCCGTAGACGAGCAAGATTAAAGTCGCTTTACTCGAACTGGCCATGCTGTTAGAAATAGAAAATGAAAGAAAAAAAAACAAACAGGTTAGTCACTCCTATATAGAAACAAACATGCTCGCTCTTTGTTCTGTCACATGCTGCGCTATACTTCTCACTTCATCACAAACTACACAGCTGGATCGAATATATATATATATATATATAATATACAAACACAGCATCCAAACCAGAAAGAAAAAGTCTGTTTTATATCATCCCATTTTGGTTTAAAAGTTTAACTGATACTGAATCCTTTTGCATGCAGCCAAAGTAATTAAAAAAAACAAAAAAACAGCAGATCCATGCAGTGCAGGAAAAAAAAAAGAATTCCATTACTTTATCTCCATGAATGGAATTTTTTTTCTCCAGTTTTAAAGACAATCCGCACAGATAAAGCACATACCTATAGCAGAGGAGCAGCAGGGAGGATGTAGGATGTGATCCGGGCGCGGCTGACTGTGTGTGTGTGTGTGTGTGTGTGTGTGAGAAAGAGAGAGAGAGAAGGAAAGAGAGAGAGACGGTTTTCTTTCTCACAGCACTTCTTTTTTCCTGGCTGAAGCGCCTCCGTCCGTCGCCTCCTTTATGTTCCCCTCCGTGCAGCCTCTATCTCACTTTCAGACACACTTCTGGACCAGTCGCACAGGCAGAGCAGCGGATGGAAAGTCTTAGGGAAAGTGCGCTGTGTGTTCTGTCCCTGTCTGCATATCGCTGCTCTAAACTTTAGTCCTGTGCTGTGATTGCCTTGGATTTTTATCCATTTGTATCTCAACCCTCCCATCCTCCCCTCCTCCCCTCCCTCCCTCCGATATGTCACATTAAGGATGCTATAGACGTCATCAAGTTTGCCTCCCGGAATAAAAAAGTACAGTTCCTTCCTCATCGATGCATCCGTCACCCTCCACCACCACCTCCCTCCTCCTAAGATGGAAGTTTACTTCCAAACTTTTCTTTTCCTTTTAAAACAAAAACAGAAAAAAACAGAAATGCGCATGAATGAATGCACACATGAACTTTTACGCATGAATCAATTTGTCCCACACCAAGAGACCGCGAAGAGGGTTATTTCCCAGCGTCATCAATAAGTCCAATTAGGCTTTTATGATTATGACAGAGCTGGGAAATGATCATCGATGCTGCTGGTGGTGGTTTCGTGTGACTGGATGGATTGGGTGTGGATGGATGGATGGATAGATAGATAGATAGATAGATAGATGTACTTTATTGATCCCAATTTGGGAAATTATTGAAATTTGTATGGATGGACAGATAGATGGATAGATGATGGATGGATAGATAGACAGACGGATGGATGGATAGATGGATGGATAGATAGATAGATAGATTGATCCCTATTTGGGAAATTATTTAAATTTGTATTTGTTTTTATTTATTTAATAAACAATTAATCATTGAATTAATTTCATTCTTTTTTTGTTTTAATTTAATTAATTTCATCAATTAATATATATTTGTAAATAAAATATATATATCTTATTGGGTGAGTGAGGATGAGGAGAAAGCATTAATTATAGTTCTGCTGCAACAGTTTCTGGTTGTGGTTGTTGGATGTGAGAGTATACTGTCTGACTCATCTTCTTCTTCCTCTGTGATGATGACTGAACCTGGGATGGATGGATAGATGGATGGATGAGGAGGATCAAGTTCAAGGCCTCTGGGGAGTCCGGAGCTGTCCAGTGCTGAAACCAATCCTCTCAAATTGCAGCTTTCTGTATTTACAGTCTTTCTTTCTAATCATTTCCAATAATTGTCCTGTGGATATGGCGGAAGAAGGAGGCTCTAATGGCGTCGCAGTGACAGTGAGGCTGAGGCCTCGGTATATCTGTTAGATTGTTAGAATAAACGACGCACAGTAATCTGATTTGAAGCCGGTGACGCAGGATGCCGGTTCAGAGAGCTATCAGCCTACGTGGCTTTAAAAAAACGAGCCACTCATTTCACCCAACATTGTTCTCAAATTGTCTGCATCGTCATAATGATACGTTAAAACGACAAAAAAGTGGATCAAAAGCTTGTATAGCTATATGAATGTGGCATTAAACAGCAAGCAATAGGGCCTAATTCTCTCCATCATGATAAAAGCCTCATTTGGCACATTTTTGGCAATAAGCTCTTTATGCTCTTTAACTTATTATTTGCTAATTACACAGTCAAATAAAATAACTGTGACATTAATATTACATGGCATATATATATATATAAATTGATGGCTTGCAGCAGAGTGTGTAGGATGCAAGAAGTTATGAGACTTTTAATTTGGAGGGTGGAAGAGTCTAATCTGGTAGTCCTTGTTTTAATCACCGACTCGAGGTCACTGCACCTTTTCATTTATCTCTCTGCACAACACTGAATCACACCTATATAGCCCACCAACCAGTTGAAGAGTTTGCCAAAGAGAAGAGGAGCGAGAGAGAGAGAGAGAGATTCACGTCAGCGTTTTGTTTACTCTGACGCAATATGACGAACAGAGAGCCGGTGTCTGCCGGAGGGGGCCTCTCTCTCCACAACTCTTCTTCTTCCAACTTAAAGCCCATATGTTGGAAATGGAGCAGACTCCCAACATTAGGCCTGTTATAGCAGCAGGTGGAGATGCAGATCGAGTAAGCTGAGCAAACGGCGCCATCATGAGGACGAGAAGAGAAACACACGAGGTTCAATCATCATCATCATCACAGAGGAAGAAGAAGATGAGTCAGTCAGTCAGTATGCTCTCACATTCAACAACCACAACCAGAAACTGTTGCAGCAGAACTGCTTAATGCTTTCTCCTCATCCTCACTCACCCAACAAGATGTTTTCATTGGAATTTATTTACAAATAAAGATTAATTGATTAAATGAATTGAATTGAATTGAAACAAAAAAATAATTAAATTAATTAAATGATGAATTGTTTATTAAATAAATAAAAACAAATACAAATTTCAATAATTTTGCAAATTGGGATCAATAAAGTAGATTGATCTATCTATCTATCTCTCTCTCTCTCTCTCTCTGTCTCTCTCTCTATCTATCTACTGTATCTATCTATCTATATATCTCTCTCATCATCTATCCATCTATCTATGTCCATCCATACAAATTCCAATAATTTCCCAAATTGGGATCAATAAAGTAGATTGATCTATCTATCTATCTATCTATCTATCTATCTATCTATCCATCCATCCATCTGTCTATCTATCTATCATCCATCCATCTATCTATGTCCATCCATCCATTATGTAAGTCAACGTAAATCAACTTTTTTATTGTCACTCATTGACTGAGCTACTGCCGCCCCTCTTTTACACTTTTTTTTTCATGCTGAATGACTTATTTCCAAGAAACTTATGAGCACATTTCTGGTAAACACAAGATTTAAAGTGGTGCTTTTGTGTGATTGTTTGTGGAGAAACTCACTTTCACAGATCTGTCGCTTAAATTGACAACATCAAGTGTTAGTCGATTTAGAATTTCTTTGGTGAAAGACAGTCCTGTTTATTTCATTGCATAATGAGGATTTATTATGGGTTCATAAAGGACGGTGGTTCCCACCCTTTTTGGTTGTTGACCATTAAAATGAAGCAGTGCTGCGACCCCTTGTTGCAGGTTGGCTGTCTGAGTTGTGAGCAACTCCACCAGAGACATTTTCCTCTTCTATACATCTCAGTTATGTTTCATTAAAGAGACCTGAAGAGGTGACGCTATCAGTATTTCACAAGAAAAAAGCAATTATTGGAGAAAAGTCAGAAAAAATGAATAGGCTATAAAATTGTGTAGTAGGACCAGACACTTTTTTCTTTCCTGTCTCATTTATCATCTTGTATTGAAGATTCAAAATGCCCAAATGAAAGCAAATCAACCAAAGAAACAAAGTGAAATACAGTAATGTGTTTAAACAGCTATTGCTTTCATAAAACAGTTATCAAGTTTATGAAAGTTAAGTTTCTGAGTCGTGGTGCTTGATAGGGTGGTTATTGTATTTCTACTGCGTTCCTGCTTGCTTGCATATTCTGGGCAACATTGTGGAACCTCGTCTTTACGTAGCGCTGCATGCCGTTAACAAGTGGATTTTTTGGGGGGGAAATCCACTCCTCCATAGAAGTTATCCTTAAATGTGTCCATTTTGTAGCAGGTTTTAACAGCTAACCTTGTTACGATTGGTGCCTTCAAATGGGTTGTGTTTACCCTCTCGAAAAGAGTCCACGTGAACGTCCCCCGTCTTGTGGTATTAACGACCTTGTAAGTAGAACGTTTCTGAAAGCTCAGAGTTCTCAAGTTGTGACGTTTATGTTGACGTTTGCAGAAATGGCGGAGGCCTTGGAAGTGCATTTCTCGGTGCATGATAAGTGAATATATTGTAATTTTAGTCATATAATATTTCATTATGCCTTTACATTTCCTGCATTATGTTTCCCACTTGCTAGCTTGCTAAATTGTCAGCCTCTGTGGCTTCTAGACGCTGACAGAAATGTTAATATTGTCGTTGCTTAGCAACAGTGTTCTTTACAACTTAACCACTTGAATGCCAAGCATATTGTGTAAATGACTTCACATGTGCGCCCGAGTTTCATTTGAAGGCAGCATTTATATCTGTAACCTGCGCCGTGCTGCCGTGCTGCTAAGCAACCATGACAACCCATTGGTTTAATGTTTTTTTTCTCAGACGCAGAGTGATACTGAAAGTACAAAGGAATTAGACGTCATAGCAGTGGTATGTGGATATTGTATCACGGCTATGAACCAATCAGATTGCTTGATTTGAGCTATACCATATGCTTATATACATGGGTTTTTCATTCAGTGATATGACTGAATGAATGAATGACTAAATGCATATAGGCCTATAGCAAGAAAATACATACATGACAACTCGTATTGTAGCTCCATCTGATTTGTTTTTATTGTGGCATTTTGAATCTTCCATAATCTTGTTACCCCTCAGATTTATCTCGTGGCACCTTGGAGAGGTCTCTACCCTCAGATTGGGAACCACTGACTCCACTAGCTCACACTTCCTGCCACAATACCCCTCAAAGGATATATCAAATAATAAAATTATCAGTTATAGATGCTTTATTAGCCTGTAAACTTCGGACAAACATAATATTTGAGCATGAATCTTTATTGTTGATTTTATAGAAATACATTTTTATAGACAATACATATCTGTGATACAAATTTATATATGATAAAATAATCTAACATGACACCTGAGCGAGTTCCATTTACCGAAGAAGACCGTGAAATACAGTCAGAACTGTGTTGTAGGCCTGTGTTGTCTGTGTGTTTAGTATGTGTGTGTTTAGTAGCCAACATCTGGTTTCCCACGGGGGCCTCTTTGGAGACGTCAATCCCGGGGGACACTAGCCGAGTCGCCTGGCACAGTGCAGTCAGAGTCAGTAGGGGTCAGCAAATCACTTCAGACTGAATCTTTAAAACATCTCCTACTTATTGAACCTGTAGTGTTGTAGTACTGAAGTCCTTGTTTTTGCTCATACAAGATGTTTAACATGCAATCTCAACATGGCCCTCCCCTCTCAAAAACAGCTTTATCCTAGCTTTATATTTGATTCATATAATAAAATATACCCAGGCCCACTCTATTTACCTTTGGAAATGTTATAGGTCAGACAGGAAGTTAAATAGGCAATCATACGTCATGTGTTGACTGCAATATTTAATTTTAATATAAATATGTAGACCCATTCATCCTTTCATACAACCTAGAGGGCGCCAGATGCCTGCACATTGCAAATAAGGTTCAAAGGTTAAAGAGCACAATACAACATGTCTAAATTCTACAATTTAAAAAATATTTTTACATGATTTGATTGAGTGACAAAAATGAGAATGGTTTTATTTGTTTGGTACTGAGCCAGATGGTGGATTGAGTCCTAAATCTGAGCCAGGGATGTCGGCCATATTGGGCACAAGGGAAAACCATTCAATAGGAGATGATGAGACGTTCACGTGTTATCGGAAATAATAGAACATACCGGCATGAACCCAGATGATAGAGCACGGGCAAAAAAAAAAGTTATTTGTGAAGTGTAAAATTCAGGTGGGCACAATTAATCGAGAAAATGATTGGCACATTAACTGATAATAATCATAAACTGCAGCCCAAATTTATGCAGGACAGCACAAACCCCAAAAGACATGTTATTATTTATGGTGATAAGCCTGTGTGTTATTTAGTAGTTTATTAACAAGATAAGATAAACCCCAGGACACAAAAATATTTTTTTTCCCAAGACTTTATTGTAATATTAGCTTTTTTTGTGAATCTCAAGAACATTTCAAAAAATATTCTAACAAAAAAAGGTTCCAAAAAGTCTATTGCTAAATGGGTTCACAAGTAGACAAGTTTCACGTTCAAGTTTCAAGTGTCTTTATTCATCATATGCACAACAACTACAGCACGCAGTCATTGGGAATGAAAATCTTGGGTCTCAGGCTCTGTTCAACAATGCTCATTAAAAATGTATGTATTAAAAAGGAAAATCACATAAGTAAAAGTAAAATGAGAATCGAAGGGCTGTCAATCAATTAAAATATTTCATTGCGATTAATCACAAATTAATCACATTTTTTATCTGTTCAAATTGTACCTTAAAGGGAGATTTGTCAAGTATTTAATACTGTCTTATCAACATGGGAGTGGGCAAATGTGCTTCCTTTATGCAAATGTATGCATATATGTATTATTGGAAATCAACTAACAACCCAAAACAATGACAAATATTGTCCAGAAACCCTCACAGGTACTGCTTATAGCATAAAACAATATGCTCAAATCATAACATGGCAAACTGCAGCCCAACAGGCAACAACAGCTGTAAGTGTGTCAGTGTGTTGACTTGACTATGATTTACCGCAAACTGCATATAGTCTCCACAAGATCGATTGCGTTAAAGAAATTAGTGGCGTTATAAAAGAATTTGCCTTAACATAATAATATACCCTAATATAAAATGGAATAGAATAGAAAGCTTTATTGTCATCGTATTAAATACAACAAGATTCACAGTTGCCACTTCTGGTCAGTGCTTTAAAACAAATACTTGACAAGACTAAACGAGGCAGATAAAACATATAACAGGTAAAAACACACACAGTTATAAAGCAAATAAAACCGGTAAAGTAGATGTAACAAAAAAATATAAACAGAAGTGTTACACTAGAGGTATAAAATATAAAAATAGATGTAATGTAAACAGAGGTAATTGCACTTGTAAAATAGGTAGGGTAGATGTAATAAATAAAATGTAAACAAAGGTAGTTATACTTGAGGTGTATATTGCAACAAGGATATATTGCAAATAGTGCAAGTTACATACATAAATATAAAATAAGTAATGTAAATATAAATGTGTGGATGGCAGTATTTCAAATGGATAAGCTGACTGTAAACAGGATGTATGTTAAGTATCTATATGCATGATTATCAGTGTTTTAGGGTCAATTGAAACTGTGAACCCCGGATGTCCGAGTCTAATCTCAGTCCCTGAACGCAGCATTATTCCTCCTCTGGCCTCGTCGGCTCCTCGGCTCTAGTCGGTCTATTGTTGTGCGTCTTTCAGGGCAGCTCTGACCCATCAGCAGGCGGTGATTTGTGGATGTTTTAACTGTTTTGCTCGGCTCTCACTCCGCCATATTAAGCAGGCTTTGTCAGCCGGCGGTGGTTCATGGTTTTAAAGGAATATAAAGGATCCCAGCGGAGGACTTAGTAGTTAATCGGTATGGGACAGACGGAAGACTGAAGAGAGAGTCCACGTTAGACGCGCTGCTCCTGTCGGCTGCTTCCACTTCTTTGGGATTGTCGACGAGGAAAAAGAAAAGCTCACGGGACGCATGTAGCCGAAGCAAAACACTGCTAAGGTCGCTTTTTATAAGGTAAGAAATGCTCGTTAAAAAAAGTCTCATGTTGGTGTTGGAAGTGAGCAGAGGCCTGGTGGAGCTGTGACACTCTGGAGAAAGTTGGGAAAAAGAGATCAGGAGAGTTTCTCCAAGTGTGTTACATTGTTATAAAGTCTGTTTCATTGTGAAACCTGAGCCAGGCCTTGGAGTTTCAGGATTAGTTGCTAGAGAAGCAAACAATGAGGAAAAGGCTCCTGGAACAATGCTGTATTTGCACCTTTTTAGCCATTAAATAAACACAATAAACAAATCACCTTTCTGTAACTTGTATAGTTGAAATATGTGTATTGAGTTTCTTTCACATAAAGTTGCTCCTTTCTTTCTTTCTTTCTTTCTTTCTTTCTGCCTCACCCAATCTCTATCTCTCTCCACACAATCAGCTGCTGCTGCAGGCCTCCTCAGCTGTTACAGGCCAACAACACATTGCCACAGTATAGTTTCCAAGTCTTGTTCTTGCATGCTTTTATTGTGGTGGGGTGCTTAAATTGTACTTCCCAGATTATCACACTCCACCCAAAAAAAAAAATGTGTTTAACCAGATATAAAGTGCAGGAATGCTGTTGCAATGTGTGTGTGTGTGTGTTCATATAGTTACTAACCCTGATTGTGCATGTGCTGTCCATGTTGTGGGTGCTTATATACTGTGGTGCCACAGTAATCCTCCTCCATGGTAATCCCTCTGTTAGTACAGACCCAGTTGGCTGGACAGTCGTGTCTCCCTCTCTCTCACACACACACACACACACACACACACACACACACACACTCACAGCTGGAAAAGGAGAGGGTCTGTTGGCAGAGGAGTGAGGAGCGCTAACAGGTGGTGCTGGCCGGGGCTTCAGGGACTTGAGTTTAACTGGAGACATTAAGGATCCTCACATACTCCTGGAGTGTCCTCATGGCACCAATGAGACTCTACAGTATCATTATACAGTGTGCCGATTAAAAAGCTTCCAATCTTTTGTGCCACAGCGCAAAGGTCAAAACGCCACACACACACACACACTCTGATGTTCTGCAAACTGAACAAATGTTTGTTTTTGTGACGACAAAAAGAGAGAATCCTCAGATTTTCGATGCGGCCAGCAGAGAACAAGAAGAGCTCTTCTGTTTTATAGCTTGAAGATGGCCCTTTCTCTCTCTCCCACCGTCACTCTAGCCATTGACAGGCACAGCAGGTGGCCTCAATGGCATGAATGGATTCGGAAGGAAGTTCCTCTCTCCTCTCTCCTCCCCCCCCCCGCCCCCCCACCGGCCCCCTCCACTCACTGTGATTGGCAGAGATGGCAGGCTGCCCTGGAGATAAGACCGAGCTGAGCCTCTGAGAGTGTGCCAGGGCAATTACTGAGTTACGCTTCAGTAGCGGTTCGCTGCCCCTGGTACCTCCTCATCTCTCTGATTGTGGCCAGTGTTTACGGAGCAAGTCTGTCAATGTAGCTTTCAGGCTTTGTGCACTGGATTTATCTTTCATAGCATGAGTTTAGCTTGTGGACCTCACACGCTGCTGCTTGCCCAAAGGCATGTAAAAAAACACTAACATGGATGCTTAATTAGAGATGTTCTGATACCATTTTTTGCTTCCCAATACCTGAACTTGCGGTATCGGATGATATCGGGTAATGATCCGATACCAGCATAATAAAAAATATATATATATTTGTTATTATTTAACAGCTGTTTACTACTGACCATGTATGGATGTGATGTGATTACTATCTATGTTGTATGTCCTGGCTCAGGCTAAAGTCTTTGTAAAACATGAACAAATACATACAGAGAATGAATGCAATAGAATTTTCTTTTATTTTTCAGTTAGTCAGTTACAAAGAACATAAATTAATAATATAAAAAATTGTAAAATGTAAAATAATCCGGTTAAACAAGTTGATTTTTTGGGGGGTTAATAAACTATGGTATCGGATCGGTGCACAGACTGGCGTACTCGCCGATACTCTATCCCAAATTTTGGGCAGCATCGGACACATTTCCGATACTGGTATCGGAACAACTCTATGCTTAATTGTACAATGATGGCCTTTTTTTGTAGAGCTGACATGATCAATGGAAAACAACATTGTAGTGATGGATGAATCATTTAAGTAATTTGTCAAACCAAACTTTATTAAAAATGTTCTGGTACAGGATATAAATCCTCCACGCCAAACTCCCCAACTACAACAAACAAACAATACAACAAAATAATGCTGACATTCACTGGTTTCAGCCTCTCGAATGTGAGGATTTGCTGCTTTTCTGCGGCTCATATTGTTGTAATTTGAAGACTTTTGGTTTTGTTTGTCGGACAAAACAAAAACCTTTGAAGATGTTACCTATTGCACTGGGAGGTTATGATACATTGTTCACCAATTTCTTACATTTTACAGCCTAAAGGATTAATCAGTAAAATATTTTGCATGAAAATAACAATAGGGTCAAATACTATGATTTGAAAAGCTTTGATACAACTGCTGATACAGAGTTTCAATACTGATAACAAAATGGTACTTAAATACCTTACTCTGAATGTCTGAAACTATGTCCCTTCCTGCCAACTAGTCAGGACAGCATGCCTTCTCCTTGCCCTGTGCAGCTGTGATGTAGCATGGCACTAGTAGTACCACGCTACATCACAGCTGGGTGTGGTCACAGTACATCAGACCACACCTGACCGAACCCCAGCTGTGATGTTGAATGTGGTCAGAGGTTCAACAGCCTTGGCGGGTGTTGAGACTGAAAATAGCCCTGCTTTTTAAAAAATGCAAGACTTTAGTGGGGGCGTGTTTACCTTGCACGACAGCTGGATTCTCGCGATGTCACAAGATCACGCGAACACCCATCTTGTCAGGCTTCAAGTAATGTGTTTGTGTCCTAACCCCAAGCCAGGGCATGGACCAATCAGCGTCCTTTGAGGAGCTGTGACGTGACACGGAGAGGCGACTGTTTATTCTCATGAAGAGGTTAGCGTAGCTGCAATAGCTTCAGTTATGTCAGAACTGAATAGTGTTTCTTCATTGAAAGAAGAGCAAAGAACGGCACTGAAGGCTTTTCTCGATGGAAAAGATGTTTTCGCTCTTCTGCCGACTGGCTAGAGTTTGACAGACAGATGGTTCATCCAATCACCTGTCAAGTATTTTTTGAAAGTGCCTGCCCTTTTCCAAACAGTTTCCAATGACGGCTTCACAGATGGTTCCGTGTAACAAACCATCTGGCGGGTCAGGTTAGCGGCGTTTTGCTTCAGGTACCATTGAGACGATGAATACAATTGCAAGTAGTCCAGTTGGAGTAACAGATTGCATTCAAAACAAAGGCACAGTGAGATTTACAATTCTGGAAAGATATCATGATGTTACTTATTGTATCAGAAAGATTGTGAGGTGAACAGGTGTCGAGCTCCTTGCTAGATGACGTCTCATTGCGCTTCAGCTGAGGTAGAGCCGGACGGCATTGCATTGGCACTCCCTCTCTTCAGGGTCATCAGGAAAAGTTGAACCTGGCAACGCAACGTAAGATAACATAGTTGCTACTATGGCATCTTTCCAGAGTTGTAAAGTCCTGTGAGTATTACAAACGGCTGCACTGTGCAGTGTTTTGGAGTCTGACCAGTCTTTAAACGCATTAATCTATTATTCCAACTGGACTTTCTGGATCATATTTCATGCCTCAACAACACGTCCCCAACAATGGTTTCGGTCTGAATTCACGTTAAAACCTTTCAGCCCAAAGAGGTCAGTGCAGCTATGCAACCATAGAAGAACTTTGCCTACATAAAAAACAGAAACTGGAAACATTTTTATTTAAAACAAGAACTGTCTGATCAGAGATTAAGTAATGAAAACCTTCCCTCCATGTTCAGCTCAGTTTCCTTACCCATCTCTATGTGCTAAAGTCTAACTGGACATAAAAGAAAACCTCAGTCGTGAACTGTAGTTACTGAATATACACCTTTTACGAGTCAGTCAGTTTTTTTTCCCAAGTGACTGCAAAGGTTACACAAGGCAGTGGCTCAAAGGTCGTAAGGCCTCTCCCAGAACAATCCAGAGTTGCATCTTATCTGATTAGTCCGAATGGTTACAGAGAGCTGAGTAATCTCGATATGCTTCATGAATGCATTACACACAAACTACATGGTAGTCAAAGATATCCCATAATACACACCTTGTTACCAGAACTACACTCAAGCGTTTTTTTCAGAGCAGATGCGCTGGAATAAAGCTAAATATAGAGGGACTCTAATGGAGTAAAAAATTGGCTCACCAGACAGTGTATAATGTGGGATATTCTTTTCATTTACACATATTTGACGCCACTACCACGCTTTTCTAAAACATTTTCCAATCTTTTCACTGACTGTGTCACCTTTTTCTGTTTTGCACCCATTGTTCCTCTTGGAACGCCAGGGTTTAATCAATTATTTGCTGCATTTTTCTTTGAAGAGGTGTGTAACTTCTTCGTGCAATGCAGGCCTGTAAATCTCTTTGAGAATGTAACTGACAACTGGGTTATACAAATAAACTTGACTCGAGTACACATGTGAGTTGGCCCTTAAGGTCCTGACACTCCAAGGCGACGGTCGTCCATCGGGCAGTTTGGGGGCGTCGCTAAGCGTCCGTCGACCTTAGTTTTTCCGGTGTGTCCCGCACTGTCGGCTCTAGTCTGCCCGTGTTGGAGGTTTTTCGGCTGATTCAGCATGTTGAATCAGCGGTGGCGCCCGTCGGTGAGAGAAGTCACTCTGATTGGCTGTTCAGCGCAGAACGTACGTGGTAACTGGCCGTCGGCTGTAGTCTTTGCGGTGTGTTCGAGTGCAACTTGTCGGCCAAAACAAAGGCAACATGAGGCGATGCAACAGGCGGCCTTCATCGCCGCTAGTTCTCTGATGTCGGGCTGGTGTGTCTAGAGCTTAACTAGCCACCCAACTAAATTCATATTTCCAGGATAATTGAAATGCTTGCTTGTGCTTCAGCTCATTAAACTTTGTCTGTACCCACCGCCATTTTCTCACGAGCGCCAGATCACTACTGTGAATGTGCAACTCTCAACAGACATGAGAAGGAAGCAAGATGGCTCACTCCTTAGCTACTTCCATCATCAGCTCTGGAAAAAACGATGTGCTTAATTATTTTTTACCGGGCAAGTGTATTACCAGATTTACTAGCCCGATGTGGTATTTTATTTGCCCCTGGCAAGCAGACATCTTTATTGTTGAGCAATGAGTTGTGTAAAACATAAGAGTGCTTGAGAGGGAAGTTCAAACCCTGGCTCCTGTCTCACCTCTCAGCCAATTACTGCGTGAAGTGGATGTGAATGTCGGTTTGGAAAGTTACAGAAATGGTCGTACTCAGATGTGGGTGTCTGAAGATACTGGACCATCCAACAAGCAGTTCTGACGGAGTATACTTGGCCCTGGTTATGTGTATTGCTGGGATTTTTTCCCCCTGAATGTGGCCTGCATGCCAGCTACAGCTACAGCTACAGCTTCCCCCCCTGCAGGTCTCCACCATTGTTGTATTGGGCCCTGTGGGAAGCATCAGCCTGTGTCTTCTTAATCTGACACGGCATCACTGGCAGTCTGGCACACAGCCTCACATGTCTAACGTCCTTGGATGGGTTCTGGCTCCAGCATTTGTTTGAACACATACCACTGTCTTTTGTGTGCTCTGGTACAGTATGCCTGGAAGTAAAGTTATTCACTAATATGTGGGAGTATGTGCATGACGTTCCTTCCATTTCGTGTCAATGCAGCCTGTTTAAAATGTCCAAATATAGTGTGTCTCATGTGGTAAAGTAAATGTGCACTTGAAGTCATCCAATGCATCCGAGCTCATACAATTTTGTTTTTGTAAATATGCAAATTTAAACTATTTCCTATAAAAGCAATTTACAATTGTCTGTATGAGCTCGAGGCGGTATTCACTCTTCCCTTGTAGCCACCAAAAGAATGACACATTTCTACCAGCTAATTGCATTGTGTGTAAAACAGACTCATTCAGGAAAACCATCTGAGTGAGGATACAATAATCTGCCTGTAAATTGATCTGCTGTGAGGTCGATTAGTTTTGGTAAATTTGTCACACAAGAATGATCTTTCTCTTCACTGCAAATATTCTCACTCTTATTTCTCACTTTTTCATGGACGTTTTTTTTCTTTCCCAGGAGTCAAACATGTCATTTGAGGACATTTAAATCTGAATTAAATGCTCAATAAAGGATAGACCAGGACTGGGGGACGTTCTGTAAAGTGGTTTTGCATAAAGTTACATTTTATTAAATTTGCGCCAACAATACAATTCAATACATTCGTAAGAGCTGTGTTTCTACATCTGTTCCTGTCTGTAGAGGCTTCTGGTTGTTTTGAATATTTAATTGAAGCCCTTTGATTGATTGTTGGACCTTTTGGTTCCACCGCAGTAAGGACGGTGTGTCTGTGCCCTGATTAGCATGTGTGCTGCTCAGTGTTAGCATGTGTATGGGATTGTATAGTTCAGGGGATTGTGAGTGTGCTGAGCTCCGTGGGGGGAGCACCACAAGGTACTTTCTCTTTGCCCATAACAAAAGGTAGATGAGATGACAAAAGAATAAATGGAAAGCCTTTCTCTGGAGAGGTGGCCTTTTCTATTCTTCTCAGGGCGCCATTCTCCATGGGTGGTTCAAAGGCTGGGTAGTCGGCTGCATTTGTTATATATTATGTGTTGTTTTTTTTCAAGGACTACTATCAGTGTTTCCCCTGAAGAGAGGTAAAGTCCCTCCCCTTCCGGTGGACCCCATGGGACCTTATTTGGGAAAGAATATGTATGGTAGTCAACGAAGAGAGACAAATCAAAGCCAAAGTTAGCGCACACCCCTTGCCCCTCTGCCAGGTCAAAGCAGTCAACCTAGGGGAAACACTTTAGAAGGAACTTAGTTTAAGGGTACAGTGTGTAGGATTTGGTGGCGTCTAGTGGTGTGGTTGCAGATTGCAACCAACTCAAACAAACACAACAATTCTTAGTTTCAGGTGATTATTCACTAAGGAAAACATAGTTCTGAATATTATATTCCATTTCTGCTAACAGATCCCCCGAAATGTGACACACTGTTCCTTTAAAAAGATGACCTCGCTAATTTAATGATTTTGGAATCGGGTATGGACACATATTTTGGGATTGGGGCAGCATCAAAATGTTAGTCATTATTAAATTCCTTATTTTGCTCCCTAGTTGCCCTTAAAGAATGAGCTGTTTAGTCTTTGTAGCAGCAAGAAAAGTGACTCATCATTAAAAACAATATCTTCTCATTGCTTTCTGTTAGTGGCGTCCTTTTTGAGTTTTTAATGACTCATAAATGATATCCCTAGATCAATTCTGGATTTCGCTGTAGGCCATGTCTGGTATGTCTTTAGTATGGGCGTTGAACTAGTTTGACAAGCCAGATCATGCACCAACGCTGTGGACTCGCTCAGGCTTGCGATCTATTAATGGCCATTTTAAGGAGCGAGTCCTCCGGGTGCATAATGCTGTAAATAGGAAAGGTTGCCAATCATTTAGGAAAGGGGAGTTTTTAATATATTTATCAGCCTATAATTAGATGACAGCATTTGGGAACATTAATCAAAATAGTCCCCTAAACAGATAGTGAAACTACTGATAGCTGATGAAAGGTTTTAAAAGCTTCTGCTCGTCCACACAGGAAGTGCTTTGATCCTCATCATTCTAGTTGTTGATCCGGATAGTTGGCTTCATTTTGAAAGCAGATAGTATTAACGTGACGCTCACTCTGCTGCTAGACAGAATCAGTGTACTTAACGTCATCACGATCCCCAGCAGTCTGGTTTCATCAGGATTAGCCCCGGCCTGGAGTATTTGTTCCCAGGACACAGCAGAGGATTTGAAGCATCGATACCCTCTTTAAACTACACTGACACTCTTACACCTTGTTTTCTTTCAGATCAGACATCCGTTTGCTGTAGCATTAACTTCAGGGTCAGGCACAAAGGGATTCGGACATTTGGAAACATGTAGCGGTTGACATGTGCGACCGGATGAGGTCAAAGGTGGCGGTCGTGTTTATGTTGTCTCCCTCTCTGATGTCAGTGGCTTCTACTCTGGCGTTGGTTTAGTTTGGCCTACTTAGAGATATTGCACAATACCTTTAGCACCAGGAGGTTCAAAGCACTTGACCTAGGCTGCAACTAACAATTATTTTCATTATCGATTTATCAGACAAGTATCTTCTCGACTAATCGTTGGGTCTGTAAAATGTCATAAGGCTGCAACTAATGATTTTTTTCATTGTTGATTATTTTTGTCGATTAATCGATCAGTTGTTTCGTCTATAAAATGTCACAAAATGGTGAAAAATGTCGATCAGTGTTTCCCAAAACCCAAGACGACATCCTCAAATGTCTTGTTTTGTCCACAACTCAAAGACCGTCATAGAAAAGTAAAGAAAACAGAAAATATTCACATTTAAGAAGCTGGAATCAGAGAATTTTGACTTTTTTTGTATTAAAAAAATACTCAAACCGATTATCAAAATAGTAGGTGATTAATTTAATAGTTGACAACTAATCAATTAATCATTGCAGCTCTAATGTGGAATGTCAGTACTAGTGAAAAAGGCCCATTACAATTTCCTTAAGCTGTAAGTGACATATTTTTCTACATATCAGAACCTTCAAAATATTGAGTTTATTATCACATAGGACAGCATCAAATCCCCACAACTGAGCAGCTTGAACTAAGGAATGTTTGGCATTTGCTGCTGATTGATTTTCTAGCAGTCGACTAATTGATGTCGACTTATCTTCACAGTTCTACTTGAGAGAGTATTGCATTGAGATTGTGCATTTTGTTGTCCAAAATTTAGAAAAGTTGTTAAACTACCTTGTCATTGAAGAAAAAAAGTGTCTTCACTGTTGTCTGCTTCCCATTCAGGTTCTTTCCTGGCATGCTTTCTTGCCTTTTTTTTTAAATAAATTTCTTGTACTAAAACAAGAATGAACACCTACAAAATCTCAGCTAAACCTCACATATTTCGGCAGCGAAGCAATAGAGAAGCCAGACAACTGAGTTCGAACTATATTGTCGTCATTTTGCACCAACTATAATGCAATTTTGTAAGGCGGAAAAACACTTTGACTGCTGAAAAGAGCAGACATGTTTGAAGCTCCATTGCATATTAACCAACTTTTAACAAATTGCCAGGACAAGTAGTGCTGCCATGCTCACACGGCTCACATGCTGTCCTCACCAGCTGTTATTCTGTCTGTGGTAACAATCCTGTGAAGTGTCTGGTTTCTGAAAAGGCCATAATTTGTCTAAGTGAATTAATTCGCTGGCCAATGTACATGAGCTGGACTGAATAACTGATCGTACTTGTATTTGTTCGAAATAATATAAATTCATCTTCATCCACTTCTCTTATATTTTGAATCTGAGATGTAGACACAGTGTGGCAGCTTAACATGCAATATGTTGCTGTCTGTAGAGTAAATTACAAAAATACTACCAGTGAACAACTACACAAAGACTAAACACGTCAGCTATTGAACTGAGTCGATTGTTCATTTGCTTTTTTAACGTTGAATGTTCTGTGCATATCAGTCTTGCTCGAGTTCTGCTCTTTAAATTTCCCAGTTTCCTTTATGATAATTCATCTCCATCCATCCTTCTCACCCTGTCGTTCATACTGCTGTCTATTTCCGCTGCCTCAGCATTGGCTTTCGATCAATAACGTTTGTTCATGGGAGGAAGTCAATACACCATCCATCTCAAATAAGTATATCCATACATTGATTGTTGACCCTCATTAGGTTTAGTTGTAGCGCTGCCCTTTACAAGCCAAGGTCTCAGTAGAGATTCAATGAATTGTTTTCTTCACCAGGGGATTTGGTCTTAGTTCCAGTTTGATAGAACAAAGAACTGCCAAATCAATACAACCTTTACTATTCAGAGAGGGAGTGAGTGGCCTGTATCGCACATCTCACCTTTTTTGCCAGTCTGAGAAGCTAACATTAGCTCAAGCCGCTAATATCAGGAAGAAATCGGAGTCCAGATGACAAAATCGCAGAAAAACACTCTGGAGAGTTATGACAAAATAGCTCCGCATTGAGCATAAAGTACACTAAAAAAGCTCTCAAAAACCAGTGGGCAACCTCCGGGTCTGAAAAGTGAAGCTAATGCAGAAGTGACTTAAACTGTCATTCTTTCTAGTAGCCAGCAGGGGGCGACTCCTCTGGTTGCAAAAAAGAAGTCTGATTGTATAGAAGTATATATGACAATGACCCTACTTCTCACTTGATTTATTACCCTCAGTAAACATTGTAAACATGAGTTTATGGTCTTAATTGCTAGTTTCAAGTCTTCTTCAATACAGCATGATGTTCATTTAGTAAATTATGGTCCCATTTAGAGTCAAATAGACCATAAAGCATTGTATGCTTTAGGGCGTGGCTGCCTTTTGATTGACAGGTCGCTACCACGCCAACAACTTTAACCCTTTCTCAGTGTGTTTTCAGTTCATGAAAGTTAATTGTAACATTTTGGTCACCTAAAAATGTCTTATTCAGCGTTCGGTCGTACTTAGCTCCAGCCTCTCGTGTCACTTCTGGTTGCAAAAAAAACAAGATGGCGACGGCCAAAATGCCGAACTCGAGGCTTCAAAACGGCAGTCCACGAACCAATGGGTGATGTCACAAGAATGACGTCCACTTCTTATATTAAGTCTTTGGATTTAACCTGTCCCATCTGACTTGTTCCTGACATTAACTGCTTGAGCTAACGTTAGCTTCTCAGACAGAATCCAGATGACAAAATCGCAAAACGCAATAGAAATATGCATATGTGTTGAGAATTCACAGAAATATGGACAGTTTTTTACACATTTACCTGCATTAGTAGATGGTTTGAAGCCTTTTTAAGCATCGCCACTCTGGGCCAAAGCTGTCCTCTGTATTCTGCTTGTCCTGCCTTTTGTTTCCTGTCTTGGCTTTGTTGCCCTCCCATCTATGAATGACACAGCAGCACACACCTTTGCTACTGTTACAGATACCGCTATGTGACCTGTTACTGACGGGCATTTGAAACTATGTCGTATTATTTTACAAATGCCAGGATGTGAGTCATTGACAGTGGATCAGTTTTGGACTGGAGTGCCCATCTGTCATGCAGCGGCAGCTTGTTTTATTGTGTTGTTGGAAAGACACACACACACACCTGCACAGAACCACTTGACAAAGAGGCCAAAGGTGACGGAAACATGAATAAAAAGAGCAGGCTCTGTAGATGATGCTGTCAACTCATGACAACAGGCAGACACACTTATACACATCCCAATAACTTACTCCTTCTCATAATCAATACATGTCATGAACTTAATCTTTACAATTTAAAGAGAAGTATTTTTTCTTATTTTTCTGTTAATGTGAAGTCATTTACTCCTCGATGTACAGCAAACACTCACACATACAGGGTCTCGTATATCAGTAAGCTCAGGAGGAGAGAGCAGTGACTCTTAACACCGAAGGGCTTTTTGCCCTCACAAATGTGTGTCAGTGATAGTGTGATGACAGGGGGGAGTTGAAATGGCTGTAGGCTGTAAAAGGATCTGGTTTCTAGCTTCACTGGCTTTTGTTGGGACTTGTGAAGTCATGTGAGGTCATTTGTTGGCATGCACTCTTTATTTTCTGGATGGGAGAGTTAATATAAGCCAAGACCACCCAAAAAAGCCCCAGGCTCTAGCGTGTACAATATCATAATTATTTCTCTCCATTTATGACAGAAGCTCAATGACGACGCATGAGCTCACGCCTAACTTATACACCAAAACACCGTCTTGAGTTCTGGATATCTGGTAATTTTCAAACGTTGATGGTTGATGATTTTTTTGGGACAATTACAGTATAGTGAAGCTGGACTGGGTCTGTTCCAGTCAGGGCCAGTTGGTGTCGACCGTCTGGAGATTAAAAATTATACATATATGGTGTCGATTGGTTGATTTCTGACGGTTGTTAAACATGAGTTGACACATTTGAAACATGTTAAATATTTACAAATGCAATCAGCACTGTCAACATAACATAGCACTTTAAATAATGATTTTAACAAAACAGCAAACAAACAGTGAAATAGTTTATGTGGTGTATGTGTATGTTATGATTACGTTCATTCACCTCCTGCTCTTTAAGGGTCCTTATAGCTCGTATCCACCATCTCCGGTTAACTTAGTCTATTTTTTTTGCCCTTTTTATACCAAATTGCTGCATAAATTAGCAAAGCAATCCTTTTTTTTTATTGGATATCTATCTCTGTGCTGGTTCAGGAACACAAAGAAACAAGATATAATTTGTATTCTTACAGGATTTTGTAGGCTACCTAGTGATGCAACTCTAATAACAGTCTGCTTGTCAGAGGTGTGGACTCGAGTCACATGACTTGGACTTGAGTCAGACTCGAGTCACAAATTTGGACTTTAGAGCCAATGACTTTTGACTTCACTTGGACTTGAAACTTTTGACTTGAAGATAGTTGAAACCTTACCCCAAGCCCAAAGATTAAAAAGTATGTTATTTATAAAGTATGTGCGTGAAGACGATCAGCTGCCCGGTACCGGAGGTAACTCCGACAGCGTCGGAGTTTTTGGGTTTATTTACTTTTTGAAAGATCCTTCATTGATTTGTTTGGAAAGAGGATTTACTCGTAGGGGGAAAACTGGACTGAACAAACTGAATTTCTATCTTTTGGTGTTTTTTTGCTGAAAAGGTGGTGTGTTTGTTTGCTGATCAGTACAATGGACTCTTTGTTTTTGATGAATATTATTGGGACTTGAATTTGATTATCTTACCCTTAATTCCCCAGATCCACTTTGTTTGAACCAATCCGACAGCTGGAGTTGCAGGAGAGAACCATGAATAACTAACGTTACGTTACTGAGCACCAGTTACTACTACTAAAATGGCATTGCATTTGGTGCAAGAGCGCATTATGACTTCTTTACAACTGAGAACTCAAAGTTTAGGACTCGGGACTTGAGTGCAAAGACTTAAGATTTACTTGTGACTTGCAAAATATTGACTTGGTCCCTCCTCTGCTACCTGTTGTTCAGTGTGCTATAGTCATTGATCAGGACTAAAGAAATCTGAGTATGTTGGTGGACATAGTTGGGGATGTCTAGATACAGGTTTCAATAATCTCTGTCGCTAGCTTTAGCCACTTTTACAACTGGCGTCTTTTGCATTTTATATTCAGATTATACCTAAATTCACACATATTTATTGTGTATTTCTGGCAGTTTTTACTGTCTGAATTTGTGTCTTGCTTGATTTGCACGCCTTTCTTTATTGAATTAATTCAAATTTTACAAAGCTCCTATTGGAGCAATACTGCATTCCTAGGTTATAGTTCATATCTTATGTGTGTATCTAATCACTTCCAGTGAGGTTTTGTATCTGAGGATTTATTTACAGTTGGGTTTTGTACTAGTTCATCACAATCTGTAAGCCAGAACTTGTGTTCAAGTTCAATCTGAGACGTGCGACAGTAGACACTTCAAATGGTATAATCAATGTAAAAGCAGCCAAACTCAAACTGTAATTGGAAGATCAAACTCCAGTTATTCAGATCTTCCTTCTCCTCCCTGCAGGCTTGACGATGGGTTGCGTCAGGAGTAAAGAGGACAAGGGCCCGGCGCTGAAGTACCGACCCGACAACTCCAACGCCACGCCGCTCAACAACCACCTGGGCCACTACGGGCCCGACCCCACCCTGATGGGTCACTCGCCAGCTATGAAGACGCACAACAACAGCTACAACAGTCACGCCGCCTCCCTCACGCCCTTCGGTGGGGCGTCATCTATCATGACGCCATTTGGCGGGGCCTCCACCTCCTTCACCTCAGTGGCTGTGAGCAGTCCCTTCCCCGGCATCATCACAGGTCAGTTTGTGGAGAGGATTCAAGGCTTCAGAGGGAGACACAAGGGAATCTGCATAACTGAGAAAAAAAATGCTTTGAAGGTTTCTCAACATGAATGAAACGTCCTTAATTATTCACAAAAAATTCATCTAACTTTCACATCCCGAGCCCCTTGAGAGAAGAAACAGCTGTTTTTAATTGAACACAAAATGAAGGGTAAAAATGTGCTCAACTAATTTGCAATCCTAAAAACATTTTTCCTCTGCCATTTCCTAACTTTTCATTCTGTTGTCATTACGTGTAAATCAGTGTACAACTCGAGAATAAACTCTGCTGAACATTTGTTATGCGCAGGGCGTTATGAGCAGCAGATGTTATGCAAAGTAGACATTTGAAATGAGTCAGCCGAAACATCAAGGCCAAAGAGAAACCCCAAAATAGGTCTGTAATATGGGAAGCAACGCAGTGGGCATGGCGTCTCCGGCGCCAAAGAAAACAATTACATGCACTGAATGCAATGGATTTAGTCGTGCACAAGTTCTTATTTGCAATTATAGTTTGCTTCGAAGGACTCTTTGATTATTTGTTGGTAATGAAATGTCTCAGGTGGTTAACACATCACAGATCGGATGGGTAAATTATGCAGAAAACGTACACAACAAAGAATGATGCTTCCTCCCAAAACACACACACACACACACACACACACACACACTCATCCCTCAGTCCCTCAGTCCCTGTCTCGCTCTCTCCAGGAGGATAATCTGGCTTGATGGGCTGCTGCAGATCTAATCCTGCCCGTTCAATTTCCTCCTCAAGATAAACATATCAGAGTCCTGTTGTCTCTCTGCTCTCTGTCTCTTCAGACCACAAACAAATCAACTCTTTTCATTACATAAAAGAGATAAAGTGACATCAGTTTGATTCACTGACTTGGAAGTGATGCTGCAGAGTTTGTGAAAGGAATATCCTGTTTTTCTCTCGTGGGTTCTTAAATTGAATCAAAGTTAAGGGAACTGGGTGTATTCTTATTACAGCTGTCAACGTTGACGCAATAATAACGCAAAATTGTTTTAACGGCACTAATTTCTTTAACGCAATCAATCTTTCGGAAGTTGTACTGGGATCAGTTTTAAAGCTAGAGTAAAGATACTGGTGCCATATGAGACTAGAAAACCTAAGGGATCCATTGGTACCAACCATGTCATACTAGCTTGTCGCAGAGGAGGTTAAATAACGCTCCAAACTTGCACTAAATTTTGGCGAGGAAAAACTGTCATGGCCATTTTAAAAGGGGTCCCTTGACCTCTGACCTCAAGATATGTGAATGAAAATGGGTTCTATGGGTACCCACGAGTCTCCCCTTTACAGACATGCCCACTTTATGATAATCACATGCAGTTTGGGGCAAGTCATAGTCAAGTCAGCACACTGACACACTGACCGCTGGAGTTTGCCATGTTATGATTTGAGCATACTTCTTTTTGCTAAATGCAGCAACTGTGAGGGTTTTGTCATTGTTTTGTGTTGTTAATTGATTTCCGATAGTAAATATATACATACATTTGCATAAAGCAGCATATTTGCCCACTCTCATGTTGATAAGAGTATTGAATACTTGACAAATCTCCCTTTTAAGGTACGTTTTGAAAATGTTTTCTTTTTCTGAAAGTCAAATGTGGTTGGTGCTGTTTTCATTTGGAGATCAAAGAAGAGGCTTGATCAAAGGAATCAGGCAGCTTTTTGAGGCTCTGTGGGATTAACTAACTATCGTATATGTGCACATCTCTTAACGCTCCGTTTCTCTCGCTTTCAGGTGGTGTCACATTTTTCGTGGCGCTGTACGACTACGAAGCGAGGACGACGGATGATCTGTCATTCAAAAAAGGGGATCGCTTCCAGATTATCAACAACACGTGAGTACATTTGCTTTTTACGCTTACAAACCCTGCTGCGTGTGTGTGTGTGTTTGTGTGTGTGTTTAATCCCTCATTGTATTCAGGTCTGATATTAAGGCAGAAATCTGTCTGGGTTAATGGGTTCCACTAATGGGCCATCTGTTTAGTCCCCATCGCTTTTCTCCCACCATAGATCATTCCTCTAGTTTAGGGTTTTACAGTCAGTAAAATACAAGCAATGCACATAACAAAATAGATGAATCTTTTACCAACATTTATAGAATTTGAATTCAAGGACACCAACAGTGCACTGAAAATATGCCCGAAGGTTAAATTAATTACATTATTATGGAATCAGTTGATTTTTCTACACCATTGCTCATTTTCTAATCGTTATTTGGGAAAACTTTATCTTTAATATACAATACAATAAGTATAGTATGTCCTTTATTTCTGGAACAATTATAAAGGAAATAAATATAGATTATAATGAAAAGGGAACTTGGTCTCTACTCATTCCTTACGACCTACTGCAGCAGCAGCAGCATCTTTCTCCCAGGTGTGAACAGGTGTGAAAATAGGAAGAGCTCCACAAATTTCGTTCTCCTCATTCATCACACACGTCTTCAATCGCCGTCCACGAACACGTTGCGTTTGCAGTGATGAAAATGCCATCTGCTTTCAGAGAAGAGGTGGGAGGAGGACCGATTTTTCCTACACCGCAGTTCCTCCTCTCTGAATTTAAGCTTCTGCCGTTAAACATACCAAGAACTGTGGCCACGTGTGGTTCCTATAAATGCAATATTTTCTTTTTTCTATAGTCTTCTATATGGTTTAGATTCTTCTGTTGGCCTAGTGTTTCTAAAAGTTTGAATTAGAGCACTCAAGTTTTGAGTTGTTCCGACCGGGGGGCATTCACAGGAATTTTATCAGTCGGGAACTCATATTTCCGATTATTACGACATCCCAGGAATGCAGCACAAATGCCCTATCTCACAATGTTAAAAGACCTTAATGCTTGAACAAACAAACCAAACTGAAAACAGAACCTCCTTGGCTGAGGTAACTAACTGTATGTTGACCTAAGAAGTGTTTTCTTGTTGTAAATGTGATCGTGAGTGACGGGTTTCTCTTCCCGCTACTGCGTAGCCAGCACTGAATCTTTTAGTGGTACGGAGTTACGGACCGTACCGACCTACTTTCACCCCTGCATATAACCGAAAGAGATGGAAAAAAAAATCCAACAATCTATTCATTTGATAGATAATAATATGTCAATCAAGGGTCATTTTCAAGTACTTATGATTTTGAATGCAGGACGTTTACTCGTGATAATGTTTTAACATTGTGATATTTTTTTTACTTGAAAGAGTCTGAATATTTCTTCCTCCACTGCTCGACGTGGCTTTTAAACACCTCTCAATATGTGACGACTGAGATTCCAGAGGTGGTTGAATGACGAGTAATACGACCTTGCTCCTTTTTCTGTCTTTGTAAACTTTCATACCGGCAGTCTTCTTTTTTAGAGTAGGTGTATTATTCAATCATGCTTCTGCGAGTTTCTGATTTCTAACTTCTAACTTCTCTCTTCAGGGAAGGCGACTGGTGGGAGGCTCGCTCCATTAACACCGGACAGAAAGGTTACATCCCCAGTAACTACGTGGCTCCAGCCGACTCCATACAGGCTGAAGAGTAAGAGCAGTCAGTGCATCTCCGTCATCCTCCAACGTTTTTTGTTTTTCACTTTTGTTTTGTCTCATTCCTTTCCTGTTTCTCACCCTGCTGAGTTAGTTCTCCTCTGATTAGAAGACATGATGCGGGTTGGCAGTCACACATTGTGACTAACCCGTCATGTAGCAACATGGCAGAGAGTCTAAACAATGGAGCTCTGTATTGTCGCCGAGAATCGATGGCATTCCCATTGCTGTTCATCCGGTGTGACAGGGACTGAGCTGCTTTTTGGCAGTTCTGGCCTGGTTTGTCATTGGCTGACAGCCATTTTACTAATGCTAATGTTTAAGCTACTCATAAAACACCCAGTGGAAACCAGCCAGCTAACTTTGCTTTGGTCTAAAAGAGAGAGTGCCACTTGTACTCTCTCTTTTAGACCAAAGCAAGAGTGTTAAGGATTTTCGTTTCCTTCTCAATTTAGTCTGGGGAAAAATGTGCCTGTGAGGTGAGACAATTCAACATGACTGAACTTGTAATGATGTCTTGAAATAGACTTTTACTACTCTTTAAAAGAAGAAGAAAAACTGGTTTTCAGATCGTTTACAACTGTGAGCGAATGCTTTACTTATTAATCATAACAGTAACAGCCCTTATATGTAATGGAACCAGCAAAAAGACTTCAAAGTTAATAATAAGCTATAATTATAGTAGCATGGTCTAAATTATTTTTGACTTTTTAAGCTATTTGGTTTGAAGGTAACCACGTGAACCACATAAACATTCCTGATGTTTCATGTTTACTTTAACATCAAACATATTTTATTTTCCTCTTCATCTGTTTTTGGTTTTTAACTTGACGATTTTACACACAGGACTTTAGAGCTGCAACGATTAATCGATTAGTTATCAACTATTAAATTAATTGCCAACTATTTTGATAAATGAGTAATTGGTTTGAGTGATTTTTTAAGAAAAAAAAAAGTCAATTCTCTGATTCCAGCGTCTTAAATGTGAATATTTTCTGGTTTCTTTATGCCTCTTTGACAGTAAATTTAATATTTTTGAGTTGTAGACAAACAAGACATTTGAGGACTTCATCTTGGGCTTTGGGAAATGCTGATTGATATTTTTCACCATTTTCTGACATTATATAGACCAAATAACTAATCGAGAAAACAATCAAGAGATGAATCAACAATGAAAATAACCGTTAGTTGCAGCCCTACAGGGTTTATACGATACTATATTCATATATAGCCAGAGGATTTCCAAATCAACATGTAAATATCACACCACCCGTGCTCTTATTACATGAATGAGAAAATCCTATCTGTTGTTGTGTAGTAAACCATATTGAGAGCTCCTCCCGTGTCTGACTCTCTGACTCTCTCTCTCTTTTCATGCAGATGGTACTTTGGTAAAATGGGCCGCAAAGACGCTGAGCGTCTCTTATTGCTTCCAGGGAACCAGCGGGGAACTTTCTTGGCACGAGAGAGTGAGACGACCAAAGGTAAGAGGATTTATTTCTTGAAAGCAAAACTGCAATGATGAGGCTGCAGTTCTGATATGTAAGGCAAATGATGAAAGCGTTTCCTTTGTTGTGCTTCTGAGAGCTGTGGACTTGGTTTTATTGCAGCTGATGTTAATTTATGTGGATTTTTTTTTTAATGTAGATTAGAAGTTAAAGGGTTGGGGTTTTTAAATCATTCTGTAGCTTCCCAGTGGTGTTCCTTATGTATTCAAATCCTCACATTCAAATGTTGGTCAAAGTATGTATATTTTAGCATCAAAATGCTATTTTTCCAAGCCCTTCTAAAAACGTTTTCCCACGTGACCTGATGTAGGTTTCTGCATGATGACGTTCTCCCTGTACAGTATACTGTATATACATCCTTATAGTAAGTGTAGCAATGTTAGATACAGTAACTTAGATGTCGGTCGGCATGCTCACTGTTCGGAGAAGCAGACAGGAGTACCGGCACAGAAGCTAAGTAATGTACTGCTTTGTTTAGATCCGAAAGTCACACAATAACACAAACTTACTAATTGATCGATGCAGCGATAGACCAGCAACTCCCGTGTTCCTTGACGTAAAATGCCTGTTTTTGTGAATGAAGTCTGGTCTGGTGGCTTTTGAAGACGGTGATATACCGCCTCCAGTTCCCTGTTGGAAAGGGCCGTCTGATGGCGAATTAAAGTAAAATATTCTAAATATAGAGTACACTTATATTTGATATAGAATTTAGAATTTTTTTAGGTGGCTAAAATATGTTTTTCTGCTGCTCCTGTCAACAGCTGCTTTACCTCACCATCAGACAGCCCTTTCTGTCAGGGAACAGAAGCCACTATATCGCTGTCTTCAAAACCACCAGACTACATTCACAAAAGCAGTCATTTTATCTCGCAGAATACATACAACCCCACTTCA
This sequence comes from Sebastes umbrosus, assembly GCF_015220745.1. NCBI lineage: Eukaryota > Metazoa > Chordata > Actinopteri > Perciformes > Sebastidae > Sebastes > Sebastes umbrosus. Next base: position 12,165,768 of record NC_051280.1, on the reverse strand, counting down.
AAAAAATCCAAACTAACCCTTTCAGTTATTTCCAAACTTAGCAGAGCTAACTTTGACTCAACTGGTGCTAACATTCACATTATTCTTCCCCTTATTGATTAGCTTCGATCAGCTTACTTTGGTAACCTACGTCACTGCTTTTTTGCAACGGCTGAGTGGGCGTTTCCATTTGGAATCATGTCATATAGAATAAAAAAAAGCCTGAGATGCAGATTTGAGCATTTCTATTACGATGAAGCACAATCTAACTCACTCTGTGTGGATGTTAAAGGTGCCTACTCTCTGTCTATCCGGGACTGGGACGAGGTGAAGGGAGACAACGTCAAACACTACAAGATCCGAAAGCTGGACAACGGAGGTTATTACATCACCACTCGGGCCCAGTTCGAGGCGCTACAGAAGCTGGTGAAACACTACACAGGTACGCAGCTTATTCTCATGTTGGAAGCATTTAGACAACTGGACAGCTGCCCCTCCTTAGAGCAAGTGTTTTTCATGTTGATGTTTTATTATAGTCATTTATACATTGTGTGTTTTTTTTTGTATTTTTAGCCAATGAATTCAGTGCTTGAAATAGAAAATGCATTATTCAGCTGCAGATCTGCTGCTGGGATGCATTTTGAATATGTTTTATAGAGAGGGTTGTTCTCTGTGGTGCTTTCACTGACACGGTCGCAGCTCAGCAGTCACGACAAAGTCCCAAAAAAAGCGAAACCATGTGAGACTTAAGCCAAAAGAGGCACGAATATAAAACAGTCTTAAGCCCGCTTTAATCTGCACAGTATTGACAGGCAGGCAGCTGCTGTAACAAGAAAAAGCGTCCGGATGATGTGAACACATGCAGGACAAACTGTTTATTGAAAAACTTTACAAGAATACAGTTTAACTCCCAGAGGCAGGATCCATAAACAAGAGGATGTTTGTTATGTGACTCTTGAGGTCTTGTGTTGTTGACCCTGTCCTGCTCGCTTCCACATGATTCATGTTACTGCAGTGCTCTTTATAATTGACTCCTTTGTATTCCTCTAAGTGTAGCCTTTAAAAAACTGCAGACAGAAGTCAACAGTAACTGAGAAGTCATGCAGAAACGGTTTCTAACACAGACTTACCTGTTCAGTGGCTTCAATATAACAGGCTGGTTTCCCACCGTGTCTCCCTTTTCTGTGTGCAGAATACCAATGCTACATTTCACAAGATGGTTTAATGCTGCTGCTGTCAGCTGCATTACGCTCCAACAACAACAACCCTTTGATCCATTTGCTTTCTTACTGAAATTGAAATGAAATTGAGTTCAACACGTTTCATGTCATTATGGTGGAACAAACATAAGATTTGATTATTTCTGGAACGGAAATGTGTTATTCTGTGAGGAATGAAGGGTCAAGTGTTCTGTTTTGTGGTTTGATTGTAGTTTGTTGGTGTTCTTATGTGGCAATGTGATATTTTATTCATCACGTTTTCAGTCCATTTACTGTAGCATGGCTCTGCTTACTGCTACAATTGTGTGTTAAAGGGTAACTTATGTATTTTTAACCTGGACCCTATTTTCTCATGTTTTTGTGTTTAACTGACTAATAGTCACAACAATTTCTGAAACTGGTCCAGTATTGAAGGAGAGCGGTGTAGATGGCAGGTGCTCACAGGCTGCAATATGGTGCTATTGGGGCAAGCTGGCACGGTCATTTACGTCCACTAAAAGTGCTTGTCTTTGCCGTGACAGACTCTTGATTGTTATTATAAGTGTCTGACATTATGGAAAAGAGTCTCGCTCAAGGAGAAGTCTAGTTATAGTGTATATAGTGGAATACATCCATGGTGGAAACGCGAGTGCCAGCCAGGCAGAGTTTGTTGTGTTGGAGTACAAAAAGCGTAGCTTAGTGTTATCTAAAAGATTTTCAATGTCATGGCTGAGTATTTAGAAGACTTCCACAATGTGGATGAGGTCTTTGAATTCGATGGTCGTCCGTATTTATTTGAGCCAGAGTATATGGATATTCAGATTTCACAACGAGACTTCTCCTTGAGTGGGACTTGGACACAATAACAAACAGACTGGATCAAGCTAAAGGTAAGAAAAAGGTTTTATTTCTCTGTAGGGTCCTTTCCATAATGTTGTCAGATACGTATAATAACAATCTAAGCCAGTCAGTGGCAAAAACAAGCCCTTTTAGTGGACGTAACGTTACACTGACCCTGTTCACTTGACGTCGCAGCTTGTTTCACGGAAGCCGGTTACAGTGTTATCCCTCAATACTGGACCAGTTTCAAAAGTTGTTGTCCCTTAATCAGTCATTTGGACACAAACACATGGGAAAATAGGGTCCAGGTTGAAAAATAACAAAGTTCCCTTTTAACACGTTTTAGTTTAACAGACTGGTGGTGAATGAGCAGGCTGACCACTAACAAGCTGCAACTCAGAGCTCATTCTTTTTCTGTTTTTTTTTTCCCCCCTGTGTGTCTTTACATGTCTGTTCCTGTCCAGAACATTCGGATGGTCTGTGCTACAGGCTGACGACCGTGTGCCCCACGGTGAAGCCTCAGACTCAGGGACTTGCTAAGGACGCCTGGGAAATCCCACGTGAGTCTCTCCGACTGGAGGTCAAACTCGGCCAGGGCTGCTTCGGAGAAGTCTGGATGGGTAAGAGACCGTTACGGCTACGACAGTATATGTTTCAAAAACGCACACATTATGCATATTGTCTTGTGAAGTGGTTTACGAACCACCCACCACCCCAGCTGCTGCAGTAGATCAATGAAAAATAATTAACAAAACTAAATACATCTGGGCACACACACTTAGTTACAAGTACAGTGAAAAAACAACAAATTGTAAACTGTGGAGGCAAAAAATAATAAGTTGACACCATGTATCAGTACATGGGGTAACATATTTTCCTTGACAAAAATAAATAAATAATAATAAAAAAAGATTTACTTCCTCTTGGGTTCCTTCATTTATATATGTCAGAAACTTAGACCAAACTTTATAAAACATTCCATGGTAATTATTAATCATTTGTGTTGTTGTTTTTTGTCTTGGTAGTCACATCAGAAAGCAGTACTGTGAAATGAATTTGCTCCACCTCTGGAAATAAGTGATGTATATGTACTCCTGTCTAACGGCTGACTGCAAACAATGCTGCATCTTTGTTGCAGAGCCTTTTATAATCCAGCCGAGCAGGAGAAGACCATTATTTTCATCAGCGATTCTAGATGAAATATTGTCTTGATTATTAATAATTTATTTGGTCCATATAATGCAACAAAATATTGACAAATACCTGATAGAATATCCAAAAAGCCAAAGCTGACATATTGGTATTGCTTGTTTCATCCGAACAACAATCCCAAAACCCAAAGGTATTCAGTTTAAAGTCATAAAATAGAAGCTGGATCCAATTAATCTCTGGCATTATTTCATTTAAATTAGCTGATTTCAGTCCCGAATTGTGGTGATATTCACACTAATGTGACCAAGCCCTTGAATGTCTTAGCGTTTCTGTCTGAGTTCCTCAGTCGCTTCCACAAAAACAGAATATTGAAGAGTTTCTGCTGTGAAATTCACTCCTTACTCAGAGTAAAAAGCTGCATGAAGAGGATACAGGTTGAATGATTTTTGTGAGAAATCTCTCAGCAAAACTTATAGTACGTATATACGGAAAGCCTGATGTTGCCTTCTTGTTTATCAGCAACACACACACACACATGCATGAATACACTCTGTGGTATTGATGTTTGATGCTGACACTGATCATGAATTAGTAAAGAATACAAACAACTGCGTGGATATATACTCACACGGCCATTAGGGCTTACATGAAGAGGCAAAGCATCCGCTGTGCATTATTTATAACTGATGTAAATTTAATGTAAAACAACTCAGAAGCAGTAAATGCAAATAAACTGAGTTAGTTTATAGAATGATTCATTTTATCTTTAAGTCGAGGGGGACTGACCTCAGTGAGGAGCTCGTCTTGCTGCCTCTATGGCCCACATAATGATGTAAATGATGATTGCTGTTGGTTTACACACACGCACACACACACACACACACACACACACACACAGACAGAGCTCAGTAATCACAGGTCACCTCCTACGCTTCAGTTCTCCGGCCTGCATGTGAGACGGGGGCCTTTCAGTGAACACGACGCTTCTCTTTCATCACTCGCTCTTTCATTAAGCCTGGCCTGCAGCAAGCCTCGACCTGCCAGCCTCCACTGTGCAATCCCAGGAATCCCTCTCTCTCTCTCTCTCTCTCTCTCTCTCTCTTTGTCGCTCCCTACACTATTTGTTCTCAGCTACAACTTCTGACAGAAAATCCCTCCTCGCTTATGTGTTTGTTCAACATTTACTCTATTTTAAATGTCTTACGTTGCGCTAGTTGACCTCCATTGTTCCACCATGTTCTCGCCACCTCATATTATTATTAGATATTATCATCGCCCTACTATTGTCCTCGAGCTTGTGTGTGTGTGTGTGTGTGTAGTTTGTTCAGTATGATTCATTCATGAAGGTCAGCCTTGTGACGGAAGCCGTCAGATCTCCTGCCTCAGCTCATTGTGAGCAAGCAGGGCGTGAGTAAGAGGCTCTCGACCAGGAAGTGGCTGATTATTTTAGCTGTCGTGTTCTTTCTCTCCTGAGCGGCTCTACACACACGGGAACGCTGCCAGAGATCACTGGCATGACGGCTGATTTTTAGGATTGACTTTTCAATCACTTAAAAAGGGGTCAAAAAGTGTTTTTTTAATATTACAGTGTGTGTCACATTAATACATTGGAAATGCCTTAGATTAGGGCTGTCAATCCATTAGAATATTTAATCGCGATTAATCAAGTTTATCACACATTTTTTTTATCTGATCAAAATGTACCTTAAAGGGAGATTTGTCAAGTATTTAATACTCTTATCAGCATGGGAGTGGGCAAATATGCTGCTTTATGCAAATGTATGTTTATATTTATTATTGGAAATCAATTAACAACACAAAACAATGACAAATATTGTCCAGAAACCCTCACAGGTACTGGATTTAGCATACAAAATATGCTCAAATCATAACATGGCAAACTCAAACCCAACAGGCAACAACAGCTGTCAGTGTGTCAGTATGCTGACTTGTCTATGACTTGCCCTAAAACTGCGTGGGTACCCATAGAACCCATTTTCATTCACATATCTTGAGGTCAGAGGTCAAGGGACCCCTTTGAACATGCCATGACAGTTTCTCCTCGCCAAAATTGAGCGTCAATTTTGAGTGTTAACCTCCTTATCTTCACTCTAGCTTTAAAACTGAGTCCGCTACAACCCAAAAATCTCAAGGCGCGTTAATATGTTGAAGAAATTAGTGGCGTTAAAACAACTTTGCGTTAATGCGTTATTACCGCGTTAACTTCACAGCCCTACTCATTCATTATTTCCTCAATAATACCTTTCAACCTGCACAAATGTAACATTGGTTTATTTCAAACATGAGGGATCATTTTTGTTTTCATTATATGTTTCTATTCAGGCACATGGAATGGCACAACTAAGGTGGCTATTAAGACCCTGAAGCCGGGCACCATGTCCCCAGAGGCCTTCCTGCAGGAGGCTCAGATCATGAAGAAACTCCGACACGACAAACTGGTGCCTCTCTATGCCGTGGTGTCCGAGGAGCCCATCTACATTGTAACTGAATTCATGGGGAAAGGTAAGGACGGGTCAAACTCACAAACCACAAAGTCAAGAATAAGCAGAGTCATATGTAGACAGACTTGAAAAGAGGTATGCAAAAAGTTGTGAAACAATGATATGAACTGAATCACATTACAAGTGTTCTGTTGTGAGGACAACAGCTTTGGTCCAAGTTTGCTTCCTGTCAGCTACTGCATTAACAAACATTGCAACAGGAAATACAAAGGGACCCATTTAGAATGTTTATGTTGTGAAGTTTGAAAAGGTCTATGCTCCGTACGGGTTTCTCATTGCGGTAAAACAGATATTCTCCCAAACTGTAAGAGGCCGTGTATCCAAAACTCACACCTACAGCATAGTTTCAGCATGGTTTCTGCCCATCTGCATAAACAGAAAATGTTGGATGTGCATGGGCAGGTAAAAAACCCTCAGGGTGAGACGTCACTTTGGCCGTGCGAACACTCGCAACCCTCGAGGATGCCTCAAGCAAATATCAATCATTATTCATTCATGGATAAACCTTAGACTGTATATAAGAAGAGGACGTAGTCACCGTGACATCACCACTTGGTTTGTGGACCGCAGCTTTGAAGCCTCGAGTTTTGTATTTTGGTCATCACCATCTTGGTTTTTTGCAACCAGAAGTTACACAAGAGGGTGGAGCTAAATACAACCGAACGCTGACATTTTTTAGGCGACCAAAATGTTACAATTAACTTTCATGAACTGAAAACAAACTGTGAAAGGGTTAAAGTTGTAAGACGAAAACACGGACAACTCCCAGACCGGACAAGGCCGTGGTAGCGACCTGTCAATCACAAGGTAGCCACGCCCTAAAGCATCCCCTGCTTTATGGTCTATTTGACTCTAAATGGGACCATAATTTACTAAATGAACATCATGTTGTATTGAAGAAGACTTGAAACTAGCGATTGAGACCATAAACTCATGTTTATAATGTGTACTGAGGTAATAAATCAAGTGAGAATTAGGGTCATTTTCTCATAGACTTTTATACAATCAGACTTCTTTTAGCAACCAGAGGAGTCGCCCCCTGCTGGATGTTAGAAAGAATGCAAGTTTAAGGCACTTCAGCATTGGCTTCTCTTCTCAGACCCGGAGGTTGCCCACTGGGATAATAAACCCACCAAAACCAAGCCAACCGCCCCTAATATAAGGGTTTTAATACTTTGTTGTGCATCCAATTTTCTTCATTATCTTCAAGTCCCCCTCTACTCATAAATGTGTTTTTTTGCTTATTGTTTCCTCACTTTTATGAGCTTCACTGTGCAGTAATAAATCTGAATTGCCCTGGAAAAAAGATTGAATTGTTAAAAATGCTATAACCACTCAAATATAATCAACTGTCCTCTCAAATCATCTGTGGTAAAATATATGTAATAATAACAAAGGAAAAGTCTAGTCGAGTATGACTCTTGAACTGCATTGGAACTCTGATTATGACTCTTATTATAAGTAGAATAAAGCTTTATTGGTCTGTGTGACCATTAAAGACCAACATAAAACTGAAGCTGAGCTTAATGAAGAAAGCCTCTCATGATCTTGGCAGTCATGTTGCCTTCGAGTGGTTTTGGTTATTTGAAAGTTTTCTGACTCTGAACTCTTTTCTCAAAGCAGTGCTGCATTTATTTCTTGTGTTGTGTTTGTACAGACAGACATATTGATTGTGTTTGACTCTTCTGAACTCTGACAGGTAGTTTACTGGACTTCCTGAAGGAGGGAGATGGCAAATATCTGAAGCTGCCCCAGCTGGTGGACATGGCTGCACAGGTAGGATCAAAACACAGCGTCTGAATACTAACGCTCCTACCTGCCCGGCTGCTGTTTTAACTCTGTGTGAGAGAAGGATTTTTCATGCATCAGCAATAAAACAGACAGAGCTCCACGTGGGCAGGTGTGTGTAGGTGTGCATGAGTCAAATATTCAGACTCTGTGAATAATGGTTTCAGTTTGTTCTCCATCTGGCAGTCATATTTATTTAATATCTCTACCCATCACCTCCTCCTCCCTTCGCTCTATGTGCCTCCTCGCGTCCTCCATCACTTAACTGCCACTTAAAGGCCACTTAAGCTCGCTGGTTCAGTCACCTACCGTGATCTGCTCTTAATTTGCCTCTCGACACTCCCAGGCTCCCTCTTCTCCTCTCCTCACTCAGCAGAGTGGAGAAATGTTTGAGAATGAGACCGAGGCGGGTTGAAATCTTGAGACGCCTCTGAGGGAGTTGACAGCCAGCGTGAGGAGATAGTTGTGTTAAATATTTTGTCCACTTGCTGTTGCTGTCGCAGCTGCATATAATCTCTTTTTTTTATTTCTGCTTGCATTAATATCTGGGTCAAATACTAGATCAATGAAGTGTACATTTCTTAAAATGACTCCCTGTAAACACTGAAGTGGGGTTGTATGAGGTACTTATCCATAGTCAGTGTATTACCTACAGTAGACTGCAGTCGGGACGCATCCCAGTTTGGAGTAACCGACAGGAGTTACCGCACAGAATCAAAGCAACGTACTGCTGTGGACGGGGGCAGCAGTGAAACACATTTTAGCCACCTAAAAGAAATATCCGTTTAAGTGTACGCTATATTTAGAATGTTTTCACCAGTTTACCATGCCGTGAGACAGCTATACAGTCTATGTTTCCGACGGGGAACTGAAGCCGTTGTATCCGTCTATGCTCTCGCCAAAGCAACCAGACTCCATTGAAAAAATCTATAATTTTACCTTGCAGAACACGGGAGTTGCTGGTCTACTGCTGCCTCTATTGATTAGTTTTTTTTGTGTTATTGTGTAACTTTGGTTACTTCGGATTCACCAAAGACACACAATAGCACAAACAAACCAACCTATTAAGGCAGCGGTAGACCAGCATCTCCTGTGGTATGTGAAGTAAAATTACAGTTTTTTTTCAATGGAGTCTGGTGGCTTTGGCGAGAGCATAGATGAATACAACGGCTTCAGTTCCCCCGTCAGAAAGGGCTATCTGACGGCAAGGTAAACCAGTGAAAATATTCTAAATATGGCGTACACTTAAACTGATATTGATTTTTATAGGTGTGCCTTTCTTTTAGGCGGCTAAAATCCGTTTTGCTGCCGGCCTCGTCCACAGCAGTACATTGTTTTTGCCCCCATGCAGTAACTCCTGTCTGCTTCTCCAAACTGGGGGCTGCTGTCATCTACTGTAAATAATACACTGACTATGGAGAAGTACCTCACACAACCCCACTTCAAAACACCCGAACTCTCCCTTTAATTAGTATTATTCAAAAGTAATGTTTGACTTTAATCTTTTCATTTGCAAAATTCTCAAATGATCTTTACTTGACTGTTTGCTTTGGTTGCATCCTGATGCCATTTTCTCTTTGTTGTCCCCTCCTCCCTCCCCGTCTGTCTGTCTGTCTGTCTGTCTGTCCTGTCCAATCCTATCCCAGATCGCAGACGGCATGGCCTTCATCGAGAGGATGAACTACATCCACAGGGACCTGAGAGCTGCCAACATCCTGGTGGCTGATAACTTGGTGTGTAAGATCGCCGACTTTGGCCTGGCTCGGCTCATCGAGGACAACGAGTACACCGCCAGACAAGGTGTGTGTGTTAAGAACTGGACAGACGTGGGTTTGTGTGTCTGCTCTTGTGAGGACTTGCATTGGCTTTAAAAAGACTAGACATTTATTTTGAACCTTGAACCTTTAACGCCTACTCTTGACCTTCAGTTAATCTCTTCCCATGACGACAACATCGGTTTTACAGCTAAAACATTGTTTGTTTCTTCTCACTTATTTTTCTTTATCTATATATGTAATAGTAAACTAAATATCCTTGAGTTGTTGGATAGAAATATCCATTTGAACATGTCATGTTGTGAGAACTTGCTTATACTATTTACTGACATTTTATAATGACAAAGAGTATCAGCAGATGAATCAATCAATCAATGAAATTGATTATTTGCAGCCCAGGAACTTACATTTGGCCCATACTTGAACTGAAGTATAAGAGCACAAGCTGACACGCATTTATTTCCTCATACATTCTGAATATTTAGACCAATGTTTTACTCATTCATTGATCAATCAGTTAGTCAAGCAACAGAAGCAACAGATTAATCTTCAATAATTCTGATAATCGGTTCATTATTTTGGTCTTTTTTCAAGCCAAAAATACCAAATGTTCTGTGGTTTCAGAAATCAAATGTGAGAATTTGCTGCTTTTTCACAATTTCAAGGACTAAATTATTAATCTATTGATTGAGAAAATTCCCAGCAGATCAATCAATTATGAAAATATGGTTAGTTGCAATCAAAGTTATAATAGTTTAGAATTTTCAATTTGTTTTTATTTTTTTTGTAGTTTTGACTTTTCTGTTTCATTTTAGTTTTCAGAGTGTGTTTGCTGGTTTTAGTTCAGTTTCACATTTTCAGAAAGTTTTTTTTTGTTTTAATAAATTGAGTTTTAGTTTGTTTTTGATAGGACCAGCTATAATGTACGTTGCTACATATACATACAAAATACCGTGTAGGAATGGACATAATGTTTAATCTTTATTAGTGTTCGTAGCAATTTCGGCACAGCACCATCTCCTGGATGGTCAAATCTGTTCAAGGAAATTCATGCTGCCTCCTTTTTTTCAGTAGTGATATATTAGAGCTAAAAAACTAAAACTAAAATTAATTTACAGTCATTTTTATTTTATTTGTATTAGTTTTTTACTCAGGCAATATCGTTTCAGTTTAGTTTTTCTCAGAGGATATTGTTTTGTTTTAGTTTCAGTTTTAGTTTAATATAATAACTCTGGTTATAACCCTAGTCATACTGATCATTTTGAAGCCTATTCCTCCTGCTTGACTCTTTTTATTTCCTTTTCCCAGGTGCCAAGTTCCCCATCAAGTGGACGGCCCCTGAAGCTGCTCTGTACGGCCGCTTCACCATCAAATCAGACGTGTGGTCGTTTGGTATACTACTGACTGAGCTGGTGACCAAGGGCAGAGTGCCATACCCAGGTAACGATAGGAGCTACACAGTCAGTAGAGCTGCAAAGACTAACCCATTAATCCATTAGGTGTCAACTATTCAGTTAATCGACATCTATTTTGATAATAGATTAATCTGTTTGAGTAATTAAAAAACAAATTAAATTCTCTGATTCCAGCTTCTTAAATGTGAATATTTTCTGGTTTATAATTTTTTTTCCATAATTTAAACTCTGTGACAGTAAACTGAATATCTTTGAGTTGTGGACAAAACAAGACATTTGAGGACGTCATCTTGGGCTTTCGGAAATATTTATGATCAACATTTTTCTAAATTTCTGACATTTTATAAACCAAACAACGAATCGATTGATCGAGAAAATAATCGACAATGAAAATAATCGTTAGTTGAAGCCCTACTTGTCAGAACTGTGTTTTTATGTCTTCTTTTGTTCCTTACACAAGAAGCTGCCGTTTTCTGAATTTCTGGTTTTTAAAGTTATCTTGAATATGTTGCTCATATTTTCCTTCATGGAAAAAACAGGAATTCCTTTTTAGCCTACAGGATAATTCCATCGTGCTACTCATCATCCTCATCATCTGAAGCTTTTAATAGTAGTTTCTCACACATGTAGATCAGAATACAGGATACATAACTACATATAGCTGATATGAGTCAACAAAGATGTCTAATGACCATCAGTCCACTTCCTCTCTCTCACTCATGATGTCCTCTGCGACCTCATGTCTTCCCCCTGCTGGTTGAGAGCGGTACTGCAGGGCGTCTGGTGTTGACAGTGATCGACTGGCACTGATTACAGAGCGTGCCATATGGCAGACTTAACCACCGTCTCTTGTAGAGGACCATCTGGCTCGCGTGGCCCTCTTGGTTTCAGTGCAAACCGTTCGGTCTAATTATTCACCCCAGACGCTCTTTTCCCTTCTTAAAATTATACTATGACTCAAGTGGCTCTTGTCCTGCTGTGCTGCAGTCCTTTTGGGGAGCTCTATTTCTATTCTCTTGTTCTATTTAAGCAGTATGAGGCAGGTATACCAAGACCTACCAAGCATGGGAACACATCATCTTCTTTCCTATTTTAGTCTACGTGTGTATATATACTGTATATATAGATTCATACACTCACTCAGTTATATGACAGGCTGTGGGTTTCAGATCTAAGTTATAAATCACGCCAACACCTCAGCATCCGACACACCACCACCGCCACCGGATCCTGGTCTCAGCAGTCACTCTGGGTCTTTCCTCTCCCCGAGTGTGTGAGATAATCTGATCCCCACTCTCCCACAGAGAGATGGAGAAGGGGGTGGTGGAGTGGAGCGGGCTGACTCTGTGTCATAACCTCTTTTAGCTGCGGTTGAGCTCCCCATGGAGCAGTTCCAGCAGCGCCGTGTCACAGGGTTCACGATCACTGTCTTCCCTTCTTGGGAAGGAATCCACCACTCTGGTGCTCCAGTAAAAGCAGGAAGAGGCCAGAAGATGAAGCAACACTGTTTTGTTTTTTGCTAAATCTTCTCTCATCTCTGTAGTATTTCAGTTAGAGATCAGTGGGACAACTTACATTTATATTTACGCTTTATTTTCCACAAAATACTAACAATGTTTCTGCACTGTTATGTGTTTTTAACTTTGAAATCGACTACAAGTCTTACAGGAAATAATGACCCCATTCTCCACCAAGTTTTTATTTCTTCATCTTTTTCCTTTAACACAGTGGTGTTGCGTGGGCATTTTCTCCTACTGTCAGCTGCATGATGCCAACATTTGCTCCGGCTTCAGGCTGGGCTGCTTCCTAATCAAAACTTGGCACCATTTTTCCTGACCAGAAAAACTTTGGACAAGTCACATTGACGTGATTATCGAAGAGCTTAACAAACAAAATCAACATCTGTATATTGACCCTTTTGGGAGAAAGTTTTTCATTTAAGTTGCATGGTTGAATGGATGAATGAGGCAAATTGTAAATCATTTTGTAATAAAACGCTACACAAATGCAGTTAGCAGCTGCAACGATTAGTCGACTGCTCGATTAGTTGATCGACAGAAAAACAATTGCCAACTGTTATGATAATCAATTAATTTTTCATGCAAAAATGGCAGAAAATATTGTTTTCAGCCTCTCAAATATGGAGATATCCTGCCTTCTCTGCTTTATATCAAAATAAACTGAATATCTTTGGGTTTTGGACTGACAAAACAAGACATTTAAAGACATCACCTTGGACTTTGAGAAACTGGGATGGACATTTTTTCACTATTTTCGGTCATTTTATAGACCAAACGATTAATTGATTAAACGATAATGAAAATAATTGTTAGTTGCAGCCCTGAATGCGGTCCGTTCAGTCCATTCACACCCTATCTCTTTGTGTTTTTACCAGGTATGGTGAACCGAGAGGTACTTGAGCAGGTAGAGCGAGGTTACCGGATGCCCTGCCCCCAAGGGTGCCCCGAGTCCCTCCACGAGATGATGAAGCATTGCTGGAAGAAGGATCCAGACGAAAGGCCGACCTTCGAGTACAGCCAGTCCTTTTTGGAAGACTACTTCACAGCCACAGAGCCACAGTACCAGCCAGGGGACAACCTCTAGTCATGGAGGCAAACTCATACAGAGGTACACAGAACTTCAACATGGGGGGAAAAGCCTGGATGAGGCTGCAGAGAAAGAGATTTTAATGCTACAAACTAGTCCACAACCACACTGGTATATCTGCAAGAGCAAGAAGAACATGTTGTCTGAAGTAGAGGGTTGTCCCCCGTGTACCCGGGGACCAAATGTTTGGGGAAGTGTCCAACTTTGCAGATTGGTGCTGGTACGTTAAGCTCTGGGAACCCTGCTAATCAGTATAATCTACATGGACTGGCCACAACACTGTGATCAAATCAATGGCTACTTGCAGATGCACCATTTTATACTTTTTTTTAAATGATACCTTTCCCCTCTCTCCTCCAATTCCCCCCCCCCCCCCCCTTTTTATTTCATTTTACAACACAGTTGTTTGATTTTGGAGTCTTTTTGTATGTACATGAGTTTGGTTTGAATATGTATGTCGACAGGTTGTTTTCGAAGTATGTGCCGCGGCGTCTGTAAAGCTTTTGACGGAGAAGATATGTGAGGTGAAGTAAATGGACAGGTCGTACTTTTACGGAGGAGAGAATGAACTGAGAGGTGTACATAACAGTATGTGCAAAAAGATTTTAGCACGTGTGATCAGGTTGGATGAATGAGAACATGAGAAGACCGCGTTAAAAGATCCTACAAATTATATTTAACGCGGTCACTTGAATGGAAAATCACGTTGATTTTTATTACGCTTTTTTTTTCTTCTTTTTTTCTTATTTAAACGGGGACTTGAAATCATAAAGAGGTATTGTGATAACGTACACTTCCTGTTTAACATTTTATAAATGTTTTGAAATGGACATTTCAGCTGTGAAATTTAAGTAAGTTTGAGTTCTGTCTGAAATTAGCATCTTCTGTCTGGTGCACGTTTCTGATTGCTGTAAAAGACTCTTAACATATTTCTCCTTATGTCGAACACATCTTCGCAGTTTAACATCACAGTGGGTGAGTTATCCCCGTATTAAGTGATCCAAGAATCTGTTAGATCTTTTAAATTCACATCATACATGCAGCTTTAGTATTTCTTTCTGTTCTTCCCACCAAATTATGACTTAACATGCCTTCAATGTCCTTAGTTCTGTGTCTGCTGGAGGGGAAGCTTAATCCAAAGCCAACAACACAAAACCCATCTTTTAATTAGTAAATGCAACTATGCAAAGTCAACTAGTGATGTTTTATGGAAACGAAAAGTCTCAAATGGTATTCGCCTGCCTGCGTCAAGCTCACCCTTTATGGTTTTCTTACTTCAATCCCCAGTTGTAGAGATGATGGATCACTTCTGGAGGGAAGTAAGTAGGACCAGACAAAATAAACACCTCGCACACGCTGTGGTCAGGTCAGGGCTGTAGTGCTTTTATAGAATATAAAAGTTCAATAACAAAGTTCTTAGAGGTACTTCCACTGTCTGTCCAGCAGTTTGTGACCTGAGCAAGATGTTAAGGCGTCTACTTAATGTCATTCAATAAGTAAGCTGGACAAAGATGTGAACATTTGTTTTTTTGTATTTCTTTCTGTGCGTCACTCACGAGAACCTAATATGTGATTGTTCCTAAAGACGGGACTTGAACTAGTGGGGAGATGATAATGAAATTACTGAGAATGGTAACTAATATTGATTTTGTACAGAAAAAATAAAAGATTTACTCAAAAGTTTCCTTTAGCTCTCTTGTTCTTGACAATGATCCTCATTCAGATTCTGACGTTTCATTGGAAGACGTCCTGGACAACTCGACCACCGAGAAGCCCGGTGACATGTTTATAAATCACTTATGAAGTATTTCACTTTTGCATTTTATTTCTTTTTATTCATGTACACCATTTGACAACAGGTAACGACATACATTTTCTTCTTTTCTTACATTCAATAAATAGCGATGATAGACACGGTTCATTCGTAGTGTATTTACAATTCAACAAGATTATGCCTACTACTATACAGGAACACAAGCTAGTTCTGTTCACAGAGAAGGTGCTGGTAGAAGTTTAGAAAAGGAGACGCAGTAGTTTTACTCATCCTCCTCATTCCTGTAAAGGAAAATAGAATGCATTTATGTCACACATTTTTAGCAGTATACCAGTAAATGTTAGAATAAAGCATTGTAACCAAAACGCAGAAAAGATGAAACAAACTTTTGCATGGACCTTAGTATCTAATGACAGCGTATGCTTTTTTTTTTCGACAGTAGGTCAAGATATTGGAAAGAGATGATGGATGACGACTGTCTCTAGTGAAATTCAACACTGTGATCATTATAGTTCTCACCTCACTATCTCCTTGTACTTGTTCAGAGCCTCCTGGGCCACATACTGGATGAAGGCCGGATCCCTCAGCTCCAGCTCCCCAGGAACAGAGAGGAGAAGTGGGGGAGAGTTCAGGATGCTCACCTCCACTCTGGTCTCAGTCACAGATGCGTTCTGTTCGTCGTGGATCTTTGGTGCCACCTGGAGGGTGGAAGAAGTCATCTTTTATACCAACCACCGTCTCTATTAGTGGATGTTGACTAAAATGCTTCCCCACCTCTCTAAAAGATTTCTCTCTTCTCTTGAACCTATCCTTTATTAATTTAACAAATGTAAATGATGACTCCCTTTCAATGTCCCAATCATACAAACTGTTAATCTGCCTTTTCATTCATTTCCTTCACTCCTTCTCACCATGCTGATACGGAAGATGTTTCCAACAGTGCTGCTGTTGCTCACAGCCTGAGCCACCCAGCTGAACTCAGCCGCCATGTTGCTGAGCCAGTTGACGGTTTCATCAGTGTGGCGCTGGACGATAGACAAGATCTCGTCGTACTGCTCTTTGGACACGTCCAGCAGCTGGGAGACCTCATCCAGCTCCACATGCAGCTCCCGAACACTGGGGCACTCTGGAGACAGGAGGAGGAGGAGGAGCGGTCAGATGAGCTACTGAGGTCAACACAAGGTGTGAGGGTGTGGTGGTGGTGGTGCTTCACCTGTGAGCAGAGCTCCCTGGCAGGCCTCACACTGGCTCTGCAGCTGCCAGCACTCTGAGGTCTGTTTGCGAAGGTCTCGGCACAACTTCTTGTTCTGCAGGAAACGGGGGAAACTTACCCTCGCTGCACCAAACACACAAAAACATTTAACAATTAGATTAGTGTTTTTTTTATTGATTGGCATTGTGTTAAAATATTTATTGTTACATGTAATTATTAGTGAAAAGCAACAAGTAACATCTCTGTAATAGAATACTTTTAAAATATGAAAAGTTACCACGTCTAAACTGGTTTTGGTGCAATATTTTAAACTGTTTTTAAAGGTGCTACATGCAAGATTGGGAGCATTTCTATTGCCTCCGTACAACTCAACATGGCGACGGCTGAGCCGTGTCGCCCGCAGATGGTTAAGGTAAGGCATCGACCTCGAATGGTTAAGGTTAAGATAGGTCATCGGGCAGCGAGTATTGAGAGAAGTTTTGCAAGTTTTGCGAATTTGTGGGTTAATTTCTAGACACGACCCTGAGCAGGTGGCTCAGTGTAATAATGGATAAATAATGGATAAACAATTGAAATAGCTAAAAGTAATAGATTAGCAGTTGGGGCACGCTGAAATGCACTAAAAGGTACGCTCGCAAATAGTTGTTTACTGCTGTATTAATGTTCTGGATATCGTATAGAGCTCCAAGATTACAGTTGCTCTAACCCTGTAGTTCTCCACCATGTGCCACTGAAGCCAAATACTTTACAGGTTTGCATTCCTCCCAATCACGGCAGCAGCTGATATTATAAATCCACACATACAACCGGAGATATCAGTAGTTGTAGGATATATTTAGACATGTTTGGGTCTCATATTTGGCACCAACTAGCTGCTGCCCCTCCACTACCTTTCTTCTTCTCTTCCTCCACTGCCTCGTGGACGTCATCAAACACCTGGGTCACCACAGCTCCGAACTCCTCCACCACACTCTTGCCGAAGTCAAAGAAGGAGTCCAGCACCTCGTCCAGTCCCACGCCCTGCAGGAAGCCTGAGTCCTGGCTGGGGTCGTAGGGGTCAGCGGAGGGGGTCTCCTCCGTCAGGATGTCGGAGTCGTTCAGGAAAGCCCTCTGGAGGACTTTGTCCAGCCTGCTGCTCATCCTGGAGACCAGGGCGACGCTGCGGCTCACCAGCATGCCCACCCTGCCGGTCAGGCGGTTGAAGGAATCCTCGATGCGGTCGACATCAGTGTCGGTGTTTTCAGGGCCCTGATTCACCAGGATGTCCCCTGCATCCATGCTAGGCTCCCGGGGGCCAAAGCGCCTGGACACTCTGCGGAAGAAGTTCCCCACCTACAGTGTGAAAAGTAATTCAAAGAGGTGAGTTTATCTTACTGTCGTGTAAGGCTGTGGTTACTAACCAGGGGCCAGTAGCATAAAAATAGACTTCTTATAACTTTGAGTCAGACTTGCTATAGATACTTAAATTGACTTGTTGCATAAAGCTTCCCTATGAGTGACTAATGTAAGACTGACTTAGATAGCCTGTCGCGCAATGCATTATGGGTGAAATAAAACACTTAATAGAAGAGAAAAAATGTTGGATGCAACAGCGACGCCACACCAAGTATGAGAGAAAATAACAGAAAAGGTAAAAAGAATAAATCCAACCATCATTAGAACTGTTAAAGATGTTCAGAAACAATTCAAGAATATGGTACAAGAATCCAAAAAAGTCATGGATAAACAGTTGAAATAGCTGTATAAAATATTTGCTAAAAGTTATACGTTGATTAAAAGTAATGGATAAACAGTTCTAACAGATTGTTGCCATAGAAACAAAGCTCTCACCTCAGGGGAGAGGTGGCTAACTTTCCTACCTCAAATGAAGTCAGTCTTAATATTTATGCAACAGACAGGCTTAATTAGACTAGTCCTACTTGACAATTTAAGACCAGTCTAAGGCCAAGACTAGTCTTAAACAAAGTTTATGCAACTGGCCCCTGGGGGTCATATGATGATTACTGGGGTTAAGAATAAGAAAACACAAAATGTTGTTAACTCTTTCTAATTTTTGTTAATCTTTTCTTGTTAAATAATGTACAGTTGTACTTCTTCAGACCTCTGAAAACGATTCAAATGAAATACACTTTGAGGTAAAGGAAACAGTCTGTGTTTAAAGTGTTCACAACTCATAGACGTAACAATTGGGGTCAGATAACATTTTAATGGGCCACAAGAAAAGAAACCTTTGGAACCAATGGTCTAAAAAGAAAATACATGATTACAGAGGGAAATGTTTTTGTGGCACATTTACATTTAGATAAGTGAAGCCATGATGAATCATGAATTGTGCTACTGTCATTCATTACAAATGCATACAGGTCATTTTAGACATTAACGCATGTTTCTCTATCTGATATGTTGATGTAGTGTTTAACTGGAATAAACAACGAGATGATGGCACCAACTAAGGCAACTGATTCCAAAAAAGGTCAAGTTTCAACTCACATCCATGCAAGTTTGTTGTTTTAATCAATGTTGCAACAAGAGTTTGGAGGTTAGAGTAAGAAAGTCAGAGCTGTTGTTTTTCATACCTTGGCGTGGAAGGTGCCAAACCCCCTGCGGCAGGTGGAGGTGTAGAAGGTTTTACATGCGTCCTCCAGACAGGGTCTGCACGCCTCCCACTCTGACTGCAGGGAGTTTTTACACTGCTCCTCAGCTTCCTCCAGCTTCTCCGTCACCTCCTTCGCCAGCTGGTCTGCTCCCTGTTGGTCAGAAAGGGAAACATCTTTCATTAACTTGCTTTGATTTCTGTCCATCTCTCTATCTTAGGAAAGTTGGTCGTGCCTTCTTCTTGTCGCTGCTGTGTCGGAGGGACTTCATGAGGTGTTCGTGCTTCTGCTCGTTGCTCCACATCACCTCCTTCATCTGCTTCACCCCGTACAGAGCTCTCCTCACCTCCTCATCCACCAGTTTCTCCCCATCCAGGGACAACTCTGAGAGACAGAAGGTAAAAAAAAACATGGGTGAGATGTTTTTATAAACACTTACATTAAGACATTTTTCACAGACTGTTCAAAAATGACTGCAATGTGATTGATGTGGCACTGAACAAAATCAAAAAACATCAAAAATAAAACAGCTGTAGAAAGTCTACTAAATTAGAGACATTTGCTGTCGGTCTGCTGATGAAAAATATTTTAAAACTCTGGTACAAAACATCACACATGTTCCCTTTAAAATAAGTAAAGTAGAATAAAGATAGATTTAGATTCCTCTGTGCTGACTTACGTTTTAAGGTGTCCTCTGAGATGCCTGTGGGTTGGTCCTCTAGGGCTGAATAAAGGACCCCCAGGGTCCCCAACAGAACAGCCAAACCAAGCAGGAGCTTCATTCTTGAGCTCGGTGTCTTCGAAGGTTAAAAAAAAAACTCAATCTGGAATGATATGACAAGTAAGATGACCTATTTATCTTCCATTTAAATAAGAAAACAAAAACAACAGGTGCTATCTAGTCTGCCCCAGAAAGCTAATAGGATTTGAGCTTGAGCATCATCAATGCTGTACATGGTCATAAGTAGGTCTGCCTCTAGATGGTGCTACACATCTGTCTGGACCTAAAAACTAGTCATACTACAGTCCCTAATACCTGGATGTTGATAATAACCATGGACAGTTGATTTTAGATATATCTCAACAAAACCCTTAATAGTCTATGTGCAGTGATATCAATGATACCTAAAAATGATCATATCATCAAAGGGGAGACACCCCAGGTGAATATGGTGAGACATTTAACTAATAGGTATCACCATGAAAGCTCCCTAGTTGATTACTTACATTAAGGCAATTATTTTTTATATAACAAGTTTTCTGGAAATTTATGCAAATGAGGCATTATCTTCAAATTTGTGCTAATTTGCATACATTTCCAGAACGGAAATCTGAACATTGTATAAAGCCAGGTTCAACATTCTTGTTTCATTTTGTTGACATATTAGAGTCAAAGGTTTTTACAGGGGGAATTTTGGATATCTGTTTTTATCACTCCATAAGTCAGAAAAACAGCCATAAAAAAAATCAATTTTCTCCATGTTTTTAGGAATAAAATGTTTTAAATCAGGCTATGGATCATATGTGAACAATGTATACTACAATACTTCTTATTGTTTTTGTTTTGCTGCATAATTTGAACTCCACAAATACTGTAAAGGATATCTCTCTTTCCTTCTTCAGTGGACACTGTTATTTATTAGCCTGACTGATAACAGCCGTTGTGTTCTGTTTTGTTTTTTTACTTTATGTCATTAAGAGGTCAACAGTAGGGGGTGAGACACCTAATAAGAGACATCACAGGACTCGCCTCAGCTTGAAAAATTGGCCAGCTGTGTTTCTGTCTGGACCATCTGCTGTGTCAGGAGGTCAGGCTCCACCAAGTCAGTAAAAGCTGATATCATATTGTGTTTACATGTTAATTTGGTAACCAGTAAACAAGCTAAAGTCACCTACCCCCAGTTCAGCCACACGGGGAGTTACACAAGTTGGCATCCAGCAGGGATTTAAATGGGGATGTACTCTGTTGACTTATTTCATTATGGGTTTAAGCTGCTGGTACAATTAGCTCCATTATATCCTACTAACAACACATCAAGCTGTTGTTTTTTAGTGTCAACATTTTTATTTTGTGTGTGTAATGCAAAAAGGGCACATCAATCAAGTACACAACACCAAGAGATGTTAAGAATAATTTTAAGATAACAACACTCCACCCATGCCTGTCAAGGGAAATAATAATAACAATAACCAAGAAAGTCAGGAATTTAAAAAAAAAATACAAAAAATAAGTAATAAGTAAAATAAGTAAATAGAAATACTAAATAAATACCTTAAAATAAATTAATTTTAAAAAGTGATTAAATATATTGTTATTTATACTACTACTACTACTAATAATAATAGTAATAATAATAATAATAATAATAATAATAATAATAATAATAATAATAATAGAATTACAAAAAATAATTATATATATATATATATATAAATAAATAAACCCGACTAACCATCAAGACATTATAAAATCACCAAAATCTACATATATGTGTGATAAATCCCAAAAGTCCGGGCACCCAGCTGTTGTTTCTAACTGGCACATATAATCTAAACATGAATGTATAATTGTGAATTATACATAAATAAATGAAGAGAGGTACAAATTGATGAAACTGATGTTGCAGTAACCATCATAATATAAATCCAAAATATCTCTTTAAAGTAACAGGAGAACAATGGCACAAATTTATCAAACTGATATTCACTATAATAACATCCTACATCCTAAAAAATATAGCATGATACTAATAAAATATTCAATTCAACTCAAGTTAAATGCTAAATACAAGGTTATAACTCATCAACAAAAGGAGCAGAAAAAGGCCCAAAGTGACCATCACAACATAGGAACTTACCAGCAGGTTACTGAAGGTGTTTCTCCACTCAGCTCTGTCTCGACAGTACGTTGACCTGACAACGTCTATTTGTGCTCTTTCCTCTCGAGCTTCATCCTATTACCGTCTTTACTTGATGTCTGCTAATCCAGCAACCAACGTGCTTTGCATAAGAGGCTGCTTAGTCATGTCAGACTTAGAGGAGGGTACTGTTTACAAACATGTATTCATTTGATACAGTATATATACATATATCACACAAGATTATAGTTCAGAAGCCAATTACCTTTCTGTACACATATTAGGCTATCATATGATTAAAATACAGAAAGGATCAACTGTACACCAGAGGAGGGATAGAAATTAAATGGATGTCATACTATCTTTCATATGAGGTGCAGAGAAATATCTTTCTTTCATAAAACAGTTACTATTTCTACCAAAAATATTTCAGTTAAACATTAATGAAAGACTCAATATATGTTTTAAGAAGACACATTGTACAAAAATGGATTAATCCTGAAAATAAACCAGCTGTTTACTTAGTGCAAAAATGTTTTGGAAATGTTCATAATACATACAAATTTTATATGTATATAAACTGTGGGGGATGGGCCCATAGACATAAAGATGGA
Source organism: Sebastes umbrosus (assembly GCF_015220745.1). NCBI lineage: Eukaryota > Metazoa > Chordata > Actinopteri > Perciformes > Sebastidae > Sebastes > Sebastes umbrosus. The sequence goes on along the minus strand of NC_051280.1, from coordinate 12,143,438 downwards.
CGACATGACAGCTCCTCAAAAAGTGAAGCCAAAACATCTCGATCGCCCCCTGGTGGCTGGCTGCAGTATAGGTCATAAATCCCACCTCCTCCATGTTAGCGGATGGGACATGGACCAAACTAAAGTACACGTCAAATACATTTTTCCCAAAGATGGTTTCTGTCATTTTAGGTAGTTCTTATCACACTGATGTGTGTTCAAGTGTTCATTTGTCTGATAAGTTTGGTTTTAATTAGTTATTTGATGCTATAAAAAGGAGGTGAGACGTCATGATTGACAGCTGTGAGTTTCTCTCACTGACGAGCTGCGGCCGTGCTCGGCTCGTGATTGGCTCGGGTGGGTGTGTGGTCGGGACCTCGATACTGCGGCTCCACCGCCTGATCACTACTGCGCAGACTCTGGCTCCAAACAACGTCAAAATTAAGATGGCAGCTCCTGTATCCGGGATATTTTGGCTTCACTTCTGTACAGTGGGAAGAAGTGGAGACGCATCGTCCATCTTTATATAAAGTCTATGGTCGGGCTCTTTCGGTGCGTTTACATCGGCTCTTAAAGGGGACATGTGATGAAAACACTTGTTTCTGTGTTTGTGCTCATACATTTGGGTATCTGGAGTTCCTACCAACCCACAAATTGTGAAATAAGACAATCCAGTCAGTGTTTGTGGGCTGCCTAGATCAGAAAACATGTGATTCAACAAGCCGTTCAGATTTGGCTCCCCTTCCTATGTCGCATGCAGGCTCATTAGAATATACTGCCCACAGCTTGAGAACTGTCTTTACAAAGATGCCACATATTTTTCTCACAAGCCAATCAGAGCAGACTGGGCTTTTTCAGGAGGGGGTCTTAAAGAGACAGGCACTAAAACAGAGTGTTTCAGACAGACGGTGAATACAGGTATATTCAGACAGACAGGATGAGAAAAATAATATGTTTTTTGAACATTAAAGAATATAAATATGTTATAGTGGAAACCCAAACTACAAGTATGAACCTGAAAATGAGCATGATATGTCCCCTTTAAATGATCTGTCAGTGGGAAATCCTTAATGCAACACACACACACAGGCTTAATACTACCATCCACAGAAGTGGTGTCATCACAGTGAGCTGCACTTTAAATCATAGTGTTTCTGGTATTTGATTGATGAGGGAATTACTGGGATTATTATGGTGAACCTCGTAGTAATTCTCCAATAAGAAGAGATCACGTGCTGATTTCAGCTGAATCCTTTTAACACATAGGCTACCGTAGATATGCGATCATCTCATGTTACCGTAGCCCTTATTTTGAGGTGATTTGTAGGCGTAACTTCCGCCTGTTGAGTTTAAATTACCACCAGCTATTCTTAGAGCCATACCCAGATGTGAATCCAGAGTATTTTTAGTAAAAAGAAACATTCCTCTCAGCAGGAAGCTGTTTAGCATCTCCACTCCAGGAATGTGAGGGTCTCGGGGTGAAAGGGTTCCTCTGTCCCCATCATCTCTTCACTGGTGCCCCATCTACCTAAAAAAATGTGCCCTCTTTGCATGCTGTGACCCAGAAAATAGGGTCCTCACTGGATGATAATCAAAACCAGCCAGCACTTCAGCTTCGTCTGCAGCCTCGCTGACACCTTCGACACCTGGTTCCTATAACACTGCAGGGAGAAACGCTCCTCCCATGTTCTCCCGCGGTTGACTCAAACGTAAAACAGTTGACAATAAAAAGGTCTGAGGCTACAAACACGCGGAGGAATAAATGTAAATCACAAAAAAATGTCTACACAAGTTGAACTTTATATTGATCCAGGAGAAAGTTTTTGTTGATCCGGTGTTCGCTCATCTTTATTAGTGCACATTTGAGTTTTTAGAGAGATTTATAAACTTCAAGGTGTAGCAGCAGGTCCATATAACCGGCTCACGATGTGGTCTTGTGTTAAGTTTTGTGTTACTGATCAAAGCATGGAGACCTGGGCTGAACAGATAAACAGGTGCAGAGGATAAACTGCTTGACAGGGACCTGAAGTATAATGGATGAAACAGTCAACGTCTGAGAGCTGTGTTGAGTTTTGTATGAAGGAACAGGATTTGGTGTAAATTACGTCTTATTGTAGCTCGTTCGACAGCTCAAAGGGGAATGTGGAGCCCATACTTCCTCAGTCTAAAATACAATATTGTGCGTGCAACAAGAGTGTGAGAAATGGAAACTCAAATTAAAGTGTAACCGTTATTGCATGAGGGATATCTTGCCTTTCAGCAAACTTCATGGTTAACAAACAGCAGATGTTAAGAATAAGCTTGGGATTTTGTGTTATTGTCTTCGGTGGACACAGTGATCTCTGTGCCAGTCCATTCGTATAATTTAAAGCTGCTATAATTAATATGTTCATATTGTATTGTATGACCTTGTTTTGGTTTAATTGATTTTGCTCATTTGGTTTCAATCCCACGGCTCTTATCAGTGTTTTCAGCTGAAGCGGGCAACTGTTTCCTGTGGAAACAGCTCTGATAAACTTACTGTACACTACCTGCCCAGCAGCAAATGGTGTATTTAGCAGCTAAAGAGATGAATAATTTTTAAGTTTTTTGTCTCGACGATGCATATTGTCACGTTTTTATATCGCGATATTTCGTGGCACAATATTTCTCCACACTCGTATTTCTTATTCTTACAAACAGTCCCTTTAATAGGCCATAGAGGAATGGTGTGACCCTCCTGAAGGGGAGGCAGTGCAGGAGCGTTAACATTGTGATGTAAAGTTTTTGTGTCGTACTTCTGTTTTCACTTTAGAGCCCTTTAGAGCTATAGGGCTTATTATAATTTCAGAGCCCCACTTTCCATTGTTGTTAATTTAGGAGGCTTGTTATTGATTGCCACAAAATGTCAAATATCAGTAAGATTTATAAGGTGTAAGCAGGCTGCAACGGTTTCCGTTAATGTTGAAAATAAAACTCAACTTTTCATGACCACTGTCTTTTAACTGATTTAAATGTGGAAACTGGGGTAGATCATCAGAATTTCGTATGACTTGACTTGTGACTTGCTTGACCTGAGCAGTGACTTGACTTGACTTGCTTGACTTACAGCAGTGACTCGACTTGACTTGCTTGATTCTCACCACAGTGACTTGGGACTTGCATGAGACTTGAAGGATAAGACTTGAGACTTACACGTGACTTGCACATGTGTGACTTACTCCCACCTCCGGGGAATAGTAACATTAATATAACCGCTTGAACCACTTGAACGCCATGCACATTGTGTACATGACTTCCCATGTTGAAGCCATATGAAGGCACCATATCTAAAGTTATACATGATGCTGTCATGAATACTGTAAAGAATATGGAACCAGGTTATTGGAGTTATTATGCAGACCTGTTTGGTGTCTTATTGGTATATGGATCAGCTGCATACTTTAATATTGTTGACACTGTGAGCACACTAGCGTTGCTATTTGCCTTATGTGTATGTACTTTGGCATTTGTGTGTTGTTGCATAACTGTTGGATGGATTGGATGATATATACATCAAAACAATGGGCTTTTATTTTGACATCCAAAACCCCAACTGTTGCACATGTTTCTTAGTTATACCTCGTTGATATGCTACAAATCCAAACAGTGTTATCCTACACTGTTACTGCTAACCAGCGTAATTGTGCGCAATATACTTATATAATTTGACCGTTTGATCGGAGTTTACAAGTGATTGACAGCTGCTCAGAGACATCAGGCTCCAGCTGGGCTCTGATTGGTTGTTTTCCTCCAGTTTGTGAAATCTTGCAGATGCCATTAGGAGCACCAGAGGACACAGACACGCATGATTTTTTTGCAGATTACCTGTCTCATGCACTACGGTCAGGATATAGTGACCGTTTTAGAAAAATAACATTTTTTAATCATATTTGCTCCATTTTCTACCCACTGCAGCTTAAAGTACAATTTTGAGATACTTTTACTTTACTTGAGTATTTCCATTTTTTTGCTACTTCTATTTCTACTGCATTACATTTTGGAACCCAATATTGCATATATTTGACAACATTAGTTGCTATTTACTTTACAGATTTAGATTATTAATATATAGTCAACTAATATTTATGGTGTATTATTATAGGTTAAGCTACCCAGCAGTATGTAAAGTAGTTGAAATTTGCTCCACCTTTTACCAGCTGCAGCATTAAAGTGATGAACACATTAATGCATCAATAAAAAAAAAAGGCGACACACACACACACACACACACACACACACACACACACACACAGGGCAATCAGGGGTGCAGACGGTGCGTACAGATGTGGGAACACGTGGTTTCTCCGAGCAGCAGCCCTGCAGGCGCACCACTTCCTCTCACGTTTGGATTCCTTCACTTGTTGAGTTCCTCTCCGGTCGCTGCTGCTGCTGCTGAAGGTACCACCAGAGAGCTGAGCTGGACCTGGATACAAACAGCCTCACCTCAGCATCTCTCCAAAAACTACCAGCTAGATAAGAAGATCTCTCTTGCTCTTGTAACTCCGACTTGCAATAAAGTTTTGCAGCAGCTGCTGAGGTGCTGAGCCTGAAGTTACCTGCAGGAGCTCTGCAGGAGATCATCCCGGTGTGAAGAGTCACGGATGGAGCTGTGATTTCTCATTTCTTGCTGTACTCCAACACACAAGTGGATATTTTGGATACACGCTGATCCCACGGTGCTGTGCGCTCAAAGGGAGCTTTTTGGGCAAATGCCATTGCGATGCTGTGGATGTGACTTCAGACAACAGCTTCACTTCAGCTTCAGAGTCCTGTAAAGCACAATGAAAGGTAGGCTCACTCAGAGGCTGCAGGAAAAACAGAAAATAAGCTGAAGCGCACCAGTTTCGTTGATGATCTATTCGTGCAGCATTCCTCTCTTTCACTCTCTTTTGTCACTTTTCTGCCTCTTTTTCTCTCAGTCTGAGACGAGGAGGAATGCGTGGGCTCCTACTCGCGTCTAACATCTGGATTCAATTAGGGGACTCTGCTTGGGATTGTTTTGCATCTGGCTGCTGCTGCTGCTGCACATCAAACACTAACCTACACTAACTCAACTATTCACAACAGAGAGCCAAAATCACAGGATTATATAGCTCCACCCAAGAGAGCAAGTCACTTTGGGTTAGTAATAAAATAGAACATTATTTGCGATGTTAAAGTGCTTTCTTTTCATTTTTTAATGTTGCGCTTGAAGGCTTTGATCAAAAGTTTGTTTTAATGAAATAAAACACACTGAAGGAATCAGGCTTAATTCCTGTGAATGAAGGGCTTTATTGTGGTTAGGCTATAACTCCTCTCACCCCGCACCCTTAATCCAATTAACACATTACAACACATATAACCTACCCAAAGTTGAGTATGAGTCATGGTGGTCAGTGGGTAACAACTCATGAATCTAAATAAAGGTTTATTTTTAAGTTTGCCCAGATGTTGACCTGATGTTTTGGCAGTGGTGGAATGTAACTAAGTATATTTACTAAAGAAGGCTACTGTACTTAAACCTGCAGTAGGCTGGAATGTATTTGGCACTTTGTCATGGCTCTATTGGCTGTGCTCCGGCTCGTGGGCGGTTCTTGGTGTTTCCTCAACAGATGTCAACATGGCTGCCGTGTCACAAACCTTCTAATTTTACAGCTAAACAGTACACTACAGGTTGTTTCAGAAAACATTTGAAGAGAGAAATAAGCATTACAGTAACAGAATACTGATTCATATTTGATCAGCACTGCCTAGTTTGACCGTTTGATCGGAGTTTGCAAGTGATTGACAGCTGCTCAGAGACGGCAGGTTCCAGCTCGGCTCTGATTGGTTGTTTTCCTCCGGTCTGTGAAATCTTGCAGATGCCATTAGGAGCACCGGAGGACACAGACACGCATGTTTTTTTTGCAGATTAACTGTCTCATGCACTACTGTCCGGATATAGTGACCGTTTTACAAAAATAACTTTTTTTTAATCATATTTGCTCCATTTCTACCCACTGCTGCTTCAAGTACAATTTTGAGATACTTTACCTGAGTATTTCTATTTTATGCTACTTCTATATTTACTTTTACAGCACTACATTGTGGAAATCAATATTGCATTTATTTGACAACATTAGTTGCTATTTACTTTAAAGATTTAGATTATTGATATATATTGAACTATTATTTATATTCATCTAAATGAATATGCTGCATCATGTTATTCTCACCCACTCACAAAGGCTCTTAGTAGGTCAGACAGCTCTGGTCCTTTATTACAGTGTATAAACACTACATGACTCCTGCTACCTCGTGGTCCATCCTAACACAAAGCTCTGCATTGTGGGCATGAATATGAACGACTCTCAGCTCTTGACAGTAAATCTGTGATGTGACTACCATGTTGGCCACTTCCTGTAGTTGTAGTAGGCGGCAGTAAACACCATTATGTCTTTGTTTTGGAGGACGGTAGTGGGAGCTTTGATTTGTTTTGTGTATTTGATTTATTCTCCATTTTTTGGAAAGTGTTTTTCTAGTTCTTTGTTTTGTTTTATACGAATTGGACAGCACTGTAGACATCTTTATAGAGAGCTCCAGGGATGATGTCTTTTTGTAGGCCAACCAGGAAGTTAGCATCACTCTGGGTTCCCTCAACAAAAAGCCAATGGGATTTTTCCATTGGGTTTTGGATTGTTGCAGAAAATAAGCTCTGTGGCAAACACAAGTTAATGATACTTACACATTTTGTTCAGCAAGATAATTCTTCACAAATGAACACCGCTTTTATGATTTTTGAAGTGTAAATGCAATGACCAGAAGTAAAAAGCTGACGTTAAGCTATAAACGAACTACATCACGGTCGCATGAGCGCGAGCATACGAGCCTCAACGAGGCCGTAAAGGCGGATGAGTCAGCGTGATGATGTTTAGTAGCCTCATTTAGCCACTTGTTAGCAACCGTGACCATGAGTTTCATATGATGCCAGTATCTTCACTCTAGCTTTAAAAATGTTTTTGTGTTAATGCATTATCGCATTAACTTTGTAAGCCCTAAAATATTGACATATTGTAGTATGTCATCAATCCCAGTGAGCGCGTATTTGCAGGCCAACAGATGTCGAGGTTAAAGCTGAGCTCAGTTTGGTCAATGAGAGTTCTACATATTATAACGATTGTTTCAAAAGCATTTCAAATGACTATATTCCAATATGAAGCAGGTGCTAACTATATCTTGAAGTATAGTCATTAAAATGTTGTTTAACCAAGAGTTACGTCCAATTTAGACGTATAAATGCTGTTCACTTTTCTACCAGATGGAGCCCAGATTTAACCACGATGCCGAGACACCTTTTGACCTGCAAAAACACCAAATCAGTGCTCACTGCTGGGATCTGTTCCTGTGAAGTTGAGCAATCCTTCTCAAGAATCATGGCCCCATGCAGCAATATTCATCCCAAAATATAAATTACACAGAATTTGACTCACATATCTATTTTCAAATCCGCTCAGTTTGAAACCCCATGGGCAATATGCGCTGAACTCCATTTCCCCGAATGGCTCTTGAGGAGCCAAACATACTTACGGTAACATTACCGTTGTAATGGGACACAATCATGTTGCTGAGGAACCCAAACAGGAAACAGATTATTGGGGGTATTGGGAAAGTCAAATTCCTCAAGTAAGATGTGGTTTCAGATTATTTACAACTGTTTGGATTGTTCTCGTCACCTCTTAACTCGCTCTGCTCTCCATCATGAGACGTCTGCTCAAAATTCACTGTGATTTCTTGCGTTTAACAATCATTTCTGAACATTCCTACATATTAAACTCAGGAAGAGACTTCAATACATCACAAACAAAACGATGTCCCATCAGCATTCGGCTCATATCACAACACCTCACTGCTTTTGGCATTTTAGATGAAGAGATTATTTTTTCCGAAGATGTTTGGGCCATGTGGTGTTTCTTTATTTTCACTGGCCATGGATGATGACACACAGAAAAAAAAAGCTTTGAAGCTGGCAGAGTACTTTCCCACACAGGCGAAAGAGCTGCTTGAAAGGAGGCGACGCTCAGGGCCTGTCAGGTCATGGGAGATGCGAGTAATCCCACAAAGTGAAAGAAAAGGAGAGTTTACTTAAAAGAGCTGAGCTAATCTGAGCGAGACAGGGTGTATTTTTCTGTTTAATAATAAGCACTGCACAAAGAACTGCTTCAGTGGACTGTAACACAGGGATGAAGACAGTGTTGTATCATTGAGGCCATATGTAAGCTCTGAAAAATGGATTGAAATTGATTGTGAAAGTTCATCCTTGACCTTGGAGAAAACATTGCTCACATTCCACTTAGCAGCTTTTACTGGAGCTTTCAACTGCATTTCACAGTCTTCATCAGCCGAAGCAATTTGCTGAGTTTGCAGAAAATTGACTAAACTCTATCTGCTGATGGCGACAGCGAAAGCTCTGGAACAAAGCTTGCAAGTGGAGCTTGACTTCAGATCTTTTGTGTCTTAAGTGTTGTAGAAAAATTATGCTTTCATGGTAGTTGACGTAAGAGGCCTTTTTAATATCCTTCACCCTAGGCATGCTTTATGTTGAGAGGATTTGCTCAGGCTATCTGGAGGTTAAGATAAGATGAGGACCTTGTAGATGTTCCCGACTCCCAAGGTAAAGAGTCTGGACCAAGGGTTACCCAAGGTTATTTTGCCTCCTCCAAGGTGACGTGATTATATGTGATTCTGTGTCACATATCACCCCGTTCTCATTCTCAGGGCGTCAAATACAGACGGTATGAGACGCGCCAGGGTTTCAAGTAACTACAATGTAAACCCATCTACTTCAATGTTAAACGCTCAGAGAAAAGTGGTCAGGGAGTGTGGTGACATAGTTTAAAGAGCGAAAAAACACACATAGGGCGTGTGGAAGGGGTGGTGGATGAGTCCAACAAACAAACTGACTTTCATCCAGGAGACCGCTGTTCATGTCCCGTGTGTTAAGTTTCACTTTCACTTTACAAACAGCTGTTTGCGTCCCGTGCTCACATCGTTAAGTTTTGCTTTCACTTTACAAACGTAGTAATTTTAAGCCCAACCATGATGTTTTTTCCTAAACCTAACTAAGTGGTTTTGTTGCCTAAACCTAAGCAAGTGTTTATGTTTAATTCACAGCGTTAACCACGTTAACGTTGGGAATTTACTGCGACCGAAAAGTGATGCCAAGCAGTCTGACAAAGCGTCAGTTTGTGATGAGTTGGGATGAGAACATGTTGCACGTATCCTATAAGTATTGTCCCAGTCTCAATGCATTATGACTAGCTTCATTCTTTAATTAGTAATCAGTTCTTTTGTTTCTGTGTTCTCCCTTCAGACGACTTTGCTGATGAGGAGGAGGTGCAGTCCTTTGGTTACAAGAGGTTCGGTGAGTATCAAGTGACTTCCAGCTGTGAACTTACTGTAAAGGACCACCTTCACTGGTTCATATCCCTTATGGCACATCAGTGATGTATATTCTCCCAATTATTGCATAAAGAATATTTTCTTTAAATACAGTATTTTTCTTGGCTGTAATAATCCACGAGGTTAAAAGAAGGCCGCACCTCATTTCCCAGAAACAAGCGTATTTTTGGCTGCTGCCTTCATTTTTAGTTATGTTATAACAGCAGTGGGGTAGATGGGAAGTGAAACCACAGCATCCTGGGTGTTCCTGACCAGTCAGCTGACTTTGTAACCTTATCAGCATCTCAGTGCACTTTTGTTTCACTCGGCACAAAACTGCACATAATAACTTGGTCTAAATCCAAGAAAATCAGTCTCCAAATGGGTCTGCTGATTTCCTTTTCTTCTAATGTATCTGGTTCTCAGATCCAACATTTTCCAGACAGGTTCCTAATCTCACTCACTCATCAGGCAATAAAAATTATACCCAATGGCCAGATGTTGGTAGCTCCTCCAGCCGTGTGTAGCGCGTTCAAAATATTTGACATTAACACATTCCTTGAGTTCAAGCGGATCTCCTGACACAGTCATTTCCAACACAAGAGATTTTAGCAAAATATGCAAAAACTTTTGAAAACTGGTCCAAGGTTTTTGCCTGAGACATAAAACTGGGTCTTAAAGGAACAGTGTGTAATATTTAGGGGGATCCATTGGCAGAAATGGAATATAATATTAATAAGTATGTTTACTCTGTTGTGTTTTCGTTACCTTAGAATGAGCCGTTTATATCTACATACAGAGCGGTCCTCTTCATGGAGCCCGCCGCCGTGTTTCTACAGTAGCCCAGAACAAACCAAACACTGATTCTAGATAGGGCCTTTCGCGTTTACGCGTCGACCACCGTAGACCTCCTACATGCTTGGCACACGAGAGACGCAGAACTGCTTTAAACCTGCATTCTTCCTAATAGCCAGCAGGGGGCGACTCCTCCGGTTGCAAAAAGAAGTCTGATTGTATAGAAGTCTATGAGAGAATGAGCCTACTTCTCACTTGATTTATTACCTCAGTAAACATTGTAAACATGAGTTTATGGTCTCAATCGCTAGTTTCAAGTCTTCTTCAATAGAGCATGATGTTCATTTAGTAAATTATGGTCCCATTTAGAGTCAAATAGTCCATAAAGCAAGGTATAGTATGCTTTAGGGCGGGGATACCTTATGATTGACAGGTCACTACCACGGCGTTGTCTGTGTTTTCGTCTTACAACTTTAACCCTTTCACAGTGTGTTTTCAGTTCATGAAAGATAATCATAACCTTTTTGGTCACCAAAAATGTCTTATTCGGCATTCAGTTGTACTTAGCTCAACCCTCTCGTGTCACTTCTCGTTGCCGAAAGACCAACATGGTGACGGACAAAAACCAAGATGGCGATGGCCAATATGCCGAATTCGAGGCTTCAAATCGGCTACTTTTTGTATAGAAACATTTAACAAAATAAGTTATATCTGCATGATTGAATTATAATTGAAATCAGGCAATATCTGATCAAAGAACAAGTAAACATGATTAAGAATATGACTAAAGGCCGCTTTTGGAAGTTGACATACATTATGAAATAGTGACACTAAATATGTCACTAAAATTACTCAAATGTTGTTCTGCAGAAGATGTTCTGGTAGGTAACTACATGACCAATCATATTTATATTGGTGCTCTGCTCTGAACCTAGAATTTATATCAGGTTTGTTGTTTAAAATCATGGCCACCATTAGCCAATAATCACATTTCTGCAGCCCTAAAATGCTCTTGTGTGTGCCCACATTTCCTGGAACTTGGTCCCTTCATAAGTGATAATACTGCCTAAATACAGATGAAAGCTACAGCAGCACATTTACATTTGGTTTCATTATACTTGATACATCCAAGGTAGAATAAGACGTTCTGTAACTTCTGAAAAGATGGCACCAGAAAAAAACTTTTTGTAGTTTTCTTGAGCTTTTGTTATAAGCTCTGTATCAGTATCTTGATCTATGTCATTTACATGTAGCACCAAGTGTTATTAATCATTACAATATTGTACAATATAAATGCTCTTTGTTTTTCTGTATTATACACCACCCAATCTACACTGACCATTTGTGCCCCACTATTCTTGTACACTATTATTTGCTGCTTGCAGCTGTAGTTTTTTCTCTCTTTGATAGCATAGCTGTGAAGAACCATAACCTCAGTGTGATGTATTCGTGTCTCCTGCTTCTGTCCCAGAACAGAGATCAAGTCTCAACACTTTGAGGTGAAATGGTCACAGTGATCCCTCTGGTTTAAGAGGTGTTTTAGAGTATGTGTGTCATCCAGACACTCAGCAGTCGTCGGTCAGGAAGTGTGGCTGCAGTGGGAGTCCATATTGTGTGTCATCACGATAAATTTATACATGTGCAAACGTCTTACTGCCTAACCCCGAATGTGTGTGTGTGTTTATTCAACTTTCTTTACGAGAAGAGGAGAGTTTGGATTTACTGGCTTCCAAACCAGACTTTTTTTTTTTTAAGAATATGTGTGATTCAGACAAGATTTACTGAACACATATTTATTCATAACATCTGTTACTCTCGCTGCTTGACCTCTGGCTACTAAGCAGCTGTACAGGAGCAAAGGTTAAAGGAGCACTCTGCCAAAAAATTTATCTGTTGAGTATCGTATACTCTATGCCTGTAGGCTTGAAACATGTCAAAACAATCATAAAGACTTCTCAAAGAACACAACATAATGTAACTGGTGAACCATTCAGTGACTCCTTTGTGTCTTGAAGCATCTGCATTTGTTGTATCTCCGCTCATTTATTCAGCGTTCCTTTTTAAAGGAATAGTTTTACATTTTAGGAATTTTGCTTCTTCGCTTTCGTACTGACAGTTAGATGAGAAGATCGATACCACTCTCATGTCTGTGTGTTAAGTATGGTGCCAGAGCCAGGAGACAATTACCCTAGCTTAGCATAAACACTGGAAGCAGAGAGAAACAGCTAGCCTGCTGTATATATTTCTTGACAAACAACAGTCTACCCATTCATCCAGCACTTTTATGCAACTTCTCCACCACAGTGACAACAAGACTCTCGGAAATCACTACATCTAGTTGTTATTTGCCCATAAAACAGCCCTGTCTCCTGAAAATTACATTCCCATACACCTAAGCTGCCTTCTCAATACGTTTGAAGGGAAACGTATTTTGTCACGGATTATGTTTGTCTTTGATGTAAATCCGCGGAAGGTCGCAGCAAGTGACGTAGTACAACAAGCGGCACGCAGAGTAGGTGATGTAAGCGACCGTTAATGAATGGTACATATAAGTACACATAGCAACGGTCTGCTATAAAGAAATAACAGACTGTAGAATGCCATTATTGACCAATCAGAATTGAGTATTCAATAAAGCCTTGTAATAAGCTATAATAACGAGTTTAACAAGCGAGAAAGTCCACTACGGATGGACGGGAGGGATGGTTGAAGGGTCAAACAAATACCAGACTTTACCCCAGGACACTGCCGTTCGTGTCCCGTGTGAAACTGAAAGTCAACTTTCACTTACATTCATCTTAAGCCAAACCGTGATGTTTTTTTATTAAACCTAACCAAGTAGTTTTGTTGCCTAAACCTAACAATAAATGTTGCGGTTTTGTTTTGTTTTGTTTCAATTTACAACATTAACCACGTGTTTAAAACTGTTTGAAACTGCGACCATAACTCGGGAGAAAATAAGTTTCCCTTGAAACGTAATTGAGAATTCAGTTTAGTGTATTGGAATTTAATTTTAAAGGAGACAGGGTCGCCTAAAACTACAAATTATTTTTTTTTTACATTTCTGTTTGTGTACAGATTAAAGAAATTAGATAAAACGTGTCAATTAGTGAGCTTTAGAGGTGCTGGTAAACTATTCTTGAACTTTGGATAGAGCCATGCTAGCTGTTACCCCATGCTTCCAGTCTTAATGCTAAGCTAAACTAGTCACCTCCTTGCCCCAGCTGCAAATTTAATGCACAGATACAAGAGTGGTGTCAATCTTCTCATCTCACTTTCAGCAAGCAATAGACTAAATTGTATTTTCTAAAATGTTGAACTATTGCTTTCAAGTGTCATCTGTCTGTGGCTTCCACACATACTTGCGTGCTGGCAGAGAAATATGTTCTGTGCTTCTCGTGTGTCCTCGGCACGGAGAGGAATGAGCTCCTTGACTCATTTTGACATCTGCTTTCCACAAGAGGTCTATTATCCCGCCGAGAGTATGTCCAAACCTGAGAAGTTGCTGAGCCACTTCCTGTATCCATACTGGAAGTTTATTCAGTCCAAACCTATATACTGGGAGAGAGAGGTGGAGAGGGAGTAGGCATTGTGGGCCTTCAGGGTCTATGGCTGGGCTGTGCTGTGTCAGCAATGTGTGGAGGAGAGAGAGGGAAGAGGGGGATGGAAAGAGAAAAATACAACCTCAAGTAGAGATGATTTCACAAAAATGTATTTATCCTCAGTGCTCAGTGGTTGTTTCTGCTTTTATTAATATGCTTTATTTTTTCCGATTCATGGGGGAAACATTTGTCAACAGTTTTATTTTCAGCTGAGGAGTCACATTCCTTGCTCGACTTATTTTTGGGAGCACAACAGCAAGTGGTTTTAATTTACAGGGGCTTTATGACCAGAAAAGAATGCTTTGGGAAGGCCTGCCTGTTACTTACAGCCCCCTCCAGGGCACGCACACATGCATGCAGTTCGTGTTCTGTCGTCCTAATGAAAGATTACTCGCTCGTGTTTTCAATAAAGAGCCGAGTGAGTCGGAGGAGACAACATTAAAGGATTACAAAGAGGTAGACGTTAACAACAGGGTAGGAAAAAGAGAGACAGATAAAACAACACAGAGCACTGCTGGCTTTACTTGTTGTTGATCTTATCCCAGACCTGCAGATCTGCAGGAGCGGTCTGTGACTGGTCAGAAGGATGGTGGGTCAATCCTGGATTGGCCAATGACAGGCAGGCGGGAATGCATCCCAGACACGACACAAATCACTGCGTCCTGGCAGGGGCCGGCGTAAAGCATGCCATGAGGATTTCTGCTGAGAGCGTTAGCGGGGGGACAGGCGTAGGTCAGCTGCAGGTCAGCCGAACAAACCCCTGCACTCAAGAGCTGCCCTTTGTTTAACAATACAGCTGATAATGACCCAAATGCAGACGGTGATAAGAAGAAGTCTCCTGCAACACATCTCACCAGTCAGTAGAGGAATGTGTTAACACAGTTGAGGCTTCAGCTGGAATATAACTGTACATGCAGCCAAACATGAGACTGACTGATCATGAAATACGACTGGAAAAAAGTATTTCAGAGAGAAAATGGCTTTTTTTTGTACTTCAGAGTTTTGTTTTTCAGTCTTTTATTACCTCCTTAGTTGTTAGAGGGTATCTTTTCAAGCTTTCAACCAATGTTTTTATGTCTAAGTGATTAATGGGGACAACAATTTCTGAAATTGGACCAGTATTGAGGGTGAACGCAGCAGCCGCCAGCTGCTAAATGAGCTGCAATGTAATCGCTCGGGGCAACTCCTAACCGTCAGTTTATATCAACTAAAAGTGCTTGTTTTTGCCACTGACAGGCTCAGGTTGTTATTATAAGTGTCTGACTACATTATGGAAAGGACCCTACAGAGAAATTCAACTTTTTTCTTTAACTTTCACTTGATCCAGTCTGTCAGAAATTGACGGCGAGGAATTGCCCTGAGCAATTACATTGCAGCCCGTTCAGTGGCTTCCGTCTGCTGTGTACTCCCTCAATACTGGACCGATTTCACAATACTGAAGTTTCCCTTTAAAGAGTAGGATAACAGTTTTTTTTTTTCATCTCAATATCCCTACAAATTACATTCATCCTGGAAAATTCTGTCAGGAATAATTTATGTCTGCTGCCAACGTTGGGTACCTGTGGGCAACCTCCGGTTGTGCCCTTTGTGTACAGAGATGGACAGTAATGGTGCATTCACACACACTCCTGTCTCTCACGGGCATGTACATAATTTACTTTCTCTTAGTTAGTTAGTTTCTCACATTGCCGCTATACCGGCATACAATGAAGTATACAGTATGTGCCGTTAAAGTTATATCGCAGAGATTTGGGATGTTGTTGACTTCGACAATCAGCTTTTCTACTTTTTGTTTTAGTTGAGTGGAGTAGATAACAATTATGTGCGTCAGGGTCACAGGGGAATTAAACGTGATTGATTGTCGCCTAGTTGTTGGTTCCACGAGTCAGAGGACATCTGCATAAAGTTGATCCTTTCTTGACTTCCCCATGAGTGCCACGAGAAGTCTTTGAGTAGTAAATTGCCTCAATTTGCAATAAATTGCATCCTGTTGCTTCTCCAGTGTTTGAGTCTGTATGTGTGAACAGGGTGTACACGTGTGAATATCAGGGTGCTGGATGCATCTAACTTTCATACGTGAAACCAGAATTAGAGCTCTGCTGCAGACCAACAGTTGCCATAATTTGGTTACCTAACCTCAACCACACTAACTCTAAGTAACCATATATTATCCACACAGTAGTTTCTGTCCCTGAGCGAACCCCCTCTGGCATTTGAATTAACATGAACACTTGTTGAGAAAAACATTAGAAAATCACATGCAAGAGGAAGGTACAGGGAGTTACATTTGCAGGAATCAGCAAGGATGCAGTGCTCAGCATTGCATTAGCGTATGCAGATTATAGGCTGTATATAAAGAAGAAATAACCCGGATACGGGAGTTGCCATCTTGAGATTTTGATGTCATTTGGAGCCAGAGTCTGCGCAGTAGTGATCGGGGGCCTAGAGCCGCTGTATCGAGGTCCCGCCAACACACCTGAGCCAATCACGAGCCAAGCACGGCCGCAGCTTGCTAGCGTGAGCCACCTAACTGCTACGTTAGCACCACGGTAGCTGTTTGGCTAGAAAGACCCAACACCTAACCATAATATCTCTAGAAATACATTTATGATTAAATTGACACACGTTCTATTACAAAGACCAGTGGCGGTTAAGGAAAGGTTAAAGTTACATCTCTCTCGTACAATTCCCAAGCCTCCGGCTCTGTGACTACCTCACTCAGAGCAGCTGTCAATCACGGCTGTCAAACATGACATCTGACCCCCTTTTTATAGCATCAGATAACTAATTAAAACCAAACTTATCAGAAAAATTAACAGTTGAACAAATATCAGTGTGATAAGAACTAAACCTAAAATGACAGAAACCATCTTTGGGAAAAATATATTTGACGTGTACTTTGGCTTTTTAGTTTCGCTCATCCTATACTGACCTATACTGCAGCCAGACACCAGGGGGCGATCAAGATGTTTTGGCTTCACTTTTGAGGAGCTGTCATGTCGTCCATCTTTATATACAGTCTATGATGCAGATAGTAAGACTGCCATTAGTTAATATGGACAGCATATAATGTTTTCATACATGGATGGTACACTGTATGGAACAGCATGAACTACCGCATGGCTCCATTTTTTAACAAGCTAGGAGTTCAAAATGAGCTCCAGCTGCCTTGACTTCCATCTTCTCTTTATAGCAGAGACTTATTAGACACTGCTATGCAGACACTAGAGAAGGAGCTCTTATTAACTCAATATGTCAACGAAAAAGGATTTCAGATATCAAACATGACAGTTCTGGAGTTGCAGTGGAGCTTCTGTCGGTAAGCGGTTTTATATAAAGCCGTAGTTGTTGTGACCGAAGTTGGCCTAACCACCTCATCAAACTTCTTCACACCGCTAAATGTTACGTGTCCCTGAGGGATATGGTGGCCATCTTATAACGACGCGTCTGCAACCAACTGTCATCTGATAGGGTGTCTTCTTTCACATAATGGCTGTTTGTTAAGCTCTCTTTTCCCAGCAGGTTTTGGCTCAGTCTCAATAATAACACACACAAGTATTGCAAGTGGCTGACTCCATTTTCTGTCAACAAGTCTCAGATAGGCTGAAGAAGTTCTGCATATGGCTCAGCTTCAGGGTTACACTTAATGGAGGTCTTTTGGCTCCGGAGAGGGCCAACATCAACCTCTCTGCTTCCTCTCTTTGAAAAAACAGCAGGATGAAAAATGTGTATTTTTCTTTGTGCTGTGAGTCAGTGTGCTGCTCACTATCCGACTCTCAGACCTGACGCTGCTGCGTTTGTTGCTCTGGCTGTGATTACGTTGGCCCGACACCAGCACACCACTCACTGTTTTTCTTGTTTATGCTTTAGTACTTGTACTTTTGGAGATGCTGAAAAATGTCTGCGTGTTGTGCAAAGAAGCCAGCCATGTAGAGTTTTTTATTTTTCCGTTGACTCTGCTCTCAAGTGTTTCAGATGACCGTTTCCAGTCAGGCATGTGTTTGCGTATTCACATCTGTACATCTGCTGCAAAGGAAAATATCAGAACCACTCGCTCTGCCTGTCTGAGCATACTTACAGCAGCTTTTTATGTTTGCAGGATTAACTTCACAGTGTTTAGTAGTTTAGTACAATAGTTCAGTGTTGGTTCACCCACGTTACGCCAAAACAGATTTGCTCACTTCCTGAGGTACAGTCATGTGCGTAGTTTTAGTGCCATTTGGCCAAATTTTGAGATTTCTGACACTATTCTAATCCAATGGAGGTGAATGAAATTTCATTTGTTGACCTTAAAGCATTAAACAATTATCTTTTTTAAAAATACAACAGCATCATTTCTTTCCAGAAACAGTGTCCTGGTCATTTATTTATTTTTTTTACATTGGAATTACTTCTGTGTGGAAAAAGACATAACAATCCATCAGTCACTTGGATTCTACCTGATGAAGTGTACATATGTCTGCTGGTTGTTTTAAACAATACTTATGACTCTATACATCCGAAAATTGTTGACAGAAAGGTCTGTGGATTAACCAGATTAATGGGGATATTGTTTCTGGAAAGGGATGTTGTTGTCGAATCTTAATTGTATAAAAATCAGCCTATTCAGCCCGTTCTCATTCCCAAGGCATCAAATACAGACGCTCTGTCACGCTCCTTAACATGTGATACTGATGCACAAGGCACCCATTAGCATCTGTATGAGATGCACCGGGCTTTCAAGTAACTACAATGTAAACCCATCCAACAAACTTTCATCCGGGAGACCGCTGTTGGTGTCCCGTGTGAAACCAACAAGGCGTTGTTTGTCTTTGCATTCACAATGCTGTTTCATTTTCACTTTACAAAGGTAGTAGCCTAATTTTAAGCCAAACCATGATGTTTTTTCCCAGACCTAACTAAAGGGTTTTGTTGCCTAAACCTAAGCGTCATAGTTGAACATGCTGGGCTACCCAGTGCGTTAGAAAGTGACGCCAAGGGGTCCTGACAAAGCGTCAGTATGTGACGAGTTGGGATGAGAAGGTGTTGGCCTAATAATCTGACTGAATTGCCTTTTGACCCACCTTATTATTCAGTCTGAAATTGTGTCATCTTAGTCGTATTTTATGTCATTTTAAGTTGACACAGAAATGGTTAGCGATAGCTAGGAGCAGTTAGCTTAACATTCGTCATGTAAATGAAGATATGCAGATTTAAGAGATATTATTTCACTAGTTGGTTTTGTGATTGTGGAAACAACAGCTGTCAATTAGCACAGCAACAGACCTATTTGAATGACTTAACGATTGGGAATGTGGGCAGCAATTCAGAAGCCTTGAACCAGTATAATTATCAGCAGATGAAATTAAAACAGCATATAACAATTGGACGTAGTCCGTTTTGAAGCCTCAAGTTCAGCATTTTGGCCGTCGCCACCTTGGTTTTTAGCTGTCGCTATTTGCTTTTTTTGCAACCAGAAGTGACACGAGAGGGTGGAGCTAAGTTCAACAGATTTTTAGGCGACCAAAATGTTACAATTTACTTTCATGAACTGAAAACATACTGTGAAAGGGTTCAAATTCAAAGATGAAAACTTGGACAACTCCTAGACCGGACACACTGTGGTAGCGACCTATCAATCACAAGGTAGCCGTGCCCTAAATCGTACCCTGCTTTATGGTCTATTTGACTCTAAATGGGACCATCATTTATTAAATGAACATCATATGTTGAAGAATAAGCGTACGTGACCTCATACAATCTGCCGTTTTGAATGTTTTGATCTGGTTTCGTAAAAACATCTCCTAAGGGTGTGGGAATTGAACCGCTCCCAGAGAAGCCACAATGAGAGGATCTAAATAAAGCCATGCCAGGAAAATTTAAGCAGGATATGAGAACATGTCCTAAAGATATGAGCGTAAGAACATAAACAGAAAATTGTGATAGAGTACCTTTTTGTTTACAATGTTTACTGAGGTAATAAATCAAGTGAGAAGTAGGCTCATTTTCTCATAGACTTCTATACAATCTGACTTCTTTTTGCAACCAGAGGAGTCAACCCCTGCTGGCTGTTAGAAAGAATGCAGGTTTAAGGCACTTCAACATTGGCTTCACCTCTCAGAGCTGGAGGTAGCCTACTGGATAGAACCAGCAATAAGTGAGAACAAATGTGGACACTTGGAACATGGCATCTATTGGTAAAATGTTACTTTAATAATACATTACATAACTTTAGACGTGGACCACAGTGCAGCTACACTTGCCTCCACTGGCAGTTAGACCACCCTCTCTGTGGTCAGCATTTTTCCCCAAAACTAAAGCCAGACTTGGCTGGATGGCTAGCTGGGTCCACACTGTGTGGTTTTATTGGCTCTACGGGGCGATGAAGCTTGAAAGTGGTGAGCGTTGATGGGATGGAGCACAGACTCAGGCTGATGGTCAGGCTGGGTGATGATTGTTGCTGATTCAGTATCTTGAGTGCTTCCACTGCGGGCCACCCAGCAGGCGTGACCACACAAAAACCCAACCGCACAGATGGTGCATGGAGTTAACTCCAGTGTTCAACTTGGCACCCCAGCAGCAGTTGTGGGTTCACTTGAATGTGTAATGATATATTCTTAACCCGCATGACATAATATGCCTCAGTTTATTTGTGTTCATGTTGTTGTGGTGAGGTAGAGATTAGGGAGAGCCAGGCTTTTTGACTGATCTCACTGTGTCTGATTTTTAGATGTCTTCCAAGGCACAGATTGTCTCTGTGAGGAGCCATTATAAATACAATCTTTCTCCAGACTCATGGTTACAATTATAGATTTGTTTGATATAGATCACACTTACATAATCCACAGTTCATAAACAGAGTGCCACATGTTTTTCCTGGTAGTAGGAAAAATAGTTGGACAAAAATGGGTTCTTGAGAAATAATGAGATCAGAAGCACAGCACATTGCATGGAAGTTTCAGTCCAAAAATACACCATCCCGTAAGCTCTTGCTTTACTAGACCCTCTTGCCTAACCCTGTAAATTACTTAAACTAGTGATGGAAACCGTTTTATGTCTAATGTGGGTTTTGTCATTGAAGCGGCCAGTGCTTGTCCCATGTGGGTTCTTCTATAATAATCATGTTTCATGTGTTGGCAGACTACATCACTCACTGAGCCTTTGGAACCCAGTATTAGCTATGAAGCTCACATTGGAGAGTTGCTTTTAGGATTGAGATTGGGTTCTTGAGCCAGACCTGATCAGCCACTGATGGACATGACAGGCGGGATCCAAGATAATTAGTCATTTGGGGACATTTTGACATTGATAAGCTTGTTTTCTAAACCAAAAAATGCACATGTATTCTGCCACCGGCAGTTAGTTATAGCTATAGCAACCCCTACCGGCACACTTCAAGCCCCCAGGAAGAGCGCCGGGCTTTGAAGCAAATTTTCAGAGTGGCCAAACGGTGCATCACCAATGGCATCACGTGACGGACAACTTCCGTGTCTGTCACATGGGGAAGATTGCCGGATGGTCCGGGTACTTTATCACTCGGCAGTTGAGCCATTTTGGCTTCATGCGCCACTGAGAAACTCTCATAGGAATGAACGAGAGCCAGCCTACGACGCTGTATCCAGTTTTCTTTGTACATCCATGGTCCAGTTCCATAGCAGTTGTTGCTAACTGACATTTTTACAAGGAGCCTATTGTCGGATCTTTGACCAAGCAAATACTGACGGGCCAAAATGTCTTTGTTGGAGCATTATCTGGAGGTACTATTTACTGCTAGCCAAGCTAACTAGCCATAATGTTATGCTATACAACATTACAACAAGTAGCCAACTGTTGATTGGTGTTGGGCTAACTGTTGCTGTATGTGTGCACTCTTTTTACTTTTACTCCTGAACTCTACAGTATTTGTATGTTTGTTGTACTTCAGGAGTTAATGTTGATATTTCACTGGTGATACTGTACGTTGTTTCTTACTAGCATGAGGGAAACATGCAGAAGCTAAATGGTTATGCTACGTTCACACTACGAGCAACACAGCAACAGGCTACGAACCAGTTCCAATGGAAGTTGGTGACATGAAGCAACAAACTGACACTTGTTGCCGTGTGAAGGGCATGATGCGGTACAAATAAAGTTGAACTGGTCTGGTTTCCTTGCTCCAATGTAGCGGCGAAGTGTCAACCAATAATATGTTTTTGTTTCACCCTGTTCCGCTCCATCTAAAAAATGCCATTAGTCAGTTTCCAGTACTATTTAACAACATAACTACGTCAACGAGCAACACTTCAGCAGCAACTCTGCGACAATGTAGCTGGCCTCACTGGCCGTTTTGTTGCTTTTCTCGCTCGAGGTGTAACATAGCTTTAGTTCATACTTTTGTGAATCCAGTTTGCTTATTAATGTAGCTACTTAGTGAGTAGTACAGTTAGTCAAACTCTTGTTCATGGTAGTCAACTGTTGTCTTCATCCTTTATCGGAAGCAAGTTTAGCTCGCTGCACAGCAACCTAAATGCATAGTGAGGGCAGAAAAACATGTATTGCTCATTCTAACCAGTCACCAGTCAAAGACTAGAGAATAAATGCTCATGTGGTGTGACTGACATGTTGAAGGTGAGGATCAACCCCCTCGTGTCCCTCTCTCTGAGGTTCACATGGTCCTGTTTTACTTGAAATTACCTCATTTCAACATGCCAACACTGGAACATGAGCAGGAGGAGCCAGGGGGTCTCTTGTTCTCCTCTCAGGCCAATAAAGTTAGTTTATGGCTTCCATGTTTTTCTAAATTCATGGGCGTGAATGACGGTAATTCTTGAAATGTCTGTTTTAAAGGAGTGCATTTTCTTACTGTAAATGTCCTGCATTTTAATGCAGAATATAATGTTCCAGATGGTTGTGAAAACTTTGCAATGCAAAGTGCTGCACATAGGCCTAAATTAGCATCTAATGTATAAGAGTAAGAACTGCTTTCAAACCTTGACTCACCATTCTCAAGTCGGCCCTTCAGAGAAAGAGACTTGATGATTTTACAACAGTGTTGAACTTGGTTTGTATTCACTCGTGTAATAATGGATTTTTCAGGCTGGACCATGTTTAGTAGAACCACAGCATGTTTATGTTGAGCGGTCTCCTCTCAGCACAAGACTGATTAAATGGTTCTCCAAGTCATTGTTGGTTCAGGCCCAGTTTTACAGCACAGACATATAAAATATAAAGTTATTAATCTTTATAACCATTGAGGTGCATAATCATTATTTAGATTGACAGGTGATGAGAGAAGTGTAATTTTGGAGTTGAAATATAGCTTACCATAAATTAATAAGTCCTTAGTGTGTACAAACTTGCATGTGCCTGCTTTAAAAACATTCCTTATTAATAGTGCAGATGCAGGTGCTGTTTGAGTTGGATTTTACAGCTTTCCCTGGGAATATTAATTCTCAATTACATAAAACAAGAAAATCCTGCCTGCCAACAACATCTTTGCCTGCCAGCTCACGGTGGACCTACATCACATCCCTGAAACATGTGGTAGAAGATGTGACGCCAACTATTGGTGAGACCTAACCGTGAGACCAGGAGACACACAGTGAACCTGGATTTTAGTCTTCGATGGAAACTGCTGACTGGAACAAAAAGATTTGTTTGATATCCAATCCTGGCCCACAAAGTATTCCTAATACAGTGGCCCAGCTCTGTTTATGAGGCACACTTGCGTGCTTAAAAGTCTTTCTCTTGAGAATACGCTGTAGGACCCATTTGTCATAGTCTGTCTTCTTCTAACCAAGCACAGATGGGAGGACAAAACCTGATCTAATCAACTCCATGTTCACTGCTTCATTGGATCTGAATCCTTGTTTTAATAGGCCATCTAACTGTTTTCCCTACCAATTAGACTCTGTCTGTGCCTTTTAGCACTTTGAGAAAAAAAAAAACACAGGCTGCTTAGCTAACAAGAAATGCTGCCATAAAGTTTTCCCTCAGCAGTGAGCTCTGTTCCACTGAAGGATGCCATTTCTATCATATTGCACGGCTCTGTCAATGGATATACCGCTGTTCATTATTTCTAAATGTTTCTCTCTTGTTGTTGCACAACTTCCATGGAACTTCCAACTATCCATAAGCATGCCAGGGTATTTCAGGGACTTGAAATTATATAAACTTTGCAGAGAAAACTTAATCTTTGAAAGTTTATAGACGACATAAAGAGCAGGTGGTGATAGGCAAGATTGCAGTGGCTCTTGAGGGGTATATAAACAGGTTAAAGGGACTGTTTGTAACTTCTTAGTATAAATCAATCCGGGTCAATGTCCCATGCGCGCTCGCGTGTGGCTACGCTGTTCAGACTCAGACTCCAACACAAACTACACGGAAGCACCAAAACCGCAAAGTTATATTTAGTGAAGCCCGTCTTGCAAAACAGTGTTGGCCGCATTCAGAGGACGCGGGGGAGACCGTAGCTTTGGTCTCCAGGGCCGGAATCTGTGCTGTACTCTGCTCCTCTGCCTGCTTGACGCGCTCGTTCTCGCTCTCTTGCTCCACCTCTACACGTGCATGCGCGCACACTACACACTGCAGAAGAGTTAGTTTAGCTCTGAGAATATCTAGTGAATGTACAGTGGACTTTTGTGCAGAAATAAATGCTGCAGCTCCTCCAGACTAACAGAGGTTTCCCGTGTCTTGTGAAGTGACGGGGCTCCGCAGCGATTTACGTTATCGTCTCTGACCGAAACTCCGGTGTCTCCCCTGTTTCCTCCGGCCGCGGTCGGGAGGCTGAGGCAGGAAAAGCCAACACTAGGTTCAGCACTGATTCATGGAGAGACCTTGGTCTGGTCAGCTAACATTACTGCCAAGCAGGTGAAATATAGAGTGATATTGTGGTTTTAGCTGACGTGTGTTGCCTCACTGTTTTGACGGATGCTCGCTCACATTCAGGTAGCGTGTGCACACGGGCGAGCGCGAGCAACAGGACGCTGACTTTCGTTGACTTAACGGCCACAGGTGTAGCTGTTACAACCAATTTCGGATTCTTACAAACAGTCCCTTTAAAGACATTTTGCATGAAATTTTTTATCAAGTAAAAATATCACATTTTGTAACAACTGGCATGAAATTGTTACAGATTTAAAAACTGCACCCGATTCGACTGTTATTAGGCCATTAAATGTGCATTATCACTCGATGTGGGTCTGTAGGGGCCTCACTGCGGCGACTACATTGTAAAAGTGAAAGCGAAACATAAAAGCAACATGTTCTAAAAGTTGTAAAACAGCATGAAACGTTATGTTTTGAACACAAACAAAACAGCTTCTTTAGGTTTAGGCAACAAAAAGATCATATTTGGGCTTAAAATAACTTTCAAAAGTGAAAGTGAAACTTAAGGCTTGTGAACACAAAAACAACTACACGCCCCCGACCTCCACCTCATATGGAGTTGCACGCTGTCTACACAGCGCCTTACTTCCGCTTTTGCTCCTGTCATGATGACTATAGTCGCTAGAGGTCGCGGTCGTCTTCTTTTATTCCATCTTTTGGTGATCTACCATGTGAATAGATGAAACCTACTATTGGGTGTAGTAGGGCCCTACTGACCCACATCTATGGGGCTTATAACCACTGTTAATGCTCCATTTAATGACCTGATACCAGTCTAATTGGATGAATTTTCAGCAAAAAAAAAATATATATATATATGTATATAGCTTTGTCAAAAATAACACAGTGTTAAATATGGGAATGAAAGCAATCTTTGTGGTAAAACTATTGCTTTTTATGCCTCCGTGCCGGCGTCAGCCAGACCCAGAGGCATTACGTTTTTGGGTTGTCCATCGGTATGTCAGAACCATTCTTGTGAATGCAATATCTCAGGAATGCATGGACAGAATTTCTTAAAATTTGGCACAAACTTCCACTTCGACTCAAGGATGAACTGATTAGATTTTGGTGGTCACAGGTCAAGGTTAAAGGTCACTGTGACCGTCCCATTCTCGTGAAAGCGATATCTCTGAGAGGAGGGAATTGTATTACATCTGGCACAAACATCCACTTGGACTCTGAACTCTGGTGGTCAAAGGTCAATGTCTCTGTGACCTCACAAAACACGTTTTTGGCCATAACTCAAGAAGTCATATGCTAATTGTGACAATTTTACACAAATGTCTAACAAGATAAAATGATGAAGTGATGAAATTTTTGGACAGACATGGATGTAAACTGCAACTTGACTGGTTAGCTGAGGCATACAACCATGAGGCGGTAATTCTACTTTTTTTTTTTAAATTTAAACCTTTCTCATTAAATCTCACAAAGGAAGAATGAGTCTGAGAAAAAGTTCAAAGATCCGCTCCTGCTCTCCCATAAAATCAGCTACCTTCCTTCAGCAAAGGACCAGCCTTCTTCCCCCTAATCATTTTTGTAAAGTCCCAAAGTAGGTTTTTTGCAGGCTTATACAGGAAAAGACTTGAGGGATGATAGCAGGCTGAAGAGGATGTTTTCCAGAGACTGTATATCCCAGTATGGTGTTTATGTTATAGTCTGTGGCCAAGGCCTTCAAAGGACACGGTTCAGCTTTGACAGCTTTAGGCGATGTGTGTTTTGTGTGCATGTGTGAGTATGTGTAATGAGGGCATCTCATCCTGTTCAGACATTCAGCCATTCATATGTTATTTTTCTTTAAACAACCCAACATACAGATCTCTGGCGGCTGTAAACCACGGATCTCCTTATTCATCATGAGTGCTACAGAGAAGGTTTCTTACAAAAACATCAGAAACAGCCCACAGAAGGCAAAGTTAAAAGACGTAGCCCCTTATTCGTATGATGCTTGGCATGAAGGGATTATGTATCAAATGTTTGCATGCCTCCTTTGATTTGGCTCCTCTGTAACAAGGTCCAGATGTTCTAGAGGACTGGGACCCAATTTAAAGTGTCATAAACCTGTTAGCAGCGAGTGAAAAAAAACATGTGCCAGGCTAGCTCAGCAATTCAAGGACCCTAATGTCTTAGTAATTTGTCTCAATGGTAACTTCCCCTGTTAGAGAGTGTTTACTTGTTAACATTCCAGTTGGCGACTGTTAATACTGGGGTAGCTATAAGGGCCAGAGGGGGACAGCACGACCCCGGCGCACCTTGTTAGCTCAGTTAAAGGTTCAGCATTATCTCAAGAATGAAATTCTCAGTTCTTCAAGCCCACGCTGCTGTAGGGAAGATAAATAAGTACAATTGCATCAGTCTTGTCTGTCTAAATTGCAGTGTATTGCAAAAGAGAAGACCATCAATCAATTAAGTCAATTTATTTACCTCAATTCAAGTGTAAAACATGAACAACTGCTGGCAGGAAGTAACAAAACTAAACTCTGGAGTCAAATATAAATTGTCTGCTAAACAACGGTCCATCACTTTGATTTTGAAATATATCAACAACTGTTAGTTGGATTGCCATGAAATATTGCACAATTATTCATGGTCACCAAAGGATGAATCAGGTCAGTCAGGTCCCCTGGCTTTTCATCGACCGCTTCGGTTCCCTTTTACCAATGACATTCGCATCAGCCTCAGTTGAAGTAAACATTGCACCTGTTGAAAATCAGCATGTTAGCATTATAATTGGGAGAATGTTAGCATACGTCTACAAAAAGTCAAAGCCGTGCCCCCTTTTGGGGGATAGAAAACCGAAGATCCCATTGATGTCAATGCAATTTTTACATGTGTTTGGATTGTAATTGAAATACACGTCTTATAATTAATTATTTTGCGATCTTGCTTGAACATGAGCGTTCACGATACCTAAATAAATTAAGGTTGATTGCCGCCATGTCCCTTCAGTCTTCCTCTTCTTCTGACCGTGAATATTCACGAATCGTATGTGCCTCAAATCTCAGTGTTAAAGCGTCAGTTAACCAGCTACTCAACAGCTTTTCCTAATTTTCTCTCCTTATGTGACAGCGAGTTTGTTTACCCCGAAAGGGGGCGCAGCCTCGGTGATGACACGATGCTGGTCTGGTCTATAACTTGGAGCCATAAAGCCCCTCAATTATAACGTTTTAAAGACACCGCAGTGGGAACAAATTGTTTGTGGATTTATTGTTGGTGCAAACAAGTACACAGCAACTCTTCGGCATAGCGTTATTACTATTACCGGTTAGATTAAAGTTGAAGGTTGGAGACAAGTTTCAACTTCTTCTGTTAAAGCTGTTGCATTCTATGAGGGACACGGGATTGTTTTCCCCCAAAAGGGGTCGTGGTCATGACAGCCTACTCTGGAGAACATATTGCCGGTCTGATGTATGCTGATGTTAGCATTTAGCTCAAGGCACTGCTGTGCCTAAGTACAGCCTGACGGAGCCGCTACCGTGGCTGTAGACTCTTTAACATGCGATATTTTTGAATGGGCTCCTCAATGATAAATTGTACGCCTAACCATGACAGCAGTATTATATTTCTTACCCAGTGAATTACACATTTATTTAAAATCTTCATTCAAGTGGGTTGGAGTAATGGGGCTAATTAACACCATTTAATTTGTCCCAGGAATAAAAGAAAAACCCATTACTATTGTTTTGTCTCTGAAAATTGCATTTCATCCTCAGTGGTCATTGTGGTTTGTTTTATTTATATTTATGTGTCTACTTGTGTCTCTTTTTAAACCACATTGTTTCAGTAAGACTTGTTATGGAAATTACAAACTGTGACATGAGCCACAATTAGATGTAATTGTGGTTTTTACAGTTTGTACATTTGTAGACAGATACCACATAGTAGCATAGCCACTTGAAAGAAAATATATGTGTCCCTCTGGAAATGTGTGACTGAAATGCAGTATTTGGTAGCATTGTACTGTAATCCGCCAGATTCCATCCAGGTGGAGCAGAGAGGCTGTCTGCTGTCTGTGCGATTGGTTTTTGGCTTTAGACCACATTCGGCTGTGGTAGCCACCCAGTTACTGTATATAACATAGTATTAACACTCTGCACAAAGGGGCTTCACACAAAAAGGCTCTAGTCTGTACAGTCTTTGTGTTGCCATGGAAGTTTCCACTGCCAGCCAGGAGTGAGACGGGCCATGCAGGCGAGTCTAATGGCAGGTACACGGAATAAGGGAATAAGTGTTGAGATTTTTTTTTTTGACTGACTCAGAGTCCAAATGAAATACAGCTGTTTTACAGACACCACACTGGACTGCCCCCATCTTTCTCTCTCTGCCTCTTTTCTCGTCGTAGCTGTTTCTCTGCCTTCGTCCTTCAGTTTCCCAACAGTGAGCTAAATCACAATGACAAAGCTGAACCACAACTAACTACATCTTCTGAGCATTTACACTGGTCAGATACATTACAATAGATACTCCAGAGATGTATATGTTGGTACTGCTGCTGCTTGCACATAGCACATAACTTTCTGATATTTAGGTATTATGTTTACC
Source organism: Sebastes umbrosus (assembly GCF_015220745.1). Classification (NCBI taxonomy): domain Eukaryota; kingdom Metazoa; phylum Chordata; class Actinopteri; order Perciformes; family Sebastidae; genus Sebastes; species Sebastes umbrosus. The sequence goes on along the minus strand of NC_051280.1, from coordinate 12,114,258 downwards.
AAGTACACATCTTAGTTTACCTATTAGCATGCAAGTATTTGCTAGCACTTAATACAAAGTACAGCTGAGACTTATGGGAATGTCATTAGTTTTGCAGGTATTTGGTCTTAAAGCAAAGTATTGGACAAATTAAACTCTTGACTGGATGATGGTGCTAAATGTTAAGGGATCACCAAAGCTGTTACAATTCATGACAATCCGCTAGAGTAAAAGTCGGGAACACCACAGTCATTAAGGTTCATCCTCTATGAATGTCTTTAGCAAATTAAATAGTAATCTCTCCAACGGTTGAAATGTCAGTGTGCCAAAGTGGTGCACCGACCGACAATCCTTCCTAAAGCCACGTTGGCTAAAAAGTAGTCTTGAGCTAAATGCTCATGGATATTTATTTTGTCTTGGTCCATAAACGCAGCCCATAAATGATTACGTACTGTAAATACGAAAAAAAAAAAACAGGCCAAAACTGGAGCTACATGGTTCTCACTTGACAGCAATAATATGTAAGATACAGTATTCTCCATATTACCTCTGTTCTTTCTAGGCTTTTCTAGTATTTATGTACCTCTTGGGGATAATGTGGCTGGATTCCAGCTTGTTGATTGGGACGTCCTGGCTGCCATCCAGCTTCTTAACTCTCAACAGGCGCAGTCCCCCCGTGTTCTGCACCGGGCCGTTAAGTTTAGCAATGTGTTTTCAGTCAGCTCATGACATGTATGTGTCAGCATGTTTATGTACTGTGGTAGTTTATGCATAGACAGCAAGAAGTCTCAATGGCCCTTTGGATATGAAACATGACACACTAGCACGGCACATCATGGGGGCTTGTAACACAAAACTGAGTACACGCAAAGGAGAAATGATGGTGACTTTTGGATTTTAAGACTCTATTAACTAGAGTCTTAAAATCTAGGGAGTCATGAAAATGTTGATAAAAGAAAACCAACTAGAGTCTAATTGGTTTTCTTTTCATTAAAAGTTTCATGACTCCCTAGAATTCGCTTTGTAAAGATTGTACATGATGCTTTTGATTGTTTTGATTGACTTTTCTGTGACGTTCTTGGATTATCATCATCAGGATAATATGAGTTCATTCATTCAGTATGAGTTCAATCTCTGAAATGTTTACTATGCTTTACCATGATTACATTAACATACCTTAACATCCTCTGTGAATGTAATTATGACAAAGCAAGCCATCAAAATGTACTACTTGGCCCACGTCTAGTATGAATACAGAAACTCAGTAGTTTTGTTTTCTTTCTGGATTCTGTGTAACAGAATACTGCAGCTAACTTGGAAGCATTTGTTTTTCATCATTACTGTGTGCCACATTGCTTAAGTAAAACCCCTTAGAGAGGAACAGAAAACACTTCAGTGACGAGCAGTGGGAAAATGTTGCGACCTTGGAAGGAGCTACCGACTGCTCTGCCCAGAATGAATTTCTCTGTTAGTTCAGTGGAAGCATCATTGCTGTGAGAACATGACAGTCTGGGTTTGTAACCTGTTCCTGACAGGCTCTACAGTACAGTATGTGATGGTGTTAAGTCTAGGAACTTTATGTCCTGACAGTTAAAACACCTTCATCTTTGGTAATGATTTTACTTTCTTGCACAAACTTTCCCCATGAAAATAGCTTGAACCTCCGTGTTCCAAGTCAGAATCCAAAGGTGATGGAGCATTTTCCATTGCTGCCCCCTCACTATGTAACAGTTTTGTAAATACACTGATTGTTAGGTCTTCCAAGTGGGAAACCTCCGGCTCTATAAAGCAAAGCCAATACGGAAATGCCTTAAACGTGCATTCTCTCTAACAGCCAGCAGGGGGCGACTCCTCTGGTTGCAAAAAGAAGTCTGATTGTATAGAAGAAATACGAAATACGAGAAAATGGCCCTACTTATCACTTGATTTGTTACCTCAGTAAAAATTGTACACATGAGTTTATGGTTTCGATCGGTAGTTTAATGTCTTCTTCAGCATGATGTTCATTTAGTAAATGATGGTGAAGTGAAATAGACCATAAAGCAGGGGATGCTTTAGGGTGTGGCTACCTTGTGATTAACAGGTTGCTACCACGGCGTTGTCCGCGTTTTTGTCTTAGAACTTTAACCCTTTCACAGTGTGTTTTCAGTTGATGAAAGTTAATTGTAAAATTTTGGTCGCCTAAAAATGTCTTGTTCAGTGTTCGATTGCACTTAGCTCCACCCCAAAGAACGTATATATTGCCAAGAATCAAAAGTCAGTTGTTCGTTTCATTGCAACATCAGCAGCAGCACTACGCTTCCTTTCGCCATTTTGGACTGAAAGCGACTACCGGACGCCAGTAAAACGTCCGTCTACAAAGTGCCGTACAAAAGTAAAACAAAATTATTTCTATTCTATTGTCATATTCTACAGAAATGGCCTGTGTTGAACAATAAAATATTATAAATATAATAAGTGATTTCAGTCCAAAATGGTGGCAGCGGCTGTTGTCAAATAAACACTGGAGTTTCGTCTCTTTGCTTCTATACTCTTTGTCCACTCTCTCGTCTCACTTCTGGTTGCAAAAAAACAAGATGGCGACAGCCAAAATTCTGAACTCGAGGCTTCAAAACTGTAGTCCACAAAATAACGGGTGATGTCACGGCCCACTTCTTATATACATTCTATGGGCCTTTCCCATCTGTTGCAACTTTTAAATCCTGTCCTAAAAGAGTACTCCAGGGATTTAGTATTGCAGTCCTTTAACAATGGACAGTTGATTTGAATTGATGCAGCAGAACCAGAAATTTGGCTTTTTTTATTCTAGGCATTTTTCTTTAAAAATCTGATCCTCAAAATCCAGTCCAGTCATCACCACAGTCTTAGACTGTAGACTGATGACAGAAATGGTCGTGTTAAGGTCACGACAAGGCTGCTTTTATCTATGTTTTATCACACAATCTGACATACAGTCTAGTAAATAAAGGTATGTGGGGGCATTGTACCTAGAGGAATCTGTTGTTGTTGTTATGTTAGTAATGGGGGAGTTCATAGAAAAGTTAATTATTGAAGCATGTAGAATGGCAAAAGCCTGAGTTTTCACTTCAGGGTTTTGACTGTGAGAAAGTATTTGAAATCCAGTGACCCTGAAAGCATGAGGGACACACATATGATACTGCCACCATGTTCAACCTCTAATGAACACAGAAATACCACCCCCACTTTGCTCTTGACCCAGAACCTGCAGACGGTCGGCTGCTTGTTTACATGGCGTGATGTTGTCCTTTAAGCAGCATGTGGTCAGGACCAGTAGGGGGGGTTCTCTGATGGAGCTCCCAACATGAGGCTCACAGCACACATAAGGACAACAGTGGCCTGCATATCCATGTCTGGGTCCAAGGCTGGGCCCCTTTGAGGTGGTCAGACGTGATGTTTGCACAGATGTGTGGGTCCAAAGCTGAGAGGCCAAGCCCCCAGTACCCCTCTGGTGGTCCTGGCCCACCCCTGACTGGGAAGGATGAAGCCTCTTGTGGCTACACATTAAGTCCCATCACGGGTGACATGACTTAAAGGGACAGAGATGGGACTCTGATACTCTGAAGTAATATGAAGATATCAGTCCAGCTGGGGAACTGTTTTAGCATTCCCCAGTGAAAACAATAGACCTACCAAAAATGCCATGGGCCATGATTTGAATTTGAAAGCAATGGAAAATGATGTAAATGGCTATAATCAGAACTTGAACACCAACCTTTTAAAAAACGCAAAACGAAACACAAGCAGGCAATCAGGTGTTAATTGATTTCCCAAAAAATATATATACATACATTTACATAACGCAAGCATATTTGCCCACTCCCATGTTGATAAGAGTATTAAATACTTGACAAATCTCCCTTTAATGTACATGTTGAACTGATAAAAAAAGATTTGTGATTATTTTGCGATTAATCGTGATTAAATATTTTAATCGATTAACAGCCCTTGTATATATTTATTATTGGAAATCGGTTAACAACATAAAACAATGACAAACCCTCACAGGTACTGCATTTAGCATAAAAATTATGCTCAAATCATAACATGGCAAACTCAAGCCTAACAGTCAACAACAGCTGTCAGTGTGTCAGTGTGCTGACTTGACTATGACTTGACCCAAACTACATGTGATCATCATAAAGTGGTCATGTCTGTAAAGGGGAGACTCGTGGGTACCCATAGAACCCATTTACATTCACATATCTTAAGGTCAGTGGTCAAGGGACACCTGTGAAGTGTTAAAGAAATTAATGGCGTTAAAACAATTCCGCGTTAACACATTATTATCGCGCTAACTTTGACAGTCCTTATATAAAAAGATTCTGCATTCACATGTAGAATCTGTAGGCAACATGACAAGATTTTGATATCGGAAGCGTTCTGGTTGAATGCAGGTAAACCGTTAGCGTGGTGAGCAAAAGAGGTGGAACGCATCGGCTGAAATGCAACCTGGGAACCCACCGGCTATCGTCTGAAGATAATTTAGCTTTTTATTGGTTCAAAATTAGCTTGTAAACTGGCTACTTGGGAAACAATCCAGTGGTACACGTCGTTTCTCAATTCCAACTCCAGTTTTTCATCTCAAGTCGCTAATCGGACTGTAAAGAATGAGCAGCGCACAGAATAGGAAGTCTTGGCCCGGATGTCCGCTTAACCGTCACCAGACCGATTGCCGATGGGTTCCCAGATTGTAGCCTTCCTGTCTCATAAAGTGTTACAGGTTCCCAGAAATTCTCCCATCCTCTATATTATGATTTAAAGTTTTGTTCCATCTACAGAAAGATCTTTATTGTCTGTTGTGAATAAACACCAGCTGCCCTCTCTCTCCTGCCAGAGGCTATAGGGTGTTCTGATGAAGTCAAGTAAACATCCTGCCTATAGCATAATGTTTAGCATTGTATCACATGGTGTTGGTGGTTTCCAAGACATAGGGTTAATACCAGTGAACATCTGTGACAGGAATGACCAAAGATTTCACTGTACCGTGGTTTTAGGTTGGATGGCAACGAGGAATGACACATACAGTGGAATGGTGCTGTTGTGTTTCGGTTTCTATGTCGTATGGCGAACACATGTGCAGTGTTTTTAAAGTTTCTTACTGAGTCGTGTTATTCACGAGGGGCAAATGTTTTCAATTGATACTTGGCTGAGGAAAGGCACAGCCTGTCCCAGTTTAGACACGCAGTACTAAACTTAGTTATGAAATGAAAAAACTATCCCAAGTGAATTCATTTTTGAATGAAAACCTCAGGTCTATTTTTATTAACTTCCTGCACCAGTTGCACAATATTTGTGTTACTACTGCTTCTCAACATTGTCCTCTGTTACTAGGATGAAGCAGACTTATTCCACACTGTACACTGGTTTGTGACACAAATTCTGTTGTGTGTTGCAGGAATTCAGGAGGGAACGGAGTGCACCAAGTGTAAAAATGACTGGGCACTGAGGGCGGCTATTGCACTGCTCTATGTGCTCTGTGCCCTGCTCACCATAGCAGTGGCCATCCTCGGGTACAAAGGTAAGTCAAAACTGAAGACATACATTGCTACTTGTACTAGAGATGTCACGATACCAGAATTAATTAGTTGATACCAATTCCAGTGAAATTCCACGATTCTTGATACCAATTCAGTACCATGGGAAAAAACAAAACTAATAAAATAAAATGTAATAAATCCCATATATTTCAACATACACTCCTTTATTACCGTTTGCATACTGTTTTTTTATTAGGAAGTTAAACAGGTCATAATTCCCTCCCTATTATCTATTTTATATTGCTGTGAAAACGTCATTCCCGGGATGACGGGACACCATTAGTCTCAAGTCCTGACGGTACCTACGGTACCTGCGATACTGTAGAAAAACAAGTACACTCACATTTTCAGAATTTTGGCATGGACTTGGTACATCCTATCTTGTACTATATTGTCGTTTTTCAAGTTTCTCAATACTGATTTTAAAGCTGTGGTCACACAAATCCGAGTATATTCAGTCTGACATTCAACTCATAATTACTCAAATTAGACAATAATATCAGTGGGTTTTATACCCACAGTCTCTAGATTGACCTTCACAAGATCTTTAAAACTTACAGTATTCAAAGGTTCTTAAAAAGACAAAGTCTTAAATTGAGGATGTCCAAGGCATCAATGAGGTATTATATGTCTTATTTTATGCCAATCTTCTGTTCTTTTTAGCCAAATATTGGGCAGATGCCCTGAAATTTTGTACATACATTCAAAGTCCCCAGAGGATGTATCTTACTGACTTTTCATCTATAGCACCATAATCAAGTCAAAATCTTTAATTTTCCGATGATTTCAGACAAAAAAATCTGCAGTAGAAAGTATAGCTAATATTGGCATGCTAACATGCTAAACTAAGATTGTGATCATAGTAAACATTACCTGTTAAACATCAACTAGTTAAGATTGTCATTGTGAGCATTTTTAGTATGTTGACGTTAGCATTTAGCGCAAAGCACGGCTGTAGACTATTAGACATGTTAGCTCGTCTCTTTTAATTAAAAAAAAGTAATTTAGCATCAATAGACCGACTTTAAAAGGGCCATCTGGAAGTGATCAATCCAAGTCTTGCTGTTCTTATTTTCAGTATAGAGAGATAGATATTTGTAGATCATTTCCAAATGAATATACAGTATAAATGAAATATCACAATGGAATTATATACTAGTTTTAGCAGATTTTCCCTTTACTTTCCCGGCCCCTGCCCCCCATGTGCCATCTCTCTCTGTCTTTGTCTTTCTCTCTGAGGATTGATGGAAGTCAAAGGATTGTATCGCTGCAAAGGAATGGGAAACTAAATCCAACCATGTCAGTGTTGAGATTTACCGCTTGTAGAGACTCCTTTGACAGAACACATTGTTTACTTTCCACTGAATTGATATCTTTCGGAGATTGGCCAGAACTCGAGATTGGAAACACAGTTGTTGTGCAACATTGTCCCGACTGTAACCCATTCTGGCCAATGATGTTACATAGAAACAGAAAGGAATTCCAGATATCTCAGGCACCATAAATATGGTATGCACTTTGTGTGTATTGTTCAGTCTTGCACATCTTTGGCCCCAATCAATCATAAAAAAACCTGTCAAAACATCCTTGAGCAAAAATACTGAAGTCCTACCTGCTCCACAGGCGCCCTAACCTGGTGAAGCATGCAGCTCAACCAACAGACCAAAAACTGCGTTCATCCACTGGGGATTGATTTTATCCAAAATACGGTCAAGTACAAGTTAAGATCTCAATCTGAATCGTGGCCTGTTAAGTGCTGTCAAGATTGTTTTGGGTCTCCAACTTTGGGTCTGTGTGTTTGCGTGGAGTCCATGTTATTTTGGTGGTTTGGCTCTAATGTCTACCAGATGACCATGCAGCGTATACCCTGGCTTAACAACCCAGAGGAGATTTTATGGCTTGGTAGCAATTTGTTGTCTTGTGAACCACAGGTTGACTCACAAATGGCTGCAAGTGTCCAAAATACTTTGCAAGAAAACCAGTGAAGGCTGGTTTCTGTGTTGTTGTGTTTTTGTTTTCATTCTTCACTCCTTAAAGCTGCTGTGGGTAGAATTGGAGCAAATATTATTAAAAAAAAGTTATTTTTATAAACCGGTCACTATATCCTGACAGTAGTGCATGAGACAGGTAATCTGGAAAAAATCATGTGCCTCTGTGTTCCTCTGGTGTCCTCCGGTGCGCCTAATGGCATCGGCATGATTTCACAGACCGGAGGAAAACAACCAATCAGAGCCGAGCTGGAGTCTGCCGTCCAGCTGCGGTCTATGAGCGGGCTGTCAATCACTCACGAACTCCGACCAAATGGTCAAACTAGGCAGTGCTGATCAAATATGAATCAATATTCTGTTACTATAATGCCTATTTCTCGCCTCAAATGTTTTCAGAAACATCTAGTAGTGTACTGTTTAGCTGTAAAATGACAAAGTTTGTGACCCAGCAGCCATGTTGAGAACAGTTGAGGAAATACCAAGCACTGCCAGCCAATAGGAACGCTCAATAGGAACGCTCTCTCTCTGAAATGACCTGTGATTGGCCACAGTCTCCCATCACGGGCCCGCCATTTCCACAAGTTTGAAATAGGTTGGTGGCCCCTCCCCTTCTGCTACATAGCAAAGATGGTGACCGTTGAGGATGAAAAGTGTCCAGCGTTCCACACTCAACATTTTGACTGTTTTCAGTACAACATCCGGGACTCAGTTTTGTCATACTTGTCAGTGTGAAGGCGTTTATGCTGTCAAAATAGCAAGTGTAAGTACGGAAGTACAAAAATGTAGTCACAGCATTAGTCTTGTCCCTCCAAATGACCCATTTTGTCCAAAGTTAAAAACGTTGTTTATGTTTCCTGCTGTGTCACTGAGTGTCTGCTCCTGCAGCATTGATCAGCATTAATCTGCTGGGCCTCACGTTAAGTAACTGCCTAAGTACGGCTCATAACTTCACAATAGGCAGCCAATAAGCCTCAAATTAGCAACCTTATATAACCCGTAATGCTTTTCCAATACAGGACTGTAGGGGAGATATATGTCACTATTATAAATGGCAGGTCTCAGTGCCGTAGCAATACAATCTTGAATGAACGTTATGGGAAACAAATACAGTATTTTTTACTACTCGAAAAGAGAAAGAAATTATCATTTTAGAGGGAACGAGAGGCGGCTCAAGCTGCGTACTCTCAGCAGTTTCCCAACAGCTCTTTGAAACTGGGCCCTTGTGTTTTTGTTTGTCCCAAGTGCATGTTATTGTTCCGTGTTTTTCTCACTTCTGGAATGATAACAGCGAAACGATAAGGATGTTCTCCAGTGAAGTTTTTTGGGAGACCACATACCGACAGAAAAACAAACGGTGGAGGAGAGGAGATGGACTCTTTGTTGCAGATGTGAGGAGGAGAGAGAAAGTGGAACCAGAGTCAAGAGTGTACTCGTGTGCTGTTCATCATGTGTTTGACATTGTTTATACTCTTGAAGTGGAATTTGTGAATGTGCTCTGAAAATTGAGATTTGTATTGATCAACAGATACGCAGTTGCCCGGTTACAAAAAAAAAAGAACTTAGGAAACTCTTCACTCAGCATCCGGAGTTCTGAATTACTGTTTGAGTTTCCAGTTATTTACTGGAGAGCAATGAATACAGCAGTACCCTCTGCTGGTCACAATCAGCATTGCTCAGTAAATTCTCTGCTTACAGGTTAATGTTTCAGATTTATCTGTAAATGGTGGAAGAAGTATTCAGATTATTTACTGAAGTAAAAGTACCATACTAATTATGTAATCTATCTGTCTGTCTGTTTGTCTGTCTGTCGATCTATCTATAGAAGTTAATATTCTAGGGCTGCAACTAATGATTGTTTTCATTATTGAATAATCTGTTGATTATTTTCTCAGTTAATCGATTAGTTGTTTGATCTATAAAATGTCAGAAAATGGTTAAAAATGTCGATCAGTGTTTCCCAAAGCCCAGGAAGACGTCCTCAAATGTCTTGTTTTGTCCACAACTCAAAGATATTCAGTTTACTGTCATAGAGGAGTAAAGAAACCAGAAAATATTCACATTTCAGTTTTTCTCAATTGCTTTTTTTTTGCATTTTTTTAAGCAGCCTTAACATTCCCTAAACTATAAGTGCAATAGTCACAACTGTTTTATGGGACATCACATCTCTATTGCATGTCTGCAAAAGGCAGTAACTCACCCAAAACACATTCATGCTTCAAAAGCTAGTTATTTTGTCAGTAAATTGGCCAATGCCACCAAAAATGAAAAGCTGTTTGTCATCGTGTGAGCCGGACTGGTCAAAATGTTTAGATGTTTTCTCATCACGGCACTCATCCCTGGAAATGTTTCTTACATATAAATCTCTGTTTTGTTCTACTTTGTGTTGACACTGACTGCTTACTGTACTATACAGGAATGTCAGTTTTGTCTAGCTGAAGGCTGTTATGTATCGCACTGAGCTTTTTAGATTAGATAGTTAAAAAAGTCAATACTGTAGGCTACAATACTGTATACAAAGAAACAGGATATGTCCATGTGTTTTTACAGTAACTGTATTTGTGTAGAAATGTGTTACATGTGCTGTAAAAAGAAAACTCCCCTTTGATCTTTCATGTAAAGTCATACAGTGAACAGACAATTTGCCTCAAAATATAAAACAATAAAGAAAAACAAATAATAAATTTATAAACCCTGTAAAAATGAAAAAAACCTGTGGTAGTTCAGTAAAAAAACAACTGATTGTACCTCCTCACAGTACATAACACCCTGTCATAGATATTTATGGAAAATACATGTATGTCTGACAGATTTTGATAATTGAATGGATAATTTTGCATTGGTTGGCTCCAACGATGAAAGAGTGTTTAGAAGTTGTGAAGAGGATGACAATTTCACTGAGAATCAACTCATCAGTTTTGATCAGCAAGACATGTGCAAGTGGTTGTTGTGCAAATTGAAGACAATTGTACTTACTTTTTGCACACATGTGCAAAAACTAGCGCAATTTGCTTGAATGAATGAGAAATTCTAATCTGCTATGAACAACAAACTTATTGTTCAGAGATTTGAATTTATTGTTTTGAAAAAAATAATTGTCATTCAAGAATTGAGCCAAAGCGAATGAGAAAAACTGTAAGAAGCTGGAATCGACTCAAACCAATTAATCAGCGGTTAATTAATAGTTAACAACTAATTGATTAATTGATTAATCTTTGCAGCTCTATACCATTCCTTAGTATCTGTGATGGTTGTATAAGGGTTCCTTTTACCAAATAGTGAGGGAAAAAAGTGCACCAGCATCATTATATTTTGTATTTAACTTCGCTTTTTCCCTGTAAGTGTATGTAATGTACGTATCTATTTACATCTTCTCTCTCCTCTTTTGTTAGTGGTCCAGAGGATGGACAATGTCACAGAGGGCATGCAGAATTATGGAGGCAAGATCAATGCTGTGGAGACAGATTTAAAGAAACTAGGTAAGTCTCATTAACATAAGATTAGATATCAAATATGGATTGTTTAATCTACTGTAGCTGTGAACAAAATTTTAAATATTGTGTACAAAGAGGCTTTTTGACTGACATTTTACCATATTTTCGTTTCTGTGTGTTACATTTCCAGATGATCAGGCAGGAGAGAAGTCAGGTAATGCCACGAGTGACATCAAGACTTTCAAGTCCGATCTGGAGGCGTTACAGAACCAGCTGAACGATATTGCCCTCAGGGCCACTAGAAACAGGGACGTGCTGGATGAGCTTCAGATCACAGGAGATGACATGCAGAACGGCCACGTCTCCCTGCAGAGTTTTATGCAGGGCAATGAGGCCTCGCTGCGCGGGGTCAACCGGACCTTGGCCTCCTACGGCGGCATGATTGACAACCTCCAGACAGACACTGCATGGCTTCAGTCAAAGATACAGGGCCAGGTCAAAGTGCAGAGCCAGACCCAGGTTAGTATCAGTTCACTAAACATCACCCAGTCCCAGCAGCGCAATCTGCTCAGCACGCTGCAGAAGACGGTGGAAGACGCAGGCCAGGCGGTGCAGAAACTGAAGAATGACTATCAAGGTCTGCAGCAGACATCCAGACAAACCCAGAGTGACACAGAGTGGCTGAAGGAAAAAGTCCAGAATCTCCAGGTTTTGGCGGCCAACAACTCAGCCCTGGCCCGTTCCAACGGAGAAGCTCTGGATGACTTGGGGGCTCAGCTCAGCACGCTAGCCAGCCAGATCCAGAACACCTCAGCTCTCAGTGAGGACCAAGGTCAGAGCCTGCATGAGCTGATGGACCACCAGAGAGACTACGACAACGCCACCTCAACTAAGTTTGACGAGATGGAATCACGGTTAGACAGACACGAGAACGACATGGACCGCGTGACTGGAAACGTGAGCTTCGCAACGCAGCTCCTGGGTGCCATCAGCACCGACCTGAACGGCCTGAGGTCCTGCGCTGAGACGGTGATGCGACACACAGACATGATAGCGGGGCTGAACGGTAGTGTGACGGAGGCCGCAGCAGACAGCAAAGAGCTGCGCGCACAGCAAGAAGAGATGGCGGCCAGGCTGGACAGTGAGGTCGCTGACCTCTCGGTTGTGATGGAGGAGATGAAGCTGGTGGACAGCAAGCACACGCAGCTCATCACCAACTTCACCATCCTGCAGGGTAAGAATAGAAGACGTACTTATTGGAAATGGTGAAAAATGTTTCGGTTCACAAGATGATTTTATTGGTTTGATTTAATTCTGTCATAAACAACATGCACATAACACACTTCTTCTACATTTACAAGTATTTCATCCTTCCATTTCCTTTAATAATAATATTTTACACCTGCACTGCTCCAAAATTTTTTCCACCTTAACCTATAAGTAGTTTTGTTGCTCATCCATCGTTTCACAATGTTAACCACGTGGCATTGTGCCTTTCTGCAAGCATGATACGAGGCTGATATGAAACGTATTTATGAAACATATTTTTGGTTCATAAACGTCAACATTCAATGTATCCCGTGGTTTGCAAAAACGTACAATGCCACCATTGCCGCCGCCCTGTATAGATCTATAAGAACCACATATATTCATTTTGACTAGGACCAGGATTACACCTCTGTCCGCTCTAGTACACTATACATACTATTTACCACTTTATTGCTGACTGCACATATGTACAGATTACATTTACTTATTGCACATTCTACATTTATTTATTGACGGACTGCCCACACTATGTTCACCCATTCACTCTGTATGTTTTATATCTCTATTATTGTTTTTATAATTTGTGTATACCTTTACCTCGCCTGTGTTTCACTCTGTTTGCTGATGTTGCTGCTTTGACACCTGAATTTCCCTCCGGGGATTAATAAAGGTTCATCTTATCTTATCTTAGTACACTATATTATCAGCAAAATAATAGTTACCTAAAAATACCAAAGTACAATAAATAAATGTTTTCTTTGTGAAACATGTGAAGACCTCAGTACATTCTGACACACTCACCTGCTCTTATTATGTTTCAGGTCCACCAGGTCCAAAGGGCCCCAGGGGTGATAAGGGTCCTCAGGGGCCAGTGGGCCAAGCAGGACAAAAGGGTGAAAAAGGAGACAAAGGGATGCCAGGGGTGGGGGGACTTAAAGGAGAGAAAGGTGCTGCTGGACTACCAGGGTTGACAGGTCTAAAGGGTTCAGCTGGGGCTCGGGGTCTTCCGGGGGCTAAAGGGTCCAGAGGGTCTGGAGGTCGACCTGGAAGCTCTGGTGAAAAAGGTGACCCTGGAGCTCAGGGGATTTCTGGTAGGGATGGAATGTCGGGGTTGCCAGGACCACAAGGGCCACAGGGGCCCAGAGGAGCAGCAGGACCTGCAGGAATCGAGGGTCCACGTGGGCCCGTTGGACCCATCGGCCCTCCCGGTCCTCCAGGGCTACCAGGGATACCTGCGCATGCACCTCCACTTTCAAAACCTCCTCAGCCCACTCGGCCTGCTCAGCCCGCTAAGGTCCCTGAAACCCCCAAACCACCTCCACCCCCCAATGCACCTCCGCCCCCGAAAGTACCTCCATCCCCCAAAGCACCTCAACCTTCCAAACCAGCAGAGGAACCACAAGGCTCCGTGTCCCAGCAGATCCAGCCCCCTGCCACCACTGCTCCAGCACCTGGTGAGTTGGGTAGAAAATAGATATATGGCCCATTATTCTGATACAACATCTGACATGGGATTTCACTTGTACAGTATATTGTAATATTCTGTAAATGATTGATTGCAGGTTGCCCACCTGAGTTCAGGAGGTTTGGAGACAGCTGCTATTACTTCTCCTCCGGTTCTCAGCGGCTCAACTTTGACGAGTCCAAACAGTTTTGCGCTAACGTGTCATCTCTAATGCTCATTATTAACGACAATGAGGAACAGGTAAATGAAAATTACACCCCATAGTTACTTTAATACATTCACCGACTTTAAAGAATGAAATAAACTTTATCTTAAAATCACAAACAGTTTTTTTTTCTGAATTAAAATATCTTTTGCTCTTCTATCCATAGACTTTTGTGAGAAATGCAATTGCAGGAAAAGGCTATTTCTGGCTGGGCCTTACTGACAAGGCGGAGGAAAATGTCTGGAGATGGGTGGATGGAACCTTACCTGCATTCAAGTGAGTAAACCTGCAAAATTGTTTTTACCAAAAAATGTGTATATGTTATTAAGCAAATAGAATTCACATGTTTTCAAGATTTTCTGACTTGACTCCTGGCTTCATTCTGTTCCAAAACAACAGGCCTGATGATATATATATATATATGTATATATATATATATATATATAAATATATATATATATATATATATATACATATATATATATATATATGTATGATGCTTCAACTTTAAAGGGGAACAACAGAGATTTTTGACTGCAACTTTCTCATGTACGCGCATATTGCGAGGACACGTCTGGAAACCACAAGGTGGCAGCGTCATCATGGTAAACAGTAACTACCTGTCAGTGGGGACAACTTTTGCAATATAAATAAACATGCTGTCACTTTCTGAATCTATTTTACGTTAACAATAAACACTTATAAGACAGAGAAACTGGGTCATGCCTTTCTGACTTCCTTCGTCTTCCAGTAGTTATAGTTTATGCAAGTGCAAGTGCCACTTGAACGGGGAGATCAATGACAGGATTTGGGCAGTAGCTAGCTTGTAAGCATGGTCACTAGTCACGGGATGACCGTCACAACCTGCGCTATAATCCTGTCATGCATGTCTCCGTTCCAATGGACAGCACTTGCATGAACTATAACTACTGGAAGGCGAAAGAAGTCAGAAAGGTATGACAAAATGTCCCTGTCTTATTAGTGTTTATTGTAAACATAAACTAGATTCAGAAAGTGTCAGCATGTTTTATTTATATTGCAAATGTTGTTGAAATTCTATACTCCATTTAAATCACCGTTGACAGGTAGTTACTGTTTACCGTGACGACGCTGCCACCTTGTGGTTTCCCGGCACGCCCTCACAATATGCGCATACATGAGCAAGTTGCAGTATTTTTTTCCATTATGTTATATAGCCTCCAGAATAATGTCAGTTTTTTAAAAATGACCGTTGTACCCCTTTAATGCATATTGTTCATGTTATTGCTATCAGGAAGTGGAAGCCTGGCCAGCCTGATAACTGGACCCACGGCCACGAGGACGGCGAGGACTGTGCCGGCCTCATCCATAATGCCAACTGGAACGATTTCTACTGCTCTGACCGCATCGGCTTCATCTGTGAACGTGCCTCTGACTGTTAGTACCCTCTCTACATCACACCTTTCTGAATTTTAAAATCTCCTATTTGTGTGTGCGTGTACGTGGATATGTGTTTTAAAGCATACAGCTGGCAATATTAAATTTTTTTCATACTGGCAAAAAAATCCCATGTCAAGACCACAACCAACAGTGTGTTAGTTAGAATTTCCTACTCAGTACTCTGTGGTACTCAGTCCCAAGTCTACTCATTCCTACTCAAGATGTAAATCTTTAAAAACAAGTCACTGATATATAATACCCTGAAACCAGCTGAGCACTTTAAGCGAATGTTACTGAAACAGGAGTAGTGTAGTAGACGGGTGCAGTGGTTCTCAAACTTTTTTCAATAATGTACCCCCTTTTAAAAAAAAAAAATTTCAGCCAAGTACCCCCTAACCAGCACAAAACATTTTTGGCAGAAAAAAACCCCAAAATGCAGTTGACAGTTTACGGCAGTAATGATTGCATTGAAAATAGGAATATTTAACATAAAATATGGTTTATCAAACTTACAGTCACATTTTTATTGAACATATTACAGTGAAATTATTTTAGGAATTATGCATGACTGATATTCTTTAAATTTGAAATTAACTTTTTTTTTTTTTAAATCTCACGTACCCCCTGCAGTACTCCAAAGTACACACCTAGGGGTACTAGAACCTCCATTTGAGAAACACTGCTCTAGTGCAGTGGTTCCCAACCTGGGGGTCCTGACCCCCACAAGGGGTCACCAAAGCTTCACGTGGGGTTGCGAGGCCTTCATGATTTTAAAAATAAGCAGTTGGCCTATATCTCAGCATTTTATTCATTTCTGTGAACAAAACTAAATGAAATTGATATTTTTAAAGTTTGGAGTATTATTTAAGATATAAACAGGATAAGGGCACGATGAAGACCTGAACACAAGCTATAGTCACAGAGTCTTCCCTCTCTGCTTTGTCCTGCATTAGAATAGTACACAGTTAATACAACCAAAGAGCTAATAGAACAATGGCCAAGCGTCAGGGAAAGGTAAACACTGAATGTGTCAAAAAAGAAGACTGTGAAGTATGTATGATTGTTAAAAATTATTAAAAAGAAACATAAAACAGACAGAGAAACTCATCGCAGATGCAATATTCACAGGAAATTGTCTGCTCAAACTTCATCCTAATTTATTGTTTTACACAAACTTCCTACTCTATTGCGTTCACTTTCTGGGTTAATTAACAGTTTATCCGTTGTTCTGTACTGGTATTGTTATGCATTGAATATAATATTAAATATCCATAAAACATGTCACTTAGTCAGGGGTCGTCAGTTTACTCAATGATAGAAAATGTCCCTTAAAAAAAAGGTTGAGAAACACTGTTCTAGTAAGTGCTGGTATATACGATCACCAGGATGGTGTAAACGGGATTGACTCTAAATAAACAACAGAGCCCACTGACAAAACAATGTCAGCTAAAGGTCTGGAGCTTTTGACCATATCGCATGGTCCTCATCAGGAGAGTTTACTCAGTTGCCCTGGAAAAGTAGATGTTGAAGCTTTCCATGATTCGGAGCACCTCTCGGCCCAGTGTGTGTCTGCATCATTCTATGGTGCAACATTTCTATCTGTGTGCCATTTTTTCATCATTATAAGTGTTATTGCTGTTGCTGAACACAAATCATAACACTGTTAAATGTACCTTATGTGTTTTATATTTGTTGTTCTCTTCACAGTGGAAGTTCCGGTTTTATAGCATCCATCTAAGACAGTGTGAGCTGTCTCTGCGAGGAAGGTGAAGAGGCTGACGTTGAGGATGATGAAGGACTTGAGGAGGAGCTCTAGATGACTAGAGGACTCTGATGATGCCAGCTCAGTCAATTATCACTGAGACTTGGACTGGTCTTTGTCTTAAAGGCACTTTACAACACAGCGTGGTGCAGAAGACAGAGCATGCACAGACCCGGCCCACTATCGTATTGATTTAGTGTTTGTACTGAAGGAAACGTGAGAATGTAGGGATTTGTTCAGGCTATACGAAGTCAGCCGCTGTTGTACAGGTGTATCTGTAAATAATAGTTCACAAAAGATACATTGTTGGTTGGGATTGAGTTTCATATTGTTTTATTTTTTGGCTTCCTTCTCAAAACAAAAAATCTATATCAGAGCATTATGTTGTTAATAAAGTGGAACTATTTTTATACTGTCAAATACTTCACAGATTCAGAACTGGGATTAGAAATAAGCTCCCACTCAGCATCAGAGGACTACAGATAATAAATAGAAATAAAGTTTTGTAAATGTCACCTTTCTACAAATTGAAATATCAATATTTTTTTTGAGAATAGATGCTCAGTGTGAGCACTGCTGCTGTTTCATGAAGGGCAGTATTTCTTAGACTTTAGTTTTATACAGAACGAGGCACACATTAACAATATGTAAAAAAAAATTGTAATGTAGCCATCATATGATGATTTATTCATTATGCCAAATACAATATGTGAAATATGTTACATGTTTATAATTTGCATAATCAGTTGTTATTGTTGTATGATTGACATTTTCCAATTCATATAATGCTTCAGGACTGAGTAGCAGTTTGTAATCTGGCTCAAGGCTCATTATGCCTCAATGAAATGACCAAGTTCCTATCGATCACAATAAAATGGGAAAGAAACTGTGTGTGGAGTCAGTGCTTTTCGTCCTATGAAATATTATAACAAATGTATTTAGATGATTTGTTTGATAAACTAAAAAACTAAAGAAGAAAGGAAATTCCTAATTGATACATTACTAAAGTGGTAGGGGAATTACATGTCACAACAAGATTAAAAATGGCTGTACAATTTCCATATAATAAAAAAAAAAAAACTTTAAATACTCAGCTTAGTGTGTGGATTTGTCCAAAGAAATTAATTTGAATCTTTTGTGCTTTAGCTACTGTATGCTGTGATCTAAATCACCTAATTATGTCTGTTAATCTCTTCAAAATGTCAGTGAAAAATCAAGAATATGAAGTGTATTAATCTTTATTTGTATAAAAGGCACAGCCATGACCAAGGTCAGTAAATAAGCCAATTATATTCTTATAGGGGATGTATTTTGTGAAGACTTTAGACAAATTTAGTGTGAAAACTATTTAGTGTAGCCATTTTGTAAGAAGAGTCAATAATGTAATCGCAGATAAATGAAAAATGTATATGTGCAATGTGCGAATGTAAATGGTATTTGGCTAATATAATTAAATTTACAATATTAAATCTTTAGACTTGTGAATGTTATGGAATAGCAGTACATTATGGTAAATACAGTACAGTAATATAATCAATAGTAAATCTAGCAGCATTTCTGCCAACATTTTGTAAATCTGAATTGTCTTTTTTGGCAAAGGAATCTGACTCTGGTTTTATAATGCTGTATACTTTCACACTGTTCAAAGAACAATTTATAGGGAGATAGAAACAGACAGCTGAAAACAACGACAAGCTGAACAAAGATAGGTAAAAAAATAAACAGAACTATTACACAAGTAGGTGAATAACTAGGTGTGCAACAATGACCAACAACATACAAATAATGCAAAGAAATAAATATGCAATGGATGTACACATGAAGTGTGTTTATATACAGTATGTACAGTGCGCAGGATTTATGTTAGAACAAACCAAAAATAAATGTACAGTACAATTCCTTCTGTGTGAGCATTTCAAAGGTGAACCGCTCTGGAATATTTTCTTTTTTTCTAAATATGTTTTATTGATTTTCAAAGATTTTATCCCACAAAAATAACAGATACAAAACATGTATAAGTCAAACAAAATCGATATCATTCATCAGATCTGTTTACAAAGTTAAGTCCAAATTTCCTTCCCTTATCCCCCTCCCTACCAACCCACCCACCCATAGGATCACAGGTTACAGAATACATTTAGGTGCATGAAGGAAAGATATAGAATATTTTTAATTTAATT
Organism: Sebastes umbrosus; assembly: GCF_015220745.1. Taxonomy (NCBI): domain Eukaryota; kingdom Metazoa; phylum Chordata; class Actinopteri; order Perciformes; family Sebastidae; genus Sebastes; species Sebastes umbrosus. The sequence goes on along the minus strand of NC_051280.1, from coordinate 12,095,002 downwards.
ATTTTTTTTATAAATCAGTGACTTATTAACCCTGGTTATAAATAAAATGCTGTGACTATTAAATTATTTACTGATTGGTAACAAATTATTCTATCTAGTCTATTTTATCTGTAGTTTTATCTACATCATACCAGGTGGAACAGATTTGCTCACACATAAATTAAATGTGAAAAATAAAATAATAAACTGACATGAAGAGTACATTTAAGTTAAAAAGAACAAACGCAGAGTCAACGCGATGAGATAACGTCACATGATCACCATCACCTGACGATGACATGCTATTTTTTAGGGGCAATTTGTAGCTTATGGTTGATTTTCTCTGGTGTACAGACGCGTTAACAGCTCTGTGAGCGTGTTTTTATTATCTTATTATCATAGTTGATGACAGCAGTTGATTCAACACGCGACTGTCTGCTAGTGATGTGTCGGTCAGAACGAGCCGGTTCATTGAGCCGGCTCTTTTAAGTGAACGATAAGAGCCGGCTCCCGTCCGAGAGACGTTTTTTTTCTTCTTTTTTTCAATTAATTCAAGGCGGAATGATAGGATGATCCTCTCCGCGCCACGGCCATCCATGCACTGATTGGACGAATGCTATACGGTTTAGTATGATTATATTGAATAATTTAAAGGGACTATTTGTAACTTTCAGAAATGCTTCTTAACAGCGACACCTGTGGCCGTGAAATCAACGAAAGTCAGCGTCGGGCTCACGCTTGCTCACTCTAAATATACCTGAACGAGCATCGCTCAAAACAGTGAGGCGACACACGTCAGCTAAAACCACCATATCACTCTATATTTCAGCGGCTTGGCAGTAATGTTAGCTGACCAGACGAAGGTCTCTGTGTTGGCTTTTCCTGCCTAAGTGCAGGCTGAAGCAGCGGGGCTCTGCAGCGTGTCTCCCTGCTCTCTCCGCCCGCAGCCGGAGAGAGCAGAGGAGACACCGACACCCGGTCGGTAACGAGAGGGTAACGTAACTCTCTGAAGAGCTCCGTCACTTCACAAGACACGGGAAACCTCTGTTGGTCTGGAGGAGCTGCAGCATTTATTTCTGCACAAACGTCCCCTGTGCATTCATTAGCTAAACTAACTCTTCTGCAGTGTGTAGTGAGCGCGCGTTCACGTCTAGAGGTGGAGCGAGACAGCAAGGACGCGCGCGCATTCTGAGTGAAGGAGAGCAGGCAGCGGAGACGAGGCTCCAGCCACACGCGAGCACGCATTTGCGAGCGCGCATTTGCGAACGCGCATGTGTGGCGACCTGCTACATTTATACGCTTAAAAAGTTACAAATAGTCCCTTTAAGTGATATATGTGCACACATACTAATCATCATCAAAAAAATCACTAAATTTGGCTGAACTATAAAAGGCAGAAGTGGTAAAACAAAAAGCCGTTTGGGAGCCGAAAGAGCCGGCTCTTCTTTGGTGAGCTGAGCCAAATGATCTGACTCACTAAAAAGAGCCGTAACTCCCATCACTAGTTGTCTGCTTGATTTACCCAGAATGCCTCGCTTGTTGCCGTCTGCTGAAGCAGTGACTGTGTAGAATCACATCAACCAGCTGAAGCTGACACATTCATGAAGTTTGTCGATACTATGCGTGTTTATTGTATGAAATAAGATAGAAAGAGGGGGAAGAAAAGAAAATACCGGGGGGGAATCTGTTGTCAAGACACCAGCAATGCCTCTCTTCACGACCAACCCTTTTGACCAAGATGTTGGTGAGTACTCAGCAGCTAGCAGGCTAGGAGCTAACTTTAGCTGTGATTATACAGCTTTGTTGTTTGTGTTCCTCAGCTGCCTGTAGCTTCAGTATCACCCTGGAGACCTGCAGTACTGGAGCCAAATGACTGCCTCTTAGTGTATAATGTGGGCTGTATAAATTGACAAGCAACAGTTTATGTTATTAGATGTGTTTTGTTTGTTGTGATTCGCTCTGTTAGCTAACTAGCTTGCACCCTTATTATGAAGAGATTTAGCTAGCTCTCAGCTAGCAGCAACTGACATTTAGTTACTTGTAAAATATATTCTTTTAAGTCGTATTATTTGTAAAGTAGATTTTGTTTTTAGTCAGGTTAACTGTTGATAGACGTCGGACAGAGATGTTTTCATGAGATGATTTAAGTTAGCTAGCCATCATGCCTCATCATCACTTCAATGTGTCCCATCCCACCAATATAGATGAGCCTGAAATCTCTCTGTTGATGCAAGTGAAAGAGGAAGCTGTGGTGGTGTGTGTGAAACCTGCTATTTGTAATCAATTAAATTGTCTGTGTAATAATAATAATAATATTTATAAAGCACTTTTCAATTAAAAAAACCCCTAAACTTTATTATATTGTCATATACATACATGCAATTTGACCTCTACATTTAACCCATCCTTAGGAGCAGTGATAACAAGTTACAAAGTGCTTAAGACATAACATAAAATATAATTGATTTAGTAACAATAACAAGCAAGGTATGAATAACTAAAATATAGCTAGCCATCTGCCTCATCATCACTTCCAATGTGTCCCATCGTGTGTTGTTGGCTCACCAATATAGATGAGCCTGAAATCTCACTGTTGATGATGTCAGTGAAAGAGGAAGCTGTGGTGGTGTGTGTGAAACCATAAAGTCACAATGCGTTTCCTTTTCTCTCTTTGTTCTGTGTGGAGTGGTTAACCACTTCATTAGCATGTAACGGTATACAGTCAGTGTGCTGCTGCAAGAGAGGGGGGAAACTAATTATACAGGATACCATATAAAACAGTCCATGTGCAAAACTATAGCCCTCAAATCCAGCAGTAAATGCTAATTTGGTAAAGCTTATAATGGGTGTTTTGGACTGTCAGGTGTTATTTCAGCTTGAGTGGTTGTTTTCAGGCTGTTTGTGTATAAATGTGCTTTTAATATCTCTGTGTTGGTGAATATCTACTTGTAATTAGGGATTAGGGATGTAAATAAAATACTTTATTATGGTATTTGTAATCAATTACAATGTCTGTATAATAATAATAATAATAATAATATTTATATAGCTTTTCAATAAAAAAACAACCTAAACTTTATTATATTTGTCATACACATACAGGTACATGCATGAAATTTGACCTCTTCATTTAACCCATCCTTAGGAGCAGTAATAACAAATTACAAAGTGCTTAAGACATAAAAAAACAAACAAGAGAAATCAACAGATAAATAATAAATAAAAATAGATTGATATAGTAACAATAACAAGCAAGGTATGAATAACTAAAACGCCGTAAAAACAATTGAAGTAAAACGGAAGAATAACCGATTCAAGAGAAAACAATTCGGAAAAAGTGCGTTTTTAAGAGAGATTTGAAAGAAGAAACGGAGCTGGACTGCCTGATCTCCTCTGGCAGGTCGTTCCAGAGTCGTGGGTCCAAAGGTTCAGTCTCATCTGGTTTATAGCTTTGAGCTAGGAATTACCAACAGACCTCTGTCAGAGGATCTCAGGCTGCATTCGGGATCATAAGTCAGTGATATGATCAGGGGCCAACCTCAAATGTGCTATAAAAGTAAGTTAAACCTGCAGTAGCCAGAATGTTTTTGGCATCATTGAGGAAAAATTCCACAATAACCTTTCAGCATATTGTAATTCAAGTGTTCTGAGAGAAAACTAGACTTCTGCACCTCCTCATGGCTCTGTTTTCAGGCTTTAGAAAATCTAGCCCATGACTGGAGACTTTGGCCAATCACAGGTCATTTCAGAGCGAGAGCGGTCCTATTGGTTATTCAACGGAGGCAGCTGTCAATCACTCGCAAACTCCAATCAAACAGTCAAACTAGGCAGCGCTGATCAAATATGAATCAGTATTCTGTTACTGTAATGCCTATTTCTCACTTCAAATGTTTTCAGAATCATCTTGTAGTGTACTGTTTAGCTGTAAAATGAGAAAGTTTGTGACCCGGCAGCCATGTGGAGATCAGTTGAAGAAATACCAAGCACCGCCCACCTGCTAGAGCAATTACAAAAGCAGCTAAACACATGAGCCACATGGCTGGATACAACAGTATGTGTCCTCTTTATAAGAAGTCTTACTTTCACCACTTTTATTAGTGATCTTTTAATGGAAACATGAGGTAACCTACAAGACACGTTAAGTACACAATTATGTGATTTGGCACGAGGATGATGATGACATATTTAAAAAAACGGAAAAGTGCAATGGCAAAGAGAAACTTCCACCACCACTGAATTAAATACATTAATCGGTATATTTTCTTAAAAAGGAAAGCTACAAAGCATAAATGTCACGATTACAAAAGCAGCTAAACACATGGGTCATATGGCTGGAGACAGCAGTATGTGTCAGCTTTATAAGAGGTCTTGCTTTCACCACTTTTATTAGTGAATTTTTATGGAAAAATTAGGGAACTTACAAGTCAAGTACATAATTATGAAATTTGGCACAAGGATGATGAGGACATTTAAAAAAACGGAAAAGTGCAATGGCAAAATGGAACTCTCTCCACCACTGAATGCCAACAGTCTCAACACAAACCAAACATGATGATCTTCAGATTGGCATTTACTGCAGAGCTGTTGTATTGTTAGGGGCTTCTGTTATTTTGTCTGTATCCCTCTAATGTTTATGCTCCTTGTAGGGTTAACAAAAAAGGAGACGATCTCACACACACACACACACACACACACACAGCTTGCAACTACAATTTGTGTTTCAAGAAGCCTTATTATGTTCTGAACATAGGAGGATTCTCACCTCTCCTCTCTGCCTCTAAATAGAATAAGTCATGAAAGGTGCCTTTGCAATCTTTAACTTTTGTGCTTACGTCGGTTGTTGTGCTTCTTCCCTGCAGAGAAAGCAACCAGTGAGATGAACACAGCCGAGGACTGGGGCCTCATTCTGGACATATGTGATAAGATAGGGCAGTCACGCACCGGGTAGGTTAACTGTCTTCATACTAAACCTGACACACATTTATCAGGCATTGCATGAAATTTCCTTCAATGGTTTTTCAATCGTAAAACACACGGTTCCCAGGGTTGGAGATAGAACCCAGGGACACCAATTTAAAATAAATACTTATATAGTGACTTATTTACTTGAAGTTACTGTGAGGAACTTTTAACTGATTATGAAACAGTCTTAATTTAATACTGATGCATCAATATGACCTAGATACTGTAAGTAAACAAGACCATCAGCCAGAAGATTAGCTATTTCTAGTTATTCTTCATGCCCGTCATCGGGTTTTCTAAAGGGACTCTGGCGCTCAGAAACACTACCGCTTTTGTCCACAGGGACCGCCAAAATCAACACTGAAAGTTCCTCGTAGTAACTTTAACATAGCTGGATTGTTCTTTGGTCCTTGCCAAGCAGTTCATCTGATTTCTACCGTTCTTTTGCAGGCCTAAAGAATGTCTCCGCTCTATAATGAGAAGAGTGAACCATAAGGATCCTCATGTGGCCATGCAGGCACTGACAGTAAGCAGATTGTAAACAAACCTTGTTTGATGTAGACCTTTTCAAACCTGACAACATAAACCTTCTAAATGGGCCCCTTTGTATTTCCTGTTGCAATATTTGTTAATGCAGTAGCTGACAGGAGGTAAACTTGTACCAACGTTGTTGCCCTAGCAACAGAATGCCATTGAAAAGGTCTGTAAGTGTAATTGTTCGATCCATGGAGGCACAACATAGGCTGTATCCGAAAATCACTCACTACTTACCTTTCACAATAAAAGCCCTAGACATACACGCTGCATCACTGCCTACCAAGGATAACTTAAATTAACTCAGAGCATTTTGCCAGGAGACAACTCAACAAAATAGCTTACATATGTATTCCTCACACACAAAAATACATGTCAGTATTTATTATGGCATTAGGCAAGTTTTAATTGTGCGACAGCAGTGACGTAATTAACAGTGCAGAGAAAATGATCTGAGTAGTGTCCGAAAGTGTTTTTTTCATTTTGCAGATGAGCTCACTATATACAACTCCCTGCATAGTGAGTAGGTAGTAGTGAATGAGTGAATGATTTCGGACACAGCCATAGTCTTCTTGTCATACCCTTAATTAACCTTTCACTGAGATGGGAGCTAGTTGAGTAACCGACTTTATTCTATGTGTTATCCTAATATGTGCTACATGTTTGTCACATGTTGCTATGGATTTAATAGTGAGTTAATATAGTGAGTCATTTAATAGTTAATAGTCTGATGAACTGTTTGTACCAATGTCCTCACAGCTCCTTGGTGCTTGTGTGTCAAACTGTGGGAAGATATTCCACTTGGAGGTGTGCTCCAGAGAGTTTGCCAGTGAAGTCAGTAACGTCTTAAACAAGGTGTGTGATGTCATTTTTACTTTCAGTGGGTTGTCCACATAAATTATATTTGATTACTTATAATGAGGTCATGCTACATCCAGTTCCTTGTTCTAATGATGTGCCTTTTTTATGATGTGTCCCTAGGGCCACCCCAAAGTGTGTGAGAAGCTGAAAGCCCTGATGGTGGAGTGGGCAGAGGACTTTCGCAACGATCCCCAACTCAGTCTGATCTCAGCTATGATCAAGAATCTACGCGAGCAGGGTGTTACTTTCCCAGCTGTTGGCTCCCAGGTAGGTGTGTAGTGTGGAATTGCATTAGCATACTCTGTGTGAAAGGTTCATTTTTAAATTGCTGTATTTAGGGATGTCCTTGTGGACTAGTGGTGAGTCAGACCCATACCATACAACTGTAATGTCCCCATTTCAATTCCTGCCCAGAACTTTTGTTGCATGTCGCACTAGGGCTGCTCGATTATGGCAAAATTCATAATCATGATTATTTTGGTCAGTAAAATACGATTACTCATCGACTTGAGTAAACTTGGAAACGCATTTAGAAAGAAAATTCGGTACATTTTAATGTTAAATGCATCAAGGTGCACAATTAAGAGGATAGATCTATGAAGAACTTTGTTCTCCAGTAAACAATTTAATCATAAACACATTGGTTGTATGGATATGAATGGTGATGACACAAAAAAGTCACACCCACAAAGCATGGTAAACGAGAGGGGGTTTCGTGTTTCAAGACGGTGGGTTGCCAACATCGCCGCAGACCTTTGACGTACTGAGGACAGTCCGCCCTGATTGACAGTCACGTCGGGAGAAGGAGGCCCCGCCCCTCCCTGCAGGGAGGAAGGGCACAGCAAGCACAAAGTCCACGGCCCTAGGAAGCGGCGAGGTCTGGGCGAGGGGTGCTGTAAAGCTCAGGGCCGGAGGCGTGAGCCACCTTCACCCCGGGCCTTTACAAACCGACCTAGAGTCGGTCGAGGCGCACCACCACAGAGAAAATGTGGCCGTCCTTGACCCACCGGGCAGGGCGAAAGCGCACCGCTGTAAAGGAAAGGGGTGCGCTGGAACTATAATACAAGACAAAACAAGAGCATTATCGCGAAATGGAATGCGGCACAATAATCGTTTTCTCTTGACTATCTTGTTTTTTCATAATTGTTGGAAGACAAAATCATAATTGAAAATAAAATTGGATTAATTGCTCAGCCATGTGCAGTACCCCTCCCTTGCTTCCAATATTTCATTACCTAATAAATGCAAAATGGCCAAAAAATTATTAAACAAAAAGTGATTTATTTGATTGGAGAATTTGTGATTGTTTTGCTTAAACATTGAGACTCATCCTTTTTAATCATCTAGTTGTTGATTCACATGAGCATGCGATTATCAATTTTTTTCACAGGCTGCAGAGCAAGCAAAAGCAAGCCCTGCTTTAGTGGCAAAGGATCCCTCCACCTCATCAAACAAAAAGAAGAAGAAGACTTGGCCAAAGGTAAGGAGGCTTCCAGCTGATAATCAGACAATTAGAATGTCTTTGCACACTGAAATGCTTATTTAAGTTTTTCAATACTCAGTCGTCAATGTAGAAATGTATTTGAAAGAGGCGTTGTCCTTAAAACATGCACACTATCACCTTTAATTTTTTATTTGCATTCCATAAATCACATTTGCATTAATCCATTTACATCGGATTAATGCTTTGCAGATGTTCAGCAATATTTAAGGACTTTTCAAGGGCAAACATGATTTTACATATCTGTCTTTTTTGTGTGCAGCTATTGAGCTGTCACTGAAGGAGCAACGTCAGCAGCCGCAGACCTCCCTGTCGGGCCTTTACCCAAACACCTCCGGCCTGCTCTCCTCACACAAGTCCGACGGCAGGAAAGTCCGCGCCATCTACGACTTTGAGGCCGCCGAGGACAACGAGCTCACCTTCAAGTCGGGAGAAATCATCACTATCCTGGACGATAGGTGAGTTTTCACACAGACACAAATTAAGCAGGTGAAAGCCGTATGCAAGGATTTGTCACATGACTGAGAGGATTGACGGCTTGGTGGTATTTTCTTAGTTTGGTAAAGATAGCCTGATGTTTTAACCCTTTTAACTACATTGGTATTGTTGCTTATTGTGATGTCATTTGTTGGAGTATCTTCAAATGCTTCAAATCCCTAAAATCTGTGCAACCTAAACTAAAAGGTTATGTAAGTCAATAAACCATAATAATTGATAAAAGGTATTGAAATTGTGTCATACATTTTTAAAATAATACAAAAATCTGACAAGTTTTTCATAAAATGTAACTAAATACACACAAAAAACATATTGATCTGAAAGATTTCTAAATGTAGAAGCATGAACAAAATATCTTCTTAACGCTTCATTGTCTGACATGAAAGACAGAAGCCTCATCTTTCTGCTGCAAAAACAGTGAATGCTCTAGCTATCATGGTTTTTATTTTACATCGATTTAAACAGGATCTTGTCCCAGGAGGTCCATCTTTAAAGGGTTAAAGAAGCTTGAAACCGTGCATCGTTTACTAAATCGTGAAATAATCTGCTAATCAAATCTGTTTTTTTGTTCTCTAATATGAGATCTTAATGCAGCCCAGAGAAGACAACAGTTTAAATCTGCTAAAAGACTAAGCATACCCCGTGCACAGCGGTCATTTAAATCTGTTGTTTGATCATGTCTGAGGGTTTTCATTTTTTATTGCAGTGACCCTAACTGGTGGAAGGGGGAAACATACCAGGGAGTGGGGTTGTTCCCCTCTAACTTTGTCACAGCTGACCTCACTGCAGAGCCTGAGATGAGTGAGTACACACGCACAAAACACACCCTTTATCCACTTATGTCATCTCTAGTTCTTTGATAGGCCATTTAGTCCATTAGCAATATTACTTTATTGATCCTAGAGTGGGAAATACTTTATCACTGGCACTCGGCTGGTCAAACAACACAAAGAAACACAGTACAATCAAGACTCTGGACAGAAAGTGATCAGTGAGTTTTCACAGCAACACTGCCTGTACATTTCCTCTTCTTAGAGAGAGCTTTATTCGACTCTTTCTATTTCTGATACTGACACAACAGCTTTCACTGTCTGCCGTATTGATACAGAATCTTTTTTTTTTCAGTAATTGCTGAACTGTTAACATTCATTACGCTGCTTTTATGTTCTTGGCACTGACTTGTAGTACGGCTCATGCCCTTTTTAAATCACCATGCATTAACATCCCCTTCACTGCTGCAAAAATGGATTCTATTGTGTGTGTAGCCACAAAACTGTTTATCGTCTGGCGTCCCTTTCTGCAAAGCAAAACCTTTATGTAGCGTCCTGTCAGATGTAGTTTATGCCACAGGATATTTGAGCTCCATATTTCAGTCGTAAAGCTCATTGCTGTTTCTAAATGTTTTGAAAGGAATTTGTGTACTTGCTGGTTCACACAAGTGTGAACAGTTTAATGTAGGTTTGGCACATATATAATTTAGGGCTGTCAAAGTTAACGCGGTATTATCGCGTTAACGCGAATTTGTTTGAACAACCCTATGCTTTTAACGCATTAACGCAACTTGTGATTTCTAAGGTGTAGTGGGCTCTGTTTAAAGCTACAGTTAAGATACTGGCATCGTATGACACTAAGAAACCTAAAGAATCCATTGGTACCAACCATGTCATACTAGCTTGTCGAGATGGAGGCTAAATAACGTTCCAAACTTGCGCTAAATTTTGGCGAGGAAAAACTGGCAAGGTCATTTTCAAAGGGCTCCCTTGACCTCTGACCTCAAGATATGTAAATGAAAATGGGTTTTATGGGTACCCACGAGTCTCCCCTTTACAGACCTGCCCACTTTATGATAATCACATGCAGTTTGGGGCAAGTCATAGTCAAGTCAGCACACTGACACACTGACAGCTGTTGTTGCCTGTTAGGCTTGAGTTTGCCATGTTATGATATGAGCATATTTTTTATTATAAATGCAGTACCTGTGAGGGTTTCTGGAAAATATTTGTCATTATTTTGTGTTGTTAATTGATTTCTAATCATAAATATATACATACATTTGCATAAAGAAGCATATTTGCCCACTCCCATGTTGATAAGGTGTTCACATAGCAACTCTAAGACGGGACACTTCCTCAATGCCAATGGCATTTTACACTTCCTGAATTAGCCTAGCGGCTTGCAGACTTTTCCTTACTCATAGCTCTTCTAATATTACTTGGTTTAAGTCACTGCATCTCTTGACAGAACAACACTGCACAGATGCCGTGTTTTTTTTGTCAGAGCATTTGATTTATTGATAGCTGTCGGGATTTAAAGAGAATTTCAGCAAATATAACAAAAGTGTTTTTGAAGCAGATTACCTACACCTGTTTTAACATGTTAATAAATTGTTAAAATCCCACAGAAAGGGGTCAGTCATCTAGCTTAATCGATCATGATCGGTCATCAGCTTTGCTTTGTTGTCATCTAGTGGGAGTTTGTCACGCTTCTTAATAACCACATCCAAATATTTGTTCCTTTGCCACACTTTTCTGATCATCGCTTGTTGCTTGTTCATCATATTCTTTGGCATGATGCTTCTGCAAGTGTGTCATCTCTTAAAAAAACACTCATACCGCACGTGTGCATTATGCTATTGGTTTCAATCAAAATAATGCTATTGACCATTATTGTGTTGTGTGTTGCTACCTCTTTTTACAGCATGTTGCACAAAAACTAACAAATATGAACATTACATTACATTTCAAGACGATTATGACAAATCTTTTATTTTCATCTGATATCTGGACCAGTCTTTTGCGCTAGTATCAGACCGTAACTGAGTGTTCAGTCAGAGCATCCTGACCTCGTATGTGTGTGTGACTGATTGCTACTCTTACATTGTTTTGCCGCTGCCGCATTTACTTGGACATCTACAGTGAAGACCGAGAAGAAGACGGTACAGTTCAGTGAGGACATCCAGGTGGAGACCATAGAGCCAGAGCAAGAGCCTGTATATATAGACGAAGTAAGTTCCCTTACACCTTTCTCTGCCTCATTGAGATCTCACTGTTGCATCAATGAATTAAGAGTTTTGTTCCCAAGCAGGATCTGACAAAAACCACAGACTAACATAGACTAGGTTTTCTATTTTAGAAAAAAAATAAATTGGCGAACTTGTTTCTTTCCAAACTGTTTTGAAAGATTCACTCATCAAAGTGTCATCACATGAACTTTATTGAAATCTTTCAGGACAAAATGGACCAGCTACTGCAAATGATCCAGAGTGCAGATCCCACAGACAACCAGTCAGACAGCGTCGAGTTGCTACAGTTAGAAGGTAAACTGAATTTATGGTTGAACTTGATACTGTATAAAGTGACTGTAAGTGAGACGAAAGTAATTGTCAGTATGCAAAAGTTAATCTGGTATTTTGTTTTGTAAAGGTGGATTATTATTGACTACAGATGAAATTGTGTTTGTTGTATTTTTCATCAGGTGCCTGCAATCAAATGGGACCCCTCATTGACCAGAAGTTGGAGGATGTAGACAGGTACATTAATTTAACGATTCAGATGGTGGGCAGAAAACATGTAACACTGGCCTACATAATTCAAACGTTCTGTAAATATTTAGTAAAGAAAATCAGACTTATTTTTGTGTGTGTGTGCGTGTGTTTGTATTCTCAGGAAGCACTCGGAGCTGTCAGATCTGAATGTGAAGGTGATGGAAGCTCTGTCTTTGTATGCCAAGCTAATGAATGAGGATCCAGTTTACGCCATGTATGCCAAGCTGCAGAGCCAACAGTACTACATGCAGCAACCTGCCAACGTAGCACAACAGGTACTTACACACTTACACAGTCAGTCAGCCCAAAAAATATATTTTTACAAGCATAAAAGTCAAAACTGTCTACCTTACAAATGGGAATACCAAAGGAGTGAATGTTTTAAGTGAACTTAGTGTGCTAGCACAATTCTGGATGTACACAATTTCCTCAGTCTTAAGGCCTTTACACACCGGGGGCGTAATGAATAAATGACACAAAATGCAAAATACTGGCCTGCGATTATTATACAGTATGTGTATGGCTTTTATTGTGAAAGGCAAGAACGGAAGGCGTTGATCTGGTCTGTGCTGCCTTTGACAAGGTTGAAAGGAGTAATAATCTTTACCGTCTTGGTTCGGCCTATGAAACCTCCTTGTTGTGTCATAATATAGGCGCAACTCAACCGGTTCTTCACAGCATAATTGGTTGATGCCTTTATTCGCAGTGCAAAAGCTCAGAAAATCGGCCTCACTCTGAAAGAAAAGTGTGTCGCTTTTTTGCCACGTAATATTCACGTTCTGTGTGAAAGTATTCATGACAAAAACAACAGTTAGAACAAATATATTGACGTGTATAAAGGCCTTTTAAAAGGGCAGGTGCGCATTTTTCCTTTTGTTTATCATGCCACTTTTCTTAGCACAAAAAGTTAGAAACTTCATAATGAAGTCTTTAAATGATCCAGTAGTAACCATGTCTTCATCAAGAAAGGATGTTGTTTTTGAAACTTTTCAAATTTATGTTCTGGGACCAAGATTGCCGTTGCGTATCACTGCATCAGGTTGATACACAGTTGGTATCCCCAAACCTCATACATCATACCAAAACTATCTGGATGGTACTCCAGATGAGTGGGGCTTGTTGTTGTAGAGCGACTAGTTTCCAGCAGCGTAGACGCACAGTTTGACGTCATGACGCATGCGTTTTTGCAACGCGCAACTGTCAGAAAAACACGACGGCATCGATGAAAGAAATTGATAACATCGGACAATTTGGAACCGGTTCTCAACCGGAACCGGTTTTATGATTCCCATCCCTAATTGCTGTTGATCTTAGACCTACTCCCTCATTAACACTCACTGTTCATGTTTCTGACCACAGGTCTACCCTGGTCAGCCTGCATCAGGTTCGTATGCCATGAGCGGTACCGCAGTGCAGGGTTACACTGTTCCCATGGAGCAGCTTCCTGCTGGGACCCCCATACCTGGTCAGCCAGCTCCCAGGTAAGTCTCACATACCCCAGTGGCTTCTTATTCTGGTTGACTAAAGCACATTGCAAGTTACAACTCTCTTCTCCAGAGTGCCAGTATTCACTCTCACTCTCCTCTATGTACTATTTAACAAGGAAGAAATGAAAGTCTAGCCTATTTAAAACAGCAACATAATACCAAAACACCTCCTTGTTTCCTTTTTCACTCATGTATAGACAGAACCAGGTCTTTATTTGTTACAGGCATATATGATAGACAACCTTTCTTTAATAATTGTCCCTGTAGTTGAAGCATATTTTAATATGAAGCCTCCATGTTTTCTGATCTGCTCCTGTTTTTTGCTGTTAATGCAAACTCAAAGCTTCTTCCATGTTTACCTGTTGTCTCGATAAATTCAATTTAATCTAAATACACATTACTAATTTCTCACTACCCCCAACAGAGTCATGTCATACTCAACACTCTGCTGCTCTACGTTTCACTTCTTGAGTTACCATCAATGACACTTCCTACAAATGTCTAACATTAAAAGGCTCCAAGCAGCTCAAATGAATGACTCGATTTACGGCTTTGGCTCGTGATAGAGTGCCAGATGGCCCGCTGACAATTTTCTAATTCTAATGAAAATGAATTGACTCAAAATGGGAATTGTTTTTGTAGTTTTAATGTAAACAAGGTGCCAGAATCCATAAAAAGCATAAACATAGACTAATGGAGCTTGTTTATCAAATAAAAGACCACCCGTTAGAGGTCCGGGCTAAGCCAAGAATATTCCATCAAATTAATCTGAAAATAAAGAATTTCTGTCCGTACATACCATTGTTGTGATATCTCAAGAACACCTGGGGGGAATATCTTTTGGCACAAACGTCCACTTGGACTTGAGGATGAACTGATTAGTGGTCAAAGGTCACTGTGACCTCATAAAACGACAATATCACACACAAATGTCTAACTGGATAAAATGATGAAGTGATGACCTTTTGGACAGACATGGATGTAAACTGCAATTTCACTGGTTGGCGGGGGCATACAACCACGAGGCGGTAGTTTTATTTTTTCGTGTTTTTAATGTAAATAATGTGCCAGAGTGCATACAAAAACATCAAAATCGACTAATAGAAGTTGTTTATAAAAAAAAAAAGGGGACCACCGACAGACGTCCGGGCTAAGCCCTAAATATCCATCAAATAATAATGATAAATTAAATAATTAACTGGCCCCCTGTCATTTTGCAAAAGCAAGTTGAGCATCCCTGATCCCTCCCATTTCCTGGTTGGCTTTTTAAATTGTAAGTGTTGTTTTATTAACAACAACTTAAAAGCACTCAAAACAAAAAAATAAATGTGTGACTTTGCAAATGAAAACAGTATTTGTGTGTTAAAAAGAGAAATTCAGAGCAGCAGATGTTGAGTGTGACTTCACTCTGTTCTTGTATAGATGGAATTAGTGCTGTTGAAATCTAAATTAGGATGAAATTACCATGCAAGTTAAATTTAAATTACAGGATAATTCCATGCTCCTTAGTGTCACCCAGCCTTTATTAGCAACTAGCATGTAATTATTCGTGCTGGTCACGGCTAATAAGACTTAGACAGTATTTGAATACTGGATTTTATTAGAGAGTTTACAGTATTATTAACCTACTGCCGGCATTTAATGATTCCAGCTTGCCGTAGTGTCATCACTAATGCTGCTTCCCTCTTTTTTGCAGTGACGTTCATATGTACATGGGCCAGCCGCCAGTCTACACTGCCGCTCCAGGCAGCATGGCCCCAGCAGACTTACAGTCCTACCAGAACCCAGCCCAATGCATGACGCAGCCGCCAAACTACAGCGCCCCCTCCGGGCCGAGCATAGCACCTTCAGACGCCTCGCAGGTCCCCTACTCAGAGAAAGCCTTGCTATAGGAACCCCTGAGCTCACCGCTGCCCTCACGCATACACGTGCACCAGACCTGATCAAATAGTGGTCGTAGATCATCTCTTTTATTACGGTGTTTTATCATGGGGCACCAGATGGATGAAAACATTCAAATAGAGTCGACTAAACGTGACACACTTTGTGTTGTTTTATCTGGCAGATAAATATACAGTTACACTTCTCACTCCAGGTTTCGAAGTGATCATTATTAGGGTTTGATTTGAAGAGCTCACTCCGAGACGCACACGGTCTGAAAACTGAGACACTCTGTGGTCTTTTCATTAATGACGTTTCTGCATTTTCATTCTTCTTTGTGTCTTTACACGACTCGGACGTGAAGACACAGAGGAGCTTTCAGCTGCACTTTTATCTTCGGTTGCACTTATTTAAGTTTCGGTCGAGTCTGATCACTTCCAAATCTAGATCTGATAGCAATATATGCATTGTCCATATATTTATGTAAGAGACCTGACATTAACTGCTTTCTGTTTATGATAGGACTATTGAGAAATGTGGTCATTTTTTTATTTTATGGGTCCGAACCACATAATTTGGTACCAATTATAGGAGAAATAAGTTCTTATAGATCGGCTTTAGGTGAATTTATAAGCAGTTGATGAGGAGTTTCCTTAAACGAATGGCTCTATCGAAACCCAAGTAAATATTCATTCATTAGTCATTTATCATTGGAAACTTTATTCTTCATACTATATATATTTTTGGATGTTCAGCTGACCTACTGTGTACTCACTTAAAACTTTTTAGATTACACTAGCAATTTAAATGAATTAATTGGAAATGAATTGAACTGTTTATCTATAGTACCACATTACCTATAATTAGTATCAAATCCCACAGTTCTTTCCTGGAAACTATTAGGAAATTACAGACCTGTAAATAATACAGCGTTAAAGCTGCGTTAGATAACTTTGAGCAAATATGATGAAAAGTTATTTTTACAAAACTGTCACTATATCCTGACATTAGCGCACGAGACAGGTAATCTGTGACAAAAATCATGTTCCTTGTGTGTCCTTCTAGTGCTCCTAATGGCATTAGCAAGATTTAAGATGGTACATTAAAAAAACAGATGAAATCAGAGTAGTACAAGCATTAGACTATATTACAGACCTGGTTTATTCATCAACCAGTTTTTTTAATTTTACATAATGAAGTTTGACAAAAACAAGTAAATTAATTTGTTTGATACCTCTCATCTCGTAAGGTAAGAGCCTGGACGACGTTCAAATAGGCAGTAAAAAAAACTAAAATAAAAACGTGATATGTCGCCGCAAAGTGCTGTCCTATTCATATTTATACCATTTCAAGCCCTTTCAGCTTCTCACACTCGACCATTTACCAGGTGAGGTTTACCAGCCAAGTCCCTGAGGGTTCAGGGTTTAAGGCTTTAGGGGGGACATTGGGATTGGGCCCTTGACTCTGATTTTCATTCGGGCACGTTGAAATCTTGCAAATGTCATTACGAGCACAGATTATCAGTCACGCACTACTGTCAGGATATAGTGACAGTTTTATAAAATAACTTTTGTCATATTTGCTCAAAGTTACCGACTGCAGCTTTAACAAAATTGCTTTGAGAAAACGAGTGTAGCTGTAGCCGCTTCAACCTAACCACAATATATACATATATGCAATCACTATTTGATCAAGTGTGAAACACACACACAGGCATTCCTTCAACATGCACACTGGAGCTACACACAAACACACACACACTACAGGCAGGTGTACAGCAGACACACACACACATCCTTTGATAATTGACCTTCACTCACACACTAATATGCCACAGCCTTCTCACCCACTTAAAGCAAACAGCAGTGCTAATCGTGTCACAAAAAAGGGGGGCGTCAACTCACATTAACCTTTTCTTTTTTTTATTAGAAAAGGGACGTAAAGCGATGCTGAAAACGTTACTACACTCTGTATATGTCGTCAACTTTTAGAAGTACTGAAAACTGAAGCCACTTTGTTTTTTTTTGGAGGGAAAAAGAAACCAGAGGAATTCAAGCATGCACATGACTCTTGTGTATATATATATTTACTGTACTGAACTAGTAGTGCAGCCACATGATGACCTCATGGCTGGGCTGGATGTTAGCACAGCTCTGGCTGTTTGTCTCAGCCTTTTAAAGGGGAACTCTGCAGTCACGATGTCCCCGCTGAAACTAAAGGTGTAAAAGCCAAAGAGAACAAAAAAACGCCAGATAACGTCATATTTTTCTTTTTATTCTTTTCTTGATTGATTCTTCACATCACACTGCAGAGTTCTCCTTTTTACAAAACGAGCAATCTCTAGATCCTCATTGGTGGATGTGGGGTTTGCTCAGTCTCCATACAGGGCTGTCCTAACACACTACAGACTTGGCCACTACGGGGCGAACTCTCTCTGGACCGCCCCAGTGTCTTAAAAAGCATCTCTTTAGTCAGTGTTGAAAAAATGAATACTACGTTTTTTTTTTTTGTAGTGCATTTTAATTTATGTTTTGATTATTGTTATGATATTTTAAAGCAGTGCAGGATGTACGTATTCAGAGAAAAGCGGAGTATGTGATATTCTGCCTAACTTAGTTGTATATTTAAATCGCTCACACGAGAACGTGGACTTTTCTCTCAGTGTTTGATACATGCTTATTGTACTGTAGGGTCAAATGGTATAATGTGAAAAACTGATCTAACCTCCCCATGCATTTCAATCCTGATCCATTTCTCTGAGCTGTCTAACACTAAAACAAATTCTACCTGAAGCAGAACTGAAATGAGGTTTTTATGATTCTGGAAAGCACAGTCGGGATTTGTAAACTCCTCTCTCTCCCGGTAAGCTATCAGTTACAGCGACACTTTAAGATCAAATATTGTACATAGTCTACTTCTCATACCATACTTTCTATTCTCTTTGGCTTCAAAGTCTTTGGAAAGAGTTGATGTTTATAAACTCTGACTGGACTGAAAAAAAGCTGATGAAAACAGGAAAATTATTTATCTGTTTAATATTGAATGATACTACATGAAGGAATTATGAAGCCGTTTTAAATATGATTAACAAGATTTTCCAGTTGCAGGACAAATTGGTGTATTGATCTGATATTTGTGTTGTTTAAATTTTTCTTGAGATACTATGTTTCTATTGTGCTCCTCCTTTTGCCACCCCTGTGCCACCGTACGAATATAAAAACAACCTGCTGGGACTTTGCAAACAAGAGGCCATTTTATTCCCCCAGAACTTGATTTTCGCATTGGTTGATTTTGAAAGACAATAAATCTTTTTTTTGCTGCCTTCAACTAAATGCAAGACTGAAATAGTGTTAATCTGTTGTATCAAAGAGGGCTGAAAATATCAAATGAATAAAGAGTAGCAGCTATTCTGGGACCACTGGACCAGTTAATCGTCAAACATCATCCGTCATGCGGTCCATCACGGCGTTGGACCGCAGCCCCGATGTTACTTTATTGCACAGGATTGAGATGCTGCCTGTTTTTAAGTTTCGAACATCATTATTGTAAAGGTTCTGTCTAAACTTGTATCCTGCTGTTTGTATGTATTCTTTTAACCATACTTATTAATTGGTATTCACAATAAAAACCAGGCCAAATGTACAGAATCCTATGAATGGCCTTGTTTTCTTGAGCACTTTGTGGATACATGAAACACATTAAGTGGTTTTATTTAACTTTGCAAAGGGTTTCACTGATGACAGGCAATTTCAGGAGATTTTAAAGACCCTAAAAACATATTTTCTTAACCAGCTTTCACCAGGAGTGATGGGGTCCTACATCAACACTGTTTTCTTTTGAAGTTAGAGCAGCTGTGATTTTTTCACATGAGAGATTTCTGTTTGTGTTTGTGCACTTTTCTCACAGAGGCTCAGTTGGAACAAGGTGCCAGTCAGAGTCTTGCAACCTTTGGATCAAAACATGACAGTTGTGGTTTTGTTTGCTTATGTTGCCAGCCCGATGAAGCAGATTAATGTTTTTTAGGCATTAAAGGGATAGTTCGGGTGTTTTGAAGTGGGGTTGTATGAAGTATTTATCCATAGTCAGTGTATTACCTACAGTAGATGACGGTCAGCACGCTGCAAGTTTGGAGAAACAGACAGGAGTACCAGTATGGGAGCAAAGCATTGTACTGCTGTGGACTGGGGCAGCAGCAAAACGCATTTTAGCCACCTAAAAGAAAGACCCACCTAAAAAATCAATATCGGTTGAAGCGTATCCTGTATTTAGAATATTTTTCAAGTGAAAATATAATGAAATTTATCAATGCTCTCTTCTACGGAAGCCCTAAACGGACATGATTAAAAGTTTTATTTTTTAATACTATTATTAATAACGTTTAATAATCCTTTTCTTGAGATAAAGCTTGTTTTCCCAAGATAACGACATAATTAATATGTGATCTCGAGATAGCGTTATTAAAAAAATGTTTTAATCATGCCCGTTTATGGCTTCCTTTCTCTTCAAAGCCACCAGACTCAGTTGACAAAAACAGTATGGATAAGTTTCACTTTCAGTTCAGTTCCCCGTCGGAAAGGGTGGTCTGACGGCAAGATAAAGCGGTGAAAAATATTGTACTTATAGCGTACACTTAAACGGATATCGTTATTTATTTATTTATTTAGGTGGACCTTTCTTTTAGGTGGCTAAAATATGTTTTGCTGCTGCCCCCGTCCACAGCGGTACATTGCTTTGCTCCGGTGTCGGTATTTCTATCTGCTTCTCCAAACTAGGGGCGCGCCAACAGTCATCTACTGTAGGTAATACACTGACTATGGAGAAGTACCTCATACAACCCCACTTCAAAACACCAAAACTATCCCTTTAAATATACACTCAGTTGCTTTATTAGGTACATTTATCTAAAACGAATGCAGTCTAACACAACAGTCCTGCAATAAATTCTACCTTAATGAAGGTTTTAAGTTGAAAGTTTTCAAGAACTAAAACTTTAAAAAGTGTCCCCTGTGTTGCCACTAGATGGAGATGTGTGTGTGTGTGTGTGTGTGTGTATATGAGCCCTAACAAGGGTGGATGGAAGAAATGTGTAAAGAGTCCCCAACAGAAGAAGGCAGGACGGTTTTTGCTTTGCAGCCAAAGACCATATCACTGTGATTTTCAAAGTGGGATTATTAAAAATTGCTTGATTCATATTACATTTGTAATTTTGTTGCAGTTCTACAGAACGTTTGAATATTCAATACTGTCTTTATTATTTATTTATTTAATATAACTTCTGTTAAACCAGACATGGGTCTGAGTATAATCAAGCACTTTCTCCAGAACTTTTGTACAGTTCAGTGGTTGGCGAGTCATTTTCTCCTTGAAATTATGGGATGGGAGTGCTCTTCTTTGTGAGCCCATAAAAATGCGAGCGTGACCACCTCATTACCTCAGCAATAAAAAGAATACAGCCTCCAGTGCAGTGTAAGCAATGTCAGTGTGCAGAGTCCAACGGCTCGACTGGCTCGTTTCGTGGGAGATGATTGTCAAAGTCTTTCGCTCCAAGTTCACACCAGAGACTGGTGTTCAGGGACCATGCCCTCGGGGAAGACGGTCAAGCTCATCCTGTATGAGGTGCTGCAGTTTGCAGCCCTTATCGTACCCATCTTTGTCATAATGGAGAGATTCGCCAGCCTCATACGTGATGTGAGAGGACGGGATCTAACAGCCTACTGGCTAGTGGTGGCGGCCTCCATCGCCTATGTGACCTCTGTGACCCTGCTGGTGTGGGTTCCTCTGAAATATCTGATCCTGAAGCGGCGGAGTTTTATCTCAGAGATCACACAGTGGTGAGTACAGCTTTAATCAATGACACATTGATTAAGTACCAGATAAAGCATCTTACCTAAAACAAATGACACAATTCAAAGTCAAAATGGTTTGAACACAAACTCTTTAAATGCACATTTGGGATTTTAAAATTGATTTGACGAAGGAGAAAAACACTTGATAACAATGAAGTAGTGAGAGGAAAAACTAGCTAGATGTTGCTTCGTAACTGACGTCACTGAGTGAGTTTGTCAGTTTCTGTGCTTGAGCTACTGTTGCACTAGTTTTTTATATCATCCCATAATTGTAACTTGTGGCCACAGTGGTCTTTGTTTAGCAAAAAGTTACATGGTCTCGCTTTAATCTACAAAGTAACTTGATAAATGTCAATATTTGCTAAGTATTAAAGCTGCAGTCAGTAACTTTGAGCAAATATGATAAGAAATGTGTATAAAACTGTCACTATATCCTGACAGAAGTGCATGAGACAGATAATCTGTGAAAAAGAAAAAATCGTGTGTCCTCTGTGTCCTCGTAGCGCTTCTAATGACATCAGCAAGATTTCACCGCACCGAAACAAAAACAACCAATCGGAGCCGAGCTGTCTCTACAGCAGCTGTCAATCACTGCTCACGAACTTGCAAACTCAGATCAAACGGTCAAACTAGGCAGCGCTGATCAAATATGAATTTCTCATATTTGATCAGCGCTGCCTAGTTTGACCGTTTGATCGGAGTTCACGAGTTTCGCAAGCAGTAATTGAGACTGCTCGGCTCCTGATTGGTTTGTTTTCATTCTGGCGTGGTGAAATCTTGCTGATGTCATTAGAAGCGCTACGAGGAAGCAGAGGAACATGATGATTTTTTTTCACAGATTATCTGTCTCATGCACTACTGTCAGGATATAGTGACAGTTTTATAAAAAATAACTTTTAATCATATTTGCTCAAAGTTACCGATTGCAGCTTTAAGTAGCATAAAATGGAAATACTCAAGTATCTAACAATTATAATTGAATAAATGTATTCGGCAACTTTTGTCCACTGTAACAACGTTATATTGACAATAACACGATACAATACAGTATATTGAGAATAAGATCAGCACTTCCTATAAAGACGGAACAAGTATTCATTATATTGAAATGATCATTATTCAAATGTGAAGTAAGAACAACTTGTTTTGTTTTTCAGGAGACCGACAGCTTTGGCGTATCTCATCCTGTGTACACTACCCTGCTTTGCTATTTTAATAGCCAGCTCCAAGGTAACGTCATCAGGACTGATCGTTCTTGTCACCTGTTGATGTTTTGTTCTGTCATGCTCCGACGGGGTCCTTGAACAGGCCTTTTTCTTGTAAATGGTCCCATTTGTGGCACAAGCTCGTTTTATGGCCCCCTTGTGTAAGAGAATGTGTTTATGATTATTCACTGAGTGATGGTTGACACGGAGCATTGCACCACAGACAAAGAAGAAGATGACTTGTCACCTCACTCTCTTGAGATTTTCCTTCTTGAAGTTGCAAATATGATCTCACCGTGCAATGAGAGGGACTTTGGCATCAAACAAGGGAAAAGAAAAAGACAGTGGAAGCGTGTACAGCGTCACATGACTGTGCTCTCTCTCTGGGGTATTCAGTAACCCACAGGGAACATAACAAGTTGGCCATTAACTCAAACTTTAATATCGTCCACCACCCTAAAAAAATGCAGATATGTGACACCGTGTCTTTTATTCATATACAAGCAAGGACATCAATAAGAGCATCTGGCCACACAAAGGCTTGTCAGACATATTCATGCATCAAATATTTCTTAATCTTGTTTTAAGGGCATTCAGCAGCATCTAAATGTCCATAATGATGAGGTGATAAAATCAGATGGCTTCATAAAACTTGGCTCCTCACTCTCAGTCCAGCCAAATGCCATAATGAAGAGTTTCGATTCGGTTTCTTCCTGCTTCATCCCTCATGGTTTCTAAGTGGCAGATCGGTTCTTTCTACTATTGAGTTCACATTAATGTTTGCTGTTATCGGTTGTACTGTAGGTGCAGGTGGACAGAGGACACAAGTTGGACCATTTCACAGAGTTGCCCGTTTCCTTGGTCCTTGTCTCCCTCATCTGTGTGGATATCATAGAAAGGATTCGCCCCTGCAAGCTCATCGGAAAATGTAAGTCTTGGCTAAGTTGTTGGTATTATTTAAAATCTAAATGATGTTCAAGAGTAGATGTCCTGCATTTAAAGTGTTTAAGTTTTATTTTGTTTGCTCTGTGGGATCAGCTGGATCAAAGGCTTTTTCTTCCGTAGATATTTTATCATGTCACAGTAGGAAAAGCAGTAAAATTGATTATGGTTCCATTTAGCTACTTCAGTTTCAGGGTCCTGGTATTGTGCATGCTGTCTCACTGTCACTTTATCATGACGTACTGGGGCACTTGGCTAGAACACAGACATTTATGGTATTAGTAGCTGCTATTAAATGGCTATTAATAACACCTTAGCTTTTCCTGCTATGACAAGTCAAAATGTCTGCTGTGAAAAAGGTGTGAATCATTACAGGTGTACACGTCACATACACATGCGCTGAGCTGATATTCTTATTATTGTCCATCGTATCAACATTTGGTCAGTTTCTTATGTCAACTGCAACAGACCTCCTCAGACCCTCAGAGGTCCCCAGGGTGTCTGTGTGGCCATTACTTTATGGTATGGTATTTTGAGGCCCTGCCTTATAGAAGGTCCCTGTCCCAAAATCTAGTTTACCTTTAACACCTTTAAAGGAACAGTGTGTAACATTTCGGGGGATCTATTGGCGGAAATGGAATATAATATTAATAAGTTTATAATATAAACTTTATATAATAAGTATATAAAGTTAATATTATGCTTGCAGGGTGCATATCCTTAAACAAATGTATGTTTAATTAAATTGTCACAATTTAATTAACAGACAGCGAACCTGGAGCATGGTACTATTCCAGTGTAGACATACTGGTTGGTCTGTGGGACCCTGGGCAAATTGACTTTAGTGAACGTATGGTGTCGGAGAGCCCACCGCTCACTTTTCCCCTGGGGACCACTAGCAGGCTAATCCAGCCCTGATGGCATATACAGTATACACAAGCCCCTAAAACACGTATTTTTTAATGGTTGATTTTCATTTTATCCATGACCTGCAACTGTGACTATTTCAGTTTTTTTTGTCTGGTAGCCACAGTGAGCCAGCAAAGAGTTAAAAAGAAAGTGCTTAACGAATGACAATATCAAAACTTAATAAGAAAGGCATAATGAAATTGATCATTTGCATGTTCTTTGGCTCTATATGTCGAAGAGCAAGACTACAGTAGCTCCATACAGTCATGAAGTACACAGCTGTACATTTGGTTGCCAGTTTATAAGTTACACCTAACTAAAACTAATGCAATCTAATACAACAGTCCTGCAATGAATCCTGCCTTCATGAAGGTTACAGTGTACAACTGTATTGTGCTATACTGATCGGTGTTTCTATTATTTTATATATCCTATGTATATCAAGGAAAAATAACAGAAACACATGATGTCAGAATCAATTGATATTGGAGAAAAATGACAGTAACCAATGATCTTGACATTGGCTGCATGTAGTGTAACAGCTGATGTTGTGTGTGCTCTTGTCATTTTCAGCCAACAGCCTGGATTCTGACTTTACCATGCCAGGCCCCGTCCTCACCCACCTGGAACAGGTGACCACCGTAACAGGCCAGCTGCACACCGATGAAGGCCAGAACGGTTTGACCCAAGGCCACCCAGAGGCCAGGAATGGCGGCACCTCAGGCAGATGGCAGGACCGCGCCGGCTCACCCAGCCACTCAACACCCAGCTCACGAGCACCCAGCGTCGCCTACCTGTACTCCTCATCGTCACGTCCACGGTCCTACTCTGGTCCTCTGGGCTTCCTGTGGAGGAGCGACGGGAGGTCAGAGGTGTTTGTGGATAGTTTCCTGTTCTGGCTAGACACTGTGGAGATGGTGAGAGTGGCAGGAGAGCCGTCAGTCTTCTATTCGGCCTGGGTGTTCCCCGTTTACATCCTCGCCTTTATTTCCACTCTCCGCATGGTCATCACTCCTCACAACCCTTTGTTGTCTTCTGCTGGAGCTGCTCTGCAGGACCTTCCTTTCTTTATCCTCCGAGTCGCTCTGATTGTTGTGTTTGGTTATGTAACTCCTGTGTTGTACCCACTGAAAAATGTGCTGGTGAGCCTGACTTTTATCTACTTTACATTCCTGACTAGGCTGAGGATTTTCAGAAGGCAGAGCATGTTTTGAGGAGGAGTGGCACATTCTGTTGTTAATGAAGGATCCGCTTTGATTACGGATGGTTGAACAGTTGGTATATTTATGTGTAGGGAGCAGCACCAGAGAAACATGGAGCTGGTACTGATGATCAAGAACAACGTGCTTTGAATTGTAATGGCTCTAAATGTGTTCTGGGGCCATTCATCCAAATCAAAGTGTAAAAATGATTCTGTAGGTTGGATTGTACGGTAAGACAGCTGTTTTCATTTTTCTGTGACATATTAGAAACCAAATGTATTTATTGATACTTAATTTTATGTTTACCTGCTACATTTTTTTTTTTATCTGTTCCACATTTGTTAACAAAAAGTGAAAACATTTATTGTAAACAAAAGCTTTTAAACCATTTCAAACAACTGTAACTATGTTAAATAAATATCCTTTGTTTTAATACCTCTGTACAATAAATATTTTGACAATATTTTCAAATCAACAATGGGTGAAATCAGTTCTACGGTGAGTGGAGTTATTCTTTGAATTAATCTGGGGTCACCCTTTGATCGATAAATATTGCAATATAAATAAGTGCTCTGAAAATTAATTATTTATTATTAATAATTGTTATTACTTCAAACTAAACTAAACTTTCAAAAACAGCTTTTTCTTCCTTTAACACAAATGAAACAAATGAAAACATATCTATATGTTATTGTACAAGAAACTCATCCTTGCCTGTAATCTGACTGAATTGCCAATTTATTTCACTTCATTGATTTAAGGTGTATGGAAGCCCTGAGCGGCAAGTGAGAAAAAAAAAATCTGGTGATCCATTTTCTAAGTCTGATCTAAATTGTTTTCTCTCCTGTGTTTATGAATTAAGAACCGGTGGAAAAAAAAGGTTTTGACAGGATCATCTTTGTTAGTTGCTTATTTTTTTTCCATCTGTGAAATGTGGAAAAAGAAATTGTCATGTGAAAAGAAGAAAGTTTTGCCAGGTTTATTTTTCTAAGTTTTTAAGTTGTTTCAGCTGTGAAAACAGGTGAAAAAAAAACATTTGACAGGCTGTTTAAAAAAAAGAAACTCAAGATCATGTTTGTTGTAATATTCATTTCACCTGTTTTCACAGATGAAAACAAAATGTTCACCTGTTCTTCAGTCACAAACACAGGAGAGAAAACCATTTAGATCAGACTTAGAAAATGGATTCCCAGAATATTTTTTTCTCACTCGCCTTTCAGGGATTCCTTAACGGTGGCACAACAGGTGAAAAATAGGTTGTGCCAGGATTATTCTTCTAAATTTCTCTGTTTTTTTCATCTGTGAAAGCAGGTGAAAAAAAAAGTTTTGGCAGGCAATTGTTTTCGTTGTTGTCAAGATCATGTTTTGTGGTAATACTAATTTTGGCCACAAGAGGCTGAGGTGCACCTCAACCCCATGTTCTAAATAGGACTAAAAGCAGCCACGTTTTATTCCGGGTGAGTTTTAATACGCATAACTTGCTAACACACAATATATTTACCTTGTGTTTAGAGTCCATGGAGAAATTAAAACTCATCCAATCCTTATGAAGAAAAAAAAAATATCACCTTGCAAAACTTTTTTTTTTCACAGATGAACACAAAAATGGTAAAAATGATTCTGGCAAAACTGTTTTTGAACTTTCACCTTTTCTTAAGTCATAAACACAGGAGAGAAAACGATTTAGATCAAACTTAGAAAGTGGATCGAAAGTTGTTTTTTTTTTCTCCCTTGCCTCTCAGGGCTTCCATAAAAGTGTCGCCCAGTAGGCTACCTTATGGAACAATAAGTTCAATAAGAAAAATCAACATAATCAAAAACGCCACCAAAATGCTCATTAGGATACGGAAAGTGAGCAACTGAAAATGTTTATGGCAACTTACCAAAATGCTCCATCCAGTTTTAAACAAATGTTCCTGACACTCTATTTGAAATAAGAGCTCATAAATGACTGTTTTTTGTATCAGCTGCCACTGAATGAACAATCTGGGTAACGTTATATATCAGCAGACTACAAGATTTTGCCACAGTCTGCCTGTCTCAGACAAATATCTTTGATCTGAGACAAAAAACTCTCAAGGATAGATATATTTCTCCATAGGATAAAGATGATCACTCATCAAAATAACTTTGTATTGATTTACAGTAAACCATCCCCAAACCATGCCATGAAAATGACACTTGTAGAAGCATCTGCAATTGTTATAGTTCAGAAGTTTTTCCTTTAATGTGTCACCCACGTGTAAATGTTAAGAGATCATACCAGTTACTCCTCTCAGCTGCCATCAATCTTTATAGACTTTACTGAAGACGCTGCGAGTATTATCTGTCTTTCTCTCATGATTTCAGTTGCAGTTTTCTTCTTCAGCATATGTTCGCCTCTATCACAGAACCAGATATATATTTCCTTTGTGTCTTGCCGCTTCTAACTCACTTGCTTCGTCCTTGGCTGTTTGCAAATTAGCATCTCGCCCTCGTCTTTTGCCTCTGGTGCCGGCACCATGGTGGTTTATGTGTTTTCATGGCAGTATAACTCACTGAATTGTGACCTTGGGCTCTGTGTGTGGCTGTATCAATACAGAACGCCACAGTGACACCACAGAGAGACGCTGGCTGGTGTATAATCCTCCACCAGGACACATCTGACTGAATTACACCCCATGGAGCACTTGGTCTTTGTCCGTCTGATGGATGAGCCAGGGCTGCGGGACAAACTGTTTAAGGGAATTGGCTGATGTCTCTCCAAAAAAAAAAAGGGAAAACATGAAGGAATTTGAAAAATAGGAGCAAATGTCCTTCTGCAGCCGTGGTGATAAATCTGGTGAATCATCATTGAGTGGGAAGATTTGTTAAAATGTGTTATTAATGATATACACAGCGACAGTGACAGGACACTAGACAGGCAGCTGTAATTCACAGGGAGGGACCAGAGCTGGCCTGCTTTCATTTACTGGTATGAAAACTAAAATTAACTTCCCTTAATTTCCCCACAGCCTCCTTAATGATTCATTCTATAATCTGCAAGAAAGCATTAGTGCATCTTGACTTATTGTGGCTATTTTACAGTCTGGAGATGGTCTTTCTTTTATTCCCGTGACACAGAATGAATGCTCCGAATGATCAAAGGAAAAAGCAACAGCCTGCATGTATTCCTCTTTATCCGAGTATGTAAGATCCACGTTCAACTATAAAGAGTTCTCTGAGGCACAGGCTTTCATTTTCTTGGGCTTTTTTTTGCCATAAAATTAACTTTTCATGCATGCTTAGAGAAGATTTGCATGAATTCATCCAATTTTAACTTCATATTCAGTATGCAAAAACCTGAAATTTAGTCCTTAAAGTCTAATTTGAATAAGTCAGGTCAAAAATAATCTGCCAGTGCAGTAGGATTACTTCGACACATTTCCAACAAATCAACTTATTTGAAGTACATGTGCAACAACCTGCCCTTTTTCTTTGGACATACAGATGCCAGGGCCATAGTGATAGGTCATGACTACAAAACTGTCCAAGCTCAACTTACCCATGTGAGAAATTTTTGACTAACCACCAACAAACTTTTCAAATAGAATTCTCTGAGTATTTAAAAACTTTTCAATTATATCTTCGCATATTTTATTTCTGTACATAGTGGTCTGGTGGAGAATGCTAAATCCTGTTAAGTTCAATTTTAATTATTTTTGCCGCGCTTGCTGTGTGGAATAGCAATGATGGTCTGTCGGTTGTTTCCGGTTGTTTAAGTCTGGTCCACCACTTTGGTTACCTTGCACGGCAGCTGGATTCGCACAGTGTCACAAGATCACAAGATCACGCAAGAATCCTTCTTGTCAGGCTTCAAGTTTGTGTCCGGCAAGCCAGATCACAGACCAATCTGCGTCCTGTGAGGAGCTACTGGCAGTTACGGGCGTGGCTTAGGTGTGTGTGAAGTCACACGGAGAGGTGACTGTTCAAAACAACAATCGCGGCTCCTGAAGAGGTTAGCATAGATGCTGCAATAGCATCAGTTATATCAGACACAGAGAGTATTTCTTCACTGAAAGAAGAGCCAAGAACGGCACTGAAGGCTTTTCTTGATGGAAAAGATGTTTTCGCTCTTCTCCCGACTGGCTTCGGCAAGAGTTTGATTGACAGATGGTTCATCCAATCACTTGCCAAGTATTCTTTGGAAGGGCTGTCCTTTTCCAAACAGTTTCCAATGACAAACCATCTGGCGGGTCACATTACCACTTTGGTCCAGATTGAAATATCTCAACAACTTTTAGACGGATTGAAATGTTGTGCAGACATTCATGGTGAAAACAGGATGAATCCTTCTGAATTTGGGCTACGTTCCGAGTCGCATACTTTTTCTTTTTACTTCTAGTACATACTTACAAAGTACATACTGATTGCATGCAGTATGCATACAATTAGGACATACTACTTCGTCAGAACATTGTGCCCTGAACTTTGACCCTCTTTCTCATATATCCGCTGTGCAGAGGACTGTGGGTCAGTACTGCCAGAAAAGCATGCTGGCTTGCATACTGCAAAATGCGACCAGATGTAGTAGGTCAGACATCCTGGTATTTTTTGCATAATGCATTTGACATACTGTGTATTGGGATATACTACATTTTTTTCTGGCATACTAAATAGTATGGTAGTACAGGTATTGGAACGCAGAGCTGATGATCCCCCGGCTTTTCCTCTACTGCCACCATGAGGCTGGTTTGCTTTTTGATGAAACATCTCAACAGCTATTGGATAGATTTACACTTTGTGCAGATATCCACGATTCCTAGAGGATTATCATAATAACTTTGGAGATCCCCTGACTTTAATATAGCCCCTCTAGCAGCTCAAAGTTTGCCCTCATTCTATGAAATATATCTTCATCTACAAAATGGATTGGCACCAACAGACAGACCTACTCTTACTCTTCAATCCAATTTCCACATACATGATTAATTTGAATGACAAAGGTTGAATCCCAATGACTTTATTTTTCCTCTGACTCTTTCTCTAGAACCACCAGCAGGTGAAATGTCTCACAAATTAGTGGATGTATTGCTGCGAAATTTGGTAAAGATTCCCATTGTCCCCTCAGGATGATCTGTAATAACCGTGTTGATCTTTTAACTTCTCATCCATCAATTTTTAATTGTCCATTTCCAATACTTTGGTTTATGACCAAATACCTGCAAAACAAATGACATTCCCATCAGCCTCAGCTGTACTTTGTGTTTATTGCTAATTAACTAAGACGGTGTAAACATTACCTGCTAAACATAACATATTAAAGCTAGGGTTGGTAATGTTCTTCAAATACCTTTTTTGTCATATTAGTTGAAGTTCCCGTTACATCCCGGCAGCAATCAATAAATCAAATGCTCTGACAAAAAAAAAAAAAAAATCTGGTACCTGTGGCTGTTGCAGGACTGTAAAAAACATATTTGCCAACCTTGAGACCTCAAAAATAGGGAGGATCTCAAAACCAAAGTGGGGGTCTGGGGTTTCTTTCCAGCATTCTGGTGACTTTTAAAGAATGAAAATAACAACATAATAAGTACACTGCAACAGCAATTTTTGTTAAATAGGCATACTTTTAGTTTAACTTTTAATTCTCAGGAAAGAAAACTGATTAATTCGCCCCTCTGGCGTGAACTTGAGTGAATCTCGGGCGTAAACTCATTCTCATTAGTTTTTATTCATTCATTATTTTTTTGCCCCTGCTTGAGTATTTCTTTCAGTTAGCTCTCTCCATTTCTCTCTCCTTCTCTCACTCACTGAAGGTCCTTGCAGACACAATGCGACAACAGCACCCCTGCGCTCTGAAACCCGTTATTTCCAATGGTTTGTGCCACGCCACGCCAGCTTTACTGTGATGTGTGGAAAAGACATTTGGTGTAGCTGTATTGTCGTCCTGGTGGAAACAGTAAGTGCTTATACACGCTGTACAGTGCCAGAAACAGGTTGAGATAATGAAAAGGAAAAAAAAGGTGTGAACATGTCATAAATTGGGAGGAATAAGGCCACGGAAGGAAACCGGGAGAGGGCAATGAAAAACGTCAGTCTCCCAGGAAAATCAGGAGGGTTGGCAAGTATGATAATAAGCCCGTCCAATCATTGCATTCATTTCATTGAAATGATTGGACAGGTTTATTATCATACTTGCCAGCCCTCCTGCTATCTACCGAGTACTAGCAATACCCATGTTCATTTTTTACGTTCATAATGATTATTTGGGGGGAGTGACTTTGGAGGGAGGCTTGAAGGGTCGAACTGCCAGTGTTGCTGACTTGGCGACTTTCTCGCTAGATGTAGGGACTTTTTAAGCTCGTGCTGCTAGCTACTTTCATTGGAAATGAGTTGGAAACACTGGGCTGGGTTTTTTAGTTGGATAATTTTTTTAAAACTAGTGTACTCTTGCTTGTTTCTCAGCATTACTGACCTTACTTTTAACATTGTCATTGTGAGCATGTTCATATTTGTCAATGCATCACTGTGCACAGTTACAGCCTCAAAGAGCTGATAGAGTTGACTCTTCTTTTTCTTAAAAAGATTACATTTAGTCTAAAAAAAAGATGCCAGACACTTTGAGAAACTAGTTGATTTCTTTTGGAAACAGGTTGAAATATTCTCACAGATTCCCTTCACTTGTGGCAAGAAGTTTTTGGACTCAATTATGGCCAGAAATGACTTTGAAAAGAGGGATTTTTGTAGTATTGAGCCGAAGCAGAATTATCCCCAGTGCCTCCTCATCCCGCTCTCAAGGTAACATGAAAAACAAGACGGAGCGTGCATGGCAGCAGAGGGGAGAAAGAAATGACATGAAATGAAGCAACAGTGCAGGGAGCACAACATTGTGGACAGAGATGAGGAGAATGAGATAGAGGGGGGGGCGGGGGAAGAAGAGGGGTGCAGAGAGAGAGATGATGGAGGAGGAGAGGAGAGGAGGTGGGGGGGTTTGCTGTTAAGGAGGGGTGGAGGCTTTGTAAATCTGAGAGGCTGGAGGCGCATTTGAATTCAGGCTGTGTGTCTCCTGCGCTAGCCGAATGTTACCTGCTCTAGCATGGCAACAGAGAGAGAGAGGGAGAGCGGTGAGCGCCAGCCAGCTGCAGCCTCCACACACACACACACTCACACTCACACGTGCATGCACTGTCACAACAGGAGTGCAAAGAGTGACTCAGGTAAGCAGGACTGCTCCTGATGAGAGAGGACCCCTGAGAGAGGGAGGCAGCATGCTGGAGTGACAGATACTGGAGGAGGTGGAGCTATAGAGCTGCGATTTTTTTTTTTTGGGAGGAGGAAGAAAAGAGGAATTGCACAGAAACTGAAAATCTGGACTCCCAGGGTGGGCTCACACGGGAGGGATACAGGCAACACGGATGTGAAGTGATGCGAGGGCTCTGATTGGATAGATCTGACAGACTACAGAGCACTGAGAGACATCAACAGAGAAGACATTTAGTTTTTGGAGGAAGAGTATTCGGGGGGTTTAAGCTGGGGTGAGTCGGGACAGAGAGTGGGGTGAGGTGAGGTAGTGGGACGGTAAATAAACACAGAATGGCAGATGAACCACCTGTCCTTCTGAGATGAGGTGAGCACACACACACACACACACACCCAAGAAGACATACGAACCTCACACACTTCTCTGCACATCAGACTGGTCCACGGGACAGACAGAGCACAGGACTTTGAAGATGCTGTGAGACCTGAACTCATCTGAGGACTTATGAGAGGGACCAGCCAGGTGATCCTCCTCTGAGAGATTCTTTCTCTTTTTTTTTTTGCTGTTGTTTCAAGAACTCCCTGAAGAGGTAGCGATCAGGTGGATCACCTGTGCCATGAGGATCCTGGCCTGAGACGACCCGCCTCCGGAGGCTCCATCGGCCTGTCCCCCTCCTCCTTCCCCGCCACTGTATGTATTGATGTATTGCTGTGGGCTGGGACACTGGCGGAGAGTGCAGTCCACCTATGTAAGTGACCATCGCAGCATCACATGCAGCATGTTTTTGATCCCATAGCAACAGGGCTGATACATCTGTACAACGGGCAGATTATTGAATGTTTAGTCACTAGAGTCAATGTATACTT
Source organism: Sebastes umbrosus (assembly GCF_015220745.1). NCBI lineage: Eukaryota > Metazoa > Chordata > Actinopteri > Perciformes > Sebastidae > Sebastes > Sebastes umbrosus. The sequence continues at coordinate 12,061,566 of NC_051280.1, read as the reverse complement.
TTACAAACAATGCATTTTATCGCCAGGCATCTGCAGTCTGTTAGCAGCTGTGACTCTTACAACCTGTTATTTGCTTACTTCTCAGTGACGGTCTATGCGAGTTTATCAGGACAGACTGTGTCATTGTCAACCAGCTCTCTGTATTGATCCCAGTATGAGACTTCATGAACATGTTACCTATAAACCTGTATGGGATGCTTTCACCTCTGGTTGGTTATCCACCGTGAGGCAACAGTTTGATTTGAATCATTATAAATACATGACAGCTGCTTAGAAGAGCTGTTCTCCTCACATCATGTGTCCTGACTGAGCTGTCTGAAGGAGTGCGGGTGGACAGACAGGTGCAGTTGTCTCATTACAGGCCAGGTTTTACTCTCCCCTCAATGACAGAGATGATCACTCCTCTCCTCCACCTGTTTCTCTTCATTTCTTCTTTCCAGCAACTCCCTCTTCCTCTCCTTCCTCCTCTCTGTTTCCTGCTTCAGTCATTGTTGCTTTCTCATCATGTGCCTACACAACCTCTGTTAAGTCCTGTTGCAGCTGATACTATAGAGTGCATTGTGTGATGGCGCTGACTGCAGAGGACTCTATCGCAGCCACATTCCTAACATGAAATAGGCTTACTGTCAGCCTTCAACACTCAATGGGCTGTCAGCGCAAAGCCCCGCAGATTACCACATACTGTTCTGCTGCATGCGATGTGTGCCCACCTCAGCAACAAGCCAGGAAAGAAACTTAACAGAATCAAAAAGCCACGCAACGGCTAAAAGCAGTGACACATCAAGAAGTGGGATGTGGTGACACAAACAGTCGTCGATTTTGCGTTGCTTATACGACAGTTTAGCACAACCCTGAACCGAGCAAATGCATGTAAATATGAAGGAAATAAAATCTACAACATGCGTTGTTTGGATGCACTCATTCTTGAAACGATTTTTGATGAATGGTTAATGTGCTTCTGCCTAATGTGGTGCAAGTACATTACTCATCCGTTACTTTCACTCCATTTGTTGACCTACGCGGTCTTCAATGACATTCAAAAAGATGTCCCAACTTGATTTAAGACAGTGGGTCAAAAATGACCTACTAGATTGGAAAATAAGAAAATAAATATGTTCTACCACAGTTTCTTTTTTCTTTTTTTTTCGTCTAATCTTTGCTTCTTTATTATGAAATATTGGATAGTTAAAAACTATTCAAGTGGAACATCACTCCAAAAAGGTTGGGAGCCAATGGAATTGGCACATGATACACATCCAAATCAACACATTTTAGATATTAAAGCTAGAGTTCACAACTTTCTTGAAAAATATTTTTTGTTACATTAGTTGAAATTCTCTTTACATCCCGACAGCAATCAATAAATCAATTGCTCTGACAAAATCTGGTTGCTGTGGCTGTCGCAGGACTGTAATGAACTTACGTAGGCTGTCTGCGTGCACTCTGCCCGTGCACTCATAGCACGTCACCGGAGTCTTCCACAAGCTGCTAGCTTGACAGTTGTTCGTTGTTTATGTTCACAATGATAATTTTGAAGGAGTGGCTTTGGAGGGAAGTCTGGAGCGATGGACTGTCAGTGTTGCTGACCTGGCAACTTTCTCCCTAGATTTAGGGACTTTTGGAGCTAGTGCTGCAAGCTACTTTCATTAGAAAGGAGTTGGTAACACTGGGCTGGGTTTTTCAGTTGGATCAATTTCAAATTCATGTATATTTTTTAGAAATGGTCCTCCAGGTGTGGCCTTTGCTGGCAGAGAACAGAGCTGGATTAGTGCTTGCCTTGCTTGTAGAAGGAGTTTAAGACATCTTCCTGTTTTCTGCTTTAGTTGTTGCTGTTCTCATAATGTCAATGTCAGGACGGCTCGGCCAACAGGTGAAGGACTGGGGACTAGACTGGAGCCGATCCCAGCTGACATTGGGCGAAGGCTGGGTACACCCTGGACAGATCGCCAGACTAAGCAAAGACGTTTCAGGAAAAACAAACTTTCTGGACCTCAGTTTCCTCTCCACTTGTTTTAAAATTGTTGGATGGAAATGCTTAGTCTCTAATTATGTGCACTTGTAATATCTTTATAATTTAAGATTTGGTTGTTAAGCTTGTCATTGTTTGTTTGGTGTAATGTATGTCTTATTTTTAAAGGTGCTCTATACGATATCTAGAGCATAAATATAGCATCTGTATGTAAAGATATAGAGGAGTAATGTCTACCTGAGCAGAGATTGAAGTCTCTCTCCCTCTGTGTGTGTGTGTGTGTTTTGTAATCCAAGCTTCTCCATGCTTTGTTGACATACAGTAGCCGGGCCGGCCGCATGTGCTTTTTAGTGCATGTTCATTCATGTGAGCGTGCCTCACTGGCTATAGCTTACGGCCGCCGCTCTGCACTGCTCTGCACTGTTCTCATACGGCCGTTACAGCTGATAACGCCGTCCCGACAGACGGCGCTGCTGCAGAAGCGTAGCACCCACCCTCTCGTTCCCCCTCAGGTCAACACTGTTAGCTCTGTCAGCAGTTTTGCTGTCGTCCCCTCTGTTAGCACCCACTAAGCAGTTGCCATATTGAGAGCTATGTGGAGGCAATACATTTAGCACCTTTAATGAATGGAAGCCAGGTGAGGCAGTTGTACTTTTGCCAAAAGACATTAACAAATGTTGCACATTAAATGTACTGCAATGTGGACTGTGTGTTGCAGCAAAGAGGGAATTTCACTTTTTATTTTTGGCGGCTTTGGCTTAAATTGACTGCATGATATAGTGAAGAGGCAGACAGGAAATGTGGGGAGAGAGAGGGGAATGGTGTTGGTTCACGTACAGTAGTACGCGATTTAGAAAGAATTTGAAACAAGCCATTGTTAGAAAAGCATTGCTTTACTGTACATAGCACAGACAGAGTCACAGCTCTATGGATTCACCTGCTGTGTACCTGAACATCAGTTTGAGCAGGATTGTAAAGTTTGTTGATAATAATTGAATGTGACTGTTGGGAGAGGCTTCAAAATTCAAACGAGCAGATAACGTCACCAATGGAAGTATTTGACTTGTCTGATTTTCAGTAGAGTGAGTTTCTCTTGTTACCTGTTTTCTTACACGTTCACTGTAGACAAGATTTTAAAATCTGATTACTGAAGTGTCTTTCCAACTGTTCTCAGATGTATCAAGTCTTAAATCTGAAGAGGAGAAGATGCATGTGGAGACACTGCAGCAGTGAAAAATGATCTCAAAGCATGACCAGTAGCATATAGCCTGTTGAGTTTTGATTCATTTACAGGAAATACACTTAGCTCTCATCTTACCTCCAGTGTTTTTTGGACATTTTTGGTTTTGGCATCAGATTTCTGCCTCCAGTTTCATTTCATGTACCGGATGCAGCGTCTCCTGGGTGTTTTATGCTGCAGAGGTAGCTGAGATTCCTGTCCTCCTGAAGCCCACTTCTGTCGAGGTGAATCTATAAGGGCTGCAGATCCATACGGAGCTAAGGTAGGCATTGATTAAAACGCTGAATCAAAATCCTGTGGATTTGGTAAACACGCTGCGAGCTGTGGTTGGTATTGACTTGTTTCCACACTCAACACTCACACTGCTATTTTCTACTTCACCGGAGGCGATGGAATTGTAGATCACAGACGAGTTTCTGTGTAGGACCAAAAAAAGCTCTTCAGGGCTGCTCAGCCTCAGTTTTTTATTTATTTATTTATTTATATATTCTTAGAAATGCAGTGTAGAGGAGTAAAGGGGGGGTTACATGTTAGCTGTTCCAACTCTTGAATTAAATATACCGTGTCTGACTAGTTTCAAGTTGTTTAATGCAACAATTACAAAGAAGCAGTTGTTGGTAATGAATATCTTGGATCTCAGGTTAAACATGTATCAAAGGAAATCACGCATGTGAAAAAACAAAATGACAAGCAAAGACATCAAATAGTTCAATTTAAAACATAAACACTATAAAATAAAATAATATGAATTTGTATAAATATGTGATGAACTAGAAGAGGCTTTTGTGTTGTGATATATTTCCTGTCATCGTTTAGAAAAACGTCAAACTGCAATTTGTTAATCAGAATACTTTTTAAAGGAAAAGTTAAACGTTTTGCGAAATACACTTATTTTCTTTCTTTCCAAGAGGTCATTGATACCACTCTCATGTCTGTGTGTTATACGGATCTGGAACCAGGAGGCAATTAGCCTAGCTTAGCATAAAGACTAGAAGCAGGGGGAACAGCTAGCCTCGCTCTCTATGAAGTTCAGAAATACGCCTACCAACACCTCAAAATTGACTAATTAACACATTAAATAATCGATAGACTGAGATGTAAAAACCAAAACTGATCATTCACTAAACCACAGCTTAGCAACCACACAGTAACGAGGTACGGCAAGCCTGTTGAGCTTTGAATTTCTCCACATGTTGAAGCAATGTCCGTGGGGTTGTAGTGAGAGAGATACTGCACGTTTAAATACCTTTGAGGGCAGTGTAACACCGCCACTAATATCAGAGAGACATAGAGAATTAAATCAGAGTTTAGCGCAATGTCAGTGGCACTGTTTCCCCTCATTCTCTAATCTTTTTCTCATGTGAAGGTGAATCATAGTGAACATATTGGATTTGCTCACCAAGAAACAGTTACAGCTTGTAAATCGCTGAGAAACCAAGTCCTGTTGATTTCAGGTTTCTGTTTGTGTGTAGTAGAGCAGTGCCCGTTCAAAAGGTGCCTGTTCGTAACGGGCCGATCACTTGGCCTCCAGTGTTGCTGCTTGCAGCTTTCTCAAGAGCCGCTCATCCAAACAACTTCACACTGAGCAATACACCTGCCATGACTTGGTTGCATCCCCTAGCAATGCTAAAGTAAACGCATAATTTGGGTGCCAACGGTTAAACAAACATAAATGGAGAGCTAGCTGTACGCAGCATGCCATTTGGCGGTGTAAAGCTGCCTTTCACATGATACGAAATTTGCTCTTCACTCACCGCGAGGTGGGGCTCAGAGGCAATGTGCAGCGCAGCCATTATATGGCGTCAAAAAGTGTACAAGGAATGCCATTCAGTGTTTCTAGGCAACAGTTGCAGCTGTTATCTCGTTGGTTGCGCTTTGAAAGGTCAGTTGCAACCAAGGTCAAAGTTTGAATAATTTGAACTTTGAGCGCAGCGTTCGGTGCACCACGGTAAGGGTAGCATTTTCGCCAATCATGTGTGGGCAGCTTAACGGTTAATATTGTAGCGAGCGACGGAGAGAGCGATGTAATAGTTAATAGGGGTCCCATCTCAATACTACACATATAATGCACTACTAATAAATGTGTCTCGTAGATCTCAAGAGCTCGCACTCATCACTGCACTTCCTTGGGTCCTCGGCAATACACCCGCCTAGTGTGAAGTCAAAGTCAGATGAACGGTTGTCAAGAAAATAGGACAGACATTCAGACAGAGACTCCCTCCATTTAGCTGTTTCCACCTGCTTGCAATTATGCTACACTAAGCTGATCATCTCTTGTCTGCTGTACTCTAAGCACAGTCATGAGAGTGGTACAGTATCGATCTTCTCATGTCACTCTCATTAAGAAAGGTAATAAGCACACTTCCCAAAATGTTTAACAACTCCTTTAACAACACCTGTGGTGTCATTTGCAGTTGCGGAAAGTGCAGCAGTATATTCAGGACATTGTGACTCCAGAAGGAGCTCATGTGAAGACTGAGTTTGGGGATTTGGGATCGGCAGAGAGAGACATTCATCTGTAATACCATCAATCTCTTATTCTGTCAATCCATCTCTTCCTCTCTTGGGCCAATCGCTGTCGTGGAGCTCAGCAGCGCGATTACAATATAAAAATGCGTGATGACATGTACAGAGATACAATCATGAAGAGTATGTGCTTTTCTCATGTCTTTGTGGGACAATTATGGAGAAAATATTATGTATTTAACAACAACCAATTCAATGTAACATGTTTTTTTTCCCTATAATCTCATGTTAGGGATCAGTAACCTGCCCTCCAATCTGTGTCGTCCTGCTTTGCCCTCTCCTGATCGGCCCTCTCCAGTCGTCTGTCCTCCACCTCCCTCACTCTCCATCCCATCACCATATATCACCACGTTCCTCCCTCCCTTCCACCTCTTTGCAATCTCTCCTCTCCCAGATGTTAGGAGGGCAGGATTGGCCGTTTGCTGGCCCCAGCCTCCGGCATCGCGGAGGAGGGGCATCAGCCAGATGTTTGGCTGCATATTCATACAGCGTTTATGACTGTGAGGAGAGCAGACATCCACTGACAAGGAGAAGGAAGAGGAGGATTCAGGTGGAAGACTGAAGGAACTTCTCTGCATGTTCTATTTCTGCCTCTGACAGGCACTTTTGGAGTTATCCTATATTTGTTTCTTCCTCTCACTCCCACTCCTCCTCCTTCTTGAGTCAGTTTTGGATCATGTTTAGCCGGGTGTGATTGGAGGGCGACGCTCCAGGCAGATGTAAATCTGGTGAGGGTGGTTGGCATACAGGGGGTGGGGGGGAAAACGGTGGAGGACGTCAAATGAAAAGCCCGTCTCCGAGCGGGCTGCTGAAGGCGGACTGTGTGTGTGTGAGGACGCTGAGCGTTTCGGGAGTCGGGCCCTTGACCTCTCCGTCTGCGAGCCATGTCAAAAGTGCCCAAGAACAAAAATGTCTCGTGGGTGAGTACTGCCTCTCTGGCTGGTAGGAGGGGGGAGGGGATGGAGGGGGAGGGCTGTATGGGTTATAGCAGTTTGAGGTGCTTTTTTATTTCTGTCAGCCTTATTTGCTTTGGAATATGCTATCTTTGGCTGTAATTTCTCATAACGAATGCTACATATACTATACTTTAGGAATTTCCGTATACAGCAGTTTAGCGTTATCCAAAGCACAGTTTTGGTACCAAAGAAGGAGCATAGGCTTAATTTAGGATTCCAGATAGGAAACAGAGCAGATGAAAACATTGTCTTTGATGCTCATGTGCACATCTGCCTTGATGTGTCGAACAGCTGTGCGGTCAAAACTATCCCGAAGCCGTCTGTGCTCTCCTCCAGCCTGCTTCACATCGTCCTGCCCAGCCAGCTGAGGAATAAAAGAGCACTGACAAAAAAGACAAAAAAGTGATGATTTGGTGGGGGGGGGGGCTAACGTGTGCTGACATTGCATGACCGCAGTTTAGTTTAATGAAAATACTTTTTGATTGCGTCCAGTTGCAAGCAATAATGATATAATATTTGTGTTAGTTGAGGGCAGATGTGTGGTTTCTAGCTGTGTGGACATGGCGGAGGGCAGAGTGGACCGCCGAGGTCTGGAGCTTTGCCTGAGATTGTGCGTGCCATCCATCTCTGTCTCAGCAATGCATTACTGTCCCCATATTGACAGCACGCACAAACACACAAACACACATTCTGGTTGTAAGGAGCTTAGGGACAGATGTTTGTTTATGTATGTGTGAGAGCACATGTGCACATGAAAACTTGTGCTGTGTAGGGGAGTGAGATGACTGACGGGTTCGTTAAGAAGGCGTCGAGTTAGAGTGGCTCAAACTGAAGTGTTTGTCTCTGGATCAGGTGAATGTGATGTTTCTTCAGGTCTTGATAATTAAAGTAAAATACATTATGTTCATTCTGAGGGCGTATTCATTATTATGGAAGAAAACTAAAGCACTTCTGCTGCTTGTGCCGCTTTTCCTCCAGGTCAGGATGTTAGTTTCCAACTACTTGCAAGTTTTATAATCTCTCATAAGCTTTTACCTGATTATCAGGCAAAATAACTTTTTCAACGACAATGTGAACAAATAAAGCTGAAGTAGGCGAGATTGGAGCAAATCTGATTAAAAAAAGTTATTTCTATAAAATCATATGCCTCTGTGTCTTCCGGTGTCCTCCGGCGCTCCTAGCGGCATCTGTAAGATTTCACAGACCGGAGGAAAACAAGCAGTAAGAGCTGATCTGAGATCTGCTTTCCAGCTGCTGTCTATGAGAGCCGGTTGTCAATCACTCGCGAACTCCGACCAAACAGTTAAACTAGGCCGCGCTGATCAAATATGAATCAATAATATGTTACATTAATGCCTATTTCTCACCTCAAATGTTTTCAGTCCCATGGTCATCCACCGGAAGGGGCGGGACTTCGCCTCTCTATTGAAGCACAAGCAGTAGCGTTCAGCCATTGGTTAAAGTGCAACAAGTTTGAACCGCTCTGCTCCACATGCACCGCATACATTACTGCAGGACTGTTGCAACACCATGTGCACAATAATGGAGGAGGCGCATGCTAAAGCAGTTTTTTCTGCATTAATATGAATATGGCATCCTCCATTGATTGATGCTCAAGGCATTTACTGTCAGCTGTGTGTTTGCATTGGAAAAAGAAAATTAAGAATACTTTTTCAGTATACAATTTTCTTACAAGAGTACACTTGTAGTGCTCACATACTTGGAGGGTGCATGAGGACACCAATGTACAGAGTGTATAAATGGTTCAGCAGCGGTGGAGAATGTTTTAGCTTCTCTATGTGTTCCATGATAGCTCGTTTCATGATCATCGCCTTATGTAACAACTTCACAGTTGTGCTTAGAGGGAGTCAAAGTAAGCAGGGACTCTGTTTGAGTGTTTTGTTGGCACCGGAGGAGAGCTGGCTCTCGCTGGAGGAGATTTGAGGTGTCATGGAGCAGATTTAGTAAAGCCCCACGTCTGGTTCACTCCCAGGTCATGGGCTAAATGTTGGGACCTTCCATTTACAGTTTTCTCTCTCTGTCACTGCTGCTGTGATCTCAGTGGTCTGACCTCTGATGGTGATGTCTTCTCCAGCAGTAGAGATATTGATAAGGACATGTGCGTGTGTGTGTGTGTGTGTGTGCAGCTGTGTGTATTGTAGGTCCAGATGTGTGTGTGACCCAGAGGTCAGTGTCACAGCTTCTTGCTCCACGCTGTCACAGCCTGGCCCAGCTGACGCCAGCGCTGCATGTTTCCTTTCCATTCTCCGTTATGTAACTCTCTCATCTGTGTCCCTTGTCTCCCAGAGCTCTCCCTGGAGGTTTTGGTACCTCACCGTATCGCCTGCCTGCCTGCCTGTCTGCCCAGGTTACAGGCCACAGTGACAAATGGACCACGCACAGATGTGAAATGTTAAACTGTCGTACCAGAGGCTTAAAATTGTTGTATTTTTAGGAAAATGATCATACGCTAGTCATAACCACAAGAACAAATAGCCGTAAATGTGTAATTTTACAAATCTAATCACATCTCTTTTTTTAAAGCAAGCAGCTATGATGCATGGAAGGTTGTGTGTGTCCATAAGTCAATTCAGTCTGACAATTTTTGTAAATTACAAGACAGCAAGACTGGAAGCCTATTCATATTCTGCATGAAAACAGTTAAACTGAGCTAATTAAATAAATAACTGGGCTTACTGGTGCATTCAAAGCTACCTTTCGTGCAAACTCTCTTCAAATGAGCGTTGATCAGCCGTGCTCGCGAGTCCAGTTCAACAAAATGGTCCAATTATCGTACAATATGGCACTTTTGGTATTATAGATCGTACAGAGGGAAAAAATGATTGTACAAATACGATAATTATCGTACATCTGACAGCAGCGTTACTTACCTTTAGGCTAAAACATGCTGGAGGAAGTATCACGATTCTTAGCAATACCAAAGTGTAGAAATACAGTAAAAGTCCGTCATTCAAAGATTCCCTAAGTAAAAGTATGAAAGTATGGTATCAAGGCACTCAGGTATTTAGAGATACAAGATGACCATTTTAATTGGAATGACTTTCTACAGAAGAAATAGTCTCTGACAGTCTGTTCTGTGGGTTATTAAGAGGGAGCCTGAAAGAGATGTTGCTGCTGATTTTTAAATGTTGATTTTCAACACAAACAAAGTGTCCATTCACCTCCATTGAACCATTGAGAGGAGGCAGAAGACAGAGAGCCTTGAAAGCTACCTGCATGGTTAGATACCAGAAAATTATTTATTTATTTTTTAGTTGTATTTGAATGAACTGGCCCTTTAATTCTGTAGCTGGTCCAGATGGTGCTAAGTCACACTATACTACTGTATGTATATTAGCAATGCTTTGTACTTTTAGTAATGCGTCATATTATCTAAGTTACATTATCATATCATATAAAGACGTACTCCTCAACATAATAAGTAGATCTTAAAGGAACAGTGTGGAACATTTTGAGGGATGTATTAGCAGAAATGGAATATAATATTCATGTATATGTTTTCATTAGTGTATAATCACCCGAAACTAAGAATTGTTGTGTTTGCGTTAGCTTACAATGAGCCCTTCATAGCTACATATGGAGCAGGTCCTCTTCACAGAGTCCACCATGTTGCTCTGCCATGTTTGTACAGTAGCCGAGAACGGACAAACCAAACACTGGTTCTATAGAGAGCCTTTCACATTTTTATGTTACCTGAAGGCCACCGTAGTTCTCCGAAATGCTTGTGAAACTGTGGTAACGTGAGCCGCAGAGTGCAAAACCGTGGTACCGCCAGCCGCCGTCTGACTTCCGTTACTCGTAAACTAGTATTCTGGTAAGGATGACCTCTGAGCGAGGCAAACGGCGTTACCACCGTTTTGCACTCTGCGCCTCACGTTACCGCAGTCTTAGAAAGGGAGGAGTGAGCAGAGGGATACTCAGTTGGTTGCAATCTGCAACCATACCACTAGATGCCCCCAAATCCAACAAACTGTAGAGTAAAATGTACAATATTTCATTTCTAAAGACAGTACTTACAATTAGTAAGTAATTCAATAAATGTTCTTATTTCTTTAGTAGTGGTTTGTAGTTTTGCCTTGTGACCCCTTAAAAGGGAGCAATGTCTACATGTGATCCCTCATCACAGGTTATGGTCTTAGTGTGGACATGAATTGAGAAAACTTACCCCAGAGGGTCATTTGTCCTCCTCAAATTGTTTTATTTAAAGGGTTTGTACTGGCTTTAAGAGATGAAAGTATTGTTGAGAGAAAGAGATCTTTTGGACCATTTAATCATCTTTTGACAGGGTCCCAGATTTATCTTGGGGTCTCTTGGGGGTGTCCCGACCCTCAGGTTGTGAAACAATACTTTAAGACGCTATTTATGACATATCTACTATAGAGCTGTCAAAGTTAACGCGATAATAACGTGTCATGCCAGCTTGTCGCGAAGGAGGCTAAAAAACGCTCCAAACACACGCTAAATGTTGGCGAGGAAAAACTAGCATGGCCATATTTTGAACAGATAAATTAATTTGCAATTAATAGCGATTAATCATGGACAATTATTTGATTTATCGCAATTAAATATTTGAATCGACTGACAGCTGTATTTTTAATTATTAGAATTACTTTTGCTTTTTCTCTAAATGCAGCTCCACACATTATGAGGGTGACTTGAGGATACAAGAAGAAGATCAGTGATGTGCGGAGGACCGCCTCTGTGTGAGTGTGTGTGTGTGTGTGTGTGTGTGGCTGATACTTGGCAAGTAGGGAGTTTTTTAAGTAGTGCCATAATGACACTGTACCAATGTGGTAAGAGAATAACACTATTCCACTCTCAGGGTGATGAGTAGGTCTGTCTGTACAACGCCTGCACAAAGGAATTATGTCCTGCTTGCTTTTTAATTTCATTTTTCTATTTTGGAGCCAGGCCATTATTATAATACTCCCAGAACAAACCCAGGAAGTTGTTTGGATGCACACACTCACACACACACACACACACACTCACTAATCATCACCGCATCACACAGCGGAGGGAGCCAAACTGTGGTCAACAACATAAATGAGACACACTGAGTCACTTTTGCGTAATTTACCTCGCGTGGACGGAGCTGACGGGTTCTTGATTGTGTTCGGTGCTCGAGGTCAGAGCGAGCTGAGCGGCGCGCGGCGCAACAGATGCCGCACCGAGAAATAATCCTTTAATACCCTCAGGAGGACTCAGGAGAGGGTAACTATACACTCAACTCACAATGCTGACTTAAGTGAAACCCCACCTCACGCAACTCACCCGTGTTGTCTCCGGAGGTGTCCTCCTGCGCGTCGGAGTTTCTTTTGGGAAATATTATTTCACCTTTTACGCACAAGACGGCGCGTAAAGAAGGGTGTTTTTGCTGCGTTTAACGGCATCCTCGGACACATACACCTGTTTGTTTCAGAGGTGAACTCAGTCCCGTGGAATATACCTGTCCATGTCTCATTTACTGGATCTAGTTGAACGATAAGCTGATCTGGTCGCTACAAACGTGGGATAATAACACTAGTGGACCGCTTAAACCACCATGCCACCCAAGAAAAAGGTAAAATATGCAAATATTCTGGTGTTTTTCTCTCTCTCTCTCTCTGTGTGTGTGTGTGTGTGTGTGTGTGTGTACACAGGAAGGGCAGGAGAATGCACCATCTGTTGCACTGGGCGTTAATCCTTGTGTGAGGCCTTTCCACATCATTGCACTAACTGAAGCACAGTCACAATGCTGCAGGGTAGAGAGAGAGAGAGAGATGCATATCTATCCACAGGCTGCATGTATCATGCCATGTGTGTAGTTCAGAGAGAGTTGCATAACTGATGGTCTGTGAAGATCAGATGGATAATTCAAGTGTCTTTTCTTTCTTGCCATCTTCCTTCACTTCTTGGACTTGCTGGTGTAGTTTTGGAGCTGAAACTGTGCTCATGTTTTCACTCCACATGTAATAGAAGTTTTATTTTGTGCAGCAGGTGTAGTCAAGTTCCTCCTCCTCCTCGGGCTGTATACAAGCCATCAATACACACATAGTGAATGATTTTTCCTGAGATGCATCTTTCTGACCTGAGTAGAAGTAGTGTTTTAGTAACCTACATTATTCTCATCATTTGACTGAAAAAAGTTTTTTTTACTTACAATTGAAATACCAAATTAAACCACATTATTAAAGCGAAGTGAACAGAGAGAATGACCTCTAGACCTTTGTGCTTCTCATGCATTGCATCCACCTGTCAATCTTTAAAAAAAGCCAAGAGGGTTATTTAACAACACTTACTGCTGTTCTGACAGTATATCCAGAATACTTAAAGACTCTTACAACCATCTGGATGAAGAAATATTCTGTCTGCTGCACGATTTTATTAGATTTTTGATTAGGAAGATGCAATTCTTATTTCTTAACCCAAACAAAGATGGTATAGCCGGAATTACACATAATTAAACATATTGTATGTCCTTGCTTAATTTGGTCAACGTGAAGCAAAATTAAAACTTTTTATCATCAGTTTATTTCTCTATATGAGGGGTTTTCAAAGCCTGAGACTGTGGGCCTCCCCGTCACTCGCTCCTTAGTTTACTTGTTTAGTTTCGCTCAATTCCTGGATGCTTCTGGGATCATGATTATGTTATTTGATCTCAGACACTCAACAATTGAGCCAATATAGCTTAATATTGCTGTTTGATAACTTCGGACTACACCACATACATAAAAACGGTCTGTCCTGAGGTATTCATTAGTTTCTGCCTCTGGAAAAGTGGGACAAACAGTAAAATTCCCCAAAATTATCTCTTTAACCAAATCACACACATTTAGGCTATTCTATGTGATCTTTTTTTTAATGTAATATTTTTCAATTCCAATCACTGCCAACTCCGCTGAAACAGTTTGGACTGGAGCAACCCTGGGGGGCGACCTTGCTGTTATTTTATATTTTGATATTAAATTATAATATTATCATATAATATTTTTCCCATGTCTTTCTGGCTACCTGTAGAGGAAATCAACTACAGAAACAATTTAAAATAGTTTTTATTTTGCAGCTGGAAGTATTCTTTTCATCCAGATGGAGTGTAGAGTTTTTAAAGCGGCTATAAACAATATTTTATATTGGTGTCTTTCAGCTCATTATTTTGTTTTTTTGTCCAGCCCTGCAACTTTACTATTTTGGTTCACTCTCACCGCTCTCGTTTTTGGCTGCAACAAACAGCAGTTTCCAGTTAAAAGACTCTAAAAGTCCACTGTACGTTACCTGCTCAGCACCAAACCACTTTCTGATACTGATTCTGATACTTGAACTTGCGTAACGGTCAATACAGAGAACCAATCTGATACCAGTGCGTTAAAAACTAAAAAACATATTATTATTTTTTAACAGCTGCATACTACTAACCCTGTATGGTTGTAATATGATTGCTATCATTGTTGTATGGCCTGGCTCAGGTTAAACTCAGGTTACATTCTCTGCTAGCACATGCACCAATAGGTACTGCGCATGTCCAACTCTCAACAGAGATGAGAAGGAAGTGAGATGGCTCACTCATTAGCTACTTTCATCATCAGCTGCATCCGAAACCGATGATGAAAGTAGCTAACAAATGAGCTATCTCGCTTATTTCTTATCTCTGTTGAGAGTTACATATGTGTAGTACCGATCAGACAGGATGTAAGGATCGGTTAGTGAGTGACACATGTTTTTGTCACTGTGTAGCGTAAATGAGCTGATATTATTATATTATATGATAACGTGATATCAGATCGGTGCACATGACTCACATACTCACCGATACCCGATCCAGCATTTTAGGCAGTATCGGAGGCATTTCCGATACTGGTATCAATATCAGAACAACTCTAGCTAAAAAAAGAGTGAATATTGGACTAACATTCATCTGGTGGACACAAACATGACTCAACGTGAATGCTAATGTTGCTCCATATCTGCTGGATGTGTAACTAAGCAATGCTTGCCAACATGTTTGCCATAGTAACTTAAAAGGTGATGATGTGTCAATGGTTGGTTTATGTCTTGTTTGTGCTGCCCCCAAGTGGCATGAGAATCATTAAACATCATTTAAACAGTGCACGTTACACAAAATTCTGGGTTTTTCAAAGATCTCTGGGTTTTTATTAAAACCGATCCTCAGCTCTGTGACTCGAATGTGAAGATAACACATGAAGGTGGAACAAAGTGGAGCTTGAGGAAAGCTCACAGTCTCTGGATGGCCTACTGTCTTACATTACAGTGTGCTGGTTAGTGCTGCTGGCCCACTGCTTGTTACCTAGAATAGGAAAAGCCTCTTAGTAGCATTACATCCAGATACCTGCTCTCCTTCCAGACAGGAAGTGGAGCAATAAGGTGAAGGGTACCGAGTAGACCTGTTTCTTTTGGGATTAGGACGGTTTCCAAGTTAAAACAATAGTATTGTTTTCATTTTATATTATTATTATTATTATATTATTATATTATTTTATTATATTTTATATCCTTTTTTGTGTTTAACCTGACAAAAATGTTGTCAATATTTTTCATACTGCATAAGAGTGACAGAAATGGTCCTGTGTTAACGGTGGTTCAATAATTGCCTTGATTATAACAGGAATGGTTGGCAATATGTTTTTTTAATAATCCCCACACACGCACATCCCTCCTTATACCACCAGTAATCATGTTGCATCATAGCGATGTGCAGTACAGAGACTTGCCTTCTATTAACTATAGATGAAATGTATCTATTACAGGAGCCGGGCAAGCCTGGAATTAAGTTGTATGGATGATATTAATGCAGCTATTGTATCTCCATCAGGGAGCCTGAGCACATGCGCTCCAAGCAGCAGTGTTGGCTGTCTGTGAGGAGGTTGCATTTGTCTCTCTCGCTCTAAATCCTGGATTGACGCATGCTATCTTAATCTCCTTACTCGGAGACAATCATGACCCAGAGAGAGAGAGAGAGAGAGAGAGAGAGGAGCCCAAATACACATTGGTTTTTCCTCTGTAGTGATTTTTCCAATTTAGTCTTTCGTCCCGGGGCATTTTTTTTTGGAGGCAATTCATTTTTTTTCCCTTTTTGGTGTTCCTTCAAATGTGCAGATTCTCTCTGTAGTAGTAAATGCTATGCGTGAGTAGTCATTAGCAAAATGATATGAAAGTCGTATGTGATGTTAAATTATTGATGTTACTCTCATATCAATACGTTTACATTCAGGGTAAGGCCTGATCCTACACTGACAGAAATTAATAAAAAAGGAATTGACCATTAGGGTTAAACCCTAAAAACATGTAGTCAAAGCAATACTCTGTCTATAAGAGACTATGTAGTTGTTTCTTTTCTTCATACCTGCCCCCAAACCGAAAGCATAAAAGAAAAAGTGTCAGGAGTGAATTAAACGATTTACCACAATGTAAGCTGAAAACGTTGATGCCCAGCTAACTAGCTAACAAGTTACAGTGGTAACCTAGCGTTACTTCCAAGGCCAGTGGCCATTTCATACATTATTAATGCAGGTTACATTAAAAAGAGCTGGTTCTGGATGCTATATCATAGTGTAGGCTAACTTTACTGCCTCTGTCCTGCTCGGTTGGATTTGGGGAAACTTTGGCTACGACCTCCGGTTCTAAAAAGTGAAGCCAATGCAGAAGTGCCTTAACCTGCATTCTTTCTAATGGCCAGCAGGGGGCGACTCTTCTGGTTGTAAAAAGGAGTGTTATTGTATAGAAGTTTATGAGGAAAATAACCCTACTTCTCGCTTGATTTATTACCTCAATAAACATTGTAAACATGAGTTTATGATCTCAATCACTAGTTTCAAGTCTTTTTCAATACAGCATGATGTTCATTTAGTAAATTACGGTCCCATTTAGAGTCAAATAGACCATAAAGCAGGGTATGCTTTAGGTTGCTACCACGGCCGGTCTGAGAGTTGTCCGTGTTTTGGTCTTACAACTTTAACCCTTTCACAGTGTGTTTTCAGTTC
Organism: Sebastes umbrosus; assembly: GCF_015220745.1. NCBI lineage: Eukaryota > Metazoa > Chordata > Actinopteri > Perciformes > Sebastidae > Sebastes > Sebastes umbrosus. The sequence continues at coordinate 12,044,877 of NC_051280.1, read as the reverse complement.
ATAAAAGTCAATTATAACCTTTTGGTTGCCTAATAATGTATTATTCAGTGTTTGGTTGTACTGAGCTCCCCCCTTTCGTGTCACTTCTGGTTGCAAAACAACAAGATGGCGATGGCCAAAATGCCAAACTTGAGGCTTCAAAAGGGCAGTCCACAAACCAATGAGTGACGTCACATTACGGTGACTCCATCCACTTCTTATAACGAGTCGATGGGAATACTCCAACAAACCCAGAGAACGTTACTCGAGATAGTGTTAGGTTCACCGAACCCATTGGTTAGTCCTCAACTTCAAACTTTTCTCTTGTTAAATTAAGTGAAATATACAGTTTGAAAGTACGAACAACAAACCATAAACATAACCTCTGTGTTTTTTGTCCAAGTAGCTATGTCAGCTAAGCAGCTAAACCGGATATATTTATATCTGATCTCACATTTTTCTTTGTCATACTCAAGAATAATGTTCCTTTATTTCCTTTAACGTACACAATTACTTTTTCCCGAGACATGCAGCTTTAGCCTCAGTCTTTTAGCATGATACCATGTAACCAAATGCATATTTAAGACCCCGTGTATAGGCTTCTCATTTTAAAATGAGTCATTTTGAAACGCTAAAAAGTCAGCCAGAGACAACGTTTTCAACCAACTCATGGAGCTGACGTTAGCTTAATTAACTTGTCAGCTACTGATAAAATCTGCAGCAGTTGGTGACCATAAAATCCACAGTCGTCGGCAAGAAATGAGCCTGCTTTTGTCTTTTTGTCAACCGCTGACTGAATTCAAGGAGCCATTTGTTTAAAAAATGACTGATGATTTGAGTGGTCATGGGAAGCTGCATATGTGCGTATATGGGAGAAAGGAAAGCTTGACAGGTGTAGCAACAGTAACTAAGGGGGGCAGGGCTTAGCAGACTGTTAATTCATTGATGCACAGTAGTTTTCTACTTTTAAACAAAACTGGCGACCTCAGTAATAATGATCAAACCCATATTAACATACTGTATAGACATAGATTAGTTTTAGTGCAGCTCAGATCCGCTGCCACTCTTGATCTATAATTGGAGACCTAAAGGGCCGTGATGCAGCCTTTAACTCCACAGACGGAGACTCGTGCCAAAGTAAAGGTGGCAGTGCCAGCCCGGCCATATCTGCTGTATGGTAGCATCAGGCAGAGGGCATGGAGCCAGTCTCCTTCAGACAGATGATGCAGAGCAGCTGATTAGACGGGGCTTGAAGAAAACCGAACACACACTGCATGTTAATGAAGGAGAGAGAGAGAGAGTATAAATCATCACAGTATACGGAGTAACACGTGAGCAGCAGCTACATTTCAAGAGGATCAGATAAAATTCCATTGTTCTTCTGCAGCAGAAATACTAGAAAATATTTATAAGGCGAAAATTCGGAATTTGTGAACACCTGGGCTCAGTGCCAGTGAGCTCATTGGAGGGACGACAGGAAATTAGTCACAATTAGATTAGTGACCTGCTCCCGCTAGTAAACGATGTTTGGGAAGCCGGCGGCGCTTTTGTCCATTTTTGATGCACAGCTCTATCTACTGAATCGCACCAGAAATAAAAAATATTTTATTTGTTCACACAGAAGCACAGACTGCTCTCCAATAGAGTCGTGAATGGGAGGAGTCATTTTGGCATCCTTGGTTTTAGAAGTTTTAGAAGTTTTAGAAGTTCTGTTCACTTGCTGCAAAGGCAGTTTTAGAGGACTGTCAGTTTGAGGCTGAATCTGTTATCTGTACATCCCTGAGGGGCATTTATGCTGAATTTACTCTTGTGGGCAGCTAACTGACCCACTAGTGACTTGTACAAACTCTGCACAGACAGATGAGACAGACAGGACGGGCATGTTACGGTATTTGAAACATGGCATGTCAATAATAACATGTTGAATAAAGTAAGTAAAAGGCCCTGTTCAGACCTGTTCAAACCCAACATGCGTCCTGAGTGATCGCATCACGAGTGGACAGCTTTAAATACGTCGGTTCACACCTGGCATCAGAATGCATCTCCACATGCGTCTTGAGTGGCCACTTGTGATCTGATGTCACTTCCCCGCTTTATATGCTAATAAACACGTAGTAAACACACGGCCAATACAGGAGACGCTGTGACGTAATACTACAGGAATGTCAGTAGTGATATCCTACATATTCGTGAATTCGGGTACATTTTATTAACATACAAATATAAGGTTATTGTACCGGTGGTTCCTGGAGACCTCCGTGCCGCCGGCACCGCTGCCTTTGCCAGGCAACAGCGGGGTACAGAGCCTCAGACAGCCGGGATGAGAGAGGGCGAGCAGGCCGGCGGGTGTCAGCTCCGTGCAAAGCACCAGAACAAAAACACTGACACATCTTCAACAGTATGACAATAATGCACTTTGTGTGTCTAGTCTGATAGTCTGTAGATTATGTAGCCTATAGATAAGACATATTTTAATCAAATACAGTTGTACCGACAGAATACAGTAGAGCACAGAAGCCGTTTCCATGCTGCTAGGCTCGTGTCTGCCTGTCTATTCATCTGAGGAGCGCAGAGACCCACGGATCCCAGCGGGATGTCAGTTGAGTAGGCGGTCCTTAATGTGGCCCAGGACACATTCATGCACACACTGCTAAAAGAATGTGGCCATATGTGGCCCAGAACACCTCTGAATGTAGTCTGAGCAATTGAATCTCAATGCATCCTCTATGTGTCTTGAGTGTGTTCACACCTGTACTTAGAGCTGTCCACTTGTGATCCGATCACCCAGGATGCATGTTAATACCAGGTCTGAACAGGGCCTGAGTGAACCATAAATTCCTGAACGTTGAACCTATTTGGCAGGGCAGTGGATGGTGCTATAACTACCAAGCTCTGGAGCTCACTGTCCTTCACTAACACCCTTTTCCCACCAAAATTAGCACATATATGCAGGTTTTTTAAACACGGGAAAACTTGTTAAAAATAAGCGATGGACTCTTTTCCTATTGTGAGTATGCCGTGCCGTTGGACTGGCCTTTCTGTTTTTTTTCCTGCTGTGTTAAGTTCAACGTCACCGCAAGCAGGGAGAGTAAACAGTGAAAATATTACGGTTTTTACTTGTGTTACTTATTTAGTCTCTCTTTCAATCTCTCAAATCAGAATTGGTGATTGTTGGTAGAAAGTAGAAAGACAAAAGACGGTTTAAATGAGTTTTATTTTGTTTTCTGTCGAGTTTGATTTGAAGTGTGTTTTATGACGATCAGCGATATAAATGTACTGTAGTCTGACTGGAGTCTGGTAGCTTTGAGGAGAGCATATCCATTGTATTGTAAATTATAATAATTGTCCAAATCCCTGTTGATTTAATTTATTATAAATTCACTCCAACACATGTCACATAGCATTGCACTGGAAAAGGGGTGAATATTAGGGTGTCCATCGGAGCTGGAGCCGATAAACACGCGTGACAACAGCAGAGTCATCTGTCCCGAATTAATGCCGATTGTACTCTTTCCCAGGGAAAGACAAAAGCCAGATGTTATAGTGGGTGTTAGTGGTTGTTTTGTCCAGTGGGAAAGGGACTTAAGTTGTCACTTCACCTTAGGTTACAACAAGATACTCAGCTGCCAAAGAGGCTGAAGGCACCACAGATCTGGTCACACTGTGTAGCGGGGTGGAAACTCTTAACCCTAGTTGTCTTTTCGCAGCTACAAATGTGACACAGATAACAGCAGCACCTCGGGAGCAGCCAGCAAGGAGCAGGAAACTGCAGGGATGTGGCAGAACGAGTGGCAAGAGTACACACACACACACACACACTTCATCTCTAAATACAAGCACTCAGAATAACAGTGTCCACCCAACCATTCAGACTCACACACACATCCACCCCCTGTAGACTGTCACCCACCCTTCATCTAGACATGAAGTCCCATGGTTCACCTCACCGCTGATGCTGCTGCTGCTGCTGCTTCCGTGTGGACTCTCTGATGCTTACATTTTGTAATCTGCCATGCAGCCAACTTGAATGACACTTTACCGTTAGATGTTTGACGTCTTCGACTGTGACGTTGAACATTGCCAAGTTGACTTAATTATGCTGACACTCTTTTACGGGAGATGTAACTGTCACTTCAATAGCTCCTCTATGGATCTCTCATTGATTTTAATGTGCTGCTCAATTACTGTTAATCAGTCTATGAGGACGTCGTGGATTTCACTAAATGAGTTGGAGGTGTCTGGAGGCATTACAGCATACTGTACAAGTTACAACGGGAGAAGTATTTTCCTCAGTGGGAGTCATTTTTTGCTTAGATGGCATATTTCTCTCAATGGTTGCCATGGAAACGCCCCTCCTCCCCACCCCATTTGTTGAGGGAATGTGCAGAAGGAACGTATCTTCAGTGACACAAGTGTATAGTATCTGCTGCAATGGATGACGGCTGCTCGTGCTAAGATCGGGATATTGTGCCAAGCGGAGAAGATAGAGTCTTAAATTAAGAAACTAAAAAAAAGCCTGGTTTATTGGTCAGGTGGTTTTTAGGCTACTCCGGTGCAGATATTTCTTCTACTGTATAACACTCCTATCCTGGTGAGAGAGCGTTTTCATCATTGTCAAAGCTTTCCAGTTTATATTAAATGCCTTTAACCCTCTGAGACCCACAATAGACCCGTTTTTGTCTTTTTTAGGCGAGTAGAGGGGGTCCTTAGGGGAGATAGCAGGTCAGCAGTAGATTTCACATAGAAGTGGTGTACATCATCTGAAAGAAGAACCTGAAGATTAATTTGAGATGCAGCTCGGCACTGTGTGTCAAGTTGTTCTTAGTCATAAATCAGAAATAAACATTAATTAATCAATTAATTCATTAAAATATATTGTAAAAGTGTTTAAGGGTTTAGAACATTATGATCAAAGTATGTGATGACCATTTCCATGCTCACTTATGCCTCATAAGCTGTTTCACCAATTTGTGGGTTGATAGCATTTGTTACACAGATTTGGTGCCAACTTTAACCATTTTTTACCATTCAATAATTGATAAAAATGATCGATAATCCCTCCAAAATACCACATTAAGACACCAAGACCTTGAGGAACACCATATAAAAAGCCATGCTGTGATTTGGTATCAAAACCTTTTGACAATTAGAGATTTCTGCAAGAAAGTATGAAGAAATATTAAAATACACTATTTTTAGAAAAGGCGAAAATAACACATTTATACTGCATGAAAAAAAACTGCATGTGATTATCATAAAGTGGGCATGTCTGTAAAGGGGAGACTCGTGGGTACCCATAGAACCCATTTTCATTCACATATCTTGAGGTCAGAGGTCAAGGGACCCCTTTGAAAATGTCCATGACAGTTTTCCCTCACCAAAATGTTGCCTAACTCTGGAGCGTTATTTAGCCTCCTTCATGACAAGCTAACAAGACGGCAGGCTGTCCGATCATTATGCACTTTTAATGAAGAGCAGTGCACAGCTGCTTGCCTGAGCTTCTCACTGGTAAACATCCAGTTAGTTCCAAGACAGTTCCAAATGTCTAACTAAGACGGAACTGAATGAGTGTACAAGAAATGTGAGTGTAGCGTGAGGTATTTTACATCAAGAGCTCCAAATGGACTTGAACATGAGCCTCTGCTTTTTCCTCGCCGTCAGTATTTTGTGGTGCAGAATGTTTTAGGTATTAGTCTGTTTTCTTTGGTCTGAAGATTATATGGGAACGCTTACTTTGTTGTATTTTTGCACTCATCAATGTTCTTGTTTGTTGATGCCCGTTTTGCCCGATACAAGTAACACATGGCTTTGAAACAATTTCTGTATGTAGTTTATTTTATTAGATTAAGTGACATGTCATCTTGCCAAGTTAAAGATTTAATAAATTCAGTAAGATCAGTCTGTCTCAGCAGGAAAAGACACATTTTCTCAACTGCTCAACAAATCAAACAATTAAAAGGTAAATAGGATAAATTTGGATGAAATATCTCTAATATGAACATAAGCTGTATCTCAGCATTTCTTTAAGACCCAATCCAGAGTTGAGTTTGTCCTCTGGGGGATCGCAGTGCTCCGGGCCAGCCAGCTGGCTCCGGGTGACTCCATGTCTCTGATTGTTTCGGTTTAGGGACGGAGTCCATCTCCCCAATCAGACGCTCCTCTCCTAATGTACTCCGCTGGCGCGTGCAGAAAGAGCTGTGTAAACGCTTTTGAGTCACCTTCAGGTAGCACACGACAGAATGTGGCTTCGCTTGTTCACCCACCCTCCCATCATCCTTGTCCTCCACCTTCCTTTGCCTCTTAGCCACGTAATCACGTTAATGGGCTGGGATGGCTCTCCAACCGGGAGGGATTGGGGGAGAGAAGGGAGGAGGAAGGAAGAAAGGGACGTTGGTGAAGAGATGAAGATGGAGGGATGAAGGGAAGGATGGAGGGAAGAAGTGGGGTAGAGAGTTTGAATAAAAAATTTAATTATTAGTCGAGCCATATTTGCACATGTTTTAAAGGACAGGGCATGAAATCTGAAAATAAAAAGATACTGCACAGTAGGTGATAATAGTATTATAGCTATTGTTGGTCAATAACGGGGAGTTTCTTCTAACTCAACTTAACTGAAGCCTTGTTTTTTTTACCACAAAAGCTGCTCCATACAAAATGATAATACTATTGCAACTAATTATTATTTTCAGAATCAAATAATATGCCATTTTGTTGATTGATCATTTTGCCTATAAAATGTCGGAAAATAGTGAAAAATACCCACGCTAACTGGTGATGTATTCAAAGTGCTTGTGTTTTTCCAACAATCTGTCCAAAACGCAAAAAATGTTTTTATATATCACAAAGAAAAGAGTTTGAGAAGCTGCAATCAGAGAGTGTTTTGGCATTTTATCTTGAAAAATGATTAAAACAATCATCTAAATAGATACAGATTATTTTTTGTTGATTGACTGATCCAGTGGTTCTCAACCCTTTTTGGGCCAGTGCCGGCCTGTCTATTATCCAGGCCCCTGACCGCCCCTCCATCAATTAAAATGTAGGCTAATTGTCCCCCCTGAATATTAATGTTGATCATTATTCTGTGTTATATTATTGTTAAAAAAGCATGTAATTGAATGCCAAATACTGGCGGTATGAACTGTTTTTGGTCGGTTGCTCGATCCAGTCAGTCGCTAAACTGGCATTAAAAAACAAACACACACACAAACGCCCCCCTTTCAAAAAAATTGCTTCCACCATCCCCTCTGAGAAATGCTACACTAATCGATGAATCGATTCAGCTCTATTTAAAGTTATACATGGCTCCAGTCAGATGCTTGCGGGTAAAATGATAAAACAGTCACAAAAACATTGATACAACAAATGATTTATTTTAAAGTAGGGCTGTCAAAGTAAACGCAATAATAACACGTTAACACAAATTTGTTTTAACGCCACTAACTTCTTTAACGCAATCGATTTTCGGAGGGTGTAGCGGGCTCAGTTTTAAAGCTGAATGGAAGATACTGGAATCATATGAAAGATTAATCGCAAAAGATTAAATAGGTTAAATAACGCTCCAAACTTGCGCTAAATTTTGGTGAGGAAAAACTGTCATGGCCATTTTCCAAGGGGTCCCTTGACCTCTGACCTCAAGATATGTGAATGAAAATGGGTTCTATGGGTACCCACGAGTCTCCCCTGTAGAGATATGCCCACTTTATGATAATCACATGCAGTTTGGGGCAAGTCATAGTCAAGTCAGCACACTGACACACTGACAGCTGTTGTTGCCTGTTGGGCTGCAGTTTGCCATGTTATGATTTGAGCATATTGTTTTATGCTAAATGCAGTACCTGTGAGGGTTTCTGGATCAATATCTGTCATTGTTTTGTGTTGTTAATTGATTTCCAATAATAAAATATATACATACATTTGCATAAAGCAATCATATTTGCCCACTCCCATAGTGATAAGAGTATTAAATACTTGATAATTCTCCCTTTAAGGTACATTTGAACAGATAAATTACTTTGCGATTAATCACAATTAATCATGGACAATTATGTGATTTATCGCAATTAAATATTTGAATCGACTGACAGCTCTATTTTATAGTATTAGAATTACTTTTACTTTTAAAACTTTGTAAAATACAATCTACAGTCACATTTCTCTATACTGAAACCTTCGGTGCCTTAGACAGCTGAGCCATCGCGATGCCTCTCACATGTAAGCGATAATGAATCGTATCTGAATGATGTGGATACTTTATAATTTGTGACATTTTCTTTGGGTAAAGGTTCAAATTAACACTAAAGCAGAACAAAAAAGGCGTTTTTTGCATAAGACATTTCCTAAGTCACCTGCAGTAGAGCTCAACATTGTTTAATAATTCAGCGGGGGCGTTTTGTACTGTTGGCTGGGTGACATTGGCTTGCAGGAGAGGCGGGTGCTGTGCGAACAGATGTCTACACCAGCCATGGGTAAACAAGAAGCCATGCCTGAGCATAATTCTGCCCCGGGGAGATTTCCTTCCTCCTCCTCTCTTATTCCCTCGTCGTCATGTTCAATTCTCTGGCTTGACATTTTCTCTACTGCTTCCTTCTGCTTATGTACAACTAATTCTCTCCAGTAATTACCAACACTATCCCACCACCTTATTAATACTTACATCGAGTCCTTCTTGTCTCACATTTGAGGACTTATTTTTCTCCAAGGTTATTACAGTTTTTTCCCTCCTATTTTAAAGGCATCATTTATTTTCAGATGAGCTTTCTGAGCTATTGGCCATATCTATTTGGCTTTCTTTCCTGACACAATTGAACATTTATAGTGATGCTTTTAGTTCAATTTGTAATTGAGCCATAAATATTTTTAAACGTTGTGTCCAATGTAGCACTAGTACTTTTTGAATATGATTTGTGTCACCAGTATACAGCGTTTCTGTTTTTTCAGCTGTATAGTCCTTTTTCTTTGCTTATGTTATGCTTGATATTGTTCTCTATTTTGGACAGATCTGAACTCTTCTTTATCAGCAGTTGAGATGAATTTTGATACTGGATGGGTTCTTTCCTTTTAGTTTGAGTCCATGAACACGGCACATAGTGTTGGCACTTAAATCTTTTTACCACACAAGCAGCCGTCTGTCCTTTTATATGATGGATTGCCATGAAATGTACAATTACAGACTTTCATGTTCCCCAGATGATAATTCCTAATTCCTAATTCTCATGTATCCTCACTCCACTAGGGCACCAAAAGGGCTAGAGTCGGCCCTGAGTACAGTCTGTTTTTCTCTCTCACCTCCCTCTCTCCCGCGCCTCCTCCAGCCCTCCCTTTGTCTACAGTAATTTCATAATAAAAGCTATTAAAGCTGAGCGTTTTGGAGTTGAGGATAGGTCCATCATAACTAGTGGCCTGTAGTAATGATGCTGTATAATCTGTCATTGTCAAAGTCAGAGCGTCTCACTAGTGTCAGGCAGCTCAGTGTGCACTCACTTGGAATAACGTAGAGAGGAGGAGTGGGTGACGGGTAAGAGGAGAGCCAGAGGGAAGATGTTCTCTGCTGCGTGAGCATGAGGTTTGAACAGTGAACACAGTCTGGACTGACATTCACACTCACTCATGTATTCTTATGACTCTCTGTAATGAACATAAAATAGGGAAACCCCGTCTCCTACAAAATACATTCTAATAATCTGCTTTGCCAGAGAAGTTTTGTAAGAAACAGAATCGCTGCCTGGATGACGTTAGCTGGCAGCTTTTGTTTCAGTCCAGGAAGTGTAATATCCTGATTACGCAGAAGTCATAGGGAGAAGGTTGGTGTTCAGGGTCCCACATGTTAGGTTAAGGCTACTAAAACACTTGGTTAAAGGAATAGTTCAACATTTTAGAAATACACCGATTCACTGTCTTGTGTTTGATGAGAAGATTGATACCACTCTCTGTACAGAGCTGCAGTTGGGACATGGTTAGCTTAGCTTAGCATAAAGATTGGACACAAGCCTGGCTCTGTCCAAGGTCAAAAACACACATACCAGCTCGTCTTAAGCTCAATAATTAACATGTTATATCTCGTTTGTTTAAACAGGACATATTATACTCATTTTGTGGTTTCTGGGGTTTCTGCTAGAACAAGTTTACATACTAAGAAACGCTTTATTGTCCTCATACTGGCTGTGCTGCAGCACGTCTTTTCATCCTCTGTCTGAAACGCTCTGTTTGAGCTCTTGTCCCGTCCCCCCGAAAAGCCCAATCTGCTCTGATTGGTCAGCTGGCCCACTGATGTGATTGGTCAACCAAACCAAACTCTTCGGACTCTGATCCAGCTCCACTCTAACTAGCTTTGCCAAACTAGCTGCTAGGCAGGTATTATGCAAATGTGTTACTTGCTGACATCACCACATTACAGAAGAAAAGGCAGGACTTCAATCAAGGTGTTTACAGTTTACCCATCCAGCCGGGTCGCCCACCAATCTGAAGGTCTTCCGACCACCCAACGAGCTTTACACTACATGTCAGCATTCACCCATTCACACACACATTCATACACTGATGGCAGAGGCTGCCTTGCAAGGTGCCAACCTGCCCATCAGGATCTAATCTAAATACTCATCAATGACACAGCTTTCAGGAGCAATTTGGGGTTCAGTATATTGCTCAAAGACACTGCAACATGTGGACTGGAGGAGCTGGGATCGAACCGCCAACCTTCCGATGGGCTGGTGACCCGCCCTACCTCTGAGCCACAGCCGCTCCATATGTATAAATAATAACAATACAAATCTATTGACCAAAGTATCTGCCAAATGAATGTAATGTAACAAGCATTAGGCAGGTTAAGCAGGGTACACATAGCAGTGAACATGAAATAAATGACATATAGTGTAAAATATGTTGGCTTTTACCAAAGTTTCATGTCATTAATATACACAGCATAGCTCTATTATTGACTTCGACACACTGGACGTCACAGAGGACTCACTGTGTTGTCAAAATGCACCAGACTGAGCCGACTGTCTACAACCACAGAGCTGATATGTGACTTTGGGATGCAAGTGTGTATCTTGAGTGCCAGACTGACGCAGAGGGCCGTGCCACCTGCTGGCTATGGCACAGAGGGCATTAATTATCATGTCTTTGAGGGGACAATCTAATCGCTGGGACACATGGCACATAAACCTGAGCATCCCAAGAGGGATCTGCTGCGACACTTCCTGACAATTAAAGGCAGTGGGGAAAGTAGGAGTAAATGAGAAGGCATGTCTCGGAAATGTTATTAGGTCAAAAGCTGAACAGTGAAGCATTCGATCAATGTTTGTATCCTACAGTTTCATTTGCATAAGAGTTACAGTAGAGGTCTTCACGGGTCCAAAATGCTGGAATCAATCCAAAACTGAACTCTGGAAAACTTACCAAACGTGCATAAATTAATAAAAAAAAAACTATAGAACTGAAGATAATTAGATGCAATATAAAAAGAGCATAATAGAGAGAGGACACTAGTGTCTGCAGCAGCATGACGCTCTATCAATCTTTAAGCAGCCGTGTTCAAAAAGAGCAACAATATAATAATAATAATAATAATAATAATAATAATAATAACAACAATAATAGATATAATAATGATAATGCCCTAAGACCGAATGTAGAATCATAAAATGTCATTTCAAAAATAATATATAATATATGTAATATGCTTCAAGATGAATTTATAGAAATAATTGATCCGTAGCCAACTGGGCAATTAAAAAAAAACAATTTTCTAACCATTTCTTTTTCATTTTATAACATACACCGGTGAAAACCTTTAATATGAGGGGAGTGACAAAGCTGTGTCGCCCAAATATGTGAAGTGCATCACTGCACCATTGAAGCTAGCTGCTCACATGTCACAATCACAATCACGCTTTTTGTGAATTTAAAGGGGCACTTTTATGTGTTTTAGTCTTTGGTCTGGGAAAATTTACTCACGTGACCCAACTCCTCAGCGCAAAACAAAGTTCTGGCTCTACACATTATCATTCTGGTATAGGGGAGAAAAAAACACTCTGGCTTGTTTGTATTTCTTTAAACTAATCGCAGTCGTCTTGGACTGCACTAAGCCCAGGATGTAGTGACCAATGGCAGACTTATACACCACAGTCTACGTCCAGTGAGTCACACTAAATATAGGATGCTTTTTAGTGCATTATCAGAGGTGTAGGCTCTAGTGTTTTAGGAGCGTGAACCATAGTGGTGACTGAAAGTGTCTCTGCTGCATCAATTTCAAATATTTTTTGCCTCTTGCAAGTCCTCCAATTTTGTGGAAGTACAATACGAAATTGCTGGAGTTCTCTTTTAAATCATTGCTGCAGAGACTTTATGCTCTCTTGTCTGGCTTCTAATGATTTGTGAATATGAATCATTAAATGTCTCATTGATTTAGTGTTTTTATAGATAAGAAAGATTAGTCTTCATATTGCTATTTTGATTTGCATTTGTCTTGAAGAAGGGTGGGCTCAGTGGTAGAGCCATTGTGTCGAACCTCGGCTCCTCCAGTCCACATGTTGAAGTGTCTTTGGACAAGATACTGAACCCAAATTGCTCCTGAAGGCTGTGCCACCGGTGTGTAAATGAGTATTTAGATTAGATCCTGATGGGCAGGTTGGCACCTTGCATGGCAGCCTCTGCTATCAGTGTGTGAATGTATGTGTGAATGGGTGAATGCTGCTGGTGTAAAGCGCTTTGAGTGGTCGGAAGACTAGAAAGGCGCTATATAAATGAAACTCCATTTACCAAGAGGCAGACTTTGTTTTCTTTGTAAGATGTGATCTTTTACATCAGATATGTTGTTTAAATCTGGCCTTGTGACATATTGTGTGTGTGTTATTAGTCTGTAACTCAGTGTTATCACTGGACACTTTTAAAGCATCCTTTTCAAAGCATTTATGTTGTACTTCTTTGTGTACTCCATCTTTCTGTCTCTTGCTCTGTTCTTACTTTTTTTTAGTTAAAAATACATTTTCCACATATTCAAAAAGTCTATAATTCAGTGCAATGCACACTAATCAAATCGACGCAGAGAATTGATTAAACTAATTGTAATCACTCTCTCTCTGTCTCTCCTGCAGGGAGAACGTCAGGACACGGATGTCGTCGAGGAGAGAAACGCCCAGGTGCAGCTGGAGAAGGCCAAGGTACTTTCTAACTGTTGCATCATGGTAACACAACGACCCACCCGCGACGGCCCCCACAGACTCATTTTTTCAAGGACACGATTACATCACAGACAGGAAACACAGGCATCAGGACGTCGGATTAGCGGAGCAATATTCTGCTATTAAAATGAGTTATTGTAGTCTTCATCCTTGTCGTCCCTTTATGTGCTAGATGTCTGGAGAAGGATAATGATGAAGGATATTATTGATTATTGCTAATTTAGTTCAAATAAATGTCCCCTTTCTTTCTTCTGAACTTTCTTCCGCCGACTGCTTTGTAGCAATGTAATATGTTTCCACTGAAAGAAACTCAAGTCTAATGCAACAACAACTCAACAGGCCAATTTATGAAAATGAAAATGTGATAAATGTTTTTACTTTAACAACTATAATGATACACAAGGATAATAAGTTATAGTCCAGTGTGCATTTGAGGTGACGGAAAGCACTTTTTATTCACATCATCTCACACATTTGTTCACATACAATTCAAGGTTATAAAATACTTCTTAAAGGGATAGTTTTGGTGTTTTGAAGTAGGGTTGTATGAGGTACTTATCCATAGTCAATATATTAGAGTAGATCACGGTCGGTACGCCCCCAGTTTGGAGAAACAGACAGGATTACTGGTACGGAACCAAAGCAATGTACTGCTGTCGACAGGGCCAGCAGCAAAACATATTTTAGACACCTAAAAGAAAGGCCCACCTAAAAATATCAATATCAGTTTAAGTATACACTATATTTAGAATGTATTCACCGTTTTATCTTGCCGTCAGACAGCCCTTTCTGACGGGGAACTGAAGCCGTTGTATCCATCTGTGCTCTCACCAAAGCCACCAGACTCCATTGAAAAAAACTGTAATTTGACCTCGTAGAGCACAGGGGTTGCTGGTCCACTGCGGCCTTGATCGGTTAGTTTGTTTGTGTTATTGTGTGACTTTTGTGAATCCGAACTAACCAAAGTCACACAGTAGCACGAACTAACCTGTACTGAAAATGTATTTCATAAGAAAAATGCTAAGATTCTAGAAATATCATAAATAATTAACATGAATGAAGAATTACTTTCTCCTCTTCCTTCCTATCCCATTAATCATCTTGAAACCCTTCAGATTTATGTTTGCTACCCCTTGTGGGATCCTGGCCCGCAGGTTGGGAACCAGTACAGTATGAAATGACAGAAACAAAAGAAGAGATTGATGCTTCAGACATTTCTTTCTTTGTTTCTGATCCATTATGCCAATGCCTCATACACCTACAGTGCATGCCTTGTTGAGCTCTCTTAGTTGGTGAAAAGGATTCCCCATTAAAATAATGATGCAAGTTTTATGCCTAAAGAAACTAACAGCAAATGCTCTTATTAATATTTGGAGCACACAAATTAATTTACATAAATAAACAACCTGAATTGGAATAAAACCACTTGGGATGTGACTTCATTTTAATTTATTTATCCTTTAACACCAAGTGCATTCAGAATTTGCCTGCTAAAGGTGCAGACGTTTTCCAGTCAAGCAATGGTGTGTAGTGTAACTTGTGTTAAATCCTGGAGTATATGGTTTGATGACGACAAAGAAAAGATCTTCACCTCTTTGACAACACGCAGGCAGCATTTAGGAATAAAGAAAGACTGCGCATGAATTAAAACACGATCCAATTAAGGAATTGAAATTCATTTGCGATTTTGACCATCAAAGGAAACAAAACGTGCTGCAGATACAGAAAACACAGTATCATTTAAATATGGGGATAACGGAGTACACTTTCAGTCTCTCCTGGAAGACATTCATGGCGTTTTACTTGGTTGTTCTCTTGAAAAGTTGCAGTTTACAGTTTAGCCATCCAGCCTGGACTTCTGTGCATCTCCAGAAACGGCACCGGTTGCAGTAGAGTTCTCTGTAGAGGCACGAGAGTACCATACCAGGCAACATCACTGTAAAGGCGTCTGTGGCTCAGAGGTAGAGCAGGTCGCCCACCAATCGGAAGGTCTTTTGACCACCCAAAGAGCTTTACACTACATGTCAGCATTCACCCATTCACACACACATTAATACGAATGAATGAAAAAAAGAGATCCAGAGAGAGAAGCTCAAACTCAGGCCATGTGAATGTCTGATCGTCGATTTCGTAAAGTTACAGGAAATGGTCGGCGTCTTTGCTTGTGTTTTTAAGTAGCAAATACGTTGTGCTGTCTGAGCCACCGTATGTAATGTCATGTGCAATACAAAACACATACTATCTGAGAAACTATCTGTGGAGTCATTTTAGAGAAGTATTGCAACCTCTGAAATGAAACCAGAATGCCAGAACGCCCCCCCCGCCACGGTCTATCACTGTTTAGTGTGGCTTACATACTTACAGAAGGTGGGTATCCACTGTTTCTCTTTGTGGACAGAATCACCATGAAGGTCATTACACAAATATATAAAATTATCACAGCTGATGAGCAGACTCTTCCCTTCTCTTTGCCGTTAAAGCAGCGCCTGCTGATACACATTGAATATTGAATTAAATCCTCTCCCACAGATTTAATACGCTCCCACTGGTGCTCCGTAATAAAGGCGGCAAACACGCTGGGCCCGTCCCCTGCTGACCCCACAACCTCTCCCACAGCCTCATCTTCCCAAAGTGGAGTAATTAGCAGCTTGATCTGCGTGCCACTGACATTTGACTCTGATAGGATTACACCACCGACAGGCATTCAACCAGGAGGAAGCTGATACTGAGAAGCAAAGAGGAAGATGCAGTCGGTCTTCTTCACAGCAGACGTTTGGATTTGTCATAGGTGGGAAAAGAGCAGGTGTCACTAATAACATTAGTGACACCTTCCTGTTCGAGTGTCCCACTAAGCCATGACAGTGTGACAGTGAGCCAGCAAAAAACATTGAAATAATTAAAATCCATTTGAATGAAGTAATTCAAGAAAATAGAGCAAAAATATTTCACATACGTTTAAGGGAAGTTGATGCTAAATTGTTCAACAGGCTAAATCCACAGTTTATCCATGTATGTCAGGCTCATTGAGAATAGATTTGTTATGCTCTGACAGTGTTCATTTTGCACTGCATTAGGCTGCACAGTTGTACATGATGACAGCCAAAGCTGATCAGTGTTGATGACACAATGTCTAATTTAGTTACAACTTGAAGAGACAAGCAAACGTAATGAATGTGATAACCTAATGATATTAATATGGAGGAATGAATCCAGTATTTGAAGGCCCGAGTGATAATTCAGTATGATAATTTATCGTCTTTCAATGGAATCGTATCGTGATGAAATCATATCATATCAAGATATTACGATACGCAGTCACGTCGTCTAAATTTATAATAACAAACACAAACTAACTCAAATATCTCCGAAAATCTGATCAAACTCTCTTAAATCAAACTATTGTCTTAATTTGATTACTCTCTATTTGTGTGCAGGCATATAAACATAATGTAATAGCTGGACATATTTATTTAATCTTTCTCTGTAATGTCACTTGAAGCTGTTTATGTTCATTTTGCACTAAAGTTCTTAATTAAATGAGAAAATAGTCAGTACTTTTGATTTGTCAAGTATTTCATTCACACAGGAGCATACAATAATAGGTTATTTCATAGATACTATTTATTTATTGAATTACCAGAAAACATGCTATATCGTGATATATATCGTTATCGAGATATGAGATGACCCATATCGTGATAGGCGATTTTGGCCATATCGCCCAGTCCTAAGTATTTGTAGGCACTTCAATACCAAAACACAGCAGTTAGCCTGTCGCTAACACTCCTACATATCTGACTGGAGTAACCACAACAACCTGTAACTTCAGTTCATACTGTTTCTACTGTTTCTGTAACTTAATTTTGACTTTCAGCAGCAAATTGATCAAATTGTCAGGCCAATGTAACAGTGTAATGTCAATGAGCTGCTGGGATTTAATGCAGTTTTATATTGATTTTAGAAGTTTAGATATGTAGCAATACTTGAATTTGCTTGTTTAACAATGTTGTGACGCATGTTAATGATATTGTTTATGCTATGTAAGGGATAATGTACAGCAAGCCGGTCATTGTTGTGAAATAAACCCTGACAGGGCGATGCTGCACCCCAACGTGAAGCATCTTGCATCCGCCGGAAGGGGTTTTTGTTTCACAGCAATAACCCGCTAGCTGTACATTATCCTGCTTATTACTTAAAGGGACTATTTGTAACTTTCAGAAATGCTTGTTAACAGCGACACCTGTGGCCGTGAAATCAATTAAAGTCAGCGTTGAGCTCGCGCCTGCTCGCTCTAAATAGACATGAACGAGCATTGCTCAAAACAGTGAGGCAACACACGTCAGCTAAAACCACAATATAACTCTATATTTCAGACCATATATTTGACCAGACGAAGGTCTCTCCATGAATCACTGCTGATCCTAGTGTTGTCTTTTCTTGCCTCAGCGCAGGCTCAGGCAGCGGGGCTCTGCAGCGTGTCTTCCTGCTCTCTCCGCCCGCAGCCGGAGTGAGCAGGGAGACACCGGCACCCTTCGGTAACGAGACGATAAAGTAACTCGCTGCGGAGCCCCGTCACTTCACAAGACACGGGAAACCTCTGTTAGTCTGGAGGAGCTGCAGCATTTATTTCTGCACAAACGTCCACTGTACATTCACTAGATATTCTCAGAGCTAAACTAACTCTTCTGCAGTGTGGAGTGAGCGCGCATGCACGTGTAGAGGTGGAGCGAGTACGCGAGAACGCGCGCCTGCTCTGAGTGAAGGTAAGCAGGCAGAGGAGGAGAGAGTACAGCCACACGCGAGCGCGCATAAGCGTGCACGCATAAGCGAGCGCGCATGTGTCCCGACCCGGTACATTTATACGCTTACAAAGTTACAAACAGTCCCTTTAAGAAAAACAAAAACGTCCAACATCAGAACTGCGTCCATAGCAATGGTCTGCTATAAAGAAATAGCAGAGCGTAGAACGCAGTGATTGACCAATAAGAATCGAGTATTCAACAAAGTCGTGTAATAAATTTTGTTATTTTGTGTGAACAAATTTAAAATTTTGGGGGCACAAATTAATTGCAGAACACAATTCCCTGCAAAAAATGTGTTTTTTCCATGATACCAGCTGAGTTCTGTATATCTGCAACATCTTTTGCTATACTTTCCAAATATATCCTACTTTAACAGTTTTGCATTATTTATTAATCGCCCTTGAATAAGTACTGTAAGGTCAAATGCTACACATTACAAGCAGTTAACCTGCATATTTGTTTAAAATTAAAAAAAGAAGATAAAACAGACACATAATTATATCCTAAATGTGTAATTATCTCGGTATCATGATAAAATAATATTCACCGCTTTGTACATACTGAACACAAGTACAAAAACCATTTATTCTCTGGCTAACAATCCCACCTATGCTTCAAAAGCACATTTGGGCAGATTACATTGTTGTCTCTGTGTGGAAATGACCTCATTCAACATCAGTTCCAGTTCTCCAATACAACATTAATTGTTCTTGGTTGTGAGAAAGATTGTTTTCAGTGTGTGGATTTATTATAATGTGTGTAATCAATTGAAATTGAGTGAAATACATGTGAAAATGTGTATGTGGGTGAAATGTAGGGCTTAAAGATGACTGTGACATCCATTAGTAATAACATTTTGTTATGAACACCTGTCCTGTGTCCCCAGTACAAGCCTGTGGCATTCGCAGTACGTTGCAACTTCTCTTACACGCCAGCAGACGACGACAACGTTCCCGTACCAGGCCAGGCCGTCACCTTTGAGGCCAGAGACTTCCTCCATGTCAAAGAGGTTTGAACAGTTATTAACATCATCAGAGTAAAAATAAAGGTGAGCCAGGCCTTAAATGTACACTTTTTTTTCTCTTTAATGAGCAGAAGTTTAACAATGAGTGGTGGATCGGTCGGCCGGTGAAGGAGGATGGCGTGGTGGGCTTCGTCCCCAGTCCAGTCAACCTGGAAACCATTCTCATCAGAAGAGAAGTCCAGGCGAGGAAAGCTGCCAAGGCCTTAGCCAAGTATGTCACTGCATGTTTCTCTTTTCCTCCAGCTTCAATATAACAGGGTCACAAACTAACACACAAGCCTGTGTTGCTTTGTGCTGACTTATCTTGTAATCCTCATAATAATCTTTATTGGTCCAGCACACATACAAACAAAAACATCACTACAAAGTGATATAGAGAGGATTATATGACATTTTAAGCATTCAGCTGATGCTCTTTGGAAACACCCACAGATTAGTCCAACTATGCTTTGACCACAGAGGTGTAATCAGTGGGAAAGGGTCACACCAGGAATTGTTTTGTAGACAGAAGCAAAGCAAGCATGTCTGGATCAAACCGTGAGGCTGCACTGTGGCAAACAGGAGCTGAACTCTCTCCCACTCTCTATGCATTAGTGTGCACAGTATTAACAAATATAAATGCACACAGTTGGTGATGAGTTGAGGTCCAAGTCAAGTCAAGTCAGACTTGCCTCAAGGGACTTTACAATTAGTACAGTAGGCTATACAACACCTCCTATCCTTAGACCTTCATTTTTTTTAACATATTAAAAATTTGTAATTAATCAAATACCACAAACCAACTGACACACAGTGAGAGCTGTTCTCATACATTGTTCGTAGCTATACCCATGTACACTATAATTTGTATATATCTTGCGTAATTGTGAGCAGGACAGGTGATGCAGTATAAAGAGCGACAAAGTCGGCATAGGGAGGAGGACGGGGTGGACAGGTGGGTCTAAAAACACTGGACTTTCACCCAGGAGACCGCTGTTCATGTCCCGTGTGAAACCAGAAGTCAACTTTGACTTATTTGTCACATAACTGCCTTACTTAAAGGACCAATATGTAATATATTTACTGTAATAAATCATAAAATGACCGTGATATGTCATCAGAGATCAAGGAAACATGCTGAATTGAAATACTACAATGCTAGAATGTTCTCCTTTGAAATTTCGTCTTTTTTTCACATATATTTATTAATTTTATGCATTTAACAGATTGTACATACAATACAGAACCTTCCCCCAAACTGATCATATGGCAGTGTATAAAATAATAATAATGATGAAAATTATTTGAAATTAAATAGCTAGAAAATACAGTATAATGAAGTGAATAAATAAATTGATTAATAAAAAAACTAAATATATATAAAAAAATAAAATAAGTAAATAAATTAAATTAAGAACACGGTCACAAACATAAAACAAAGTACAGCACACATTCCTCACAATAGATTAGTCATTTTACTCTAATTCCACACTTCTGGTGCCTCTTTAATGTCACCATTTTTAACAAATTCCCAAAACATTTCTCAGATGTTATAAAACTCTGAAGCTTTCTTCCGAACTACATACGTGAGTTTCTCTAGAGCCAAATTTGATGTTAAGTTTTTCAAACACTATCTAAGAGAGGGGCAACCAACATTTTTCCAACATAGAGCAATCGAACGCCTGAACGTCTATTTTTGTTTTGGATCTGGGTGATCCCGTCCACTGCCTATTTCAACAACCCGCTGCCACATATGAAACAAATTGGCATACAAACACAGCCTTCTGCAGCCATAGAAGCGAGCAGAAAAACTGGATCAACAGAGAAAACGTTAACATTAGATTTTACCCGACCTGAAAAGCCTCAGCACATCTCTCTGTGGTCCGTGTGTGGCTGGGTTATCAAGGCAGCGACTATTTGCGATACACAGCCGGTGAAGTGATTCTGCCTACAGCTGGCCAGAGGCTAACGCGGTGATGCTAACAAACTAACTGCTATCAGTCACACTGGAAGAGCAGACGGGCCACGGCTCCAATGATTTGAATTTGGACTCCAGTACCCATTTTAAACACTAGCCGTCAGCGCTACATATTGCACCTTTAAGTTACGCCACTTCTGTATTTTTTTTTAACCCAAACTACGATCTTTTCCTCAACCTAACCAAGTAGTTTTGTTGTCTAAACACCGCAGGGGCACTTATCGCTCATGTTGCCGGCCATTCGTTGGAAAATGCACAAAAAATAACAAAATAACTTTTCATAAGATAGCATACGAACCGCTGTATGAAGATAGGTTACACGGTGATCCTGCGATTTTTTGGGGGGGACTGGGACCCAGCTGGTAATCCAGTGTTGAAAGATAAAAACATGAAAAGGAAAATATAAGAGAAGAACTTTAAAAGGGAGGTCAAAGACAGAAAATCCTCCCACATAAGCAAATGAACAAAGAATCCATTGGATGTGAAATATAATGATATCATACCAGTGATTTACTATCAATTACATATACTTATATACAGTAAGTTACTGGTGATGTTTCCACAGCTATTATTTTTAAACAATAATTCTCCATAGCTTTCAGACTGCCATTTGTTTCTATTCATTTCAGCATGCTATGAAATCAACTATCAAAGATTTGAAACTAGTTTGAGAAGTAGGAATGTTTTCCTTTTGTCCAGTCAGTTGGTTGTTTTTACTCTAATCAGCCTGGCAGGCAGGAAGATCCACTACAGACTGAAAGATTTTGACTTGACCCAGTTAGGCTGAAAGAAACTCATCTAGAGGATCATGGAAATTTGGCTTCGGTGGCGACTGTGTGTGCTGAATCACTTCAAGGGATTTACCCTCTAAGCTTTATATAGCTGTCTTATATAAGTAGATATACAGTCTGTGAGCACACATTATTTTATTGCATAGATTAGATAGATTACATAGTCCTCTATTTTGACCATGACTCTAGAGAAGAGGGCCATGTTTGTTGCTGTCTTTAGGGAGAAAGATCTGAGCTAACTCAGGACTTTTCTCTCATTTCAGCAAAGCTCAAGTAGCTCAAGATATGAATTCAAAGAAATATACTCCTCCATCACAAGGTCAGTGTGTGTTTTAAATTGTGTAAAAAAAATATTATTTTGTTGTCTATTTTTGATGATTGGTGAGTTTTGATGCCTCTCTTATCCTTCTGCATGAACAGCCAATCAGCAGGTGAAAAAGAAACCGGTAAGTGACCCAACGTTTGTTGTTCTGTTGACATCGTCTTCAACCTGTTGTTTCTCATTATATAGACCGTCCTCCTCGCAAACACAGAAGTATTTTTCACATCAGTCTATGGAAAACTTTTAAAGAAGACCTATTATGCTTATTTTCCGATGCATACTTGTATTTTGGGTTTCTACTAGAACTTGTTGACATGCTTTAATGCAAAAAGGTTTTGTTTGCATTAACTTAACTTAACTTTGTTTGAGGCCAAACCAAAGATGCTCTATAACAAAGATGATGCATTTTAAGCTCCGCCAATAGTTTGAAATGGTATCACTTCCTGTCTCCTAAGTGGGCGTTGTAATCACCACTCCCCCCGATCCCCCCATCTCATTTAGAAGTGTTGGGCTTTGTAACTTTGCAGATCTTTTACATGCACAAAAAAATGATATAACACTAAAGAAATAGGGAAAAAAGTATAATAGGTCCTCTTTAATAGACTTTTTTTCTATTATAAAGAGCTTTATAGAACAATAGGGCAAGAAAAAACTCATCCATGTGCACACAATGTTTGCACCTCAAGCAACATGTTGCATCCGCAGCATCTCATATACTGATAAAACTTGTGTTTTTTTGTGGCTATAGGGGGAGCAGGTGGCTATGTATGATGTAGTGCCTACAATGCGTCCTGTGGTTCTAATGGGACCATCACTGAAGGGCTTAGAGGTGAGTCTGCCTCACACACTCTTTAATCGAAGTTGCCTTTGACTTGTGAAGTGCCTAAGATGCTGTAAAGCTGAGACACCTATTCTAGAGTTAATTAAGATTTGCAAATAAATATTGGTATTTTGTGTTGAACTTGAATAGAGGGGAATTCAATTTAAAATCCATGTTTCCTGTGTAATTCCAGGTTACAGATATGATGCAAAAAGCACTATTTGACTTTTTAAAACATCGATTTGAAGGCAGGTAAGTTCTGATTGAATTCTTCAGTGTCACACCTTTCATGTGGAAATTAAACACAATGAAAATCACAACTGTGTAACGATCCTCGGTTTCTCTGTCTCCTCTCCAGAATTACTATTACACGGGTCACAGCAGACATCTCTCTGGCTAAACGCTCCATCCTCAACAACCCCGGCAAGAAGGCCTTAATGGACCGGTCGAACACCCGCTCCAATTTAGGTACGCGGCTTTATCATCCCAACCTGGAGCCAGTAGTCGTGGAAAATTATCTTTGGCACCACTTTTATCTGTTTGGAGAGCGAGACGGTTGGGGTTTACCTCATCAGGACAATTCAGATAGCATCAGTAACAGAAAAGTACACTGAATTGACTTTCGCTAAAATAACTTCTTGTAATTGTCTTAACTTTCTGGCACCCGTTTGTATCGTCCCTGGTGGAGAACTTTACCCACTTGCAACCCTAATTAGGTTAAAACAAGCATCTGATACTGTCTCACCCAAGTCTGAAATTAATGTCAGACTTTCACTTTTTTCTTTACCACATTGAGACATTGTGCAGTTTGTGTTCACAAGATTTTTTTGTATATACGCTCACTGTATGCACCACAATGAAGATGATAAAAGGAATAATTTTGTTAAATATTTGCGTTCCTGTTGAGAGTTAGATGAGCAGACCAATACCAATCATGTTTGCATACAGAATATGAAGCTGCAGCCGGTTAGCTTAGCTTAGCACAAAGACTGGAAACAGGAACAGGAAACAATTAGCCTGGCTCTGTAAAAAGGGGAAAAAAAGAAATCAGCATATCAGCACCTCTAAAGCTCACTAATAAAAAGGTTATACATTTGTTTAATCCAGGCTAAGTGTTCCCCCCCGTTCCCAGTCTTTATGCTAAGCTAACAACTAATCGATTAATCAAGAAAATAATCAACAGATTAATCGACAATGAAAATAATCATTGGTGGCAGTCCTAGAGGCATCGACCTTTTTTTATCTAACTCTAAATATTCCAAATTATTCCATTCTAAAATGTTTTTGGCATCATTTGGTAAAAACTCCATAACAACCTTTCAGCATATTGTAATTCAAGTGTTCTGAGAGAAAACTAGACTTCTGCACCTCCTCATGGCTCTGTTTTCAGGCTTTAAAAAATCTAGCCTGTGACGGGAGATTTTGACCAATCAGAGATCATTTCAGAGAGATGTATTGGCTGTTCATTCAATGGAGGCAGCTGTCAATCACTCGCAAACTCTGATCAAACGGTCAAACTAGGCAGCGCTGATCAAATATGAATTAATATTCTGTGACTGTAATGTCTATTTCTCTCCTCAAATGTTTTCAGAAACATCTTGTAGTGTACTGTTTAGCTGTGAAATGAGAAAGTTTGCTCTGGCTGTTGGGCTGAGCTTGGTATTTCCTCAACTGATCTCAACATGGCTGCCGGGTCACAAACTTTCTCATTTTACAACTAAACAGTACATTACAAGATGTTTCTGAAAACATTTGAAGCGAGAAATAGGCATTACAGTAACAGAATATTGATTCATATTTGATCAGCGCTGCCTAGTTTGAGCGTTCTGAGTTTGCAAGTGATTGACAGCTGCTCAGAGACGGCAGACTCCAGCTCGGCTCTGATTGGTTGTTTTCCTCCGGTCTGTGAAATCTTGCAAATGCCATTAGGAGCACCGGAGGACACAGAGGCACATTATTTTTTTCAGATTACCTGTCTCATGCACTCCTGTCAGGATATAGTGACCGTTTTATAAAAAAATACTTTTTTCTAATCATATTTGCTCCAATTCTACCCACTGCAGCTTTAAGCATACGATAGAAAACAGGTTGACATCTGGACTGTGTCATTGGATTGTGTCAGTAAAGATTGTTAACTGGATATTTACTGGGGATTTGCTGTCTCTTTGCCCCAGTGACACTGTGCTGTAGGCTTTACGTTGGTTGCAAAAAAGAAGGGATGGGTATCTATCATACAGAAGGGGGATGAGATTTACTTGGTTTTCTCTACTCTTGTCTTTCTCATTGCTCTCTCATCCCAGATGCTGCCGGTATGTATGACTGAAAGCACTGGTAGTCCATGTCTATCTGTCTGTCTGAATGCTCCACCTTCCTTTCATTACCTCATCAGCACCATCAGACACATGTTCTCACACAGTTGTCCACTGTGGAAATATACACAAGCAGGTGTTTTATCTGCTATTCATTTATTTTAGTGGCCCAACAGATGTGTAAGATGTAATTCACTTTTATGTTAGAGTATCTGTGAGTACTTGAACTTCTTAAAGGACTGAAAGCAGACACTGCCTTCTCCATGCCTTGCTTTCCTGCTCTCCCTCTAGTGGCCAGTCCTTTAAATTACTCCCCCCAGTAGTGTAACATATCCTGGTTCTCTTAATAGATCCAGGAAAATACAAATACATAATTTACTGTATTAACGTAGTCTCATTGAGTAGGCAGTGTTTAGTCAGAGGTCACATTTATAGTTTTTAAGTCTGTATTTTTTTACTTGTCTTGTTTTCTACATTAGAAATTAGAATGTTTTGTTGTTTGTTTGTTTGTTTTTGTGTTGAATTGAGATTCAGAATAGTTACAAAACCATATAAGCATACAGCTTTGTTGGCAGAACAAGCTCTCCACAAGGTCCATTTACTGGTTTTCTATCTACAGTAGAGCCTGCGATTATCAAAATCAGATTTTATAATTATTATATCACATGATCTTCCTCAGTAGACGGAGTTACCCAGTTATCATGGAATTGTAGATTGTAGATCAAATTTCTATTTTTCTGAGCATTTTAAGGGGAGACACCCCCAGGGTAAATCATAATTTTTCATGCACTGGTCAATTTTGAGATTCTGGGCTATTTTGCTTCCATAACCTGTCTTTTTCCAGACTAGTGGAAAGAAAACAACCAAAATACACATTTAGGTGTTTATTTTACTACTTTGTTGGTTTGTGTCTGTAGATTTCTCCTAAATTCACCAAAAGTTAGCGTTAGATAATGCCTCATTTGCATATTTAAGCATAACATTTCGGAAAACGTGTAATACAAAAAAGTATTGCCTTAATGTAAATAATCAACTGGGGAGGTTTCATGGGGATATCTATTAGTTACAATTTTGTACCTTATTCAACTGTAGTGTCTTCAAAATGTCTGCAATTTTACAATACATATATTTAAAGGCTGTTTTCTCAAAATGAGTTTTCTTTCACACTTTGAGCCAGAAATCTCCACTTCAGCAGCTCTAACATCCACCAAACTCTCCATTTTATTCCTATCTATATTCTGAAGGTTTTTACAGACGGGTTTGTTCATATATCATCCACAGCCTGATTTATAGGACATTTTATTCTTAAAAACATGGTGATTTTTTTTTTATGGCTGAGTATGGGTGATTTATGGAGTGATAAAAAGAGATTCCCTCTGTAAAATCCTTTGACTCTAATATGTCAACAAACCTGGCTTTTTCCAATGTTCAGATTTCTGTTCTGGAAATGTATGCAAATGAGCGCATATTTAATAAGATAATGCTGCATTTGCATATTTAAACATACATTTTTGGAAATCTTGTAATACAAAAAAATATTGTCTTAATGTAAGTGATGAACTGGGGAAGTTTCATGGTTAAAATGTTTACCATATTCACCTGGGGTGTCTCTCCTCATCTGTGTTGGCTTCCTCTGCTTAGGTAGATTGTGTGATTCACTCCACAACAGCTACTACAGTAAATGGACCTTGTGGTGAGATTTTGTTTTGTCAGCTGCTGTTTCAACAATAAACTTTTAATCTCAACATATAACTTGATTGACCTTACCTCTGGTTTGGTCAAATTTCAGATTGTATCTTCAATTCTGCATCTTGATTAAATAAAATAGAGAAAAACAAAAAAAATCTTCCCAGCTCTGGTGGCTTCATGTAGATGTTTCAAATAAATGATTGTAAATGTGTAAAATTCAAATTCAAAGCTATGGGTCAGTGAGGAAAATATGTACTGTAAATTCATGAGTTACATATTCACAAGGAAATTAAATATGTGCAATTGATGAGTTTCCTGGATCTCAGTTGTCAAAGTCGTGCTTGTCATCTCTGCCTTTACAGCCCAGATCCAGGGTGAGGTGGAGCGCATCTTTGAGCTCGCCCGCAGCCTGCAGCTGGTGGTTCTCGATGCAGACACAATCAACCACCCGCTCCAGGTGTCCAAGACCTCCCTGGCACCGATCCTTGTCTATGTCAAGATCTCCTCACCAAAGGTGAGCTTCACCAGAGACCTGACCCTTCTTTTGGACTGACTCTTCCTCAGTTCTCTCAATATATACTAAACACGATCCTGTAAAATAACAACAGCCACCGTAACTTTTTGTATCTGTTCCTCTGCTTCTCTCTCCTCTTCACTGTAGGTGTTGACAAGGCTGATCAAAACTAGAGGGAAGTCACAGACGAAGCATCTCAACGTTCAGCTGGTGGCAGCAGACAAGCTCGCCCAGTGCCCGCCGGTGAGTGCCATCTAGTGGCCAGTGCGTGACATTGGTGCTGTGGTAGTTAATGTTCAGTATACTTATTAAAATAGTTTATCTTGAATAGATGAATGAAAATATGGATTCTTATCACATCATGTTATAATTTTAGATATTTCACTTGTAGGACAGATTTATACATTTGGCTTTGTCTCTGTAGTTGAAGTTGTTACACTGGTAATAATAACGGGAGAAAAACAGTACTGAGTTTGGTGCAAACGGGAAATACATTGGTGTCCCCTTGACTTTTAAGCAGGGCCGTGGTTACCATTGACTACAGTGAGGTCATCTCTTCAGTATTTTTTCTGGGAATTGGCTGAATCCAATATTGTTAGACTCTGTGTGTTTGACTTTTACTATCATTAGGCCAACAAGTGTTGAAGCAACATTTAGACCTTCATGTTGGGAAATAAAGCTCTCTGGGAAAAAAAAGAATTAAACAGCTTACAGCAAAATAAAATATGAAAAATCAAAGTGAAAAATTGTAGAGATTTGTTTATAGTGCCCATCAAGTTTAAAATAGTTTTGAATTTTCAATTGGTTTTTATTTTATTGTAGTTTTGACTTTTCAATTAGATTTTAGTGTAGTTTGTTAGTTTTCAGAGTGTGTTTGCTTGTTTTAATTTAGTTTCAGTTTTCCAGACAGATTAAGTTTTAGTTTTAATATACAGTATTTAATTTGAGTTTTACAGTAGTTTTAGTTTGTTTTCGTTAGGGACAGGTATAATGTCTCAGAAGTAGCCACATATACATACAAAATACATGGTTGGAGAGCTGTGTAGGAATGGGCATAATGTTTAATGTTTAATCTTTACGAGAGTTGACAGGAATTAAAATTTTCAGCACTGATATATTATAGTTAAAAAACTCAAACTGAAATTAATTAACATTACACCAGGTAATATTGTTTTAGTTTAGTTTTTCTTAAAGGATATAGTTTTTATTTAGTTTCAGTTAACTAAAAATATTTTTCACTGCTTATTTTGGTTTTAGTTTCAGTTTTAGTTTACAATAATAACCCTGGTGACCCACGCATGACCTTAGTATATTTAAAATCCTGGCTAAGGCCCTGCTTTTACGCATACTATACATCAGAAGTATTGTTGTCAGGCTCAGGCTGGTCTCATACACCATTCGTAGCTATACCTACAGACACTAATGCACTGTAATTTGTGTATATCCCACAAATACATTAATGTGTAATTCACATAATCGTGAACCAGGAAATGTAAAAAGGGAGGGAGGGGAGGATGGGTGGGTCTAAATATACCGGACTTTTGCTCAGAAAGCCGGCGGCCGTGTCCCATGTGAAACAAGTCAACATTGATTTATTTGTCACGTAACTGAAATTACACCACTTCCGGAGTTATTTTAAGCCAAACCCCAATCTTATCCTAAACCTAACTAAGTAGTTTTGTTACCTAATCCTAATTTAGTAGTTTTGTTGCCTAATCCTAACTAAATTTATTTTTCTTAAACCTGACTAAGTAGTTTTGTTGCCTAAACATAACCAAGTTGTTTCCTGTGAAGATGGAAGTTTATTTTGAAAAGACTGTATGCATGTAATGAGCGGACATTTGCAGGAAAACAAACGAAAAAGGAGGAATAACTTTTCGTAATGTATCATACGAACCGTTGCATGAGAATACTTTGTCAGACTACATAGTCAAATTCAGCATATTTTTCCTGATGTCAAATTCAAAGTCTTCATTGAATGCTCGAGTCACTGTTCACATGGTTATCCCTTCTTTAGATGACCCTATTTCCTTACATCTCTTTTTCTGCAGACCCAATCACAGACTGCTGATTACCACAAGAGTAATCACTTCTGCCACATTATAAATGGCGTCACAGATTATACTTTAAACTACTGTCTCAGTGAAAGGGTATAGTCCGATGTTTGTTTCCTTCTGTTGGTCTTTTACTTCTTCTTGTCCTTATTCTCATTTTCCTGCAGGAATGGTTTGACGTCATCTTAGATGAGAACCAGCTAACTGACGCCTGTGAGCACCTTGCTGATTATCTGGAGTCTTACTGGAGAGCCACTCATCCACCAGAGATGGAGCCTGCCAACGCACTGGTGGCCCAGCTGGCCGGGAATACACTGCCCACCAATCCTTCAGCAATACCGGTACATGAAACCCAGACACATTTATGGGAAATAAACAATAAAGTTATATGATGTGACTTTATTGCATTAATGCAATATCATTTGCAAAGATTTCATACATCTCATCTCATCCCACTCATCTCATCTGTACAGACAGTCTTCTGAATGTGGCAAAAACTACATTATGAGCTCAGCAGGAATGTTCATTTGTCTAGACAGAGGAACTCCACAGTGCGCTGCATCTGTAATTGTTTCCATTTATTCGTCTAACATTTTCATCTCATTTCTCCTCATCCTACTCCACGGGAAAGTTGAAGAAATGAGATAGCCTCTGGTGAGTGAGATACCTTCAAATTCTGCTGTAGCTGAGTTTTCACCGCAGTGATAGAGATGAGTTACAGTAGCGTCTTCTTTAGAAGTTAGCTAGAAATGATGTGTATATATTAGTGATGGCGAGATGAAGCTTCATGAAGCACTGAAGGTCTCCAGCAAATTGGTTTTCAAATGGGTTCATTTCACGAGACTTAATTTGGGCTTCATGTGCACATGAAACCACCTATTGGTTAAATAGTATAAAACAGGCAGATATATTCCAGATATGTGGCAGTGGTTTAAACGGGCAGAGGGCAGTGAATGTGCTTGTGTAACTATAGGGAAATGATAGATGGGAGACATTTTTCATTTTCATTTTTAGTTCTCAACTGTATTTCGGCTTTGGGTGTCTTCAATGACGTCATCGGTCTAAAACGATACAAGCCTTGATACGGGCTTCACAGAAAACTCCCTGGATCACTCGTCACGCTCCCAAGCCTCGGCACAGCACGTAACATTACTAGTATATATTATCTAAAAAACATGAATATAAATGATTTTTCTGTTTACAAACAATCCAAGAGGCAGAAAATCCATTGCTGCAATGTCATGGTAGCTTATATATGGATTTATTTTTTGTATTTAGAAATAAGGTAATGAGTCAATTAGTTTGTAATTTCTAGTTTACGGCATAAAAATAACTCACATTTATCTCTACATAAGCTCTCAGCCATACGTTTGTTTTCTGCCTCCGGCTTGTACGCACATCTCACAATATTTCTTGGAAACCTTGAAATTATAGTCAATTACTAAAAATTGTATTGAATAGGAACAACTGATCATTAGTTAGTGACTAGTTTGTTGAGTCACAGTGCTACAGCTTTAAAATGATCATCAGTATAAGTAAATGATCTTACTACACAACTTGAGGTTAACTTCGGGGTAACTAACTTTCAGTTATCAATACTTTTGATAATTAATTTAATGGTGACTCAACAGTAGTAGCAGCAGCAGCAGCTGTAGAGCAGATGCAGAGAAGCCGGAGGCAGCGAGTGTGTCTGTTTCCATGTGAGTAATTGCACAAAGCTGCACAGAGTGTCCCAAGGTCCCGTGATAAAACTGAGTATCATCATCCAAAAATATTCAAATTGCCTCTGGTGTGATTGCCAGTTTAGGCACTTGAGAGCCAGCTGCCTCCCTACCAGCAGCTGTGTGCACGTTTGAATTTGTGTATATGGACTAACAAATACAAGTGTGTAAGACATATTGGCTGTGTTTGAAATCACATACTATCATATTATTCATACTAAGTATGACGTAAAATTGAGTATGTAGTGCGTTCCAACTGCATATTATGTGGATTTTGTGCACACGAGAAATGCTGGGATGTTTATTAGTTTAGCAAGAATTTTTTAGTACGCAATGTGAGTTTACTGGACAAACTCATCCACCCCAACATGCATTGAGGCCCTCAGACTGTCCAATGGCGGACTGTGAGGCAGACAGTTAAAATGATTAACCGGTTGGATAAAATAATTACGAATGATGGCCACTGACATTAAAGGAACAGAGGATGGAATATAATATTAATAAGTATATTTTCTTTAGTGTATTATCACCTGAATCATAAGTAGGGATGCACCAATACCGGATCGGATATCGGGCCGATACAGACTCAAATAGCTGGATCGGGTATCGATGACAATGGGTCCGATCTATTCAATTAAATTTTATGTTTATATACTGTATACATTATATACTATAATTTGAATTCCTGTTTACGTTTAGACCAATTTGTTGCTGCAACAAAAAGGTTTTGACTAACAGATTTGAGTACGTAGTGTGCAGTACGATTTGGAGCACAGCCATAAGTTGAGCACAGTATGTTTTTGTGTTAGAGCAAGCTTCTACATACTGTATGCGTGTCCTTCATGTGCATTTATGTGATTTTATGTTGCATTTTCTTGTTCCAGGATGGGCAGAAAAACAAGAAGTCAGCTGCCCCCAAGAGAAAGGGTTCCCGGGAGAACCATCTAGACCAGGAGCAACCTTCAGCCCCAGCGCAGGAGCAGAGGGCCGAGGAGGGCCATAGGGAGGAGGAAGAGCGGCTCCTGAGGACTGAACCAAAGAGACCCCAGCACAGCCACCACCACCATCACCACCACCACCACCGCCGGACGGAGCATCACAGCCACGCCCAGCACAACCAATCATCCGGTGGCATGGAGGTACGGTCGAGCAGGGATTATAGCCACAGGCTTCCCCGCAGGCACCTGCCTGAGGAGAGGGAGGAGGAGGTGGAGGATGTGGTGGAGGAGGATGAGGAGGAGGCGCGCTATAACCACCGAGGCCATAACCACCACCATCATAACAGCAACCACCATCATCACCACCACCAACAACAACATCACCGTGGGAACAGCCAGCCACATGTCGGGGAAGACTATGAGCAGGAGCACAATGAACGCAACCGCCAGCACAGGCATCACCAGCATATTCCACCACGGACACACCACACGGATCACTATCCTGCACACAATCATCACAACTACCATGGCAGAGACAGGGACAGAGACAGGGACAGGGACAAGGACAGAGACAGGGACAGAGATAGGGATAGAGATAGAGAAAGACACAAGGACAGGGAAAGAGACAGAGATAGAGACAGAGATAGGGATCGAGGTAGAGGAAGAGATGCACGCCAGTGGCACAGGGATTCCTATATACACTAGTGACTGTTGTCTCTTCTGTGGGTTGGTGCATGGTTATATGCTGCTCAAGTTATAATGCACTAATGGACGGGCAGGATGTGTCATTTTTGTAGACAATGGGCCCCATGCAGGAAGCGATGTAAGAAGAAATGTCCTTTTAATTTTGTTTTTGCCCAGTTTGTTCTTATTTTGTTCGTACCCATTGATTTCCGGGATGCACCAATGTATTCTTACTTTTGCTCTTCTCTTAAGGCCCAGACAAACCAAGCCGACATCAAAGAAGGGAAATTGGGATATACAAGCCGTTGTTCTGATACGTACATGAAACAAAGCAGTGTTTGCAGACCATTTTCACACCATTCTCACTCACCACTTAGCCTCATTTCAGATGGCCATGTAGTTGTGAAAATATCCGTGTATTGGAATGATCAGATGAGATGAAGAGGAAAAATGAGAAGAGCCTTCTGCGTGTGTCCTCTTTACTCGTTGGCTTGCTTTCCTCACTTCCGTTTTTCTCCTCGTGCACTGATTCGCCTAAACTGAACAGCCAATCATAGGGATTTCTCTAGTCCGACAGATACTCACCGACGGCCCAAAACTGTCCGACGGCCAACCGACGGCTTGGTGCGTCTGGGCCTTTAGGTATGAGAATATTTAACGAAAAGTCGAGAGCACTCTTACCAAGATAAGAAAAAACATATTGTTCTCACAGTCCACAAATTGTTTGTCCAACACAAGGAAACACGTTTTATACTTGAGGTAAAAACGCATGAATATCATATTATCAAATTTAGATTATTATATGTTAGAGTGATTATAATGATTGGATTATTAAATGTGTGGGCTAAATAAATACTATTGCTCCATTGATCCCAATTAAGACTATAAAAACCCTCGGATGATATTGAGTGGCTTACATACTGCTCTTTGTGTAAGTTTATTGAACAGTACCTCAGTTTCACTACTGCTGAACTTCTTCTTCTTACAGCATTGTTTTAGAGGCATCCCTCCCATTCTTGGGCATGTGCCAAAGTATTTGCACACGGCACAACAGCTGCCCTTCTATAGTGTTTAGGAGGCATTACCTATGCTAATAAAATCGGCAACACGCCTCTAATTTATGATCAAGTGGGATTCATCATTCAGCACACCTGGGTAAGAGCAGATTTGGATGGTTAAGTAAGTTTGGTGCATCTGGAGTTGACTTATCTTATTTTTTCTCTTACCAGAAAATTAAGACAAAATATAAGATACATTTTAGAGAATGTTGCTGCATGAGGCCCAGTATTTCTCCTCATATTGTGACATTTTTTATTTTTACCCCCTGCCACTCACACACACTTTGACCTTCTTTCTTGTTCTTTACCAAAATGAACATTATCACTTGGTTTTTGTCTTATTGTCTTATTTTCACCTACTTCATATGGCTCCATCTTTGTGTATTTTTGCACAAACATTAGTCAAGGTAAATGCAACGGTGTGCTCATGCAGCATGTGTTCTACAGTTTTTGATATTGCAGTGGTCACGTAAAATGTACGGAAGTCAAGAACAGTCGAGGTTGCAATCATTTTATTTTATCCTTTATCTGAAGTTACTTGTCTTGTTATCTCAGATTTGTTTTATTGTGATAACAGAATAATTACACAGTTTATTGGGTACTACGAGCTAAAACTAAAGCAGCCTAACAGTCCTGCTATAAATTCTACATTCCTGAAGGTTATAATGTTTATTGAAACTATTTAAAGAGACGTGTTGATTCAACTTTTATGATCATTTTGGAGGATGTAGTTTGTGAAGCTATTGAATTGTATTTATTATGCTGACAGGTTTTTCTCTTATTTAGTCGACCCTCATTGATATAAATGGGATGGACAAAATTCAGTTCAACAGCATCAAAAACGACATCCTCCAGAATGACCATACAGATGAATCAGCACGTCTCTAAAACACTTTCAATAAAAACTGAACATTATAACCTTCATAACGGTAGGATTTTTTGCGGGATTGTTGTATTAAGGCCTTATGCACACCCACCGGGTGTGTGATGAATAAACAACGTGAAAATGCTAAATACTTGCCTGCGAATATAATATGTCTAGGGCTTTTATTGTGAAAGGTAAGAAAAGAAGGGGTAGATCTGGTCTGCGCTGCTTTTGTCAAGGTTGAAAGGAGTAATAAAGTTTGCCGTCATGGTTTGGACTACGGAGCCGCCATGTTGTTGTTTCATAAATATAGGCGCAACTCAACCGGTTCTGCACAACTTGATTGGTTGATGCCTTTATTAGCGGTGCGAAATAAAAAAAAGAATCAACCTTGTTTCTGAAAAAATTACGGTACTTTTTCACTGCATAATATTCAGATTCTGTGTGAAAGTATTCATAACAAAAACAACAGGTGTACCTAAACTGGGAACTGGGTGCATCCTGAGGAAGGTCCTTTTCCCAAGATATCTCCAAAAAACTATTTATTTCTCAAGAGAGCAAAATAATTGTCCTGTATAGAGAAACAATTAGTTGATTTATTGATCAGTTGAATCTAGTAGTACAGTATCTGGTTTCAGCCTCTTAAATGAAAGATTTGAAAAGAAGAAATTGTGATGGGTATTTTTTTTCACTATTTTTTACACTAAATGGTTAAATCATTAATCAAGAAAGTAAATGGCAGATTAATCGATAATGAAAATAATCATTAGTAGCACAAACAGGTTATCACGAGAAAACATCTCCCGACATAATGAAATAATTAACTTGTGATCTCGAGATAACGGGATAAAATAAGATAATTGGAACAGTGGCAGTTCTCAGCTTCCGTACAATGAATGCATTTTATGATTTTTGTTTCTACAAAGTTACGCAAGGGGATGTTTTGTCTAATCAGACGGTCAAAAAACTGTAGGGAACAACCAACATGTGTGTTTCAGCGTCACATCAGAATCTGCCCCCATGTGTTAAAATCTTCAAAAGCCAACAATTTATTTTAAACATTAGTAAGGAAAGTCAAACTATTTTTCTACATGATTATAAAGGGAAGTCATACTTTGCTTCCTACTTTTCTAAATGGTGTTCAAGCATATTTATTGACTTGCATTTGCTCTGTCTGGAAGCATGAAAAATCTTTTGGTGACACTGACCTGTGCTATATGCTGGATACTCTATGCATCTTCTTGTGATAAAATATATTGCTTGAATACAATCTCTATGCATTTGTACATACTTCATAACTGCCTTGTTAGGTAAATGTAAGGAGAACCAGAGAGTCTGTTGCACTGACCTACTGTGTGTGATTGCTTTGAGTTGACGAGACTGAATTCACTCTGGTCCTTTCGAAATGATTTGTTTTGGTTATTTTTGTTTTGTACAGCATTCAGAAGTTCATTTTGACATTGTTGAAAATCATTAAAATGTAAAATGAAGAATGTGTTAATTGACATTTTATTTGAAGATGTCGCACATCCCTCACTTATTACTCTCCAGATCCCTGAATTTGTCCTTGACATGAAAGTTGCTTGATGCATTAATTTGTAGGCTACCCTACATCATTTTAGTGTTGCAGCTGGTAAAAGTGTGGCTAATTTTAATGACTTCATATAAGCTACTGCTGATTAGCTTGTGAATTTTCCCCTGGGGATCAATAAAGTCTTATCTTATTCTATAATATACATCATCATTTTTTGATTATATTTTGTATTATTAATCTGAATCCGCAAAGTAATTAGTAACTAAAGTTAGGCCGATATCAAATAATTGTGATGGAGTAAGAAGCAGTACAATATTTGTCTCTGAAATGTAGGGGAGTTGAAGTATAAGTAGCAGAAAATTGAAATACTCAAGTAAAGTACAAGTACCTCAAAATTGTACTTGAGTAGGCTTACAGCACTTGAGTGAATGTATCGATCATTGTGACTGTATATAAAGATGGACGACGCGTCTCTTCTTCCTCCCACCATACAGAAGTGAAGCCAAAATATCCCGGATACGGGAGCTGCCATCTTGAGAATTTGACGTCATTTGGAGCCAGAGTTTGTGCAGTAGTGATCGGGATACTGCAGCCGCGGTATCGAGGTCACCTGCCCGAACCAATGGCAATCCGAACACGGCTGCAGCTTGTCAGTGAGAGAGAATCACAGCTGCCAATCATGACGTCTCACCCCCTTTTCATAGCATCGAATAACTAATTAAAACCAAACTTATCAGAAAAATGAACACTTGAAAACACACATCAGCATGATAAGAACTACTTAAAATGACAGAAACCATCTTTGGGAAAAATGTATTTGACGCGTACTTTGACTTTTTATTTTGGCCCATATCCCATCCACTACGCGGGCTTTATGGCCTGTACTGCAGCCTGCAACCAGGGTGCAACTGAGATGTTTTCGCTTCACTTTTGGGAAGCTGTCATGTTGTCCCTCATTATGTACAGTCTATGGCACCGTAACTTACTTTCCACCGCTGGTGTAGATGTTAAAGGGACTGTTTGTAAGAATCAGAAATGCTTTTTAACAGCGACATCTGTGGCCGTTAAGTCAACGAAAGTCAGCGTCGGGCTCGCACTTGCTCGCTCTAAATAGACATGAACGAGCATCGCTCAAAACATTGAGGCGACACACGTCAGCTAAAATCAGAATATCACTCTATATTTCACCTGCTTGGCAGTAATGTTAGCTGACCAGACGAAGGTCTCTCCATGAATCACTGCTCATCTTAGTGTTGGCTTTTCCTGCTTCAGCCTCACGACCGCGGCCGGAGGGAGACACCGGCACCTGGTCGGAGACGATAACGTTGCTCGCTGCGGAGCCCCGTCACTTCACAAGACACGGAAAACCTCTGTTGGTCTGGAGGAGCTGCAGCAGTTATTTCTGCAAAAACGTCCACTTTACATTCACTAGATATTCTCAGAGCTAAACTAACTCTTCTGCAGTGTATAGTGTGCGCGCATGCAGGTGAGGTGGAGCGAGCTGAGTGAAGGCAGGCAGGCAGAGGAGCAGAGGAGCAGAGTACAGCACAGACTCCGGCCCTGGAGATCAAAGCTACGGTCTCTCCGCGTCCTCCGCCCGCGGCCAACACTGTTTAACAGACGGGCTTCACTAGATATAACTTTGCGGTTTTGGTGCTTCCGTGTAGTTTGTGTTGGAGTCTCGTCTGAACAGCGTAGACACACGCGAGCGCACACTGGACACCGACCCGGTGATTTATACGTGTAAGAGGTTACAAACAGTCCCTTTAAACATACTAGCTGTTTCCCCTGTTTACAGTCCATGTGCTAAGCTAAAATTGTTAAAATTAAATGAGTCCATGATATGAGTGAGTGAACAAAACAAAGTAGCCTATACTGAATTTTCGTATTTATGACCATAAAATTACAGCTTGTTTCGTATTTTGTTTTCACAGTATTTTCAAGCCCCCCGCCAAATGTTGATAAGCAACCCAAATTTCATCCACCAGCCAGTCCAACGTTATTTTTTTCCAGGTCCAATTTAATCAAAAGTAGCTCAATTGGGGGGAAACTAACCCGAATCTGGCAACCCCGCCTTTCACTGGACTTCTTTATGTGTGAAACAGCGCCCCCCCTGATGTAACGGCTGGTGAATGTGTGGACAAAGATGGTATTGCACTCTGAGCGAAGTCTCCTACTGAAGTGACCACAGGTGAGTTTAGTAACATTAACGTGGAGTCACACCGCTGTGAAGACAGTCTTTGGCCTAGCAACAAAAAATTGTTAAGTAATTTAATGTTAAACTTAACAAGTTGGCTAGCTAGCAGCGATGGAGAAAGGAGCAACAACGGCGACAGTTGAACAAAATATGGCATGGATACTTCATCTCCATGACAGAAAGGAGAATGGACTTTCGTCGTCAAATAACGTGAGTCAGTCACAACTTGTATCTGTCTGTCTCTCACTGTTAATCTGAATGCGCTGTTTCTTTCTTAAAATGTCTCTCCGTGGATGTCTGTGTGTATTAAACCCCTAGCTGTTAGCTGTATTTTTGGTGATGTCATTGGGGTTATATTATGTGCTGTGCAGACTGGACTATGTCAGCCTGTGGTGTTTTGAATAGTTTGGGAATTTCTCAATGTTTTGCATTTATTGGTTGGTTCAGCCACCTGTTGACAAAAAGTCAAACATTCAATGTCGATGCCCATGGGTTGGTCTTTTAATCGTTTTAATTCAAATCTTAGGAGTTACCTGGGTTTCTACACAGTCATGTACAGTAGCTTCATTGATGATGAAATGCAGTGGTGATACACTGTCTTCACTCATACTGTGGTCCAGAAGGAACATGTTATAATTTTGCTTTGTTTAAAGTCTATTAGATATTTCACAATCCTGGCAAGCGTAGTAGATTAAAGTAAAATATGGTATGTACCAATGAATTATATCCATCCATCCATCCATCCACAAATTCCCCCTGTACATACAATCAATCAATCAATCAATCAATCAATACATTCTTAGTAGTCATAAAATATCCAATTAAACGATTTTCAAAAATATCCAATTGCGATTATTTTGATATTGCAATGGCAATAGATTTATAATATTAGAGGGTATGATTATTTTTACTTTATTATTTTTTCATTGAAAAACATATTAACATGATTATGGTGTGATTTTTGCGGGGATCTGTATTCGGTCACCAGTTGTTCAGCGTACGTCAATGCATATGTCATATTTTTTAACCAAACAAAAACCAGTGTCCTAGTTAGTTAGTCGAAATGGGGAATCTGTTGAGAAAGAATTACTTTTGAATGTTTATTGCAGAAGAAATCAGAAAATCCTCCAGTTGTTTGAAGGAGATGTTTTCACAGCACTATCAAATAGATAATAGAGAGGGAATTATGACCTGTTTAACTTTCTAACATTACCTCTAAGCAGCTTATAATATATCATTAAAATTATTAAGATTTGAATATATTATTATTATTATTATTAATATTTAAATAAAAATACAATAATTCATTTCATAATCATTTGAACTGTGTATTTTTATGCAAATAACAACAAGAGATAACAATAACAAAGTAAAAGGATAACATTTAGAATTTGTTACGGTTTACACTGACATTGGGAAGGTTGAAAATTATTTTTTGGGATGGTTCCTGGGCAGTGGTGAAAAAAGTTAGTCTGGTGTCTTGGCAGAAATTGGCAGGTCAGACTTTAATAAAAAGAAAAACGGAAATCGGTATTGGCCAAAGAAATTGCAATCGTTGCATCTCTAGTAGGGGTGTCACAATTTCTTTTCTAAATTGGAAAATCCATCGAAACTAGCTTCCAATTTCGACCATCGAAATCAAAAGCAGGATCGGTGATTCACCAAGTAATATTATTTTCTATCCGCCCCCGCCTACTTGCATGCGTCCGAAGGAAAAAAAACAAAAACACTTCAACCACGACACAGTGGATCTTACTGGTAGCCTGCAGCTGTACTTTCAGACACAATGGCCACTACCGAAGTCGAAGATGACGGAGAAACAACAGAAC
This sequence comes from Sebastes umbrosus, assembly GCF_015220745.1. Taxonomy (NCBI): domain Eukaryota; kingdom Metazoa; phylum Chordata; class Actinopteri; order Perciformes; family Sebastidae; genus Sebastes; species Sebastes umbrosus. The sequence continues at coordinate 12,004,609 of NC_051280.1, read as the reverse complement.
TGGAAAATCTTCCTGCTTCCCTAAAGTCACTGGTGTGGTGACATTTTGCTTTCCCGTCTAATTTGCCTTCTAATGTAAACAACAAACGTGTTATTGACAGAAAAACTACAGTTTTCTAGGCTGCAAAAGTTTTAGAAACTACAGCAACCAAAGAGAACGGTGCTCATCGAACTGTGGTGGCACTATCTCTAATCGATTGTGTGTCTATATTGCTTTGTACAGTAAAGTGGGGTTTATGCTTGCTGTAGTGTAAAGCATATAGGCGCCGACCGGGATTTCCTGTTGCATTCAGGTGTGCCTTGTAAACTCCAGCTTTAGCTGCCTGCAAGTTGACCAATAGTATCAACTGTTGAAATGAGTTATTGTTATTACGGCCTCAGTGTGGCACATTCCAAAAACATATCACAAGTTAAGCCTGTCTTTTTAAAGAAGAATTTGAAAGTTTTAATGACAGTTGTCGGGGCATAAAAACAATGATCAATTGATCTTTAAGATTCAAGACTCCATAGTCTAACAATGGCAAGTTTAAATTGAAAATCAAATCGAATCATGGATTTGGAGAATCGTGACACCCCTAATCTCTAGTATTGGGACATCCCATGTCTGCAAAATATGAAATACAAAAAGTAAAACCGCAGTCACCTTGACATTAAACAGTAGCAGATACAATAATTAACACGGGAGACACACACTGACACATGGTAAACGACACAACAGTCTCACATAAAAAGTAGAGTGCACATCTACAAAATTTCACAAAAAACGACAAAATTAAAAATTAGAATACTGTACCGTCTGAAGCCAAGCATTGTAATGTTTGGATGAGAAGCACAAAGGCTGTACAAGTTATCTTCATTGTTAGTATTCTTCTCAGGTGTCCAACAGCTGAAGACTTTATCCATGCATTGCCCACAAAGGATTTCAGAGTTGTGTGAATGATTGTCGAAAGTCAATCTTTATAGTACTGACACATCCTGTCTCATCATGTGGTCATGCCTTTTTTTTTTTGTCTAGTCAGACTTTTTTTCTAAAATGCTTTACTTCCGACTTGTATCTGTTTTTGTTTTTTTTACTGGGACCCAAATGCTGATATTTGCATATTTGGCTGCTTCATTGTCATCCTCAGAACACAAAAGCACGTAGATGTGTTTCCTGTTGCATAATAAATAACAGACGATGTTGGAAACAAGAAGTGCTAGTATTATGCTCCTGTAACTGACCTTTTAAAGGCTGGAGTTAGACCGTAAATAGTTTTTCTCCATTTTTGGGTTCAGGATTTTATGGGCGGGCCTGAAACGGCCTGAAATCATGGTGTGTTGCATGCAGCGGTGCTGTGTTTGTAGTGCCTAACAAGCTCCCCAGCTACAACGATAAGCCGATGCACAAACAGGCGCAAAACAGACAACTGATTCCCCAGTTCACCCATCTGGGAGAGTTAGCAGCCACGACGCTGCGTGTATTGTCATGGAGACATGCAGCCACTTTCCCATTAAAAGTCTCCACGGCTAGTTGCGAGGTGTTCAGCTTTGCATAACGTTAGCGAGTGCCCGACAGACCGTGTGTGTTTGTGTGTGTGCTACGTTCACAGCTACAGCGCCGCTGACAACCTCATACACACTCAGACTCCTATGGAGCTGAGAGCGAAACAGTAAAATAAAGCAGATGTTTGAAAGTACAAACCGGGAAGTAGGAGATTCTGTTAGAGGCTACACAAGTACTGAGAGCTGAACACACAATGTCTTTCTCTCTGGTATCCTTCAAGCTTGTTTGAGGGGGTTTCTAAATTGCAAGCTGCTAAACTCAAACAAGGTACAAGTATGTACGTAAAAGGGTACAAATGCTGGCTTTATACCCTAGTAGGGTGTGTGAATATTGCAAAAGACGAAATTAGCACACATGCTGTCCTTAGCACACATGCTGTCCACTGAGCAGATAGCTAAGAGAATAGGGAATTGTTATTTATTTCTAGCTTCATTTATTTATGCTTTGTAACTGACAAACTAAATAATAAAAGAAAGTTATAATGCATTCATTCTCTGTATGTATTTGTTCATGTTTAACAAAGGGTTTAATCTGAGCCAGGACATACAACAAAGATAGTAATCATATCACATCCAGACATGGTCAGTAGTAAATGGCTGTTAAATAATAATTATATAAATTTTTTTATCACGCTGGTATCAGATTGGTACTCGGTATTGGCCGATACTGCAAGTTCAGGTATCGTAACATCTCTATTGGCCATAGCTCAAGAATTCATATGCTAATTATGACAATTTCACACAAAAGTCTAATAGGATTAAGTGAAGACTGTTTTGGACAGACATGGATGTAGACTGCAACTTGACTGGTTGGCGGAGGCATACAACCACGAGGCGCTAATTCTAGTTGAAAAGATTGTTGTGTTCAAAGAGGAAATTACTTCTGTGAACGTGAGAAGTGAGCTGTGGGAACACTGGTGTTGAGTAAGAGGTCAAAAAGTAAACAGGTGAGATGTGCTTGTAATAATTGCTTAGTAGACAAAGCAATTAGGAAACATCGAAATTATTCTGTGTTTCAGCATAATTCTGCCTCTGGACTCTGACTCTGTCTGACACTTTTGCTCATTTGTATGTGTATCATGTAACTGTAAGCAGGATGAAATACAGTAACAATAATCATGTCTGATATATTTATTACTTTGTTTTAATGTTATTTAGACATTACACCACATGACTTTACACCACAGCAGATCTGTAGCAAATAGCAAAATATACAGCATTATCCTAACACTTATAAGAAGGTAAAAAAAAATGTGTGTAGAATTGTTCAATCAGTCTCTTCTTAGTCATTACAAAATATATGATTTAATATAATTTCAAACAATCACTCCAAATAAAACAAGCTACAGTCTAAATTGCTTTGCCCATTTGCCAACTCTATTGAAGCTCCTCCCATTTCAGAACAGACTGAAATCATTGGCCATGCAAAAGAGAAAGCCACCAACCATGAGCCCTCAATAGAGCATGTGTCCCATTAGTTTCTGATGTTTTCTGTCTTTTTGAATCATACAGTTATAATAGGCTCAGGGCTCTCTTCCTCTGCATTCTCTACCAGATTATTGGTTTCAACCACATAAGGCTGTGACTGCTCATTGCTGAAGAAGAGTGGGTTGTCAAAGGTGGTTAACTTGTCAGGGATGGGTAAACGATGAGCAGACTTCTTGTAGAGGAGAAAGTAGGCAATGAATGCTCCTATGGCAATCCCAGAAATGACCACCACAACTGCCAAAACTATGTGGCTACGGGGATGGTCAAATACTGCACAGATAGAAAAAGTAGATGATGATCAGCCAAAAGAATTTAGTCACAATTTTGCAATACAATTACAAACAATAAAGAAGGTTAAAAGGTGTTACTTACTAGTAGTTGGTGATGGTGATGGCGCTGGTGGTAATACTAGAAAAAAAAGAAGGGAAATGTGACAATTGTACACCAAAATCAGACTACACGATATTAGTCTAATAATGGCCCAACCTGACAGACAGAAACAAACATGAGCATTGGCCGTTACAACTGCTTCTTTTTCACATGTAGTGCGTCATTGTGGAAGACAACCAACGCGGTATTGAGGTCCCGCCCACGTACCCGCCTGAGCCAATCACGAGCCAAGTAAGGCCGCAGCTTGCTAATGTAAAACACCTAGCTGCTACATTAACACCACGGTAGCTGTTTGGCCAGACAGACACAACAGCTAACCATAGTATCTCTATAACTATATTTATGATCATATGACACGTTCTATTACACAGACTGATGACGGTTATGGAAGGCAGGGTCTGAAATTAGCACCCGACAAATGTGGGTGAATTGTTGTCAGTGGCGGGTGAAATTGTCAGGCCATCCGCCACTTTGGCAGGCAGGGAAAATGCTGGGGATGGTATTAGAGAATTGGTTCTTGTTGAGAACTAGTTGTCCTGTTCCTTGGCATCTCATGCCTCCGTTACTATCGATTCCTCTCATTGATGCTTTCCGAAAGTTACACATGCACAATGACACAACAGCATACACACGCTGTATCATGATTAAGTTTGGGACCGGAGTCATGGCGTAGAGGAAAAAAAGTGCACAAAAGTATGACGCTACGACTACTAAACCTGAGGGGCTCACCCTGTTGTTTCCCTGATAATGCTACACTGTAAACAACAAATCTGTGTTGAAATCAACAGGAGGAGAGTTAGTAACGTTACCTGTTAGCAGCCGGTGGGCAGCACAGTCCTGCTTGGTTAAATAATGGAGCTACTAACGTTAACGGAGGTGTCATTGAGTTATGAGGCGTTCAAGCTCTGTTCAGTAAAAATGTGTATTGGGTTAAGGTAACTTACAATGTTATCATAATGTGTTGAAATGTAATTTCATAAAATTTGGTGAGAAACTTGAATAAATCCAGTTGTTTGAAGGAGATGTTTTCAAAGCAATATAAAATAGATAATAGAGAGAAAATTATGACCTGTTTAACTTCTTAACACTTAAAACATTATTAAAACTACTAATGCCAAGATATATATTAGCAAATAGCAAATATAAAAATAATTTTATAATAATAATAGCAAATATTTAAATAATCATTTGAATTGTGTGTTTTTATGCAAATAACCATTATAGATGACAATAGCAAAGTAGAGTACAGTACTGTGTACTGTAATTTGAACTCTGTAATTTACCATGCTTACAATGTTTTTATGTCAAATATATTGAACATTAAATGACATCAGATCTAAAATGTTATTCTTTCATTTAGCGCATAGATGTAAAAAGTGGCAGATACAATTTCTGAGTGGCAGACACAAAACAAAATACTTGCCTGCCACAGTGGCAGGCAGTGAAAAAAGTTCATTTCAGACCCTGATGGAAAGTTAAAGTTACATCTCCTCTCTCTTACAATTCCCGAGCCTCCAGCTCCGCGACTACTTCAATCAGCAGCTGTCAATCACAGATGTGATTCATGACGTCTCACCCCCCTTTTTATAGCATCAAATAACTAAATAAACCAAACGTATCAGAAAAATGAACACTTGAACATACATCAGCATGATGTGAACTACCTAAAATGACCGAATCCATCTTTGGGAAAAATTTATTTGACATGTCCCATCCGCTAACATGGAGGGGGCGGGATTTATGGCCTATACTGCAACCAGCAGGGGGCGATCAAGATCATGTTGGCTTCGCTTTTGGGGAGCTATCATGTCATCCATCTTTATATATAGTCTATGGTTGGAATAGTGGTCAATCCCTGGCACATTGTCAAGCACTTACATGCTTCACTCAAGTCTTAAAGACAGAAAGCTATGATTAATCAAGCCCTAACATGTAGTACAGTATGTCATGTCTCTCGGCCAAGTCAAAAATATTGCGTAGTCCGATCTTGGCATTATAAAAAACATCATTATGATTCAAACTCAGTCCATATAGGAATAATTATTTTACCTTTGGGTGTTTTGCAGATGTATGGTCTAGGATACCACTTACTGCCCGTATTCCATGTCCCGTCTGAAGCACTAATCCCTCCGTAGCTGCGATGATCAGGTAGATCTTCAGCCCAGTTAGTGAAGTCCATGACTGTTTTGTCCAACCACAACCACTCCCCTGGAGATGAAAATATTTTTTTCAGTGTGTTGTTTCTCATTTAATCTCTTTTTGTTACTCTGCAGAAAACAATAGCCACACGTTGTAAACAATATAAATTAATTGTGAGAAGGAATACTTAATAAATATCTTTTATATATATTTTAAAACAATTTCATTTTTTCTTTTCAAAATAACCTTAGATGTATATATAATAAGGCTGTCAAAATGAGTGAAGATACTGCCTTCATATGAAACTAGAAAACCTCAGGAATCTATTGGCACACATGTCATACTAGGTTGCCGGAAAGGAGGCAAATAACGCTCCAAAGTTATGCTGAATTTTGGCGAGGAAAAACTGGCATGGCAATTTTCAAAGGGGTCCCTTGACCTCTGACCTTAAGATATGTGAATGAAAATGGGTTCTGTGGGTACCCACGTGTATCCCCTTTACAGACATGCCCACTTTATGATAATCAAATGCAGGTTTGGGGCAAGTCATAGTCAAGTCAGCACACTGACACACTAACAGCTGTTGTTGCCTGTTTGGCTTGAGTTTGCCATATTTTTTTATGCTAAATGCAGTATATACCTGTGAGGGTTTCTGGACAATATTTTTCATTGTTTTGTGTTGTTAATTGATTTCCAATAATATATTTATATATATATATACATACATTTGCATAAAGCAAGTATATTTTCCCACCTTCATGTTGATAAGAGTAATAAATACTTGAACATTTTTTGAACAGATTAAAAATGTGCGATTAATTGTGATTATTTGTGATTACCTATGGACAGTCATGCGATTAATCGTGATTAAATATTTAATCGATTGACAGCCCTAATATATAATTTTCTTCATCAGCTGTTCACCAGGCATAGTTTTTCTCTTTATATAGTCTTTACTCTCTGTGTAGCTGAATATGACTTTTCATGAAAGAACAAATAATGTGACCGTACCTTTGTGAGTTTGAAACAAGCCGATCCAGAAACTGTCGTGGCTGTCTTCGAATGTTTTTGCATTGCTTTGAATGAATTCTTGCTCAAAGGGATCTTCAATACTGGCTAGTGATCCACCTTCACAAAACAAAATCAAAGTCCTTAGTGAAAGCTACATGCATTTTAGTGCCTAAAATTATTTTAGACCATCAACAAAAAGGACTTACCATGTTTTCCACATTCAACAGATGCATCTGCCCACGATCTTACTTCTGTGAAAAATGCGTAACAGTAACCTTTAAATGGTAGCCAGAAGTAATTCTTGGCTGTGTGTAATGTATCTGGGTTTTCAGGGCAAGCTCCTGGAAAACCACTTGGCTCTGTTGGTGGTACATCTGTGAATGAGAGAGACATTGATGACACAGGGATCAACTAATTAGATCTTTTTATACTTTCAATCCAGTGCATTGAAATTGGTACTTAGAGTATTGAACGATATTTTATAGAAAAAACAACAACACACTGTCACATCTAAAAGCATACTGTACAAAGGTAAAAGTCTACAATCCATATAATTAACATTTTCTGAACAGTGATTAAAGTGAAAACCGTATGATATTGAAATAATGTTCCAAACAGATAAGCACAGGAGGTATTTTGACATTTAAGGAATAATAACTTAATGTTCAGACATGTTGGCATTTAGGATGAGGTGTACATACATTTATTAAAATTAGGGCTGTCAAAGTTAACGGGATAACGTGTTAACGCAAATTTATTTTAACGCCACTAATTACTTTAACGCATTAACGCAATCAATATTTTTGAGGTTGCAGTTAGCTCAATTTTAAAGCTAGAGTGAAGATACCGGCATCATAAGAAACTAGAAAAACCTGAGAAAACCACTGGTACCAACCATGTCATACTAGCCATGACGAAAAACTGTCATGGCCATTTTCAAAGGGGTGAAAATGGGTTCTATGGGTAACAACGAGTCTCCCCTTTACAAACATGCCCACTTTATGATAATCACATGCAGTTTAGGGCAAGTCATAGTCAAGTCAGCACACTGACACACTGACAGCTGTTGTTGACTGTTGGGCTTCAGTTTGCCATGTTATCATTTGAACATATTTTTTATGATAAATGCAGTACCTGTGAGGGTTTCTGGACAATATTTGTCATTGTTTTGTGTTGTTAATTTATTTCCAATAATAAATACACCGATCAGCCATAACATTAAGACCACTGACAGGTGAAGTGAATAACATTAATTATCTCGTTACAATGGCAGCTGGCAGTTGGTGGGATATATTAGCCAGCAAGTGAACATTTTGAACTTTGAACTTTGTGTTGGAAGCAGAAAAAATGGACAAGCGTAAGGATGTGAGCGACTTTGACGAGGGTCAAATTGTGATGGTTAGATGAATGGGTCAGAGCATCTCCAAAACTGCAGCTCTTGTGGGATGTTCCCGGTTTGCAGTGGTCAGGACCTACCAAAAGTGGTCCAAGGAAGGAAAACTGGTGAACCGGCGATAGGGTCAGACCCAAAGCTCATTGATGCACGTGGGGAGCGAAGGCTGGCCCGTGTTGTCCGATCAAATAGAAGAGCTACTGTAGCTCAAATCCGATAGAAAGGTGTCAGAACACACAGTGCATCGTAGTTTGTTGCGTATGGGGCTGCGTAGCCGCAGACCGGTCAGGATGCTGACCTAATGTTATGGCTGATCGGTGTATAGCCACACATTTGCATAAAGAAAGCATATTTGCTCACTCCCATGTTGATAAGAGTATTAAATACTTGACAAATCTCCCTTTAAGGTACATTTTGAACAGATAAAAAATGTGTGATTAGTTTGCGATTAATCATGGACAATCATGTGATTAATCACGATTAAATATTTTAATTGATTGACAGCCCTAATTAAAATGAATATTAGTCTGGTATTTGACGTACCTGTAGACTTCATACAAACACTCTTCATGGTCTGCTTGCAGTCAGCGGCCTTCCATTTTCCATCCACATCCACGTAGACACAAGATTTGTTCCTGCTTGGTTCACCACTACCCCAGTGAGAAAAGCTCATGTGCCAGCCATCAATATATCTGAAATACCCTTTGGTCTGAAAGCAAAGATTGATCAGACTGCATTCAACTTTATTATTCAACATTTTTTTTTTTTTAAATAATCTGCAATCTCAGATTTTTCTACCAATGCATGATGAACTTTTTTCACATCATTCAGCATGGATGTCAATTTTTTTTTTTTTTTACAGTAGTCAGTAGTTAAAAGCGAGAGGTTAGATGTGTTACTTTGCTATGTGCTATTTTAGAGGTCTTCAGCACTGTACCTGCATTTTGTTCAGTCCAATCCACAGAGGAGTTTTGAGATTCATAGCCAGCAGCTCAACATAGGCCTGTGACCACTCGTTACGCAGGCTAGCCAGGTTGGCACCATCACCTTCACAGTGCTCTTTGGCTGCATCCCAGTTCATTTGTTGAGTAACAAGCTTGATAGAGTCATTCAATATTTTGATATCACTAGAAATTGTTGGTTCAGGGGAGTCTGGGAGATATTTATCTGTTTAGGATGAGAAATTAGATTGGAAACAAATTTCGTTTTTCAATTCATCTTAAGGTCAAGAGCTCTGTTGTATAGACGATTAGCGACCCCATGAAATGAAAGAAACATTTCCCACTTTTAATTGTTCATTTACCTCTTGTTATATGCCATATAGATGTAAAAAACCCAGTATCAGAGTATTTTTACATCAAAATCCCTGTCTTTTCTCTTCCTCTAAATGGTTTCAAATGTTCATCCTGACTCATACTGCACTCGGTGGCGTTTACAAAAATTCATCCAACCAAAAGAGACTTTGGGCGATGAGCTAGCCAATCGTTTGTGGATTAAATCAATATACTGTACGTTCTTTGATCGAAGTAGCTAACAGATCAATATGGAGAGAGAAAGGAAGAGATTTTTTGGGATATCAGTGGTCAAAAAACGGCGTTTTCATTTCCAAAACAATGTGGCCGTGGTCTAATTCATTCAAGCAAAACATTACCTATTTTCTACTGACTTGTGTCACTGCAGCGCAGCAGTACATGTAGTGAACATCCACCGGGATGTGGCGACGCGAAACAACCGGTGGTGTTTTGCCGTGCCGCATTGTTGCGAACACCTTTGACTTCCCTCCCCTTTCTCCCTGCTGTTCTCCCGGAGTTTTAATTCCTACGATTCCCTCCAAGTCCCTCCACCCAGTCACATTTCAAAATCCATCCACTATATTTATTAGAAACAGCCAAGTGTCACTGCTGTTTATGATCATGGGTTTTAAATTACGTAATTATTCCACATGTTTGTCAGTTGTGTCTAAACACAGCGCGAGACAGACAAGTATAGTATAGTTAACAGCATAGGAGCAGAATTGCTTGTTGAGCGGCGCGAAGAAATGTGCAACGATTAACATAGCGTGGCGCCTTCGGCGCTTCCGTTCCCAATGTGAACCTGCTGTTCAGTATGTAGGCGCCGACAGGGACGTCATGGTGCATTCAGATGTGCCTCGTAAACACTGAGAAACTCTCGTTATTGTTGTAAAGTACATCCATCCACTCCTGCCATTCAGTGGATCTTCTATTTGTTGAAAGTGTAAATGACAGTTGTCAGGATATAAAAACAATGATTTTTACAAATCATTACTCCATAGTCTAACAATGGCATGTTTAAATCGAATCGAATTGTGACCTTTGGTCGGCTATGGCTCAGAGGGTAGGGCAGGTCAATACCCGGCTGCTCCGGGTCACATGTCGATGTGTCCGTGAGCAAGACACTTAACCCCAAAATTTGGGTTTGTGAATCGGTGTGTGAATGAGTATTTAGATTAGATCCTGATGGGCAAAGTTGGCACCTAAGCAGCCTCTGCCATCAGTGTATGAATGGGTGAATGCTGACATGTAGTGTAAAGCGCTTTGAGTGGTCGGACGACTAGAAAAGCGCTATGTAAATGCAAGTCCATTTACCATTGACCTTAAAAAAATTGAATCATGCATTTGGAGAATCGTGACATCCCTAATACTAACGTAAAGCCATTTTTTTAGACCACATATGTCCAAGATAAAGGTCAGAGGCTCACCAACATTTCGAAGACAAATAAATCCATTGGTGTCACTGCAGACCTTTGGTACCCATTTCCCAATACCAAGGGAAGGATTAGTATTGATCACAGCACACTGTTTCTGGGGATGTACAGAGAGAGAGAATAGTGAGGAAAGAGAACTCGGTCAGGAACTAATGTACAGTGGCATGATAATACATTTTCTTTTTAGAAATACAGCATATCTCTAATAGCAATCATAGTATGTTCATGTTTAATGAAGGCCTACTATCCCATGGAAAAAAAGAAACGGCAGAAAACGTTTGCTGCCCCCTCTTAATAGAAATTATGTCATTGAGGACGTCTCATTCATATACTATAGACATAGGTCAATCTTGCATCAACAGATATAAACAAAAATGTACAAATATAAATTGATTACAGTGTCATCTGAAGACAGTAGTACAGTAATCCCAATGTTCAGTGTGAGGGTCTGTTGCAGAACAATTTTAATTTCTTTAAATAAGTATAGTGTCATTGTATTTTAATTCCTGTCCAATCAGTGTTGATGGTAAATGTAGTCAATTGAAGAAATAAATTCCTCAATGCATGCTATATTGACCGAAAAAGCTGAGTTCTCCTGCTCACAGAGCTGTGCTGGCAGTGCCTACATGTACCAGGGTGCATTGCACGTGAGCTTCTGACGCCTGGAGGGTCCCCGCCGTTAAGTTGTTAGCTGTTAAGATCTTGAGTTGTTACAGTGTAATGTAAAATGTGATCGTCTGATTGTTACAAAACAATTGTTACTGTAATTTTTCTCCAAGTCATGACAAAATAAGTGGTATCTCACTCTACAGTCAAGTTTGAAAAACTTCTTACCTGTTCCTGTTCGCGCATTTGTTGAAAATATCTAAGAAACATCTGCAATGTAAAACCAGATATTTGAAACTTGCATAAATACTAAAATAAATAATAGAATTTTTTTTTTTTTTCTTGACCAGGGGTGTAACGGTACACAGAAGTGATGGTTCATTTCATAACCTGGTTTAGGAGTCACGGTCCGGTGTGTGTTCATTCAGCGAGAAAAAAACACGTTATTTTTCTGTTCAGATACCTTTCTGTTCATTTATTTTGACCAGACAGTAGTGCAAGTGTCAAAGACAGACAAAATCCTCTTGCTGGGGACTGAGGTAGCATTTTGCCCAATGGCAAATTTGGTTAACTTTTTTCATCATAAAAATAAGGGACATTTCAAACACTTCTGTATTGCACTGTACAAACACTTTCTCAAAAGGCAAAAAGGTCAAAATAGGCCAATCAGTTTGTTGCGCTAACCTCAGTAAATGTTGCTGACGGCGTACAGCTTTAAGTTTCCGGGCGGAACTTGCGCTTGAGAACTTTGGTTCCACATTACATGCGTCAATCTACACACCGTGTCTTCTGCGTACGGCTGCGTGCACTGGACCGTGACTCCCCTAACCGTGATGGTTGGCATAAATACACGAACCGTTGCAGCCCTAGTCTTCACATTAGTGAAAATAGATTGTGCCTACTTGATGTATACTAGGCTACATTGTTAGGCCTCAAGTAAAATTTTAATGTTACCCGATATGAATCATAATGTATTCTCAGGAGTCTCTAAAATGGAGAAAAAGACAATGGAGAAACAAAGTGTCACATTTTTATACACACACAACCACACACACACACACACAAACACACACACAAATTATCCGAAGTGCTACACACAACCCACTTGCATCACATTATAAAGCACAATTCGGATTCGGTCCACTTACTTCTAAATTCAAGTTGTTATATTGCCTCGGCCGCCCATCAGTCCAAAAAAATCCAGATGAATATGTATTGTGAAAACCAATCCAAAGGTCTGTAGTAGGTGTGTCAGCCATTTGATTCATTAAAAACACTGAAAATTTAACAGATAATGATTTAACGATCAGATATTTGCATGGACGTTTTTTTCCCCTCCAGTTTAACCCTAAATATAGACGTGCATAGATTTCTCATTGTTTGTACATCCTTGTTGACTATACTAGACCCCTGCAGAGTCCGACCTGTGCTGTTTGGCTCTTTGTTTTTTTCTGTACTTTTGGAGGTGCACTGTAGTACGCCTGTTTCTGACATGTAGGTCTACTGTAAACTGGGCAACAACAGAAATCAGTGGCATTCACAGTTAACCTCATTAGAAAGAGCACAGAGCTCTGGCAAAGGATTTGTTTTTTTTCAAACCAGTTTAGTTTTGGTGAACAGCACCTCTAGAGGCCGCTAGCAGAGCTTTAGATTTGTTTTACATTGTATAAACATTAGTAACTTAAGCATTTTAAAACTTTATCTTTAATAAAACAGTTTTGTACTAAGTGATTATTGAGCCTCCAGCCTCACAACCTTCACAATCCCTCCATTTGAATCAGTCGTCAAGTATGAAAGAAATAAAAGTATCAAATGTATCAAATAAATGGATCAATGAACAGAAGAAGTTCAGAAGATCAGTGGATATTTTACCAGGAAAAAAACAAACAAAAAAAACTGTGAAACAAACCTTCCACATGTCTTGAGGGAATAGAGACCAAGTTTCCACCCATATCTTGGCAATGTTTCCTCCCTCCATCCCATGTTAAATTCCGGTCTCTAATGATGTTGTAACACTAGAGGTGAGGAATGATAAATTGATTTACAACTGAAAATACAACCACTCAAATATTGTCCTAGTTGTAGAGTGCTACAGGAATGAGTCTTAAAACCCGGAAATTAGTTAGTATTTTAGCTCTACTGGTTCCCTCATCTGGAAGTCAATGGTTTTTTTGAATGGGGCTTTAGTTAGATGCTTGAAATAAGATCTGTGGTTAACACAAGCCCAAGAGATTTTAAAGTTTCGATCTACTAAATAAAATAGATCAATACATACCCCACTCGTACATTTTGAAGCCTTTATTTGTCTTAAAAAAGACATTTGCTAACAAGCGGCTAAATGAGACTACTAAACGTCATCACGCCGACTTGTCCGCCTTTACCGCCTCGTTGTGTATACTCGCGCTCATGCTACCCTGGTGTAGTTTGTTTATAGCGTAACGTTAGCTTGATGTTCATTTGTGAAAATTCTCTTGCTGAACAAAACGTGTAAGTATCATAAACGTTTGTTTGCCACAGAGCTTATTTTCTGCAATAATCCAAAACCCAATGGAAAATCCCATTGGGTTTTTGTCGAGGGATTCGACAATTCGACAATTCTTACTTCCTGGTATGCCTAAAAAAATGTGTCATCCCTGGAGCACTCTATTACATCGATCACAATTTCACATTACAAAGCAGCTCAATGTGACATCTCAAAAGAGCATTAGATAAAAATGTGTAACAAAAAAGATCTATGTTTAAAAGACAGTGTTGTTCAATCACAGGCCAATGTCATTTCAAGCAACAATAATTTAATTCTGTCCTACATTAGTTTTATACCCATCCTTTCAACACAACTCGTTTAAAAGCTTAAAGTGACCTCTGACCTTAGACTTGAATTTTTTCCAGGGGAGTAGGCAGCCACCTGTAGGGGCATCTGTGGGTTGCACAGTGGTGTTGGCAGGTGGTGAGCCACCGCGTTTACAAATGGACCTAAACTCATGCCCACAATTATAATCATGCCAGAACCCTGTGAACCAATCCAAGACATGGAAATCAATACATAAGCAAATACAATGTGCTTTTTGAAATTCAACATCAAATAAGGGGTTAAAGTTATAATCCTTAAGATTTTCACGAAAGCAAACCCCCTTTTTGATGCTATTATTGGTGAGCATTTTATATGCAATAGCCATTCAATGTATTCACTTCCAGTAATTACCTATCTACTGTGTTTTTATTATTAGTGGCGGAGTCTTCCGTTCCAGCGCTACATTCAAATCAACTTAAGAACGAGGAATTCGGGCGCCCATATAACAAGGCTAAGTCCTAACCGTGGCGGCCAGGGTTCAAATACGACCTGCGGCCATATCCGCATGTCGCCCCCTGTCTCCCCCTTTCTAAACTGTCCACTATCGTATCAATAAAGGTTGGCAATGCCAAAAAAAATATCTTTAAAAAAAAAAAATTAAAAAACTGAGGGATTCATCTAGCGCAATTTTATCTAATTGATAGCCTCACTGTCCGCAGTCTTTACACTGTCTTAAAAGTCCAGTGTGTAGGATCTGGTGGTATCTAGCAGTGAGGTGAGGAGATTGCAACCAACTGAAGCCTCTCCCATGTGCCAAGCGTATTGGAGAGCTATGGTGGCCAACGCAAAAACATGAATGGTCCTCTCTAGAGCCATTTGTTGTAAGAGTAGCATATGTCATTTGGAGCAGAGCCAGTGCGTGGAGTGTGTGTGGAAGTGGGAAGTGAGAGGTGAAGCAAGAAAAGAGAGCGGCGGCAATGGGAGCGAGTAAAGTTATGGACTCCAAGCCAAGCAAGAAAAATTAACAGAGTTTGATTTGTCCGTTCTGAGCTACTGTAGAAACATAGTAGTGCAACATGGCGGACTCCGTGGAGAGGACCCACTCCCTATGTAGGTATGAAAGGCTCATTCTAAGTTAACGAAAACAAAACGATTCTTATCATCAGGTGATTAAACACTAAAGAAAAAAAATGTCTTAATATTATATACCATTTCTGCCAATAGATCCCCCTAACTGTTACACACAGGTCCTTTAAATGGCACATCCTACTACTGCTGCTTCACATTAAAAGCTTCAACTGGCAAAACACGGGGTGTATTGTGAAGCAGCCACAGGAAATGTAATGTATTTGTCAATGTGATTAGCACTTATCCTTCACCAAAAGTGCGCCTGCAGTACAAAACAACGGCCATTTTCAGCGTTATTGTCAGCATATCAATGTAAATGGTAATGGAACAAAAAGGTCTTCTTCATTAAAACAAGGGGAATTTGTTTGGCTGCGCTGTAAACGGATGCACTAGTTGTATTTCCGGTAGCCACGGGTGTCGCCAGATCAACCAGGACTGAAGTCTTAAGGATTACAACTTTTGTCATTGGCGTGTGTGTCAGTGAAGGTAAATCATATTTCAGTTCACTCACCATTAGAAGGAAACATGACCGCACAGTTCTCATCATAATTCTTGAAATCAGGCTGACCTTCATTCCACTTTTGAAAGAACACTGGAGAACCATCCATCCACCTTAATGTCCACACAAGCAAATCAGTCGAAATTTTGTCAAGAACAACTCATTGTGAAATATTACTTTCATAATGACATAGTGATTCAAATCTAAGGGCTGGAACTGTGTTATGGTTGTTATTCTTCCAGGTTCAAATCTCAAAAAACAAGTAACATAATGATGCACACAATAATTCTGTACTGTCTAGAATGAAAGCTAAATTCAACAATAAACAATGTTACCGACGTATTTTTAACTGGTGACTGGTCATGTCATTTTTCTTAGGACTTCTTCTCTGTCTGATTTATTTATTTTTTTTATATTTTTGAGACTTTTTTTCTCATTTGTATTTAATTCATACTCACTCATATGTTCGATCAAGGTCTACTGTCAGGCCTATCCAGTAAGGGCTTACACTTGTGGACACCTACACACACAGATAGAGGCACACGGTAAAACCAGCAGTCGTTACACTGCAGTATGTACTGAAGCTAAATGCCATGGTTATTGCTTTAATTGTTTTATGTATTATAAAAATCGCTGCTTACCTGTTTCCACAAAAAGACACTTTCAGCTTCACTGTTGATAGATACCAAGTCACTATGCTTCTGTTGGCAGAAATTACGAGCTTCATCCATGGCCATTTGTTTTCTGTTAATATAATACTGAGTCCCATTCCGTTCTATCCACCCGTCCGACGTTATATTGTAGTCTGAAAACATGTTAGAAATATGTAATATATCAGCAGTTTAAATTCAAAGGCATGTAGCAGTTGAGGTCCACCCCACAGAGAAGTCACAGCTGCTGCATGGTAATGTCACCAAGCCCTTATACTTAAATTATCAGTCGTGGCTTTACATAATGAACAATTTATGTGAGTGTTTTGTGATATGCCACCTTAATTGTTAAGATATGGTTAGGTTTAGGCAACTAAGACCTAGTCAACAGGTACACCGGTATTTTTCCTCCTTTGTTCTAAAAAAAAAATCCCGTCCACACAAGCACGGTTTAAAAACAATCTCCGTCCAGATGAAAACACAAAAACACAATTGAAACGCTGTCAAAGCCAGTGGGCATTGAGGGTGTAATTCAGTTCTGGGGCCTTTGATCTATATGAGACAATATCATATATGTAATATATTTAAGAGTATTAAAGGCCCCGTCCAGTGTATTCTATGATATTTCATATTTACTTGAGTGATTTCCTGACTTAGTTGATATGTTTTGACAAATAACCTAATTTTGTGCTCAAAGTTTAAAAAAAATTAGGTTGTTGGTAAAACGGGAATAAGACGTATGACTATAGTAGAAACCGCAAGTCATACGTCATCCTCAAAGCTTACGCAGGCACATTCATGCTCGTTTGCGTCTGAGCAGCGGCAAACTGATTAATCTGTTCATCTGTCTGTCAGTTTGTCTTTCTAGTTAGTTAGCTAGTTATGTAATTAGCTAGCCAACCTTGCTGCATTAGCTAACTGAGGGTTTTCATTTTATTTTTATTTTCCTACCCCTTACTTTAGTGTGTTTATTTTCACTATGGCATTTGTGTGTGCAGTGAACGGGTGCAATCAACGCAGTGGATTAGTCGATACAAAATCCCACCGACAGAATTAACACAACACACAGACTGTCTCTCTCACTCGCTCTCTTCTTTACTATCTCCTTCTGCTGGAGATAAATTAACAGAAAGCAGCCATTACCGGAGGTTTACGGGCCTCTAAGAGGTCTGAAAAAAGGGAGCGCACGACTTTCAGCAACAGAAAACCAGAGAAAAGCCCCGTTGAAGAAATAAACGAATCGCAGTGCAGCCCAGTGTGGCATCGGTGCTGGGAGCTGAGGCGAGAGCTGCCGGTGCTGGTGGACTGTGCACCTCTAAAACATCACGAAACTGCATTTCAAACTGTGAACCACGGCAACATGTCTATCCGCCCTCTGGTGCACTGTGGCCAGCGTGCAGCAGTGCGGCTCCTCGGTGGAGCAGCAGCCAGACGGCCGCCTCGCCAGGAGGAGAAGACTAGGGATGTCACAAGAACCGATACTTCGGTACCAACACGGGACCAAAATTCAAAAAATGTGACGGTTGCCATGGTAATGAATTACGTATGACTATTAACCACACCCGCATTCTCTGTTTGAGAAAGAATGTTAACCAAAAAACAGGAAGTAAAACTGGCTGGAGGGGTCTTTAAATACTTGACAATGTGCGAAAAATGATCGATTGACAGCCCTAAGAAAAACACAAAAGAATTATCACCGACACTCAAACTGGAAAAAAAAAAACACAGACGGGGCGCTGTAATGAAACCAAGTTATAAAATATAATTTTTTTCAAAAGAGGGCACAGGACACGTAATTCACTGATTGAACCTGTATGATGTAGCAAAAAAAACAAACACGGAATTTCATTTCAGTTGTACTTAAACGATAAAAAATTTAAAAATAGTTTATTTCTATGTGGTCACATACATAATCGCCTACTTACCAGGAGCGACAGGGTCTGGAGGTGGCTTTGGAGTTGCTCCTGAAAGGACATAAAGTGAAGATAAATGTATTTAGAGAAGAGAATTAAGATGATAGTTGGCGCCTCCTGGTTGAAATTGCATTGCATTGCATACACCTGAACACAGTGCTCGAAGTGGGCCGGTACTCACCGGAAACCAGTACCGGCACTTCTTCATTTTACTTCTTGGCGTACCGTGACTTTTTCTTGAGCATTGGCACTTTTCAAAAGCTGCCGGTACTCTTTTCTGCCCTCTCCATATCAGGTTCTCTGGGAGATTCATAATGGCGATCCATAACGGCGCAGCGCCACCGTATTTGCACTGCGTCTCATAAGCCGTATGAACATAAAAACTATGTGGGGAACATCTGGACGAGCCGATGCACAGCAGAGGGGAGGCGAGGTGAGAATGATGGTGCTTTAATTTATCAATACAATGTTCATATCCTTTTTGTAAAGTAATTATTGAACCGTTCGTCATAACTTTTTTTAATTTGTCAACAAATATAATTAAAGAAACATTATTTAATAGTTTTCTGAAACTGCTCTTTTAGGGCAAACATTTCCAATTTTCAGACGAAGGCTTTTGGTATGTGTAAATAATAAAATAATCATTTAACTAGTAATAATAATTAGAGGTGGGGAAATAAAATTGATTCACCTATGTATCGCGATTTTTGAAATAGATTTTTTAATGCCAGAATCAACGGCAATTTTCTTCATTTGAGTCTATCCAGAGGTAGAAGGAAGTTACCGCTTTTATTGTTGTAGTCTGAGTAACTTGACGTCATATCCATTCCATATCCGTCAACCAAAACAAATCATAGCCAGCCCCAGTGAGCCAAAACGACAAAGCAGAAAACGGCAGAGGGTCCCCATGGATATGACTTGAACTCTTACATTTTAAAACCAAATTGGTAAACACTACACATACAGTACAGTATGGAAACACTTTAGGTTTAACACATTGACAGGAAAAGCAGAGCTAAAGCTGCATGCTAGCTCTGTCATGGAAAGGAAACGTTATCGTATTGCGGTAATGTACAGCCGTCACTCTCATCTCCATGGTCAAATCGTCCGACACTACAACTGTGGCGTACCCATATACTGACATTTATGTTAAATGCATTCAACCAGCCCACGATGGAGCTGACCATGGATGTCTAAAGACCAAGTGAACTGTATATACAAAATAATATATATGGAAATAAGATTGATGGATTATATTCACCAGAAGTATAAAACATTACATATTCTTACAAAAGAAAATACCGCTAATTTGTCAGGGAAATGTATTCATGCCTGACAATGACTGATATATTTGACTTCAGTACATCTCTGACTACATACATGCAGAAAATAAAAAAAACATTTCTATATCAATTTAGATATGTCCCAAAGTAAAAGTCTCTAGAAGTGTATAATTCAACTTTTTCCCATGGTCTATTGTTAAAAAAGTTAACAAAAATTGGATTATATCATAATATCAACTCACAATACTTGTAGAAGTAGATTTTTTGTACTTAAAAATCGCAACACATACCAAATCGGCACCCAAGTATCGTGATAGTATCAAATCGGGAGATGGGTGTATCGTCCCAGCCCTAATAATAATGGTCCAAAATGATGTAAAATTGCATAGTTTTAAGTCAAAAACTAATTTTCTAGGGGGAGAACCCCCAAACCCAACATCTGCTAGTACCTTTTATTCACTGTCAAAATTCAGAATGTGTCTCTTTATCCTGCTGCACAATATGTAGGAGCATCCTGACAGGGACACTGCTCCTAAAACCTGAATGATACCCTACTATAGGCTACAAATAACACAGCAAAGCACTTAACTGTTAACACTATGGGTAAATATACAAACACACCACCCTAACCCTATAATGTTCCAGTTGGAATATTATTGGAGTATTATAGGCCTGCTATAGAAGATACATAGCCCAAGTATAATAATAGCTATAAAACCACAGCTAATTATGACTGACACAGTATAACATGCTTAAAGACATAATGAATAAATAGGAATAGGTCGCAAGAGATTGCTGATACCGGCCAACACACATGCCAACATGTGAATAAGAGACTACTGGCACTTATTTTTTTCCACTTCCAGCACTGCCTGAACACACATGAAGAAGACTGATTGCTGAAAAAAACAACCTCGCTCATTCAACTCTCAACAAATGTTATAAAAGAATTTCACGCTTTTCTTTGAAACCCATGTGAAGAAATGACCACGCTTTACCTGCAAGGATCTGACAGAGCCATCCATTGTTCTTCTCACACTGCACATCGTTCCAAGACATGCCCCAGTGCCTCTTATATGCGTCAAATTCGACACAAGATTCCACGTTGTTTAAATTGTTTGGCTCTCCGTCCTCCCAGTGTTGGAAGTTTACCTGGAAACAAAAGCAAACAATAAAACATGCAATGCAAATGGATTTATTTTCATTTAAATGAGTTGCATAAACTAAAATAGATTTTCTCAACCACTGTAGAAAGAGAAAACTGTTAACTTACTGGGGATCCATCGCTCCATACGTAACCGGTGACTGGGTCAGGGGCACTGAGTCCAATCCAGACGACACCATAGCTACAATATAATGGATCGACTTATATTAATGATTTAAATATGCAACCTGTATAAAATGCTTTAGGAACAAACTTTTGCTTAATTTCATAGTTATTTTTATAGTTTTTTTATAGTTTCATATGATGCCAGTATATTCACACTAGCTTTAAACCTGAGCCCGCTACAACCTTAAAATAACATGTTGTGTTAATGCATTAAAGAAATTAGTGCCATTAAAACAAATTAGCATTAATGTGTTATTATCACGTTAACCTTGACAGCCCTAATTTTAATATAAACTAACAAGATTTTCTGCCAGTGATCATGCTTAACACCTGATATAAATTATGACAAACGTGACAAATTTACTGCATCTCGAAAGAATGACAATGGTCTTCTTTGATGCAACTCATTTTTCAGATTTTGTCAAATGCAGCCCTAATTGTATTAGAGTAGGTCATACTGTACTTTTGTGTAAGTTGTAGCTCTTTATCACTGTGGATGCTGAGCAGGTCTCCTCCGATGGCCCTACAGTAATCTCTGGCCTCATACCAGGTCCTCTTCTTTATAGAGTAGCCTAAAAACAACTTAAACACAAGGCAAGAAGGTACAATTTAATTAAAGGTTTGGTAGTTTCACTTCACCCTCATTTAAAGCAAGAAGTAAATTAATGCCTCCAAAGACATAACTACATGTTATGTTGCGACTGTGGTTGTGTCTAATTTTATGTCAGGTCTTTTCTCTCAGTGTGTGAATGACAGAGCTTGACATCGTTCAAGTGTAAGGCTGTAACTCAGGGCTCTAAACTAACTTTTTTTCACTTCCGTGAACCGTCCCGAAATACAACCTAAGCTGTCCTGAAATGAATGCGGACCGTCCCAAATTTGAAATCTTTATTCTACATTATCATTAGTTAATCATTCAAAGTGACCTTTAACATAAATCGAACATCAAAAGTGGTTTATTTTTGTTCATAAATTTATATTTTATCCAAAACCTTTTCTTTTTTATTTTAAAAAGTAATTTTTTTTTTTTTTTTTTTATTCATAGTTTGCATGTTTGTTTTGATTTTGATGTTAGCAATGCAGCTAAAGCTGTGTAAAAAGTAGCCTTTGGTCAAAAAACAAGATTTTGCATATGGGCACCCAAAAAGCCTGAACCGGCCCTGCTAGCTGCGTCTCAAAGTTAAGAGGAGCTGCTTGACAATATGCACTTGTCATGGGGAGAGGAGCAGCAAGTTGCCACGGCCAGAATGTGTTGGAGGAGATTTCATTGCAGCCTTATGACAAATAGGGGATGAAGAGAAGTAAGTAAGTAAATAAGTGGTTAACATTAGTAACAGAATTTGAGCTTTGGCGGAGTTTTGACTCCTCATAGTTAACGTAACGTCAACGTCAGCTCACTCACTGTAAATGCAAAAGTCGGCTGCTGACTGGGTAAAGAGCGTTTTAACTGTAACGTTACCTTTAACATCAAACAGTCTAACGTTAGCTAACTAGTAACATTAATACTAGAAAGCTTACCTCATTGACTGGAGAATAATTCCCCTGCTATCGTGAGGCCAGAGGCCGGCGTTATGTGCTGTGTGTGTGTGTGTGTATGTGCGGGACGGATCGGGCACTGACAGTGTGTGTGCATGTGTATTTTTATGTTGTCAAGGAGGTTTAATAATAACGGTGCGCTACACAAAACATGCATTCATTCATCACGGGTATATTTCTTTCAACTCTCGTCCCAAATTCGGCCCGAAATTAATTTTCATCCTCTGCGATCATATTTTTTTCAGCCCCTGGACGACATGACGTCCTTAAGCTCAAGTCCTGCTGTAACTTAACAATTATTTTCATTATTTATTAATGTATGATTATTTTCTCATTTAATCAATTCATTTCTGGAGAAAAATGCCCATCACGATTTCCTAAAGTCAGTGCTGCCATTTTTAAACCACTTGTTTTGTCTGACCAACTGTTGCCCAACCAAACAATAACAAAGCGCCAAAGGTATTCGGTTTACTAGCAAAGACAGCAGAAACCGGTAAATTTGGCATTTTTGACTTAAAGGTATAATATGTAAGTCAAGCGGGTTAAAGAGTGACTGAAGAGAGAGGGTGGCGTTAGTTCGAACAAAGTAGTGAATCCGAGAAATAAAACGTTATTTTCTAATTATTTCATGGCGGTTACATTCGTAACACAAATAAACACACAACTAGCTCTGCAAAATTCCGCATAATCCTGCAGGATG
This sequence comes from Sebastes umbrosus, assembly GCF_015220745.1. NCBI lineage: Eukaryota > Metazoa > Chordata > Actinopteri > Perciformes > Sebastidae > Sebastes > Sebastes umbrosus. The sequence continues at coordinate 11,981,486 of NC_051280.1, read as the reverse complement.
GTGCAGAGTTGCCGGATTTTGAATGAATGCAGACTTCCTGTCTGCTAGCTTTGGCTCTGCGCTGCTCTCATCAAACTACAGACACACACCAATGATAGCTCCACTCACAGCACAGAAAGAAGCAGGTTGTCACTGGGCACATGTAAATAACACAACCTGTTCTCATCCATGAAATACGGCCGCTTTGTATCTACGGGAGTAAAGAGGGGACTTGTGAGTCGGTATCAGAAGCCGCGGGGTGTGACACAGCGGCGATATTTGACCACCTGAACGGGCTGAACACCCTGCGTGCTGTTATTGGCTGGGGGTTACACCCCCATGTGGGGCCCAAAGGCTGTTTGCAGACGCCCAGAAGAGACCAGAGTAAATCAAAATAAGAAGAAAAGAGAAAATACAAGCAGAGGGCTGCAGGGTCTCTGCAGAAACAGACACAGCCATACATCTAGTGGGGCATAATTGATGATGATGATTTAGAGGGATTATTATGTTTTTTAGTTAATTATTGGATATTATACCTTTTAAAAATGGCTTAAAAAACTATTCAATTGTCAAACTTGTTGCAGTTGTTGATCGAATAATCAATTAACCATCTAATCGTTTGAGCTATAGACAGCTGTGTGTGTGTTTTCAAACACAGGTCTGTTAGAGTGAGGTAGGGATTGATCCAGTGGCTGAAGGCATTGGCAGATTATTGGCTGAGAGTGGACATTATAAGGATCCAACATGGCGTTGGTCCTTCATCATTCCCGCACCGCATTTTCGCATCGCACTGGTGAGAAACGGCTTTTAGCGCGGACACAGCAGCCTGAAAACAGCGGCGTATAGTGGGAGAGGGCCCGCAAAACGCTTAGCGTGGACAGAGGCGTGTGTGCACGGTCTACACGAGGCATAAAAACAGCACTCGTGGACTCATCGTGACACATTTTTGTTCGAAAAAGCATATGTGGGGGGAGTCTTCTGATTATGTGAGAAATGAATCGTGCTGCTTTAAAGAGGAGTCGTTGCTGCCTACTAACCGAGATTATACACAAATTATTGTAAATTAAATCATAATTATGAATATAATATTATATTATATTTCTTCAATAAATCCCACTAAATCCTACACATCAGCCCTTTAAACCTGAGATTTGATGAAGATGAGTTTGTCTCATGTTGTGCCTTAGCCACCCTTTGACGGGGCATAAAACGCATAAGTTTTGTGTATCAGTGAGGAAAAACTTTAGTCAAAACTATTTTGTTACTGATCGTTAGCTTAATCACAGAAGTCAGTTAGAAAATATATCAGATTTGCAGGCGTTTGGTTTCACTCATATTAAACTGCGTTGGATTTTACCTTATAGCAAGAAAGTCTTGTTCCTATTCGAGTCCAGCCCTCCGCACACTCGGGAGGGGCAAGAGTTGGTGGTGCAGTGGTTGGACCTGCCCCCTCTACCAGGTGTTTGCAGATGTATTTCTCCTTATTGGTGCAGGGCAGCACATCCCAGAGGCCAGCAAAAACCCCAGTTGTCATGGCAACACAGCCCTGTTGATGACCTTGCATTGTTGAGGGAGAAATTGTAAACTGTCAATTGTGAAGCCACTTTCGGACACATCTTACAAATGGAGTTCAAAATTTCTCCATACCTGGCATTTGAGCGTTCCAGTGAGTAAACCTCACTAAGTTTGTGTTGGTCCACTCAAAATGATCAATGTTTTTCTGATTTGAGAGGCCTAGCCAGAAGTATTTCTCTGGTCTCAACCCCACCAAGCTGACAAGGAAGGCGTTATCCACCCTGGAAATATTTACACAATTAGGATCACTGGATTTCTCATAATTATGAATGATGTATAGTTGCAGACATTTTTAATTTGAGTTTTGTTTGCAAGTCCTAATAAATCCCATAACATCTGAACTATTGAAATCTAGCTTGCTCTTTTTGGTAGCTCAAAATATTTGGAATCAAAATAAATGTTCTTACCCATTTGAAACATCAACTAATTTGGAATCTGAGCTCTTGCAGTCATCTTTGGCTTCATCAAATGTCTTTGTCTGTGTTCCTACAAAGTAGCAGTACGAGCCATGTCTTTTCCACCCCTGGATTGTAGGAAACAGAAGTGGGAAAATATCATTAAGTTGTTTTCCTTATTTAGTGTGATTAAGAAAAAGCATAATAAGCTAAACAAAACAAAATGTTGATAATACAGGGTTGCTTATTATTTCATTGAGTATTCCACAACATGTAAAGATATCTGGCTTTCACTTTTCAGCATGTATTGCCATAGTAACGCGATAACGCAAATTCAATTTAACAACACTAATTTCCTTAACGCATTAACGTAATCGATCTTTCGGAGGTTATAGTGGGCTCAGAGCTAGAGTGAAGATACTGGCATCGTATGAAACTAGGAAACCTAAGGTATCCATTGGTACCAACCATGTCATACTCTCTTGTCTTGAAGGAGGTTAAATAACGATCCAAAGTTACGCTAAAGTTTAGCGAGGAAAAACTGGCTTGGCCATTTTGGGGGTCCCTTGACCTCTGACCTCAAGATATGTGAATGAAAATGGGTTCTATGGGTACCCACGAGTCTCCCCTTTACAGACATGCCCACTTTATGATAATCACATGCAGTTTTGAACAAGTTATAGTCAAGTCAGCACACTGACACACTGACAGCTGTTGTTGCCTGTTGGTCTTGAGTTTGCCATGTAATGATTTGAGCATATTTGTCATGCTAAATGCAGTACCTGTGAGGGTCTCTAGACAATAGTTGTCATTGTTTTGTGTTGTTAATTGATTTCCAATAATAAATATATATTCGCATAAAGCAAGCATATTTGTCCACTCCCATGTTGATAAGAGTATTAAATACTTGACTAATCTCCCTTTTAAGGTACATTTAGAACAGATAATTATTGCGATTAATCGTGGACAATCATGTGATTACTCACAATTAAATATTTTAATCGATCAAACTGACCATCAGAGAGCTTTGAGGTACAATACCCAGCCCTGTATGATAACACTTTGGGAATAAACCATTACAATAAACCAGAGACATTTTTTTCATATATTAGAAGGAAGTAAAGTTCACGCACAGTTTTGCAGCCGACATTCAGCTCCACTTCATCTCCAGAGGGTTCACGGTCACTCAGCTTCATACAAATGAAGCCATGTTTCTCGTCACACACACGGTCAGCCCAGTTCCCATTCTGAAAGAAAGAAGAATATTCAAATGTTTATCTATGTGGAGACTGGATGTACCGATAGATAGGCGAACTACAATGTGTATCGTCAAACAAAAAGCCCATTTCATTGAACATCTCATTCCAAAATCACAGATTTTAAACACACAGATTTGTTTCAGGTTCATGCTTGTATTTTGGGTTTCTGCTAGAACATGTTTACATGCTTTAATGTTCAAAAATGTTACGGAAGAAAAGGCAGGACTTCAAGCAAGGCATTTCAGGCAGTTCAGGAGCAGTGTTTCTGTTAGGGATGCACCGATCCGACTTTTCCAGTCCCGATACCAAAAGCGATACCTGGGCTGTGGGTTTCAGCCGATACCGAGTACCGATCCGATACCAGTGTTTAATTAATAAGCTGTATGCCTCGCTGTGTGGAAGTGACTGGGATCATTCTTTTATGTGTAAGGCAACATCAGGCTTGACTTAAACATCTAAACTTTATAAAACTAAATGTAACAAATAAATACATAAATATAAATTTAGTGAATTATTTATCAAAATAATAAATCGTACACCAACAACTTGGCAAAACAATCTTCTAAATTAACAGGAATTAAAATTCAGGTGTAAACCGTTTTAACGCAGCAACAAATTGGTCAAAACTTGAACAAGAATTAAAATTCCAGTATATAATGTATATAGTACACATGTATAAACATAGAATTGAATTTAATAGATTGGCCCCATTGTCACCGATATCTGATCCAGCTATTTAAGTCAGTATCGGCCCGATAGCCGATCCGGTATCGGTAGAGAGTAACTCCCTTTGGCATGGACAAGGGCTCTGTAACTTTGCAGACCTTTTACACACAAATATAACACACAAAAAGCGTAATAGGTCCCCTTTAAAATGGTACTATAACTGTTTTTGGCTTTCTACATGATTTTGCAACCTGGCTGCAGGGATTTTCTCCCATTTAGCTACAAGAGCTTTAGTGATGTCAGCCAATGATGTTTGGGAATAAGGCCTGGTTTGCATTTGGTGCTTTAATTCAATGGGGCTGAGGTCTGGGCTTTGTGCAGGAAAGTTCTTCCACACCAAACTATGGAAAACTTGTCTTTTTTTTAAGGGCATTATCGTGTTGAAACAGGAAAGGGCCTTCCCTAAACTGTTGCCACATAGTTTTAGGAACACTGTTGTCTAAAATATCATTGTATGCTGTTGCATCGAGATTTCACTTGATTTGAGCTAAAGGGCCTAGCAGCCGAAGAGAAAAAGTATACCAAAGTGTGTGGACAGGAGTTTCCATATACTCAGTGAAATAAAGTTTGATTCGTAGCAGCATGATTTGCCGGTTTGCTTTGGAGCAGGTTAGTTCAATGATTTGTCATCTTTGGACAAATAATGATACTTTTACAAGATGCTAGCATATGTACAGTAGCAACATGGTGCTCCTTACCTCCCCCCTGATGAGAACGCAGTCTTCTCTGTCAGTGAAGACAGCTGGTTTCCCAGACTCCCAGCTGGTGAAGCTGACAGTAGAGTGGTCACTCCAGTCAAACAGCCTTTCTGTCTTCCTGTCGTTCAGTCCAATCCAAAGCTCATCAGTGGATGCTGCAGACATGGACAGAAAACAACCTTTCCCTTAACTGCCTGTGATATATCTTTATTGTGGAGCTCAGTTTGCTCTGCGTGCCACTTGCTTTTTGTGTCTGTTGTAGGCTATCATTAGTCATTGTTGCTAGGGGAGGTGGAGGCTTACTGGGCCAGAGATCTGTGTGTAACATCGATGAGTTGTAATTCTTACTGGTGTTATTGAGGCGCGACAAAAGAAGGAACCCAGCGCCCCCACCCTAACCCTAAAATATTCAAGGAACTCAAAAAGTTGACAAGAATGTGTCAGGATCTGTCTCTCAGCTCAGTAGATAACGGTCAATCACATTGTTTGTTAAAAAAAAGGTCTGTTTTTACCAGTTTGGAAAAGTGGAAACAAAAGTTTAAAGTTTGATAATCACCAACTTGGACGCATATATTGCGTATATCAAGTTCAAGTTAGTTAAGAATATGATATTCAACAGCTGGGCTCATATCTCAAATTTCCAGGGGAAAACCTTTTACCTACCTAATCTCACATATTAAAAAGACAGGACTTAACATAAACAGCCAGCGGTGGCTATAGTGTCTGAGACTGTGATGCTCATTACATACCAGAAACAAAACTATTGGATTGATGACAATTCGTATTCCTAGATCCATACCATTAGAGGGGCAGGTTTATGTAAGTTTTGGCCAAAGGGTGGCGCCAGAGGAAAAGCCTGTGATCTCACAGGTGTGTTGTTTGTTGTAAAGACTTCCTCTTTCAAGCTATACTTCCTCACATACCAAAGCCAAGTTGAGAGATGACAAAACTTTGGTCCTCAACATTGCGGATGCTCACTAGGTCCCCTCCTTCTTTACGACACTCTTTCTGGGCATCAGACCACGTTTTCTGAAGACGTTGGAGGTGGAAGCAGTGGTTATTGTAGGGAATCCAAGGGCTTTTACAAAATCCTGTCTCAGCAGCTGATCATGAAAAGCACAAAGAAATATAATGTACTGAGTCAATGATATCATACAATTAACCAAAGACAAAATAGTAACACAGTAAACGGTGGAAACAGACTAGAATAACATAATTTAATCGCGATTAATCACACATTTTTTTATATTTTCAAAATGTACCTTAAAGGGAGATTTGTCAAGTATTTAATACTCTTATCGACATGGGAGTGGGCAAATATGGTTGCTTTATACAAATGTATCATCAATCAACAACATAAAACAATGACAAATATTGTCCAGAAACCATCACAGGTACTGCATTTAACATTAAAATATACAAAAATATATCTTGAGGTCAGAGGTCAAGGGACCCCTTTGAAAATGGCCATGCCAGTTTTTCCTTGCCAAAATTTAGCGCAAGTTTGGAGCGTTATTTAGCCTCCTTCCTGACAAGCTAATATGACTGGATTCCTTAGGTTTTTTCCGTCATATAATGCCAGTATCTTTACTCTAGCTTTAAAACTGAGCCGAAGAATCACAAGTTTCATTAATGCGTTAAAGAAATGAATGACGTTAAAACAAATTTGTGTTAGCGCATTATTACCTTCAGTAGGAGTAGCCCCAGCTCCTTCACTGTAGCAGATGTACCCCAGTTTCTTGGTGCAAGGTGAACTTTGCCAGGAGTACTGCACATCACCATCAATAATTGCACAGGTTTGTCCCGGAGTAGGAAGTGGATGTCCTAAAACGAGAATGGTTAAAGTTGACATGTCAATTCTGATGTGTCTGATGAGTCTTCAAATTCACACACATTTTATTTATAACACCTAAACAAATTTTATAATGCTATCAAATTACATCATTATACATTCAGCACTATTGCAGGCCTAAATAAGAATTGTAATACAAACTAAGTGGTATAGAACAGCAGTAGAAACAACAATGAAATGAAGATTAAATAGAAATAGAAAAAGTAGAAAGAATGAAGAAATTAGAACGATATGCTGGTTAACAGCTGGGCTGGGGTGGGGATTTGCCTGATCATTTTGCAGAGCAGTGAAGATTCTTCATGATGTTGAAAACAAGTTGGCATGGATACATCAGGGATACAGTAGACGTTTTCACCGTGCAGTGTGCTAAGCTAAGATCTAAAATACAGTAAGTTTCACTGGAAATAGAGATGGTGTAATTACGTTTGATTTGAAATGTATTGTTTTGCACGCTACGATGACCAGATTTGAATGCAAGCAGCAACGACGATGTCCCTTTGATAAATTCAGTTATTGTAATTGTAAATCTTGTCAGTCATAAGTCCTCAGTTTCCATAAATATCTGCCGTGTAGCTTTGGGCCTTGCAGTGAGAGTACAGTGCTTAGAGTGTGTGTGTGTGTACGAAGGAAGTGAGCGGTGAAGCAAGAGAAAGAGAGCCGCGGCGACAGAAGCGAGTAATATTATATACTCTGGCCCAAGCAGGAAATGTTAACAGTGTTTGGTTTGTCCGTTCTGGGTTACTGCAGAAACATGGCGGGCTCCATAAAGAGGACCCGCTCCCTATGTAGATATAAAACGGCTCATTCTAAGGTAGCGAAAACATAATTTTTTTTATTTTCTGGTGATTATAGACTTAAAAATACATTTTACACTTATTAATATCATATTTACGGCTGTCAAAGTTAAAGCAATAACGTCTTAATGCAAATTTGTTTTAACGCCACTAATTTCTTTAATGCATTAATGCAACCAGCGATTTTAAATCAAATTCCTAATAATCTGATGGGCCACCGTCAGAGGTTGTAATAAGTTCAGTTTTAAAGCTAGAGTGAAGATACTGGCATCATGAAACTACAAAACCTAAGGAATCATTGGCACCAACCATGTCATACAGGCAAAGGAGGTTAAATAACGTTCCAGACATACGCTAAATTTTGGCGAAGAAAAACTGCCATGGTCATTTTCAAAGGTGTACCTTGACCTCTGACCTCAAGATATGTGAATGAAAATGAGTTTTGGGCCCACTTTATGATAATCACATATAATTTTGGGGCAAATCATAGTTAAGTCAGCACACTGACACACAGACAGCTGTTGTTGCCTGTTGGGCTTCAGTTTGCCATGTTATGATTTGAGCGTATTTTTTAATGCTAAATGCAGTACCTGTGAGGGTTTCTGGACAATATTTGTCATTGCTGTTAATTGATTTCCAATAATAAATACATACAGTTATTTGCATAAAGCAAGAATATTTGCCCACTCCCATGTTGATATGAATATTAAATACTTGACAAATCTCCCTTTAAGGTACATTTTGTACAGATAAAAATGTGATTAATTTGCAATGAATCACGATTAATTAATTGACAACCATGCGATTAATCACGATTAAATATTTTAATCAATTGACACTCCTAATTATATTCCATTTCTGCCAATACATCCCTCTAAATGCTACACACTGTTCCTTTAAGCAAAAATTATATCAGTTTTACAACTGACAACATGGTGTTTATAAAGTGATAAAGGACAGACATTATAAGAATAGCATTACAAAGTATTAAAGTGGAAAGAAAACTTACCTGAGTCCCAATTCAGGTAACGGTAAGGCCTCCCATTAGACCACTGCCAGCCATGTTCTGGGTTCTGGCTCATCCCAATCCAAAGCTTGTCCCCCTGTCCCCTGCCAACTGCTCCTAGTAATGCTGTGAGCGTGTTTATGTTTGTTTTAAAGGCACAGGAAACAAAGATGATAAAATGATAATGAGTGAGGCTCAAACATAACAGAAGTGATCCATGTACCCATCTAAATATATAAATAAAAGTAATGTATTGAAGAATATATAACAAGCCTCTTCTTAATGACAATAACATATATAATAACATATAATATAATAATAACTAATTCAAAATAAAGTTTTTTTTTTGTTTATTAAATTGATATTGATTAAGATTGGAGTAAATTGCTCCTTACCTGTGACGTAAGCCTGCTGGTGAGGATCGGTGATACTGAGTAGAGAGGACACCTGCTGTTTGCAGCTGACTTCAGCCTGGTGCCAAGTCAGAGCTGAGTATGTGTTGAGCTGGTAATACTCTCCGCTTGTGATGTCTTCTTTCCAGTCTGTTTTTACTGTGAAATACAAAAAATATGGAGATGCATTTCAAAGTGGAATATCTTTTTCATGTAACCTCAAGTTGCACATTTATGCCTCCATGTTTACATTGACTGAATGATAGAGGCAGACTCATATGTAAACTAGTGGTAGGTGATAAATCAAATAATGCATTATCATCCTGAAAGCCTTTACGTTTTTTGCCCATTCCGAATGTGACAATATTCCTACTAAGCTGTTTACATGGCTAATGAAAAATAAATTCCACTAATATTCCCTACATGCAGCCGTACATGCTCTTTATTAACGTAACCTCCATGGTGGTGTTGCAGTACTTGTCCATATTCAAAAACCTGTTGATATCCAAGTCTTTCATAATGTTTAAAAGTAGGTGTGCTTCTCCTTCCGACCAGAAATGTGGGCTTTTCTTTTAGGCCTGCATCTCTGCAAACTGTCGGCTGGTTGGTTTGTGTACAACGCACAGAGCTGGCTGTAAACGGGCAAGAGGCCGTGTGTCGCAAACCAAAGTGTCCAAAGAATGCTCTTAAAACTCAAATAATATCGGCATATCCCACATATCTTAATCGGAAAATGTCACATTTGGAATAATGCCAAATTTGGAATATCCAAATGGAATATGCTGTTTACATAACACGTATCAACTTCAGAATATTCTCATATTCAGGGCTCTCAACTAAGTTGTTTCACCATCCTCCAGGAACCAACCCGAAATACAACTTAAGCCAAATTAATGTGGACCTTTCCGAATTTAAAATCTTTGTTTTTCTACATTATCAACAGTTAATCATTCAAAGTGACCTTTAACATAAATAAAACATCAAACTTGATTTCTTTATTTTGTTCGTAAATTTTAACTTTATCCAAAACATTGTTTTTTTCTGTTCTAAAGTAATTTTATTGATTTATTTATGATTTTAACACTTCGGCTAAGTTCATTTTTGATTTTCTTTTTTCTTTTACACAATAAAAATATTTTTTTTACTAAGTTAATTTTCTTTTTTTCTTTTTTTCTTTTACACAATACAAATATTTTTTTTCTTTTTAAAATGTAGCATTTGGTCAAAAAACAAGATTTTGCATATGGGCTCCCAAACAGCTAGAACCGGCCCTGCTAGCTGGTGCGTTTTAAAGTTGGAGGAGCTGCTGGACAAGATGCTCCTGTCATGGGGAGAGGAGCAGCAAGATGCCAACGAGACGGAGAGATTTCATTGTAGCCTTATTACCCACAGGGCATGAAGAGGATTAAGTAAGTAAATAAGTAGTTAACATCAAACAGTCTAATGTTAGCTAATTGTTAATACTAGTAAGTAAATCAAATGTATTTATGTAGCGCTTTTCACAGACATACATCACAAAGTGCTTTACAAGATCATTGTGCAAAACATACAAGAATACCTCATATAAAGTTATGGTGACCACACAAGCCACGTGATTAATAAATGACTAAATAAAACACAATGCATAGAGAAAAGTACACAATAAATACATAAATGTAAGCCTTGTACATAAAAGCTTCCCAAACGCCTGTTTAAACAGCTGAATCCATTGAAAGTTTACATCAATGACTTGGGTTGTATTCCCCGTGTGTGTGTGTGTGTGTGTGTGTGCGTGTGTGCGTGCGTGCGTGCGTGCGTGCGTGCGTGCGTGCGTGCGTGCGTGCGTGTGCGTGTGTGCGCGCAGTGCAGTAAAATATAACAGTCAGTACTCACTGTTAGTTGGGCAGTCGCCCCAGAGTTCATGGTCATATTTAGTTTGAGTGGCACACCAAAGTCGTCCTTCTGCGTAATCAACCGCAGTGCAGTCTGAGAACCACTCGTTTTTGTACATGAAGGGAAACATGCAGGGCCTACCATTTGCATTTCCTCCAATGGTGTACAGTTCTGAAAGAACAATAGAACAAAACAAGTAGCTTGAGTATTTTTTTTTATACTTTTATTGCAAACTACTCATGAATTATACATCCACAAAATGTCCAATATATATTTGCAATTTTCACACATCAACACTCACACACATACATACAATTACATACATGCCAAAAAATTTGAGGAAAAAGAACAAAAGGTGTCGGGACGTATGTGGGTGTCTTCTCCTCCTCCAAGATGTGTATATTGTATATGTCTGTTATGTTGTGTATGTGTAAGCAATTTCATAAATTAATTTCAGGCCTCATATTTCATCCACTTAAACTTTGACTCTTCATTTCTGACTCTATTTAATCTGTGTAATTTCCTTTATCAAATCATTGTCTTATATCTCATCCGCTTTTTCCAACGCCTCTTATATTCTGTCTCTTCATTTCTGACTATAAGTTATTCTCTCCATTTCTGAGATTTCCTGTATTGTTTCCTTCCATCATTGAACTGATGGACTTAAGGGTTTTAACCAGTTCCTAGTTATTTGCTTCATGGCTGCGGCTCTAAGTATTCTATATAAATAACGGTCTGTTTCCTGTTTTAACTCTGGTGGTGATTTTCCAAGAATAATATATATAGGGTTCAATGCTTCTGTAATATTAAAATTGTCCCTGATGCCTGCTGTGGCTGAATGTCAAAAATGATTTTAGAACAGGACAGAAAAATCAAATGTGTGAATGGTCTACTTTGGCCTCTCCACATTTTTCTCTGATTTCATTCATCTGTTAGTTTTGGAAAGGATATTTGGAGTAATAAACAATCTTGTGTATAATTTCCACACATATTCCCTCCAGTATTTAGAATTTGTCGTTTTATGAATTTCTCTGCAAACTTGCCTCCATTTGTCTTCGTTCAGATGATCTCCTATTTCCATTTTTGTTGAATATTAGCATTGGTGTCCCTGTTCCTAAGAGTTTTATATATTTTGGATTACATTATTACGATTTTTAATCAGAAAGTTAATTAAAGGGTGTATTTCTTCACTAGTTTGGCTTTTTAGAAATTTTGAAAGATAAGTCCTTATTTGCAGATATTTATAAAACGTACTTTGTGTGTTTGTAGCTTGAGTATTTTGAGAACATCTGTACCTGTAGTACTACATTTTATGAAAATATGACACATTACTTCATCACTTATGATGTAAAATAATTAAAACATGGGATGGGGTCAATTCAGTGTGTCTGTTTTTATCTTAACTCAGTTGAGAAAAAAATATTCTAAATATTCTAAATTATGTAAAGATTTACAAAGAATTTACACACCAATTCTTGGTTAGGAATTAGGAATGACAATAATGTTTTATAAGTCGCCAAGTGTTGTGTTGTAGTGTTTAATACTATACCTCTGTATGTTCTTGTACAAGGACCTTGGGATGTCCCTGTAATTGTGAGGTGGCTATTGGGTCCTATTGTTCCAGAGAGAACTGCTGTCTGATCTGCAGTGAGATCAATGTGAAGATCTTGGCCTTTGAGGGCGAGCACCGTTCCATTCTTGCATTCCCACTTTTGGAGATCGCTGGATTCATCACAGTCGTAGAGGCTTACTTCACTTCCCACATTTTTCCCCTGGACTCCCAGACACTTGTTTTGCCACATATACAAAAGTCGGTCACCAGTTGTCCAGCGTACATCAATGCATATGTCATATTTTTTAACCAAACAAAAACCAGTGGCCTTGTTAGTTAGTTGAAATGGTGAATCTGTAGAGAAAGGTTGTTCAAAGAATCAATACACGGTTGTGTTTGTGTTTCAATGCAGAAGAAATCCTCTGAACAACTGTTTGTACAGTCTATCATTGGAGTTGTGTCTAATTGGATTTTATATTACTGGGACAATATTACTGTCAAAATTACTATTACTTATTATCTATTAATTACAATTATTCACAGAATAAACAGGAATGTAATAAGCAAACAAAATTCTTATAATTAGAATCACAATTACTTCAATATTGAACTTTGCCAAATCTACAAACATAGGGTAACAGGCATTTTAGGTATATCAAGCAATGTTCATGACATACCTGCTCTGTAAAACCCCCACAAAAAACTCAGAATTAAAAAGTTGGATTACTGTACCGTCTGAAGCCAAGCATTGTAATGTTTGGATGAGGAGCACAAAGGCTGTACAAGTTATCTTCATTGTTGGTATTCTTCTGAGATGTCCCACAGCTGGAGACTTTATCCATGCATTTCTCGCAGAGGATTTCAGAGTTGTGTGAATGATTGTGGGAAGAGGGGGTTTTTTAAAGCACCTACCGGTCACATTAAGTCATCATATCATCATTTCATTTTCCTTTTAATGAATCAGCATCATGTCTCAAGACATATTTGTCAGTTATTTCAGATGAACAGGGAGTGACAGTTGCTGAGCTGTGTTCCTTAGAATCCAGGATGTGGCAGCAAACAAAGGTCACCACAGTTTTACTTCATCTTTTGATTGTTTATCAAAACCCCCATTATTTTTCAGTTCTTTAAAAAAAAAAATTTGTAAGGGTTTTTGCTAACACAATCAAACAATGTAAATATGACATACTAAAACCACGTAGACACAATACAAAAAAAGGGACATACTGTAGACTGTACCCACCCGTCAACCCCAAAGAGAGAGAAAGGGATAAAAAAATAATAATAACAACAACACGTAACAGTAAGACAAAAAACAAATAAAACAGCTATGGCAATAATTGTTACGGCTGTGTGTGTTTTCTGTGCTGCTGTCTCTTTTCCCTCTCTAGCAGCTCTGCCCAGGTGTACTGCACTGCTCAACGAGGTGCCCAGGTGTGCTGTATTTGCTCAGGGAAGGAGGTGTTTAAAAGCTCCAGTGCCAGCAGCAGAAGAGAGAGGCTTCTGGTGTGGGGACTGCTGGTTCTGCTGCCTCCCAGTTTATGACTTTTTATATGTCTTTGTTAATAAATCCTATGGATTTTGAGAGTTTTAAAGGTGTCTTTTGTGGTTGGTTTGGGTCAGTGTTTAAGTGTTGTTCGCCCCAATAGGGCTGCCCAAGGGTGGGGCGTAACAATAATCACAATGATGTTTTCCAAGTTACACTGCTTAAATAGAAAAGGTTACAAGGGAGCATTTTACAAAGTAGGGAGCGTTCTGTCGGTCCTGCATGTTCTGAAAATTTCTGAGGATTACCAGACAGTTCCTATCTTAGTCTCTTTACATGTAAAACTCCCATCAGGTCTCTTTGCCAGGTCTCAAACAGTGTTCATTTCGTTAACGAAAACTATGACGAAATATTTTCGTCAACAACCTTTTTTCCATGACTAAGACAGTCTAACGTTAGCTAACGTTAGGTAACGTTAACGCTAACGTTAGGTAACGTTAAAACTAGTAAATAAGTAAGTACAATGTATTTATATAGCGCTTTTCACAGACATACATCACAAAGTGCTTTACAAGATCATTATGCAAAACCTACAAGAACACCTCATATAAAAATGTGGTGACCACACAAGTCATGTGATTAATAAATGACCAAATAAAACACAATGCATAGAGAAAAGTACACAATAAATACATTTTGCAATGCAATCCTGGTACATAGAAGCATACAAGCTACCCAAACACCTGTTCGTGCGTGCGTGCGTGCGGGCGTGCGGGATGGATAGAGGGACACTGAAAGTGTGTGTGTGTGTGTTTTTGTGTTTAAGACAAGACGATGACGAGATGGCACCGCCGGCATTAAACACTAACAGTGACGACGTCAAACATGCAATTTCGTTGAAAAAAAAAAGACAAGATGAAAATGTGGTTTAAAAATAAAACCTTTTGCCAAAATCTCTCTTTTTCACCTTCCACCTTCTCTTCCCATTTCTCTGTCTCAAACACACACACACACACACAAGATGTGAAATAAGCTTGACTGAAATGACAGAAATGTTCAATATAATCTGATGACTAAACAGGACTAAGATTGAATACAAAAAAATAGCTGACAATATTGAGAGAAAAAACATTTTGACTAAAATCGAATGACTTTTTGGTGACTAAAACTGGACTAAAACTATGAAGAATAAAAATGACTAAAATGTAACCAAAACTAATAAGCATTTTCGTTTTAAGACTGAGACTAAATCTAAAATAGCTGCCAAAATTAACACTGGTCTCAAAATACATTTCTTGGCAGCCAATTGCCAGCTGTACACTAACGCTGTACAAACAATGTGGTCTAAATTCTCTACAATGATAATAATACGTTTATTTATATAGTACCTTTCAAGAGCAGACGTCACAAAGTGCTTCACAACAAATGACAAAGTAGCAAGTAAAAGAAAAAAACAACAGACAAAAAATGCAGACATCAAGCTAAAAATACAAGACATAAAAAAACTAAATCAAAGTCTAAACAAATGGGTCTCGAGCACTGTGTCCTTTTGTCTCCTGATCAGAGGACCTCAGAGACCTGCTGCTCATGTAGGGCTGCAGTCGCTCTTTAATGTAAACAGGCGCCTGAACATGCAAGGCTCTAAACATGATCTTGTACTGGATTCTAAACTTGATGGGAAGCCAGTGTAAAGAAATTAAAATGGCAATAACATGAGACCTTTTAGAGGATTTGATCAAAAGCTTGGCGGCAGCACGTTGGACCACTTGAAGGTGATTTAGGGAATTTAACATGCTGGTCAAGACTCAAAGACTGGTCCATCGAAACGCCTAGACTACAGAGGGTAGGTTTAACAGAAGAGGATAGAGAGCCATGACTTTCTATCACCTTCACGACAACGCCAGCGGGAGCAGAAATAAGAACTTCTGTTTTGTCAGTATTCAGCTGTAGAAAATGAGTTGAGACCATTTTTGGGTCTAAACAAAATGTAGACTTGAATGCAGTTGACTGTACAATTGTGGCGCAAGTAAAGCAGTTTGAGGGTAAGGGCTTTAAGTAAGTTTAAAAACAGTAAAGTGCTACTTAAAGTGATATCCTCAATGAAAAAAATCCCTCAAATAAGACCAGCAATGTATCTAAAGATCCATAGAATATGAAATAATAATGGAAATAAGAAAATAGTAGAAGGGCAATGCCAAATAAGTGATTTTCAACAACAACAAATTTCAAGGAAGTGAATAACCAGTGTGAGTCTCATGAAACTGTTCTCTAGAATTCAAGGGAAGAAAGTCTTGTGCAATATTTACCACAAGGGAGCCAACGTAATGCTGACAGTTTTTTCAGTTAAGGAAACATGAACTTCTCAGGAAATGATTGACATTGAGTCCCGAACTTGCGTAAATACTTTGAGGGAATATAATACTTGGACATGAATAACTGTTTAATGCGTTCAAATACATTTTTTGTTGTATTTTTTTAAATTCTTAAAAAAAACGTCTGGTACCAGTGGCAGTCGTAGGACTGTAATAAACCCATCTAATCATTTAATTCGACCTGCATGTAATGATTGGACCGGCTACCTGCCAGCCTGTGGAGTCTTCCTGACTTTCTCGCTGGATTTAGGGACGTTTGGAGCTAGTGCTGCTCTACTGTCATTGGAAAAAAGTTGGCAACACTGGGCTGGGTTTTCGTTTGGATCATTTTTGAAATCTCTCTTTTTCAGCATTACCGACCCTACCTTTAATCATGGGTCAGCTGAGCAACTCTGTGGTGAATCAGGGTAACGGCAAGGAAGAAAAGAACACAGGAAGACACGTGATTAAGATTACTGAATCCATCTCAGTTAAGGGAGAAAACACTTTGATGTTGTAGTGATGATATGATGTTGACATACTGACTTGCCCTCCCTTTTACTGATGAGTGTTAGGCCTACTGATACTGTGAGTGATTGACTGTATCAGGGTTTGTGTTGGTAACGTCTTTGCCACCACAGCCCGGCACAATTTTTAAAATGGGCTTATTCAGATATATAAGGAAAAGAGAAGCAGATGAGGTAGGTCAGCAGGACCGTTAGCTAGACTGTATGCCTACAGTATGTGCATAATATCTAGACAGATAAACTGATATAACCTAAATTAACATGATTGCATAGGTGCAGTTAGGCTGTGGATGAGCTAACCTTGCTTGTTACAAAAAACATAGTTATTGCTCAGCTGTCACTGAAAAATATCTATATTAATGTATATAATTATTACCAGCCGAGACAGCAATGTTGGTATTGTTTTCACCTGGTGCGTTTGTGTGAGTCAGGTTTTTATATTTCTGGCTGTGGACAGATTTTTTCACCACAGTAGCGTCACACCCGTGCCAGATGCAGACACGAAACTTTACAGATGTGTAGTCAACATCCAAATAAAGGCCGAGTTCAAAGATGGGTGTGGTCCAATTTGGCGTCGCGGCTGGTGTGATCCCATTGCAAGATGGTCTCTGGTTAAGTGTTTGTTAACCTTGATTGACAGAGAAGGGACATGGATCGAACAGGATGGAAGAGGACAGGAGACCTCAGGGAGGGACAGATGAGGAGAAAGTAGACAGGAGGCAAGGCAAGGTGTACAGGCGAGGGGAGCAGGAGAAGAGAGGGCAGAGGAGAAAAACTTCCAAACGCAGGAAGTCTGGATGGGAATCAGTACTTCAGTACTATATACCTTTAAAAGGAATGACTTTTTAAACTGTATTCAATACAGAAACATTGCCTCCACAGCTTGTTTCACAGGAAACACTGTACGATTTTGGGTTTGTCATTGGAGTTGACAGTAAATGGTATGAATTGGCCTGATGATGAATGTGATGTTTACGATACAGAAAGAGGAAGTGGCTCGTGTGAGTACACCGGTGATGATTAAAACGTCTAGAGTCTGGTACTTGTCCTAGGAAAGGCAGTTGGCTAATGACAGTTGAACAAGTTGCTTCTGCCAGCACAATTTGACTAAAGCATTTTCCAATGAACTTCGTCCAAAGTGAATTGTGTACATGCCTCACTGACTGTCGCAAGAGGAACAATCCATTTGGGAACATTTGGTCAGTTTGCAATGCAGTTGCCACTGGACTCTGTAACACTGGATGACAGCTTTATTCATTGTCACTGATAGAGATGTTCCGATACCAGTTTTTCATTCCCGATACCGATTCAGATACCTGAACTTCCGTTATCGGCCGATACCGAGTACCGATCCGGCGTACCGGATACCAGCGTGATTAAAAAAAACAATATATACCGTCCCAGCTGCGCCACTAGGTAGGCCATATATTATATATATATATATATATATATATATAATATATATATATATATATCGTAGACCACCACATCACGGGTCTGTCTCAAGGTTTTCGGGTCGGGGTTCTAACATCTCCAACATCAACTTACGTGGCAAAAAACTTCTCACATAAATCACCTATTGCACTGGTTGTTATATTTAAATTTAAAAAAAAAAAACCTGGTCAGATGGACCCTCGCATTACACAATTAGTAATGACTTCATCATCATTGGTCAGATGGACCCTCGCAGTAATCAGGTCGTAATGACCTACGACATATCATTGGTCAGATGGACCCTCGCAGTAATCAGGTTGTAATGACCTAAGTCATATCATTGGTCAGATGGAGCCTCGCAGTAAGGAGGTCGTAATGACATACGACATATCATTGGTCAGATGGACCCTCGTATTACTCTGGTCTATGTGACCTCAATCATCTAAAGGGGCCTGAATTTCCCATTGCATTATACCTGTCTGATATGACCTCAATCACTCAGATGGGTCTATGTTACCCATTCACTCGCTGCTATATCTTGACCCACTCATTGTACTGGTCTATCATAAACCCACTCTTTTCACTGATCTATCGTGACCCCACTCATTGCACTGGTTTAATGATTCCTTGTTCTTACATCGCGGGGTTATGCAAACATAACTTGAACTGTTTACTTTCAAAATTTTCTTCCATATCTAATTCTCTTTTTTAAATTAAGAATCCACAACCTCAGTAAGGTAATGCATTTGTAGTGTAGAAAACACAAATTTCTACACTACTTTCTTTTGTGGGGATATATCCTAATTTAATCTCGGAATCATTTCCCCCTTTTGATATACTACGTCACGCTGGAGTCTAATCGCCAAAGACTTTGCAATATTATGCTATTATGTATCTTGTAATAAATGTATTGTTCATTCTATATGGAGTCTCTCCTGATTGAACTGAAGTTGGTACATGTACTGATCTCCTCTAAAGGGTCAACTGGTTATTTGTTTGGATGGCTTTTATTTATTTCTCATTTTTATCTCTTCAAACCATTTTTTGAAAGTTTCTGACCTCTTTGTGATACCTGCGTCATCCTTCCTCAGCCACCAGGTGTTATAAGTACAGTTTGAGATAAGTTTGAGGAAAGTTGCTGTTTGCTTCTGCATCAAGTGAATAAAGCATCTAAGCATGTGTTTACCAAAATAAAGGGATTGTCAATGGATACAGGTGGTTTGAAGATGAGCCAGGTCCATACTGTATATGAAGGTTCATTTCAGTTGGTCTAGACTTAAAAACATAGACCTTTTTGTGTCTCAGTTAACCATAATTATCCAGAACTAAACAGATCTCAATAATAAATCATATGTGCATATTGAGTCATTGATATGCAAGATGATAAAAGTATGACTATAATGCTAACAAAAACACTATGGTAGAAATTGGACTCAAAGATGAACTGATTAGATTTTAGTGGTCAAAGGTCACTGTGACCTCATAAAACACATTTTGAGCCATAACTCAAGAATGCATGTGCTAATAATTCTGACAATTTCACACAAATGTATTAAGGTAAAATTATGAAGTAATGACATGGATGTAAACTGCAACTTGACTGGTTGGCTGAGGCATACTACCACGAGCTGGTAATTCTAGTTTTAAAGGTGCTATTGATAACATTCAGCCACTAGATGTCGCATTCTCCCTCCCCCGATCCATTGCTTTTACTTCACAACAAGTCGTTGCCAGAAACTTCCCGTTAATCTCAGCCATTTATCAGTTTTATCCACACTAACTGATAACCCAGAGATACCATGTGATACCAACATAGTTTTACTATTGGCTCACAAGCTTTGTTAGAAGTGGGAACCAAACGTCAGATATCTTCCACAGAAATAAACAAAACACTCATTTTGGACTCACCACCATTTTTTAAATGATTAATTCACAATCATACATTTTTCAGGAAAATCAATACTTTTATTTGGCGCCTTTCTAAAACCATACAAATGTTATCAATAAGACCTTTAATGTAATCAATAAGACCTTTAATTCATCAGATATAACTCATTCTATTTATTCTTTAGTGCCAATTTTAATGTTCATTTAACAGTGACAGGCAGTGAGATTTTTGTTTATACATTTCAAGAGTTCAAGCAATGAACAGCATCTAGTGAGCATAAGCATAACATGTCACAATTATATACATTCAATCATAGATAAAATGACAAAATCAAATGCCAGTCATTCCCATTGAGACATCCTAGAGCCTAAATTGTTTTGTTCAATGAGGTCAGACATTGCCAACTCCATTGAAACTCACACTTAGTGACATATTGTTAAATAACTGAATACATACGAAATATAGTAAAAAAGCAACAACACTAATGAAGCATCAAAGTGTAATACATCAGTCTGGGATACAGTACAGTATAGTGTATGTCCCACTAGATTCTGCTACTTTATAATTCACAGAGTTATAATAGGCTCAGGGTTTACTACTTCTTCTGCATTCTCTATCAGTTTATTGGTATCAACCACATCAGGCTGGGATCGTTCACTGTCGAAGTAGAGTGGATTGTCAAAGGGAACGGGTGAAGGACGAGGAGACTTCTTGTAGAAGAAGAATGCAAAGGCCATCATCGTAGAAATGACAGCAATGATCAGCACAACTATCAAAGTCGTGTGGACACGACTGCGAGGATCCTTACCTCCATGAGGTTCTGCACAAAATTCAACAAGTGGAGTTGATCAGTCAAAACAAAATTTAACCTTAAATATAATTTATTTTCCTTTTAATTTAATTACACTATAGTTTTTGATAATAACTGTCAATGTTGCATTACATGTAACATTTTTTCAAATATTATTATTAAATAATTAAAATAGTACACAACTTAAAGAGATACAAAGGTGTTACTTACCAGGTTTTGATCCTGGATCTAAGGGCATCACTGTTGGGAAAAGAAGGGAAAAATACTCAGATAACTTATCTCTTTTAAGGAATATACTGTAAATGTGTAATTTTATCAGCTCCACCGCCACCTGTGCATCAAGTTCCCCTGGAGGGAAGACTGACCCTTGTCACACCTCAGTCTACCTATGCAATTCTAGTATTAACTTTTCAGCAGTACACACATTAAATAACGTGTAAAATGTCCGAGTTACAAAAGATGATCTGAGGCTGGATGTTGAGTTTATGGCAGTTGATGGAGGATGACCCTTATTGTTGTTTGGAAACAAGCACCATAATAACAAAAACAATACAAATCATAACATTTTTGGAGAATGGTAAGTTTTTATTACTTTATTTTATTAACTTTTTAGTAGAGGTTGACAGATGGTGGATTGTTAAAGGCCGATATAATAATGATAGTTTGGAGCAGGGAAAAGCTGTTAGCCGATTTATCGGCCGATATCTTCTTTACTTTTGCATCAGCCTAGTCAGCTACTTTTGCATACGCCGTTTTTAATACATCAGTTTTTTGTCACTCCAAATTTGATAATTCGTAGAAGAATATCCTGAAGTATGATTTGGTGGATTACATTACTAGATTATTTTCCATTTATTTGCAATGGGTGATGCTCTGTTCTGTGATTTAAAGTATGACTGGCCAGGATAACTTCTGTTGCACGTCTCTTTCATTGTTAAATGCCACTCTTACAAATCATTAACGTTAGTGCATATTCCCGGGGTAAGGAGGATCCTTAAGTGTGCCATTTCATTTCATGAATGGATACACGGCTGGATTATGTGGAAGAGACAATGCCAAATTGGTACAGTAAGCCAGTTAAAGCCGAAGTAGGCGAGATTGGAGCAGATATGATTAAAAAAAGTTATTTTTATAAAACGCTATATCGTGACAGTAGTACATGAAACAGGTAGCCTGAAACAAATCATGTGCTCCGGTGTCCTCCGGTGCTTTTAACGGCATCTGCAAGATTTTATAGGCCGGAGGAAAACAAGCAGTAAAAGCTGATCTGAGGTCTGCTGTCCATCTGCTGTCTATGAGTGCCGGCTGTCAATCACTCACGAACTCCGACCAAAAGGTCAAACAAGGCCGCACTGATCAAATATGAATCAATATTATGTTACGTTAATGCCTATTTCTCACCTCAAATGTTTTCAGAATCATCTTATAGTGTACTGTTTAGCTGTAAAATTAGAGAGTTTGTGACGCCGCCTCATTGTGAAATCTGGTGAAGGAATGCGAAGTTACGGTCACATGACTGGAGCACAGCCAATAGGAACGCTCTCTAAATGAACTGACCTGTGATCGGTCAAAGTCTCCCGTCACGGCCTAGATTTTCTAAAGCCTGAAAACAGAGCCATGAGGACGTGCAGAAGTCTAGTTATCTCTCAGAACACTTGAATTACAATATGCTGAAAGGTTATTATGGAATTTTTGCCCAATGATGCCAAAAATATACTGCCTACTGCCACTTTAAAGTAACAGGGAATTATTTCTTGTCCTCCCTGTCTGCCTGTCTTGTATCTTAGACAAAGAGCTGATAGTGTTGCGTTATACATTGGAGAGATAACCTCTTTTCTCCCCCTCTACCATGACTTTGTGTATGGAGCCTCCATGCAAAACAGTGATGCACATCCCTGCGTGACTAGTGGCGGCTGTACAGCCATCGGCCACTATCAGAGCCCAGTTCTGCCGATAATGATAGTTTGTAAAACGTTCTGTCGGCGCTGATTAATCGGCCAAACCGATTAATTGGTCTACCTCTACTTTTTAGGGAAATGGACCTTTAAGAGAGGCTTGAGTATGGCTCCCTCTTACTCTCTAGAAGATGTTTGAACAAGTGAGATGTGTGAGAAATGCTTATGAAAACGCCATATATTTTAACTACATGAGTATCTTACCTTTGGGTGTTTTACAGATGTATGCTCTGTCGTGCCATCTGCGACCTGTCCTCCAAGCCCCATCTGAGGTTCCGATCCCTCCAAAGTCATTATCAGGCTCATCCTCAGCCCAGTTAGTGTAGTCCATGACTGTTTTATCCAACCACAGCCATGACCCTATAGGCCAAACAGAAACTTGTTGTATTACAATATTTTCACTTTGATAGTTTGTCATATAACTGTCTTATATGTATCTGTAATTTGCCCCCCATGTGCTGTGGAGGCCCTGTTAAGTTGCGTATGAAAAATAAACTAAAGAACCAAAAATTAAAGGGCAACATCTGGTAAACAGTTTTTTTTACTTTCATCAGCAGGAAAATTGATTGTGATTTGCAAGCCCAGTAGCAAACAACTCCTTTAAGACTAGCACCACCATAGCCAACGCCATTTAAAGTTGTGTTTCCAAAATTTTAACTATTCCGTCTGATATGTTTCCCTCCTGCCCTGACTTTTCCTAAATGCCTATTCCGACTGTTCTTCGGTAGCCGAATTGACGCCTTTCCATAATGGCCGTATAAGCGCATTGAGACAATGAATGGGACATAGAAACTAATTTGCTTGCCAGTATTCACTCACATGCACTTATAATGACTTATAATCACACTAATGTAAGTAGGCCCACTGTATTTATCCTATCATATGTGTAAAATATCAGAAATGAAAGCGAAAATATTCACACTTCTTGTCCAACTATAAATGTTGTCCATTGTGTGCACTATATGCATAAGTAATTAGGGCTTTACCGAATAGTCCGACACTTCATAATAAATCAGTGTGTAGGTTGTGTACGTAACGTTAGCAAGTGTGCGGTCGAGAGAGTGCACGTGACGGTGAATATGACGTTATCTGTATCGTCAGCAGTGAACGTAGCAGTTAAGTGTGTGTACAGTTTATTTGTCGGTGAATAAATGCTACAACTCATCAAGACCCAAGCCAAGTTCCTGTGTCTTGCTTGCCACCTGCTGATTAAAGGATTAAAGTGAAGAGGGTTAGCCCGTTTCATCTCCAGATGTAAACAAAGCAGGTTTCAATGTGTTCAGAATATCGGCTTTGTAAATGTTTAATGAGGAAGGAAGTGTATTCAACAGGTTTGTTAGATCTGAAGGATACACAGCATGCATTTTGGTGAGGAACAATGACTGTAAACAAAACTCCACAGGGCACCTTTTAAGTGCAGTACAGCCATAGAAATAGAACAGGAGTAGAACGGACATTGAACTGTTTGCCATGGTCATTTGACTAGCACAAAAGAAAATGGCGATTGTTAGTTGTTATGGTGACAACGCATGTCAGTGGGGCCGTAAAGTGTGTTGCTCCGCCGCTAAGCTGGCAGCGGTGATAGTTAGAGAGCAGAATGGACATCTGTTGAGGCCAATTCATGCTTTCTTTCTTTCTTTCTTTCTTACTTACTTACATATAACACACACTAGATGCCGATGCTTTTGTTTTACATGTTACGTCGGCATGAGTGAGTCCACGACTTGCTGTAAGTCAATTTAAGTTTGCCTGCTGCAACAGTTGCAGGGGCAACAATACACATGAAAATGGCTGCCGCTCTGACCACCCTGCTATGTTGATTTGAATGGGAATGTCCGTTCTGCTCCAAATCTATTTCTATGACTACAGCAAAGTGTAATCATACCTTTATGAGTTTTATACAGGCCAATCCAGAAACCGCTGTGGCTATCTTGAAATATCACCACGTAGCTTTTAATAAATTGTTGCTCAGCAGGATCTTCGATGCTCGCCAGGCTTCCACCTTCACAACAAAAAACAGTCTGGTTGTCACACAATTACTAAACACTTAAAGTTGCTGTTTATTACACCATACACTTGAGCAACACTAGATCTAAAATGTGTCTCTTACCATGCCTGATACAGCTGCTAGCTGCATCTGCCCATTCAATTTCCTCTGTTATAAACAAGTAACAATGACCCTTAAATGGCAGCCAGGTGTAACTCTGGTGGTACTCCTCATTCGTCTCTTCAGGGCAAATCCCTGGGAAGTTGGTTGACTCTGTTGGTGGCACGTCTGTGAGTGACAAAGACAGTGATGAGGAAAACCGCTTATTACTAGTATTCAATTCAGTGAACATAAAACCTTTATATACTGTAATAACTAGCTCTGATTCAGATCCTGGATTAAGGCTATAGTATAAAGGCTAGTCAGTGCTCGTGAATGTCTTTAATGGATGAGTGTTGAAATCACAAACTCACATCAAGGTGGGTATAAAGCATAAAGCATCTACAGAATCTGCAAATTTGGTGACATTTTTAGATAAACTGAAGGATTAATTATTCATTCATGGCTTGATAATAATCTCCTACTTAAGATAAATAAACCAATTAATTGGAGTATCTGAAAACTGCATCGTCACAAAGCTGAAAACGGGGCTTGTTTTCTATGCTCATTGAAATTTGACAATTTTTGGAAATACATGCTTTTTACAGGACAACAATGTGGCTTCCAGCCATCAGTGTTAGCATTGAGTGCAATGCTGCTTAACAGTACTCAGAAGACTCAAGAAATTATGCGCCATCTTTAAATTTAGATAAATTGTATTAACTCACCCACACCCCATCGAAATACGTCTTGTTTTTACTACTTAAAGGAACAGTGTGTAACAATTAGGGGGATCTATTAACAGAAATGGAATATAATATTAATAAGTATGTTTTCTTTAGTGTATATTCACCTGTTTTTGTTACATTAGAATGAGCCGTTTATATCTACATACGGAGCAGATCCACTCTTCACAGTCGTGTCTAGAAGGTAACCCGCAAAATTGTGAAATCTGATCTGAGATCTGCAAAAACTCTCGCGAGACTCTCTGCCCTATCCTAACCTTAATTATTCGAGATCAATGCTTTAACTTTGACCATCTCGCGAGTGTTTCCCCAACTTGCGGGTTCCCTTCTAGACACTACCTCTCTTCACGGAGCCGCCCACCATGTTTCTACACTAGCCCAGAACGAACAAATCAAACACTGACTCTAGATAGGGCCATTCACGTTTTTGCATCGGCCACCATAGTTCTCCTTCACGCTAGGCACACGGGAGAAGTTTCAGTTGGTTGCAGTCTGCAACCTCACCACTAGATGGAACCAAATCCTACACACTGCACCTTTAAAACATTGACAAATTTCCTCTTGATAGTGTTTTGAAAAGCCAATATATTGGCCGATATATTGGTATCTTTGTGTATGTCGGCCAATAAATATCAAGACATTTCAGCACAGAAATGCTAAACTGTGTTTAGCATTGTTTGTTTGAAGTTATTTAGAAACAGTGTTACCATTACTTAGTCTGTCCACCAGAGAGCACTGACAAATTGAATTTGACGTAAAATGTCCTGCATTGTATGTATCTTGGTCACAATTCTTTAAAAAAACAAATCGAAGGGATTCATTACCTATTATGTAAGTTATGGATCACGGCTAGGTTAATAAGCTAACATCTGACACACCGTATGCCAAAGACATAAGCAAAATAGTAGTAATAAAGTATATTACACCATTTACAGTATAATCACTAAAACCTACAAAGTACCTGTAGACTGCATGCAAACACTGTTCATGGTCCGATTGCAGAAAGCAGTCTTCCATTTTCCATCGACATCCAGGTACACACAGGGTTTGTCTCTGCTTGGTTCACCTTCAGCCCAGTTGGCAGAGTTCAGGTGCCAGCCATCAATATACCTAAAATAATTGTTTGTCTGAAAGCAAGAATGGTTCAAATCAACATTTGTGTTCAGCATACATTGTACATAGCTTTTTTAAATGTATTTCTTTGCCAAATAGAATAAACAAATATACGCTTTTATATGACACCATGGACAGTTGTCATGTGAGGGTTATAAGTTATATGTCATGGATAAAAGCTAATCATCTTTTAGTAAATAAATCATTCGTAATTGCTGAATAATATCTGACGAAAGGATTTTTTTAAGTTAAAATTTTTGCTGAAACTAGCCCGTTTTTGTGCTACTGTACAGTAATAGTCTTATACCTGCTGTTTGTTCAGTCCAATCCACAGAGGAGTTTTGAGATTCATAGCCAGCAGCTCGACATAGGCCTGCGTCCACTCATTTCGCAGGCTAGCCAAGTTGGCTTTATCACCTTCGCAGTGTTTCTTGGCACCGTCCCAGGTCAGATTTTGAGTCACAACCTTGATGCTGTCATTTCCCAGACTTAGATAGATGGTAGTAACTGCTGGCTCTGGTTGAGGCTGGATATTTTGGTCTATTGATGGGAGAAATAAATCTGTTTTTATTTATTTATTTATTATTACAGACATAGTTATTGTCACAGGAACTGTAGGTTAATTTTACTGCTAACAGTTTTCCTAATCATTTACCGTATGGCGCTGTACACCAATTGCTTAATGTTAGATATACATACTGTACTTAAACAAGATATTGATGATTTTTGATGATTTTTTTTTTGCCTCAGACAATTCCTAAAAGAGAGAAAGGATGAACTCACCAAGATTTCGAAGACAGACAAATCCATTGGTGTCATTGCAGGGCTTAATTAACCATTTACCGGTGCCAAGGGAAGGATTGCCGTTCATCACAACACACTCTTCCTGGTGAAGGACATTGGGAATGGTTAGGATTTCAAAATCTTTGAACCGTGACATCGGAGTTTAAAACTAATGCTGACTGGTTGAAACTTGCGGTAGTCTTGATTGATTGACTGATTGGTCTGATGCCTTCATTAACTCTTTGTTGTTTGTTAGCAAATGACTGTTTTCTGCTCTGTGATGACAAAAACTAAACTAGACTTTGAAATCAGTCTTGGAAATGTTACCTCATTCCATCTTTGATAAAAGGTCCCCTGACGACGTCGATGTTTCTAAAGAGCGGAACAAGATAAATAATAATTCAAACATTTTGTATTTCTATTAAACAGTAACTCAACACTAAGCAAGTAGATTGTGTGTACTTACAGAATAGCCCCAGTTGGTGTATCGTCTTGCTTTGCCATCAGTCCAGTAAAAGCCATCTTGTTTTAAACAATTTAAACCAATCCACAGGTCTGTAGTTGCTGTTTCAGCCATTTTGGTGGTCAAAAATGCTGAAAATTTCAAATGTAGAAATTAGTAATATTTATCTTTTTTTCTCCCCTAATTTTGGCAATATTTCCAAGGTTTCAGGTTTAGGTCTTACTAACAGTACATTGATAATTTTACAAGATTATAATTAAATTAGATTTAAATCAGTTTGATAAAAGATCTTAACTCAAAGTCCTCTTTCCAGCTTTTCGCTGGGATTTTTCACAAATCTTTTTTTCCAAAGATATTTTTGCTGTTGTTTCCAAGGTCAAGAATACAATTTCACCCTTTCTTTATTTACATTGTAGAAACGATTATGATCATTTGTCAAAAAATATTTGAAAAAACAGTAGAACAAACCTTGCTCACGCCTTGTGGGAATGGAGACTAAATTGCCACCAATGGTAATGCACTGTGCCCTTGCGGTTTCCCAGGTGGCCACACGGTTAGTAATGATATTGTAACACTACAGATGAGAAATGAAATTGTGATTTGTCTCTCTACAACCAAACAATTGTCTTCTTTCAATAAGCTTTGATGCCATCTGATCTGATCTTAAAAAACGTCTTAGAATTTGAGTGTTTTCTTCTCTCCCCTTTTGAGTTCATTTGTGTTATGTATTTTTACAAAAAAAATCACATGTGAAAAAATACGTTTTACTTATACTGTATATGTGAAATTCTGAAAACTAGGGCTGTCAATCGATTAAAATATTAATCGCGATTAATCGCAAATTAATCCCACATTTTTTATCTGTTAAAAATGTACCTTGAAGGGAGATTTGTCAAGTAAATAATACTCTAATCAACATAGGAGTGGGCAAACATACTTGCTTCATGCAAATGTATGTATATATTTATAAAAATCCATCAGTCCGAACAGAGAACTAATGTAAACAGGAACTGACATTCAAAAAGTTGCAATGAAAAGTTTACTGAAGATCTAAACTAACAGTTAACAGTGATTTCTTACCTTTGAGTCAAATTTGGTCCACTTGAGTGGACAGCCGCCTTTAGGGGGCTCTATGGGGGCTACAGTGGTGTTGACAGGTGCTGAGTTTCCTCGTTTACAAATGGACTGGCGCTCTTGGCCACAATTACAAGTTTGCCAGAAGCCTGGAAGTACAGCAGAGATACAATTATTAACATTTCACCAGCAAAAACTTTTTTATAGAGAAGCATATTAATCTTATCTTGGGTTAATACTTTGTTTAATTTGTAAATATTCAGGTTGCGATTACTCACCCATATAATAAGTCATACTAACACAGTTCTGATCAAAGACTTCCGAATTTGGTTGATTTTCATCCCATTTTTGTAACCCCACTGGAGAACCATCCATCCACCTTAAGGCACACACAGTTAAGATGAATTATAATGTGTAATCATGCAAACAATCACTTCACTTAAGACATTTTTATCCAACTTGTTGCCGTTTTGCATGTTAAATAAACTGAGGACATATACAATATAAAGGAGACAATAAATGTAGCATAATAAGTAAAAAAAAAACTAAATCAATTATGCTATTCAGGCTGCCAGCTTACCTACTGTAGGTTCCATTAATACATAAAAATATAATATAGAATACTCTATTAATCGTGGCAGGAATTGTTACTGTTGCAGCACATTTAAGTATTAAAGACAGACAAAAAAGCAACAAAAATACTTAATACTTAAATACACTACTTATCAAATATTGAGCAAAGAAAACTATACAATACTTATCAACAATATATAGAATACAAACAATAACTTAAATAAAAAGTGGGAGAATTGCTACTCTACACATATATACTGTATGTGTGAGGGGGATATAGTGCAAGTAGCGCAAAATTAAATGCACATTATACTATAATCCATAGGCCAAAGACTTTTCGCTAACCTCCTTAGAACCAGTGATTCACTGTAATGGATTGCATGACATTCATTGATACTCACCAAAATGTCCCATCAAGATCCACTGACAGACCTATATAATAGTTACCATAACTTCTGGAAACCTGTGAGCACATTATACAGAAATACACAAGCTTTAAGACCTACTTTTCTAAAAATGTTAATGTGTTGTTTAGCAAACCAAAAGAAAAACAAAACACACCTACCTGTTTCCATAAGAACACACTTTCATCTTTACTGTTGATAGATACCAAGTCCCCATGCCTCTGCTGACAGTATTGACGAGCATCCTCCATGGACATTGAGTGATGGTTAATATAATAGTGATTCCCTCTCCACACAAGCCAACCATCGGAAGTGGTGTTAAAGTCTGCAAAGGTTTTTAGTAACATACTGAAAATTTATGCTTTTCATTTTTTAAGCTTCTGTCTGTCATAATAAATCTTTTACAGCTTACACTTGTAATCGGCTGTCTAATGAAAGGTTAAACGACATCAAACGAATAATTTGAATGGTACTAGCTAGAAACGCTGTCTAGTGTCCTGTCTTATTTTTGTTATTCTGTTTTAAGATATATTGGTTTGGCCAAGTGGACCAATAAAATCACCCATCTAAAGTACCTGACTAATGGAAAAGTGAAATTTGAATGCTCACAGTTTCACTGTTTGTAACCCTAGACTGTGCACAAAGATGGACGGCATGATAACTCTCCATAACTGAGGCCAAAACATCTTGATCGCCCCCTGGTGGCTGGCTGCAGTATGTGTCATAAATACCTCCCCCTCCATGTTAGTGGATGGGACATGGGCCAAACTAAAATATCAAAGTGCATGTTAAATACATTTTTCCCAAAGATGGTTTCTGTCATTTTATGTAGTTCTTATCACGCTGCTTTATGTTCAACTGTTAATTTTTCTGTTAAGTTTGATTTTAATTAGTTATTTGATGCTTTAAAAAGGGGGGGGTGAGACGTCATAATTGACAGCTGCTCTGAGTGAAGAAAAAAGGTTTAAATGTCACATGTGACTGATGTTGTACTCGGTCTAACCAGCCATCTCTAGATTCCCAATATGTTGCATTTTATGTTTTCAATCACCCTGGGTGTGTGTATGTCAACTTACCTACTGCAGTATCATTTGGTGGTGGTTTTGGAATCATTCCTGTAAGGCCACAAACAAGTGTCAATTTCATGTAGTCTAATCTCGTACTGTGGGATAATGTAAATAGAAGGGGGAGCATGACAGTAGCATAGGCATATGTTTGACTGCTCAGGCTGTGAGTTACTGTGGATAACAGTACCTAGCAAATTACTTTACCATAAATTAAACATTATTCATGTAAAAAGTATTTGCTTTTTAAGTTGATACAGGTGTACATTATAGAAAAAATACCAAAAGAGAAAGAATAACTGCACACTTAAACAGGTTTTTCAAGCTGTAAACTAAATGGTATGACTGTACTGTGCCAAAACACATCAATGCTATTGTTAATATTGAGATTTCTTACCAAATTTATAAAAATCGGCATTTCATGGGTTGAAAATGGTTCAACCCGCTACAATCTACTGTTTTAAATCAACCCTAATCTTGTAAGGGCAATGTTGAGATGATGAGACAGTTTGGGACTAATGTATGTGATGAAATTTATATTAAAAAATATGGTTAAAGCTATTATAAGACCCCCCCCCCGCACACCCTCCTTGACTTTCATCGTTAAGGATGTTTGTGTAGCTTCATATCTGTATTACTGTATATGGACAGAGTGGGATTTGTAGTTCTTTTTAAACATAGTCCCTAAAATTGAAGACAATGCAGCAGGACAATGGTCTTAAATATATACATAGATTGTCAATATAGACTGGAAAACTGACTTGATTGGGGAATTCAATCACCTGACAACCAAACCTTGAACATGATGACTTCATTTACATTTAATGTTTACTTGTCATGTAAATTTAATGTGTTAATGTCTTGCCTTTACTGACGGCAGGTTTCTTTTTATCTTATTAAGAGAAATGCAGTTTATTTCTCCCATCTCAAATATCTGATATGGTTACCGGCCAAGATAAATCATTTTTGTAATTATTCAGCTCACATGAACTCTTGTTTGTGATAGGGTTTAAATATTTATAATTGATTAAAATATTTAATCACGATTAATCATGTGAGTGTCCATAGTTAATCGTGATTAATCACAAATGAATTGCAGATTTTTTTTATCTGTTCAAAAAGTACCTTAAACAGAGATTTGTCAAGTAAATAATCCTCTTATCAACATGGGAGTGGGCAAATATGCTGCTTTATGCAAATGTATGTATATATTTATTATTGGAAATCAATTTCAAACACAAAACAATGACAAATATTGTCCATAAACCCTCACAGGTACTGCATTTAGCATAAAAAAGATGCTCAAATCATAACATGCCAAACTGCAGCCCAACAGGCAACAACAGCTGTCAGTGTGTCAGTGTGCTGACTTGACTATGACTTGCCCCAAACTGCATTTGATTATCATAAAGTGGGCATGTCTGTAAAGGGGAGACTCGTGGGTACCCATAGAACCCATTTTCATTCACATATCTTGAGGTCAGAGGTCAAGGGACCCCTTTGAAAATGGCCATGCCAATTTTTCCTCTTGTTTATTGTTTATTATGAAATCCCAAATTGCGTTAATGCATCAAAGAAATTAGTGGCGTTCAAAGAAATGCGTTCAAGCAAGTGCATTAACACGTTATTATCGCATTAACTTTGACAGCCCTAGTTTGTGATAAAGATATGTCTTGCGGGAAGCTTTGCATCATGGAGGAAGGCAAACAAAGGCATGACATAGCATGCATGCACAAGTCAGCTTTTTTCCGGATGAAAAATAATTTCTCCTCAGAAGAGACAAAAGATAATATGTACACATTTTTTTCAACTGTACCTCCGCGGATCTGACAGAGCCAGTCATTGTAACCCTCACAGTTCGCATCGTTCCAAGACCCGGCTTCATCCGCATTATACATTCTGAATTCAGCACAAGATTCGTCATTATTATGATTGTTTGGCTCTCCTTCCTGCCAGTGCAGGAAGTTTACCTGTGAACAAAAAGAAAGAACAAAATGTGTATAACAGGATTGAATGATTTGGGTTTTCAGATTAGTTGTAACAAGTACAACACAGTTGACTCACTGGGGATCCATCGCTCCATACATAACCAGTGGTCGGGTCAGGAGAACGAAGTCCAATCCAGGCTCTTCCGTGTCTGCTGTACAAAAAAAATCATATAAATAATTCATCTGTTCAACCTTATTTAAGCACGTTGTCGCCCTCTAGAGGCAGGAAGTAACTTAAGCGAGAACTACAACAAAGAAGTTCTCAAGTTAATTAACACATCTCAATAGCAGAGTAAATATTTTATTCCATTTCATTTTACTTTCTTTATTTATTCTCTTTAAGTATGAAACTTTAAATATAGACTTGCTTTACTGTAGACTTGTATGCCTCTATGTGTCAAGTATTTAATACTCTTATCAACATGAGAGTGGGCAAATATGCTTGCTTTATGAAAATATATGTATATATTTATTATTGGAAATCAATTTACAACACAAAACAATGACAAATATTGTGCAGAAACCCTCATAGGTACTGCATTTAGCATAAAAAAATATATATGCACACATCATAACATGGCAAACTCAAGCCCGCTACAACCCCCGAAAGATCGATTGCGTTTAAAAATTAAAAATTAATTTGTGTTAACATGTTATTAGCATGTTAACTTTGACAGCCCTACCAAAACTATATTTTAATTGGTGCCATCTTTAATGCTGTAAGAATTATGAGTTTGTTTTTTTAAGGTGTCTGGTTCTGCAACTTTAAGTTAAAACTGTATCTAACCAGCTCATACCGTCCTATAAAAAGCTCAGGACTGCTGTGGATGCTGAGCAGGTCTCCTCCAATGGCCCTGCAGTAATCCCTGGCCTCGAACCAGGTCTTCTCACCTGAACGAGGACCTGTGAAAAACTGGAACACAAGAGTGAAAGCCTGATTAAAGTAGACCAGATATGTACAGCAGTAGAGTAGATCACTGTTTCCCAAACTTTTTTTGGCGGGAATTTTAAAAATGAGAAACCATCGTGACCCAATTCACAATAGTGTACAAATTGTGAGAAGAGCGTAAATGAACGTTCCTGACCATTTGTACTGCCTTTTCTGCATCACCTCATTATCTTGAATAGCTAAACCAGCCATTTTGATATACATTTGATAAATTACAACTTTGTTTTATGCACGTGTTATTGAAAAATAAACTTTATAAATGAGCCCAAATAAATACATTTAGGTGAGGTTGAAAGGTTCTCGTTTTTTTCCTCTCGTCAGTAAAACAAACAGAACGTATGTTAGCCTTTCATATTAGATTCAATGTTCTAAGTAGGCTACAATTATCAGAACAATACGAACATTCAGGCTCCCTCATGTGGCTCAAAGGTGTACTGCAGATATCAATTTTAAATAAAAGACCATGAAAGAAATTATGCAACTTTTTTTAGCAACCCTAATAAAAATCTCCTGATCCAGTCTTTGAGTACGACTGGAGTAGATTATTTTAATAGACTTTTGTTCATTTATTTATTTTGTCCATATTTGTATATCATTGAGCGAAAAATGGATTTATTACTTTGAAGAAAAAATATTTGTGACCTATTTCTAAACCTACAATATCTGTTTTTTTCTGGCCACTTGGGAGCAGCAGAAACACGGTGTAAACCCAACACTGATATATTAGCACTTTTTAAGTTGATATGGCAAACTTTTTAGCAAACTGTTGATTATGTACATATCTAGCAGTTACGGATCAATGTTATCATTCATTTGGAGTCGGTTTCCTGCCTACCTGGTGAATTTAAGTCTGATATTTACTCTCTTTTAGCTCTGTTTTTGGTCTCCACCAACTCCTGACGAAAATATCTGTTTTTTTAGCTGCTAAATGCTCCACTATGTTCACCAGCTGGTCGCTAACTGTGTCTATCTGCTGTTTGCTGCTTGACGTTGCACAAGAAATTATGTTAAGAGGGGTGCAAACACATTTTTTCATCACAGCACAGAATATATGTACAAGACAAAATATATAGAAATAAGAGCATATACGCAGGGTTCAACATAAATGCAGTCTGGCAAGTGGGTCAGAAATCTTCTTGCCGGAAGTCAATTTTTACTTGCCCCTATACAAATTGTTTTATTTATTAGTGGTTATCAAATAACAACAAAGACTAAAGTCAGTTGTCATGTTTTATCCGCATTGCTCTCAAACTTGTAGGAAACTCCAAAATACATAGTTGGAGTTTTGCCCACATCCTCTCTAACGCCACCCAACAAACTCCTGTTTCCAGATAATTGAAATACTCGCTTGCGCTTCAGCTCATAAACTTTGTCTGTACCCACTACCATTTTCTCATGAGTGCCACAACGGTACTTTGCATGTACAACACTCAAGAGTTGGCTCACGAGATGGCTCACTCCTTTGCAAATTCTTTTTGGGCAAGTGAGTTGCTAGATTTACTTGCCCCACGTGGCATTTTACTTGCCCCGGGCAAGTGGGCAAGCCTTATTGTTGAGCCCTGATATACTGTAGTTGTTGTGTTTACTACATCTGAATTGCGTGCATGAGCCGAACTGGTCATGTTTGATATGTTATGGTGATTGTGGCAGAACACTGGTCTTGTTTTGTTGGTATTAGCAGGTAACAGGTTTTAATTGTATTTAGCTGAGTTTGACCTCTGGTTGTACCTTAGAGCAGAGGTTTCTTGTTCCGACTTGAGTCCAACCTTCCACACACTTAAGAGCAGCTTGAGTTGGCGGTGGAATGGTTACAACTGCCCCCTCTGCCAGGTGTTTGCAGATGTATTTCTCCTGGTTGGTGCAGGGCAGCAGATCCCAGAGTCCGGCCAAAGTCCCAGTTCTCATGGCAACGCAGCCCTGTTCGTAACCTTGAGTTGTTGAGGGGACAAATAGTCAAATGTAAATTGTGGAGCTGCTGTTTATTCCCTCTTTTTTAAAGATGGAACTGTATCTTTGTCCATACCTGGCATTTGAGAGTTCCAGTGAGTAAACCCCACCGAGTCTGTGTTGGTCCACACAAATTGATCAAGGTTTTTCTGATTTGAGAGGCCTATCCAGAAGTATGTCTCTGGTCTCAGCCCCACCATGCTGACAAGGAAGGAGTTATCCACCCTGGAAATATTTACACAGTACATTGAATTATGTGAAATATACTGTATAGTACTTGCACACCCTGCTATATGAAGGCTAATGAAAACATGAAGTGTTCTCACCCATTTGAAACATCAACTAAGTAGGAGCCTGAGGTCTTGCAATCCTCTTTAGCTTCATCAAATGTCTTTGTCCCCGTTCCTACAAAGTAGCAGTAGGAGCCATGTCTTTTCCACCCCTGTAGGAAACCGAGCACGGATTAGAACTGAGGAGTTGTGATTGTAAAATGCTACATGGCCATTTTCGTTCACAAGTCATTTATCTGCAGTGTCTGGATCTACATGTGACAGATGCTTAGCAGACCTTGAACTGAACGTGATATTGAACCAGTTATTTTATATATACTTATTTCATAGATTACATGAACATGTACTCACAGCTTTGCAGCCTATATCCACATCTACTTCATCTCCGGTCTCTTCAGTGGCACTCTGCTTCATACAGATAAAGCCATGTTTCTCATCACATGAGCGATCCGCCCAGTTTCCATTCTGCAAGAAGAAAACACTGTTAAACATTTGCACACTTGTAACTTGAATGTACTGGATGGATAGACACATACATATACTTGTATTCATGATGCTGTCTCTTCTTGTAAATATTTTGGTTAAAAAAAACTAAGAATAATAGAAAAATTAGAGAAAAAAAAGAAAACTTATACCTAAAGTATTTTCCTGCTATCCAAGGTGTATTATTTGGTATTTAATGTCCCAGAACTTGTCACAAACCATAATAAAGTCGCGACAACTTGCAAATTTAGTTTCTACCTACAAACAATTTGGAAATAAGAAAAAAATTGAGGAATCTGACAAAAGCTCTTAATATCTTTGTACGCTCAAGTTAAGATCAAATCTGTGCGTGCAAACTTAATGCAGTTGAATATTTGTTGCACAAATCAAAGGGGCTCTCCTAAAGAATGAATACAACCAGGATGCTAGCGGACATTCTCCCTCTATATGATGTGTCCAGATATAAGAAGGTTAAGCTGTATGTGCACCAGCAAATCCACATGGTGCTCCTTACCTGTCCCCTGATGAGAACACAGTCATCTACATTAGCGGAAACACCAGGTTTCCCAAACTCCCAGCTGGTGAAGCTGACAGTCGAGTGCTCGCTCCAGTCAAACAGCCCCTCTGTCCTTATGTCATTCAGTCCAATCCAAAGCTCATCAGTGGATGCTGCGACATGGACAGAGAAGAATGTATGTCATGTCAACCATTGACTAATAAACACTTAAATTAATGAGATGAGATGGACAATTATGGAGACGTATTGTATTGTATTAGTATAATGGACTAGCTTATGTATTTGTTTCTGTGATATATTTTATTTTACCATCTTCCCTATAAAATTCTTTAAAAAAAACTTCTTTGTCTTCTGCTGACCCCTAAACAATCAGCAAACACTGACATTCATTAATTAATATCTCATTTTTTAGATTGTTGATATTTATTATGATTTGAACATAAATATATACTGTAAAAAGTCTTGTTTTTTTACATACGGTCAACTTGTAAAAGTAAGTAACCTCATTAAAGGTGAAGTCGGTAAGTTTGAGCAAATGTGATAAAAAAGTTATTTCACCATATCCTGACAGTAGTGCATGAGACAGATGATCATTTGCAAGGCATTAGTAAGATTTCACAGCGTTGAAGCAAAACAACCAATCAGAGCCGAGGAGTCTCTGGGCAGCTTTCAATCACTAATCAAATATGAATCAATATTGTGTTTCTGTAACGCCTATTTCTCTCCTGAAATGTTTTCAGAAACATCTTGTAGTGTACTGTTTAGCGGTAAAATGAGCAAGTTTGCTCCAGCCTGTGGCGGTGCTTGGTTTTGGCTCGACTGATCTCAACGTGGCTGCCGGGCTCCTAATACATCTTAATGTATTTCTTAAACTTGCAGTCATGTAGAACACAATTTATGATGTTCACACGTGTTTTAAGTGTGCGCATGTGTCCTCTCCTCCTATCCAGACTTGTTGATTTGTTTAGATTGTCATATTAAATACAAAAATTATTATTATGTATATATATAAATACCGAATCCAAGTTGCGAGATGACAAAGCTTTGGTCCTCCAGATTGCGAATGCTCACTAAGTCCCCTCCTTCTTTGCGGCACTCTCTCTGAGCAACAGACCATGTTTGAATAGAACGCTGAAGGTGGAAGCAGTGGCCATTGTAGGGAATCCAAGGCGTTGAACAAAATCCTTGCTCAACTGATGATGAAAAGAACAAAAGATAAACGGGATTGAATGACTGATATCAGTGAATGTGTCACCAAGAGAATCAATAAAGTAGTAGAATATGTTTCTGTACTTTGTGTGGGAGCTGGCGGGGCCCCGTCTTTGTAGCAGACGTAGCCTAGTTTCTTGCCGCAGGATGAACTTTGCCAAGTGTGCAGCCCAGCAGAGTCAAGAAATGCACAGTTGTGTCCCGGATTAGGAGCTGGATTTCCTGAAAACATAATGATTATTTAATCTGAGATTTCTTCTTTGCTAGTGGAGATCCATTTGCATGTTTCGATGATGTAAAATCACTTGAAGGATTTGAAGTTTCAAATATGAAAAGAATACTGCATTTTACACTTCTACCCAACTAGATAAACTGACTAAGACAGTCTGGTTTTCTTGTATCTAAAATCGAGAATTGATGGGATCTAATCAAGGCATAAAAGGCAGAATTACACAGAAGGAAATACTAATTATGATTGACAGGATGAAAAGAACATTTTTTTTTTTTTATGGGTTTGCCTCGTTTAAAAAATGTAAACCTGCATTAGCTGATGTTTGGCCACTTGGGGGCAGCAGCAGCACGCTGTAAACACAACACTGACATATCATCACCTTATAGACCCCTTTTCTATTAGGAAACAAGATGAGGTATTTCTGTAGGCGGGGCGTAGGTGGAAGCAGAATAATTCTCTGAACATGTTAGCTAATGCTGGCCAACGTGTTTTGTAGGCTTGTTTTTTAACAATGGCTAAAGAAAATTCGAGTTTTTCTGAATATGTACAGTCATTCGCTCTCAGGGACCCCGAGTGTTAGATGGACCAAAAAGAGAGTCTTACAATATCGATGAAGCATTTCAGAGATGGAGAGAAAATGCATGAGCGGTGAGGTCACGGCTGTCGTGCAGCAGGATAAGCTAAACTATTTGCAAGGCTTTCCGCACCTTCTCTGAAACGCTTTGCCGATATTGTAGCTCGCTAGAACCTTGAATCACAGTTTGTCATTTCAAATGTATGCAATTTAGCCTACTAGTCTGAGGTGATTTGTGTTTGCCTCCAGTCTTTCCTTTGTTTTGCCTCCAGCTAACACCATGATGTAATCATGACATCAGCTATAACAGGGTCTATAGTGGATATGGCAAATGACTTAGCAAACAGTTGCTTATTTACACATCCAGCAGATATATTGAAGCAACATT
This sequence comes from Sebastes umbrosus, assembly GCF_015220745.1. NCBI lineage: Eukaryota > Metazoa > Chordata > Actinopteri > Perciformes > Sebastidae > Sebastes > Sebastes umbrosus. The sequence goes on along the minus strand of NC_051280.1, from coordinate 11,942,051 downwards.
ATCATTCCTTTGGAGCCGTGTTTGTGTAAACCTGATGAATTTAAGTCAAATATTTGCTTTTTTTCAAGCTCTGTTTTTGGTCTCCACCAACTCTTGAGGGAAATATCGGTCTCTTTAGCTGCTAAATGTTCCACTATGTTCACCAGCTAGTCACTAACTGTGTCTGTTTGGTGCTGGGCAGGTAGCATAGGGTTGTTTTTACGAACTTTATATCTAAAAACTCCTTCTGTCTGGAAACAAAGCTGGTGAGTGCCATGAGAGTGAACCATAACATGGAGGTTTCAGGCTGTAAAACCAAAGCAATGAGCTGAAAGCAGACACTGAAAAGCTCCAAAGAGCTTGTGGGGGCCTGCAGAGCCAGTAAGGTGATACTTTTCTGTGGGTTCATCACTATGAGTGACCCCTGACACACAAATATGAAAATATTAGGTATAGCTGCTTTAAGATTTTAAGGTGAATAACCACCCTTTCAGACAGTGTGAAGTTAAGCAAACTCACACCTGGGATTTGCTTAACGTTTTTTCTTTTACTTGTCAGTAACCTTCTGTATAGCTCTAGTGTTATAGGGTCATTGCTTAAGGGAACTCCAGCAGAGCATTTTAAACCTTTTTTCTGGAGTGACGTCTTACCTGCACTCCATCTCAGATAACGGAAGGGCTTCCCATCAGACCACTGCCAGCCATGTTCTGGGTCCAGGACCAGCCCGATCCAAAGTTTGTGTTTCCCTGCTGCCAATAGTGCTGTGTGTTTATGAGTGTTTGTGTGGTTGAGAGGGACAAAAAAAAGGAAAAAGACAGAGTAAAGAAATTGTTCCTCTTTTCCCACATTGTTCCTCTTTTTCTTTGCTTAATAGCAAGTCAGCAAAAAGACAGAATTCACAGACAAACAAGCAAAAAGAAATTAACCAAATGCGTCAAAACACACAAGGGAAATCTTACAAGATGCATCATGTTCCTCATGAGTATCAGGCTAAAACAAACGGTGCATGTGTTGGTGCATTTGATAATGTGTGATAAAGTTATACTGAATACATTGAGGGTGATTGGGAGGACACTCTAGTTTCAATGAGACCTTCAGATTTGCAACCAAAGTGCAGAGGCTTCATATACCTCCTGAACAAAATATTTGCACAACCTGTCCTCTGCGCTCACAGTGACACGATGGTCCTTGGACTCACTGTTTAACAAAGCAGTATAGGTGGATCGTAAGGTTCCTGAAATAACTGGTATCTTAAATGTAAAACAGTAATTTAAGGAAACACCCAATCTCAAAGCTCTTAAATTGTAGCCTGATCAAACATCAAGTTTAGAGGAATAGACCAGACCGAAAATACGGTTAATTTGCAAAACGCCAAGGCCGCGCCCCTTTTAGGGGGGATAGAAAACCAAAGATCCCACAGACTTCAATGCAATTTGACATGTTTGGATTAGTTTCTATGCGTGTATCTCTTGTTCAACAAACGTTTCTTCGCCTGAACCTGAGCGTTCGCGATATCTTAATAAATTAAGGTTGACCGGTCTGCTGTAATGCCCCTTCAGTCTTCCCTCGTCCAAGTGGTTCAATGACCCACCACAGTGGCCAGATATTGCTTATCCAGACTTCTACACATATTTAATTGAATCACATTAGGCTAAGTGTTATCTGTAAATAATCAACCTGTTAGTAGACAACTGTTTGATTATCCATCAGTAGTAACTGTTACTAGCAGTTACTAACTGGTCATTTATCATTCCTGTTTTTTACTAAAACAGAACTACAACCCTCGTCTATTATCCAATTGAATAGTATAATTTCAGTTGTTTCAAATGCAAATAGGCTAAATTCAAAATGTCATATAGGAAATTCCTGAAACTTGGAAAACTGCACTGAGAACAAGTTAAATATCTAACAAATCTTAACATTTTTAAAGATTTTTAGAGATTTTTAAAGTATCGTAATGAAACAAATAGACTGCATCTTTGACATATTTTTTTCTAGAATGGATGCATTAAACAGCAGTTCGAATAGCAATTTATCAAAGAATGGTGCATATATAATGAAAAGTATAACATAATGTGATGATAATTCAAGGGTCTTTTGAACCCGTGTGATATAAACCGTTTTTAAGAATATCTGTAACCCATCTATGTTGGGTCAGTTTCAGTACCAGCAAACATCCACCAGGTGGCCTCTTACCTGAGACAAAAGCCTGATCGTGAGGATCGTTGATACTGAGCAGGGAGGCACTCTGCTGTTTGCAGCTGAATTCAGCCTGGGCCCAGGTCAGAACCGACTGTGTGTTGGTCTGGTAATACGCTCCGGTTGCGATGTTCTTGGCCCAGTGCTCTGTGGCTGTGCATCAATACAGAACAATGAAAAAAACAAATTCAAACAACAAATTTATTACTGTAACCTAAAATTGTGCTCTCATTTTGCATGTTTTGTGTTAAGCATCAAAGATGATGACTAATCTGCCTGAAGGTGCATGTAGTGCTGGCATGTGCACTAAGAACGCTTCTTACTTATTGTAGTGAGATTCAAATCTTAAATGCAGTACTCACAAGAAGTAGGGCAGTATCCCCACTGTTCATGTTCATATTTTGTTTCAATCGCACACCAAAGTCGCTTTATTGAAGAGTCGTACGTAGTGCAGTCTCCATACCACCGGTTTTTGTACATGAAGGGAAATGTGCAGATCTTACCAAACGCATTTCCTTCAAGGGTGTAAAGTTCTAAAAGGGAGAAAAGAGAAATTGTTTTAGGGCAGACCTAAATCATTTGTTATATCTTCTCTTCACTACTGATATACTCCAGGCGTGCACAATCAAACCCGAGTGAGGAGGAACTTCAAGCATCATTCGACACGATCATACGTCACCTTACATTTCAATCAGTAGCTTTTGTGATCAGGTGTTTGATGAATCTGAGTAAAAATCCTGCATATTTGCTCATGTATTGTATTATGCTGTTTAAGGTTTGTCTATTCAGATTTCATACTCTACCTCTGTACGTTCTCGAACAAGCACCGCTGGACGTCCCTGTGATTGTGATTTCGTTGTTCGGGCCGACAGTTCTTGAGAGAGCAATTGTTTGATCAGGTTTGACTTCAATGTAGAGCTGCTCGCCTTTGATGGCGAGCAGCGTTTCATTCTTGCATTCCCACTTTTGCAGCTCACTGGTGGCATCACAATCATAGAGGCTCACTTCACTCCCCACGCTCTTGCCCTGAGCACCCAGGCACTTCTTGGTTGTGGTAACAAAAAGACGATCACCGGTCGTCCAGCGTACTTCAAGGCAGCGGGTTGTTCTTCTCACCAAACAGAAACCAGTGGCCTGGTTAGTGAGTGAGAATGGGGAATCTGCAGAGAGATGTAAAAAAAAAAAAAAGTTTAAATTATGTTGCAAAAAATGATATTCGTGCACTTGCATTTAGTTATTTATTTCCCAATTTTATTCACTGACAGCATGAACCTCGTAAAAATATTTTTCTTTTATTGGAGACATCTAATTTCAGAAGATTTTATGAATCCATGTTCAACTGGAGCTCCTCTCTCTCTCTTGAAAACATTGTTTCCTGTTTAACTGTGACAGACTAGAGATGCACTCGGAGCATCCTTCAAACAACCTGTTGCTGTAGTTGTGACAGTTCTTTGTTTGGCCCAAATTTAAAGTTTTAAAGCATTTTTTTGTAAGACACATCAACTCATATTCATCATTTACAAAATACTCTTAGTTTTAGAAGTTTTTGACTAGCATCCTATAGTGAGGTAAAATCACTCCAATACAACAAATATTCAGGAAAACAAATGTATGAAGAATGCTGATTTTTACATCAGTAACAAGACATAATGACAGCTCCCAAACGTCCACAATACATACATGGAACAAAGCCCTTACATACAGAATATGTCACATAAGAAAGCTTAATACTGTACCGTTTCTTACTGCACACGTTGGGATGAAGAGCACAAAGGCTGCAAGAGCTATCCTCTGGCTCAGCATTCTTCTGATAAGTCTCAGAGCAGCAGACATGGTCAACGCATTGCAAGCAGAAGACTTATGAGCATGAACATGAAAAGGAGGGAATCTTAATACCACTGACACTGTCAGCTTTTTTTCTTCTTCTCATTGAGAAAGTGTCATGTTTCAGATTGGCACATTTCAACATTTTGCTACTGGTAAAGAGGGGGGGCTGGGAGGGAAGTAGGGGCAACATACACAAAACACACACCCACACACACACACACACTGTCTTGCTTGCACGGATGTCACACTACAGAAATGGCAAAAAAGTGGCCCCATCCACTTCCTGTCCTGGAACAAACTGATGTGTAAGTGATTTATGCTAAACATGACTCATCAGAGTCAATGGTCCAGTGCAGCATCCACCTTCATAGACTTTGATGCACATTCTTGATATCTGCCACTGGTGTTTGCAAGGGCTACCTGTCCACTCTGACTCTGGCAAGAGACGACTTTTCATTGCATTTTAATGTAAAAACATGAAATGGATATTTTTGAAACAATAAAGAAAGAGAAGTTTGCAGGTTTATAGCAGGAAGTACTGTGTCTAGTTCTCTGTTCAGTGATGGCATGAGTAGGTGGATTTATTTTCATCTGTGTAGATCACTATTGTGTGCTGTCTATTAAGGCGAGACACCTATGGCAAAAACATTGTTTTTAATGCACTGGTCAATTTTGAGATTTTGGGCTATTTTTCTTCCATAACATGTCTTCTTTCAGACTAGTGGAAAGAAAACATCCAAAATACACATGTAGGTGTTTATTTTACTATAATTTCTATTTGCATCCATAGATTTCTCCTAAATTCACCGAAAGTTAGCATTAGATAATGCCTCATTTGCATATTTAAACATAACATTTAAAAAAACTTGTCATACGAAAAATAATTGTTTTAATATATATCATCAGCTGGGGAAGATTCATGGTGATATCTATCAGTTAATTATTTATTTTTTACTTTATTCACCTGTAGTGTCTTGCAAAATGTCGGGGATTTTACAATAGGCCTATATATCTTTAAAATGTGTTCTTTTCTCAGACTCTGAGCCAGAAATCTCCACTTCAGTAGCATTGCAGATGCAGTACATCCACCAAACTTTGTGTAACTTTACTATCTATAATCTGAATGTTTTTACAGAGGGGTTTGTTCATATATCATTCATATCCGGATTTATAGAACATTTTATTCTTAAAAACATGGCTGATTTATGGAGTCACACAAAGAGACGAAACAAGAATTTTGAACCTGGCTTTATCCATTGTTCGGATTTCTGTTCTGGAAATGTATGCAAATTAGCACATATTTGATAAGATAAGAAGTTTCATGATGATGTCTATTAGCTAAATGTTTTACCCTATCCCCCTGGGGTGTCTCCCCTTAATACGCCCAGTAGATGAACAACAAACACGCCATCTTATCAACTAAACCCCTTGCATTTTGATTCGTGGCACTAAGTGTGGATCAATACATTAGTCTGTCTGTTACTGCATGATATTATGAGCCAATGTATTTGTGCTATCAAAGTATTATTGTTTTCCCATACAGAATAATAGGGGGAGACGTGAGAAAATATGAGAAAATAACTGCCCAATCAGAGCGGAGTATGTAAATGTCTTGCTCCACGCAAACACCCAAGCTTCAGACTTGCCATTTTGAATCCATAAATGTGATTGAGGCGTTTGTAGGAATACTCAGACCCACTCCTTTTTGCTACTATCATCTTAGTTTGCCTAAACATGCCCGCAACCTCTTAGAAACACTCAAGCAACCACCCAATTCTACTTTGCAACACCCAATTACATCCCTGCAACTTCTTAAATATACTGGCAACCATCCCAAACACATTAGCAAGCATTGTGAAACCACTTTGAAAAATGTAAGAAATTGTCTGGTGAGTTTTGCGTTTCAGCAGTTCATGCTTGCATGAAAAAAGGGGTTAAAATTCACACATTCACTGATAGTTTATAAACTACAAGTGCATTGATTGCTGTAAGGAGGCACAAGATTACTTGTGAGGTTATTAGAGCAAAGTGAGGTTGCACTGTTGCTGATGAAGAGAAAATTTAGTGCATCCTGAGTGTAGCAACACAATATCCTGTTTTGGGACAGAGGCATTCAGATGCTGAGGTTTGTTCTCCAACTCTGCCTTAACATGTATCATAGCATTTTGTATTTTCACTTCCTCTTTGGTTATTCTCCTTTTTGGGGCGGAGGGCTGTGCTGAAATATCGACCTTCGTGACTGCACCGATTTATGAGGCCTGTACGTAGGACTAGTGTAGTTTTTTTACTAGTGTAGTGTCTGAGAAGCTTTGTCCCACATTATTAGTGTGAATGTCGATCTGCAAACATGTTACGGCTCATTTTCAATTTGGTATAGTGATAATAAAGGTGAAGAAAAAAAAAATTGTCACGTTCACCTTCAGCACCTTCAGCACGCTACAGATTTCACTACAATTTACAGTTTTATTAACAAATAAGTGTGGCTTGGCAGATGAAAAAGTGTGAGAAACAGTTACAGGGGTGAAAGGTGTATTTCTTTCTTTTTTTATTTCTTTGTTAATTCAATGCAGAAAATTGAGAAAGGGCGCCCATCCGCCATTTAAAAAAAAAATGTATATATTTTTTTTAGAGGACGACCTGCGCCCCCCTTAGAAGGTGGCACCCTAGGTGATCGTCTATATGGCCTATGCCTTAAGCCGGCCCTGTTGCTAGGCAAGAGCTTGGGTCCATGTGTACTTCCTGTCTGCTGATTTTATACACTGCAACAGGAAATAAGCTGGTACACATTGGGAATTTTTACGTTTACATCTGTGAAATGGTCTATTGGAGCCTGCCATCAGATGGTCACATCAATAGATCCACAGGTAACCAAATTTCACCCCAAACCAGAAACTGATCAATACAAAGGAACAAAGACTAGAATAAGGCTCTAGTCCCCCCATAAGGAAAAAAAAAACTTGTATGCCATTCCCCAAATTTGTAATTAATGATGGCTCTGTGTGGCAAGTAAACAATATACTGTACCTCATGCACCAAGTGCGAAATCCAGTATCTGTGGCTGTCGCAGGACTGCAATAAGCCCGTCCAATCATTTCATTCAGCTCGAATGAAATGGTTGGACGGCCTACCTGGCTGTCTACCTTCCTGCCTGTCTACCTGCGCGCACTCGGGCTGCATGTCTTCACTCATTGCATGTCACCTGAGTCTTCCACAAGCTGCTAGCTTGACAGCTGTGAGTACTAACAATAGCCATGTTTGTTGTTTACGTCCATAATGGTAATTGTGGGGGGATTGGCTTTGGAGGGAGGCCAACTTTTGAAGCTAGTGCTGCTAGCTACTCTCATTGGAAAAGAGTTGGCAACACTGAGCTTGGTTATTCGGTTGGATAATTTTGAAAATCTAACGTACGCTTGCTACTTTCTCAGTATTACCAACCCTACCTTTAACTTAGTTATCACTGACCACTGGCTCTGTTCCCCTTTCGGTCCATGACCACAAACCTTGGCTCAGGCATTTTGATAGTGTGCTGTTTGTGAGGTGATGTCATTGTCAGTTTTATTGCCCAGATGCCTGCACGACTAACAGGTGTGACCTGACACCTTTGAGAGAAGTCAGTTTACAGCTCCTGTAGAGGACAGAGGTAGAAGATAGATATTGGATGGGAAGGAAAGTAGCAACCTTTGATGTTAGTTGTGTGTTCCAGAAGCTTCATAAGCACATTTAACCAAATATTACAAATATTATACTATTTCCAGTCTCTTTGACCTGAACAGTTAAGGTGCATACATGCTGGTTTGTAGAGCTTTTGGGTCAAGGCTATTCTATGAGGTTTTGAGCCGATCAAAAGTCCTTAATGTAGTACTCTACTACCCAGAGCTGTTTGACGGTTGATTAAGAAATTTAAAATGAATCGCTCTTTCCCTCTCTGTTCTGCAGAAAACCTGTTGACCTCATACACTGAAAGTAGAACATGAGTATCTAATTCTCCTGGTGTTTTTATCTCCCAGTTGGAAAGTCAGATAAGATCCAGTAAAGCTTGGCATTATCACATACTTCGCAGGGTGAACAAAATGAGAGCTTACCCACTTTGATGTTGATATAAATACGTGTGGCAAATTCATAAAATACATTTTGTTATTCTCTTTATGACACGAAAATCCAAAACGGAGGCTATTCCTGACTGAAGGTCAAAGTTCACCCACATAAATAACACAACACCTTCTGGATCTGTACTGTCATCTGGAACATCTTCAGCGTATAACATTAGGTAGTTCTCGTAAAATATCGTTCTGCTTTGCTAAAGTAACAAACGTGAGACGTGCAATGAGGGTTGTAAAGACAACCGACGGAAACGTAATGTAGATTACTGAGAACACTCTGGACTTTAAGCTTTAAGGGTTTACCGATAAGGACTCACAGCCTGAAGCTCAATTGTTGTAATAAAAGTTGTACTCCAGTAATACAGACACTAACTGTTAATCAGAGGGTTAGCTAGGATAGTGATCAGGCTTTAAGGATCTTTCCTTTTCTTTGGATTTTCTTGCCATGTGTCATGTTTCTCCAGACATGAAGCAAGTATTTGTTCTGCTGTCAGGTAAGGGTCTTCATAGCTAAATATTATTTTTAATGGAGTGTACATTATTTCATGTGCATGCTGGTTAAATAAGGGGTGTAAAGACGAGGGAGAAGTCAGCAGAGGTTGTCACTCGTATTAACTACAGAGTGACAACTTGTTCAATGTCTGTGGTGTTTGACTTTGCATTTCCCCCTCCGATTCTTTTCTTGTTATCTCTTTGTAATAAAAATCTCTTTACAGTATTGTTGGTCATCGTGTCCTCTTGTCCTGACGGGGGGTTCAACTGTACATCTGGAGGATGTCTTCCTGCTGGACTCGTCTGTGATTTTAAGAAGGACTGTAAAGATGGCTCAGACGAGGAGCTTTGTGGTATGTTGACAGTTCGACAAAAGTTTTTAAAATCAAGCCTAATTGAACTTTTTCTGACTAAATGTCTCCAAAGGATATCAGACCTTTAACAAATTTTTATTTAGAATGCAGTATTTGTGAAGGTATTTGGCTTTTAAAGAGGACTTATTATTCTCATTTTCAGGTGCATACTTGTATTTTGGGTTTTTACGAAAACATGTAATGTTCAAAACACACTTTATTTTTCACCCTCTGTCTGAAACTCATTTCTGTCTGAGACCCCCCCCCCCCCCCACAAAAAAAAAAACCCAGTCTGCCAGTTGCTCCTCTGATTGGTCAGTTGGCCCACTCTGTTGTGATTGGTCAACCGAACCAAACTCTTCGGACTCTGCTCCAGCTCCAGCTCCGCTCTGACTAACTTTGCTTGAGGGCATGCCAAACTAGCCGCTAGGCAGGTATTATGCAAAGTGTGTTACTTTTACTTGTAGATTACAGTCTAGACCGGCTGTATATGAAAAGCGTCTTGAGATAACTTCTGTTAGGATTTGACGCTATGTACAAATAAATTGAATTGAACTGAATTGAACTTTGTGACATCACCATGTTACGGAAGAAAAGGCAAGTCTTCAAGCAAGGCGTTTCAGTCAGTTCAGGAGCAGTGTTTCTGTGGGGAGAGTAACTTTCTTTGGCGTGGACTTTGGGCTTTGTAGCTTTGCAGACCTTTTATATGCACAAAAAAACTATATAACCCACTAAAGGAAAGGGAAAAAGCACAAAAGCATAATAGGTCCCCTTTAGATATAGAAAAACAAAATGAAAATACAATAGCAAATAGTATAATAAAACAGAAACGAACGTTTTCAGGTTATTTTCACAAAATCTAATTTTGTTTTACTTTGTTGCCCACCTGCTTGTTAAGGGTCATGTGACTTTGAGCATCACTCCTGTGGTTGGAACGACGCCAGTGATACCTCCTACCACTGGAAACGGCAGATGGCAAACATTACCTCAATACCTGGACTGGACCATACCTCAGGAAGTCCGTTTGGTAAATATTAACCTTCTGCCATGCTTCATTTGTGTCATTACTTTGTTGATAATTAATTTTAAACAGATATGGTGGCATTTTAAATCTGTAATAAAAATGTTTGATTAGATTGCGAAATTTATGGTAATCTTGTTGTTGGATGTTTGTCTGCTGGATACAGGACATGTCATGCATCTAGATGTCAAACGAGGCGGGGGTTTCTACAAGGCTAAGTTGGAGTATTCTGTTGAGAATCTGGCAGCTCTGGGATGCCAGATCAGGTACTAAAAATTAGACAATTAGACTGACAATGCATATCAATTATTTCAATTTTTCTTGAATTTTCCATTTATCCTGTGCTAGCTGTGGCCTGTTTTTGTGATTTGACTGTCAATTTGTTTCAGCTTCTGGTACCATATTTACGATAATTCAACATCATCATCATCAGTCTCCCTTAAGCTAATAATGTTCAGAGGTACCGCTGAGGAAGAGTTGCTAGAGATTGAAAGTAAGACAGACGGTTGGGAGAATGACACAGCTTTCATCGGTAATCAGCCAGGAGGATACAAGGTTAGTGAAATGTCCTGTTGGCTTTTAGGCTGTTCACAGACATACAGGCCTTTCACACAGGACATGGTTTGCACTGTGCTCTCCGCTGGGTTCAGCGCACATGACATCACGCTGCGCCCAAAGACTTTGAAAACCCCTGACTTAGAAGAAGTTAGGTTCTTAAATCTTAAAACATTTGGAACAACTAACTTAATCAGACACTTATTATATTGTAATTCATTCCCACGATGCTGCTCAGAGAGTTCACAGTGAGCAGCTCGTCTGCTCGTCAGCACGGAGCTACACAGCTCCGTTAACGGTTCCATTGAGATACATTATGGTGTGTTCAAGCTCTACTCAGAATGTGATTATAATAATATAATATTTGGCGATGGTTAAATTATAACGTTATCAAGATGCGTTCAAATGTAATCGTGTAAAATGTAGTTTTTGGTGAGAAACTTGAATAAACCCAGTTGTTTGAAGGAGATGTTTTCACAGCAATATAAAATAGACAATAGAGAGGGAATTATGACCTGTTTAACTTCTTAACACTACCTCTAAGCAGGTTATAATATATTATGAAAAAAATACTAATTTCAAGATTTTTTTAATCAAAGCAAATATTTGAATAGAAATACAATCATTTATTTCTTAATCATTTGAATTTTGTGTTATTACGCAAATAACCACTAGTAGATGACCATAACAAAGTAAAAGAATAACATTTAGAGTTTTTGAGTGTTGGAATGTAGCACAACATTGATGTGAAAGCAGCGCTCTGTTTATTTAAATATGAAATTGCAATAAAAATATTTTGTCCCTAGAATCTATGAATAATTGTGATAAATAATTGTATTTTCAATATTGATCAAAATAATCGTGATTTTCATTAGCCCTAATCTGTATGTTGCTTCAATTTAATTTAGATTCACGGTGTAGCTCTCCTTATTTTTAATTTCTTATTCTTTGTTGTACCTCTACTTTTTATTGCATTTTTATCTGCTCTGTCTCCTGTTCTTTTATAAGAACTAACTTCAATCAAAAAAGCACCTTTAGGTTTAATTATTTTACTTGGCATTATGTTTACCTGGTACAGATTCCTCAATAGATTTGTGTTGCCATTAGGTATGTTAATAATTAACCGTTAATCGACATTAAGAATTTTAACCGATTAACGTAGCACAAACACACACACGGTTTGTCAGACACTCGCTATCGCTATGCCGGGCAGACACACAGCTGACAACCTGCGAAACTAACTAAATGATGCAGTGGAGACTTTTACTGGGAAAGTGGCTGCATGTGTCCTCGACACTACACGCAGCATCGTGGCTGCTACAGTAACGCTCCCGGACAGGTGAACTGGGGACTTGTTGTCTGTTGTGCTCATACACTTCAGCTGGCGCATCACTGCATGCGACGCACTAATCTTGTCGGTTAATGGTTAATAATCGGGTAATGAGGGTCGCTTATCGGTTACATTTTTTTTTTTTAAATTAGCACCCCTAGTTGCCAAACAGACACACAGCGAACCCGGGCCAGGTTATACTCAGAAGTCAGATGTACTTGTTGACTTCCAGGGTTTTGAGGCAAAATGAAGCTGCCATGTACGTAAAATCTGTTGGGTTCTTTGTACTTAATGTGTGTTAAAGGCAACAGGGCACATAACACAATACACAGGGAGTGGAGGGCATTGGGTGGTCAGTAAGGGCCCTGGGGGAAAACAAATTTCATCTTGTTACAGTAATCTGCTTCTTCCTAAATCATTTTGAATATTGAGTTTCAGTATAAATGTAGAATAAAACACATCTCTTTCTTCAGCTGCTGTTTTCATTCAGCCCTCCATATATGGAAGCTATGGACGTCATGTTGGATGATATCATCTTTGAGAACTGTGGAGAGGGAGATGTCCCCGCAGGATCAGACCAACTCTCATGTGATTTTGAAAAGGACACCTGTTCATGGTACCACGACCACACTGCCAGCCATTTGTGGAAAAGGAGTAATAAAGGCCTAACTGGGGAGGGTGAGTCCATACCCCATATAATATAAACAAAATAAAGACAAAGAGTGTGCCAAATAAATGACAGCTAATAATTACAACATTACATTTAAGTACACAACATTCCATAAAATGAATGAAACTATGACATCGGATAGAAAACGTCTGCTTTTCGTACATCTGCATGTTCTAAAAAATATTTTTTATTTCATATAGATGATTGAAATTGTGAGCAAACTGAGTACTTGATGATTTAGAAAAAATACAAGATTTTTGCTCTCTTATTTTTCTTCCTCCACAGGCTACTACATGCTCATAACTGCTTCACAGAACCTGAATATCTCATCAGCAGCCCGACTCATCAGCTTCCCTCGACCTGCAGGTCACGTCATATGTGTGAGCTTCTCCTACCACATATTTGGCAACAGCATTGGTATGTAGCGATACTTCCAAGCTTATTAATTAATTAGATGACAAATTAAATCAAATTAAATCCAGAGGCATACACAGAAAAAACTACTTCTCAGATCCATACAATTCAGATTAAAGCTGAAGTAGGCGAGATTGGAGCGAATATAAGTAATAAAAGTTATTGTTATAAAAACAGACTGGAGGAAAACAACCAGCCAGAGCCGAGCTGGAGTCTGCCGTCCAGCTTCCGTCTATGAGAGCCACAAGTCAATCACTTGCGAACTCCGGCCAAATGGTCAAACTAGGGAGCGCTGATCAAATATGAATCAATATTCTGTTACTGTAATTACAATCATCTAGTATTGCATGGTTTAGCTGTAAAATGAGAAAGTTTGTGACCCGACAGCCATGTTGAGATCTTTTGAGGAAATACCAAGCTGTACCGAAATACCGAGCTATGAGGAGGTGCAGAAGTCTAGTTATCTCTCAGAACACTTGAATTACAATATGCTGAAAAGTAATTATGGAATTTTTGCCCAATGATGCCAAAAATGTGTTGCCTACTGAAGCTTTAATTCTAACCACCTTTAGCTTTTGCTCTATAATACACAAGTGATATTTTATTATTATCAGGTTCATTGAGGTTTATTACAAAGCATTCTGGTGAAGCGGAGACGGTTGTATGGATGAGGAGTGGCACCCAGGGAAACAAATGGAGATTTGCAGATCTTACCTTCGACAGTGACAAACCAATACAGGTATTTTTATTGCTCGTTTTTGTGTGTATTCCTCTGGTCTTTAGAGGATTATTTGGAATGATTAGACATTTTATTTCCTGTGAAGAGCTGTATCATAAAGAGCATTTGTGACTTAATGTTCCTATTATCAAACACAAGCCTCTTTCTTACCGTTTCTTACGTCTAATGTTACCATTTTCTGTCTATTCTTATTGATGTCTAATAACGGGTTAGCTTTAATGCACTTTCCATAAATTTGGTTTTGTTTCTCATTGACCTCCATAGTCATTTTAAAATCCTAAATATATATGTTTCATGACAAAGTTAAACTCTTTGTTATCTTGAAACCCACTCTTCAATTAATTTGTGTTGTTCTCCAGTTCATTATAGAAGCTGTGGTGGGTGGTAAGCAGGGCAGCATAGCCATTGATAACATAATGGTGTCCAGCAGTGAGACTGGCTCTTGTCCGCCTGAGAGAGAGTGCACCTTCCAAGGTTCCCTCTGTGGTCTGCTGCCGCAACCGTCTGCAAACTTCAGCTGGAGCCGGATCACGGGGACGTCCCAACCAGCCAACTCTTCAGGCCCCACTGCAGATCACACTCTGGGGACGGAGCAAGGTTTGCAACTCCTTGAGATACAGACTCAGCTGGCTAATGAGGCACTATAATACACAAGTTCATTTTAAACCTGGAAAGGGGATACAATTAAAGCACCAGTATGTAGGATCTAGTGGTGTGGTCGCAGATTGCAACCAACTGAGTACCCCTCCGCTCACCCCTCACTTTCCAAGCATGTTGGAGAACTACGGTGGCCTTCAGGTAATGTGTAAACAATTTGAAAGGCCAATTTTCAAGACAGATGATGCATCTTGTTTGTTTGTTTGCAATAAATGATCAATTCAGTCATTGCAGACAACTTTGTGTGATCCCATGCTACTATATAAAGCAACATATACACAAACTTACACACGCACTCTCAAATACAGATCAGCATTTGCACAACTCTGCCTCATTGTGTAGGTTATTACCTGAGTGCCCAGTTGTGGAGGCACCCTGTGGCGTCTAGAGGTGCAGTGATGACTGCAGAGATGGAGCCCACCGCTGCTGACGGGGAATGCCTGACATTCTGGTACTACATGGAGGGAAGTGGAGCGGGGGAACTCGGTGTTTACCGTCAAACGCCTGACAACAAGAGAATCCAGCTCTGGACCAGAATCGGAGATCAGGGGAAGCACTGGAGGCACGGAAGGGTGACACTTCTCAGTCCCAACACCCCGTATCAGGTACCAGCTAGTTAGTTATTAGCAGTGGGCGATTTGAGGGGGGGATGAGTGGGGATGCCATCCCCCTTGTAAGCAAAATCACCAAAATCCATGCCCCTTGTTAACGTGGCATCCCCCTCTCCTCTTAGTAGCAGAGAGAGTGCAGGGGCAGACGGGTTGTTCAGTTGAATATGTTAGTCTAGTCTGCCTGAGTCATTGAGCCTTTATCTGAAGTTTGTGCTAGTTAGAATCTATGGCCATGTCTCTGTAATATCAGGAACCTTTGGAGTAATCCTGCTAACAGACAGACAGACAGACAAGGCCTTTGGCCTTGGCGAAGGTAATAAAGTTTGCATACTTAAAGGGACTGTTTGTAACTTCTTACACGTATAAATCAATCCGGGTCAGTGATCCATGCGCGCTCGCATGTGGCTCCGCTGTTCAGACTCAGACTCCAACACAAACTACACGGAAGCAACAAAACCGCAAAGTTATATCTAGTGAAGAGCGTCTGTTAAACCGTGTTGGCCGCGGTCGGAGGATCGGGGGAGACCGTAGCTTTGGTCTCCAGGGACGAAGTCTCTACTGAACTCTGCTCCTCTGCCTGCCTGCTTTGCTTTCACTCAGCTCGCTCCACCTCACGTGCATGCGCGCACACTATACACTGCAGAAGAGTTAGTTTATCTAGTGAATGTACAGTGGACGTTTGTGCAGAAATAACTGCTGCAGCTCCTCCAGACCAACAGAGGTTTCCCGTGTCTTGTAAAGTGACGGGTCTCGGCAACGAGTTACGTTATCGTCTCCGACTGGGTGCCGGTGTCTCCCCTGTTCCCTCCAGCCGCGGTCGGGAGGGCAGGAAAAGCCAACACTAAGATCAGCAGTGATTCATGGAGAGACCTTCGTCTGGTCAGCTAACATTACTGCCAAGCAGCTGAAATATAGAGTGATATTGTAGTGTTAGCTGACGTGTGTCGCCTCACTGTTTTGACGGATGCTCGCTCACATACAGTTAGCGCGTGCACACGGGCGGAGCGAGCAACAGGACACTGACTTTCGTTGACTTAACGGCCACAAGTGTCGCTGTTTCAACCAATTTCTGATTCTTTCTTCTAATTTTACAAGTAAACACACACACATGAATATGGAGTTTTTACTTGAACATAATATTTTTCCAGTTAATTTCATGCAGTGATATACTGCACAACACTGTTAGATGTAGCTCCATCAAATCAATAACGTGTAATTACAATGACATTAAAGCATAAGTTTGCATTCTTTCAAGTCTTAAAACAACACACATATGCCCATATGCACATTGACAGTACTGTTGGTCGCTTTAATTGTTCCTCCTGTCCATACTGACCGCAAAGAGCTCCTTTCTTAAAGCAGCTTCAATGTAAGTGATGGGGGACAAAATCCAGTCATCATTCTGTGTAAAAATACGTGGTGAAGTTCAGCTGAATTTAATATGAGGCTTCAGCATTCAGCAGTCTGAGTTAGACTAAATCAAATCTTTCAAAATTACAGTCTCTTTGTATCTATTCCTCTGCCCAGCAAGGAAACACTAAGAGGACATTTGGTACTAAAAAGACAATAACGCTGGAAAAATAACAACATTGAAATCGCTTTAGAAAGGGATCTCTATTTGTTGCCAGTATGGACAGGAGGACTGACGCTTAATAACTCTTTTAACGTTTATAATAGTATGTGAGTATTGTTTCTTGTATTGATTCTTTAAGTATATATACTATGTTTGGATTATGACCTTCAGCTCAGCTTTTTCACTCAGTAGTTTGAGATAAGTCTGCATGTCACCAGTCATACAGTATGTATGTAAAAGACAAAGTTATATGGAAATAACACAGGTTGTCTTATAAGTTCAAATCAATTTGTCATTCTGAGTGACAGGTGATTTTTGAGGCGGTGGTTGGGGATGGACCGAGGAGAGATATCGCCATTGACGACCTCACTGTCCTGAATGACGCCTGTCCCCCGCCAGGTTAGTGACTGCTGTAAACTTTGAAATTTAAAGTTGAAAAATAAAATGGATGAAAATTTGTGTATACTGTATGTGTTTGGTGGGGGTTGTTCAAAAGAGACGCAGTAGTATGTGGGCATTTTACTTTTTTCCCACTTTCCCAGAGTCTAAAACAAATGAATGCCTTCGGACAGACTTTTTTGATGTATCTGGTGTAGTGTGAAGTTAAATCAAACAGCAATTAGGCTATATTGGCTCAGTGTCTATGGGATCAAATAACATAAACATGATCAAATACAGCAGGCATCCAGGAAATGAGTGAAACTAAGTAAGTAAACTATGGAGGGGTGAGGGTGCACCTTTATCCAAGCTTTGTCTGAGGGAATCCCGCAATCAAAGACTTTGAAAACCCCTGTTCTAATTGTATTTGTGGTTGCATACTTTATGTCTATCTGCGTTATTCCTTGCAGGATTTTGTGACTTTGAAATGGACCTCTGTGGTTGGGTGAACAATCCTCCAGCAGAGTTCGGATTGGACTGGGACTGGCTCTCAGGTGAGAGCCAGCCCCAGTCCCCAGGTAGTCTTATTCCAACAAGTGATCACTCCACAAATTCTGCTCTGGGTAAGTCACCACACACATTACACACTTTAACTACCTGCATCATAACGAGTGTGGCAGTTTGCATTCAAACAGGGAGCGCAACAGGGATCCTGTGCTCGAGACAGAGGGAACAGGGAACATATCTTGAAAAACTCACTTCTTCAGTGTTTGTGCTCATACATTTGGAGTGCCTACCAACCCACAAACATAAATAAGACAATCCAGTCAGTTTATTGTGGGCTGAATTTATGAATTAAACAAAAACACTTGTTTAGGATCAGGCAACAAAACCACTTAGTTAGGTTTAGGAAAAAACATCATGGTTGGCTTAAAATGACTACGTTTTTACAGTGAAAATGTGACTTGAGTTGTGAACACGGGACACAAACCAACAGCTGATTGTAAAGTGAAAGTGAAGCATAACGCACATAACACAAACAACGGTCTCCTGGATGAAAGCCCTGTGTTTGTTCCACCTTCCCTCCCTCCTGCCCGCCCTGTGTGTCTCTTTCGCTCTTTAAACTACTTCACCACAGCACTTTCCATGTGCGTTTCCTGTTGGCGCGGATGGGTTTCCATTGTAGTTGATAGAAAGCTCGGTGCGTCACATACCGGCGCAAAGGGTGCCCTCTGCGACCGTATCAAACACCAACAGCCGTGACAAAGCATCGTTATTTCACGCTCTAGGAAGGAGAACTGGCTGTCTCATTATAATATACAGCCCCCCATCTGAGTATCTCCACCCACAGCTTGAGAACTACGTTTACAGAGGTGCACCATATTTTTTTTCTCACATTATTATCCTGGATATTTTATGTTATTTTTTCTCTCTACAGGCCACTTTGCATTCTTTGAGCCCTCTAACAGAAAAGAAATAGCACGACTGGAGAGTGAGACGATGGCGGCAGTAGACCGAGCATGCCTGGAGATCTGGCACTACGCCCAAGGGTGGTCACCGACTGGTGAGTACAGCCTTTTCTGCTGTTTCAGTAAGCATTGATTTGGTAATTTTAAGGTCACCATTGTTAATAACTATAACTAAAGTTATATTTGGTAATTTACTGTAAATGCCTTTAAAACTATAACCTAGACACAACAATGTTCTCTTTTTCAACCACATTTTGGTTTAACTTAGATGTCTTGACGTTTCAACTTGCAAATCTCCAAATGAAACTATTTTACAGGAGTGTCTAGATAAGCAATAAATATGACATATGGAGTTGATTAAAAATACATACAGGAAATGTATTTTAAAACCCTAAAAGAGAAAACTGCTCAAAATACAGTATATCCTAATATTCCAATAATTAAATAGTTACAATCTTAAGTTTGCATATTTAACTCGGTGTAAACATCATACGTATAGTACTTTCAGACAGTGTGGAATGAAATTATTTTCCCAACCTCAAAGCTACTAAAAGAGACAAAAAGGAGGGAGTTGTATGTTAAGGGTTTAATGCTTACTGGGGTGTGAGAACCAGCAGAGCTCTATTGCTATTAACTTTACTACAGCACATACTATATATTACACACAGCACAGTACATATACACATGCAAACAGGGCCTACAAACAAAATGTTGTAAATACCAGTAAGAGGTCTTATCACTGAGAGGGCTTCTGGTTTTGTAATGGTGCTCTGATGTGAAGGCCTCATTACAGATCTAATTGTCCAACATAGATTATTAATCCTCAGCTTTGTGTCTTATTGAATAATCGAGAGGAAGAAATATTCTCAATAAACATATATTTTGGTATTTTGATGATGAACATTGGTGCTTCCAGGCCCCTCGTCCATAACACTGACGGTGTTTGTAAATGAGACTGCTGGACTGCGTCCTGTGTGGACTACAAATGGATTTACGAATAAAACGTGGATCCAAGACAGGGTGGATTACAATGCATCAGGGCCTCACCAGGCAAGGCGAAATGAATCATTTCATAATAGATCCTGATAAAGTTTATTGAGAAAAAGAATAAACCACTGCACATTTCTGAATCGTCCTTCTTCACAGATGATTTTACAAGCCAATTGTTCCGGCTCAACTTGCGGAAGCTTTGCTCTTGACGACGTCCACATCATCAGAGGCAGGTTTTGTGATGACATCATCCCAACCACCACTCCAAACCCCGCCACCACTACCACCACCGCTCCTGTCTCCGCCATGGACTGCACTTTTGAACAAGGTGACTCTGGAGGGCGTGAATCGTCTCATATCGTTGTATCATAAAGTATCACGGTCAACATTTAAGTCACTCAATAACTGAATAAACAAATGGAAGTTGTGAGCAGTTTTAGTTACAGTTGCCTAATTCAGACTCCATAAATAACTTAACACTGTATCTGTTAATGTGAGCTTTATTTCTCAATTTTTTTGTGTTTGCATACTTTGAAATAAATATTCTATTTTTCCCATTACTTAGTATTTTTAACAATTAACACACTATCTTGTAAAACAGGTCTCTGTAGTTGGGTCCAGGAGGTCAGTGATGACTTGAACTGGACTCTCAGTAGTGGACTTCAAGTGGACCAGCCCTGGGATGGACCTCAGTATGATCATACTGATGGAAATAATCAAGGTATTGACTATTGACAATAACATAAGCACCAACACTCAGAGTATTTAATTAACACTGGAAATAAACTTAGAATAGAGGCCTAGTAAGGAACCTGACCTGAAAAGAAGTCTGTGTGACCATTGTACTGTATGTACGCAGTGTTTTTGTCAAAGGTAAATACATTGTTACTGTAGATACAGAAAACATCACCAGAACATTAATCAACATTAATTAACTGATTAACTGTTTCAGTCATTTTTCAAGGAAAAATAGGGGGAAAAAAACATGCTGATTCCATCTCCTCAAATGTCAGGATATCATTTTTTGTTTTTCTCTGTTTTATATCATTGCAAATTGAATATCTTGGTGTTTTTGACAGTTTGTAGACAATACAAGTGATATGAAGACATCATTTCTCAGACCCATCCTTTGGTTCACAATTTTCTAACATTTTATAGACGAAAATGATTCATATTGAAATCAAAACAATATTCAAGTTATTTGCAGCCTGATACATTATCACTTTTTATTTTCACAACACTTCCAAACGAGGTGGGGAGATGGGGAGGAGGGCGAACACGCCATGACCGCGCCCACTTAGGAGACAGGAAATGTATATCATTTCGCAGCTTATAATGCGTCACCTTTGTTAAGGAGCATCTTTGCCATAACTCAAGAAATTCATGTGCTAATTATGACAATTTCACACAAAGGTCTAAGAGGATGAAGTGATGACATTTTGGACAGACATGGATGTAAACTGCAACTGCAAGGCTGTTCTCTCTGATTTGGCACATACTATAGATCTCAGTGTGTGTTTATTAAATAAGTCATGGGTCGAATGGCAGCACTGCCTTGTTAATTATTAAAACAACTCTGACCTAGTGCTGTGCTGTATTCAGTGTCTTGCCTCACAGCCCTCTCTGTGTTTTCTTTGTCCTCCAAGGTGTCTTCTTACTGTTGAATGGATCTGGATCTAAGGACGGTGAGAAAGCAGTCGTCTCTGTTCCCGTCACAGATCTTACATCACATATCTGTGTTGGATTCTGGTACTCCATGCTCGGGCCTTCAGTGTCCAGCCTGGACCTGCTGGTTCAGACCGTATGTATCCTAGTTAGTACTACTTCAAACCTTCTGTTACAGACGTCATTCCTTCTGAGCTATAATGACCTGTTTTGTTCTAGAAATCCTCAGAACTGTTAGTCTGGACTCGCCAAGGGACCCAGAATCCAGGGTGGATTAACGCACAAGTAACCGTCAGCATCAACAATACAACACGGGTATAACTCAACCACATATTCATGTTCGCACTAAAGACCAACCAATGCTGGATGTTTTAAGGGCTGATGTCAATATTTGAGAGTTTAAAAAATCAGATAACGATATATCGACATGAACACATAACATAAACAAACATAAGGAAACTTTAGATTTGTTTTTCAATGAATTGTTAGACTATGTATACTAAGCAGGACCTTCTACGGTTGAATAATACACTGGTTAGTTCTCTCCCGACAAACAGTGTAATGGCAGCACTGTTTTTAAACTATCTCAAACATAACTTTGGCATTTCTGCACTGCAATTTCTTGTTACTTATGAATTGATGTATGATGATACCAATATATATGCAATAAATCGGCCGATTTATCGGTAGGGCTCAAATCTGCACATGCAGATCATTTATTTCATCTTATTTATTATGATCCCCATTAGTTTCACCAAGACAGAATACAGAAACAAGAAGCAGTTTTACAGAAACACAAATATGGACACACCAACACTTTTACATTTAATATAAAAACCCACACATTGTCTTTTTTGTATTAAAATGCTGTCCGTCCACAGGTGATGTTCGCTGGCCGTAGAAACACCAACAGTCAAGGATTCATTGCCATTGATGACATTACTGTGAGGGAGGGGGCCTGCAGTTATCAGAGTACGTAAACACAGGTCACCATCGCTTGATGTTCACAGGAAGTGAAAACATACAGAGATTATTACAACTTTGCCCTTTTTTACATCATTTTAGATGCGTGTGGGTTTGATTCCAGCTGGTGCGGCTTTCAGAACGCCGTCGATCATAAAGGTCACTGGGTTCGCATAAGAGGCACAAAACATCAGGTGGATCACACCTATGGAACGGAAAATGGTGAGTAGAATGTGAGATGATGTGATTAAAAGAGCGGTCGTGGTCGCACCACAACTAGATGAAGGTTATAAAGTGAAGTGAATCAATAGTAAGTCAGAAGTTATGTGTTTGAGCAGTAGTTCCCAACCCACAATAACCCCACAAGTTTGGTTACAGTAAAAAATATGAGGGGTTTTATAACTTTTTGTATTGTGTAATGCCTGACAGTTTTACCTCCTCAGGTCTCTAAAAATGATTTTAGTGAAACAATCTGGAAAGGGAATATTACTCTTTGGATGATCTGCTTTTTTTCGAAAACCACTGTTTTAGAGTATGCAGTGTATGCTAAAACCTAAAAACTAGGGTCGGTAATCTTGAGAAACGCTCAACGCTAGATTTTAAAAATAATCCAATCGGAAAACTCAGTCCAGTGTTGCCAACTCTTTTCCAATAGAAGTAGCTAGCAGCACTAGCTCCAAAAGTCCCTAAATCTAGAGAGAAAGTCGGCTAGTCGGCAATACTGACAGTCCGTCCGTTCAGGTCTCCCTGCAAAGCCACTCCCCCAAAATGATCATTATGAACGTCAACAATGAACGTGGCTATTAGTACTCACAGCTGTAAAATTAGCAGTTTGTGGAAGACTCTGGTGAAGCGCAATGAATGCAAATATCTCAGTTAAAGCAGAATCTACAGTAAGCTTAACTATCTAAAACATCCGTCATGCTGTAACTGGATGTTTGGTTTGAAACAGCTCTAACTCTCTCTTTGTTGTAGGTTTCTACATGACTGTGATGACCTCAAACTCTACACAGACTGAAGAAGCTCAGCTGCTCACACCTGAGTTCACCTCATCTAAAGAGATATGTGTACGCTTCTGGTGAGTCCAGTGCTGCCATCACACGCATTTATACTCTGTTGTCTAATGCAGATGTTAATGTTTTTATATCTACTGTATTTGTTAAGGTACTGGATACCCGCAGGGCCTTCTAACATCCTTGGCGTGCATGTGCTGCGGAGCGGGGAGCCGGGTGATACACTTTGGCAGCGATCTGGAGTGCCCTCTTCAGGCTGGGAGGTGGCAGAGGTCACTGTGTCCTCCCCAGCAAACTTCCACGTAAGCTGGTTTTTACAGTGATCCCTTTCCTCTGACTATCTGCCAATCAAACTCTTTCACAGTGAGACATTAAACTGTATTTAATTTGTTTACTCATTCCTGTAAGTCTGCCTCCTAAAACAGTTCATGCCTCTCACCAGGTGGTGTTTAAGGCAGCCCATCTGCCAGGCACCAACTCTACAGTGAAGTTAGATGATATTTCTGTGAGGGACGGGGCTTGCAGTCCTCCAGGCAGCTGTGACTTTGACTCCGGAGAGTGCACCTGGGTCAACATCCCCAAAGAGCATGGACATGACTGGGTGCTGGCTAGTGGAGGCTTCCAGGGTCCACCGACAGACCACACCACTCAGACCCCAGATGGTACGACCTTTAATGTACCTCAATATAATAAAATAAACATGCAACTGAAGTAGAAATCGCATCTCCACCCAGAGATCCCACTAATAAAGGAGAATATTCCCAGTATATATTACTGAGCCCCAGTAAAATGATCTTTCAAGTAGGACTGTCAATCAATTAAAATATTTAATCATTGCGATTAATCACACTTTTTTTATCAGTTCTAAATGTACCTTAAACGGAGATTTGTCTTATGAACATGGGAGTGGGTAAATATGCTGCTTTATGCGAATATATGTATATATTTATTATCGTAAATAAATTAACAACACAAAACAATGACAAATATTGTCCAGAAACCCTCACAGGTACTGCATTTAGCATAAAAATATATATGCTGAAATCATAACATGGCAAACTGCAGCCCAACAGGCAACAACAGCTGTCAGTGTGTCAGTGTGCTGACTTGACTATGACTTTCCCCAAAACTGCATGTGATTATCATAAAGTGGGCATGTCTGTAAAGGGGAGACTCGTGGGTACCCATAGAACCCATTCACATATTTCGAGGTCAGAGGTCAAGGTACTCCTTTGAAAATGGCCATGCCAGTTTTTCCTCACCAAAATTTAGTGCAAGTTTGGAGCATTATTTAACCTCCTTTTTGACAAGCTAGTATGACATGGTACCAATGGATTCCTTAGGTTTTGTAGTTTCACATAATACCAGTATCTCCACTCTAGCTTTAAAATAGCCCGCTACAACCTTCAGAAGATCGGTTGCGTAAATGCGGTTTGTGGAAATTTGTGGCCGGTGTTAAAACAAATTTGCTTTAAAACGTTATTATTGCATTAACCTCGACAGCCCTACTTTCAAGACAAGCTAACTAACGCAAAAGTCTTTATATCAAATTAACAATATCTCAGGAGTAAATGTAGCAGCATTTGAAAATGTCACAAGCCTCAGGAAATGATTAAACATAAAGTTAGCTGACTAATTCGCTCAATATCTGGCAATAACTGTTGCAATCTATGATTAATATGAGCCACTGCAGCTGCTGTTTTCTGTTACTTATTGACTTCTCTTTTTACCCCTGACTTATGTCCTGTTGCTGACATTACCTCCTCCCTGCCCTACAAGCAATTTCCTAATGTCGGTTCTACAAAAGAAACTTGAAACTGAGAAGGCTTCGAAATCATTAGAAATTATCATCTTTCTCTAACTAACAATGATCCTGCTGCACTCACAGTTTGAATAGTTGAAACAGCCAAAATTAGCAGCACTGAGAAGCATTCACGGCTGATAGTTTGCACTGAAAATAAGACGTGTGCATCGAGTTTACACATTTAAAAGATTGATCAATGACGATGCAATAATCAAGTAATGATTGAAAAAAAAAATCAGTTTTTGCTCTATTCTTATGTTACTTTTATTCATATTTTTGCATTCAGGTTGGTTCTTGTTGAGCTCATCACTGCACCAGAACCACAGCAGCGTAGCACAGGTGTTGTCAGAATGGATCCAACTGAGAGACACCACCTCCTGTCTCACCTTATGGTACCATATGGACAGCAGGTCAGCAAAAGAAAATGACAAACCACCAGCCTTTTCACACCATACAGTATGCAACAATGCGTAGGATGCACTGTATCCTGTTTAGTTTCCTCTTTGACTTCCTCATAAAGTGTGCACAAATGTCATTTAGACATGAATCACCTGCCTCCTCCACTTTGTGCAAGACTAAGAATACTCTGTGGCAGAGTTTACTCTTTACACAGATCTGTGTGTGAGTTGTCAACTCTTCAACAACCTGAAAATACGATCCATGTAGAATATATTAAGGCAAAGTAGCTCAAATGAAACAAGGAAAAGTTCAGTTTTTTCATTGGCATTGGCTCAATTCTTGAATGAGAATTATTCTTTTCAAAACAATAAGTTCAAATCTCTGAACAGTTAGTTTGTTGTTCACGACAGATTTCAATTATATTCAAAGAAATGTTGCGTTTTGGCACGTGTGCAAAAGAGTGAGTACAATTGTCCACATGAAGGCAATCCAGGCTCTCCAAAATATTAGAACAAGTAGCAACGAGGAAGGAAATATTAAAAAGCCTTTATTAGAGTGGATAAATCATTAAAAAAGCCAACAGGTTTCGACCACTGTAGGTCTTCGCAAGGGCATTTATTCTTGGAGAACTACAGTCGTAGAAACATGTTGGCTTGTTAATGATTTTGCCACTATGATAGAGGCTTTTTAATATTTCCTCCTCATTGCTACTTGTTTATACATATGGGGCGGCTGTGGCTGAGAGGTAAAGCGGGTCGTTCACCAAACGGAAGATTCACATGATGACAAAACATCTTTTCATTTTGGGGCCATTTACTGACACAATAACTAGATTTTGAAGCATGAATGAAGTGGTTTGGGTGAGTTACTACCTTTTGCAGACATGCAATAGAGATGTGATGTCCCATCAAACAGTTGTGACTATTGCATTTACAGTTAAGAGAATGTTAAGAGAAAAACTGTTATAAATTAGCGTCTATGTTTACAATAATTTCCAGGATTTCTCTTTTTTAGTACTGATAGAACTACAAAGTATTTTGCAAAGGCACTAAATAAACACCTTTTGGTTAAACTAAGTTGACTGAAGCTGTTCTCATATCACATAAAAACATGACATTTGTCTGTTGTTTCAGTGACTCTGGGACGTTGAAGGTCTTCATGCGTTCAGGGCTATCGGAGGAGGATCTGATGTTCAGCAGTAACAGCAGCAGACGCCGCTGGACCAGCTTCTCTCAGTCTGTAGAGACGAGCAAACCTTTCCAGGTAATCCAAAAGAGGCTCAGTGGTAGAAATAATAATAATAAGAGAAAGAATGGATGATATTCACTGATTCCCTCAACATGCTCAGCTGCTGATTGAAGCAGAGTCTAACAGCAGAGGATTTATTGCCATCGATGACATCAGTGTCACACCAGGCCATTGTCAAGGTACTGATATTGTTTTTTATTTTTATAGTTTATTTATTACTGAAATATGTTTGATGTAGGGCTGTCAATCGATTTAAGTATTTAAGCGTGATTAATCGCATGATTGTTCATAGTTAATTGTGATTGATCGCAAATTAATCACACATTTTTTATCTGTTCAAAATGTACCTTGAAGGGAGAGTTGTCATGTATTTGATACTCTTATCAACATGGTAGTGGGCAAATATGCTTCTTTATGCAAATGCATGTACATATTTAATACAAAATCAATTACCAACACAGAACAATGACAAATATTGTCCAGAAACCCTCACAGGTACTGCATTTAGCATAAAAAATATGCTCAAATCATATCATGGTAAACTGCAGCCCAACAGGCAACAACAGCTGTCAGTGTGTCAGTGTGCTGACTTGACTATGACTTGCCCCAAAGCTGCATGTGATTATCATAAAGTGGGCATGTCTGTAAAGGGGAGACTCGTGGGTACCCATAGAACCCATTTTCAATCACATATCTCGAGGTTAGAGGTCAAGGGACCCCTTTGAAAATGACCATGCCAGTTTTTCCTCGCAAAAATTTAGCGTAAGTTTGGAGCTTTATTTAACCTCCTTGTTGACAAGCGTATGACGTGGTTGGTACCAAAGGATTTCTTAGGTTTACTAGTGTCATATGGTGTCAGTATCTTCACTCTAGCTTTAAAACGTACCTAAAAGTTTCGTTAATGTGTTAAAGAAATGACTGCCGTTAAAACAAATTTGTGCTAACACGTTATTATTGTATTAACTTTGACAGCCCTAGTTTGATGCCAAATAAATGAAAACAATAAATGAAACTGTTTTCTTTTTTTTATAGTAAATGAAACAAGTTTGGAATTTGTGGGTTGCTCATTTGAAAATGGCACATGTGGCTGGGAGGACATCAGTGTTGGCCCATGTCAGTGGATGAGAGGAAGGAATGGTACTGGGAGCACTGGACCCTCTGTGGACAATACAGAGGGCACTGAACTGGGTAAGGCCACACACCCACTACACTAACCCCTCTTATACTGCCTTTAGGTTATCCGCATCTGGATCAAGTCTTGAGACCAGTAACGGCAATGAAAGGCAAAGAGGTTACCAAAATAATTGTTGATGCTCCACTGGAATCAAATCAATTCACAAGCAAACATAATCTGTGCACAAGTCTGGCCTTCCATTCATAGAATTATGAACCCTTACCCTTCATACCCTGTAGTTACAAACTCCAAAGACGGAAGCAGCAACATCTTTTAGCCGTTTTTGACCATACATTTTTGATCATAAAAAGATGTTCTGGGTATAATAGTTACAAGTTTGTTCCATGGGTAAAGGAAGCTGAATATATGCTGAATAAGCTGAATATGTTTCCCCTTTTTTCTATGTATGGTAGCAGTGTTGGTTGTAGTTTTAACCACAGTTTCTACATCCACATCCTTGTTTTGTTCAGGCTTGGATTCCTTGAACATGCAATCTATACTTTTGAGATTTATTACTGAAATGTGCTGTTTGGTCAACCTCTGAAACTGGTATCAAAAAGGGGAAATCAATGCCTCCCTGGCAAAAATACATAATCAGTCCCACAGAACAAGAAAAACAGCATCAAAAACATCTTGTCACTGCCTGCATTGCATACTAAGCACTGAAAATTAAGGAGGTTTATTACACGACTTTGTTGAATACCCGATTTGGCATTTTACGGTCTGTTATTTCTTCATAGCAGACCGTTGCTATGTATAACAGACCGTTGCTATGGATGCAGTACTGATTTCGGATTCTAGTGGACTGTTTTTGTGTCAAATTATTGATTTCTTAAGTAAGTAGCCGTGTAATAAGCGGGATAATGTACAGGGCGATGCAAGACCCCTCCGCTTTGCGTCAGGATGCCGCATCACCCTGTCAGGGTTTATTTCACAACAATGATCCCTTAGTTATTATGTTAAGCTGAAAAACTGTGAAAGACAATCCTCCAGTCACTCCCCAATTCTTACCTTGCACAGCAGCTGAATTTTCGTGATGTCACAAGATCAGAAAATCCATCTTGTCACGCTTCAAGTAATGAGTTTGTGTCCGGCAAGCCAGATCACGGACCAATCAGCGTCCTGTGAGGAGCTACTGGCAGCTAAGGGCGTGGCTTAGGTGTGTGTGTGAGACGCGGCAACACGGAGAGGCGACTTCTAAACAACAATGGCGGCACCTGGAGAGGTTAGCGTAGCTGCAGTAGCATCATTTATATCAGAACTGGAGAGTATTTTTTCATTAAAAGAAGAGCCAAGAACGGCACTGGAGGCTTTTCTCGATGGAAAAGATGTTTTCGCTCTTGTCCTGACTGGCTTCTGCAAGAGTTTGATTGACGGATGGTTCATCCAATCACCTGCCGAGTGTTTTTATCAAGTATAGCACCTTGCCTTTTTCAAAACAGTTTCCAAACGGCTTCTCAGATGGTTCTGTGTAACAAACCATCTGGCGGGTCACATAATCAATTCTCCACCATCGTACTACAACCTCCTGCCACCGCTTTTCCACTCTGTCAAATTGCTTCACTATTTCTACTGCCATAGCTTTACACTGCTGACTGTGTATAGACAGAATAAAGGGTAATGCTTTGGGTTCTTATCTGTTTATTCCAGGCTGGTACATGGCTGTGGAGCCTGACCGCGGAGATCAAATGAGCCCTGCTGCCGTGCAAAGTCCCATCATGAAACAAGCCAGCGCCACCTGCACACTACACTTCTACTACAACATGTATGGAGGGGGTAGGTTGTGCAAGTGTATGTGCGCCGACATTAAAATCACATGTTCTTGCTCTCTTCATATGTGAGTCTTCATGCAGTCTTTAACTCTGTACATTGTTACAGACGCAGAAGAGCTGAATGTGCTGCTAAAGGAGGACTCCAGGACCACCGCACTGTGGTGGCTCTCTGGTAACCATGACGATTTGTGGCATCACGGTGAGGTAACAGTTGGTCGAATCCCTCAGGACTTCACCATCCTGTTTGAAGCCTCTAGGACCTTCATGTGGCCTGGACACATCGCCATTGATGACATAGATTTCACCAACTGCACCCTTCCTGGTAGGCTACCTGCTCTACCTGAACACTCAATTAATTTCTGCTGGCCATCTTTTCATTCATCTTTTTTCAAGCTCATGAAACATTTTTGTTTTCTTCTCAGAGCCTCAACCCTCGTGTCCAGAGAATATGTTCATGTGCAACAACAGTGTGTGTGTGGAGCACAACCGAGTGTGTGACTTCAGCGATGACTGTGGGGACAGGTCCGATGAGAATAACTGTGGTGAGATATCACACATGTTGAAGGGATAAATATGTTCGAAATACTGAATGCACTGGTAAATTCATACACAAACAGTCATACAGGCACTCCCTGTGTACTTCCCATTGTCCTGAACATTCCATTAAAAGATTTAAAAGGTGAAGTACATTTTGATATTGAGTAAGATAAATTAATATTTAGACTAATAAGCATTAATACGACCATTGTAGGACAAAAAAAGGAGGGGAGGTCCTAATATTAGGAGAAAAAACTCGAAAATTTACGAGATTAAAGTTGCAAATTCTCTGAGATTAAGGTCATAAATTTATGAGAAAAACTTTTTTAATTTTTAGTATCATTTGTATGATTTCAGTCAGTAAAAATCGAATAGTATGTGATCTGAATTTATGTTGTGCAAGTTTGTGTGACTTTTTTGAAATGTATTACACATTCATAGAGCTGCAACAATTAGTCAATTAGTCGATGGACAGAAAATCAATTGGAAGCTTGGAAGTTTGTATAATCATTTTAGTAATTTGTCAAGCAAAAAATGACAAACATCTATTGGTTCCAGCTTCTCAAGTGTGATAATTAGCTGCTTTTACTTGTGTTACATTAGAGTAAATTGAACATCTTTAGGTTTTGGACTGTAGGTCGGACATAACAAGACAATTAAAGACGGTATCTTGGGCTCTGGGAAATTGCGATTGGCATTTTCCACTGTTTTCTGATGTTTTACAGAGCGACCAAGTAATCAATTAATCCATTACTTGCAGCCCTATACATTCACAGGTTGATGTTCTTGAGTAGCAATTTATAACTAGTCTACCTCTCGCTCCCTTTTTACCTGATGACAATAACAATGCAGAGCAACAAGGTGTTGTGGAGCGCTGCAGCTTTGAACAAGGCCTGTGTTTCTGGGCGGGAAGTGATGTGGACACAGCTGGAGCTGAGTGGACGCATCACAAAGGACAGGAAGTCTGGCCCAATCACGGGCCTCCCAGAGATCACACCCAGAACTCCGCTGCAGGTATTAGACTCCCTGAGCTGCTTGGCATTGAGATAATCCTCATGATTCTCTGAATAACTCGCTAGATGATTAATGTCCTTTAATTCAGTTTCCTCTGTAATCAGCTATACTTGAGCTTTTCATTGTATTGTTTAATTTCATTGTACAGGTCACTATGTCATCCCTGGCACTCACCTGGCTGAGAAGGGCCAGACGTCAGAGATTCTCTCCAAAACTTTACTACCCAGCTCCAACTGCATTGTGAGTATACACAGGTGCATGTAGCATATAACATTCAAGTCCTCTTACGAAAGAGATGACTGAATGTGGGTGACATCCTGACAGAATGACAAAAATGTATATAGATGTAGTAATAAACTTCATAGAAGCAATTTAGTAGCAAGTCTAACTAAGAATGCTAACATTTGCTAATTACCACTAAACCATATACTGTATAAGAAGTGGACGTAGTCACCGTGACGTCCCCCATTGGTTTGTGGACTGCCATTTTGAAGCCTCGAGTTTTGCATTTTAGCCGTCGCCATCTTGGTTTTTCGCAACCAGGAGTGATTCGAGAGGGTTGAGCTAAGTACAACCGAACGCTGAATAAGACATTTTTAAGTGACCGAAAAGGTTAGAATTAACTTTCATTAACTGAAAACACAATGTGAAAGGGTTAAAGTTGTAATATGAAAGCACGGACAACTCCCAGACCGGACAACGTTGTGGTAGCGACCTGTCAATCAAAAGGTAGCCACGCCCTAAAGCATCCCCTGCTTTATGGTCTATGGTCTCTAAATGGGACCATAATTTACTAAATGAACATCATGCTGTATTGAAGAAGACTTGAAACTAGCGATTGAGACCATAAACTCATGTTTACAATGTTTACTGAGGTAATAAATCAAGTGAGTAGTAGGCTCATTTTCTCATAGACTTCTATACAATCAGACTTCTTTTTGCAACCAGAGGAGTCGCCCCCTGCTGGCTATTAGAAAGAATGCAGGTTTAAGGCACTTCCGCATTTGCTTCACTTTTCAGGCCCAGAGATTACTCACTACACTAAACACAAAGTACAGCTGAGGCTGAGGGGATTGTCATAGGTTTTACAGGTTTTTGGTCATAAACCGAAGAATTGGATTTCAACTTTTAAGCCTGATAATGGTGCTAAATGAAAAGTTAAAGGATCACCAAAGTTATTAAAACAATGTCTCAATCTCTGTATTTTTTTTTTTTTTTTTCTTTACTTATCTGACACAGCACAAATAAAAACTTCTAAATGCTTCTGGGTAGATAACATTAGGACCTTGCTGTGTGTGTGTGTGTGTGTAGCTGCTTTTATTATCTATCTCTTGCTAATCTCTGATCTACAGTACATCATTAACCACCCGTGCAGGTTGATCACAGTTCATAAGACTGTTCAGCTTATAAAGATAAAAGCAATCAATTCATTCTTGTTTTTAAAGCACATCATGACCTTCTTTTCTGTACAACCCTTCACTGTGATGACTCTTATTGTATCCATGTAGGTGAGATTCTTCTACTTCAGCCTGGATGATGCTTCAGCCACACTGACGGCCCAGTCCAGGACGCTATGGTCTGGTAGTGACGACGGCGTGTTATGGGTCAGGGAAAACTCACAGAGCTACAGCTGGCAGAGAGCAGAGGTCACGTTCTCCTCCTCAGTCAATAGCAAGGTCAGTGAGGACACAGACAGTTCATTACATGACAGATGAGAGCTTCAGTTCTGTGTTTTGTGTTGTTAATTGATCTCCAATAATAAATATATACATGTATTTGCATAAAGCAGCATATTTGTCCACTCCCATGTTGGTAAGAGTATTAAATACTTGACAAATCTCCCTTTAAGGTACATTTTGAACTGATACAAAATGTGTAGTTAATTTGCGATGAACTGTGATTAATCATTGACAATCATCATCATCATCATTAATTGCGATAAAATATTTTAATCGATTGACAGCCCTAGTAAATAATCAACTGTTTGCTAACAAATGTCCCCAATTGGCCAAAATAAGCAATTAATGCATGTTTAAATACATCCATATGAGGGCTGCCCCGAAAAGTCGAATAATCTGTCGTTTTGGTCTTAGTCCACTAAGATTTCATTAGTCGATAAGTTATTTTTTATGCTTTTTTCATGCTGAATGACTTATTTCCAAGAAATGTCTGAGCACATCTCTGTTAAAGACAAGATTTAAAGTGGTGCTTTTGTGTGATTCTTTGTGGAGAAACTCAGTTTTACAGATCTGTGTTGATTAAATCAACTAATTATTACGATTTTGTCGACAAATGTATGAGTGTTAGTCGACTAAGAATTTCTTTGGTTGAGGAGATTCCTAATCATTATCAATGGCTTTGATAGT
This sequence comes from Sebastes umbrosus, assembly GCF_015220745.1. Lineage (NCBI taxonomy): Eukaryota > Metazoa > Chordata > Actinopteri > Perciformes > Sebastidae > Sebastes > Sebastes umbrosus. Next base: position 11,908,739 of record NC_051280.1, on the reverse strand, counting down.
TATACAAAACAGTTTTAGCTTTTGTATGAATGTATTTTTTTATGATTGTCTCCTTCTCAGTTTGTCTTCAGATATGAGCGAGGTGATGGTCGCAGAGGGCTGGTTGCTCTGGACGACATCTCTTTCTCAGGGGAGTGTCTATTTGACCCTGACAACAGCAAACTGCCTGATCCGACCTCTGCCCCACCCACATCCTCTAACACACCCACTTCTCCAGCCACACCCTCAGCCTCAACTGCACCAACCCTCCCCTGTCAGGTAAACTACTAGACATAATAAGCTCATGCCTGCCAAAATAAATTCTGTGAAACAATAAAGTAACCCATAAAACATGTGAAAATAATCCAGAGCTGCTGTTCTCTTTCTTTGGTGTTGCAGGATCACGAGTTTTTCTGTTGGCGGTCAGCTGGAGAAGTGTGTATTCTGGCAGCTTTACAGTGTGATTATCATCCGGACTGCCCCCAGGGGGAGGACGAAGATGGCTGCGGTGAGCTGCTTGTTGCATTGACTGAAAAATGCTTCTTCCATTTTGTCAGCAGCACACAATGACTTACAATAACAATTACATTTTTCCTCAGGTAGATTCATTAGCACCTGCACACTACTCCACGTTTTGATCCTGCTTGGATCTTCGTCAAGTCAAAATGTTTGAAAAAGTTGAAACCACACCCATATTTATACATAAAGCACACCAATAGGCAAACAAGGTCTTTGATGGCGTAGGTGTAGTTCATCCAAAACACCAGCTTGATAAAAACATCCACAAACAATTCATTCAATTTGATTAAGTACATAAAAACTATAATCGAAAACCAGACTTCTAATAACATGCTTCTAAATATCAAACATGTTATTTTTTGGCGAATTCATCATCTCATATATCAGTAAATCCATCACGATATATTATATTACACTGAGGTAAAGGAAAAAATAAATATTTAATACTTCTACAATAAATTATCTAAATGCCTAACCTTAACTATCTCGCAAGAGTTTCCCCCTATTTGCTGGTTCCCTTCTAGACACGACCCATTTAAAGAAAAATAATTGTCCTGGTTTACTCACAGTAAGGTCTACCTACTCTACCACAAGACCAATTTATTTAAATGTAATACTTACTTCATATTAGCAAAAGACTTTTCTTTTTCTCTGTTGCACAAAATGGCACAAAAAGTACATTTAAAAAAAAAAAAAAATTGTATAAACATGATTCATGAACTAATATTCACCTCCCTTTTTTCCAGCTGTATTACTCACGCATTGCCTTAAACTTTCAGGTCGGTGCACATTTGAGAGTGACCAGTGCCGATGGACTGACACCAGTGATGGACAGAGTCGGTGGCAGAGACAGAAAGCCAGTAACAACACCGAGCCGCCTATTGATCACACTACAGACACAGGTGATTTTAGTGGTTTACTGACTGATTGAATCGTTTATTTGTTTTAATGGACCCACTGGGCCAGAATACACGGGATAACATGTCAGATGACATGGCCTGGAAGTCATCATAACTAGAGTCAGCATGTTTAAGAGTCAACTCAGGATGTTTTCCCTCGTTCTCAGGCTACTACATGAGGGTGAATTTCAGTCAGGGGTCCACACAGAGTGAAGCCCGACTCCAGAGTCCCCCACTCGCCCCTTCATCCCTCTACTGCCAGATACTGTAAATGATAAACACAACATTAATCTCTCTCATTATCATCCCTAATGTCTGTTAAACATTTGTTTTGATACAGAGTTGAATATTTTAAAGTATGAATTGCTCAATACTCCAAACTGCCCGCGTCTTTCTACCACGCAACTCTCTTCCCAATCCAACACTCTCCCCTTCTTCCTTCCTTGTTTCCTAAACGCAGGTTTCACTTCCACATCAGTGCAGAGAGTGCTGGGTCACTCAGAGTGCTTATGCAGCAAGCTGAGGGGAGTGAAGCAATCCTGTGGTCACGCAGTCACAACACTGTCTCCCATTGGACGGCAGAGCATCTTCCTCTAGGCCTGCACCAGCAGCCGTATAAGGTACGTGCTTGTGTATCCACTGAACAGTTGAGCCGTTAAGTTTGAATCCTAATGACGAGTGAGATATTAAAGAAAAACTATTAAATGAATGAAGAGGCTTCCATACAGGGCATGAGGGGTCAATGCATGGTTTGATGACTACGAAAATGATGTGAATCATTTAATTAGGATATGACCTTCACTATCACCACATCTCAATCCAATTCAATAGTGAGGCAAAGGGTCCGGTGGCGGTGGACCCCATGGGACCTTATTTCGGAAAAAATATGTACGGAAGTCAACGACGAGAGACAAATATTTTTTTCATCCCGTTTGAATTGCACCTTGATTCACACATATAATGTTTGTCAATTTAAAACAGAATTTTGCAAGTCAAGAAAGTCGCAGAGTGTCGTAGTATCATTTAGTTTTGTATGAAACCGCTCAGTGAACAAATTATTTTTTCCAAAATAAGGTTTCACGGGGGTCCACCGGAAGGGGAGGGACCGTCACGTTAGAGAGGTGTTGATTCAGCTTTATGATCATTTTGGCCGCTACAGTGATAGTTCTGTTGAATTATACCGTGTCATACTGAGAAGTGTTCGTCTTATTTTGCCAACCTCATTTATATCAGTAAGGATAGACTGAATATTAGAAACACCACTCAGTGTAACGCAATGCAATTCAAGAGCAAACTGCAGCCTCCGCAGTGACCATAAAGTTGATCCAACACTTCTGTAAAAAAGTATTTATTGCAGGATTGTTATATTAGACAGCATTAGTTTTAGCTAGGTGTACCTAATAAACTTGCCATTGAATGTACATCCAAATGTACAGTATTTTTAATATATTACTGTCACAGCCTGGCTCATAAGGCCATGGTAATGAGCGAGATGCTTAATTTTCAAAGGTTAAACAAAGCATTTTATTAAGAAAAAATAGGTAAATAAAGTACATAACAAAACAGAAAAGGAGTATGGAATGTGAATATCAGTAGTGTCAATGGTTTAGGGTGTGCATGTGGGTGAGGATGGTGTGTAAATGTTGGAAACTGCGTTGCATTTTCTAAAATATGTCCATGTGCAGGGCGTTTGAAGTGCAATGCAATGTTTCCTTTGTCGTTGGGGAAACTAATTCATCAAAAGCATGAATGTAATCATTTCTATTCTCAGGTTTGGTTCAGCAGCATGAATAAAGTGACTCAGACGGACACTATTGCTGGAGATCACATTGTTGCTGTGGATGACATCTCTTTTATAAATTGTGAAAAGTCCTACAAACCACCAGGTGAATGCGGTTTCCATCAACATTACATGTGAATTTATTGGACATGAGGAGTAGTGGTGTGCTTCATAACTTTTTTAAAAGTCTACATGAGAGAGCATTGGGGAAGAAAGTTGGCTAATTTTTAAATGATGTTTCCCTCCTCAGCTCTGTCTGCCTGCGGCTGTTCGTTTGAATATGGTCTGTGTGTTTGGGTTCAGGGTGCTGAAGATGAGTTGGACTGGCTCAGCAGGTCTGGTCCCACTGAGACCCCCAACACCGGACCTGCAGGAGACCACACTACCGGCAAAGGTCACTTTTATTCCAGACCATCTTTAGACAAGCAGTTAACTAAATAGTGTTGTGCTCTTATGAATTACATTTAGCACAGAAAGCACATTATTGCCTGTGTTGAGAATTGTTTTTTTCTTTAAAGCAAACTTTTGTAACTTTCACTGTGGCCTCAAGCGACCATTACTGGAAAATGACACAAGAAGAGTGGAGTCAAAAAGGCAGAAAACTGACTCAATAACGTTAGTTACACAAACGTACTGGTCGTCGCAGACCAAGTAAGGAGTTGGCAGTAAAACCCCCTGAGCGTATTTAACAGTGGAACATTTTATTTCTTATTAAGGCTGTAAATCGATTACAATATTTAATCATGATTAATCGCAAATGAATCACACATTTTTTTATATGTTCAAAATGAACATTAAAGGAGATTTATCAAAATTTTAACACTCTTATCAACATGGGAGTGGGCAAATATGCTGCTTTTTGCAAATGTATGTATATATTTATTACTGGAAATCAATTAACAACACAAAACAATGACAAATATTGTCCAGAAACCCTCACAGGTACTGCATTTAGCATAAAAAATATGCTCAAATCATTACATGGCAAACTCAAGCCCAACAGGCAACAACAGCTGTCAGTGTGTCAGTGTGCTGACTTGACTGTGACTTTCCCCAAACTGCGTGTGATTATCATAAAGTGGGCATGTCTGTAAAGGGGAGACTCGTGGGTACCCATAGAACCCGTTTTCATTCAGATAGGCTATCTTGAGGTCAAGGGACCCCTTTGAATATGGCCATGCCAGTTTTTCCTCACCAAAATCGAGCGTAGGTTTGGAGCGTTATTTAACCTCCTTCGCAACAATCTAGTATGAAATGGTTGGTACGAATGTATCCCTTCGATTTTTTTAGTTTCATATGATGCCAGTATCTTCACTCTAACGATTTAAAACTGAGCCTGCCGTTTTCATTCACATATCTTGAGGTCAGAGGTCAAAGCACCCTTTTGAAAATGTCCATGACAGTTTTTCCTCGCCAAAATTTAGTGCAAGTTTGGAGCGTTATTTAGCCTCCTTTGCGACAAAGCTAGTATGCCATAGTTGGTACCAATGGATTTCTTTGGATTTCTAATTTCATATGATGCCAGTATCTTCACTAAAACTGAGCCCACTACAACCTAAAAACTGCAAGTTGCGTTAATGAAATTAGTGGTTAAAACGAATTTGCGTTAATGCGTTATTATCACATTAACTTTGACAGCCCTATTTCTTATGAATTCAACTTTTTATTTGTGAGTGGGAGTTAATTAAATGTCTCCCTTTAAATTATTAATGATAAGGTGGTTCCCAACCTGAGGGCAGGGGCTCCCCAAATGGTCACAAGATGAATCTAAGGGGTCATAAGATGATTACCAGGGTTAGAAACAGGAAAAAAATATAATTCTACCACCCAAATTCTACTTTTTTTAAGCCTTTTCTCTAATCTTTTCTTTTGTGTTCAAATGAAAATCATTCTTTGCAAGTATGCATTTCTTTGTGTTAAGTTGTCAAAAGCCAGAAAGGTTTAGAACTCCTGTTTATGTTGTTCCACAGGGAAATACCTTTACATCAAGAGTTCCAGACCAAGTGTGAAGGGAAATACGGCCCAACTGAAGTCTTTGTTGGTGCCGCCTGCTGGTGAAAAAGGATACTGTTTCACATTTTGGTACCACATGTTCGGAGCTACCGCTGGCTCCTTGAGGGTGCTTCTACAAACTGCAGGTCCCTTGAAGAAAACATTGGTAAAAACATGCATGAAATTAGTAGTTTTCTTGGTTTGCTGTATGTTTTAACGAGCATAGAGATAACAGAGGTCAGTGAAGGACACTTTTTTTTACTTCCCTTTACTACAATTTAAGAAAAACAGCTGTGTGGTTGATTGAGAAATATTTGTGATTGCTCCCACTGGGTATTCTCTCTGTTATTATACTTTTCACACAGTTGTGAAATGCTGATTGCACAATAACATTAATGCATTGTATATAGAGTGCAAGCTGCACAGTTTCAGTGCATACCACGGTGTTGCAAAAACCTCCTCACATCCTCATTGTGACGAGTGAATCAGCCTCCTGTCTTTCCTGTAGGTGTGGCAAAAATCAGGAAATCAAGGGGACGAGTGGCTGCTGGTGCAGAGCCATGTGACCTCGCAGAAAGTCCACCAAGTGATTCTGGAGGCTTCAGTGGGGGGAGAGGCCGGAGACATAGCCATCGATGACATCTCCCTCATCAGTGGACCATGTCCTGCCACTGGTAATAAGACTGAAGCTGAAGAAAATCACAGAAAAAAACATTTAAAGGAACAATGTGTAACATTTAGGGGGATCTATCATATTAATAATTATGTTTTCTTTAGTGTATTATCCCCTGAAAATAAGAATCATTGTGTTTTCGTTACCTTAGAATGAGCCGTTTATATCTACATACAGAGCGGGTCCTCTTCACAGAGCCGGCCGCCATGTTTCTACAGTAGCCCAGAATGGACAATCAAACCAAACACTCGCTCTAGATAGTGCCATTAGAATTTTCATGTTTTCGTGTCGGCCATCGTAGTTCTCCTACACCAGCCCGTTTGCATGAAAAGGCGTAGGAATGACACGCTAATGCGCAAGGCAATTTAGCGTGCAATAAGAACGCCTTTCTTGCGTTTGGCGTGTCATTTGTACGCCATGAAGTCTGTACTGACTGCGATGTAAATGCATCTGCGTGAATATGCATTGCTCAGAGCTAGTGACGTAGAATAAGAAGCGAGAAAGATCGCTAATGGCGAGCGAGTGGGGAGGTGGATGGATTCAACAAAACACAGGACTCTCAACCAGGACACCTGTGTTCGAGACTGGTGTTTTGTTTTGTAAGTTACATTAGTGACGTTTGTCACGTGATTTTTAGTGACGTTTGTGACGTGTTTTCGTACGTATTTTACTTAGCTTACATACTTATTTTAAACCCAACAATGACATTTTACCCAAACCTAACTAAGTGGTTTTGTTGCCTAAACCTAACTGCAGACGTTACCGTAGTTTTTGTTGCGTGGCATGCAAAAAGCTTAAAATGCGTCCTCAGGACTTGCGGAATGTCCTTGTAATGTCGCTCTATTTATACGCCTTCCCATGAGATTGGGTTGCCTACAAGCTTTGCACAGATCCTACACACTGCACCTTTAATATGTTAGTTCAGTTGACTAGGCTAATTTTCTACTGAGTTGTTTATTTTAAAGTGATTTAGTATGTAACCATTTTGCAAGTAAAAGACTGAGTAGAATAACTAGAAAAGAGGCAGTCAAGACACGTTGTAAAAAAACATTGTCTCTCCCCAGTGACTCACATTCACTCAACCATATCTTCCTCCTTTAGTTGCTTTAATAGGCTTCATAATGTGGGGAGAAATAGGTGTTAATAATGTTGCCCACTTTTCTTCCTTACCTCTCGTTCATTTTGTTTTTGTCGGCACATATATGTGATCTAATCTTGGGCGATAGGGATGTCTTGATACAGTTTGTCCTACATTTAACGGATAAGTCTGGATATATTCTAGATTCTTCCTTTTGTCAACAATCCCATAAAAAGTCCAAAACAAACAATTCATTGATCCTCTTAACAAGTATTGTCTGTGTATTGAAAACCTGATATGCTTTATTTCTCTGTGCCACTGAGCTCCATTGTTGTCCAAAAACTATTAAAGGTGCAGTGTGTAGGATCTGGCACCACCTAGTGGTGAGGTCGCAGAATGTATTCAACCGAATGACAACCCAAATATTAACATACAAAGTATACATCTAAACATGGATTAGGAATCATAAGTCAAAGACCTTTTAAATCACAAATATTTATGCATCGAGGGCTTTCAGGGTCCGCAAAGAAAACAGGAAAACAAAGTCACAAATGAAAGAGAGATTTTTTTAAGCACTGCCAGTAACCTCTTGTTTAGTCCTTGTTTAGCATCCCACTTAGACTGAGTCCCATACACAGTGTTTGAGCAATACTGAGTGCTAAACTTTGAGTTGCCGTTTTTATTCTTTGCACAATGTATGCATATAATGAATGACAATGATATGAATGATTTTATAATGCTTCCCAAACATTACCCTGTAGATGTGTGTGACTTCGAGGAGGGAAGCTGTAACTGGCAGCAGCAGACCACCGATGACTTTGACTGGGTCCGACAGTCGGGCTCCACCCACAACCCCAACACTGGGCCAGACAGCGACCACACCACCAACACACCCACAGGACATTACTATTACCTGCCCTCCTCTGCTGCCGACCGCGCCGACCAGAAGGCTAAAATGTCTTCACCACTGTACCCTGCAGGTGAGACAGTGACAAGACATACAAGCTAAAATCAACATTATGATTTGGTTCTTCTCTTGTTTTCCCACAAGATAGTACAATTAAATTGAGAATAAGCTCTCAGCGGCCACTTTTTTTGGGTATATCTGTTTAATCTACGCCTCTACATTCTGAGTCACATCGAGACAGGACCAAAACATTCAGTTGAATGTCTTCATAATGAAGACATCCGACATTTGAATGCGTTGTGATTGTAGGGTTGAACCCTAGGATGTATATGATCTCCTCTCACTGCCAACAACAAACTGACCTTTTGGTTTATTTCATTTACAGTGTATTCATTAATTTCATTAAAGTTTTTGCCGATGTTTTTCTTCAGTGGTCAGAGTTTGTGACCCGGCAGCCATGTTGAGATCAGTTGAGGAAATACCAAGCACCGCCCAGCAGCTGGAGCACAGCCAATAGGAACGCTCTCTCTCTGAATTGACCTGTGATTGGCCAAAGTCTCCCGTCATGGGATAGATTTTTTAAAGCCGGAAAACAGAGCCATGAGGAGGTGCAGAAGTCTAGTTTTCTCTCAGACCACTTTAATTACAATATGCTGAAAGGTTATTAAGAAGTTTTTGCCCAACGATGCCAAAACGTTCTGCCTACTGCAGGTTTAATCAACTAATCATTTCAGCTTCAATTGTATATACTGTTTGTTAAATCTTAAACAAAGCATCATGTTTAGAAGCTTTCATATGTTTTCTATGTAAAATTTGTAAAGTAACTCCATCTGTCCAATAAACACAGTGGAAAAAGTACAATATTCTGAGATGTAGTTGAGTAGAAGTATAAAGTAGCATAAAATGGAAATACTCAAGTAAAGTACAAGTACTTCAAATTTCTACTCGAGTAAATGTACTAAAGTTACATTCCACCACTGCTTTTCTCTACAATAAAACACAAATATGTGCACATCTAAGCTGTCAAACGTTTACAGGGGTAAAAGGTGTGTGTGTCATCTGATCTGGTTTTCCTTCCTCTGGCCCTTCAGGTAAAGGAGCTTGTGTGCAGCTGTGGTACCACATGTATGGCAAAGGAATGGGGACCCTGAACGTTTACCAGCAGAGTGAAGAAGGGGAGCAAGCTCTGGTTTTCTCTCAGACTGGAGACCAGGGCCGGCTGTGGAGGTTCGCTCAGGCGTCACTTCTGCCCCGGGTGCAGCCTTACAGGGTGAGTCACAAAGATCTGCCCACAACAGTCTGGTAATAATACAGTTAAGAGTCATTTTGGGGGCATTCACTCAATTTTGAGCCATGTGTACTTTACTTAAGTATATATATAGTATATATATATACTATATATATACTATATATATTACTTTTACTTGATACTTTTTCCTCATAATAATTAAAACTTTATCCGATAATAAAGTAATATTTTGAATACAGGACTTTTACTTGTAATGGAATATTTTCACACTATGGTATTTAAATTTTTGATGTGATCTGACCTCTACAATATTGATTTTAAACTATATATTGATATTTACGTGCAAAGGGAGACGTTGGGAGGGGGAAGGGAACTCATATTCTCCGTCAAGCCCTCATCAGGGAGCTGTTCCGGCGGGAAAACATCATTATCAGCGTAATGTGATTTGACGAGCGTCCTTTGTAACCCCGTACATGTCGAAGATAAGAGATGTTTAGGTTGAGAACTGTGGAAAGGTTTGTCCCTATACATTGGCACTCAGTTACCAACTGTAAAAAAGTTTTTTCTATGAATTTGCTTAGAGACATTTTTATTCAACTGTAAGTAGTATGTAGGCAGTTTTCATGGTTACACTCTATGTTTCAGATCATGGTGGAAGGTGTGAAGGCTGGCCCCAGCCAGGAGGGAGACATGGCCTTTGATGATGTACAGCTGACAGACGCTCAGTGTCCTCCTCCTGGACATTGTGACTTTGAGAGCAGCATATGTAGCTGGAGCAACCTGGGAGGAGGAGTCGACCAGGGGGACTGGCTCCGCGGCAGAGGAGCCTCCCCAAACCCCAACACCGGACCCAGTGTTGACCACACCACCAACTCCACACACGGTAAGGATACGTACATTTGAACAGGATGGATGTGAGTGTGATCAAATCCAATTCATGGAAACTTACAGAAACTTCATGCCACTGATTAAATTGTACATCATAAGTTTAGAGTGTTATTTTACCCCTTTCACAACAAGATAGTATGACATGGTTGGTACCAATGGATTCCCTAAATTTTCTAGTTTTATATACCAGTATCTTCACTGTAGCTTTTAAAGCTACTTTACAACCTAAAAATCGCAAGTTGTGTTATTGCGTTAAAGAAATTAGTGGCGTTGAAAGGAATTTGCTTTAACGTATAGCGTTTACTTTGACAGCCTTAATATAAATGTATGTGTATATAAATATTATATAAATATAAATATAAAGCACCAATGATCAACAATTAAATAAGAATTCAATAATAAAATAAAATGTCTATATACAAGTGAAGTGTTCTGGAAGTTGTAGACAATGCAAATGGAGCAAAGAAATAAACACTGAAGGGATATACATGGACTGGATGATTATGTACAGCATGTAGGTTTTATATTGACAGTGACAGATGATATGTGCATATTAAAAAAATGATGCATTAAAGATTGTATGATTATTGATAGTAGCAGCTTTAACCCCTCACTTCCTGTATGAGAAGGTATCTACAGAAAAGCAATTTGTTCATGTAGCACTTAAAATGCATGTACATACAGTAAAAAAAAAGCACACATGCAGACTACGGACACAGACCAGAGACACAGACATAACTAAAGTATATTATCACAAGCCTGCAGAAGTAGTTTTCAGTTTGCTTTTATAAGTGGACAACATTGTGACAGAGGTGTCAAAGCAACAAATAGCGCCCTCACCAGATCTGTGTCTTACTGTATGATAGGTACCATTTAAACCACCACCACCAAGTCTGACTGGATTTATAGTCAGTAAGAAAATCAGAAATGGACAAGACTGTAGCTTTAGTACAGTATAGCTGTACATATTTGTTTAGTTTGAAGTGATGTTGACTATATCATCTTATGTTTCCACCAGGTTACTATCTGTATGTGGACAGCTCAGTGGGCGAGTGGGGAGACATGTCCTTCCTGATCAGTGACGTGTTCCAGCCGTCCACTAGAGGTCACTGTCTGACATTCTGGTACCACATGTATGGCAACCACGTTGGGACTCTGAAAGTTTACATAAATGACAGGTAACTAGCCGTTAATGTCTGAAGAGTAGCAACATTAAGCATGAACTCTGATTGTAACAATTTAAACTTGTGCTGTCTCATAGAAAAATGCATACTGGTGGCACAGAAGAAGGGGCTCTGAAGTGGATTGAGACAGGAAACAAGGGAGACAAGTGGCAGGAAGCCAGTGTGTCTGTTAAACATCAAGAAGCATTCTGGGTAATAATGAGCTTCTGATTGTTTCATCAGAATGAATGCAGATGGTGTTAGGAGGAAAAACTCAGGGGTTTTGTTTTTTTAGTTTGACCTTGTGGTATTTGCCAGTGGTGGAAAGTAACTAATTACATTTACACAAGTACTGTACTGTAATTTTGCTATACTTTTATATTATAATACTCAGTATTTGCATTTTATGCTACATTATACTTCTACTCCACTACATTTCAGAGGGAAATATTGTACTTTTAACTCCACTGCACTTAGCTTTAGTTACTAGTTACTTTCCAGATAAAGATTTTACATAAAAAACACACATGTTTATAAAATACAACCCAGTATTAAAGATTGAATCAGCGGGCTTGTGGCCCTTTACAAATAATAATAGGGATTGGTCATGATTTAAAAAATGTTGAAATAGTTATTCAATTATAAATAAAATAATTTATGCAACTTTTGTCATGTCTTCAAAAATATATATTTCCCTTGTTTAACCGTTGCAGGCTCTGCCTGCTGGTAGCGTTAATACCAGTAAAACGTATGTGGCACATTCAGTTCGGCTCTTTTCCGTCGCCGTGCCCCTCGTAGTTTCAGCTGGTAGATCAGCTGTTCAAGCAGCGGAACATCAAAAAACAAACTTAATTCAAACTAGACAGAAACCGAAAAAAACTCACCAAAACCGTCTTGGCTAGTCTTTCCGACCCTACATACCGTTTTCCCCCACTGTGTCTCTCTTAACATGGAGCAGCTGCTGCGGAAAATGATCGACTAGTTCCCAATAATTATCAAATAGTAATTTTGCTTGAAATGCACATCCCTACAAAATAACAGTATCTAGTTGGGGCCTCTTGTCACATTTCAGATTTCTATGAGTTATTGACATTTTCTCTCTAATCCTCTCACATAGTTTTATTCAAAAAATGGTTCAAGGCTGAAAGAGGTCAAATTATTCAACATCTTATCTTGGGACCCTTTTGAGGGGCCCGAACCCTAGCTTGGGAACCACTGAACTGAACAAGCTAGCTACTACTGTTTACACATTGACACATCAGTATTAACAATCTAATTATGTCAGACAGAATCATGCATCAGTCACAGGGGCGAAACAAGGTCTTTTACTTTGATACTTTAAGCGCATTTTGCTGATAATACTTGTGTACTTTTACTTAAAGTGGAAGTGAATCAGTCAACCAAGCTAAGCTGGTTTACTAAATGGATTTCCACTCTAATGAACTACTATATAACAAACTTGACAAATGTCAGCATTTAAAAGAAAAAATAAGCTTTGTTTCCTCTTTCGGAGATCAATAACGTTACTGCAGCAGCGCTAGCTACGGTATGGTGACACTGAAAGAGCCCTCAGACAGGCACTGATTCCAGCTGCAGCTGACTATCTATCGGCCTAATGTTACCCGTGTTTAAATAGCGTGAAGGAGAATGAAACTTATTCAAAGAAAAATAAGCTTTAACATTCTGTACCTTACTGATAAAATACGACCGCTACATGTAGTCAATTTAGAGCAAGTGTCTGTCACTTTTATACATTAATAACTTGTATTAACACATTAACCAATATCAGCAGTGTTTACTCCTGTGTATTCTGAATTTTTCTGATGTGCTGAATTTGAACTCTTTTTTTTGTCTCAGTTTGTGTTTGAGTATCAGCGGGGGATGAATCCAGGTGGCGACGTTGCTCTGGATGATATCACCATCCTCCCTGGCAGCTGCTACTCAGAGCCTCCCATTGACCCTCTTGATGATAATAATGGTAACTTGAAACCCTCTTGAGCTACTTCAGCTGAGCAGACAAAAGAAAGAAAGAATCATGTTCTGCTGCATGTTTTACTTATGAACTGATTGACAATTTATCTGACAAAATACGAATTATAAAGAAATCATTAACCCCATCAAGATATTAGTTTTAACAACTAGTTGTAACAATTATTTGACACTGATGTGGGTTTAACTCCTCACTTTATCACTAAGTTTACCCATCCAGCAGCATTTTCTAGAAAGATTTTTGTCTGCATTATTGGATAAGCCTAGTGTTATTTAATTTTTTCTAACTGTCAACAAATCCCATGAAGAGGCCAAATCCAAAAATGTGTTTGTCCATCTTTCAGTGCTTTCAGACTTTCCCTCCCTGTCTCTGGCCATCAGCTCCACACCCATTCATTCCCACTGAAAACATTAAAGGCAGAATGAGTAGGATTTTCCTAAAAAGCAATGTATAGACTGATACAAAAATAATCCCTTTCAATCATCACTTATGACCCACTAGAAGTGTGTGGTGCTGTCTGTTTCTGCAGAGACGTTGCCCTCCGCCTATATTTTCTTATTAAAAAAAAAAGTAATCATGTATCTAAGAGGAAGCTACAAAAATGGTGGACACAGTGCCGAAAAAACGCAAATATAGCGAGGCGAAATGCAAAGCGTACAAAACTCTTTCCAAAACAAGAGTGAATCTGCGGTTGGCGAGCAACCTAAGCCTAAGACTGTATTCACGCAAGGTGTAGCGAAAACATAAGTCCTCCCATTCCTTTTGAATGAGGGTAGCGCGTTTGGTTTCGGCTGCCGCAGGGAGGGCCAAAGAAACACAGAGGCTTGTGGCAGAAAAGTAGAAAAACAGAATCAACTTTTGGAGAAACGCAACCCGACGTAAAGTAACGTGCGGTGGCTAATCACGTAACTGGAGATCCAGAGCTGTACATCCCAGCTATGAGAGAACGTAACTTGTGTTTTCGCCGCACTGATGGATCTGGTATGAATTGCGGTCAGTGGCCGTGTGCTTCTGGTGTTGTTGAGCCGGGGAGGATGGGCCAACTTTGAATATTGTGTTTACAAACCGCAACCGACAAATCCCACTCATTCTGCCTTTAGATCTGTAAAATTAGTCACAAATGAACAGTCGTATGTTATAAAAAAAATGCTCAGTAATTTCCTGATTAGGCAAAGAGGAGTAAATAGTGCATATATAACAATACCAATATGACTATTTTGAGCTGCGGATTAATACGCGCACTAATTATTTACAGCAGCAGGACGGTGTATGTCGGATCGACACACCAAGTGCAACAATGCAGCAGCTCATTTATATGTTTTTAATCGTTTTTGGACAACAATGGAGCTCTATTGCACATTAGAATAAGCTGTATTGGGCTTTGACTACACAGACAACACTTGATAGTGGGATATATTCATTGTTCGTTTTGGTCTTCTCATGTAGACAATAAGAAAATTATAGAATATCACTAGCCTTATTCAAGAAACATTAATATTGGCACAACCTCATCAGTTGATTTCTCATGCAAAGGCTCAACATTAAGGGCTTTTTAAGCCTCAGTGCCAGTGGGAAGTGTATAGTGTACAAAGTGTCAGACAGGAGTTGAGTTCTCATCATGTTTCTCTGTGTCTGCAGACATGTTGTCCGCAGGTCTAGCTGTTGGTCTGACTCTGCTGGCTGGAGTCATCATCTCCATCTTCCTCTTTATGCTGAACAGGAAGTGTAGTACAATGTACACAGCTGTTTATAAACACATCAATAATTTACATAATGTTTATAAGAACACTGAAGAATGCTGATTTCTGTTGTCGGCTGACATTTCTGCTTGTGTGTCTCAGGAATCACTCGGTGCTTGTGAATAACGACGCAGTTAGCCAGAATGCTACGTTTGACCTCTTTGACTGCAAAATAGATGTAAGTAAGCAGGATTTATTAACAAAACATCTTGTCCAGCCTTCACAGAGCAAAGATAATAACAAATATATATAATTGTTTCCTCCCAGGGCACACAACATGGAACTGAATCTGACTTTTCCTTCTTCAACAATCTGTATAATCCGTCGCCACATGTAACTGAAGCTACAGTGGCTTCATCTGATGCTTAGTCCAGATTAATAATTAATTAATAGCTCTTCTGCCTGTGTCTTTGGAGATATTTGATCTCTATTAAAACTGTTATTTAGAAGATGAAATATTGATGTTAGTGTGGCATTTTGCTGAGAAAAATGTATCAAAGGATATAACAGCAGTTAAATGAGAAAGTATCAGTGACCCTTTAGTTATAATAATAACAACTGGATTATTAATTACATGAACATACTTATTGCTTATACCTACAAACCTCTTTACTGAGGATTAGTGGACATTGAAAATGTAAAGTCATTTTTATAAAATTAAATTAAATTGAGACCATGTAGTAACTTGTGTTATTACACTGCTTTGTTGAATACTCTGAATAGTTCTGATTGGTCAATCCCGGCGTTCTACGGTCTGTTATTTCTTTATAGCAGACTGTTGCTATGTATAACAGACCGTTCTGATGTCGGACTCTGGAGGACCATTTTTGTGTCAAATTATTGATTTCTTAACTAAGTAGCTGTGTAACAAGCGGGATAATGTACAGCTAGTGGGTCACTGTTGTGAAATAAACCCCTTCAGGGCGATGAGAGACCCTGTCTGGGGTTTATTTCACAACAATGACTGGCTCGCTGTACATTATCCATTACGTGTTTAATGAACAGTTGACAAATTTTGAGTAAACTATTTTGCTTTTAGTGTTGTTGTTTTAAGAAACTGTACATTGTAAAGTTGTTCTTTTCTGCTGAAACTAGTTACACATCTTCGTTTTGTAACAGTTTATTGATACATGTTTGTTCGTGAGTTGCATATTTACAGCTTTATCTAAATTGCAACAATCAAAATGTACAGTACTTGTTCACAGTAAATGACCAATGGTGACTCTGCACAACGGGTTATCACAGAAATACAAATATGTAAAGATGTGCAGATGTAATGGGGCTCTTTCTCTTCTCTTTACTATACGTACACAGTTACGGTCAAGTTAAAACTCTTTTATGCGCTGATAGTGGTGAAGATTTTCTGCTTAGTTACAGACGTCTCTTTCCCAATGTAATGGGAAAAAGTATTTTTTCAATAGACTTTATTTTAAATAATATACGACGGTACGACGGAGTATTAGGGCCACATTGAGGAAAAAAAATTAATCTGAGATTTCGAGAATAAAGTCAAATTACGAGAATTAAGTCCTATTATTATAAAGTAGTAATTTTACGTGTTATTTTCTTTTCTTCTCATAAAGTTATGACTTTATTCTCATATTACGACTTTTTTTCTAGTAGTTGTGACTTTATTCTTGTTATATTACGATATTTTCTTGTAATATTATTACTTTATTTTCGTAATATTACGACTTTTTTTCTCGAAAAGTTATGACTTTATTCTCGTAATATTACGAAGTTTTTTCTCGTAGTATTATTACTTTATTTTCGTAATATTACGACTTTTTTCTTGTAAAGTTATGACTTTATTCTCGTAATATTACGACTTTTTTTCTCGTAAATTTAAGCTAGCCAGTTTCCCCTTATTCCTAGTCTTTTGCTATGCTAAGTTAAGATAACTGTGTTCTGTGTGTAGCTTTATTAATATCCTGCCTCACTGTGTACACTGTGTTTAATACTCAATCACACTGTATTCAATTCAATTCAATTCAATTTGCTTTATTGGCCTGACTGTGAGGTGAACAATATTGCCAAAGCGTCAATTCAATAATAAATAAAAATAAAAAAGAACAAAATAAAAAACAAAAACATATATATACATATATACAATTCATTAAGCAAATTACAATATATAGATATTTAAAAAGAACATGCATGGAAATAGAATAAAACAGTAAAGAAGTGATTAATGTTTGTTGTGTCAATGAAACAAACAAACAAATAAAAAACAATTAAAACTGTGTTACCTTCATCATAATGCTCAAATGTTTTGCGGCTCCAGACAGATTTTATTTATCTATTTTTTTTGCCTAAAATGATAGTAAAGGTTGCTGACCCCTGAGGTAGAATGCAGATATATTGGCCAAACAATCATTAAAACGACACTTAATTGACATACAAATACCGTTAAGTAAAGCAGAGGTTAAAACCATCATTAAGGACTACATGCACAAAACCTGCCAAGAATACTGGGACTTAAGTGACACAGGGAGACATCTGTACAGTATTCAGACACATGTAGGAGCTGGTGGAATACGGAGCGGGAGCCCAAGGGAAAAGATAGTCATTACCCGTCTGAGAATAGGACATACAGGATTAAACCAAACACTCCATAGAATAGGCAAGCACCCAACTGGACTATGCACGCACTGTAATAAACCAGAAACTGTCAAACATGTTCTTATAGAGCAACAAATGTGACGAAGAAAGAAGGGAATTGATATCAGGAGTAAATTATGGAAATATTACGATGGGGAATCTGCTAAGAAAGACATCTAAGAAAGTACACAATCTTCTAATTAATTACTTAACCCTCCTGTTACCTTCAAATTTACTAACATCTTTTATCCTTGGGGTCAATTTAACCCCAGCAATTTAAACCTCCAGAAAATGATTATAATTAAAATTGTTACCCAAGTTTATGTGTCAGGTACTTTATGTTTGTTTGTTGACTACCTAAATAGCCCTTTAAATAAAATCAATATCTTCACGGGAACCATATTTTGCCGCCCCCAAAGCGTGGGGAAATATCAAAGTTCTCGCGAGAATGATGTTTCCCCTCCCCCATGTCCTGTGAACTATCAGTGGTTCTCGCACTACTACAGTTATGGTTATGTTAGGTTAGTGCCCTAAAGCTTTTTGAAGATTGTAAAGTTGCATGTTATAGTGACCTCAATATCATCCAAAACAAATGTGTGTAAAATGTTGATATTTCTTATATGTTTTATACAGCTAAAACAGCCTGGGGTCAAATTGACCCCAAAGAACACCGATGCGAACAGCATGTGTACAGGACATTGAAAACATATCATCATTTTAATTTTATGTTTACCCAGTTGTCCCCATTAAATTAGGAAAAGTCATTAAATATGAAGCAAAAAAAATGATGTCAATCATTTATTTAGAGACGTTAAACATTGAATGGGGTCAAATTGACCCCAAAGATAAGTTTTTATACAGTCAAATTACCAGATGCAGGGACGTTCACAGTCATTTCACTAGAACAGCAGGTGATGGCCAAATCATGTTACCTCACCCAAAATCTAGTGCCTTAAAAAAGACGGTCATTTACCGCGCCATCACTCACTGGAATAGCTGCCCTCTTCACATCCGTCAATCCTCTAACAAATCCACATTCAAATACCATCTACGAATACATTACTTAAACAGCTGATCGATAGTCCAGTGTTGGTCATGTATGGTTTTCTTTGTTTTCTTTGTTCCTTTTTCCCTGATGATGGGCCTTGAGGCTAAAAAAAAAAAAAAAAATTGTGGAAGATTTGTGTATGAATTTGAAATTTGAAATTTATATATGTTTGAAAATTTGAGTGTTATTAGTGTAACACAAATGTGATGTTGTATATAGTATGTATGTGATAAATTAATGTACATGATTTCGGACCCCAGGAAGACTAGCTGGTGCCATTGGTATCAGCTAATGGGGATCCTTTTTAAATAAATAAATAATAGGAGGGTAAGGGCAATAGGAATAATGGAGAGAATTTAATTAATATTATTATTATTGTTATTATTATTAATAATTATTAATTTTTATTTTATTTTGTTTTGTTTTGTTTTTTGTTTTTTGTTTTTTTTCCTGCCAACCTACTGCTCCACACTCCAGTACAGCAGGTGGCGCAATGCACCTTCAAGCTGTTTGTGATCCGCCGTGTCGAAACCCAGAGAAGAAGAGGAGCAGAAGAGGAAGCGCGCTGTGGTGCGGTCGTGCAGCAGGAAGTGAAGAGAGAGGGAAGAAGACTAGTCTGAGAGAAGAACAAGAACAATGGGAGTAGACGTCGAGATCATTAACCCAGGAGACGGTAAATACTGTTCTAATCCCGGCACTCGAGGCGTTTTAATACAGATAGCCGTGTTAACCTGCTGTTTGTTCACCTTTCAGGGACGACTTACCCGAAGAAGGGCCAGTACGTTAACGTCCACTACGTCGGTAAGATGGCATTATACTATGTTAGCTTAGCATGTTAGCATCAGGGCTGGGAACAGGGGCCAACATGTCTAGTCTAGTTAGCCTAATTAGTCTAGTTAGTCTAGTTCAGGGCGGGCCAAAGTGTGGCGCGCGGGCCAAAATTGGCCCGCCAGATGTTAGCGAATTCTTTTTTTTTATTAAAAGACCCAATCGACTGTTCTGTCTTTTGAAGGCCGTACCAGGCTCGGCTTTATGGTTAGATAGTGGCATCATATGAAACTAGAAAACCTCAGGACTCCATTATACCAATCATGTCATTTTGGCGAGGAAAAACTGGCATGGCCATTTGTCAAGGTGTCCCTTGACCTCTGACCTCAAGATATGTGAATGTAAATGGGTATTCTATGGGTACCCACGAGTCTCCCCTTTACACACATGCACACTTTATGATAATCACATGCAGTTCTTTGAATGGGCGGGTGCAAGCGGCCGAAATGGGTTTCCTCAGGAGGGTGGCTGGCGTCTCCCTCAGAGATAGGGTAAGAAGCTCAGTCATCCGTGAGGGACTCGGAGTAGAGTCCTGGCTCCTTTGCGTCGAAAGGAGCCAGTTGAGGTGGTTCGGGCATCTAGCACGGATGCCTCCTGGGCGCCTCCCTTGGGAGGTGTTCCAGGCACGACCAGCTGGGAGGAGACCACGGGGAAGACCCAGGACTAGGTGGAGAGATTATATCTCTACTCTGGCCTGGGAACGCCTCGGGATCCCCCAGTCAGAGCTGGTTAATGTGGCCCGGGAAAGGAAAGTTTGGGGTCCCCTGCTGGAGCTGTTGCCCCCGCGACCCGATCCCGGATAAGCGGTTGAAGATGGATGGATGGATGGAGTGTATTTTAATATTTCTATATACTGGGGTCCCTAAACTGTCTTGGAAATGCATAAATGAGCCAAATTGTATTCAGCAGGCGGGTTTTAACCCTCCTGTTGTCTTCGGGTCAACCCGTTTTCAAACTTCATTATATCATAAATATGGATTTCTTTTACCTAATTGCCCCGAAATTACATGGATGGTTCCCTTATATGGTCTTTGCGAAAAAATAATAATAATAATAACCACTACTTTTGTTGCAGTATGGGTACTTTATCCAAAATTATAGCCCCTGTGGTGTTCATGTGCAATGTGTCACACTGTCATTAAACATTTTTTGTAATATTCTGACTAAACTTTGACATATACCGGTCTGTGATAATCCATCAACATTATTCCTCCAATTTTGAGTCTAGTCCAAATAATTCATAATTTCTGCATTTTTTCCAAAAAAAATGAGGTTTAATTTCATATAAATTAGGTTTATTGACCATGAATTCTCAAAAAAGTGTAAAACTTGTGGTAATGAGTTGGAATGAAGTTGGCCAAAAAGGTGTAATACAGAATTGGGTGATAATTTATAATGTATGCTTTAAAAACAGTCAAACCAGACAAAAGACAAAAGTTGCATGGTCGACGGGAAGACAACAGGAGGGTTAAGGGGCTAACTATGTAAAACATATTCAGTTAAGGGAACTTGGGATCCTTGTACCATTTTGCATCTTAATAATACAATACAATAGGTGTTTAATTTTGGCCCGTGGTCCACTATTGAGTTCCAGTTTTGGCCCTCCAAGGGAAAAGTTAAGACAAGATATCTGGTTTAGTTCAATCCATACAGAAACAGAAGAGTATGTCGCCTGGCTAGTCTGTCTCCCCTTATTCCTAGTCTTATTGCTATGCTATGTTAAGATAGCCAGTTTCTTGTAGCTGGTAAATTGGAGCTAATTTGAAGTACTTTATATACTGCTATGACATCATAATGTATTAGTGATTTATTTTTTTTTGGTTTTCTATTAATAATCTGAATATGCAAAGTAACTAGTAACTAAAGCTGTCAAATAAAGGTAGTGCAATAAAAAGTACAATATTTGTTTTCAAAATGGAGTAGAGTAAAAGTATAAAGTAACATGAAATGTAAAGAAGTACCTCATAATTGTACTTAAGTACAGTACTTGAGTAAATGTACTTAGTTACATTCCAGTGCTGTTAAAGTATTCAATTTTACAATCTTTTTTAATACATTATCAATCATTGTGTGCACTGGCTGATGTGTTTAATACTCAATCACACTGTCTTTAAAGTCCTACAAAAACACCTTAGACAAGTCTTAACATCTCTGGAGAAATTATGTAACCTTAGTGTGAGTGCCAACAAGTTTTTTTCATTGTTGTTGAACAGGCACGCTGACAAATGGAAAACAGTTTGACTCCTCCAGGGACCGAGGAGATCCCTTTAAGTTCTGTCTTGGTAAAGGTGAAGTCATCAAAGCGTGGGATGAGGGTGTAGCCAAGGTAAGGAGAGGAGTTTCAACAAGGGGCTCTGTACCGGTTTTACACATCAAGATGACTAATCTTGGGGGTTACGATTGGACCTGTGAAATAGGGCTGGGCAGTATCATGAAAAATTCAAATCTTTTTTTCACAAGCTGGGACAAATCAGGGCTTTTAATAATTCCCCCCTTTCTGCTCCTACTGTTTGTGCTTTCTTGACATCAGCCTGATATCTGCAGACAGCTGACTAGCTTCACCTCTAGTAACCAGATATAATACGTCATTCACAAACACATTCAGAGCACGCAGATCAGTGTGCAGAGTCTTCTTTGGGACCGTTCGCCAAGAGAAAGAGTTAGACAAACATGGAGTCAAGACAGTCATGTAAACTGTAGGATCCTGTGTTTTTGGGGCTTGACCCATACTAGGGATTAAAAGTTAGGATATCTCAGACTCCAACATATTGATATTAGCAGTTATTGTTTGATACAACCCTTGTGAGTCCCCCAACTTTATGGAAGTGCATTACTAAATCACTGGAGTAGCTCTTTAACAGAGATGCTAAAAAAAAGCCTCAGCAATTCAATATCAAACCATATTATTACATGTTGTATGTAACTTGCTCTTCACATCCTCCACAGATGAGTCTTGGCGAGAAGTCTAGGTTGACCTGTTCGCCAGACTACGCGTACGGCTCTAGAGGATTCCCACCTGTCATCCCAGGAGATTCCACTCTCATCTTCGAAGTGGAGCTGCTGAAAATTTGTACATGAAAGTTGCTCCTCATTCCACCAACATTTGACACAAATAACTTTTAATTAAAGGTGCTGTCATTAGCATTTATAAACATGAATAAATCATTGTAGAAAGAATTCTGGTATCTTGGTATGATTGAGACAAATTAGACTAATGCCAGCGGTAGTTGTTGGTGCTAAGATCAGATAAAGAAAACAAAGAAATAGTACAACATTTTGGGAAATATTCTTATTTCTTCCAGAATTCATGTGGCCTTCATTATTACATTTGTCTGATAAATCTTTGAATTGGCACATTAGATACATAATGAAGTAATTGGACAGACTAGTGTGCTGTTCTTCCTTTATTTTTTGTGTGCCTAATCTGAACCAGTGGCACTAAATCTGCACAAAAACATCTTATTTGTTCATACCTGGTTATTCAAGTGTCTCAAAAGTAGTGCAGATATTATTATTAATGTCACAAAATGCACATGAAACACCTTTTAATGAAGAGCTTATTTGTTTTTTTCTTGCATTAATGTATCTCTTCATTCGATGCATTGAGTTGACAGCTTAAAACTTTTAACGCAATGTAAAGAAACGCTTACAAACAATAACGCTGTATGATTTAATTTCCATCCCTACTTGTGTTGCCCTTTATCCTATTAGATTTTGAATCCTGACCCTTATACTATACTCTTGGGTCTTTTTATCATAACAACTTAAAGGCCTCAAGAGTCTTTGTGTTATGTCATCATGCTTAACATGTTTTCTCTACAATGCTTTACTTCTTGATTGTGTCATCCATTAGAAATGGTCTTTCCCGTATTGCATTCTTGCATTAAAAACAAATTACACAATATTAATGTGTCATTCATTGTCATTGATGTGATTTAGACTTTGAACAAATAATTGTGATAAACAGCTACTTGCATATTTTTAACTTGTGAACAATTCTCTCCAGACACAAATCCTGTTCGATTTGAAGTTTAGTTATCTTTAGAATACCCAAATCTTTCTTTCCAGGCAGTGCTACAGATTAGTAAGCCATTGAGTTTCAAGTTGAGATGAAATGAAAAATGCCTTTTTAACCCTTTTTAATCACCTGGTCATATTGTCCACCTACTTAATATATGAAACCAAAAAAAAAACATCTTTATATTTTTTATATTAAAATCCAATCATCTTTTCTTCCTGTACAACAAAATGTGTGCTTATGTCCTCAATCAGTCTGCAACTTTTAGCGACAAGGATGGACGCTCCGTATTGCGCAACATTTTAAGCCTGCACGCTTTTTAGCGGTCCAATCAAATGCAAAGGATATGATTTAAATCCCTCTTGTAACTGTACACTGCTCAATTATTCCGTTTCAGTGGGGAATATGACACCGTACAGACGCTAAAGACGCTCTGAATTTCTGTTTCACTGGGAAGTTCAGATGTATCAAACTGCATTCCAATACCCATACTACCAAACCATTTAGTCATGTTCCAATATGTCAAATGCCGTATGCCAAAAATACCAGGATGTCCTACATCTGCCAGCATGCTTTTCTGGCTATTCTGAGCCTCAATCCTCTGTGCAGCAGATTTGAGCAAGAGGGTCAAAGTTCCAGGCATAATGTTATGACGGTGTAGTATGTCCCAACTGTACAGCAGTATGTTCTTTGTAAGGGCAGCTGCAGTATTTACTAAAAGAAAAAGTATGCAATTTGAAATGTAGCCAAGTGTCCCATGATCAGCAGACACCTTTCAATATTTGCCTTGGAGGGATTGCCATGTCAGGCTTTAGTAATGTGTTCATGTAAACAATATTGTTGGCAAATTGGATTCTGCTCTGGGTTTAGGTGGATTTTATTAAATACACCGCAGCCGTCTGCACCAATTTAATAATAAAACATGATAACTGGCGGGTACAATACCGTCTTTATCACTGCTTCTCTTGAGATTGAAACCAAACAGTGCTCTTACTTGAATATTACAGAAGTAGAAGTACTGTACAATACTGGTGTTGACTAGCAGTGGTGGAAGAAGTATTAAGACTTTTTACTTCAGTAGCAAAACTAAAGTGCAAATATACTTTGTTACAAGTAAAAGTCCTGCGTTCAAAGTCTGACTTAAGTAAAAGTTCAAAAGTATTAGCATTAAAATATACTTAAAGTACCAACAGTAAAAGTACTCATGCAGAATGGCCCATTTCAGAATAATATAGATTATTGAATTATAATTAGCATGTGTACATCACCTTAATGTTGTAGCTGGTAAAATGGAGCTAATTTTAAATACTTTATATACTGTATACTTATATACTATATAAATATCCATAAATTATAATCATAGATAAACAGATATTTGAATGACTGTTGTCATAGTAGTTGTCAATTAAGTGGAGGGTTTATATATCTAAATATTAACTGAGCAGAGTTAACATTTACAGGGTTTTTCTTCCTGATTACTAAATATTTTATCATGTTTAAGTTTTTATGATGTTTTTTATTATGTATTAAGTTTGTTTGTCTGTACTGACACTGTACTTATTTGCCACAATATACTCAAATCATCATATTTAATATTCGGTTTTTATAGGTGTGTTGTGATTTGTGGCCACCTAGTGGGGAAATGCTAGAATTACATGAGGGACATAACCTGTGCTGCCTTCACTTGCCCCTTGTAATCTTCACAATCTTTCGATTAATTGAGAAAACATTCATCAGATTAATCCATGAGTGGAGTTGCAGTCCTATGCAAAATAGTTTTAAAAAATGGCTCAACATCAACCAATTACACCAGTAAAATCCTGCTTTTATATTAATGCATTAGTAATAATTATCTAATGAAAATATAATAATCACAGAAGCCATTTTTCTGCATAATGGATACTTCAAGTAAATTTTCCTCTTCATAGTTACATACGTTTACTTAAGTGGCAATTTCAATGCAGCACATTTACTTGTAATATAGTGTGTTATTAGCAGCGGCGGCTGGTGGAAATGTTTCTAGGTAGGGCTGTGCCACATCCAATCAATTTCAGCAAACATCCCGGTATGATTTAATGCAAAAAAAGTGAAGGTATCAAAAACACATTACTACTTTGCAGTTAAATAATTAATTATTTTATTCCAACAGGAAGAGTTAATAATGCTTTTAAAAAAAGACAACAGTATAAAATGTACTCAGTGGTGAAATGTAACTAAGTACTTAAATACAATGTTGAGGTACTTCTACTTTACTTGAGTATTTCCATGTTCTGCTACTTTCTACTTTTACTCAACTACATCTCAGAGGGAAATATTAGACTTTTTACTCCACAACATTTATCTGACAACTTTAGTTACTTTACAGATTCAGATTATTAATACAAAATATAATCACATTACAATCAAATTACACATTATAATCAAAGTACACACATTACTGGGTGCATTCCATATTTAAAACACAAATATTGACAATTTATATAATTGTTATTAGTAGTAGTAGTAGTAGTAGTAGTAATGTTTTTTTTTGTGTGTGACTCAGGGAGAGCGGCGCCCTAGCGCCCTCTATTGGCCCGCCGCCACTGGTTATTAGTACTACAAATAGTTCCTTGGTCTCTTAATTGTGACAATTACGACAGCACTTGAAGGCACCGTTTTGGTCCAGGCGCTCATCACGGAGCTGCGTCTCATTCCTGAGAGAAGTGACGCACAAGATGGTCTGCGGACAACCTGAGAGTTTAACATGGACATCAACGTGACCACAAACTTCACGTCAGGCGACATTAATAGTAAAACTTGCGTCGTCTCCTTTTCTTTGTCTTTTTAATTAGACGAGTGCGTTACTTTTTTAACTTCACCAGTAACTTACACATCCTTGTCACAGGCGCAAACTCATATTGCGCCAAATCATCCTTCTTTGCGCTTCTACAATGCGCGTTACGCACTGAGAGGAAGGATGGCGACGACACTGACCAAGACAGTTAATCTCATTACAGGACTGGTTATTGTTTTCCAGTTACAGATCAGCTTCATGAAGCTCAAATCTGCTTATGGTAAGTTATAAAATGTGTCTATTGTTGAACCTGCTAATACAACAAATAATAGTAAAAGCTAATCACTTCAGGTTGGGTAATATTTCTGTATTTTTTATATAAGTTACTTCCTCTGATTTTGGTACTGCACCATTCTATGTTATTGATTTTTTTTAAATATATATATATATATTTAGATATATATGTATTTATAATTATATATATATATATATATATAATTATATATTTATATATAATTATATATATATTTATAATTTTATATATATAATTATCACATTTTATGCATAGGTCTAATGTATTATTGGTTTGAAACATATGATTTGTTCTATTTCAATACCAATATATCTTCGGATTGAATATGCAAATCAATTACAGAAATGTGTGCAGATATTTTGATCTGCAGAATGGCCCATTTCAGAATAATACACATTATATTATTGAATTATAATTAGCATGTATACATCACTTTAATGTTGTAGCTGGTAAAAGTAGAGCTAATTTGAAGTACTTTATGTACTGCTAATTCATCATAATGTATTGATTTTTTGGGGTTTTCTATTAATAATCTGAATATGCAAGGTAACTAAAGCTGTCAAATAAAAGTAGGACAGTAAAAAGTGCAATATTTACTTTTAAAATGGAGTATAGAGTAAAAGTATAAGATTTAAGTAAATATACTTAGTTACATTCCACTGCTGTTGAAAAGTATTACATTTTACAAGCGTTTTAATATATTATCAATCAATAAATCAATGGTGGAGGAAGTATTCAGATCCTTAAAAAAAAGTAAAAGCTACAGGGGAAAGTCTGAAAGTATGATTGAACTCCAAGCTCTCAAAATGTTTTTTTTTTTCCCCTTTAATAATAAATCACTTAAAATAAAAAAAATAATAGTAGGCTTATTCAGAGTCTCCCCTTGTGTTTTGTGCTTGGCTGAATGACAAATCTTGGACACATTTAGACCACATTGGGATGCTAAGTGGTATCATTTAAATGACTCATAATACTCTCTTTAACCTCAAATACCAGGGGAAATAAATCATTCATTTTAAAGTCCTGTAATTGTAGGAGCCTTTTTCAGTTTTATGTAACGTTACAGTGTTATTTACCTGTGTAAATATGATTTACCTGTGTTTATTTGTGTTAACACCTCCGACCACTAGGTGGAGAATCTTGATTTTAGTCTAACTAAGGTGTAATCAGGCTCAGGTGTGTTTCTGAAGCAGCAACAGTCAGGGTTTTTACCTTGTTTGTGTCAGGATTTGTGGGTTTTCTGTGGAACCTTTTGTTTATTTTGAGTGAAAAGGAAACCGTGGACTATGCTGCAACATCACTGGCTGAGCTTATTTCTACAGTTACTACTTTTATCACCAATAACACTGCTCCTGGTACTACTACAGATAGCATCAGTACGCTGCCCACATCAGACTGGTGGAGGGTTATAGGAGGAGGCCTCTGCAGCCACAGGGCCACCATGTGATAGAAATATAGACACAACACCCACGGCTGTCCGGCCTCACATGCCTGGTCCTGGACCTGCTGGTGTGAAGAATGTGAAGCATGCTTTCACTCTGCTGTGAAAAGAAAAATGAGGACGCACTGTTGTCACTGGAAGAAGGGGCAGACTGACGGGACTGATGGTTTGCCACATGGCCCACGCTGGGGAATTGTTTATGTCCCTGTTGCATGTGGGAGGAAGATGCAGGAGTTTGTTTACTGATGTTTGAGATGTTGAGGTATTCTCCACATCTAACGTGCCCTTAACATACAGTTTCCCTTATTTATTTTCCCCCTAAGGTTGTTGCAATAGTCTGAATATTCTACACAGTATTATATGTTGTGTGCCAGTGTTTTTTCCAAAATCTTCATTGAAGCTACAAGATGTTTATACGAAGTGAAGACATTTGCCTTTTATACAGACTTCCCCAAAAATGTAGCTTGACATATATCTGGTGTCTTTGTGAACTCAAATCTGGAACTGAAAAATTTAAGTTCATGTGTTTGAATTAGAGCTGCAAAAATTAAATTAGGCAAAAGAAAATTAATTGGCAACTATTTTGATCGATTTATCGTTTGAGTTCTTTTTTCAAGCAAAAATGCCAAACATTTAATGGTTTCAAGTTCTCAAATGTGAAAATGTGCTGCTTTCCTTGGTCTTACAGTATAGTAAAGTGAATGTTTGGTTTTTTAACTGCTGGTCGGACAAAAACAAGACATTTGAAGACCTCACATTGTGCTCAAGTGTTATTGTGATCGCCATTTTTCACTTTTGACTGATGTTTTGTGGATAGATATAGATTTATAGATTAATTGATTATGAAAATAATCTTTAGTTACAGCTCTAGTTTGAATGATGTTTTGCTTGTTAAGGGGTTTTTGAGCTTATAAAATGCCAGAAAACTATGGGAAAAAAATCAAGATTTCGTTTCAAGGTGACGTCTTCAAATAACTTGTTTGGTCTTTTGTTAAAGATATTACATTTTCACACCCCAGGCACAAACATTGTTTTTCATGCACTGATCAATTTTGAGATTTTGGCTTATTTTGCTTCCATAACATGTCTTCTTTCAGACTAGTGGAAAGAAAACATCCAAAATACACATTTCAGGCTTTTATTTTACTACACATTGTCTTTTTGTGTCTGTAGATTTCTCCTCTAAATTCACCAAATTTAGCCTCATTTGCATATTTAAACATAAAATTAAAAAAAACTTGTAATACAAAAAACAATGTCCTAATGTAAGTAATCAACTAGGGAAATTTCATGGTGATATCTATTTTCGAGTTGGTTTTTTTACCCTATTCAGTAGTGTCTTGCAAAATTATGTAATTTTAGAGTAAATATCTTTAAAGGCCGTTTTCTCTCCAACTCTGAGCCAGAAAGCTCCACTTCAGTAGCATTTACAAACACCAAACTTTCCAGGTACATTCCTATCTATATTCTGATGGTTTTAACAAACAGGTTTGTTCATATATCATTCATAGCCTGATTTATTGAACATTTTATTCCTAAAAACATGGTGAAAATTGATTTATTTATGGCTGTTGACAGTATTTTCTGATTTATGGAGTGATGCAAAGAGAGAACCAATATTCCCTCTGTAAAAACCTTTGACTTTAATGTGTAAAACAAAATGAAACAAGAATCTCGAACCTGGCTTTATCCAATGTTCAGATTTCTGTTCTGGAAATGTTTTCAAATTAGCACATATTTAATAAGAGAATGCATCATTTGCATATTTAAACAATGTTAGTAATCAATCAATTATTTTTATATTAAATGCTGTACATTAATTTTATGTTGATCAACTAATCAACCAATTGTTTTAGCACTATTATTTTATTTTTATGACAGTATTTGGCTATTTACAGGCATAAACTGTTAAAGTTGTGACAGAACAAAATAATCTTGTTTTGATCTTAATTACTTTTGTTCTTAAATACATTTGTAGCCTCCTAAAAGTGCTCTAAAATGTGGATGTTTGTCGGCATCAGCTCAAATTTCAGACATTTTGATATTATTGTTAGTAATATAATGATGGTACTCAAAGAAAAGACACAGTAAGCAAACGAAATTATCAAAACAGTAACTTATGTCCGTCTGTTTGATTCCTCAGGAGTGTACCGTACTGACACACAGGGGCTGTTTCCTCCAGAGGGAAGGTCGTACGTCGTCGCAGGGAACAACAAGCCCAGGGAGAGGAGTCCAGATAAGAGGGGCCACTACAGAGACCAGCACCAACCAGAGGAATCCGATCCAGACCTGCTGATGGAGGAGGGACACGACAATTCTACACAGATCGTGGTAAAGTTACTGTATTTACACCGAAAAGAGGTTCAGCAGATGAAGGAAAACTTAGGAACTAAAGTCATAACTGAAAATGACTTTGCAGGGACGTCTCCCTTTAGTCTTTTAATAGGACGGTAGTTCGGGACATTTAGGTAACAGTTGTTTGAAAGTGGGCGAGATTCTCGCTGAAGCTTTCCGCTATAAAATTCTCTGCATATAATGTTTAACTTTCACAAAGACCAGACTTTTTAATGTAACTTTATTTTGCAAAACATATTTATCTTTTGGAAAATAAAACAGGGCAAAACCTTCAAAAACTATTGAGGTGAGAAGTCTCGGTCTTATATGACAATATGGGTGAACATTGTTTAAAGGGAGGGTCCATTATTATTATTATTATTATTATTATTATTATTATTATTATTTTAACATATTATGTCTCTTCCCAGTGGTGTTCCTTATGTATTAAAATTCAAACATTCAACTTTTTGTTAAAGTATTTATGTTTTAGTGTCAAAATGATATTTTCCCAGCCCTTCTAAAAACTACTGTGTGGATCCAAAGGTCACACAATAACACAAAGAAACCGATCGATGCAGCGATAGACCAGCAACTCCTGTGTTCTGCGAGATAAAATGACCTCGCCGTTATATCACTTTCTTCAAAGCCACCAGACTACATTCACAAATGCAGTAATTTTACCTTCCATAATACAGGAGTATACAACCCCACTTAAAAAAATCAGAAGAAACCACTTCAGTTATTTCCAAACTTAACACAGCTAACTTTGACTCAGCTGTTGCTAGCAATCACATTATTCATGACTTTATTGATTAGCTGCGATTAGCTTAGTTTAGTAGCCTACGCCACTGCTTTTCGCAACGGCTGAGTGGGTGTTTCCATTTTTCAAAAACGCAACAGAACGCAGATAGACCCGCCCTTTAAAGCGGTTCTGATATTGATGAACGTTATGAATTAACAACTAGAATTTAGTTTCCTGGGAGTAAAAGGGATTTGGACAATATTACATGACTTGAATTTGAATTTAATAAATTTTTGGTATAGCGTTTCCCCTCTTTGGAACCAGAAATAATATTATGGAAATTAGACAAATTCAGTGTTATTTTTTACTTTGGTGCTCATCATGTTTGCTTGATGAGCATTATCTGTTTTACTTTTCATACCTGTCAGTAATCTGTCCGAAAAAATTTAAAAAAATTGTGCTAAGCTAAAACATGATAGCCTCACCAGCATGAAAGTACACTTTTTATTATTCCCACATGAACCCCATTAATTCAAATTTAGTTCCACTTCACATATTCTGTCCCTAATACTGATTTATTGTGTGTTTTAACGCATTTCAATCCCTGCATTTTTTGGACAGGACTTTGATCACGCCTACTATATATCTAAAATCTACGGTTCTGGAGACGCTGCCAGTAAAGAGCTGTGGGTGAACATCGACGAGATGGAAGGGGATGAGTGGAAGGTCTGCGGCTTCCTGTCCAGCACCCACAGACAAGCCGAGGTATGACATCAGTCTGCGTGTTTTATCCAAATGAAATATCTCATGTAGAAGAAGTTCAGTGGGCAATCTATTTTTTGTTTGCATATTTACTTTGACTTTCCTGAATGAAAAAAATACATTAAAAATATTCAAAATTTTGATATTCAAGTTATTTAGACATTATATTAACGAAGTGTTGATCAGCTTATAACAGTTCACTTTATGAATGTATTGAATTGAGAACACAAGCACCAGATTAGAACACACACATCATGTCGTCGGTGTGGAAGTTCTTCAGTGTGAGTGAAAAAGACATAAAGGTTGCAAATGTGAGATATACTGTGATTCATTTTAAGTTGTATTTTATTTGTCTATTAACCTGGAGCACTTTAAAGGAACAGTGTGTAACATTTCAACGTGTAACGTGTGCAAAACCATGGTACCGCCAGCCACCGTCTGACTTCCGTTGCTCCTAAAGTAGTGTTATTATGGTAAGGATGGCCTCTCAGTGAGGCGAACGGCGTTGCCACAGTTTTGCCCCTCGACGGTTCACGTTATCACAGTCTTAGAAAGAGAGGAGTGAGCGGAGGGGTACTCAGTTGGTTGCAGTCTACAACCACACCACTAGATTTCACCAAATCCTACACACTGTACCTTTTAATTTTGAGATTTGTTTGAGTGAGAGAAGTTACTGTAACTTGGTGCAGTTTTGGAGAAAATGTAAATTAGTTAATAGCCAATGTTTCATTATGAACATACAATTGAATTTCAGTTTTCCATAAAAGTAAAGTTACAAAAATGTTTGTGTATGCTGTAAATAATAGGTCTTAGAAAGAAAGAAAGAACGTGAAAATCGGAATCGGCCAAAAGAATTGCATTTGATGCATATCTAGTTGTCGGTGTATATGAAAGTGGTTGCTGACCATCTTTAACTTACAGTTGACATTACACTTTTCCTTTCTTCATTTCCAGAGAGTGAATCTTTCCTTTGACTTCCCTTTCTACGGACATATACTAAAAGAAATCACAGTGGCAACTGGAGGTAAGTCTTTAACTTCAAAAGTCTTTTCTTTAGAAGTTGAGAGCTCAGAGTTATGAGGCCCAATCTGTATTCAAAGTAGTTTATGATATCATCTTAATTTGAGCTACAACTAGAGCTACATTATATGAATTTATTATACTTTTGTTCACTTTTTCCCTTCATAGTACAACTGCACAGTGCATACCTGGGTAACAGTAGGCCAAAATCTAAGTGCATAACACTATTTAAATATATTTGACAGCAGAATAGCGCTGCTTTAAGAGACTATAACTTTAGTATTTTCTATGGTGTGGATCTATTTCTATAAAACTTCTCCATCTCCAGCAAAAATCTCCATCCCTAACAAAATGCTTAAGTTGAAGGTGCTGTATACAATATCCAGAGCATTAATATATCAGCAAAAAACTATTTGCTATGTAAAGCTATAGAGGAGTAATGTCTACCTGAGCAGAGAATGAATGCTGCACTGCTCTCATACGGAAGTTACAGCTCATAACGCCGTCCTGACCGACGGCGCCGTTGCAGAAGTGTTGTACCCACCCTCCTGTTCCCCCCCAGGTTAACAATGTTAGTTCTGCCAGCAGTGTTGCCTTTGTTTTCACTGTTAGCAACGTTAACTACGAGCCGCCGGCTCAGCTGTCGCCATATTGAGAGACGTGCAGAGGCAATAGAAATGCTCACAATCTCACATTTAGCACCTTTAAGAATCTCTTTTCAAACAACAGAAATTTAAGAACTAGATCAACCTGCAAAAATACAACAGAAAACATGACGTTACTGTGAGTAACGCAGTTTGTGTGTGTGAGTTCTAGTAGGTCGGAGGGAGGTGCCTTTTGTCTCATATCTCATAAATGATTGAAATGAATATTGTGAATGTCTCCCTACATTGCAAACACATGATTGATGGTAACCTCTGCGTTTGTTCCTCTCACAGGTTTCATTTACACTGGAGATATAATCCACCGAATGCTCACAGCCACTCAGTACATCGCCCCTCTAATGGCGAATCTTGACCCAAGTCTGTCCAAAAACTCTACTGTGTTTTACTTTGATAACGGTAAGAGAGACCATCCTTTCACTCAGCTGTCATCAATTGTGGCTTTTTGTTTGTGGGTGTGCTCTAGACTATTTATACTAAATGTATGTGAATGTTTATGTATGTCTACCGTGCAGGCACGGCACTGGTGGTTCAGTGGAACCGGATCCACCTCCAGGACAACATCAGTATAGGAACTTTCACCTTCCAGGCCGTTCTTCACAGTGACGGACGGATCGTCTTTGCATACAAAGAGGTGACATTTCTTCCCTTCTTCATGTTCTTCCGTTAATGTGAAATTTGTTTAATTATTAAGCTTTTCTTCCATAGATTCCTTTAGACATCAACGACATCAGCACCGAGAATCATCCTGTCAAAGTGGGCTTGTCGGATGCTTTTGTGGTTCTTCATGAGATAGAGCAGATCCCCAGTGAGTGACACATTTGGTGTTGAAATAATACATTTCCTTACCATATTTTTTTTACCAGCCAACTTATGAAACAAAACACTGGATCTCATTTGTAATTAACAACATCATATCCTTTCTGACATGCTCCAGATGTCTGGAGGAGAACCATTTATGAGTATCACAAAGTCGACATCCTCAAGTCCAAAATCTCCAATTCTACAGCTGTGGAGATGCTGCCTCTCCCGAGTAAGTTAATCCTGATTAAAGTACACAAAGATATGTGTTGCTAAAATGGCAAAACACAGTTTACACACAGATTCTCATCTATGTTCTGTATATTTGGATCATCAGTAACCTAATCTGCAGTGGTGGAAGAATTATTCAGATCCTTTACTTAAGTGAAAGTACTAATACCACACTGTGAAAATACTCCACTACAAGTAAACGTTCTGCATTCAAAACCTTACTTAAGTAAAAATATATAAGTATTATCCGCAAAATATACTTAAAGTATCAAAAGTAAAAGTACTTATTATTCAGTATAATGCTCTCTGTCAGTGTATATATGTTTTTGAATTAATATTACCAATCACATTTATTTTACACTAATGTATTTTACACTTGAATTGTTCAGTTTTTACTCTTTTGTATCTTAAAAAAAGAATAGCTTGTGATCAGCAGCAGTTGCATGTTAGCTCTACGCTGCAGGATGAACTGTAAAAATTGCATTAAAGTTCAAATCACAGAAGTGAAAGCCATCTCTTCCTCCTCACTCTTCACTGTTTTCTTTATTCTCAGCCTGTCTCCAGTTCTCCAGCTGCGGTCCATGTGTCACTTCTCAGATTGGCTTTAACTGCAGCTGGTGCAGTCGGCTACAAAGGTAAACTGGAAAGCACACAGAATCTCAAGACTGCACATTCCCACTAAATTTATTTTAATGAAATGAAACGTCAGGAATGTTTAGCCTTCATCTGAATTCAGAGCTGCATTAAAATACAAAGAGAGAAACAACCTTAGCTGATGGCAGACATTATATGAAAAATACTAAATCTTTTTGCAAAATTCCAGATGAGTCAGACTCAACCACTGGATTTTAAAATTTATGATTTTGTTGTAGTGCCTCCTTAAAGTGACTTGTTGTTTTCAGAAATACACAGTGTTAATGTGTGCTCATATCTAAGTTTGGTTGCAATTACACAGTTTTCAAGAATCGTAGTGGTTTTTTTTTTTTAAATAAGACACAAAAATTTGGTAACCAATGGCATACAAAATTACATGAATAGACTTTTGGGGGAACAGTACAGATTATTGTGCTGTGTAAGATGATTTCAGTTGTACTATCTGTTTAGATCACATGATTTAATCAAAACATACTGTATCTTAGGGCGCTTTCACAAGCCATAGTCCGTTTGGCTAGTCCGAATCAGAGTTAAATTGATACTTTTGGTTTGTTTTCTATTTAGTCTGGTTCGGTTTCACAGTGTTCAAATCAAAGCGGATCAAATAAAAAAAATAATTTGCTGAGGGGCGTGTAAGATGGAGCGTATTTATCTCTTTCATCTCGAGAGCTGCCACTCCTATGCAGGGAATCTCGGACTTTGAAATATTGCTGTCAAAGTGTTTTCACTTCGACTCTGCACTAATCTACTAGCACAAATCCCTTCTCCTCCAGTTTATCTTCAATGACATAAACGTCACTATTTTTGTGGACTTCATCATATTCTGTATGTTTTCTTTGGCCCAGATGTCAAGCAAACATCAGGCTTCTGTCCTCTCCCACTCATGTTAACCTGTCGTGTACCTGTGTCCTTCTCAACAAATGCCCGCACAGACCGTCTGTGTTTTGGTTTACTTGGAAACGGTCCAAGACCACCTCTTGCAAGCGGTTTCGGACCGGATGTTTTGGTCCGCACCAGAGTTCGATTGCTGCGTTCACAACTGCCCAAACGAACCGCATCAGAGTTTGATTAAAAAGGGTTTAAATGTTGACTTGTGAAAGCGCCCTAAAAGTAACATACTATATAATGGATTTTACTGGATTTTTACAGAAAATGGTTTACACATTAAAGAATGGGCTCACATTTTTTTGAAGATTTGAGAGTTACTGGTCGTTGTAACTGTTCCTCCTGTCAGTACTGGCTGCAAAGAGATCCCTTCCTAAATTGATTTCCCTGTGTAGGGGGGGGGGGGGATTAACTCAGAAGCCTCATTTTAGCTTTGCTGAATGCATTTTTGCTCAGAATGAGGACTCTGGGTTCTGTCACCTACACTGAAATCGTTTTGGGAAAGGATCTCTTTGCAGCCAGTGTGGACAGAGGAGAAACAATTACAGCTTTTCAATGTGGGGAAGATGAGTATTGTATCAAGATACACTTGATAAAACTCTGAAATATCCCTTTTTAAGACGAAACCAATTTACAAATTAACAATAAGTATAAAAAAAATCATCTGCTGGATGCAAAAGTGTTAAATAACATTTGGTTATGTAAAATTGAGACTTGTCCCTAAAACGCTTTGTCAACACAGTTCACAAGTACACATTAACAGTATTTACTGTCTTTCTCAGATGCTCCAGTGGCTTCGATCGTAACCGGCAGGACTGGGTCGACCTCGGCTGCCCGGATGAGGTTCTCTTTATTTTTTGCATTTCAGTAAACTTGAGAAAGTTAGAACTCAGTCACAACATAGCACCTCTTGCGTCTGTCTGCACAAGAGTTTACTGATGTTTGTTTTTCCAGAGGAGAGATCCCCGGTGTCTCCGCATGACAGACGTCACAAACACCACATCTCGCCATCTCACACGTACGACCACTCCTGTTACAGCGACCACAATGCAGCAGAGGACCTCCAGCACGACCTCCACCCCCCTCAGCAAGACGTCCACCGTCACCAACCCCTCAACACACAGCAGCACAAGAATAATATCCACTCCACAGCCTCCAACCAGCAAACCTGCAGAAGGTAAGCTGGCAAGATGCTTTCAAATCATCTGTAGTAAACAAGACGTGTATGTTTGATTCTAAAACAGCAGTATATATTATAAGACTTTTAATGTCGTCCCACTACCTTTTATAGAATCATCTTGCTTGATAGCTTAACGTCAATGAATTTCAGTTTTAGTCGTTAATGTTAAAAGTAATTTAGGACAGATTACAGCTCAGGGCAAGGCAGGTGTCTTTACCATCTCATGAATAATACTTGTTTGTTGCACGGTATCCACGCCCAGTGTTTTGTGTAAAGTCTGACAGTGTGAGGGTCAAGTGGTCAGCTATTTCCCAGCCCTCTGTTAGCTCCTAGCTGAGTGTATACAGCGCCATGTTAAATACTGCATAGTGTCCTCAGCTGCTGAAGGATGACTCAATGTATGTGTGTCACTCTGGTTGAGTCAGAATATAGGAGGGCTGTTATTTTTGGTTGTGGTGGCTATTGTTTGTAAGCTGAAATAATACAACATCCTACTCAAACAGAAGCACTGTTACTTTACTGGTATTCTGCTTAGGTAGACGGAAAGTACTTGATTTTTATAAAAAATATAAGGGACCGCTAAAGTCCCAAAGTTAATCTTGAAATGTCTTTTTGAACGTTTTCGGATGTTTTTAATATTATTAACTTCAAAAGGCAAAGAGGAGAAAGTTTGAATTGGATAACTTGAAGAGGAAAAAAAGGGAATTACATTATAAATTGCACATTTTTTAGGTGACTGACTGTTCACTGCAAATGGCCCCACACTGCTCCAATTTGTGATGCCCATGGGGAACCAACAAGATTAGCACTTTATGAGATTTCACTTGTAGTCAAGTACACAACAGTAGATCAGTAAAAATGTACGTTAGTTACAGGATCTGCTTTAAAAACTACTCCGATAGTAACTCAAAAAGCTTCTCTATTAAAGTAAAATTGGACATGGTCAATCACTTGAAATAGTGTTTTTTTCCAACAATTCTTAAACATTGATTTAAAAAAGCAAAACACATTTAAAATAGTATATCATGTTTTTCTTTCTTTCTCTAGATGACACAAACATCTCTTTGCACATCAATGAAGCACGTAAGTCAATTCATGTTAACCTACTGTGTGTCTGATTTTTATTATTGGTACATGATATTTCAGCAGTCAATTTTTGTCAAAACTTGCCTAATTGCATTTGATCTGATAGTTAAAGCCACTATGTGTAAAATGTTTGTGATTACAGTGTTAATTATTCTGATGGCAGAAGTCAAACAAATGGAAATATCTGCATGAATGTGTGTTTTTTAGCCTAATTATCTCGAGGGTCCCCTAGTTGTATCTGAGGAGGGAATGTAAATTCTACACATAGTGGCTTTAAGTCTATAAATATGAATAGCATCACTGAGAGTCTCAACACCACCTCTTTACAGCAGGAGACCAGGAGACCACAGGAGAGATTGATGAGCGGCCGCAGACTGGTCTGCTGGCGGGCATCGTCATGGTGATGGTCATCATGGGAGCAGCCGTCCTTATGTCTGTTTACATGTACAACCACCCCACATCCAGTGCCAGCCTCTTCTTCATGGAGGTCAGTGACACTATAATCCACTCTCCTGATAGAACGACTTCCCAAAGCACTCCTTGTGTTTTTAATTTGGATTTCCCTATGCAATTTAAAGGGATAGTTCAGTTGTTTTGAAGTGGGGTTGTATGAGGTACTTATCCATAGTCAGTGTATTACCTACAGTAGATGACGGTGGCTAAAATACATTTTGCTGCTGCTGCCCCCTTTCACAGCAGTACATTGCGTTGCTTCCGTGCAGGTACTCCTGTCTCTTTCTCCAAACTGGGGGTGTGCTGACCGCCATCTACTGTAGATAGATACCTCATACCCACTTCAAAACTATCCCATTCATTTTATTAGAGAAGTTGGAGAGGTTAGGGACATCAATTTAATATAGATTCATCCCCAACAGTGGAATTAAATTATTTAGCAGAGCGGAAACATACATCTTAAAATGCGTAAAAGTAATATGTGCTGTGTACTTTTATGTATACAGTCCCCTCCAAAACCATTGGAACAGCGAGGCCAATTCCTTAATGTTTGCTGTACACTGAAAATATTTGGGTTTGACATCAAAAGATGAATAGGAGACAAGAGATCAGGATTTCAGCTTTTATTTCCAGGTATTTACATCTAGATCTGTTACACAACTTAGAAGATAGCATTGTTTGTAATGGAACACCAAATTTTTAGGTGAGCCAAAGTATAGGAACAGATAGACTTAAAATAGATTAAAGTGAATAATACTTAACATTTAGTTGCAATTCCTTTACTTGCAATAACTGCATCAAGCCTGCGACCCATTGACATCCCCAAACTTTTGCATTCTTCTTGTCTGATGCTTTTTTCCAGCCATGCAAGCCCAAGCCATGACATTACCTCCACCGTGTCTCACAGATGAGCTTGTGTGTTTGGGATCATAAGCAGATCCTTTCTTTCTCCACACATTACCTTTCCATCACTTTGGTAAAGGTTAATCTTTGCCTCATCAGTCCATAAAAGTTTGTCCCACAACTTTTGAGCCTCATCTCTGTACTTTTCAGCAAATTCCAATCTGGCCTTCCTATTCTTATTGCTAATGAGTGGTTTGCATCTTCTGGTGTAGCCTCTGTACTTTTGTTCCCGAAGTGTTCTGTGATACCTTCACTCCTGCCCTCTGGAGGTTGTTGGTGATGTCACTGACAGTTGTTTTAGGGTTTTTCTTTAAGCTCTCACAATGTTTCTGTCATCAACTGCTGATGTTTTCCTTGGTCTACCGGTTTGACGTCTGTTGCTCAGTACACCAGTGGTTTCTTTCTTCTTCAGGACATTCCAAATGGTTGTACTGGCTATTACCGATGTTTGTGCAATGGCTCTGATTGATTTTCCATCTTCTCTCAGCTTCAAAATTGCTTGCTTTTCTCCCATAAACAGCTCTCTAAATAGAAGCTGAAATCCTGATCTCTCAAATTTTCTTTGAACAATCCCACTTGTGTTTTAATTTTCTGTCCTTTTTTTCCCCCCTCAGCGGCGGCCGACCCGCTGGCCAATCATGAAGTTCAGGCGGGGCTCCGGTCACCCTTCTTATGCTGAGGTGGAGGCTCCTGGTCAGGACAAGGACAACACGGTGGTCATCGACCCCAAACAGTCTTTTGTCATGTCAGACAGCAGAGAGAGTGACCAGAAAGAAGGATTCATAGTTCCTGATCAGAGGGAGCGCTTCCTAGTCTCAGAGAGCTGACCAGAACTACGTTTCCCAGAAGGCGTTGGGACAGAGCTGGATCTCTATAGAGAGGCGAAGTCCCACCCTTTCTGGTGGACCACCATGGGACCACATTTCGTAGAAAAGGTGAACGGTAGTCAATGGCGAGAGACAAATATTTTTTGATCCCGTTTGAATTGCGCCATGAATCACACACGTTTGAATTTTGCAAGTCAAGACAGTCACAGGTAGTTGTAAAACTGTTGAAATATAAGACTGAAAATATGTAATTAGAAAGACTACACACCCAAAAGTCATGTAAGTGATGTCTCTCTCTCTCTCTGGAGCTACGATGCCTGTGTATTTCGTATTGGGATGTACTCACACCAGCAACGGGTCTCGCTTGTTCTTTCGCTTCCCGGCTGATAAAAAGACCAGAGGCCTGTACTATGAAGCAGGATTTGGGGTTAGCGAGCTAACTTCAGGGTTAACCCTGTGTTTTCAGTCCTACGACTGTGGTTCACTTCTTACCGGGGTTGATCGCCATGGTAACTTATCCCGGAGCAGGTTCTGTTTGTAATCAACTCGTATAAAAGCACCACCTACTGACCAATCAGAGCTCGGTGCGCAGATCGTATGATAATATTACACAAAGACAAACAAATTAGTCATAATCCAGACTAAAAGCAACACAGTTTAAACTGACAAATGCAGGCATATGAAAGTAAGCCTGCTTACCGCTTTATGATATATAATTATATTTATTTCTTATTTGCTAACAAGTCTGTTTCACACATCGGGGATGCAGCTGTATAAAGTTAAATTCTTCTATTCTACTCTATAAACATTATATTAATTTAACCAAACATACAAAGTAATTATAGTCCGATCTACCCATGCTCTGGATGATTAGAAGTCAGTGTTAATTCACATGTCCACAGTTTTTTCTTTTGCCAGCTGTCCTTCCTGCATTTGTCAGCTTCACCTGTGTTACTTACCACTTTTAGTCTGGCTTATGTGTTCAACTTCTTAGTATTTGTCTAATATAGTTTGCTCATCCTTTGTAAAATATGCCGCTCTGCTGACAGCAGACTTGTCCATATTTGTGATTGGTCACATGCTGCAAACAGCGCAGCTTTTATGCGAACACGCTCATAGGCAGATGGGGAAACCCTGGGTTGACTTACCGCTGATAACCACCGTCATAGGACCGCTTAGCGAGATCGCGGTTGTTAGGGTTAGTGAAGCCAGTTAACGGGAAGATACCACGGGTGTGTTGAACTCGCTTCGTAGTACAGGCCTCAGGAGTCGCTGGATAAAACACATCAGCTAAGATAACGTTACATTTGTGCGTGGAACATAGCTAAGTTAGCTAGCTAGTGTTGGTGACGTATGTTGTGCGAGACGAGAGATGTGGTTCACTGAGCGGTTTCACACAAAACTAAATGATACTGTGACTGTCTTGACTTGCAAAATTCTGTTTTAAATTGACAAACACATGTGTGATTCATGGTGCAATTCAAACGGGATCAAAAAAATATTTGTCTCTCGCCGTTGACTACCGTACATTTTTCTTCCAAAATAAGGTCCCATGGGGTCAACAGGAAGGGGCGGGACATCACCTCTCTATGTGAAGGACTTTTTATTTTCCATTCAGCTGCTGCTCAAGTTCATTTTAAGGACAGAATTTGAGTGTTCAGAGAGGAAAACGCCAAACCTCTGTGAGGAAAATGTAACTACAGAATATTATATTTACAGTTTAGCTTGATGAAGCATACCTAATGTAAAAAAGCTAAAAACTGCTATTTACTTTGCTCAGGTCACTCGTTTGTTAATGCAGCATCACAAAGAGCGAGAGGGGTCCAGGGTTGGAAATTATCACCAGCCACCAGCTAAATGCTGGTAAAATATGCAAGTGGCTGCTCGATTTTCTTCACTCACCAGCAAAAAAAAAACCATGGCAATCGGTAGCCAGTGGATTTAGGAATCCACCACAGTGGCAGGCGGAAAAAAAGTTAATTTCCAACCCTGGAGGTGTCACTGCTGAATGTTTGTTTTGAGACCATTCCTCTCAAAGACGGCTGTTATGTGGTGTTCCCACACCACCTTCACAAAGAGGAATGTCATATTTAGGTGTCATATCCTCATCTCAAAAATACAGACTAAATTCCACCTTCATCTGAGGAGCAAACAGGGTGCACAGTTTTACCTCGGTGCATAACATATTTTTACTTAATAAAGACAGAAAACAATATATTTGCTGATTGGTTTGTTGTACAAAATGTACACTGCAACTTTACAAAAACTGAAAAATACAGGTCTATATTTATTTAGACATGATACAGTAGTCTCATATTTTTCTGACATGCTATAATTTTTCCCACGTATGTGTAATCTGTATATTTATAATATGGTAACGGTAAAACTGTAAATTGCAGGTTTTAGTGTCTTTTAGTCACTGTACAGTATTTGTATAGCTTTATTCGTCTGCAAGTTAAATGGACAACTAATGATGTTCAAATGAAGTCTATAAAAAGTATTATAATTTAAAAAATAGGATTTTTTTTCACATGCTGTAATACAATAATGTAATCATTTCACTCTTTGGAAATCTAAAAAACTCAAACGTTGGTTATTTTCTAGTTAACTGAGGGTTTAACCTGCTCCTTCTCTTCACCAGATTGATCAATGCTGATACATTTTTAAAACTGTTAATAAAGTAGTTCATAAAGTTATCTACTGTAGATTTTGATAAGATGACACGAGAATCAACAGTTTCCTGCAGTGACACACAGTATTAGTGTCCCGTATTATTTGAGGCATGTTTAGTCTAAAAATAAAATTAAGGCAAATGGTATCTGAATGGGACTGGTCTGTCGGCTGCAGGGTGACTAGGTCAAGGCACTGCTGTGTTGGAGGCAAAGGTCCTGGCTCGATAATTTAGATTTCCTCCTTGTCTTCTGAGAGAGAGAATCAAACAAAATGGAGAAAAGAAAATTACACATTTATTTGTAATCCATATACATAGTGATTTACTATATTATAGGTACTATAATAAAAAATAAAAGTCAAACTTCCTATTGAATAGGTGGATATTTCATAAATATCAGCAATTTGTGGCGGTAACTGCCGTTTACTTGACAAACAACTCATAGTATTTGTTCAAAGATTACCCAGTCAAATCGAAATAATGCTACATATTAAATCTATGCAGGTTATGAGTATGAAGTACATTCAAAAACAGTATGCAAACTAAAATAAATAGCTGTTGCATCCTTTTGAAAGAACATTTAGTGAAGTTTAATTGTAGACTCCCAGTTTGATTTCCTGTTAGTATTAAACAGTATAACATATTACACTTTAACAGTTAAGTTTGTTTTATGCTGGAATTGCATCATTTCATGTTTGTTGATTTTTGTTTATACTATCTTGTAGTAACTAGTAATAGTATACTAAGACAATTATCACACTGTTTCTTACCTTTCACTGGTGGTGCAGGTAATCGCCTCCTCCGCTGTCTTGATGAGTCCACAGTGAAGGGCTGCAAGAAGACGTGAAGTTTTTTTATTATTCTTGCACAAGGTGTTTCACATAATGTTGTGGTAGTTACACTGATGATTTATCTATCTATCTATCTATCTAGATCTATCTATCTATCCATCCATCCATCCATCTATCTAATGTATATTAATGCAAACAGGTACCATAAAGGGAATGGTCTTGGTCTTAGTGAAGCGTGACTGTTGTGTCTCCACATTGAGGCCGGCACTCTTCAAAGCAGCAATTCTGGCCGAGATGTCACAAACCTGGAACAGA
This sequence comes from Sebastes umbrosus, assembly GCF_015220745.1. Taxonomy (NCBI): domain Eukaryota; kingdom Metazoa; phylum Chordata; class Actinopteri; order Perciformes; family Sebastidae; genus Sebastes; species Sebastes umbrosus. The sequence continues at coordinate 11,864,541 of NC_051280.1, read as the reverse complement.
AACGACACAAACAAGTAACACAGTACATGTTTGATTAAGATCAGACTGATGTTATACTGTAGTTGTCACTGTACTTGCAGGCCAATCTGTGTTTTTATAAACTCATCACAAAGTATTCTAATTACTAATAAAAAACAGGAGACACTTTCTTAAAGGGGAACACCACCTAAATTAAGAATTCAAACTAGGGCTGTCAATCAATTAAAATATTTAACAGCGATTAATCGCACATTGTTTATCTGTTCAAAATGTATGAGAAATATTGCCAGAAACCCTCACAGGTACTGCTTATAGCATAAAAAATATGCTCAAATCATAATATGGCAGACTCAAGCCCAAAACAGCTGTCAGTGTGTCAGTGTGCTGACTTGTCTATGACTTTCCCCAAACTGCATGTGATTATCATAAAGTGGGCATGTCTGTAAAGGGGAGACTCTTGGGTACCCATAGAACCCATTTTCATTCACATATCTTGAGGTCAGAGGTCAAGGGACCCCTTTAAAAATGGCCATGACAGTTTATCCTCGCCAAAATTTAGTGTAAATACGTTATTTAGCCTCCTTTGCAACAAGCTTGTATGACATGGCTGGTACCAATGGATTCTCTAGGTTTTCTAGTTCCATATGATGCCAGTATCTTCACTCTAGCTTTAAGACTTTGCCCGCTACAACCTAAAAATCGCAAGTTGCGTTAATGCATTAAAGAAATTAGAGGCGTTAAAACAAATTTGCGTTAATGCATTAACTTTGACAGCCCTAATTCGAATATGTTATTTCCATGGCCTAGGAAAGTTCAATCAATATTTGTGATCATGAGCTACTCTCTCTCAAAGCCAGAAACCAGAGAAAGTATGTCTCAAACTTGTGATGTCATAGGGTATAAAGTCTGGAGCTGCTCCATAGACAATGAATAGGAGACTGATTTTATGGACCCACAGATTGTTTGTTGTCTTTTTTATACCTAAATGAGCTTTATTCTATTATAGTGTTGTCATTTGTGAAACAGAAAATGTTTCAATATACTTAGAACTCCCCTGGGTGCTCTCAGTGTCATCTAGAACATCTCTCCCCATTCATTGTCTTTGGAGCAGCGCCACACTTTATACACTATGATATCACAAGTTTGAGTTTTAGCACTCTAGTTTTTGGGACAGAGTTGTTCAAGTTCAAGTTACTTTTTGGACCGTCTTAGACTGTAGGAATAACATGTATGAAATTTGAAAATGGGCATTGTTCTTCAACCCACCTGTAGCTCAGACTGTTGAACCTTAGCAGCTGCTGATGCTACCTGCTCCTCCAGGAAGGACAGCTCCATGTCGGACGTATTGCTGCAAATGCCCCTAGCGCACGTCTCCAGGTCACTCAGCTCTGCCTCCAGACCGTACACCTCTCCAGCTGTCATGTAAACCTGCAGCATGTCCAGTTCAACACAACATTAACTTCAAAACATGGTCATTTAAATTGAAAACAGGACTAATTGCAATTATCTAACTCATCTAAAGTTGATCAATCAATTTAGCAACAATTAAGGCCCTTAAAAAATATTCAAAATTGTTAAACTTCATTTTCCGAGGTATCAGGTTTTGTAGCTTGTTTTCAATATGTATATTTGTCCAAAGAGGTTGTTTGCTAACGTTTGCAGGAATTTAAATCACATTGTAGGTGCATAGTGGGATTCTGTGTAGTTTATTATGGAATCCGTAAATTACCATAATGGTTCTCAAAGTTTTGATGACCGCCAATTTCAGGAGCCAGCATATAATTTAGGGCCACACAGGAAAAGCACACAAATAAAGAAATATCTTTGCCATCTCACTTCCACATTGAACTGCTGAGTTGTCCACCGAAATGTCTAACTTTAGCTAACAGCACTAGCATTGATGACAGAGCGTAATTCCCACGACAGTCTCGAGGCACCACTATTTGCCATGCCACCAGTGAGTCACAGCTTATGACATTTTTTTTGTGACATGTTTTAATGATATAAATAGTTTTGGGCATACTGTACGACTTTCTTATGAAATAGCTATGGCGTTTTCCACATATTTTTTCAATACTATACTATGACTTTCTTCACAACTTTTTTTCAATACTATACTATGACTTTTTTCATATTTTGACATGCTATACTACGACTCTTCACATTTTTCGACATACTATACTATGACTTTTAAAATCTTTTCTGCATACTATACTACGACTTTTTTTCGACGTACTATACTATGATTTTTTTTTCGACGTACTATACTATGATTTTTTTTTCAACAAACTATACTGTGACTTTTTTTATTTTTTTGACATACTATACTGTGACTTTTTTTCAACGTAATATACTATGATTTAAAAAAAAAATGTCTACATACTATACTATGACTTTTTTTAAACATACTATACTATGATTTTTTATTTTTTCGACATACTATACTATGATTTTTTATTTTTCCAACATACTATATAAACTATGACTTTTTCAACATACTCTAAGATGACTTTTGTTCTTTTGGACATACTATACTATTACTTTTTTATTTTTTTTGGACATACTATACTATGACTTTTTCATCATGTTTCGATACACTAGAGTATGACTTTTTTCATATTTTGACATGCTATACTACGACTCTTCACATTCTTTCAACATACTATACTATGACTTTCTAATTGTTTTCTGCATTTGACATACTATACATTGATTTGAGGTCCTATACTATGACTTTTTCGACATATGACTTTTTTTGACATACTACAATATGACTTTGTATTTTTTCGACACACTATACTATGACTTTTTCAATTTTTTCAAAATACTATCCCATAACTTTTTTCGACATTCTATGCTATGACATTTTTTCAACATACTATGTTATGACTTATTTTTTCGACATACTATACTATGACATTTTTTATTTCTTCCACATACTATATAGTCTATATACTATGTATGTATGTATGTTCAAAAAATAAAAAAGTCATATTATAGTATGTTGGAAAAAAAATCATAGTATAGTATTTCGTATAATAAAAAAAGTCATAGTACAGTAACAGTATGTCGAAAAAAAGATAACACAGGATGTCTAAAAAATAAAAAAGTCAAAGTATAGTATGTTGAAAAATAAAAAAAAGTCATAGTATAGTACGTGGGAAAATTAAAAAAGTCATAGTATAATATGTCGAAATATGAAAAAAAGTCATAGTATAGTACGTGGGAAAATTAAAAAAGTCATAGTATAATATGTCGAAATATGAAAAAAAAGTCCTAGTATAGTATGTTGAAAAAAAGTCATTGTATATTATGTTTAAAAAAAAGTCATAGGTCCGAAAAAAACCCAGTCATAGCATGTCGAAAAAAAATCATAATATAGTAAGTCAAATTTTTTTTTAAACTCATAGTATAGTATGTTATAAAAACAAAAACAAAAACATAGTATTGTATTTGGAAAAATAAGTCATAGCATAATATGTCGAAAAAAAGTCATAGTATAGTAAGTAGGAAAAACAAAAAAAGTCAAGACAACATTCTTGAACAAACGCACTTGGTTACATTCCACTACTGTTAAAATGTAAAAACTGGTCTGTAGTATAATGTTACTGCACACTGAAAACATCATCAGCTAAAATCTAATCAGCATTTATACATAAATAAATATAAATAATAAAAAGCTGAACTTACGTTCTCCTCCAGTCTACAGAACTGTTGATCTAGTTTCTTGGGGTCTGTGTTTGGGGGCAGCGAAGTGTTGGAGAGTCGGGGGCCGTCTCCTCCCTCTGCCCCCTGCAGCAGCAGCAGCTCTTCAGTGGCGTTCAGCACCTTCAGGACCTCAGTGGTGATGCTGCGCAGAGACACCGCCGAGTACCTCTACAACACACAGACAGGCGGACGGATATCTCTGTAATATTTTGCAGTACAATAAGAAATACATTTAACCTGAACTGTTTTATGTTAAAAAAAACCAAAAAAAAAACCAGAACAATTAGGCTTAAACTTTGTACCCTCAAAATGTGTTGGAATAAGGAGTGTGGCTGGTTGTTTACCTTACTTCTGCTGTCTGCTTTGCGAATTATGGATAATTATATGCAAATTTTGTAGAGCTGCATAAAGCTGCTGTCCATAATCCATAATATATAATGATTGTGATGTGGATGTTGTGGATGTCTTGCTGCATGACAATGATGTTGCTGTAATGTGTAATTATTATTATTTTTTTTTAATATCTTCTAATAAACTAAGTGTCAAAAAAGGGGTAAACTCAGATACTTTGCTTTAAATGATGTCCAAACAAAAGAAATCATTTTCACACTTCTGTGGGGGAGGGACTTCTATCATATCCACAGTGAATGACATGATTGGATAATACATAGGTGGCCAACATGGGCCTGATGTGACCAGCATTGGAAGGTAAAGTTATGAAATTAGATGCACGCATGAAGAAATGAGACTGAGAGAAGAAAATGTGAGTGAAAAAGTGCAAATGAAGTACACCTGCTTCTTAATCTACAATGATCACCACATGCTGTCTTCCTAAAGCAAAACAAGGTCTCACCTGCTCCAGCAGAGTTGATATAAACTGTATTGTTTTGTAAAGCTCCATGTCACTACCCTACAGCACACAGAGAGGAGCACAGAAGAAGAAAACACAGGACAGACAAAAAACAGCATCAAGCAGAGTTGATTAGTAGTTTGTTACATTGCATAGAAGAAGCTTAGACGGAGTGTTACTCAGATGTGAGGTTTTCTTTAAAGTGAGCCTATCTTTAATAGTTCATTTCAGACCTATAGATTTGCTCAGCCCCTCTGAAAAGCAGAACATAATCTATTCTCAGTTCTCTCAACTGGTCGTCAGATGCAAACATTTGCATGTTGGAGGTATTTATGGTATTCATGCCACATTTATAACCTAAAGGTATGGAGTATGAGTTATTTTTTTTAAATATTATTAGGGCTGTCAATCTATGAAAATATTGAATCGTGATTAATCGCATGATTGTCCATGAATAATCAAGATTAACTGCACATTTAGTATCTGCTCAAAATGTATCTTAAAGGGAGATTTGTCAAGTATTTAATACTCTTATCAACATGGGAGTGGGCAAATATGCTGCTTTATGAAAATGTATGTCTATACTTATTATTGGAAATCAATTACAAACAGAAAGCTATGACAAATATTATCCAGAAACCCTCACAGGTACTGCATTTAGCATAAAAAATATGCTCAAATCATAACAGGGCAAACTGCAGCCCAACAGGCAACAACAGCTGTCAGCATGTCAGTGTGCTGACTTGACTATGACTTGACTATGACTTGCCCCAAACTGCATGTGATTATCATAAAGTGGGCATGTCTGTAAAGGGGAGACTTGTGGGTACCCATAGAACCCATTTTCATTCACATATCTGGAGGTCAGAGGTCAAGGGACCCCTTTGAAAATCGCCATGCCAGTTTTTCCCCACAAAAATTTAGCGCAAGTTAGGAGCGTTATTTAACCTCCTTCGCGACAAGCTAGTATGACATGGTACCAATGGATTTCTAGTTTCATATGATGCCAGTTCCTTCACTCTAGCTTTAAAACTGAACCCGCTACAACCTAAAAGTCGCAAGTTGCGTTAAAGAAATTAGTGGCGTTAAAATTAATTTGTAGTAAGGCGTTTTTATCGCATTAACCTTGACAGCCCTAATTATTATATTTGTGTTGTTGTTGAAAAAAGTGAAAGAGTGTAGCACGGTAGAGAATGATGCACTAAAACCAAAATCATTTAGCAGATGCCAATTGATAAATTTAGAGTTGAATGAATTGGAATGGAAAAAAAATAGTTTAACATTTCAATGAGAATAGGCACTGCTCTGCTTTCAGAGAGGCCAGCGGAAGTAAGGCTGTAGCATCAACCTCAACGGTGTGTTTTATTGCTGATGAATTCAACTTTTCATTTGTTAAAAGGAACAATCTGTTATTTTGCTTTCAAAAATGACACAGCCTCACTTTAATGTTAAAATCCCAATATGCTGTTAGTGGAGAATACAGGCTTTTGAAACTACATCTGATTTTTGTTACTCCGGCAGGGAGTGTTGGCCACCGACAGTAATGTTGCATGTATTATGTATCACTATACAGAGTGAGATAAAAAAACATAGTTCTTACATTTTGAATGTCTTCAGGTGACAGTAAACCTTCCTGAAGAGAAGACGTGCTGTTCTGCTCCGTGTCAGCTGTATTTTCTTCTTTGGTTTCTTCAAGTCTTTCATTTCTTTCACAATCTCCCTCTGCAGCACCTCCCTGTGTCTCCATCATTTTCCACTCAGTCGTCACTTTTCTTTCTTCTTGTTCGTCGTCATCCTTTTCTATTCTTTTACACGTCAGTTTGGTCTCTTCGATGTCAAATTTTTTTACTTGTGCATCTGTATCTTTTTCCTGCCGCTCTTTTTCATCTCCGCCTGTAGCATCTCCACTCTCCTCTTTTCTGGAAATGTCTCTTGCATTTTCTCCTGGTCTTTCTCTCACAGCCGACTCTGGCATCACGTTATCGCCTCGACTTTGAAACTCTTTTGCACTTCCTGTGTCCTTTGATGCATTTTTGCTTTGAGCATCGACCGCGTTGTCCTTGAATCCTCCAGTTGTTACATCGGTCTCTACTTCCTCTGCCTCTCTATTTTTGCTCCCATTTTTCGCAGCTTCATCCCTCAATGTCTCTACCTGCATGTCCTCCAAAGTCATCATCAACATGCCGCTGATTACTCTGTCAAACTCTGCATTTTCCTCATCGCTGTCTGCTGCAATATCCTGACTCTCTTCGCTTTCTCTAATCTTTCCCTCTTCCTGTCTCTCTTCTCCTTCCTCTTTGTTAGGCCACTTCGCCTCTGGCTGATATCCTCGTTGGACTTTTGGCTCATGTAAGGATATTATCTCTTGTCTTGCCTCTGTCTCTTTTTCTTTTTTAGCCTCTTTCAAAAGTTCTACTTTTTCTTCACACATGTGCCCCTTTACCATCCTTTTATCCTCGTCTGTTACTATCTCCTCCGTGGATTCTTTCTTTTCCTTTACCTCTGTTTTATCCTGGACAACTTTTGTCTTTCTTTCCTCAATTTCATCCCTTAAATCAAACATTTCCACGTCCAAATCTCCAAATGATTCTCTCCTCTCCGGATTCTTTCCCATTGCTTCCTCCCTCTCAATTCCTCCTTCATTTATTTCCTGTTCCACCTCCACCTCATTCACTCCAACTCTATCCAGCTCATCCTCAGTGGAAGAAAACTGAGAACCACGAACTAAACTGGCCAAATCGCACAGTTGAGATGCCCGGGTTTCTTTATCCTCCTGCCGTTTCCACAACTTCCCTTCGTCTATCGCTTCCTCCCCCTCTTCACCTCTGCCTGCTCGGTCCAACTCATCCTCCGTGGATGAATATTGGGTGGCGTTGGCTTGATTAGCTAATCTGCACACTTTCACCGCCAGCTCCTCCTCCTCATCCTCTCCTGTCTTCTCTTCATCGGTCAGACCAACTCTGTCCAGCTCATCCTCTGTGGAGGAGAACATGTTAGCCCTGACCTGTTTTTCCAGCCGACAGAGTTTAGAAGTGAGTCCGTCTGTCTTTTCCTCCTCCGTATCTTCATCCCTGTCTCCCTCCCATTCTTCTTCACTCTGGCCATCTTTGTCCAAGTCATCATCAGTCGAAAGGTACGTGAGCCTTGACTGTGCGATGAGCCTGTATAATCTGTATTTCATCTCTTCATCCACTTCCTCATCTTCATCCGTTCTTCCTTCATCCAAGTCGATCTCCATCCTCCACCGACTCTCAACTTCTTCATCTCTGCCCTCGGTCCCTCGTCTCTTTTCCTCCCTCCGTCCATTATCACCGGCATCTCTCGCTTCTCCATCAACTTCTTCTAGCTGTTGTAGATTTAATGTGACCTCCTGTTCCATCTGATTGGCTACATGACCTGTGATGTCACTCTCAAGTTGAAAAGGTTCAGGGGTCGTGCCTCCGGAGGTCAAAGTGTCAGGGGTCGTAGCATCAGACGGATTTTGGGAATGGTTGTCTTTCTCGCTGTAATCCTGTAAATTTAAGAAATAATACATTATAGATAGAGATAAATATATTTGAGAATAAACTTTTTGTGGTGAATAAAGCAGTATTTTCTCCCTAATGTTTATAAACTTTGCATTTGAGCATCTTACATTTTACATTTATGTGAGGAAATGTAGCAATTTGTTCCAGCTTGAATGTAGTTTGTTGAATGAGGTGTTGATTAAACTTTATGGTCATTTTTGAGGCTGTAGTTTGTGGTGCCTTTGAACTGTATTATGATATACTGAGAGGTGTTTCTAATATTTTGTCCAACCCCATTAATAACAATTAGGAGAGACAAGACAGCAGATATTTTTATAATTAGTATATATGGAATATAGGTTACTATCTAATGATTATTTTCATTTCCGATTAATCTTCTAATCTCATTTATTACACTTTTTTTAATTATTAGATTTAGGTTTGGTCCAATCAACCTCCTAAAACCCCCAAATATTAAATTTAAAATCACATAAAAAGCACATCTTCACATTTGAGAAGCTCAAACCAGAGAATACTGTATTTGCCTTTTTTGCTTGAGTAATCAACTGTAACAATCATTTGATTATCAAATGTTGATCTTTTTCGTATTTTGATATTATTTTTTTTCATATTTTGATATACAAGTGCTGTTCTGCATTCATATTTAAACAGCTCTACTGCTGCTGTAATCCAGAGTTTAAATTCATGACATTTAAAGAAATTTAACGAGTTAAAGTACCAGAATTGGCAGTTTCATATGTTTATGTAAAGCTTACTTGGCTACATCATTATTTTAATTTAATTATTTTCTGCTATGAATCAAAGATCTTCCCATCTCATTTCATGTCATAAGTTTGTACTGTAGTTTTTATTTCTTACCACAGAAGATGACAACTCTTTTTTACTCCTCCTTTTCTTCCGTGATCTCCTGACTTTTCTCACATCTGGCTTGGCAGCCACCTTGCTCTCCTCTTCCTCTCCGGCTCCTCCCACATTAAAGTTCACATCGATGATGCTGGTCCTGCAGGATGGTGAAGGTAGCCCGATCTCCGCAGGCACCTTCCTCTTAAAAACAGCCAGCAGGGATTTATTTGACTTCCAGTTCCCCTCAGAGTCTGAAAACAGATTGTCTGTGCTGCTCGTCAGCGGGGACGGGATCCCATCGTGGGCGTCGGGCTTGGGTTTGGTTTCGTTGTCAGAGTTCATGCCTTCATAGGCGGACACCACTTCAGACTCCTTCTCCAAGACACTGAAGACCAGGCTCTTCCTCCTGGTCAGCAGGCTAGGACGAGACAGCTGGGCACTCTGCAGGGCGATCCAGTTCCCATCTGGGCTCTTCAGCACTGAGGACACCCCCCCGCATGTGAGCACACACACACACACACACACACACACACAGATATCATGCAGACAAGCAGAGGCCATACGCCAAACAAGCAAACCACACAAAGTAAAACCACACATGCAGCAACATAAACAAACAAAAACAAACACAGTGGAGAAAGTAGATATTAGCTGACATTGACTAGAAATTTTTCAAATTTATCTGATTACTTTGATGATCGATCAAGTTAACTTGTCTTTGTTGATAGTAAATTGAACACTGTGAATGAGCAAATGTAACCAACTAAAAGAACGATGACCGGCGGGTTTAAAAAGTTAAAGAGCAACAAGATCTTACCAGCGTTGTCCAGCCGGTCTACACTCTTCCAGGCTGACCCGCCTCCGTCTTTCTTTAGAGAGGAGTCCTGTATCAGACCTGGAAGGTCATTGTCCAACAATGACAAGCCAGTGTGTGACATCTGAGAGGAGACAGATGGCAAATAAAAATGATTGATTGTCATCTCACAGTCACACTGGATATCTGCAGTAAGGTAAAGAGCATTATGACCAGTTTAACCAGCAGAGGTCAGCACATGATGAGAAGATTTATGGTGCAAAAAACACATGTAGATAAACACAACATATCATCCTTTTTTCTCACAACCCCATGATGTAAAAGTACTAAGCAAAGTAAACTACAAGTAAAGATCCTTCATTTAAAATCAAACTATCTTAGAGAAATTTAGAGGGGATTTCTTTTTTTTGCTAACAACTCAGACAATCTGAACTCAGACAGTTTTTTTGTAAAAGGTCTCAAGCCAAAAAGGTTGGCAACCCCCTGGTTTAATCTTTAATAATACATACAAGTACAGTACTTGAGTAAATTAACTTTTCCCCACTGTTTTTTTACATGGACCCTGTACATTTAATGTACGGTAAAACAGTGAGTGTGGCTTTTTTTTACCCAAAAATCTGGTTGGTGCTTCAGGGAGCTGGAGGCTTGATCATAGTCGGACTGATGATGACGATGAAGGTCAGTGTTGTGTTCAAGTGGCCAATCCTGGTCATAATCTGTCCTGATCTCATACAAAGTCTTCCTCCTACTAATAATCTAAGATACAGAGACGATGAAGAAGACGATTAGTATTGCAGATGGCTCTGTACAAATATAAAACACAAAATCAGCTGGTTCTAATGGTTTTGTTTTATTATGTGCAGGAGGTACAAATGTAGTAGCAAAACAGCTGACTTACATTTGAGTATTACACAATGGCTTTTCACTAGGTCTGTCAATCGATTCAAATATTAAATCGCGATTAATCACATGATTGTCCGTGATTAATCACAAATTATTTTTATCTGTTCAAAATGTACCTTAAAGGAAGATTTGTCAAATATTTAATACTCTTACCAACATATGTATATATTTATTATTGGAAATCAATTAGCAACACAAAACAATGACAAATAGTGTCCAGAAACCCTCACAGGTACTGCATTTACCATAAAACAATATGCTCAAATCATAACATGGCAAACTCAAGTCCAACAGGCAACAACAGCTGTCAGTGTGTCAGCGTGCTGACTTGACTATGACTTGCCCTAAACTGCATGTGATTATCATAAAGTGGGCATGTCCGTAAAGGGGAGACTCGTGGGTACCCATAGAACCCATACTCATTCAGATATCTTAAGGTCAGAGGTCAAGGGACCCCTTTGATAATTACCATGCCAGTTTTTAGGCATGGTAATTATCACCAGAATTTAGATTGATGTTTGGAGCGTTATTATCTGTTACTATACAAAGTGAGTGTTTGCAGCTCAGAAATAAAAAACTATATTTTCTTTCTTACTTTTTGCACAATAGTTTTGGACAGTTCCTCAATGAGCTCTCCTCTGTGCTCCCGCAGATAACGAGCCTCATTCTGCTTCTCCTGGTGAACAAACGCACAAATAAGAAAGCTCATTAGCCCCACGCACACACAAATACACACTATAAGCTGATTACTCTTCTAACATACATGCTTCTAACATGCTATATATATATATATATTTGCTGTATTCCGTTCAAAAGCTTTGGGATACTTTAACAGATTAGTGAGAAGTAAATATTTTCTAGCATAGTAGTATTAGTACTTTTTTAGAAAATGGCTGCAGAGCCAGAAATGTACATTGGGATTTATCTTACAGATAGTTCTGGAGTTATAAATATTTAAAGGATTTATTGAAGTTGTGGACACCCAGTAGAAGACATGCATTACGCTTCTGTAGCCCCATTGCAAAACATTATGTGATATGAACAAATACTCAGAGATTAAATGCGATAGTGGTCGCATCCTTTGTAGTTGTTTACTGCCTCTTTGTATTAATCGAGTGTCTCTTTGTGGCGGCTTGTGTCTCTTTCAGGAATGAGTCCCAAAACCCAGAAATGAGTTAGCATTTTTGCACTTCCGGTTCCCTCGTCTCGAAGTCAGTGTGTTTTGGGGGTATTTTTTTGGTTAGATGCCTGAAATAAGGTCTGTGGTTAACACAAACTTAAGAGATTTTAAAGTTTTGTTCTACGACATAAAATACGTCAGTAAATACCCAACTCGTGAATTTTGAAGCTTTTAAGTGTCTTAAAAATGGCACGGCTAAATGAAACTACTAAGCGTCATCACACCGAACACTAGTCCACCTTTAGTTTAGTGGTGGTGATGTTGAAGTCACGGACCATGGTGTAGTTTGTTTGTAGTTTGTTTATAGCCTAACGTTAGCTTTTTAATTCTGGCGATTGCATTTATACTTCAAAAATCATAAAAGTGGTGTTCATTGGAGATTATCTTGCTGAACAACACATGTAGGTATCATAAACGTTTGTTTGCCACGGAGCTTATTTTCTGCCATAATCCAAAACCCAATGGAAAAATCCAAGTGGCTTTTTGTCTAGGGAACCCGGGCGATGCTAACTTCCTGGTTGGCCTACAAAAAAACGTCATCCCAGGAGCACTCTATTGGCCGTCTCTTGTTGTCTCAGATGCTTCTGTTGGTTGAAAAACTGCAGCTAAACATTAGTATTTCCTTCAAACTGGAGATGAAGCGAGTCTGTCATACTTCGGTCCAAAACTTCCTGACAGAGCAGATCCACACTGACACTCCTATATTCATATACACTCCTATATTATATTAAATACTTGAGCACAATATGCTAAATATTTTAGATGCAGGTTATTCTGCTCTTCTGATTTAAATCGCTTGAATAATAATTTTACTGTATTTCAATGAAATACACAAATATAACACAATCAGGACATCCCTACTTTTAGCGGAGCTCTGTGACTTTCCAATAAGAAAGTCTGTTTAAACAGATGCTGTTGCCTAGGAGCCGCTTGACCACTTGTGCCCATCAAGCCTGTTCAGTGACCCATCCATGTGTCAAAGCCTCCCTCATGTGGGATGTTAGTGCACAAACCTTCTACATCTAAGGAGATGAGGTAAGCCTGATCGTCAACAAAATCAATGATTTGTAGAAAGTTTGTCATATCAAGTGTCTCTTTTCAGGTTGATAAACTAAAAGGCACTTTAAATTGAATTAAATTAATTATTTTCCTTATCAGTAGAGTTTGTTATTAACAGTGATCTTAAATTGTGAAGTAAAAGTAACTTCTTTATGTTCAATATGTCCAGTTCCATTTTTGTTGGCCTAACAATGACCCTGACGTTGTCTTATACTGAGGTATTAAACTGTCATTTGGATTGCAGCATAATCCTGATGGTTTTCCATAATCTGATTTAAACTCTGGCTCAAAAGAGAAAAAGCAGAGAAGTCAGATTAAGGAGGAACGTGATGAAAGGACTGCAGAGGACACTTATCAAAGTATGTGGATTGCAGACCAATAAACAATAACAAACTGCAGCATCTACAATACATCACTGTCTGAAAATCATTTACAGAAAAAGGTCATTATAGTGAACGGTTGTGAATTAATGTCAAAGAAAACAAATTAAACAGCAGTTTTTGGAACTGAAAGTGCAAGACACTAGTATGCACAGAGGCATGTAAGCAATCCAACAATACATGACTATTTATAAGATGTGAACATAAATAACCTGACTGGCAGTGTCAAACTCAGCCTTGGAGATGGCCTCGTCTATGGCCTCCTCTGCCACCCGCAAGGCCACAGTGATCGTCTCTGCCACGCTGTGCTCTGAACACAAACAAACAATGATCACTTGTTACCTGAATGATCCTTAAAATACAATTGAAATCAAAGCAAAAACACAGGAGGGAGTTAAGTGCATCATTTTCAGTTGAATTCTGTTTTCACATCGTTTGTTATTAATCTGTTTTCACTTCCTCCTTTGTGTTATAGAGGAACTACAAACAGGGATGTGACTTCAAGGCCAGTGCAGCTTTTCAATCATGTTTGCGGTCACTTATCATGTTAGTGCAGCGAACTGCGAGAGTGAGGAGAAGTGAGGACATAGCGAGACGACAAACAAGAGAGCAGAACAGACTGAAAACATTTCTCCGCTGTTTCATCTGCTGTAAAGCATTAGATTCATGGCAGCTGGGAACAAATATGAGTTTATGGATTCATGAGAGGATTACAATGAATGACCCCAAAATGACCTTGAAGTGGATAATGTGGCCACAGAGGAGCAGTTGCGTCGACTTTCTTATGGAGATTGAATTAAGCACTCGCTGTTACGAGGCAGCTGCCCCGGGGGCCTAAAGATGACAGTTTCACTGAAATGATTTTATATAAACTGACATGGAAAGAGTCTTATGACGACTGCTGAATTTTTACCTTTCTTTGACCTCAATCTTGAGGCCCTGTCATGTAGAGGGGGCCTCTAATTTTAACAGACCCGTTTTTGGCAAATAGTCTTATTCACTTTTTTCTTGCAGAGAGTCACGCAAGAAGTTCAGTGCCACTCTCAAATCTGCCCATTCAATATGAAGATGGATCCAGCAGCTGGTTAGCTTAGCACAAAAACTGCAAACAGGGGGAAACAGCCAGCCTGGCTCTTTTCAACATAACAAAATTCACCTGCCAGCACCTCTAATGCTCAGTAATTAACACGCATCTTGTTTAATCACTACAAAAACAAAATGGAAAGGGCCTCGAAGTTGAAGCTGTAGCTTCATATTTACCATACAGATAACAGTGGTATCAATCTCCTGATGTAACTCTCGGCAAGACAGCTGATATTTCCCCAAAACGTCAAAGTTTTGCTTTAATATATCTGTTGATATTGTGATTATATGATGCCGATTCTTAAAGGTTCTCCATATGATATCCAGAGTATTAATATAGCAGCAAACAGCTATTTGCTATGTAAAGTTATAGAGAAGTAATGTCTACCTGAGCAGAGAATGAAGTCGCTCTCCTTCTGTGTTCGTTGTAATCAGAGTTTCTCCGTGCTTTGTTTACATAATCATACATAATCATTTATTTTCTTTCTTCTGCTATTCAGTGCACAATTAATTAGAAATGCTGCACATAAACATATGTTAACTGAAAATATGTAGGCGTGCAGGCCTATATAGTGTTATAACTGAAGTTCTTCTTCTGGTTTTGCATTTGTATTACCAGAAGATGTCTTGACACAGGAATCAAAAACTGTGTAAAATTGTATTAATCCAAAAAAGAATTTACAAAATGCTTCACATAAATAGGTGTAAATAAGGATCAGTGAAATCATATCTGCACCTTGAGTTTGTCTGTAGAAGGTTGAGTCACTCCCACAGAAGCTGCCCTCGTTGCAGATACTCTCCTCGTAGGCGCTGCTCTCTGCGACACACACAGACAGACACACAGACACACACACGTTGACATGTACATGGAAAGACAGAAACTCTTTTTAGGGCTATCAAAGGTAACACAATAATAACAGGCCTGTTTTAAAGCTAGAGTGAAGACACTGGTATCATATTATACTAGAAACCATAAGCAATCCATTGGTACCAACCATGTCATGCTAGCTTTTCATGGAGGAGGATAAATAACGATTTATAAATTTATAAATAATTATTTGATTTCCAATAATAAATATACACATACATTTGCATAATGCAAGCATATTTGCCCAACCCCATGCTGATAAGAGTATTAAACACTTCACAAATCTCACTTTAAGGTACATTTTGAACAGATAGAAAATTTGTGATTAATTTGCGATTAATCGCGATTAACTATGGACAATCATGTGATTAATCGCGATTAAATATTTTAATTGATTGACAGCCCTAGTTTTCATTTGATCATTTGGGGCATTAAGCAACTAGAATTACCGCCTCGCAGTTGTATGCCTCCACCAACCAGTCAAGTTGCAGTTTCCATCCATGTCTGTCCAAAATGTCATCACTTGATTTATTTAATCTCAATAGACATTTCTGTGAAATTGTCATAATTAGTATATGAATTCTCGAGTTATTTCCAAAAACATGTTTTGTGAGGTGACAGTGACCTTGACCATCAAATTCTAATCAGTTCATCCTTGAGTTCAAGTGGAGGTTTGAATTTGAAGAAATTCCCTCCAGGCGGTCCTGAGAGGGTCGTTCACTTTTAAAGTGTGTATGGTGCATCAACTATTAACAGTATATTGTCTCTAATAATAGAAAATGTCATAGCAATGGTGATAATTATTTTGCATTTGCTATTCATGCAGACATCTGAAATGAATTATCCCTAATGAGATTTTTTTTCCTCATGAGAGTATTGTTTCATTTGTTGTCAAGTTTTCCCTCAATCACTGCAAGATATCTATTATTATATAGATCTGGACGGAGATACATGGGATGTGACTCTCCATCGCCTTCGCTGTACTAAAAAGAAGTTAGCAGATACTATATGTGAGCATATAAAGTAAAGTATAAAGAAACTAATCTTCCAAAATATAAATTAAATGTTATTGCCTCTGCGTCTCAGATTGCTAGACAACTGATCCTTCTTAAGGAAGGATGAAACACAACCCACCTACACACACTGGATAAGAGATCTAACGTAGATTTTGCAATTAAGATAAAGTTAGATTCACTCTTAAGCCGGGCTCAGACTACAGCCTTTGACGTGAGAAAAAACTAAAGCAGAAGGTTAAATGAGCCTGGATGAGAAAATGGTTTGGAAGACACGGTCAATACGGGTTGTTTATTCTTCAGCGAGAACTGGAGGTGATATTAATTTTTTCAGTTTTAATATCTGCCAACAGTAGTATGCTATAGCTAACGTCACACCTCTTCTTAACATACAGCAATCGAGCGACTCTAGCGAATGGAGCGTGAAAAAAAAAACTACGAGTGATTTCACTCTCTATTACATAGAGAGCACGATATTGTTTAACAGTCAGTTACTGTCAGCGTCGATTTTGTGAAAATAGGTTTGAGATGCATGAAACTTTGCATAAATAGAGCCAGGGCGAGCAGATTTTCAAACAAGCAACACATCATTTTGCCTGTTCTCTGATGCACAGAGCAGAGAACATCTTCACTGGGAAAAACTGAAACAATCTGATGTTCACTCGTTTGCATCGTGTCCAGTTCAAGCCCCCAGGAAGAGCGCCGGGCTTTGAAGCAAATGTTTGCAGTGGCCAAACGGTGGTAAAACTTCATGTGAATCAGCCCCAGATCGAGGCTGGACCGAGGGCTGGCACAGGGAGTTAAAGAAAACGCTACTGCGCCTGCTCTATGGGCCCAATGGATGTGCCCATAGGAATGAACGAGAGCTAGCCTACAACGCTGTATCCAGTTCTGTTTATACATCCATGGTCCAGTTAGGAAGAGGTGTTAGCCTCAATGGCTAGAATGTTATCGTTGCTTGGTAACACCATCAGCTGCTCCGGCTCGTCTCTCTCATTGGCTATTGTGGTCCCGCTCGGAAAGTATTGAAGTAATCCTCCAGATTTTGACTCCTAAATATCAAACATGCTTGAAATTATTTGGGGCGACCCCGATGAGACCAAACAGTTTGGGAGGTTTAATTCTGGATCTATAAACCGCTCATATTACCAGATAATCTGGGCTGAACATCGGTACCAACAAAGGTCCCAGACCAGATTTCTCCTCCGATTGTCGGGAGAGGTGAATTGGGTTTAAATCAGCCCAAAACTCCTTTAGTCTGAGCCCGGCTTTAGAGGATCTACTGATCTGACAGCCATTCAATAATTTTGTTTACTTCATTTTTGATTTAATTTCTTTTCTTGACAAAGGCGACAGGGTCAGACCCGAAGCTCATTGATGCACATGGGGAGCGAAGGCTGGCCCGTGTTGTCTGATCCAACAGAAGAGCTACTGTAGCTCAAATTGCTGAAAAAGTTAATGCTGGTTCCGATGGAAAGGTGTCCGAACACACAGTGCATCACAGTTTGTTGTGTATTGGTCTGCGTAGCCGCAGACCAGTCAGGGTGCCCATGCTGACCCGTGTCCACCGCCAAAAGCGTCTACAATGGGCACATGAGCATCGGAACTGGACCACGGAGCAATGGAAGAAGGTGGCCCGGTCTGATGAATCACGTTTTCTTTCATCATCATTCTTTCATCATGTGGATGGCAAAGAGGTCGAGGTGTTGACTCGGCCTCCAAATTCTCCAGATCTCAATCCAATCGAGCATCTGTGGGATGTGCTGGACAAACAAGTCCGATACACGGAGGCCCCACCTCGCAACTTATACAGGACTTAAAGGATCTGCTACTGACGGCTTCGTGCCAGATACCACAGCATACCTTCAGATGTCTGGTGGAGTCCATATCTCAACGGGTCAGGGTTGTTTTGGCGGCAAAAAGGGGGACCTACTCAATATTAGGCAGTTGGTCATAATGTCATGGCTGATCGGTATACTTGTGCTGTGACTATATACAGGATCTCTGCCTTTAAAATATAAAGGTTTGATATTTACATGACTTGATTTTAGAAAGTGATTTAGAGAGTTCATTCTCACTTCAGATAGTTTCTCCTTCCAACTCTGAGCCCTGAGCTCTTTTCACGCTGTGTAAATATTCATGCAACAATGCAGCCATTTGTGGTTATATAAGTGCATTAGAGCTGCCTCGCGCGGGGTATTACCAGGCGACCTGCTCTGTGGCGCTGGTTCAAAGGTACAGTAGAGTACAAAGGGTCACTTCCAATCATTTTAAGGGGCAAAGGGAGGACTTAGACCAAGTGATGTGAATTGTAGATTATTTTAAAAATGCAGAGAGCACTCTACTCTTTCATTGCTAAAAACCTTACAGGCAAGCACAAGTTCACTGATGTGAGATATCCTGTAAATTAAGACATAACGGTGAATTTTAGGGGCTGCAGCATGGACTTTGGTTCTATGACCCTTGGTATATATGTTTGCGTGTGTGTGCGGACGTCTGTTTTATAACATCTAATAAGTCCGGACAGATTTGGCTGCAGCACAGGGACATAAAACAGACTCATGACCAATGAGCAGCTAAGGTCACAGTAACCCTAAAGGCACCATGAGACTCCCATGGAGGTGAACTGACAGCTCCATACTTATGTCACTGTATTATGTTTATACATAGAAACATAATACTAATGTGATCTGTATCATAAATTCACAATAAGTCATTCTTGATACAGTATGACATTTAAATTCTTACCAAAGATCCTCAAGAAAAATGAAAATTGTGAGTCCTACTGTAGCAGAAGCAACTCTAAAATTATTATTTCACTGTTATAAAAAATATAAATGTAACCTCACAGAGATCATCAAGAGCATGACAACATGTGATGTTAAAGGACGTAATGTCCACCCTAAAACACACTCCAAATAGTCAATCTTTGTAATATAAAAGAAATATAGAGTGTGAGTCAGAGTAGAGTAGAGTTTGTGGCACAGTGTGTTACAGACATTAATGCTCCCAGGACAATTAAACCCACTGACTTTGGTGATCCTCTGACTTTTCCTCCGCCAACACCACGAGGTTCACATTTGTGGTTTCAGGCAAAATATTTCAGCCTCTGTTGGATGGACTGTCATGAAATATGGTACATACATTAATTTTAATTGATGTGAATTTGGCGTTATTCTTGTTTTTTTCTCCATCTCTCTGTGCTGTTGATGTAAGTTAATTTTGTCTAAATACAAAAAAAAAGAAGAAAATGGTAAAAGAACAAGTTAACAGAGTTTTTATTAATATCTAACAAAATGTATTTATGGTTTTGTACTTATGATTTGCATCCATTTCACTTGTGACTGCTTTCTATATTCCTTTTAAGATCTGTACTTCTACACTGTATGTAAAATAAGCATTACATAATGTGTATTATGTCTGTGTGTGTGTGTGTTCTTCCTCAGGGTCACTTTGTTATTTAGCTTTACTCTTTAGAGGGGGGATGTCTCGGAGCAGTGTTGCCGGGCTGTGGCAGTGTGTCTTGAGGGGGAAATGTTTCACTGCGACACAAATCTCACACATGATGATGCCTCTACCCACAGCTATTAGTTCCCAAATGTCAGCTCTATTCATTCTGATGCCATTCATGCAGCTCACATTGTTTCTTATGCAAAGTAACATCAGCAGAGCTTTCCATGAGTCAGACTATGCAGATGCAGATTTGGCAGCTGAATAAACACGGCTGGATTTCCAGTACGGGCAAGTCATAAACAAATTAAAATGCATGTTACAGTGTGTGCCTGTGAGCGGAGAATGAAAACAGTAAAGCAGAACGAGACGCTGAGCGGTGGCCTGATGCCAGCCCACATCAGTCCTCCTCCCACAGGGGTCACAGCTCTGAATCATCCGCAGCCAGCGACCTCTCCTCCACAAAACACTCGTAATTCTCTGAAATCCCTTGTCTGTTCAATCAGATCAGAGACTGAAGTAATGGCCCAGAGATGCACTCCTCCGCCTGTACCGCTCTGTCCCGTACATGCTGGAGCATATGCTGCTGGGTGAACGGTCTTATTCAAAGCACTGTGTAGTACATATAAATATATACATATATTTATATTTTCAGCATCGCTGGCTCCAGCAAAGCTCCTCCTAACCCGCCTGTGTTTGTGCTACACAGTTCCAGGCAAAGAAACCTAGTAAGCAATCCTTGAGGAAATAATTATATTGTTAAATAGGGCAGTCAATCAATACAAATATTTAATCACGATTGTTCATAGTTCATCACGATTAATCGCAACTTTTTTTTATCTCTTCAAAATATACCTTAAAGGGAGAAGTATTTAATACTCTTATCAACATGGGAGTGGGCAAATATCCTTGCTTTATGCAAATATATGAATATATTAATTATTGGAAATCAATTAACAACACAAAACAGTGACACATATTGTCCAGAAACCCCCACAGTAATCTGCTGAAGTTATGTGAGATGAAAGCCAAGCAATAGCTTAATCCTGTTTCACTCTCGTCGTAACTTTCTGTTCTATACTTCTTAGAGATATAGAAAGCAGTCAGAAGTGAAAATTATATATTTCTGTGCATTTCATATTTCTCTTAATGTCTGTACTTCTATACATGAATCCGGGGAATTATCAGAAGTAAACAAGTCCCCATTACGGCGAAGGCATCTCCCTACAATACGCCAACGTTTGAATGCAAGTCCAAAGAAGTGTACAATTTTCTACTTTCTAGAACCTGAGCAGCTCTCAGCTGCCAAACGTTAGTCTGACATGGTGAAACAAGTAACGTCAGTTAAGTTAACAACATTAGTAGACACTTTCTAGGGGCTGCGGTGGTCCCACAGAATACATGAACTTAAATTAACTAACTATTGTGAAATATATAACGTTAGGTGCTCTAACTAGGGCAACCTAATGACCACAAAGTAAACATTCGGTCAGCAGAAATATACTCCGATCGAAGATTCTCTCTACAGTAATCTGTTTTATAGCTTTCAATATGGGATTTACCTTGTAGAAAGAGATTCAGTCATATTCAGGATTTCAAAACCCTTTCAGATGTCATTTCTTCCCAAAATGTGTCACATAAGACACGTTAAGTCATATCACCAGAGTTAACAGAAACAGGTTTTATCCACAACACTAATAAACAGAGTGGTTTACCAGTAAGCTCTGAAAGCACGCTGTGCTCCGCCAGGTGCTTCCTGTAAAGAGTCTTCAGCACTTTGGCGCTGCCGAACCTCTTGAAGCGAGTCTTCAGATTAGTGTAGAACCACTCCAGAGACTGTGTCGTCAACAACCTGAGAGAAAAATACAAACAGACCTGCAGTTTAAAACATAATCAACATGTACCTCATTCTGATCCTTCGGCGAATTTTTTGATAAATCTACATGACGATACAGAACACTGAATGAATTTAACTTAACAGGTGTTAGTTTTCTAGTTGTGAAAAGGCACAACTGGACCACACTGTCAACCATCACACCAAATTTGAAGTTCCTAAGTTAAATAGTTTCAGAGTTCTGCTCCGGAAAGAAAGTGTGACACGCAAACAGACGGAAGGATGGACACGCGGAGCGCAATATACCCCCGACTACGTTGTCACGGGGGTATAAAAAGCCGTCCAATGTACCATGGTCAAATCTTAAGTCCGGGGTCCTACAAAAAGAGCCTTTTGTGTAAAAAGCGTTTGATGTATGTCTCACCTTCAAGTTTCAATGTTTAAGATTAAAATGAACTGGGATGTAATTGAATGTTTAGGAATGACAGCTGTAGGGTGTTGCAGAGATATTCATGTCAGCATGTTTAATGAGTTACCATCTGTTCACTGTGCGGTTGAGTTGCAGTGTGAAGGGAGCTGAGTGAGTGTGTGGACAGGAGGTGACAGAAAGTCTCCAAGTGTGAACCACCTTTAGGTAACTCCTGGAGTCTGCGGTCGTGTCTCCTCATACGGACGAGTGGAGAAAACCGTCAGTGAGGTTTAACTATCAGCTCTCCTGTCAAATCTGTCCAATTATAAAAAAAAAAAAGACGACGCCTCCATCATTAAGAGGACAGCTGAACTGGAATTAAACAATATTATGGCATTTTCTCTAAGAAATTATTATTCAGCTCTAGACATTTCCAAAGAAGTGATTTTTTTTTTAAGTACTAAACTATGAATTTTAAGTGTTTTGAGGTTCAGTGGTCACGGGTGAATTTGAAAGTTTTAATTGCCCATACCGTAGGTGTTATTGTGATGACTCTCAGGGTTTACTATCATTCCTGCTGGGATGTCTGCAGCCACCCATAATCTACAACTGAATGGACTGACAGTATACAATATTTATAATGCACAGTATTGTATAGTGCATTTATTGTAGTTTTTAAAAGGATCAATGGCGTTATTATAAATGTTTCTTATTGTAAAACAAATCCCACGAAAGCGACAATGAATTTAACTTACTAACAAGTATTGTCTGAGTAGCCAAACCCTCATTTAGCTTATTTGTGCGCTATAGAGCGCCATTGTTGTCCAAAAACTATTAAAATACATCAATGAGCCACACTTTTGCACTGGTCAACATGTGACCTCGTTACCACGAACATGGGCACTTTAGTTTATTCTGAGTCAGTCTGCCATACATATTCCTGCTGCTGTAAATACTCACTAAAGGCTTTGAAAACATTGGATAAAAAGTCAAATCCATATTATCATTGCAAAAGTTTAACTAAATATGAATACTTTAAACAGGGAAAACATGATCAGATTTGCAGATATTTTACTTGTGTATAAAATTGTTCATGGTCTGGCCCCCCCCTCAATTCAATGAATTCATTAAACAAAATTTTTGCTTAGTGAATTTCATCAAATTTTCCAAAATCAAAACTCATCAACCAGAGCTAGTACCAGAGGGGATTGTAAAATACCATAGACCCACAGGACTAGGGAACATCACATCTCTCCACTCTTTCTCCTTATCTATAAAAACAGCTGTCACTAGACAATCAAACATGCTGTCATAATCTGGAGTAGTGGTTATGTCATTGTTTCACTAACTGTCTGTGTCTATGTGCTTTTATCTATGCTCGCAGCTATACACTGACTATGTTTACATGCATGCACACAAATACAGAGTTATCAGATTAAGACAATGGTTTGATTTAACAGAGTTTGATCAGATTTTGAGAAATTTACGTTAGTATGTGCTTGTTATCAATTTAGACGACATAAGTGTGTATATCTCGATATGTAATTGAATCACGACACGATTCCATTGAAAGACGATAAATTATAATAGTGAATTATCGCCCAGCGAAACATTTTAAATCTCAACCTCTGACTGGTGCATCAAAGTCTCTCTGTAATATGAAACAGAGAAGCTGGATTTAACAAATGCAACACAAAAACAAACCATTCTAATAACAAAAAAAAAAGGAGAAAATTGCCTTGGTACATACACGTTTAGTTGCTTCACATCTTCCAACACCATAGTCTAGTGAGTCTCTTTCTCTCTGTCATGTTGTGTTAAACTGAATATTTCAGCCAGTGGAACACTTTATACTGTTCTGTATCCTAGTGACTATGCTGGGAGTAATAAGTGCTAAATCCATCTCTCCAGCAGCAGAGTAAGACCTTAATAACCTTTGACGTCACTGTCAGCCTCTCATCCTTAACTTGACACACACACACACACCATCAGAATCACTACTACCGCCACCACCGCCCGACCTTACCTGCTCTTCTGGCAGGCGGAGCAGAGCCAGGTTTTGTCCCGCTTGTTGTAGACCCGGCAGGCCTTGCAGACGTTGTAGTGGCAGTCGTGGCACTGGCGCTTGGGGTTGAGCAGGAAGGTGAAGGGCGAGCAGCAGCGGATGCAGCAGCGCTGGTTGAAGCAACTCTGCCGTGACAGCAGGAGGCAGCGACTGCCCTCCTCATCCAGCTCCTGCTTCAGTTCACTGTGGGAAGGAAGAGGAGGAGGAGGAGGAGGGGAGAGAGAGGGGATGGTTAGAGAGAGGAATATAGTGACACCAGGAATGTGTGACAGAGAAAAGAGTTATAAAAAAATTATGGAAAAAACAATATGATATAGTTCCACTCTGTGAGTTTACTGGGTCAAATAAGTTGATTATCCCAATGAGGACAGCCAGTCACAATGATCCTCAGCCTCCCTTTAATGAAAATGAAGCAGAAATTAAAGTGCTTTCACAAAGTCGGTTATTAATCATTTTCTAAACATCATTTAAAAAGGTAAATGATTGAAAAATGCAGCAATATCTCCCTTAATGTACATTATAATTGAATTCTCATTCATAAATTTCTTGATTGAATATTTAAACAGAGCATTTATTTATTTCACATTCATTTAAACGTTGTCTGCTTTGCTCATGTAAAGGTTAAAGAAGGAGGATATGCTGAACACAATATGTCAAACAGATGCAAACATATCAGACGGGCTAAAGACGACGGAATAAGACATTACAGCAGGAAAACAAGACGGATGGAGGCAGACGAGAGACAAATGGAAACTGGTGTTATTAGCGCAAGATGGAAAGAGTCACAAAAAAATCCATTATTTTCATATCAGGACTGCGGGAGCACCAGCCATTACTGAATCATTTATAGGTGCATGATTATTACTGCAGGAGACTGATGGAGTCTGACAACACGAGGACTGAGGCAGAGAAACAAGAGCCACCGTGAGTTTAATAGTTTGTTTCATTTCAGATTTAAATTATTCAAATTCAAAATGAAAAGCAAAAATTAAATTCCTCATTCGTAAAGGGGAATGAGGAATTTCATTTTTAGACTGTATTCACTGGTTATTTTAAAGTGAATTGCTGTGTATATGTGGTTTATGGAAAAAAAATAGCTTGATAAATAGACAGAATTGTACATGGAGAGAAAAAAAGAAACCAGCGATAAAAAAAAAAAGAAAATACATAAAAGCGGCTGTAATACACATCTGATAATCTCAAAAGGGTGAATCTGGAAATGTTTTTTGTAAATATATTTTATTGATTTTCAAAGTTTTTATCCTATGAGAGAAAAGATACAAAACATGTATATTTGACTTCAATATCAAGTCACCGACTCAACCCCTAACTACAAAGAAACACTTCATCAAACATGTTGACAAATTGAAATCCTAATTTTTAAGGATTACAGATTACAGAATATATTCAGGTGAAGGAGGGAAAAACATAAGATAATCAAATAATTGTATTAATCACTCAAGCAAAAAGGGAATAAATAAAATAAAAGAAGAGGGAGGAAGGAGAGGGGAGAATGCTCATTACTGTAATGGGACTCTTTATCGAGGGGTTCTTGTAGAGAGTCGTAAAAATCCAAGTACAGACGAATTAACCATTCAGTGCATATATGTTGTACTACATATTGGCCACTTCTCAGAAATGTTTATCTTAGGGTAGTGTTATAAAATGAATGACAGCACACTTAAGGTTACCATTGATGCAATGCTATAACATATTTTCTAACTCTAGGGATGTACAGTATACCTTGCCAAAAATCAATTATTCCCCTCAGATGGTACCGACCAACCCTACTGGCTCACGGACTAAAAGGGCTTCCATATCCTGACAAAGGTTTTAGAGGACCATTTGAGTGTGTATTTAATTTTTTCTAGCTTTAAGAAATATATTGACCTCTTTGACCCAGTGAGAAAAGGACTGAGGAGCGTGTTGCTTCCATTTTTAAAAGGATCAAACATCTTGCAAGGAGTGTAGTGAAAGCTATTAATACGTTGGCTTTATTTGGTAAGAGACCGCAAGATTCCTTTGATGTTGAACCAATGCGTGCACAGACTGGGTCAGGGTCAAATTGGGTTACAAACATCTCACTATAAGCTTTTTAAAATACTTATCCAGAAGGTGTAAAGTTTTGGACACAGCCAGGATATGTGCATTAATTCCGTTGGCTGACCTCCGCATCAAGGGCATAACGGATCAATGTTCGGTTCTAAGACTTTCTTTAATCGAGGACGGCCTTATAAGATGTGACTTAGGAGTCCTTTTTGAAAGCCACATTTCTTGAACATTGGCACTGACCTTTAGGTCACATTTTCTTTAACTATAAATATTTAACAGTGTCTCTGAAATGCCCGTCTGACAGAGAGACGGCTCCCCTCTTACTACAGCAGCCCACTCCATTACTGAAGCTCACTGGATGGTATAAATAACTCTCACACAAAGTCACAGCAAATGACTCACACAGCAAGATGTAAGATAGTAGAGTAACGTGCACAAATATACATGAACACAGTATCCCTCACACGTGTAAACACACCTCAGCAGGACAAACTGCAGCTAAAAAGAAACAACAACAGTCATTCATCATCTGAATACTTCAGAGACATGAAACATACAGTATATGTAGAGCAACTCGCTCTGTCCAGTATCTGTATATGTAGAGCAGTCCTCTCTGTCCAGTATCTGTATATGTAGAGCAGCCCTCTCTGTCCAGTATCTGTATATGTAGAGCAACTCGCTCTGTCCAGTATCTGTATATGTAGAGCAGCTCTCTCTGTACAGTATCTATATATGTAGAGCAGTTCTCTCTGTACAGTATCTGTATATGTAGAGCAGCTCTCACCTACACAGTATCTGCATATGTAGAGCAACTCTCTGTACAGTATCTGTATATGTAGAGCAGCTCTCACCTACACAGTATCTGTATATGTAGAGCAGCTCTCACCTACACAGTATCTGTATATGTAGAGCAGCTCTCTCTGTACAGTATCTATATATGTAGAGCAGTTCTCTCTGTACAGTATCTGTATATGTAGAGCAGCTCTCACCTACACAGTATCTGTATATGTAGAGCAGCTCTCTGTACAGTATCTGTATATGTAGAGCAGCTCTGTACAGTTTCTTTATATGTAGAGCAGCTCTGTACAGTATCTGTATATGTAGAGCAGCTCTCACCTACACAGTATCTGTATATGTAGAGCAGCTCTGTACAGTATCTGTATATGTAGAGCAGCTCTCACCTACACAGTATCTGTATATGTAGAGCAGCTCTCACCTGTACAGTATCTGTAGTGCTGCTCTGTCCTCACACAACCTCATCTAAAGCAGCTTTCTAGCCTCAGACATAAAACGAGAACAAACAAGGAGAGACTTGAGCTCCGTCAGCTGCAATAATCCTCACAAAAAGTCTGTTTCTTGGCGATAAGATGACGTGATGTCTACTAATGAAGAAGATTAGTCATGTTGTTTATTATACATAATGTAAGAAAATATACCTGCTGTGCTGCTTTTGAGCAGTAGAAACAGGGAAGCTTGAGGTTTAATGTGCACACGTCACGTCTTGATTGCTAATGGTAAATATAGTTATTTGAGTCTAAACAATAACTTTCTTTTAATGAAAGAAATCACTTGCAGAAGATAAGCAAGATGGAATTAGATTGTTTATTTCAATGATTAGTGGCTAAAATTTATTTTGGCCAGACATCCACCCTTTGTATTTTGTTTTGTTGATCAGTTGAATCCTATTACAAATACATCTTTAATACAATTAGGTGTTAATCCTTGTAAAAGTTTTTTCTCCAGGTCTTTGAAGGATTCATTTGAATATTGCATCAGAAATATGACGCACAGATTCACTAACATGTAATATAAGTTTTAAAAAGTATTACATTTGATAACAATTGGATTATGTGTAAAATCTCAAATAAATATGTTTAATAAATATGAATAAAATGCAGAACCAATCCATTTTTATATAATTTAATTTTCATTAAAATTATTATTTCATTATTGGTTGGATTGGAGTGCTGAAAAAAAGTGCTAAAAATGATTTAATAAAATCTAATAAACCTCATTGTGAAAATAAAAATGATAATAATGAGGTTGGTCTATGATGCTGTTTTTATTCATATACTTATTTGAATACAAATAAGTATAGGCTTACTTGTATGCTTATTTACTTTATTTTAGAACTGCAACGATTAAATTATTCATTTTTAACGATTAGCTATTAAATTAATCGCCAAATATTTTGATAATCGATTAACTAAGTAATTAAAAAAAATATCTCTGATTCCAGCTTCTTAAATGTGAATATTATCTGGTTTCTTTACTCCTCTATGACAATAAACTGAATATCTTTGAGTTGTGGATAAAACAAGACATTTGAGGACGTCATCATGGGTTTTGGGAAACACCGTTTTTTTACCATTTTATAGACCCAACAACTAATCGATTAATCGAAAAAACAATTGACAGAGTAATTGACAAGGAAAATAATCGTTAGTTGCAGCCCTACTGTATTTAACATTGGTCATTTTGAACTTCCATAGAGTACTCAGTATATTAATTGTGTGTAATATCTAGATAGATACCTGCAAAGGATTCAGGAAACACATTAAAGCACATCTCTTTGTGTCTCATCATTCATTTTCTGTATTTCACTGATGCTTTCACCTTCCTGTAACACTGAACACAACTTCACTTCCTCTCTCAGTCAGCCAGGATTAACATCCACGTTAAGGCTCTGCGTGTGTGTGTGTGTGTGTGTGTGTGTGTTTGTGCTGTGTATGCTGTGTGTGGGCGGGTGGCGCTGCAGAGAAACATATGCCAACAATCCCCAAATCATCAAGTGTAGTGGCAGTAAACTGACTCTAGTGGCTTTTTCCTGAGAACTTGTCATTCTGCTGAAAGATTTCACATAATAAACACAGTCTGACGTGTGTGCCGCATCAATATCACAACCAATTCATACTCACAACACAGCCAGTATGCTGCTAAATCTAGTCTATATTTCTTGAATCGAACAAATTGTTTTCAGGATTACCATAAAGCTTATACAATCAATTACCAGTTTATTAGGTACACCTCGCTGAAACTAATGCAGTCTAATACAACAATAAATCCTACCTTCATGAAGGTTAAAATCATGTTCAGTTTTTGTTGAAACTGTTTTAAAGATGTATTGATTCTGTATATTGTGGTGCTGTTACATTGTGTTATACTGAGTATAGTATATATATTGTCACATCTAACTATAAAGCGAGGAATCTGTCTGTCTTTCTGTATGTCCATCACATATCTCGAGAACTGCCGTTCCGATCTACTTCACACTTGGCGGGTGTATTGCTAGGGATCCCATGGAGTGCCTTGTCAAATTTGGTGCAATATGGGCATGCGACACATTCAATATTAATAAACAAGTGACCTGCGCTCTGTGCAGCAGCGGGGGTGAGGCTTCACGGCTCTGCAGACAGGTCAGCACGTCGTCTGCAGCGGGCAGACCGCGGCTTATTGACTGCAGTTCACTTGCTTGCTGCTGATATACTAACATTACAACCGAACTCTTCTTCACTTCCCTAGAATCAACGAGCGATGAGCGTTTCTCGACAATGCTGCAAAAGGCACTTCCTTGGGGCCCAGCAATCGGCCTGGTCCGAACAGCCACGCACTCCAAACGGGCACGAGCCCCCGACAACGCTGCGAGCAGCAAAACCGGAAAAGGCTAACGGGCACACGCTCTGAACGGCCACGCCACGAACGGGCATTGCACTAGTAAGACACAAAAAAATTAAATAAGGACACTCAAGGAGGCAGAACATAAAAGCGAACAATTAAAAACACAAAAATAGTCAAATAAAGTAAAGAGGAAGAATAGAAATGTTTTAATGCTAAAAGTATGTTTTTGCTGTATGTTTGTGAGTCGTGCTTCAAAATAACGTTTTTCTGATTAGGATAAAGACCAGCACCATATTCTATTTTGTATTGCATTATACACATGCATGTATTCTTAAATTCAGTCTGCTCTGACTGATATAAACAGGGCGGACAAAATACAAAAACACCTCTCTAACACAATACAGTTCAGCAGTAACACAAATTACATCCTTGAAAAATGACCATAAAGTTGAATCAACACTTCTCGGAAACAGTTTCAACAAAAAAACTGAACATCATAACCTTAATGAAGGTAGGATTTATTGCAGGGCCGTTGCAATAGACTGCATTAGTTTTAACTCAGTGTACCTAATAAACTGGTAACTGTGAGTATCTCACAGTTAGTTTATCAGAAACTGGACACAACATGTGTGTGCAAGTGAAATCTATGTAAAATACATGCATATCCATTCCTATAAGTGTTACTACAAGCGTTGCCTTATTTCAGAGATTATAAGAGCTAATCATTGTTCTTTCTTCACGATTTTAAACAGGATTACAAAGGATTATTTGAATTGTACTTGACACTGTGAATACAGATTATAACAAATAAGTACACACACTAAGAAGGTGTGATTAATATTGTTGTTGGTTATAATAATAACCCACATAAAATCATTGTTTCATGTTCACTGCTGAGCCTTTTCCCTGCTCAACACTCCCCCTGTTGGCTGGTAGATGAATCTCATCCTAAACTATTTCTTCTTTTCTCTGAAGAGAGTACCATTATCTACAGTAGCTATACTGTTGCAACAACCTAGAGAACAACGCAGGTCAAACTTTATCTAGCATTATATCAGTGCAGTTACAACTGGGAGCGTGATATTTCAGTAATCTTCCACGGACAGCTTTACAAGATTGTGTCCAGTGATGCAACATCAGGCCAGATGAGCTGAGTCAACAGTGACAGTTTCTCTCTGCATGAGAAGAAGAAGACGGAAGGCCCGCTCTTGTGCAACCGCAACCACAAGAAAAGTACAACTGAACACTGCATTCATCACTCATCTGTATTCCCGTCTAATCCTAAACTCCCATCAATCACTCGTCTCTGTTTGACATTCAGACAGACTGCGGGATTTCATCTCAGAGGGTGTCAGAAAGAAATTGAAAAGCAGGATGCATGAAGTCAGAGCCCACTTAACGACTAGAGGAAGCAGTGCACAACCAGCATGACATGAGGGATTTACTTCTTAGAGATCTGAAAATGCTACGTGACTTTGTCAATGTACTTTTGATGAAGAGGGGATCCATTGTGAATGCGTTTGACATATCAGCACAAGTCTAGTCATATCTGGTACAACAACAAGATTAGCTGTAAGTAAGCATCTTAATTGTTCACCACACTTGAAGTGAGAGAAAGCAGAAAGCTCACCACTTAATCACTTTGGGTCACACCGTCAAACCTTCCAGTTACAAGAGTTACCCTAACTCATCTAGAGTTAAATTTACACAGCGGAGGAGAGTAACTAAAATATTGTACTTAAAGGGACTATTTGTAACTTTTTAAGCGTATAAATGTAGCGGGTCGCCACACATGCGCGCTCGCATATGCGCGTTCGTGTGTGGCCGCTGCCTTTCCTCCTCTGCCTGCCTGCCTTCACTCAGAGAGCGCGTGCGTTCTCAGCTCGCTCCACCTCTAGACGTGAACGCGCGCTCACTCCACACTGCAGAAGAGTTAGTTTAGCTCCGAGAATATCGAGTGAATTTGGACGTTTTTGCAGAAATAACTGCTGCAGCTCCTCCAGACCAACAGAGGTTTCCCGTGTCTTGTGAAGTGACGGAGCTCCTCAGCTAGTAACGTTATCGTCTCGTTACCGACCGGGTGTCGGTGTCTCCCTGCTCTCTCCGGCTGCGGGCGGAGAGAGCAGGGAGACACGCTGCAGAGCCCCGCTGCATCAGCCTGCGCTGAGGCAGTAAAAGCCAACACTAAGATCAGATCTAAATCATGTTCATGGAGAGACTTTCGTCTGGTCAGCTAACATTACTGCCAAGCAGCTGAAATATAGAGTGATATTGTGGTTTTAGCTGATGTGTGTCGCCTCACTGTTTTGAGCGATGCTCGTTCAGGTATATTTAGAGCGAGCAGGCACGAGCCCGACGCTGACTTTCGTTGATTTCACGGCCACAGGTGTCGCTGTTAAGAAGCATTTCTGATTCTTACAAACAGTCCCTTTAAGAAATGCATCAGCAAGTAAATATTGAAGCCGGACATGGTTCAAACATTTTTTTTAATGCCGTCATCCCTTTAAGTACAATGAGGTACCTTTACTACACTACATTTCAGAAGCAAATATTGTACTTTTTACTCCACTATATTTTACAAGTGTAGTTCAAGATTTCACATTAAAAAAATAAAAAAAACAGACCTTAAACGAACTTTTACTAACTTTTTAAGCGTATAAATGTATTGGGTCGGGACACATGCGCGCTCGCGTGTGGCTGCTGTCTCTGCTCCGCTGCCTGCTTGTCTTCACTAACACAGCGCGCGCGTTCTCGCTGTCTCGCTCCACCTCTAGACGTGAACGCGCGCACACTACACACTGCAGAAGAGTTAGTTTAGCTCTGAGAATATCTAGTGAATGTACGGTGGACATTTGTGCAGAAATAAATGCTGCCGCTCCTCCAGACCAACAGAGGTTTTCCGTGTCTTGTGAAGTGACGGGGCTCCGCAGCGAGAAACGTTATCATCTACGACCGGGTGCCGGTGTCTCCCTCCGGGTGCAGTCGGGAGGCGATAACGTTTCTCTTCCTGCTTCAGCTCCGGCACCGACCCGCTTTTGCTAAAGCAGGAAAAGCCAACACTAGGATCAGCAGTGATTCATGGAGAGACCTTCGTCTGGTCAGCTAAAATTACTGCTAAGCAGCTGAAATGTAGAGTGATATTGTGATTTTAGCTGACGTGTGTCGCCCGACGCTGACTTTCGGTTGACTTAACTTAACTTAAGGTGCCGCTGTTAACAAGCATTTCTGAAAGTTACAAATAGTCCCTTTAACAGAGCTCATAAAATGCAAACACTAATCAATCAGTGGTTCCCAACCTTATTTCGGCTTCTGGTCCTTAAAAATAAGCAATTCCTGTTTGAGACAATTCAGATGTCTATGAGTTGTTAGCCGTTCCACCAGAGAGACATTTTTCCTTTCTGCTTTTGAAATAATTATTCAAGGCCCAAAGAGGTAAAATTATCCAAAATATCCAAATTTATCTTGTGACCTTTAGGAAGCACCACTGGACAAATCTACCTAACAGTACCTGAAGTGGATTTAGCTCGACCTGGACCAGCTGCAACAGTAAAATGCTCGAGGTCAAACAAAGTCGCTTCATTTCATTGCATTTCCTTCCTCATGAAACATTCACAAAGCAGATTTTAAACAAAACGACGACCCACTCATAGAAAAACAGCTCTATGGGACTACTACAGGTCTGAAACTCCACAGAACTACTAAACTAGAGTTTATTAGCACTGCTGAGAGCATCTGTAACTATAACAAATGTCACCTTACATGAACTTGCACTCCAAGCGATCGTCACGTAGGCCAGAATTCAGTACAAATTCCACATTCCTCTGTTGGAAATCTTAAGGAAATTACAGCCATTAAGTTTATCTTGCATGAGTGGTCCAATTTGTTATCGTTTGATTGGGTTCCCTGAAGTCTGAAAGCC
Source organism: Sebastes umbrosus (assembly GCF_015220745.1). Taxonomy (NCBI): domain Eukaryota; kingdom Metazoa; phylum Chordata; class Actinopteri; order Perciformes; family Sebastidae; genus Sebastes; species Sebastes umbrosus. The sequence goes on along the minus strand of NC_051280.1, from coordinate 11,830,987 downwards.
TTTTCGGTACGCAGAGGAACAATGTAATGTGAGGGAATAAAGCACGAGGAGCAAGTAACAGAGTCAACAGGAAATTACATAACCATGTTATTCTTTACCTCTGACAAGCAGACAAATCATTACCCATTATTATGTACCTCTCTCTCTCTCTCAGGTCGATATAAACCAGAGGCTCAGTTCAAACCCACCCAATTAGCATATTATTCTGACTTTGTGTTCCATCATCTATCTGTCATGTGCTCTGAAGGTTTTGAAGAAACCAGTCTGAGCACAACAGGAAAGGGCGATCACTTCCTGTCCGGTGCAGACAGGCAGGATGGGAAACACCCACAGAGGTCTGAAAATCCCTCAAATGCACACTGAGACCCACACAATGTGAATGTATACTGCTTTTACAATATATTATACTGCAATGCTTCCATTTTACTCTGTTATTATTTGGCTTTCATTTATCTCTTGACTCACAAAAACAAAGTTAGTTTAAAACGTCCTGTGATAATAGATAAACTGTGTCTGTAATCAATATTTTTATAACAATGTGTCAAATGACAATGTGAAAGGGATCGCTCTTAGTGATTAACTTAAAGAGAATTATCACCTGAATCTGTAGCTCCTCTCAGCTTTACAGCGAGTTTCAGCTCACTGTTTAGCTGTCATCTCCAAAGTTTACCGTTTTGGCTCATCTCACCACTCTCATAGTGACGTTTTCAGCCGCAGCAGGCAGCTGCTTTCATCAAAAAAGCTCTAAAAACCTACACTACCTGCTTAGCACCAAACAGCAGAACAGACACACACAGAGACAAGCTGGTGAACTTAGTGGAGCATTTAGCAGCTAAAGAAGCAGATATTTCCCTCAGGATTTGACCAATAGCAGGGCTACAAGAGAGTGAACATCCAGCTCTTTAGTTGCTAAATGCTTCACTTTGTTCACCAGCGAGTTTTTAACTTTATCTGTCTGTAGTTTGGTGCTGAGCAGGTAATGTACTGTAGGTTTTTAGAGCTTTTTCTCTGCTGCTGTGGCTGAATACAACACCGAGACATTAAAGTTGTGGGACGTAAAACCAAAACAATGAGCTGAGAGACGCTAAATTCTCTATTTTTTTAACTACAAGCAACTCCTCTCACATTATAAATAGTCATTTAATCCATCGTTCATTTGAAATCTTGATTAGAGCCACATCAAACAAAATCAACTATTAACAATGTCTTTGTTAGACTGTCTTGATTATATGTAAAGCTCTTATGTAGTATCTATAAGGAGCGGTGAAATGGGACTATGTAATGTACATTTACTCAAGTATTGTACTTAAGTATGATTTTTAATCCAATAATATATATTATTCTGAAATGAGCCCTTCTGCATAATGAGTATTTTTACTTTTGGTACTTAAAGTATATTTTGATGCTAATACTACAACTACTTTTGTACTCTTAATTAAAGGAACAGTGTGTAGGATCTGGCGGTGTCTAGCAGTGAGGTTCCAGATTACAACTTCTCCCGTGTGGCAGGCGTGTAGGATTGCTACGACGGCCGATGTGAAAACGCAAATGGCCCCCTCCAGAGTCAGTTGTTGTAAGAGTAGAGTGTGTAGAGTGTGTGTGTGTACGTGGGAAGTGAGTGGTGAAGCAATGGAGAAAGAGAGCGTTGGTAACGGGAGAGAGTAACATTATCGACTCTGGTCTAAGCAGGAAAAGTTAACAGTGTTTGGTTTGTCCATTCTGGGACACTATTGAAACATGGCGGTGCAACATGGCGGACTCCGTGAAGAGGACCCTCTCCCTATGTAGATATAAACAGCTCATTCTAAGTTAACAAAAACACAATGCTTCTTATTTTCAAATGATTATACACCTAAGAAAACATTAATATTATATTCCATTTCTGCCAATAGATCCCCCTAATTGTTACACACTGGTCCTTTAAGTAAAAGTTTGAATGCAGGACTTTTACTTGTAACAGAGTATTTCTACACTGGGGTATTGCTACTTAAGTAAAAGATCCTCCGCCACTTATCCTAAGTTGTAAATATACACTTGCCGTTTTATGTGTTAAAAGTCACCATGGAGGTCAGAACTAACCTGAGGCGGTGCTCCTCCGTCTTGCGTAGCCTCATGTCCCTCTGCACCACCTGCAGCACATGCTCCGCCTCGTTCTCCGACAGCCCCGACAGATCTAACTTCCTGCCCATCGCTGACGCACCTCTAGCTGTCACTCAACCCCTCTGACCAATCAATCAGCTCGTTGATATCATCTAAAGAAGATAAAAATATACATCAAGGGAAAAAAACAAAAAACTAATCAGAGCAGAAAATTACAGTGAAATGGGTTATAAGTAGACAAGTGCACAGAATGATGTTAATAATCAGTGGTGAAAAGTACATTTACTCGAGATCTGTAGTGAAGTTAAATGTTGAGGTACATTTCTGCTATTTTCTACTTCTACTCCAACACAAGTCACAGGGAAATACAGTACTTTTTACTCCACTACATGCATTTAATACCTTTAGCTACTTTGCGGATTTATAGATTGAAAGATTAATAATACAAAATACGATCAACAAATAAATTAAGATTATTATTATGGATGAATATAAGACTATTGATCAATATTAAAGTTATGTACATATGCATAAATCAAAATTATGAATGCAGTAAGCAAAAAAAGTAAGTAAAAGATCTGAGTATTTCTTCCACCACTGTTCATGTTATAACATGCTGAGCAGTATAAGTACATGATGTATGTACTCATATGTTTTATGAGGTTTGTAAAGCACTTTAAGGGAAGGAAAATGTATTTATATAGCACATTTCATACTCAAAATGATTTACAGATTACACAAGAAACAAATGATAAAAAAAAAAAAGCAAGCATGCAAAACACACAGAGTAAAAAACAATAACTAAGTTTGATTTAAAAGAAAATTAATTAAAAGTAATGGTGAACAAGTAGGTTTTTAACTTGGATTTGAAAGTAATCAGCATTTTCTCAAGTGTTAGCTCTTCTGGCAATTTGTTCCACATTTGAGCAGCTTCACAATGTTTAGTTTTTGACTCTGGGAACAGGAACAGCCAGTAATCCAGAACCAGACGACCAGAGAGGTCTGCAAGGTTCATACAGGGTCCGGAGATCTGATAAGTATCTTGGACCTAAACCGCTCAGTGATTTATGGACAAGCAATATCATTTTGATTCTGTGAGAAACTGGTACCCGATGCAGTGACCTGAGGAGACATCAGATGGATAAAATGTTACATAAATAAACTCATTAATTTAAATTTCTTCCACCAGGATGGAGATTTACATCTGCTTAGAAGTGGAACCAACACGCATATTAGTATATTTGATCCCATCAGTTATTGGCTGTTTAAACAAAATGTGACTTGACCTGTTACCAGCTGTGAATGTCAAGGAAAGGTTAACAGTTTCCTGTGAATGTCAAGGGGCCAGATGCATAAACTTAACTTAAAGACTAGTCTTGGCCTTAGACCGTCAAGTTAGACTAGTCTGTAAATTTGAGGTAGGAAAGTTAGCCACCTCTCCCACAGGCTGAGCCTGAGGTGACAGTTTTGTTGCTGTGGCAACTATTAGCTAAATATTTCGACTGTTGATCCATTTCTTTTACTATTTCAACTATTGATCCATCACTCTTAGCTAACTATTTCAACTGTTTACCCATTACATTTATGCTGTTTATCTTTTCTGTTATTTTTTCTCTTGTGAAGTGTCCTATTTCACCCATAATGCATTGCGCGACAGGCTATCTAAGTCAGTCTTACATTAGTCATTCATAGGGAAGCTTTATGTAACAGGTTAGCAAGTCTGGCTTAAAGTTATATTTAAGACAAAGACTAGGTCTATTTTTATGTAACTGGTTTCTTCTTCTGTTTGCTGTTTTCTCTATTTACTGCTGTGTTTTTCTGTATTTATTATTATTGACTGTTGTCTGTAAATCAAATTGTCCCTCTGGAACATTAAAGCTTTACTCTAAAACTCTAATTGCATTTACTGTATACACTAGTCAGTTTATTAGGTACATCGAACTAAAACTAATGCAGTCGAATACAACAGTCATGCAATAACTCACAAATTAATAAATACATGAATAAATTACAAACAAACAATTTGCATTATAAAGAGAGATGTTTCTGTTGTTTAGCCAACAAGGGGTGGACAAAAAATAGAATAGGAACACCTGTCCATATTATGCAATACAGTTCAACAGCATCAAACTGCAACCTCCAAAGTGATCATAAAGTGGATTCAATGCTTCTCTGAAACAGTTTCAACAAAAAATGAACATGATCAACTACATGAAGGTAGATTTTATTGTTGTATTAGACTGCATTTGTTTGAGCTAGAGCAGGGGTCAGCAACCTTTACTATCAAGAGAGCCATTTTAGACAACAACAAAAAAAATCTGTCTAGAGCCGCAAAACATTTGAGCATTGTGATGAAGGTAACACAGTTTATAGTCCAAGTATATAGTATATAAGTCTAATGCAGTGAGGGCCAAAGTGCAAATGTATTACGGAGTATTAGGGCCACATTGAGGGGAAAAAACATCTGAGATTTACAGAATAAACGAGAATAAAGTCGTAATGTTACGAGAATAAACTCATATTACGAGAACAAAGTCAGAAGTTTACGAGAATAAAGTCAGAAGTTTACGAGAAAAAAAAGAAAATGACACGTAAAATTACTACTTTATAGTATTATGACTTTATTCTCATAATACTATGACTTTATTCTCGTAATATTATGACTTTATTCTCGAAATCTCAGATTTATTTATTTTTCCTCAATGTGGCCTTAATCGTCGTACCGTAGACCTACAACAATGAAAAATAAAATTGAAAATGTAAACAAAAGAACAGTTATTCATTTCCACTATTTCTTTTAAAAATCCACAGGGAGCCACTGGAGAGGAGCTAAAGAGCCACATGTGGCTCCAGAGCCGCAGGTTGCTGACCCCTGAGCTAGGTGTACCCTAATAAACTGGCAACTGACTTTCTCTTAACAGGAAATTTAAACCCCACGCGTCAATTTAGAGCTTCTCAAAAAAAAAGTATTTCACTGCCTTTGTATGGAGATATTTTGTTGAATAATTAAACATTAAATGATAATGTTTTTTATATATGAAAAGCTCGAAACGGTTGTCTACTGTATGACAGTGAATTAAACTAAACACATCTGTGACATGAACACTTTAACTGTAGTAATAGGCCTATATGCATTTAGCCTTGCAGCTCATACACACATCCTACACCCTCCTGGTTAATATTATAGAGTACAGAACTGAGTCCATAAGCACTTTAAAACGCCTACAAGCCACTTACACAAGTAAATCAGGGGTATTAACACCGAGCAGGATTTGAGGGTTTTTCTGCATTCCTGAGGAGGAAATCTCTTTCTGTCAGGCATAAAGTTGAGGAAAACATTTATATGAGTGAAGCCAACATGACAGCAGATCAGGGAGTCTGCAGTGAATCCCTGTGGATGTGGAGCTCAGCTGTCTAAGATGCATCAAACTGCCAACACAAGCAATACTGTTTATCTTAATATCATGACCATAAATATTTTTTATGCATTAGGATTTATGGACTATAGTGATGTGTCATCGCGAACGAGCCGGTTCAAAGAGCTGGCTCTTTTAAGTGAGCAATAAGAGCGGGCTCCCATCCGAGAGCCTTTTTTTTTCATTTTTCTTTACTAAATTCAAGGCAGAATGATAAAACGCTCTTCTCCACGGGGTCTACAGGTACAGAGCAGGAGGGAGAGGAGGAGAGAAAGAGAGAGAGTAGGGCGGTGCGCTAATAGCGGAAAAGATGAGTGACGATCGGAAACGAAGCAGCATGTAAAGTTATGGTATTCTGGAAATTATAAGGTTTAGTATAATTATATTGAATAATTTAAGTGATATATGTGCACACATACTAATCATAGGTCAAAACAGTGCTAAATTTGGCTTAATTATAAAAGGCAGAAGTAGTGAAACGAAGAGCCGTTTGGGAGCCGAAAGAGCCGGCTCTTCTTGGTGAGCTGAGCCAAATGATCTGGCTCACTAAAAAGAGCCTGAATTCCCATCACTAATGGACTATATACTGGGATGTTAAACAAATATCAAAGTATCCAAACTGGAGTAAATACCAGAATTGAAGGCACACACACACATAACTTATGGGCAAATATTCTAGTGATAATAATGATTTTGGTGCAGGCTGCTGACAATAAACAGTATATATCATTATAAAAGAAGGTTTTTGCGCATTTTATTTCGTATCTTGCTCTAAAAGAGTTGCAAAATTCAAGAAAACTCACCTATTATCTGAGTGTGTTGTCCTGTCTGAGTGAAACTGACCACCGGTACACCTTCAGCACCACCACACCATGGAGGAAGAAAAACCCCAAAACTATTAGTTAACTCCTCTTGTGTGAGCTGTCGCCAGAAATATTAAAATACAAAGTCGTATAAGGTGTTTTCCAGACGCTCTTTTAATAAAACTGTTCCTGGTTCTTTGGTTTCAGGAGAAGTTTCAGGTCTAATCCGGTTCCAGAGAGAGAATCAGGACAAAGCCTGATCCGGGGGTCTGGTCTAGCCTACTTCCAGTGTTTCTCTGCTGGGAACAAGGAATCAGGCGACATGGAAGTGATGAAAGTTTGTGTAAACAAGTGAGAGGAAAAGGATTAGCCTATATACCACTTCAACACGGATTCTGAAGCAGGAGGATTTATCTTTTGCTGAATTTCTTGGTTTGTTTTAGGTGCGCACTGCGTCATAACTAGGTCAATTTAAGACCCACATGTTGATTTCTAGCTGTCACTGTATCACAATAACTTCCATAAATAACTGTAAAAGTAACACAAGTAGACTCACAGGTCGAGATGTTGAGGGGGAAAAAAAAACATGTCTTGTTTTATGGAACAGGATAATTGCTGCAGAGCGACAGATAGATAGTGAGTGAGTGTGGCCTATAGAGGTGGACTGATGGAGGAGTCTGATTGTTTAATGAGGAGCAGGGGTGCAGGTGGGTGAGGCGAGGTGACATACTGAGGCTGACTAGTGGACAGGTGGAGAATTACAGTCTGAAAATGACAGGATGTTAGTAATGTAAATTTGGTGGAATGTATATTAAAAAAAACTAAAATTATTTTTATTATCAGATAGGCCTTCATACCAGTACATCAGGCCCGCTGTCAGGGAGGGGGGGGCAAAGGGTACAGGTGTCCATGGGCCCAAGGCCAGGGGGGGCCATGCAAAGGTCTATGGTTGACCCTTAAATGGGATCAAGTACATACATTTACTTGCTGACCTATATCACTGACAATACATTAAAGGGACTATTTGTAACTTTCAGAAATGCTTGTTAACAGCGACACTTGTGGTCGTTAGTCAACCAAAGTCAGCGTCGGGCTCGCGCTTTGCTCCCTCTACATAGACATGAACGAGCATCGCTCAAAACACACAATAAAAACCACAATATCACTCTATATTTCACCTGCTTGGCAGTAATGTTAGCTGACCAGACGAAGGTCTCTCCATGAATCAATGCTGATCCTAGTGTTGGCTTTTCCTGCTTCAGTCTCCAGGGCTCCGCAGTGAGAAACGTTATCGTCTCCAACCGCAGCCGGAGGGAGACAACAGGACCCGGCCGGAGACGATAACGTTTCTCGCTGCGGAGCCTCGTCACTTCAGAAGACACGGAAAACCTCTGTTGGTCTGGAGGAGCTGCAGCAGTTATTTCTGCACAAACGTCCACTGTACATTCACTAGATATTCTCAGAGCTAAACTAACTCTTCTGCAGTGTGTAGTGTGCGCGCATGAACGTAAGGTGGAGCAAGAACGCTCGCAGCGTGTGAGTGAAGGCAAGCAGCGAGCAGAGTGCAGCAGAGACTCCGGCCCTGGAGACCAAAGCTACGGTCTACGGTCTCAGAACTTTGCGGTTTTGGTGCTTCCGTGTAGTTTGTGTTGGAGTCTGAGTCTGAACAGCGCAGCCACACGCGAGCGCGCATGGGACACCGACCCGATAGATTTATACATGTAAGAAGTTACAAGCAGTCCCTTTAAGTTTTAATGGTGCAACCAGATTTAGTGAATGACTCGTTTTAAACTAGATAGCAGCAACTAAGAACTTGAGAAATGAATTTACCATCCAGGAGTTAACTACATACTACTTTCCCCTTTTTAAGCCCCAAATGAGTTTTGTTAATCAGGAAAACAAAGCAAAGGAGGTCTCAGTGGTCTTTGGAGAAACTGCATAAACACTTCTGTGCAAAACATTGTCAAATATTTGTAATATAATATTGTTGTAGAATACCATGAAGTTTATGTGACTTCAAGCACGTTATGTAATTATGTAACGTAATTTCTCTACAAACCTGCATGCTGGCATATTTTCATTGATATGATCAGGAAATGTCCAGGGAGGGACTGCAGGGGAAGGAAACAGATATATCAGTTAAACATACCAGAAGTTAGTCATTTGGTTTAATTAGTCTTGTGGTTAAATAAATCATTTTAAATTGTGTGCGTGTGGATGGGTTATTTTCCCTCTGCACACACCCTCTTAACTGCTTTCCCTTTCTCCACATGAAAGTAGTTGGTTGGCAGTGAGTATATAAAGAGTGTTCGAGAGCTGTATCAAACTCTTCAGTTCATCATGGACAAAAGTGTGCTGCTGGTCCTGTTGTGTCTGCAGGTTTTCCTGCTCATCACAGCCTTCACTTCTACTGATGCAGCCGCTCTGGCACTGACAGATCCTCAACCTCCTGATCTGGTAAGAAGACCCACTGACTGTAGAAAGCTTCTCGTATTGTCACAAGGTTCTTGATTGTGTCTTCTCACAATTAGGTTTAAATGTTGCTGAGAGAAATCTACAGAATGCTTTTAGATTACAGCCTGCAAATTACAATGTAAATATCTTATACATACAGTGTATCCAATGAAATGCAAACGTACTGACAAATGTAATCGCTGCATGGATTTTTGAGGAAATGGAGCACTACACTTATTTACCTAATCCTGTAGTCACTACGAGCAGATATTACAAGATCAGACAACGTCATCTGGCCGACATTATGGTTTCTTTCAAAACTATTTATTGTTGCAAAAATGTTGTGTTTAAACTAGGGCTGTCAACGTTAACGCAATAATAACACATTAACGCAATCGATCTTTCGGAGGTTGTAGTGGATTAAGGCTTAAAGCTAGAGTGAAGATACTGGTATCATATAAAACTAGAAAAACTTAAGGAATCCATTGGCACCAACCATGTCATACTAGCTTGTTGCGAAGGAGGCTAAATAACGCTACGAAGTTATGCTAAATTTTGGCAAGAACAATTGGCATGCCAATTTTCAAAGGGGTCCCTTGACCTCTGACCTCAAGATATGTGAATGAAAATGGGTTCTATGGGTACCCACGAGTCTCCCCTTTACAGACATGCCCAATTTATACTAATCACATGCAGTTTTGGGCAAGTCATAGTCAAGTCAGCACACTGACACACTGACAGCTGTTTGCCATGTTATGATTTGAGCATATATTTATGTTAAATGCAGTACCTGTGAGGGTTTCTGCACAATATTTGTCATTGTTTTGTGTTGTTAATTGATTTCCAATAATAAATATGTACATATATTTGCATAAAGCAGCATATTTGCCCACTCCCATGTTGATAAGAGTATTAAATACTTGACAAATCTCCCTTTAAGGTACATTTTGAACAGATAAAAAATGTGATTAATTTGTGATTAATCACATGATTGTCCATGATTAATTAAATATTTTAATTGATTGACAGCCCTAGTTTAAACATAATTTCTAGGAAACAGGCTGCATGAAAAACTGTAAGGAATTATTTTTAAAGGTCCCATATTATACTAATTTTCAGGTTCACACTTCATACTCATGTTGTAATGTTGTAATGTTAAAAAAAAAACTATTTTTTCCTCATACTGTCTGCCTAAATATGCCTGTACTTACCCTCTGTCTGAATGCTGCATTTTAGGAATTCTGAATTGCGTTGCTTGGGTTTGATGTTTTTTTCCTGTCAGCTGATGTCATTCACATACTGTACACTGCAACCGCAAATCAACTGGGTCTAAAACTGTGACACTGTCTAAATATTGTAGATTTGTGACATCACAAATGTTCAGAAATCCTGACAACTTGTTTCAAAGGCACAGTTTCTGAATACGGGCTGTGTGTATTTCTCCTTAGATTGAGCGTTTTCATACACAGTATTTATACAGCACTTAAACAAGACATGAAAATCTCACTTTTTACAATATGGGGCCTTTAAGTTTAGAATCAGTTTTGATCACCAGATGGATCAATCATCACATTATTGTTCCCCAGTATTTTATTTTCTATCATTTTAAGAATATATACATAATATTGAACTAAAGCTATAAAAGCACACAGTTCTTCTCTGGTTTAGCCTAAGGTTGTGCTCAAGTACAAGTACTCTGTATTAATAAACATTTTTACAAAGTACATTTTTTTTTTTTACATTTTTACCCTGTTTTTCCAATTTTCGTGCAATAATATATGTTTTTTTTTAATAAATAATTTAAAAAGTACTTTCAGTGTTTTTTATTTTCTAAGTCCCTCTTAAGCACAACTTGTTATCTGTTATTCCCTAACCTCTTCTTCCCTTGTACTTACATTATTTCCCATAGGTAGGCTTCCCAGTAAGTATATTATTGATAACCCATGTAGCCTACTAACAATGTGGGCTGTAATCTAAAGCGTTATTCAAAGATGTTGTTCTGTTTGAATTTGTAGTTCATCAATTCGTTGGGAGATGACAATTGCAATTTCTTACAGGTGGAGAAGAGAAATGACCGCAAAAGAGAGATATTTGGAAACAGACGTAAAAGATATGTTGACTGTGGCTGGAAACCAGAATGTTGGGGAGTGGCAGGCTTGGTAAGGCCATACTTGTTTAGAGTTTATTAATTTCCAACTTACAAATCTCCAAGAATCTGCTTCTCAATAAAGTTGCTGTCAGATTTCAAAATTTTAATTAGCTCATTATTGAGGCAGAGCAAATTGTATAAAATAATTGTTCTGAAAGCTGCTGGGTTGTTATTTGTTTATTCAGAAATATAGTTCTTTGAACTGATCTGCTGCTGTAAAATTGATCAACTGTCTCTGTTACAGGGCCCTCCTGGTCCTCCTCTTTCTCCTCCTCCTCCTCCTCCTCCCCGCAGGTAAGAGATTATTCCTCATGTGAACACAAATTTACCCAACATGCTTGATTAAAAGACATAACATAAATTCAAATAATGAAGGGAGCCAGTAGCAAAATAATAAGCTCTCAATCAGCAGGCTTTAGAATAAACACATAAATAAATATTTATGGTTTATGTTTGATGATGAAAACGTAACTTAACTTGGTTAGGAAAGAAGTAAGATGAAAAAACTAAATAATTGTTCTTATTAGGTTTTGTTGTAAAAGTGAATGTTGTAAATAAACAGTTTGTAAGCATCTGTAATTATATTTGTGTTTATGAATGTGTGTCTCTCCGTTAAATATTTAGCGTGTTGCTGTTTGCTAGTTAACGTTAGCAGTTAACTCTCAGTTGGAAACCTAATGCCAAAATTCAATACAATATTGCTGATATGTCCGATTCAAATTTAAACAAACGTTAGCCGTCACTTATGCTTGTTTTCGTGGACGCAGGAGAGGAGGAACGGCTGCAAACACTTGAAAATGTACGCCATACCGGAGAGAGATTCCCCCATGCCATAGTTGTGTACAACAAAAGAGGAAAGAAGATAAAGTTTAGCAAAATAAAGTCTTATGATGTACAGTATGAGGTCATCAAGGTCACAAAGGTCAGTTGAAGCCATTTTGTGCAGGCTAACTTCTCTTTTCTTTGTGTCTCACTCTCTCTGTCTCCAGACCAGAGGTGTTGGTTGGATAAGTTGATGGACGGAGGGGTCGGTGTGGTAATAGTTATTGACTAGTGATTGATATTTCGCTTATCGAGCTACTTCCAAGGAAATGAATTCTGGTGATCATGTAACTGCTGCATCACATACACTCTGCTCTGATTGTATCTCCTGATAGCGCTGATAGTGAATTGCTTGTAAAAACAACGTGTTTATGCTCAAATACTATTGCTGCCACTAGAGAATCACTCACTGCTGTAGTGAATAAGGTGCTCACATTGTTTTACAGTATGTGTTCCACTACAAGTGTTATGTATATCACAATAAAATATGTTTCTGATTAAAAACAATGAAAAGCAGAACGTTTTGTTTTACTCGGTCTCTTGTTTTCCCAGCTGGTCTCTGAGTGGTGACAATGATTACAACTGTGCTTCCCTAAACTGATGAAAGATTTACATTTTAACTTAAACTGCTCATACTCTTTTTTTGCATGGTCGATCTGTGTACACAGGAATACAAAGCAAAGCAAAGGCCAAACCAACAGTAAAGCTCATAAAATGTCAAACTAAAGATAAAGATAAATTTGGTAAAGACTGGTAAATCCGTATTGAATACAATTTGAACGCAACATAGGATAAAGGCCTAACTTAAAGATCTAAATTCAGGCTTTAGTGGACATAAGAAAGATGCTGCAATGTCGACAGTTTCAGTGTTGGAGTCAATGACAATAAAGCCCTCATGAATGATAATATATGGAGGTGATACTATTTGTGTTTAAAGGTCCAGTGTGTAGGATCTGGTGGTATCTAGCGTTGAGGTGAGGAGATTGCAACCAACTGAAGCCTCTCCCGTGTGCCAAGCGTGTTGGAGAGCTATGGCGGCCGACGCGATGGCCCTCTGTAGAGCCAGTTGTTGTAAGAGTAGTGTATACGTGGGAAGTGAGTGGTGAAGCAAAAAAGAGAGCGGCGGGCGACGGGAGCGAGTAAAGTTATCAACTAACATAACCATAACATTAAGACCACTGACAGGTGAAGTGAATAACATTGATTATCTCGTTACAATGGCACCTGGCAGTTGGTGGGATGTATTAGACAGCAAGAGAACATTTTGAACTTTGAACTTTGTGTTGGAAGCAGAAAAAATGGGCCAGCGTAAGGATGTGAGCGACTTTGACAAGGGCCAAATTGTGATGGCTAGACTACTGGGTCAGAGCATCTCCAAAGCTGCAGCTCTTGTGGGATGTTCCCGGTCTGCAGTGGTCAGGACCTACGAAAAGTGGCCCAAGGAAGGAAAACCGGTGAACCGGCGACAGGGTCAGACCCGAGGCTCATTGATGCACGTGGGGAGCGAAGGCTGGCCCGTGTTGTCCGATCCAATAGAAGAGCTACTGTAGCTGAAAATGCTGAAAAAGTGAATGCTGGTTCCAATAGAAAGGTGCCAGAACACACAGTGCATCGCAATTTGTTACGTATGGGGCTGCGTAGCCACAGACCGGTCAGGGTGCCCATGCTGTCCTAATGTTATGGCTGATCAGTGTATATATATATATATATATATATATATATATACTGTATATACTGTATAAGATAAGATATTCCTTTATTAGTATATGTATGTATATATATATATATATATATATATATATATAGGAAATGTGTTTAGGCTTATTCTTTGATTTTTGGTTGATGGATGAAAATTAAATGAATAATTCCTGACAATGACGGATTTGACATTTGAGTTGAAGACATCTCAGACTACATACAGACACTCACAGAAAATCAAGCATTTTACCTTATCAATTTAGAGATATTCCAAAGAAAAAGTCCCATATTTGTACCTTGAATTAGCTAGGCTACATTTCTGAATACTATGTATTTTGTATGTACCCTTGTTAACACACTATTTTGAAAACAGGACATATTCACACCTGTGTCCTTCCGCTAACTTCACCACGTCCATCATTGTCTGTCAGTTTGATCTGGCCGTTTGAATGCATTTACCATCAGCTGATTTATAAATAATAAAAGAAAACAACCTTTTGTTTTCTCATGATGAGTTAATTATCTAGTAATCTGGAGATAACAAAGCTCGTTTTCTTGAGATAACGACATAATTAACACGTGATCTCGAGATGACGGCATTAAAAAAAATGTTTGAACCATGTCCGGCTTCAATATTTACCTGCTGATGCATTTCTTAAAGGGACTGTTTGTAAGAATCAGAAAAGCTTGTTAACAGCGACACCTGTGGCCATTACGTCAACGAAAGTCAGCGTCGGGCTCGCGCTTTGCTCGCTCTACATAGACATGAACGAGCATCGCTCAAAACAGTGAGGCGACACACATCAGCTAAAACCACAATATCACTCTATATTTCACCTGCTTGGCAGTAATGTTAGCTGACCAGACGAAGGTCTCTCCATGAATCAATGCTGATCCTACTGTTGGCTTTTCCTGCTTCAGCCTCCGGGGCTGAAGCAGGAAGAGACGCGTTATCGTCTCCGACCGCAGCCGGAGGGAGACGACAACGTAACTCGCTGCGGAGCCCCGTCACTTCACAAGACACGGAAAACCTCTGTTGGTCTGGAGGAGATGCAGCAGTTATTTCTGCACAAACATCCACTGTACATTCACTAGATATTCTCAGAGCTAAACTAACTCTTCTGCAGTGTGTAGTGTGCGCGCATGCACGTAAGGTGGAGCGAGAACGCTCGCGGTGTGTGAGTGAAGGCAAGCAGCGTAGCAGAGTACAGCAGAGACTCCGGCCCTGGAGACCAAAGCTACGGTCTCCCCCGCGTACTACAACCACGGCCAACACTGTTTAACAGACGGGCTTCACTAGATAGAACTTTGCGGTTTTGGTGCTTCCGTGTAGTTTGTGTTGGAGTCTGAGTCTGAACAACGTAGCCACGCGCGAGCGCGCATGGGACACCGACCCGGTAGATTTATACTACTTTTCCCTTTTTAAGCCCCAAATGAGTTTTGTTAATCAGGAAAACAAAGCAAAGGAGGTCTCAGTGGTCTTTGGAGAAACTGCATAAACACTTCTGTGCAAAACATTGTCAAATATTTGTAATATAATATTGTTGTAGAATACCATGAAGTTTATGTGACTTCAAGCACTTTATGTAATTATGTAACGTAATTTCTCTACAAACCTGCATGCTGGCATATTTTCATTGATATGATCAGGAAATGTCCAGGGAGGGACTGCAGGGGAAGGAAACAGATATATCAGTTAAACATACCAGAAGTTAGTCATTTGGTTTAATTAGTCTTGTGGTTAAATAAATCATTTTAAATTGTGTGCGTGTGGATGGGTTATTTTCCCTCTGCACACACCCTCTTAACTGCTTTCCATTTCTCCACATGAAAGTGGTTGGTTGGCAGTGAGTATATAAAGAGTGTTCGAGAGCTGTATCAAACTCTTCAGTTCATCATGGACAAAAGTGTGCTGCTGGTCCTGTTGTGTCTGCAGGTTTTCCTGCTCATCACAGCCTTCACTTCTACTGATGCAGCCGCTCTGGCACTGACAGATCCTCAACCTCCTGATCTGGTAAGAAGACCCACTGACTGTAGAAAGCTTCTCGTATTGTCACAAGGTTCTTGATTGTGTCTTCTCACAATTAGGTTTAAATGTTGCTGAGAGAAATCTACAGAATGCTTTTAGATTACAGCCTGCAAATTACAATGTAAATATCTTATACATACAGTGTATCCAATGAAATGCAAACGTACTGACAAATGTAATCGCTGCATGGATTTTTGAGGAAATGGAGCACTACACTTATTTACCTAATCCTGTAGTCACTACGAGCAGATATTACAAGATCAGACAACGTCATCTGGCCGACATTATGGTTTCTTTCAAAACTATTTATTGTTGCAAAAATGTTGTGTTTAAACTAGGGCTGTCAACGTTAACGCAATAATAACACATTAACGCCATCGATCTTTCGGAGGTTGTAGTGGATTAAGGCTTAAAGCTAGAGTGAAGATACTGGTATCATATAAAACTAGAAAAACTTAAGGAATCCATTGGCACCAACCATGTCATACTAGCTTGTTGCGAAGGAGGCTAAATAACGCTACGAAGTTATGCTAAATTTTGGCAAGAACAATTGGCATGCCGATTTTCAAAGGGGTCCCTTGACCTCTGACCTCAAGATATGTGAATGAAAATGGGTTCTATGGGTACCCACGAGTCTCCCCTTTACAGACATGCCCAATTTATACTAATCACATGCAGTTTTGGGCAAGTCATAGTCAAGTCAGCACACTGACACACTGACAGCTGTTTGCCATGTTATGATTTGAGCATATATTTATGCTAAATGCAGTACCTGTGAGGGTTTCTGCACAATATTTGTCATTGTTTTGTGTTGTTAACTGATTTCCAATAATAAATATGTACATATATTTGCATAAAGCAGCATATTTGCCCACTCCCATGTTGATAAGAGTATTAAATACCTGACAAATCTCCCTTTAAGGTACATTTTGAACAGATAAAAAATGTGATTAATTTGTGATTAATCACATGATTGTCCATGATTAATTAAATATTTTAATTGATTGACAGCCCTAGTTTAAATGTAATTTCTAGGAAACAGGCTGCATGAAAAACTGTAAGGAATTATTTTTAAAGGTCCCATATTATGCTAATTTTCAGGTTCACACTTCATACTCATGTTGTAATGTTGTAATGTTAAAAAAAAAACTATTTTTTCCTCATACTGTCTGCCTAAATATGCCTGTACTTACCCTCTGTCTGAATGCTGCATTTTAGGAATTCTGAATTGCATTGCTTGGGTTTGATGTTTTTTTCCTGTCAGCTGATGTCATTCACATACTGTACACTGCAACCGCAAATCAACTGGGTTTAAAACTGTGACACGGTCTAAATATTGTAGATTTGTGACATCACAAATGTACAGAAATCCTGACAACTTGTTTCAAAGGCACAGTTTCTGAATACGGGCTGTGTGTATTTCTCCTTGGATTGAGAGTTTTGATACACAGTATTTATACAACACTTTAACAAGACATGAAAATCTCACTTTTTACAATATGGGGCCTTTAAGTTTAGAATCAGTTTTGATCACCAGATGGATCAATCATCACATTATTGTTCCCCAGTATTTTATTTTCTATCATTTTAAGAATATATACATAATATTGAACTAAAGCTATAAAAGCACACAGTTCTTCTCTGGTTTAGCCTAAGGTTGTGCTCAAGTACAAGTACTCTGTATTAATAAACATTTTTACAAAGTAAATTTTTTTTTTTTTTACATTTTTACCCTGTTTTTCCAATTTTCGTGCAATAATTTATCTTTTTGTGTTATTTATTTTCTAAGTCCCTCTTAAGCACAACTTGTTATCCGTTATTCCCTAACCTCTTCTTCCCTTGTACTTACATTATTTCCCATAGGTAGGCTTCCCAGTAAGTATATTATTGATAACCCATGTAGCCTACTAACAATGTGGGCTGTAATCTAAAGCGTTATTCAAAGATGTTGTTCTGTTTAAATTTGTAGTTCATCAATTCGTTGAGAGATGACATTTGCAATTTCTTACAGGTGGAGAAGAGAAATGACCGCAAAAGAGAGATATTTGAAAACAGACGTAAAAGATATGTTGACTGTGGCTGGAAACCAGGATGTTGGGGAGTGGCAGGGGAAACGGTAAGGCCATACTTGTTTAGAGTTTATTAATTTACAATTTACAAATCTCACAGAATTTGCTTCTCAATAAAGTTGCTGTCAGATTTCAAAATTTTAATTAGCTCATTATTGAGGCAGAGCAAATTGTATGAAATAATTGTTCTGAAAACTACTGGGTTGTTATTTGTTTATTCAGAAATATAGTTCTTTGAACTGATCTGCTGCTGTAAAATTGATCAACTGTCTCTGTTACAGGGCCCTCCTGGTCCTCCTCTTTCTCCTCCTCCTCCTCCTCCTCCCCGCAGGTAAGAGATTATTCCTCATGTGAACACAAATTTACCCAACATGCTTGATTAAAAGACATAACATAAATTCAAATAATGAAGGGAGCCAGTAGCAAAATAATAAGCTCTCAATCAGCATGCTTTAGAATAAATACATAAATAAATATTTATGGTTTATGTTTGATGATGAAAAACGTAACTTAACTTGGTTAGGAAAGAAGTAAGATAAAAAAAAAAAAAAAAAAAAAAAATTGTTCTTATTAGGTTTTGTTGTAAAAGTGAATGTTGTAAATAAACAGTTTGTAAGCATCTGTAATTATATTTGTGTTTATGAATGTGTGTCTCTCCGTTAAATATTTAGTGTGTTGCTGTTTGCTAGTTAACGTTAGCAGTTAACTCTCAGTTGGAAACCTAATGCCAAAATTCAATACAATATTGCTGATATGTCCGATTCAAATTTAAACAAACGTTAGCCGTCACGTATGCTTGTTTTCGTGGACGCAGGAGAGGAGGAACGGCTGCAAACACTTGAAAATGTACGCCATACTGGAGAGAGATTTCCCCCAAGCCATAGTTGCGTACAACAAAAAAGGAAAGAAGATAAAGTTTAGCAAAATAAAGTCTTATGATGTACAGTATGAGGTCATTAAGGTCACAAAGGTCAGTTGAAGCCATTTTGTGCAGGCTAACTTCTCTTTTCTTTGTGTCTCACTCTCTCTGTCTCCAGACCAGAGGTGTTGGTCGGATAAGCTGATGGACGGAGGGGTCGGTGTGGTAATAGTTATTGATTAGCGATTGATATTTCGCTTATCGAGCTACTTCCAAGGAAATGAATTCTGGTGATCATGTAACTGCTGCATCACATACACTCTGCTCTGATTGTATCTCCTGATAGCACTGATAGTGAATTGCTTGTAAAAACAACGTGTTTATGCTCAAATACTATTGCTGCCACTAGAGAATCACTCACTGCTGTAGTGAATAAGGTGCTGACATTGTTTTACAGTATGTGTTCCACTACAAGTGTTATGTATATCACAATAAAATATGTTTCTGATTAAAAACAATGAAAAGCAGAACGTTTTGTTTTACTCGGTCTCTTGTTTTCCCAGCTGGTCTCTGAGTGGTGACAATGATTACAACTGTGCTTCCCTAAACTGATGAAAGATTTACATTTTAACTTAAACTGCTCATACTCTTTTTTTGCATGGTCGATCTGTGTACACAGGAATGCAAAGCAAAGCAAAGGCCAAACCAACAGTAAAACTCATAAAATGTAATAATAAAAATATGTTGAAAAAAAAAAAAAACTCATAAAATGTCAAACTAAAGATAAGGATAAATTTGGTAAAGACTGGTAAACCAGTATTGAATACAATTTGAACACACTTATTAATATTATATTATGTTTGTATTTCTGTGCTTTATCAACTGTATTGATGTTTAATATTGGTATAATGCACTTCAAGCGCCAACCTTTGTGGCACAAAGCTCAGAATTGTAACAATTGTATCTTATATGTTGTCAGGTTTAGGCAACTGTAACACATAGTGAAGGATTAGGAAAGAAAATCTGGTTTTGGCTAATAAGCTAATTATTTTTTTTTGCTGAGAGTTGGATACAAAGGCTGTAGGGTGAATATGAAGCTACAACCAGGACAGGGTTAGCTTAGCATAAAGCCTGGAAACAGGGGGGAACAACTACCCAGGCTCTGTCTGAAGGTATTAAAATTCACCTCCCAGTAATGCATCCAGGCAAGCAGACATTGCGTCCAGCCAATAAATGAACCAACACAAACCCCATAAATCCAAACAGTGTCGTTTTAAAATTAGACAAACAAAATAATACAGGCTGACTGTTTCCCCATTTCCAGTCTTTATGTTAAACTATGCTAACCAGCTGCTGGCTGTAACCTGACATTTACTGTACAGACATGAGAGTGGTATCAATCCTCTCATCAACCCTTGGAAAGAAAGTTTATTTCCCAAAATGACAAACATTTCCTTTAAATTTTGAAAAGGGATTGTCGCCCAAATAAAATTGTAAATTGTTAAGAAATACATTATTTAACAGATATTAAACCATTTTAACAACCATAGTCATTGAAAAGCACATGGAATAACATTTGTAATGTGTTAGCAGAAAATGATTTTCCTTGGTCTGACAGTCTCTGATTCTTCTATCTTACGACTTTCAGTATAACTCATTTAGAAACAAACAACTCGATAAACGTGTGGGCCAAGACACATTTATGTCCACCTGCACAAAATAAGTCATAAAGCTACATTCACCATGAACACAATTAATACTGCACTTCATTCATAAATGCTGTTGCTTGAAATGAAATTGCCATTTCAATCATGTCCCCATTCTCCTCATTACCTTAAAAAGATGTGATCGGTTCTGTGATCAACGCGGAGTGGAGGGTAGAGGTCCTGAAGCTCATGGTCACTTTGAGAAAGAGAGGAGAAAGAAAGAGAGAGAGAGTTACACTGTGTTCACATTAACAAGACGTCAGAGTCATAACAGAGAAAATAAATGAGTCAAACCTTCACAGAAATATGACAGAAGAGGAGAGGGTATACTGTCTCTACTACATTAACTGTCAAAGAAAATCTGGGAACTATAATGTCTCAGACAATACAGTAGATACTGTAGAGCACAGACATTTAAATTCACTTTAGAGCAGAAAACTAATGACACAGAACATCTTGCATTTATCAGTAAAGAAAACTACAAATTATCATCCAGGATTTCATGTGAAAATCTGAAAATACACCTTTAATCTGACACACAAATGAGAATATTTATGCACGTATTGATTTTGAAAAGTTACCACTATGTATACAACATAATCCATTGAGGTTCAGATACTACTCTATAACTAAATAAGGTTGGGCAGGAGCTTTTGCACATATTACGACATAATGAAAAGTATGAGTTGGTCAGTTCCAAAACATTGTCAGTGTCATCAAGAGATGGCAGATTGATTTATCTTGTATCTACTTCTTTAAATTGCTTAAGTTTCTGTTATGCTTCCTCATTATTGTTCTGTAGAAGTTGTCCGTGGTGCAACAACATTCATTCCCCCAACATGCGGCTCGATTCAACAAGCGTGATCAGCGGTTGTCACCACCCTTCTCATGCTTCAGATGGGCCAAACTGCACGTGAAACATAATGTTATGAATTAAAACAGAACAACTTAAGGTTTCGGCAACAAAACTACTTAGTTAGGTTTAGTAATGCCGGGATCAGACTACACGATATTTTTGTCTTTGACGATGGTCACCATGTCAGATCTAACGATCACAGCGCCATAAACTCTTGCAGTGTCTTGGTCGGGTGACTGGCATGACTACACGTATGACCACGACCAATCATGGCACGGCGTATTCCACGATCATGCGCGAGTTCAGACGCCATCGGGGAGGCGGTTGAAGCGACTGTCATTCATGGCGACAGAAGCGTTGTGTGTGATGCTGGTGGTCTTGTGTTGCGAAAAGAAAAAGAAAAGAAAGAAAAAACGGTTGTGGATGCGCTCCTGGGTGGCACAGAGCCCTTCAGTCAGTTTCGTTATCCCACCTGACAGCAGCAAACTCAGCATCCCTCCTCCTTTTCGCCATGTTTGTTTATTACCAAGTGACTTTGACTTTTGGATTCACACACAGGAAACAAACAGTGATCTCCCCGGTGAAAGTCCTGTGTTTGTTTGACCCATCTTTCGCCTCTGATCACCACCCCAAAGCGTCGCTCTTTACTACGCCAACTGACTTCCTCCTTTGCTCCTGTCATAATTACTACGGCAACTAGAGTTCGGTGTTGTCTTCTTGTATTTGTACCGGTGATCAACCATGTGAATAGTGGATAACGGCCTTCTGAACCTACTAGTAGGTGTAGCAGGCCCCGTCTAACCCATACTTATGATAATAATCACTGATAACGCCCATTCAGTCGGCTGATTACAATTGAAGTGGGTGCATGACCTCAGAATTATAAGATTTTATCTCACATTTTTGTCAAAAAGTTATATTAAGTTATTCACAAGAAACTAATCTTTGGCAAATTATCAACATTCTGTGTAGGTTTATTTTAAAGGTCTCATATTATGCTCATTTCCAGGTTCATAGATGTATTTTAATGTTGCACTAGAACATGTTTACATGCTGCAATGTTCAAAAAAAACTTTATTCTTCTCATAGTGTCTCTCTCACTCAGCCTGCATTTAGCCTCTGTCTGAGAGATCCTGATTTACAGCCTGTCTCCTCCCACTCTGCTCTGATTGGTCAGCGTTTCTGTCAATCAAACGTCCTCAACAACACAGCGTCACTCCCCCAGAAACTTCACACAGCACACGTTACCGGAGGAATCTGATCAGAAATCAGCGACAAATGATGAACATCTGCGGTTCAGATTCCAGGTTTTCCTGACGGTTTTTCTCAGGTAACTATATGTTATTTATAGCTCTGTTAGTTAGCTCAGTATTTACATTCTGCATCAACTCTGTAAACCGTAAACATACACTCTCTTTTACGTTTGTCTTTACAGGTCCATCTGTGAGAAATGACCGACAGAATCATCCCAGAGGAGAGCAGACAGCTGAGAGCATATAGCTGTGAGCAGATAGCTGTGAGCAGACAGCTGTGAGCAGACAGCTGAGAGCAGACAGCTGAGAGCAGATAGCTGAGAGCAGATAGCTGAGAGCAGACAGCTGTGAGCAGACAGCTGAGAGCAGACAGCTGAGAGCAGATAGCTGAGAGCAGATAGCTGAGAGCAGACAGCTGAGAGCAGATAGCTGAGAACAGACAGCTGAGAGCAGACAGCTGAGAGCAGACAGCTGAGAGCAGACAGCTGAGAGCAGACAGCTGAGAGCAGATAGCTGTGAGCAGATAGCTGAGAACAGACAGCTGAGAGCAGACAGCTGAGAGCAGATAGCTGAGAGCAGACAGCTGAGAGCAGACAGCTGAGAGCAGACAGCTGAGAGCAGACAGCTGAGAACAGATAGCTGTGAGCAGACAGCTGAGAGCAGATAGCTGAGAGCAGACAGCTGTGAGCAGACAGCTGAGAGCAGACAGCTGTGAGCAGACAGCTGAGAGCAGACAGCTGAGAGCAGACAGCTGTGAGCAGATAGCTGAGAGCAGACAGCTGAGAGCAGACAGCTGAGAGCAGACAGCTGAGAGCAGACAGCTGTGAGCAGACAGCTGAGAGCAGATAGCTGAGAGCAGATAGCTGAGAGCAGATAGCTGTGAGCAGACAGCTGAGAGCAGATAGCTGAGAGCAGACAGCTGAGAGCAGATAGCTGAGAGCAGACAGCTGAGAGCAGACAGCTGAGAGCAGATAGCTGAGAGCAGACAGCTGAGAGCAGATAGCTGAGAGCAGACAGCTGAGAGCAGATAGCTGAGAGCAGACAGCTGAGAGCAGACAGCTGAGAGCAGATGGGAGATACAGAGCTAACCCGTTAGCATGTAGCTATAAGCTAACGGGTTAGCTACATGCTACTGCTATGAGACGGTGTGTAACCACAGCGACCATCAGGGTGGAAAATAGAAGATGTGAAACAGTAGTCAGTTCATTATTTCTGGTAAAAGACACCTGATAAACGTAGTAAAATAATCAGAGTAATGGTTATTAGTTACAGTAGGAGCTGTCTCTGTGTTACCATGACTACAGACCACCAGAGCTTAGTTTACCGGAGCTCACCGGAGCTGAAAGACTTTCTCCTGTACCATGTCAACATAACTGCAGGTGGGATGATTAAAAATGCTGTGAATAATTAATATTGTCATCTGTCTACTCAAATAAAGTTTGACTGTGAAACAGAAACGTGTTGTGTTGCTTACAGTCACTATTTACTACCTGTACTCTTCTACATACATGACATCAAATATGTATAATATAGAAATATCAGCTGTTTAAACAGTGTAATTACATAAAGCCTTTTTGAAAGAACATGTTATATTTAGATGATGGGTACAGGAGCAGACTTTGCTCATATTTACGAGGTGGACTGAGAGTCAGGCTGTGGGCGAGGTCACCTCGCTGGAGGTTCTCTGGTTCCACCAGGAAACCCTTGCATGGCTTGCAATTCTCTAATGACGTCAGAAGAGAAGGAAAAGCTGCTCAGTGATTTTCCACACCCATTTCCGGACAAACGGAGCAGGAGAAAAAGAGAGAGGATGGTCTTATATGATACTATGGTGACCTGTAGACACACTGGGGACAGATATTGATGTTTAAAAGACATGGAAAAGTGCATTTTGCATAATAGGTGACCTTTAAGTTGTATGCATTAATGCAGAAGATCAATATCACCGTCATATTGGTCCATTAAATATGAAGCTGGAGCCAGCAGCGTGTTAGCTTAGCTTAGTATAAAGACTGGAAACAGCTAGCCTGGCTCTGTCCAAAGGTACAAAAAAAAGTCTCCCTGCTGGCTGTAGCTTTACAGACGTAGGCAAAGTTGTTGGTAACGTAAAGAGAGAAAAACCCACAATGGTCACTGAAATAACTTGAAACTGACAAAAGTAATAATAAATAAAAATTTACTGAAAATTAACTAATGAAAATCAGATATTGCTTTTGAATTGTGGTTCAACAGAATCATTTTAAAAAACAAACTAATGAAACTGGCCAGGACAAAAATGATGGTAGCCCTAGAAAAGATTGAAAATAATTTGACCATAGGGACATATTAAACTAAGGTGTGTCCTGTAATTAGCATCACAGGTGTCTTCAAACTTGCAATCAGTCAGTCTGGCTATTTAAAGGATGAAAAGTAGTCACTGTGCTGTTTGGTATCATGGTGTGTACCACACTGAACATGGACCACAGAAAGCTAAGGAGAGAGTTGTCTCAGGAGATCAGAAAGAACATTATAGACCTTCATGTTAAAGGTAAAGGCTATAAGACCATCTCCAAGCAGCTTGACGTTCCTGTGACTACAGCTGCACATATTATTCAGAAGTTTAAGGTCCGTGGGACTGTAGCCTACCTCCCTGGACGTGGCCGCAAGAGGAAAATTGATGACATATTGAAGAGACGGATAATACGAATGGTAACCAAAGAGCCCAGAACAACTTCCAAAGAGATTAGAGGTGAACTCCAAGGTCAAGGTACATCAGTGTCAGATCGCACCATCCGTCACTGTTTGAGCCAAAGTGGACTTAATGGAAGACGACCCAGGAGGACACCAAATCATAAAAAAGCGAGACTGGAATTTTCCAAAATGCATATTGACAAGCCACAAAGCTTCTGGGAGAATGTCCTTTGGACAGATGAGACAAAACTGGAGCTTTTTGGCAAGTCACATCAGCTCTATGTTCACAGACGAAGAGATGAAGCATCCAAAGAAAAGAACACTGTACCTAATGTGAAACATGGAGGAGGCTCGGTTATGTTATGGGGCTGCTTTGTTGCATCTGGCACAGGGTGTCTTGAATCTGTGCAGGGTGCAATGAAATCTCAAGACTATCAAAGCATTCTGGAGCGAAATGTGCTGCCCAGTGTCAGAAAGCTTGGTCTCAGTTGCAGGTCATGGGTCCTCAAACAGGATAATGACCCAAAACACAGCTAAAAACACCCAAGAATGGCTAAGAACAAAACATTGGACTATTCTGAAGTGGCCTTCTATGAGCCCTGATCTAAATCCTATTGAACATCTGTGGAAGGAGCTGAAACATGCTGTCTGGAGAAGGCACCCTTCAAACCTGAGACAGCTGGAGCAGTTTGATCACGAGGAGTGGGCCAACATACCTGTCGACAGGTGCAGAAGTCTCATTGAGAGTTACAGAAATCACTTGTTTGCAGTGATTGCCTCAAAAGGTTGTGCAACAAAATATTAAGTTAAGGGTACCATCATTTTTGTCTAGACCAGTTTCATTAGTTTGTTTTTTTAAATGATTCTGCTGAACCATAATTCAAAAACAATATCTGATTTTCATTAGTTAATTTTCAGTGAATTTTTATTTATTATTACTTTTGTCAGTTTCAAGTTATTTCAGTGACCATTGTGGGTTTTTCTCTCTTTAACGGAACGTTACCAACAACTTTGCCTACGTCTCTATATTCACAGACATGAGAGTGGTATTGATCCTGTCCTCTAACTCTCAGTGAGAAAGTCAATACAAGTAGTTGTCAATGTCAAACTATTTCTTTAAATATGAAGCTAGATCCAGGTCATTTTTTTTATCTTATCTTAGCATAACATAAGCAGGGGGAAATAGCTAGCCAGGCTCTGTCCAAAGATTTAAAAAATCTACTTCTCAACACCTCACAAATGAGCACATTATATCTCATTTATTTAACATGTACATAATAAAAACATAAAAAAACAGATTCTGCATTTATCTGCCGAATCTGTTCATAGAGATGAATCTGTAGGACAAGATTTTGTTATTGGAGGTGTTCTGGTTTCCGGGTGGAATTGACCAATCATGATCAGCAGGCTTTGGTTGAACACAGGTAAACAGTCAGTATGGAGAGCAAAAGAGGCAGAACGCATTGGCTGAAAGTCCAATCTTAGAACCCACGGGCTATTGTCTGAAGATGATTTCGTTTTTTATTGATTTAAAACTCCAACTCCAGTCTTGCGTCTCAAGTTGCTAATCAGATTGTAAACAATGAGCAGTGCACGGAAAAGGAAGTCTTGGCCAGGATATCCGCTGGCTACACCAGAACCCCAGATATATAGCCACTTGCCCCCAGAGTTTTATCCGTCGTCAGACAGAAAGCCGATGGGTTCCCAGATTGACGCGTACATAAACTGAAGTGTAATTATTGAGCTTTAGAAGTGCTGGTAGGCCGATTTTTTTCAAGAAAGCAAATAAGCGTATTTTCCACTTAAGTTTTGTACTCTCACCTAAAGGTACATTTTCTTTGCTGTGTCCTTTAAAGGTACTGTTTGTACTGTGTGCCATGAGCGCTCACGTGTGGCTACGCTGTTCCAACACAAACTACACAGAAGCACCAAAACCGCAAAGTTATATCTAGTGAAGCCCGTCTTGCAAAACGGTGTCAACTCTTCCTGCTCCAGTCCCCGGACCTCGGCCAGAGGACACAGGGGAGACCGTGGGGAAATTTCTGTCTGTCAATGTTTTATCTCAAAACTGATTATCAACACTCGCTGATGATGACTTGCATCTTGCTGATAGTTTTGCAGCATGGCCCACATCCTGTTATAGCTTCCTCTTCATCCACATTGGTTCCAGTGAGCATCTAATGTGGTCTTCAGTTAAGTTCAGGTCATCAGTCATGGACAAAAGTGTGCTGCTGGTCCTGTTGTGTCTGCAGGTTTTCCTGCTCATCACATCCTTCACTTCTACCGATGCAGCCGCTCTGGTGAGAGATGATCCTCAACAACCGTCTATTGATCTGGTAAGTAAATGCACTGCTGGTCACTGACGGCATGGAGCGTTCCCAAAGGTTGACTGATTCACATGGTGTTTTCTTGTCGGACTGTTTAGGTGTAAATGTCAAACATTGTTGATTAAGGGAAAACAAAACAAAAATCTTTTTGAATTTGCAGTCATTTATATCCACAAATATTTCAAATTAAAAATGTATAGTGGAACAGTTGAAGGTGGTTTTCTGTGTAAAATAATGCATTTTGTCATAATAATGTATATATTTTTTACACTGTAGGTAGAGAGAGGTTGTGGGCGAAAACGTGGAGCATGCAGGCTAAAGGTAAAACTTGTTTCATTTTGAATGTATTTTCCTTGCAATTACAATAAATCTCCCAAAAAGCTTGAAAACACACCTAAATCATCTTGTTAATCATCTCCTTCAAATTTCAACATTTTAATTTACTCATTGTGGAAAAGCCGAATAAAGTCCCTCTGGAGTCTGTCTATTCATCGGTCAATAAACCCATTTTTTAATATATCATGTACATTTTTTTAACCTGATGTGAATTGTTATTTTCAGTGATTTACACGCATACAGAGACTTTCCATGAAAAAGACAAAAATAATTTGGGTTGATTTCTACCTTGAATATCTATATTGAGTTTTGAGTGATTATCACTAAAGAGTTGTAAAAATGTTCCTGTATTTTGTGTTTCTGGCAGGTTTATCCTTTGTTAAACTGACAAAATGAAAAGTCACATTTATGGCCGAGTTCGTGCATGCGGGGTAACGGTAGCTTTACTAAACAAAGACAAAATGAATGGATAAAAAAGTCTGCTAAAATTAACCACCATGAACCGCCAGATGGCTAGTATTTGCAGTAGTTTCCTCTTATGTAAATTATAGTTTATCGGTTAATAGTGATTTATTTCTCTCTGTCTCTCTGTCTCTAGGACCAGTAGTATCTTTGTGGTATACTGGTACAATATACGGGCACCATGTTTCCATTTAACTACCAACTGGGAGACCTGAGTGCTCCACTCCAATCAACCCAAGAACAGATGTCATCGTCAAACATAATTTTCTGCAAAAGGTTGCATGTCATCTATTTTCAATGTGAATTTCAATAACAAAAAGTGGTGAAAAATGGTGTATTTTTCAGCCAAGTCTACCAATACATTTGAATTGTAGTGCTTGTGAATGTGCACTAATTTGTTATGTTTATGGTACAGGGTTTGTTTGAATCCCATGTTGGCTGAAAATGTGGCTGCTTCTGTTTATGTGGATGTAAAAGTACATTAAAGTGCATTAAATTTGGCACAAAGTGGGGATTCATTATTCATTAATATGCTTATTCACATACACTTACAGTATTAAGCTAGCCTGTCTGACCTATCAGCACTATTATGTGTTGTGATAAAGTACCGATTCTCCAAAACACTATTGATTTTTCGTTAACCTCTTAAAAATCCGCCGGCCTGCAGTCGGGCCCGGCTGCTGTTCCGTGTTTCGGAGGTTGTAGCAGGCTCAGTTTTAGAGCTAGAGTGAATTGGCATTATATGAAACTAGCAACCCTAATAAATCCATTGTTACCAACCACTTTATACTAGCCTGTCGTGAAGGAGGCTTAATAACACTCCAAAGTTACACTAAACTTTGGCGAGGAAAAACTGGCATGGCCATTTTCAAAGGGGTCCCTTGACCTTTGACCTCAAGATATGTGAATGAAAATGGGTTCTATGGGTACCCACGAGTCTCCCCTTTACAGACATGCCCACTTTATGATAATCACATGCAGTTTGGGGCAAAAACAATGCAATGTTTTGCATGCAGTAATGTGATATTTTTTACTTTTTTACTACTTCTAAAATAGTGTTTTCCTAAAATTAGATTAAAAAAAATTGCAATATATTGCTTGCTTACAATTTTGCAACATATTGAATCGTTACCCATGTATCATGATACGTATCTTATAGCCAGATTTTTGCCAGTACACAGCCCTACAGATTGGAGCTGGAGTCTGTAATTAACACTTTATATCTCCGTAAAAAAAAAAAAAAAAGTGTGAAAATAACAACTCACTGTTTTATGGGGGGTTATAAGGGACTATTTCTTCGCTGAGAGAACAGTAACATCTTGGAGTGTCTGCTGGTTGCCTGACAAATGCTCAGAGACAAGAAATAGTTGAGTATGTATCCTCCGGTGTCATGATAAATTGTCGTTCTTCTTTTGTACAGATTAAACAAACAAGATATAATGTGAGAATGAATGTGTTAATTAGTGAGTGTTGCAGGAGTTGGTAGGTGGATTTTGTTACCTTTCGACAGGCTACCTGTTCCCTCTTGTTTTCTGTGTTTATCCTAAGCTAACCTTTTGCTTATATTTACCATATACAAGAGAGTGGTTTCAATCTTCTCATCTATTGCTAAATATTTAGAGATTAGACTTTAGAGATACCATGTGCTTACAAATGTCTACTTTTTATCGTCTGATATTCCAAACTGCATAATGTGACCACAAGATGGAGCCAGTCAGTCATAGTTGTTTACAGCAGTAGTTTACTTTGTGTGCTTTGCTGCAAAGTATTGTGCTTGAAATAAAAGTCCACATGGAGTGCATCATCTTTTCCATTATCACACTGTACTGTATATGCTGTTATATGTAAGAATGTCTTTCTGACAAACATCAATACACAGAAGAAGCTTTTCTATAAAGGAACTAGAAGTGCACTCGGAGAACGCAGACCTCCGCCAAGGCAGGTTTCCCGAAAAAAAATTCTCGAAGTCGGATCATGATCGAGATCGCCACCAAAATTTAATGGATTGTTCATTGTGCCACACCCCACCCCTCCAAAAAATGTCATTCAAATCCATCGCGGACTTTTGGAGTAATCCTCCAAACGGACAAACCAACAAACCAACACCGGTGAAAACATAACCTCCTTCCTAGGCCTTCGGCCTTGACGGAGGTAATAATATTAACTTGTTAAGTTAAAGATGACTAAACAAATCATTTTCCAAAAGAGACACATTTCCTCACATTCACAATGGGAGCTGCCCAGTATGAGCACACTATGATACTGTCAGTCCCTAAGCAGCACAAAAGCAACAGCTTCAACCCTTTCACAGTGTGTTTTCAGTCCATGAAAGTTAATTTGAACCTTTTTGGTCACCTAAAAATGTCTTATTCAGCGTTCGGTTGTACTACGCTCCACTCTCTCGTGTCACTTCTGGTTGCAAAAAAACTACATGGCGACGGCCAAATACCAAGATGGCGACAGGCCATAATGCTGAACTCGAGACTTCAAAACAGTAGTCCACAAACCAATGTGTGATATCACGGTGACTATGTCCACTTCTTATACACGGTCTACGAGCAGAGAATGAAGTCACTCTCCCTCTGTGTGTGTTGTAATTCAAGCTTCTCCATGCTTTGTTGACATAGCCGGGCCAGCCACGCATGCCTTTTACTGCATGTTCGTGCATGTGAGCGTGTCTCACTGGTGAGCTCACGGCTGCCGCTCTGCACTGCGCTCATACGGCCGTTACAGCTGATAACGCCGTCGGAACCACCGGTTCAGTCATCGCAATGTTGAGAGCCATGTGGAGGCAATAGAAATGCTCCCAATCTCGCATTTAGCACCTTTAAAGTATTTAAAATAATTTCCTTGTTACTATATAGTGCAATAGATTTACTGAGCATTTGGATACTCAAATAAAAGGGTAGCTGCGCCACTTTGAGTGATTATACACTAAAGAAAACATACTTGATAATATTATACTCAATTTCTGCCAATAAATCCCCCTTACTTTAAGTTCTGTACACTGATAATAAACAAAATTATCATTTAAACAGTCTGAATTCAAACTATGATCACTTAGACATGTATAATAATACAAACTACTTCGAAGTAATGTACCCTAATGTAGCCTACACTGTAAAAAAAATCTTTTTTTTTAACAGTTTTTTTCAAGAAATTTGACATTTTTTGTGTGTATTTCAAAATGACAGATTTTTTTTTTTTAAATTACATGTTTCATTTGTGATTTATATGTAAATGGTCTTAGATATACAGTATTTTTTGTAATCACAATCGTAATTATCTGTATTTAAGCTTTTCTTGATAATTTTATCATAATTATTCTGTTTTTTAGAGGTTTATGACTGTATTTGAACAATTAATTTATGTTAGAAGAAAAGGATTTCATGGAATTCTAAAAATATTTATTGTAAAAATACAGATTTTTTTGCAAAACTACTGAGTTAATGTAAATTTGGGCTTTTGCAAAGTAAAATTACATGTTTCATTTGTGATTTATATGTAAATGGTCTTAGATTTACGGTGTATGACTATTCTAACATTAAATATATGTTTAAAGTAAAATATTTCTTGTAAAATTACAGTAATAAAGGCTAATTATATAAAGATAATTACTGTTTGTTTTTTTATTACAGTTTATTTACGTTAATTAACTGACAGTATTTTTCCGTTTTTTAACAGACATGTTCTGGCGCCCCTGCTGCTGGAACATTCTGGTTATTTTACACCTCTTTTTTTTTACAGTGTATGTGGCCAACAAGTAACCCAAAGTATTTCATACTGAAAAGGAGAATCCTGTGTTTTTGTTTTCTGTTACTGGGCTGCGACCGCTGAGGGAACACAGAACAGGAGAAGGAAACATTTATTTAAAAAAAAGAAACAACGAGCCTCTGCTGCCAAATCTGGATGGATTAAAACCGAAAGGTAATCTTCCACATTCCTCGTGGTTTTAGCTGTGACGACTGATACAATGGGTGTGGCTGTAAAGTGTAATGTCCTACAGTAAAGACACCACAGGTCCATGCTTTTTAGTAGCAGGCAATACAGAGAGATGACTATAATATTTCATATTTAAGGTGCAATATTTATTTTTAGCACATTTTGCACAAGTCTGCATACCTGTGTTGTTTTTTCACTGCTAAACTAAACATCTTCTATGTCATTAAAGTTTGCTAAAGTGCAGGTTCAACTTTTCTTTCAAAATATATCTTTTTGATTTCTTCACTATTATTATTATTATTCAACTATTTATGGTGTAATGACTTGTTTGTGTTGTTCCTCTGGTGTTGAAATCCTGTTTACATATCAGCTTTTGTCTCAGTGTTGGACATGTTCTTTCATGTTTAAAACACTTCCGAAAAATGATTTGGTTGTGACTTCATTTCGGTCTCTTGTCACTTGACTTCTCTCTCTCTCTCTCTCTGAGTCATCCTGCTCAGAAGTGTGTTTATAGAGAGTGGAGCTGGAAGACTCAGCTGGACTGATTCCCGGCTCTCTGGGAGGAGAGACAAAGCAGTGACTGACGGTAAGGCTGATTTCTGAACTGATTATTGGGTGTATTTACATTACAGACATGAGTCAAATCCTACAGCTACCATATGGTGACATTTATACGATTTTTGGGACACTTGCCAAGCAAATGAGAGGAAAATAACTGCACATAGTGAGTATTTTCAATGTCAGAATGGATTCCACACTGTGCTGTAAATTGCTTCACATCTGTTATGTTGTAGCTGATACATATGTTACAACTAACCGGTATCTTTTGTTGTAAACAAAATTATATTTCTTTAACTTTCAATGGCTCAGTGTTCCTAAGGGTGTAAGCATATACTTAGGGGCATAATTTCCACCTTTTCAAAATCCAGTTTTCTATTTATCAGGTTGAATTTCTGACTTAAGTCTTTGTGAACAGTTTTCTCTTACTGTCCTGGAACCATTAGTCCAGATGAGAGAAGAATCTGAGTGGATACAAATGTTGATATACACATCTGAGTCGCCTTCAGTTATTAACATGCAGCTCAAAGCAATAAACTTAACTAGCAGTGGTGCAGAGAGTGACTTGATTTTCCCTGGGTTTTGTTTCTCATGCTACATACAGGCTGGCCTACCTTATTGGTAAAGGTTCGGTAAACTTTGTTTTACTGGTAGTATTCATATTAAGGCAGGTAATAGGCTGTTCTCCTAAAAGGATGCTAGAAATGAACAAAGTGATGCAAATACACTGTTATCTTTCAGAAACTATCTGGTATCTATAAAGAAAATGTAATGATTTTAGGGTCAGTGCATTACTAATACAAATATATAGCCTATATAGCATTTCTCCAGGGGTGGAAGAAGTGCTCAAATCTTTTACTTAAACCTGCAGTAGGCAGAATGTTTTTGGCATCATTTGGCAAAAATTCCATAATAGCCTTTCAGCATATTGTAATTAAAACGTTCTGAGAGATAACTAGACTTCTGCACCTCCTCGTGGATCTGTTTTCAGGCTTTAGAAAATCTAGCTCGTGGCGGGAGACTTTGGCCAATCACAGGTCATTTCAGAGAGAGAGCGTTCCTATTGGCTGTTCATACGAACTCCAATCAAACGGTCAAACTAGGCAGCGCTAATCAAATTTTAATTAATATTCTGTTACTGTAATGCCTATTTCTCACCTCAAATGTTTTCAGAAACATCTTGTAATGTACTGTTTCACTGTAAAATGAGAACGTTTGCTCCGGCTGGTGGGCGGTGCTTGGTATTTCCTCAACTGTTATCAACATGGCTGCCGGGGCAACAAACTATGAAATAGGCATTACAGTAACAGAATATTTATTTTATATTTGATCACAGAGGCACATGATTTTTTTTTCAGATTACCTGTCTCATGCACTACTGTCAGGATATTATGACCCTTTGATAAAAAATATATATATTTTTATCATATTTGCTCCAATTGTACCCACTGTAGCTTTAAGTAAGTAAAATAGCACAGTGTAGAAATACAGTGTAAATCTCACTTAAAGGAACAGTGTGTAGCCTTTAGGGGGATCTATTGGCAGAAAAAGGAAAATAATATCAAGAAGTATGTTTTCTTAAGTGTATAATAACCTGAAAATAAGAATCGTTGTGTTTACATTACCTTAGAATGAGACGTTTATACGGAGAGGGTCCTCTTCACCACCGGGCCACCATAGTTCTCCTACACGCTTGGCACATGGGAGAGGTTGCAGTTGGTTTCAATCTGCAACCTCACTGCCAAATGCCGCCAAATTCTACACACTGTACCTTTAAGAAAGATACAAAAGTATTAGCAGTAAAGTATAAATGTTTTTTGTCACTTTAAATCATTTACTTTATTCAAACTGTTTATTATTAATTCTTCAATAGAGTTGAAAACAGAGGCATGAGGAGGTGCAGAAGTCTAGTTTTCTCTCAGAACACTTGAATTACAATATGCTGAAAGGTTGTTATGGAACTTTTGCCCAATGATGCCAAAAATATATACTGCCTACTGACACTTTAATTCTTATAAGTAATAGATGTCCAAGTGAGTTTTATTTGTAGCAAAAAAATATACCGACCGAGTATCAAAGCTTGAGAGATCGAGCACAAACCACCACTGAGTTAAGCGGTGGACACACATGGAACGTCAGGAGCGCATGGCGGATGCGTTACCTGTTGTTTTTTATTTCGTCGTCCCTGTTAACAGGTTTGAGCAGTCACACTGCCCACGTCTCAGCTGCGTCTCTTCTAGAGAATAGAGGTCTCGCCTATTTTTGACGCGTGATGCGTGCGTCTCACAGCAACAACAGACAGTGAAAGTGATCTATTGACAGTATATTAACATCATATCAGCTACATTATTACAGTTTCGATGTGTAGACATCTGTAGAATATGTCACAGACAGTGAAGGTGATCTATTGACAGTATATTGACATCATACCAGCAAGACTTTACTACAGTTTCGAGGTCTATCTGTAGAATATGTTACGGAGATGAAAAAAAGTAAAGACTTATTTTTAAATCAACACTTCCTGCTTTCATTTCAAAATAAAAGCCCTCAAGCGTTTTTTTCTGTGGACAGAATTCCTTCATTTGTTAACACAAGGCTTTTATTCTGAAATATGTGCCGGACAGTGTTCTAGAACATGCAGTGACTTTGAGAGCTCCATGAATGAATATAGTACGGAGTTTTAATTGTGGATTATTACTATTATTTACAAATTACCACACGTTTCTTTACCTTTCTTGGTCTAAAATAAATATAAATGATATTTATAATGAAATGAAATGACCATTAAAAGGCAAACTCTGTGTAGAAAGAAAGGGCTGACAGCAGCAGCTGCAGCAGCAGACACACAGCTGAAATGCAGCTGAAATGCAGCTGGTGTGAACATCCGACACGTGTATCACGCAGCCACAACGTGATACAGCCGCCACGCGCTCCTGACGTCCCATGTGTGTCCACTGCTTTACTGACGCTCAAACAAAAAGTGTTACTACCATCCCCGATCTCCCCTACATCCCACCACTGAATTTCTCTTTCAGCCTGCCACCATAATCCTATAAGTTTTTACTTGTTGCCCTTGTTTATACCTACAGACTCTGCTATATTTGGACATTTCAGGCTATAACTACAGGGAATAGTTACACTTAGATCCGCTAGGACATTTCTGTACATGTATTCACGCTATGTTGGCTTTTTTTTTCTCTTGTAATTGGTAGCACTAGTTTTGTGCTCACATCGAGCACAGATGTTCCCATAAAGCTTTTATTTCTTAACTTCCCACCCACTTGTGCTGCGCGGGTGTTCCATCAAACAAACCCTCTGCACAGAGTAGTGACGGTTAGTCTGAAGCTGAACAAACAGCTTTGAGCTTCCATGGCGAACATAGACGGGACACTATATATCACACATTGCCTACCTATCTACCTTTTATCTGTAACTTTAGGCTGAGATACTCTATACTTTTTAAACGGTTTGATGCGCTTCTCCATACTACGGAAGCCGAGAACAGCGATGCTTGCAATTGTTTTAAAGCACAGCCCGCCTTCCGTAATACAGTATTAGAAATAGTAAGCCTATATGAATTGATTACTGATGCATTAACTTGTAAGTGGCATTTTTACGTTGTGGGCCTATTGTATTGTATGTACAATATTAATCTGCAGTATATCAAAAGTGTAATAGAATAGATTGTACAAAAGTAGAAGTATAAAGACGAATTCAATAGAAATACCTCAACATTTAACAGAAAAGAACAGAGCTTGAATAAATGTAGTTACTTTCCAGCACTGCGTTTATCGTGGTCAAATATGGTACTCACAGTAATTTAAAAAGTACTTTAATAATCAATGATTCTGTATGGGGAGGCATCTTTGTTTCTAATAGACAGGTGGAAGAAGCAGCCTACTCAGATCTTGCAATACTGTACCACAGTGTAGAAATACTGTTTCAATTAAAAGTTGTGTGTTCAAATGTTTACTCAAGTAAAATTACAAATGTATTAGCATCAAAATATACTTAAAGAACCAACAGTAAAGCAAAATGGCCCACTTATGTATATTATAAGTAGGGTTGTCAATCGATTATAATCGCATGATTATCCATAGTTATTACACGGCTTTGTTGAATACTCAATTCTGATTGGCAGACCGTTGCTATGTATAACAGACCGTTGCTATGGGCACAGTTCTGATATTGGCCTGTTTTTGTGTAATAAGCGGGATAATGTTCAGCTAGCGGGTCATTGTTGTGAAATAAACCCCTTCAGAGTGATGGCTTCACGTTGGGGTCCACCGCATCGCCCTGTCGGGGTTTATTTCACAACAATGACCAGCTCGTTTTACATTATCCCTTACTTAATCACGATTAATCGTCAGTTTTTCCTCGCCAAAATGAAGCGCAAGTTTGGAGCGTCATTTAGCCTCCTTCTCGACAACCTAACGTGACATGCATTCGATTCCTTAGGTTTTTCTAGTTTCATGATACCAGTATCTTCATTCTAGCTTTGAGCTGAGCCCGCTACATCCTCTGAAAGATCGATTGCGTTAATGCGTTGAAGAAATTAGTGGCGTTAAAATAAATTCAGGCTAACGCGTTATTATCGCGTTAACTTTGACCGCCCTAATTATAGTATTTAATTATAATTATTGATGCATTCATGTGTTCACCACTTTATTGCTGCAGCTGGTAAAGGTGGAGCTGATTTTAACTACTTTATATGTATACTGCAGGGTAGATTGTGAATTTCCCTCTGTGGATCAATAAAGTTTTATCTTCATTTATAATATTACATCATAATTTAATTGTTTGCTTTATTTTGTGTTATTAATCTGAATCTGTAAGGTAACTAGTAATTCAAGTTATGAATAAATATAGTGGAGTAAAAAGTACAATATTTGCTTCTGAAATGTACTGAAGTATAAAGTAGAAGAAAATTGAAATACTCATAAGTACAGTGCTTGAGAAAATGTACTTAGTGACTTTCTACCACTGCAAATAGATATTACAAAACTCTTCATCTCAGTAGAGGATCTCCGGGGGAATTTAATAGTTTATACAATTTGCACTTGGTGAAAAGATGCATCCTCTCCTGTCCTTTGCTCATACTTATCTCAGTGAAGTTACAACAGGGAGGAACAGTTCGGGTCAGGACACCATGTCCAGATGTCAACAATGATATTATCACGGCACAATAATTATCCTACAATCACACAATTATTTGCAGACTTTAGGTTCTTCTTCAGATGTTTTTTTACCCAAACTAGCGGACACAGTTTGTTTCCACATACAATGTTTTCCAGTTTTGTGGCCAAATCTAGTTCAGCTGTAAAACAAAGAAAGCTCTTTTCTGAAAGCTTGATGAGAACATTAAATCCAGACAATGGTCCTACAGTTGCTTTATTCATTGTTATTATAACTTCTGGCAATTTTAAATGTGTTCCTTTTTGATTTAAGATATTTCCTCTATCTGCAAATCAATTCTCAGTAACTGAATTTTGAAGCATGAAACAGAGTCAATACTTTCTGACATGGAAGAACAATTGAAACTTGTCCAATCGAAATTCCTATAGACCTCTCTCCATTTTTCTATCGTAGTTGGTTAGATGGCTATGCCGAATGGTTTTGTTTCCGGTTCTCAACCTCTAACTTCTTCTACTCTGTATACTTGTGGATTAGAGCCAAGCATAGCCCATAGCTTCAACTTCTTCTTTGCATAATCCAATCAAAGTTTGTGGATTCGATATAAAACCTGCCAATGTACCCTATGTCTCATACCGTTTCACTCAGACATTTGTCACATAACAGAAGCTAAAGATGGTCTAACTGCCATTTTACTGTGACTTTAAGTACAGTAACTGAGTACATATACTTAGTTACATTCCACCTCTCTATGTATATACATTCATTGTTGCACAAGTAGAGCTGTGAATATTTAAAATTTCAAAATATCCTACCCCACAGCTTCATCTAATCAGCATGGATGTCTCGGAGCAGGACGACTACTACTACCATGAAAACATCAGCTTCAACTTCAGCTACGACGACTACCCGTCCCTCTGTGAGAAGGGCGACGTCCGTTCCTTCGCAGCCGTCTTCCTTCCCATCATGTACACTGTGTGTCTGCTGGTGGGACTGGCGGGAAACGGCTTAGTCGTGGCGGTCTATGCCTACCACAAACGCCTCAAGACCATGACGGACGCCTTCCTGACCCACCTGGCCGTGGCCGACCTACTCCTGCTCTTCACGCTGCCATTCTGGGCTGCTGACGCGGCGAGGGGCTGGGAGCTGGGCGAGGTCGTCTGCAAGGTCGTGTCGGCCTGCTACACGGTCAACTTCACCTGCTGCATGCTGCTGCTGGCCTGCATCAGCCTGGATCGCTACTTGGCGTTAGCCAGGGCGCAAGGTAAAGACCAAAGTCGGCGGCTGCAGGGGGTATTCACCAGGAGACACTGCTGGAAGGTGTGTTTGGTGGTTTGGGCGACAGCTTTTGTCCTTGGTCTTCCTGATTTAATACTCTCAGAAGTGAGATGGGCGTCTAATAGGAGCGTCTGTCTAGCTATCTACCCGCCATCAATGGCTCGCGGGGGGAAAGCTGCTCTGGAGATAGCAGAGGTGCTGCTGGGATTCCTGCTTCCTCTCCTGGTTATGGTGATCTGTTACTGCAGCGTGGGCCAGGCTCTGAAGGGCCTCCCTGTGGAGAGCAGAGGCAAGAAGTGGAAGGCTCTACGTGTCCTCCTGACAGTAGTGGGGGTGTTTGTGGTCACTCAGCTGCCTTATAATGTGCTGAAGGTCTACCGGGCGATGGACTCCGTCTACGCCATAGTGACCCACTGCGGGACGAGTAAAGTGTTGGATCAGGCGGCTCAGGTGACGGAGAGCTTGGCCCTCACTCACTGCTGCCTCAACCCCATCCTCTACGCCTTCGTTGGGACGTCCTTCAGGCAGCACATGATGAAAGTGGCCAAGAAGTTTGGCGAGAGGAGAAGAATGAGGAGGAAGAGGAGGGAACATCCTGCAGTGGAGGAAGAGATGGGGATGTCATTTAACTCCCACACTGCATCCCAAGTGACAAACACATTCTCAATATGAGTCAAAATAAGTGAAAAATCACGTATTTAGTTTAGTAGAAGAGCAGATCGAACAGCAGTAGAAGTATGTGTGGAAATCATTAAGATGTAGAAAAATTCCACTGATGTTTAAACACTTTATTCCCTCCACATCAAAAACAGGAGGTTGTTAGTCATTTTTTCCTTATCTACTTTGTAAAAATGGCTAAAGTATTCTTGTTTTCTTTCTTTTCTTTTGAAACTATATTTAATTTCAACTGTATTTTTTTTAGTTGGCATGACAATGAACACATACAGAAAACGTTTTACAGAACCAAAAACGCTCTTTGCAGAATAGCTCACAAGCTTAAAGGGATAGTTTGGGTGTTTTGAAGTGGGGTTGTATGAGGTACTTATCCATAGTCAGTGTATTACCTACAGTAGGTGACGGTCGGCGCGCTCCCAGTTTGGAGTAAACAGACAGGAGTACCGACACTGGAGCAAAGCAATACAGTGCTGTGGACGGCAGAAAAACTTATCTTAGCCACCTAAAAGAAAGACTCAACTAAAAAAAAAAAAAATCGATATCCGTTTAAGTGTACGCTACATTAAGAATATATATACCGTCATCTACGGTAATACAGCTACTATGGATAAATGGCTCATTCAGCCCCACTTCATAAGACCCAAACTATCCCTTTAAATTTGTTTCATCCAGATCTATGAGGTAACAGACATTCCTCCAGGATTTCACTAGAAACATTTAACACTTATAGTAACACTTCCAGCTGCCCACACAGTACCAAGCACCAATAAGATAAATACTTGAACTTGGTATTCTTCATTACTAGGGGTGTCACGATTTTGATTCTAAATAAAAACTCGATCGGAATGTGCTTTTGATTTCGACCTTCGACGTCAAAAGCAGATTCGGCAACACTCCCAGTATTTGTTTTACTTGTGGGCATCCGAAGAAAAACACTTCACACAGTAGCTTACCGGTTGCCTGCCCTGCAACTTCACTTTTCGAAACACCATGACCAAAACCAATGATCTGTTGACCTCTATGAATCAAGACTCCATAGTCAATGGCATAGCCGTCAGTACTGAAAAAAATAATAATTGAAAATCGAATGGAACCATGACCTTAAATTCAAAGTCAAATCGAAACGTGGAATTGGACAATCGTGACACCCCTATTCATTACACACTATACAGCTACGAATGGAATAGAAAAAGAAAAAAAACAAGAAGTTTATATTTGTGAAACTATGAATGAGCGGGAACTTTGCTCTTTTGGAAAACAACTTTTTAACTGCAACTTGTTTGAAATAATGTTTGTTTTAATTGTAATCATCTTTAGTAAATACTGCCGATTCACTTGATGTTACACATCTGCACAGCCTACCAACCAGATGTTGAACACATGCCTGCACCACTGACATTAAGTGATTTTGGATCTGTAACATTTTTCCAGCTGAACTTTGTACTTTGTAATCGTGTATATTATTTCTCAGCTCAAGATGACCTTTAGATCCTGAAAATTAAACTAGATCACATATCAGCTTGTTTGCACTGGTGGTGTTGCTTGCAGAGTCTTTTACCGAATCTCCTGTGGGATTTAATTCCCTTTCATATGGGAAAGCCGCAGATTATTTCCTGAATTCCTCAGAACATCTGAGGCACATTTACTGCACACGTACTCAACAGTTTATCTCTGCAGCCAAGTCTGCACAACACACTGAAAAACAGAGTTTTTGTTGCAAATCTTATTTCTTAATTACAGATGTTATTCTTTAAGACGGGTTTTAATCAGGCTAGATGACTTGGAGAGGCATAGAGAGGGAGGGTTTCCACACATTCAAACATTTAGTCAGACACTTCTATTAGCACATTCTGAACCGTTTTAGATAAACAGAGTCAGTGTTATTTCAAACTGATTACAACATCCCCCAGTTCTGTTTTACTGGACAGTCTGGCATATCCAGTCATACCTACTCAGCTTGTATAGGAACATAGTCACCAGGAGATAGTAGTATATAAATCTGTCTGTGGTCTGCATAACTATGGACACATACTTTTTATTGTTTTCCATAATCTGAGATAGTGGCAGCATGTAGATGTCTCAGAAAACTCCCAGAATGTGTTTTCTTTAGGCTTTCAAAGTTAATGCAATAATAACGTGTTAACACAAATTCATTTTAACGCCACTTATTTAACAAAATTAACACAACTGGCGATTTTTGGATTGTAGCAGGATCAGTTTTAAAGTGAAGATACTGGCATCATATGAAACTATAAAACCTAAGGAATCCATTGGTACCAACCATGTCATATTAGCTTGTCAGGAAGGAGGTTAAATAACGCTCCAAACTGTCAAGGCCATTTTCAAAGGGGTCCCTTGACCTCTGACCTCAAGATATGTGAAAGAAAATAGGTTCTATAGGTACCCACGAGTCTCCCCTTTACAGACATGCCCACTTTATTATAATCACATGCAGTTTGGGGCAAGTCATAGTCAAATCAGCACTCTGACACACTGACAGCTTTGCCATGTTATGATTTGAGCATATTTCTAATGCTAAATGCAGTACCTGTGAGGGTTTCTGGACAATATTTGTCATTGTTTTGTGTCGTTAATTGATTTCCAATAATATATACATACATTTGCATAAAGCAAA
This sequence comes from Sebastes umbrosus, assembly GCF_015220745.1. Classification (NCBI taxonomy): domain Eukaryota; kingdom Metazoa; phylum Chordata; class Actinopteri; order Perciformes; family Sebastidae; genus Sebastes; species Sebastes umbrosus. Next base: position 11,788,757 of record NC_051280.1, on the reverse strand, counting down.
CATAATTGCCCATGTCGATAAGTATTAAATACTTGAAAAAAATCTCCCACTAAAGGTACAATTTGAATGGATACAAAATTTGAATAATTTGCAATTAATCATGATTAACTATAGACAATCATGCGATTAATCGCGATTAAGTATTTTAATCGTTGACATCACTAATTTTCTTAATTCCCAGTGTGTTGTTTCGTTCTCAGGGGCCACCAGTTTAGCACAGCGCCAGAAAGTCCATCCCAGTTCTCCAGTCTGTCTAGTAATATATTGTGGTAGACCATGTCGAATGCAGCACTGAAATCTAATAATACTGAAACTTTTCCGCTATGTGTTTAAGTGGATGTCATTCAAGACCTTAACAAGAGCAGTCTCTGTGCTGTGCTGTGGTCGAAATCTCATTCAAGACCTTAACAAGAGCAGTCTCTGTGCTGTGCTGTGGTCAAAATCCTGACTGGAAACCATCAAAACAATTGTTTAGGACCAATAGTGTTAAACTGTTGAAAAACAGCCTTTTCAATGGTTTCATTTAAAAATGGGAGGTTCGATATGTGCCTGTTATTGCTCATTATTCATTATATATTGTTCATCATTCGTTGTCTACATGATCTTTTTAAGAGCTGCTTAATAACTGCAGTTTTCAGTGTCTGTGGGAAATAGCCTCAGAGTAAAAAAGTGTTGACTATTTGCCTATAGGTAAAATTTCAATGTGGCAGCAGCAGCAGGATTTCAGGTGTTGCAAAAGGTTTTATAGCCGATATGTGGACCAAATCCTGTCATGCTTATTTGTTTTAAGTGGATGCAAGGACAGTACAAACAGATGTGGAGGAACTGATAGCTTGTCTGATTTTGTAATACAGACTGAGGCAAACACATTGCATTACTTAGTGGATAAAAGTTCAGGGGTTGTTGACACATGGAGGGTTTGTTAGCAAATAAAAACAGTCTCCAATTGTAAATTAGGCATAAACACAGCACTACACTGCATTTCTGTTATTGTTCCTGTTATGCTGTGGTTTGTCATGTCATTAATCTCTCAGACAAAATGTACACATTGAGTTTTCACTGAATGTTAGAATTCCATACATTCTTCACAGAGAAGACTAGAAAAACACATTTGAATTGTAATGTATTTTCTTACTTGTCTTCCTGTATCCCAGCTGGTACAAATCAAGTGATGCTGCAGGTCACGCTCTGGCACGTGTTCATCCTCATGTGGAAACCATTTGACTGAGGTTTGCCATCTGTTAACTGAGCAAAACATTTCACTCAGCCAAAAAAAAGAAGTAAAAAAAAAAGTGATTGAACCTGGGGCTCAAACTGTTAGACAGTGTGATTAACAAAGCCTTCTGTATGGTTGAAGACAACAACTTAACAAACAAGGCTTACATGACGAAAGTTGAGCACATGTTGAAATCATTTGTGATGGTTTTCCATTCTTTCATTTTATATTTTCAAATCAAACATTATTTGTCAGAAAAGTTTGTAAATCAAGATTAAATCCATTTATTGAAAAAACTTTCAAAAATGTGCAAATAAACAACAAAATGTCACAAAAACATGACCTCTTGTAATCAAAGAAAACAATAAATATACAAAAATACCACTTAGGGCTCTTAACATCTGATATTCCAGATCAGAAATATGGCTAATTCACTTCTTATTACAATTAAGGCAGTCAACCAGCTTCACTTTCAACAAACTAGAACAAAGTATATTTTTTTCTTAAGTTAAATAAAAAATATTTATTATTCAAATATATAACTAATTATATATAAAACATTTTAAAAAACAAAAATTTAGAGGCCTAAAATGGCAGTGTCACATTAATTTAGAAAAGAAATCTTTCTGGCATTTTCACATGAGAACAAGGTCACAAAAGGTAACCTAAACATCCACTCATTAAATACAATATGCCCTTTTATCAAATATAACTATGGAATTGGGTAAGTTTTTACACAATATGCTTTTTTAAAGAAAGTTACTTACACACCCTGAACTAGATCATCAACCCTGTATCAAATGTTAGAAAGAAAAAAAGCCAATACTGAATTGTTACTGTGATTATCAACTGAAGGAAAACACTCTCACAATCCCAACTGGTCATAAACAGAAAGTAAAACAGTCGTCAAGTCTCAGGATTTCCACTGGATGTGGAAAAATACAAAAATATGCACACACAAAAGTGCAGTAGGAGGCTGAAGGATTTGTCCTGGCTTACTTCCACTGGGCAGCTAATTTCTCTGAATGATATTTACCCAGTAAACCATTAAATTGGACAAATAATGACTTGTGGCTTCATAAATATCTCATGCTAAATTAATTATGTTGGCTGAGGGCAAACAGCAAGTGTCGTAAACTGTCTGGCAGCCAGCAGTGAAGTCTAAACATGTGTAAAGGCTTTTTTTTAAGATTTCAATGGTATGTTTGAGTATCAGCTGTGCAATTATAACAAAAATGTGAAAAGGCATCTTTGAAGCGTCTTTAGAGAGAGAGGCAAAAGGTGCCTCCTGAGATTGTATAAGCGTACAGCCGAGGCGCTGTGAGTCATCAGTAATTGAGGATCTGCACATCAAACAGGTCACAAACTCCCTCGTTGTCGTCCAGGTTGAAGCTGTAGTCTATTCCTGTGTGAGGACAGAGGAGCATCAATAACACAACAAACTGTAAAACATGAACAAGACAAAAGACAGATAAAAAAAGACTACTTATGGATTTTTATAGAATTTTATGCTAGCAGCATAGCACTATGAATGGCAACATCAGGCGGTAAATCATTTTGGTCCGGACTAAAACATCTCATAAAGTGTATAATGGATTGTCATTAAATTTGATTCAGATATCGACGGTGCTGAGAGGAGGTCCCACTGAGCACTAGTAATGATATCCTCATCAGCCTCAACTGTACTTGTTTAGTGCTAATTTAGCATGCTAACACACTAAACTAAGATGTTGAACATGGTAAACATTACACCTGCTTAACATCAGCTTGTTAACATTGTCCTTTTGAGCATGTTAGCATGCAGACGTTAGCGTTTAGCTCAAAGCACCGCTTTGTCTAAATGCAATCTCACAGAACTGCTAGCATGGCTGTAGACTCTTAGTTTTGCTGATTATATTTTTAAACAGACTGTAACCGAGTGCTGCAGGAATGAGTCCTAAAACCTGGAAATGAGTTAGCATTTTAGCACTTCCGGTTCCCTCGTCTGTTTTTTTAGTTAGATGCCTTCCAACTCATGAATTTTGAAGCTTTCATAGGTCTTAAAAAAGGCAGTTGCTAACAAGAGGCTAAATGAGACTACTAAATGTCATCACGCCGACTCGTCCGCCTTTACAGCGTGTGTTTACTCGCACTCATGCAGCCGTGGTGTAGTGTAGTGTTTACAGCTTGACGTTAGCTTTTTTCTTCTGGCGATGGCATTCACAATTAACAAATCATAGAAGTGCTGTTCATTTGTGGAGATTATCTTGCTGAACAAAACGTATCAAAGTATCATAAACGTGTGTTTGCCACAGAGTTTATTTTCTGCAATAATCCAAAATCCGATGGAAAAATCCCATTGGATTTTTGTCAAGGGATACAGTGCGATGCTAACTTCCTGGTTGGCCTACAAAAAACGTCATCCCTGCAGCGCTCTATAGCAAATATTTGTTCACACAATTTTTCATTTATGAAGTTAGTTAAGTCCAGTTTTGAGATGCTTACCGTCAGTGGACATTAGCTCATCAATTAGGTCGACAGCTGCTACGAGAGAATTAAAAACAACATGTTTCCATTTCACAGTATAGTGAACATTCACTGTTCTAGACTATGTACCATTAATTCATAACCACCAAAGCTGGATAAAAGTAGTATATTAAAATCAGCAGTATATTATTCAGCCACTTTCTCTTACCAGTCCAAGTCCAAAGCTTGGGCTCCAAACTTATAAAAGCAAGCTTAGATCTTGAGGCCTTTATAGAAGCATAACTGAAGCGAATGTGAAGCAAACATTAAATTGCCCCCGAGCTTCACTGCTGGATGCAATTACAGAGTAAACAGTGTAGCTGTGTTCACATGCCTGTGCCTTACCCTCTCGGTCGTCCTTCATGTGGTCTCCAGCAGCGTTGAGCTTCAGCAGGCTGCTCACATCCAGTACTGACTGGAACTCTTGGCCCGCCAGGTCCATCTGCTGCTGCTGCTGCAACACTGCTGCCGACTGGCTGTGACACTCTGAAGGGAGCATCGGAGGAGCAACAACAGTACTTAGCTATACAATAAATTACTGACCCTGTGACTCATTTCAAATTATTTTTCTGAATAAAAAAAAGCCTAGCGGTATACAGGAAACTAATGCATGATATGTGCAGGTCTGCTGCAATGCAAAGTACCAGTGGGCAACTCCGGGTCTGAAAAGTGAAGCCAAGCTAGTTTCAAGTCTTCTTCAATACAGCATGATATTCATTAAGTAAATTATGGTCCTATTTTGAGTCAAATAGACCATAAAGCAGGGTATGCTTTAGGGCGTGGCTACCTTGTGATTGACAGGACGCTACCACGGCGTTGTCCAGTCTGGGAGTTGTCCATGTTTTCGTCTTACAACTTTCACCCTTTCACAGTGTGTTTTCAGTTCATGAAAGTTAATTATAACATTTTGGGTGCCTAAAAATGTCTTATTCAGCATTTGGTTGTACTTAGCTCCACCTTCTCGCGTCACTTCTGGTTGCAAATAACCAAGATGGCGATGGCCAAAATGCTGAACTAGAGGCTTCAAAATGTCAGTCCACAAACCAATGGGTGACGTCACAGTGGCTACGTCCACTTCTTATATACAGTCTATGCATAGTAGCCATAACAGATATGATCAGTATGAGCAGTTACATTTTCCCATTACACCATTATATTAATGTAACTAGAATCACCACCTCGCGGTTGTTTGCCTCCAACAACCAGTCAAGTGGCAATGAAATTGTCATAATCAGCACATGAATTCTTGAGTTAGGGCAAAAAAAACAAGATTTGTGAGGTCTTTTCTTTTTTCTTTTAGTATTGTGTTATAAAGTGATTACAAAACAAGTGAAGACATGTTCAGGGACATATATAAAAAAGACCAAAATATATAAAACAGAGAAAGACAAATAACAAAGTACCAGGTTGAAGAATGTATGTGTGCATGTGTGCGTGTGTGTGTGTGTGTGTGTATGTGTGTGTGTGTGTGTGTGTGTGTGTGTGTGATGTGGATAATGGGTGTGTGTTTGGCATTGAATGAGGCTAGATGGTAATATATGACATATATCTAATCTTAGACACATATACTGTACATATGCACACATATCTACAAATTTGAAGAAAAATTCCCTCCAGGTGTTCCTGAGATATTGCGTTCATGAGAATGGGACGTACATACGGACAAACTGACGGACGGACGGACGGACGGACGGACGGACAGACAACCTGAAAACATGATGCCTCCGGCCAAGGCTGTTGGCATGAAGGCATAAAAACCTCAACTGAGGATCCTCGCGCCGAAGACGGACAAAAAACAACCGTTGCCCATCTAGTTTTATAGAATATGACCAATCAAAGTTATTCAGCCTCTCCATATTCAGTATGAACAATATCAAATCTTACTACATCAATAAACTTATAAAACGAAAATGATAAAAAAGCAAATGTCTTCAAAAATAAATATGGTGCATATTATTATTATTTTACACCTTCACATTCATATCGCTATGGATAATTGGTAATTAACCCAGAGTTAGATGAGAAGATTGACACCGTTCTCATATCTGTTCAGTAAATATGAAACCAGCAGCTGGTTAGCTTAACCTGTCTAAAATAGTCCCACACATAACCCCCTGTAAATCAAGCTATTTTTACCTGGCTCTGTCTAAAGGTAAAACATGCACCTACCAGCATCTCTACACCCGGGCTATCTGCTGGACAAGCCTTTGTCAAGGTTTTCAATATTGTGTTTTACAACAGTAAAAAATGTTTAGTGTTTATTTTGTTGCTGTTGTTGTAATTCCTCATTTTTTCTGGAAGAAAGGTCTGATTGAGTTTCACTTGATGACGAGTCCGTTAGCATGTTAGCCAGTTTTATCTGTGCTTACACATCGTGACTCATCCTATTCTTAGAAACCTAGATCCGGATGAGGAAGTGATTTTTCTTTCACACAGACTGGAAGTTTATTCTATGTTTAGCCTGTTACCATGACATGATGTGGGGACAGATCTGTCTTTCTGTCTGGCTTGGGGCAACCAGGCAATGTGGTGCGTCATGTGTGATATACATACAAGATGTCTCTTCAACAGCAAATCATTTCTTCTTCTTCGCCGCTCCAAAACTGTGCTGTTGCCCTGGATGTATCATGGCTGCCACTGGCAACTACTGTTTTAGAGCAGCGAAGAAGAACTGATTGCAGGTAGTTTTGCCACGTGACGATAGTAAACAACAACAGTGCGGTGCTAGTCGGGAGTGGAACATCAAACAATTAAAACGGCGATATGTACAGTAAGGCTTTCGTTTCGAGGGACGGCAGTACTCTAGTAGGGTGTGTGAATATTGCATCCTACAGGACAAACTAGCATACAGGCTGTCTGCTGAGAAGCCAGTTTAGAAAATAGGGAATTGTCATTTATTCCTAGCTTCATTTATTTATGTTCTTTGTGACTGACAAACTGAATAATAAAAGAAAGTTCTATTGCATTCATTCTCTGTATGTATTAAGTCGTGTTTTACAAAGGGTTTAACCTGAGCCAGGCCATACAACAAAGATAGTAATCATGTCACATCCATACATGGTCAGCAGTTATATCATAATAATACTAACTATATATATTTTTTTATCACGCAGGTATCAGATCGGTACTTGATATCGGCAGATACCCCAAGTTCAGGTATCGGAATCGGTATCTGGAAGGAAAAAATGGTATCGGAACATCTCTAGTTACATTATGATCACATGCTATAATAGATACAAGCAGTGACTTTTTTTTAAATTTTTCCTTTCATTTCATTCCTTGCATGTCAGGACAAGCTGACATCTGATATTTCTGGGTCAGCTGATGGACAGCAAACCTTTTAAGGCAATAAATCAACCAAATTCACATGATTCATTTCCTAACGCAAGTGTTTTCTTACCGTTTGTCTTGACAGTTCTTGGAACATCTTTGATTGCAACACAGAGATTTGAAAAAGTGTCTCTGCCAATATTTAGTCTACCAGCATTGTGGGCAAAACAGTTTACTCAGTGTAATGCAACACAGATCAACAACAAGAAGATCCTCTGATAACAGTAGAGTTACACTAAGAAAGGACGGCAGCATCTGACCTTTAGAGCATTGGGTGTTGAAAGTTCATTCTTACAGTTTAAACTGAGTAATCGTTTTGCACACCCAGCATTCATTAGCTGTTTTTTCTCATTGATGCAGTCAGATCGAAACTAGCTTCCCACTCATTTCTGTGAGGAACGAGACCAGACACACACTTGCAGAGCTGTTATATTAAACTGCTTCTTTAGTTTTGGCTTGGTGGCAACTGAGTCTGATGTCTAGTAGGCTTGTTTCGGTGGGCGATATCACTGGTGGCATTTGGTACACAACCAGGACATTTCACTGTGGACATCCAACACTATTTATGATAGGACACAAAACAAAAGTGATAACTGATAAAACGGGAGAGAAACCTAATCTTAACGTCTTGTGACTCAAGGGGTGGAGGATGTTATTTCAGATAGATCATGACAGGATTTGATGAAATGAAAGTGCCCCAGTGTGACCTTACTTTGGGGTTATTGTAAAGCTAGCTGCTCTGTATAGGCCACTGTTTATTCAATGTGTAAGGGATTACATTTTTGTGAGGCCTGTTTTATGATATTGTCAGACATAATGTGTGGACGGAAAAGGTGTACATCGACCAATATTTGATATATTTGTATAAGCTATTGAAGCCGTTGCTGGCTTTATTAATTTAATTATTTCTGTTATTAAGCTTCTACTGTATGTATAAACTGTATCTCTGCTCAAAATATAAAAATCTGTCTGTTGAATTTTGTTCACTGCAGAGAATCCATCAAAAGTCAATAACAATTGCATGTGCTGTTTTTTTCTAGAAGAACTTAGTAAGCATTAAAAACCTCAAAGTCAGTTACTTACCCATCTGCACATCAGGAGGGGTGGACGATGGCATCAGCACTTCATCATGTTCTGGCAGCACCATCTGGTGGTCTGAGCAGAGAGAGTCCTGGCTGCAGTAGGAGGAGGTGGTGGTGGTGGTGGAGTTGGAGCACACCGACGAGGAGAGAGGGAACCTCTGCAAGCTCGGGGGGATGCTGGGTGGACTTGGCATTGGACAGATGTCATCAGTGGGCGGCACAGGGAACACCACGGGTATCGTGGAGTCTGAATCTCTGTTGATGAGCATGACCTGGATGGGAGCCGAGTGGCTGCGGAGGTTCACCTGGTACTTCTTCTGACCACTCTGGCCCTACGGAGCAGCAGTGTGGAGATAAATTCATCATCATCATTACAGCAGCTATAATCAATCATTTTTATATATACAATGGATCACAGGACTGCTTGTGTGTGAGAGGGGAGAACTTTACTGTTTTGGTTCACTCTCACTGCTCTCATCACATAGTTTTCAGCCACAGCAAGCAGCTGTTTCCAGCAAAACTCTAGTATAGTGGAGCATTTAGCAGCTAAAGAGTCAGGTATTTCCATCAGGAGTTAGAAATCAAAAAGCTAAAGAGAGCAAATATTGGATTTAAATTCATCAGGTGGCCAGACTAATATTATATCTGCTAGAGGTTTAAATGGACAAGCGTTTGCTAACAAGTTTGTCTTATCAACTGAAAAGGTGATGATATGTCAGTGTTATATCCACAGCTTGTTTCTGCTTCCCCCAAGTGGCCGCAGGTTTGATTTCTTCACAGACATGGAGAGTAGTCATTTAAGCGAGGTCTCCACCAAGAAGTTTCTGGTAATTTCAGTCCCGAGACTACTTTTCAAGGAAATCAAAGGTTCCTTTGGCCCATTGTTGTCTGCGTTTCCATAGTGCTCTAAAGACCTACGAAGATTAATGCAAGTTCCTCAAAAGGTTCCTAGTTCTGGGGGAAAGTTCCTGTGGTTGAAAAGGGGCTTTAGAAAAAGAGGTTTATGAATCTAAGCTAAAGTACAGCACCTCTGGAGGACCAGCTCCATGTGATACCTACTTAGGATTTCTTAATAAGTTTGAAAATTGTGATGTCACTGTGTTGATAAATATTACAGGGTTCCTACATATTTTCCATTTACAAATCCCATACTTTTCCAGACTCAAATTTCCAGACTACTCTAGTTTTTTCAGCCCATATTTGACTTTGTGATTTGGGGAGGATGCTGTGACAAGATTTTACACAGTTTCCAGCTTTCTTTTCCCATTTGGAATTGTTAACCAACAAGGCTTTGTATTTGGGATTGTCAAGCCAGCCTCTAAGAAAACTTGCATTTATCCACTGTGGTCGTTCAGTCCACAGCCCTACGCAGAAAGTTGGACAATGTTCCACTGTGATACATCTTGCACCTGGGGCAAAGCAGCCTGCAGGCTGTGACAGGCCCCGTACATGCACTTCTGTCGTTCTAGGCGAAAAACAAATTATGCCGCCTCTCTATTAGCAACAGGGACCGAAATCCATCCAGGGACTTTGAGATGGAGAGGCCTTTTATGCGAGCGACCATATGCGAGTCGATGCATTTTGGGCAGTAATTTTAACACTAATACAGCTTTAGTAGGATAAAGAGAATCTGATGATGCTGAAGACCTTCAAGACACTTCATAGTGGATGATACGTCCTCAGCTTGTATGAGCACGTCCCCACTGCACTGTATCAAAACAAGACCGGCTGGGCAAGCCGAGGTGAGCAGGAACACTAGTCACAGTTCATCACGTTCATGATGTAAATGACTGAGCCTATCAGATTTCAACAAAAGGAACAGTACAAATTGGGAGAGGCCGCTCGTATCCCCCCTCAATATTGAAAGTATTAGATTGGCCCAGTCTGACAGGCGGCGTTCCGCTCTGTGCTGTCTGCCTGCAGTTACTGCTTGGTTGCTTTTATTTTGCTCATAATGAAAGGTTGGCCCACATTACGCCGCCAAAGTGTCGCCCTAGGCTATTGCCTAGTTCGCCTATATGGACGCACCGGTCCTGGTTTTGACGTAAAGGCGTAAAGGCAACTCTGCGTAGGAATGTGCGTTCAGTCGCATGCCATAGCCTACTTCTTGCCTTACTTTGGACGACATCAAGCTCGCTCTGGCCCGGGCTCACCCACACATTTTGGATGCACTGGCTGCTCCACACGCCATAAAAACACTATGATCTATGACTACGTTTGTATGATCAACTTATTTTTAGAAATTCCGAATTTTATATTTTAGAAAACAGGATAGGGGCAATAGTCTGGGAACAGAAATGTTTACCATACTTATCCAGACCTGGAAAATACTAAAATCAAATTCCATACTTTTTCATACTATGTAGGAACCCTGTATTAAAGCAAATACACTCAAGTGTACAGAATAAGCAGCCAAATGTAATGAGAACCCTGTTCCTTATTAGCAAGATTGTTTTCCATTTCCAGTTAGACTTCACATGTCACAAGAAACTATTATCTTGTACATGTGGTTTACCACAGAAAACAAGGAACACATTATGAATTCTTGTCTTTCTGGTGACTATTAACGTTAAGATAGTGCAGAACAAAATCCCAATCAATAAAGAAAAGGTTGTAAGAAGTGACCAACCGTTTCAGGTAGCGGTACCTCCAGCTGGGTCCCAGCAGGAGCCACTACAGCAAGAAGAGTGCCGCCGCTGAAGGCATTGCAGATGTCTTCATGTGTGACAAATCTATAAGTGGAGGGGTGTTAAGGAAACAGGAGCTGGATTACTTATGGGAGGAAAATTGGAGACAATAAACTGGAAAAACGAGACTGTGAGCATTGTGCAAGTCAGGATTAGCCTGGCTGTGATTTCACAAGAGACCGACAATAGCAATTATATTTATAATCCTTCCTTTATAGCATTTTCTTATTAAGAAAACAATGTTCAGAGAGATCAAGTCGTTTTTTTTCCCTCTGAAATGAATAAATGGGGTTCCAAGAGGACTAGAGTTACAAACTGTAGAAAGAGTAGAAAAAAAAAAAATCAAGATCAACATTACATCACACCTGAAGCCTCAGTAGTAAATGTTTTTAACACTTGAAGCAGCAGTGGGTAGAAATGGAGCAAATATGATTAAAAAAAAGTTATTTTTATAAAACGGTCACTATATCCTGGCAGTAGTGCATTAGACAGGTCATCTGAAAAAAATCATGTGCCTCTGTGACCTCCAGTATTTCTAATGGCATCTGCAAGATTTCACAGACTGGAGGAAAACAACCAATCAGAGCCGATCTGGAGTCTGCCGTCCAGTCTATGAGAGCCACGAGTCAATCACTCTCGAACTTTGACCAAACGGTCAAACTAGGCAACGCTGATCAAATATGAATCAATATTCTGTTACTGTAATGCCTATTTCGCTCCTCAAATGTTTTCAGAAACATCTTGTAGTGTACTGTTTAGCTGTAAAATGAGAAAGTTTGTGACCCAGCAGCCATGTTGAGAACAGTTGAAGAAATACCAAGCACCGCCCACCAGCCGGAGCACAGCCAATAGGAACGCTCTCTCTGAAATGACCTGTGATTGGCCAAAGTCTCCCGTCACGGGCTAGATTTTTTAAAACAGAGCCATGAGGTTTAGATTTACAATATGCTGAAAGGTTATTATGGAATTTTTGCCCCACGATGCCAAAAACATTCTGCCTACTGAAGCTTCAATATGTTCATGAATGGTGGTGTATCCACTTTTAAATTGGCTAAATTAGAGAGTTAAGAAAAGAAATACACTAAACCATTGACCTGAATTGGACTAAACATAAACCTTAAAGTTGGTACAAGCAAAACATCTCCATTCAATGCCAGATTGCATAAAAGGATATGTGCTGGTGAAGGGATCGTGGTTAAGGTGTTTGATGTTCTCCTCTAGCCATGCCTTCTGGTTGTCCAGCTCTTTCTCTTGAGCCTCCAGCTCTGAGATTTGGGCCTTCAAAACCTTCACCTGCTCCAGCACCTCCTGAGTTTGGCTGCCTGAGTTCTCTCCCCTGGACAATGAAGATCAGAGAAGCAGGCATAAGGCAAGAGCACAACTCGTATACTAGTAATGTTATTGCTCCATTTTGGCAGGTTAACAGGCAACTTAAAATTAGATTTGGCTGCTTAATTGTAAAAATGTTTGAGTTCAATGCTTAAAAGGTGAGGAAAGAAGAAGCTACTTTCCATGTACGGTAGCATAGGAAGTCCTCTAAAATTTCTCACACTGACAACATTCAAAAGTTAAAAGATATCGAGGCAATTACTTATCAGTAAGACAGTAAATATGTCACTGATTCTAAAATATGAAAATAGTTTTTTCACACCTCCACTGGATTATGTTCTTGTTTTTCTTCTCGATCAACCCGACTCCTTCCAGTACGTTGGTAATGTCGTATATCCTCCTCTTCTGCCTCACTGCCAAGCTGTCTGCAGCCTGTTAATTCAGTCAGACATTTCCATAAAGGGTCTTACTAAGCAGCAGCTTAATATGAACCAGCGTTGACAAGATGCATCACAGACACTTTTACCAGGCTTTAACAGGAAACCTGGAATTTCTGTAAGACACATTTATTGAGACTCAAACAAAGCCAACAAATGATGAAGGATTTGGCAAATTAAGCTGCACAAACAGAAAATAAAACCCCTTGGCAGAAGAGGACGGTTACAATGGCAGAGGAGGAAGGAGGAGGAAGGAGGAGGGAAAGGGTCTAAGGAGCCTGCTGTGTAAACATTACCCAGCTTTGGCGCGCAAGAAGGGAGGGAAAACTACTTATCAGTGGGATGAAAAGAAGGTAGATTTGTGGAAGACACTTCAGGTAGGTCTGGCAAGGATTCATCCACATGTCTAAACACTAATGGTCATGGTGCAACAAAGTCAATCACAACCTTGATGTTTGAGGGGAAGGGATATAAAAATGTCACCATTCACTGTTAGTTAGCTGATAGCAGACAGCAGAAATATTGCAACTACCAACTATTTTCGTTATCAATCATCTTCTCAATTATTGTTTGGTCTATAAAACATCACAAAACTATGTCCTTCCCAGTTTCTCTCAGTCCAAAGCGACACCTTCAAATGTTTTGTCTGAACAACTATTCAAAACACAGTTATTCAGTTACTATATTAAATAGTATTATTAAATAATAAAATAGAAAAATACTGCAACTCTAGAGTAGCTGGAACCAGAGAGTTTGGGTATTTTGTCGCCAAACAAATGACTCAAAACAATTGTCAAAATAGTTGTACAGGAATGATGACTTAAAAGGGAGATGGTGCTACTCTACTGGTTCCCAGTGTGGGGGGTTTGGATATCCCAGAGGCTCCTAAAATAAATCTGAATCTCAGGGCCCTGAAAACAAAAAACAAAAAGATACATCACTGTTTGGTCGCCCTGGTAAATATAAGATGTCTGCAATTGGTGACACTGACTCAGAGTAAATATTTTTTTTGTTTTAAGGTGTTAGGATCCAAAAAGATTGGGAGCCATGGTGCTAGACTGCTCCGACTGGTGTCAACCTGTTAAGACAGATGGTGTAATGGAGGGGTGGAAGAAGTATTCAGATCTTTTACTTGAGTAAAAGTATCAATACTACAATGTAAACATACTCTGATACAAGTAAAAGTCCTGCATTCAAAATCTTACTTAAGCAAAAGTACAAAAGTATCAGCAACAAAATTTACTTAAAATACCAAAAGTAAAAGTACTCATCATAAGGAATGATCCATTTCAGAAATATATTATATTATTGAATTATAATTATTAATGCACATTTGTGTGTTCATCACTTAAATGTTGCAGCTGGTAAAAGTGGAGTTAATTTTAATTACTCTATATTAGGGATGCACCGATACCAATACCAGGTAGGATGTCGGGCTGATACTGAATCAAATAGCTTGATCGGGTAACGGTGACATCGGCCGATCTATTAAATTCAGTTCTACATTTATATTATGTACTGGAATTGTAATTCCTGTTTAAGTTTTGACCAATTTGTTGCTGCATTAAAAAGGTTTACACTTGAATTGTAATTCCAATTGTATGATTTATTATTTTAATAATGAATAACAATTTACTAAATTTATATCTATGTATTTAATTGTTTTAGAAAGTTAGAAAAGCAATGTTCAAGTGAAGCCTGATGTTGTCTTCACTTCCTTAATCAACCCATTTGTGCCTGCAACTGAAATTTTTAATTTCCTTCGGTGGAAGTGTTCTCTGGGCTCGCTTAAGCACAAATTTGCAGAAATCGGTCAAACCGTTTGACTGAAAAGTGAGTTCTTATCACACTATATGTAGTATTTGGGCACATGGGACTGCCGTTTTTTGCAATAGACTCCATCATATTTTAAGAAAAAACAGTCGTCGATTTTTTCAAAAAATCCTAAATTTGGCTATTAATGAATGTGTGATTTTTCATGTGATCTAAAGATTTCAAAGTTGTTCTGTTAGATATTTGCCCAAAGTTGGTCTCCAAATTTCAAGATTTTTGATCAATCAGAACAAATGTTTTTCCTTATCATACTAGATATAATCTTTGGGCACAAATGGGTTAAACACTCGTATCGGATCGGTACTCGGTATCGGCTGATACCCAAAGTCCATGTATCGGTATCGGGACTGAAAAAGTTGGATCCCTACTCTACATACTGCTGGGAGGCGTAACCTTTAATAATATATTAATAATAATATTTTGTATCAATAATCTAATATTGCAAAGTAACTAAATTTTTTAAATGAATGTAGTGGAGTAGAAAGCATAATATTTCCCTCTGAGATACAGTGGAGTAGAAGTAGAAAGTAGCATAAAATGGAAATACTCAAGTAAAGTACCTCAAAATTGTACTTACGTACAGTACTTGAATAAATAATATACTTAGTTATAATTCCACCACTGGTTTAATCTAGTGGTTCCCCCAAATAATGCGCTTTAGAGACCTCCACGGGTAATTAAAAGTTTTTTTAGGGGAAAATTAACATTCAATTTCACTCTGATTGATTAGGCTAATTCTACCTGTCAAAAGATGATCCATAATACATGTAGTCATAATCGACATAGTCTTATGTTATATAACTACATCTTAAATGGGGCTGCTTTTTCTAGTCTACTTTATAGGGAGGGAGAGGGGGGATAACATAACATTTCTGGGACCCCCTAGCAGGGCCTAAAATTAAGTTTTTTCCTCATGTGCCCCTCTGGCAGGTCACTGAACATTTCTACTAGCCACACAAATTTTTGTCTGCCACTTCTGAAATCTATGTAGAATACTTTAGAATAATAAACACTAGGACTGTGTTTGGCAAGAATCTGAGGATACGATACGTATCATTACGTTACAATATATTGCGGTACTGTAAGCAATATATTGTGACTTTTTAAAAATCTAATTTTAGGAAAACTGTCATAGTATAAAGCACACACTACCATATGCATAAAATCTGAGTAAGTCTTTTTTTTTTAACTTTTGTATGCAATCAGAATAGTAAGATTTGCTTTTATCACAGATGAAGAATATCTTTGCAAATAAAATAAAGTATTGATTGAGTTAATCTTTGCTTTTAAACTATTAATTAGAAATCAATACAGGGTTTTTGAGAATCCATACAGTATCAAAAAACATAATATTGCAATACTTTCTATTTTGTTATTTTCAGGCAGTGGTAATAAACAGTAGAAATATGGATCATGTAACCTTAATCCCTGACTATTTTTAATTTAGGAATTGCTTTTTAAAAATAATAAAAATTATATAATCTGCCACTTTTTTAAAAGTCCTGTATCACAGCTGTTACCCTGCACTATATTCAGTTTTAACAGTTTTCTTCATCTCCTTGTATTTTTATATCTGGTATATTTTTTTGTACTTTGTACTTTGCACTATTAACTTTTTCACTGCCTTTTTACTAACATGTTTTGCACTATGGAACTGAGATGCTGGAAACTTGAATTTCCCTCTGGATCAATAAAGTTACTATCTATCTATCTATCTATCTATCTATCTATCTATCTATCTATCTATGGTGGCAGGTGACAACATTTACTCTGTTATTTGTCCAGTGGCAAGGTGCTAATTTCCTTCCCTGCCCCCTAGCCTCACTTTTAATGTAATTTACAATGTAAACTAGCTTATTTCCATTAACAATGTGACTGTAAACTGGTGTCTCCACACACCTCCTCTGTCAACACGCGTGTTGCTGCTGGTGAGTTTGTGTTGTTGAACCAGAGACGAGGAGGTAATGGCGGCTAGCTAGTCCACCTGTTAAACTAATCAATATGCACCTGAGTGGTTTGTGACTGACAGCCCTTTGTTCACAAGCTGACACTGAAGAACAACACCGACTAATTCCCCCCAAAACACCCCAGAAACAACAGCACTGAGCCGCCTGCTGCTGCTCGACGTCTCACTGACCACTTTCAGATCCAGGACGCCATCCTTCGCCTCTTGAAGCAGACTCACAAACTTCATGGTGAGGAGACCCAAACTTTTCTCGTGTCGACTCGGTGTCGTGGGGACAGTCTCCGTCGCCTCAAACTCCATCTTCTCTTTCTATGAAACAGAGTTACATTAAGTCAACCGTCTGTGTTTAACTCGCGTTACAGATAACGAACATTTCTCTCTGTTACCTCGACGGGACGACGACAGACAGTACCTGGAGGCTTTTTAAATCAACGGACGTTACGTTACGTTAGGTTACAGTTGCCACGGCAACCCTTGTCCCGCTCGCCCCCCCACCCCCCTGTCAGTGACGCCCCTCCTCAACCAGAATCTGACCCCGCCCCCCTCTGATGTATGGGACAGACAACATGATCAGGAACTCATGATCAATAGGTATGGAAGACAAAAAAAAGGACATTAAAAACTAAAGCAAGTAAAATAAGAATACTCTTGGAAAACCCAGATTATACTATGTCAAAATTAAGAGATACCAAGTCTCATAATTTTGACTGTTTGTAACTTCTTACATGTATAAATCAATCCGGGTCAGTGTCCCTTGCGCGCTTGCGTCTGGCCACGCTGTTCAGACTCAGACTCCAACACAAACTACATGGAAGCACCAAAACCGCAAAGTTGGCGACCGTAGCTTTGGCATACAGGGCCGGAGTCTCTGCTGTACTCTGCTCCTCTGCTTCTCTGTTCCTCTGCCTAACTTCACTCAGCTCGCTCCACCTCACGTGCATGCGCGCACACTACACACTGCAGAAGACTTCGTAGCTCTGAGAATATCTAGTGAATGTACAGTGGACGTTTGTGCAGAAATAAATGCTGCAGCTCCTCCAGACCAACAGAGGTTTTCTGTGTCTTGTGAAGTGACGGGGCTCCGCAGCGAGAAACGTTATCGTCTCCGACCAGGTGACGGTGTCTTCCCTGTTTCCTCTGGCCTTGGTCGGGAGGCTGAAGCAGGAAAAGCCAACACTAGTATCAGCAGTGATTCATGGAGAGACCTTCGTCTGGTCAGCTAATATTACTGCCAAGCAGCTGAAATATAGTGATATTGTGGTTTTAGCTGGCGTGTGTCGCCTCACTGTTTTGAGCGTTGCTCATTCATGTCTATTTAGAGCGAGCACCAGCGCGAACCCGAAGCTGTCTTCCGTAGACTTAACGGCCACAGGAGTCGCTGTTAACAAGCATTTCTGAAAGTTACAAACAGTCCCTTTAACAAAATTGCACAAGTGAAAAATTATACTGCACAGTGAGAATGAAATGAAATTCCACCTGAAAATATCAGGTTATTGTCATTGTTTATGGTGTGTAAGTGTAAGTGGTCTACTGGGAGCAGTGCTGGTTGTGGAGTCGGACAGTTGCAGGAAGGAAGGACCTGCGATAGCGCTCCTTCACACACTTTGGATGGAGCAGCCTGTCGCTGAAGATTTAGTCATATACTATATCTCCTCGATATGGAGGACCACAAGAGTCACAGAAATAGTAATAAAGCATTAAATTGATTAATAACTAATGGTACAATAAAAATAGGCATTCATAAATTTGTTTACAACTCTATATTAATCTATGAATAAATGGACTAAATTACAAAGTAATTAATTATTTGACATTTAAATGGGCGATAAAAAGAAGAATTATACAAATAATTTACAAATTAAATATTAATACAATTACAATTAGTTATTAATCAATTAAATGCTTTACTATTTCTCTGACTCTTGTGGTCCTCCATACTCTATGCTTGTTTGATTGTTGAAGATAAGATTCTTCTTTGTAGATTCATTGTAGACATTTCTGTAATTAAAATACAATTTAAACTGAGATAAATCTGTCCATTCTCTGTGCTCACAATTTAGTTTCTTCATAAATGAAAATATAAATAAAAAATATGTCTTTCTTGAATCTTTTTTTTTCATGTTTCATGTGTGACACAATATGAAAACACATTGTATTGCATATTTTTAGATGAAATATGCTATATAAATACATTTTTATTGTTATTATTTCCCATCAAACCCTGTGTTCCCATCTTGATGTTGTGTTAACACAAGTTTATGTATAATTTAAAGAAAAGACAAAAATATGCTTAAGAGAGAATTTATTATATAAATCATGATATACTAAAATACAACAATAATTTAAAAATATTTTAAAAAATAACTAGTAAATCATTCATGTAACAAAATAAAATGATCCTCTAGTGTTTAAATGCATATGTTGCCGTAGCTGCAAAGACGTCATATTTTATTTGTTAAAAGTCTTTAAGTACACTTGTGAGACGTTTCATTTTCTCTTCCATGATTCTCTTGGTAGTTTCCGTCTCCTCCAGGAGCTGACGCATCTCCTCCTCCACTTCAAATACCTGAAGAAGACACACAAACACATATACAGCTTTTTTATAGTTCAATATTAAGAACTTTTTAGAGACTTTCAAAGTCTTGGTGGGTGAAATGCAAAGAATCAAAATGGACATGATTAACTTGTTGAAACCACAGTTTTACTCATGACATTGTCACGTCTGCATCATAGGTTTGTGCTACTTCCCTACATTCATCATTTTCTAAATGCCTTGGTTTATTTTTTTTTCTCAACTTTATAAAGGACAGCTGGAAGACAATGGTCTGCTGTGTCCAAAATAAAGCTGTTCTCTACCAAACTCGTTTTGTCGACTAATCAACATCCAAAATGTAACATTTTCCCATTATTCACAATTAATTGGTTAGCAATAGAGGCATGTATTCATTTGTAAACACTTTCAAAACTCCTTCTTTTGAGCATGGTGAATGAGGTAAAACACTCGAAAATCACAATACAATATTAAACAGTTAAACTATTAGTATTAGAACACTTCACTATATCTACCACAACACACTAATTCATCCTTGTCCATGTTAGAGTTGAGGGCTAGACTTGGATTTTGTCACATATGAACAAACTGGCACAAAGCATCTGTTCTTTTTGCCTTCCAACTTTGAGGAAAACTATCTTTGTGTGTATATTTTACCTTCTGATTGGCTTGTTCAATCTGTTTCTGCTTCTCATTCGCTAGCCGAAGCAGCTCAGCTTGATGGACGGCCTGGCCAGACTCTAGCTGTCGACGAAATGCATCGTCCACACAGCGTAACTTCTCTACTGCAGCTCTGTATGACAGACAACAACAAGTAATACATAATGTTACATAAGGCACTTGGAGGATGTTGTCCTCACTGCCATGGGTACAATATGCATTTTATAGGGGGGGGCGACCACAGGAGAGAAGCACTGACATAAACATGAACTCATATTTTATTTAACATGACGCCACTCACCGGTTTCTGTCTCAAGGGTACTAATACACCCTGATCACGATTTGACCCCAGACTTCATAATGTAATATGTTTTTTAAAATTATGAGACTTCAGAGTTCTCTAGCTTTTGGGTTTGGGAGAGATGGATATTTAACAAATAGTCCTTACTACCCCAAAAAATGTCAGTGAGAAATACTGTTAAGGCTTTGGATGAAAAGCATTTTATCAGCTTTCTTGATGTAGGAAATTACTTCCCTCTCCTCCAGGATTAGAGCTGTCCTTACTTGTCCCCAGCAGGGGGGACAATAATGTGAGCATATTCTGGTATATATGGAAATACAGGATGAAGAACACAGGATGAAGTTTTTTCTTCTTTCTTGTGACTGATTTTATGGTTTATAGTTTCTGGACAATATTTGTCATTGTTTTGTGTTTTTAATTGATTTCTAAAAATAAATATACATTTGCATAAAGCAGCATATTTGCCCACTCCCGTGTTGATAAGAGTATTAAATACTTGACAAATCTCCCTTTAAGGTACATTTTGAACAGATAAAAAATGTGCAATTAATCGCGATTAATCATGGACAATCATGCAATTAAATATTTGAATCGATTGACAGTCCTAGTTTTAACACTAATAGAGCCACCCCAGCTTAGTATACTGCATATATATCGATCAGCCATAACATTAGAACAGCATGGGCACCCTGACCGGTTTGCGGCTAAGCAGCCCCGTACGCAACAAACTGCTATGCACTGTGTGTTCTGACACCTTTCTATCGGAACCAGCATTAATTTTTTCAGCAATTTCAACTACAGTATCTCTTCTATTGGAGCCTTGGGTCTGACCCTATTGCCGTTCACCGGTTTTCCTTCCTTGGACCACTTTTGGTAGGTCCTGACCACTGCAAACCGGGAACATCCCAAAAGAGCTGCAGTTTTGGAGATGCTCTGACCCAGTCATCTAGCCATCACAATTTGGCAATCGTCAAAGTCGCTCACATCCTTACGCTTGTCCATTTTTTCTGCTTCCAACACAAAGGTCAATGTTCAAAATGTTCACTTGCTCTCTAATATATCCCCCCCACTGCCAGGTACCATTGTAACGAGATAATTAATGTTATTCACTTCACCTGTCAGTGGTCTTAATGTTATGGCTGGTCGGTGTATATGAAAAGTTGTGGCTGGTCGGAAATTCACAAGAGCGAAACTCTGATGTGCGAGTGCAAGTGAATGCAGCAAGAGCTGCTGCTCCGTTTTCTACTGGCCCCGGCAGATTTCTATGAAGCCTCACGGTCCCAGCCGAACGCAACAACTGCTCATAACTTTTTTCCTGCTGAATGTGTGGGTAGGGTTGCCAACATCCACCAGTAGAAATATAGAATGGCTGCAGATGGATAGTGGTGAGTTGTTTTGTTTAGTAATAGAAACTCGTTTTAGTAAAGCTATGACTTAAAATTCATTCAGTGTCCAATTCAGTGTCCGTGGCTGTGCCATTGGAGATTAGACTGATCATTTAATTTAAAACAAGCAAATACAGCTACAAAACCCATCACATTTGGTTATAAGGGCTGTGAAGAATTTTAAAGACACATTTTTGCTCTCATGTGATGTTGTATCATACTTGTGTGCTTCTGTTGCTTTATCTCTTTCTTCCAGCAGCAGGCGTTCCTTGGAGTCAAAGTTCTCCTTCATGCGCTTCACCTGGTTCTCTAGCCGAGTGAGCAGGTCTGCCTTCTCCTGCCACTTCTTACTGGAATCACTGGTAGAAAAAATAGATATGGAGAAATAGAACAAAACGCAACATAATGATGTGAAGAAATGGATTTGATCAGGAAGATGTTTGGGGGAACTGTCTCAGGCAATGAGCTGTAGAGGTCTGTACTCTAAACCACTGGTTGATAACCTGGGGGTCTCGACCCCCACTAGAGGTCGCCAAAGTTTCACGGGGGACGCGAGGCCTTCTTGATTTTAAAGAGTGTAGGACAACTTTAAAAATATAAAAAAATATATACAGTTGGCCTATATCTCAGCATTTCATTCATTTCTCTGAAGAAAACTAAATTAAATTGTTATTTTTAAAGTCTGACACTGAACTAAGTATGTTCCTTAGGAGTATGCTCCTCATAAGTAAGTAAATATTATCAAGTAAGTATTTACTAAAAATTGAAAAAAGATACATAATACAACCAGAGAATTGTATTAAAAGTTCCTAAAAATAACAGAAAAAAATCATCTCTGATGCGATATTCAAAGGAAATCATACAAATTGCTAATTTTACACAAACTTCCTGCAGCTGTTGCGTTCACTATTTGGATTAATTGTACAGTTTATCAGTTGTTCTGTGCTGTTATTGTTATGCATTGAATGTAATATGAAATATCCATGATAGAAAAGGGTCCCTTGAGGAAAAAGGTTGGGAACTACTGTTCAAAGTAATACTTCCAAATGCTTTTTTTCTTGCATGTCTATGTGTGTGTATACTCTGTTTATCTTGTGTGTCTGTGTGTGTTTGTGATGGGACGCTTGCCTGTAAACTCGTTTGATGTCCTCCAGCTCTGCCTCCTTGTCCTCCAGCTGCTGTTTCAGCTCCTCCTTGCGCAGGCTCAGGTGCTCCAGCCGCTCCGTCAGCTCAGCCTGCCGAGCCGTTTCCTCCTCCTGTTGCTGCTGGAACCTCTTCTGGGCCTGGACCGCCTCCTCACGCAGCCTACGGATCTGATCGTCGCGCTCCTGCAGGGCCTGGACAGCAGGAAGGCAGGGGAGAAAGAGAAATGGCTTCAGTGTAAGATTAAAAACAGGAAAAGACATAAACACACATAAACTACTCACATACAATGCTTGTGGTAAAATGCACAAATATGGACGTTGAAGTAGTGGCAGGTTCTGTTGTGATGTACTCTTTTGTTTGTATTGCTTTTAGAACAACACACTGATTTCAATAATCAAAGTATCCCACTACCTCTTTGAGTTTGCGGATGGTCTCTGTCTGGTCATCAATGATTTTGGTTTTGATTTTTAGAGCGTCGTAGTCTCTCTCGTTCTGTTTTTTCTGAGTCTCCAGCTCAGCGCCCAGCACCTCTACCCTGGCCTCCAGGCGTCCACGATCCTGAGCCAAGGACACTCCTTGTAAAGAGAAAGACAGAAAATTGTAAATTGGATCTTGTCTCTCATGAAACTGTACTACTTTAACATCTGTTATTCTCTTGTCTATTTTTATCTACTTGATTTTTCATTTATTTTATTTTTCTTGTTTTAGTGCATTTTAATGCCTTATACAAAGCATTTTTCTGTGTTTTTTTTCTATAGACAGTCTACTGTCTACTGAGTGTGTTTCTCCCAAATAACCACTAGATGACAGGCTTTACTTGATACGGATGAAATAAAACATCAGCTCATACAGCAGGGGTGTCAAGGTAATTTTTGTTCATGGGCCACATACAGCCCAAGTTGATGTCAAGTGGGTCGGTACCAGTAAAACCATTCCACAATAACCTATAAATGACAACACCTCTGCATTTATCCCTTTCTTTTAGTGTAAACAAGTGAAAACTTTCACAATTAATGAACAATCCGTTTACAAAACAGACAATGAACAGCCTGAGATGTCTCACTGATCTTCTCCGTTCTCAGTTGTCTTTGCAAGTTCTTGTATTTTCCACCATAATGAGTCTGATAGTGGCGCCGAATATTATATTCCTTGATCATTGAAAGGTGCTGTGAACACACCAAGCACACTGGCTTCCCATTTACCTCTGTGAAGAAATAGGAACTGGGACATTTATATTAGCAAACCCAACACTCTGTCCACTTCTCTCCTTTTTGTTGTGTCACGTAGTCTGTACGTAAGCACAAGGTATCTATAATGGCGTATCTAGCGTAGGGCCTGCTACTCTTACTAGGACAGCGCCACCCCCGGTGGACAAATAGGAATAACAGTGCATTTCATTCAAAAATTGGTATTAATGAATTCTTTGAAATTTTAAAACTTTGCAAAGTCATCCAGTGGGCTGGATTGAACCCTTTTGCGGGCCGGTTCTGGCCCTCAGGCTGTATGTCTGACTCCCCCGCCAAACAGTATTAAACCAAACAGCGAATGTCTCCTTCATACTGACTCTAAAGTGAGTGACTCACTCTGCCCATGGACTCAAGGGAAGACCTGTACTAGTGTCTGATAATAAACAACTAAAAGTAGTTGTCAAAGTGCACCATGTACTAAATGACTCATTCAAAGTGGACAACATGAGCCCTTCTGGCTGTCTCCCACCTTGCTGAGCGAGCTCCTGGCCCCAGATCCTCCTCTCTGCCCTGAGGCCGTCGATCACCGACTCCTGAGCTGTGAGCTGAGACAACAGTCGCCCCTTGTCTTTCTTGAGCAGCTCAAGCTGCAGGCTGAGACGCCGGTCCTGCTCCACCTCTGCTTCCAAGGAATGCAGACGGCTCTGGCAGAGTGACAGACACATAGAGAGAAAGAGAGTATTAATGATCAACGGCCATCTGTCATGGCTGACAGATGGGAAGGCAGCTGGACCATTCAGTATTCATGATGCCACCTGAAGGCTCAGGCTGAACAATTTTGAGAAGGCGATGACTAATGCCCAGAACTGGTCATCTCTATTGTATCTTATATACAGTGTTGGGAAGTAGCGGCGCTAGTTTAACTACATTTCTCAGAAGCGTGGTGGTAGCAAAGCTGTTTTCAAAATCAATCAATCAATTTTGCTGTGGTCTGAAATAAAACTGCTAAAGATCAATTCAATTCAAGAAGAAGAAAGAGAGAGAGAGAACTACTTTTGCCATCTTGCTGTAGCTTAGTCTGGGGAGGTAGTTTCAGTGTAGTGAAGCTTCATTTA
The DNA here is from genome assembly GCF_015220745.1 of Sebastes umbrosus. Lineage (NCBI taxonomy): Eukaryota > Metazoa > Chordata > Actinopteri > Perciformes > Sebastidae > Sebastes > Sebastes umbrosus. The sequence continues at coordinate 11,764,027 of NC_051280.1, read as the reverse complement.
ATGTAGAGTAACTGGTAGCTTAGCTCACTACACTTTCCAAGTAGCTTGTCCAACACTGCTTACATGTAATGTGATTTTTCTAATCTAATCTGACAATTTATTCTTAATAATTTAATCAGATCTCTCTCTTTTACTTTATTGTTGTACCTTCAGATCAGTGACAGCATCTCTCTTGGCCTTGATGAGATCAGTGATTCGGTTCTTCTGTTCTTTGACCATGGCGGTGAGCTCCTGCACCAGGGAACCCGATTTCTTCTCCCTCTGCTGGGACTGGTCGAGGGTTGCCTTGAGCCGCGACAGCTCTGCAGTCATCTGATCACAAGCCTCCTTTACCTACAGAAGCAGAGCAAGGATGTGGAAGCGAATGTGAATGAGAGCTGAAATGAGTGACGCACTTTTGTTCGAGCATTACCTGACTCTACAATTTTATCAATCAATGTCACACTCTGACAAAAGGTTTCAGAGTTACGGATTTAAGGAAAGCTATTTTTTTTAAAGGTTTCCATGAGAGAGCGTTTGATGGCAATCTGTATCTGATTCAGACTTTTACAAAGGTCAAAGGTTCGAGGCTTAAAGTAGAAAATTGCGCAGGCGGTAGCAATCAAGACTAGATTACATTTTGTGCTGAATGAATGAATGGAATCTGTGACCATTACGAGAAGATTGATTCAAATCCAATCCCTTTGTACAGCTTTCTTCCTGTGGCAATCACAGGCTACTTGTCCAGAGTCAGACGACCCTAATTCAATCTCAGCTTTCACCATCCAGCTGAAAAAAAACCCATCTAGATTGGGGTCAATTCCAGGTCAATCATTTCACTTTTTACTGGACACAGTAATAATTGATCAGCTGGACTGGACAGAGAATGAAGAGTGAAATTCAGGACAACACTACAGTGATTAAAGGCCATCTGTATGGCGTGCGTTCATCATTTAGCAGACCTCAGAGAAGCGGGCAGCCTCGATGGTTAGCGCCATGCGGAACTCGTCCTCCAGAGCAGCGTACTGTGTCTTGCCCTCTGCCAGTTTCTCTTGCAGCTCCACCCCCCTGTGGCCGTGTCTCTGTTCCACTGATGCAACTTCTCTCGCCACTGCCTCTCGGAAATCTGCCCCGCCAGGCTGCAACCGCAAATCCAGCTGTTTTCTGTAAATCAACACAAACAAGGGCGGTTTGAGGTCTCAACACAAACAGGAGAGCCTGCAAATGGTAATTTGTGGCTCATAACACGAAATTCCAGCTGTATATTTAAAATACATTTAAAAAGATTAAAAATAAATGCAGTAAGTTGAAGACTCAACAAATTGGAACGGGTTCCAATTAAGAGTTTAAATGATAAATGTTACTAATGTCACAAAATTTTGCACAGAAATATGCGTATCACTGTTTTCCAACTGAGCCCACTTCAAACCGGTCAGAAGAGCAAAGACAAAAACACAAATACAGAAACCTTTCATGTGAAATAACCAAAACTACTTTGGCAGAAAGTGATGCACCCATGCTCTTGTAGGAAGAAGTTGAGAAAATAGATTTTCAGCCTTTAAAAAGGGGATAACGTTGAAATGAAGCAACACTTCTTCCAGTGATCCAGAATAAAACTCTCCAGGTGTACCTGTGTTCTTGTTCCCTGGATGCCAGCAGTTCATGCAGCTGCTGCAGTTTGTCTTTGTGCTGACGCACTGAGGCTCTCTGGATGTCCGACTCTCTCCTCAGAGCTGCGGCCTTGTTCTCCAGCTCCTGGTGCCGCTTCATCTGAGGAAGGTCAGCACACATTTTATACCGTGTTTTATCACATACTGTCAGAGCGGAATGAGCCCTCTCTGATGAATCCTTTCAGCTGGCTGCATTTATTCACTGAACTACTAAGCTGGTTTAATCAGAAATTACAGTGACATACGGAGTTAACTCTCTGAGACCGACTTTACTGTCTTTCAGAGGCTGTAGCAGGTTCAGTTTTAGACTAGAGTAAAGCTGATATGAAACTATAAAACCTAAGGAATCCATTGGTACCAACCATGTCATGCTAGCTTGTTGGGAAGGAGGCTAAATAACGCTCCTAAATTTTAATGGAAAAACTGGCATGGTTATTTTCAAAAGGGTCGCTTGAGCTCTGAACTCAAGATATGTGAATGAAAATGGGTTCTATGGGTACCCACGAGTCTCCCCTTTACCGACATGCCCACTTTATGATAATTATATGCAGTTTGGGGCAAAGCATGCAGTTTTTTGAATGCAGTATGAATGTGTTATTTTCACTTATTCTAAAAATGTTGTATTTGAATATTTCTGCATACTGGGGTCCCTAAACAGTCTTGGAATTACATAAATTGGTAAACTGTAACTGTAAAGCTGAGAATCTTGTGGATCCAATGAGCTCAATTGTATTCATGTGTGATGATGTTAGTCACCATAGTAACCATTTCATTGTATTGAGACCATTTTTATTTTTTAACTTGACCTCACTGTATATAATGACCTGTGGTGACCTCTAGGATAATAACAGCCTCATGAAACTTTACAGCCACAAACTACAGACCTACAGAGACCTACTGTATGGCATTCAGAGGATGGATGGTTTTCCTAGGTAGATTAACAAAAAGGGGGTTTCTGAGCAGTTTCCAGAACAGAAGTGCTCGCCATCCAATCGCAGAGAAATGCTATTCTTGCAGAAAAAGTCAAAAGTGTTTGATACCAAATCCCAGCATGGCTTTTTCTATGGTGTTCCTCAAGGTCTTGGTGACTTAATGTGGTATTGTGGAGGGATTATTGATAATTTTTATCAATTATCGAGTGAAAAAAAAAGGTTAAATTTAGCACCAAATCGGTATAACAAATGGTATCAACCCAAAAAGTGCTGCAACAACTTATGATACATAATAGAGCTTATACATTTTTACAGTTTATTTTAAATAATTAAATAAATAATTCATTCATTCATGTGTATTTCTGATTTATGACTAGAACAACTTGACACACAGCACCTCAAATTAATCTTCAGGTTCCCAGCTTTCAGATGATGTACACCACTTCTATGTGACATCTACTGTTGACCTGCTAGCTCGCCCTAAAGACCCTCTTTCCCCCCCTAAAAAAGACAAAAACGGTTCTATTGTGGGTCTCGTAGGGTTTAAATGTTCAGTGGTAGGTAACAGAAACAGCATGATATTTTTGGATGACTCAAAATAAACTTTCTCTGACTTCCTGACTGAATGTACACTATTTTTTGGTGATACAAGAGTTCTCGGATAAAGCAACTACTGTACCTCCTCAGCCTGCTGGCGAGCCCTGAGTGCCTCTCCATGGGAGATGCCTTCCTCCAGTCTGCGCAGTGCAGTCTTGTGTTGTTCCTCACTGCTGCGGGCCTGTTCCAGCTGCTGGGTTAGGGACTGACGCCTCCCCTCCAGCTCCTCAACACGAGTCTGCAGTTCAGAGCGCCCCGATCGCTCCTTCAGCAACATTTCTTTCAGCCTGTATGGAGAGAAAACATGATAAGAGCAGCAGGAGTACTGTAACACCCGGAATTTCTACTGTGTTTGGAAATTGATATCGGCAACCACTACCAATTCTGTGATGCCCTTGATCGTCCCCTGTGTTTTATCGCCCGCTGTTAAAAATGTGATAGCCTGTGAAATTGAAGAAATCTGACATAGTCAAATCTTATCTTAAGGGAGAGAAAATGGGAATTGTTTGGAGCTTGGAGAATTCAGGGAACAAAGTACAACCTACGAAAACTGTACGACCACCTACAGCCGCTCCCTCTTTAAATTAGCCACAATGAGTCATTTCACTGTAATCTGTCTCCTGATGAGCGAGGGAGTCAACAGTAGCAGCCGTGTTCAGTGTCATTACGAAGTGACAGTTAAGATTGATTCATGCAATACAGCGGACATATGCTCGTCACCAGGCTTCTAATTACAACCATAATGCAGATTTATCCAAGCCGGGTGTGATGCAAGCAAGAACAGTGCACAAAACAGTTATACCTCACTCTATCACAGCCAAATGGTCTCACATATCGGAATATGCAGTGCCTAGGTTAATGATCTTTATACTAAGTAGCTTTATTATCGCAGGCATACTTTAAGGTTTTGGAGTAATGGGAGCCAAAACGTGTGCTTGATTCCATGAGAGGCTATAGGACAATGACAGTGAGGATTTTTAATGGTGGGATGGTTACTCATTGTTCAACAATGAGACAGGCAGCGCGCCCTGGTCTCAGGAGAGCCAATACAAAAGATGAAGAGGGCTGAAATAGATGAGAATCCATTAGGCAGTTGACAACTCAAATCCACAGAGGACAAGTTCAATTATCCCTCTTCATCATGATATCTGCTTTAGAGCTACGGAACCGATTCATGTGGAAGTTTGTGTGCAAACGTGTGAATCTGTGTGTTAAGCCAGTTTTCCTCTAACCTGTCGGTGGTGTGCAGGGCCATGCTCTGCAGGTCTTTTTCCTCGCTGACTTTTGTCTGCATGCACTTTAGATCCTCTGTTAGTTTCCTCACAGCCTGCTCAGCCTTCCAACGCCTCTCCCTCTCCTGGTCACGCTCCTCCACAATAGTCTGACACAAAAACACAAACACTAAGAGACGAACAATCAAACAACTCTGATTGTTTTTGAAGGGTTTTGTAAAAAGTATCAGTAAGTTCTTATAAAGAATATTGATAGGAATAAAGGAGACATCCACTGATTTTATACAGCAAAGTCTGCTTACATGTCTTGGAGAGTACTACTGCATGTATTTAAAATAGGACTGTCAATCGATTAAAATATTTAATCACACATTGTTTATCTGTTCAAAATCTACTTCAAAGGGAGATTTGTCAAGTATTTAATACTCTTATCAACGTGGGAGTGGGCAAATATGCTGCTTTATGCAAATGTATGTATATGTTTATTATTGGAAATCAATTAACAACACAAAATAATGACAAATATTGTCCAGAAACCCTCACAGGTACCTTCATTTTTATCTATTTCTATCCAAGCCTTCCAGTGACCCTCAAGTTACAAACACTGTAGTATCATGTCTATAATTTCTGTTCTCATGAGGTCCAATTTAAACTCCAAACTAAATTGCATTTTGGAGATATGAAACACAAAACAATGACAAATATTGTCCAGAAACCCTCACAGGTACTGCATTTAGCATAAAAAAAAAAATGCTAAACTCATAATAAGGCAAACTGCAGCCCAACAGGCAACAACAGCTGTCAGTGTGTCAGTGTGCTGACTTGACTATGACTTGCCCCCAAACTGCATGTGATTATCATAAAGTGGGCGTGTCTCTAAAGGGGAGACTCGTGGGTACCCATAGAAACCATTTTCATTTGCATACCTTGAGGTCAGAGGTCAAGGGACCCCTTTGAAAATGGCCATGCAAGTTTTTCCTCACCAAGATTTAGCACAATTTTGGAGCGTTATTCAACCTCCTTCGCGACAAGCTAGTATGACATGGTTGGTACCAATGGATTTCTTAGGTTTTCTGGTTTTATATGATACCAGTATCTTCACTCTCTGAGCCCGCTACAACCTATAAATCACAAGTTGCGTTAACGCGTTAACTCTGACAGCCCTGATTTATATATGTATCTAAATACGTATTCATGTCCTATTTTATTTTGTTCATATTTATAGCTTACATTGTATGGAATTGGCTATACAAATAAATTTGACTTGACTTGACAGGGACATAGTTTGGTTATTGACTTGAGTTTTCTCAGAAAGGGCAAAAAGTCGAATGAAAAATATTGATGTTGTTATTTTGTTATTATCTTTGTTCTGTGGGTATCCATTATTCTGTTCCTGTAAGTGAATGTTGTTTTGTAAAATAAAAATAAACACAAACAAAAGTATGCTTTCGCAGAGATATGAGTCCAGACACCCTGAGGCTGTCTACTCTCCTCTTGTACGTAAACATAACCTTTTCCATATTGCATTCATTCAATAAAAATAGAAGCTGCTGTTCAGACTGCAGGTGACCTATCCATGCCGTACCCTGTAGGTTTCCTCCTCCTCAGTGCATTTGCTTTTCACATCGCCTGAGGTCTTAGCAGCTCCCACAGGTCCTCTCCTTATTGGCCCCGCTGAGGCTGTGCCCCCTGAGCCGCCAGCCTTCCTCCTGGGGCCCTCAGCACACTTTGAACTCCTCTGTTTATGATTCTCCTGATCGCTGCACATAAAGCAAATCACAGGTATTGAACAAGCTGTAAAATTGATTATAAACATCCTTCAAGCCAAAGTCTGGCTGGATAAAGGTCAAAGCAGACAACTTTCATAGGCAGGTAAAGTTTGAACAACTTTGAATTGAATTTGGAGCTAATATTTCACCTTGCCTTTGATGAGGACAGTAGGGAGCTTACTTAAGTTAAATTACTGAATCCTGAACACGTGTCATCAGTGGCTGATGAAGCAAGATGAGGGGGTAGACCACAGAAGCGCGGTCGTTAATCATGGGACTGAGATGACAGTCGTAATTTCTAACAGAGAGGAGGAAAGTTTACCACATCGCTCATAGAAGAAAATGTATCACCGCTTTCCAGCTGAGAGGTAAAAAAGGATTTCCTTCCTCATCAAGATACCTGCTGATATTAGGTTGATGCATGCTGACCAAAATGGAAATATTCATTGCTGCATGTTTTGTTTTGATTGTTTTGAATACAGACTTAGACTGTGGCTGCTCCCAATTATTCGACTATTTGGTTATTCTTTCGTTGGGGTTTTCAATTTTTGGATTCGGATAATCGTTTTTTGTAATATGATTATTTAATCCTCTCGTGATTACTAACATGCATAAAACACACCAAACCTTTTTAAATAACAAATTAAAAAATTCAAGCAACAATACTGTAGAATAACAGAATCCTTGAAAATTAATGCCTTTAATTAAACCTAAAGACACATGCTACAGCGTTATGCCGTCCATCATGGAGACGAACCAAGCCAGAGCCCTCATCGCTGATGTCGGAGTGCAACCCATGCGAGGCTCGGCCGAAAGGACTGAGAGGAAGCCGCCGCAGGCTGCATTATGCACAGGCTTGCAGCTGCCGGAGAGGCAGTGTGCGGAGACAGCAGGCTCAAAACGTCGGTGTTTAGGGGGAGAGGGCCTCGCAGCGTGACTTTGAGGTACGTGTGCTCTCAAACACACAAAGGGGTGAGGAGAGGAGATGCTGAGCGTGAACAAAGGTGTGTGTGTGTGTGTACGCCGTCCACATGAGGTGTAAAAACAACGCTTGTGGACTCATCATGACACAATTTTGCTCAAAAAACATGTGTGGGGGAAGCCTGTGAGTGTATGACAGAAGAATTGTGCAGCTCTAATGACATGAGTCTGTGCTGCCAACTAACCGAGAGATTAAATCGCTTCTACAGTTACAGCGGTCCCCCACGCGCAGCAGGTTGAGTCCCCGAAGCTTTGATTGTTCACTGTTGATGGCTATCGAAACTCCGGAGGAAAAAATGGTATTCGGGACAGCCCTATCAATTACACCATCATAAACACTTCTGTGTCAGCAACGTGTGTATGAATTGGATTGTCTTTACTCAAAGGTACACTCCCTGATTTTGTTTTAGTGTCCAGTAGAGCTTAAAATGTCTTCAAACAGTTTTGATTAACATTGAGTTTGGAGGAATTTTGGGCTTTGTGTGGGTGGAGTTAGCTACGATAACAAAATCAGAGAGAACACGCGTAAACATGACGGCAAAACAAATTATTTTCATTACAGAGTAGTGAAACTGAACTGAAACAGCTTGCAAATGTTGTGCAGAGAAATGCAGGTACAGAATCACCTGTCTGATCTCCGGGCTTTGGTCTCCTTGGAGGTCTTCCTTGATGTTATGCTGTTACGATGTTTGGGGATCCTGCTGCGCCTCCTGTTTTCCTTCCCACTGTCACACTCGCTCTCTGACGTGCGGTCGATGTCCCTCTTGGCTTTCCGTACCGTCGCCACAGAATGAGTAGAGCCACTGGGATTGTCATCGACAGGGGCCTGGGTACACATTGCAGAAATACTCAGAACATGTGACAGGAAAAAATATATATAATTTGATTCAGAATAGATGCATCCTTAGTTTTTATCTAAATATAATCCATCAATATGTTTATCTCTTCACCTACTCTCACAAATACTTCTTCATCATTGACTTAATGGCTTTCAGCAGTGTTTAATAAGCACCTTCTGGATGAGCTGGGACACCTGGTGCTCCAGTTTCCTGATGCGTTGTTCATTAACTGGGTCTGCTGGATTGGCCACAGTAGAGCGAACCTGCGCAACTGAATCTGGGACTGCTTCGGAGGCAATCCGCTGACGAAACTGGGTCAACAACTCATCGATGCGGGGTGTGGCGAGAGTGACTTCTTCTCTAACCTGCAATGGAAACTGAAATTAGCTTTTTTTTTTTTCTCATTTTGCTGTGTTACACTGGAGCTCGTTATGCTAAAGAGAAAAACAGATGGATTTTGCCATCTGGTGCAGTGAATGTGTAAACAACTTATTGGTGAGAGACCACACTCCCTACCTTTCACTATTCTGGTATAAATCCACTAATATACCAGCAATTCAGTGACCACTGGGAATCTGATATTTACAAGAATTACTTAGGCTACAGGGTGACGCAGTGGTTCAATGACCAGCACCATCACAGCAAAGTGGTCCCAATTAATTCTTCCAAACGCTTTCAGTGATGCAACCTTTTCTGTTAGTATTTTGGGAAAGTGAGAGGACAGGCTCTGCAGTAGAAAAATCACACTTTTTCCTGCATGTTTGTATGAATTCTCCAAATACGAATATACAGATGTGTAATTAAAATCAAATATGGATACAAAATGTCACATCCAAATTTCTTTAGTTACCTATCTGAGGTCATCTCAATGCAAAATGTTGATATTTGAATATTTTTGCATAAGGAAGCTTCTTAAGTATTCAAAAGCGGTACTGTATTGTTTTAAAGTAAATCTTCTATCTTGCATTCCTCTCATGTCTTATTCTATTGTGCTACATATGAACGTTGTAAATTAATTGTGAGTGTTCTTCTGTTACTGTGTGTTGACACTTATATGTGCCATGTTGGCCAGGTGTCTCTTGTCAATTATGACATTATACGTTCAGTTATTTCTTTATAGCAGACCGCTGCTATGGACACAGTTCTGATCTCCGTACACAGCAAGAGGACCATTTTTTTAGCGGAAGCAATACAATGATTTTAAAATCAATAAAATATTTTTAAAATCAAATCAAATATTTTTTTAATCAATACTTTGTGTCAAATTATTGATTTCTTAAGTAAGTCGCTATGTAATAAGTGGGATAATGTACAGGGAGCTGGTCATTATTGCGAAATCAAGTTTAATTTCACAATAATGACTGGTTCGCTGTACATTATCACCTATATATAATGGTATAAATATTAGGTTAACAATGGAGATATGGCATCTAAAATTACCGCTTCATTGTGACTAGTATCTGAGGACAGCAGGAGGTCCACATAGTCCTCCAGCCCGGGTATATCACAGGGACTCCCCAGACCTAGATGTGATGGGTTTCCCAGGCGGTCCAGACCATCCAGAGCAGAAATCTGTGGCAACGACTGCATAACAATCTCCCTGTAACCTGCAACAAGACAGACACACATACATTAGAAAAACCTGACCAGGCTAATGCTGTGACACCATCCACGAACACCATTATCCAGTATTGTTACATTAGTGGTATATGGCTTGGCTAAAACATCAGGTATTATGTTGCACAAAATCAAATAATCTATATCTAAATGAATTACCTCTCCTCTGCATGTGCCATCCTCATATGTGCACTATTGATGCGGCTCACTTAATGAGAACTGAACACTATAAGTGTACCTTTGCATATTGACAGCGAAGGTTGCAAGAATGCTTTAAGTGTGCCCTCGTGGATTTAAACATGTGCTTTCAACAGCTACTGCTGTGAATTAATCATGAACTGGAAGGTATGGATAATAATAGGTGCACAGCATCACTTAAAGAAAACACTGGAAAGATTTTTATATTCATATAACTGCAGTCAATCCAATTATGATAAGATAAATACACATATACCAGTCATTACTATCAGTAGCTGTCAATTTGACTACCACTGTGCTTTAATTACAGACAATAGAAGGGGAGAGTTATGAGTCAGTGATTCTTCAAAATCTAACAATTATTCTCTGGATTAGTGACAGATGCATCAAAAACAACAGAGAGAGACGATATATAGCACATACTGATGATGTCTGTTATTACACTTTTTAAATGTGCAACATCTAAAATCTTTCCTATATACACAGTTGTCAGTTTATTCGTTACACCTCTCTATAAATTCTACCTTCATGATGGTTATAGTGTTCAAACTGTTTCAGAGAGAGTTGATTCTGGAGGCTATGGTTTGTGGTGCTGTTGAATTGAGAGGTGTTTTTAATGTTTAGTCTGACCTCATTGATAGAAATGTGGTGGACAGAATAGCACAATATAAAGCCGACTAAAGGACCATAAAGTTGAATCAGAACGTCGTCGAATTTATTAGCGCACAGTGGACTGGAGGAGATGATGATTAAATTAGCATCCCTATGTATTGAACCGAGAATCGATTTTGAATGGAATTGTGACCCCAAGGATCGAAATCGACTGAAATACCGAAAGATTCACACTCCCAATTATTAGGTATGGTTTTATGCAATGTTAATCTTAAGCTATTACATTCTTTTGGCAGATGTTTTTGTTCAGAACTAAATGTCTTCAAAAATTGGAAATATATCCCTCCCAAACAAACAACTACAAGCTTGTTCAGTGCTGTTTTTTTATTTTATTTTCAGAAATGGGGGTGAGTAAAATACATCAAATGGAACGGTTGACTTATTCTTTGAGGATCCAAAAAGGCAAATTCTATCAAATTTTGTATAAATGGATCAAATTTATAACCCCAGTGCAAGCAGACTTTGTATGACTATCACTTAAGTATTATGTTCCTTTTCTCTTCTTGATGGTAATAGTAGAAATGTAAGCTCCCTTTGTTCTTACGTACTTGTACACTCTGTGATATTGCCTTTTCTAAATTAAAAAGAAAGAAAGAAAAGTGCTAGGGTGTTGAGGTGCAGTCTAAAAAGGTGGGTTTTCAGCCTGCCTTAGAAAATTAAGACTGGATTCATTTAGATTCATTTTAATTTATATTAATTTATAGTCATAGTATATAGATGAATGTGACACTCTAAACAGTCTCTGCACTAGAAATTATAATTTAACCTCTTCTAACTGAACCATGTTGAGATTGTTTTTTTTGCATATCAGCTAACATGTGGATCATTCCTGTTATGCAGCAATATTTCTGTCCCCATGAATTACTTCTTCATATTTTCTTTAAAATTTGTCAAATATTTATAACAAATGGTATATATATATTAATATATATATATAATATATATATATATATATATTAATATATATTATATATATATATATATTATATTATAATAGGAAGAACTATAGTTATTTCTTTTACCATTTTCATCATTGACTGTGTGTCCCTGAAGTAATTTTCCACCTTGTTAGTTAGCAGTTTCTTGCCCTCCAAAAAAAAAGAGACTACAATTCCATTGAGACCATTTTCCGGAAGTTACATTTTAAGTAAAGTAGGGTGAGCATAAACTTTCACTCTTGTCTTTTTGATACTGATAGAGTATATCTCTGAAAGGCCAATATTCCCAGGTAATATAACAGTCCTTTTCATGTCTTACCTGGTGACCTACACACAGCGTTGTCTCTGCCATCCTGGCTCAAAGTGATCTCTCTTAAACTCTGCAATCCCAGCAGGCACTGCAGGAGGTGATCGATGTTGTCCAGGTGGTTGCTATGGAGACTGAGGTGCTTCAGCTTGTATCCCGTGCCGTGAAGATACAACAAGCCTAACGATGAGGACATTAAGAATCAATAGCATTGACACGTCAATCACTTGTTGGTGTTTTTATTTGAGTGTAGAAGAAGAAAAGTTTGTTCAGTTGGTGTTCAACTCACCAGTGAGGTTGTTTATCTGATTGTAGGACAAGTTTAATCTCGTTAGGTTCACGAGGCCGTTCAGTCCTGATGTAAAGGGAGGGGACATTAACAACTGAGTGATTTCACAGCTCAGTCGGTAATGAAGAATTATTACTTGGAGAACACCCACATAGCTGAAACATTTATCGTCAGAGTAAAACGTTGACAAATGACTCACCTTCAACCTTAGTGATCAAGTTGCAGGATAAATTTAAAGTCCTGAGGTAAGTGAGGGAACTTAGACCCTCAATCTTAGAAATACAATTGGAGGAAAGGTCTAAGTGCCGCAGGTGCCACGCTGAGGTCAGGCCCTCGATCCCTGGGATGTGATTGCAGTGCAGATTGAGTGATGTTACAGTGGGACTCAGGGGGACATCTAGCAAACTAGACAGAGAGCAACAAAGTGAAACAACAGATTCACCATGGAAGAAAAAAAAAAACTTTTGTTTCATTCCCCGACCTAGTATGGTTACTCAATTAAATTGAAGTTTTGAAATGCTAATAGTTAGTATTTCGCTTCATTTTTTATACTAGTTTAAACCTATACTTAGATTTTACACACAAACATGTGATGGTCATATAAAAGGTGATGCATTGCTATTGATTAAAATACCCAACAGTATATAAAACAGATAACGTTAAAATTAGCTTAGTCAGTTAGGTTAAAATGCTGTTTACACATTACTGTATTAATTATTAATAATAATAATAATCCAATAATATAACTAACATATTAAAGTATGACAGATAGGAGCCATTCTGCTGCATGATGGGTAACTGGAAGCTACTTTCTGTATTTTAAGTAAATGTTGCTGATAATACTTCTGCACTTTTACTAACTAATAATTTAAGAAGGAATGATTTCAACGTTTACTACACTTCAGGACACAAGTTTTCAGTATAATACTGAACAAAGCTGAAAGAAGACAGAAAGAGAATAGCTGTGATTAGTTAGTTAACGTTACCTTGTTATGTTCTGGTCGATGAGACTCAGCTCCTTGTCTCCCATAGCGACGGCCTTAACGACGGCCTTAACGACGGCATGCAGCCAGCGTTAACCGTCATTTACCACCTTACTACTGTTTCTGACTATGTAACTGTGAAGCATCTAGTCTGCAAGCGGATAAAACTGCTGTCATATTAGGCTGAATGTGCAGACAACTCGCCAACACATCTCGAACATCTGTAGCTAGTTAGTTAGCTAAGTTAAGCTAGCAGCCTAGCAAAAGTTCACTAGCGGTCGAGTTTAGGAGGCAAACTGTTTACAAAAGCACAGTTACAAAAAGCTGGAACCGCCAACAAGTGTTGTGTTGTATTTCCTAACAGCCCAAAGGAGCACTTGAGTTGGTTAAAACACGTGTTGTTGTTGTTGTTTTGAGCCTTTCTTCTTCTGTCGAGTTGAAATAGCCGCTTCTGGCATCGCACTTCCGGTTTACATGACGTAGTTAACGGTAACATCCGGGGAATCTGAAAGGCCTGTGGAAATAAATTAATAAATCATTGTAATAAATAAATAAATAAAAAGTTGGTAATTAAACAGGACATATAAAATTAACAGTTATTTTATTTTCTATTCATGTTGATCTGTGTATTCTTTTGTTTTTGGCTGTGTTTACCTTGATTTGACAGAGGAGAAAAAAGAAAAGAAAATTGCATAAATAAATGTATAAATAAATACAAGAAAAAATGAATAAATAAATAAAAGAAAAGTACATAAATAAATGTATAAATAAATACAAGAAAAAATGAATAATTAAATAAAAGAAAATTACATAAATAAATGTATAAATAAATACAAGAATAAACAAATAAATACAGAAATAAATAAACGGAAAAATAAATATACAAAAATAAATAAATGCTGAAATATATATGGAAATAAATTAATAAATATTGTAATAAATAAATAAAGGTTGATAATTAAACACGACATATAAAATTAACAGTTATTTTATATTCTTGTTGATCCGTGTATTCTTTTCTTTTTGGCTGTGTTTACCTTGATTTGACAGAGGATCCGAACCACTATGACAAACCTTGGTACTGTACATGGGGCGCCTGCTCTACCAGGTGGTAACTGAGCATCCTATCCTCACGTTAATTTTGGTGCTGATGCTGCTGAAACGAATAAAGAAAGAAAGAAAAAAGAAAAGAAAATTGCATGAATAAATGTATAAATAAATACAAGAATAAATTAATAAAAGACAATTGCATTAATAAATGTATAAATAAATTCAAGAATAAACTAATACATACAGAAATAAATAAATGGAAAAATAAATATATAAAAATAAATAAATGCTGAAATATATATGGAAATAAATGAATCAATATTGGAATAAATAAATAACTATTTGAACTATTTGTATTTTAAAATTGTTCAACCTAAATACTTCAGACCTGTTTCATAGTGATAAACAGAAACACAATGTTAATACCACTTAATACTTTTAAACAGAGGGTCATTTTATTCAAATTTCATTTATTTTATTTTATTAATTTATTTGACAGGGACAATACATGTAGGCCTTGTTACACTTAATAAAAGTGCAACCAATGCAATGTATAGGACTTCTAGCACATGGCTAATTTGTAGACTTTGCCCCTGGTTAGGTTTTTAAGAAAAAATACATAATTCCACATCATACATCATTCATCATTCATTCAACGTTTTCAGATCTGGTTGTATTTTTATTTCCATTGGTAGGGCATTCAAAAAATGTATTCCTTTTACTGAAGGAGATGACTGACCAAAGGTTGTTCTGTGCTGTGCCACTCTGCAGTTATCATTTGTTGATCCCCTAGTGGCTATTCTATTGGTATTCACTTTTGTGACATAAGGACAAAGTACAGTTGGGGCGAGATTGTTCACACATTTAAAAATCTATTTCATTAAAGAAAACTTGCTAAAACTATCAAACTGGGACTTTATAGCATTCATACTTTTCAAGTAATGATTGTAAAAGCTTTTAGAAAATGAACAGTAGCAAGACATACTCCTAATAAATACAGATATTTAAACTTATCCATCTAAAGCTGACTTTCAGTAAGTGATTCAACTTAAAAATAGTGAACTTATTGCTGTGTGTCACAATCATATCAGAGTTTCTATTGGCCCAAAGCTACGTGGGTGGGAGTAATGGACACAATATGCTTGTTTTATATCCATCTGTAGATTTGCACTTTTTAATAATACAGCACATTTTTATAATATATAGCAAATTATTTCGCAGACCCCCTGACAGAGTACCACGGACCCCTTGGGGTCCCCAGACCCCACTTTGAGAATCACTGGTATACAGTATGTTTAATAAAACCAATCTAACAAACCTGAATTTAAGATTTATTTTTAAAAACAGTGCTAATAGAGAATTAATACTGGCATTTGGCCTCTACAACAAACACTTGAAAGTGTCATGCACACAAACAGATATGTGACACATTGTATTCAGTAAATAGTGAGACTGAAAAAAGTGAAGTGAAATAATCAATTTTGACCTCCGAGAGCAAAGAGTTAGAAGAACTGATGACTGAAGGTTTTGCCCTTTTGGAATTATTCATAGAGGAATATATTAAATATAAATGGCTCCTTTTTGTGTTTATCTTGTTTATTGTTTTCATAATAAAGGAATACATACATAAACACAAGAGTTTGTGATTACACAAAGGACATTGCAGATATCCTGACAAAGGTTTTTGACATATGACATACAGAACCCCACCGGCCTGTGAAACAAAGCCTGCTGCGAGTTGTGCATCCTCGCTCAAGTATGGCTAATCACAGATGTATTATAAAGATCCCGACCCCTATTATACTCCTAATTCCTCCAGCAGCTACAGGCCGGTGATTGATTCAGTTCATCACACATTGAACATTGTCCATATTAGAAGAACTGCATGACTGATCATTGTACTCACTGGCTGTCAGCCAGCTATGATAGAACCAATTACACCTGCAGCCCAGCCGATGGCCCTCCTTAACCTGTGAAAATGATGATCTGGTGCTAATGAAGTGAGTGAATTTGAAATGCCATCTGCTGCTGCCGCACCACCACTTATCGCTCATAAGTTTACAAGGGCACTGCATTCAAAAAAAGGTGATGAATATTCTCATAAGCAATTACAGAACAGGACTAATGTATAGGAATGCTATAATTAAACTTGAGTGGAGCATTTGTACATTTACATCATTCTGTGCCTTTAATTTCACCTTGCTACTCCCATTTGTTCTGAAAATGGGTTGAAGGCGGAGAGAAGAGTTACTCAGAAGTAAAAGTTTAGTTTGAGTCAGGCAGTGAATTTGCAATGCTATTTCTGTTGTTATAAAGAGCCTACAGCTAGTGGCACTGTGATGTTGTATAGGCATATAACAATGACAATGCTAACATACTGATGCTAAGACGGTATCATGTTTACCACGCTTACCATCTTAGTTTAGCGTGTCAGCATTTGCTAGAGCAGCTGATTAGACTGTTGTCAGGCTATTAAATAGGCATTATCAGACAGTCGCTATAAGCCTCATAGATTGTGAGTCAATAGGGGCCTACTACACCCACTAGTAGGTTTTATCATCTATTCACATGGTAGATCACCAAAAGAAGGTAAAAAGAACACGACAGTGACCTCTAGGGACCGCAGTAATTATGACAGGAGCAGAAGCGGAAGTCAGGCGCTGTAGTATAGACAGTGTGAAACTCCATAAGGGGTGGAGATCGGGGATGATGGATGATGCACGGGACACAAAATACAGGATTTTCACCCAGGGGACTGGAGTTCACATCCCGTGCGAGACCAACGACATGTAGTTGTGTTCGTAGTTATTTTAACCCAAAACACAATGTTTTTCCCTAAATTTCCCTAAAACTTTTTTTTGCCTAAACTTAAAGTAGTTGTAGTTTTATGGCCTAAACCTAAAGAAGCTGTTTTATTTGTGTTCAAAACGTGACATTTCATTCAGTTTTACGTGTTAGAACATGTTGCTTTTAAGTTTCACTTTCACTTTTACAACGTAGTAGGTGTAGTAGGCCCATAATGACCCACATCTATGGTGCATAAAGCGGCTTATAACGCCTATTTAATGGCCTGATAACACTCGAATAGGGTGGCTAGTACTACACACAAAATACAACTGAGGCTGATGGGAATGTCATGTCAAGTTTTTGGTCATAAACCTAAGCATTGGACAAATAAACTTATTACAATTCATTCTGAGAGACACAAATACTGTATCTATACAATGGTGGAGGACGTTTTCAGATTCTTTACTTAAAGGAACACTGTGTAGCATTTCAGTGGATTTATTAAATGGAATATAATATTCATAACTATGTTTTCATTAGTATATAATAACCTGAAACTAAGAATTGTTGTGTTTCCGTTAGCTTAGAATGAGCCCTTCATATCTACATAGGGAGCGGGTCCTCTCCACGGAGTCCGCCATGTTTCTACAGGAGCCCAGAAAAGACAAACCAAACACTGGCTCTACTGTGACTTTCTTGACATGCAAAATTATGTTTTAAATGGACAAACATTATATGTGTGATTCATGGCGCAATTCAAATGGGATGAAAAAAATATTTGTCTCTCACCGTTGACTACCGTTCATATTTTTTCTGAAATAAGGTCCCACGGGGGTCCACAGGAAGGGGCGGGACTTCGCCGCTCTATACAGTTTTTGTGACATTGCAGTCAAAACCACAATAGTCAACATGGTTTTACTGGATGAAAAGTTGAGGATTCATCTTCTGGGAATTGGGAACGTCTGAACAAAATTTCATTCATCCATCAAATATTTGTTGAGATATTTCAGTCTAGACAGACAGACAGATCCGCAGCCATGTTGCTAAAAATGTTGTGAGGCTGGAGGGAAAAGTGAACTTTAAGTTTAGTCAGGTAGAACTTTCCAATGCTGCTCGTCATGGCATACAAGGTTAATAAAAAAAAAAAAAGAAAGTTCAAGTTGTTTTTCAGTCAGTGAAAATAAAGTTTCCACCCACAGAAACACAGTGTGCATCTTTTTTTCTTTTTTTTTTTACCACAGATTGTTTGTGAAAAATGAAAACCACAACACTCACAGGCAGGTTTTTTTTTTGGGAGGAACGGGTTTATTTCAAAAACTGCTATCATCCATAGCTGTACAACAGATGCAATGAATACAAATGATCCATAATAATAGCCACATTTTTTAACATGCTGATAGTAAAAAATAGTCATCTTTTGTTAACCATAAACAGAATGTAAACAAAATGCATCTTATCATGTATAACGAACGACAAACATGACGATGCGTACAACACTGTGTGGAGACACTGTGAATAAATTACACATAATGTGTACATTTCAGCAAAATGTACGAATAAAACAACAAGTGTTCCTCTTACATTCATATTTAGCTCTCTGCCAGCGTCGCGGCTCGTCACAGTTTTCAACGCACAGAAACAAAACAAACATTACAACAAAAGAGGGTGTTTCATGGTCTCATCTTATTCACAATACAGACCGTAATATATTAAGAACACAATATATTGTCCTTATTTTCTCAGAAAGGCAATCAGCTTGAAGGGAGATGATTGATTGCTCTTTGCCGTTGATCTTGCAGTAAGTCTGGAGAATATTCATAACCAGCATTTAGATGAAGTACACATCAGGAGTGTCATGTTCTAATGAGGTAAACAAGCAAAGAAAAAACAAAGTTTGAAAACTCTTCTTCTGCTGTCAGTCACTCCCGTCTTTGCTTTCCTTTAATTTCAAATACACCTTCTTGATCAAGAAGGTTTTGCTGGCATCTGTTCTCCCAGCTTCTTATTGTAGGCTCCTTTTTCCCCCAACTTGAAAAAACCTGAAAAAAACAAGACAGACCGCAGTGAGAATTCATTATTATTGCTTTTCATAGTAAACCTACATTATGAGCTGCTTTAGCTGCAAGATTTCACTGTGAGGTGTAAAACAAAGCAGGCTGCGACTAACATTAAAATAAACGAATGCTTCTGATATTCCCTACTGAGATATCCACCTGAAGACAAACAGTTCATCATGTTAACGATCCATCATGTTCAGAGCGGCTGAAAAAGATTTCTGTTATCGGGCACTCGAAGACAGCACGGAGGAAATGTCAGCCACGAGGCAAATGAAATCTCAAAGCCATTTGTTCATACTAAAAAAATCAGGGGGATTTAAAGGTCGTGTGATGGAAAGTGCGGATGAGACGGAGTCGTATCTGTGCGGCTGCTCAGACAGTCATCAGTGATAACTGCAGAGAAGCTGCCTCTTCCACACAGCGCCAGACGGAGGGAATGACAGGCCATTTAGAAGACGGGATGAGCAGCGTTTCTCACTCGGCTTAAAAGTGTAAAAATAAGATCTTTTGAGTCGCTGTTGCTCCCGACTACAAGTTACTGTGCTCCATACACTGTTAAATGTCTATTCTCAAAATGAAATGTCAGTTTGTTTCCATATAAATAAAGAATTATCTCCTTTTAAGTTAAATACTGACCTTACTCAGTTGTCAATGTCCGATATGTGATTCTCTATCTGCATATAAAAGAGAAAAACAGAGACATCAGTGAGATAGACATCCATTCTTATAACTGGTCCTTCTTCAAATGAAACAATCACTTTTCTTTTGTTAACTTTAAGTTTGTTGCCTTTGAACGACATAACTGTGCAAAGGAGGCTGTTGTGGGCTTAGTCTTAAAGCCAGAGTGAAGATGCTGGTATCAGATAGAACTAGAAAGGAATCCATTGGTACCAACCATGTCATGCTAGCATGTCGGGAAGGAGGCTAAATAATGCTCTAAAGTTGGGCTAAAATTTGATGAGGAAAAACTGACATTGCCGTTTTCAAAAGGTGTCCCTTAACCTCTGACCTCAATATATGTTACTGAAAATGGGTTCTATGAGTACCCACGAGTCTCCTCTTTATAGACATGCACACTTTATAATAATCACATGCAGTTTTTTGAATGCAGTACAAATTTGTTATTTTCGCATATTCTAAAATAATGTGTTTGAATATTTCTCCATACTGAGGTCCCTAAACAGTATTGGAATTACATAAATTGGGTATCACTGTAAAGCTGAGACTCTAACTCTGAGCCCAATTGCATTAATGCATGATGAAGTTAGTCCCCATAGTAGCCATTACATTGTAATGAGACCATTTTTTGAAACATGACCTCATTGTATAACATTACCTGTTGTGACCTCTAAAATAATCACAGCCTCATGAAACTGTACAACCACAAACTACAGACCTAGAGCATTCAGAGGATGAATGGCTTTCCTAGGTAGATTGACAATAAGGGGATTTCTGAGCTGTTTCCAGAACCGAAGTCCAATCGCCGAAAAATACAACACTTGCAGATACCTTCAAATGTCAAAAGTTTTTGATATCAAATCACAGCCTGGCTTTTTCTATGGTGTTCCTCAAGGTCTTGATATCTTAACGTGGTGTATTGGAGGGATTATCGATCATTTTGATCAATTCTCGAGTGGTAAACAATTGTTAAATTTAGCACCAAATCTGTGTAACAAATGGTATCAACCCAAAAATTGCTGCAACAACTTATGAGACATAATAGAGCATGGGAATGGGCATCATATACTTCCATCATAATGTTCTAAGCCCTTATACACTTTCACAATTTGTTTTAATGTATTAATTAATTTGTATTTGTTATTTATGATTAGAAGAACTTCACACACATTGCTGAGCTGCATCTCAAATTAATGTTCAGGTTCCCAGCTTTCAGATGATGTACACCACTTCTATGTAACATCTACTGTTGACCTGCTATCTCCCCCTAAAGACCCCCTGTCCCCCCCTAAAAAAGACAAAAATGGGTCTATTGTGTGCTTCAAAGGGTTAAAATATCACATGGATGGCTTTTTCACGAGGTAAAATATTAGAATAAAAGAATGTAGAACTGCTTTTAAAGTTACTAAAAACTAAATAGTTATAAATTCTTCTGCTGGAACATACTGATTGATTTCCCACAATAAATGAGGAGACAAAAAGCGATGTATAGATAAAGATATATAGATACACACAAAGAGAAAACGCTAAGAAAAAGAAAGTTTATTATTCTCTCATACATAAGCTACATTTCTTCATCAGAAAGTACAAATTTTGGTTGAGTAACTTGTCTTCCAGGTACAGTAGTGCATAAAGCATCACCATGTTTTTGAAATGTCTTTCGTAGAATACATCAGTTTTTCCATGGCCAGGCAGCTCGAGAGGCTATTCAGCCACTGATTAATAGTTGATGCTTCAGATTTTTTTCACTGAAGAGCAATAACATATTTCTTTTCACTCCTTATTGAAACAGTAAATGTCTTCTTGACCTGCTCACCATGTCGCTGGTGCCTTCATCTTCAAAGTCGTCTTCGCCGCCGTCCATCATCTCCCCCGCCTCCACCTCGGCTGTCCCTTCCGCCTCCTCTCCACCGGAGAAGTCTGCTGCATCACCATGGAGACACTCACACACCTCCTCTTGTTTCCTCTGCATGTCTGTGAAGAGAGAGACTGGCAGTTAACATCAGAGCATAATGGATTTATTGAACTGACATCTTGTTTTTGCTAATGGAATAATCTTTCAGACAAGCCGCTCTCTAAAGCTTTAATATTTTTTGTATCACTCTGCCCTGCGTGTGTCTTTCATTTCCACATGTATATATGCAGCAGACGCGTCCTCCCCTCCCATCTGTCGAATCTTACCGCCGTCAGAGCGATGTTGCCTCTCGATCCTCTCCAGCCTTCCCAGCAGTGAGTCGATCTTTGTCTTGATCTGCGACAGCTCCTTCTTGATTGTTAGGAGCTGGTCTGTCTTCACTGTGAGCATACATAAATAAAGTTAAAAGGCATAATTAATGTGATGTTTGACAAGGAGACAGACGCGGTTTCAACAGCTACTGCAATGCTCAGACACGTTTCAGTAGCCAAGTTCGTTGCCAGAAATGTGGCTGAGGCACAATTAGAGAAAAGGGCATACGAATGGAAGCCAAAGTTTATGATATATTTTACTTGTGTTGCTTTATGTGGAGAATACAGATTAGTATATGTGAGAGTACGAGCAGTGCAAAGGCAACTGTTGAACAATTAAAGGAAATTATGGTTTCATACAATCTGGATCTTATTTTCGCAGTTTGGGCCATCATTCCCATTAGTAATAATAACACCGTACTCACCAAATTAAAGGAATGTTGGACATTTTTTTAAATGTGCTTATTCATTTTTTTGAATGAGAGATTTTGTAGGTGCTGGTAGGTCGGTTTTGTTACCTTCAGACAGAGTCAGGCTAGCTGTTTCCCCCTGTTTCCAGTCTTTGTACTAAGCTAAGCTAACCGGCTGAAGCCTTATATTTAAAAGGTACTGTTTGTAACTTCTTACACGTATAAATCACTGCGGGTCGGTGTCTCATGCGCGCTCGGGTGTGGCTACGCTGTTCCAACAAAAACTACACGGAAGCACCAAAACCGCAAAGTTATATCTAGTGAAGCCCGTCTTGCAAAATAGTGTTGGCTCTTCCTGCTTCGGCCTCCCGACCGCGGTAAGAAGACACAGGGGAAACCGTAGCTTTGGTCTCCAGGGCCGGCTGTAGTCTGCTTCTCTTCTCCTCTGCCTGCCTGATTGCCTTCACTTACACACCGCGCTCCTTGTCACTCGCTCTACCTCTCACGTGCATGCGCGCACACCACACTGCAGAAGAGTTAGTTTAGCTCTGAGAATATCTAGTGAATGTACAGTGGACGTTTGTGCAGAAATAAATGCTGCAGCTCCTCCAGACCAACAGAGGTTTCCCGTGTCGTTTCCTGCTGCTGATTGAATAGACAGTGCACCGGAGCAAGTAACGTTATCGTCTCCGACCGGGCCTGCAGTGTCTCCCCTGTTCCTTCTGACCGCGGTCGGCAGGCTGAAGCAGGAAAGCACTAGGATCAGCATTGATTCATGGAGAGACCTTCATCTGCTCAGCTAACATTACTGCCAAGCAGGTGAAATATAGAGTGATATTGTGTTTTAGCTGACGTGTGTCGCCTCACTGTTTGAATTTTTTTTGGGGGGGTTAGTTGGACAAAAAAAACACATCACCTTGTGCTCAGGTAAACTGTGTTGGGTATTTTTCACTGACATTTTACACACCAAATGACTTATCAGTTAATCAAGAAAATAATCAAAGATTAATCCAAAATATCATAACTTATAGAAATGATGGACAAAACTACAAAAATAAGACCCAAGTTGTAATAAACTGTCATTTTCCTTTTAACAGAGCAGGAAAAAGTGAGTTAGAAGAACAAAAAGGGACAAAGAGAACATACGTTTAGGGACTGTGATGGAAGAGCCGACATTGAGCGCTCGGGAGGAGGAAGAGGAGGAGGAGGAAGAACAGGCCCTGACTGCAAAGGAGGATTTGGCTCTGCGTGTGGACGGGACGACTAGCCGCGAGCGTTTGATGGGGATCACAGCACGGGTCGGGGGCACGACACGACCGTGGTACTCAAAGAGTCTGAAGACACATGAGAAATATGGTTGCAGCATTCTTAGCAACAATAGAAAGGTATTACAGTGCAGAAAAAGACATTTTCTTTCAAAGCAGGGAGACGTATTTCTGGATTTATTATGGGCATTGAACAGCAAAGTGCGTCATCAAGCTGGTGTTTTTTGTTTTCAGTAGTCACTCCTGCGGTCTCTAGATGTTGTTATTCAAGCAACACTTACAAATCCCCTAATAGACATGCTGCAAAAGATGTCTGAATGATAGAGGTACATATTGAACAACGCCACGGCCATTCAATCAAATCCTGTTCCCCGTTGCCTTCAACACATCAAATTGCTAAAATAGCAATAATGACTCAAAGCTGAAGGATTCAACTCTCATCAGGGATATTGCAAAAGCAGAGGAAATAAACAATCCAATGAAAATGTCAGAAAGAAGACACATTCTCTGCCTTGCCAGCGCAAATGCTCAGCCGGGGGACTATCTGACATTCAGTACTCGCCTATGCGGATAAAAGCATCATTAGTAAGTCCAACAGAGAGGAATAAAAACCTCCCCAATATGACATTCATTATGCTTATGATAATGTAGTTACTTTGCCTCAGATGGAAATGGGGCTATTCTGTTCAAAACTCATCTTTATCCAAGTAGCTGTCTCTGAAATGGGAAGAAAGGAGGGTGAACACTGAAGGGTAAAATACCAAGAGGAAAGGGACTTGAAAAACAACGTGGGGAGTTAAAAAGGACAAATTACAGTCAGACTGTGCTGTTGTTTACTGCTAGATAATCTTTTTTTACATACCTGCTGTAGAAATCATCTCTGTAGTAGTCATAGTCAAACTCGTAGCCACTGTGAAGATAAAAGAGACGATTTTTCTGTCACAGCGTTAAATGCATACATCCTGTGAGTGTGTTGTCAGGGAAGAAACAAAATCTGAAGACACTAACGGGCAAGATTGAGAGGAAATTAAAACATGACAGTTAAACACACACCTAAAATTAATAACTTGCTCTGTGCTTTCTTGAAGAAATAATTTGACAGTTTAGGAAGTATGCTTTTTCACTTCTGAGAGTTAGAAGGCAAGATTGATACCACTTTAATGTCTGTACAGGGAATGGAGATTGCAGAGTTTTCTGGGGCGGCGCCACCATTTTTGGAGGGTAGCGTACGGAGCTACGGTAGCTGTTATTATCTGTCACCGGCAAAGAGTATAGAAACAAAGAAGTGAAACTCTGCTGCTTTTTTGAAAATGCCCGCTAGATGGCGCTGCGGTAGCGCTGCCGCAGTTTTTGACCGAAAACGACAATCAGAATCAGAATCAGAATCAGAACCTTGTTTATTGCCAGGTGTATGAGGTATACACCATGAATTTGCTTTGGTTTTGTTGGTGCAAATAAGCAGTAAAATAACAAAAGAATAGATAAAAACATTAGAATGAAATAACGCGCTCGCATGTGGCTACGCTGTTCAGACAAGACTCCAACACAAACTACACGGAAGCACCAAAACCGCAAAGTTCTATCTAGTGAAGCCCGTCCTGCAAAACAGTGTTGGCCACGGTCGGAGGACGCGGGGGAGACCGTAGCTTTGGTCTCCAGGACCGGAGTCTCTGCTGTACTCTGCTCCTCTGCCTGCCTGCTTGCTTTCGGACACACACCGCGCTTGTTCTCGTTCTCGCTATCGTTCATGTCTATGTAGAGCGAGCACAAGCGCGAGCCCGACGCAGACTTTAGTTGACTTAACGGCCACAGGTGTCGCTGGCATAATAAACATCAGACCCACGGGACTGCACCGCCCTGCACGCTTAGGCCTATATGACATATCCAGTTCTGCCAGCTTCCTGCTAGCTGTATGCAGCTGTAATAATGGATATATTGGCTGTAATTAATCACTTTTATTATCTTATAATACACCTATGGGCTGTATGCTGTAAGCCTGTACCGTGGTGGACGTATTAACGTCTCTGTTCCCAAACAACCGGCTATCGGCCAGTAGCTAGTAGTGCTAGTAGCATGACATAAACAGAATTTAATGTAGCTGTAAGTTATTTACTACCACGCAGGGCAAAAGCACAGGACACAACCTCTTATACATCCATGGTCAGGATTAAACAAACAAAACATAATGTTAACATGTTAATTAATGAGCTTTAAAGGTGCTGATAGCTGGATGTTGTTAAAGAGCAAGGCTAGCTGTTTCCTCCTGTTTCCAGTCCTTATGGTAAGCTAACCTTGTCCAGGCTGTAGCTTCATATCGTACAGACATGAGAGTAATATTGATCATCTCATCGAACTCTCAAGAAAGTGAATAAGCCAATTCCCCCAAATTCCTTTAAAAGCCATAATGAACAGCTATTTTGTATTTGTTTTAGCCTGTTAAGATGTCAGCCATGTCACTTCTTGCGCTCTGGTTTTTCTTTGCTTCCAACAAAACACTAAAATGTCGAGAATGAGCGAATGTGTAATAACAACAACCACTGATAGCACAGTTAGGGAATTGGCTGTTCCTCCAGAAGGACCTGACCAGACAGCAGAATATAAGCACGGCGGGAAAACTAGGTCAGAAAAGCAATATCTGCCTGCTACAGTTGAAATAAGACACAACAAGAGATTCACACAGACCTGTAGAGGGACGAGAGAGGCCTCTTGGAGCCCATCTTAGGCCTGTATGGTTTTGGCTCTCCTGCCATGTTGATATCTGCAAACAAAACGAAAATCAGTGTCATGATGTGATACAGTAGCAGCGTATAGTATACAGAAAACATTCTGAATATACATTAATATGAAAGGCTGCAGCTACAATGAAATTCTGTGTGAAATAAGGGGGTCGAATGAATGCACTGTTTTGCCTTTAGTGAAAATATAACTGGGTATGTACATGTGCTTGGAAATTGTGATTTATGGAAAAATGTTTTAATCTTTTTGATGCATTAGAAATGATGCACAGCAGCCATCACTATGAAATCAAAGCCCTTTGTATTCCTATAAAAGACGTGAATACAATGACATTCACTGTGATGCACAAAAGAGTCTATGAAGCACAAAAACATTATAGAACTATAGAAGTAAACATATTCATACCGTAGAGTCTGTACTGTTGTGACCTTTATACTTAATACTGGACCTGACTGTTTATTCCATTATGTGTTTTGTTAACAGAGCTTTTCAAACAGTTGAAGGGGAGGCAAAGATACTGCGTAAGGTATAAGGAACAGGTACATACTGGTGCTCTAAATACAACAGGAAGTTAATTATTGTAGCTTGTCCCGCTGATTTGACTCACTTATAAACACGGTCAGCGACATACTGTGTAACGCACAGCTCATGGAGGCAATTAAGGTATAGCTGCTCTTTCTCTGAGTCATAACTCGGTCAAATCTGAACACACATACATGTTACATGTATTTTTAGATTCAGTGTGACTTACATTTCCAGAGGATAACATTATATCTAATGTCCATTGTGAATAAACATCCATAAATCCACTTAGAAATCATAGAAAAAGGTGTTCCTCACTGTATAACTGCAGAACTGTGCCATAGACTGTATATACAGTAAGAAGTGGACGTAGTCACCGTAATGTCACTCATTGGTTTGTGGACTGCTGTTTTGAGGCCTCGAATTTGTCACTTTGGCCGTTGCCATCTTGTTTTTTTGCAACCAGAAGTGACACAAGAAGGTGGAGCTAAGTACAAATAAAGGCTGAGTAAGACATTTTTAAGCGACCAAAAAGGTTATAATTAACTTTCATGAACTGAAAACAAACTGTGAAAAGGTTAAATTTGTAAGACAAAAACTCCCAGACCGGACAACGCCATGGTAAAGACTTTTCAATCACAAGGTAGCCCCGCCCTAAAGCATACCCTGCTTAAATCTCGAAAAAGTGAGGCCAATGCTGAAGTGCCTTAAACTTGCATTCTTTCTAATAGCCAGCAGGGGGCGATTCCTCTGATGGCAAAAAGAAGTCTGATTGTATAGAAATCTATGAGAAATGAGCCTACTTCTCACTTGATTTATTACTTCAGTAAACATTGTAAACATGAGTTTATGGTCTCAATCGCTAGTTTCAAGTCTTCTTCAATACAGCATGATGCTCATTTAGTAAATGATGGTCCCATTTAGAGTCAAATAGACCATAAAGCAGAAAATGCTAAAAATGTCTCATTCAGCCTTCGCTTGTACTTAGCACATTTTCTGATTGTCGCTTCTCAAATGTAAGGAGTGCTTTGGTTTAATATTAAGGCTCATTCGAGATGAACTGCGCTTCGCCTGGAAAGTGGACGAGATCAGGCAGCAGCAGGGGGCGGAGACAAAAAGCTGTGATCAAGTCACAGTTTCCAGCCGTTTACAGCAGCCTTCAAAGAATTTACAGGAAGTCACAGGAAAAGTTACATCCTGTTATATCCGATCTGTAGGCTGCATGTAGTTTGCAGACTATGTTCGGATTTATTTATATTTGTTTGTAAATATATGTGGAAATGTGCGTGTATCTGGCATTGGATTCTGTCCTTTATTATATTTATATCTGCCTTGTAAAGCACTTTGTAATGAGCACTCGTTTTGATAAGTGCTTATAAATAACCTTCATTATTATAATTATTATTATTATTATCAACCACAAAATATATGTTTGTGAACAGATGAAACCTTCATTGCACAACATGAGACTAATACCATCTAGCGTTAAATATTACAATTACACAGAAAGTTCGGACATTCTACAACACGTGGTGTTTGCTGTCAAAACCAAGAGCCAATCAGCTCTTTGATCAGGCGACAGCTAGGCGTTTCCCATAATGCCCTGGGTCTTGCAGTCGGTGAAAAGCAACTGAGGCGCCTGGCTCTAAAAACTGCGGTCAGAGCAAGTGGGGATCAAGTCGGACACAAATCTACCCGGCATGCATTGCGCGGTGATCGCTGGTGATCGATACTGCGCCGGCCTGGCTCATCTTGAAGGAGCCTATTGTTTTTGACTCAGACAAAACTTTATCAATCTCTAGTTAAGTCTATAGCTGAACTTCTATTGAAAGTATTTGTTAGCTGGAGCCGTGAAGCTGGCAGAGGTTTGTGCTGTCTAAGCACCTGTCGGACTCTGTGTGATGAGACTAACCAGGTGAATTATAAGGTAGAAAGCATTGATTCATTTAGTGATTTAACTTCAGTCCACTGTAGCTTTAAAAGAGATACAGACAAAGACGGGCAGACAGGTTGAGAACCTTTGAAAGGTTTAAGGGCCTTGAGACAACGTGGACATTGATTGTGCAAACAAGGACTGCAATTCAATGTTAGGACAGTTTTTCATAACCTTGTTTTTTCACTTAGTAAAAACACCAGAAACAATGAAATCCCTTTTGAAATGCATTAGCAGTCTACCGTGACTCATCGCCACACGGCTCTAGTCATGACTGACAGCCCCTTCTAGCTGCCAAGAGCCATACTGAGCTAAAGCAGGCTGGTATCGCTGCGTTTAGTCTGTCGGCTTGTCAGCGCTGCTTCTGCTCAAACTCGGCTCAATCAGCCTTGAGTACTGCTCAAGGTCATACACAAAACACAAACAAATATCAAACATCCCCTCCCCATGCACACACACACAACCACCAACAAAGCAGGGCAGATCCTTGTCTGATGGGATGAGTCACCCTTGACAGCTTCAAAAAGTTGCACGGATAAAACATCAGCTTTGCATCAATTGCCTTGAGGATCATGCAGCAGCAAAATATGACAGGAGCTGAAGTTGAGTCATTTCGCCGAAAGCGTCGCTTCCCCACTGGTGGAGATGATAATGAACTCCCGAGCTGCAATGTTAATGCACCGAGCTTATGAATTAAATAAGATATCTCAGACTACAGTATACAAGATCTCTGTTTTCCTCGGTCACACCTTTTCTCTCTGGCTCGCACACACACTCCAGCAGCTGCACCTGGATCCTCCTACACAGTGTCTGCAGATTAACCAGGGTGCTATGTTTGGAGACTTTCCCTTCCTCTCTCGTTCTCTTTATTCCCTCCTCATCCTCCCTAATGGACTAATGGGTCACAATGTATCGGTAGCTCTCCGGTGCACGGGGGACGGCTGTGTCATTATCATTAGGCTCCAGGAAGACGTGAGGAATGGTTCACATCATAAAGTGTGCTCTCCTCTCTCTGGTCCCCTGCTGGGGTCATTAAAGAGAGAACGAAGCACTAAAAAGCACTCTCAAACGAACACCACCAAACCTCCACACCCCCGACAGACACACACTGAGCCTCTGATTAATTACAGTCATTATATTAATCATATACAAAAAGGGAACAAATGTGACTGACTTGTTTGTACGTGTATCCATAAAAAGGTTGAGGCTGGGAGAGATAGAGACTGTGTTGCTAAGCAATAGCCAGTTAGGACTTGATTGATACTGTAAACTGTAGGCAGCATCCCATTGAGGGGGAATATATAAAAGTTGCTTCACGCTGAAGCCATCATGAGCGAGTTGGCCGCAGCAGAATAACACCGAGACAAATTCAAAGACTACAACAACAAACTCAGACACTGAACTGGTCATCCTCTCATAATCGTGAGAGGCTATTCTGGTTCGACGCTGGTAAAATGATGAATGTACTGCCGTCGGATGATGTTGTAAAGGTGGCCCTAAAGCATACCCTGCTTTATGGTCTATTTTACTCTAAATGTATCTATAAAGACACATATGGTATCATATCAAATTATATGGTATCATATGAAACTAGAAAATCCTAAGGAATCCATTGGTACCAACCATGTCATACTAGCTTGTCTCCAAAGAGGTTAAATAACGCTCCAAACGTATGCAAAATTTTGGCGAGGAAAAACTGTCATGGCCATTTTCAAAGGGGTCCCTTGACCTCTGTCCTCAAGATATGTGAATGAAAATGTGTTCTATGAGTACCAACGAGTCTCCCCTTTAGAGACATGCCCCCTTTATGATAATCACATACAGTTTGGGGCAAGTCATAGTCAAGTCAGCACACTAACACATTTCTACCGATTGACAGCCCTAATGTAAACATATTCTCATATCTCCAAAATGCAATTTAGTTTGGGGTTTAAATTGGACCTCATGAGAACAGAAATTATAGACATGATGCCACAGTGTTTGTAACTTCGAGGGTCACTGGAAGGCTTGGATAGAAATAGATAAAAATGCAGTAACTGTGAGGGTTTCTGGACAATATTTGTCATTGTTTTGTGTTGTTAATTGATTTCCAATCATACACATATACAAATGTTTGCATAAAGCAGCATATTTGCCCACTCCCGTGTTGATAAGAGTATTAAATACTTGACAAATCCCCCTTTAAGGTACATTTTGAACAGATAAACAAAATGTGTGATTCATTTGTGATTAATCATTGACAATCATGTGATTAATCGTGATTAAATATTTGAATCTATTGACAGCCCTATTCACACAACCAGAGGTTTTATTCTTTCACAGTCTAGTTTGTAAGTCACACGCTCTGAGGTCAAAGGGGTGTTTTCACACCGCCTCCCCTCATCTGTGTACAAAATGAAAGCATCAATCGTGGGCTTTACCAGACAAAGATGTGGCAGAGTTCACTAACAGTTTTATCCATCCACACTGGATCCTTCGAGAATACAATCATCACCACCTCGGGGCTCCTCTGACTCAGTTGGGCTTCATTCATATTAATGAAGCTGTGCTAAATTACCTGAGTGTCTATTTTAGTTAGATATAGACGCCTCGGCTCAGCGTGCCCTTGAGCTCTTTTTCTCTCTGGAGGTGTGGACGAGTCATTATAGCAGGACCGGCGCAGACAAAACTTTGAATTAGTCCACTGGGATGAGCTTAGTTAAAAAGGAAAACGCAGCTAAATAACTCTATAGCTCTTGTGCTGCTACTATTTAACCAAGCACAAGCTGAATTATAGTGTATTAGCAA
This sequence comes from Sebastes umbrosus, assembly GCF_015220745.1. Classification (NCBI taxonomy): domain Eukaryota; kingdom Metazoa; phylum Chordata; class Actinopteri; order Perciformes; family Sebastidae; genus Sebastes; species Sebastes umbrosus. The sequence goes on along the minus strand of NC_051280.1, from coordinate 11,732,573 downwards.
TTTTCCTCTTGGCTGGGACTATTCACATGGGTAACAATACATTTCAAGAGACTTTACAAAGCAACTTCTAACTCTGGGAATAGGGAGAGTTGGGATGTAAGTGGTTGTCCACAGTGCTCTCTGTCCAATTACGACAGAAGAGCGACGTGGTAATAAAGCCCGAGAAGAGTAATGAGAGAATACATTGCCTCCCTGCACTAATACCTTAACACAATCTTTGGCAGGCGAAGCATCACTCCTGGCACAGAACAATCTCCATCTCTGCTGTTACACGCGTCCTGAGAGCAGGTGAGCAGTATTTGATTAAGAGATCATCAAGGCACCTGTGTGAATACAAATGAGCGACTAAGAGACATCCTGCATGACAGCAGTCGCAGATTCAATCTACGCTGTGTTCTCGGGCCCCGTAAATCTGACAGGGAGGACTTGAATAATCTCTGATCTCGGCTCAAGGGCACAGGCAGCTTTGGCTTTTTATTACACCTGAGAGAGTGTTTCCTCAAGCAGGGAGGCGGAGTGACAGCGTGAGGAAGCATACACTGTCTGGGTATATATATACACATACATGTGTATGCATATGTACGTGGACATAATGACCTTCTGTTCACATTATCTTGAAATATTGCTCGTACTGGTCAGAATGCAACAGCAGATTGTATTTCAATTGTGATTAGTTACAATGCATTTGAAGATAGTCTGGATAGTCTATCGAACATTCACATGTTGGTTTTATAGGGAGGCTTTCACATCAGGGACCCGGGCTGGGATCCAAGTACGCTTTCCCCCAAAGTCCAGTTCGTTTGACTAGAGTGAACACTGTGTACCGTACTCGGGCACGGTTCGTTGATCCGTTCCACTTGAAAAGGTGGTTTCGAGTACGGTTCATGCGTACTCTTCGCATCATGTGTGAAAAACAACTGTACCAACACACGGAAGTGTACAGCTATTTAACGCGCACAGCAGTCGGCGAGTAAAGTTGCAAAGGCATTCCTCAACGTCGCCGGTATCCTCCAAAATCTGTGTGCAGCATGCACCGTTTTCTCAACTTCTGAACTGCACGACCATGGGTGTTAAAGCAGGAAGGCAGGAGAGAGGTTGGTTCTTGACATTAGGACGCATAATTTGAAGGTCGGATCTTGCAATTGGTGACAACAAACAAATGTCACGTAGATGATGACACAAGTGCACTCAGGTACGGAACAATATTGCTAATGTGAAAGCTGAGCAGCGGGGGAGTAGAGAGGGTGGGCAATCATACTCGGGCATGATTTGGTAAATTAAGACTATTTTATAAACCAAAAAAACCTGGCTAACCGGGGAAGCCACATCATAACGTTCAGCTCCGTTCACTCCAGAAGAAAATGTTACAAGTAACTTTCCTGTCTTATTGCACGCTCCACAACACTGTTAACAAAACCACAAATTAGGAGCCATGTTTTCCTCTATTTTTGTCATTTGGTGTCACTGATGTTACCATGGAAACATGGCACTTAGTTCTGAGTTTAGGCCCCTTCACAATGAGTTTAGGCCCCTTCACAATGAGTTTAGGCCCCTTCACAATGAGTTTAGGCCCCTTCACAATGGAAAGGAACAGGAGGCAAATGTTAATTTTCTGCATGTATGCTTTTAGCCTGGTTAGGTTAGGTTTAAAATAAGTTGGTATTTATTTCTGTGAAACTGTCTAACATGCATTAGACTAATCTAAAAGCAAAGTTAAGACTGGTCTAACACTCGAGACCACTCTAAAATATCTTCGTGAAACCGGCCCCAGTAACAAAAATTGAACAGCGCAAACCGGAGCAGATCAGAAAAGAAGGAAGCTTCATACTCAAATATAATAAAACTAATAAAAGCCTGCTTCAAATAAAGGCATTGGTATTCTCAATACAACTCAATAGTTCTTACTAGTAAGAATGTAATTAGAGATATCTTAAACTTGAATGTAGACTCGACAAAATGTACTTAGCGATATCATAAATTAAAGTTTTGACTAATTTGAAATAAACTGCAGGTATCTTTAATCTATCAGTGCTATATACTGCATGTTCAAACCACTTGCCATATACACAGGGGAAAAGACTATTACCTTGCGAGCTACCTGACATCACTGACGTCTATTTAAATGACTCTGTCAACTCTCAGTGAGCTACATGCACCGATCCAGAGTTCATTACGTCCCGACTGATTCCACCAACCAGCACGAGGACCTCGAGGCTTTAACAGTTTTTGTTATGGCTGGAAGGCGACACGTGGATTAACTGCTGTCCTTCCTTAATGAATTCCTTGTACTTTGCTCTTTCGCCCTCTTAAGGAAAATGGTTACTTGGCAGCGCATAAATTTGGCAGCCGGTCCCCGAGCAGCTGAGGGTCTAATAAAATTATTTTCATTAAACCTGCTGAGCTACGGACCATTAAGGAGAGCCTGATGTAGGGTTGCTAAATTTTCAGGTTGCTCAATATATCACATTGAGAATACAATCATTAGTGGGTGAGTGCTCTTCAGACCAGCAGTAGGAGGTAAAATGTTTTTGCAGCGCATCTCTCAACCCTAGTATGTGTTGATTTTTGCATTAAATCATAATGAGCATATTGCCGTAGCCTGAGGTAAAGACAATTTGGTCTTTCATCTCTCCTGAGCTGTTAATGCACTTTTCCCTTTTGTCATTTTCTTTCTTATGATGTAACTACGTGGCTCTTAAGTGCAACGCTTTGAAACATTTTAACCCCCGGAGCTGGTCCATCGCTTCCACCTCACCACACACTCGTGAATCTGTGCAAGCAGCTGGAAAGCAAACCAGCAGCTGCCACCTGCTTGAGACTACTCGTACATCTGCTCTGAAGCTTGGCCTCCGCGATCACGAGTTGACTGTTGAAACACTGAGCAGCAAACGTGATTAAACTTCAGCTCAATTAAATGATTAAGTGATTAAGCGTTTAGTTGAGCAACAGAAAATGTAAGACACGCATAAGAAGTCAGGTAGGGGATAGAAAAAGAAGAAAAAACATGTTCCTGCTACCCATAATGATGTTTTTCAGATCGTCCTCTTATCTTTACTTTTTTTTTCTTTTTGTTACAGATGAGTTTTCAGGCTTTTTAAAAGATTATTCAAATGAAACAAGTGCAAAAAAATCAGTCTTTGGTTGAACTGGTTGCAACACTGCTTCACTTCAAGGGATCACAAGCCATTAAAAGGTTGGGAATCACTGGTTTAAAGGTGCAGTGTGTAACATCTGGCGGCATCTAGTGGTGAAGTTGCAGATTGCAACCTCTCCCGTGGCAACCGGCTCTGTGAAGAGGACCCACTCTGTGTGTAGATATAAATGGCTCATTCTAAGGCCACGAAAACACAACGATTCTTATTTCAGGTGATTATACACTAAAGAAAACATACTTGTTAATGTTATATTCCATATTCTCCATTGTGAAGATAAGTTCATTAATTTGTGTCATGTGATGGTAAACTGGACTTTGGAAAGTTGGTCAGACAACACATGCAGTCACCTAATTGGGCACTTGGGAAATTTCAATGGATGCTTTACCTGTTTTCTCAAATTCGTTTTATTTACCAAATGATGAATGAATGAATGAATTAATTAATTAATTGGAGAATAATCGTCAAGACTAATAGGCCTTTTTTCCAGTAGACATTTTGTCATGTCACAAAAGTACAGGTGTAAATATTTAGCCTGGGTGCACAAAAAGCCTTTTGAATTACACAATAATGCGCACAGCAAAAGCATGCAGTAAGAACGCCGTTCTTGCATTTGGTGTGTTATTTTTACGCCATGTAGTCTGTACTGACTGCAATGTACATGTATCAACGTAAATATGCTACGCTCATGACGTTTGTGACGTGTTGTCCGTACTTATATTATGTTGTTTCTGTACGTATTTTACTTAGTTTACATACTTATTTTAAGGTCAACCATGACGTTTTTCCTAAACCTAACCAAGTGGTGTTGTTGCCTAAACCTGAGTGAGTGGTTTTGTTGCCCCCTGCTGGTACTGCACCTTCAGACACGTGTAATATTCACGCATCGGTGAGGCAAAACGTGACACCGACATGCTATCCTCTGGTGGACAGGCGGTCTATTACATGCTTTGCTGGATATATTGGGTTGAAATAATACAATGAATGATGGCTAAATTCAATTTAGCTGCTTCAGTTTCAGGGTCCTGATAATGTTCATGCTGCCTCACTGTCACACTGTCACGGTTTACTGGGGCACACAAAGAACGAAGCCATTGTTAATGTTATTAGTAAGTAGCACCTGTGTTTTTCCTTCTATCAAAATGTCTGCTGTGAAAAAGGCCAATTGATAATGAAAGTAATTGTTAGTTGCAGTCCTGATTTTATATATTTAAATAGGAAAAATATTAAAAGGTTAAATGAAAAACACACTGGCTGTATAAATAATGTATTCTGATCATGAATCAGTAAATATGGATGTTAATATATGAGATATAAATTATTCATAAACCCGCAGATATGCTAACGATGCAAAAATATTTCCATCAGCCTCTTGTGTACACATGTGCACACACACCACACCTGGAGCTGCCGTGTGAAACCAACTACTGAACAGCTCCAGCACTTTGCTCAAAGGCACTTCTGCACTGAACACTGAAAACCACTACTCTCATGTTTTATTTTGCAGTCCCCAAATAGATCAAAATAAATGTTACGCCCTTTAGGCAGCAATGTCCTGCCTGTGATCAAGTCATTGAGAAGTATTTCACACAATTCCTGCGGATGAAAAGGAGATTTATGTTGTTATTAGCCTTGGCATGTATATGATTATCCAGCATGATTTGCATCAGTACCCATGCATGATAAAAGCTACAATATGTTACAGTGCATTTTAAGAGTAGACAAGGATTACTTCTCTTCCCTAGACATTTCAAATGTACATGCAAATGCTGCTGAGGCATACTGAGCAACAGAAAGAGGAGAAGCTGGACACAGATTTCAATCAAGAAAACCCATCAACACTGCAAAATGTATTCCAAAAATTAATAATTATGAGCAAGTCAAGAAATTATCACTCTTTTGGCAGTTGTGGAAAAAGTACTCTGATCTTCTTAAGTAAAAGTATAAAAAAAAATACTGTTACAAGTTAATATGCTGCATTCAATATCTTACTCAAGTAAAAATACATGAGTACCAGCTGCAAATTTGACTTAGAGTATGAAAAGTAAAAGTACTCTATGCAAAATGGCAAAACATTATTATTTCAATTTTATTCTTGCTAATTTTATCAACTGTGGGTCATATAGCCTACTGTGTTAGTCTCATCTAAAACAATGCATACTTTATAAATTGATCATATGTTTGACTAGCTGTCAGATAAATAGAAGTATAAAGTAAAATAAAATGGAAATACCTGAGTAAAATACAAGTATCTCAAATTTGTAAGTAGGAAACAGTGCTTTAGTAAATGCAGGCTACGTTATATAAGGGGTACAAAAAAGGAGAAATTTCAAAGTAAAGTAAGTGATGCTGACCATAAGAAACACCTGAATTGATAAAAATACACTGCAGAGACTGACAGGGTTTCCTACATGAATATGTCCAAACTAGCAGCATTAACTTAATAATAAACTCCTTATTCCTGGTTTATTGACGCCTCATACTCACATCTGTGGTTGCGACGCCTGCCTTTGTACATGGTCATGACACAGCTGAATAACACGGCGGGTGTCTCTGCTGAGGTCGAGCCGACTTCTGCTTCCTGTTCTCCGGCTAACAGCAGCCAGACTGCCGCTGCAGCTGCAGCTCCTCCAGACTCTCTCTCTCCAGACCGTACCATTAGTCAGACTATTCCAGGGGGAGCTCTCTGCCTCACATATACTCCTCTCTGCTCCAAATACACCACTAACAACTAATAATCACAGTTCTGTCTCTGTATCGCACAGAGAAAATTACAAAAAGTTTAATTCTGATGATTTAGATGATACTTTCAGACCGTTTGACAAAAAAAAAAGTCACTCTCTCCCCCTTAAAGGGACTGTTTGTAACTTTCAGAAATGCTTGTTAACAGCGACACCTGTGGCCATTAAGTCAATGAAAGTCAGTGTCGGGCTCCTCTATATGGACATGAATCTCAGTCGGAGGGAACAGGGGAGACACCAGAGTTTTGGTCGGAGACGATAACGTTTCTCGCTGCGGAGCCCCGTCACTTCACAAGACACGGAAAACCTGTACATTCACTAGATATTCTCAGAGCTACTAACTCTTCTGCAGTGTGGAGTGAGCGCGCATGCACGTGTAGAGGTGGAGCGAGGCAGCGAGACAGCGAGAACGAGTGTGGTGTGTGAGTGAAGGCAAGCAGGCAGAGGAACAGAGACTCCAGCCACACGCGAGCGCGCAAATGCGAGCGCGCACATGGGAAACCGACCCGGTAGATTTATACGTTTAAAAAGTTACAAACAGTCCCTTTAAATGCAAAATGTTTGTGACCGGAAAGAAACAATTTAAGTGAAGCAGGAGACTCAAAAAAAAGTAGTAAATAGATATTGTGAAACTACTCTCCAATAGTTCGTTAATACCATATTTTGTATATGTTACAAGTAGCTAGTATACAGGGCCGTAGCCAGGATTTTAGTCCCACAAGTCCCCCCCAACAAAGCACTCACCCCGCTCAGAAAAATATAATTAGACACCAAAAAGTAGGTCTTTGAAATGTAGTTTTAATTACCTTTAATTAACTTTCCTATCGACCTTTTCAAACTTGACACCATAAACACTCTAAATGGGCCCCTTTTGTACTTCCTGTTCCAATGTTTTTTTTCCTGTTCCAATGTTTTTTAAAGGTCCCGTATTGTAAAAAGTGAGATTTTCATGTCTTTTATATTATAAAGCAGGTCTAAGTGCTGTATAAATACTGGTAAACTATCAAAATGCTCAATATACGGAGAAACACACACAGCCCGTATTTAGAAATTGTGTGTTTGAAACAAGCCGTTAGGATTTCTGTCCATTTGTGATGTCACAAATATACAATATTTAGATCATTACACGGTTTTAAACATAAACATTCTAAATGTATCCCAGTTTATTTCCTGTTGTAGTGTATGTGAATAACATCAGCTGACAGGAAGTACACATGGACCAAAGCTGTTGCCTAGCAACGCAATTCTTTTGTAATTTCGTTGAAATGCACTAAAACGGAGCGTTTCAGACAGAGGGTAAATACAGGTATATATTTAGGCAGACAGTATGAGGAAAATAAAGTGTTTTTTGAACATTACAGCATGTAAACATGTTCTAATAGAAACACAAAATACAAGTATGAACCTAAAAATGAGCACGACCTTTAATGCAGTAGCTGACAGGAAGTAAACTTGGACCAAAGCTGTTGCCATAGCAACGGAATGGCAAAGAAGAGGTCTATTAATTATGGTGCATAATGCAACGCACAATTAAAAAAAAAATGATTACGGTTTTGCTTGGATACATACCTGGATCTATGACCTATCTCGGTGTAAAAGTGTGTGTGTATGTGGCCCATTTTAGTTGAAAATCATGGCCCAATTTTGCTGGTTAAAGCTGCAGTAGGCAGTATATTTTTGGCATCATTGGGCAAAAATTCCATAATAACCTTTCAGCATATTGTAATTCAAGTGTTCTGAAAGATAACTAGACCTCTGCACCTCCTCATGGCTCTGTTTTCAGGCTTTAGAAAATCTAGCCCGTGACAGGAGACTTTGACCAATCACAGATCAGTTCATTGAGAGAGCGTTCCTATTGGCTGTGCTCCGGTCATGTGACCGGAACTTGGCGTTCCTTCACCAGATTTCACAATCACACAAACTGTCTCATTTTACAGCTAAACCGTGCACCACAAGATGATTCTGAAAACATTTGAGGTGATAAATAGGCATTAACGTAACATGATATTGATTCATATTTGATCAGCGCTGCTTAGTTTGACCGTTTGGTCGGAGTTCGCGAGTGATTGACAGCCGGCTCTCATAGAGCTTTAAGCTAAAATGGGCCAGTCCCTAAAATGACTTTTTCACAAATATCAATTTTTTTTTATATTTCAACTTTTTTATTTGAAGAGCCTGTCAAATTGCTCATGAACATTTTGCTTTGTTTGTAGGCTTACTTATAATTGCTTTGTCATCCTTATTAGTGATGAGTGACATTTGCTAAGTGATGCTCACTCACCATACAATTTCTCTGACACGCTGCATATAACACTGTCTTGCCTATTAGCAACCTCAGACCAATCAAAACTATTGTTACACGTCAACTAATGTTGTAGCAACAATGCAAGATCAGTTATTGTGATTGGCTGTAAAATTTTAAACAGCTATGATGCTCCAACCTTATCTGTCCCATTTTACCTGACTCCACCCTAAATGGCTGCAACTAACAATTACTTTCATTATCGATTAATCTACTGATTATTTCCTCAATTTATTGTTTGGTCTCAAAATGTCAACAAGTTGTGGAAAATGGCTATCACAAGGAAACGTCTTCAAATGTCAAATATCTTGTTTAATCCAACCAGTGGCCCAAAACCAAGAGGTATTAATTTACTTCTATTGAAGACTATAAAAAAAAAGATAATAATTGATACATTTAATCATTTTCAGTCAATTGACTAATCAAAATGCACTAATCGTTGCAGCTTTAATCATATATGTTTTTATATTGTAAAATCTAAACTCGTATTAGGTAAATAAATGTTGCTAAAACCCTCAAAACTCATTGAAAGAATACACAGAACATGACTTCAGTATCATTACTGGCAGCTGTGGCCTGGTTTTGCCTAAAAGTTGTATTATTACCTTAATACGTTACAAAACACACGATACATTTACATGTATTTTTCTGTATTTTAATATTTTCATATAACATTACAGACTAATTTACAGCGACAATGACTTTACTGGTTTTGTGGCCACTTGGGGGCAACATTAGAATATTATCACCTTTTAAGTTGTTATAGGTGAAAGTGTTAGCAGACAGTTGCTAATTTAAACACACAGCAAACACAGACCAACATGTTTTTCAATATTATTATATTAATATCAATATTCAATCTCCTTTCAGCTCCGTTTGACGCTGCACCAACTCCTGGGGGAAATAATATCTGGCTCTTTAGCTGCTAAATGCTCCTCTGTGTTCACCAGCCAGTCGTTAACTCGCCGCTGGGCAGGAGAACGACGCTACGAGAGCCGAGAGATAATTACATAATTACGATTACAATGAGTCATTTGGACCCATTGTTAATATGAAAATATTGGTTAGTGCAACAACAAAGATGTGAACACTGAATGAGACTTTAATGGATTCACTGGTCACATACATGTATGCATTAGCACATGCACACAGTTTGTTGTTTTTATCCTGAATCTGTGTTTATTCAGTTGTATAACAAGGTTGCAGGGGCTACACATTAATGTATACATTACATCTTTTTAATTTATTTTTCCTAAACATAATGTTTATCTGTATTGTCCCTATCCCCTGTAACAATTTAATTTTAATTTTTATATATATATATATGGAAAGATGCTTCTCTTAGTTCAACAAAGCTTTATCAGCATGATGTTTTGATCAAACAACGTGCATAAACAGAGTAAAGTGAATGAATAAATACATATTTAAAAAGAAGGATTCTGTGGTGCATGGTATTAAATAAGTACTTGCTGATAAGCAAAAAAAAAGAAGGGAAATTCAGTGTATTAAATAATTAGAAAATCAAGAAAAAGATGTCCTACACTAAAGCATATCTGATTCACAGACTCACACACACACACACCTTTTGCAACACATTAACAAAAAAAAACTATTCGAGAGTTATAAGGGAATGTCCGCCTTTTTGATATTCAAGGTTCATACTAGAAAATACATTCTGCTCTTTTAAACATGCAGGAAAATACTGTTTGACCTCACTACTCAAACAGCATGCTTTCATCCATCGGAATAGCAAATCAGCTTCCCGTTGCCACTGTTCACACATCTCTCTCTTTTAAAAATTCAATTTAAAGTGGATGGACTGTGGACTTTAGAGACTGACTGAAAGAGCAGAGCACCCAGGGTGGTGGTGGTGGTGGTGGTGCGGGAGGAGGGCTGCCTACTGATTCCCCAGCTGTTGCAGCATTTGGGCTCTGCTGTAGATGAAGCCTTGTAATTGTAATATCTAATTACACTGACAAGGGGTTTGCAGTTGTCTCGCACACAGCCTGACGTCTTAATGGTCCCCCAGCGTCTTTGTTCTCGCCAAGAAAAAGACAAGAAACTAAAGCTCATGAAAGATGGAGGCAGAGTGCAACGGATTCAAGGACAGTCGCTGGAATCAAACGACCAATGTCCTCACTTTGACATCCTTAGAAAAACATTAAAAATGCATCTCTAATTCTCCGATGCGGGGACTAAAACATGCTCTATGTACTTTTGGGGTTCATTCAAGAAGGTTATTCCAGGAGAGTTTTTAAACACATTTGATCACCATGAGCTGCAGCAGCGGCATAATTATTGTTTATATAAAACAGTCCATGTGTCAACAGTTTCCAAGCTGCTTCACAGAAAGAAAACAGACAGAAATTGAAAAAGACAACTAAGATGCTGCTTTTCACAAAATGAAATTACTCATAAATTTAAAATTTCCGTTGAATATTCTACACAGGATGCTGCATGAGTTTGACTGGATACAAATTAATCGAATATGCTGAAGGACAGAATGAGACGTCCCAGTTTTGGTGGCGTAGTTCTCACTGGTATTCTCTCAGCACCATCTAGTGTTCATGCGGACGGAAAAGTCATGAATGCATGAATAGTTTAGCCAGAAAAATCTGCCTGGTAGACAGAAGCATAAATCCATATTTCAGAGTAAACAGGGTCACTTTTAGATTAGAATTTAATGTTTAATATATATTAATGAAATGAACCATTCAACAGGTCCCATCTTTTAAACATGACCTATTATACTTCTTTGCCTTTTCCCTTTCCTTTAGTCTGGTATATAGTTCTTGTGCATGTAAAAGTTCTGCAAAGTTACAAAGCCAAAAGTCCACGCCAAAGGGAGTTACTCTCCCCCACAGAAACACTACTCCTGAAATGCCTGAAACGCCTTGATTGAAGTCCTGCCTTTTCTTCCGTAACGTGGTGATGTCACCAAGTAACCCATCTATATAGAACCCGCATAGCGGCTAGTTTGGCACGCCCTCAAACAAAGCAAGATATCAGAAAAATAAAGCATTTTGTTTGAACATTAAAGCAGGTAAACATGTTCTAGTAGAAACCCAAATCACAAGTATGCACCTGAAAATAAGCATAATAGGTTCCTTTTAATCATTCTTAATATATGTATTGATTTTATATTATTGTTATGTATATTGTAACTTCTAATTATTTTAGTATTATGGTATGCCCTTGTCTTACATATGTTTTACATATATCATTGTATATACCAAAACAAATAAATGAAGCTACTGTAGACATTTTTAGATTGAGGTTTTGACAGAGACTGCAAACATATGGTTCACTATAATGAAATAAAGACATCTTTCCCAACAATTGTCTAAAACTCAGATTTGTTTTTTTTTATATATTTCAGTCTTTAGCACCAATTTTCTAATAATTCATATGTTATAAACTTTATGATTGTCTCTTGTTATTTTTTTCCTTTTGTCATCAAATTTTCGTGTTTGTTATGTGTATTTTAACTGTATATAATAATAATAATAATAATAATAATAATAATAATAATAATAATAATAACAATAATAATAGTTATTATTGTTATTATTATTATTATTATTATTATTATAATTCAGAAGATCAGCTTTATGTAACCTACAGTTTCTGAACATCGTTAATAAAGACCCCAGAATATCTTGGATTTATTCTGGTGTTCTGCAGTAAACTTTTCAACCACAGAGAGGCGCTCAAAGACTACCAGACAGCAAAGCTCTCACAAACACTTTGAACCTGTGATGATGGGAAAGCAGATATGATCACACCGTGCTCTGATTATAAAGAATTAACCTTTAAAAGATCAATACATCTTTGTCCAGATTTCATCCACAAAAGCAGAACGCAGAAATGCTGAGCTGGTGAAACAAGAATGAAGCCCTCCACGCTCTGCGCTCTTCATCACTGGCTGACATCTTCATCAGGATCTAAGTAGCTGCTGTCTGAGGCCAACCGGCGGTGTGATTGAATGTCACTTTTATTTTCATGAACTACTTAAAGTCATTGTGTCGGCAATCCAGTCGTGTCCAAAGGAATTAAATTGAGTAAAGCAATCGCTGGAGCTTCGGTATCTCGCAGCTATTAAATCTACTCAAGCGTGGGACGTTGAGGTAACTCGAGCTGTGTACTTTACAGGTTTGAATCTGACCTTGTGACCCTTCTTGCCACATGTCATACCTTTATACTCCTCCCTGTGTGTGATTCAGTAAAAGAGAATTCATATCTCGTGCAGGCTGCACCCAGCTTTTGGCAATATAGTCCCAGAGCCTAATCAAATATAAAGTTCATGTTTAAAAGATGATTGAAGGGTTAAATTTAAGCAGAATAAAGGCAGGAAAGATGATTTTCCAAAGGAGAGGGAGACGTTATTGTAGGCATTGTCAGTATACCTCTGACACTTGGTGGTGCATTGCTAATATACTGAATTTATTGTGTGTGTGTGTGTGTGTGTGTGTGTGTGTGTGTCCACAGATGCTCAGTGTTTACAGGGACTATGAAGTGCAGCCAGTGAAGCTGCAATATGCCACGCTATGCAGAGGAATACTTCACTTTTATTGCTTTATGAAGCGTTGGTTCAGGAGACACATGTTTACCTGAGATCTTCTCAGCTAGACGCTCTCCCCTCTCTCTCAGGAAACCGTGTGTTTCTCAGGAAACATATAACCGTGTTGGGGTTTATCAATGTGTATAACAATGAGAGGAGCTCCTTTACAGTAAGTGGATGCAACGATGCAGTCAGGACATGACAGATGGGACGTGGATTTGTGTTGACAGCAGGGTGAATATTTCTGCGGTGTGGTGACATAAAGCACGGGGGTTTTTAGAAATGCGTCTAATTTTTCTTGTCAGTAATCAGGTCTGATGAATGAACATATGCCATCATTTATATAACTCAACACTTTATTATTGAGACCGATGTGAAGACCTTAAAATACCTGCTTAAAAATTGATTAAGCATGCATTGCAAAATCAAATAAAGGAGCCAATGAAAGTCTCAGCGTGTGATATCAAAGCACCAGGGACGCTTTAGTGTCTGTATGAGGCGCACCAGGCTTTCAAGAAACTGCCATGTAAACCCGTCTGCATCATATTAAATGTCTAGAGAAAGTGGTCGGGAGTGTGGTGAAGTAGTTTAAAGAGGGGTGAATGGATCCAACAAACAAAAGGCTTTCATCCAGCGGACCGCTGTTTGTGTCCCGAGCGTTAAGTTTACATTCTAGTTAATGAAAAGCCCGGTGCATCTCTTTCCGGCGCTAAAGGGTGCCTTATGTGGCGATATCACACGCCAACAGCCGTGTCAAAGCCTCAGTCTTTGACGTCCTGGGAATGAAAACGAGCTGTGTTTTTTCCTAAACCCTAACTGAGTGGTTTTGGTGCCTAAACCTAAACGTGTTTTTGTTTGAATTCACAGCGTTAACCACGTGTTTACTGCGACCGTAAAGTGACGCCAAGGGGTCATGACATGGCGTCAGTATGTGACGAGTTGGGATGAGAACGTGTTGACAGTCTACCCTATGAGGCCAACCAACACCTCTAAAGGGCACAAATTAACATGTTACATCTTGTCTGTTTCTTCTAAACAAACAGAAATGAAAAAATGACATGTTGTGGTTTTCAGGGTAGTTATGTGCTACGACGAACTGACTTCCTGAAGTCTCCACTGTCTGCCAAGAATGAGCTAAAGCACATGACCACATATAACGTATTAATTAGGCTTTGAAAGGGCTTTCTTCCTACATTTTTTGAACATGCTAGCTGTTTCCCCTTGCTTCCAGTCTTTGTGCTAAGCTAAGCTAATCACCTCTTGGCTCTAGCTCCATATTTAGCATACAGATATGAGAAAATTGATAGCACTATCGATTTTCTCATCCAACTCTTGGCAAGAAAGCAAAAAAGTGTATATCCCCAAAATGTTGAATTATTCTTTGGGTCTCATTTCTCTAGTTTTCTTCTAGTTTTATTCCAGTTTAATTCAGAGACAGATATGGCTCCTCTTCCTCCTCATAAACCTTCAAACAAGCCAACAATTCAACCAGATTATCTAAACCTAAACCTAAAGTTAGCGCACCTGAAATATGAGCAATAATCTCTCACTGAACAGCAGAATTGTGTGAACAAAACTCAGTCTGTAAACTGTAATGGATGTTTATAACGGCCAGTTTAAGTCATAATTTTACTGCTGGCCTTAATTGTATTCCAAAAAAGTTATATTGGGGTTTGTTAAAAACATGTCTGATTGTCTTTCTGCGTCTATCTTTTGCCCCACCAGGTCTAAATGTTGGCAGATTTCAAGGTACAATGTTATCATTAAATAGAAATCATTGCCAATCTACCAAAATAAAACCCAAGTTGGCTCAGACCAGTTTAGTTTAGTTTCACTACAGGAGTATCAATCATAAAGTTCTATAATAATACAATAATAGTTCTCCACATAATTATACAGCAAATCACTGTGACTACTTTTACCACTGCTATATGTAATTTCACAGCCCAAAAATGTGTGAAACTGTCTGTGCAAACACAGGGTGGAATTACAGATGTGACCCCGAAGCGCTCTTATTCATATTTAATGAGAGAGCAGGGCTCTGGGAGGACTTTTATTTTCCATGGAGGAGGCTGTGAACTAATCAATAAGTAATATAAGGAAGATTTACTGGGATCCACTCAATGCCCATAAGGACCCCGATCGGAACGTTTCCTCCTTGTTGCTGTCTGTCTGTCTGTCTGTCTCTCTGACTGTCTGGTCTTTATGTTGAAGCTCGCCTCGTGTCCTCGCTGCAACTCCTAAAAATGGATTCTGTATCTTAGCGTCTTTACACCGGCTGTACCGTTCCATTTCAGATTCATTTTTACAATTTTACTGATCAAATTTAAGCTCGCCATCAAGATATATCACAGAACTTTTGTCCATAAACACCACGAACCAGATGGCAGCTTGAGGTCTTCAGGCAATATTGATTAAATAGAAAGAGTTGAGTTTGAAATAACATGCTTGAAGGTCTCGAGCTGACTAAACCTGTATCATAGTTCCAATCTTTATATGGACTTGCTTTTATGAAATTATCTTTTGTTATTGGTATTGAGCCCTTCTTTTATGACTCTGTTTTTATATGTATATCTTGTGTAGGTTTTATTGCTTTTGCAGTAAATTTTTCTGTGTTTTATAAACGGTACTTTGTTTTGTTATACGGTTTTGTAATATGTATATATGATGAGATATGATGAGATTACATTGGTTTAGGGTTTAAACGAAATATGCATGTTTCATTTTTATTTTAAAGATGAAACATGATGTCTCTATCGCTGACACACAAATATGCATTAAGCATACTAATGCATGGGTAACACTTAAGATGACAGCCCGCAAATACAGCTGATTTATGTAGTATTACTGAATACAAAAAAATAACTATAAGAGTGAGGGAATAAAGGGGTAACAATTTTGAACCTATTTACAGATTAGGGTACAGTAATGTTGTTACTGGTATTTTAAAATCATGATACACTTGCAAAATATATATATATATATCTTTGGTGAATTACAATCTTAAACATTTTAAAATATGGAGTAATATATAGTTGTTGCTGGGGGAAAAAAGAAGCGTGTAACTCTTTATAGTAGCTATAGAAGCAAACAACCCGCCATTACTGCAGTGGCACCTCACTTCAAAACCTGCATGTAACGCTGAGATGTAAGTAAAGGATTTTACTTTTTAATTGCTTTTGCCATGAAATAAGTCAGAGCAAGTTACATGTTGAAAATATAAAAATGTCATTAAATGCCATTAAAGAAAGGTTATAATCTAAAAAACGCTTTACACTAAAAAACACTAAACTTTTCAACACAATTTAGTCCACTTTTAACAGCCGGCTGAACGTCTTTTCTGCTCGAAGCATAGTCTGTTTAAAAGAAGTGAATGTAGTCACTGTGACGTCACCCATTGGTTTGTGGACTGCTGTTTTGAAGCCTCGAGTTTGGCCGTTTTTGGACGTCGCCATCTTGTTTTGTTTTTTTAACCAGAAGTGACATGAGAGGGTGGAGCTAAGTACAAACGAATGCTGAATAAAGCACTTTTCAGGGACCAAAAAGGTTATAGTTAACTTCCATGAACTGAAAACACACTGTGAAAGGCTTAAAGTTGTAAAATGAAAACATGGACAACTCCCAGACCGGACAACACCGTGGTAGCCACCTTTCAATCAAAAGGTAGCCACGCCATAAAGCATCCCGTGATTTATGGTCTATTTGACTCTAAATGGGACCATAATTTACTAAATGAACATCATGATGTATTGAAGAAGACTTGAAACTAGCAATTGAAACCATAAACTCATGTTTACAATGTTTACTGAGGTAATAAATCAAATGAGAAGTAGGCTCATTTTCTCATAGACTTCTATACAATCAGACTTCTTATTGCAACCAGAGGAGTCGCCCCCTGCTGGCTATTAGAAAGAATGCAAGTTTAAGGTACTTCAGCATTGGCTTCACTTCTCAGATCCGGAGTTTGCCTACTGGTTATAATCTATAAAGCATAAACTCTTCAACAAAATTGAATCCACTCTTAACAGATGGCTGGACGTCTTTTCTGCTCAAAGCTGTTACTCCAATGATAAACTTCAAGTTAGGAGAAAAAGAAAAGGTAAACCAGAATCCACAGGCCACTGCTACATTACATAAATCTGACTAAATCCTCATGTTCTGCCTGCCAGCTGAACGGCATGCCGACAGAGAACCAGCCACGGACCACTAACAGCCAACTGTGACATACCTACACAGGGCTGTTGGTGAACTGCCACCACGCAGATCTCTGGCTAGCTCTGTTCTCTTTTATATTATCTTTTATAAATGTGTTCAGTTTAACTGTGCCACTGCAGCAATGGCAGCGTCAAAGCAGCCAGTAGATTAGTTATGTGCGTGTTTTAAAAATGATGCTGGGGATCAGTAATGCACTTATGGGATCCATCTAACAATCAAAACTGATACTGGAGAACAGCCTAGAACAGCTTTCATGTTCTGACATATAGTAGTACATAGTACACTATCACCAGGACAGAGCACTGGGAATGTGGAACAGGAGTCTCTGAAGTACCCTTTAACACACAGTGAGTATCGTGCAGTTCTCTCTTATGTACAAAATATTGACATTACCTAGTGATTGTCCGGCGATGACCCTGGTGTTCTCCCCGGCCACTGCTGCCCTGGCATTCCTCTCGCTGGCGTACTGAACGAAGGCGTAGCCCTTGTGCACCGAGCAGCCCACGATCTTGCCGTATTTGGCGAAGATGGCCTCAATGTCGCTCTTGTTTACCACGGCCGTGTTGAGGTTGCCGATGAAGACGCGGGAGTTGAGGGAGCGTGGGTCATTCTTGTTGGTAACGTTGCTGGTCAGGGTCTTTCCAGTCATCCTAGTCCTGCAGCAATGCCTGCTGGGAGACACAGTTACACACTGCTCAGAAAGCCAGGAAGGTTAGACTGAGAAGTTACACACAGAAAGCCAAACAGAGAGCACCAGTGGGATGTAAACAACGGTCAGAGCTGGAAGCATATGCTGGAGATAATTTGCAGTTTTCTGCTTGTTGAGAAAAATCCATCCTTGTTTTTATGAATCCATTTAAACCCCACTAGATGGTCAGAATATGCTCTAAGAAGCATTTAGAGATATACTACAGATTTTAACAGCTTCCATGGTCACAGCAAAGGCTTGATTTATGTGATCAGATTTTCTTATTTGTTTCTAAGAGAAAATTAAAAACCAGACAGCTACTATTTCAGTGAATCGTTTGAGGCTTCACCTAACTTTTTTTTTTTTTTAAATTTCAATGTCATTGATTTATTTTTTATTTTTTGATTAATCATTTAGTCCATAAAAAGTCCGAAAATAGTGAAAAGTGTCAGTCAAAGTTTCCAAAAACCGTGATGTATTAAAATTAATTAATTATTAATTAATTAAAATAAATTGTGAAAGTGTATAAGGGTTTAGAACATTATGATGGAAGTATATAATGGCTATTCTCATGCTGTTGTTACACAGATTTGGGGCTAAATTTAACAATTTTTTACCACTCGAGAATGAATAAAAATGATCAATAATCCATCCAAAATACCCCATTAAGACACTAAGACCTTGAGAGACACCATCAAAAAGCCATGCTGTTTGTTTTCAAAAACCTTTGATATTTTGTGATTTCTGCAAGAATTGCATTTTTCAGCAATTGGATGGCGAGCACTTCTGTTCTGGAAACTATTCAAAAACCGCCTTATTGTCAATTTACCTAGGAAAGCCAGCCATCATCTGAATGCCCTACAGTAGGTCTCTGTAGGTCTTTAGTTTGTGACTGTAATGTTTCATGAGGCTGTGATTATGCTAGAGGTCACGGCAGGTCATTATATACAGTGAGGTCAAATTGTAAAAATGGTCTCACTAAAATGAAATGGCTACTATGGGGACTAACATCATCACACATGAATACAATTGAGCTTATTGAATCCACAAGAGTCTCAGCTTTACAGTGGTACCCAATTTATGTAATTCCAAGACTGTTTAGGGACCCCAGTATGCAGACATATTTAAATACATCATCTTAGAATAGGCGAAAATAACACATTAATACTGCATGCAAAAAACTGCATGGTTTTTGCCCCAAACTGCATGTGATTATCATAAAGTGGGCATGTCTGTTAAGGGGAGACTCGTGGGTACCCATAGAACCCGTTTTCAGTCACATATCTTGAGGTCAGAGGTCAAGGGACCCTTTTGAAAATGGCCATGCCAGCAATAGAGCAATGTATTCCTTAGGTTTTCTAGTTTCATATGATATCTGTATCTTCACTCCAGCCCTAAAACTGAACCTGGTACAGCCTCTGAAAGACGGTAAAGTCGGTCAGGATCGCGGTTGTCTCAGAGGGTTGATCTGTTGATTCTTTTCTTGATTAATTGATTAATCATTCATACTGAGGTGATGTCTTCAGATGTTTCGTTTTGTCTGACCAACAGTCCAAAACCCAAAGATCTTCAGTTAACTATCTAACTATAAAGTGAGGAGTCTCTGTCTGTCTGTCTTTCTGTATGTCCTTTGCATATCTAGAGAACCGCTCATCCAATCTACTTTACATTTGGCGGGTGTATTTCTCAGGACCCAAGGGAGTGCAGCGTCGAAGTTGGTGCAATTTGGCCAGATGGTGGCGCTATAATAATGAACTTTACCTTTT
Source organism: Sebastes umbrosus (assembly GCF_015220745.1). NCBI lineage: Eukaryota > Metazoa > Chordata > Actinopteri > Perciformes > Sebastidae > Sebastes > Sebastes umbrosus. Next base: position 11,713,148 of record NC_051280.1, on the reverse strand, counting down.
GGGCACTGCACCAGTATTATAAAACAGAGAAAAGCAGAGAATCCAAACATTGGAGAAACCAATTTTTTTTTTTCAAAAATTACTCAAACCTGTCAATTAATTATCAAAATAGTTGCCAATAATTTTCTGACAATCGACTACTTGAATAATCAACAAAACGTTGCAGTTCTACTTCAAATTGCTGGCTAAGTCCGACCAACAATCTAAAACCCAAAGAAATTCCTTTAACTATCATCGAGGACCAAGAAAGCCAGCAAATGTTCACATTTGAGAGGACAGAACCAGTAAATTTAGGACGTTTTTGCAAGAAAAATTGATTTAAACGGTTAATCAATCATTTAAAAGTTATTTTTCTCAGCTGATCGATTAATTGACAGTTTGCTATCCAATTGTCTGCCTCCACCTGTTCTCTACATCCTGATCCCACGTCTACGTTAACATGGAGGCCGAGACAGAAAGCTGTGAGAGGAACTATGTCAGCTGTGATTCAAACGTGTGAATCCCATGTTTGAAAATAGCACAAGAAGTCACAGGAGTCTTCTCTGACTGTTTCACTATTTTTTTCTTCTTTCTTTCCTTCCATGGTCAGTGCCAGTTTGTAATGTCTGAGAAGGAAAAGAATAGCCTAAATGGTATTGTGAAAGTCTGCTTCAATGATCGGAGCCCAGCAGAGAGACTTGAGCTCCCTCTGGAGAAACAGGTGGCCCAAAAAGCAAAATGAATTATCAGCCAATCTGACCATGTTCTGTCCAGTGAATTCACTGTAATGCCTTCAGGCTGGCGTTACAATGAGCCCCTTAGGAGAACAAACCGCCACTCTCAGTCCTTCATTCCTTCTGCTATCAGTCTACTAAACGCAGACAGTCATTTAAAGTGAACTGTTATGAACTATAACAAAATGGTTTATTATATTTACTGCTGCTCGTTGTTTCTTTGTATTGACCCATGTATGTTGATCTGTTGCCTCTCACATTTAACTACCTGCCTGTGAGTTTTGAAGTTATGTGTATGAACTGATGGACCGAGAACACTGCAAATGAATCGCCCTGCTTGGGATCAATAAAGTTGTCTGAATCTGAATCTGAACGTTGGTCAAGCATCCTCAGCTTGCCATAGTCCTTACAACTTTAACTAATGTGTTGTTGTTAGAAGTGGGTGGCCATCTGAAAAATAAGTAGGAAGAACGCCATATACAGTACCTGCATATTCCCTGCACTACACCACTGCTTAGATGACAAGATAAATGTTATCTAAAACTAGATGGCCATATCCCCAGATTACCACAGATTACGTTACATGAATCTTAAAACACCACCGCACAAGGTAACCTTAATCTACAGCTAATGTAAAGTTAGATGTTGCTACATTACTTCATTACTCTACCACGAAAGACTCTTCAGTTGGCATGAATGTCTGTCTGAGTCTCACTCCACTCTACCATAAAATATGCAGGTTGCACAACAAACTGGAAACCACTTGTTGTGAAGTGAATACAATGGAAATGGGGAGGGAGAACATTTATAATTGTTATAAAAAAAATGCTGTTATTTTCTTTAAAGTGCTGATTTAGAAACACAGAATGCCAATTTCTCCCCCTCTCAGTGATGAAGGCCAGATAGCAGATTAGTTTTTGTTGTTCTTTTTGAAAGCATGGCATACTGGAGGACATGTCTTAATTTTAATGGACTCAAATTAAAATTCAAACCACATTGGGCTACATCTAGTGGCTGAATATTGTCAATGTTATCAATAGCACCTTACAATTTTGAGGTACTTTACTTGAGTATTTCCATTTTATGCTACTTTATACTTCTACTTTAAACATTTCAGAGGGAAATATTGTACTTTTTTCCTCCAGAGTTACTAGTTACTTTACAGATGAAGATTTTACATATAGAAATTTATGATACGCTTAAGTATAATACATCGTTAAAGATTAGACCATTGGTTCACAACCTATTTGGCTTGTGATTCCATACAACACAGCAGTGTGTAGTTGTTGTACTTTGCCATGTTTAGATGTCAATGAGACATTTCCCCTCTGAACTTCTCATATGGTTTCATTTAAATTACTTTTTTCATGAGCAAAGAGGAAAAATTCTCAAAAGAAAAAAAAGAAAAAAGAAAAAGAAAAGATTAGTGAAAACAATCAACTCACGATCCCATCAGATTTAGGACTAACTGGGCTAAACTTCAGTAACTGTATATAGAATAGTTAAAACAGTAAAATGCTGCTTACACATTGATTGATGCATCTAATAATTTCATATATAAGAAAATATTGGGCACATTTTACTGCAGGATGTGTACTTTTACTTTTGGTACTTTAAGTATATTTGCTCATCATACTTCTGTACTTTTACTTGAGTAGGATTTTAAATGCAGGATTTTTACTTGTACAGTAATTAAGTACTTTTACATTGTTGTATTGGTACTTTTACTTAAGTAAAAGATCTGAATACTTCTTCCACAATTAATAACTGTATGAACGACACACGCAATGAGCTTCATTACTGTCAAACAGAAACCAGGTCAACAGAGAAAAAAAAACTAAAAATAAATTACCACCTCCCTGCAGGCTGCACTGTTTGTTCCCATAATGCCACAGTCCTCTGGGGGGATCAGGAAGTGTCACCATGGCAATACATTTTGAGTTCCCAGTTGGTGGTAATTTCTGAGTGTGTATCTTTCCACAGTGAGGCTTTTAGGCCCAGATTCCCCAAAGTGTACGCACATTGTTATCACAGGAGAAGCTCTTATGAGGCTGGAAGAGCAGACAGCGTCTCAGTGGTTAGCACTGTCACCTGAACAAACAATGAATCAATAAGTTCATCAAATTAAAATGAATATGCTATCAATGCTATTCTATTTTGATAATAAATTCAATAAGTATTTAAGTAGGCTATTTAATTACATTTTTAAAGCTACTTTCTGTGGTTACAGGTTTCAATTTTCGGTTGTTTTATGAGATTGTAAACTTCATATTTTGGGGATTTTGGCACAAAGCAAGTGGGCAACCTCCGGGTCTGAAAAGCTAATGTCTTGTGTCCATAAGCAAGTTTGCATCATCCTTGAAATTCAAAACAGACACTTCAAAAGCGGTTCACTGTTTATTTCTGGTCCATAGCTGCTTTGTGTCCTCAGGCTTTGGAGAAGATTGCATAAATCAAAGTTGCTTGGGCAACCTCCTGGTCTGGAAAGTGAACCCAATGTGGAAATGCCTTAAACTTGCATTCTTTGTTGCAAAAAGAATCTGATTGTATAGAAGTCTATGAGAAAATGGCCCAACTTCTCACTTGATTTATTACCTCAGTAAACATTGTAAACATGAGTTTATGGTCTCAATCACTAGTTTCAAGTCTTCTTAAATACAGCATGATGTTCATTTAGTAAATTATGTTCCCATTTAGAGTCAAATAGTCCATAAAGCAGGGTTTTGGACGCCTATAAATGTCTTATTCAGTGTTCGGTTGTGTTTAGCTCCACCCTATCGTGTCACTTGGGGTGATATCACAGGGACTACGTCCATTTCGTATAGTGTATACAGTCTATGGACAAAACAAGCAGTTTGACTTATTTTTTGACATTTTACTGACTTTAATTGTGGTTTACGTTTCCTCTTCATGTCCTGAAATGTTTTCCTTACTGTAGGTATTCTACATTAGGGCCGCAGCTAATGATTATCTTCATTATCAGTTAATCTGCTGATTATTTTCTCGATTACTCGATCAATTGCTTAGTCTAGGAAATGTCAGAAAATACTAAAAAAATGCTGGTTATAATTCCCTCAGGGCCCAAGGTAACATCTTAAAATGTTTTAATCTCAAAGCACTCATTTCAATGTCTCGTGCTTCTCAGCGAATTGACAACAGTCCAAAACCCAAAACTATTCAGTCTAAAATTATATGAAACAAAGAAAAGCAGCAACTCATCACGTTTGAAAAGCAGGATCCAGAGAATGTTTGAAGTTTGTTTGCTTGAAAAAAAAACTGGAACAGTTAATTGATGATCAAAATAGTTTCCAATTAGTTTTCTGTTTATCAAATAATAATTAAATTAAGAAAATCATATCATGTTCTAGTTTCCTCCTGTGATCCAAAGATATGCCGCTCAGGTAAACAGCAGACTCTACTTTAATGTATTTTAATCTGTGAATGGAGCCTGAATACAAATAAGTAAGTCTAGGGAAAGGATGAAAAGATGTAATGATATGTACAGCTATTTTAAAAAAATATATAACACACATCCTGACAAACACAAACACACTAACACATACACCAATATTCCCAGCAGTCGGGCACACTTCCTGTCACTATTTTCCCCATCCTACCTGTTCAAATCCTTTCCTAACCCACACATAATCCACTCCAAATCTCCTCTGCTGTTTAAAAAAAATCTCCTTTTGCAGCTCACAGAATAGAGGATAATGTAATGCTGGTCCCACACTGTGGCGATGTCGTTCTGGGGGTTGATTAACTTAATTATCAACAGAGCAGGGGACTAAAAAAGCCCACCAGTCAATCCAGTCCAATCAAATCCCTTTCAGTCCGCCTCTACCTTTGAAAAAACGTCACAGCTCCGGCGCGTAACCCAACACACTGAGTGACTGATGGATGTCTAGTGCACTGAATGGCCTCTTTTTAAGGCAAATGTAAAGAGGTGAGGACATTAGACAGTTGATTAAGAAAGCAAGAGCACATTTTTAAGCAGATTTAATATCAGAAATGTGAGTTTCCTATATCCATGCTGAGCTGGGATATAGTACCAAATGAAAGCACTGAATTTTTGCTCATCAAACACAAGTTGAAATGTTTGAATGAACAGTGTTTGGTTAAAAAAAAAAAAAAAAAACTGCAGTAGATAGTGAGGCAGAAGCAAACAAAAGAAAAAAAGTGATTTTATATGTATATTCATACTTACATAGCTGACAGAGTTGAAAGCAGAGAAGAAGAAGAAGAAGAAGAAGAAGAAGAAGAAGAAGAAGAGGAAATACAGAAATCTTGCAGCTCACTAGAAATAGCTACAGTTAATCTGTATAAAAACTAAAGCGTAAAAACGACAATTTGTAGTGTTATGGGGGGTAAATGTGAGGGACTATTTCTTTGTGAGCAGGTGTAAAAGTGGAGGAATTTCAATTTTATTGTTCGATTAAGTCCAAAAATTCACTTTTAGCTGGTTGATAAGACCATAGACTGTATATAAGAAGTGGACATAGTCAGCGTGACGTCACCCGTTGGTTTGTGGACTGACGTTTTGAAGCATCGAGTTTGGCATTTTGGCCGTTGCCATCTTGGTTTTTGGCCGTCGCCCTTTTTTCTTTTTTTGCAACCAGAAGTGACACGAGAGGATGGAGCTATGTACAACCAAAAGGGTTAAAGTTGTAAGACAAGGTTGTAAAACACGGACAACTCCAGAAGGTAGCCACGCCCTAAAGCATCCCGTGATTTATGGTCTATATGACTCTAAATGGGACCATAATTTACTAAAAGAACATCATGCTGTATTGAAGAAGACTTGCAACTAGAGATTGAGACCATAAACTCATGTTTACAATGTTTACTGAGGTAATAAATCAAGTGAGAAGTAGGCTCATTTTCTCATAGACTTCTATACAATCAGACTTCTTTTTGCAACCAGAGGAGTCGCCCCCTGCTGGCCATTAGAGAAAATGCAAGTTTAAGGCATTTCTGCATTGGCTTCATTTTTCAGACCGGGAGGTTGCCCACTGAATGAGACCCATTGTTGTCCCTCAGTGTTAAAGCTAACAAAAACTTTATTGATTTAAACAACCTTCTCCAAAGCCTGAGGACACAAAGTAGCAGTGGACCAGAAATAAACAGTAAACTGCTTTTAAAGTGTCGGTTTTGAATTTCAAGGCTGATGCAAACTTACTTATGGACACAAGACATTAGCTCGACTAATGGTTTGTAGTTTCCTACAAAGTCTGTAAACTTGCCAAACTTACTACTTCAACTGTACTTGTGCTCTAAATAACCACAGGCTGCAGCTGGTATAGAAAATCACAAGTACGGGCATTCTTTGTCCTGTTAAGGCAGCTTTCAGTCTCTCTGTTTCCACATGTATCACCTTACATTCGCACCACAGAGATGCTCCAGCAGTATTTTGTCAATTGCCCTCAATTACATGTTTTTAATAAATAATAGTGACAAGAAAGAGTTTGACATTATTCCTCTAGCTCACTAAAAATGGGGGAAAAAAAGCGACGATTCTTTTACAATATTCATGAGTCTCTAAAATCCTCAAAGCCTTTTAAGAAGAACGTGTGGCATCACTGCTGGCAAACGCTGGTGGAAACATCCCAGGCCAGAAAACACACACTGAATCCAAATCAGCCTGATAGGAGAAAAAGAGAGTGGTTTGAATTCATCCTGGCACTCTTAGTGCTCCAGAAATTAATGCTAAGTAACATCTTCATGCTTCAGTGAAGCTGTGAACGCGTCCCAACTCATCACTGGCATGTTTTTCTACGCAAAGACGTTTTCTTTGTCTGTTAAAAAGTCTTTCTTATAACAGCAAAGCAAGTGCTTGACAGTGATGTTTTTTCTTCAGGGCATCCTCCCGTGTTGCAGAGGTTCCAAGTGTAAGTATTTCATGGATCCTCTTTGGTCCTTTCACACCGACTGTCAGGGGCTTCAGAGTCTGAATACTCTGGAGATAAAGAAATGAGGAACTGGTGAAAGTAATCATTTTAGCACTTCCTCTCTCCCTGATCTCTCCTCACTGACTCACGCTCCCGTCAGAGGAGAAAAAGATGAAAACTCCTCATCCAATATGACAAATACATATGGGATGTGAAGGATGCATTCAGGCCACACTCTCCGCTGCTTCAGTGTTGCATTGCAGCATTTTATCTTTAGCGATTTGACAGCGTCGCATCTAACCTCAACTGTCGTCAACAGAGGAAAGTAAGTTGTATTTAGATACGTCACCGTCTGCCAGGAGACAGACAGGCACAGAAGACAGACGTCTCTCGAACTAAGTCTCAACTTTTAGTGCCTCACTGGAAAAATATGCCTGCATAAAAGAATGAAGTATGGGTCTATAATAAGCCAGTTATTTTTTTTTCTTTCTGCTTCATTCTTTTGAATGACAGCCAAACGCATTACAAGGGAGTAAATGTGGACTGAAATCTAATTACATTTTTATACAGTCTAAATTTACGAACTACACTGCGGTGCGGGTACAGGTTATTTTCCCTCATTCTGCTGTTATGTGAGAACATATGCAGGATAAAATGCGAGGATTTATCAACATGCTGCTGTGAATAACATAAAAGAGGGAAAATAACTTAATGGCAGAGCCACTGGGAGATTTATAGCCGAATAATGATTGTAGCTGACCTGACTGCAGACAAAGAAAGAACCTTCATTATTACAAATGGAGAACTTACACAAAGACAAATATGTGTAATCACAAAATATCATGAGTGGAGGGTCAAACTGCATTATGGCTAAATGGTATTTAATCACCGAACATAATTATTTAATTCATTGTGAAAATCAGCCCTAAAAAAAGAGCATTGTACAGATTTTCAGAGTTAACATAAGGTGGCTGTATAATGTCTTAGAGAAGATTCTCTTCTCTCGGCAAGAAAGTACAGCCTAAATTATTACACAGCCGCCTCATGTTAACTCTCAAAAATCTGTACAATGCTCTTTTTATGGCTCATTTTCACAATTTGTCTGAGTTTAATTCATTATGTCCTGTGATTAAAGACCATTTATGCATAATGGAGTTTGACCCTCCACACCCTCATTTCAATACTTCATGATTAAGCATATTGTGCATATATGTGGCTCTGTCATTGAGTTATTTTAAGCACTATTTTCAGCTTTTATATTATTCACAGCAGCATTTTGATAAATCCACACATGGTCTCCCATAACAGCAGGAGCATAATTCAGCGTAGTTCATGAATTTAGACTGAAGTCTATAAAAATGTAATTAGATTTCAGTCCACATTTATTCCCTTGTAATTGTGTTTGGATGTCATTCAAAAGAATGAGGCAAAAATAAAAAAAACTGGCTTATTATAAAGATTGATATCACTCCTGTGTCTGTCCGTTAAATACGAAGCTGCAGCCAGAAAACGTTGGCTTAGCGTTGGCATAAAGATCGGAAGCAGGTGGAAACATAGCGGTCAGCTTGTCTCTGTCACCGAAAAAAAAAAAAAATTGTTGTTTTTACGCCTTTTTTTTATAAACAAATGGGACATTAAGTGTTAATTAGAGAGCTTTAGAGGTGCTTGTAGGTGGATACTTTAGCTTTGTTTGGCTACAGCTACGTTACATAGGCTAGCTGTTTCCAGTATGGTTAGCTAAAGCTATACTGCTCCTGGCTCTAGCTAGAGCCAGCTAGCCTACATGTAGCTCTGTAGCTCTGTCTGTTTGCTTCTCCTGCCTCAGCGCAGGCTTCAGCTGCGGGGCTCACCAGCGAGAAACTCGTCTCCCTCCGCCGCAGCCGGAGAGAGCAGGAAGACACCGGCAACCGGTCGGTAACGAGACAGTACGTTTCTCTCTGCGGAGCCCCGTTACTTCCCAAGACACGGGAAACCTCTTTTGGTCTGGAGGAGCTGCAGCAGTTATTTCTGCACAAACGTCCACTGTACATTCACTAGATATTCTCAGAGCTAAACTAACTCTTCTGCAGTGTGGAGTGAGCGCGCGTTCACGTCTAGAGGTGGAGCGAGTACGCGAGAATGCGCGCGCTGTCTGAGTGAAGGCGAGCAGGCAGAGGAGACGAGACAGCGGCCACACGCGAACGCGCATATGCAAGCGCGCATGTGTGCCGACCCGCTACATTTATACGCTTAGAAAGTTACAAACAGTCCCTTTAACAATTTATGTCCCATTTGTGTAAAAAAAAAACGCAGTGTAAAAACAACAGTTTTGTTTCTAACAAAGACAGAGACAAGCTAAATGCTATGTTTTCCCCTGCTTCCAGTCTGTATGCCAACCAGGAATTGAATTTGGCACCTGCCAGCTACCAAATACAGGCTAAATGTTGCCTGTGGCAGGTACAAATTTCAGACTTATTATTTTTAAAAAGTATTTCCTTAGTTAAAGGGACTGTTTGTAACTTCTTACACGTATAAATCACCCGGGTTGGTGTCCCATGCGCGCTCGCATGTGGCTACGCTGTTCAGACTCAGACTCCAACACAAACTACACGGAAGCACCAAAACCGCAAAGTTATATCTAGTGAAGCCCGTCTGTTAAACAGTGTTGGCCGCGCTCGGAGGACGCGAGGGAGACCGTAGCTTCGGTCTCCAGGGCTGGAGTCTCTGCTGTACTCTGCTCCTCTGCCTGCTTGCCTTCACTCAGCTCGCTCCACCTCACGTGCATGCGCGCACACTACACACTGCAGAAGAGTTAGTTTAGCTCTGAGAATATCTAGTGAATGTACAGTGGACGTTTGTGCAGAAATAACTGCTGCAGCTCCTCCAGACCAACAGACGATTTCCGTGTCTTGTGAAGTGACGGGGCTCCGCAGCGAGAAACGTTATCGTCTCCGACCGGGTGCCGGTGTCTCCCCTGTTCCCTCCGACCGCGGTCTCCCTGTGGGCGCGCTTGGAGACGATAACGTTTCTCTTCCTGCTAAAGCCAACACTAGGATCAGCATTGATTCACTGAGAGACCTTCGTCTGGTCAGCTAATATTACTGCTAAGCAGCTGAAATATAGAGTGATATTGTGGTTTTAGCTGACGTGTGTCGCCTCACTGTGTTGAGCGATGTTCGTTCATGTCTATGTAGAGCGAGCACAAGTGCGAGCCCGACGCTGACTTTCGTTGACTTAACTGACTTAATGGCCACAGGAGTCGCTGTTAAAAAGCATTTTTGAAAGTTTCAAACAGTCCCTTTAAAGGTGATAAACGCAAAATTGAGAGCATATCTATTGCTAACTAGTGCTAACAGCGCTAATAGTGTTTGGGATGACGTTATCAGCTGTAGTGCAGAGGGAAACAGCTAGCCTACATAGCTATGTCAAACATAAATATTCACCTACAAGCACCTCTAAAGCTCTCTAATTAACACGTTATGTCCCATTTGTTTAAAAAAACGTGGCTAACCGCTGTTTCCACCTGCTTCCAGTCTTTATGCCAACGCTAAGCTAAACTAAGCTAAGCATATTCTGGCTGTAGCTTCATATTTAACGGAGAGACACAGGAGTGATATCAATCTTTACAATAAGCCTTTTTTTATTTTTGCCTCAATCTTTTGAATGACAGCCAAACACAATTACAAGGGAATAAATGTGGACTGAAATCTAATTACATTTTTATAGACTTCAGTCTAAATTCATGAACTACGCTGAATTATGCTCCTGCTGTTGTGGAAGACCATGTGAGGATTTATCAAAATGCTGCTGTGAATAATATAGAAGCTGAAAAATTGTGCTAAAATATCTCAATGACAGAGCCACATATATGCACCATATGCTTAATCATGAAGTATTGAAATGAGGGTGTGGAGGGTCAAACTCCATTATGGCTAAATAAAATTTAATCACAGGACATAATGAATTAAACTCAGACAAATTGTGAAAATGAGCCATAAAAAGAGCATTGTACATATTTTTGAGAGTTAACATGAGGTGGATGTGTAATTTAGGCTGTACTTTCTTGCCAAGAAACGAAACTGAGTGGTATCAATCTTCTCTCCTCTAAGACAGTAAATTATAATGTAATGATTTACATTCTTGCCAATAGAAGAGAAGATTAATACCCCTCTTCACAATGTCTATGTGCTAAATGAAGCTAGAGCCAGGAGCAGTTCAGCTTCTAGCCAACCACACTGGAAACAGTGAGAAATACTGTAGCTAGCCTACATAGCTCCGTCCAAAGGTAAAACATCTAACTACAAGCCTATTTAACGGACAGACACAGGAGAGGTAATAAGACAGTTTTTTTGTTGTTTTTTGCCTCATTCTTTTCGATGACATCCAATCACATTACAAGGAAATAAATGTGGACTGAAATATAATTACATTTTTATTGACTACAGTCTAAATTCATGAACTACGCTGAATTATGCTCCTGCTGTTATAGGTGAACATGTGAAGATTTATCAAAATGCTGCTGCAGTGGATAATATAAAAAGCTGAAAATAGTGCTAAAATAACTCAATGACAGAGCCACATATGTACAATTTGCAAATTACTAAAATGAGGGTATGGAGGGTCAACCTACATTATGGCTAAATTAAATTTAATCACAGGACATAATGAGTTTAACTTAGACAAATCAGCCATAAAAAGATCATTGTACAGTTTTTTGAGAGTTAACATAAGGTGGCTGTGTAATAACAGCACTGTGCGGGCACCGATGTCCTTTTTAATAACACTTTCTCGCTCTTGCTCATTTTTTTTCCTGCTCCCTCGCAGCCATAAATTACTCAGCTAATGCCCCAACAGCAGCAGCTATTGCTGAATCATTCAAAGACCTCAATTAGCAATTAAGGGCTTAATGAATAGAGGTCCTTGCTGGGCCATTCAGCTCCCGGCCCAGAGGAGCCCAGTGGAATCTAATCTCTCCTGCAGGACTTGTACAGTAAATACTGGCTAACTGTGCAGAGCAGATAGAGAATAGCCTGTTATTGCACACATATAATGAGCAATTTGCCTTGCAGTTTTGAGCCCTGTTTACTGTATATACCTGGAGGTTCTGTGGATCTTAACAAGGACGGATGACTGTCGAGCACTATTCTTATTTTTTTTCCCCCTCCGTTCCTACACCCCATTACCTTCTGCATAATACCTGTCTTGAGTTTGAATTGAAGAAGGAGAGTGGGGAAATGGCAACAAAAGGAGGGAGATATAGAAGCAGAGAGGGAAATAAAAGGGGTGAGATGGAAGTAGGGAATGAGAGAACTTCAAAAAAAAGTGGGGGTGGGGGAGAAAAATACATTTGCAATGCCAATCATCTTCAAGGAGCTTAGGCCTCGGACCAGAATATCAAAGATGGGAAATGCAGGCATACATCATGCCGTAGGTAGGTAGCTTATAAATTATTACTGTGACTCTATCCTTTTGTATTAATATTCTATCAGCCTTTTATCATTTATGTATTTTTCATACCTTTAATGAAGTGTAAGGCTACGCTTTACATGTGAGACCCCACAGGTATACGGTTATACAGTACGACACTCACATCTCTAGGGCTGCCCCCTCATAGTCGATTAATCGGTTGTTTTGGTCTTAGCCGACAATTTCTTTAGTCGATTAGTCGTTTTTTATGCTTTTGTCATGCTGAATGACTTATTTCTAAGAAACACGTCACACACACATTTTTGGTAAACACAAGATTTAAAGGTGCTAAATATGGGAATGGGAGCATTTTTATTGCGTCTCAACGGCTCTCAACATAAACCACAGCTCGTATCTAACGGTGCTAACAATGCTGATCAGTCTAAACAATGGTGAAAGTGCTGACAGAGCTAACAGTGTTTACCTGAGGGGAGGAACTGGAGGGTGGGTGCTACACATCTGCGACGACGCCGTCGGTCGGGACGGCGTTATCAGCTGTAACCGCCGTATGAGAGCAGTGCAGAGCAGTAGCCGTGAGTTCATACTTGCCAACTCTTCCAATTTTCCCAGGAGACTCCCTTTTTTCATTGCCCTCTCCCGGTTTCCTCCTGGGGTCACGATTATCCCGTATTACTCCCGATTTATGACAGTTTTCCACACGTTTCTTTCTTTTCCGTTATCTGTTTCTGACACTGTATAGCGTGTATAAGCTCTATGGTTTCCACTTGGACAACAATACAGCTATATGTACTAATGTCGTTCCCTGGCAGAAGAGAGATGCTCGCGGTGCAACTCGGTTTGAGCTGCGGCTACCGCCTCCACATCACAACGCGCAGCGCCCGAAGTTAGGCTTTGCTTGATGCAGTAAAAAGCCATTATGGCACCACGTATGCAATTGGAAATAATGGGTTTCAGAGTGCAGTGGTGCCGTTGTCACATTGTGTCTTAAAAGGCCTTCAGTGAGTGAGAAAAAGAGAGGGAATTAAAATATTAAGAATATTTAAGATGAAAATGCTGTTGCAGTGTATTTTGTTATTTTCATTCTTTAAAGTCACCAGAATGCAGGAAACAAAGTCTCTGAAACTCACATTTTTCTGGAGGAGGATCCCCAAACCCCCCACCGTAGTTGCAAAATCGTCCCTATTTATGAGGTCTCAAGGTTAGCAAGTATGCCTGAGCTAGCCAGTGGGGCACACTCACATGCACGAACATGCACTAAAAGCATGCATGCCCCGCCCAGCTATGTCAACAAAGCACAGAGAAGCTCAGATTAAAACAAACACTGAGGGAGAGAGACTTCATTCTCTGCTCAGGTAGACATTACTCCTCTATATCTTTACATAGCAAATAGTGGTTTGATGCTAAATTAATGCTCTGAATATCGTATAGAGAACCTTTAAAGTGGTGCTTTTGTGTGATTCTTTGTGGAGGAACTAAGTTTCAGAGATCTGTCAATTAAATCAACTTAATCGGCCCACACTAAAAGATTTTTCAAATCTTAACAGATTTTGAAAATGCAAGAGACCCCACACATGACGACATGTTATGTTCCATTTTTGCCATAGTGTGTGGAGGCCGGCAGGAAGAATTAGCAATGTTAGCAATGTTTGCACTACTTTGTGCTCAAAGTTCACGAAAGATAGATGGATGAAGTCATGGAGACATGTTAAATTAACACTCAGCTGTTGCCACAAATTAACAAGTTGGTCCTCCATTTCTGAGTCCATCTTACTATTACTTTATTCTTCGCGTTTTGCATTAGCTCATGCGTTAGCAGCAGCCGTTATGACAGCGGTGGTTATCCTTCCTTCTTCGGTCAGCTTAGTTCTCAATTGGTTATCGTTCTTTCCCACGTGACTGCGTCATCGGCTGCCCTCGGGGTTAACCGCACACAACAGTATATCCGATCGTAAATATTTAACATGTTTAATATTTACGATTTGAAATCGGTGCGGCAAGGATGGACTTCCAAGCCGATCGGGGGATGTAAAAAACACTCTTAACATACCTCACACCACAGGAATATCTTGAAAGATAATCTTTAAAACCATTAAATAATCAGGGCTTTGCTGACTATTGTCGGGAGGAGGGAATCAGGCTCAAAATCATCTTGATTCTCGTGTAGTGTGTACCCGGCATCAGTCGACTAAGAATTTCTTTGGTCGAGGACAGACCTACCAATTTCCATCCCCTCACCTCCCCCTCGCCATGTGAATTTATGGAGGCTCACTGAAGCATAGCGACTGAAGGTAGACGATCACACACCTAAAATGAGTTGTACCATAATCTGATTTGAGCAACGTATAGCCTGCGAGCAGCGATGACAGCAGGGAGATAAAAGCACAATGTGACCTATACGGTGAGATGGGATGAAGCCATATCTCTGGAAGAAATTTTATCTTGCATCTTACAATAATAGCAGGGCTGATTATCACTGTAGTCGGGGCATTTTATTATGTATCACAAAACCTGATCTTTGAGGTCAGCATGCATCATTTGGACAACTTGAAACTATTTTACACTGTCAGCGTTTATAAACGAAAGTGATACACAGAGAAACTTATTGGGTGACTTTGAAGGTAAACTGCTCCTTAAATGTTGCTTCATTGATTCCACAGGGACATATTGTTTTAAAGGAGCATTTGTAAACCCTGTTTTTCTTGTTACCAGCAGCCCGTGCCAAATATTTAGCTTCCTAAATTCTCTATTGCATCACCGTTTATCACGCTGTGCTTTCAGAGTGCTTTTAAAAGTTTATATTTCACTTCATTTGGAGACTTTCCCATTCTCACACTGTGGAAAACACTCCACAGGAGTTACTACTCAAGGATTATTACTCCTACATCAATATGTGTATTCAAAGGAAAGAGGGAGAAACTCCACCTGCTGTTGTAGCAGAGGGAGTCCACAGTCACTCCAGGGCATATGAACATACGCCATGCTTTCACATATCTCTTGGCACGGACATATTTCTCCATTTCCTTAATTCTCCTCTTGTGTGACTGCCAAACGGCTTCCGCTCCACTAGGCTAAAGTAACTGGGTTACTAGAGCTGTGAGTAATTATCTGATTTCTGCTTTATGGCACCAGAAGGCACTAGAGTGAGGTGTGTAAAGTCATACTGAGGTATTGATTCAGGGTAGTGAGGGTGAAAGGTTAAAGGTGAAAGTGGAGGGAGGAGAATTCACACAATCTGAATTTTTGATAAAATGAAGCAAATAAAAGCGTGAAGCTGAGCTGGGTATGTGTAGTTTCCATACTGTGAAAGCTAAAAACAACGTCACTAAGAACTGATTATAATTTCATTCCAGGAACAATTTGCAATTCAAATGCGAAAAAATGTCTCTGGTCTGCTATTGAACATCACAAGCTGGCAGTGTTTATTGTATTGTGGATTAGACACAGATTTTGTAGACACAGTGACAGTAGAGTGAATACATGCTACGTCAAAACTGGTAAACACTAAATAATGCGCATTTGAATGCAAATAAACATCCACTGTTTTCTGTCTTGATGATTCAGTGGCTCCCAAGCTGCTATATTTGTTCACAGGCATTTCATAATAGCTACATTTGTAGAGCTCACAGTGTCTCATTTTATTATTTTTTTGTTGGCGAGGTGTTTATTCAACTCTATGGTAAATTGTGGGTTTGTTTGCGGTTGACAAAACAACACAAATAACTGCTGTATACATTACATCTGTCCTTATATAAAGCATACTCTATTCCAGTTTTGGTTTACAAAAGATTTAATTAAAGAATAAGGCTGCTGAAATTCTGTATTTTTGTTATAAGACCAAAACCAACAATGTTGGAATTCATCTCTCGATACTTTCTGCCTCCCTCAGCCTGTCTGTAGCCTATTGGTTCCACTAAATACGTACATTTTTACAAACAGATCATGAACGTTACCAAAAAAAGAGAAAATAGTTCATTTTTTGAGGACTATTTTCAGCTGTGGATTAATACATAATTGGTGCTCTCTTGAGTACAGCAGCAGCACAGTTTATGTAGGACTCAAATAAACTTCAGTGCCCAGGTTCATCCAACACGTTCTCATCTCAACTCGTCACATACTGATGCTTTGTCAGACCCCTCAGCATCACTTTTCGGTCGCAGTAA
This sequence comes from Sebastes umbrosus, assembly GCF_015220745.1. Taxonomy (NCBI): domain Eukaryota; kingdom Metazoa; phylum Chordata; class Actinopteri; order Perciformes; family Sebastidae; genus Sebastes; species Sebastes umbrosus. The sequence continues at coordinate 11,696,981 of NC_051280.1, read as the reverse complement.
ACACATGCCTAATGTTGTGAATTAAACAAAAATACTTGCTTACGATTAGGCAACAAAAACACTCTGTTAGGTTTAGGGAGAAAACAACATGGTTTAGCTTAAAATTACATTTTACTTGATATGAACACGGGACGCGAACGAACAGCTGATTGTAACGTGAAAGTGAAACATGTCGCACGTGATGAACAGTGGTCTCCTGGATGAAAGCCCTGTGTTGTTGGACCCATCCACCTCCCCTCCCGCCTGCCCTGTGTGTCTCTTTTGCTCTTTCTTGTCTATGGTTGACAGTCTTTTCCCTCTCCCTGTTTTCTCCCTGCCAACACCCACAGCCCTACAGTATCCTGGAATTGTTGATTCTTGGGCTTGGTCTCATTTTTACTTCTCTGCTCACTTGTTAAAGGGATAGTTTGGGTGTTTTGAAGTGGGGGTGTATGAGGTACTTATCCATAGTCAGTGTATTACCTACAGTAGATCACGGTCGGCACATTGCCAGTTTGGAGAAACAGACAGGAGTACCAGCACGGAAGCAAAGCAATATAGTGCTGTGGACGGGGCCGGCAGCAAAACATTTTTTAGATACCTTAAAGAAAGGCCAACCTAAAAAAAATCAATAGCAGTTTAAGTGTACGCTATACCTAGAATATTTCCACCACTTTATCTTGCCGTCAGACAGCCCTTTATGACGGGGAACTGAAGCTGTTGTATCCATCTATGCTCTCGCCAAAGCCACCAGACTCCAATTAAAAAAATTTAACTTTATTTCACACAACACAGAAGTTGCTGGTCTACCGCTGGCTCGATCGGTTAGTTGGTTTGTGTTGTTGTGTGACTTATCTCATGGAAGGGCGTATAAATAGCACAACAATACGAGAACATTCCGCGTGTCACAAGAACGCATTTTAGCCTTTTTGCGTGTAATTTTTATGCCACGCAACAAAACTACGGTAACGGCCACGCTACTCACTTTTTAGGTTTAGGCAACAAACGTGACAAAACGTCATGGTTGGGCTTAAAATAAGTATGTAAACTAAGTAAAATGTGTACAGAAACAACATAACAGAAGTACAGAAAACACATCACAAACGTCACTTCAAAATAACCCAACAACACATTGGAACACAAACATCGGTCTCTTGGTTGAAAGTCCTGTGTTTGATCCATCCACCTCCCCGCCCACCCACTATAAGCAGTCTTTTTCACTTTTTATTTTACATCACTAGCTCTGAGTGTTGTATAATTACGCGGATGCGTTTAGATTGGGGCTGTCAAATGATTAAAATATTTAATCATGATTAATCGCAAATTAATCGCATATTTTTTATCTGTTCAAAATGTACCTTAAAGGGAGATTTGTCAAGTATTTAATACTCTTATCAACATGGGAGTGGACAAATATGCTTGCTTTATGCAAATGTATGTATATATTTATTATTAGAAATCAATTAACAACACAAAACAATGACAGATATTGTCCAGAAACCCTCACAGGTACTGCATTTAACATAAAAAATATGCTCAAATCATAACATGGCAAACTGCAGTCAAACAGGCAACAACAGCTGTCAGTGTGTCAGTGTGCTGACTTGACTATAACTTTCCCCAAACTGCATGTGATTATCATAAAGTGGGCATGTCTGTAAAGGGGAGACTCGTGGGTACCCATAGAACCTATTTTCACTCACATATCTTGAGGTCAGAGGTCAAGGGACCCCTTTGAAAATAGTCATATCAGTTTTTCCTCGCCAAAATTTAGTGTTTAGAGAGTTATTTAGCCTCCTTCCTAGCTAGTATGACATGGTTGGAACTAATTGGTTTTCTAGTTTCATATGATACCAGTATCTTCACTCTAGCTTTAAAACTGAGCTACAACCTAAAAATCACTAGTTTCGTTAATGCGATAAAGAAAATAATGGCATTAAAACTATTTTGCATTAACGTTAGTTTACATTGCTGTCAGTACAGACTACATGGCATACACATGACACGCCAAAAGTAATAACGCTGTTCTTACGCAAAATTACTTGCAAATTACCGTGTCATTCATACACCATTCAGTGCGACTGGGCTGTTATTTTTGTTGGGGATGAGTCAGAGACATTCAACTCTATGGCAAATGTGGCTACAGTCATAGTTTGTGTCCACAGGTGTTCCTGTTATTTTGTTGAATAACAACCTGTTGTATACCTGCACATCCATCCTTACAATATAACGTGTATTCCAGTTCTGGTTTGAAAAAAGAATAAAGTAATCTTTTTCAACCCGTTCAGAGAGAGTATCATCTTATCTAGGGTGAAACCTCTTTTAAATGGGGGGTAGAGAGCTTGAAATAGCTCAGAATAAGAGGTGTGCGGTGGAGAGGGCAGGGGTTAGTGAGTGGAGACACTTTACTTCCAGGCAAGAATCAGTTCGCTCCAGCTGCCAGAGCAATAAAGTGTTGGCAGCTGTCCATGGTGCTGAAATCAACCACTTTCTCTGTGAATGGGAGAATAAAAGGGGAGCTGGCCGTGGTGCTGAGACACTGATGCTGTTCGGCTAATGGCACGTCTGAGCATCAGGTGCGCGCGTGTACCGTTGTTTATCCAAACTGCTGCTTTCCACTGGCTGAAAAGACAGACTCAGTGTTGAAAAATGTGTTGAGTATGACTAATGCAGGCGTGGAACATAGTGCGCAGATCCAAGAATAGGAGATCTAATGGGGAGCAGCGGGTATTACCACATGCATAATGTAACACAGAACTGTTCCATGTGAAGTGGATATCATATATGTGTGTGTGTGTGTGTGTTTGTGGATTTTAACACACACTCTTTCACTGCAGCGACGAGCATCTTTTTTTGTTTGTTTGCCTGACTCCCTCATCTGTTTTTCTCTTTGGTTATCTTTCACATGCAGGGATATAAAAAGAGACAGAGAAGAAGAAGCAGCCCCCCTTAAATCTGTTCTTTGACCTATAGTCTGAAAGCTGGAAAATGTTTTTCATCCGTATCTCAAAGAAGATAGACTCTGTGGTGCGTGGCTTGGAGGCAGCCCACGTCGTACACCTGCTAAGGGTCAACGATCATCCCGGCCCACGGGTGCAGAAACATAAAGACCGGCCTTGACAGGACAGAGACAGATTACTGACCGGTCCAGAAATGCTGGGGCGAAACTTTATTCTTTCCTTCTTTCCTTCCTTCATCCTGTCCTCTCTTAGTGATTCAGTGCATGCGTATATAAGGCTGGCTATTCCAGAGCCAGCCTCCCACCTCATCCCTAGTGAGAGATAAGTATTGTTTGCGTAGCAGCACATTTCATGCTCGGCTTCCCCCACCTGTTCCCTGACCTGCACGGTCTGAAGGCTGGAATAGCTGTCAAATGCCTTCACCCGTGTCTTTCCAGGATGATTGAAAGGAGGGTTTTGTCTTGAAAGCATTTTTCTTTTTAGCAGAGCACAAATAACAAACTTTCAAGGATTTTAAAGAGGTGATTCCAGCGGTCATTTAAAAGGGTAATGTCACTTCTCCTTTTTGTCCGTTAATTGCAGGATAATTTGTGTTTTGTAATTTGTCGCCTGCAGGTTTGAGTTCTGGCTGCATGTCAAGGTCAAACCACTAATCAAATCTATCAGCCTGATTTGCATAATGAACTGCTGCAAACCCCCCTTCAACAACCCTCTCCTCCCTGCCCTCCATCCATCCACTTTGTTCAGCCAGTTTAAGTTTCCAAGCTGTGGTGTCTGATGTGTGAGCCAGTTATCACTCCCAAACGCAACGAGGTTTGTGTGTGTGAAGCAAAAGAGAAACAGGGGCGGAGGAGCACAGCTGTGTCTGGTTCACTTGGCAGGAATCTGTTGTTGCTTTCTGTTTTTGTTTTTGCACAGCAGTGATTTGCATTCAGAGACTTGTTTTACATTTTTAAAAAGGCAACTTTTGAAGGACAAAAAATCCTGCATTTTTTTAATCACTTTTCATTGGTCCTCCAAAGAAACAGGAACATGGATTTAAGAAGAAAAAATGTCTTTAATTGTGACATGCTGTTTTGATATTGGTTTCTATGTATATTTAAAGATCAAAAACTATTTCAACATTTCAATACAAATCCAGCTCAGTCCGAGATAATCCAGTTTTTGCAAAACAAAAAAAAAGTTCCCATTTTGCTCGTTTAAGGGCTGCATAAAGAAGTATAAAAGAAAAACACCAAAACAAACTCCAGCAAAGTGAAATTTCCTCACCTATTAGAAAAGCAAAATCCTCAAAGGTGAAAATCAAAACTGTTATTTTTTGCGCCCTTTGGAGACGTTCAGCCTCCAGAGAAACACCAGAGAAACACTGCAAGACCAGAGGAAAGCACCAAAAGCACACCAAAACAAGCCATGATGAGGGAGGAGAGGAAAAAAAAAAAAAGAGGCTGAAAATAAAGAAAAAGGTGGGGGATTATAACAAGAAGCTGCTTTCGGGAAGAGAAGAGGAAGAGAGGAAGAAGAGGAGGAGGAAAAATATCAAGAGCTGTCCGCAAAGCACGTAGGGCTATTTCTCTCTCAGAGGATGTAAGAAAACACTCAGCATCCAAAGATTTCAATCACTGCATGCAGAAAACATTTCTCCCCATTGTCGGAACACCAAGACAAGAAAAGCAAGAAAAAGAGGAGAAAAATATGCTTAAGAAAATGGCAGTGGAAAATGTACTCACCGAGCGGGAGTAAAAGGGGTTCAATTAAAAAGACATTGGGCGTATATCGGTGGAGGATGTGAGGTGGTTGTGCAGGCTGGTGTTGCACCGAACCGAGGCTCTGCATGCGTCCCTTTAACAAGCTCTCTCTCTCTCTCTCTCTCTCTCTCTCTCGCTGCCGGTGGCACAGTCATGTGACTCCGGATTGGCCAGAGTTTTTGAATCAGTCCGAGCTTTTTTCTCTCTTGTAGCTACACATGGAGGCATTCAGTGTGCTGTGATGGAGAGGAGCTCTTCTGGTAATGCCATTGATTTTTATTATGCCCATCAGTGCTACTTGAGTTTCTTAAAATAGGGTCCGGGTACTACCAGGGGGTCATTGATGGTGTCCTGAGGGTTCCTATATGGGTTATTATTATTAAAATGTGGGTTGTTTTTTTTCTTTTGCTTTATTTCTCCTGTTAACAGAAGTGAATGAATGCATACCATCTGATTGTTTTTTTGATAACACATGTAAATCTCGCACCTCTGTTTTGAAGTAATATGACAGTAATATGAGCTGCAACAATTAAAGCTGCAATGGTAATTTGTTCCACAACTCAAAGATATCCAGTTTACTGTCATAGAGGAGTAAAGAAACCAGAAAATATTCACATTTAAAGGGACTATTTGTAACTTTCAGAATTGCTTGTTAACAGCGACACCTGTGACCATTAAGTCAACGAAAGTCAGCGTCGGGCTTGCACTTGCTCGCTCAAAACAGTGAGGCGACACACGTCAGCTAAAACCACAATATCACTCTATATTTCAGCTGCTTGGCAGTAATGTTAGCTGACCAGACGAAGGTCTCTCCATGAATCACTGCTGATCCTAGTGTTGGCTTTTACTGCTTCAGGAAGAAGGAAGAGAAACGTTATCGTCTCTCGACTGCGCCCGCAGGGAGACACCGGCACCCGGTCGGAGACGATAACGCTACTCGCTGCGGAGCCCCGTCACTTCACAAGACACGGAAAACCTCTGTTGGTCTGGAGGAGCTGCAGCATTTATTTCTGCACAAACGTCCACTGTATTCACTAGATATTCTCAGAGCTAAACTAACTCTTCTGCAGTGTGTAGTGAGCGCGCATGCACGTGTAGAGGTGGAGCGAGAACGCGAGAACCTGAGAACGCGTGCGCTGAGTCAGTGAAGGCAAGCAGGCAGCGGAGCAGTGACTCCGGCCATATGCGAGCACGCATGGGATCCCGACCCGGTACATTTGTACGCTTAAAAAGTAACAAACAGTCCCTTTAACAGAAGTGAATGAATGCATACAATCTGATTATTTTTTTCATTGGTCCTCCAAAGAAACAGGAACATGGATTTTAGAAGAAAAATGTCTTTAATTGTGACATGTTGTTTTGATATTTGTTTCTATATATATTTAAAGATCAAAAACTATTTGACATTTCAATACAAATCCAGCCCAGTCCGAGATATTCCAGTTTTGAAAAAAAAAATAGGGTCCGGGTACTACCAGGGGGTCATTGATGGTGCCCCGAGGGTTCCTATATGGGTTATTATTATTAAAATGTGGGTTTTTTTTTTTTTTTGCTTTATTTCTCCTGTTAACAGAAGTCAATGAATGCATACAATCTGATTATTTTATATATATATATATATGATTTTCATGGGTTAGATTATTTAAAGCCTGAAAACAGAGCCATGAGGAGGTGCAGAAGGCTAGTTATCTCTCAGAACACTTGAATTACAATATGCTGAAAGGTTATTATGGATTTTTTTACCCAATGATGCCAAAAGAATACTGCCTACCGAAGCTTTAATCGATTAGTTGTTAACTATTAAATTAATCGCCAACTATTTTGTTAATCGATTTAATCGGTTTGAATCATTTTTTAAGAAAAAACAGTAAAAATTCTCTGATTAAGCTTCTTAAATGTGAATATTTTCTGATTTCTTTACTCCTCTATGACAGTAAACTGGATATCTTTGAGATGTGGACAAAACAATACATTTGAGGATGTCATCTTAGGCTTTGGGAAACTCTGGTCAACATTTTTTCACCATTTCATAGACCAAACAACTGATCGATTAATCGAGAAAATAATCAACAGATTGATTGACTATGAAAATAATCGTTACTTGCAGCCCTAATGACAGCAAACATCTCCTTCCTCCTCGTGCATTCTTATCTATGATATTCTATGATTTAATAAGAATTTATTTGGGAATCCTTGATATGAAAAAAAGTTAAAAGATAACTCGTGCCTCTGTTTGGTCAGTGAATTGTTAAACCTAAATTGACCCGAGGCATGGTGGCAAATAAGCCGTCTGTTTCCTTTCATCTTTCTTTTTTTGCAAATTAAATCAAATGTTACCTCTAATTACTGTATGGGGGCCTAATGTATAGAGGAAAATGTAACTTACAGAAAATATAATCAACACCTGTTACAACCATTACAAATTATTGTAAAATTAAGAATACAAATAAATGAATCCGTTTTCTGACGTGACAACGCTATGGTTAAAGGCATATTATAAAGGAAATGTGGCTTACTGTTTGTAAACACAACATTAAAAGTTGGCCCGTCCTCCCCCCGGCTCCAGCCCCCTGACCACGGTTGCCAGAACACAGCCCTGTGTACTACCTGCAGCATCACCAATACATTCTCATCCCAACTCGTCACATACTGACGCTTTGTCAGACCCCTCAGCGTCAATTTTTGCTCGCACTAAACACGTGCTTAATGTTGTGAATTCATCAGAAAACGGTTGCTTAAAGGGACTATATGTAAGAATCAGAAATTGCTTGTTAACAGCAACACCTGCGTTTGTTGGGCTCATCCACATCCCCTCCCGCCCGCGCTGTGTGTCTCTTTCGCTCTTTAAACTACGTCCCCAGAGCACTTGCCCTGAGCATTTAATATTGACGCTGATGGGTTTACATTGTAGTTAATGGAAAGGCCGATGTGTCTGATACGGCGCTAAAAGGTGCCTTGTGTGTCGGTATCGAATGCCGACGGCCGTGACAAAGCGTCGGTATTTCCCTCCCTGAGAATGAGAACGGGCTGCCATCACTTACAGCAGTGAAAGTGAAAACCCAACCCAAGATTCACTTTCACTTTGGAACAAGCTTTGTCCACTTGCTGTTTCGTCTCGGTACATTGTTGAGATTGTACTCACCAAAATATGAATCGGGATCTGGGAGAACAGTAACATCTCTACAATGAGGTCCTATGGGGCAAGAAACACAAGCAGTCAGACGACCAGACAGGTTGTAATAAAGACAAAAGTTTAGTCAGATCATCTGAGTTATTTTGAGGTAAAATCAAGGTGAAAAAAATCCCTCATTGCACAGGAAAAGTACAGCAGGTCAAAGTCGATCTGTAATCTTAGATGAGCTTTTGCCTTAGTTTTCTCTTCCAAATAAATTTGTATAAAACTGTCTGATCATCTTACTGCCTATGTTTCTTTTTATATTTCTATATCTCTCAGCAATTAAGTTTGTGAGCTCAATAGTATCATAAGTAACAGAAATGGTGGACAAAACTACAATATTAAAGGCAATTTACATGAATAATAAACCAGAATTATCTCTTATGCTTCCTCCACATTTACAACATTAAAAGGAAAATCTTGTTGCAATTACCTCTATCAGCATTTTTCATTTTATCGCTCCTTGTAGCTCATTATGTTATTTACATAAATTAATAAACTAATAAACTAATTATCATTATTGCTGCAGGCTGTTATCGTCCACCGAACGGTTGAAAAAGGTTTCCATATATCCTCACAACTTCAACCTCTTGATGCTCGCTCATTAAAAACTACTTAACGGATTAATCAGCTGAGTTTATAGTGAGCCTCATAAGATTATTGATCATGAATGAGGATGTCAACGCTCGGGGCAGCTCATAACAGAGTTTAAAGCTCAGTTAATGTCGGCCAATGAGTTCATACAGCCCACAGGTGAGAAGCCATATTGATGAGCATCTTCCAAAACATTAAAGGTGCAATGTGTAATTCCTTACCACTCGCTCCAAACAAATAGGACTCAGCATTTCACATCTACTGGGTCCATACAATCAGTTATAAAAAAAATAAAGAAAAAAGCCAACTAACTAACAGCAGGGCAAGAATATGCAAAATTCAACCAAACTGCGGAAACTCTGAGAGTCAAAATAATACTTATCTTGCTATCTTTTAATCTTCTCGTGTGGCATTTTAGCACTTCCGGTTCCCTCATCTGGAAGTCAACAGGTTTTTTGAATGGGTTTTTAGTTAAATGCCTGAAATAAGGTCTGTGGTTAACACAAGTTTAAGAGATTTCTAACTTCCTGATTGGCCTCCAAAAATACGTCATCCCTGGAGCACTTTATTATGTTTACTGTGCCACTAAGAAGGACAGCGGGATGCTCCGGAGACCTAGATGGGTTATGGAAAATGCCTTTGCCAAGTAAATTCTGATGTAGCGAACATGACTGATCAGCTGTTTCTGCTGTTGGCGTCTTCTTTGATATTCCCATCACTTGTGAAGGCTTGTTTTCGTGGATCGCAACCTCTACTTCTTCTTCTACTCTGTTTACTGGCGGATGACAGCCATGCGTGAGCCGACAGCGCCAACTTCTGACCAAACTACACTGTAGCCAAGTTTATTCACTCCAAACCAGTTGATGGAAAAGTGCCCAATTCGCATTCTTTTTTTGCGACATTTCAAAACTTTGCTTAAAAGCTGCCTGATAATTGAACAGAAACACAACTATTGACTCACTATTGCCTCTCGAGGAACAAGTGGTATAACAAGAGCGGATGGGCCGAGACTAGCTGGTCATCTCTTCACATTCTGTTGATAATGTTAGTTATTCTTTGAATGTTTTAAACTAAAATCCAGGCCAGATCTTACACATTGCAGCTTTAAGGTAACTCCAGGACATAAAAGGTGCAGTAAAAACATAAGACTCCAGCGTGGCTTGTCATCATGTTTCATTTGATCCCTCTCTGTAAGGTTCAGACAGCTCCAGGGTTTCCTATCCGTTCTTGACGGAAACGCGAGTGGTCACGCCGTCAGGGAGGAACAGAAGTGTTTGTTTCTGCTGCCGGTCATATGAGCAAAGGGTCTGTATGGATCAATGGCGTCTCAAGGGGCTGATAGACGGAGGCAGACAGACAGATGTAAGGGCAGCGCGCTTCCTACCACGACTCTTTGTTTTCTTCTAACAAGGATGAATTGCTTGATAGATTTCGGCACAGAAGCCACGTGTTTGTGTGCTCTTGTGAGTTTATGAAGTGTGACTTGGGATGGTGTTAAAATCTCACAATGTGTTGAGATACTGTTGTGTATTATTGTTACAGACAAATAACTTGCTGCTTGAATCACCAGCAGCCGGTTGCACTTGCTATTTGTAAGTTTAAACTTTGCCTCGTTAGAACCTAAGTATTTGCTAAGTGTAGATTTACACAACCAACTGTATATAGTTTGTGTGTAAAGTCCTTTAAGTTCTTAGTAACCACTAGCTAGATTCAAACTAATGATTGACTAAATCTGGTTGCACCATTAAAACTTCAGGAATGTCAGAATCAGAATAAGATTTATTTGCCGAGTACATACAAGGAATTTGACTGTGGTTTTATGCATCTCTCTCAATGCACTTACACAGAAATAGGAAAAACAGCTAGGGACAAGGAAAACAAAGCTGGACAAAAAAAGCTAAAAAATAGACAGGACTGTTATTTACACAAGTCTTAGCTTGTAAAGACTTTTAAGCATAAATCAGTTGCTAGAAAAAATCTGTAGTTCCCTCCAATCAAAAACAATTAACTGTGTTATCAGGAGGTTACTGTAGCGTAACCTCCCAAAATTACAGTTTTAGGAGGCCAAATGGTTTATTTAACCTAACTAAACCTTTGTAAATGAAGGAATGACTTTGTTTTGTTACGTAGGCTATGCATATATTAAGAACTATTCATACAGTTTAGAATGAGAGGAAAATTTATTTTCTTATTATTTGTTCAGCAGCTATTCGCTAATCCTGTCTGTTTGACGTTTGGTGGTTGAGCCGGTTTAACAGAGCTTTCTTGGTGAAAACTGCTGCCTGCGGCCTCCACAGACTGTGTATAAGAAGTGGATGTAGTCACCGTGACGTCACCCATTGGTTTGTGGACTGACATTTTGAAACCTCGAGTTCAGCATTTTGGCCGCTTTATGGTCTATTTGACTCTAAATGGGACCATAATGTACTAAATGAACATCATGCTGTATTGAAGAAGACTTGAAACTAGCGATTGAGACCATAAACTCATGTTTACAATGTTTACTGAGGTAATAAATCAAGTGAGAAGTAGGGTCATTTTCTCATAGACTTCTATACAATCAGACTTCTTTTTGCAACCAGAGGAGTCGCCCCCTGCTGGTTATTAGAAAGAATGCAAGTTTAAGGCCCTTCAGCATTGGCTTCACTTTTCAGACCCAGCACATTGGACAGTTTGGGGATGTCGGTGAGCATCTGTCGGCTTCGTTTTTTCGGTGTCCCTAACCGAATCGGCAGCGGAGCCAGTCAGTGAGAGAAATCCCTCTGATTGGCTGTTCAGCTTAAGCCAATCAGTGCACGAGAAGAGAAACTTAAGTGAGGAAAGCAAGCTAACGAGTTAAGTCAAGAGGAAAAACACAGAAGGCTCTTCTCATTTTTCATCTTCATCTCGTCTGATCATTCCAATACACGGATATTTTCATAACGACATGGCCATCTGGAATGAAGCTAAATGGTGAGTGAGAGTGGTGTTAAAAAATGGTCAGCAAACGCCGCTTTGTTTCATGTACGTATCATGACAACGGCGTGTATATCCACAGTCCTTGGTCTTCCGGTTTCCCTTTGTGAATGACGAAAAGAGACGACACCTGCTGGTGTGGAGAGTTATTTCATCTCACGCAGGCGTAGAACGTATGTGCTAACTGGCCGTCAGCTATAGTCTTTATTGTGTGTTCAAATGCAACTTGTCGGCCAAGACAAAGGCGACGTGAGGCGAGGCAACGTGAGGCGAGGCAACGTGAGGCGAGGCAACAGTCGCCGCTAGTTTTTCGATGACGGCTTGGTGTCTCTGGGCCTTAAGAGCTACAACAAGCAGTCGTGATTATAGCTGCTTTAATGGTGCAAACCTATGAAGTGAAACACTAGTTTGTAGTGATGGATGAACAGCTGGAGCAACTCAATCCAGCAATTTCAAATACCAGCCAGAAAACAAATGATGCTGAGGCTGATTTCAGCTTTGCATGGTGGCATTGTCAGCCCTGTTATGGGAATATGTAGCCTGCTATTCCTACAGCAACACATCCAAATATTCAGAATATATTTCAGCAAAAAAACAACAAAAAAAAGTCACACTCTCCTGTCTGCTCAGTGTCACACACACAAGTCTCCGAGCAGCTGCCACTCCAGCACACAGTGTGACCAAGGATTTCTGTATCTGTTCATCTCTATCCACCTTCCTCCACCCCAGTACACATGGTGTTTCTCTGGCTGGGATCCCAGCTCTGTGTGGATGTACCAACAGTATCTGGCATGCAGCTCGTCTCAGCTGATACTCTAGCTGACACTTCCAGCTCCGAGCCATGCAGCCGAAGGAAGATATTGCAGACAAGGTGTGTGTTTATGTGTGTGCGTTGCAGGCCCGAGTCTCTTCCTCGTAACACCTGATTTATTCCATGCCTCAGGTCGAGTCATGTGTCTGCACTCAGCTGTAATTATAGTGTGAGGAACAGGACATGTAATGCAATGTTAATGGCAAAGGGACTGATGCTTCGCCCACAATGTCCCCTTTTCAAACACGAATAGTGCATTAGCAGCAGGGATTCACTATCCCCACACTGATTGGAGCTATTAAATACAATTTAGGACATGTAGAAAGGGAAGTGAGAGCGGGTGGCTGAGTGGTGTATATATGTAAACCAAATAAGCTTTGTCCCGGTATAATGCTGCCAGTCTTATGCGAGGTTCTCTGGAAAAAAAACTAATTTTAATGGTGTCTAAGTTACAGCTCCGAGGAAATTTTGAATGCTTGTCCTCTCTTGGCACTGCCCCGTTTTTCTGGCATTTCTTTGCACCCGCTGCCATTTCTCACGGAAATTACTACGCAAAGAAAAGTAATTTGAGTGTCTGTGAGATTCATGAAAACACCATTTGTGCTGCTTACTCAAAAATAATGATTAGACAAAAGGTCATTTACGGATGCAGTTGGGTGTGTGTGTGTGTGTGTGTGTGTGTGTGTGGGGGGGGGGGGGGGGGGGGGGGGGGGTTTCTTGCTATTATGTCCGACAGTAAGAACTACTGTATGTGCAGATCATGTGTTTTTCCGTGCATCTGCCGGCGTGCACGCGACTGATGAAGCGTAACCTTTTAATGTGTTTACACATTGACATTTCCTGAGTTCTGTTGTGTTCCTCTGTGAAACTAAAACCCTTGACATTCTTGAAGCTCACATTTCCCTGAGCTGCTTGTCCTGTCAGCTCTCATACTGTGCAAAGCTGGCATCAACAACATAATTACACCAGCTTCACTACCTCATCTGTCCCCCTGTCAAATATGACAGAATTTAAGTTAATGTTTTTGCTTTAAAACAAAGTGTTACTCCAACTGTCTGTGTGTGACGCAATTTGGACATCTCATGATCTTGCTCCGTCCACTTGGGTGGAATATTTTAATATCCTGGTCATCTCAATACTTATAAAGTCCTAAAGATCTCACAACATACAGTAGCTATGTGTATATTTTAACTCTTTCTAAGTAAACCTGATGCTTCACTCTTTCTCTCTCTGCATCCATCAAACTTCACCGACTGAAATTAAACACCTGACTTTTTTAAAATCAAACATCCAGCCTATATGACACTGACTCTTAAATGAGCCCTGACAAATAATGACTATGTGGGCTTTAGTCCATCTGTTCATTTGGCTTCCCAATATGGCCACCCATATGTTGTGGGTCTCCGTATCATACTGTGAATTAACCTGGCGAGCGCAGTGATTCACCTCATGATATTATTATTCTGAACAAAAAGACCAAAAGTGGAGCTTTACCTTCTGTTGACATTAATATACCGTCTAAATTTAAGATTTTAAAGCTGCACTGATCAATATTTTTATATTAAAGAGGACCTATTATGCTTATTTTCAGGTGTATACTTGGACTCCGCTCCAGCTCCGCTCTAACTAGCTTTGTTTGAGGGCGTGCCAAACTAGCTGCTAGGCGGGTATTATGTAAATGTGTTACTTGATGACATCACCACGTTACAGAAGAAAAGGCAGGACTTCAACCGAGGTGTTTCAGGCAGTTCAGGAGCAGTGCTTCTGTGGGGGAGAGTAACTCACTTTGGCGTGGACTTTGGACTTTGTAACTTTTCAAACCTTTTACATGCACAATAAAACTATATAACACACTAAAGGAAAGGGAAAACGCACAAAAGCATAATAGGTCCTGTCGGATCAAAACACTTTATGCAACTTGTAAATATGTTGCTTGTAATGATATACCCACAGAGAATTATCACCTGAATCTACAGCTTCTATCTGTAGCATTTTAGCGTCTTTCAGCTCATTGAAAGCTCTAAATACATTACCTGCTCAGCAAACAGCAGACAGACAAATTTAGCAACTAGCTGGTGAACAAAGTGGAGCATTTAGCAGCTTAAGAGACAGATATTTCCCTTAGGAGTTGGTGGAGACCAAAAACGCTAAAAGGAGAGTGAATATTGGACTTACATTCATCAGGTGGCTGAAACATAAATGATAATATAATGTGAGGATTTGATTTGTGGTGGTTGGATCACTCTTGTTGAGAAGAAACAGCCAGAAGCAGCATTTTACTGTTCTTCACACTTGGTCAGTTTCACAACACTTCCTTGTTCCTAAGTCACATGTGACTGAACTAACCAATCAGAAGCTTGGAGGACTTAGACTGACGACAGGCCACTCGCAGACGGGGACCGAAGGCCGAAGACTCGCAGGTCCTCCACTGTCAGCAGACGGAAGGTTGCCCGACGCAGACGCAAGGCAATGCCATTAACCACGAAGGGAAAGCATTAATGCTTAATGCATTAATGCTTTTCATTTGTCTTAGTGGTTTTTTTTAGGTAGCATATTTTACTTTATTTAGATTTTTTTTAATCAACATTAACATAGTCGTATTCACAGTTCCCTTGATGAAGTCAATGATCTCCTTCATTCAGACTAAACTAACATTCCTGTGACATCATCAGTGGTTTCATCTGTGAGATCATAAATGATCATGTCACATAAACTGTGACATCATCAGTGACATCACAGTTTGTGGTTGTGTCCAAAATTCCATACTAACATGCTATTTAGTACACTAAAACAGTATGTGAGATATTTTAGTAGGTCCGAAACCTAAGTATAAAACCTATAGTACGCAAATTGCATACTATTTCCAGTAAAATATTACAGTATGCAACGCTGAACATTACGTTGGCAGAAATATCCCACAATGCAATGCGGTAGTGAAGACAACGTTGATAATACATGTCGACAGACAGTTCTGTAACATCAATAACACTTCAATTTAACTGTAAATATAAGATTTCACTTTGCTCGGTTTAATAAATATTTGAAATTAATTCAGACTTTGCATCTCACAAACCGTCGATTTTAACACATGAGTTTGGCAAAAGTTACCATGGTTATGCGTCTCCAACCGGCAAGGGGGAAGTAATGACATAAATTACTTCTCAGTGTGTCCGAAAAGACAAATACTACTGTTTATTCGCACAAAGTATGTTGAACTTACTATTGTACTATCGTACACCTATTGTGTAGTTTGTTTTTTTAAATTAACATCAACATAGTAGGAGTCATAGTTCCTCTGATGAAGTCAATCATTTCTGTCATTCAGATTAAACTAACATTCCTGTGACATCGTCATTGAGATCATGGAATGTTGCCTCTGTGACATCATAAATGACAATGTTACATAAACTGCAACATTATCATTGACATCATAGAATGTTGCCTCTGTGACATCATAAATGATAATGTTACATAAACTGCAACATTATCATTGACATCATAGAATGTTGCCTCTGTGAGATCATAAATGATGATGTCATAGGAATGTCTATTCAGCTCTATATGTCAGCATTCTATCACGCTCTTTATGATGCTATTGTATTCTACTCTATATCAAAGCATTTGATCAGTAATTGTGATATTCTGTGCCGCTATATATGACAGCATTCTTTTCCGTTCTAATGTCATTACAACTAATCAAAATGCAATTGTGGATATCTCTAATGTTAATTCCAGATAGTCAAGCTTAGCTATTAAATGTTAAAACAGCTTGCCATAGAATTGTCCAACGCAGACGCTAGGCTATGCCAATAAACATGTAGCCCAAGCATCAAAATGACAGTGCCCTTCATTTTTTTAAAGGTCCCATATGTTTACATGCTGTAATGTTAAAAAAAAAGGTTATTTTCCTCATGCTGTCTGCCTGACATATACCTGTATTCACCCTCTGTCTGAAACGCTCCGTTTTAGTGCATTTCAATGGAACTGCAACATAATTGCGTTGCTAGGCAACAGTTTAGGTCCATGTTTACTTTCTGTCAGCTGATGTCATTCACATACACTGCAACTTGAAATAAACTGGGACACATTTACATTTAAATGTTCCATATATCGTAGATTTGTGACATCACACATGCATAGTACTCCTGACTGCTTGTTTAAACCTGCTTAATAATAAAAGATACCTGAACATCTCACTTTTTATAATATGGGACCTTTAAGGCTTAGAACAGTTTGATAAATTTGACCGTATTTAGGTTTTTCAAATTAACATCAACATAGTAGTAGTCATAGTTCATTCAATGAAGTCAATGATTTCTCACAGAGATTGACAGAGTAGTAGTAGACACATGGGACACTACAATTGCCAGAAAGTCTTGACAATCAGATTAAACTAACTCTCCTGTGACATCATCAGTGACATGATGGAATGTTGCCATTGTGATGTCATAAATGATGTCACATAAACTGTGACATCATAAGTGACATCAGGGAACGTCGTCGAAAGTTTACTTATAGAACCCCTGTTACGCCCATCAATCACAGATCAAAAAACAAGTGTTTTGTTGATACTGCCACGCGTAGGACGACAGGCCACTCGCAGACGGGGACCGAAGGCCGAAGACTCGCAGCAGACGGAAGGTTGCCCGACGCAGACGCAAGGCAACGCCATTAACCACGAAGGGAAAGCATTAATGCTTAATGCATTAATGCTTTCCCTTCGTGGTCATTTTCATTTGTCTTTGTGGTTTTTTTTTAGGTAGCATATTTTACTTTATTTAGATTTTTTTTAATCAACATTAACATAGTCGTATTCACAGTTCCCTTGATGAAGTCAATGATCTCCTTCATTCAGACTAAAACTAACATTCCTGTGACATCATCAGTGGTTTCATCTGTGAGATCATAAATGATCATGTCACATAAACTGTGACATCATCAGTGATATCACAGTTTGTGGTTGTGTCCAAAATTCCATACTAACATGCTATTTAGTACGCTAAAACAGTATGTGAGATATTTTAGTAGGTCCGAAACCTAAGTATAAAACCTATAGTACGCAAATTGCATACTATTTCCAGTAAAATATTACAGTATGCAACGCTGAACATTACGTTGGCAGAAATATCCCACAATGCAATGCGGTAGTGAAGACAACGTTGATAATACATGTCGACAGACAGTTCTGTAACATCAATAACACTTCAATTTAACTGTATATATAAGATTTCACTTTGCTCGGTTTAATAAATATTTGAAATTAATTCAGACTCTATATCTCACAAACCGTCGATTTTAACACATGAGGTTGGCACAGGTTACCATGGTTATGCGTCTCCAAACGGCAAGGGGGAAGTAATGACGTTAATTACTTCTCAGTGTGTCCGAAAAGACACATACAACTGTTTATTCGCACCAAAGTATGTTGAACTTACTATTGTACTATCGTACACCTATTGTGTATTTTTTTTTTAAATTTACATCAACATAGTAGTAGTCATAGTTCCTCTGATGAAGTCAATGATTTCTGTCATTCAGATTAAACTAACATTCCTGTGACATCGTCATTGAGATCATGGAATATTGCCTCTGTGACATCATAAATGATAATGTTACATAAACTGCAACATTATCATTGACATCATAGAATGTTGCCTCTGTGACATCATAAATGATAATGTTACATAAACTGCAACATTATCATTGACATCATAGAATGTTGCCTTTGTGACATCATAAATGATAATGTTACATAAACTGCAACATTATCATTGACATCATAGAATGTTGCCTCTGTGAGATCATAAATGATGATGTCATAGGAATGTCTATTCAGCTCTATATGTCAGCATTCTATCACGCTCTTTATGATGCTATTGTATTCTACTCTATATCAAAGCATTTGATCAGTAATTGTGATATTCTGTGCCGCTATATATGACAGCATTCTTTTCCGTTCTAATGTCATTACAACTAATCAAAATGCAATTGTGGATATCTCTAATGTTAATTCCAGATAGTCAAGCTTAGCTATTAAATGTTAAAACAGCTTGCCATAGAATTGTCCAACGCAGACGCTAGGCTATGCCAATAAACATGTAGCCCAAGCATCAAAATGACAGTGCCCTTCATTTTTTTAAAGGTCCCATATGTTTACATGCTGTAATGTTAAAAAAAAAGGTTATTTTCCTCATGCTGTCTGCCTGACATATACCTGTATTCACCCTCTGTCTGAAACGCTCCGTTTTAGTGCATTTCAATGGAACTGCAACATAATTGCGTTGCTAGGCAACAGTTTAGGTCCATGTTTACTTTCTGTCAGCTGATGTCATTCACATACACTGCAACTTGAAATAAACTGGGACACATTTACATTTAAATGTTCCATATATCGTAGATTTGTGACATCACACATGCATAGTACTCCTGACTGCTTGTTTAAACCTGCTTAATAATAAAAGATACCTGAACATCTCACTTTTTATAATATGGGACCTTTAAGGCTTAGAACAGTTTGATAAATTTGACCGTATTTAGGTTTTTCAAATTAACATCAACATAGTAGTAGTCATAGTTCATTCAATGAAGTCAATGATTTCTCACAGAGATTGACAGAGTAGTAGTAGACACATGGGACACTACAATTGCCAGAAAGTCTTGACAATCAGATTAAACTAACTCTCCTGTGACATCATCAGTGACATGATGGAATGTTGCCATTGTGATGTCATAAATGATGTCACATAAACTGTGACATCATAAGTGACATCAGGGAACGTCGTCGAAAGTTTACTTATAGAACCCCCGTTACGCCCATCAATCACAGATCAAAAAACAAGTGTTTTGTTGATACTGCCACGCGTAGGACGACAGGCCACTCGCAGACGGGGACCGAAGGCCGAAGACTCGCAGCAGACGGAAGGTTGCCCGACGCAGACGCAAGGCAACGCCATTAACCACGAAGGGAAAGCATTAATGCTTAATGCATTAATGCTTTCCCTTCGTGGTCATTTTCATTTGTCTTTGTGGTTTTTTTTTAGGTAGCATATTTTACTTTATTTAGATTTTTTTTAATCAACATTAACATAGTCGTATTCACAGTTCCCTTGATGAAGTCAATGATCTCCTTCATTCAGACTAAACTAACATTCCTGTGACATCATCAGTGGTTTCATCTGTGAGATCATAAATGATCATGTCACATAAACTGTGACATCATCAGTGACATCACAGTTTGTGGTTGTGTCCAAAATTCCATACTAACATGCTATTTAGTACGCTAAAACAGTATGTGAGATATTTTAGTAGGTCCGAAACCTAAGTATAAAACCTATAGTACGCAAATTGCATACTATTTCCAGTAAAATATTACACTATGCAACGCTGAACATTACGTTGGCAGAAATATCCCACAATGCAATGCGGTAGTGAAGACAACGTTGATAATACATGTCGACAGACAGTTCTGTAACATCAATAACACTTCAATTTAACTGTAAATATAAGATTTCACTTTGCTCGGTTTAATAAATATTTGAAATTAATTCAGACTCTATATCTCACAAACCGTCGATTTTAACACATGAGGTTGGCACAGGTTACCATGGTTATGCGTCTCCAACCGGCAAGGGGGAAGTAATGACGTTAATTACTTCTCAGTGTGTCCGAAAAGACACATACAACTGTTTATTCGCACCAAAGTATGTTGAACTTACTATTGTACTATCGTACACCTATTGTGTATTTTTTTTTTTAAATTTACATCAACATAGTAGTAGTCATAGTTCCTCTGATGAAGTCAATGATTTCTGTCATTCAGATTAAACTAACATTCCTGTGACATCGTCATTGAGATCATGGAATATTGCCTCTGTGACATCATAAATGATAATGTTACATAAACTGCAACATTATCATTGACATCATAGAATGTTGCCTCTGTGACATCATAAATGATAATGTTACATAAACTGCAACATTATCATTGACATCATAGAATGTTGCCTTTGTGACATCATAAATGATAATGTTACATAAACTGCAACATTATCATTGACATCATAGAATGTTGCCTCTGTGAGATCATAAATGATGATGTCATAGGAATGTCTATTCAGCTCTATATGTCAGCATTCTATCACGCTCTTTATGATGCTATTGTATTTTACTCTATATCAAAGCATTTGATCAGTAATTGTGATATTCTGTGCCGCTATATATGACAGCATTCTTTTCCGTTCTAATGTCATTACAACTAATCAAAATGCAATTGTGGATATCTCTAATGTTAATTCCAGATAGTCAAGCTTAGCTATTAAATGTTAAAACAGCTTGCCATAGAATTGTCCAACGCAGACGCTAGGCTATGCCAATAAACATGTAGCCCAAGCATCAAAATGACAGTGCCCTTCATTTTTTTAAAGGTCCCATATGTTTACATGCTGTAATGTTAAAAAAAAACGTTATTTTCCTCATGCTGTCTGCCTGACATATACCTGTATTCACCCTCTGTCTGAAACGCTCCGTTTTAGTGCATTTCAATGGAACTGCAACATAATTGCGTTGCTAGGCAACAGTTTAGGTCCATGTTTACTTTCTGTCAGCTGATGTCATTCACATACACTGCAACTTGAAATAAACTGGGACACATTTACATTTAAATGTTCCATATATCGTAGATTTGTGACATCACACATGCATAGTACTCCTGACTGCTTGTTTAAACCTGCTTAATAATAAAAAATACCTGAACATCTCACTTTTTATAATATGGGACCTTTAAGGCTTAGAACAGTTTGATAAATTTGACCGTATTTAGGTTTTTCAAATTAACATCAACATAGTAGTAGTCATAGTTCATTCAATGAAGTCAATGATTTCTCACAGAGATTGACAGAGTAGTAGTAGACACATGGGACACTACAATTGCCAGAAAGTCTTGACAATCAGATTAAACTAACTCTCCTGTGACATCATCAGTGACATGATGTAATGTTGCCATTGTGATGTCATAAATGATGTCACATAAACTGTGACATCATAAGTGACATCAGGGAACGTCGTCGAAAGTTTACTTATAGAACCCCTGTTACGCCCATCAATCACAGATCAAAAAACAAGTGTTTTGTTGATACTGCCACGCGTAGGACGACAGGCCACTCGCAGACGGGGACCGAAGGCCGAAGACTCGCAGCAGACGGAAGGTTGCCCGACGCAGACGCAAGGCAACGCCATTAACCACGAAGGGAAAGCATTAATGCTTAATGCATTAATGCTTTCCCTTCGTGGTCATTTTCATTTGTCTTTGTGGTTTTTTTTAGGTAGCATATTTTACTTTATTTAGATTTTTTTTAATCAACATTAACATAGTCGTATTCACAGTTCCCTTGATGAAGTCAATGATCTCCTTCATTCAGACTAAACTAACATTCCTGTGACATCATCAGTGGTTTCATCTGTGAGATCATAAATGATCATGTCACATAAACTGTGACATCATCAGTGACTATCACAGTTTGTGGTTGTGTCCAAAATTCCATACTAACATGCTATTTAGTACGCTAAAACAGTATGTGAGATATTTTAGTAGGTCCGAAACCTAAGTATAAAACCTATAGTACGCAAATTGCATACTATTTCCAGTAAAATATTACAGTATGCAACGCTGAACATTACGTTGGCAGAAATATCCCACAATGCAATGCGGTAGTGAAGACAACGTTGATAATACATGTCGACAGACAGTTCTGTAACATCAATAACACTTCAATTTAACTGTAAATATAAGATTTCACTTTGCTCGGTTTAATAAATATTTGAAATTAATTCAGACTCTATATCTCACAAACCGTCGATTTTAACACATGAGGTTGGCACAGGTTACCATGGTTATGCGTCTCCAACCGGCAAGGGGGAAGTAATGACGTTAATTACTTCTCAGTGTGTCCGAAAAGACACATACAACTGTTTATTCGCACCAAAGTATGTTGAACTTACTATTGTACTATCGTACACCTATTGTGTATTTTTTTTTTTAAATTTACATCAACATAGTAGTAGTCATAGTTCCTCTGATGAAGTCAATGATTTCTGTCATTCAGATTAAACTAACATTCCTGTGACATCGTCATTGAGATCATGGAATATTGCCTCTGTGACATCATAAATGACAATGTTACATAAACTGCAACATTATCATTGACATCATAGAATGTTGCCTCTGTGACATCATAAATGATAATGTTACATAAACTGCAACATTATCATTGACATCATAGAATGTTGCCTTTGTGACATCATAAATGATAATGTTACATAAACTGCAACATTATCATTGACATCATAGAATGTTGCCTCTGTGAGATCATAAATGATGATGTCATAGGAATGTCTATTCAGCTCTATATGTCAGCATTCTATCACGCTCTTTATGATGCTATTGTATTCTACTCTATATCAAAGCATTTGATCAGTAATTGTGATATTCTGTGCCGCTATATATGACAGCATTCTTTTCCGTTCTAATGTCATTACAACTAATCAAAATGCAATTGTGGATATCTCTAATGTTAATTCCAGATAGTCAAGCTTAGCTATTAAATGTTAAAACAGCTTGCCATAGAATTGTCCAACGCAGACGCTAGGCTATGCCAATAAACATGTAGCCCAAGCATCAAAATGACAGTGCCCTTCATTTTTTTAAAGGTCCCATATGTTTACATGCTGTAATGTTAAAAAAAAAACGTTATTTTCCTCATGCTGTCTGCCTGACATATACCTGTATTCACCCTCTGTCTGAAACGCTCCGTTTTAGTGCATTTCAATGGAACTGCAACATAATTGCGTTGCTAGGCAACAGTTTAGGTCCATGTTTACTTTCTGTCAGCTGATGTCATTCACATACACTGCAACTTGAAATAAACTGGGACACATTTACATTTAAATGTTCCATATATCGTAGATTTGTGACATCACACATGCATAGTACTCCTGACTGCTTGTTTAAACCTGCTTAATAATAAAAGATACCTGAACATCTCACTTTTTATAATATGGGACCTTTAAGGCTTAGAACAGTTTGATAAATTTGACCGTATTTAGGTTTTTCAAATTAACATCAACATAGTAGTAGTCATAGTTCATTCAATGAAGTCAATGATTTCTCACAGAGATTGACAGAGTAGTAGTAGACACATGGGACACTACAATTGCCAGAAAGTCTTGACAATCAGATTAAACTAACTCTCCTGTGACATCATCAGTGACATGATGGAATGTTGCCATTGTGATGTCATAAATGATGTCACATAAACTGTGACATCATAAGTGACATCAGGGAACGTCGTCGAAAGTTTACTTATAGAACCCCCGTTACGCCCATCAATCACAGATCAAAAAACAAGTGTTTTGTTGATACTGCCACGCGTAGGACGACAGGCCACTCGCAGACGGGGACCGAAGGCCGAAGACTCGCAGCAGACGGAAGGTTGCCCGACGCAGACGCAAGGCAACGCCATTAACCACGAAGGGAAAGCATTAATGCTTAATGCATTAATGCTTTCCCTTCGTGGTCATTTTCATTTGTCTTTGTGGTTTTTTTAGGTAGCATATTTTACTTTATTTAGATTTTTTTTAATCAACATTAACATAGTCGTATTCACAGTTCCCTTGATGAAGTCAATGATCTCCTTCATTCAGACTAAACTAACATTCCTGTGACATCATCAGTGGTTTCATCTGTGAGATCATAAATGATCATGTCACATAAACTGTGACATCATCAGTGATATCACAGTTTGTGGTTGTGTCCAAAATTCCATACTAACATGCTATTTAGTACGCTAAAACAGTATGTGAGATATTTTAGTAGGTCCGAAACCTAAGTATAAAACCTATAGTACGCAAATTGCATACTATTTCCAGTAAAATATTACAGTATGCAACGCTGAACATTACGTTGGCAGAAATATCCCACAATGCAATGCGGTAGTGAAGACAACGTTGATAATACATGTCGACAGACAGTTCTGTAACATCAATAACACTTCAATTTAACTGTATATATAAGATTTCACTTTGCTCGGTTTAATAAATATTTGAAATTAATTCAGACTCTATATCTCACAAACCGTCGATTTTAACACATGAGGTTGGCACAGGTTACCATGGTTATGCGTCTCCAACGGCAAGGGGGAAGTAATGACGTTAATTACTTCTCAGTGTGTCCGAAAAGACACATACAACTGTTTATTCGCACCAAAGTATGTTGAACTTACTATTGTACTATCGTACACCTATTGTGTATTTTTTTTTTTAAATTTACATCAACATAGTAGTAGTCATAGTTCCTCTGATGAAGTCAATGATTTCTGTCATTCAGATTAAACTAACATTCCTGTGACATCGTCATTGAGATCATGGAATAGTTGCCTCTGTGACATCATAAATGATAATGTTACATAAACTGCAACATTATCATTGACATCATAGAATGTTGCCTCTGTGACATCATAAATGATAATGTTACATAAACTGCAACATTATCATTGACATCATAGAATGTTGCCTTTGTGACATCATAAATGATAATGTTACATAAACTGCAACATTATCATTGACATCATAGAATGTTGCCTCTGTGAGATCATAATATGATGATGTCCATAGGAATGTCTATTCAGCTCTATATGTCAGCATTCTATCACGCTCTTTATGATGCTATTGTATTTTACTCTATATCAAAGCATTTGATCAGTAATTGTGATAATTCTGTGCCGCTATATATGACAGCATTCTTTTACCGTTCTAATGTCATTACAACTAATCAAAATGCAATTGTGGATATCTCTAATGTTAATTCCAGATAGTCAAGCTTAGCTATTAAATGTTAAAACAGCTTGCCATAGAATTGTCCAACGCAGACGCTAGGCTATGCCAATAAACATGTAGCCCAAGCATCAAAATGACAGTGCCCTTCATTTTTTTAAAGGTCCCATATGTTTACATGCTGTAATGTTAAAAAAAAACGTTATTTTCCTCATGCTGTCTGCCTGACATATACCTGTATTCACCCTCTGTCTGAAACGCTCCGTTTTAGTGCATTTCAATGGAACTGCAACATAATTGCGTTGCTAGGCAACAGTTTAGGTCCATGTTTACTTTCTGTCAGCTGATGTCATTCACATACACTGCAACTTGAAATAAACTGGGACACATTTACATTTAAATGTTCCATATATCGTAGATTTGTGACATCACACATGCATTAGTACTCCTGACTGCTTGTTTAAACCTGCTTAATAATAAAAGATACCTGAACATCTCACTTTTTATAATATGGGGACCTTTAAGGCTTAGAACAGTTTGATAAATTTGACCGTATTTAGGTTTTTCAAATTAACATCAACATAGTAGTAGTCATAGTTCATTCAATGAAGTCAATGATTTTCTCACAGAGATTGACAGAGTAGTAGTAGACACATGGGACACTACAATTGCCAGAAAGTCTTGACAATCAGATTAAACTAACTCTCCTGTGACATCATCAGTGACATGATGGAATGTTGCCATTGTGATGTCATAAATGATGTCACATAAACTGTGACATCATAAGTGACATCAGGGAACGTCGTCGAAAGTTTACTTATAGAACCCCTGTTACGGCCATCAATCACAGATCAAAAACAAGTGTTTTGTTGATACTGCCACGCGTAGGACGACAGGCCACTCGCAGACGGGGACCGAAGGCCGAAGACTCGCAGCAGACGGAAGGTTGCCCGACGCAGACGCAAGGCAACGCCATTAAACCACGAAGGGAAGCATTAATGCTTAATGCATTAATGCTTTCCCTTCGTGGTCATTTTCATTTGTCTTTGTGGTTTTTTTAGGTAGCATATTTTACTTTATTTAGATTTTTTTTAATCAACATTAACATAGTCGTATTCACAGTTCCCTTGATGAAGTCAATGATCTCCTTCATTCAGAACTAAACTAACATTCCTGTGACATCATCAGTGGTTTCATCTGTGAGATCATAAATTGATCATGTCACATAAACTTGTGACATCATCAGTGATATCACAGTTTGTGGTTGTGTCCAAAATTCCATACTAACATGCTATTTAGTACGCTAAAACAGTATGTGAGATATTTTAGTAGTCCGAAACCTAAGTATAAAACCTATAGTACGCAAATTGCATACTATTTCCAGTAAAATATTACAGTATGCCACGCTGAACATTACGTTGGCAGAAATATCCCACAATGCAATGCGGTAGTGAAGACAACGTTGATAATACAGTCGACAGACAGTTCTGTAACATCAATAACACTTCAATTTAACTGTATATATAAGATTTCACTTTGCTCGGTTTAATAAATATTGAAATTAATTCAGACTCTATATCTCACAAACCGTCGATTTTAACACATGAGGTTGGCACAGGTTACCATGGTTATGCGTCTCCAACCGCAAGGGGGAAGTAATGACGTTAATTACTTCTCAGTGTGTCCGAAAAGACACATACAACTGTTTATTCGCACCAAAGTATGTTGAACTTACTATTGTACTATCGTACACCTATTGTGTATTTTTTTTTTTAAATTTACATCAACATAGTAGTAGTCATAGTTCCTCTGATGAAGTCAATGATTTCTGTCATTTCAGATTAAAAAGGAACAATGTCAATGTGCTGACACAAGAGTCTCCTTATTATGGCTTCGGTAGGGCCTTTGCTTTATCTACATAAAACACACCTTAAATTATCCTTGAAGCATGAGAGCACACTTTGTTTACAGTGACCACTGCCACTGAAGGAATGAGCCGGAAAAGTAGCCAAGTCAGCCATCTTCCACGGTGTTCAATCCAAACGTCAGCGTTTACCTTCCCAGCTGTCTGTTTGCGGAGCAACGTGTCCCTTGTGTTTCCAATTTGGAAAACATGCTTACTTTCATTTGGACCCCAACGCTCTTGTCAATGTAAATCAGGTAGGATTCTCCAGTCGATCGATGCAGACGTGAGAAAGGATTCACTCCGTTCACCCCAGGGACTCATCAATGACAGGAGTCTATTACACTAGAGAGTGAGCAGGCGTGTGGGGGGAGCTGCTATGAATTGCAAATGTGAAACTACTGACTTGCCTGCTATGCAAACTCCATGATGTATTATAGCACACTTGGGAATATGGGCCTATTGCACAAAGCAAGGTCTTACTGCATGATGAGCACTCGCTCCCTGAAAATGCCCATTCAGTAAGATTAGACTCAAAACACTGCATCTGCTCTAAAAACAGACGAGGATTCGTCGTGACTCTCGTTTCAGTGGAAATCTGTGTTTGCACCTTTAACCCCAAAGGGAGCTCATACCGTATCTCTATATCCCACCGAGAATTCAGCCTGAACTTTCACTCTGCTATGTAAAGGGTAATGGGTACACAGTGTTATTTTTGTCCCCTCGCTCCTTGTCTTTCTCTTGTGTTTAAAGTTCAATTAGGGACACCCTGTGCTCCGACTTGGAGTCATTAGACGTGATGCCAGCCTGCTCTGTGAAGAGCACTCTCAGACTCCTGATTAATTCAGCTGATGGAGAAGTTTTGACGCTCTCACTCATTTCTCTCCTCTCTTAGTTTAAGCTCAAGGGTGATTATTAAGCTTCCTGTGGGGATTTAAAACGCTCACTAGTTGTCAAAACCTTTCAGTGCATCCTTTTGCTCAGTAATCGTTGCCAGTAAAAGTTCTGACTTCATGTGTTCAGTGAATTTCCTCAGCAGGGAATAATTTAAGGGCGCTTGCCATGATGCTCGCACACTCTAAGTCATTTCTGTAAATGCAGCCACAGTAAACAGCAGGTGAAAGGCTGCAGACGGTTAGCTTAGCTTAGCATAAAGACTGGAAACTGGAGGAAACAGCTAGCGTGACTGTCCAAAGATAACAAAATCCACCTACCAATTAACCCGTTATACACAGCTTATTTACCAATGTGTAAAAAAGTATAGTGTACTGTTTAGCTGTAAAATAAGAACGTTTGTGATCCGGCAGCCATGTTGAGAACAGTTGAAGAAATACCAAACACCGCCACAGGCCGGAGCAAACTCTCTAATTTTACAGCTAAATAGTACACTACAAGATGTTTGAGAAATATGCATTACAGTAACAGAATATTGATTCATATTTGATCAGCGCTGCCTAGTTTGACCGTTTGATCAGAGTTCGCGAATGATTGACAGCTGCCTCCGTTGAATGAACAGCCAATAGGAACGCTCTCTCTCTGAAATGACCAAAGTCTGATTGGCCAAAGTCTCCCATCACAGGCTAGATTTATTAAAGCCTGAAAACAGAGCAATGAGGAGTTGCAGAAGTCTAGTTATTTCTCAGAACACTTGAATTACAATATGCTGAAAGGTTATTATGGATTTTTTGCCCAATGATGCCAAAACATTCTGCCTACTGCAGGTTTAATTAGTGAGCTGTAGTTTGCAGATTTTGTTACCTTTACACCCGGGACAGACTGGCGGCTGCTTCGCGTGGCGGCTGCTTCACATGGCGGCTGCATGATTCACTTGTCAGGTGTTCACACTAGCTGTGTTTCTGCAGCGTTTCTGCTGCTGCTGCTGCCAGCCCTTTCTTTCTACATAGAGTTTGCCTTTCATAGTGGCCGTTTCATTAAATTCTAAATTTCATTTTTATTTATTTTAGACAGAGAAAGGTTAAGAAACGTGTGCTAATTTGCAAATAATAGTAATAATCCACCATTAAAACCATATAGGTTATTCATTCATGGAGCCCTGCAAGTCACTGCATGTTCTACAACACTGTCCTGCACATACTGTATTTCAGAATAAAAGCCTTGTGTTAACAAATGAAGAAATTCTGTCCACAGAAAAAATGCTTGAGGGCTTTTAATTGAAATGAAAGCAGCAAGTGTTGATTTAAAAAGAAATCTTTACGTTTTTCACGTCCGTGACATATTCTACAGATATAGACATCAAAACTGTAGTAATTTTGCTGGTATAATGTCAATATACTGTCAATAGATAACTTTCACTCTCTGTTTTTGCTGTGAACCGTGCGCGGCTCGCGTCAAAAATAGGCGAGACCTCAAATCTCTAGAAGAGACACAGCTGACACGCAGCCGAGCCGCACGTGAGACGCTGCTCTAACCTGTTAACATGGACGCTGAAATAAAAAACAACAGGTAACGCAGCTGCCATGCGCTGCTCACACGGCCGATTTCCCTCTGTTACCAGTCTTTATGCTAAGCTAAGCTAACCGGTTGCTTGTGGTAGTTTCATATTTACTGTACAAACATTGTCTAACTCTCAGTAAGAAAGCAAATAGCCTAAGCTTATTTTCCAAATGTCTAACTTTTCCTTTAAAGCTAGGGTCAGTACACTAGTTTTTTAAAAATGATCCAACTGAAAAACTGAGTCCAGTTTTGCCAAAGCTTTTCCAATGAAAGTAGCTAGCAGCACTAGCTCCAAAACTCCCTAAATCTAGAGAGAAAGACAAGTCGGCAATGCTGACCCCGTCCCTTCAGGCCGCACTCCAAAGCCACTGCCACAGATACTGGATGTTTTTCTTTTTTTTCCTCAGAAAAACTGTCGGGATATAATGAGAATTTCAACTAATTTAACAAAAAAGGTTTGTAAAATCTTTACCAACCCTGCCTTTAAATGATGGATGATTATATAAACATTAAATAAGGATAAAGGTGCCGTGTTATACCTAGATATCCACTGTGCATGCTCTTCACTTCCACAGCACTTAATTTATCTCTCTCTGCTCATGTCAGGTCATTTAGGTTCATTACCCGTCGGCGACTGATGATGAGCTGTGAGTGCCTGGCTGGAGTTTAGTGTCGTGTGCTTCCCAGCCCTCCGGTCCAGTGCTTGAATTATTGAAGAGGTTCTGTTGGACTGACCTGACGGTGACCCGGAGCAACACTACAGTGTGAGAGGTGGACAGAGTGTGACTGAATCTTTCTCCCTGTAGGTCATACGGTACGGGACATGATGATTGGAGCAGTGAGAACATATCAATAAATCATCAGTTACAACTAGAGCAGGGTTGGCTGAGGATAAGAATGATTTGCAGGCATATTTATCGCATGCACCGTGCACTGAAGAGGCACACGTTTCTATGGCTGCTTCCCATTCTGATTGTTGCTGCAGCTGATTATCAAATAGTGAAAGAGCAAAGCAAATCCCCATGTGTATGCGAGTGTGTGGCGTGTACTGCAAGCATCAGGTGGGTAATTTCGCAGTATCGTGCCCACTCCTGCCTCTCCATAACAAAGACACAGCCTTGTTAATTTTCAGAAAGTCGGTCTGTTCAATGCCAAGCAACACAACAAGAAAAGATAAAAAAAATCCAACAATCCAACCTACATAAAGATAAGAGGTGGTAGCGCAAAGAGAAATGCAACGCTACAGAGCTCACTCTCCTCCAAATGAGCCCCGAAGACCAGTTTGTGCTTGTTAGGATAGCTGGGAGGTAATGGTAGTCCTTGCGCTAATGGGAGGGCTGTTCTGCTGAGAAGTTGTTACTGTCAAAGATGAAAAAGTAGCTGAAGCCTCCCCTCTGTCTCTACGGTGCCATAAATCTCAGAACGTCACTCACAGCATCCTCCCAAAGAGATAGTTTAAACCAAACTGTTTCCATATGATTACACCAAATATAGCTTGGCCTGCTTTTATTGTACATTTCTCTTCAATAAAAGTGACAAAAATCTGTGATTTTTTTTTTTCTTTCAAACAAAGCAGCAGGAACTTCCCTGTTATAAAACCACATGTTTTTTTTGTACAGCACTGACAGCTTCAGACAAGACATCTACCTTTTCTTCGTTCCCTGTTGGTGCTTCTCTCCCACATCTTGCCCCTGAAAAGACGAGAGCTGGTCTTTTATACGTTTCAAAAGGCAGCAGGGCTCCATCTTTAGTTGAATCTTGAAAATGATCATCTTCTTGTCTGGCAGCTGCAGCCTTCAATCTAAAGTGCGAGAGAGCAGCGAGTGTCATCTCAATTCACGACTCCGTGTACTTTTACACCATTCCCTCGAGACCAGGGTTTCTCCCATCGCTGTGCACCCCAACACCAATAAGCAAATAAGAAAGAGATAAAAAAAAGATGAGAATGTGAGAGAAAAGAAAGTGTCCAACAGCATAGAGTACATTATGAGAGCTGTCAAAGTGTTTCTCCGTAGCAGAGAGTGATGAAGAGTAAAAGTTTTCATGTCATCTTCTGTGCTACTGCAGTTCCCAGTGGATTATTAAAGGAATAGTTTTGGGAAATACTATTCGCTTTCTCGCTGGATGTTCAGGCTGTTCTCATACGTTCTCTTTTCGTAGCTTCCTACAAAAAATAATGCACTGTAATTCGTTTATATCCAATAAAAATCAATTAATATGTAATCCACGTCATTTTGAACCAGGAAGTATAAAGAGTGACAAAAACCAAAGTATTGGGGTGCTATTATGAGTAGTTCTTTGCAGGACAATATCTTGTTGTATTTAAATTGTACACTGTTTTTTTTTTGTGCTAAGCTAGGCTAAAAGGCTGCTGGCTATAGTTTCACATTTACAGTAACTGACAAATATGAGAGTGGTGATGAGCAGATCAATATCTTCTCATTTCAATATCGATAAGAAAGAAAATAAATGTATCTCCCAAAATGTCAAACTATTCACGCTCACTATCTACTAAAAACTATTTTGTAGTCTTTGTCTTCCTTCTTGTATCTGAAATATATTTGATAAGTCCTACGATAGATTAAAAAAAAACACTGTATTGAAGACTGTATTGGTGAAAAACTGCCATGTCCCACCCTGCCTCCTAGGTTATGTTGTTTTTGATTCATTCATTCTTGTTTTGTGTTTCCTGTTTTATTTTGAAATACTCACCTTGTCTCTTGTTGGATGGATAAATAAAGAGAACTGTATACAGCATTGTAGGCTGCTCACATTCATTCATTCATGTTGGCGCATGAAGCAAAAAAAGTTCAACATCCGAGTGATAAATTACCCGATCTTCCGGTGATCTTCCGCATCCATTGTGTCCATATAGAGCAGGCACTCTAGCATTTCTTTAACCTTTACTTTCTGGCCCCAGTGGCATCACGTGACGGACCTGGAAGTTGTAATCCCACCGTTTAGCCAATATGCAAAATTAGCTTCAGAGCCTGGTGCTCTTCCCGGGGGGCTTCTTTGTTTCAGATAACTTCCCTTCCTGCCCTTGTGTGTTTCCCGCCTGTGTGATAGCCTACTCCATCCTGATTAGTTCCACCTGTGTCCAATCACCCTCCTTTCCTTGTGTATTTAGTCTGTGTATTCCTAGTAGTAATTAGACCTCGCCTTGGGATTTCTGGATACCTCCGCTTATTCTGGACTGATCTTCTGCGTACCGAACCTTTGCTTAAAGTAAAAACCTTATTTCATGCAACCTGCTCCGAGTCTTTGAGTCCACTGTCTATTGGTTCTGTTGTCTAAAAAACTTTCAGCGAAGAACAAAAGGCAAGATAGGATTTCTTTACTTACATACTTTCACCTTTATTTAGTCAGGGGGGAGTTTCACTGAGAGCAATGCTCTCTTTTTCAGGAACACCCTGATCGCATTCACACAGTTACACATTGACACCTGGAAGCTGTCCAGTACAACCACAACGACTGATCTGCTGGCCACTGGAGCAGTTGGTGTCGAGGTCTTTGCTCAAGGTGAGGTGGTGGTAATGAAGGAGGGACAAGCTCTGCTTTTCACTCGACCGGTTAAAAGCTTGCTCCTCACACCTTTAGGCCACCACATGATCGATGAATGGATGGACGGACGGACGGACAGACGGACAGACAGACGGACAGACAGATAGATAGATACTGTAGATGTACTTTATTTTTTGTGTTACAAATGCAAGTTATCCAGGAAATGTACAGGAACAGTAAATACACAGTAAATAAACATATCAACAGCAGAGATAAATATCTATATATAAAGACTATATTGTTTTAGAATACACTATACAAATACCAGATTACTACAACTACCTTAGAAAAAATACAATTTAAAATATAACCTTACAACGATGGTGTGTACATAGCTCTTCCAGCTGTGAGTGAAACAAACAAACACTGGGAGTTTATTCTTCCAAGGTTGCTGCTGGAGAAATGAAGAAGTTATCCTTGTCTCACATAGAAGATGGCGTGTTGCTTTCACAGACAAAAGGTTGTCATGTTGCTTCTGCTTTCTCTTTCACTCCACTGCAGCAAACTATGGATCGTCAGTAAATGTGTTGTGAGCTTCAGGGACATGAGATTACAGTATGTGAGTGTACTTTCTGCTTGTCCTGGCCATAATCCTGCAGTGAAAACACGTTATTCCCCTCCTGACTCTTTTTCTCTGGCTTTTTTTTATAATGTCCTTATACAAAAGCAACACCCAAGGCAAATACTATCTTCACATACAGTAAAGTCAACCACGCCTGAGATTATGAGACGTATGTTGCTTCCAGCTGAAAGCCCCGAAGATGGTTTCACTACACAAATCTGTGTTCATCATAAACGTGTGGCGTCTGAGGATATTTGGGTCAAAGAGATGAAGAGAGTCTGACCTGTGAAGTCGACTTCCATCGAACATCAAGAGCACAAGAGTAAAAGATGCAGCAACTATAAGAAATTCATACTGACAGGAATATTCTGGGCAGCAGATGCTTCAAAGCAAGTGCTCAGAAGTGTGTGTGTGTGTGTGTGTGTGTGTGTGTGTGTGTGTGTGAGTGAGTGCTTTTCCATCCATACTATGGTCAACACCATTGAACTCCATGGGGCTCCTGACATGCTTTTAATGCATCATGCACAAATAGGAAACAGGGAGAAATGGCCTCAAGAGAAGCTTTAAAAAGCTCACATTCACCCCAAAATCTGAGGTCAAATTGTGTAGATTATTTCCTACAAACCACTTCAAATTGTCTTTATTGAAAGTCAATATATTGCTCCAGGGAAGACGTATTAGGCCAACCAGGAAGTTAACATCGCCCTGGGTTCCCTCGACAAAAACCCAATGGGATTTTTTCATTGGATTTTGAATTATTGCAGAAAATAAGATCTGTGGCAAACAAACGTTTATGATACTTACACATTTTGTTCAGCAAGATAATTCTTCACAAATGAACACCACTTTTATGATTTTTGAAGTGTGAATGCAATCGCCAGAAGTAAAAAGCTAACGTTAGGCTATAAACAAACTACACCACGGTCGCATGAGCGCGAGTATACACAACGAGGCTGTGATGACGTTAATAGTCTCATTCAGCCACTTGTTAGCAACCGCCTTTTATAAGACACGTAAAGGCTTCAAAATTCACGAGTGGGATATTTACTGACGTATTTTATGTCGTAGAACAAAACGTTAAAATCTCTTAAGCTTGTGTTAACCACAGACTTTATTTCAAGCATCTAAAAACCCATTGACTTGAATTGAAGTGCTAAAATGCTAACTCATTTCCTGGCTTTAGGACTCATTCCTGCATCACTTTCTACCCTCTATGAGTTTTTAAATATGTGAATTTTAAAAAAAAAAGTGTAGAGTTACATTAAAATGGTTGTGGTGAGACCCGCTCCCATTCTTTTTGTAGAAAAGTAGGAACATTTTAAATTATAAATAAACCCTGAGGCAGAGAAGCACTTTGACAGCATGACTGCCTTTGAACATAAAAAAACATTTGTATCCAAAGGATGGAAAAAAAAAACATCTACACACTGTGTGTCATATTTCCATTACATGTTTTAAAGATGCCATTTGATATTTCTCTTTACTTTGTTTTAAATTTTAAATGACTGGTTTGAAGTCTTTGTGCTGCTGAGGGATTATTTCCAACAGGACCCCCATTAAAAAAAAAGTCTTGACAGCCACCCTCTTGAGACCAGAAACATTTCTGACTTGTCTGGCTTTTGACTTAAAATAAGAGCAACTTTGTGAATTTACAAGCTGCAGTACATCTACTTTTCCAATACAAAGTCTGCCAGCAAACAAGCTCTCTGTTGTGGGCTGTAGCTCACTCAACAAACAGCGCATCAAATGGGACAGTAATACGCTGCGGAGTCTGTGTTTGCTGTCTGTGGTGAATGTTCATATTTACTGATTTTATCTGCTGGGATTCGTGTTTAAACAGTGTAAAGATGTAGCCAATTCTCCGAGTTACATAGTGAATATGTGAAAACTTTACTTTGAAACAGCAGAGCTCACACTAAAGCTTTTCATTTTAAACTTTTGATGACTTCAAACGGACTCCGTGTGCTGAATCCAAAATGTGGCGCAACACTGGCGCTGAGTGTAATGAATGTACAGAGGAGCTAATTTCCGTTAGCTTCTGTTTTTTTCCTCATTGCCATTCATAGACTGCAGGTTTGATTGGAGGTAATGATATTCCCCCGCTCTCTGGAGGAACAGGCTGTTGAGGCCTTGCTGTCAGCACAAACCTCGCCTGGTGCTGACTCAAGCAGCCGAGAAAACTCCCACAGCTCCCGGGTCTCCCTCGCAACCTCCGAGGCCAAGACTTAGCGAGGAGCTGTGTTTGTAGCAAAGTCAGCTAAAATCGTTGTCCACAGGACCCGGAGGACTGCCAGCTGAATAACAATAATAGAGTTCAGTGTGTGTTATCCACCAACGCCGCAGGGCTGCGTCTCCTTCGCCCCCACCACTCCCACAGGTTGTCCGTCTGTCAAATCCTTCCTTGATTTTCTATTTCACTCCCCTTGTCGGTCTCTCTCTAAGTCTCCATCTGTCCATGTGTGTTTATCTGTCTCTTCTCTGCCCGCTGTATCTTCGTGTAAATATCCAACATAAACCACAGCTTTCCTCCTGGTTCCTCTCCTTCGCCCTCCTCCTCCTCCCTGCGTCGTGGTGTGAGTCAACGCTGACGAACGACAGGCAGGCGTCTCCAGGTTTACCCGTGGGTCTGATCTCTGCTGGCAGAGCTGGCGAGCTGCGACAGATCGATGACAAAGCCTGTCAGGGCAGCTCACTGTTATTCAAGGCTAGATTGCATCTGAAAGACCAATGTGCCATGCGTTTAATGAATTAAAGAAGTGGCCAGCCAACATTGATCAGATCAGCTGACAACCGTCAATATCTTCCTTTTTTATGGAGGTTTATGGGACTCACTTTCCCTGAGCATTTACTGTTGCTGCAGATGGGTTTACATGGCATTTAATAAATTAAATTCAATTAAAATTAAGCCCGGTGCGTCGCATACCAGCGCTCAAGGGTGCCTTGTGCAGCGGTATCAAACGCCGGCGAACATGACAAAGCCTCGGTAGTGACGCTCTGGCAATGAGAACAGGCTGAAATGACAGGATAAAACGCCAGACCAGGTTTTATAACAAGAACAATTGTACTGAATGAAAATTAATTCAATGGATTCACTCACAAGTAAATCCGCACTGAGCTTTCACAGTTAAACTTTGACACACAAATACATTGTTGACCTTCTGAGGTTGACCTTTGAGGCCGAGGCCCAAGCCTAAGCGGAGTATTTGTTCTACATTTGAGGCATAGTTTGCAGTTGTAAAACAAGAATCAATGGTGTAAATATAAATTTTTTTAATAAACTGTGTTCACTTATTTCTAACGAGCAGTTAGCCAGCTAGTGGGCTGTTTAGGGTAGTAAAAACTGAAAGGAAAAACAAGTTCAGCAAAAAACTAAAATCTATCTATCTTTAGGAATATTTTGTATGCTAATTTAATCTTTCACAATCACATTAGTAACACAGGGTGCCATTTACCATCGGAGAAATATAGAGTCTGAGCACCTGGGTTAGCTCAGTTGGTAGAGCGGGCGTCCATGTATTAAGGCTTGGTCCTGACCGCGGCGGCCAGGGTTCGAATCCGGCCTGTGGCCCTTTCCGCATCCACTCTCTCTCTCCCCCCTTTCAAGACTCTATCCACTGTCCTGTCATAAAAATGGAAAAAATGCCCCCAAAAATATAACTTTAAAAAAAAAAAAGAAATATAGAGTCTGAGGATTTTGATCCCACTCTGGCTATAGTGACATTTAATGAGACAAAAAATAAAACAGAAGTGCTTGTAACTGAAGGTATATAATTTATATAGCCTATAGTGATATACAGTGATATACTATATCAGCTGTAAACAGTTTCTTTTGTCTACCCCACTGAGACCTCTGGTCCCTCAAACACAGCAAACAAAAGCAGCAACCGCATACAGAGTAATAAACTTAAATGCATCTGATGAAACAACAAAATTACTTTATACGCCTTTTGGCAGAGGAAGAAACTCTTAAAATGTCTTGGTGCAATTATTTCCCTACAACGCTTATTTTTCTGGTTAAAAATATAGAAGGCCAGATTTATTAGGGGAATGTTTGTGCAGGAAAACAGATTTTGGGAACAGAGGAAGCACTGTTCAATCTCTGTGGGGCTTCTCTCCATGTTTGTGGTCTGGCTGTGACTTACCGCTGGCTGAAACACAATGAATGTTGATAGGACAATAAGGTGTTAACAGAGGTGTAGCTATGTGTATTGGTTCACGTAACAACACTGCAGCAAAAGACCACCATTACTGTCACATAAAATTATCAACTGAAAAATTAGCTCAATTTTACTGACATAAATAAATTAAGCAAACTAGGCCATTTTAAAAAAAAACTAAAAACTAAATAAACCTCGAACCACAACTCTACTACAACTGAAAACACATCTATATGCAAAAAGTTCATTATATCACTTAATTCAAAAACACAGTGAGAGCTTACACAGTGCTGACCTTTTCAAATGACTCACTCTCTCTGCCTGTCACACTCACTTTCCTCGCACAACTTTTAGTATCCCACTCTGCTAATCATTTGCATTTTCCATCATCTCTCTGAAATAGCAAATATAATAATACACAGAGCAGAAACCGGTTCACAAAACATAATTATCATTTGTAGCACAAGTGCACGGGTCCCTACAGATTTCTAGATACAAGCCCCTGTCAATTTATGGCTTTAGTGTACCTTTTCGCTGTAATGCCTCACTCGAATAAAAAGCATTACAGAGGACAAGGCTAAGAAAATGAAATTCCATTCTCCATATTGCTACTTTAGACTCAATCAGTCCACTCGTGGAGAGTTTTTACTTGAAGGCCACAGACCTCAAACAAAGCAAACCACTCTCAGCTTTGGCTCCATTTCTGTAGCACTGAAAAGTGTACTTCCCAGTTATTAATACATGTTGTGTCCATTAGTTTTGTCAGTCATGTCTCTATATAAAGGATGGATCCAGGATATAAATGGTTGCTCTTGCAGAGGGCAAACACTTTTGTTTACAAGGGGAAAACTCTGCTGGAGCTCTTTTTATATCAAACCGATGTCCCCAAAAAGCAGAAGCTGACCATGGTCATGCATAATGTATACATGTAGGTCTGTAGATATAAATGTTCTGATGTGAATAATTCAGGAAGAAGATGTCAGGAGAATATAGGTGCAGAACTAAAACTATGATCTATCTATCCAGCCGGTTAGACTGTTGTCAGGCTAGAAGTTGTAGTTTTGTTGCTCAAACCTAAAGTAGTTTTAGTTTTTTGCCTAAACCTAAAGTAGTTGTTTTGTTGCCTAAACCTAAGGTAGTTGTAGCTTTGTTGCCTAAACCTAAAGGAGTTGTTTTGTTGCCTAAACCTAAAGTAGTTGTAGTTTGTTGACTAAACCTAAGGTAGTTGTAGTTTTGTTGCATAAACCTAAAGACGTTGTTTTGTTGCCTAAACCTAAAGGAGTTGTAGCTTTGTTGCCTAAACCTTAAGTAGTTGTAGCTTTGTTGCCTAAACCTAAAGGAGTTGTTTAGTTGCCAAAACATAAAAAGTTGTTTTGTTGCCTAAACCTAAAGAAGTTGTTTTGTTGCCTAAACCTAAGGTAGGCGTTGTTTTGTTTGTGTTGAAAACGTTTAATTTCAAGAAGTTTTACAATGTAATAGAACGTGTTGCTTTTAAGTTTTGCTTTCACTTTTACAACATAGTCGGGCCCTAATGATCCACATCTATGCTGAACATTGGCTCATTGAAATAAATGTGTTATAACAGCCTTGTGAACCTACTATTAGTTTAGTAGGCCCCTACTAGCCTACACACAGATGTGTGTTGATAACGCCTATTCAATAGCCTGATAACAGTCAGATCGGGTGATCTATCTATGTAGTTATCTATCTATCTATCTATCTATCTATCTATCTATCTATCTATCTATTGCAGACAGGAGCAGGCGGGGAAAAGGTTTTTCACGGCAGATAAATTCATCAGTTATTTAGTAATTAACACGAAACAGGCAGCCGTGATAAAACCAGTAGACTAAAGGCGTTCCACTGAGACAAGCTGAAAGGCGCTTATCTTAATATCATAATGTTTAAAATCCACAGCAATTATTCTTCAGGGAGGCGTGAAATTGATTCCAAACATTTTCTCTTTCTCCTCCTCACACTGTTTGATCTCCGCTCCCCCGAGACGACCTTCGATGAAATTCAATTTTGAACGACGACACTGTGCAGCTTTTACAATATCTCACCTAAGATATTAAACTTTCATCTTTGATAAATTGTTCTGCATCAT
Source organism: Sebastes umbrosus (assembly GCF_015220745.1). NCBI lineage: Eukaryota > Metazoa > Chordata > Actinopteri > Perciformes > Sebastidae > Sebastes > Sebastes umbrosus. Next base: position 11,657,190 of record NC_051280.1, on the reverse strand, counting down.
TTGGATTACAAAAATGTTTTCACCTGCGTCAGAGAGGAGGTAGTTTGATGTTGGATAGACGGCTTACTGTAATTAAGATTAACTAATTGATGTTTTGTGGGTTTTACATGCTAAAATGTTTCGACTATCAACAGCTCTGACAACCAGACTGTGATGGAGGCTCATTTCCTGAGACAGTTGTGACAGCAGCTGCAGACAGATACACTGACAGCCTCTGTATTTGGAGCTCTGGGAGATCAGCGCCACCTGCTGGAGGCTGCATGTAAATATGAAGGTTCACACTCCACAATAAAGTGGAATCATCTCTGCAATCATGTACTTAATCTTATTTCCAAAAGGATATTTAGTTGGTTAAAGAAATACATGTATTGGATTGAGGCAGAGTGAAGCAACTTACAAATGTGAGACTTGATTGGAAAGTTTTCTTTTAAAAATGTACTTTAATATTTTTTATTTGCTTCGGATTTAAGGCCCTAACAGTGGTGGAAGAAGTCTTCAGATATTTTACTTACGTATAAGTAGCAATACCACAGTGTTGAAATACTCTGCTACTGTTATGCCCCACCCTTGGGGTGCCTTTAAAACAGTCAAATCCATAGGATTTACAGTATTAACAAAGACCTACAAACAATAAAATCATAGGCTGAGAGGCGGCAACACCAGTAGTCCCCATACACCAGAGGCCTCCTCCTTTTGCTGCTGGCACAGGAGCCTTGAAGCACTTCCTTCCCAACCTCGTTGAGCAATGCGGCACACCTGGGAAGAGCTACTAGAGAGGGAAAAGGGACAACAGCACAGAAAACACATATACAGCATTAACAGTTACAAGTAAAAGTCCTGCATTCAAAATTTTACTTAAGTAAAAGAACAAAAGTATTAGAATCAAAATGTATTTAAGGTATCAAAAGTAACTCATTATGCACAGACATGTATAGGCTACTATATAATTTTGTGGTCATAGCCTAACTATGGTAGCACTGATTCTAACATATATTCTGGTGGCTGTAGCTCAGTGGGTCGTCCTTTAATGTTGGCGGTTTGATCCCCAGTTCCTCCTGTTTGCATGCCGAAGTGTCCGTGAGTGAGACGCTGAACCCCGGGCACTTAACAGCAGCTCACTGCTCCTAAATGCTTAGGATGGGTTAAATGCAGAAGTCAGGTTTCATGTATGTAACTGTATGTATATGACGATTGCGATAAAGGTTTAAGGTTTTTTAATATGTTAACAGAATATTACCGCAATTTCAAAAAATACAGGAAGTTACTGTAAATGACATATATAACGTCTGCACCTTACCCATAATGCTATGCAAATTACAGTAACTAACTGTAAAGATGATTTATGGTAGGTTTATTGGGTATTTTGTGGTATTTAACAAATCAATTCAAGCGAAGGCTAACAGTGCATAAAATGGAAATACTCAAGTAAAGTACCTAACAATTGTACTTGAGTGCAGTACTTGAGTAAATGTTCTTTTCCACCATTGCCCAAAAGCAAATTAAAAGGCTTGATATAAATAACTGATATACAATGAAGGACTCACGGAACAAAGGGATATAAGCCTCCTGTGCTTCATTTTTGTGCCAACTTTCAGTGTAAAATGCACACTATACAGCTGATAATCCTGACTGAACTTGAATGAAACTTAAAGTTTGTCTTGCTTCAGACAGTTTTAATTCCAGTACGACAGAAGAACTCAGCACAAGTCCAAACTTTACAGGACAGCAGCTACAATTACAGTAGGAACATACCTTCATGGGGCATTCTTGAGTGCATGCTGTGTTCAGGTAGTCATTACTGGGCCCGGCTGTGTTATCTGCCTTTAAAACTGTCAGAAGCAGTAGCAGCGTTCGTCTCCTTGAGGCGACTGCTGTGCGCTGAAGCTGCTGAAAAGTTGGTTATTGGGAAGCAGACTGCAGTCCTTGTAGCCCACGGCTGATGTTCATTTCTAAAGTACAACTTTTCAGCGTTGGGAGAGAAAATACCACGGTTCGTCATTCAGTATTTCTTGAGTAAAGGTGGTTCACATCGTAAAAATGTGTTGATTTATCAACCAAAGACTGAATTTGTGGTTGAATTTTGTCGTAATCAACTGGTAAATGAAGATTCAGTACTGACAGAGACAAATACTGTTGTTACACTGATGTGTGACATGCAAATGGTAATCCTCCTGCTCATACACCACCGTACATACCAACCTCTAATCTTGGCACAAAAATCTGGATTAACATTTATTTGATGGATAACATGCTTTTAATTAAAGGTCCAATGTGTAGGATCTGGTGGTAGCTAGCAGTGAAGTGAGGAGATTACAACCAATTGAAGCCTCTCCCGTGTGCCAAGCGTGTTGGAGAGCTACGGTGGCCGAGGCGAAATGGCCCTCACTAGACCCAGTTGTTGTAAGAGTAGCGTAGGTCATTTGCAGTGCATAGAGTGTGTGTGTATACGAGGGAAGTGAGTGGTGAAGCAAGAGAGAGAGAGGCGGCGACGGGAGCAAGTAACGGTATCGACTCTGGCCCAAGCAAGAAAAGTTAAAATTGAATTAATTAATCGATTAATCGCAAATTCATCACACATTTTTTATCTGTTCAAAATGTACCTTAAAGAAAGATTTGTCAAGTATTTAATACTCTTATCAACATGAGAGTGGGCAAATATGCTGCTTTATGCAGCCTGTAACAGCCTTTGAAAGATCAATTGCGGTGATGCGTTAAATTAGTGGCATTAAAACGATTTTGCGTCATAACAACTGAGGGGCGGCAAACATTTTTGAGGATCCAGCAACTACTGTATGTCTGAGAAACATGCAGTGCAAACTGTGGCCTAAACAAAGAAACATTATTCTTCTGTGTTCTTCAGTTGGTTTATGTGTTTTTGTGAAGAAAGCGCCATTTCACGGTGACACTCTGCAATTGAATGAATTGGTGTATTTACAGTGGAATCTAGACACACCCTGTCAGCAAACAGGAAGACGGGGGGAGACTTCTGGCGGCTGGAAGTTGGCTGGGAGGGGAAATACTAGGTGGCTTTATCTGTAGATAGCAGTGTGTGTTTTGTGATTTGGATATACTGACCCTTGAAGTTATCCTTTATTCTCGGTAAAATAAAATATTGGGTAGAAGACCATTGGGTGCGACTGGTAGCCAATTGGTTAAGACTCATATCATATAACTGTGGAGCCTCATTGCTCCGGCTGGTGGGCGGTGCTTGGTATTTCCTGAACTGATCTCAACATGGCTGCCGGGTCATAAACTTTTTCATTTTACAACTAAACAGTACACTACAAGATGTTTCTGAAAACATTTGAGGCGAGAAATAGGCATTACAGTAACAGAATATTGATTCATATTTGATCAACGCTGACGAGTTTGACCGTTTGATCAGAGTTTGTGAGTGATTGACAGCTGCTCAGAGACGTGGACGGCAGACTCCAGATCGGCTCTGATTGGTTGTTTTCCTCCGGTTTGTGAAATCTTGCAGATGCCATTAGGAGAAGCGGAGGACACCGGAGGACACAGATGGACATGATTTTTTTTCAGATTACCTGTCTCATGCACTACTGCCAGGATATAGTGATTTTATAAAAATAACTTTTTTAAATCATATTTGCTCCATTTCTACCTTCTTCAGCTTTAACTCATCTGTAATCCATTAGAGGTCTTGCAGTGCGATGTACTATCATGCAAAACATATTTTTGGAGATTATGTGCAGATGTAACAACAATGAGCTATTTTTATAATGCTGGGACATAAACTGGTGCCAGCTGGCTCTATGAGGCTCAACTATATGCTGCATGTTAGTTGAAACATCTGGAGACTGATGTGATGAAATGCTGTGTGCAGAGTAGGCGCTCTCTAACATGATTAAAAACATTCAAAATATTTGTTGGAAGACTTAAGCAGTGGTGTTTTGCTGTTATCATCATGAGGTTTTATACTTTTATTTCCGTCTGTGACCTCAGTGTGTGGATGATTAAACCTCTAAAAAGAAAATTCTGAAGTTTTTCAAATCTTATTTTATTTAGAACTTTATAAAAACTAAACAGATGAAGCATTATGAGGTTTAGAGTTACAGAAAAATGTGAAAAACAACATTAAATAGGGTGACTCAAATGGAAACAAAGAATGTACAACAGAGAGAAAGTCTTGCCCACAAACACAAATTCAAACTACCCCTAAATCTATAACACGTCTATACATACCACTCTTTTCTACAGACATACAAGTATTTAATACACAAGTTTCACATGTTATACTGTATGTTGCTTGGCCCTCTTGAATTGTCCCCCTTTTATAAAAACAGACCAAAATTAAGAAACCTTCAGATTTTCTGGGAAAATCAGATTTAAGAGCTGCAATATTTTCTGATTGATTTGATAGTTTTGTATGGACCATAATGATATTGTGAAAGGTTGTGGTCCATGAAGTCCATAGAGATTAGGGACTACAGAGTGACCTCCATTTCTGCCAGGTGAATTATGTAGCAGATGTTGTTTTTGTTGTCTAAAATCTACTTGTGCTGGCTCATGATGCCCCTGAGGAAGTCTTCAAAGCGTGGGACCGTGGCCTCCATGGCAGGCTCATCAGCAGCTTTCTCCTCAGCATCGGCGGGCTCATCAACAGCAGCGGCAGGCTCATCAGCAGCAGCGACAGGCTCATCAGCAGCAGCGGCGGGCTTTGCGCGACGCAGGCGGCAGTTGTAGTCGTATTCTGGGTCGCAGTCGGGGTCGGGCAGGATTATGCCATCCTTGCCGGGCTTCGGGGCCTCAATGGCGGAGGGTGAAGCAAACCTGCCGCATCTGGGGTCATATGGATGGCAGAAGGGCTTCGCTGGAGCCTTGATGTCGGCCTTGGCCTCATAGCCAGACTTCACCGGGGTGCAGTCTTTGTCGTAGTGCACATAGCAGTCGTGGCCCTCCTTGGTCTTGCCAGGGATGCCGAGCTTGTAGCGGACCTGGTTGATTGATTGATTGATTTGTGTTTTTGGTTCAAAACAGATGAAAAGCAGATCATAGATAGCAAGTGAAAGCATTATGCAACACCCATTTAATTTCACTACATCATTTAATTAACCAAATGAAAAGGAAGAGACAATAATAGAACCATTCAACAAGCAAGATTAAGCCTACACTAGATTAGTCAAAACATTTAACTATTAGTATCGTAGTAGCAGGACTTCAAATTCAGACCTGGTGCGCGGGGATCTGTGGAGCCGGCTTGCGCAGGGCAGCGGCGGCTGCCAATATGCAGTACGGGTCATAGCGAGGGTCGCAGGCCAGAGGAGCAGGAGGAGGTGCGGGCTGGCCTTTGGGCGCGTACTCCAGCACGGGCTTGGTGAGGCCAGACAGCTTGGTGGCGGTCAGGGGGTTGCAGCCACCGTCATAGAGAGGGTTGCAGTGTTGCTCTTTAGGGGCCTCCTCTGCAGCAAGAGGAGCAGGAGCAGCGGCGTGGGTCACACACAGAGGGTCGACTGCTGGGTCACAGCTGGGGTACATCAGGTGGTAGAAGCCAGTGGGGGCTTTGTGGACCAGGGTGGGATTGCAGTAGGGGTCCCTGGGGTCACATTTGAGGGCGGCGTAGGATGGGGCCGGGGCAACGGCCGGGCGGTAGCCATAAGCTGCCCTCAAGTGATACTGCAGACACTCCACGTCTTCAGGGCTGCAGATCCTCAGCAGCTCAGACCTCTGCCCAGCGCTCAGGAAGGGCTCCAGGACGGGGGCATAGTGGTAGAAGCCAGTGGGGCTCTTCATGGGCATGGGCAGCATGGGAGTGAAGATGGGGGCTGGCATCTTGGCTGGAGCCGGAGCCGGCTCTGGCTCCGGGGCAGCAACATTGTGGGCGAGGGGGAAGAGGCAGTAGGGGTCGAGGTAAGGGTTGCACATCCTGACGGCAGCAGACTTGATGGACTCGGGCATCACCAACGCAGCCTTTGGCTTGCTGGTGGACTCGGAGATGCACTCTGGATCATCGGAATCGGCACAAGACTTGTAGATTTCACTGATGTGCTTGAGGTAGTGGTTGAAATTCGGGCCCTCCTCTGACCTGTGCTTGTTCTGCAGGTAGGCCAGGTACAGACGATCCAGATCCTCAACCTATAATGATGGGCGAAACATGAATGAATCTGCTCTGATTCTATATGATTCACATGCAATAGAGAGTAAAACTAAACTAAAAATAAAAGCAAAAAGAATTTTCAACAAAGCCCTTGAAAGATGAACACTTTCACACAAATCCTCTGTGGAGGAATGTTCTTTTTCAGCTCACTGTCTTGTTACTCATCCATACAGCCTGAGTGTTAAACCACTGAGCTCTCACTGGGACTAAGAAGACATGCTGGAACATGACTTGCATTGCAGAGTAATTTAGCATATCAAGAGGGTAAAGCCATATTAATACTTTCATATTATCATTGTCAAAAGCTGTTTAAATCAGTCTTTTTTGGCAGAAAGTGTTGAGTACATCTATAAAAAAAAAGGAAAAAGAAAAATTCCTTAAAATACAAACTGAGGAATACTGTATAAGGATGACAATATAAGGAAAAACAAGCACTGTTTCGTAGTCCTCGCTGGGATAAACTAAATAATTAATGTGAAACAAACTCCACTCACTCCCTCCTGGTTGTGGCTGTTCACGAAGTACTTGTACCATCCCCAGAAGTCCGGCAGGCGTTTGAACTGGGGTACAGCAAAGGGGATGTTCCTTCTGTTGCGGACCAGCTTCTCCGTGTCCTCGGTGTTCACATCGTCAAACACTGCAGGCACTGAGGGGAGAGGAGAGGGAACTAAACCAAGTGTGCTGGAGCCAGTATTTACAAATGATGTATTAAAGAGTAACTTCGGTATATTTCAATCTGGACCGTATTTTCCCACGTTTTTGTGTCTAACTGACTAACGAGGACAACAATTTCTGAAACTGGTCCAGTATTGAAGGAGAACGCTGCAGACGGCTGCTCCGAAACGAGCTGTGAGGGCAAATGAGCAGCATCAATGTAACGTTATGTCCACTAAAAGTGCCTTTTTTTTGCTGACAGGCTCAGATTGTTATTATAAGTGTCTGACAACATTATGGAAAGTTTTTCTTACCTTTCTCCTGAGCCGGTTTGTTTGTTATTGTGTCCAAATCCCGCTCAAGGAGAAGTCTGGTTGTGAAAATTGAATATCGAAATCAAAGACCTCATCCACATTGTTGAAATCATCTAAATATTCAGCAATGACATAAAAATCTGCCGGCTGCTACTTGTGTTTCCACCATGGAAGAATTCCACTATTCCACCGTTGTCTTCCAGCAACACGTCACCTCGCCAGATTTCACTAGACTTCTCCATGAGCGAGACTCTTTCCATAATGTCAGACACTTCCAATAACAATCAGAGCCTGTCATGGCAAAGACAAGCACTTTTAGTGGATATAAATGACGGTGCCAGCTTGCCCCAATAGCACCATATTGCAGTCTGTGAGAAGCTGCCGTCTACAGCGCTCTCCCTCAATACTGGACCAGTTTCAAAAATGTATTGTCCCTATTAGTCAGTTAGACACAAAAACATGAGAAAATAGGGTCTAGGTTAAAAATACCTGTTACCCTTTGAGTTTGTCATGTTATGATTTGAGCATATTTTTTATGCTAAATGCAGTACCTGTGAGGGTTTCTGGACAATATTTGTCATTGTTCTGTTTTGTTAATTGATTTCCAATAATAAATATAAACATACGTTTATGTTGATAAGAGTATTAAATGTTGATAAGAGTATTAAATACTTGACAAATCTCCCTTTAAGGTACATTTTGAACATATAAAAATTTGTTTAATTTGCAATAATCGTGAACTATGGACAATCATGCGATTAATCGTGATTAAATATTTTAATCAATTGACAGCCCTATTAGTAATATTATATTCAATTTCTGCCAATAGATCCCCCTAAATGCTACACACTCGTCCTTTAACCCAAAAATATTCGGTTTAGTATCATATAAGGCAAAGAAAATCCTCACATTTAAGAGGCTGGAACCAGCTAATTTGGGCCATTTCCCCATGAAAAATTACTTTAAAACGATTAATCAATTATAAAACTGTTGGCCAATTAATTTTCGTTTCAGCTCTAGATTGTACTTCACCAGATTGTAAGGGCGTATTATGACTGAGCATGTATGTTGTGCTTACTGGCTGAATAGAAGAAAGGAAGATTAGTTTTATAACTGTCGATGATTTAAGTTTTAAAGTCCACTCCCCAAATTCATGTTTGACCTCAGTGGCTAAACAGCCAACGTGTCCCACATGCCACGTAACAGGTCCTTACCTTCCTCCTCCCTGCGCTGCTCCACTGGAACAGCCCCCAGAAACTCTGTAAAACACAAGCAGCAGCCACATTAGCAGCAGCAGGGACGTTAGCTGACTAGGACCAGATGTTGCGCTTTCCCTCAACATCAGGGAAAACGCTGACCTGCTAATAAGCCCCTGGGTGAAACACTGCAGGTGCTGGGACTCTGGCGCCCTGCTTCAGGCAGCATCCTGCAGATTAAACACCCCATGCACGCTCTGTTTGGCTTTGAGCCAGACCGGTGGAGTTTGTGCAACTACTGGGGGCCTCCTTAAAGGTAACCTGTAAAACTACAAAGAGTGGGCCCTCACACAAACCAATTACCAATGCACTGTAAAAGTGGAAGGACGGAGGGTGGCAGACATGTTTGTGTACATCTCTGCTTCCACCGGAGCTTTCCTTCAGAAGTTTACGACTGCTAGAAAACAAGCCAAGTCAGCTGATTATGGCAGAAACATCCGGTCCCCCTTATTTATTAATGTGGAAATTTTCCAAGAGGATCAGTGTTTTTTATGACCCTTGAAAGATTTACAGGATCAGCATGGCGTGCTATTTTAGTATTCAAGAGATGGTAATGGCGTCTCTATAATTCTGTGCCATAAATTAATGTGCATCAAAATATCAAGAGTAAAAGTATTTGTTATGCAGACAAACAACCCATGTGATTGTTATATTGTTGTATATTTTATTATTATATATTATTATATAGTGTTCCTGATGTGATTAGTCAGAGTAGAGCTCACTTAAATACATTACACTGTTGGGTGGTTTATAAGTAACACGTGTCATATCTAATAAACTCATCATACATTTTCTATATAAAATCTCAATTAGTAGAGTAACTACTATCTATCAGATAAATGAAGTACAATATGTTCCTCTTCCACTCCTCTGGAGTAGAAGTAGCAAGTCACACAATATGGAAGCACTCAAGTGGAGTACAACTACCTCAGTATTGCACTAAAGCGCAATACTTGAGTAAACATGTTCAACAAAGGCATCGCCCAAAGGAAGGAAGATGATTAAATGGATTAGAAAGAAAATAAAACTAATCTCCAGCAAACTTCTGTTACACAACATTACATTTTCGTGAAATATGGAGTACTTTTACCTCCTCGGGCCTCTTAAAATTCTTCAAATGAAACAATCTGAGGAGGAAATATCACGCTTTTGACTTGTGAAATGAAAAGCATAACTGTGAACGGGGGTTTGCAGGTAACTAGAGAGGTTGGGAACCACTGGTCTGAAGTTGTCAAACTGCAACAAACTTCTCATCTTCTCTTCTTAAACTACTTATTTTCTGCCTAAACTGTAAATTTTAAAGAAACATATTGTCAAATTTCAGAATAAAGAAACCATTCAAGTATCATTAAAGAGTGTTAAATTCCCCCAAAAGACCTCAGTACCTTCAGTGATATGGCAACATCCCTGCATGTGCAGTTAAAAAGGAGTACATTTCCATTTGTCTGCCAACTAAATCTTTGTGACAAAGATCAGATAAAATCATACATACATTCTTAATCAGTTAAAATGTGTAAATCAAGTCTCACCTGGTAGTAAAACAATAGCTAACAGGACTCCTGTGTGGATCAGGGAGAGCGATGGTCGTCCAACACGTGCCATTTTCTGTTTAATGTGCTTCCTGAGGTGAAAAGACAGAAACGACATTCACTGATGTTAGTTTAACAGAACTGTATTTGAGGATGATTAATAAAGTTTGAACTTCTGGTATTATACTGTAATATTGCAATGCAACTATAGACTTGGATTCCTGCGTCTTGTTGGTTTTTTCAGCTGTCAGATATGGAAATGAGAAGACAATGCACTCGGAACAAAGTGAGAGCTTTTATGTAAATGGCTGATGCCAAGACAATAGAGAGGATTGGGGACATGATGTAATAAAGCTTTTTTTCAAGGATTATTGAGAAAAAATAAGACTATAGTTATGAATATCAGAATATAAAGCGACTGAACTGAACAATCAAACAGCCAGAAGCTTGAAATGTTCTTCTGTCTGTTGAATTATGGCCGCTTTGCTCAAAAAGAGAAATTGTCATCTACAGTTTCACACAAGACTTTCTCACTTTTCATCCAAAGACAATGAGGCTGGAGTTGCAGACAGTTGAACTTTTAAATGTATAAACTTTAGCAACAATCACATCAGTTCTTACCTGCAAAGGTGCTGAAGTTCTGGCCTCCTGTGATCACCTCTGGATCCAGTGGCTGCACTGTGGTTGTCTTGAGCTGTCAAAACCCTTTACCTATGGGACAGACAGGAAGGAGAACATTTTAAAGGAGCCCCCTTGATCATTAAAAACAAAAAGGCATGTCGTACGGCTCCGGCATGCTGGCAGGCGCTCCAGGATTGGCTCCTGCGCTGCCACCCGTCCAACCAATAGGGGTCCTGTAATTAGGAGTGTTGAGCAGCACCACTGCTTTCAGTGGAGAAACATTAACAAGGTGCCATTTAGCGGCATGTTTCTTTCCTCACAAGTTTGGAATTTGGGGTCAACACGCAAGGTGACATTGTATTTAAGCCACTAGTTGATTTTGAGATTTGAAATTTACATAAACGGCTCAGTGGGCGCGAACTTAAAAAACTGTAAGCTGTTAAATCCACACAGTTTGAGGCCTCTGTTACAGGAGAGCAGATTTATAAAGAAGTGCTTGAGGCTATCGCAGAGGTGGTGCTGATAAAACTTTCAGAGGAAACGGTAGAGCAAGAGGTAGTCCTGATGATACAAGAAACAAGATACATAAAACAAGATTCTAGCTGTAAATAACAAACAGTAAATACCTCCTCTACTCAGTCAGATAAACCTCCCGTCTTTATTCCAGTGCTTCAGCGCCATAGTCTCTCTGAAGAAATTGACTACAAAGAATAAAAAAACTATTTCTGAAATAACTACTGTGTTGCATCAGTGTATCGACAAATGTGTGAGCAATATTGTCCAGGGTGACAGGTACGTGACACATTTCAGAAGTTGCACCAGCCGTTTTGATCATGTTCCCAAACTTGATGTCAGAAGTCTGCAGCTATGTTCTTGGTTTTTTTTCATTCTTATTGGCCAATAGACCTTCATTAAAAAAGAAAATTTCACATTTTCAAAAATATAGAAGTGTCAGTGAGAAAACAAGCATTCTTTTCCTCACTACACCCAAAGTTTTTTTTTCTTGCACACACATGTTTTTTTTTTAACAACATGGAGGAAGCTGGAGTCCTTAGGAGAGCCAGGCCACTAATGAAGCTGCAGAACCATTAGGGACCAGCATGCCAACACTACTTGTTTGTTTGGTTCAGGCTCCTGATGCTTGGATTGTGCCACGTAGCCTCTACAGCCTCCAGCCTGTGTCTATGTATATACAGTATGGGAGCTTTGGAAACTAGAAAACGTTAGCTGAAAACAGTTAAACAACCCAACATGCAATATTTGAAGGTATATCTTCCCTAAAAAACACATACCTACATAACATAAATGTAAATATACAAACAGTAGAGAATCTTTGTCGTGTTCCTGACCTTTTAGCCCCGTCAGATTAACTGTATCCCGTAACCCGTCATGCTGCAAATGGGTTCTTTTGAGTTGATTTTCACTATTAACAATAAAAAGGGTATATTGTAACAATATTTTTTCATACAATTGCACTGTCAGTGTTTAGGTTGGTTTTCTCAAGTTTGCATTCATGCTACCAGTGGCAGAAGCTATGTTTCATCAATTTATCCATTACTTTTAGCTAACTATTTCAAACATTTACCCATTAACTATTTCAACCGTTTATCTGTTAACTATTTCAACTGTTTATCTGTTAACTATTTCAACTGTTTATCCGTTAGCTAACTATTCCAACCATTTATCCATTAACTATTTCAACTGTTTATCCATACATTTTAGCTGACTAACCTTATGATCCCTGCAATTTACACATTTCAAAATAACTGGGGCTGTCACAAAAGGAGACAAATGGTTGTCTTCTTCAGCTTTAAGATGTCTGTCTCTTTCTGTGCATGGAAAATTCACAGCAACTTAAACAAAAATTTGGGCTAGAAACCTATAAAGCGTCTCATACAACTTGTGAGAGAAAAGCTCATTAAAAACACAGACCCTTGTAAAAATGAAGATGCCTGTCAAATGCTTTTATGTAACAGCACTTAAGATCTGGTTCAAGTTACATGTCACACAAATAAACCAGCAAGGGATCACTCTGTTATTATTCATTTAAAAGTTGTGTTGTCAAGTTAAAAGAGGAAGAAATATTTGATGGAGTTAACAGGAAAAAGGTTTTTGCAACAACCTTTTAGACATCATTTATTGGTATTTCCGATGCAAGAAAGAAAGACATAATAATGGATGTTGTGACAGTATCCCAGATGCTCAGTTTCATATTCTGGCTCAGAGCAGTGCTTACATTAAATTAAGCTTATGTACATAACTTCAAAATCTCCGACATTTTAGATTTTCCATTGTCAATAGACCAGTGTGTCAATGCAATCCCAGATTAAAGCTTGTAGCTTTGAGTGAATGTTTACGTTCACAAATATTGACTCAACTGTCAGAAAAGCAGATAATGTTGGTAGTGTCCAGAAGGTAACCCATGAGTTGGGAAACTCTAGCGAAATAGTTAAGGTTAGACATTGACCTTGAATAGTTAAGGTTAGGCATTGACCTTGAACGGTTAAGGTTAGGCATTGATCTTGAATAGTTAAGGTTAGGCATTGATCTTGAACGGTTAAGGTTAGGCATTTATACCTGAATAGTTAAGGTTAGGCATTGACCTTGAACGGTTAAGGTTAGGCATTGACCTTGAACGGTTAAGGTTAGGCATTGACCTTGAACGGCTAAGGTTAGGCATTGACCTTGAACGGTTAAGGTTAGGCATTGATCTTGAATAGTTAAGGTTAGGCAATGATCTTGAACGGTTAAGGTCAGGCATTGACCTTGAACGGTTAAGGTTAGGCATTGACCTTGAACGGCTAAGGTTAGGCATTGACCTTGAACGGTTAAGGTTAGGCATTGATCTTGAATAGTTAAGGTTAGGCATTGATCCTGAATAGTTAAGGTTAGGCAATGATCTTGAACGGTTAAGGTCAGGCATTGACCTTGAACGGTTAAGGTTAGGCATTGACCTTGAACGGCTAAGGTTAGGCATTGATCTTGAACAGTTAAGGTTAGGCATTGACCTTGAACGGCTAAGGTTAGGCAATGATCTTGAACGGTTAAGGTTAGGCATTGATCTTGAACAGTTAAGGTTAGGCATTGACCTTGAACGGCTAAGGTTAGGCATTGATCTTGAATAGTTAAGGTTAGGCATTGACCTTGAACGGTTAAGGTTAGGCATTGACCTTGAACGGTTAAGGTTAGGCATTGATCTTGAACGGTTAAGGTTAGGCATTGATCTTGAATAGTTAAGGTTAGGCATTGACCTTGAACGGTTAAGGTTAGGCATTGACCTTGAACGGCTAAGGTTAGGCATTGATCTTGAACAGTTAAGGTTAGGCATTGACCTTGAACGGCTAAGGTTAGGCAATGATCTTGAACGGTTAAGGTTAGGCATTGATCTTGAACAGTTAAGGTTAGGCATTGACCTTGAACGGCTAAGGTTAGGCATTGATCTTGAATAGTTAAGGTTAGGCATTGACCTTGAACGGTTAAGGTTAGGCATTGACCTTGAACGGTTAAGGTTAGGCATTGATCTTGAACGGTTAAGGTTAAATTTTTGCCAGATTTCGCAATTTGTGGGTCCCCTTCTAGACACGACCGATAATGTTCCTTTGTTGTTTGTCTTTTCTGTTGCCATATTGTTTGGATTAGCCTCAGCTGTACTTTGTGCCAATTAGCAAATGATAGCATGCCAACACGCTAAACCAAGATGGTGAACATGGTAAACATTATACCATGTTAGCATGAGGTTTTGTGAAACAGGTAACAGGCAACAGAGCGAAAACCCTGCTGCTCTGGCAGTGACAACTGTGTGTCTATTAGTTGTTAAAACCGACTGACAGCTGATCCAGCTGTGATCAGCTGTCACCGTCATCCGAAACGGACGTCGCTTCTTGTGTACAGTTTCCTCTCTCCTTGCATCTCTTCCTCGCCTCCTCCGCTCGCATCACGCAAGAATAGGAGGCGAGGAAAGGAATCGAGGAGACACGTTAGCATAATAAAAAGTACAAAGTCATTGTGAGCATGTTAGAATGCAAAGTGAGCATTTAGCTCAAAGCACCGCTGTGCATGAGTACGTCCTCAAAGAGCCGCCAGCATGGCTGTAGACTCTTAGTCTTGTTAATGTAATATAAATTATATAAATTATAACCTAATCCTGTCTAATCTCTACATTGTCCTGCACACCCAGAATTTGTGATTCTTAATAAATAATCTTCTTAAAGCGCTCTACAATTGGCATTTCATTCTGCAGAGTATTATTCCTGTTCCTTTGCAGATTTGAAGTTGAATCATGTCTGGACAGGCTAATCTTGACTTTCTAAAGCATTTTTAATAAAGTTGATTATTTCCTGCTATCACAGACACTTCTGTTAATTGGCTCTGATCCTTGAGCCTGTAAGTGGTTCACATTACAAATCCAATCAGATAATACTTTGTGTGTGTTGCTGGTAAATGCACAATTGAGAGTTTCGGAGTGTAATTAATACCATTGTCTTGTACATAACTGTTGGAAATTTCTATGCTGACAGCACAGTTCTCTGTTTTGCTGATTCTGTACAGCGAGCTGTTAAAATCCTGCAGTTTGCATTTTGTGCTCTTCAGAAGCCTCTTATCAGTCTCCAACTTGTGCTGAATAGTAATAAAGCCCCAATATGCTGTTGGCCAAAGCTAGAAATAGTATTTACCTTCAGATCAGCATTCTCATTGGTGCTGATATTGAGTCTCCCATTATCTTTTGGAAAAGATAAAATCTAGGCCTATATGACAGCTTACTGACAAACTGAGAATGAAAACTACTTTATGCTGCAGTGCAGAAACCAGGCTAGTCTCTGGCATGTTCTGTACACATCGTTGTGAAGCAGTCTTTCTTTTTGACTGTGGTGATGTAATCTATAGGTGGACAGCTGCAGCAGCACTCACATTTTATTGCAAAAACTGTCCTGGCTTTTTCATTTTCGCTGGAAGTCTTGGTTTCTGTCTATAAAGCTCTTCTCCAGAAGTTATCATATCGTATTTTGTTTATTGGCTGCAGTATTGGAGTTGATCACGCTCGCTCTGAGAGTTGGCTTATCCTCAATTTACTTTTACGTTCTGAACGTCGTGTTCCTGGAATAAACGGCAATACATCTTGAGGTTTTAAGATAAAGAGACAATTCAATAATCTTATAACTGACCTTATGAATTATCAAATTGGTAATGTTCACAGTTCATTCTTGACCTATGATCGGTAGTTCAGAAAAAAATGTCACTTCTAGAGTTTTCAATAAAGACCACAACTAACAATTGTTTCCATTATCCATTAATCTGTCTTTAGATGTCTTTCTTTGTCCGACCAACAGTTCACAACCCAAAGATATGTTTCTGGTCACATAAGGCAGATATAAGCAACAAATATTCACATTTGAGAAGCTGGAATAAAGGAATTTTTGGCATTTTTGTGTGAAAAAATACAATGAATCTATTCTCAACGACCTATTAATCATCTAATTGTTTCAGCTCAACTTTCCATTTCTGAGCACTTTAAGGACCTATAAAGGCTAAAAAAAAATAAAATTGAATATCTACAATTCCAATTCAATCTGCTGATGAAGATCATGTGATATGATTGAAACCTGAATGAGCTTCTACAAGGACCTTCTGGTGAGATTGTTTTCTCGACACAGAAATTGTAATGAAACTGATGTTCAGTGTAATGAGTTTAAAAAACAAAACATTTGACTAATTTTGTTTTATTAAAATTAGCTTGAAATCATTGAGTGTGTTAACATGCACATTAGTGTCCTTGTTTTGTTGGAATCCGGTTATTGATATCCTTGTTTTCATAACTGATAGGTGACAGGAGATATTATTGAATTATCACTCTGCCCTAACTTTGTACAATTTGTTTTCTGAATTATTAAACGGTACAGTGTGTAGGATTTGGGGGCATCTAGAGGAGTGGTTGCAGATTGCAACCGAGTACCCCTCCGCTTACTCCTCCCTTTCCAAGACTGCGGTAACGTGAGCTGCCGAGTGCAAAACCGCGGTAACACCGTTCACCTCGCTCAGAGGCCATCCTTACCATAATAACACTACTTTAGGAGCAATAGAAGTCAGACAGCGGCTGGCGGTACCACGGTTTTGCACTCTGCGGCTCACGTTACTGCAGTTTCACAAGCGTGTCGGAGAACTAAGGGGCCTTCTGGTAACGTAAAAACGTGGAAGGCTCTCTCTAAAGTCAG
The DNA here is from genome assembly GCF_015220745.1 of Sebastes umbrosus. Taxonomy (NCBI): domain Eukaryota; kingdom Metazoa; phylum Chordata; class Actinopteri; order Perciformes; family Sebastidae; genus Sebastes; species Sebastes umbrosus. The sequence continues at coordinate 11,640,492 of NC_051280.1, read as the reverse complement.
TGTTTGGTTTGTCCGTTCTGGACTACTGTAGAAACATGGCAGAGCAACATCGTGGACTCTGTGAAGAGGACCCACTCCTTATGTAGATATAAACGGCTCATTCTAAGCTAACGAAAACACGATTTCTTAGTTTCAGGTGATTATACATTAATGAAAACATAGTTACGAATATTATATTCCATTTCCAGATCCCCCTATTGTTACACACTGTTCTTTTAAATGCAAGGTAAAAAATAAAAAATATGAAAACATGTTTGCAATGTTCACAATTTCTGTCTTCAAAATCTTGTAAAACAAATCTACTTTATGTATTTAAGTACCAAGAAAAGTGCTCTATAAATATATATATAAATAAATATTATCATTATTAAACAGTGAATGAGGAGAATCAGACACACTTACGGCTTCATATATACAAAATGCTATTTATTCATTTTTGACCAGAAAAATAAAGTGTGGATGCATAATTGCTGTACACATATGTGCAAATTCATGGCGTAACAGGACACACTGCAGATATAAAATCAAACACACAGAACATGATGTGACTATCACACACTGTCATATAAATAATTTAAGCCATTTTAGCAGACCATCGTTCATCATATGCCATCTGCAGCATGTTTAAGGGCGACAGCATATGGAGCCTCTGCCCATCACATGTATAATTACGCTCCTAACAGGTGTTCTCCAGCACACCGAAACCTGCAATCCAGTTTAGAAGCAGTCGAAGACATGAGCACGATACAAGCTCATAATTTGAACATACCATATATGAAGGAATCCTTGGGATCTTAAGAATTTCACAACATCTGGAGCCGGTGACGACTTTTTAAGGATGTTTTAAAAAAAGCCTGAAACTACGACAACTATGAAAGGAAATTGTATGTCATTAGACAGTAAATGGTTGGTTTGCTTGGAAGGTGTGGAGTGGCGTGGATATCATCCATCATTACTGTGAAGACGGGTTAGTCTCTGTCACTGGATGTCATCATCATCAAACAGATCCTCAAAATCTGTGGAAACAAAAAGCACAATTATTAGACTAAAGTTACACAATGAAACGCTGGCTGTATTTCAAATGAAGGCAGACATTTTCTCATAAAGCGTTATAGGTTGAGAGGGTTGGAGGGGTGCAGGGTGATAAAAGTAAAAGGATCTGGGAATGCACTTGCTGAACGGCCTTCCTGTGGGTCTGACAGTTTGTGAGGTCGGAGGTCAGCAGCAGAAGTGTATGAACATGCATGGGAATATGTGCCACATCCTCTGTTTCTGCAGGTAGCCTTCGTTTAAAACTCACTACGATCCAGCTTAAAGGAAAATAAGCTTTCATTACTACTTCAGCTACTACTGTTGTCACTGACATTGCCTTTTTAGAGATCATCTTTTCAGATTTTTTTTGTGTAGGGCGGCAACTAACAATTATTTTCAGAATTGATTAATCTGTTGATTATTTTCTCGATTAATCGATTAGTTGTTTGGTCTATAAAATGTCCGAAAATGGTGAAAAATGTCGATCAAGAAGCCCAAGATGACGTCCTCAAATGTCTTGTTTAGTCCACAACTCAAAGATATTCAGTTTACTGTCATAGAGGAGTAAAGAAACTAGAAAATATTCACAATTAAGTAGCTGGAACCAGAAAGTTTTTACTTTTCTTTCTTAAAAAGTTACTCAAACAGATTAATCCATCATCAAAATAGTTGGCGATTAATTTAATAGTTGACAACTGATTGATTAATTGTTGCAACTCTACTTTTGTGTTTTTTCTAGAGCTGTAAAGATTAGTCAATCAGAAAATTAATCTGCAACTATTTTGACAATTGATTGGTTTTAGCCTTTAACCAGCCAAACATTGGCTGGTTAAAGGTTCAAAAACGTGAGATTTGATGCTTTTCTTCAACATATATGTGTATCGTTACCAGTGTTTTTCACTATTTTAGGCACAACATTAAATCAACTTATTGAGTAAATAATAGGCAGATTAATAGTTGATGAAAAAAATCCTAAAATTGCAGTGTTTTCCTGGTAAAATAATATCTAGGACTGCAACTGATGATTATTTTCATTTTTAATTAATCTGCCCTTTTTTCCTATCAACGGTTTGATCTGTAAAATATCAGGAAAAAACTGAAACTAGCATTACCGCCTCGCGTTTGTACACCTCCACCAACCAGTCAAGTTGCAATTTACATCCATGTCTGTCCAAATGTATATCACTTCATCATTATATCTTGTTAGACAAAATCGCATTATCATATTTGTGTAAATCATGTGAATTCTCGAGATATGGCCAAAAACATGTTTTGTGAGGTCACAGTGACCTTGACTTTTGACCACCAAATGATCATCCTTGAGTCCAAGTGAATTTGTGCTAAATTTGAAGACATTCCCTCCAGGCGTTCCTGAGATATCGCGACCACGAGAATGGACAGGATCCGTCCGCACAGACAACCCAAAAACATAATGCTTCCGGCCACAGCTGTCGCCGGTGCGGAGGCATAAAAAAACCCATCACAAATCCCCATAGCCCAAGGTAATGTCTTGTCTTGAATGTTTTGTTTGATCAGCAGTCCAAAACCTAAACATTCAATTTGCAATCACATTAGACAAAAAAGCACTGTGTTTTTAGCAGTTTTTCTTTTTCAAAATAAACACGGGTACATTTTCTGTCGATAGACTAATCGATTGATCAACTAATCTTTTCATACTGGGTGAAACAAAGGAAGGAATGAGCTCTTCTTGTTGTCTTGGGAGTGATCTCCCTGTACTTTTATGTAAACTCTAAATAGCGTTCTATTGTGCTGTATAAGTACAGTCTGCAGTCAGTTTACATACAGAACAATGTGTGCAGACTACACTGAGTTTGTTATCCACAAGTCCTCCTTGTGCACAGACTGCTGTTTTAAAAGGTGTCATCAAACACTCAAAATCAGACAGATGCCAGAAAAACATAATTTTGGCTCTAATTGAAGCCTTCACAAGAAAACATAACACATTACCTACAATGAAAGACAGGTATGCTCAGGTGACAAAATTCCTTCTGTCATGTTGTAACTGCTGGGACAATATTTTTCTTCTGAAAGTCATACTAGCCAAAAAATATATGGGTGCCCAAATGTGAACAGCGTCACGCTGATATAGGAAAAAGGCCTTTCTCAAAATGTTGCAGCAAAGCTGGAAGCACCTTATTGTTTAAAATATCCCTGTATGCATTGAAGCATTCTGATTGTCAACACGTAGTAACTGATTCAGTGAACAGGACTATTGAATAAAAGCGTCAATGAAGAAACATATTTATTTAAACTATACAATAAACCATGCAGGTAAATTGACAGTAGATAATGTATGAATGACTGTGAGCCGGTAGTGTTCATACTGTATTTTAAACCCTGATACTTCACAAACGTTTCCAAAGAGATTCATTTATATTTTACTTGCAGTAACAGTTTGATTATACTGCGGTTTCCTGTTAGCCTAGAAAGTAAAATCCCTTAAAATCACGAGGACTAGACTTAAACAATTAAACTGCTGTAGCCTGAAATAACACAAATTAGCACCAATTATCACTTTTGTGACTGTGAAAGAACGGAGCCAGTGTGTCACTGATTGTTTAAATGAATTAACATTTAAAATCCCTTTATAGATGTAGGCCAAGGGATCGGGGGCTGCTTTCAATACACGCCTGGAGACAGTTAAGTGGTACACATCTCTATCAGAAGGGAATAACGCCTGCCACCCTGAATTAGCCTCATACAAAATACATCCAAAGAGCTCCTGCTGAGATGTCTGCGTGGAATCTGTGTCGCACATGGCAAGAAGTCGTGGCCGTTTGATGTGGCAGCGCCTCGGGACAAGGGATCGCGCTACATTATAAAACACCGTTAGTAAAAGGGGAGGCGGGGGTACAAGGAATGTTTTGAGGCCAGTAAAGAGATTTCCTGCAGTGGAACCAGCGGCGCTCTGTCGCCAAGGAGTGAAATAACAACGTGTGCTAATAGATTCAATCTGCTCTGGCTGACTAGATCCTATTTGAAGACTCCTCCTCAGTTAACTTCAGATTACCTGAGCAGCAAAATTCATTTGCATTGATTAATGTATTTGTAAAACCCTGTGAGAGGATCAGTACAGCCAAAAGGTGTTGTAAGCCGTGTTGGAAATTTACATTTTTGTCCACCTGCCACTGTGGATGGTGGACTCCAAAATTTACCAGTCATTTAAGATTACCATTGCTTTTTATATATATATATATATATATTATGTAATAATATGTATAATGTATACAAATTTAGCAGCCACTTGCATATTTTACCAGCATTTGGCTGGTGGCTGGTGCTAATTTCCAACCCTGGTTGTAAGGCTCTGTCTGTTTATAAAGACACCTTTAAGGAAAAAATCCAAATTGAGTCAAATCCACATATCAGATTCAAATTCTGTGAGAATTTCATAAAAAATCTACATGGCTGCCGAAATCCAACAACATTTTAACTAAAGCCGGGTTTCCACCTAAAGTTCCTGGTCATTTTAGTCCCTGGAACTGCTTTTCGAGGAACTAAAAGGTTCCTTCGTACAAAAGACCTGCGAAGATTAGGCAAATTAAGCAGGGTTTATGCTTGCCGTAGTGAAGCCGGCGTGAGATCCATGTAACAGAAAATTCCATAATCGCGCCTTTCGTGTAGTGCTCGAAGGCTCCGCAAGTTGTCGCGGCGCTTGGTCGTGCACCTCTGAATTTTTGTAACTACGTACCCACTGCACGCGCTGCGCCTTTCATTTCAACGTGGATGCCTTCGAGGGAAGACTGGCCGAGCAGGTTCGCCTGTACAGACGTCTCTACGACTGTTCATTGAGAGACCACAGGGACAGTCACATGACATTAAATGCTTGGAAAGAAATAAGCAACACACTGGAGAAAGAAGAGGCTTTTTGCTAGAGGCTGTGAAAGAATATGAGAGATCGGTTTGTAAAAGCTAAAAAAAAAAAAAAGGTCTCATGGAAAGAGTGGCGAGCTGAGGGGAAGCACCGAGAGACGGAAAATAATTTAGACTTGGAGGTAAGCGACGTTATAATTACAGTACACAACTGCAATGTTTGGTGGTACGTTTGTGTTTATGACTGTTGCCAGGCAGCCTACTTTCTTTTCCGTTATCACTCGTTGACTTCTTGTTTAGCCACAGAATATTTTTTTTTACGCCCTCTGGTATTTCAGAGCATACTGCAACAAACAACGCATTGAACATAAACGCCTCTGTGCTTGCTCGTAGCACGTGCCGTCTACGCGGTGTCTCCCTGTTTCATCTAAAAAAAAACTGTTTGAAAAAAAAATAAACATCAAGTTTTGTCTCACGTCGATGACATTAACTGCTGCATGTTGGATGTAATGAATGAAATGCAGCAGAGGGAAATTAAACTATGAGCGTCTGTCTCCACAGTAAATCATCTGTTGAGTGTGTGATGGTTATTTATTTGAAATCAGAAAATAACTTTTCTTTCTCTCATTCACAGCACCACGGCGATGTCTGTCTCTTCTAACGTTACCGCTCACCCTATCAGCTCGCTCACGCCCTCTTTTTCTCTCTGTCTTTTTGTTTAATGAGTCGGGAAGCCGACAGCAGAGCCTAACTTCACTTTAAATGTTATCAAACAAAGAAACATGTTTTCCCCTCGTCCTAAAATGGTCCTAAATCAATACTAGCGTACGTCCTTGTTTATGAATGAAACGGTACAGTTGAAGCAGCAGCGCTGTGTGTGTGTTTCACCAACCAGAGACGGTCATCTCTGCAAACTCCACCCCAAAATTTCCGGTACTTTCAGAAAGTACTACCCCTCTGACCAGGGCCTTTTTGGGGGATAAAATGTCCCCTGAACTTAATTTAGACCCTGGACCCTGTGGTCAAAACGCAATGAGTTCCTCAAAAGGTTCCTAGGTCCGGGGGAAAGTTCCTGTGGTGGAAACGAGGCTTAACTAACTAGTCTCTGTGTTTTTTTGTTTATATGTGGGGCTTATGTACAGTATTGTGACACACCCTTCTCCTGCTAAGTCCCACCTATCGAATACGTACTTCAAGACATTCACTTCCGGAAAAGAATTTTCCACCCAAACAAAAATGTCAGACTCTGTTGTAAACAATCTGCCGAGCAGCCTGACGTCCAAAATTCGGAAGTACTAATGTAGCAGAAAAAGCACAACTCCACAGAGCAGTTCTAGTACATCCAGTGGTGCTATAAAATAACCAGTGGCCCCACCAAGTGCACTACTTGGCCCCCCGACTCCTCCCAGAAGAAGGCAATAACTGGAGTAATAAAATTTGTCATCTCCAGGCACATGAAGCATTGTTGAAACGCTGGACACGCACCCAGTCTGCAGCATTTCAGCGAAAAATGTATCTTTGGGGACTAACCCAATGTATCACAAGCCGGTGTTCACTGCTATTGGTGTGGCAGTAGATTTTGGGCATGTGGCTCCCAATTCTTTTATTTAATGTACAATTAAAGATATAAAATTGTTTCAAATCTTAGATACATTGTGACTGAAGCTCAGCTAAAATTGACTCAAATTAGCGTTGAACTGTTGTGTATCATGTGTACTGAATTGTCTGACAAGGATATAGTATATACGCACACAGCCCTAGTCCTATTAAAAAGGGGTATATTTTCTCTGCAGACAACATGGACTAATCCGTGCACAACAACAATAAATCAGAATTTCCTCAATATTTTATGAAGTTTTGCTGCTGAGAATCTCAGTTTGCCATTGTGCAAAGGTAAGGCAGAGCAAGTTGTATGTATATGAAGAAATCATTTACCATTGAAGAAGTCAGAGTGAACTGCCTTTTCATTGGCAGCTAGGTCCATCAGCAGTCCTGTGCTTCCCCCAGCCTGCCAGAGAACAAACATGCAGCTCAGAGGCACTAATTCAACCCAAGAGAGACAAACAGCCTATTACTAACAGCCTGTTTGGATACATTTGTCATTATAATTTAGTTGTAGTCAAACAATGAATCTGCAAAGACAGTATGTGTTGTACTATTATGTGAAGGTCTACACACTAGAGAATGTTAAACCCTATTTTGGAATCACCGCTGTTTAATTTTGCTGTTTTCATCCCAACCTGCAGATGGCTTGTAAATCCAAAAGACAGCTTTTTGTCGAACCTTGTTTAGTTTATCATCCATTTTATTTTGCTCCTAGTGAATACTTTAACAAATGTCAATTTGTAAAATTAATTAGATCAGTGAGATGCTACAAAATACTACAGAATCAGCCTTATTGGCCAAGTATGTGTACACATACTAGTTTTGACTCCGGCTTTAAGTTGCTCCCGATGTACTTACACACAGAACAATTTACAGGAAGATAGAAATAGACATACAGCTAAATACAAGGACGACAAAGCGGAACAACAGTTAAAAAGTAAACAAAAACTATTATGTGCATACAAGTAGATGAAAATAAAATATATACTTTATATATAAATATAAATATGTAAAAAGCAACAACGACCTACAGTACATGTCTATATACAAGTCAAGTGTTGTGCAGATTGTAAACACCTACTGGACAGACAGCGGAGCTCTTTCTCCAACAGGCTGATTCAGCTTCGCTGTCACAGACCGATACAGGAAATCTATCCTGCCCAAAGCAATAACTCTCTACTACACCTCACGTCTGTCTCACAGAGAACTCTCAGCTTTACAGTTGCTGTCTCAACCACACTCCACTCTGTTCTCCTCCTGCAATAACCTTGTACATGTTCAATTTTGCACATCTACATTTGCACATTTACTACCTTATTTTGTTTTGATCTAAAAACAAAACATTGTAACTTGCACACTTTGCTAATGTATATAGTATTCTATGTTTATATCTGTTATGTTAGTTATAGTAGTAGGGTATATTTACTGTATAGTGTATTCTTATATTCTTTATATTGTGTATTCTATAGATACATTTCTCTAGTATTGATATGTACATTTTATTTACTGTTCCAGTGCATTGCTTGGATAACTTGCTGCTGTAACACAATCATTTCCCAATTTGGGATAAATAAAGTACATCTATTTATCTATCTATCTATCTATATATATATCTATCTAAATAGTGCAAAGGAATACATATTTAATGGGTAAAGTACTAGATTACTTTATATACACGGAGAAGTGGGTGGTTAGATAGATAGATAGATAGATAGATAGATAGATAGATAGATAGATAGATAGATAGATAGATAGATAGTAACTTTATTGATCCCGAGGGAAATTCAAAATTAATTTAATAACATGTATTAATTATTTACATTGGCTACATTAAGTCTGTTATATAGGCTACACAGTATACGTATATCATGCAGGATTTAGAGATGGAAGATACGTGTTACTTAGTTCCCACACTACATGTTAAATTAAAATAAAATGCATAATTTTGATTAATTGTGCAGCCCTAGTTATCATTGGAAGGGAAATTGTGGGGACATTATTATTATTAGTTATTTTTAGACAAGTCTTCCATGTCTGCAAAGGACCCTGATGAGCACTGGGAGGAGCCACAGGATCACCTGAGCTTCACCTGGAATCAACCACACACAGGTGAGCTCAACCTGCCCTGAATCAAGCTCATCCACCACAATGAGTAACTGCATGGAGCTGATATCTTATGTCATACATCTTTCTCTGTTTGTGTATTTAATAAAGACCCACCACTTTAGTTAAAGGGGAAGTTCATGTCAATACATAGTCCCTTAGATTGCAACCCTCCAATATTTGCACAATGGCTTAGAGATATGTTATATTTTATTAAGTTGGAGAAAATCCGGTATACTATTAAAGGATCAGAGACAAGTTTTTATTGATTTGGCAACCTTTTCTTAGTCGTGTTGATTCCTTAGACTCAGATAACTTTGTGGCTGATTAAAGTTTGATGTATGTGTGTGTGTATGTATGTGTATATATATCTATATATGTATGTATGTATGTATGTATGTATGTATGTATATATACTGTATGTATATATATATATATCTATATATGGATAAAGGATATGTGTGTATATATTTGACCAGGAATAATTTAAAGGAAACATTGGAAGGACCCCTGATTTGTCTTTGTGTTCAACTCTTCGGCTTAACTCCTGTGCTTGTTTTTATGCATGTCAGTGCCCTAGATGATAGGGTATACTGTCCTAAACCTCTAACAATTTATCAGGATTTATGTTTATTTGTTTTATTTTATTTATTCATCTATTTATTTATATTTATTTTTGTACACTTGTTTTTTTTTAGTGCCCTCTGGGTATTGTCATGGGTGGGATATCTATCAGTCCAAACATGTTTGTGCAGTGGATTGTCAGAGTTGTATTAACAAAATTCAGAAATAAACTCTGTTTAAAAAAAATATATATATATATATATATATAAGATACGACAAGACAAGACAAGACAAGATAAGATAAGATAAGATAAGATAAGATAAGATAAGATAAGATAAGATAAGATAAGATAAGATGAACCTTTATTAATCCCCAGAGGGAAATTCAGGTGTCAAAGCAGCAACATCAGCCACCAGAGTGAAACACAGGAGAGGTAAAGGTATACAAAAATTATAAAAATAATAATAGAGATATAAAAGATACAGAGAGAATGGGTGAACATAGTGTGTACAGTCCGTCAATACATAAATGTAATATGTAGATATGTGCAGTCTATAAAGTTGTATATTATATATATATATATAAATATATATATATATATATATATATATATATTACATATAAATATATATATATATATATTACATATAAATATATAAATATATATATATATATATATATTACATATAAATATATATAAATATATAAATATATATATATATATATATTACATATAAATATATATATATATATATATTACATATATATATATATATATATATATATATATATATATATATATATATATAACATATAAATATATATATATATATATATTACATATAAATATATATATATATATATATATATATAAAAATATATATATATATATATATATATATATATATATATAGGTTCAGGTTCAGGTGACTTTATTTGTACCCGTAGGTAGATTTGTTTTGCAGCAAAAATAGAGGATGGCATCCGTATTGACAATAAGGTAGAGCACAGACAAGAGACAGACACACCAAAAACATGACAAGGAGTGCTCAAAGGCTTACTGGAATCAGGACCCAGCAAAAACAAGGCCACAAGATCAATATAAAGAAAAAAAACACTGAAATATCAGGACAAAAAAGACACAATAAATGAGAAAAGGGATAAACTTTCCATAAATATGTGCAAAAGCTGCTAGGACTTATTTAAATGAACAGTTGCAGCTGGAACAAAGCTGTTCTTGTAGCGCTTTGTTCTGCACCTTGGGACCCTAAACCTCCGACCAGATGGGAGAAGCTGGACCTCACCAGACAGAGGATGAGACTCATCCCTTGTGGTGGTGTCTCAGGTCCTTTACTTGATGTCCCTCTAGACTCCTATTGAGTTACACCTACAGCAGGTATTTATTAGTAGTAACGTTAACTTTAGCAGGTAGTGTTAAACAGCCTCTTACCTATGAAGGCATTAACGTTAGACTGTGATAACAGAGGTTGTTTGTTGCAGCAGTACAGCTACCTGCCGCCAGCTGTTTATAAAGCCTACAGAGATAACTGAGCTCACTAACCTCCAGGTCCAGGTCCCCGTACGGTCCCGGTCCCTCCGGGAACATCTCGTCCACAGCCGGCTTCATGGAGACGGTGGAGTTTGACTGGTCCTTCAGGGACATCGTCTTATCGCCATTCATCAATGTTATTATTATTAGCTACAGAAGCTACAGAACAAGCTAGTGCGGTGCCCGGTGAAAATAAATCCGACGTGCAAGTGAAGGTGAAGACACAAAGGTTCCGCAGCAGGTTTTTTAGGTGAACTTATTGTGTCATCCTTCATTTAATATTAATACACGCGCTTGAATGAATGAATGAATGAATGAAAGACTTTATTTAACATAAAATAAATAAAAATAGATACAAAATAATAACAAACAAAACAAGAATAATAGTGTCTGAAAAGGAGTAGGTAGAAGAAAAACTTATATTTCCCTACCTCTTTCTCACTTCTCCTCTAATAACTCATATATCATAGAATGATAATATAATATATATAACATTTATTTACATCCCAAGTTGAATATATGAACAGCATCCCAAGTTTATTTACAACCCACAAATCCATCCGGAGTTAAAAAAGTATATAACCAACCTTTAACACAACTCTTCCTCAACCATATACCTCCCAAAAATATATTTCTTGTATAGCTTTTTAAAGTGATTTATATTTAAGCTCCGCTTCAACCCATCACCTAATCCATTCCACAAATCCAGCCCACAGACTGAAATACACATACTCTTCTTTTTTGTACGAACACAATGCTTTTTAAAATTACATTTCCCTCTTAAATTATAACCCCCCTCCCTGTCACAAAATATTTTTTGAATATTGCCCGGAAGTGAATTATTTTTTTGCTTTAAACATAATTATTGCGGTTTTAAATTTGACCAAATCCATAAATTTCAATGCATGTGACTTTAAAAACAGTTTGTTCGTGTGTTCCCTATTATTAATGTTTACGTAATATAATATATAATAATAATAAATAAAATAATTACAACCACTTCCATACATGTTTCACACAACATTATACTACAATATGCCTGTTAGTATGGTTTAGTACCACATACAGCCTACTATATGTTGTATATGACATAAACATTACTGGCACACTTGAACTCTAAAGCTACTGAAGGGTACAAATTGATGGGAAACTCATGGTTCCAGACATTAAAGGTCCCATATTATGCTCATTTTCAGGTTCATACTTGTATTTTGTGATACTAGAACATGTTTACATGCTGTAATGTTAAAAAAAAAAACTTTATTTTCCTCATACTGTCTGTCTGAATATACCTGTATTACCCTCTGTCTGAAATGCTCCGTTTTAGTGAATTGCAACAGAATTGCGTTGCTAGGCAATAGCTTGGGTCCGTGTTTACTTCCTGTCAGCTGATGTCATTTACATACACTACAACAGGAAACAAACTGGGACACATTTAGAATGTTTATGTTTAAAACCGTGTAATGGTCTAAATATTGTATATTTGTGACATCACAAATGGACAGAAATCCTAACGGCTTGTTTCAAACGCACAATTTCTGCATACGGGCTGTGTGTATTTCTCCGTATATTTTTATATAGTTTAACAGTATTTATATCGCACTTAAATCTGCTTTATAATATAAAAGACATGAAAATCTCACTTTTTACAATATGGGACCTTTAAAGGACGTTACATCACCTAAAAAACAATCATATGAAATGAATTGACTGATATCAAGCTGTAAACATGTTATCAATCTGTCTGTAGTTTAGATAGGCTAGTTCTAGTAGATCAATAGATAGATAGATAGAAAGATAGATAGATAGATAGATAGATATGCATGCATCGCAGGGACTGTAGAAAATCCTAAACTGCACACTGATGTTCATACAGTATGTTTTCTTTAAAAAATATGCTGCACAGAATCAAAGAAGATCACATGAAGTAAGTTTCACTGACTTTTATTGACTCTAATTAGATGCTTTATGTTTCCAGTTTGTGGTATAAACATCAGATTTACTCAATATCATATGATTCTTCTATTCTATACTGCAAATGAAACAGCTAACATTGTTCATTAGGACAAACATTAACAGCTTAAATGGCTGAAACTGTGCAGAACATCACTCTCAGCTTGTAATATTGCAACCAGGGATGATGTTATAATTAAAATGGTGGGTATGACTTTACTTATGCTGTTATACTTAAAACACCCTCACTTATTTACTATAATGTACAATATAGGCATGCAGTTATTTTGTGCTGTAAATATTCTATTGTCTTAACCACACATAAACAAACAGAGTAACTGAACTGAGTCTACCCTCCACTACACCCCTCGTCATAATCATCTAAATATTAGTCAAATATTTGTCTTAAATGGATGATAAATCATTTTCTCTCCTGTCAACAACGGTGCCATTTCGTGCTGCTCAGAGAGTTTTGTCACAGCCTTGCTGCTTGCCGGGAATCATCCTGCTCACGTCGATGTTGCTCTTGGCGAAGGTCTCCATGGCTGTCTTGATGGTGTCGTCCGGCAGGGCTCGTGTTCGGCCCAGGATCCAGGCGAAGTCGACGTGGAAGATCCTCAGGATGTCCGTGCAGGAATACACCAGGGCAAAGTTCACGTAGTCAGTAGACAGGATCCAGTAAGGGGAGTAGGGCAGGACTGTGATGGTAAGGAACACAAAACAACATCAACATCACCTACAATGTTTTCTCCTGATCAGACACAAGGAGAAAAAGTAAGATGCACACTAACATTACCAGCTGACTCCCTAAACAACACACAAAAGTGGCATTTACTCTCAAATGTACAAAATGTCTCTCTCACCATAGGAATAACTTATTCCCAGTTTAGCCGGATTCTTGATATCCTCTACGACTCCAATCCCTTCGATTTTCCTCAGCTCTCCTGTTCTGTTTTATTCCACACAGTCAAATTTCATGTTGGATTAAGGGAAATACATCCACCATGCAAATATTACCCCTTGACTCCACATTTGCACAAAGAAAATTGAAGATAGGACTCACAGTATTTCAGAGCTGACCACTCGAATGGAGCTGTCCGTCCTCAAAGTGAAATTGCTTTCGACGCAGCGGCCCTTCTCAAACTGGGCCGGCAGTTTGGCAATTTCAAACCATCTCCCCATGAACTGTGAGGGCAAAGACACACACGAGTTCAAAGACAATTCTGAGCGCTGCGAGTGGAGAGTATGAATAAATCTACATGCTTTAGTGGCTTCAGTGAAATGTAAAAATATATATATTCTGTACCAGTGGTGGAGAGTAGCCAAGTAAATTTACTCAATTACTTTTTCTTCAGCTCCAATTTGACTTTGAATTTCCATTTCATGTCACCTTAAACTTCTACTGCGCAGAGGGAAATAATGTACTTTTTACTCCACTACATTTATTTAACAGCTTTATTTACTAGTTTCTTTGCAGGTTTGTTTATTATATATTAAATAACCCACCAGTATATATTACGGGTGTAAGAAAATATCGATACACGTGAGTATCACGATATCATGTTCTTCGATACTGTATCGATTCTCCAAAACGCTGTGTCTATTTTTAATGAACATCTTAAAAATCTGACGGCCTGCCGGCGGACCCGGCCGCTATTCTGTCTTTTGTAGTAGCGAGCATGTCGTGAATGAAGCTAAATAACGCCCCACAGTTACGCAAAATTTTGGCGAGGAAAAGCTGGCATTGCCATATTCAAAGGGGTCCCTTGACCTCTGACCTCAAGATATGTGAATGAAAATGGGTTCTATGAGTACCAACGAGTCTCCCCTTTACAGACATGCCCACTTTATGATAATCACATGCAGTTTGGGGCAGATATGTGAACAAAATGTGTACAAAATGTGTACAAAAGTGTTATTTTCACCTATTCTAAAATGGTTTATTTGAATATTTCTGCATACTGGGGTCCATTAACAGTCATAGATTGGCATAAATTGGTTATGACTGGAAAGCTGAGAATTTCAGATTATACATATATATTTATACTCTGACAGTTTTCCTAAAATTATATTATATATATATATATATATATATATATATATATATATACAGTAAAATGCTACTTATACATGAATGCATCAGTGATAATAATCGAGTAACACTTTACTTTAACCCCCCTATATTTGGCATTTATGAGCAGTATTTAAACATATAATAAGTGGTATATAATGCACTATAACGTAGGAGTAGGCAGATGTATGTATATTAATTTACCAATATTTGTCAACAGTTAAAACTTCTACTATTAAGACATACTTTATATTATTACGAACTGTGTTTTACTATATTGCCATTCATTATCCAGCATAAATGTATGGATGCCCACAGGGAGTTATAGTAGTTGACAAATATATTAATACATGCTTGTATCTGCTTACTACTACATTATAATGTGTTATAACCTATTTATTACATGTTTATATACTGCTTATAAATGCTAAATGCTTTACCCAACATCATTGAAATGAAGTTAAGATAATAATAAATAACTTGCTATCTATGCTAAAGTATCATTATTAATGGCTACTTGCAATGGAATAAAAATCAAATCAACTGTAACCCTATACGCTTTACATTTTTTACACGTTTTTCATGCTGAAATACAGTTTGAAGTCTTTTTTCCCCTTTTGGAAATAGCACAAGAGAAAATGCACAGCTGTTCATGTCATCCACCACTGGGCATCAGTCTGCCAATTTGTTTATTATTTTCTGTATAAAGCAGTTTGTACCTGTTTGAGGATGAAGGCCGGTTGAACAGCTGGGTCTGGACAAGGTCCCCAGTGGGGCACCTGAGCCCTGATGAGAGGGAGGATGAAGGCAAGAACCACAACGAAAGAGAACTTCATGGTCGAGACGGACCTTTGTTACCTACAAGAGTTTATCCACCAAAACATACACATAAAATCAAATCTCCAGTATGTGCTGATAAAGCAACAAATAACAGAAATCTGACACAAAAAAACAAGATATAAGCAGAGGTAACTGCTGAAAAGCAGGACAAGGATTTCACAACATTATAACATGTTTAAATGTGAATTTAACTACATTTTTCAACACAATTTCTTTAAACTCAAGAAAATACATCAATTTAGGCTAATGAATAGTATTTTCCTCACAAAAAAAGGTTCTAAAAGTCAGTGTACTGTTTGTCTTTATTATTGATATACATCACCAAATATATTTCCTTACCTCTGTGTCCTGGTGGTTCAGATAAATGTTCTCTCCCTGGGACAAATTCTGGTATTTGAATTAGAGACGTTGCTCTCTGCGAGGTTTAGCAACGCTGCGATGACTCTGTGTCATCAATGGGTGTCTTTGTGTAGAGCAGCTTTATTTCAGACATGAAGTAAACTATTAGCAAAGTGGAGTCATGGGGAACACACCAGTGGAAATGTTATAAAACAATCTGGGTGTTTTCCTGCTTTAGATGAGCAGCAATGTGGATTTTTTTTTTAATAAGATCTTTGAGGATTTCTTTAAATGACTCTCAAGTCTTTACACACACAGTTCCAAATAGATGCCATTATTAATATTAATGAATAGATTCAATTTATTTTCAAACCAAAGAAAGAAAATGTCCCAGTTAGTCCTGGTTGGTTAGACAAAGGGACAAGAGCTGCAATGATTAATTGATTAATTGTCAACTATTAAATTAATCGCCAACCATTTTGATAATCAATTAATTAGCTTCAGTCATTTTTTTAATTAAAAAAAGTCGAAATTCCAGCTTCTTAAATGTGAGTAATTTCTGGTTTCTTTACTCCTCTATGACAGTAAACTGTAATATCTTTGAGTTGTAGACAAAACAAGACATCTGAGGATGCCATTTTGGGCTTTGGGAAACACTGATCGACATTTTTATGACATTTTAGACCAAATAAAATCAATCGATTGAGAAAATAATCCTCAGATTAATCAACAATGAAAATAATAAGTTAATAGTTAGTTGCAGACCTAAAAGGGACTGACAAAATGAATTTGATTTAGTCTAATTCAATAATATTTTGTCACGTTCACATCACGGTAGCTTACTGATTAGATGAGTCAGGACTTGTGGCTCTAGAGATGTTAACGTCGGTCTCTCTGTCCATTACTTTTGTACTATTGAATAGATTGCAATGACATTTCCTACATACTTTGGTCCCCAGACAATACATCTTAATGCCTTTTCATCTACAGTAGTTACACCATGAGGTTCACATTTGTGGTTTGAAGTGAAATGTCTCAACATCATCTGATGGATTCCTAAGAAATTTGGTTCAGACATTCATGTTCCCCACAGGGTGAATTGTTAAAGCTTTGGTGATCCTCTGACGGCCACATATTTCTACCCTTGTCTGACCTTTTTTTCTCAGTGTGCTGCGAGCTGAATCCTCTCTGTTGCTCTGTGTTGATCTTCATCCAGTCTGACTGGTGACTCTCAGCGTGTCGGTCATCAGGACTCAGGCCAAGTTCACTTAGTGCAGAAGCAAACAGTTCAAGATTGTGATTTTCACACAATCAGATGTTTAGCATGTGTTGACTTGTTGGTGGCATGTTTCTACAAAGGAATGGACTGTTGTTTTTTCCACATTGAGCTGAACTGTGTACAAGTTTTGAATTGGCTCTGATGGGTGTGGACCAGTGGGCACCCTCCGGTTCTGAAAAGCGAAGCCAATGCTGAAGTGCCTTAAACTTGCATTCTTTCTAATAGCCAGCAGGGGGCGACTACTCTGGTTGCAAAAAGAAGTCAGATTGTATAGAAGTCTATGAGAAAATGACCCTACTTCTCACTTGATTTATTACCTCAGTAAACATTGTAAACATGAGTTTATGGTCTCAATCGCTAGTTTCAAGTCTTCTTCAATACAGCATGATGTTCATTTAGTAAATTATGGTCCCATTTAGAGTAAAATAGACCATAAAACAGGGTATTGCTTAGGGCATGCTTACCTTGTGATTGACAGGTCGCTACCGTGGCGTTGTCCGGTCAGGCTGTTGTCAGTGTTTTCGTCTTACAATTTTAACACAGTGTGTTTTTAGTATATGAAAGTTAATTGTATCATTTTGGTCATCTAAAAATGTCTTGTTCAGCATTCAGTTGTACTTAGCTCTACCCTCTCGTCAATGAACGTGTATTGCCAAGAAGTGAAAGTGAATTGTTGGTTCCATTGCAACATCAGCGCCCAGCAGCAAAGCTACGCTTCCGCCATTTTGGACTGAAAACGACTACCGGACGCCAGTAAAATGTCCGTCTGAAAAGTGCCGTACAGAAGTAAAACTAAATTATTTTTTAATCTATTGTCATATTCTACCGAAATGACCTGTGTTGAACAATAAAATATTATAAATATAATAAGCGTTTTCAGTCCAAAATGGCGGCAGCAGCTGTTGTCAAAAACACACTGGAGTTTCATCTCTTTGCTTCTAGACTCTTTGCTCTCCGGTCACTTCTGGTTCCAAGATGGCGATGGCCAAAATGCCGAACTTAAAGCTTCAAAAAGGCAGTCCACAAACCAATGAGAGACGTCACTGTGACTATGTCACTATGTACTTCTTATATACAGTCTATGGTGTGGACTGATGTAAACACTGGCATACTGTTATTGGCTTTGTGTGAAATCTGCGAATAGTATGAACAGGAGAAATAATGAAAAATCTGAAATGTTTTTGGCAATTTATCATTCTTGACCAGACTAACACAAGTAATTTTTATCTTAAAAAGTAATTTTTCCATCCTGTCAAGGTGCACAGGTTCAACTACAGGAGTAGATAAGTGAGTTTTCTTTTCTATGGTATCGACTTTACTGTAATAGACATATTCCTACACACAAAGAGCTACACAGGACTTCTAATGCTGCAGTGGTTGGCCTTAATTTTGTTCTGATTTTCCTAAAATGATTGATGACATGCTCATGTAGTTAAAGTAAGTAAATTGGCACATGATCAGTCATAAATCAGAACGTGTGCCAAACTAATCAATTCATTTAAAACGTTGTGATCATCCATCCATTTAAAAATTTGGCAGCGCTTCTGTATTCATGAAAAGTTGAAGAAACATGGTCTTGATCCAAATATATATAAACTGAACAGTATTAAATATCAGTTTCTTAGTCTATAGCCCGACATATTTGAAATGTCTTTCTGGTGTAATAAACCGCAGCTGTTTAACACTCAAAACAGATTAAACCAAACACTGTCAATTAAATGCAAATGCCATTAAATGCTGTCTGCTTTCACACAAAGCCCCGCAGCTACAAACAAGGTTAAACTAAAGACGAGAAAGATCAAAAGGCTCAATTTCCGGCTAATACACTTCAGAGGGGACTGACTTGTTAGCTGCACCCAGATACATCAAAGTCTGGTTGAAGCCGAGGGTTTTTCCCTGGATGGAGGCAATGAGCTGACTGGTCAGTATGATCAAGGACAGAACCGACCACACTGGTATACTGGTTCAAAGATGGAGAAGAAATATCAAAAGGGAAAGAAATATTAAAGAAGCAGATGAGAGTGCAGAAACCGTTGGAGCATAATTTATAGTTTTTGTTTCCATATTCTATCAAATACAGTAGAACAAGCAAGTGTTTTTGTTTCTGCCTCAGTCTTTCTTTGCTGTTCATTCGTCGTGCCCAGTACGTAATGTTTTTGTTGTTAGATTTTCTGTTATACAGTTTGAGTTTCTGTAAATGGCGTTTCTTTCTCCGCCTTTTCAGCCATGATTGTATGTATCTTTTCGGACGCACTGAGCAGTAATTTACGTCGTCACTTCCTGAGAGCCTCTTTGCGATTGGTTGGAGATGTGTTACTATGGTAACCCGTGCCAATCTCATGTGACCAAAACGACAGTTTGTGAGAATCAAAGTCTGAATTAATTAGAAATATATATAACGCCTATAGTAAAGTGAAATTTTATACTTACAGTTAAATTGAAGCGTTATAGACCTTGTTACATTCCACCACTGAGCCTTCCTCGTGGCATTCAGACTTGTCAAACACAGGTGTGACTAACTAATGTCAGTGTTCAATTCTGGTATTGTTTATGTTATTACAATTTTTTTTGTGACAAAATTGTGTGCTATAAGAAAAGCCTAATTGGAAGTGGAATTGGAAATATGTACATCACTTACAATCAATCAATCAGCCAATCAGTGTTTTTCAAACTTAGGTCAGATCCAAAATGTGTGTACATTATTAAATGTGTGTTTGTGGGATAAACATGCTGAAAGAACATTAACATACATGACTGACGGGGTTACGTGAACGCTACAGTTAAAAGACTCACATGCAGCCACACATGGGGTCATGTTGGGCCTTCTGGCACCTGTGTATACACATACACACGCACACACATTGAAGGTTAAACATGTGGAAGTGAAAATGTCGTAACGTATGCCGTAACACACACATATACTGTAGACCTTGAGAATATTTCCTGCTGCTGTTGAGGGACAACAGAGGTCGCAGCAACACCATCTGTGACCTTTAACCTAAATTCCTGCAAACCTGCTTATAATTAAATTTAAATACCACAGGCACACCGACTCCCTGAACTCCTGTTGTAAGCTTATTAAACAAGTTTGTTTCTTTATAAAAGGTTTAAGCATCTCATGCTGCATAGAACAAATATTTTAAAGAGAGGAGGATATGTATTTCATCATTACACTTAACAATTATTACATCACATTTAATACACTAGATTTATTTAACAGTTATGCCTTCATGAAACAAATAATACGTTCCTCATTGTCCATTAACTGGTTAGTGTTATCGCCACAGTGACTGTTTGGTTAAGCTGATACAGTATTTGGTTATCCTTTAACAAAGATAACAATCCCATTGCCAATATTTTCATGGTTTTGGTCAAACATGCCTGAGAATGTGTCACATTGGAGGTCAGAGGTCATTTCTCAGGTGAAAACCCCTCTTTGTTTTAACTAGAAAATGCAACAACTCGATCGACCGAGGATCGATACAACCGCTAAATGACCTTTGTTGACTTTCCATTCATCCAAAGCTAACTGCTAAAACAGTCTACTATTACAATTAGTATGTAGTATATACTGTATAGAATTTATGTGTAGTATGGATGAACCTGCTGCTTGAATTATTAAAAAATAAATGCCCCGATGGTTGATCTTTTCATCTCTGACAAACTAAAACACAAAAGACACATCTCCCTCTGAATGTTTTGGACGGAGCTTCAAAAAACACTTTTCTTAAGGAGGTAAATATGATTTCTGCTGTGAAACCACTGTATGAAAACAGACTTAAATTATTATGTGACAACAGTTTTATTCTCTAATACATTACCAGACCAAACATGACAAACTCAGGATGTAGATAATGCATTGAAAGTAATAATAAACTAATTAAAATTCAACTGAAGCTGTTGTTTATCACAATATACTGCAGTGACCATCTTTTCTAATGCCTCTATTGCTGCTTATAATGATATCTAAATGTTGAATGTTTTTAATGAGCATTTTGTGTCCTGCAGCTCCTTGTCTGATTCTGTTTTCTCCATGTTGATAAACCTCCCCGGACTACTTCAGCCCTCCAGCCCATTTCCAGTGCAAAGTGGTTTCCAAGGCCTTCGCAGCTCTCTTGTAAAAGCAGGATTAAAAGTGAATCCAGAGGCAGAGAGAGCTGCTGAGGGAGCGTCAAGAAAACCAGATGCACCTGTGCCCAATTAATCTTTCTCACCTGTGTGTGATTTAGTAAACACTAAGAGAACCTGCGGTATGCACGCCTAAAAGCAGGAAGATGCAGTAAATGTTCACTTGAGACTGCCCTAATGTTTGGAGATTGAAAGACTGATGCTGGTAACAGTGGAGAGAAATGTGCATGTTGTTTGTTGTTGGTGATAAGAACCAGAACGCCTTCTTTTAATGTAATTCTTAGTAAAAAGGCCAACGCCATTTCTAACAGATATTAACCCTGTTTATTTAAACATAACAACTACTGCTTTCTTGAAGCTGCAGTGTGTAGCTTTTAGGGGGATATATTAGCAGAAATGGAATACAGTATTAAAGCTGAAGTAGGCGAGATCGGAGCAAATATGATTAAAAAAAGTTATTTTTATAAAACGGTCGCTATATCGTGACAGTAGTACATGAAACGGGTAACCTGAAAAAAATCATGTGCCTCTGTGTCCTCCGGTGGTCCTAACGGCATCTGCAAGATTTCACAGACTGAGGAAAACAAGCAGTAAGAGCTGATCTGAGGTCCGCTGTCCATCTGCCGTCTATGAGAGCCGGCTGTCATCACTCACGAACTCTGATCAAATATGAATCAATATTCTGTTACTGTAATGCCTATTTCTCCCTCATATGTTTTGAGAATCATCTTGTAATGTACTGTTTAACTGTAAAATGAGAAGGTTTGTGACACCGATGCCGGCATTGTGAAATCTGGTGAGAGAACGGAAAACATGTCACTAACATAACTTAAAATAACTCTAAACACCGGTCTCAAACAGCAGTCACCTGGTTGAAAGTGCTGTGGACCCATCCACCTCCACCCAGCATGTCTCTCTCACTTTTGACTCTACGGATGTGTTTGCATTGCAGTCAGTACAGACTACATGGCGTACACATGACACGCCAAAAAACAACAACGGCGTTGTTATTGCACAGGAAATTACTTACAAATTACCGTGTCAATCATACGCTGTTTGGTGAGATCAGATCGGGCTGCCAGTCTTTATGCAAAGCTCAAGCTAAGCTTACCAGATGTTTGCTGTAGCTTCATATTTACCAGACAAACTAATATAACTAATTCTCTGCAAGAAGTAAGCACATTTCCCAAAGTGTCAAACTATCTCTTTAATAATTTCTCACACTAACACGAATGGCATACAAATTATCTCTAGGATCACAATTTTAGGGGAGAAAATGTAAAATATTTAAGCTATGTAAATAAGCAGAGGCTAATTTTAATCTCAGCCAAACCTAAGATGGGAAAATGTGGCCTCTTAAGTCCACAACATGAAAAATGCATTTCTTTAGTTCACAGGATATCTGTTTGGCTGCTTTGAGCCTGGTTTACTGTGTACTGGAGCACTGAGATAAACTAAGATGTTTTGGATCTCGTTTGTGTTCATTATTCATCTTGTTTGTAATGCTCACATTTATATTGCTTGTTTTTAGCCAAGGTTCCTCTTGAAAAAGATGATGCTGTAAAAGAAGTTGGTATCTCTGAATGGACAGAGAGGAATGAATGAGATTTACTCCTACAAAGATCAGAAGGTGTTTGAACAGGTGCCAACTCTCACACTCACTCCACCTCCTCCACGTTTTTACATGTACACATGTAAGAGGAGGGGCTGAGGAATGTAATCAATAATGAAACTACGAGTCCTCCGATCTATAAAAGACCCTCAAATGTGAATGTCCTGCACACAACGCTGATCACATACAGGTGAGCAGACTGCAGCCTTCCACCTCACATCTCCTGCTCTTTCCTCTTGTGGTTAACCTTCAAATAGTATCCTTCTGGAGCAACCTCCGGATGTAAAGCTCAATAATAATGGTGCTGCTGTGTGTTTTGTTCTCTGCAGGTCGTCGTGACAAGATGAAGGCCATGCAGGTGATTTCCTTGACTCTGCTGTCTGTCCTGGCAGCCAGCGCTCAGGTGTTGAAGTTCGGCAAATGCCCCAAACCAGCCGTTCAGGCCAACTTTGATGCTACCAGGGTGAATACTAAACTTGTCTTTCCTTTGCTACTAAATAATGTTATGTATAGCATGAGAATCAAGCCTGTTTTGCAACAATTACATGTTGAGTTCTCCTAGTTTTCTGTGTCTGAAGTCCTGTGTTTGCTCTGCAGTACATTGGTAAGTGGTATGAGATCATGAAGCTGCCAACAAGTTTCCAGAAAGGCGAGTGCGGCACTGCCACCTACAGCCAGAAGAGTCCCGGAGTCCTCGGGGTCCTCAACAGCGAGCTGCTGTGAGTACAACACACAACAAATCTTTATTGTCCACCAGTGTGGAAATTTGTCTTCTGCTCACCAAACACAGGAAACAACAACATTTAAATTAACAGACATACCTAGGCAGGTTATGTTACACTTTAAAACAGTTCATGTCAGTGTCTGTGGCCAAGATCTGCTCAGTCAGAGGGACTGTATAGCGCCTCCTGGAGCTCAAGAGATCAAAATGGCTGAAGAGAGGATGAGGATTGGAGCTAACTGCCAGGATAGCCCTCGCTTTCTTCCTCGTCCTTTCTGTAAAAAGTTGAGTCAAGGGCTTTGGGGGTTTACCAACTATTTTGCTTGCCATTGACACAATCCTAAAGAGTTTATTCTTACATCTACAGTTTAGGCGACCATACCAGGCAGGAAGGTGAAAGGTTAAAACACTTTCAACAATAGTTTTGTACACTAATTCTAAAATCTGCTGACTGACACCGAGGCCACTACGTTTCTGTGAGCATCTCTTGAAAATATACTCTGTATTTTCAGAGAAGCTCACCTGAGTGTCCAGCACTATACATGCTGCCTAAATGTCTACATTTTAGATTTGAGGGTTTGAATATATATTCCTTTTTTAAAAGTACTGCTTGAACTCAATATTTTTGGAACCACAATTACTCTATCGTCGTGTTTGAAATAATAATTTTCAGAGCAAATGAACAGTCTTTTTATCCTCTAAATTAGTGTGACACTCCACAATAAACAGCTCTGTGATGGAGGTGTTTCCTCACAGGGCACAAAGACTGTGTATTTCTATTGCCTTTTTAAAGCCACATTGTACACATTTCTTTTTACCTTTATACATCAGGTTTATTGAGTGTCCTCGGCCAAAATTCCTGCCCCATGAATACAATGGATCACAAACTGATCTTTTATACTGTTTCAAATGTATGGTGGTAGGATATGCGATGCATCGAAACTTCAAAAATTAGACAAAGACCTAGAAATGAAAGGAAATGCATGACTTAATTAATTTGTGTTTATGTTTTATCTCCTTTTTTTAGTGACGATGGAAGCATTAATTCTATCGTCGGCTCTGCTAAGGTCAAGAACCCCTCTGAGCCTGCCAAGCTGCAGGTCTCCTTCAATGGTAAAGAAGTCTAATTCATTACAAATATATTCAGTCAGTCAGTCTGAGTAGTAACTTGTGTATTTAATATTGCAGCAGCTTTGACTCTCCTACTTGTCTCTGCTGCAGGATCTCCCCCTGGTCCCTACTGGGTGCTGTCTAGCGACTACGAGGGTCACTCTCTGGTCTACGGCTGCGTCGACTACGGCCTGTTCCGCATCGAGCTGTCCTGGATCCTGAGCAGAGAGCCCACCCTGTCTGAGGAGACCGTTGAGGAGCTGCACAGCATCCTGTCCTCCATCGGAGTCAATGTGGACAAGATGGTCCCCACCATCCAGGATGAGACTTACTGCAGCGCCATGCAGTAAACAGAGACACTCCTGTTTCAGCCTCTACAGGACTGTGAGACAAGGATCTGTGACATGTTAACACACTACTGTATGAAGTGTGTGGTGTGCCTCGCCCTGTCGACACGTTGTGCAAAATCATTACAATAAACCTGTAGAAAGAAATACATCTTGTGGTGTGTTTTTGTCTTTAGACCTACAGGGCTTGTTCTGAACTACAAGGCAAATAAGTACAACAACTCAAATTTTTACTCTTTAAAGTACGTCACCACACTCCCCGACCACTTTCTCTGACCGTTTAATATTCACATGGATGGGTTTACATGCAGTTACCTTAAAGCGCGGTGTATCTCATACACATGTTGAAGGGTGCCTTGTGCGTCGGTATCACACGCCGAGGGGCGTGACAAACATAGGCGCAGTTTGAACTTCAAGGTTGGGGGTTCACACACAAAATCTAGAGGGAATGTAATGTATACAACGCAGAGAGGTCTAATGTATTGGGATGCCTATATATTACAGTCTCCAAACAGAATGTGATGTGAGCGAGCGTCAGTGACAAAATCAGTTTGATTGCATTGTTTTCTAACGGAATGAACTAACTGGCCGCGAACAGCGAAGCGCAGCGTGCAGTTTTGAGCTGAACTTTTGTCGGATGCCCTGTTTCTATTTATTCCTCTTGCTCCTTTTGAAAGCGCTGAAACGGACGAGGAACTGTTGATTCCTGAAGTTGAAATGAGGAGTTATCTTTACGATGCATCCTCATTTCACTACAAACACCTAAATAAGGAGGCAGCAGGCTCGAGGGAGATCACGTGAAATTTAGGCTACTATTGGCTGTATTTTATGTTATTTTCAGTAAATATCGCAGTATTAAACTTGTTTTCTGTTTAAATAACACAGACGCCGAAAGATAGCAAGCAGGCTACTACTCACCCATCCAAGTGGTTACGTCTCTAGTCTCTGATCTTGACCACACAGCTGATACGTGGTTTGTTTACATGGCGTAACAGAAGGTGCATATTTAACAGTGTGTGGACAGAGTGTGTCCGATGTTATTTGGCTATAAGTAAATAAAAAGACCACAAATCTATTTTATTTATTTATTAGTTTATTTGACAGGGACAATACATAAGCATTGTTACACTTAATTAATGTGCAACCGATGCAAGGTATATAGGACTTTTAGCTACAGCTAATTTGCAGACCTTGTCCCTGGTTGGGCTTTTAATAAAAAGAAAATAAATGAAAAAAAAAAAATTAAAAAAAAATACAGATAGCACATCTTACATAAAATCACATAATACAATATTGTACATTACAATCAATTTACATATGTACTGTATGTTCCCAATCAATAATCAGTGACAGGTTTGGTTTAGTTTCAGCCAGTGTTTCACCTTTTCATTAAACGTTTTCAGGTCAGGTTGTATTTTTATTTCCGTTGGTATCTTCTTATCTTGTTGGTTTCTTATTCCGTCAATAAGAAGACACAACAAAGTTGATATTATTCATCATTACAATAATGTATTAGTTCTACGTTATTATAAAAAAATATATAGAAGCATTTCTAGGGGGTCCAGTGAGCCCCCTGAACCAACATAAACTGCGCCAGTGGTGACAAAGTGTCAGTATCTGATGTCCTGGGAATGAGAACGGGCTGCATATATGGGGTTGGTAGTTATTCATAGGATTCAAAGGCACTAACATCTGATGAGTTTAAGTACACAGATGATTGTTACATCAATTAATTGTTGAATGATTGTATTATGTGCTTATAGGAAGCATCAGTCATCAAAGTAGAAAAAGGTGTGAGGTGTTAAACAGCAAGACTAGACGATGACAGTGACAGATGTAATGTAAACAGTACTTGGTAACTTTACATTAGAGGTATGGTTGGTAGCGTTGTTCAAATACATTTTTGTCATATTTGTTGAAACTCCCATTACATCCCAACAGCAATCAATAAATCAAATGCTCTGCAAAAAAAGAGAATAAAATCTGGTATCTGTGGCTGTCACAGGACTATATTAAGCCCGTCCAATCATTTCATTCGAGTCAAATGAAGAGCAAGAGGATTGCAGGTTCAATCCCAGCATGGAGCCCTTCCGTGTGGCGTTTGCATGTTCTCCCCGTGTTAGCATGGCTTTTCTCCGGGTTCTCCGGTTTCCTCCCACAGTCCAAAGACATGCAGGTTAGGTTCATTTCCCGTAGGTGTCTGTCTCTATGTGTCAGCATGATAGTCTGGAGACCTGTCAAGGTGTACCCCACCTTCGCCCAATGTCAGCTGGGATCGACTCCAGCCCCCTCTTCTCTTTACTTAACAGCCAAAAAAGAATATATGTTACTATTTATACACAAAAACATGCCTCTTACAATTTGTTTACAACTGTAAATAGACAGTAAAAGATCCGGTAAGGACTAATCATTTACAAATGAGAATAGCTACTGTTACTGTACATTTAAAGCGTCTTTGAGTTCTTTAAAAGCGCTATATAAGTTGAATTTATTATTATTATTATTATTATTTAACAGCATATTAAATTAGCTGTTAAATATGCGCTTTAGACAAGTTATTCATGATTATATGCAGATTACTGACATAAACATTTGGCTATCAGAGCATAAACTCATTAACCAAAGAGGCAAAAACGTAACAGTTAATCAATTATCAATGCTGTATAAATCAGACCACCACAGAAAAGACACCAACACCTGCACTGCTGTTTAAATAAGTTTATTGCATTGACTTTGAGACATACAGTGAGAAGAACAATCACAAGCACCACACATCCGTCTGCAGGCCTTTAGACTTCATCAGGTCTATCTTGGTCTGTTTACTGGTTCATGGCGCTGCAGTAAGCTACGTCCTGGTCGGTGGTGAGCAGCTTGTCCACCTTGACTCCCATGGAGGACAGGGTGCTGTGCAGCTCCTCCAGGGTCTCCTCGGGCAGGGTGGGCTCTCTGCTCATGATCCAGGCAAACTCAACATGCAGCACGCCGAGGTCGGTGCAGCTGTAGATCAGAGTGTAGTTGTCGTAGTCGGTGGACAGCACCCAGTAAGGGGCAGGGGGGGCGACTGGAGATGGAAAGGGACAGGAGAAGTTTTATATTTCTACATCTACGGAATCATTAGAGACAACGCTCAACTGCAATTTAAAGTGTTCGAATAGTAATCGTTCCAGGTTTGTAATGAATTAGATGTCCTTACACTCAAAGAAGGAGACCTGCAGCTTGGCGGGCTCAGAGGGGTCTTTAGCCATGGCAGAGCCACTGATGGTGCTAATGGTCCCATCAGAGCTAAAAGAAACAAAAAAAATACAATTATAATCATTTACACAAACAGACAGTGGTGGAAGAAGTACTCATAATATAACTGTTACAAGTAAAAATCCAACTTTCAAGATTTAACTTAAAGGTGCAGTGTGTAAGATTTGGCGGCATCAGATTGCTACTGACTGAAACTTCTCCCGTGTGCCAAGCGTGTTGAAGAACTATGGTGGCCGACGTGAAAACAAGAATGGCTCTCTCTAGAGCCAGTGTTTGGTTTGTTTGTACGTTCTGGGCTATTGTAGAAACATGGCGGCCGGCTCCCTGAAGAGGAGCCGCTCCCTATGTAGATATAAACGGCTCATTCAAAGGTAACGAAAACACAACGATTATTATTTTCAGGTGAATATTCACTAGAGAAAAAACATACTTATTAATATTATATTCCATTTCTGCCAATAGATCCCCCTAAATGTTACACACTGATTTTTTAAGTAACGGTACAAAAGTATTAACAGCAAAATGTAGTTAAAGTATGAAAGTAAAAGTACTTGTTGGGCAGAATGATAAATATGATATAGATATAATATTATTATATAATTTCTATTATATTATTGTGATATTGTCACTGATGCTTAAACATGTAAGCAGCATTTTACTGTGACAGCTGTACTGTTGGATAGTTTAATCTACAGCACAGTATATCATATTCTATGAAACTGATCATGTTGTTTGTTTATACAATCTTAATCTGAAAAGTAACTCCAACTGTCAATTAATGTATTGGAGTAAAAAGTAAGTAAACTAACTGAAGTAAATAACAATTAAAAAGTACAGCACTTGATTAAATGTAATTTACAGTCATTTACTGGAAGGAATATATTTGAAATATATTGTTTGAGCTAATAGTTTTACTGCCAGAGTTAGACTTCTTTACAAACGTAACTGTTACATGCTGCACAAAACTTTATTTTTGTAGCTGGCACAGTAAAATCGACCTCCTGTATGTCTTATTTGTAGCTCCAGAAAGTGAACTCTTCTTAAAAAAATACACATTTTAATGCAGCTAGACGGCGTACTCACAGGAGCTCACTGTTGAGGACACCAACCACTCCGGGGCTCTTCAGGCTGTAGGTGGCAGTGCAGCACTCGCCCTTCTGGAAGGTGTGAGGCAGTCTCTGGATGTCATACCACTTACCAAGATACTGCAGCAGAGGAGGCAGAAGGAACACAAGAGCATGAGATTAAGTTGTTGTTGTTGAGGAGCTGCAGAATCTAAAGGCATTAAGTGTTTTAGTGGAACAAATGGTCGCCCTGGAAGGCCTAATTTGTTAACTTCTGGAATTTAAATGAAAGAAAATGAAACAGAAGTGTAGCCTTGTTTCCCTACAGAATATATTAAAGTAAACATATTCACCCTGGCAGCATCAAAGTTCTCCTGAACAGCAGGCTTGGGGCATCTTCCTGGTGAGATGACCTGAGCGTTAGCCGCCAGAACGGACAGCAGAGTGAGGGTAATCACCTGGATGGCGTTCATCTTTTCTTCACAACCTGCAGAGTACAAAAAAAAGACAGTTTAGTTATTCAGATTTTAGAAAGAGAGAAAAACAGACTGGTGGAGAAAAAGGGGAGCATCACACCTGCCACTTGCTTACCTGTATTACCGGGTAGCAGTGGACTTCGGGAGTTTTGCTGGTGTTTTTATAGATCAGTGACATGTGCTCCTGCAGCCCCTCCTTCACATTTACATGTGAGGCAGTTTTGAGAAAGTTGTGTGAGAATTGGCACCTGTTCACATCTTGTGTTTAAAGAGGCCTCTGGCAGAAAAAGAGATGATTGACAGGTTA
Organism: Sebastes umbrosus; assembly: GCF_015220745.1. Classification (NCBI taxonomy): domain Eukaryota; kingdom Metazoa; phylum Chordata; class Actinopteri; order Perciformes; family Sebastidae; genus Sebastes; species Sebastes umbrosus. The sequence goes on along the minus strand of NC_051280.1, from coordinate 11,610,305 downwards.
GATTATTGAAGTGCTGTTGTTATAACTATAGTAGATTGTTAAAGTGTTTTTTGGATGGATTAGGATTGGTCGGTCCACTACTTTGGTGCAGATTAAAATATTTCAACAACTATCAGATGGATTAATTTGTACAGATATACTATATATTGACATTTGTAGTTTTGAGTGAAAAACTGTAGATGGATTAGGCTACCATACAATTGAGTCATGATCCCCTCAGGATGAATTGTAATACCTTTGGTGATTAACTTTTCATCTTTTTGTTCTAACATCATCATCATCAGGTCAACATTTCAATTTGTCATATACTTTGTTTTATTACCAAATACCTGCAAAAACAGATCACATTCCCATCAGCCCTGAACGGCCTCGGCGATTGCTGCTTGATGATGCGATACTGGTCCGGTCTATACCAAGCGGCAACCTCCCGCTCTGAAAAGTGAAGCCAATGCTGAAGTGCCTTAAACTTGCATTCTTTCTTATAACCAGCAGGGGGCGACTCCTCTGGTTGCAAAAAGAAGTCTGATTGTATAGAAGTCTATGAGAAAATGAGCCTACTTCTCACTTGATTTATTACCTCAGTAAACATTGTTAACATGAGTTTATGGTCTCAATCACTAGTTTCAAGTCTTTTTCAATACAGCATGATGTTCATTTAGTAAATTATGGTCCCATTTAGAGTCAAATAGACCATAAAGCAGGGTATGAGTTGTCCGTGTCGTCATCTTTGAACTTTAACCCTTTCGCAGTGTGTTTTCAATTCATGAAAGTTAACTGGAACATTTTAGGCACCTAAAGTGGTCTTATTCAGCGTTTGGTTGTACTTTGGTGACGTCACGGTGACTACGTCCACTTCTTATATAGCCTACAGTCTATTGTCTATACCTACTAAACAGCAGCATGTTAGTACTGCTAGCATGCCAATGTTAGCTTATAAGTATAGCACATGTTAACATGCTGAAACGCTAGACTAAGAGGGTGAACATAGTAAACATTATATCTGTTAAACATGTTAAGATTGCCACTGTGAGCATATTAGCTGATGTTAGCATTTAGCTCAAGACATTGTTGTGCTCACAGAGCAGCTATAGTTGTAGACTCTTTGTCTTGTTGTGAAAGTCAAGTCTCCAATGAATCCAATGATCTGAGTGACACCAACCTCAGTGAATTATATTCAACAGCCTCAAATATTGTACCAAACGCCCTGCTTATCATTTCACTTTTCATTTCAACTTTTTCTTTCATTTTTCTTCAAAGCACATTGTAAAACATTTAGCCTCAGAGCAGGTGTTTGATCAGCCCACTTGGGACGAGACTGTCACAGGGCGAGGTATTCTTTTTATTTATTTATTATTATTGATACAGACATGTGAAGAGGTGCTACAGCAAGATCACCTGCCTAAAATACTATCTCACTAAAATGAGCTTTATTCCCTTGATAATAATCTAAATTTAGAACTGTTTCTATGATTCCCTGCCTTCAGTTAGAGGAAGAAGTAGTTGTAATAAAAATGTATAAAAGCAACACATTTTTACAGTATTTGTGGAGCAAGTCCCATAAAAGCAGTGGTGGAAAGTAACATTTACTCAAGTACTGAACTTAAAGGTACAGTGTGTATTTGGTGGCATCTAGTGGTGTGGTTGCAGATTGCAACCAACTGAGTACCCCTCCGTTCACTCCTCCCTTTCCTGCGGTAATGTGAGCCACCACTCGGCAAGTAATTAGTCCCACCTCCACCAGCAGTAACATTAAAATTCTGTTAAAGTAATATTCCAATAATATGATATGTGTATAATTATGTAACTCTCTGAAAGGGACTTTACCTATAATATTAATTAAATTCTGCTTTAAGTAATACTTTTGTATACTTGTATGTCGGACTTTTACTTGTAGCAAAATATTGTTACTATAGTAAAAGACCTGAGTACTTCTTCACTGTGTCAGTGGGTATTTCCTGTAATACAACTACTAGGATCTAAAGGCTTTGCCAGTAATTTCAGGGATTCTTTATCCTAAAGAATCCTACTACCCGGGATCTCACAGTAATCAAGACCTAAACAAGATTTCCACGGAGTGTAAAAGACGTAAAGCTTCCACCACTTAGGGATTACAGCTTTGTGGTGCAGTTGTCATTCGATGGGAAGACTACAGGAAATACAGGCGATCCGGACACCAGATTTTTACTGTATTTAGAAGATGGACGGTTGTCTGCACTGACTCAGTGAATTTATAGCTGGGCCGGTTTTTGGAGGTTAAACCTTGCTCTGATCCCTTCGCCTCACTGTGACTCTATAATGCTGGGTGCAAACAAGACGGACAGAAATCCCTCATGAAAAGCTTACACCTAGGAGATTCTTAAATTAGCGGTTTAGATGTCCTAATGCTCTGCTCTCTTAATTCCTAAATCCTTCATCAGTCTCTTTTCAGTAAAAAGCAAAACACACAGCTACTATCTGAGGAAATATGTTCCTCAGATATGTTTATGTATGTGATTGTAATAAAACTTAGAGTGTTAATTAGGGCTGCCCCCTCTTAGTCAATTAGTTGACTAATTGGTCATTTTGGTCTTAGTACTAAGAACTAAGATTCTTTTAGTCGATTAGTCGTTTTTTATGCTTTTTTTTTCAAGCTGAATGACTTATTTCCAATAAACTTACGAGCACATGTCTGGTAAACACAAGATTTAAAGTGGTGCTTCTGTTTGATTCTTTGTGGAGAAACTCAGTTGTCCATTAAATCAACTAATCGATAAGTAGACACAATCGTATGAGTGTTAGTCGACTATGATTTTTTTTTGGTTGAGGACAGCCTTAGTGTTAAAGTTGTAAAGTTACAGCACATTCTCATTCCCAGGGCGTCGCATACCAATGCTTTGTCACGGCCATTGGCATTTGATACCAACGTTCAAGGCACCCTTTAGCGTTGGTATACGACGCACCAAGCATTCAATTAACTACAAAGTAAACCCATTTGTGTCAATATTAAACGCTCAGGGAAGGTGCTGTGGTGACGTAGTTTAAAGGGTGAAAGAGACACACAGGGCGAGTGGGAGGGGAGGTGGATGGGTCCAACAAACACAAGGCTTTTCATCCAGGAGATTGCTGTCCCGAGCATTTTAGTTTCACTATCACTTTATAATCAGATGTTCGTTAATGTCCCGTGTTCACAATGTTCAGTTTCATTTTCACTGTACAAACGTAGTAGTTTTAAGCCCAACCATGATGTTTTTTCCTAAACTTAACTAAGTGGTTTTGTTGCCTGATCCTAAGCACGTTTTTGTTTAATCCGCAACACTAAGTACGTGTTTACTGCGACCAAAAAGTGACGCCGAGGGGTCTGACAAAGCGTCAGTGTATGACGAGTTGGGATGTAAAAGTGTTGAAAGTTCAAGGACTTGTTAAAGGTGCTATATTTGATATCCAAAGCATTAATATAGCAGCTCTGCACTGCTCTCATACGCCATGTTGAGAGCCATTGAGAGGCAATAGAAATGCTCCCAATCCCGTATAGCACCAAAATAGTGGCTGCAACTCAGTAAAGGTATATACTGTAGATGAATTAGACAGAAAGGGAACAGGTTTAAGAGGTTCAGTAACTATCCGACTAAATATAAGAATTAATGAAACTTGGTTGTGATTGTTAACAGCTTCCTTCCAACAAACACACATCCAGCAGCAGCAGCAGCAGCAGGTCTCAGTGAGAGGTCACAGGAGAATGACCCAGCTTATTAAAGCTAATGGTCGGGCCACTGGTGTGTAACAGCTCTGGAGTGCAGAATGACATCCCTCCACAATTACGCCACAGCAGCATGAGGCCACACTAGGTACCACTCCTGACAACAAGAGGGTGAGGCGCCTGATCAACACACCTGGATGGCTGAAGAGAGAGGAGACTTCTCACAGCAGCACATTAATGTGTCTGTGCTGCAGCATGCTGAGGGTAAGAGCCTGCATTTGATTTAATGTAATGTACTGTAGGCCTAATGGTGTGGGGAGTGATTTCCTGGCACACGTTCAATATCAAATGAGCATCATTTGAATGTCACAGAGTACCGTAACGCTTTGTTCGTGACCAGGTGCACCTCTTCATGTGTTGTCAGAGGCGTAGCTGTAGAATAATGAGCTGCATGGTGTTCATCATCAGGAGATCATTTGACTTCAGTCTCCAGACCTCAACCCAACATGGCACATTGGAGCATCAGGGGAGAAGTTCAAAGAATGATTTCATTAATGAGAAATCAAGTCAATCAGGTTTGTAAAACACATATTGGCACACCAAGAAACACGTTGACAATGTTGACATGCAGATGCTAATAATGTTTACCCTGTTCACCATCTAGTTTAGCATGTTGGCATGATAGTAGTCGCTAATTAGCACTAAACAAAAAAGGACAGCTAAGGCTGATTTGAATGTCATTAGTTTCCAGATATTGTGCTATGGCGCTAGATGAAAATTGTCAATACAGCATTTATTAAAAAAAAAAACTACTTTACAGAAAATCACTGAAAATAAGTAAACCATAAAAATTCATATACACATGCATATATGTATGCATGCAATATTTCATACCTACATAAATACACACATGCAAACATATTTCCCAAGCTACATAAGTCAGAAAAATTCAGCACCATTTTAACAGGGCCGTAGCTATTCGTATTTTTTAGGGAATCTGGGGGTTTTAACAGCCTGTTGGGAGTTTACATTCTTCTCATAAATAAATACATAAAAGATTCAGGATTTCTACGCCAGAGTTTTATCCCTGCCAGTATGAAAAAGGCTTTCACACAGCATTTCAAGATTCAATCATTTATTTGCCATATGAACCGCAGTTGATTAGGACTTTGTTTCGGTGCGTCAATAACAAAACATATAATTACAGAACACACACAATAAAAACATACTGCCACAATTACAATACAGTAACCATACAATAAATACAAGAGTACAACCAGTGCTATTGTGTTAGCGAGACGTTTTTGTCTTAACACTGTGTAGTATTTTACCTGAAGGTAGAAGACTCAATAGAAGGTTTGCTGAGCGTGATTTGTCCTTTAAAATGTCAACAGTTTTCAACAGAACCACAAACAACCTCCAAAATGATCATACAGCTTGGTGTACCTAATAAACTGGCAACATGTGTATGCAATAGGGGTGTCGCTACATACCGGAATTGATGATAACCTTGATATTTAAAAATATAAATATTGATATCATGTTGCGTAAATAATCCAGCGCCTCTTAAATCCCGCTCAACAGTTATGGTTACAGACTCTCTCTCCACCTCCCAAACGCATACTGTGAATGTAATTCATGTGCCAAAAAAGGTACAAAATGCAAGATGAATTTGACTGATAGCATTATCATTATTTTTTTCAAATTTTCTATAGATATCGCGATAATATCCTTATCGTGAATTATTTTGGCCATGATAATCGTGTAGTGAAAATCTGATATTGTAACAGCCTTAGTATGTACAGTATATGTTAAACAACACAGGGGTTCACTGACCTCTCGTTTCACTCAACTCTCCAGGAGCTCTTTGCTGTCCTGCAGACTGTAGAAGCAGATAGAAACACCACACAGCCCCCCTCCTTCATATCATGTCTGCTGTTTAGCAAAATAACCAACTGTGCCACCTTTCTGCCCACCCGGCATTACAGAAAAAACATCATTCAAAGCGGTGCAAGGCCTTGCTGTAAGCGGTTGGTGAGCACAAACTGTCAGATTAAGAGGTCTGAGAGGATCATCCGGCCAACACTTAGTCGGATTTCTAGTAAATTACCACCAGGCATGTTTGGGTCGACTCTTTGGCACCCTGGGGAGCATAATACTTCTGACACCCCACCTAGACATGTAAGGAAAAAACAAAAACAAGCCTGATCTGTTGGATCTTTAAAGTCTACAAGCAGCATCATGTAGCTTCTCTGCATGTGGCCGTTCAGGAGGGGTTGGACATTTTGCCACTGGAAAAAGAAGCTAAGCATTTAGGTGTCTTAACTATGGTCTAAAGTGCTAACAAGGGATTAGTGAGGTAAACGTTGAAAGAGGTTTAGCGCTCCATGCTTAGGACCAGTGCTGCTTCAGTAATTACACATCAGTTGCAAGGTGCGGCAAGCAGTTGGATGGGAGATCATAGTGATGTCAGGTCAGGGAGGGCTTACCGCAGGAGATAAGGCCATCTAATGGAGATGAAATGAATCGGTATTTAAAAGGTCTTTTTTAGTTAAGGCAGTTAGCTGGCAGCAGGCTGCACTCAGACCAGTTGGCTGGTTAGTGGGAGGCCCTTTAGTTGGAAGTGAAAGAGGGACAGAAGAGAGACACAGTCTGTGAGCTGTCCAAAGGTTTTTTCCTCCACATTTTTAACTTTTTTGGGACAAAATCAGTTCCAAACTCTGCTCACTGGTGCAAACTTGCAGGTAAGTCCATTAAAACTTCCTCTTTCTCCTTTTTCTTTCTTTGTGACTGATTTGTTTAGGTTGTATTTTAGTTTTTGTGAGTCACATTTACTCTGCTAGTTTATTTCAGAATATATAATATGTACAGTACAAGTGTCTGATGCCTCAGCATGTGATCAGAAATAACAGTAACAACCTTAAAATCTATGCACGTAGCTGAATATTTGCATCACAATGTTATAAAAATGCAAAACTTTCACATGGTTTATCCTGTCATGCGTAATGTGAGCAGTAAACTGTATAAAAGGCTGCTGATCCCTCAGTAAGTGATTAATCTAAAGGCCAATGCGATTAGACGAACAACCTTGAAATCTGGATAATTAACCTAATAATTAGCCCAGATTCTGTAAATAGCGCTTATTGAAATGAAAATGATGCTGAAATACTTGATGACTGTTTTTTTTATCAACTGTGATGATTTGTGTTGACATTAAACTATATATTTCTATATATATTGATTTATATTTGATTTGATCCTCTTCTATTTCAACACGTTGTCATGTGAGTTTATGACACCACAAGTAATTCTTAAATCAATACCTGCAGCTCGCCACTTACAACTCTCATAAAATCTAATCTGCTTCTTGTAACTGACAGAATCTAACATGTTGTGTGAAGGGGGATTAGGAAGGACCAGACAATACTTCTGTCTTGTCTGATATGACCTCCTCAGGGCTCCATCTAAGTCGTCAGCAATTTTTCCCTTTAATTCATTCTTGTAATGAGATTAACCAGGCAACAGCAAATCCAAGGAGCCCAATCCCCGGATTTGACAGCTGCGGTGTGGCCTCTGTTTGTTGAGGAAATATGAGAGAAGAGGTTTTCAAGCTCACCTGTAATGACAGTTTCACTCACAAAATGCACTTATCTTGAAACATCCATGTAAGATTCTGTACGAAGTTTGAGCGAGGTCGGGTTTGAAGAGGTGTTACGGCGGTATACGTTAAGTCTATACGTTAAGTCTACGACCTTACTTACGTAAACTTAAAGGAACAGTGTGTAGCATTAAGGGGGATCTATTGGCAGAAATGGAATATAATATTAATAAGTATGTTTTCTTTAGTGTATAATCACTTGATAATAAGAATTGTTGTGTTTTCGTCATCTCAGAATGAGCCGTTTATATCTACATAGGGAGCGGGTCCTCTTTACGGAGCCGGCCCCCATGTTTCTACAATAGCCCAGAACAGACAAACCAAACACTGCCTCTAGATAGGGACATTTTTGTGTTCACATTTTCGCGTCGGCCACCGTAGTTCTCCAACCAACACGTTCTCATTCCAACTCGTCACATACTGACGCCTTGTCAGACCCCTCGGTGTCACTTTTCGGTCACAGTAAACACATGCTTAACCTTGTGAATTAAGTGAAAACACTCGGTTAGGTTCTGGCTCCAAACCCACTTAGTTAGGTTTCGGAAAAAACAACATGGTTGGGTTTAAAATGACCACATTTGTAAAGGGAAAATGTGACTTAATGTTGTGAACACGGGACGCGAACGATTAGTTGATTATAAAGTGATAGAGAAATTTAACGCACGGGGCATAAACAGCGGTCACCTGGATTAAAGCCTTGTGTTTGTTGGACCCATCCGCCTCCCCTCCCGCCTGCCCGGTGTGACTCTTTCGCTCTTTAAACAACGTCATCACAGCTCTTTCCAGTGTTTACTGTTGCAGCGGATGAGCTTACATTGTAGTTAAAGACCGGTGCGTCACATACCGGTGCTCAAGGTGCCTTGTGTGGTGGTATCGCGCACCCAGGGCCGTGACAAAAGCGCCATATTTGACACCCTGGAAATGAGAACGGGGCTGCTTCTACACGCTTGGCACACGTGAGAAGATTCAGTAGTTCATGTGTAATCTCACCACTAGATGTCGACAAATCCTACACACTGTATCTTTAAAACAAAACCTAATCAAAGTGTTAGCTGTGATAGAACAGGCCTTAACAAAGAATTCCTCCAAGTTCCTACAAGCGCAGCCACACTTTGTGCCTCTCATGTTTGGAGTCACAGAGCTAAGCATGTGATTTTCCCAAAAAACAAAATTACTGTTAATCTTTCAAAAACAAAAAAAAGTGTTTAACAACACATTTAATCCTTTTCTGAAGGTATTTACAGAATCATAAAAGACTCTTTTAACCATTTGGATGAAAAAATATTCTGTCCGCTGCACAATTTATCACAAATTTTAAATTGGCGCAATATTTATTAAAGGCGAAATGTGTCAAAATACTGTTTTGAATTAAATATTGTGGTGCTGCAGAGACGTTCTGGCCTATCCGTCATATTCTACAGACTTAAGAAAACATCTTTGTTTGGTACAGATCCCAAATCGCCCCGTAATCATTTAATATGTTTTTCAATGAAAATGAGAATGATAATGTAAAAATGATCATTCCCTCTTATATCGCAAATCACATCGCAATTGCAATATCAATCAGAATTATCGCAATTAGATATTTTTTCAAAATCGTGCAGCCCTAACTTTGAACTTGTTTCCCAAATTGCAACTGTCTTTCCTAATCCAAACAAAGATGGTAGACGGATCATCTTTGCTCAATTTGCACAATGTGAAACTCAATTAAAAATGTTATTATCAGTAACATTATCAGCAAGCTTCTTGCACTTTAAGGTATTTTGTCTTTAGCTTATCTTTTTATATTCATGGTACTTTGTTTATTTTAATATTTTCTTATGTATATGATGGTTTTATTATTAGCATGTTGTTTTGAACGTTGTCCTGTTGCACTGTGATCTCACCGAGGCAGGTTCCTAACAGTTAACTAGATGAATTAGATGTTTCTTTCCAATATTTACATTTTCATACAAAATAATAAGGCAATCTTTTTGCTTCTATTGAAAAAAGAGGAAGCACATTTGAGAAATAGTTTTAAAATATTTTGTTATTGTGCAGCAGAATGAATGTTTTTTTCATCCAGATGGTCAGAAGAGTCTTTGGGGATTCTGGAAATATTCAGAAAGTGTTTTTAAAAAATTGGCGCATATTAATTTTTGTTTTTAAACTGGCAGCTTAGCTCTTTGACTCGCATGTGATGCTAACACAATCTGGTGCTAACGCAGGCGCCTCTTTTTCCGAGGCAACAGCCTGTCACAGTTTGTGGCACTATGTTCTGTTTTTGTAGACACTCAGGGATCAAACTCATATTTCTTGCTTTGATGATTTTACTTTCCATATTTAATTGTTAAGTATGTAAGCTCTTAAGAAAAAAAGTCTAATCATCTTGAAAAATGTACAATTGTTTACAGTATCACACATCATTAATTCCCAGTGGAGAGAATGTGAAGGCGATAACACATTTCACAACGCCCTGAGGCTCACAGCTTAGTGCCCACTTGGGAATTACAGAGGCGTAAATGTTGAAATACATTTCTTCTCATTTGCTGATGCTAGCTGTTATGACATTGGCAGCGACGTAGGTGGAGGCAGGGTGCGTGTGTTCGCGCCACATAGCTCCACATAAACCGATTGCATCCCCAGATTTATCCCCAAGGTGTTTTTAGGACATCCTGGGAGCTAATGGAGGCTAATAGGCTTAGCACTTAGGGTGTATTGTCCGGGATGCTTACAGGCAAGGTTTGCTGAGGGTAAAACTCTAAACGTGCGGATTACCTCCAACACATCCCTTTAAAGTGCTGTATAGCCAGGACTTAGCTAATAGGATCCTGGGGGTAGCGGGGGCCTGGGAAGGTGGGGATGGGGGTTGGACGGGCCAGCAGGGCGGTCTCAGGCAGGTCAGCAGATGTAGCTAGCAGACTGTTGCTGGACTAATAGGCGGATTACAGCCCTCAGATTAGATGGGCTTCAGAGGGAACTTGAGGGACTGTGGATAATGCTCAAGGCCTCGGGGCAAATCTTATGACAGCATTTCTCTGGGGGGGAGGGGAATGAAAACATGTGGTACATGTGCACAGTTTGCAACTGGGGGTGTCGCAATATATTGGCGATAATCGAGATATTTTAAAATAAAATATTGATATTTTGTTAATTTGTCTTTTATTTAGTGCAAAGAGACATAACAGGTGAGGAAGGACAACACAAAAAACAGAAAGTACATTGGGTAACAGTAACATTAACAGCAAAGTAATAATCTGGGGTTGGCCCTTTGATTTGGGGGGTGTGTGTGTGTGTGTGCGTGTGTATGTGTGTTTGTGTGCGTGTGGCCGGGAAATTTTGGCAAATTTATTTTTATTTAATTATTTAATTATTTTTGATATCGTGTTAATAATACACATGATAATATCATGTAAATAACTCAGCGTCTCTTAATTTATATACTGTATACAGTTATGGTTATAGACTCTCTCTCCACCTCCCTACACTCTTATTTTCAGTGTAATTCATTTGCCAAAAAAGAAACAAAATGCACAATAAACAAAGTTAAAAAAGGAATTTGACCAATAGGATTGTTATTATTATTATTATTATTTAAATTTTTCTATAGATATCGCAATATCTTCATCTTTTGACCACAATAATCATGTAGTGGAAATCTGATATCATGACAGCCCTATTTGCAACATTGGCAAACATATCAATCAAAACAATTATGATCACTAATATATTATGAAAAGGCGGATGGTGAATTTGTGTGCAGATTCGGATTCATCCACCCAGCAGCATATTGCTCACTCTGGTCCTAGGATTAGCAGCACTGGATTATTGCGCTGTCGTTTACAGTATCATATATTGTAATGGGATTTCTGCTGTGTAGAAGGCTAATTGGAGGTGTCTAAGTCGATTTGCGCTTGTTTACACAAGCTGCCGGCTCAGCCAAGAACAATGTGGCCAGTTGGAGTGTGTATGTGTGCGTGTGAGTGTCCTTTTATTACTATATTTATGAGGAACAGATGTTCTGGCAAGGAGAGAAAGATGAGAAAAATCTTCCAAACAAGGGCAATTTTTGCTGGCCTCCACGTTTTTAAGGGTTAGTGTTACAGTAAGGCTAGGATTTGGATTTAGGTGTTAAATTTAAGTTTAGGATTAGGTTTACGTTACGGTGAGGGTTAGGGTTAAGGTTGGTTAAAGATTAATGCTTAATGCTAAGGTGGAGGTGAGAGGTGAGAGGAAGGATCGAATGTTAGCGGATGTATTTGCGTATGTGCATGGATCACATATGGGCAGTTTATGGAAGCCACCGTTTTTTTTACATTTTATTATTTAGGCTATATTTTATTTTGTCAGTCTGTTCTAATCTCAGTACAGATATTTCCTTGTCACCGCTCTGCTTAAATAAAACACAACCACAAAACAATCCTCTAGTTTTTAAAATTAAGTTTGATTGGTAGAATAAAATATGTTTTGCCTGTGTTTTCTTAGATACGTGATGACAATGTCTAGTCTAGTGGGAATATATATTTTAAGATTTTTGGGGGGATTTTTGCCTTTATTAATAGTGACAGTGATAGTTATGAAAGGGGGAGAGAGAGTAATGGTGATATTTGTTTGTTTGTAAGATATTTTAGTGAGATTCGTATTCTTTTTATGGAAAAAACATAACATAATACCACAAAGTTCAGTGACCATTAATAGGCTCTTTAATGTGAAGATATTTGCTGCCCCCTTGTGGCATGGGAATGTATGCATCCATCCAAGTTTTCCATGAATTTATACATGAAAGCTCCAAAAAATCATGCAATATTACAGTAGATTGTCAAAGTAGTTATCACATGTTTGACCTTCTTTTTAAACTCCTACAGTGTTCAGGTGGAGGTCAAAGGTCGTGTGTGTGTCATGACCCCACGGGAGCAGCTGAGGAAGATGACAGCGCTGGGAGAGCAGGGGGCTTTGGATGAGAAGCACTGGTACCGTCTGGTCAACGGCATATCAGCTGGAGGTGAGAAATGAAAACAACAACTTTAAATATATCAGGAGTACAAGATAACTTGAAAAAGTGTAATTTTCAAATAAATTACAGTTTAAAATAGATGCAAAACTTAGACAATCACAAGAATTATGTTTTTTAGTTTACACATTTCCTGACACCATCTAAATTGTTCAGTCTGGAGCTCCAAACAGATTAAACCAACTGTGTGACCTTGTCTTCAATGTATTGATTTTAGTGGATTGTTACCTGCTCAGTAGTACCTGCAGTCTCCAGCTTTCCCAGTCAGTGCACGTCTCTTGTGGCTAAACTGGAGACCCTCCGGTGACCCGTGGTGCTTTTTCTTCTCTTGCAGAGCTCAGACAGAGGCAAGAGCTGATAATGAGGAACCAGATGGCCATGGCTCCACAGATCCTTGCTCAGGGGCAGCAGAGGTTACAGGGGGTCCAAGCGCAGTTCGAACCTCGCTTCATGGAGAGGTGTGTACCTGAATTCACTCTTAAAACCCGAAAACGGTAGCTCCCTGGTGAAGGGCACCACTGAGAATTATCAGTTACATGTGCATAAGTGAAGAAGAAAGCTTCTTGAGAGAATTATCTGATGCACGTTTCTGTTCAACAAAAATGTTTTTAAAGAGACTAAGATATACCTTAGTCATTAATAAAACAGCAATTATCACAGCTGATATCTGTCCCTTGATATCATAACTGATTTTCCCTGCTTTTCCTTCATCAGAGAGATGGTTCAGCCCTCCGAGATGGTAGCCTCCGAGGCCAGACAGATGCATATGGGACCTCACCTGGGTCCACCTCTACCTCCCCATGCCAATGTCATGCCTGGGAGAGGTTTCCCTGGAGCAGGTGAGCACGGCCCAATGCACATTCATACATTCCCAGCCTGCCTGTATCGTCTTAGAGGAACAGTGTGTATCATTTCAGGGGATTTATTAACAGAAATTGAATATAATATTCATAACTGTATTTTCATTAGTGTGTAATCAGCTGAAACTAAGAATTGTTGTGTTATTGTTAGCTTAGAATGACCCTTTTATATCTACATAAGGAGCGGGTTTACAGAGTCCGCTATGTTGCTCCGCCATGTTTCTACAGTAGCCCAGAACGGACAAACCAAACACTGACTTTAGAGAGAGCCTTTTGCATTTTTACATTACCTTAACCCACCAAACCATGCCAGAGCACGTCAACGCGTGTCATAGACCCATCTGTCCATGACACTGACATAGCGTGTCAGTGTCATGCTTTGCCTCGCCGAGATGTGAATATTACACACTTATATTAATGTGCAGTACCAGCAGGAGGAAACAAAGCCACAGATTTTGGTTTAGGCAAGAAGACCACTATTTACTGTAGGGTAAGGGAAAACGTCATGGTTGGGCTTAAAACAAGTTAAACATGTACGGAAAACAACGTAACGTCAGTGCAGGAAACGGTCACGTGACAACCGTCATTAACGTAACTTACATAACAAAACACCGGTCTCAAACATGAGTCTCCAAGTTGAAAGTCTTGTGTTTGTTGGACCCACAACCCAACTCATTTGGTTGCAATCTGCAACCACACCACTAGATGCCACCAAATCCTACACACTGTACCTTTAAGGAATGTGAATGAGCATTAACAGCTTGTCTGTCTTTTTTGTTTTTCTCAGGTGGCTACGGCTTCTTACCCTCGGAGCCCATGGAAACAGTTGCCCGGCGACAGGAGTTCATTCACAAACAAAATATAGCCAGGTAGTGTGTGCAGAAAATCATCAGCCACTCACAGAAATATTCCATCTACACACAGGTCCACATCACATTTCATGCATTGTCAGACCTTACTTTAATAACAGAGTGTGAAAATGTGGCTCCACCGTCATTGTTGCATAAATATGTCTAATATTGGTGTGTGGTCTTATTCAGGATGGAGATGAACGCAATACTGCACCAGAAGGAGCTGGAGAATGCCCACCAGAAGGGACTTATGGGAATGGACAATCACATGTCGTACCCTTCCAACCACATGGCGTTCAGAGGTCGTCAACGCATGCCAGACGGCCACGATGTCTTCGTCCACCGTCCCACCCTGGATGAGTTGCACTCAAACAGCATCCTCATGTCAGCCAGTCCTTACCCACCAATGAGCACGCTGCACAGAGAGAGGGGACGCAGGGCTGGCAGGAGGCCGAACGCTCACAAGAACGCAGAGAGCCACGTGTCCAACCTGAAGGGCCAAACTGAAGATAAAAGTGTGGAGCAGAGCCCGGGGGCCACATCAGGGGAGGAGAAAGAGGTGGAGGCAAAGGGGGACATGGGAGAGGAGTGTCCCACCAGCAAGACGCATCATCAAGCAAAAATAGACTCTGAGCTCGCCGCAGGAAGCAGGAAGAACTACAAAGATGGAGAGCCAGGCCTGCGTAAAGCCTGTGTGAACAGTCAAGATGGATCAGATGTGGCCAACAGCGGTGCAAATGATAAAGACATATCCAGCCAATGTTCAGCTTTCCAGGAGAAGTTCATGTATCCCTCCGCTGGTGGAGCGCTCACTGGCATGCCTTACATGTTCCCAGTCCCTGGAAATGGTTTCCTTCCACCTGGTGAGTTTCTAAACATAGATTACAATATATTATTTTAGCAAATTAATATTACAGCACCAACAAATATGTATGTCATTATTTTTTTCAGGTCCACCCAATCTCTTTCTTAATGGTGATGAGGTGTCTGAAGACATAAGGAAGTGGACAGTGAATGATGTCTACAACTTTATCAACAGTATACCTACATGTTCAGAATATGCTCAGGTTGGTTTCTACACTTTTCTGTCTTTATTCTTTCTGTTGTGTCTTTGTTGTGCTGACGTTTTCGTGTGATTTCACTCTGCAGACGTTCAAGGACCACATGATCGACGGGGAGACACTGCCGCTCCTGTCAGAGGAGCATCTACTGGACACACTGGGGCTCAAACTGGGACCAGCTCTTAAGATCCGCTCACAGGTAGGAAACACCGACTATGACTCAAACTCTGAGTCACCAAAGAAAGAAATATCAAAACTTGATCCCTATAAAGAGGGGATGTGTGCTACTTTAAAGTAAATCTCAGGAATGCCTGTGCAACTCTACACAATAACTCTTCAATAAAATGTAACTTATATAAAGCTTTTCATCGCTTTTGTTTTTTCTGTTTTTGAGTCTATAATTAATTTAATTTATTGAGCCAAAAATCTGAAATCACAAACTTGCATCAGAGTGCTTTACAATCTGTACAACATGTGACATTATTGATCATTAGACCAATTTGATTTTGGTAAGAAAAACCTGCACAAAAACAACTTAAACATGTAATATATGTGGTACACTATATGCAGAGTAAACAGAAGTAGCAATAGTAAAAATATGGAGAATAAAAATGAGAATATTATGTAAATATTGTACAAATATAAGAGATTTTACCTTATTTTGACTTGTCATAGTAGGAAAAACACAGGTGCTACTAATAATTTTATCGATGGCTCTGCTCTATTCTTATTCTCTAATTATTACTACAAATTATTATCTAATTCTTATTTATGCTATTTTTGCATTTATATTTAACACGCTTAATAGTTCCCACTTCTCTGAATTTTTGAATTTACTTATTTACACTGTGGTTATATATTGTATGTTTGATGCACATATTTGTACACATTTCTTATTTTTCTTATTTATTTATATTTATCTACATATATTGTGTTATATATTGTAGCATTATGTACATAATTTACATGTTACATGCTCCTTTATTTCTATTTCTTTATGCTTTATATAAGAGCGACTGGAAAATCCCAATTTCTTCCCAGGAAGTGTTTCTAATTCAGATTTTATGTCATAGTAATTCATGACAGTGAAACAGCTAAATGGAACTCAGTCATGATTATTTTTATTATTTACACCTGTGCTTTTTCCTACTGTGACATTTCAAAATGTCTTCTGTGAAAATGACCTATGGAGGATCATTATACTGATTGCAGACCTGCAGGTACATCATTCCTTTTTGTCTAATACGTGTGTCAACTCTCTTTATTCCTCTGCAGGTATCCAGGCGTCTGGGCAACGTGTTGTACATGATGAACCTGCCGCTCTCCACCTCAACCCAACAGGCCACCCCTGAGAAACACGCCGACCGCTCATCAGAGATCGGCTCCCCTGTGAACTGCAACAGTGAGGAGATGATGGCGAGTCCAAGAGACCCTGATGTCCTCAAATCCACAGAGCACCTGCATGAGACAGAAAACAATTCCCCTCCATCTGCCAGCAGTGAGACAGCCTGATCAGAACTGATAATGTGGACAGATGTGAACCTAACCGGACCCAGCAGAGCACCTCCAGTACAGCATGGCTCTTCCTGAACTGCCACAGTGGTGGATTTGTTTACATAATGATTAACTGGATTGAATATACTTTTCTTTCTTTTTTTTACTATTTGCTACCTGGCCATTTAATGCACTGGTTCACATTAGGCCCAGGTGTCTGCTAAACATTTGTATTTTACATATACTGTACATGTGCATATATTTTTTAACAACAGTGGAGTGAGACTGATGTGTGAGTTATGAAACGATAAGAAGGTCCATTATTATTTTTCTTTTCTTCTTTTTCATTACAGGCCTCTAAATGTCTGATTGTAGCTTTAAACTTATTTTCATTTTTGAGCTGCTAATTGTCATTTTTTCAGTAGGTCATCATATGGACCATATACATAATATGGGAATGGTTTTATAATCGAATAATGACATATGTAAGTGAGATTTTTGGATGTTTGATACCTTTTTGCGTTTGTTGGGTTGTAAATAAAGTGTTTTTCTACATAGAAAACCAGTACTGGTATGGTAAGGAATAAATAAGTGAACATCAAGAACCACATATTTTGAGAAAAAATAATATATAAAGTCCTGATAACCTATTACCTGTAGCTCTATAAGCCATCATGGACCAGAAGTCTTCAGAGCGTAAAAAAGGAAATCTGAGCATCTACATTTCCAAAGCAAAAAAACAGACTAGAAACATAAAAGAAAAGAAAACAAGACAAACAGTCAACAAAAACAATAACAAACTAAGTGTTATGACATTAATCCATCATTTTAAAGATAAATATTAAAGCTTAAAAGTAAGAGTAATTTGATTTCAAATAAGAAAAAGGCTAGTCTTGAATATTCCGAAAGAGATCATGCATTAAATGTGTGACGGCAATTTATACGAATTGAAGATCGATTAACTTGTTTATGTGGAGACTAAGGGAAGAGATAAGGGTGTCCTTATAATCAGTGGTGGAAGAAGTACTCAGATTATCTATTTAAGTAAAAGTAACAATACAGTGTAGATATACTCTGTTATATGCTAGAAGTCCTGCATTCAAAATATTACTTATGTAAATGTACAAAAGTATTACCATCAAAAATATAATTAAAGTACCAAAAGTGAAAGTACTCATTATGCAGAATGACTGATTTCAAAATAATGTAATAATTATTGATGCATTATTACTTTAATGTTGCAGCTGGTAATGGTGGGGCTTATTTTTTTTACTAAATATACTGAAGGGTAGCTTGTGAATTTCCCCATGATGATCTAAGTTAATTCTAAATTAAATAAATAAATAAATAAATGAATAAATAAATTAAAAAATTGAAAAATAGATAAATAAATAAATAGATAGATAAATAAATAAAGGCTTATTTGTATCTTATACTATAATACTTGGCATAAATTGTTTGTTGACTACATTTTGTTTTATTAATTTTAATCTACAAGCTAACTAAATGTATCAATCCACAATATGTCCCTCAAATATGTTAGTGGAGTAGAAGTATAAAGAAGCAGAAAATGGAGATACTCATCTAAAGTGGGCTACAAGTAGGCCTAACCTGGTTTAACGTACTTAGTTACTTGCCATCACTACTAATAAATATATATGTATATACATATACATATACACGTGTTAGACATAAAGGAATGAGGTACCTGAATGGCTGCAATCAGTATAATGATCCTCCATAAGTCTTTTTCACAGAAGACATTTTGAAATGTCACAGTAGGAAAAAGCACAGGTGTAAATAATAAAAATAATGATGGTTGAGTTCCATTTAGCTGTTTCACTGTCATGAATTACTATGACATAGAATCAGAATTAGAAACACTTTATTGATCCTGGGGGGAAAATGGGACTTTACAGTCGCTCTTATATAAAGCATAAAGAAATAGAAATAAAGGAGTATGAAACATGTAAATTATGTACATAATGCTACAATATATAACACAATATATGTAGATAAATATAAATAAATAAGAAATATAAGAAATATGTACAAATATATGCATCAAACATACAATATATAACCACAGTGTAAATTAGTAAATTAAAAAATATAAAAATATATACTGTATCACTAAATGAAATTCAAAGGTAAAAGATATGCATAAAGATGATATGTATAAACAACAGAGCAACCACAGTGAGATTGTTCATAACACTTGTGAATGAAATTACCGTTTTTTAATCGGTTAATCTCGCGATACTTCAGAGTGTACGCGTCCGCAGCCTCGCGCACGCCGGAGGAGCTGAGTTGGAGGATCATGGCGGAGCGCAGGAGGCACAAGAAACGGATCCAGGTACCATCACTCAGTTCTTACACATTACCGCCCGGGCGAGCTGAAGGACGGCACATAAACAACACGTGCGTGTTAACGAGCTGTTACCGGGTGTTTGTTACCGGCAGCATCCTCGTGAGGAGCCGTTAACCGGTGGCAGTTAACGCCAGTTGATGGCTAACGGCTGCTAGCATTAGCTGGCTAGCGAAAACAACCGTTGGTGTTTGTATTTCAAATAGACGTTCTCGTTCTGTTTATAACCGTTATTACACGTAGCACTCACGTGTTAACATGGTAACGACAGTGGTGTTGCTATTGTTGCTACTGAGCTGTCTCTCTACTGTCCTTTACTCTGACTGAACTGACTGTAACGTTAAACGTTGTCAGGCTAAGCTGCGTCAGCTCTAAACCAGACCTGTTTACATAACGTGAGTTCAATCTGCGGGAGTTTTAATTAATGAGTCAACACAGTGCATCATAATAATAACAACTGTGCAGGTAGCAGCGAGGTGGTGAGGCTGCAGCAGCACTTTAAAGACTACAGAGCATTGATTTCAGTTAAAGCAACAGTTCATGGAGAGGCTACAGGTTCAGTCAACTTAAACACTCACAATGCATGCTATAAAGACAGATAGTAGTTTGATTTTAATACATTTATGATCTGTTTGTACCACTAGAATCACACACAATAATTATATTACTTGTAAGTCACCTGGAAAGAACAGATGAAGACATTAACAGGCTCCCATTACAGTTGTTCATTGAAGCATTGCTTAAGATCTAGATTAAAGAAAAAAACTATAGTACCATTGTGTGCTTGTAGTTTTGATTCATTTCAGAAATGAACACTGAGATGAGGGGATTTTTCCCAGTTTCATACTAGAATATGCTCAAGGAAAGGGGACAAAATGAATTATACTTACTTGGTATTCATAGTAAATAAAAAAAAAAGATTTTGAGTGTGATTTCTGATGTTCACTATTATTGCACACGGTAGGGTATAGAAGGAAAGCAAATCACAGGTGGAACAATTAAAACAGATTAAATATTTTACTGTCTTTATGTGTAGTCGATGTTGATCAGTGTTTCCCAAAGCCCAAGACGATGCCTTCAAATGTCTTGTTTCGTCCTCAACTCAATGATATTCAGTTTACTGTCATATAGGAGTAAAGAAACCAGAAAATATTAAATTTAAGAAGCTGGAATCAGACAATTTTGACTTTAAAAAAAACGACAACACTCAAACCCATTAACCGATCATCAAAATAGTTGGCGATCAATTTAATAGTTGACAACTAATTGATTAATTGTTGCAGCTCCTTTTGGTAGTTGCATTTTTAAGTTGCAGTTTGATTGCCGTCCAGTGGTGCAAGTATTGTGTAATTCTCTGTATGTTGATTGTATACTAGTTGCAAAACATACTGAAGGGATTATTGTAGTACATACTGTACACAGTATGTATGGTTTTGGGACACTGCGATAGTGTCCTTCAAAGCAGTGGGATAAGCTAAAATGAATTGTTTTCACTCCATATGCTGTTATTGTAGATGAATAAATATGTTGAATTTGCTTGTTGCAGTGCATCAAGCCGACATTATGATATACCGGTAGTTCTCTTGTGCGTTTACGCTCAGCTGCACAACTCATACCATTGAGTGGACCACAGTTAAAGAGGCCTGTTTATTACCATCGTCATCCCTCTGTTTTACACAATACTTATCTCTTTGCAAAAATCTTTTTGATATGTAGCCAATAATGTTACTTTGATAAATATTTGGTTGCTGGTTTATTAAGTACACCTAGCTGGAGCTAATTCACCAGCCCTGCAATAAATCCTACCTTCATGAAGGATATAATATTCAGTCTTTGTTAAAACAGTTTTAGAAATGTTTATATCAATGTAGAGTAAATATTAGCCTCTGTGGCATTACACTTTTCAGCCTATAACACAATACAACTCAACAACACCATAAACTACAGCCTCCAAAATGACCATAAAGTTGAATCAACACCTCTCTGAAACAGTTTAATCAATAACTGAACATTTTGTGTGTTATACTGCATTAGGTTTAGCTAGGTGTACCTAATATACTTGCAACTGAGTGTAGTCCTCTTGCCTGTTTGAGTTCAGTTGCATAACAAAGACATGCTGTTATCTCATTTATGAGCATACCTGAAACCAAGAGTCTTGTCTATTAACACCACCACTCTACATTAAATACAATTCCTCTTTACTTTTTAATACCATTTGATTGTTCTTTACATCACAGCAAGCCAAGAAGCCAATATTATTATTCCAGTGTACACTTGGTTACCAGTTACTTAGTTCACCTCGAAAACTAATGCTCTCTAATTCAACAGACCTGCAGTAATTACATCCATGAAGGTTATCATTTTCAGGTTTCAGTGATTTTATCTGCTCCATTTAAATCAGTGAGGGTAGGGCAGCGCAATTGATCGACTATTAATTGCGATCAAAATTTTGGCTTCCCACATATTTGGCTTCCCACAATTAAATGAACATGACCGCCTGCGATATTGACGTTTAAAATGCACGTTCCGTCATAGAAAACTTTGCTGCATATCAAATCAAGCACTTCCTAAACTAACAGCTAGCCACCAGCCGGTGATCGAGATGTTTTGGCTTCACTTTTGGGGATGGATATTATCTATACAACCAATGTGTTTATGATTCAATTAAGAGCATAAAATTGTTTATCTAGCTCTTATTGTTGCTAATTTTGCTCTTGAAGTGCACCAGACGGAAACATTTCTTTAAAATGTAGCTAACAAAGGGTGAATATTCCTGTATTTTTTCATATTGCAATATATATATAGCAGAAACAAATATTGCAATGTCAGTTTTTTTCAACATTGTGCAGCACAGCATGGAAGTGAAAACAGTGCTCTGTTTATTTTAATGTGAAAATGCAATAAAAATGTTGCTAAAATGAATGACTAATCGTGATATGAATATTGATCAAAATAATCGTGATTAGCATTTTGGCCATAATCGTGCAGCACAATAGTGAGGGTACGCTAAATATTAGAAACACTTCTCAGTATGAAACAGTACAGTTCAACAGCGCCGCAAACCACCGCTTACAAAATTATCATAAAGTTTAATCAAAACCTTTGAAACAGTTACAACTTCATAACCTTCATGTAGGAGTGATTTATTACAGGACTGTTGCATTAGTTAGAGGTGGGTGTTCCTAATAGACCACCTAACTACGTTTAGGTCTCTGCATGTTCGAGTTCAGTTGCATAACATCACATACTGTTATCTCCTTGTTTGCCTTTAAAGATCACCACGCTTCGTTACACAACAGGTATTTCCTTTTTTGACATGATTCCGCTTGATTATTCATCTGCCATTTCCCATTGTGTCTTACAGTATTAAAGTGTTGAAATGGGTTTCATATCTAGCCAAAACTGTTACTTGGATATACGTTTTAAAGGACCAGTACTTTGGTGTTGGTATGGAGCACTAGTAGCAATCTGTCTTCACATACTATGGCTGTTAGAGCAGAGCAGCTAATCCTCATGTGATCAAGCCAGGTAGATCATATAGACGGGGACAGGGGGCTTTCCGTGTAGGGGTCTCGTGTAACTGAGCTGTGTGACTGATACCTGCTTCTTTAAACAAAGGCTTGTTTGATGGCATCGTCTTCCTCATGTTGCTGGCCGGAGCCAGCTGGACTGGATAAAGCAGCACTGACTCTCATTGTGCTGATGCTCTCATTCCCTCGGTGTTGGCATGTGGTTCAGTGCCGCAGACGACGGGAGGAGGAAGGATGACTTTTGGCGACTCTGTTATCGCTACAGATGAACATCTGCTATATAAACCTGAATTTGCAAAATAGACAGAAAGTGTACTTGTATTTAGAGGTGGAGACACTGTCCAATACACTTTGCAGGCTTTTTTTTTCAGCCACTTAGATTTCAACATTATTTGAATAACGTTTGATTACTTCTGAGTCTTGCAGTAGGTTGCTGTTTGTGTTAAACAGAGAGTACATTTTCACAGTCACCCCTGCAGATACAGCTTTAAGTTAATTTTGTGATGAAAATTTTAATGATTGACCTTTTAAATGTAGTTTGAACTTGGTCATAGGGCTGCTCGATTATGGCAAAAAACATTATCACTGAATGCCATTTTTCTTGATACTGATAAATGTAATGTTAATAATTTTTTAAATACATGAATTGATTAATTTTCCAACTGGTGTTGACTGACATTGAATGTGTTTGCCCTGATTGATTTAAAATACAGTATTGATTCTGGTACGGATGTCCCGATCAAGCCTTTTGGCCCCCGATCCCCAATTGTGTATCTGCCGATATTGAGTCCTGATCCGTCCTGACACTGCGCAATGCACACTTCAAGTACATTAAAGTTATTTAAATCAATCCAATGTGTATTCTTGACAACTGAAAAGCTCTGCATTACATTAAGAAAAAAATAACTGCATCATGCTTTTTTATTTCTATTTTTTTTTTTTTTTTTTTTTTTTTACAAAATAACAAAGTAAAAATAAAAAAAACTTTCTGTAATGTTTTTGGCCTTGTCGCTGTCTTAAGGGGATTTCTCTCCCTTTAAAAGTATCCTCCAGTGTTTGTTGCTTTGGCGCAACCTTTGTCTTTGTTACCTGAATGAACTGTATTCTGCTGAGTGTTTATTTTTGTCTTCTGTACATCCTTTGCTAAATAATGTCATTAGCTATTCTGCAACAGTTTCACTTAATAGGGATTTACATCATTTGAAATTTGCAACATAAGTAAATTTAGGACCGTAAGAGATCTGTAATGTCTGTAAATTATGTTAATTATCCAACCCTAGCTGTACTTCTAAGATTTGTTGTTGATTGTCTGCCTGTAGTTCAGTGTCAGAATAATGTAAAGCATCATTGACTGTGATATTGTTTTCATGTGTGTATATTCATCTGTGTGTTTGTCTGGTTCTGCAGGAGGTGAGCGAGCCCACCAAGGAGGAGAAGGCGGTGGCCAAGTACCTCCGGTTCAACTGCCCGACCAAGTCCACCAACATGATGGGCCACCGTGTCGACTACTTTATTGGTTAGTACTCAGCTATGGGATGTGAGGCAACAGGCAAAACACACAACACCTAGAAACAAGGAGGGTGAATCAGGAGCTCAAACCCTGCCCTCTGTTTGTTTTTGAGTACGCAGACAGTTGTGTTTACTGAACAGAGATTTTGTCATAGTAAATAAAACCTGTTGTGTTTTTCACATTGATATTTTTAGGAGCAAACTCTGTGCCATCACGTTACTGAAGAGTTGTCAAATTCTTAAACAAATGTTTCAGCTGCAGTTCCATTTACAAACTTGATCCTCCCACACAGTACTCATATTTGTCTTGTTCTGTGGCATAGTGAAATACATTTGTCAGTACTGGGAAATGCTGTTTGCTGCTCAGTGGTTGTGGGTAGAATAGGCAGTGTTTCCCCTATATGCGCTGCAAAATATGATTGACGCTGCTGACTTTTTTTTTACAAGGAAAGGAAAGGGCTCCGTCTTATCTCTTTAGAAACTAACACTATATTATTGTGTGCTACGGCGCTTCATATCCAGGTCAATTTACACACGTATGAGTAAAGAATATAAGCAAGAAACTTTGCGCTTACTTGATAATATCAGTACAACGATTATAACAACAAGCACCCGGTAGATGTCAAGAATGAAGCAAGCAATGCTAATCATGGATTCAGTATTATCATTCGCCTAAGGGAAAAGAGTCTTGCCACTTCATATGAGTGTCGCACAGTAACGTTACAGACAGCGAATATTCGAAGCTTGGGGGTGCTCAACCTGCAGAGCACACAGGACCGCTGTAACCGGAGGAGCGCTTTAAACTCTTGGTTAGTAGGCAGCATGGACTTGTGTCATTAAAGCAGCACAATTTCTTTGTCACACACTCACAGGCTTCCCCCATACATTATTTTTTTTTTAACAAAATGTGTCATGATGAGTCTACGACCACTAGAGCTGTTTTCATTTTGACAGATTCCCTCGGAGATATTAATGTTGCATATTGTTCGAATAGGATTCCCTTAAGTAAACATCATAAATGTAAATTATTATTATTATTATTTATCATTGAAAATGTCATTACATTTAAGTAAATTAACACTGTTTGATAACAGTGAGGTAATGCAAGTTCATTTATTATTTTCAATAAAACTGTATTTTGCTAAATCATGAGACACCTCATATGTAAGCCAGACAGACATTTCCCTGCAGATTAATGTGCACAAATGTACTGTACCTATGTAGCTTACTTAGGCCTCAAGAGCCCTTCTGGTGCCGGCAGACACAGAAACCTCCCGGCAGGACGCGCTTTGCGAGCACACACAAAAATTGTGAGAAAAATGTTCATATGCGTACATACAACAGTATCACCACTGCTGCTACAGCTCCATTCTAGGGGGAAACACTGATAGGTTATGACTGCTGAGGCGGCTTATTCCTCTCACCATCACATGACCTTAGAGTTGCTTACCTTTGTTGTGGAAAGCTGTCTACAGCCTGTAGCCATTATTTTTTAGTTTAAGTTTGTACCATTGTTGTCAAATAAAGGGATAAGTAGACAATCTTAAAGCTGCTCTGATCAATATTTTTACAATAAGAATATATCCAATGAAAATGTGAAAGATGTGCTTGCCTCGTAATGATGAACTTACTGAGTCCAAACTTCTTAACTTCAACATTGTTTTTATTTAGAACATTTTGTTATTTAGGCTATTTAGAGCATTTTACACACCACACAAAATAAAACTCCTATCAGTCTGTCACCAGGACATAGCGTGAGAACGCCGTCAGCAAACCGCAGACATCGTCACATCAACTTAGAAGGTGATATGTCAATGTTGTGTTCACAACTTGTTTCTGCTGCCTGCACGTTGCCAAAAATAATCAGTTATTCCAAGTTTAAAGTTAAAAAGGATAAAAAAAATGAACTCCATCTAAAATACTGTCTTCAGTTCTGTCTTGTATTCAGTTTTTAGATGGAGTCAAATTAATAGTTTGGATGCACATTAACTTAGTGAATTTTAATTCAACACAGGCTTTTGCACAGCTGATAAATACGGTAAAAAAAAGTTTACCAGGATAATCACTGCATGACATTTTCAAGCCCTGTGCTACTGTGTGTTTTTTAATATTCGTCTTTGTGTCCCTACATTTAGCCTCCAAGGCAGTGGACTGTCTGATGGACTCAAAGTGGGCCAAGGCTAAGAAGGGAGAGGAGGCGGTGTTCACCACCAGGGAGTCTGTGTTGGACTACTGCAACAGGTTAGCTGCCCAACACACTCTGCTATACTTCTGATGTTGTAGATGATTAACCATTTCTCACATATAAGATTTTACTCTAAAACAAGGTATCTAAGCATTTGATACATACGCTTGCAATATGGTCACTGGTATACTTAACCTCTTCCATTCCTTGAGGGCGCGCCGGTGCCCTCGGCTGACTTTACTGTCTTTCAGAGGCTGTAGCAAGCTCAGTTTTAGAGCTAGAGTGACGGTACAGATATCATATGAAACTAGAAAACCTAAGGATGTCAGAAAGGAGGCTAAATAATGCTACAAAGTTGGGCTAAAGATTGGCAAGGAAAAACTGGCATGGTGATTTTCAAAGGGGTCCTCTTGACCTCTGACCTCAAGATATGTGAATGAAAATGGGTTCTATGGGTACCCATGAGTCTCCCCTTTACAGACATGTCACTTTATGATAATCACATGCAGTTTGGTACAAAAACCATGCAGTTTTTTGCATGCAGTATAAATTTGTTATTTTCGCCTATTCTAAAAACGGTTTCTGCATACTGGGGTCCCTAAACAGTCTGGAATTGCATAAGATGGGTATCACTGGAAAGCTGAGATGTATTCATGTGTGATTATGTTCCTTTAGTAGCCATTTCATTATAGTGAAACCATTTTTTTGAAACTTGACCTCACTCTAGGATAATCAAAGCCTCATGAAACTTTACAGCCACAAACTAGAGAGACCTAGAGCATTCAGAGGATGGATGGTTTTCCTAGGTAGATTGACAATAAGGAGGTTTCTGAGCAGTTTCCAGAACAGAAGTGCTCGCCATCCAATCCCCGAAAAATGCAGTTCTTGCAGAATTCGCCAGATGTCAAAAGTTTTTGATACCAAATCAAAGCATGGCTTTTTCAGCGGTGTTCCTCCAGGTCTTGGTGTCTTAATGTCGTATTTTGGAAGGATTATTGATCATTTTTAACAATTCTCGAGTGAAAAAAATAGTTTAATAATGTTCTAAGACCACTTTCAAAATGTAAATTAATATTTTTTTTATTTCTGATGTAAGACTAGAAAAACTTGAGACACAGTGCTGAGCAGCATCTCAAATTAATCTTCAGGTTCCCAGCTCTCAGATGATGTACACCACCTCTATATGACATCTACTGTTGACCTTTTATCTCCCCCTAAAGACCCTGTTCCCCCTAAAAAAGCCAAAATGGGTCTATGGTAAAGAGGGGTGGAGTGGAAAAAGTTAAACGATAGCTCATGACAGTCTGTGCTTCGCGTCGGGCCGAACATTGCCCTTTAGCTGTGATACAATCACAACATAACACAGTCTGAAGTGAGCTGTTGCTTTCATAAAATCGTCATAAAGTATGGCAATAAGAAAGTTATAGACACATTGCAATTTAAATTGTTTTTTATTAATAAATAATAATGTTCACAGTAAAATAGGCCCTCTTGCCTGCACATACCGAGGCGGTTGCTAGAATGGTGATTGCTAAGGAACGTACAACAACACAGACTAGCGTTATATTGATTTCATTATTTGGCTCTTTATTTATATTATTGTATGTTGCCATCCACTGTTGTCGGTCCCCGAGTTTCGGTTGCCAGTCCACTCACGGCCGTAATCTCTCTCATGTCAAGACCCGCATCAGATAGTTTCTAAGTCATGGTGCTTCGGAGGCAGTGGTTGGTGTATTTCTGCTGCATTCCTGCAGCTCAGCACTGTGTGTCAAGTTGTTCTAGTCATAAATCAGAAGTAAAAACTAATCAAAATAAATTGTGAAAGTGTATAAGGGCTTAGAACATTATGATAAATGTGATGGCCATTCCCATGCTCTATTATGTCTCATAAGTTGTTGCAGCAATGTTTGGGTTGATACCATTTGTTAAACAGATTTGTTGCTAAATTTAACCATTTTTTACCACTCGAGAATTGACGGCCGGGGCGGCTGTGGCTCAGGGGTAGAGCAGGTTGTCCACTAATCAGAAAATGACCGTTTCGGCTCCTCCAGTCCGCATGTTGAAGTGTCCTTGGGCAAGATACTGTACCCTGAATTGCGGTCATCACAGGTCATTATATACAATGAGGTCAAATTTTAAAAAATGGTGTCAGTGTTAAATGGCTACTATGAAGACTAACATCGTCACACATGAATACAGTTAGGCTCATTGGATCGATAACAGTCTCAGATTGACAGTCATACCCACATTTTTGTAATTCCAAGACTGTTTAGGGACCCCAGTATGCAGACATATTCAAATACACCATTTTAGAATATGTAAAAATAACACATTTGTACTGCACGCAAAAAACTGCATGTGATTATCATAAAGTGGGCGTGTCTGTAAATGGGAGACTCGTGGGCACCCATAGAAACCATTTTCATTTACATATCTTGAGGTCAGAGGTCATGAGACCTCTTTGAACATGGCTATGCATGTTTTATCTCTTCAAAATTTAGCGTAACTTTTGAGTGTTATTTAGCAGTCTTTCTGACAAAGTAACATGTTGGTTGGTGCTCACTCTAGCTCTCCTGCTACAACCTCTTAAACAGCGATTAGCTAGCCAATAGGGCACACACACGGGGGCTTGCATGCACTACCACATACGCATTGCCGGATTATACAACACACACACAGAGGTGACTTCATTCTCTGCTCAGGAAGCCATTACTCCTATATATATATATATATATATATATATATATATATATATCTTTACATGGAAAAAAGTTGTTTGCTGCTACATTTATGTACTGAATATCAAATGTAGAACTAAAGCAGCGTTAAATAACCAGCCCTTCTAACCGGTCATTCTCCTCCGTCCGTAGACTCCTAAAGAAACAGTTCTTCCACCGGGCTCTCAAAGTGATGAAGAAAAAACCTGAGAAAGAAACCAAGAAAGAGAAGGAAAAAGAGAAAGAGAAGGAAAAAGAGAAAGAGAAAGAAAAGGAAAAGGAGAAGGAGAAGGAGAAAGAAAAGGAGAAAGAGAAGACCAAGGGCGACAGCGGCAAAGAGGAGGAGAAAAAAGGGAAGAAGGAGAAAGAGAAGAAGAAAGAGTCTGAGGCTGTTGAAACCAAGAAAGAGAAAAGCGTAAGTGACCCAACACTGTTGACAAAACCCCTCAGATTAATGGTGTTATTATATTATTATTAATAATTCCTGCCATAACAAGATAGTGTTGTCACTGTTGGAGGCTTTTGTGTTTGAATTAAAAAATATTAACGACAGAGCATCTCCCATTAGGAAAAAAAATACCATAAATACTGTTAACTAATTGAGTAAATGAAAATGCTTGTGCTTTGCTGTCAAACATCAGTATATTTTTACTGCTTTGACGGTGAGATTCATCTGAAACAGGACGTTGCACAGTTCACAGACTCCCCCTCACACTGAGTACAGCTTTGTATGTTTGTTTTAAAATCAGAGTTGCCTTGAC
This sequence comes from Sebastes umbrosus, assembly GCF_015220745.1. Lineage (NCBI taxonomy): Eukaryota > Metazoa > Chordata > Actinopteri > Perciformes > Sebastidae > Sebastes > Sebastes umbrosus. Next base: position 11,580,645 of record NC_051280.1, on the reverse strand, counting down.
ACTGCTGAACCGGACCGTAAACAGGTAGATATTGACTTTGCTGAACACAAATCCTTAGAAATCATGGAAAGAAGAAGCTCAGTGACATGTGTTCATGGTTTCTGGTCTGGGTGACAGAAAAGAGAAAGTATGACTAAGTGGAAAATTAACAAGTTTTTTTAGGCCAAATGCCAGTTTAGTTAACAGTCTGATCAGTCAACTATAACCAACTGAAATGCTGCATTCAGTGTAGATCTTTCAATAACATCAACACTTAAAAGAACAGTTTGACAGTTTGGGAAATACTCTCATTCACTTTCTTGCCTATAATGAGAAGAGAAGATTGGGGGGAAAAATGTAAATAATTGTTTTTACACTTCAGGTTTTGTACAGAGTATTTTGTGTTCATACAACATGCGTGTTAATTAGTGAGCTTTAGAGGTGCAGGGCAGAGCCAGGCTATCCGTTTCCCCCAATTTCCACTCTTTGTGCTAAGCTAAATTAGCCGCCTGCTTGTTACAGCTTCATATTTACTGCACAGACATGAGTGGTATCAATCTTCTCATCTAATTCTCGGCAAGAAAATAAATAAGTGAATTTCCTTTTTATAAGCATATTTGTAACGTGAAAACCCACAGTAAGCATAAGGTAAAGTTCCAGTCCAATCACTGCAGAATATGTGATTTGTAAGTAAAATATCAATTTCAATATCTATTTATTTTATATTATAAATCTCACAGGATGACAGTCCTGGAACTCCCAAGAAGAAGAAAGAGGTGAAGAAGAAGTTTAAACTGGAGCCTCATGAGGAGCAGCTGTTTCTAGATGGAAACGAGGTGAGTGTGCTTAGAGAGTTAAAAAAATATATATACACCGATCAGCCATAACATAAGACCACTGAGAGGTGAAGTGAATAACCTGGATTATCTCGTTACAATGGCACCTGGCAGTGGGTGGGATATATTAGACAGCAAGAGAACATTTTGAACTTGAAGTTGATGTGTTGGAAGCAGATAAGGATGTGAGCGACTTTGACAAGGGCCAAATTGTGATGGCTAGACGATATATACTTCTATATATAACGTGTATGTACACAGTATATATATATAAAAGAAATGTTTGTGATCCTGAAAGAGATTTAAACCAAAATGTGTCTCCTTTCTTTAGGTGTTTGTGTGGATTTACGATCCCGTTCATTTCAAGACATTTGCCATGGGACTGATACTCGGTGAGTCAGAGGATGAAAATCATAATTGGAGTTCTGTTGAAAAAGAACAGAATGTAAGGTTATCTGTTACTGATTGCAGCTGATTTTACTTTTTTGTACTCACACCGTGTGTCTGTGTGTGTTCTGTCTTTCAGTCATTGCAGTGATAGCAGCCACGCTGTTCCCGCTGTGGCCAGCAGAAATGCGTGTAGGAGTTTACTATCTAAGTGTTGCAGCAGGCTGCTTTGTGGCCAGTATATTGCTTCTTGCTGTTGGTAAGTACATGTTCTTCATAAAAAACACCATACTGGGCTCCTGTACTAAGTTCCTGCATTCAATTAAAAAAAATACACCAGATTTATAGAAAGATATTTATTACAAATCAAAGCAATATTTTTTAAATAAATGTCACCATAGCTATTTTTAATTTGCATAAGAGACTGTTTGAAACCTTATATTAGAAGATGAGCAGATGTGAGTTTTTAATTCTCTTAAACATGGGAAAGGTTCAGCTTACATTATATGATACTTCCACTCCGTGTAGAGCAGTGGTTCCCAGCTTTTCTTTCTCTTGTGACACCTTTAATGTCCGTGTGTGACCCCTCGTCACCAGTTGCGTATGTCTACTAAGGGTGTCACGATTCTCCTAATCCACGATTCCATTTGGACTGACGGCTACAGATGGTTGGTTTTATGCCCTGACAACTGTCATTTACATTTACAAATTATTATTTACAAAGATAGGCTACCTCATGGTATCGAGTGTGATATAACCGCCATATTTCTTTCGGGAATGTACCACACTAAGGCCACAAGGTCAAAATTAAATAATTTATTGAAATAAATAACTAGAACTTATTCACCAGTCAACTGGGGGTCAACAACTGTTAAAACACAAAAAGAAGAAGAGCCACTAGAGGGCAGAAGGGTCCTTTACAACAACTGCTTGAGTTTCCTCACCTGCAATAAGCCGCGTTTGTTTACAACTCATGGGGAAGGCAAAATGTCGCCACAACTGTGACCTCAGGAGGGAAGCAGGAAGATTTTCCAGTGCTGTTGTTTCTAAAATGGCGAGCAAGGAAGCTGCAGCGGTTGTGATTTTAATGGCAAATAACGAACTATACAAGTTTAAATTATACATGTTTTTTTTCCACTAAGTACCGTTATACCATGGTCGGATAGAAGCCATTATTGGGTTAATTTATCCATCTGAATTGAATTACTGCCGATACAGCGTGATGTCCGTTGCCGACTCTCACCAGCTGATCTACCAAGTTTTGGGTGAGCGCACAAGTGCGATTTGAGACGACACTACTCTGTTGAAATTTACACACTACTTAAGTACATAGTGTGCACAATGTACTACATGGAAGTGTACTAACGGAAGTATCCAAATTGAAACAGCTTAAGAATCGCTGTGTTTTCGTTAGCTAAGAATGAGCCCTTCATATCTACATCTTCATGGAGTCCACCATGTTGCACCGCCATGTTTCTACTGTAGCCCAGAACGGACAAACCAAACACCGGTTCTAGAGAGGGACTTTTGTGTTTTTATATTGCCTGAAGGCCACCGTAGAAACTGTCTTAGCGTGAGCCGTAGAGTCCAAAACCGTGGTACCACCAGCCGCCGTCTGTGTTATTATGGTAAGGATGGCCTCGGCGTGACCACGGTTTTGCACTCGGTGGCCCAAGTTAGTCTTGGACAGGAAGGAGTGAGCGGAGGCGGACTCAGTTGGACGCAATATGCAACCACACTACTAGATGCCAACAAATCCTACACTCTGTCCCTTTAAGAAGAGATGTATGTTTGATACTTTTAAAGTGCTTTAGGTTCAAATTGATCCCACTGGTTGTCACCCCTCTCTTCAGCCCGCTGCATCCTCTTCCTGATCATTTGGGTCGTGACCGGCGGGCGCCACCACTTCTGGTTCCTCCCCAACTTGACGGCAGACGTCGGTTTCATCGACTCATTCCGGCCGCTCTACACTCATGAGTATAAAGGACCACGAGCCAGCAACAAGAAGGGCTCGGACAAGACGGACGACAAGGACAACGGCGGCAACAAGGCTCAGAAGTCAGACAGCGACGAGAAGTCAGACAGCGAGAAGAAGGACGGCGACGAGGAGGAGGAGGAGGAAGAGGAGGAGTGCAAAGAGGCCGAGGAGAGTAAAGAAGCAGAGGGGGAGGGAACGGGCGCGGACCGCCACTCCGACACAGACAGCGACCGCCGGGAGGACGAAGGCTCGCAGCACAGCAACGGAAACGATTTTGAGATGATCACCAGGGAGGAGCTGGAGCAGCACACAGAGGAGGAGGAAGAGGGTGAGGAGGAGGAAGAGGAAGAGGAAGAGGAGGAGGAGACGCAGGAGGAGACGCAAGAGAGGAAAGAAGGGGTCGAGAGTGAGACTAAACCCCAGACTGCTGAAACATAAACTTCTTACAATCCCATCACTCTCTACTTTTTCTCTCTCTCTGTCCTTCCCTCCCTTTGTCCTGTGATCCCAGGACCTGCTAGTCCAGCCTCTCTGAGCCTGCCGAGGCCAAGGAGAGGCTCCATCTCTTCTTGTTGAGATCTTCCACTAAACAGTACCGATAGACCAGTACAGGGATAGACACAACGGTGTAAAGTGAAACGGCTACGACAATGGGGGATATAATTCTAAAAAGAAGCCTTACGGTGGATCCGATTCCTCCCACCCAAATGTTATTTATGTTAAAATGGAAAAACTGCCACCGACACGTTTGCCTGAGGAAGTTGTCAACAAAAAAAACATCAGACCAACAACAGCGCGGATGGAGGGTTTTCATTTCTTTGTCCTTTTTGATTTCTCATGTCAAGTTTCTTTTTGTGTCATTTCAACTCAAAATATTTTATTTATATCCCCTCTCTTTGGTTACACAATACATTTGGATGTGAGGTCAAAGCCAGATCTTGGATATAGTTGATGGAGAAGAGCTATCATGCTAAACTGACCAGTAAGACGAGACGTGCTCGTCCCCCCTTCTCCCTCTTTTTTTTGTCTTTCGTTGTCGTTTTTGAGTTCCATGTTGTTGGTACAATCACGTTAGCCAGAAAAGCCCCTGGTTCTTTCACCTTTTTTTGGTGTTTTGGTGAGGCAACTATGGCAAGAGCACGCTTCACATCATGTTGAATGCCAGTGAGTCTGATAGCTTTCTCAGGCAGCCCTTAAAGCAAACTGACCTGCTTTGAAACCTGAAACAAGCCAGATGGACCAAAATCCTGTAATTTACTCGAACGAACCTAAAAATCAACCATCCCGTGGCTGGATGGAGTATTACGAGAGCAGAGTAGTACGTTCTCCTTGAGGTACTTGCCATTCAGTAAGAGAAAATGTTTGTTTGTTTTTTTGAAATGGCAGATGATCATAGTGCAATCCTCTACACAGTCTGAAGTAGATCATGTTTAATAATGTGGGACTCATCTTTAAGAGTAAATTTGAGCAACTGGGACACAGCTGGCGTATGTCATTTTCTTTTTTAAAAAAAGATTGCAGCATTTGTTGTACAACTAAAAGCTAGAAGATATTAAGTTCACTGATTAACTGTCTATTTGCAAACGGAACCAGATGTTAAGTAAAAATCTAGTGCCAAACACGACTATGTTATGCATGCTGACTTAATATGGAGAGGTGAATGTGACAGCGAGGGGTACATTTTTTTAAATTCGTTCATTTTGTAACCGCAGTGTCAAACTCCTAACCTTTCGCATCTCTGAAAAAATAAAGATTAAAAAAAGCACAGCACGATGTTGTTAGTGTGTAGCTAAACAAAGATTTTTGGTCTCAATGAAACCATTTAAAGGTGTTCGCACTAGACTCCCATCCAAACCAGTTCTGTCTACAAGCCGTCATGTGTGAAAATAGTGGTACTGGTCCACTGAGCAGACTACAGTTTAATTTCCAGTCAAAGCCTAGTAACTGGCGGCCGTGGTCCAAACTGTTCCTTCACATTATCTTCTGGCTAGAAATGTCTTAGATGCTCTTTTTAGTCATAATAAAGATTATATTTAAGTTTAAAAAAATAGAAATGTATCATTTATATATGGATTCTATTGATATATATATATACAATAATTACAGTCTAAGAAACTATAAAACAACTCTTTTTTTCCTTTTAATTTTGTATTAGGAGGTATAATTTTGTAATGTGCATTTTTGTTTTTATACGATCATAAAGAGCAAGCTCATCATTTAAAGGTAACATCTGGGATTAGAAAACAGTGGGAATTTATTAGATAACAGTTTTTTTTTTTTTACATTCATCACCGTAACATTGAACATGTGATCTGGTTGGTTTGTTGACACATCTGTATTTCTCTCACTAACAAACGGTCAGTCATTAACCAGAGCTTATAAGACCGGTGGCTTGTGTAACACTACTGGTTCCAAGTTAATCTGACGTGGCAAAAAATCTCACAGTGAAGAATATCTTACTATATTCCACACTGCTTTCTGTACAGTTATTTGTTTTGCCTAAAAATGAACTCACTTGGACTGTATTTAGTAGTTTGTTCTGTCTCCTGTAATCCCACTGAGGTTTGTAGCTCTTCGACTTTCTATCTCACACACCTCCATGTTGTTGTTTCTTTTCTAATATCTTTGTATTTTTTTTCTTCCCCAAACGGGCAAAGTGCATCTCTGTGTCTTGAGTTGCCAGTTGCTGTACTCTCAATATTGGCATAACCATTTAACAAATGGGAAAAAAAAAGATTCTCCCAATTGTTCTTGACTGTTGCACAGTATCGGTCTGTTGTAAATTGTAGTATTATTACTCTCTATGCTGCTGCTTCTCATCGCACATTTCTGGGGGAAATAAAAAAGTGAAATTGTAAAACATCTATGTTTTATCTGTGGTCAAAAACTGTGTCTTTTGATCACCTAGTTGTCCACATTTGGATCAATATCATCCTGAAGACTGTCATGCAATATTGGAGTATAATTTAATAAAACTGGATGTCTGGAAATATATCTGTATCTTATCATTGCAATAAAAATATAGAAAGCACAATTATTGTCATATTTTCCTGCAATGTATCTTTTCTTTTGGCATTATTCTGATCTTTGGTGGGACAAAACATCCTCCTGTTTTTGTTGAAAGTAATATCCGGTTAAATACTGTATAATCTGAGGGACTGTGGTTGACAAAGAACTTAAAGGGATAGTTTTAATGTTTTGAAGTGGGGTTGTATGAGGTACTTATCCATAGTCAGTGTATTACCTACAGTACATGACGGTCGGCACGCCACCAGTTTGGAGAAGCAGACTTTTTGAGCAGTAAGTACCGACCTGCTGCAGACATTTAAACAATATTAATGCAAGTTTAAAAAGGTTAATATTTAATGCAAATTATAGAATTTGTTCCAGAAGTTCCATTAGAAGTATTGATGAATAAATTCAAAAAGGACTTGTACTGTATAAAGGTCTGAAACTAATTATTGTTTTCATTAGGAATTAATTTACTGATTATTTTTTCAATTAATAATTTCTTTGTTAAAATGTCAGCAAATACTTAAGAACCTGAAGCTCGCAAATGTTTGGCATTTTAAAAAGAAAAAAATAACGATCAAAATTGTTGGCAATTAATTTTCTGTTGATCAAATTAATTATTGTTACAGCTGCATGGCAACTATTGGCACCTTGCGAGTGTTGCTGGAATTACCTTCTGTCATCAATGCTAGTGCTGTAGTGGACAATTTGTCAGTTTAATGTGGAAGTGGGATGGAAAAGATAAAATGTAATGCATTTTTTATTAGCTTTTTATGATAAACTATACTATTATTCTTTTTATGACTTTTAATTATGACATACATTTTCTATTACATTTTTGTGGCATATGATACTGTGAGATTTTTATATGACATACTATATTTATACATTTTTTAGACAGTATACTATGACTTTTATTTTTTTAACATAGTATACTGTGACTGTTTATTTTTTCAACATACTATGACTTAAATTTTTTTCGACATACTGTACTATGACTTTTTTTCAACATACTGTACTAATGTGCAGGACTTATTCAGTCCTGCACACTATATTTTGAAAAGTCAGTACTTCATTTTATTTTCATGTTGTCTAATAGGAATTTGTTTTATTCTAGCTGATGACTTTGAAATTTGGGTTCACACAAAGATCAGACTGAACTTAATGAGTGTTTGAACTTTATTTTAGCACTACTTCCTTTCACGTTGACAGTTTAATGATCATGAAAACAAACATGACTGGTGGATGTTTCTCTGACTCTATCTATTTTGTTCTACAACATGCAATCTGACTTGTAGAAATTAACTTAGTTAAGAAAGCAATTGGAAAAAAAACAAAAAACAAATGAAAAAGTCCTGTACAGCTACTCTTAGGATGTACAGAAAGTAGGCTTTGGATTGTACAATATGTTTGTACAGATTAATCACACAAAGTGGTCTTTGGCTGACTCATTAATAGAAGTTTTTCAGTCTTTTTAAGCTCCCATCAATATAAATATCACATTAACATGACATTAAATACATTTATCTTAGAATCTTGTATATACAAATTTATATTTACAGTCATTTTTCTGAATCTATCAACATTTTTCTACCCATAATTCGCCCCGTGTTTATGCCAGAAACACCTAAAATTTACACACTGATCCTCACATTGATTATTAAGTGCTCCATGCCCAAAACAACAGAATATTAATTAATAATATTAATAAGTAACTGCAATTGTTTTTGTTTTGTTTTCATCTCCAGGTGAGAAACATGCTTTCTCCCTGTAAGCTACAGATAAAATTACAGATTGTGTTTGTATTGGAATGTAATGAGATGCTTTCTCAAATGTATAAAATACTGTTAGCACAGTATGTCCATTAAACATGCTATTCATACCGCTAATTTAACTCTAATGTGGCTGAAGACACACATGCTCTCACTGTCACAGTCCTGTGTTTCTGTGATGAAAATGTTTGCGGGGTGTCAGAACAACTCTGATCCCCCTCAGTGTCACTCAGCTGCTGTGAGAGAGCGTCAACATTAACGTAGGCCAGAAAAAAGCCCCCGCTCGTTCAGTTTTCGGTGTCTGACGAGTCGGAGACGTCCGCCAGTCGCGCCTGCCTCTTGCGTACGTTCCAGTGCAAACACTGAGCCAGGCTTTCAAACCAGTCGTACACCAGGTCGTGGCAACAGATAGAGGGTACTGGGTAGCAAGATGTGGTGATCTTGATGCTGTTGGGAGAAAAAAGCAGGAAGCAAATTCAAATCCTAAAAATTAGGGAAAATAAATCTGCATAATGAAACAGCAGCAGTTGAATGAACTTTACCAGTCTCCATGCTGGATCTCCTGTCTCTTCCTGCCGTCAAACGACACCCAGGCGGTGGTCCTGGCATCAGGGGACAAGGTGATCTGATTTGGGGGAGAAGAGGACTGTCAGTTTCCAAGCTACAGTTATGAGTTATAATAAAGCTTCACACTGACCGACTGATCAATACACCAGCCTGAGAGACTGACATTGCCATCCCTGGAGCCATGTCACTAGCATGGCTCAAAAGTGGCTAGGATAATATAGAAGATAGGAAATGTCTTCGTAAAGCAATTTGTTTGTAAATTGAAAAAAAGTCCTTGAATACTATGATACCTCTAAAGAACAGATGATTAATGGAAACTTCATACCACAATCATGACATAAAAGTGGAGTTGTCCCGATACCGGTATCAGAAATGCCTCCTATGCTGCCTAAGATGCTGGATCGGGTATCGGCGAGTACGTGAGTCTATGCATCGATCTGATATCACGTTATCATATCACTTATCAGCTCATTTACGCGACAACAGGATCATCAACTGTCACTCGCTACCCGATCCGTACATCCTGCCCAACTGGTACTGCACATGTGTAACTGTCAACACAGATGAGAAAGAAGCTAGACGGCTCACTCGTTAGCTACTTCCATCCTCAGCTACGGAGGAAACGATCACTGCGTCCGAAACTGATGATGGAAGTAGCTTAAGAGTGAGCCATCTCGCTTCTTTCTCATCTCTGTCGAGAGTTGCACATGTGCAGTACCGATAGGGTAGTAGTGTAATATTAGCCAGAGCTAGCAAAATGGTAATATTTTACACTGGAAAATCTGTCAAACTAAGATAATAAAAGAAAGTTCTATGGCATTCATTCTCTGTATGCATTTGTTCATGTTTTACAAAGAGTTTAACCTAACCAGGCCATACAACAATGATAGCAATCGTATCACATCCATAAAGGGTCAATAGTATCCATCCATCCATTATCTGTAACCGCTTATCCTATTCAGGGTCACGAGGAGGCTGGAACCGATCCCAGCTGACATTAACACCCTGGACAGAGGCTTGTACTACGAAGCGAGTTCAACATACTCAGGGTATCTTGTTGTTATTCTACAATTCTACAATTTCATTTAGCAGATGCTTTTTTTCAAAGCGATGTACATCTGAGATTTCTTACAACACAAGCAAGGATCTAGATAGGAGGGAACGACGTCAGTTTGTGTCAAATTGAAGACATTCCCTCCAGGCGTTCCTGAGATATCGCGGTCACCATTCTTGTGAACCGACACATACGGACGGACGGACGGACGGAAAACGTAATGCCTCCGGCCACGGCTGTCAGCGGTGGAGGCATAAAAATGTAAATATTTTTAAGCTGTGCATAAAAAGACGGGTGATAAATTACAGAAAAACTAAGTAAATGAGAAGAGAAACAAAATAACAAAAGCAGATGCTTCTATAAAAGGCCACGAGGGGTCACTACATGGTGCTAAATGGACAGTCACCACACCTCAACCCCACTGAACAACTGTGGGAGATTTTAGCCCAAGTGTTAGACAGCAAATGAGGGAATATCATTTGGAAAACTGGAGTTCATCCTTCGAGTAAAGTGCAGAACTATAAACAGCAACATGAAGCTCAACTCAGCCTCCTTCCCCTTCATTCTTACCATGAGCTCCACCCCGGCAGGGACGACGATGGGCCTGAAGGAGAGCGAGTGTGGGCAGATGGGGGTGACCATGATGGCGGGTACGTTGGGGTGGATCATGGAGGCTCCTGCTGCCGCTGCATACGCTGTGCTGCCTGTAGGTGTGGACACAATCACACCTGGAGGAGAGAGGGAGGACATTTACCACATTTACCGTATTAATTCACCGTATCTACGAGTCATGACAAAAAAGTGACATCACATGACGGGAGGCTCTTACCGTCTCCCTGCACTGAGGTGATGAGCCGTCCATCAAGGTACAAGTCCACATTGGACAGGTAGGAGGACGGGCCTCGGTCCACCACCACCTCATTCAACACCTGAAAACACACACACAGACCAAAGTTACGATTAGAAGGCACTCATAGGCTCCACAATCTATAAATTAGACTCTGAATCGGTATCAAATTGGTGACATATGACCAAGTTGGTTTTGGAGAAAACCTAAATTCCTCTTTGGGAATATTAAAAGGTAGGTAGTAGGTAGTTCGGATTATTTGAAGTGGGGTTGTATGAGGTACTTCTCTATAGTCAGTGTATTACCTACGGTAGATGACAGTTGGCATTTTAGGTGAGCCTTTCTTTTAGGTGGCTAAAATACGTTTTGCTGCTGCCCCCTTCCACAGCAGTACATTGCTTTGCTCCGGTGTCGGTACTCCTGTCTGTTTCACCAAGCTGTGCACCAATCGTCATCTACTGTAGGTAATACACTGGCTGTGGATGAGTACCTCATACAACCCCACTTCAAAATATCCAAACTATCCCTTTAAGGGATGTGTACAAGCAAAATCAGACTCATGACCATTGATTTACAACCATTTAAATGAATCATGTTAATGTAGTGCCATCTATAGGCCAAATGACATAAATGTTTTGAAGTGTTTGTGTGCATCCACATGCTGTACAGTATATGTGCAACACGTACTGTATATATATGTGTGTGAATTTGGCAACCAAAAACAGGAATGTGGGATGGCATATTAACAAAAAAAACTCCAGAGTCAACCAAATATGTTCTTAACCAAATATTGTATGAAGATGATTACGTAACTGAAGGTTTGTAAAGATTGTGCCCCATGTAGGATGCTTTATAAATGGCCACATGGGGTCTCTATCCACAACAAAAATTCGTCAGGTTGTCTTTGGACCATGGCCTACGTCTGCACCAAAATTTCATTAACATCTGTTTAAGTAAGTTTTTGAGACATCTAATGAAACAAGTTTAAACACAACCACTCTGGCAGATATAAAGGCAAAATAACTGCACTTCCCTCGCTGCATAAAGGTGGAAAAGCTCTTTACAATGGCGTAGTCTTCAATATGTTATTCCTTTTCACAGACAGTAAATAGGAACCAAATGTATTCTCTGCACTCAATAAAAACAATAAATCAGCCAGCGACAGACGCAGAGTTACAGTGCATTACATTCCCACATTACAAGAGGAAAACTACGAGCAGAGAAAAAAATGCTGGTGTGCAGACAAGCAGCATACAAATCACGCTCCACACTTCAGTCAGAGTACCGCAGCGCAGAGCGGTGATGTCTGCCCGATGTACTGACGTCAGCCGAGCGCAGAGCACACATCCTGCTGGATGCAGCAGACGTGATGTAATGTGAGGTCAAACTCAGGCTCAGAGGCCACAACGATCCGTCACTGTCCGTTATTTATCGATGAGACGGGAAAGAGGAGAGAGAGCTGCACTGAAAATGACAAACTGCAGCAGTGTGTGTGTGTGTGTGTGTGTGTGTGTGTGTGTGAGTGTGTGTGTGTGTGTCTGAGACTGCAGCAGTGAGGCATGTTGTTTAGTTACAGAGTGTGTCAGACCGAGAGCGTCAGAGCTCATTAAATATCGATTCGGCGTCGACGGCGCTGTTGATGCCAGGATCTCCATGGCAACTGGCTCAACAGAACTTCATAAACATCCTACTTTTTCTCTCCCGTATCTGCGCCCAGCAGCTTTATTATGACTGTCGCCATGGCAACCCGGCTCGCTCACTGTGAGCTTGTACGCATGTACGTATGCACCCAGGGATGAAAAAAGGAAACAAGGAACAGACAGACAGAAGAAGCCTCCATCAACTTTAGGTGTTTACAGCGTCATTTTCAGGGCGTGATCAGGAATTAATAAAGAGGACAAAATACATCACATGAGCCCTTTTCAACCAGGAACTATGGAACTAAACTCAAGAACTATAAGTCGTCCTTTAAACATCCCTGTTTGCGTTTCCACTGCATCTGAAGAACCATGATGATTAAGCAAATCAGTCCAATAAGTGATTAACTCCCTGAGACACGACCGTCATTCAGAGGCTGTAGCAGTTCGGTTTTAAAGCTAAAGTGAAGCTACAGATATGATATGAAACTAGAAAACTTAAAGAGGAAAAACTGGCATGGCCATTTTCAAAGGGGTCCCTTGACCTCTGACCTCAAGATATGTGAATGAAAATGGGTTCTATGGGTACCCACGAGTCTCCCCTTTACAGACATGCCCACTTTATGATAATCACATGCAGTATTTTGAATGAAGTATAAATGTGTTATGTTCGCCTATTCTAAAATGATGTGTTTGAATATTTCTGCATACTGAGGTCCCTAAATAGTCTTGGAATTACATAAAGTTGGTATCACTGTAAAGCTGAGACTCTTTGGGATCCAGTGAGCATGGCTTTTTCTCTTATGTTCCTCAAGGTCTGGGTGTCGTAATGTGGTATTTTGGAGGGATTATTGATCATTTTTAGCAATTCTGGTAAAATGGTAAAAAAAAAATGTTAAATTTAGCACAAAATCTGTGTAACTAATGGTATTCACTCATAAATTGCTGCAACAACTTATGAGACATAATAGAGCATGGGGATTTCTCAGCCCTTATAAACGTTCACAATCTATTCAAATGAATTAAGTCAGTCATTCATTCATTTATGTTTATTTCTGATTTATGACTAGAACAATTTGACACAGTGCTGAGCCCCTGTTCCCCCTATAAAGACAAAAACAGCTCTATTGTGGGTCTCAGCAGGTTGAAAAAGGACAGCCTAAGAGGCAATTTTTACACATAAGGAAACAACAACAAAGTTTATCTTGTTGTTTGTATTTACGGTTGTGTGACTCTGATGTTTGAGTGGATCTAATGAATCACTTGCTTCACTCACAGCTTGTTCACATATACACTCTCTCTTTATCTTACTTTCTTTTCAGACTAGTCGAGAAGCTGACACCTCATTCGATAGGTCAATGAACTTTAGCAGAAATGTCTGACTATCGTTCTAATATCGATTCTGTTCTCATCCAGTACTTCCTTATTGTGCGACAAAAGTTCCCGTCAGAGTTCAAATCAGATTGCAAATTCCACCCAATCAGTTTCAGGGCCATCAGAAAGTACTGCTTCAGAGCAGGGACTTTTCTGGCACCTGGATCGGCAAATGAACTGAATTTAGTTCCCAAGTCCTCTGGTTGAAATATAGGTAAGATTCTTGAAAGGGTTCCATGAGCCCCTGGAAAAGTTCCTGCTGTGAAAAGGGGGCTGCAACCAGCACCTTTACCCTGCTTTGTGTATTTTATTAGCTCAAGAAGCACTTGGTCTCCTCTCAGCTGTTATACCTGTGCCTCTTTGTCCTCACCTGTAGCTGCAGGGTGACCTTGCCGGCCTCGCTGTTGGTGTGTCCATGAGGAAGGAGTCCGTTGTGTTCCTCCTCCTCTTGCTGCTGCTGCTGCTGAGGCTCTCGGCTGTGCGGCTGCTGACCTGTTCTCTGAAGCATGTCCTTCACCACCTTCACCTTAAGACGACTGCGCAGAGTGATGGCTGCATTGCCTGAAAACCCACATACAGACATACATGTAAACATAAGCACACTTGTGGCATTCACACACATTATCTACTTATTGTACCGATATGTGTCAAGAATAAGTGTTTACATTCACATATATGAGACCGCTATTTTATTTAAAGCTCCTCTCTACCTTCAAACACTTTGGCCACTTCAGTCTTGTACGACTCAAATTTGAAGGGCGTCAAGAAACCCAGAGAGCCGAGGTGAAACGCCATAACCGGAGGGACGCTGCCCTACAGAAAAGAAAAACAGTCCGGACATAAAAATCAGCCTGACTCTCACCCCGGTCAGAATTATGACCCAAAAACTCATCTGTTAACTTAACTGTAAAGAAAAAAAAACATGTAGAACACAACACTGAGAAAATCTGTATACATTTGATATTAAAAGATTTTATATTGTATACATATTGTATACATATTGGCAGAGCATTTTGGCAAATTTTTCTTGGGCGCTACCCACATAATCAGCTGTGCTGCTCATCCCACAAATGCATGATCCTCACAAGTTGGACATCATTGCGAAGGTAAATAAACAGGCTTTCCAACGATGCGAAATACAATGCCAATTAGCATATACAGACGTGGACAAAATTGTTGGTACCCTTCCGTTAAAGAAAGAAAAACCCACAATGGTCACTGAAATAACTTGAAACTGACAAAAGTAATAATAAATAAAAAATCAATGAAAATTAACTAATGAAAATCAGATATTGTTTTTGAATTATGGTTCAGCAGAATCATTTAAAAAAACAAACTAATGAAACTGGCCTAGACAAAAATGATGGTAACATTAACTTAATATTTTGTTGCACAACCTTTTGAGGCAATCACTGCAATCAAGTGATTTCTGTAACTCTCAATGAGACTTCTGCACCTGTCGACAGGTATGTTGGCCCACTCCTCGTGAGCAAACTGCTCCAGCTGTCTCAGGTTTGAAGGGTGCCTTCTCCGAATGCATGTTTCAGCTCCTTCCACAGATGTTCAATAGGATTTAGATCCGGGCTCATAGAAGGCCACTTCAGAATAGTCCAATGTTTTGTTCTTAGCCATTCTTGGGTGTTTTTAGCTGTGTTTTGGGTCATTATCCTGTTTGAGGACCCATGACCTGCAACTGAGACCAAGCTTTCTGACACTGGGCAGCACATTTCGCTCCAGAATGCCTTGATAGTCTTGAGATTTCATTGTACCCTGCACAGATTCAAGACACCCTGTGCCAGATGCAACAAAGCAGCCCCATAACATAACCGAGCCTCCTCCATGTTTCACATTAGGTACAGTGTTCTTTTCTTTGGATGCTTCATTTTTGCGTCTGTGAACATAGAGCTGATGTGACTTGCCAAAAAGCTCCAGTTTTGTCTCATCTGTCCAAAAGACATTCTCCCAGAAGCTTTGTGGCTTGTCAATATGCATTTTGGAAAATTCCAGTCTCACTTTTTTATGATTTGGTGTCCTCCTTGGTCATCTTCCATTAAGTCCACTTTGGCTCAAACAGTGACGGATGGTGCGATCTGACACTGATGTACCTTGACCTTGGAGTTCACCTCTAATCTCTTTGGAAGTTGTTCTGGGCTCTTTGGTTACCATTCGTATTATCCGTCTCTTCAATATGTCATCAATTTTCCTCTTGCGGCCACGTCCAGGGAGGTAGGCTACAGTCCCATGGACCTTAAACTTCTGAATAATATGTGCAGCTGTAGTCACAGGAACGTCAAGCTGCTTGGAGATGGTCTTATAGCCTTTACCTTTAACATGAAGGTCTATAATTGTCTTTCTAATCTCCTGAGACAACTCTCTCCTTAGCTTTCTGTGGTCCATGTTCAGTGTGGTACACACCATGACACCAAACAGCACAGTGACTTCTTTTCACCCTTTAAATAGGCAGACTGACTGATTACAAGTTTGAAGACACCTGTGATGCTAATTACAGGACACACCTTAGTTTAATATGTCCCTATGGTCACATTATTTTACATCTTTTCTAGGGGTACCATCATTTTTGTCTAGGCCAGTTTCATTAGTTTGTTTTTTAAAATGATTCTGTTGAACCAAAATTCAAAAGCAATATCTGATTTTCATTAGTTAATTTTCAGTAAATTTTTATTTATTATTACTTTTGTCAGTTTCAAGTTATTTCAGTGACCATTGTGGGTTTTTCTTTCTTTAACGGAAGGGTACCAACAATTTTGTCCACGTGTGTATATATTGAAAATTGCAGTAGGCCATATTGTGATTTCGATACAATTTTGATTAATTGTGCAGCCCTACCTGAAGTGATGAACCAATAAAAGTGTGATTACCTGGAAGAGAGAGGAGGCGTAGAGCAGAGTCCCATCTCCACCGAGACAGATGATCAGGTCTATGCAGTCAGAGATATCATCATAACCTGCAGGCAGACAAAAAAACACTGCTATACTCAATATATCGTTTTCATTTTAACAGCATTATACTACTCACAAAATCTAACAGACCAATAGCAACAACATAAGACAATAGAAGACTGTAGTCAAATATTTTCTATAGTATTAATGTGATCTAAACTAAATTTTGGCTGCAGAATTAAAAATTAAGAAAGTACATTTACGTTGAATACTGTACTCAAGTACAAGAAAGTCAGTGACAGTCTCAGACAGTCTGGTAGACTTATATACTGTATACTCCACATTATACTCCATTCCATCTTGACAGCTTTTGTTACTGGTTATTTAGCAAATTAAGATTCTACACGTAAAGGTATAAGCTCACAAAGTATTGTGTATTAATACAAATCAGTAAAACCACCATTAAACACCACAACAATAAAATACCGCTTACATAAAGTTGTTAGAATGAGTACCTTTAATTTTAGCATTTTAAAGCCAAAACTCCCTTCACTTTAACTTACATGTGTATACAGGACTTTTATTTTTAAGGGCATATTTTAATCTATTTTTATTTCTGAAAAGGATATTATTACTTGTAGAGTTGCAACGATTAATTAAATAATCGATTATTTGTCAACTATTGAATTAATCGCCAACTATGTTTGATAATCGATTAATCGGTTTGAGTCATTTTTTAATAAAGAAAAGTCAAAATTCTCTGATTCCAGCTTTTTAAATGTGAATATTTTCCAGTTTCTTTACTCCTCTATGACAGTAAACTGAATATCTTTGAATTGTGTACAAAAAAAGAGGAGGAAAACATTTGAGGACGTAATTTTTCACCGTTTTCTGACATTTTATAGACCAAACAACCAATCGATTAATCAAGAAAATAATTCACAGATTAATCGACAATGAAAATAAATAGTTGCAGTCCTTATTACTTGTTTAAAAATGTCAAATGTATGTCATTATTCCAGCATTAATGTCTGTGTCTTTATTGTGGAGTCTCACCCTCTCTGAAGGTGCAGAGCTGATTGCGGATGGAGCCGAACGCCTCGTCCTTTGACAGCGTAGCATCATCTGCTACCCTGCTTTCCACGTACACCATCATCTGCTTCTCCTGATACACACAGACATGCTTTAGTGACAGCAGCCAAAACACACAGACATCTCTCAAACGTACTCTCTCCGAAATGAAGTCGACCGTACGCCAAACATGTGTGGACTAAAGTGACGCTGTTTGTACGGAATGTAAATACACGGGTTCGCTGGCCGTCTTGTTACACAAAGCACATCTTGTTTTGGAAACATGTGGCCAAAAGGTGTCGTAACATCGTGAGACCAGACTGTAACATGTCTGGTTCATTTCCTGTATTGATCTTTTGGTTCGACTCGCTGCTCTTCAGTGTCACACATGTTTCAGTGAACATGGGTTTAGTTAAATAGCAGCCAAGGACCTGTAACTGAAAGCAATTAAATTGACAGTCTCATATCCCCACTAATAAAACTAAAGACAACACTGCAACCGGGTATTACTCTCAAATTGATTGACAGGTACTTTAAAACACACACTAGACTAGCATTGGAAAACAGACCAGCAGGTGGAGCAGCTGTAGGTGGAGGTGGTGATGGTGGTGACACAGCTGATATCTCACTAGAGTTTAATGTAGTAAAACAATATTCCCATAGTGATATTACAAATATTTGAATGTCAAGTTCAAATTCAAGTTCATCGGAACACAAATCCAGCGAATCTGTAGTGTTCACCAAGTAAAATCTAAGACTTTTCATTACACGGCTTTGTTGAATACTCGATTCTGATTGGTCAATCACGGCGTTCCACAGTCTGTCATTTCTTTATAGCAGACCGTTGCTATGTATAACAGACCGTTGCTATGGGCGCAGTTCTGATGTCGGACTCTGACGGACTATTTTTTGTGTGAAATTATTGATTTCTTAAGTAAGTAGCCGTGTAATAAGCGGGATAATGTACAGCTAGTGGGTCATCGTTGTGAAATATGGTGCCTTCAAATGAAACTCGCGAGTTCGTGTTTACAACAAAAAGAATGACGCCGTTGGGAATATCAACATTTTCCTCAGACATATTATAAAATTACGAAGAAAAATATGACTAAAATTACAAAATATGTTAAGTTATTATGCACCGAAAAATTAACTTCCATGGCCTCTGCCATTTCTGACAACGTCACCAAACACGCCACAACTTTCCACTAACGGGGTTGTGCCACAAGAGGGGGGCGTTCATATGGACTCTTCTCGTGAACACAGTAAACACAACCCCATTTGAAGGCCCAAAGTAACCCCTTCAGAGCGATGCAAGTCCGGCTCGCTGTACTGTATTATCCCTTACTTAAGACCCCTTTAATACCACCAAGAATGCAATTTAATACCTCTTTCATGGTCATACCAGGCGGAGTACAATGGAAAACACTTACGGACAATATGGCCTAGAATAATTTATTCTTATCACATTTTTGTCAGTACTTCCCAGCAGTATATAACAAACATTCCTAATGATATAATTCATGAATTAACATGATTTAGACCTGGATCAGCAGCAGAAAACGGATGTATGGATTACGCAATTAAAAATGCTTTCATTTTTCTTTGCTAAAATTGACACTTCCCCATTAAGAGACAATGAGTTTCCTACGGATACTGTAGCTAGAAGTAGTGATAGTGTTTGCTATGAGTTGGATTAAACAGCCTCCTGCGTATACAATAATCCACTGTTGAAACAACCCCACTTTTCATTCATCATCTCGTATTGCTTATAATAAGATTGAGGACATTGTATATTATTTTCGGTTTATTCTTATTTGTATTTCTTTATTTGTTTTGTTTTTCATTTTTAGTTAATTATGTTGCTCTAGATGTTTGATAAAGGTTAGTTTATTCATTTATTTATTTATTTAATTAATTATTTATTTATTTTAATTTCATCACCTCAATCTCCCTTGTGGCTTCAGTAAATTCCACTTGTGCTGTTTTATGTCAGATCCAAAGTCCACTTCCTCAACATATATCATGAAATAGTAACTTTGTAAAACATATGACAAACAGACAGTATATAATAGCATAGCAGTCCCGTACCTCCACTAGAAACCTGCAGAGCTCTTTGAAAGGCTCGACGAGGCTCTCATCTCTGATTTTCCTGATAACGAGCACGTTGACAGGAGGTTTATTCCAGGTGAGCCGCTGGCTGGCTGGGTCCTGGATGTGCCTGGGACACGACAACACACACACACACACAAGTGAGTAAACAAACACACAAACACATATATTTAGCACACACCATCAGTACCTGTCAATATGTTAGACGCTAGACTTGCGACTTTTAATTCTAAATAGAGTCAAATGCCACCATGGTACCAGGTCTTACCTCATGTTCTGAGTAAAGTAAAAGATAAATCTACAACAGCTGCAGTCATTCATTAACCGTTATGACACCTTAGTGTTACGTCTGTAGGAGTGAGGTCCAAACTCCAAACATCTAAATATAAAAAAAACTATTTTTCTCCTCTTTACCGTTTGTCTCTCCCCTCTGCGTGACGGATCACAGGCATTGTCCAGAGTATTTCGTCTGTCTGTTCTCAGATAAAAGTCAACCAAGGAAACACTCAGGTGACAACAAGCCTCAGTGGTCTGATCTGTTAGCCATCCCATTTCATGTAACATCCAATCACAGCATTTCTCATTTTATCTTATCTCAAACAGTTACACAAGCTTTTCTGTGTAAATAGTAATTGTACACAGAAAGTTCGACCCTCATGCTTACATGACTGAAGTTGGGTTGGGAAGAATACAGGCTTTGGGTCCGAAGTGAGTGGCTGGATACGGTCCATGTAGAAAGTGGGCTCTCCTGTGAGGAAGGAACGAGAGGAGGACAGGTCACTATCACCTCATGTCCCGGGCAACAGAGTTGTGGCAGTGGCACGGCGGACCAGCTGGCAACCTGCAGTGCAAACCTCTTAGGAGAGCTTTCCGCTGTGTCGCTCGCCGAGCCAGAGGGCTCCAAGTGCTCGTGTTGGCCTGGCAACCTCCGCCGCTCGACGTCCCAGAGCAGCTGTTCATGACCACCACCCCCCCGTCGCTGCGACCTCGTCCCCTTCCGCCGTCTCCTTGGTGACTTGGACGGGTGCTCCCGGTGCTTGGAGGGCCTGGCTGACTCTAACAGCTGACTGGGGGGCGTTGAGGGTCGTGCCATGCCTCTGTCTGGCACCGACAAGGGCCCCGGTGGTGGACCGGTCTCTGAGTTCTCCATTCTGCAGGGACGCAACACAGAGGATCTGTTAAAAGATATTTTGACAATGTGAAGAGAAAAAAACAATCTATGAGATGGTTCTATAAATAACTGGAGAGACTTGTCTAGAGTTAAAACAATTAGTGGATTACTTGAGTAGTCGGTTGCCAACTAGTACAAAAAATCACATGTGTATGATATGATAATCGATTAATTGTTTTGAGTCAATTATGAAGCTAAAATACTAAACATTCTCTGGTTCTGGCTCCTCAAACATGAGGACTTGGGTTTTTTCTATAGCTTATGGATTTGTAACTTGATTATATTTAGATTTTAAACTGCTGGTCAGACAAAAATACGCACTTTGAAGGCATCACCTTTGGCTCTGGACATTCTCATTACTTTATGACATTTTATAGACAAAATGATCCAATAAATTATTTGAAGAAAACAAATCAGCAGGTTAACTGACAACGAAATAACCATCAGTTGTATCCCTATATACTAATGAAGACCATTATTTTAAGTATTTTAAGTGTTATTCATAAAGTAAACGGTGTGTCACAGTGGTGTAAATATTCAGTATGAGCTGATAATGAGTACTGAAGGGATTAACTGATAAATGATAGGTAAATCAAAGAAATATGGTCTTTTTTTCGAGTTCACATAAATAGATAACTACAACTTTTGTGTGTTTTCTCGCTGTCAATTAGCAATTTTAAGACTTCATCTAAAGCTGGATGGATGCTAGATGGAGTGTGTGTTTGTCTCATGTGGGTTCAATAGGGTTAGCTCATCTTTAACCAAGAGAAATAATCGTTTTATTAATCACTAAATTCGTTAGTTTTTTGTTTGTTTTTTTAAATTCATTTTTATTTGGAGACGTTGACACTTTACATGATCAAGGAATGTACATGTTTGCAGCATGATGTAATGAGCAGCATGAATTGAAAGAGTGTTTCCAATTTTTTCTTTTTTTAAGTGTACATATACAATAAACATTGTGCATATTCCCAAGAACCCTATATATTTGGGGTGCCATGTGGAGAGAAACAGAGCACCATATCAGATTGACAGCAAGCTAATATTGATAAATATAGAAATAGTAAGAGTAATTATATTAGATAAACAAATACACATGTATATATGCATATACACTCATATATACCCACATGTTCATGCCAATACATACACGCATATATTGCATATACAGCGGGTAAAATAAGTATTGAACACGTCACCATTTTTCGCAGTAAATATATTTCCAAAGGTGCTATTGACATGAAATTTTCACCAGATGTTGGTAACAATCCAAGTAATCCATACATACAAAGAAACCAAAACAAATAAGTTCATAAATTAAGTGATGTGTAATAATGTGAAATGACACAGGGAAAAAGTATTGAACACATGAAGAAAGGGAGGTGCAAAAAGGCATGGAAAGCCAAGACAACAGTTGAAATCTATCAGTAATTAGAAAGCAATCCGGCCCCTTATCAGTGCAAATTAATATCAGCTGGTTCAGTCCCAATTGATGGCCTATAAAAAGGTGTCTCAATACCAAGGTGTCACACAAGAAACATCTCATGAAGAGTAAAAGCAAAGAGCTCTCGCGAGACCTTCGCAACCTTATTGTTGCAAAACATACTGATGACATTGGCTACAGACGCATTTCTAAACTTCTGAATGTTCCAGTAAGCACTGTTGGGGCCATAATCCAGATGTGGAAAGAACATCATTTCACCATAAACTGGCCACAACCAGGTGCTCCTTGCAAGATTTCTGACAAAGGAGTGAAAATAATTATCAGAAGAGTTGTCCAAGAGCCAAGGACCACTTGTGGAGAGTTTCAGAAAGACCTGGAATTAGCAGGTACAATTGAAATCATAATAATCTGCTGCCATCTACCAGGATGGTGATGATGATCATCCTGGCAGATGGCAGCAGATTTTTATCAAGAATGTCTCGGTACATTTTTCCATTCATCCTTCCTTCAATTATGTGAAGTTTGCCAGTACCGTATGCTGAAAAGCAGCCCCACACCATGATGTTCCCACCTCCAAACTTCACTGTTGGTATGGTGTTTTTAGGGTGATGTGCAGTGCCATTTGTCCTCCAAACATGGTGTGTATTATGGCATCCAAAGAGTTCAATTTTGCTCTCATCTGACCAGACTATATTCTCCCAGTATTCCACAGGCTTGTCCAAATGTTGTGCAGCAAACTTTAAACGAGCTTCAACATGCTTTAGCAATGGAGTCTTGCGTGGTGAGCGTGCATACAGGCCATGGCGGTTGAGTGCCTTACTTATTGATTTCTTTGAAACAATTGTACCTGCTAATTCCAGGTCTTTCTGAAGCCCTCCACAAGTGGTCCTTGGCTCTTGGACAACTCTTCTGATAATTATTTTCACTCCTCTGTCAGAAATCTTGCGAGGAGCACCTGGTTGTGGCCAGTTAATGATGAAATGATGTTCTTTCCACTTCCGGATTATGGCCCCAACAGTTTTGCAGCTGTTGTCTTGGCTTTCCATGCCTTTTTGCACCTCCCTTTCTTCATGTGTTCAATACTTTTTCCCTGTGTCATTTCACATTATTACACATCACTTAATTTCTGAACTTATTTGTTTTGGTTTCTTTATATGTATGGATTACTTGGGTTGATACCAACATCTGGTGAACATTTCATGTCAATAGCAGCTTTGGAAATATATTTACTGAGAAACATGGTGACGTGTTCAATACTTATTTTACCCGCTGTATATATATATATATACACACATACATATACCCACATTCATGTACTGTACATATAAATAAGATAAAATGAAATAAAACAAAGTGAATAAGTCAGGATGGTAGTTTGACTAAACTGTAAGTTGAAGTCTACGAGGTTGAGAATTAATAATATTAATCACTAAATTAGTTAATTTTAGTCCTTCCACAGACTATGATTTGCCTCTACTGTGTCTAGTAACTAGGGTGAAATAAATCAAACCAGCGACATAAACTAAATAACATAATCAACCTTGTATCAAGCAGAGGTCTGACAGCTACAACTTCCCTTTTAGCATTAAATTCACAACATAATTAAGCTCAAATTCATAGTTTTCAATGTATTTATCAACAATTTGACCTTGGACCAAGCTTAATTGAGATAACCGTGTTTTTATTGATCACTAAAGCACCTTTAAAACACCTACAGGAGACTATGATTTGCCTCTACTGTGTCTACAGAGCAGCCAAACATGAACTGTAACTAAGCAACGGTCTGACAGCTACAACTTCCTCTTTAGCATTAAATTCACAACATAATTAAGGTTAAATTCATAGCTTTCAATGTATTTATCAACAATTTGACTTTGGACCAAGTTTAATTGAGATAACCGTGTTTTTATTGATCACTAAAGCACCTTTAAAACACCTACAGGAGACTATGATTTGCCTCTACTCTGTCTACAGAGCAGTCAAACATGAACTGTAACTAAGCAACGGTCTGACAGCTACAACTTCCTCTTTAGCATTAAATTCACAACATAATTAAGGTTAAATTCATAGCTTTCAATGTATTTATCAACAATTTGACTTTGGACCAAGCTTAACTGAGATTACCGTGCTTTTATAACACCAGACCCTTTAAGCAGCTGACGTTAACCGACACAAACAACCGACTGCCCGTCATCAGTGAGCTAGCTGGATTAGCATTAGCATTAAATCACCCTTGTTGTTGTTAGCATGTAGCTCAGCTAGCTCACCGCTCTGCACCTCTGAAGGATGAGAAGTCTTACTGTGTCAGAAAGAAGACAACATGCTCATAGAGCTCTACTGTTTCATGAAGGTCCGAGTGTGTTTAAAGACAGGCAGTGCCGTCAAACTCTACAGGCTGATGATACAACAGGTGGATGACTGATGGACCGAGGCACGGATGAGGAGAGGAAGTGATGTTGAAGTGATGGCCGGATCAGAGGCTTCTTCAGGGGCTTCACTGCTGCGTGCAGCCGCGCAGCTCTCTGCGCAGCTTCAGTTAGAGTTAAAGGAACAGCGCCGGTCACTTCCGGTCACGTCCACACAGTGAAACCGGAACTGAAGAACTGGAGTGGGGGGGTTTAATAGTTTTTAATTATAAACAGTGTTAAAGTATAATCAATTAACCCATTAAAGGGACTGTTTGTAACTTTTTAAGCGTTTAAATGTACCGGGTCTGGACACATGCGCGCGCTTGCGTGTGGCCGGAGTCTCTGCTCCTCTGCCTGCTTGCCTTCACTCACACCGCGCGCATTCTCGCACCACCTCTAGATGTGCATGCGCGCTCACTACACACTGCAGGAGAGTTAGTTTAGCTCTGAGAATATCTAGTGAATGTACAGGGGACGTTTGTGCAGAAATAAATGCTGCAGCTCCTCCAGACCAACAGAGGTTTCCCGTGTCTTGTGAAGTGACGGGGCTCCGCAGAGAGACACGTTATCGTCTCCGACCGGGTACTGGTGTCTCTCTCCGGCTGTGGTCGGAGGCGATAACGTTTCTCTTCCTGCTTCAGCCAGCAGGAAAAGCCAACACTAGGATCAGCAGTGATTCATGGAGAGACCTTCGTCTGGTCAGCTAACATTACTGCCAAGCAGCTGAAATATAGAGTGATATTGTGATTTTAGCTGACGTGTGTCGCCTCACTGTTTTGTGCGATGCTCGTTCATGTCTATTTAGAGTGAGCAAGCGCGAGCCCAACGCTGACCGTCTTTGACTTAACTGCCACAGGTGTCGCTGTTAACAAGCATTTCTGAAAGTTACAAACAGTCCCTTTAATAAGGCTATATATTATTTTTCAAACTCTGTTTGGTTTTTGAATATATCACACATGTACAATATGATACGACACAGAGATTAAAAAATAAATAAATACATATATAATCAGTATTTTTTTTATTTTTTTTTATTTAGCCTTTATTTAACCAGGTAGAATCTCTTATGCAAGAGAGACCTGGCCAAGACAGCAGCATTTAAACATACATTAAAGTTTCAGACGCCACAACATAAAACAAATGCAAAATAAATACATAGCATAATATCATACAAAACACATTAAAATCAAGTGATGGAAGCCAACTTTAAAGTGAAAATACTCAGAAACACAGTAGTGGAAAGTAACTAAGTACATTACTCAATTTTGAGGTACTTTTCTTGACTATTTCAATTTTATTTTATGTTTTACACTCCACTGCATGTATCTAATACATTTAGTGACTAGTTAAATTATAGATTCATCAACAAATGAAATATGATATATTATTATAGATTAAGCTACACAGCAGTATATGAAGTAATTAAAATCAGCCAGCTTGCTTTATACTCCTTATACTACTTTCTATTGTTTGACCCAAAGTGTTCCATATTACAAAATAAATAAGACATTATACAAATAGTATTATTAAAACATTTTAAAACTCAGCTCATTATTATGAAAATGTGTTTTCAGGACCTGTTTTTGGTGTTTAATGAGTGATACTGTGACATACAGTAACAGGCTCTGGCCTGTTTGTATTTGAATAACAAATACTTCAACAACTTGTAAAAGAGAACTGGATCGACCGGTTTTCACTTGATAGGCCTTCATCAGGACCTTATAAGAGGAGAGAGAGGTCTTGTTTAGACAGGGAGTACACATATTATATAATGTTTGAAATGAACTCTGATGCGCCTCAAGACATTCACAATTCATTTAAATACCATGAACCATACTTTGTTTGACCTTTGGCCCACATTACGGTTAACGTCTACTCTTTGGTGCTGTTGGAAAATCTCTCACTTCCCGACTGCACTGCATAAAAAAGTCTTAAAGGAAATGAAAAACGGTACATTGTGCATTGATTGGTTGTTTGAACACCACTCCCAAAAATGTATGTTTTGTGAACTTCCTTGTCAGACTTGACACAAGTTACCAAACTGCCTTTCCTTTCTTTCAACCACGCCTTCTAAACAAAACCTTTTCAAGAGTACAGCTGCACTGACGCTGGGTATTTGAAACCCTCTAAAAGGGAGCAGAGACGGAAATACAGTGCTCCATCTAACATCACATCTTCACACAGGTAATAAAGTCAAAGGTAGCGTGTGTTTGCATGTTTTTATTTTAAATACGTGAGAGTGTTGTGTTGCAAAAGTCTCCTGTGAAACTGAGAGACATTTACTGGTGTAAAGTTGATAAATTAATCTTCTGGTGCTTCTTTGCAGCACTGAAACATATTCTTACTTTTTTTAAAAAGTGCAATGAAAAAAGTGAAAAGCACTTGATATATTTCTATTTTTTGCTCAGTTCTCTCGCTAACAATGGCCGCATCAATATTTGGTCAATTTCAACTTCCTATTAATCCCGGCTCAGCCTGCTTTCTGTTAACTAATAACTAAAGAGGTGTAGTGCCATACAGCTGTAGCATCAGTCAAGTTAAGAGAAAAAATAACATCCAAACTCTTGTTTTAACCTGTGTGACTTTCACTTCTGGGTTTGCAGGGTGAGAAGAAAGGAATCCTCAAACAAGGCTCTCAGTTATTGATTTCAGCAGAGTGAGAAATGGTAGTTCAGACCCCATTCAGCTCCACATGCGGAAAAAGAATAGATTTATTTTGTCAAAACGCTCACTAACTATCAAAAAATTCCATCGATGCAGAAAGAGTCAATTTATTCCGAGTGCAAAAGGTGACACAATGTGAAATAAAATGTGATGCTTCAGTCAAAGGTGCAATCATCTGCACCAACGCTTTGTCACCTTCTGCACATGGAATAAAAAGCTGTTTTTTTATCTAAAGAACTCTTTCTCAGTGTGCGGGCAATTTTTCCAAGAAAAAAACATACAATGTGCAAGAGAAAATAGAACACTCATCCTTCACCTTGGAAACAGCAAAATGATTACTTGGTGACGAATGAACTTTCATCTTAATTTTTAAGCCACAAGAGTACCTTAAAGTGCTCAGAAAAACAGATGATTTGAACATCTACAATTCAATGACAAATGGGAAAACCACATATAAGGAGGAAGATTGTGTGATAGAATCAAAAGCTCCAGAATAGCTACTAAGTGGACTTATATTTAGGGCTGCAGCTAAAGATTATTTTCGTTATCGATTAATCTGCCGATTATTTTCTAGATTAATCGATCAATCTTTTGGTCTATAAAATGACAGAAAATAGTGAAAAATGTCCATCCCAGTTCCTCAAAGTCCAATGTGATGTCATTAAATGTCTTGTTTTGTCAGTGCAACACCCTAAGATATTCAGTTTAATATGATATAAAACAGAGAAAAGCAGGAAATCTCCATATTTGAGAGGCTGAAAACAATTTGTCATTTTGTCATGAAAAATGACGATTAATCGATTATCAAAATATTGGCAACAGTCTTACCGCCGATCTCAATGCCATTTGAGAAACAGCATTGCTTGTTAGCGCGGTGCTAACTCTTCCAGACCCTTTTTACTGTGAGACTGAGTGCTGCTTTTCTAATGCTCCGGGCAGCAATTTGGCAGATTGGTTTCATCCGGTTTACTTTCTGTTTTGCTAGTGTAGTTATTACTTTACCAATTATTTTACTGATTTATTTATTTTTCATTTGATTTATATTAATCATTCATGATATTTATTTATTTATATTTATAAAACTTATTTCCTGGAACCTCCAGTTTGACTTGACAGTTGGAGATTATTTTTCTGACGATCGACTAATCGATTAGTCGACTAACCGTTGCAGCTCTACTTATATTTTCTGCCAAAGTTAGAACAGTTTTAGTTATGTCAGTGGGGGATTTCTGTTTTTTAGTGTGAGCTCTCGAGGCGGTAAAGGAGGACGTTTAGTAGTCTCATTTAGCCACTTGTTAGCAACCTCCTTTTTTAAGACATGTAAAAGCTTCAATATTCACGAGTAGAATATTTACTGACGTATTTTATGTTGTAGAACAAAAAACGTTAAAATCTCTTCAGCTTGTGTTAACCACAGACTTTATTTCAGGCAGCTAACTAAAAACCCTTTTAAAAAACCCGTTGACTTCCAGACGAGGGAACCGGAAGAGCTAAAATACTAACTGATTTCCAGGTTTTAGGACTCATTTCTGAAGTGGGCAAGGCTAATTTAGAAAAAGGGGATGTAATGTATCTTTGTGCACCAATCAGAGTTTAGCAAAATTTTAATCAATATCTGATGACAGTTGGTGGATTGTTTGCTAATGTTGCCAGTTAGTCAAATCTGGTCAAACACATTCAAGCAGTCCTGATAATTTGAATGTTTCGTCTGAACTTTAGGTCAATCCACAATACATTAACCTGCTCAGCACCAAACAGCAGACAGACACAGAGCTCGTGAACAGCTCTGCAGCAGCAGCGTCTCCCTCCATAATGACCAACATTGCACCACTGCACGCCATGTTTATCTCCATCCCCTCCATCCTGCTCGGTCTGGGAGGAAAATGTCTGCTCAACTGGGCCCTGGTGTTCCTCCAGAGGAACCACATCTGCAAAAGCTTCCTGGGAGTGTTCTGCGTTTCCCTCGCTGTCGTCGACACAATCCTGACCCTCTCCGTCGCCACCCTTCACATCAACGCCGGTGGATACGTCATCCTCCTGGACTTGAAGCTGACCACGTACCACGTATGTTTGCTGGTTCAAATCCTCGGACAAGTCTACAGTGCTCTGCAGTGGCCTGTTGCAGTCGTGGCCGGTTTGGACCATTTCTTCACTGTCACTCGGAGGTTGCAACCCACCGCCGCCAGGGCCAGATGGATCGTCTGCGTATTTGTGACGGGCCTCCTGTGGTACCTCACTGCTCTCTACGTCTTCCTGCTGTCTGACTTCATTCCTGTCATGGAGGATGTGCCTCACAACCAGATACTAAAGTGCTGGGTCTTCCACTCCTGTCAGATCATGCAGGTTGCCATGTTCCTCCTCCTGACTCTGGGCTGTGCAGCGTTGCATGCTTGGTGCAGCACACGATTATTACCAATTCCTCCTCTGAGAGGCCAAATTACAGACCGCAGTAGAGCTCACTCCAGAAGAAGTGTTGCTCACCAAGCCCTGCATATATTTCTGAACACATGGGCCCTATTCCTGGTTCTCCTGGCCGTGCTCCTCGTACTACCTGTGGGAATACCTGCATACCTGGGTCTGAACGTTGCCTGGCTCTGTTTCCTCAACAGCCTTCTGATAGCAGTCGTTTTATGTGCAGTCTGTCCAGCCTCGCAGCCAGCGCAGGGCCTGGCAGCACTTCCTGACAGCTTCTGTGAGTGGAGATTTAAATTTAGCCCAGAGGGCAGAACATGACCGCACGAAGCAAATACGAACAGGACTCGTGTTAGAAGAATTAGCTGCTCAGACCTCAATGTCTTATAGGAAGAAAACAATTTGTATTTTTAAAGAAAAGTAAGGTAGCCAAGGTAGTGGCACGGCTTTACTAATGGCAATGTGGATCTGTCGGTCGGCACAGAAAGAAATATCTCAACAACTATTGGATTGGAACTATTAAAGTGGCACTAGGCAGTACATTTTTGGCATCATTGGGCAAAAATTCCATAATAACCTTTCAGGATATTGTAATTCAAGTGTTCTGAGAGAAAACTAGACTTCTGCTCCTCCTCATGGCTCTGTTTTCAGGCTTTAGAAAATCTAGTCCGTGACAGGAGACTTTGGCCAATCATGCCAAAAGTCCTTTCATCATTTCATTGAGAGAGCGTTCCTATTGGCTGTGCTCCGGTCATGTGAACAGAACTTGGCGTTCCTTCGCCAGATTTCACAATGGCAGCGGCGTCACAAACTTTCTCATTTTACAGCTAAACGTGGCACTACAAGATGATTCTGAAAACATTTGAGGCGAGAAATAGGCATTAACCTAACATAATATTGATTCATATTTGATAATCATATTTGATCAGCGTATTTGACCGTTCGGTCGGAGTTTGCGAGTGATTGACAGCCGGCTCTCATAGACGGCAGCTGGACAGCGGACCTCAGATCAGCTCTGTTTGGTTGTTTTCCTCCGGTAAGTGAAATCTTGCAGATGCCGTTAGGAACACCGGAGGACACAGACGCACATGATTTTTTTCAGGTTACCTGTTTCATGTACTACTGTCACAATATAGCGACCGTTTTATAAAAATAACTTTTTTTAATCATATTTGCTCTAATCTCGCCTACTTCAGCTTTAAACGGATGAATTAAAGGATGAATTGTAATAAGTTTTGTGAAAGGAGAATTGTCCATCTCTCTTGAAACTTAGGTGTTGGGTTCAGCAGGAGCCGTTTTGTGTCAGATGTTGGACTATCTGTGTTTATGATGACAAGTTGGACAGTTAGTTGCAGTTCGCTAAATGTTAAGTATGAAGCTTGCTATAAAGTTAAATGATTACTCTGAAGTAAAAAGTTCAATTGAATCAAAACTGGAAAAAATAAAAAATATTTTACAGGCCCGATTAACAATAAATATGAAACATCGGGCCTCATGCAGCAACATTCTCTCAAAATTCTCTGATATTTTCTCTTAATTTTCTGTTAAGAGAAGTCAACTCCAGATGAACCAAACTTTCTTTCTCACTTTTCAGCCAAACAGTACACTACAAGATGTTTCTGAAAACATTTGAGGTGAGATATAGGCATTATAGTAACAGAATATTGATAAATATTTGATCAGCGCTGCCTATATTGACTGTTTGATCGGAGTTTGCGAGTGATGACAGTGGGTGGGTGTTTCAATTTTTGTGCATCGACGCCGTTGGTCAGGACGCCATTATCAACTGTAACCGCCGTATGAGAGCAGTGCAGAGCGGCGGCCACAAGCTAGCCAGTGGGGCACGCTCACATGCACGAACATGAACTAAAAGCACACAGCCAGCCTGGCGAAGAAAACAAAGAACAGAGATGCTCTGATTACAACACACACAGAGGGAGAGCGACTTCAATCTCTGCTCAGGTAGCCATTACTCCTCTATATCTGTATGTAACAAATAGTTGTTATATATATACATATATTTATTACTTCTTTATACAAACTGCATTCCTGTTTACATCTCTGTATATATATATACTGTATATATATATACAGTATATATTGTGTATATACTGTATATATTGTATGTTTATATATACTGTATACAGTATATTGTGTGTGTATATATATACTGTATACAGTATATTGTATATATATATACTGTATACAGTATATTGTGTATATATATACAGTATATTGTATATATACTGTATACAGTATATATACAATATACTGTATATATACTGTATACTGTGTGTGTGTGTATATATATACTGTATATTGTGTATATACTGTATATATTGTATGTATATATATATACTGTATATACTGTATACAGTATATACAGTGTATATATATACTGTATACTGTGTGTGTATATATATATATATATTAGTTCTCATCATGCATATACTGTACATACTACCGTCTTGTTTACATTCATATATTTTAACTTGGACTATTTTACATCTTTGTTTCTCATTTTGTTTTTACTCGTGTTATTTTCCTTTTTTATTTATACATTTTTAATGAGCCTTGTTGAAGGGTACCTGAGACCCAAGACTTTCATTGCCAATGACTACTTACTGTAATTGTTGTACACCTGATGAATAAAGAAACTTGAAATTTTGCTGCTATATTAATGCTCTGGATATCATATAGAGCACCTTTAAGTCAATAAGGAAGTTATCAGGACAGAAATCATCATCACCAGCAGGTAAGAAGGCAAAAGACAACACTGGTTCGACACTACAGAACTTTACTTGAATTTGATCCAAGTTCATTGTCTATACAGGGTATATTTACAAGATCTGAAATCAGGGAAGGGCAAAAACAGAAAAAAACAAACACTAGATACAACTGAGGTATTAGCTAAAAGCATTTACAGGTATGTAATTTACTAGTAAATATCAATGATGATAAACAGTTAGAGATGCAGTGTCTTCTGCTTAAAAAACATATTTTTATATCACAACATGAGGTAGGAGAACAGTGTCTCGATTCATGCAAGAACAAAAGTCTCATCACACTGTAGTATTGGCAACGTAGTATGCAATGGTCAAACACAGACACTTGTGTTTCATGTTTCAGAACAGCATTGAGGGGAGAAAAGGGGTCTTTTTTAGCAAAGCCATGAATCTTTTTTTTTCATCTATAGCAGGATGTGTATAAATTAAAACATGGTGTACCTATTCTTTGTAAGCAGTGATCTGTGTGATCAATCACCAATGCAGTCACACTTCCCACTTCTCCCACACTGGCATAGAATAATTACTGGCTGAAAATTACACACCCAACTACATAGCAGACCACCTGCAACAGTTCAAAGGTCACCTTGGATTTTGTTTACTAGTTTTCTCCACATAGCCGGGAGCAAGTGAGTATGTAAATCCTGTATTCAAACGTGTGCACATGGTTAAGCTCTGCTTGCACTTTCACCTTGTTTTTGTGTCTGTTGGGCAAACTTCACACCTGTAAAAATCCTGTACAAAGCATATCCAAGTTCTCATAGCACTGCAAAATGCAAAAAGGCCCAGCAAACCGTGTTACAAGGGATTTTTCTCCCCTTTCATTTACATTTAGTCCTTTTTTTTTTCATTATGGTGTACGATTAAAGAAGCTAAACAACGCCCCCTTGTGTATAAAATGCAAATTACACAAAGTAAAATTAGAGACAACAGATTAGTTATCTGCTAATGTGTTGAATTGAAAGGATTTTTTTTGTCCTGCTAAAGAGGTAATTAAGTCAATAAAAACTAATACTGATTATCTTTTGAGCGACATCCAGACAAGGATACGTGATCAGAATCAGAAAACATAAGTACACATCCAGAGCTACATGAGCAAGTTTTTCTCTTTCCCTTTTCAAAGCTGCTGTGCTTCAGTCAGACGTGGGAGGCCAACACACACACTCTCTCTCTGTCTCTCTCTCTCTCTCTCTCTCTCTCTCACACACACACACATTTTCACACATCATTTCCAATCAAATTAGGCTACATTTTATGTTCTTCATACTCTGACTTTATATTTAGCCGACCTCTAAACCAATAATGATATAAAACTTGCACATGTTCAATGTTCATGCATATGAGCCATCTCAATAGTTTGTGCGTTACGTGAGGGGGAAACATCATCTTTTCTTTTCTTATTTTTTTTTTTTTACAATGAACAGATTGATAGATTGGCCCGGTGACACAAAATATAAGGGGCAGCAAAACATGCAAAACAAAATTAAGAATTTTTTGTTGTTTTTTTCCAAAATGCATTTTCTTAAACAAGTGTTTTGTTTTCAATTTATCTCAGGGGGGTACGGGGTTTAACAAAGAGGAAAGAGCTCATTACATTACACGTTAAACAGTCCGTCAAGATGAAATCCACAAAAAAACAAATGCATCATTTCATAAAAGGGGGGAAGTGTGTAACAAAGTATTATTTTCCTATTTTGCCTTTGTCCTGCGTCATGTCTCAGGAAACCATGCGTTTCACTCCCCCCGCATCCACTCGACAAAAGTCAAGTAACTTTTTTTAAAAAAGAAAGCATCTGAAGCCTTAGTTCTGGTCCAATTTATATAACCTTTTGAAGATTTTTCATAGAAGAACAGTTAATATATTAATGACTACTGTATTTACAAGGTGAATATAAATCTTTAGTTAATACGTTAAATATTTTCTTTCATAATTTCAATAAATGGAACAGTAGAGTGTACATTTGCGGCGTGGGTTTGATTTTACTGGCTTTCACCTGCACCTGCTTTTATGACAATCAACAAACCACAACTGTACTCTGCCCGGTCTTTAAGGTCTGTTATTGTAAAGGGAAGCTGTGTAAGAAAATCTGCATTGAACAGGATGGAGCACAGTGGAATGTCTATCAATTTGCATTTATAGCAGATGCATTAAAAAAAGCTCAGCGTTTAGCTGATCCCCTTCTCTTTTTAAACAATTATTTACACTCACACACACACACACACACACACACACACACACACACACACATGCACACACACGCACACACTCGCTTGCGGGGATCTCCTTAGTGGCAATAAAGAGCGCTTTTGCCTGGCAACTGACACAATAAAAGTCCTCTCTTCCTCTGGCTGGACGTCTGCTCGCTCTCCTGGGCATCTACAAAACACTGCACACCCCCAGCTGATCCGGCGCTGGAGATGGATGGACGGGTAAGTGTGAGTGAGTGACGGTCGTTTTGTGGGAGAGGGCGAGGGGGGGATCCTGTACAGTCTCACCCGAGGGCGAGCAGAGGCCCACGGACGACAACAACAGCTGCCCCCATTCTGACGGCACCAAACAAAAAGGGCTCCCTCTGTACCCCTGGCGTCTGGGCCACCCAGCCTGCCGCAGGGGGAGAGTGCACCAGTCCCCCGAACGCTCCCCTCAATCCTCGCCTCCTCTCTCTTCCTCTTCCTGCCCGGTGCTGTTTGTTCAGCCAGGCAGAATAACGTGAAGCAGGGGCCAGACTCGAGGCCCAAACCACCCCAGGAATAACTGCTTTCACCTGCGACCCACATTCTTAGATGACACTCTGACAAAACAGGGTGGTGGATAAAAACCGTCTGCTAACAATGAAGACACAAAAGCCCGGAAAACAAAACAGGGACAGACTGGAGCTTTGATCATCTGCTGGGAACGCTGGGGCCATTGTTCTGCCTGAATGCCTGGACGGCACCGACACACTCGAGTGTGTGCGGGCATGTAAGGATGTTGCACAGTGCAGCTACCGCACATGTCAGACTTCCCTCTTTCTTAGAAAAGCTACACCGGCTTCAACCAGCCCCCGTGTCCAGACACATTCCTTTCCCAGGGGATTCTGGGGGAGGAGAGCGTGTTAAGTGCACAACACTGCTCGTGAGCTTCTTCATGCCAAGCCTGAAAAGAGCACAGTGTTTCCAGTCTGGCCTAAAGTGGGTGAAAACCACAGTGTTAAGTTAAGGAGTTTCCCAGCAGAGGGCAACAGGGCAAGGTGTGGGGAGGGGGGGGGCCAGAGGAGACACTGGATCAACCGAGACAGACTGTTGGTCCAGGTGCTGCCCAGCAGAGCGAAGAGGGGAACTAGCCTGTGTGAGGAGCAGCTGGGGTCCAGGCCAGACAGTTTGCTAGCTAGCTACCTTGTGGGGTTCACACTCAAAACACTCATTTCAAGTTCAGCGTCACTATTGGCATATTTTCATGAGGTTTTACGACATCTGCAAAATGTCTTTTTTTTGTACAGTAAAGGTCTTTCTCCTCCATATAGATTTGTTTTTAAACATGTTGTTACACTTTTCTTTCTGTGTTTTATAAGGAGCAAAAAAAAAATTGAAATGTCCATGCAGTTTCCTGCAGTCGCTGGTACTTGAGCGCTCGGGCTGTACGTACAGAGAGACGGAGGAGGGGCATGCAACCGAGCACCATTATGTGTCCGAGGGGCGCCGGCTGCTGTGCCAGGTAGTAGCATGAATTAGCTGAAGTCTGAAATCTCCAAGTCTTTAGCTCCAGAATCCAGAGAGAGCAAGAAGGGATGAGAGAGGAGGTTGACAATCGTGGTGAGGGGCGGAAAAATAGAGTTGGGTTGAGTTGGTCTCTACTTGACCAAACTCCCGTCTGTGAAGCAGCTGTTTGTTCAGTAAAAACTATAAATTAAATCAAACATACATGCCCAAAAAAATCTTTAAATACTTTTTAAAGAGAGGAGAGGGAAGCAAAAGAAAGAATAATAAAAAAAACACAACATAAAACTTTTAAGTGATGTTAAATTACAAAAACAAAAGTCAGTCCCTACACTGAAATAAAAAGGGGAGGGTGAGATGCACAACTTAAAAAACAGCCTGAGGAGATGTGAAGCTCCTTTTCTGCTTCAGGCTGATTTGTTTGTGTCTGTAGAGTTGGCGGGTGATCGGGAGAGGAATGAGGGAGGCGCCTGAGGAGGGGTGGCAGTTACTTTTGGCCAGCCGCTGGGGCCTCTGAGAAGGAGGAGTGCGGGGAGTGGGCGTTAGGGGGTCCGGTTGAAGGGGTAAGAGGAGGAGAGGGGCTGCCTCCCATAGTGGCAGACTGGACCATCTGCTGCTTGAGCTGGCTGATTGTGCGCTCGAGCTTTTCCCGCGCCTCACGCTCCCTGCGCAGCTCCTCCTGCAGCTCCTGCCGGTCCGCCTCCGCCCGCTCCAGCCTCTGACGTAGCTCCGACAACTGGGAGGAGAGAGAAAGACATGAGGTCAACGTATGCTTACAGCACATCAAAAAACATATAGTGGAACACCTTTAACAATAATCTGTCATTAAATCATGCTAGACTTATTAAAAGACACTGTGATGTGTAGGAATGATACGCTGTCAAATGTCAATACTAGGGCTGTCAAAGTTACTTGGCAACTTGTGATTTTTAGGTTGTAGCGGGCTACTGCAGCGGGTTGTAGCCCTTCTCTTCCTATCAAAAACGGTACACAAAACAGACCCTACACACAACATTTAGACAAACAGATAGCGGCTGAAACGTTGTTAGCTAGTAGGCCATCATAACAGACTGTGCAACGTATAGCAGATAGGCTATCTACTGGTGTTGCACTGTAGTTTGTGACTGTCAAGATGAAGACATATCCTGGTTTGAGAGACCCTAACCCTCATTGTTTGTTGCTCTTTAATCCATCAGTGGTCACATCACATTGTTTTTTAACCTTAAGCTTGTTTACTACAGCCTACTGTAACGACCAATGTGCTGCTGTCAGCCAAAGAGAGCACAGAGAAAATGTGATTCATGTGATTTAACATCAAATAAGAAAAGATGTAAACGACATTCTTACATTTCAAGTTAGATTCACTTCTGTGTTTTTACTGGAAATGTGTGTAAAATGGGGAAATAACTTAACACAATGTCTAGTTTCAGGCCAGCATTAATCTCATAGCCACACAAACACATGCACACCCCCTTTCCTCACTAACTGGCAGACATCCTGTGTTTGATGCCAAGGGGGGGGGCGGGGCAGCTTCAATGACAGACAGGAGGGGGATACTGCAGACCGGAGCTCAGGCCAACATAACAGAATCAAGATTAAGTCTAGTGGAAACCCAAACAAAGGCTCTGAGTGTGTGTGTTTTCACACTCTTCAACAGCATAGTGACTCATATAGGACAACCAATACACAGACAATTATTTAGTAGGGAAACTCTCAAACACAGAAAGACTACGACCACATCTTCGCTCTCAAGGTTTTGGTAGAAAATGCTCTCCGCTACCCTTAGAGGAAATATGAGGGCGATGGTCTCAAAATTCTAACATTCATATTTGATGGGCAGATTTAAAAGAAAGCTAAAATTGAATCGACATCTACTGGTCCAAACACACAGCTCGTATTTACTGAGTGGGAACTGACTGAGGATAAAAGATCCATAGAGTGATGTTGACATTATATCATATATCTCACCCTGTTGTCTGAATGTGCTGCGTTACAATGCTAATTGTCAATATCCTTCTGTTAATATCTTCTTGCACATTCATGGTAATGAATTGAAAACAAAGTGAATTCATTGGTTGTAAATGCCTAGAAAATGAAAGGAAGTATCAATATGTAGAGAGCTGCACTGATGCTTCCTTGAGTTTGATTGGAGCGTGGCACCGTAACGTCTGAGATAAAAATGGCATATGTTAAGCGATCCAAGCCAATGTGGAGACTGTATGTGTCGCTGTGATTCACTCAGACTGTTTCCCATGCCAAAAACCGGTGCTGTGCGTGCATGTGTTCCTGTCTAAGTCCGTACCTGTGCAGCGTAGTGGGCCTCTTGCTGGCGTTGTGCCCCCGGCTCGCAGGCGCAGGCCTGCTGTCGGAGCTGCTCCAGACGGGTCTCCAGCTCCAGCTGTTCCTGGCGGGCCTGGCTGAGCTGCCGCGCCTGCTCGCTGTGCACCGCCTCCAGCTCGCTGCGAAGCTCCCGTTGCTCGGCGCTCAGCTCCCGTAGCCTCGCAGCCTCGCCCCCACGCACCGCCTCCAGCTCCTGGAGATACAGAGACTAAGTCAGGAGAAATAACGATAATAATGTGATATTTCACTGACCCCTGCAGAGAAAAATGCTTTACATTTCAGCCCCTCCACAGAGAGGTCAGATGTTTGATAGCAGTAGAATGCAGGCTACTACTGATTCTACCGCCCTGCTGCCAACATTTAGATCGAAAAACTGTGCATGTGACCTTTAAGGCATTTATTGGGATTATGGATATCGTCAAGGGCGAAAAAGACAAAAGTGGAAAGAGAGGACAAACCACCAAATGAAAGTTTTGTGTATATACTAGGGCTGTAAATCAAATCAAATATTTAATCACAATTAGTAGCATGATGGTCCATAATTAATCGCCCTTAATCGCAAACTAATCGCAAATTTTTGATTATCATAAAGTGGGCATGTCTGTAAGGGGGAGACTCGCGGGTACCCATAGAACCTATTTTCATTCATATATCTGGGAACTGGGATAACTGACTTGTTTGATAAATAGCAGAACCATCTAATACCAACATTTGGACAGATTAGGCTTTAGGATTATTTCAGCTATAGGAGGGAGAGATGAAGGGGTCGATGGAAGGTGAGCATCACCTCCACATCTACGTCAAGGACACTTTTAATAGGCGAGGACAGTTATGGTCTTAGTCCGGGGCTCATTTATCTTGGTCTTTGTTCTTTCCGACCGCCAACTCACCATTTCCAGCTGCAGCTGCTTGTGCAGGGTGGAGTTGAGCTTCTCCTGCTGCCTGCTGTACATCTGCATGATCTCCACAACAATCCTGTCCTTGTCGTCCTCCAGCGCCCCCACCACCACTGCAGCACTGCTCATGGCAGAGACCGTGTCCTTAGCCGCTACTTCCGTTACCGGCGACAACAACGACGCAGGAGGAGGAGGAGGAGGAGGGGTGTGTGCGGGGGTGTGGGTGGCTTTCTTGCAGCTCTGGCTGCTTGTCTCCATGGAAACTGCCTGGGTTTGGCATTCCCGCTCAGTGGCCGAGGCAGCAGCGGCACGTTGGGATTTGGCCTCCTCGGCGCCAGCAGAGACGGGAGGCGACGCGTGAAGATCTGAGGAGGGAGGAAGAGGAGGATGAGGGAAGGAGTTTTAAAAAAAAAGAAAAAAGAAGAGGAGGTGGTTGAAAGACAGGAAGTGCGAGCCGAGCTGGTGCACACTCCCGCCTACGCTTAGTAACACCCTCGCACAACCTCATAAAAGCTCACACCTCTTTCTCAGCGCGAGCGCAAGCACGGCATGGCAACAGCCGAGGAACCAAACATTCACCCACAAATTCTGCGTGTGCGTGTGTGTTTGCGCGCCGTCAGACACTGAGAAAGAAGAGCGAGGAATAAAGGGCCTTGTGTGGGAGCTACGCTGCTCTGCGTGGGCTCCTCCTCTGTTCAAACTCTAGCTCGTTCCCTCACTGTGGCCTTTAAAGGTGTGCATCATGGGAAAGGGATCAAACAGGCGGTGTCACACTCTCACAACACAGACACATGTGCACAGATGCTGCAGTGGGGCATGTGTAGGCTAGTAATGATGGTGTGTGTTTGAAGGTATGAGCTCACAGACAGAAAGAGTAGAAGAAATAGTGAAAGAGAGAGAATGAGAGCGGGGGGGGGGGTTGTTTGCCAGAATAATGTATTCATACAGTATGTGTGTGACAGGAAACAGCATGCTCTGTACGCAGCATGTCTGGCGCTGGAGAGGACACTCATTTACTGACTCAAACTGGCTTTGCGCATGTGCGTACACACACCCACATACAGTACGTGCTCTGCACACACACGATAGTAGAAGCACACAAATAACAGGAGTGGGTCATTTGGTCGTGGATCAAAAGGAAATAAGCAGGAGAAAGAGAGAGGCACACAGACAGACTGGGGGAGGAAAGCATTCAATGAGGAGAGAAAAGAGAGAAGAGGACGAAGAGGAAGAGGAGGAGGAGGGGGGAAAGAAAAAGTGACAGCAGACTGTGAGGGAGGCGGAGATAAAGGGAGCTAGAGAAGAAAGAGACGAGGATGGATGGATGGGAGAGGAAGTGCGGGAGCAGACGGAGGACGGACTCGGGGAGGATGTGGAAAAAGCTGCCAGGAAAAAGAGAGGGAGGATGGAGGGACGAGAGACAGATTGGTTGGAGGAGAAAAAAGGGGAGCAGACCGCCCGAGAGATATGAGAGAGACAGCCTGGCAGTCAGACGTGGCGTAATAATGGCAGACGGAAGCCATTCCCATGATTCACCCTCTCTCTCTCTATACATATAAATATATATATATATAAACACACATCTTATTAATGCAGGCGTAATATACACACTCTAACATGCACATTAAAAACACACACAGTGCAGAGAAGAGGTCACTGCCATTTCTGCTCCTCTTGTTCATCAATACTGAGGTGCCCCCAGAGTCTTTATGTGAAGGTCAATGCATGATTATGTGCATCGCTGCAGGCTGCAATGGTAAGCGTGTGCATGAACATGTGTGTGTGTTGGATGGTAGTTTACTGTAGGTTGTATGTTTACAGTAAGCACGTGTCTGCTCTACATGATCTGCATGTCTCTTCTGCTTATGTATGTAAATCGCTCGCTTGTATGTGTGTCATGTATTTATAGTAGGCATGTGTCAGCCATGTTTGTGTGTCTAATGCACATACAGTGAACACGCAAGAGTATTTTAGATATAATTCATGTTTAAATTATGAAATATCAGTGCCTCTTATTGTTTGTGGAAATCCTTTAACCTGAACCTGGTTCTAATAACAAATTTAATCCAGTGAACATTCATATTTGAAAACAAAATCTTAACTCAAAGGCCACTTTCAATCAGAAAAAGCTTGAGGTAAGATTTTTTGTTTCAAGGTACTGTCTGCGATGTCACACTCTAAATTAATACTGTTTTATCATCATTTTGCTTAGGGCTGGGTAATATGACGATACATATTGTCAAAACAATATAAATAAGTATATATTTTTCTATATTGTTTCTATCGTGATATTGGCAAGGTCTATTTTTTTTAGACTGCACTCAAGTTCTTAAAATGAGAAAATGCTCAATATTTTTCATTTGTTAAATGTTATAAATGCTTATAAATGCTGAATAAGTAAGACAAACACTATTATGAAAAAGTGTATTTAATCTATATTAATATCCAAATATTTTTTTTATTGCTAATCACACAAAGTTGATTTCTGAACTAAACTTTCTGAACTCTGAAATAAATGTCCCTTCACCTGCCGTCTCCTGTTAGGTGATGTAGGTAGACCATGTGAGCACGTAGCTAATAATAGCTTGTTCTAAAGCTAATGATTTAATGGAGAAATTACAAGCAATTTCTTGCCCTTTTCAGCTTTTTACTTGCATGGGCATAATTATTGTAGGGTGTAGAGTGTTGCATTTACTTTCACAAGAAGGTCAAGTAAGAAAAGGTATTATTATTCTATTTTAGTATTATTAGATTTGAGTGCAGCATTTGACAGAATGGATAAAAAGTGAAAGGCTTGAGAAGTGGGAGGACGAGGACTTCCTCGCTCAGAACTTGCCTCATTAGTATCCCATCTAAAAAGGGTGGCGATTCTCAGTATATCTTGTGAACTTTAAGGAAAATTAAATTAAATTTGATGACATTTTATTTCTTGCTCCACAATACAGTACCTGAAGTGAAGCGGCTTTTAGTTTTTATAGTCGTACCTCTTTGAATACTTTGCCAGATTGCATTAAATGCGTTCCAACATTAACACTGTTCAAAAGCAGACAGAAAACATTCCTTGGTGGTTCTAATCTGAATTCAATTTCTGAATTGGTGTGGCATGGTTGCATATTCAATAAATATCTACCCATTTGTCTCTGTTTGTTTGGTCAATGTAAGTCAACTCTGTGTGTATTAATGTGTGCTTCATTACTGACCCATGGGTGGCTCATCATGGCCCAGCACTCTGCGGCTGTAGTGGTGTTTGAGCAGCGCTCCGAACATCTCGGGGCTCATCTCCGCCTCCCTCTGCAGAGACACGTTGGGAGCCACCATCTTATCGTATGTGTAAAGGTAGTAACTGGGAGAGAGAAAGAGATAAAGAAAGAAGACTTTTAAAGCATTGAATTGACTTCATATGCACATACAGTACTAGGGCTGTCAAAGTAGAAAACATAAGGAATCCATTGGTACCAACCATGTCATACTAACTTGTTGCGAAGCATGTTAAATAACGCTCCAAACTTACGCTAAATTTTGGCGAGGAAAAACTGTCATGGCCATTTTCAATGCTGCTAATAATGTACGTATTGAAACAAGCATCTGTTTTATTCTAGTCATAATGGTAGCAGTGTAACCTTTCACACACTTCTGTCTTTGCAGTAAACATCATAAAATGTTACGAGTTATGGACTTTGCAGTGCTGATATACATAAAGCTACATACACGTGCAATAACTCATGTGGCCCTTTTACCTTTCGAGCAATAAAACGCAGCGGAACAAAAGTCATTTGGTGGCTGTTTCAGCCTTCAGTAAAGCCCCATCTGAAGAGCTGAGAACACAGTGTGGAATATGGATACTTCTTATCGTGCGTTTACAGGATCTCAGCCTAAACAGACCTCTCTGCTTATCACAAATGTCCAGGTAGTGGGTACAACTGAGAG
This sequence comes from Sebastes umbrosus, assembly GCF_015220745.1. Classification (NCBI taxonomy): domain Eukaryota; kingdom Metazoa; phylum Chordata; class Actinopteri; order Perciformes; family Sebastidae; genus Sebastes; species Sebastes umbrosus. The sequence goes on along the minus strand of NC_051280.1, from coordinate 11,537,378 downwards.
AGAGATAGTGCCTGGAGATGCACTGAAGCCACTGAGCCAACACTATCTGTCTATTCCTGGCTGCATGGTGGGAAAGGAGGGAGGGAGGGAGGGAGGGAGGGAAGGAGGAAGGAGAGAGAGGAATAGAAGGACAGAGAGAGAAAGAGAAGCAGATGGAGGAGAGGAGAAGAGAAACTCTGAACCCCTCCCCCACCAGCAGTCCCCTCCAGACAGAGCTGAGCTGGAGCTGTGAACTAGGTTAAGCATGACAGCTCAGTGGGACTCTGCCTGAAAAAACTACCAACCGAGCCTTGCTTCCTCTCCTCTGGATGGAGACGAAGCACTGCCTGCTCGCCTGAATGGGAATCTGAAACTCCTTCACATGAAAGATGTGATTGAATAATGTAAGCCTGGCATGTATTTGACAAGTGTAACGCTAATGGATGCTGGTAGTACCCAAACACGACATTAAGTGCTGTGGATGTCAAGCACGCCGCTTGGCTGTAGCAGCGCATTATTAGTAACGCTGCAATGCAAAAGACATGCTCCAAACTGGTCTGCGCAAGTCCTGACTGGTTTGAGAGTGCAGCAGTCATGTGATGCTGGTAGGTGACTAGAACTCTAATCCTGCCAATTTGTCTGGCCTGACGTCTGCGAGCCTCCGCACAGTCAGTATGTCAAGGCAGTCACATGTAGCTGTGGCGCCGTAAACCATCTAATTCCAGTTTTTAATCTGGGTCAGATTACCGTGTGAGTGATCAGAGCGCCGTAACCAAACAGAGGCTGGTGTGCTCTGGGGAGGGATGTAGGGAAGAACAGAGAACCAGAAGAGAGGAAACCAGGGCTTTGGGAAGGAAAGGGAAGGAGGGAGGGAGAGGAGTGGCACATGTGATGAAGGAGAGAGGACGAGTAGGGAACAGAGCAGAAGAGGGAGTGCAGCGCCAATTAGGGAAATTAGGGATGGGAATTTCATTCACTGAGAAAGAAACTGAAGTCAAACTGAAACTTAACTTTACTTGGTAATTATTTCACTAAAGCAGAAGGGCAAAAAAATCCACCTACATTTCTGGCACAGAGGCGGCAGGCTTGTAAAGATAATACCAGGCCAACAGGAATAGCCTCAAGTATTGATATATGCTTTTTTTAAGCAAATTCTTTCCTTTAAACAACAAACTTAAACAACTTAAATACAAATAGTCCGTTAAAAAATCCTATTTCTTCATCAAATCAGTCAAATTTACAGCACTTATACATTAATACAGTAATAGTTACAAGTGCACTACACAGCGAAAAAAAAACAACTCCAAAAAAACCCAACTAAAGCTGCAACGATTAAGGTCTTTGCACATCAAGTCCGTGTTTTTTGTATGCGTTTTTTTAATCCTCTATTCCTCTATTTTATATCTTTGTAAATTGAATATCTTTGGGTTGTGTACTGTTAGTCGGACAAAACAAGACATTTGAAGACGTCACTTTAGACTTTAGAGTTTAGAGCATGTAAAGGCCATTTCTCATTGTCTTTTTAAGTAATTAATCAGAAAAATAACCCATAGATAAAACCATAATGAAAATAACTGTGAGTAGCAACCGTAAAATGCTGTATTAGTGTTGTTTAATCAAAGTTCATAAGGTGTAGTACCTGGGATGGACCAGGGAGGGGTGTTCTGGCTCCTCCTTGATGTCTGAGAAAAGACGGTTGAACACCAGAGTAGGTGGAGATGTTTTCCCCTGAGAGAAAGAACACACACATAAATAACACACACAACACAGCAACATTGTCTTTTAAGCCATTGTGTTACGGTTATAAAGGCGCAGAATGGCATCTTCCATCCAAATTTATTGATCTTTGCATAAAATTTTGCAGCTGAGCAGATGAATTATCACAATGGCGATCAGTTGCACGCCCCCACACACACACACATACACACGCACACACACACACACACACACACACACACTTATACACATGAATACATGGGGAGAAGCAGCGGGAGGAGAAGGGAATGTGTTGTACTGCACATGGTGCTCTTGGAGCTATAACCTAATAAAGCTAATATATGCATGCATACATGTGGATGAGGGATCATCCATCAGGCATCAGCTGGGAGAGTGTGTGTGTGTGTGTGTGTGTGTGTGTGTGTGTGTGTGTTGGAGAAAAAAGATCATGATAAAGAGCTTCTTCCCTGCGTGTGTAAAGTTGGTGCAGTGTGAGCTGCGATGGGGGGGAGGTAAAGAAGCAAAGCCTTTCAGCCGCTGTATGAGTGTATTTCCTGACAGGTCAGAGAGGAGAAGCGTGCCGCTATGAATGGGTGAGCAGGGGGTGTGTCTGTCAGTCAGGGTGGGGGTGGTGGCCCTGAGAGCTGACCTGTGTGTAGAGGAGGGGTAGGGGGAAGACAGGAGGGGATGTTGGAGCGGTAGGAGGTGATGGAGGGATGGGTGGATGATAGGGAGGGAGCCAGCGACTGACCTTTCTTGCAGGGTCGACATCGGCCGACTTGCTGCTGGGGGAGCAGAGATCTGCCGAGGGTTTCCTCACCTGGCTCTCCTCTTCCTCCACTGCCTTCTGAAACACACAGAGAAAGAGATGGCGGTTAAAACACACACACACACACACACCAAGATTTAACACAACAGAGAAAGAGATAGAAGTATTGGCATTCAGCCATAACGGGCATCAGGGACACCTTTAATATGACAAAAGCATTGAGCTCTATATATATTATTCTTGGAAAATCACCACCTGAGTTCACACAGGAAACAGACCGTTATTTATATAGAATACTCAGAGCCACAGCCATGAAGCAAACAACTAGGAACTGGTTAAAACCCTCAAGACCATCAATTCAAAGATGGAAGGAAACAATACAGGAGAATACAGAAATGGAGAGAATAACATACAGTATAGAGTCATGTATGTATTTGTATATATGCGTGTATGCGAGTGTTGATGTGTGAAAAGAAAATTGCAAATATATATTGACATTTTGTGGATGTATTATTCATGAGTAATTTGCAATAAAAGTATTAAAAAAACAGAGAAAGTGAGATTCCAGCATGGATTATATTTGTTAGAATATGTGGAACAATTAAAATGATGCACGGACTCTGTCAGGGAGTGTGGGAATGAGAGGAAGAAATTGGTGAGCGAAAAAAAAAAATTACAACCACGGTCACAGATGGGAATGATAAAGACAAATGGCATTTAAACGATAGGAAATAGAGACAAATGACATCCAAGAGATAGAAAATGGAGACGAATGGCATTAAAAGTGAGCAGCACGTGTGAGCTACGGCGTCTGTGGAGTCGGCCGTGATACAGTGTGGGAAAAAAAACGAAGGCAGCAGGAAAATGGATAAGAGTGGAGGCTGAATGAGCGCACTGAGGAAGGCCTATGAATAAAACAAGATGGTAGTCAACATGGCTAGAACATGGCCTGTCATTATGTGCCTCTGTGTGTGTGATTCATTGGTATACATGCTACACGGTTGGAGTCAGCCTTTCTCTCAATGTGAAGACATATTTGTGTGGCGAATGTTTATGATTCATTGTGTCAGCTTCGTGCCCTCCGAGCCATGTGTGTTCAGTAAATACTGCTGGCTCTGCCTCTAGTTGTGTGTGTTTTTTTTGAGCAAATCCAGGACACGCTCAGCGAGAGGCCACAAGCTGATGGAGTTGATGCTTATCTGTAGCAGACAGGCCTGACACTACACACAGGCTGCCTGCAGTTCACACACATACACACTTTCAACCAAACTGACAGGTAGCACAGGCGCCAGAGGAACAAGACTTTCCAGCATCGAAATATGCACCACTAGGTAGCCCACAGCAACAGACAGAGAGATGGAGGAGGGGGGTGTAGAGAGAAGAGAAGGTGGGAGGAGAAGAAGAAACAGGAAAAGAGAATTCAATGGGGAGGAAAAGTGCAAAAGCAGAGAGTAGAAGGAAGGAAGGAAGAAATGGAGATAGAGGTTGTAGAAAGCATCAATAATTGACTTACTAGCCTCTTAAAGCCATCTATAAACGTTTATCCACAGAATGCACACACACACACACACACACACACACACACACACACACACACATATAGAGTGAATAATAAACGGACAGCATTTCATCAGCTGGACTAAAGGATTTTGCTCTGCACAGTATCGGCCCTGCCATTACCAGAGTTAAACAGCCTCAGAACAAAACGGCCAAATTACTGTGACAGCCAGGTATTAGCCACCTGACATTCATAGTAGTTACTAGCTTATGCGGCAGCTTTAGCTTGTATTCATCATAACTATTTCACTATTTTGTCACATTTTAAGGGACTGAACAATAAATCAAGAAATCCCAAGATTAATGTGTATATAATGAATAAGTGGGTAATAGCAAATAATAGAACAGCTAGAACAGTCAAAGTTCAGAAAAGTATTTCACTTTACTATAATGCAGCCTTTAAAACCAGGAAAAAACACAACTTATGCCATATTACAATATCCAAAATCTAAGACGATATTTAGTCTCATATCACGATATCGATATAATATCGATATATTGCCCAGCCCTATGCTAAACATGGCTCCAGCACTGTACTTAACACACAAACATGAGACTATCGTCTCAGCTCGGTAAGAAAATAAATAACTATTATTATATACTACAATAACTACTAACAAATAACTAATAACTAATAAATTACCATAACAACTAGTCCTAATGTGTGTGTTTGTGTGTGAATTCATGTGTACTATATGTAGGGGATAGTCCCTTATTTACAACGACATGGATGAATGAGCATGTGCATGCAAATGTAATAGGCTGGCGCCATATGCGTAGCCAGGTGTGTCTCTGTGTGTGTATATACTGTAGAAGGGGGCTCGTCTGTTTACGAGCGCTCGTGGTTGGTTTTTTTTCCCTTTTTTTCTCCAGAAGGCAGCACTGCAGCACTGAAGAAGAGCGAGGGAGGGAGGGAGTCAAGGGGAGGCTGAGAGAGAGAGAGAGAGAGAGAGAGTGAGACAGTGAGTGGGATGATGGGACAGGGCAGAGATAGAGGGAAGGAGGGGAAAGAGGGAGGAGAATTGACAGAAACAACAATAAACCCACTGCAGTGGTGGTGTGGAGGCGAGCTGGGTCGTCACTGGCTTGATTCCTCCAATGTCAAGGTTGTCTGAATGTGTGTGTGTTAATGGCACTCGCTGCTACATTCCTCCAATCTAAAACCAGTCACTTCCCCCCCTGCAAAAGTGTGTGCATGTGTGTCTGAGACAAACACAGACAGGGAGAGCGAGCGTGGGGCCAAACTGACATTAGCACCAGGTCATCCAGAGGTCTTTCATCTGCTTGACCCCGACGACAGCAGACGCGCTGCTGATGAGACTACTGACAGCTCATTAAAAGGTAGTTGTGTGCAAAAACAACAAAAGCGTCTACATGCTTGTGTGTGTGTATCCACATAGAGAACATACATACATATAAACATACATATATGTGTGTTCCACTAATGGTTGCCTGTCTCCCTGTATTTCCTGCTTACCTGACAGTTGACAGCTTAACGCCCACCGCCCACACACACACTCATTATCCCTGCTGCTCTATTCCTTAATGAATGTGTGCGAGTGCAAACGTTTGCACATTTCAACACAGCTGTTTTTCCTCCCTCCCCTGTTGCCCATCTCTCTTGTCCCTTCCACCTGCCCACACCACCCAGCCCTGTTTTATTAACACACACCACGCTGCTACTACCTAATCTATAATAATGAAGCACCTCTCTTATCTGCGACACACAAACACACACACATGTACACACAAACAGCCCCTAACCCCCCCCCCCATGTCTCCAGCCCTTTGTCAGGCTGAAGCTCGCCTTATGACAATGTGGATTAGCATTCCACACACTCGCTCGGCTGAACTCTGCCCTGTTGTTCCTAATCACCAGCAGCCTGCCTGCCGCTGCAGCCACACAGCTCATCCCACCACTATATAACCAGATGAAACACACTGCTCTAGACACACGCGGCCATGTGAACTTTTACAATGACCCATTTTCAGAGCCCCAGTTTAGTCCCACGGACCATTAGCACACGTGACATTTCTACAGCAGACGCATTAATGGAGCAGAAAGTGTTTTCTGTGTGTAGCCTGAGTGCTGTTAAATCCAACAATAACAAGCACCACTCTACTCCACAGACAGCTATGATCGTACATTACCATACACAGTCTGGCACACGCAGGCGGAGAGTAAATGCACTTCAGTGGCGGCCGTGTGTTTCTACCGTGAGCTCCATCTGTGCTTCCCACTGCAAAGCACTAACATCCAATTTGCACCGTGCATACTTGTTGCCTCTTCCTTTTTTTAGCTGGATATTCACTGCAAATGGGGCAGTTGAAATAGAGGACGACATTCAGTGTCATTTTAAGTAATTTTTTAAGCTGGAAATGAAACTCATGCTGAGAGCGTTAGATTTCATAATTGGCTTTGCAAGTGTAAGCACCACCGTATCATTCATGAAGAGCTGATTTCTGATTGGAGTGAAGGCTTTCAACTTCGCAGAATGTTGACAGATAGCCAATTTCTTCGTAGCAGAAGACCGCAGAGGATATAAGTAGGTCTTTTTCAGCTCTTGCAAGTCTCTGCTCGTGCCCACAAACAACAAGAGGAATCTGGTTTAGTTTCTACTCTTGGTGTTATTCATAGGTTTCATATCTAAAGGAACATAAACACACAGGCTGACACGTAGAGTGCAAACAAGTCCGAGGTCAAGCTCGCCTCAGTCACATGGACACTCCAGATGACTGCGGTCTCAGTGCATATAAACACACACACACTGCTACAGGCTATAAATACACATGCTGTCGCCATACATGTATAATAAAACACATTCACAGCTCATCCCCCCACATCACAAACACACTACAGCGATGCGTGGAGCAGGATGGATGGAGCATATCGGAGCAAATCGGATGGATGGAGCGAATCGGCACTTTTTTTTAATTTAGGAGAGTAGGAAATACAATCGTCCGAACATTCCCTAACAAATCATAAACTGAACATGTCATAAATCAAATGTAAATAGAGCGCTGCAGGGATGACAACTAGAGCTGAAACAATAAGTTGATCAATTGATTAGTTGTATTTGAGTCACTTTTCAAGCAAAAATGCTAAATATTTTCTTGAGTATTTTCAGGTTTTCTACTTCTATTTTGGCTTTGGGACTGTTGTTCAGAAAAAAACAACACATTTGAAGATGTTACCTTAGGCTCTGGGAAATTGTGGTAATCATTTTATGATATTTTATAGCTAAAAAGATTAACAGAGAAAATAATCTGCAGATTAACTGTTGAAAATAATTGTTAGTTGCAGCCCTAGATACAACTTTATCTCCAGGATCAGTGTGCTCCTTTTTTTAGCTGGCAGCATGAGTGGATTCTTTAGAGAATATGCTACTGAAATGATAACACTGTAAAACTCCAGTCTCAACAAGCCTAATGGCAAATCTTATCTAGGGCACAATAAAAAGTGTGCACGCCTTGGTCTGACCTTTCATCCCAGAGCAGCAGAAGGCCTCGTGTGTGTGTGTGTGTGTGTGTGTGTGTGTGTGTGTGTGTGTGTGTGTGTGTGTGTGTGCTATTAAAATCTATTTAAATCCCTTTTTGTGCCGTACAACATATACACTGTTGGGCCCAATTGTCTTCACATCTGTTGAAACCCGGGCGTCAGCGGTCGTGTATGAAAACTGAAACAAACCCCAGGCAAACGCCACAATCTCGCTCATGGGACAGAAACAGAGGGGTTCACCAAACATAACTGTACCACCCCATCCTCCCTCTTCCTCCTCCTCCTCCTCCTCCCCCTCTGAGCCATTCATGAGCCTGGCATTCAGTAAGAGGGGAGGGGAAGGGATGGCGGCTTGCAGCAGAGGAGGACGGAGTAATGCAGCTCATTCTCCTTTTTCCTCTCTCAGGAGGAAGTAAACAGCCTTTATTTGGGTGCCTTTTCATTCGGCCTCAGACAGTGAGGGAGGAAAGGAGGAACACACACACACACAGAGACAGTCAGTCACGCCCTGTCTGTTTCTAAACCACATCCTGTTCTGCTGCAGTCGTTGACTGTGTCAAAGATCAAGCTACAGATACGTAGATATATACTTCCTGGCCCGAACCATGCAACAAGCAAGATATTGAAGATTCTCGCCTGCCTGAATGTGTGTCGCAGAAACTTATTCATGTCTTCTCTTTCTAACGTCACTTTATCCTCAAAGTTTCCCCAAACATTGATCTACATCAGTGGTTCCCAACCTTTTTCCTTAAGGGATCTTTTCCCTGACTAAGTGACGTATTTTTATGGATATTTCATATTATATTCAATGTATAACAATAACGGTACAAAACAACTGATTAACTGTTGCCGTAGTTCTATCAGCTCTTTGGTTGTTTTAACTGCGTACTTTTCTAATGGAGGACGAGGCTGTTTAGCAGAGAGGGAAAGCTCTATGAATATAACTTGTGTTCAGGTCTTCACCGTGCCCTTATCCTGTTTATATTTTAAATAATACTCTAAACTTGAAAAATAACAATTTAATTTAGTTTTCTACACAGAAATGAATGAAATGCTGAGATAAAGATCAATATATATTTTTTTAAAAAGGTTGCATCCGTTATAGGGCGTCGGGGCCCACAGGTTGGGAACCAGTGATCTACATAGTGTGTAGCCTTTTGCTTGCGGTGAAGATCTGATGTATAAAATAGAGGTGCATCCGTCTTTGGAGTCTCGCGTTGTATGCGTTTTACTGGAGACTAGTGCTCTGGTGGTCCTACCTGCTTCCCCCAACCACACACACTCACACACACATACACTAGAGGCCTTTATATGAAAGTCTTAATCCAATAAGCCATTTATCCATGGACTGGGAGCCGTACTTTGTTTCAGCAGCCAAATCAATAACAGCCCACAAGGGAACCATGCAGCAAAGTGGGGCATTTAAAGGAATACACTTTTTTTTTTGGTTGGCGGATACTCTCTGATTAACTCAGCACTGTCTAAAGAGATGACTGAGTCTACATGCTTAGTTCTTAACTAGTTATCTGCTGTGAATGCTTTAGTTATACTTTTGTGTACAATGGAATAAAGGTAAAAAGTCATATATATTTGAACATGCAAAGGCGGCATATTCCTCGATCACTTCAAGTCAAGAGCCTGCAATAATCTTTTCATGTCTTCTGCTCAGAGTGTTCAGAGTGTTCGACCCTTTACTTAGTGCTCAAAGGAAGGAAAATATTGTATCTCCTACTGTATGTGCCGAGAAGGTTACTCAATTTATTTTTTCTTTCACTTTAGCCTTGGAGAAAGAGATAAAGATAAAGCGGTGATAAAAACAGACGAGGGCACAGATGAGGACAGGTCTGACAGGTGGAACAGTTAGACAAACAGGTGGCAGAGAGGTAAACAGGAAAGAGGGGAAAAAAGGACAGGCAGACAGCCAAGACAGATGAGGAGACAAACAGACACCATGTGACTGTCTGTCTGTTTGTGCCTTCCCCCAGACACACATACACACACACACACACCTGTTCCTCCCTCTTTCCAAACACAAAGAGCAAGAACAGAGCCAGACAAGCACACTGATAAGCATCAGCCAGACTAGTCATGCCAGAGTCTCACTCACACACACACACACACACACACACACACACACACACACACACACACACACACGCGCACACACGCACACACACACACGCGCACACACACACACACACGCGCACGCACACACACACACACACACACACACACACACACACACACACACACACACACACACACACACACACACACACGCGCACACACACACGCGCACACACACACACACGCAGGCAGATAAGGACAGGTTCGTTCCCGGCTTGCTTTGGCTTCGGGCCTAGGGCACATTTTTGCGCCACATGGGCACTCTGTCTAGACAGTCATCACACGTACGTCAAACACACAGCCTTTCCCCTCCCTGCCAACGTGTTGAGCTCCTTCCTCCACAGCTACAGTCAGCCATTTTACAATCCACACACCACAGCCTTGATAGACCACAGCCAATGGCACCCAGCGGACAAACAATTAATGGGAGTCGATGGAGAAAAAAATGAAGTTATTAAAGTGATTGTGAGGAATCTCCCCCTAATAAATGCAACTGTCCACCTACTGCTTCTTTACCACAGACAGGAGCTAAATTTGGAAACCAGCTACAGTATTTCTCTATGGTCCTTCACATAAAAAGCAGTCTCTTTAAGCTCTCTCGATCAATTTTTCTATTCATTTCCCTGCCTCCCTCTCTTCCTCCGTTTCTCATGTTTCACAGTCAAATCCCAGGCGGCGGCTTCCAGTCTATATTCACAGCAGTGCATGAAGAGGGTTGTAATAACGTTACCTCATGAATGGACAAATTGTCTGACTGGAATACACTAGGCAGGGCAAGGTAACCCCCACCCCCACGTCACACACACAGAGAGCATCTACAGTATGACACAGTACACATTATTAATATTAAGAAGGGTGTAACGGTACATCGATCTGGACCGATAAGGATGATGACATTCCCTAGTTAATCGCGATAAATCACATTTTTTATCTGTTCAAAATGTACCTTAAAGGGAGATTTGTTAAGTATTTAATACACTCAACATGGGAGTGGGCAATTATGCTTGCTTTATGCAAATATATGTATATATTTATTATTGGAAATCAATTAACAACACAAAACAATAACAAATATTGTCCAGAAACCCTCACAGGTACTGCATTTAACATAAAAAATATGCTCAAATCATAACATAGCAAACTGAAGCCCAACAGGAAACAACAGCTATCTTTACGTTGTCCAAAGAATCAATATAATATCGTATTATGATGAAAATTGTGATTTTTCACCCCTATTATTAAGTAGTGAAAGAAAAATCGGATTATTTTAATTATCAATTAAGCTGCCAATTATTTTATTTTATAAATCAATTAATCGTTTGGTCTATGAAATGTCAGTAAATGGGGAAACAATGATGTCTCTAGATATCTTGTTTGTCTGACCAACAGTCCAAAAAAACCAAAATATTCAACATACTATCATAGAAGACTGAAAAATCATCAGATATCCACCTTTGAGAAGCTGGAACCAATGAATTATTTGGTGTTTTTGCTTAATAAATTAATTTAAGGATTAATCAATTAACAAAATTGTTGCAGACTAATTTTCTGATCAATTCATTGACTGATTGTTTTAGCTCTAAAAAAACACTACACAAAATCATTCCACATTTGTCCCAGCAAAGTTATTTTCACTCATTTTAAAATGCTAATATGGCTCCTAGATTGAGTAATATAATGCATCTAGTTGCCGTAATTATCACAGAGACGATTAGTGCTGATTGATTAGAAAACTAAACCATGACAACTCTGATCATTAATCATTTAAGTCATTTATCAAGTAGAAAAGCCTCATCATGATAACCATTTTGTTTTGTTTTTTACTGTTAGACAGACAAAATAAGCAAGTTTAAGTAACACATCACTTTGAACTCTGGTAACTTCAGAAGGTATACTATTAAAAAGGTAAACTATATGATTAATTAATCAATAATGCCAGATATAATCGTTTGTTGTAGCCCTCGTAGCAAGGATGCAACATTACTCAAATCCATGTTGTAACATTACTCAAATCCATGTTGCAACTGTAAACTGTCTAGACATTACATCAGAGGGAAGTACAACGAAATTATGTCACACTTCAAATCCTCAACCTCAAGTACTGTGATTAATAGTCATGAACAGACGAAGCATCGCATCATTTCAGCCATAATCATGCAGCTTTATGAGAACGCAAATACGATTCAGCCTTGTGAAAGACACACAGCTGAGAGATTTACGAGATCTGAAATTTCCTGTTTACCCTTCCAGCAACAGCGAAGAAAAAACTGAGAAGTGTATTCTTTCTATTTCTTACCAGGTCATTTCACATTCAAAGCAATATTATGATGGTCCTGACTCTTAAAATACATACATCTACCCCACATTCTCCCAATTCATGTCATTAGGTTTGACATGAAGCTTTACAGGCCTGTATCAAAATGTGGCCACATCTACATGCACACATATGCACAAGGAAACGCGTTTGAGTCAGTGAAGGGCATTTAAAAATCATCCGTGCGCAAGAGAGCATACTAGCTGCATATACATGCGCAGCTTACCGTCTCTAGCAGCTCAGTGTGCGTGTGCTCCACTTTCCTTCCCCAGTGCCCCCCAGAGCGTTAATTACCAAAGCTGTCGGGGCTCACCTATGTGAGTCAACCAGGCCAGGGGACAGACACACACACATACACACACAGTAAACATGCAAGTAAACAGACATCCGATCAAACAACTGCTCTTTCAAACAGCAGTGTAGGAGGATGACGTAGTTTACTGCAAGCACAACTGTCGTGCACAAATACGCATACAGACTCAAGCTAAGACACACTTCATTCTCCCTGGAGGACACATCGACTGAGAACGAGGCCAGTGGGCTCTTGTCTTGTCTGTAGATGACTGTACTCAACGTTTGAGCTTCATCTGGGCCGATGTGTGTGTGTGTGTGTGTGTGTATGTGTGTATGTGCGTTACCATCTCTAAAAACGAAAGAGAAAGTCTCTAGAGAAGCTTGCTGTCATGGGACGCTTTTTTGGAGGTGGGTTACTGGTTCAAATTTCGCAATTAGGGAGAGAAACACACACACCACCACCGAAAACACAAATCAGCTGCCTGGTTTTCTATATAAGGGAACTCAGCTTACTATTCGAATGGATGAAACAACTCAGAGTGCTTGGAGACAGGGGGGGAGTGAGAGAGCTGCAGAGAGGACGAGCGTTGCTAAGCAGACTGAAAGCCGAGAGAGGCTGTCAGCAAGCCAGTAATGCTCTGCTATCACTACAGAGAGAAAACACAAAATGGAGACACTGCCCAACCCTCTGTCTTTGCAATACATTAAACAGTATCAACTAAAATGCCTCAAAATACAAGCTGACGCCTGTTTCTAACAGCCATTCAGTAGCTATATGTACTTTATAATCAGCCAGCAACAATAACCTCATCATTTGGCCTGATTGCCATTTTAGTCTTAAAGCAATCAGACACTATAATTAGCCACTGTCTCTTAGTGAAAGGGGGAAATAAAAAGTCTTGTGCTATATCTTTAAAAAAACAACTCACAAGCTTCACGGTTAAATAAGCAAGTGTTTAAATGTTTAAATGCAAGAGCTGGCTAGAACCCTTCTTTACTGGCCCTCGTACGCGGCCGTAGATCGATCGGCGGTTTGTTTACTTCTTCCTCAGCACAGGAGGCTGCTCTGCTGTAATGTGAAATACTGCAGAAATGTCAATGCTTGGTTGGTCGTCGCTGTCTGCAACAAGGCCGGGGGGGTGGGGAGTAGAGGGTGGAGAAAGACGGAGGGAAGGCTGAAGAAACAGAGAGAGAGCGTAAGGGGGATGACCCATGATATTATAGTCACAGCCCGACAAAAAGAGAACTCCACCTGGCCAGAACGCCTCGCAGGGTAAAATCTATCACGCGCACATGGAAAGAGAGACAGTTAAATCCAAACAGGCCCTGGGTCCTCTAACTGTTCTGCAGGGATCTCCGGTCTCATCCATATTACATGCAGGAGCTTGTTTGAAGCCTCTCCTGCTCGTCTCTGCATGGGCAGCTTGGCTTTGCTGTCCAGGCCCCTCGGGCTCGCCTGTCTCTCCCACACAAACACACACACACACAGCTAGCGTAATGCAAATCCATCAGCTACCATGACTCTGTCTCTCTCTCTCTCTCTCTCTGTCACAAGCTCTGTTTTTCAAAACAAGTCTCTGATGACCATTCTCTCTACTTTCACAATGGCTTGTAGACTACAAAATGCATTAGATACATTCACTTTTAACCTGAATTATTAAAAGAAGAACTTCAAAACCTAAACAGAAATCAGCCAGCATTTGGCTTGAGGAGGTTATTAATTTCCGTCTTGCCTGTACTGATATTATTGCCCCAAAACTAGGACTGTTAAATTTAACGCGATAATAACCCGTTAACGCAAATTTGTTTTAATGCCACTAATTTCTTTAATGCATTAACACAACTTGCAATTCTTTGGTTGTAGCGGGCTCAATTTTAGTGAGGAAAAGTTGGCATGGCCATTTTCAAAAGGGGTCCCTTGACCTCTGAACTCAAGATATGTGAATGAAAATGGGTTCTATGGGTACCCACGAGTCTCCCTTTTACAGACATGCCCACTTTATGATAATTACATGCAGTTTGGGGCAAGTCATAGTCAAGTCAGCACACTGACACACTGACAGCTGTTGTAGCCTGTCGGGAGTTTGAGTTTGAGTTTGCCATGTTATGATTTGAGCATATTTTTGTGCTAAATGCAGTACCTGTGAGGGTTTCTGGACAATATTTGTCATTGTTTTGTATTGTTAATAGATTAATAATAAATAAATAGATACATTTGCATAAAGTTAGCATATTTGCCCCCTCCCGTGTTGATAAGAGTATTAAATACTTGACAAATTAAGGTATATTTTTGAACAGATCAAAAATGTGCGATTAATTTACTGTTAATTGCAATAAATTATGGACAATCATGCCCTAACCAAAATAACCAAGACAGGTGAACCCACAGTCCACACACACTTGATCACCAGACATCCTTCATTAAAACAGTCACTGTCTGAGGCAGACTTGACAGCAGCCCAAGAAAAGCGCAGTTGGGTTTGGTAAATGTCATTACGGTTGAGTCAGAGCTGTAAGTGAACACACCTGGGCGTAGATCAAACAGACTGTGTGAGAGACCGGGACGGCGATAAATCTTTGTCCTGGCTCCACGGTGACGCTGATGAGTGGAGAGCAGACCGCAGCACTGATTGAGCATCGTGACTCACGCTGCAGGATAGGGTTGGCGTGGTGACGGGAGGAAGTTGCTGATGGTGGTTGAGTGTGTGTGTGTGTGTGTGTGTGTGTTTCTGGCAGTGTTTGACCCTTTGACTTTCTTTAATCATGGACTGCGCACTGTTTCGTCAGCACAGAATCCCGCGCTACTGTGTGTATATGTGTGTGTGTGTGTGTGTGTGTCATCTCTCTAATAAGAAATGGCATCATATGGATACGTCAGGGTGAAGTCACAGTCTGGCTTTCTGTCATTTGCCTCTGATGACACAAAAAGTTTGAGTTTTGGTTTCAAAATTACAAAAGTAACTTCCATTCTTTTGTGCTTTACAGAATAGAAAATAAGTCTGCTGCCTTGTCTGATAAATCAGGCAGCAGAAAAGACAACCGTGCCAAATTTCACCATCATTTGGCCGGAGGCTAGATTTGTTCTCTCAACATGAGTCAGTCTTCTGAAGAACTACTGTACATATGGCCTCATCAGGGATCAGGATGTGTCTCAGCCGGTAAATTTTGATCCTGATGACAAAGAAAATGTCTGGCATAACAAAGTGCACTTGTCATAGGAACTAGTTAAAATGTAGCCAGACTGTAAACCACAAGGCAATGCTTCACTCTTCAAAGGATAAAGTCAAGGGCAACGAGGCTCCATGCGGGCCAAGTCGCCCCAGCAGCAAGGCTGTTTTAATATGAGCAACAGCGAACCAGAAAAAAAGAGAGCTGGACACGCAAAGAGCGAGAATCAGTGCCACATGCTCGACAAGAGTCGCACACACTAGCACACACCACTCCGTTGCTTGGGGACAATTAAGAAGCACTAGTAGCTAGCTTGCATGCAAGGATGCTGAAGTGCACTCCCCATCCTCAACACATGCGATCCTTAATTAGGCTTCCATAGCTGAAGTATCCTCACATAAAAATATACGTTTTGTGAAAGCAGTTAGGTAATTAATTGCATCTGGAGGTCAACAACCTCGAGGATTGTCTACTACTTAGTTTACGCTGTAAAGAGGTGCAGAGGGGCTGTTGAGGATCCAGAGGGAAACAGTCCTGTATTTACAGGATCTAGATGAGCTGGTACGGACCCCTGAGGGGTATGAGGCAAAGAAGACTGCATGTTAAGAAATATCAGCAAGACAGACGATTCCCATGAGCGGCATCGCTGCAGGTGGGAATAGCGGTGAGATAAACACATCAACATTTGTCAAGGTAGAGGCAGAAAGAGATTGAAGACTGGGCAAACCACAAAATGTCACTTGTTTCACCTTCACTAATGCAGTCGGTTTCCCAGGTGCTAACTTTACTGCCTTGCCCTGAGCAACATCAGTCAGGCCCCTGGTGAGATAAGGATTTACAGGGTATAGAGGCTGCCAGCAGTGGAAGGAAAAGAAACAGTTGGAGGGCTTTTGATGTTAGTGGAGCAAAGGTGAAAGCTGCAAAATAAAAGGACTTACAGGGCAAGTAATCACCTATCCGAGCTTGGCAAGTTCTCACATCTCACAGTGGTTTGCCGTGCTATCTGCTTTCATCTGGTGCGTAGGCTGAAGGTCAAAACTAGCATGGGCCACAGCCGCGCTTAACTTGGCTGCCATTGTTGTGTGCAATTAAGCACGTGGGGGTCGTTTGACAAAAAAAAAAAGACACACTCTACCAACGAAACAGGCAGAATCACTTCCATATGGAAATGACGAGCCATTACCAAACACGCAAATAAATTACTGGCAAAGTGGAGAGCTGGGGATTACTTTAATCGTACAGGCCGACGAGTCTCCCATGATTTCTCTGTGTTTGCAACATCATGCATTATTGATCAGTGTAGTGGTTGGGCTTAATGTGTTGTGGATGTGCCGGGTGGCAGCCCAGCGGGACTCATGACACGCCTTTGATATCCAGTGTTTATCTCCCTGTCTGGGAGACTAGGGCTGTGGGAGAAAATACGACAGAGGTAGTCTAAGTGCCTATATGGTGTGTGTACATGTGTGTGAGTCTGCTGTGTATATATGGTGCTCCTATGGTAAGCTCCGTCTCTGGGTCCCTCCATTTATATCTTCATTAATCACCGTTCCCACCGGGAAGGCGGCACAGAAGAGCCTTTCAAATGCAAACGCGATCTCTCTGCTTGCACACAACACGCACAAGGCTGGCACTAGTCTCCCACAACCCTTTTACAGTATACTTCCCTCGCCTCCTGCTCCCTGCCCCTAACACACACACAACCTGCTCGTCTGACTGTCTCCCAGGGAGACCAGACAGTGGACTGTTAATCTTCTCATCAACACATCGATTAATTAATACCAAGACTCCTCATTATTCCGGTCTCACGCAAAACAACCCAGGCAAGCTAGTCAGATGTGTTACGATCCAAGCAACTCTCTCTTCTTACAGTCTTGTTTGAACTCGTAGCCCATTATAGTCCCCCTCTCTTTCACTTGTTATCGTGCTCATTTTCCTTAGAGGCAGCAAACTGGTCTGACGTCCTGAGAGTGGGGGCGGGGTGGGGCCTGAGAACAGTGAACATGCAAACAGGCTGTCAGTCCTGGACTCTTTTAAAGCCCACAGGGTGGTAGGCACTTTGTTTAGTCTATGAGGCTGTTGGCAACGTGGCAGAGGTTCCACTGTATCTCTGCTGCCTGCTGCTGTGGCTAGCGCACATCAGTCCTACAGCAGCGCATTATCTTCTTCTGGTGACGAGGTGGGAAATGAGTCCAAGCCGAGGAATAGGACTGGGACGATACACCTATCCCCCGATTCGATACAATCACGATACTTGGGTGCCGATTCAATATGTATTGCGATTCGATATGATTTACTTTTTTAAGACTAGACCCTGGGAAAATTTGAATCATACACTTCTGGGGACTTAAAATATCTAAATTAATACATTAAAGTGTGTGATTTTCAGCATGTATATAGTCAGAGATGTCCTGAAGTCAAATATATCAGTCATTGTCAGGCATTATTTATTAATGTTTTTCCAGCAACCCAAAAATCAAAGAATAAAGACATTTTCATCACAAATTAGTGGTATTTTCTTTTAATTTATAAGGGACATATCATGTTTTATATTTATTTAAAAATCACGATACATAGTTGAATCAATTTTTTTCCCCACCCCTACCGAGGAAACGGTCAAACATAACAAGCTGCAGCTGGGGTGGGAAATTAAATGTGGGCTTGTAGTGCACAGGATAGGCTGTGAGCTGGTGCTCAATAAATTTCAGTGGTGAATTGAACTGCGGCTGAGGCCTGTGACCATTTTCCAAACTTGATTAGATTTTTATCTATTTAAGAAAAAGCATGAGAAGTAATGACTTTGGCGTTCCTCCAGTGAGCTGCAGTGCTGTTACAGAGCTGTGATACTGGCACTGACCTGATGATGACATACCAGAGGCCCCTCGGCTCAGCCCCTCTTACCTTGCGGGGCCCCATTTAGCCCTTTACAACAGGCAGCAAACACTGGCCAGGGCACAGCCTGTTGTGCACAGCAAACACGGACAGCCTCCTACACCAAACTACATACAGGCGTGATAGACTGTAGTAGGTTACTCTGGACCGGCGTTCAAAGAAGCTGCTGTGTATTCAGTATAAGTGGATAATTGTTCTTCGGAAAATGCACAAACAGACATAGAAATATGTGTATGGGTGTCTTGTGGTGGGGTGGGGGGCAAAGGAGAGAGTGTAAGCTGGGGAAATGCGAGCTAGCAGGCATGTGATTGGCCAACCAAGAGGGCTGTTCCAGGCTAGATTTGTGGTTCAACTCAGGTCTTAGAGAGGTTAATTTTCAACTGGGGGAAAGAAGAGCTGGGGCCCAAGCTCCCTGTAACAACCTAATGGCTGTGGACACGGCATGTTTCATGGAAGACGACCAAAGCGTAGAGCAGTTTGTGACCGAGACAACAGCCAGACCCACCCCTCTCGGCCTTACCCTCTCATCTTCTTCTTCACATCTTTACTTCTCTTCTCCGCCCTTACCTCATTTGCTCAAGTGCCTTCCCCGGGGGTGGTGTGTTTTCTGACCACAGATACCCTTTATGTGTCTGTGTGACGCGACTTCTGTCTGGCAGACTGTCTGAGTTGCAAAGTTGAGGCAGAAGCAGAGGTTAACTCTGTGAAACTGATACACATGTCTGAACACAGGCAGGAACTTATGCAACACCAGCTGTGGCCCCTGTAACTGAGTCTACATCCACACTAACAAGTTTTCGTTTTAAATAAGCGTTTTAAAACGATCTCCGTTCAGGCTAGCGTTTTAGGACTGTTTCAGAATTAATATCCGTCCATACTACCACGCCTGAAAACACATATCACATGACCATTCATGTACACAAGGCATGCACATGCCGGTGTAAACAAGAAGCGGCGCTGGACACGGGAATTGATGTAAAGTGCTCAAATATTAGCTTGCCTCATGCGCATGTAGGCAGTAGTAGCGTTATAAAATGCAGAATTTAACTGCACAACACCTGTTAGCATAGACAACCAGGTCAACAACGCTTGTAATTTGTTATCCATGTTGAAATTACTGGTGGTCGAGGCTGATGTTTGTTTTCTTCCGGTAACGGTTCACATGATGGGGAGTGACGCATCAGGGAAGGACACCTTCATGACTGATAACAGCCAATCAAGAAGCGAACGTGGGTGTCTGCATCATCGTCTTCAAAAGGTCTCCGTTTCTGTCCGTCCAGACTAAAACGCAACCCCGGAGTTTTAAAACTAAAACGGGGTCAGCAGCTTTTTCAAACACCTCCGTTTTAGGGGCTTAAAAACGCCCGTGTAGTGTGGAGGCTAGGTATAAACGTAGCAAAAGTGATGCATTTTAAAACAAAAGTGTATTAGTGTGGATGTAGCCGGAGTCTCCTCATTTCACTCTTCTTCCGTTTCCTCATGTCTCCCTCTTGGTCCATCGCCTCCTCTATTCAGTGTCCGTGTCACCCAACAACTCGCCACATCCATCAAGGTCGAAGACCTGATCAATAGCCACTGGCTTTCCTTTCATCTGCCTTGTAGACGCACACAAGTGGTCTTATTGCTTATGTAACGATCGACTTATCGGGTCATTTGGCTGCTTATTTTGTTACTGTCCGCTGATTGGGGCCCAGGGGGTATTGAGCGTTTACAGACACATGTGGGCAACAGCAGAACCGTCTGGGGTTAGAATAAAAGTGATGATGGTGAGCGAGGGATGGCACTGAAGGCCATAACTCAAGATGGGTGATCCCAAGAGAAGAAAGCAGATGGAAGATTGACGTCATGATAGAGGCAGAGGTAGAGGAAGATATAGCAAATGCAGCACAGTGAGCGATTAGCATGCCCGCCAAAATCCAATTAGATACAGCCCAAGAGAATGACTGACAAGCAGACAGACAGAGAGCCCAGGAGACAGCCAGAGAGTGCAGCTGCACTGGTCTGCGGTAATGAAGTCACTGGTTTCCAAATAGCAAATAGAGGAAGCCAGAGAGATGCAGCTGTCTGCCGTCTGTGCCGCAGCCACTGTGTCAGCCCAGCCAGCGAGACAGACAGAGGAAGGCTGTTCTCTCCGTCTGACACTTCTGACTCTGGGCCAGCACGACGCCGCAAACAACGCTGAGGCAAATAGGCAACACACAGCTATGTTCACTATGTTCCTCTGGGGTTATGCTCACTAGGGTGGGGGAAACATGTCTAAAATATCATACCATAATGTTTTCTTATTTCAAAACAGCATACTTTTTTCTACTTTAGACATACAAACTAAGAAAAGTTTGTGATTCTGGTAAATTAAACCAATGACACCACACAAAATTATTTACATTTTGACTGTAAAAATGACCTTTGTGTATCTTTGTTTGCGTTCACAGAGTGCTACTGGGGATTTTGCCTATTTTGTAATACACTGCTTGCGTGATGATATGCCATTTAAACACAAATATAAACAAAATGACGATCATCAATGGGAATTTCTGTTGCTTCCCGTCTTGTGTGATAGAAAGAAAATCACCCAATAAAAATGACGACACATGATCTTGTCTCAGTGGAAAGTACAATTGTCCATCATCACATCCCCCGGAGGCAAAATGAACTCATTGTCTGTCAGATACTAATGTAACGCTTGAGATAAGGCTTCACCTTGTTGCTGTCTGTTGGTGGCGTCTGTCTAGCAAACTCTATTTACACAGCAGGGATCAGTAGACAGGCTAGCAGTGCCTCGAGGCACAAAGCGCCGTTTATAGAGAGCAAGTCCTGGAGTTTTTAACTGCACCTTCTCAAACCAAACACTCCTAACAGGATATGCGACCAGTAGCCATTAGAGAAGGTGGGAAAAAAACTTCCAGAAGGCTCCCTTGTTCGTGTCTCTTCTCTTTTAGAGGTCCCAGAGCTCTCTGGTAAAACTATGAACCGCTTGTAAATGTGCACATTGACACTGTGTGTAAATAAGGGCCACTGGGAAAAGGGTCTGCAGCCGGGGTTAGACCAACACACCGAGGCGAGCCATCTTTCCAAAAAGCATGTGTGACTATAAGCTGCCTGGCTAGGCTTCCACTAACATCCACTGGGATGTGGAAAGTATGAGTCACACAGCCAGTGCAGCGGAGGCGGCTGGACACAGAGAGTCTGGAGGATGTTCAGGGTGAGAGACATGTCCGTCTGCCTCACTTCCTGTTCAGTCAAACACACACTTTCATTACACAAATACGCACACATAAACAGAGAGTGGATGGACTTGTCCTGGCTGGGTGAAGTAGGACACTGCCAGGTCACCTCTTTCTCTGGCAAATGACCTTTCGCACACCAGTACATCCGCTTAGGCATGGGGGTAGAGTGGCATCCTCTTTTAATGCCAAAATTACCTACTTCCTGTACACTCACAGGCAACTGTCTTTCCAGGAATTTGGCAATTTGTGACTTTCTCCGTCTGTACAAATGTGAACTGAAGTTTCACTTTTAATTTGACAACGCCATTTCCGATCAAGCCAAACCCTCACAAATAACAGAGCAAGATAAAATCTAGTCACTACCACCCAGCAATAGCTGCCAGATAAAAAAAAAAGAAGCAACGACGAAAAGGAAAAAAAAACTTGAGAAATCACCCGAGAGAGAAGACAGCACCTGAAACTGTGGTGAGACAGAGGCTCCAGAGAGACTGGCAACGTGTGAGACAGAGAGAGAGACAAAGATGTGTCATACTAGCCTCCAGTTAGCAGCTCATTACACGCAATGTTGGCAATGTCTCACACATAAACTAAACACACACCACACACACACACACACACACACTCATCATCCAACTTGACCATATGTTTTTGTACATGTGTGTTGCGTCTGTGGTCTGTGTACGTTGCTGTTTGTGTGTATGTGTTTCCTCTGTGGTATTAAAAACGTCTCTGCCTTTGAGAAAGAATGTCTACGTCTTCCAAGATGCATACCTTAAACCGAGGCGGAGAAAGAGGAGGAAGACAATTGGGAAGAGGCGAGACAGGAATGCGGTCGGGATTCTGGACGAGACAGCAGACGGTATTTCCGGCACATTCAGACACCACGTTAACCAGACAGAAAAAAAAGCAAGGCATTTCCCTATCCCAGGTACACAAACAATACTGAATGTGTTCCAGAAATGTGTATACTAACACCTGCACACACTATGAAATGAATACAATCGCTCTACACACTCATTTAACCTGCTGCCTACTGTACTACTAGCACAAATAAATCATGCCAGCAAGGGTTGTAGTAGAGCCCGTTCCTGTTCAATATGTTTGCTGGCTAAAGTTGGTGTACTTCACCTAAAATAAATCTGAACTGGTGGATTTGGGTGTGAACAAACCACACCATACAGACAAAAACACAACCCCACCGTCACCCACAAAACAATAGGAAAAGGGCAGTCCACTGTGGTCAGAGGGAGGTCATGAGACATAAACCAGTCAATGGCAGGGAAACAATCTAGAGCTTTTCCCCCCACTGAATGCTGACTTTTCAATAGGCTCGCTGCCCTTGTGGCTTAGATACTGCATTGACCTGATGTTTTTTACACAGCAAGAATAAAAAGAATCGGCAAAATCCTCAATCATCGGCCAAAATCATTTGGAAGACTGCAGCATTCTTGCTTTCAGTGATAACTACTGGTAAATTATGCACTGTAGCCGTTTCACTTTCAGGTTTGCCTGGAGGTAAAAGGTTCACTAATGATGTCTAAGTTCCAGTCCTAGAGCTGTGTCTAGACATTTCCTTATTTCAAGACGCACCTGTATTTTGTCCAAGTTGCTAAGCAACTTAAAAGGATTTATAAAACAATTCTCTAACAGACGCCATATAACGTCTAACCAGCCAAAAATGTGTTGGTTTGAACTTTCCTTTCCATTTGCTCAGATTGTGTAGGAATGTGCTAAACGACAAATTCCAGTTACCTTGGGCAAACTACAAAATGTTTTTTTTTTTTTAAGATTTTGCAGTTAGGTAAAGGGTACAACTATTAACTGCTGACATATAGTTTTGGAGTTAAAGAGGCTCTTCCTGAATCTCCTATGTTGGCCTTTTGTTCAGTGACATTCCCAGTGACCTCCAGGTGACCCGGGGGGACAAATGATGCACTTCCCCTTCAGCTGTGGCCAGCTGGCCTAACCACGTCTGATCAGACCTGTCCAGGCAGATGTCACCACCTGTCCCAGGCCTTTTTAACACATACTAGGTCAACGCAGGTTTAAGAAAACACCAACTGTAAGGTAGTCTAGTCAAAACTGCTGAATACACAGACACTACCAAACGTAATAAAACTGTTTTAATTGGCTTCCTTACCAGAATGATGATGATGAATGACATTTTAGTGCATGCAAACACACAAAGACACAGGTATAATTCAGAAGTGCACTTACTTTGTCTAGCGACCTCTTGAGCTGGTAGTGGAACTTCTCTTTGACCTCGTCCAGGAGCTGCTTGAGCTTCGGCTCCTCAGGCATGTCTTGGTACTTCCTGGCAAGCTGCAGGTAGCAGGGCCACTTGGCTGAGTCAAAGCCCCAGTGGCAGGTCCTCTTATCGGGTGACTTGTGTGAATGCATGACAAACTTCTGTGGTGAAAAGAGCAACTGGCACTCGACGCACTGGATGCAGGGCGCCTCAGGCTGGGTGTAGAACTGGGGCACAAAGAGACCCTGGCACTTCCCCAAACACTGGTGCTCCACCTGGAAACTGGCTTCACTCTCCTTCAGCAGGCCCTGGGTCGACAGCTTACCGCTGGGGTCGGCGGGCAAGGCCGCCCCGGGACGCAGCAGAGCGTTGCACAGCCGCTGTGCATCCGTCAGTGTAATGAGGCCACAGGAAGGTGCGTTGAACGGCAGAATGCCCAGCACCTTGAGGATGTGCAGCTGCTCAGCGTCGCAACGTGAGCAGTAGACGTAGAGCTCGTCGCACACAGTGTTGATCTGCTGCAGCGAGAAGTCGCGGAGCACGGAGTTGAGCACCTGGGGCAGGCAGAGCCGCTTCTCTCCCCCAACGACGAAGCAGGAGATAGACTCTCCTTCTAGCAGCGAGTGGGTGAGTTCAGTGGAGCTGTCACAGGGAACCAGCAGAGGGCCCCCTCCCAGGACAGGAGGGGAGGGCAAGGGGGGCATGCCGTGCGGGGAATGCTCGTTGCCGGTGCGGGCTGAGAAGGCAGCCGGGCCCCCGAGGGAGCTCTGGCTGCTGAGGGTGAACTGGGCCAGTGTGTGTTTGAGCCCCGGGCTCAGGTCCAGGGCTTTAGCAGAGCCCACCATGTGCAGTTCAGCCCGGCCCTCTACATCCATGTCAGAGTCGTGGCACATATCCTCGATATGCTCCCTCTTCACCTTGGGAGTTTTGGGGAGGCAATCCAAGCTCCGACGCTTCAGGTTGATCTCCGCCATCACTCGCTTCTTGATGGGCGCGTCCTCCAGTCGCTCTCTGTACAGCCGTTTCATGTTGCCCTTGAATGAGGTCAAGTCTTTGAAAGGGGTTTTCAAACTGGTCTGGGTGCTGGCCATGTCTAAGCACTGGGTTATTGTCGTTTCGGTCTGCTGACTGAGTTCTCGTATTCCTCTGAGTCTATTTTTCTTTATAAGTCTTTTCAAATGACACAAATCTTCTGGTAGTTATACACATGCATGATGATGACTGAAGTTTTCTATGTTCTGATCCGATTCCTGAGTGTGAAAAAACAGAAATTTAGAAAACAGAGAAGAGGCAGGAAAAAAATCATTCAATATTAGGGCCGACCCGAATGCCTCGAATATTTCTCAAGCTTCGAAACCAAAAAATAGTATTCGGGACAACCCTAGTCAATATCTAAACTATAGCTAATCAATAAATGTTCTATAGATGAATAAACACACTAAAAACGATCTCATTAAAAAAATGTTGTGGAGCATGAAATATCCATAAAGAGTTTAAATGTTTTATGGCCCTTGTCCCAGCTGGGGGCTGAAGAGGTCAATGGCTGCCCACTAAACCAAATGGCCATTACCATACTTCACACAAACACAAGGCTTTCTCAGCCCTTGTAATTGAACCCAGGAAGGGGGGGGGGGGGATTTACATTTAGGTTTTCACCAAAGGTTTTGAAACAAACTTTCCAGCACAAAGTGAGAATTTTAACAAGCGAAACCAGTTGACCAGACATGACAACAACCCCAGTGAAATTCCCCACCACCCTGCCCCTCTCCTGTTACATTGTTAATGTAAGGCTGATACAATGGTCAAAAACATTTCACTTAGCAAATGAAAGTGTCCTTCCCAACCATATTGTGCCTTCCCCTTAGGTCTGCTTACCCCACGCTGACCCCATCAACTCCATGAAAAACAATTGATAAAAGCGTTAACAGCGGTCGTCCCCTTCTCTCGGGCCTTTCACAGCTTGACATGCAGCAGTATGGAAAACGGTGTTTCCCCCTTTTTTTTTTACTCCCAGGCTTTACTGCTGGGATTACTAAATCGACTGTAATAAGGTAAACAACACTTATAGCTGGTATCCCCCAATTTAAAACGCAATCTAGATGATAATGGCTACTGCTGCAATATGACACCAAGACACGGCAGACTGAACGCAGCTTGAAAACGCAACATTTACTAGGTTGTCGTGAAATGCATTTTGATTTATAAATCAACACTAAATTTGGATTTTTTTTTTGGCTAGTCAAAAAAAAGAAAAGGCACTTTCGTTTAATTGAGCACGGTGCATGGATTTGCATGCTTTTGCAAATGTCAGCATCATCCCATCGGTTTTTTTTTTTTCCACCGACTGACTGAAACGCTGCGGCGGAGCAATAAACCTCCAGCTCTGCTCCGAAGAGGGGTTGATGTTTGTGGGCGGTTTTAATGGCAAATATCACCGTGGGCCGATTGAAGGAAAGAAAAAAAAAACAATAAATTCAAATCAGCGACCAATACATTCACAGAGAGAGAGACAGCTTCTCACCATCGTCAGAATAGCTCAACATCCGCATTGCTTCACTGAAATATGCTATTTCTCAAACAACCATCACAGCCATTAATAGCTATATTAGGAGATATTTCTTAAAGTCACCTCCACTTCATGTATCCTTGTTTCTGCTGCAAGGACACCACGCAGTATAATAATAAAGCTCCAGCTCTGCTCCATCCACAGCTATATATCCCCCCACCTCCTCCTCCTCTCTCCTCCAGTCTGTAAGCCTGTTCCTCGCCTCCTCTCTGCCTCCTCTGCTGGCTCGCCACGACGGCACACTGGTATGCAGACAGCGCTGATAATGACATTCACTGTCTACACTACAGTCTGGTCTGGTCTAGGGGGGAGGAAGGAAGGCACCGCGGTCCAGCAGCCTTATTACACACACACACACACCGACCTGGTGGTGGTTTACAACCGCAGCAGCTCTCCACCGTTATGTTAAACACACACACACACAGGTAGCGGTGCCTGAGCTGACGACGGTCAAACCAGCTTTAAACCACATATCACGCATTTGTGTGTCAAATAAAGATGTCCAGGCAAAAAAAAAAACGTACAAAAAAACCGTAAAAATATGCGCATTTGTTTGGAAATCAATTAAGAAAATAAAAGTCTTTAGCTGTTCAATAGTGATAGTGTTAGCAAGCTGAGCTAGCTCCTCCAGTTCACCCCCCCGGTACTATACAGCAGTGTAACCAGCATAGAGGGCTGTGAAGCAGGCTAACACGGCTCTACACAGCTCAGACAGGCTAACTTAACCCCTTAACCAGGCTATTCACAGAGAGGGATAAACAGCAGCGACTAGAGAAGGATAACCCGGGTTAGTTAGGCGATAAAGCTGGCTAAACAGAGAGGCTAACATCACAGCAGGCTAACCCCCAGATAGAGAGCGACACAGCGGGCTAACTGAACCAGGTTAGCTTCGCACCTCCGCTCCAGCTCCGCTCCGTCAGTTGAACACGTTAGTAGCCGTTGATTCCGTTACCAACCGTTAGTAGCAGTTGAATCCGTTACCAACCATTAGTAGCCGTTGATTCTCGTTACCAACCGTTATTAGCCGTTGATTCTGTTATCAACCGTTATTAGCCGTTGATTCTGTTATCAACCGTTAATAGCCGTTGATTCCGTTACCAAACACTGTTTTAATAAAACCGTCCATTTTTAAAAAGCTCTATCTTTATATTTTAATCGAGTAAACAAACACTTGCCTGTAAACCGGCTGCTGCTGCGTGTGTCGGTGTTGTGTGTCGGTGTGTCGGTGGTTCGTCCTCTCTGGTGCGGAGTCCTCTCAGTACTGGAGAAGCCTGGCGGACCGTCAACAAGATGCAGCTAGAGGCTCCACTACAGCCCCGCGACGTCACACTGCACACGGGCTGGCTGCTGGCTGAGAGAGAGAGAGAGAGGCGGAGACGTCACCCGGCCGGCTGACGGAAACTATGCGGGGGTGTCTCTCGTCTGTCTGCCTGCCTGTCTGCCTGTCTGTCTGTCTGTCTGCCTGTCTGTCTGTTTGTCTGTCTAGCACAGCCTATAGCAGATTTGTGTTTCCTCCAGCAGCAGTAAAAGCTGTGAGCTGTGAGCAGAGAGAGAGAGAGGTGGAGAGATAGACGTCAACAGCAGGCTGGATGCCCAAACTAGAGTCCGGGGACTGATAGAGGGTCTTAAAGGGCTCCAGAATAGGGTCCTCACTGTAGTGGCTCTTTAATACAGGATTGGTTTTACTTCAAGCTTATTTCAAGGAGGGAATTTGATTTTAAAATTGTATTTTCTGCTCTAAATTTTCAGTGGGGCTGTCAATTGATTAACATTTTTAATTTCAATATACAATTTCAATTCAATTTATTTTTATATAACGTCAAATCATAACAGAAGTTATCTCAAGACGCTTTATATATAGAGCCGATCTTAGACCGTACTCTATAGGCATGATTGTCCATGATTAATAACAAATTAATCACACATTTTTTTATTTGTTCAAAATGTACCTTAAAGAGAGATCTGTCAAATATTTAATACTCTTATCAACATGGGAGTGGCCAAACGTGCTTGCTTTCTGCACTTGTATATATATATTTATTATTGGAAATCAATTAACAACAAAAAACAATTACTAATATTGTCCAGAAACCCTCACAGGTACTGCATTTAGCATAAAAATATGCTCAAATCATAACATGACAGACTCAAGCCCAACAGGCAACAACAGCTGTGTGTCAGTGTGCTGACTTGACTATGACTTGCCCCAAACTGCATGTGATTATCATAAAGTGGGCATATCTGTAAAGGGGAGACTCGTGGGTACCCATAGAACCCATTTTCATCCACATATCTTGAGGTCAGAGGTCAAGGGACCCCTTTGAAAATGGACATGATTTAGTGCAAGTTTGGAGCGTTATTTAGCCTCCTTCGCGACAAGTTAGTATGACATGGTTGGTACCAATGGATTCCTTAGGTTTACTAGATTCATATGATATCAGTATCTTCACTCTAGCTTTATTGAGTCCACTACAACCTCCGAAAGATCGTTTACGTTATTCCGTTGATGAAATTAGTGGTGTTAAAACGATTTTGCATTAACGCGTTATTATCGCATTAACTTTGACAGCCCAAATTTTCACATAATACTTCTTTGATTTGGAGGTAGTATCTGCCATAAAACTATTCTTTTAAAGATTCATCTTCATGTTCCAAATCTGGCTTGAATCCTGTTGTAGGTCAGAGTTATTGACAGTGATAACGTCCAAAATTCCACACTAACATGCTATTTAGTACGCTAAAACAGTATGTGAGATATTTTAGTATGTCTGAAAGCTTAGTGTGAAACCAATAGTATTTGCATACTATTTCTGGGGAAATATTACACTATGCGACACTGGACACTATGCCGGCATAAATATCCCACAATGCAATGCGATAGTAACAACAATGTTCATAACGGACGGTGACGGCCAGATCTTTAACGTCAATAACGCTTCAATTTAACTGTAAGTATAAGATTTCACTTTGCTAGGCATAATATATATTTTGAATTAATTCAGACTTTATGATTCTCACAAACCGTCGTTTTGGTCACATGAGGTTGGCACGGGTTGCCATGGTTACACGTCTCAAACCGGCAAGGAGGCTCTCAGGTAGTGACACCGTAAATTACTGCTCAGTGTGGCCGAAAAGATACAGACTAGTCTTTATTCACACAAAAGTATGTTGACATATTGAGTATGTAGTGCATAGTATGCGATTTCGGACGAAGCCTGGCATGAACCGACATGACAGGAAGCTTTATCTCTCTCGTTGGCTTTCCATCAAGTTTGTGAAAATGAGAGGATAAGAGAGGACAAACTCTGTGGGTAAAAGGGTTGCTTCTTCTCCAACACCTCCCCCCACACTCTTTTTATGCTCTGCAAAAGGTCAAGGGGTCATTCAGGCAGTCTATTGTGCCTTTAGTGATGATGGGAGTTAATGAAATTTGAGCATGAGGAGGTCAGGAATGAGATTTTATGAATTATAGCTAATATGTTTTCATTCGAGGGAGGTTGAATTCCCTTATCATCTCATATTATTGACTGGAATCTTAATCTTTAAAGATTATCATGCTCTGTATCTACATAAACTGTTTAGTTTTTCTCAGCTGGCTGGCTGACTGACCCACAGTCTGATGTCACACGTCTGTGAGAGCAGAGAGGCTTGATAAAGCTTTGATAAACAACACCGTCGGCCGTTTCGCCGCAGCCTCTCTCTGGCTCACTCTTTGACAGCAAGGTCAGCATTTGTATTATGAGAGCAGATGTGCGTACACCCTGTCCAGCCCCAGAGAACAACAAGAGGGACATTGATTTTCCTGTAATAACATCACTCTGTGTACTGCGGGGAGTAAATTAATCTCATATCTGCCATATTGTGACCAGCACTGATT
The DNA here is from genome assembly GCF_015220745.1 of Sebastes umbrosus. Classification (NCBI taxonomy): domain Eukaryota; kingdom Metazoa; phylum Chordata; class Actinopteri; order Perciformes; family Sebastidae; genus Sebastes; species Sebastes umbrosus. The sequence goes on along the minus strand of NC_051280.1, from coordinate 11,507,148 downwards.
GTTCATTAGGGGTAAAGCAAAAAGCTGAAGGATGAGGTAGCGTGCAGCAGTTGTGAAAGAGCTGGGATTCACAGAAAGAGTGTATCAGACAAGAACATTGATAAGCCTCTCCATTAGCCGAGACTGTCTAACTGTTATTGGACTTAGTACTAAGTGGACCCTGGGGGCGGACACCTCACAGTCGTTTTCATACATCCTGTCTGGAATCAATGGGGGATATTGAAATATGCCCTGAGTTGTTCAGTGGATGTATCTGTAATTTGGGGTAATGATGCTTGCTGAAGTGCTAGTCTGAGGTCACACACCTTCACCGCAGAGACGGAGGTGTCATACAGTTTAAGGCAGACGTCCAGCTACTGCTCTGCTCTCTGTGTATGTGTGCGTGTCTCTGATTTGATAAAATGGCAATTGAGTGTGTGTACCGGGGTGTGAACTTTCACCTGAGGAAGATCATTTCTGGTTTAAAATGAGTTCATGTCCATGTAGAATAGAAGAAGAAGAACTGGGAATGACAGCAGTGTGCAGGTATTGTTTTAGTCATTCCTTCAGCTGAATTTTGAAATGCATTTTCATGACATAGATTGACTTATAGTGGAATCATGCAAAAGTGTGATTGCGTAACAATCAGTATGGACAGGAGGGGTGATTACCAGTGGTGGAGGAAGTATTCAATAATACCATACAGTAAAAATACAAGTAAAATGTCTGCCATGTTACTGAAGTAAAACTTTTACTTCAGTAACATTTTCAAGGCATTACACTTACAGACGTAGGCAAAGTTGTTGGTAACGTTCCGTTAAAGAGAGAAAAACCCACAATGGTCACTGAAATAACTTGAAACTGACAAAAGTAATAATAAATAAAAATTTACTGAAAATTAACTAATGAAAATCAGATATTGTTTTTGAATTGTGGTTCAACAGAATCATTTTAAAAAACAAACTAATGAAACTGGCCAGGACAAAAATGATGGTACCCCTAGAAAAGATGTAAAATAGTGTGACCATAGGGACATATTAAACTAAGGTGTGTCCTGTAATTAGCATCACAGGTATCTTCAAACTTGTAATCAGTCAGTCTGCCTATTTAAAGGGTGAAAAGTAGTCACTGTGCTGTTTGGTGTCATGGTGTGTACCACACTGAACATGGACCACAGAAAGCTAAGGAGAGAGTTGTCTCAAGAGATCAGAAAGAACATTATAGACCTTCATGTTAAAGGTAAAGGCTATAAGACCATCTCCAAGCAGCTTGACGTTCCTGTGACTACAGCTGCACATATTATTCAGAAGTTTAAGGTCCATGGGACTGTAGCCTACCTCCCTGGACGTGGCCGCAAGGGGAAAATTGATGACATATTGAAGAGACGGATAACACGAATGGTAACCAAAGAGCCCAGAACAACTTCCAAAGAGATTAGAGGTGAACTCCAAGGTCAAGGTACATCAGTGTCAGATCGCACCATCCGTCACTGTTTGAGCCAAAGTGGACTTAATGGAAGACAACCGAGGAGGACACCAAATCATAAAAAAGCGAGACTGGAATTTTCCAAAATGCATATTGACAAGCCACAAAGCTTCTGGGAGAATGTCCTTTGGACAGATGAGACAAAACTGGAGCTTTTTGGCAAGTCACATCAGCTCTATGTTCACAGACGCAAAAATGAAGCATCCAAAGAAAAGAACACTGTACCTAATGTGAAACATGGAGGAGGCTCGGTTATGTTATGGGGCTGCTTTGTTGCATCTGGCACAGGGTGTCTTGAATCTGTGCAGGATGCAATGAAATCTCAAGACTATCAAGGCATTCTGGAGCGAAATGTGCTGCCCAGTGTCAGAAAGCTTGGTCTCAGTTGCAGGTCATGGGTCCTCAAACAGGATAATGACCCAAAACACAGCTAAAAACACCCAAGAATGGCTAAGAACTAAACATTGGACTATTCTGAAGTGGCCTTCTATGAGCCCTGATCTAAATCCTATTGAACATCTGTGGAAGGAGCTGAAACATGCAGTCTGGAGAAGGCACCCTTCAAACCTGAGACAGCTGGAGCAGTTTGCTCACGAGGAGTGGGCCAACATACCTGTCGACAGGTGCAGAAGTCTCATTGAGAGTTACAGAAATCACTTGATTGCAGTGATTGCCTCAAAAGGTTGTGCAACAAAATATTAAGTTAAGGGTACCATCATTTTTGTCTAGGCCAGTTTCATTAGTTTGTTTTTTTAAATGATTCTGCTGAACCATAATTCAAAAACAATATCTGATTTTCATTAGTTAATTTTCAGTGAATTTTTATTTATTATTACTTTTGTCAGTTTTAAGTTATTTCAGTGACCATTGTGGGTTTTTCTCTCTTTAACGGAACGTTACCAACAACTTTGCCTACGTCTGTACATGCTTTTACTGTTAAAGTATGTAAGTATAGACCTTTTCAAACTTGACAACATAAACACTCTAAATGGGCCCCTTTGTATTTCCTGTTGCAATGTTTGTTAATGCAGTAGCTGACAGAAAGTAAACTTGGACCAAAGCTGTTGCCCTGGTAACAGAATGGCAAAGAAAAGGTCTATAATCAGCAAAATGTACTTAAAATGTTAAAAGTAAAAGTAGGGGAGACCGGGGGCAAAGAACTTATATTGCCAAGAAGTGAAAGTCATTTGTTTGTTCCATTGCAGCATCAGCGCCCAGCAGCAAAGCTACGCTTCCACCATCTTGGACTGAAAGGACTACCGGACGCCAGTAAAACGTATGAAAAGTTAAAAAAAAAAAAAAGTAAAGTGCCGGATGAAAGTAAAACAAAATTATTTTGTATTGTCATATTTAATGTCTTTACTGAAATGGCCTGTGATGAATGATAAAATATTATAAATATAAGCATATTCAGTCCAAAATGGCGGCAGCAGCTGTTGTAACACACTCAATTCCTCCAATCAGAAACAAGCTAGAGTGATGACGCCTATTCTGCACATGCTCAGTAGGATTCTCTCTCTGTCTGTGGAAAAGCAGCAGGATCATTTTATCTCGACAGAAGTTTTCAACAACAAAAAATATTTTGAAGTATAAAAGTTACTTTTTGTATGTACAGAATTTACATTTAAAAAGGTAAAACTAATCTGTTTGTTCTAGCATAGCAGGTTATCAATAAACATACTTTGTTTGGTATAAATAATGTTACAGAAAGTTTGAATATTATAATAATAAGCACACCTATATATATGTATATATATATATAAATATATTTACATATATATACATATACATATATATATATATATATATATACATATATATACATATACATATATATACATATACATATATATACATATACGTATATATATATATATATACACACATATATATACATATACATATATATACATATATATATACATATATATACATATACATATACATATACATATACATATATATACATATACAAATATATATATGTATATATATATATACATATATATATGTATATATATACAGTGTTCAGTGTTATACCCCACCAAGGGGGCAATTGTAACACTATGACTTCTTGCATTAAGTTTAATATTATAGTCTTGTCCTTTATTAGTGAATATATGTCAATTGTATTATTAATTAGGACACACGTATATGTTTCTTATATCAAAAGATGACTGCTGTATTTCAACTAATCTGTGAGTTATGAAGGAAAATATAAAAAAATGTACAATTGCCCCCGGTCTCCCCATACTCAATACAGAAAAATGACCCCCGTACTTCACCAAACATATGGCACGTGAGAAATCTATATATTAAGATAGACTTGAAAGGGAAATATGAACCTATCCTCTAACACTGATAGTCTGACATATGCCAAAAGGACAAAAACAATTGTCAGTTGAAACCACACTGAAAAACATACATGTGACAGACATATACATCATCCAGGGGGTTTCCAAACACTGCTACTTGACATTCAACATAATATAACCCACCACTGTAGGTGTGATTGCATTTCTATTTCAAAGTCCTTGTTTTTGACATTTTTATTTTGTATAATAAATGGCACATTCTTTTATTCTCCTATAAATCCTGCTGGTTTATTTCACATGTTTCAGCATGTTTCTCTCCTCTTCTAATCAACGAATGTTACTGCAGAATTATTCTACTTGAACGTCCCGTTCATTCATATACAGTATGTAAGTGGTCATGAGGAATCATCTCAAGTGTCTCCTAATGAAACAACTGCTTTGATATCTTAAGATGCCTTCACTATATCATTACAATCACTTCAGTATAGAACACACTAATGTGAAGCCGTCTTACAGGAAGGCTGTAAACTATAAATGCTGAAGAACAACTCATTACCTTCAGTGCTACAGTCAAGAGCGCCGGTAAATGTAGTGTGATAGCATGGAGACCGTGCCAAGTAGAACACTATCCACCTTAAATAGCAGTGTGTGTTTTACTAAGGGATTGCATTTAGCACCAAGTATGATTCTTCTGCTGCTTAATTAATCCCTTCAGGGACGGAATAAAACACCCAACAAGATAAGAGCAATTAAAACAGGATGTTTTTTCAGATCCTCCTCCGTTTTACACCATTAATTATACAAGGTTAGTTTTCCCTGTGTCTTCCACAGGGTGATGTGGAGCCACAGTGCCTGGGGAGGCGTACCCCCGTTCTCCACCGGAGAGGGCACAGGAACAATGTCAAACACACCATCATGGGAATACAGAATTATGCAAAGACATTTATCCTCGTCCTGCGTGCAGCAGTGCTGTATTTGTCTCGTGTAATAGCACAAGGGGAGTAATTTTCCACAAAATCTGGCTCAATTGAGACAATATACAATGGTTTAGTGGAGCAGGATGTGAAATAAGCCTCACACAATGGGTTTCTATCCACCATTGTGCGACTTATTGCAGCACACAAATCAATCCGTTTTATTATTTCTGACACATCATCATTTCCATGACCCTTTTTTTTTCACCTCTCAGCGCTCAGCAGTGTGTGAGGGGCAAAGGGGAGGGCAATGGTGTCAATGACCTTTTAACCCCCGGGTACGCCGAGGGCCTTCTAAAAGCCAGGCGGGAGTCACGTGACCAGCGCAGACACAAGCAGCCGGAGTGGAAAAGCTCAAGCTTAACGACTCAAGCCTAATTCCCTTCTCTCCAGACACCCATGTGGGTCTCTGAGAGCTCTGGTCTGGTCTCGGCAGTAAAACCGTCACAAGCCTGATGGTACCAGTTTGTTCAGACGGGAGTGTGGTTGCATGATCTCAACAGTGCACCAAAAAACAATCCACTTTTTAGTAGGACTGATGTGTAACTTCACATTACAGTTTTTTTTCTTTGGTTACACACCTTAAAGCAGCCGCATGTAGAATTGGAGCAAATATGATTTAAAAAAAGTGATTTTTATAAAACGGTCACTATATCCTGACAGTAGTGCATGAGACAGGTAATCTAAAAACAATCATGTGCCTTCGTGTCCTCCGGTGCTCCACATGGCATCTGCAAGATTTCACAGACCGGAGGAAAACAACCAATCAGAGCCGAGCTGGAGCCTGCCGACTCTGAACAGCTGTCAATCACTCGTGAACTCCGATCAAACAGTCAAACTAGGCAGCGCTGATCAAATATGAATCAATATTCTGTTACTGTAATGCCTATTTCTCACGTACTTACATAATAACCTTTCAACATATTGTAATTCAAGTGTTCTGAGAGAAAACTCGACTTCTCAGACCTCCTCATGGCTGTTTTCAGGCTTTAAAAAAATCTAGCCCGTGAAGGGAGACTTTGGCCAATCACAGGTCATTTCAGAGCGAGAGCGTTCCTATTGGCTGTTCATTCAACAGAGGCAGCTGTCAATCACTCGCAAACTCTGATCAAACTAGGCAGCGCTGATCAAATATGAATCAATATTCTGTTACTGTAATGCATATTTCTCACGGAAAATGTTTTCAGAAACATCTTGTAGTGTACTGTTTAGCTGTAAAAATGAGAAAGTTTGAGATCCGGCAGACATGTTGAGATCAGTTGAGGAAATACCAAGCACCGCCCACCAGCCGGAGCAAACCAAAATGTGTTTCTGAAGACATTTTAAGCGAGAAATAAGCCATGCAGTTGCTGAATCTGTCTTCATTTTAGATGGACAATGGTAAATTTAAAATTTCTTCAGGAGTTTCCAGAGGCGGCGAGTCGCAGCAGACGCCCCTGATTTGCACAAAGCAGCCTAGACCTAAACTTCATGCAAATGAGGAGCGGCCAAAGTGACGGTCCGTCTCTCGGAACATAATGCTACCAGAATGCATCGCGCTGCACTGGATCCTGTAGACACGTGCCATAACTCAAGCTAACCTTAATGACATCACTATAACATCATCAGGTTTAGCTCCTCAGACTTTATACAGCTGTTTTCACAGCACTAGTACTCCTCATAACAATTAAAGTATAAAATCATTGGGGTGCCCCTTTAACTGACTGACAGACCCACACTGACACAAGCACATATTACCACAAGGAGAGAAATAAAATGTTTATTTTACCATCTGTGTTTTTTCTTTGCACACTAATAATAAACATCAGCAGAGTCCTCTGGGTGGTAAACATCCCCAAAACACATCAAATACAACAAATAGTGTTTCCATTTGGTTCACCCAGTAACATTTTGGAATCAATGTAGTGATAAAAAAAAAAGATTCAAAATTAAATCTGATTCACAAAAATGGAACAAAAAAAAGCTAAAGTAACTTGTGTAACAGATGAATGAGTTCCTCCGGTCACCACGTGAACCCAAAAGTAGAAAGAAGCTTCGACCGGACGAGAGTCTGGAGGTTCATGCACCATCACTTAGTGTCGTTACAGTCAGGGGGTAGAGAGTGGCTCTTCAGAGCCTTTATATGCTTTTAAGCAGTTTTACAATATATCTAATTCATGATAGCGTGGTAGAAATGGAGCACAGCAGACACAGTTTACAGGAAGCACTGTGTCCTGGACTTGCGATTGAGCTCTTGTTTAACAATCCGTATTTTGATTTACAACGAAAGACATACATGGAATGGAGAAAGTACAAAAAAAAGATGACAGACCATACGTTTCAGAAAGGCATAGTATTAAAAATGAAAAAATCGGAATATATAAATTCTATGACGTGGGACAGCACATCTTCCGTATGAATACTGTACCTTCTAATTCGTACCAGCAAGACATTTTTCAGAAAAATGTTTTTTTGGTCCTGTGTGAATGTAATGTTTCATGGATGGTCCGCACATTCAAATCTAACCTGTGCTCCAGCGTTCAGGTGTGATGTGCTTCTCTTCCAGCCCATTTCCCTGCAAAGCGAGTTCTGTCATTCACAGTATGAGAGTATTAACTCATTATTAGTGTTGGTTGGATGCTGCTGGATACGTTCCTTCATTCTGGGGAGAAGGGACCTTCTGGTTTCCAGATGTTGTGTATTCATCTAAACACCAAAGCCTGAACCGTTTTGGTTCTGTTACTCTGGCTGGACATGTAACGCATTAGAACAACATATATAATGATGTTAAATAAAACATGAGAAAAATATATAGATTTTTATCTTTTTTTTTTTTTTTTAAAGGCTAGTGTTATGATTTCCTCTACAGAAGGGGTGTCGCGACAAAGCTGAATCCAACATGACTTTATGATGATTAAGTTGTCAGTTTTGTCCGAATGTGGCTTGAAGCTAAAAAGGCCTTGTCTAACATTTATAGTAGATTCATATATATACAAATAAAATATGCATTGAAAACACTCCACCAGCTGGAAGGAGAGGATGTTCAGTTCATGTGTCAGGGGCTGCGCCTCATCCCCCGCCCCCGTGTACAGCAACCTTGGAAGAACTTTGTAGCCTCGTTGGCTACCGATAAAGAGGCCCCGATGAGAAAATCGATATCAGTGCAGATTTACATGATATAAAAATAATTAAGAAAGAAGGTAGGCTTAAGGGCAAGTGGTTATAAATGGCAGAGTGTGAGACTGGTTTTGGCAAAAAAGCGTTCTACTGTGCATGTGCGGCCCTCGAACAGAAGGTTGATGTCGCCGGGTTGTCTCGTAACCATGCAGCTTGAAGACACTGAGACGCCACGTAACACGTGCATGAGTGTGTGTGTGTGGGTGGGTTGGTGTGAGTGCGGACGTCGCATCCCCTCACACACACTCCTCCGCCGACATCAGAAGTGGGTTGATGTACTCGAATCCTTCAAACTCAGACTGGTCGATCTTCTTGACCACATCGCTACGATAAAGAAAAGAAAAAATGATTTTATTTAAAAGTGAAAATGACGTGTTATGTTAATTAATTTAAATAAATAATATTATATAAATATATAAAAATTAAATAAATAGAGCTGTCAATGGACCCCTTTGAAAATGGACGTACCAGTTTTTCCTCACTAAAATGTTGCGCCAGTTTGGAGCGTTATTTAACCTCCCTCAAGACAAGCTAGTATAACATGGTTGGTACCAATGGATTCCTTAGGTTGTCTAGTTTTGTATGATCCTGCTACAACCTCCGAAAGATCGATTGCATTAAAGAAATTAGTGGCAGTAAAAAAGAGTTTGTGTTAATTGCGTTATTATCGCATTAACTTTGACAGCAGCCCTACATACAATAAGATGAAAAAGAGAGATAATATAATGGGGACTCACTCATCGTCAGGCGTGAGCTGGATAGGCTCGTTGGTGAACTGGGCGTCAAAGTTGTCCAATCCGAATTCCCCTGAGATGTTGGGCTTGAAAGGAGGGACCACCTGCTTCTGCTCCAGCTGGAATAACAACACAGGAATCAGGTGGGAACACAACAACCTCATCTGCCTTTACTGACATGAAAAACACACTAAATCAATACTTAAACTGAAGAGTAACATTGATGATTGTTCGATCGAATTCATCTGCAAGTGTTTTGATAATTGACTAATAATTTCAGTTATTTTATTTTCTGGTTCCAGTATCTCAAAAGTGGGGATTTGCTGCCTTTCCTTGTCATATATTAAAGTCTATGAAATATCTTTGGATTTTGGACTGTGCGATGTGTCTTGCGATGGTAATGTTTCACTTTTTCTTTGACATTTTTAGACAAAATGATTAATGAGTTGATTGAGAAAATAATAGTTTAATCGACAATGTAAATAATGGTTAGTTGCAGCCTGAGAGTCAAACTATAATCTCCAGGCCTATCATTTATGTAAAATGCTCTGAAAAAGGGCACTAGCATGAAGACACTACAGTTTTTCTTTGGTCCTACTGTTTCCATTAATAAATAGTACAGCAGAGTGTCCCACTTAAAACAGTGACTAAAACCTTGATGACGCACTCAGCGCCTCAGTTTACATTTATTACAGTGTGGAGGTAATCCACAGTGCTGCATGTGTCTGTAGGAACGCTCCCCCTGCAGGCCATGAGCTACACTGCAGGGCAGACTTTCAGGTTAGTGTGTTATGTGACTGGAGGAGGGAGGGAGGGAGGGAGTTGGGGGGTGATGTAAGCTGATCCCTCCAGACTGTCTGACCGACTGCTGGGTTCCTGCTCCAGACCAAACAGGGAGAAAGAGGTCATGGTGATCCCTGGCGAGCTGCCCTTCCTGTCTGTCTGTCTTTCTGTCTGTCTGTCTGTCATCCACCAGTAAAGGTCGTTTCAGTCTGTCTGAGAAGAGACTTAAATGTTCCTGATCATTTACAAGTGTACACGTGTTTCCTTTTATTTAAAAGACTTTTGGGAAAATATATCAAATAAAAGATGGAGGGTACAACACCATGTAACTTTTTAAATGCAAATTAAGTCAAATCTATTCCTCTCAGTTTGAATTACACAATAATAATCATGATTATAAATTTGTTACAAAATGTTGATCCCTGCACACACACTTCTAATTCCTAAAAACTAAAATAACAGACAGCAAGTTAGTTTTACTTTTATTTATGTATATGTTTTTAAATGAACTGGCTTTCTAGCTTATCAGAGCAATGTGCAGCACAATATTACATTCAACTGGTGTCAGTCTTGGGCCAAAGATGTAAGATGTAAGATGTAATCTATCATTTTTAGCAGCCTTTACCTGTGTGCTATTGGCAAAAGATTTTCTGTATTAAATCTTTCGTTCATATACTTTGTGTTGAAACGATTAGTCGACAAGTCAATCGACAGAAAATCAATGGCCAACTATTTTGATAATCAATTAATTGTTGTCATTTTTCAAGCATAAATATCAAACATTTGCTGGTTCCAGCAACTCAAATGCGGAAATGGATTTGTTTTACAACATTGAAAATTGAATATTTGTGTGTTTTGGGCTGTAGTCTGATAGAAAATGCAACTTGCGTTGTGAATTTTTTGACTGTTTTTATGACATTTAATAGTCTAGTCAAACCAATAATCAACAGCTTAATTAATAAGGAAAATAATTGTTAGTTGCATCCCTACATAACATTATATCTAGATCAGCCTGTCAGTGTTTTGAATGTGTTGACAGCACGAGACATTTGTTTAAATAATAAACTCTTAGTCGACTAACACTGATACGATTTTGTGGACTAATTGATTAGTTAATTTAATCCACAGATCTGTAAAACTGAGTTTCTCCACAGAATCACACAAAAGCACCACTTTAAATCTTGTTTTTACCAGAGTTGTGCTCATTAGTTTCTTGGAAATAAGTCATTCAGCATGATTGCAGAAAAAATGACTAACCGACTAAAGAAATCTTAGTCGACTAAGACCAAAACGACTGATTAGTCGACTAATCGACTAAGAGGGGGCAGCCCTAACAGACACCAGCAGCAATTTTCAATACCAACGATGAAGACTACAACTACACAGTTTTAGAGAACATCATCTCAGTTTACTTCAGTATTTCACAAAGAAGTTAAAATAAATCTAGGGCTGTCAATCGATTAAAATATTTAATCATGATCAATCGCACATTTTTTATCTGTTCAAAATGTACCTTAAAGGGAGATTTGTCAAGTATTTAATACTCTTATAAACATGGGATTGGGCAATTATGCTTGCTTTATGCAAATGTTTGTTTATATTTATTATTAGAAATCAATTAACAACACAAAACAATGACAAATATTGTCCAGAAACCCTCAGAGGTACCCTTTGAAAATGGCCATGCCAAGTTTGGAGCGTTATTTAACCTGCTTCGCGACAAGGCAAGCTAGTATGACAGCTTTAAAACTGAGCCCACTATAACCTCTGAAAGATTGAATAGCAGCTGGGCTAAATTGCAAGTTGCATTAAAGAAATTGGTGGCGTTAAAACAAATTTGCGTTAACGTGTTATTATCGCTTTAACTCCAGAAACCCTCACAGGTACTGCATTTAGCATAAAAAATATGCTCAAATCATAACATGACAAACTGCAGCCCAACAGGCAACAACAGCTGTCAGTGTGTCAGTGTGCTGACTTGACTATGACTTGCCCCAAACTGCATGTGATTATCATAAAGTGGGCATGTCTGTAAAGGGGAGACTCATGGGTACCCATAGAACCCATTTTCATTCACATATCTTGAGGTCAGAGGTCAAGGGACCCCTTTTAAAATTACCATGACAGTTTTTCCTCGCCAAAATTTAGCGCAAGTTTGGAGCGTTATTTGCCTCCTTTGCGACAAGCTAGTATGACATGGCTGGTACCAATGGATTCCTTAGGTTTTCTAGTTTCATATGACGCCAGTATCTTCTTCTCTAGCTTTAAAACTGAGCCCGCTACAACCTAAAAATCGTAAGTTGCGTTAATGTGTTTAAGAAACTAGTGGTGTTAAAACTCATTTGCGTTATCACGTTAACTTAATAACTATATAAGACAATTCCTTAACAAAAAAGCTGAAATTAGATGTTTTAATAGCTTCCTTATGACAATGAATAGTTGTTTCTGATAGATTAATTATTTCTTTGTCAGACAAATGAAAAGGAAATGTACATCTGTAACTCAACACTGTCAGCCAGTGATCCATCTCCACTCATTTCCTTCTCATCTTGGTCGTTCGCCAGCCTATCCACTGTTGTTAGTCTTCTAACTGTCTATCTGCCTGCTTTCCACAAGGACATGAGTCTCATGCTATCGCTAATAACCCTCAGCTCTGACAGAGCTTCTACGCCTGCAGGGCAGAAGAGAGAGAGAGAGAGAGAGAGATAGAGAGAGGAAGAGAGAGGGTGACCCCATGCACTTAGATTTGACCTTCTGCTGTCTAGTAGCAGCTTTCTGTTTTTCCTTCTCTCTGCAATCGATATATGGATTGATCTTGACCTATTTGGCAACTGGCATGCAGCGGTACCGATTTCCTTCATTTTAAATTATGATTGAAATGGTGTAGAATGAGGCAACAGAAGAAAAGTAGAGGAGAGAGAGAGACACAAAGAGAGAATAAAAGTGAGTGACTCACAAGGTCCCAGTCGACGTTTCGGAAGAACGGATGCCCCATGATGTCGGCAAAGCCTGTCTGAGGGTGGCAGCCTAGACGCTCCTTGGGATCCTGTGGGAGTGAGGGTGAAAGGAGGGTGAGAGACAGTATGAGATGATGGTGGAGCAAGAAAGGTGGAGAGGGTGAGAAAGGATTGCGGTGAGGGGATTATGGATGAGATACAAGAGCCACATTGAGACACAGAAAAGAAGAAGAAGAATGCAAGACAGTGAAAGATGGCAGTTGACTCCCACTAACGCCATAATAATGTCATCCTCCAGGGCCAGCAAGAGTCAACACTGTTTTAAGATTGATCCAGGCCCGTTTGACCCCTTCTTACCTTGTTGAGGAATCCCTTGAGGACGCTGGCGGCTTTGACTGACAACGAGCGGGGGATTCTGATCTGTTTTTCCAATATTACTGCAGGAGGTGAGAGAAAAAGAGGGGAGGGACGGGGGTTGAGACAGACAGTCTCTTGAGGCTAAAATGACAGAAGATGGCACTGACACCGCTGCAGTTATGAGTTCAATCCTGTCGGGTATACTCATGTTGAACATATATACAGACGCCTTTCATTGAAGTGTCAATGGCTTTTGATAAAACTGTCTTGAAATATGACTTCAGTAACATTTTAATTCCCATCAATCCAGCACTTTTCTGGCAGTTATAAGAAAACACTGACACATTTTGAGGCAGTATTTTCAATGAAATGACGGCATGCATTCACACATTTCCCCCATAACAGATGGCATGTGCCTGGTACTGGGAGAAGTGGCCGTTGGAAAGGTGTCAATATAAAGGTGTTACATGTTTCCACTGAGCTGTTTTTTCCTCCGGTTAGCAGTGTGCGTGTGTGTGTGTGTGTGTGTGTGTGTGTTACCTTGGAAGAGGTAGTCTTCTGTGTTCTGGTCCGGGTTGTCAGAGCTCCCGACGATGTCGAAGGGCGACCGGCCCGCCATCATCTCGAACATCAGCACGCCCAGCGCCCACCAGTCCACACTGAACCCTGAAGACACACACACAGACACACACACACACACACACACACACACACACACACACACACACACACACACACACACACACACACTGGATGTTATAAATCATATTTATGACAAGAAGGGAACATAGTTTGTATTTTGATTCTATTTTATCATTATTTTTTATGTTTTATTTTCTATATTATTATTTTTTATGTTTTATTTTTTATAAAATCATTTTGTATATGTTTAATTTTTCATATTATTGTTTTGTATGTTTTCATTTTTATATTATTATTTTGTACATGTCTTATTTGTTATAGTATTCTTGTGTATACGTTTTATTTTTTGTTTAATTTTGTATATTATTATTTTGTATATGTTTTATTTTATATGTATATATTTATTTATTTAATATTTGTATATTATATTGTCGTTGTTGTTGTTGTTATTATGCATATAGGAATCATTTGATTTGTTGACCAAAATGTGACTTATATTGTTAATGTAATATGATGTTAAAATAAAAATAAAATGAATTATATTATTATTATTATTATTCATAAAAATTCAATAAAATACTAATTACAAAAAAAGAAAAGGGATCATAGATAGAGCAGATGTTTTAACCCCAAAAAGAAATGTCAGTCGTGTGTCCAAAACTGCCATTTAATCTCATTAATAGAGCAAAAAAAACAGGTATAAAAGTATCTTTATAGCAATGATTGTGCATGTTAAAGTACCATTACCATTAACTCATATATTTTAAATTATCTGCACAAAGCACACCAGTATTTTAGGGTTACTATAGCAACCACTCCCACTATGAAAGCAAGTGTTTTTGCATGCTTTCACCCCTTGACAACAAATCTCATATTTTACTGTTAGACGTTTTTCACAGCAAACCATTTAGGGCTCAACTACAGTATATTAAAATACACACAGTAATAAATCAAAGCTGTTATATTACTTCACAAGATATAAGCAGCATTTAGATAGAAAGATAGAAATATTGCTTGTTTTAATCCACATCATCTATTTTTAAGATCAAAATATTCAGAACAGCACATAAGGATGGGGTTCAATAGCATTTTATCCAATTCAAATCCAGTATCGACTCCACTTATCGAATCTTATAAGTTTAACTTAAAAACCAGGGATAGCTCAGATTGTTTAAAGTGGGGTTGTATGAGGTACTTATCCAGGGTCTTTAACGTGGCTAAAATACGTTTTGCTGCTGCCCCCGTCCACAGCAGCACGTTGCTTTGCTCCCGTGTTGGTACTCCTGTCTGTTTTTCGAAACTGGGAGCAAGGCGACCGTCACCTACTGTAGGTAATACACTGACTATGGATAAGTACCTCATACAACCCCACTTCATAACACCCAAACTATCCCTTTAAGGCTAAAATAACTACAACTCAAATTGGTCTAATGACCTTTTGTCAGCTGAGATAGAAACAGTATAATTTTTAGTGGCAGCTTAATTAATCTTTACAACCTGAAAAGAAGATGAGCATCACAATATATGAAATGTAAAAAAAAGAGTGAGGAGAGATAAAAGGTTTGATAATAGATTTGTTAGCCCGGCGCTTAATGAAAAAACAGACCTAGCGCTAAAACTAATAGCTATCGGAACCCACTACCAATAGCACATGTAGAAAACTCCTCACCTTTTAAAGAAAATCAACAAGCCTCTTGGTTTGCCTCTTTTATTTTGTTGGTGCACACTTAATAAACCAGTCTCAAAGTAATTATAATTGGTCGCTGGCTGTGCAGACAGGGCACATGCAGAACCAGTAGCACATGTGTAATTAAATAAGGCTTAATTACGTTATTTATCAGATAAACTAAACCATTTGTCTGCATATAAAAGCAAACTTGGCAAGTTTCCATTTTCTATTAAGAAGTGAAATGGATTATATAGAGTACCGTGGTGGGTCTAATTATTACTGTGCGTCCAACAGGGATATAGAACATGCATATTATGCATATTTTGATGCTGGAACAATTTATTGTTCAGCCTGAATGTTATAGTTTTTTAACAGCAGACATCCTGACTTGTTATTGCAGGACAAGCACAGGTGTCACTAATAACATTAATAATGGCTTTGTTCTATTCAACATGATCCTTTAACAGTGGATCTTATTGCTATGATACCTCTTTTGGTAACCAGGGAGATATTTTTCTATTTCTGTTGTGTTGTATTTATAGATATTTCTACACGCAGCACTCAGTTGTTCATGTAGACTACACCTATCCTTTGTTCATACACATGAACACTTTTCTGATTCATGCATGTTAGTCATCTGTACCCACATTGTTTTTTTACCAATACTCTAAATAATGAGTTCAGATAGAGCAGCATTCGTTCAGAAGACATCGCAATTGCTTCCATGATTATTTTGTTGCCTTTTCGAATGTATTTGCAATTTTTAAGCTTATATTTTATTGCTTTTTGTGCTTATTTGCTTATTTCAAGCTCTTATTTTTCATTTTTTCTGCTGCAGAGTTGTTGTAAGTTCTTAGTTTTCACATTTTTTTTTTTTTTTATTAGGGCTTTCAAAGTTAAAGCGATAATAACATGTCAATGCAAATTTGTTTTAACGTCATTTATTTCTTTAACGCAAATTGCAATTTAGCCCGGCCGCTATTCAATCTTTTGGCGGTTGTAGCGGGCTCAGTTTTAAAGCTGTCATACTTGTCGCGAAGCAGGTTAAATAACACTGGTAATTGATTTCCAATAATAAATATATACGTACATACGCATTAAATATTTGACTTTCTGGTACATTTTGAACAGAAAAAAATGTGCGATTCATTTGTGATTAATCGTAATTAAATATTTGAATTGATTGACAGCCCTAGTTTTTATAGCATGTATACTCATTTGAAGAAGACTTGTCAAGTAGTCTGCAGTACTGTAGCATCTATAATCACGACTGAGAGCAACATCCCAGATATTACTGCATACTGCCTCCTATATTGTATCACAGCAAAGAAAAGGATATCATTTCTAGTAAGTGCTTGTGTGTTCTCACCATAATCCTCTCCTCGGAGTATTTCGGGGGCGATGTAATTGGGGGTACCACAGAAAGTGCTCGTTGTATCGCCTGGTCTCAAGCCCTCCTGCAAAAACAAAAAGATAATCAGCGGCAGGATCATCTCAGAGGGCTGTAAACCGACACTTGTGCAGCTTTGCAGTTGCTTTTATCCAAAGTGCATTGGGGCATTATTAAAGCCTCGATTTTTCATACAACTGCAATCCACACCTTGCACATGCCGTAGTCTGTAAGTTTGATGTGTCCCTCGGAGTCCAGCAGCACGTTGTCCAGCTTCAGATCTCTGTAGATGATTCCCCGCTCGTGGAGGTAGTTGAGCGCCAGACTGATCTCTGCTGAGTAGAATCTGAAAGAGATTCAGGTGTATTCAAAATCACATGTGACTATAAAAAAAAGACACAAAATGACATAAATCTTGTTCCTTTTAATGAGATGGGAGACCAAAAGTGTGACTGTACCTGGCGTGTTCTTCTGGGAGTTTCCTTTGTCTCTGCATGTGGAACATGAGATCTCCACCATTCACATATTCAATAACAAAGAAGAGTCTGTGAAAAGAAGCAAATGTTATCCATTAGCTTCTTACTATCAGTAATGAACACACTTTTTAAATCACTTTTTTAATTTCAAACTTTGAAGAGATTTACAAAACATACATTTTCATAAGACTTTTAATACAAAACAATCGTCTTAATGTAAGTAATCAACTGGGGAAGTTTCATGGGGATATCTACTAGATAAAATGTTTACCCTATTCACCTGGGGTGTGTCCCCTTAAAAGACATCAAAATCTGATTATTGCAGGCTGCAGAAGAAACCGTGTGATTCAAACAGGAGAGATGTTCTCACCTGCTTTCTGTCTGGAAACAGGAGTGGAGGCCGACCAGGAAGGGATGATTGGACGCCTGCTCAAAAACGTGCTTTTCTGTTTGGACCCAGTCGATGTCCTGGAAGAGAAACACACAAAGACACACCCCCCGGGTGTAAATCAGAGAGGATTCTGACACGGTACCCTTGAACTTATAAAAGCTGAATAAGCACTGTGCTTAATCGACCATCCCGCACAGATGGAGACCAGGGTGGGCAGCAGCGGCAGGATAAAGGGCTGAGCCAGTAGAAGCAGGTTTCTATCGATGGCTGGATGATAATATGTCTGGACACGGATGAGGCTCGCGCTGACAGGGCAGGGACAGCAGAACACTTCACCATTGATCGAAAGGCACTTGTCAGTTTGTCAATCACGCTAAGTGCGTCTAATCAAGGCTAACTACTCCCATTGCCTCTGGTTGTGCTGCTACATGTGTACGTCCAGATCAATTTCTGATGACATGATGGTTTATCTACACCTTCTTAGAAAGACTGATGGCTTGGAAGAGGTCTGTCAACGAAACTCAAAGTGTTTCAGACAGGATACACAAGGCGGCTGTTCAATCACGAGACGAATCCTCGTTGTGCTAAGAATAACAGCTCCCATTGATTGAACTAATTGATTTAATTATACACTGCAGTGACAGAAGACTGATGACTTCAGTATTAACTAACCTTGGCACATCTCATAGATGGAGGTCTTGTGTTATTGTCACACTGGACAGACTTTAAGGGACAGTTACGCTTTTGAGATATTGTACATTCTTCCTTCCTGAGTGGATATTCACCTTTAAACCTTTAAAAAGACGTTGGCTGTTCTAACTGAATTACAAGTTATAATGTATTAGGGCTGCAACTAACGATTATTTTCATTGTCGATTAATCTTTTGATTATTTTCTCGATTAATCGATTAGTTGTTTGGTCTAGAAAATGTCAGAAAATGGTGAAAAATGTCAATCAGTGTTTCCCAAAGCCCAAGATGACGTCATCAAATGTTTTGTTTTGTCCACAACTCAAAGGTATGCAGTTTACTGTCATAGAGGAGTAAAGAAACCAGAAAATATTCACATTTAAGAAGCTGAATCAGCGAATTTTGACTTTTTCCTTTTAATAGTTGACAACTAATCGATAAATCGTTTCTGCATTAAGTCACTTTTTTCACTATTAACAAATAAGTAAGATTATATAAAATGCCTAAAAATGAAGTGATTAGTTGATTAATTGATATGTTGATTGACATCATCAAATATTTTCATAATTGATTAATTGTGTAAAAGTTATTTTTACACCAATGATTCTCTGATTCCAGCCTCTCTAATATGAGGATTTGCTGCTTTTCTCTGTTTTATATCATTGTAAATTGAATATATTAGAATTTTGGACTGTTGGTCGGACAAAACAAGACATTTGAAGACGACCGTTTCACTATTTTCTAACATTTTGTAGTAAAAAAGAAAAAAACAACTGATAAATAATGGATTGATTAATGTAAGCTGAAAATAATTGTTAGTTGCATCTCTAGAAACGCCCTTGTGTCCCCTTTTCATTTGTCTAAACTGGCAGCAGTGGAAACAGCAGTTCAATTGATAAATTTGTTTGTTATTGTGAGAGATGTGTTTAAACCTCAGCACTGGAGAAGACCGCTGGGCTGATGTTTTTTCTTGATTTTGAGCCAATTCATGCTAAATTCACTCTTTAACACACCTCAATACTGCATGTAAAGATACAAAAAATGCAAATGTCTCATTCACAGTAAGTGGTAAAAAAAAAAGGTCTGATTGGGTTTGGTAGTGTTCTAATCAATCTGAATCATTTTGAATTTAAAAACAGTGCTGTTTTCAGTTCACTCTTTCACCACATATTTAGTCGCTGCTCTGCGACATCCATTAACACCGTCATGATTTTTCTTTTCGCTGCGAGGGAAAACATTAAGCATGGGACATGCGAGTGCCCTCCTGCAAATATTGCATTTCACTGTTGTTTCGTCGACTTTGGTGAAGTGTGTTCACACTTTTGAGCGGTTAAGTCATAAAACATAAATGGTTTAAGTTATGGTTTAAGGTTTTCCGCCATGTTCAGTAAGTCAGTCTTGTTAACAACCGTGTGACTGAGTTAGCACATGTTCGTATACCTCACCAGTTTTTTTTTCCTTGTAGACGCCTGTAGTGTGAGAAAGGGGCAAAAGAGAATATCTAAGAGAGATTGCGAACGAGAGATTCGATAAGGGATTCGTTTGGCCGCGGAACTGGAACCAAAATGAAACAGGCTATCAACCCATCCCTAATTATAACTCAATAAAAGTAACTATATCACCTAAATCAAAACCCACCAACTCTCTGTTTCATAACTGTTGTGATGGTGTGTCATACATCAGCGTAGTCTACCTCATCGTCATTGACCAGCTCCTTCTTCACCACCTTCATGGCGTAGATGCGCTCCGTCTTCTTCAGCTGCACCAGCAGCACCTTGGCGTAGCTGCCTCGGCCAATCACCCTCAGCAGGTCGAAGTCTGCCAGGCCCAGGCTAGAAGGCGATTTCCCCGTGTCTCTACTGTTCCGCGCCTGAGTGGGGGAGGGCAGTTAACAGAGTGAGAGGGCAGGTGTGGAAAAACCATCATACATTACATTAGATACATAGAATGCTGCAGAAATGAGTCCCAAAACCCAGAATTGAGTTTGCATTGTAGCACTTCCCGTTCCCTCGCCTGGAAGTCAATGGGTTTTTAGTTAGATGCCTGAAATAAGATCTGCGGTTAACACAAGCTGAAGAGATTTTAATGTTTTGTTCTACGACATAAAATACATCAATAAATACCCCATTCGGGAATTTTGAAGCCTTTATGTGTCTTTAACAAGTGGCTAAATGATCATCACGCCGACTCATTCGCCTTTACAGCCTCGTTGTGTATACTCACGTTCACGCGACCGTGGTGTAGTTCGTTTATAACCTAACGTTAGCTTTGTACTTCTGGTGATTGCATTCACACTTTAAAAACCATAAAAGTGTTAATTTGTGAAGATTATCTTGTTAACCTACATATGACAAATAATACTGAACAAACGGTAATCAACATAATGTGATAAACACAAAGTCAACTCCGCGACATCTTGTCATGTCAACAGATCAGCCTTCCTCAACATAGTTTTTTCAATGAACTATAGACAGAGCTGGTGATTTGGTATGAGCACGAGGGTGATTTCCTTTTGGGTGTTTTGTAAATTAAGTTTTAACTGCACCACTTCTTTAGAGTGAATCTTTGTAAACACTCTTGTCTGTATTAAATACCATCACGTTGCCTCCATCAGATAAGGCGCTCGCTGTATTAGTCCTACGTCTGTGTAAACCTGATTACCACCTTCACCATTTCCTCACCCATCTTCCCTCTCTCCTGTAATCTGTTCTGTAGTGAACCGTCTCCACTACCTATCCATCTAACCCCCGTTCACGTGACAGCCCCCATCCCCAGAGTCAGACATGGAACTGTAGATAAGATCATTTGGCTTGCCCTCTTTAATCTCCGTCTATCTGTATCCAACTCGATCCATTTTTATCCATCTTCAGCTCTCCTGTTCTGTCCGACGCCCCTCCCCCAACCCCAAACTACACTACTGGCCATTAATCAGCCTCGGGTGTTAAGAGCTGTGATAAAAGGTTACTTTATTAGCTCCACCAAAGGAAATCAATACCCACGGCACTGCGAGGGTGCCTATGTCTGCATGAGCATCATGCACAGCAGGTGGAAGAAGGATCACCCAAATGATCACGGTGGCAAAATAAGCAGCTTTCAATTACAGGTAATTTATATTCTTTCTCTCCCTCTTGATTTCTCACTCTAAATATACACACACACACACATATTCATCTAGACAACATGACAGATTGACAGACTATGAGTCACACATCAACAGTGTTTGAAAAGATTTTCTCTCTCACCTCTTTCTCTTCTCCATCGTAAGTCAAGCTTTCTCTGGAGTCTTTATTCTGAGGGCCTGAGAGAGAGAGGAGGAGGTGACAGACAGACAGAAGGAGAGGGGGAGGCAGGAGAGAAAAAAAAATAAAGGAGAGATGAGTGGAGAGAAAGTAGGTGAGAGACAGTCGCACACTTTGTTCACAGCCCTGCAGTCGTTTCTCTCTGCTTGGTTAGTAAAGCAAATACAGTTTTGTTTAACAATACAACAGAGTATTTAAAATATTAAGTATAATGTAACTTCATTTTGTATGTGTGGTCATTTAAAGCAGCAGTGTGTAGTATTGGAGCAAATATGATTTAAATCATGTGCCTCTGTGTCCTCCGGTGCTCCTAATGGCATCTGCAAGATTTCACAGACTGGAGGAAAACAAGCAGTCAGAGCCGAGCTGGAGCCTGCCGTCTCTGAGCAGCTGTCAATCACTCGCGAAATCCGATCAAACTAGGCAGCACTGATCAAATATGAATCAATATTCTGCAAAATTTGAGGTGAAAAATAGACATTACAGTTACAGAATGTTGATTCATATTTGATCAGCGCTGCCTAGTTTGACCGTTTGATCGGAGTTTGCGAGTGATTGACAGCTGCCTCCGTTGAATGAACAGCCAATAGGAACGCTCTCTCTCTCTCTCTGAAATGACCTGTGATTGGCCAAAGTCCCCTGTCATGGGCTAGATTTTTAAGCCTGAAAACAGAGCCGTGAGGAGGTGCAGAAGTCTAGTTTTCTCTCAGAGCACTTGAATTACAATGTGCTGAAAGGTTATTATTTTGCCAAAAACTTTCTGCCTACCCTCGCTTTAAGTCATAATAATCTACATAGACGCATTTCAAAACAGGCTTAAACAAAGATATCTGCATCCCTCAACTTCCCAGGTGGCCTATGAGTTTCAACTGGCTCACTACTAACAACAGCAACAACGATCTTAAGCCCTCTCATTCCAGTCAGCCTCTCAACCACCTGACTGGACTTAAGTCTGGTGCTGTAGGTAAACCTCAGATGCAGCTGACCCAACTTGTAGTCTGGATGGTCGCTGCTATGCAGATGTCAACAATCTCCTGAGGTTAGTTTATATCATCTTTAAGGATAAATCTGGTAATATTCTATATTTCTACCATGAAAAACTAAAAAAGGAAAACTAACAATAAATTGATTGTACTAACAAGTGTTGTCTGTGTATCCAAAGCCTGATATGTCTTGTATACCTCAGCATTACAGTTCCAACAACTCCATTGTTGTCCAAAAACCATTAAAAGCTCATCAGTGAGCCACACCGTTACATGCTCCTTTATTACGATGAACACATGATGGGCACTGTAGTTTATTTTGAGTTGATCCCACAAACACCGTCCTGCTGTCGTAAATACATGAGTGAGTCCCAAACAAAAACACTATTTATTCCTGTTTGTGTAACATTTAAAACTACTTTTTGTCTTTATTTGATAGCTGACAGAGTGGCGATAGACAGGAAACATTGGTAGATTGAAGGGTATGACATGCAACAAAAGTCCCCAGCTGGAACGGGGAACGCTGCAGAGACCTGTACTACGAAACAGAATTTGGGGTTAGCGAGGTAACTTCAGGTTTAACCCTGGGTTTTCAGGGTTACGTCTTCACTTCTTAACAGGGTATAACGCCATGGTAACTGATGCTGACCACCTAACCTGAACCGGCGCAGGTTATGTTTGACAGATCAACTCGTTTAAATGCACGGCCTACTGACCAATCAAAGCTCAGTGCACGGAAAATTGTACTCAAGTACAGTATTTGAGTAAATGTACTTTGTCACTTTCCATCGCTTCTTACAGCTTTGATTTCTGTTTTTATATTTATCTTTAATGTGAGCTACCGAGTTGATAACCAACAATCTGTGACCACGTAGCGTGATTGCAGTTAATGGAGCCAGATAACCAGAAGATATCCTGTGTATGGTGAACTTGCTTCATAGTACAGACCTCAGGATGCCAACTTTTTTTAAATAAAATATGTTTGTGATCTGTTTTTAAAGATTTACATCTTCCAAACAACTGAAGCGGCTTAGTGGCCACACACAAGCTGGGTAAGTCAGAGAGTATTGGAAGACGGACTAACCCACTGTTGGTTGTGGTCTCTTTATGGGATTTGTTGATAATAACAATATATATACAGTATATCGGCGGCCCCATCGTTTAAGAATAGTGGTCAAAAGCTGCAGGCAATGAATTTCAATCAATTTAAGTCAAACAACTGGCAAAGAGATTCAGAAGTGAGAGAGTGAAATTAAAAAGATTTAAACCACCCTGGGTGGAAAAGCAAACACATGCACTGATGCTTCAGAAGTGCATAAATTAAGAGAATCCTGTAATTTGATGAGCAGTTTATGGCAGAAGGCTATTTTATTTTGTGCAAGGGAGGAGCTTTCAATGTTTTTTAAGCACTTTCAGTAGTGTGTGTACGTGTGAGTGTGTTACCTGGCTGTTCAGTTGGGTCTAATTGACTCGATGGTGCGCCGGGCATGATTGGTTCCTAGACAACAACATTCGTCATTAAGTATAATCAGCATTGACAAACAGAATACGATCTTAAAGTGTACGTATGAGTCATGGATGGTAACGATACACTTTACGCCATCAAGCTAATGAGTGTGACGTTCGTCACCGCCCTCACCTGGATCATCGGTCTGCCACACTCCACTGTGACCAGTTTATGGCACTTCTTGTGCACCAGCAGTTTGCAGTTGATGCATTTGTAGCCTTGTCTTCCCAGACCCCAGATACGGTCTGTACAGATGGCACAGTGGGCTCGCTGCGCAGGAGGGCAGACGGAGAGAAATCATCATCACAAACAGCACACTTTATATTGTAGGAGACGCTACAGAGGCTGTGACGGCTTCTGAAACATGAAGCCCTTCTGGTCTATAATCAAATCGTTCTGTGTCACCACCATCCTTCTTTCTCCATCAATCAATACAAAGACAAATGACCCCAGGGCAGTGGATGTCTCCTTCTCCTTTAATTACACCTACAGTAACTAAGCTTTGAAGTGTGTATTGTGTTTAGGTTTTACGTGTTACACAGCAGACATTTCCCCCATTATAATAATTCAACAATGATAATGTAAAATACGTGAAATACACATGATGAAATATATAGTAGGAAAACATTTAAAGCCAAGAAAGCACACGAGTGAAGGGCCTCAAATTCAGCGTCATGTCTCACCCTGTTGAAGCGCTTGGCTTGAAAGGCGTGACCACTGGCATAGTAAAGCTTCCTCCAGCGCCGGGCCCCACGCCGATATATAGACTCTGTGAAAAGAGGAAAATGGATGGTAAATGGACTGCATTTAAATAGCACCTTTCTACCAAAGCGCTTTACAATTTTCTTGTAATTCACCCATTCACACACACAATCATACACCGATGGTTTGTGGCGGAGCCGCCATGCAAGGCGCTGGCCTTTCCATTGTTTGTTTAGTGCATCGCTCAAGGACTCTTCGACGCGCGGACTGGAGGAGCTGTGGATCAAACCGCCAGCCTTTTGATTAAAGGACGACCAGCTATACCTCCTGAGCCCTAGCCACCCAGGCAGAGGGCTGAGTCCTGCGTCTCCCCTTTACAGACATATGTCTCGGATGCAGTGACATAAAATGGAGCGGTTTTTGAAATGAAAAAGTGATCTTTGAGACAACCCTGCACCAATAAAAGCTCCAAAGCGTGCGGTGAGGAAATATGACCTTGAATACTTTGGATTCATAATGGCAGTGATGGGTGAGGGTAAGCTGAATATTTATGTGGGTCATTACACCTGACAGTTGCGTAACACATTTATAGCCCAGTTTGTCATCTATTTGGGAAGGT
Source organism: Sebastes umbrosus (assembly GCF_015220745.1). Classification (NCBI taxonomy): domain Eukaryota; kingdom Metazoa; phylum Chordata; class Actinopteri; order Perciformes; family Sebastidae; genus Sebastes; species Sebastes umbrosus. The sequence goes on along the minus strand of NC_051280.1, from coordinate 11,482,041 downwards.
GGTCCTCGGAAATTTTTTAACAATCAGAAGTGGGCCTCGAGTTACAAATGTTGAGAACCCCTGTTCTACAGACTTAAGAAAACATCTTTGTTTGGCACAAATCCCAGCAAAATCACACTAGAATCATTTTCATTTTTTTAAATTGTTCAGCTCTACCTGTGTGTATGCATTTGTGTATTAATGTGTAGAAAATAGACCACTTTGATCTCTAAGGAACCTACATTTTCCATTTGAACTATAATTTTCTTCCATATTAGGAAATAATTTAATTATTGTGCTGCTAAGCAAAACTAAGGCCAGTGAGATTTAAGTGTTGATTTTTGGAGGCTGGAATCATCACTATCATCCAATTAATTATCCAAGTTTTTACATGGCATAGATTTGAATGGTATACACATGACGTTTGTATGGGTTTAACTGAGGATCAATACGATTTTGGTCTTGTTTCCCAAAATGTGTGTGTGTGTGTGTGTGTGTGTGTGTGTGTGTGTGTGTGTGTGTGTGTGCATGCGTAAACTTCAGTGTCACATACAGTGTGGGAACTTCGAATTTCAAACAGTTTTCTGCTTTGAATCTGTAGTCAGATGTTTGAAAAAAGCATTTTTTTTTTCTCACCTCACCATCAAATGTCTCATGCAGATTTTTTTAAAGGTTAACAAAGGGTGATACACAACCACACAGGCTTTGAAATTATTATTGTTCCACAAACTCAAAAGTCTTATTGATCCTTATTTGAGCCCATAAGTCTGAACCAGTCATTTTTTAAATTATCCTGGGTAAAATAATTCGCTCCAAATTTAAATATTGATTTCTTTGGGACCCCTCCTGATATACTAGGTTAAAACTAAAGAAGAAAAAGGTTCAACTCACTGTCTTCTCCCGGACACGGCATTCCAGGTTTCTCTGGTATACATGGGAACACTTGGAAGCAAAACAAAAACAAAAAACAGTTACATTTAGAAAGTCTATTTCATCTAAAGGAGGCGAGTCTGACAGCATTCACGTGAGGGTGTTTGTGTTTGCTGTACATTTCATTTCCTCTCATCATGACTGCAGTTACCTGTAGCAAACCTGTCGCCTCGAGCAATTCACAAAGAAATTCACTCACGTTGTTCTTATGGTGGTGCAGCGTGTTTGTGTGTGTGCAACATACAGTAAGGTGGGAAAAGACACAATCTTTAAGAAGACGGCAAAGAACATTTGTGTGCATATGTGTGAGAGGAAGAGAGGCAGACTGGGGGCAGTGTGAGTCAGAGGCGAGGCGTGGGCTCCAGCCGACAAGCTCGTTAACGAGCAGACCTGACGACCCCCCGCGGCACCGTCACATCCTCTCCTCTGTCTTCCACCCCTCCTCCTCCTCCGTTCATCCTCTGCCGTCTCGCTGGCATCCCACTGTACTCTTGAACCCTCACCTCTGATTTGATTAAAACTTTACATTAACCACACAGCGCCCCCGTCCCCTCTACCCCCAGGTTACACACACAGAGCCTGTCAATCAAATGTTCCATATCACACCGCCCAACCCCCGTCTGAGTTAGCCCTGACCTCTAGACCCATGAAGTTGTACAACTATTTGTCAAGAAGGCTAAGCTTAGACGAGGATGTGAAGGCGCTCAAGGGCCTTTAGACAGACGTCAACAGCGGAAGTAATTTTCACAGGTCAGTGCGGCATTAACCGTATGTTTTGATGTTTCTTCGCTGTGTGCAGTATCTCGCCGTCTATGTTCAAATTTTATCAGACATATAAACGCACAGAGACAATTTAAAAAAAAAAAAAAAGGAAAAGGAAAAGAACTTGAAAACAAGCAGCATAACCTCAGAGATTTTTAGATTGGTGGTGAACCGAATCTAAATATGTAATTTACATTTTTGTGGCCCGACATAATGCCGGGAAAAGAGGAGAGAAAAGATCCCATTCAAATCATTTTCAGACAAACAAACAGCTCCAGACTCCAAGTAAACCAAATATAAATGTCTATTTTGCACGTCTTCTGTCTACATATGATTTATTTAAAGAATGATATGTACAACGAAGAGAGCTATCTTTGGACTTAACTCAAGTTTCCACCATTGTAACCTACGCTGCACGACTAACTTGCAGGGTAACTTCATATGTTTACAATAACTCGGCGATTAAATTGAAGTTTTACAGTAATTATATTTGACTTTATAATGAAATGATTTTAAATTACATGAAAACATGTTGATCATGATGATTACTTCTATTATTAGCAGCAGAGACTAATTACTAGTACTGGCAGGCAGTTAACTACTAAACAGTCAAGTTTTCTTGCCAAACATGCCTGGATGATCTGTGTTGGCCTGAGCTCTGGTGTGCTGTAGCTCCATGAGCAAAAATGGAAAATACAGTAATGCTGCCAAACTTGACTGGTCATAAAAAGCCCATCAGAGAGGTGAGCGGACTATTTGTAGAGCAGAAAAGATAACAGGTGTCTCATCTGGCTCTCTTACTAACTGAGCACCTGGTGTGAACCAACATCTTACTGTGTACAGAACAAGAGAACATCCTGTGAGTTAAATCCTAAAACTGTTTGTGTTCTGTTATAAACACAGCCTGTGTGAAAAGCAGTGAGGCTCACCGTGGATAATGAGCTCCGAGTCTTTGTTGACATCGTAGAGACGCAGAGCTTCTTCCAGCTCCAGCTGAGACGACACGGTGCAGGGGTCACCTGGCGGCGGAGGAGAGATGAGATGTTATTCACCACATTAAAAAAAGACACCAGGTTACTGCGAAGTACCAGGTGCAGGACGGCAATCAGAGACTGTTTTTACATCCTCTGAACTAACCTTGTTTTTCTAAAACCTACATTTACTTGAATTCTCCTCTACGATTGTACACTAGTGAGATGCGACACTGCAGCTTGAAGGCAATATTTTCCTTTTTTATTTGGACGGACAGCACAGTGTGAGGTCAGGCTTTGTAGTGAAAGTTTATTCCTTGCTGTGCGAGTCAGAAAATGTGTCTGAATTTTACAAATAACCCACTGTTCAGCGGTGGAAACTGATTTATTTATTTCCGTTTTAGCCACTTTCCCTTGTAACTAAGAACCTTTTGAGGAACTCAAAAGGAGGAAGATTGGTGAAACACACACAGCGCCGCTGCTTCAACATCTTCAACTTGTGTACCACTTCATTCATAAACATGGAAGTACTCTAGTATTAATTTAGGATCATTTTTATATTGAAAAAGATATGATACTAACAAAGATTGAGATATTATTGACTTTTGCAGATGACATTTACATAATTAATTTGATTAATATCTTAGCAAAATATTATATCTATAAAATGATATGGCTTAAAAGAATAACCTCCTTTTATACTTTTAAAGATACTGATTTTAAAACATATTTAACTACGATTGAAAACTTAAAACTCAAAAATTCTAATTACTGAGACATTTCAAATTCATTCCATTTGGGTTTTTTTTTCTTTTTATTCATCTTTTCCTTTCCTTACATTTTATTTGTTGTATAATTTTATATTGTGAAATATATTTGCTGAATTTTTTGTAACGAAAATCTGAACATGTTTATGTAACTACTGTATTGAACTTTCGAAATAAAGTATGAAAACATTTTTTAGGACCATTTTAGGATGAGGGGAGAGCATTTGTCTTTGTTTGATAACATTGAAAGTAAAGTTAGGCTCTGTTGTCGGCTTCCCGACTCATTTAAAAAAGACAGAGAGAAAAAGAGAGAGAGAGATTGCGATGTTAGAAGAGGGAGACATCGCACCGGTGCCGTGAATGAGAGAAAGAAAGGTTATTTTCTCATTGTTTCACGGCGGTTACATTCTAAAGCACAAATAAATAACCTTGAAACACTCAACAGATGATTCACTGTGGAGACAGATGCTCATAGTTTCATTCTCCTTGTGTGCATTTAATTCATTACATCCAACGTGAATCAGTGAATAGGCCTACTATGCAGCAGTGAATGTCGTTGCAGTGAGACAAAACGTTTATTTTTTTCTAACAGGTTTTTTGTAGATGAAACAGGCGGACACACTGAACTGCAGGCTACAGAGTGTGTTTACTGCTGCGACCACCAGCAGCGGATTCATTTGCCTAATCATCGCAGGTCTTTAGACTGCGGTGGAAACGCAGACAACAGTGTGCTGAAGCAACCGTTTAGTTCCTTAAAGAGTAGTTCCAGGGACTAAAAGCTATTATTTGAGATACAAGTAGTACTGAATGATTAGTTGATCGACAGAAAATTAATCTGCAACTATTTTAATAATCCCTATAAAGGTTTCATGGTCATTTTTAAAGCAAAAAAGCAAAACATTTGATAGTTTCAGCTACGCAAATGTGAGGATTTGTTGCTTTTCTTCGTCATGTGATAGTAAAATAAATATCTTTGAGTTTTGGGCTGCTGGTCTGTCGGGCATAAGACATTTGAAGACATCACACCTTGGATATTTTTCACTATTTGAGAAAAATAATCGGTCGATTAATTGAAAATAAAAAAGTAAGACACACTGCTACAGGTACCTTTCATCCCTCTGCACTGCTGCCACACTGAGATATTTCCCGTCTCAAGTTTTTATCTTGTTTTAAATATAATTTTGTGAGAACAGCTAACAATTCATGCCCTTTCAGTGCTCCTCATTAGGTGCTTGTATTGGTGCACACTTTAAGCACATTCTATTTTCTCACTTTTCCGCATTTGACAGGTCTCATCCTTTTTTATTTTGTCTCATCAAGTTTTTATCTTTCACATGCAAACATGTTAGAAATCTGATAAGGGCAACCAGGTTTGTCATTTGCATGATATTTAAGAGATCTGGTAATTGCAGAAAATCCATAATGTCCAGGTTACTTTTAATTGCAGAGAACTACAACACAAAGTAGAGAATTAAGTGGTACACATAATGTAATTTCCAGAGCAAAAGGTTGTGAGTGTAAAAGGTGAGTTATACAGTAGGGCAGCATGACATTTAAAAAAAAAAAAACATGTCTAGCCGTTATGGGTGTGATGATATGAATTGCAATACATGAACTTAAGTAAGCATTGAAAAAAACGTGCGTGAGAACAAACTGCGGCCCTTGATGTTGCCATTTCAAATAGTTTCTTTTTAGTTGTGCAGGCCTATTTGCACAGTGATCAATCTAAGTCAATAATGAAAATACCACTCAGACGCAGATCTAATTATTTCCTTATCACTAACAGATAAGAGTCGCGTGACACACTCGAAGAGGCAGCGTGAGCCGACTCTGAGGTCATCGATTCTATTCTTAGTGCTCTACCCAACTACTCACAACTAAAAACCACCGACTTTATAAATAGCTCCAGAACAGAAACTATGACACACAGTGTACATTTAAAAAGATATAATCTGCTGGAGGATGACAGAGAACTAGAACTAGTGGGTGGACTGGTGGGTGGACTAGTGGGTGGACTGAGACAACCAACACGTCTGGGTTTATCTTTGCTGAAAAGTTGTGGTTTCCGGAAGAGTCATTAAGTGCATGAGTCCAGGAAGAGAAACTACAAAACAGGAACAGAGGCAAATTATTTACAGTAAATTAAAAGTACTGATATGGATGAATCACTCACTAATCTAGATATCTAAATGTTCCCACGTCAGTAAGTTCAGTAAACTTTTTGCCCTACATAGAGTTATGCACTTTGCAGTCGGCCAACAAGATTCTTTTTTATTTCCTGGTATTATTTGATTTGCGCTAAGGAAGCATATTTTTGTCATGAGTACCATCTTACAGGTGGTGCTTTGGATTGATTAGTCCGACTGATTCAGGATTTTTGAGGCAGCTAAAAAAATATTCATATTTAAAGTTTTAAAAATATGATAACAATATACTGACTGATATTAATTTACACAAATAAGCACATTTTTTAAAAATAAAAATCACTCTTCTGTACTGCAATTTACTGCTTTATATTGGCAAACACATATGCCAACATCGATATATGTGTGATAAGCCAAAATTGCCAATATATCGGCAGGTAGGGCTGATCGATTTGGAAAAATATATAATTGCAATTATTTTAACTGATATTGCAGTTGCAATATGATTTGCGATATTAGAGGGAATGATCATTTTTACATCATTATTTTCATTGAGAAACATTAAAATAATTATGGTGTGATTTTTGCAGGGATTTGTACTAAACAAAGATGTTTTCTTAAGTCTGTAGAATATGATGCGAGTCAGGACATCTCTGTAACACAACAATATAGAATTTAAAATGGTATTTTGACATATTTCACATTTAACAAATATTGCTCCTCCTGCAATCTGAAAATTGCAATAGGTCGTATTGCGATTTGGATTAAATTTTGTATTAATTGTGCAGCCCTATCAGCAGCTAACAATTATTTTCATTAGTTATTAATCTATAATTATTTTTTCAATTAATCGTTTTAGTCTATAAAATATCAGAAAATTGTGAAATACAGCCATCACAACTTCCTGAAGCCAAATTTGGACAGCAGTTTGAAGGTGGCATGTCTTCAAATTGCTTGGTTTTATCTGATTAATAGTCCAAAGCCAAAATATATTCAATAAACTATCATATAAGACAAACAAAAGCAGCAAATCCTCATAGGTGAGATGCTGAGACTAGTTTTGTGTTTGTCAAATTTGGGCATTTTTGATAAGAATAAAACAATTAATGGGTTATAAAAATAATCATAATAATATCAACTGACTAATCATTAATCGATTGGTGGGCTGTACTTTGGATCTATGACTGTTACTACTAGTCTCCCTGTGGCACATACAGTTTAAATGTTCATTAAAAGTTGTTGTTTGTGTTTACATTAATCATAACTAAACGTTTAATAAACACAGAGATAAGATACAGTAAGTGCAGATCACAAGAAACACAGGCCTGTTGGTGGTATTAGTTACTTTTAAACCAGGGTTACAGAAGTATTAATTAACACATTCTCTAATTATGGTGATAATGACTTGAGTTCACATTGCGGAGCCGTGTGCATGTTGTTCCCATGGATGGGGCCGTAGCAGAGACAGCTAGAGTACTTCATTATGAGCATCAAGCGGCTTTTCTCTCTCAGTCTAATGACTCCAGTGATTGTATGTGGGTGGCGACCAGTGGGAGCTGATCTGAGTCTAATGAGTTTGGGCAGGCTGACCTTATCCTGAGCAGAGCGGTCTGACGGCTCCATCTTTCCTATGACACTGTTACTGCTGCCTGACTGACTAACTGACTGACAACATGGAATCATGGTGTGTGGGGGGCTGTACTCGACTGGCAAGAAAAGACTGAGTCTCACAGTCATGTGACAAGGAAGCGTGTGTGCTTATGTGTTCATATCAACACATGGTACCGTCAAATGCAGCTAGTGGCCTCTGAATCTGTTGAATCTTGATGATGTCACATTTTTATTTAGTAAACACATTTCTCCTGTAAGGTGAATTTGGTCTCCTCTTGAAGCACAGATGGAGAGAAGCAGTAAAGGATGGAGAGGTGAGGGTGAGGAGGGGGCGTACCTTCCTCGTCGATCCACTTCATGGTGAAGAGCTGATCGTTGTCCATGGAGCACATGTCCTTCACCTCCCCGTACAGACCCTCGTATGAGATGGACGGCTCAAAATGAGTGATCATGATGTCCCTGCAGAGACGACAAATAAGTCAAGTATTTTACTCAGGATGCACCAATCCGTCGTGTTGAGAATCAGTTACAGTACATTCAGTCATAACGAGTCAACGGCTCAGTTTCATCACCGCTTTATCAGACCAACAGCAGACCTTGTTACATGTAAAGAGGTACGTCAATTTTCAATTTGTAAAAATGACAGCACTGGTATGAAATCGGTACTCGGTATCAGCAGATCACATTTAGGGACATTTAGGAACGTCATCTTGGGCTTTGAGAAACACTGATCAATATTTTCACCATTTTCTGACATTTTATAGAGCAAACACCTAATCGACTAATTGAGAAAAAATAATCAACTGATTAATTGACAATGAAAATAATCGTTAGATGCAGCCCTAATTTAATGTGATTTCACTCAACAAAAATGGTATCTGTTTTTTAATCTGAAGTAGTGAATTTGAATTTGACATATTACCACTGACAGGAAACCAATATTAAAGACACACTCCACAAACCCCCAAACACACTAATTAGATAATATTGCTAGGGCTGTAACTGTTAAATATTTTCATTACGGATTTGTATACAAACCGTCAGAAAATAGTAAAAATCACAATTTCCGAGACCCCAAGGTGACATCTTTAAATTAATTTACAATTATACAAAACACAAAAAAACAGAGAATATTTGGTAATATATGAATCCACTGTTTGCTAACTTTAGACTAGGGCTGTCAATCGATTAGAATATTTAATCACGATTAATTAACCATTATTATCGAATTAATAACACATCTTTTATCTGTTCAAAATGAGACTTAAAGGGAGATTTGTCATTTGCATGTGATTATCATAAAGTGGGCATGTCTGTAACGGGGAGACTCGTGGGTACCCATAGAACCCATTTTCATAGAACCCATTTTCATTCACATATGAATGTCAGAGGTCAAGGGACCCCTTTCAAAATGGCCAGGACAGTTTTTTCTCACCAAAATTTAGTATAAGTTTGGAGCGCTATTTAACCTCCTTCACAACAAGCTAGTATGACATGGTTGGTACCAATGGATTTCTTTGATTTTCTAGTTTCATATGATACCTAGCTTTAAAACTGAGCCTGCTACAACCTAAAAATCACAAGTTCCGTTAATGCGTTAAAGAAATTAGTGGCGTTAAAACAAATTTGCCTTAACGCGTTATTATCGTGTTAACTTTGACAGCCCTATTTTAGGCATTAGGTTCAAACACTCCCTCTGTCTGATGCATTCAAAGAAAAACTGGAGAACACCAGACTTTTCATGGAGAGAGAAAAGGAGGTGAGAGAGTGTTAGTTTCCCCAAACGCTGTGGTGTCTGAGTCACAGACAGTCTGTCACATTTAAGTGTGCATTCATCTGTACAGCATGATTGTGGGTGTGAGAAAAAGAGCAAAATAAAGAGCGACAAAGACTGAAAAAAGAGTGAGAGAGCCACACATTCGGGCAGAATGAATCCCAGTCGATGGTGGTTGTGGTTGTATTGTGACCGCTTCACTTAAGGCTCACTGTCCACCACTGCACTCCATCACTTCCTGGAAAGCAGTCAAAACACTTAATCAACAAGTGCATCACCCTCTGCCTCTTCAGTTCACACATACACTCAAACATTATGGTGAGACGTGGGAGAAGGAGCGTTGACTAGTGGTGGGTGACCGGGAGCATCTATGCCTGTAGGTGGGATCATCTGTCCCTCGTCATTTCATGGCGGCGTTAGGATTGATGTCACATGCTTTCAGCCCTCTGGCCAGCCTCAGCGTGGTTACAACCGAACGATGGGGGATGGAGATGGTACGCTTTTACACTTTTACAGGTCGACAAGCGACATGGAGTCTGAGCTCAGGAAGGAGTGGGGAGACAGAATGGGCCAAAACAAGAGGATAAGGAGGTGGAGTAAAACAGGGAAGTGAAGAGGGGTTGTAAAAGCCGTCCCACCAGCCAGGGAGTGACCCACAAGGACACAGACCTTTTACTTCTTTTACTGCCATCGTCAAAGATGGACCCAGTTTTTCATCAACTTGAGAGCTTTACAGCAGGATGATAAAATTCCAACACACCATCCACTTTCAAGGACATCTACTGTACAAGTCCAAGGACAGCACAGAGAGTATGTCAGGTCACTGTAGGGTCAGTCGCTGCCAGGAGCAAACACACACAAATAACACCAGACTGTGATTCATCAGCTGATATTTCAGTTTCACATCAACGTTGAGCATCTAAAGAGCGCAGCTTCCGCACAGCATGTATTAAATTGTCTTGATTGAAAATCACACATCAAGAATGAATAAAGCGGCCTGAGTGAGAATAAACTGACGTAAGTCTCAGACTGATGCCTCCTCCTCCTTCCTCCCTCTCTTTTCTCACCCTCGTCCTCCATCCTGCTGGTGTTAATCACTGCTTGTGAGGAGGGGGGGGGGACTGGCAACTACTCTCCTCTAGGACCAGTATGGCAGCTCTACTTCCTCCTAAAGCACTGATAACAGCTGAGGATAGACAGTGTATGTATGAACACACACAAGGTTCCCACACTGTGACTGTGGACGGTGTATTAATGGCAGCAGGCAACTATAACGGTGTCACGTGTAACTGGACCTGAGCTGTGGGTGTTCATTAAACACTGTGTCTACACTGTAGTTAAAGTTTAGCCACGTCTCAGGTGCCTCAAACAACATCCTCTGTGACACAGATACAAGCTCAGCTAATGGCTACAGCAGGTACAGGAAAGTGATTAAAATATATTAGAAGGGAGTGCCCTGCTAGCCGAATGGTTACGGTGCATGACATGTAACCACAACGTTGATAACGTCACCCAAATCAATCGATTAGGGCTGTCAAGTTTAAAGCGATAATAATGTGTTAACGCAAATACGTTTTAATGCCACTAATTTCTTTAACGCATTGACACATGTTATGATTTGAGCATATTTTTTTATGTTAAATGCAGTACCTGAGAGGGTTTCTGGACAATAGTTATCATGGTTTTGTGTTGTTAACTGATTTCCAATAATAAATATATACATACATTTGCACATTGATAAGAGTATTTAATACTTGACAAATCTCCCTTTAAGGTACATTTTGAACAGATAAAAAATGTGCGATTAATTTGCGATTAACTATGGACAATGATGCGATAAATCACGATTAAACGTTTAAATTGATTGACAACCCTATCATCGATTAATAATCATAAGTTGTTTAATCAAGCAAAAAGGTCAAATATTTGCTGGTCCCAACTTCTCAGATGTGAGGATTTGTTGTAAAGTTTAAACAATTTGTCGATAAATTGATTAGGTGATCAACAGAAAATTAATCTGCAATTATATCGATACTCATTTCAGTCATTTTTCAAGCAGAATATGCCAAACATTCAGAAGGAAACAGAGCAGTGCGATTCCTCAGAGTGACTAAGGCAGAAGGATTTTGCAGTGAGAGACTGGGAGCTCGTCACTGGTGAGTAACTGGGAGGAAGCGGCATTCCACACAGACCTGGCATTCCTCTGCTGTGTGCCGTCCTGCAGTACAGCTAAATTAAAAGGGAGGAGGAGGAGGAGGAGGAGGAAGACGAGGAGGAGGAGTAGGAAGAGGAGGAGGAGGAGAGTGCTGGCCTGTGCCCCTAGTGTCTGAACTGCCGTGAGTAGGAGTCAGCAGCCCCATCTGCCCAGCATGAAGCCATTCGTCACTGGTGAGCGCTCAAGCAGGAAGAAGAGTCTGGGTGTCTCTCTGGGCTTCCATGAACACCTAGGACCATCCATCTCTCTGTCACCGCTGCCACGCCTGGGTATGCCCCCCCGCAACACCTTCACACACCCAAGGTGCATGTGCTCGGATATCCAGAAGCAAATACACACACTTGAGTTTGAAGCAACGTAAACAACACCCAAGCAAATACAGAAACTCACATGCTGAAGTTACCAAAACAACCACCAGGTCAGGGTGAGTGAAACCTAGACTGCAGGATGCTCTGGTCTCCAGGCAACACGGCTCTCCTGCTGTGCTGATCAGGAGGGAGCCTCGCTCCTCGCAGCACAATAGCACCAACCAAACGCACTCCCGCTGAGCCTGAGACAAGGTCACTCAAAGCGACAGACAGACAAGTGTATGCAAACACTTGAGCTGCATTACACACAATGTGCGGGACGTGTAGACGCTGCTACAGACAATACATCACATGCATGTTGGCAGCAGCTGCGATACTCGTTAGTGAAGATGTGTGTCAGCGGATGGTTGGGTAATGGTGTACAACTTTGTGGTTCAGCGCTTGAGGGGCTTTCATTGCAAAAGTAAATGGCAAGACAAGGAACGCTTCCCATATTTTAAACAAAGCCGAGCCTTGAAGCACTGATGCAGATGGCAGCGTCTTTGAAAAGAAGAGCAACTCCTTTCAAAAGAGGAAAATATCTGAACTGCTCCGTCGAGCCGCTGTAATCCCCGTTTCCTGCCAAACAACATGCCTTGCACAGGAACCCTGAAGTTGATCTGGCACATAAGAAGCCTTGTGTTAGTTGGTGCTGGCAACTCTGCAAAATAATGTTTTTTTTCTGGCCTGACATACAGAAATGTTTTGTTTTTCAAGAAGACCTGCTACAGTATGAACTGCTTTGAGTTGCATGCTTACTTTTAGGGGTGTAACAATCCATCGAACTGGATCGATGTATCGAGTCAATGATCAACAATCCAATATCATCGATACAAAGTGAAAACATTGATACATTCATATTTAAGATACGCCTGTATTTTGAAATTCCCATGGCACGTCTGTTTCACCATTTCCGTCCAAGCGTAAAACTTAAACAGAAATTAAAATTCCAGTATATAATGTATATAGTATATAAACATACTAGATAGAGCTGACTAGACCGGCCCCATTGTCATTAGAGTCCCAGCTATTTGAGTCAGTATCGGTGCGATATCCAATCCAGTATCAGTATCGGAAAATATATAAAATGTAACTGATTGTGATAAATGGGCATATGATATCATCTCATATCGATGACAGGCCCCTGAATTTAATCAAAATCGTATCATAGCAGACTTTGTGACATCAGCAAAAATCTGTCGTTGTCCAAAGTGATGAAACTTGTGATTTAAACCCCTAGAAATAGGCTGACAAAAAGGTTTTGTGTGACAATATTGTCAAAACAGGACTAAGGTAAGCCGACTGGTAAACACAGAAAGAAGAGATTGTCAGAAGATTGCCGTCCTGAACCCACACATACAGACTCCTCCAACTAGAAAAAAATATTTGGTTAAATATCTGACCAACACACCAACAACAGAAGGTCTAACTCTTTGTGAAACACTTGCTGGTCCATTCAGGCAAAACAAAATCGTTAAAAGTATAACTTATTACTCACTCACATTACAATGATAAAGATTTTCTCTCTCTGCACATCGTGTGTTTACTAACGAGATCCAGAGACAACCTGCAGGATGAGGATCAAGGTTGATATGGGCATTTTTTGATGAACTGTATTGTCTATAAAGCCTTATCTGTTTTCGCTCCTTTGTTTGTCAGCTGTCAAAAACACTCCCTTGTGCCCCATTAAAACACTTGACATACATACAAAAGTCTAAAGGAAGCAACATATAACAAGCCGTAGAGGGAAGTTATATGTGTTCTTAAAGGGGAGCTATTAAACTGGAGTATAAGTGGGCACTGAGCAGCTGTAAATATAATAAATAAAAAAAATAAAAAAATATTGGACTTGATATTGATAGATATAATGTCGGATCAGGAGTGGGGCAAAAAAAAGAGGCAGTAATCAGATCATGTTAAACTGTAAGAAATAATAGATTTAAAATAAATCACAAATCTTAAAAACGACACAGAATTTAAATAGTGAACTGTAACTGAAGTGTTATACAATGTGTTGTCTCTATAGACAGCGTAAGGATTATACACAGAAGCTGAGCTGAAAAGATAATTAATTAACTTTTTAAGCCAAAATGCCAAATCTTTGCTTGTACAAGCTTCTTAAAGTTGCAGTTTTCTCTTTATTATAAAAGTGTAAACTGAATATGTTGTAGACGTGTTTCTTGTATACGAACATTACTGGATGCGTGCGCATTCAGGGGGCAAAAACGCTGGCAGAAGTTGTAATTAACGTTTGGTTGACCCTCCGGTCGGAGTTTAAGCTACCCTTCAAGTCCCTCTTGATGGACATCGCCAGACACTTTTTCCTCAGCGATTCCTCAACGATTCCTCAACAGGTATAACGTTAATACAAAACTGGAGACTCGGATTTTGGTCTTATTATTAGTACAACCAGTCACACAGCAGCTATTTGTATGTCGGGCAGGTGAACATCAACATTAGGAGCAGCTGCCCCGGTAGACTACCACACGTCTTCCCTTAAAAATTTTACATTACGGCGTACCAGAGTGAGCTTTCCTCCGCCGTAGACGCGTAACATTACAGCAATTTAGAGCCGTAACAAAGTCGCTAAATATATATAAATATTTCCACCGAGTGTGGGTCGATCACCCTGTTGTTGATCAGTTCATTGTTATCGATCAATGGAGCATGACAGCTCGCCATGACCACCCGCTGCTTTGCTAGCGCTGTGTGACTAGAATGCTTTTGCCCATCAGACCTGGATCCATAATCTCCTTCTGTTTTTCGCAAAGGCACATGATCACCTTGGAATATTAAACACTTTTAATCCATCTTTTCTGCGGTTGGTGCAGTTTACTGCACAACAACTCCTTGTCATCTCTGCTTTGGAGCTTGGCTCTGCTAGACATGCTGTGCTTTCTGCCCCCTAGCTGTACGCTAGGGATGTTAATAATTAACCGTTTAACCATGAACCGACATTAAGCATTTTAACCAATTAACGATATCGGTTAAACGGTTAAAAGAAATATTAATAATTAATTAAAAAGCTGAATGGCTCAGAGGAGCGGCTCGTCACTTTAAGGAGAAAAGCTGGTCCACCTTAATAGCCCGCCTTAAGAGGCGGAGCCGGAGTTGCAGGATACAGGAAGTCGACTCTGGTCTCTCGAGCTCGCTTGAGTGGTGTGGAGCGGAGGTGTTGTAGCATTTATTCACCGACAAATAAACTGTACACACACTGCTACACCTACATTCATAGCTATAACGCCACAGACAATCCCACACTCACCGACGCCACACACACACGGTCTGTCGGACACTCGTTAAAGTTTCACCGCGCTGACAGACTGTGTGTTGCGGTGGCGAGCACGAAGCCACCGGCAATGCTACAGCTGCTATCGTAGCACAAATACACACACTGTTTGTTGGACACTCGCTAAAGGGATGCCGGGCAGACACACAGCTGACAACCTGCTAAACTAAACTAAATGTGCGGTGGAGACTTTTAATAGGAAAGTTGCTGCATGTCCGCGACACTACACGCAGCATCGTGGGTGGTAGTAGCTCTCCCGACGGTGAACTGAGGTCTCAGTTATCAGTTGTGCTCATACACACAGCTGGCGCACCGCTGCAGGCGAGGCACAAATCTCGTCAGTTAACGATTAGCGGTTAACGAGGTTCGGTTATCGGTTAAGAAATGTTTTTTAAATGATCATCTCTACTGCACGCACATCTCTGTTATGACGTTGCACAGAAACCCGTCTATAGCTTTGGACTTTTGGGGGGGTAGGACAACCCATAAATATGTCAATTGGGGCTCTGGGAAACTGGGATGGACAGTCTTCACTGTTTTCTGACATTTTATTAAAAAAAAACGATACAAAATTATCAGGAGATTAATTGATAATAAAAATAATTGTTAGTTTCAGCCATACCATACTTTTAATTTCAGTCCATCTACTACCATTGTGCACCATCTGCATCACTGTCAGTTTCTAGTCATGTGGTCAGTTCATTGGCAACCGTTTCTATAGACATTCAGCCTGAACGAAGACGAGCCAGTGACAGGCTGAGACTGCTACAGGCTGACACCAGTCTGCTGATTCTGGCACTGAACGACAACAGACATGCAAATAGGCATGAATGGACTCAAAAAGGACATTATACTGAAAATAGCTGAGCTGAGACACTATTACCACAGAGTAAGGCCTTTGGGAGAGTCAGGTTTAATTTGGTATTTTTCAGGTTTAAAGGATGAACAGAGAATCACTCTGTCCGCTGGTTTCATTGATTACTACTTTGAAGCACAGAATGAGACTAACCACTAATCAGTGTTTGGATGGCGGGGAAACCTGCAGACCCTCTGACCATTATGTCACATGTTTATTAGGCCTGCATCTAACAATTATTTTCATTATTGATTAATATGCCATTTATTTTTTTGATTAATTAAATAGAATATTAATCATGTCAGAAAAGTGTGAAAATGCCAATCACAACTTTGTAGAGCCCAAGATGACATCTTCAAATGTCTAGTTTTGTCTGAAGCAAAAGCTCAATACCCCAAAATGTTCAGTTTACTATAATATGTGACAAAGAGATGCAGCAAACCCTGAAATCTGAGAAGCTGGGACCTGAGAATGTGAAGCATTTGTTTCACTACTTTTGCTTGAAAAATGACTGAAACAATTAATGGATTATCAAAATAGTTGCAGATTATTTTTCTGACAATGCTCTGGCAAGTGAGTTGCTAGATTTACTAGCCTGACATGGCATTTTACTTGCCCAGGGCAAGTGGGCAAACCTTATTATTGAGTCCTGAATATATTGATTCTGTGAAACTCTTAATATCCCACTAACTTCTGCAGGGAAACAATAACATCCTTGATAACATCCTGGCTTAATGCGTCCCGATAGCCAAACAACAATCTTACTGCATTCCCTCTTTGGCAGCATAGCTGAGATTCCTCAGCAGCAACCTCATAAATACTTGAGATGCTTTGTTCTGTGCGTTGACACCTAATGATCAGCACATATTACAGTGTTCCTGAGGTGTGTCACAGAGCGAGTGAGAAATATAACAGGTCTGGCTTTGGTGACTTGCACTTCACGTTTTTCAAGTCTTGGCTGGGCTCCAATCACTGGCTCCATCAAACAGAGACGGTGGAGCAGGGAGTGTCCTGAAAACTACTGGGTGATCAATGGTTTCCATCGTCACATCCAAGTGCAAAACCAAAACACAGCTGATGGGCCTCTGCCAGGCTTGGTATGACAAAAACTCAAAGCACTGGCATCTCCATACCCCGTACATGACATTAGCAGAGATCAAAAGTACGTTGATATTTAAGCGTTTGTAATCTATTGTTAGCCTTGTGTGCAAGTTTCTATCTCCTTCGAATAGTGTTTCTCACAGCTGCGCTCTGGGGCTTGATTTAGGTAAACGTTGGGCGCCACACAGATGACTGGTTAGGGCTAGAAACAATTAATCAATTAGTCAATCGACAGAAAATTAATCAGCAGCAAATGAGATGATCAGTTAATCATTTAAGCTTTTAAATTAGGCAAAAATGTCCAATATTTTCTAGTGTCAACATCTCAAATGTGATGATTTGCAATTCTCTATTTCATATCATTGTAAATTAAACATATTTGGGGGGGGGGGGGGGGTTTTGACTGTTGATTAGACAATATAAACTATTTGAGGACAAACGTAGGGCTGTCAAAAGTTGTGGGTGGCATTTTCACTATTTATTTGACATTTCATAAACTAAGTAATTTATTACTTAATCAAGAAAATAACAGGTGACTAGATAATGAAAATAATTGTTTGTAGTCCTAGTTAGGGTTCAGGTTGGGTTATGATAAAGGAAAACACAAATACCGGTAGATGGGGAAACAGAGATTGTATTGTGAAACTGAAAGTGATATGTTGTATTATAAACACTATATTTCTGAAATACTTGAGAATACCATCTGACATTAACAGTTCAGCTTGACCTAACATTGTCAGCCAGTCCAATATCATTAACATCAACAACAAAACCCTAATTTGTTTTACCATTCCTCAACAGTTATCATGATGGTATCCATGTCAATAAAGACTGTCTAAATTTCCTGTTGTCATCTTGTCAATCCCATGCCCAATGCCAGGCAAGTTAAAAGATGTTATCCAGTGTATATTAACATGCCACGCAAGTTAAAAGACGTTATCCAGTGTATATTAACATGCCAGGCTAGTTAAAAGATGTTAGCCAGTGTATATTAACATGCCAGGCAAGTTAAAAGATGTTAGCCAGTGTATATTAACATGCCAGGCTAGTTAAAAGATGTTATCCAGTGTATATTAACATGCCAGGCTAGTTAAAAGATGTTAGCCAGTGTATATTAACATGCCAGGCTAGTTAAAAGATGTTATCCAGTGTATATTAACATGCCAGGCTAGTTAAAAGCCTTGATAAAACAGGGCTATTGAAGTGGGCACAATCTACCAGTGACAGATAGATATGGCCTAGATCCATGGTACCTCTCAGCTGTTGTTTATGTCTCTGAGGGCTTCTTATGATGTTATTTATTTATTGGTGTATTGTGAATACTGTGTTTTTGTTGTTTGTTTGTTTGTTGTTGTCTGACTTGGTGGCAATCAAATTTCCCCACGGGGATCAATAAATCTGTCTATCTATGACTAGATAATGAATATAATAATTGTTTGCAGCCCTAGTTAGGGTTCAGGTTGGGTTATGATAAAGGAAAACACAAATACCGGTAGATAACAGGGAAACAGAGATTGTATTGTGAAACTGAAAGAGATATGTTGTATTATAAACACTTGAGAATACCATCTGACATTAACAGTTCAGTCTTGACCTCACATTGTCAGGCAGTCCAATTTCAGTCCAACCTAATTAGTATTTCCATTCCTCAACAGTTATCATGATGGTATCATGATGTCAATAAAGACTGTCGTGATTTCCTGTTGTCATAATGTCAATCCCTAAAATAACAAAACGACAAATCTTGTTGATTTGCCAAAACTGCCAATAAGAATTGAATGTTAGCCAGTGCTTATTAACATGTAGTTAAAAGCCTTCATGAAACAGGGCTAGTGAAGTCAGCAGTGACAGATAGTAGTGACTAACAGCTAATGCTAGCAACTGTTAGCTAACTAGCTGAGCTCCAAAGCTCTCAAACTGTGTCAGATTTAAAATATAAGCACGTTCAACAACTAGCCTGGTTTTGACTCAACTTAAACCACTTGACAACTTAACCGTGTGGCTGACACATGTCTTAACTAACACAGAGAGTCTGGACAGTCTCACCTGCCTGGTCAAGGTGGTACCCAGCATTAGCCTTTAGCTGGGTTAGCTAACGTTAGCCACCTGGTTAGCCACAGTTACAAGTCTAAAAGCATCTACTAGTTGGCTCACTAACTATAAAGATGACCTGCTGTGGAGGAAGGGTGGTTTCTTACCCTTTATAGTAGGCTTTGACCCGGACTTGGTGCGAGTTGTCTCCGGGGTGGGACATGGTGCTGTCCCGCAGCGTCGGCATCATGAGCTCAGCCGGACTCAGTCAGTCACCGCTACCGCTCAGCCTTCCTCTTCCTTCTTTACCTCTCTCTAGTTAGTGTACCACGCCCAGAAACACTCTGTTTTTAAACTCCGTCGACACACGGAGTGATAAACGAAGCAAGTGTTGATATAAATGTAGAGTTTGGTCTTCCTTAGAGAAACTAAAATAACATGTAAAGTAAAGAAAAACTTGCGGAGGTTCCGACCTAACAACAACTCCCTACTGCAGAGGCCTGACGACGGACCGGGCCACTGGCGGAATGCTAGGGGGGGTGGCGCATACACACACACAGACGTTAAACAAATATTACGTTGAAAATATTACTGTTTATCACATATTTTAAGTTCATAGAGTATAACAAAATCAGTATAATATGTTTAACATCTTGGATAAGTTTATAATAATATATTAATGTAATATATCCTTTGCCTGCATTCCCGACTGTACCAACTGACGCACTTTATGTGGGTATGTGCTACTTTCAGGTTCAAACATCTGAGCTCGGACATCGTAGACGCCCCCAAGACATGTCGCATTCAAGTGCTCTGATTCGGAAATAACAATATTGACCAGTAACAGAAAGCAAAAGCATTTGTGTATTTTCATTTATTTTTAGAAATGAGTGAAATACTTTGTGCTGCTGTGCTAGTATGAAGAGAGAAAAAAGTGAAACAGAAGATAGAAGGAAAATATGAACATACGCACACCACAATAACTGTTTACATAGACTACAAAAATGCCATTTAATAATGATACTTTAACTCATTTGATTTATTCATGTCATGCAATGCAACATTAACATTAAGCTACATTAACAAAAATACTTCAAAAATACCATTTAATAATGATACTTTAACTCATTTGATTTATTCATGTCATGCAATGCAACATTAACATTAGGCTACATTAACAAAAATACTTCAAAAATACCATTTAATAATGATACTTTAACTCATTTGATTTATTCATGTCATGCAATGCAACATTAACATTAGGCTACTACAGTCTCTTCTGCACTATATTCACTTTTAATAGTCGTGTATCACAGCTGTTACCCTGCACTATATTCACTTTTGTTCATGTCATGCAATGCAACATTAACATTAGGCTACATTAACAAATATAGGCTAGACCTACAGCAACATACAATATTAAATATATTAAATCTACCAGTATCTCTGTTGCTGTCAGTTATTTCTACGGCTCCCTTAGTCACTTAACAAAAAAAATTATCTTTGCTGAAAACCACAGATTACACAGGCTATTATCTACAGTCTATGGTTCAAACACTTGAAAGAGCATCCTTTGCAACCCAGTAGTTCTTCCTCATCCTGGATGAAACTCGTGACAGGTCGTGATGATCAGCCCTGGGGAACAGAAAATAACATGTGTGTTTGCTGCAAAAATGCATGCACTGTATTTTTCCCCCTCTTTTCCCCCTCAAGACAGAAAGACAGAAAAAGAAAGAGAGAGGGACTGGAATGTGAAACATGACAATTTTTCTTTCTTTCTCCTCCACCCAATTAGCCAATTTCACTTAATATATGCATCATTATGATGCATTAATATGCATCACGTTTTTGTGAACATATTCCAAAAAATCTACCCGGACTAATTAGTCTGACATTGATGCTTTTAATTCCCAGTCACAGTACAGCCTCATTTTTTGATTATGATTCAGGGTCCAATCTGCTATATTTCAACATAACATTTACATACTGGTTACTAGATTCTCTCAATTATTTCTGTCCATGTTTTCTAAAGTAGGTCATCTTTATTCTACATATGACTATCACTATACATGCAGATGCTCCAACTTCCCCTTTGTGTGTTGTATAGCTACTGATTTAGGCCTACTTAAACCTGCAGTAGGCAGAATATTTTTGGCATCATTGGGCAAAAGAGAGAAAACTAGACTTCTGCTCCTCCTCATGGCTCTGTTTTCAGGCTTAAAAATCTAGCCCGTGACAGGGGACTTTGGCCAATCACAGGTCATTTCAGAGAGAGAGCGTTCCTATTGGCTGTTCATTCAATGCAGGCAGCTGTCAATCAGTCACAAACTCCGATCAAACAGTCAAACTAGGCCGCGCTGATCAAATATGAATCAATATTCTGTTACTGTAATGCTTATTTCTCTCCTCAAATGTTTTCACAAACATCTTGTAGTGTACTGTTTAGCTGTAAAAATTCGAAAGTTTGCTCCGGCTGGTGGGCGGTGCTTGGTATTTCCTCAACTGATCTCAACATGGCTGCCGGGTCACAAACTTTCTAATTTTACAGCTACACAGTACACTACAAGATGTTTCTGAAAACATTTAAGGTGAGAAATAGGCATTACAGTAAGAGAATATTGATTTATCGGAGTTCTGCTCAGAGACATCAGGCTCCAGCTCGGCTCTGACTGCTTGTTTTCCTCCGATCTGTGAAATCTTGCAGATGCCATTAAGAGCACCGGAGGACACAGGCACATGGTTTTTTTTTCAGATTACCTGTCTCATGAACTACTGTCAGGATATAGAGTTTTATAAAAAATAACTTTTTATAATCATATTTGCTCCAATTCTACCCACTGCTGCTTTAACAGACTTTTCCAGAATCCCACATTTCGGACATTATACTGCCCCACTCTAGGAAATAAGATATGTTTACCATTTCTTTTATCAGTGTGATATCTGAATTTTCTTTTTTGGTGTGATTAGGACACATCCTGGGGATTTCGGAGTGGATTTAATGTATTGGTTTCATATCGCAATATATTCCACAAGTCTGAAATGCAAAAAATGTCCCACATAAGGCTAATTCACCCTATACAGTTTACAAACACAAATTACTGTATGTCTGCAGGGCAAGAACATGCTTCCTGTAGAGCCTTTTATCATTCCCTTGTAATGGGTTTCCTTCCTGAACTAAGTTGTCCTCTGCAAACAAACCCGAAGGAGGAGGTAGAAGATACAGGACCCCCAGCAGGACTCTCACCAGCAGACTGAGGAACGTTTTTTTCCCCCAGGCCATCAGACATTTAAATACATAATTCATACGACACCTTCTCACACAAAAGGTACCTCAATCATATATCTTATACTGTATATACTATATATGTTCTTAATGTATATGTTCTTAATATGCCTTGTACAAAATATTTCTTATATATGTACATTCATACTTCCTGATATGTATATGTTCTTAATATGCCTTGTACAAAGTGTATTTCTTATACATGTGTCATACTTCCTATGTATATATTCTTTATAAGCCTTGTACAAAGTATTTCTTATATATGTATCATACTTCCTGATATGTATATGTTCTTAATATGCCTTGTACAAAGTATTTCTTATATATGTACATTCAGACTTCCTGATATGTATATGTTCTTAATATGCCTGTATATGTTCTTAATATGCCTTGTACAAAGTATTTCCTTTTATAATTGTAATATAACTTATTATTCTTAATGGAGCTTCCCAGCAAAAAGCATTTCACACGATTGTACTTGTGTAACCGGCGTGACAATAAACATCTTGAATCTTGAATCTTGAATCTAGGGTTGTGTTGTTATGTTAATGTCTGTGATATATCAGTTTGTGAAATAGTCTTGTGACGCATCTTTTTTGCCTCAAATCCATCAACCTAATCTTCTTCTTTTTGAGTGCATATCTAAAACCTTTAACCAGACATCATCATGATGAAAGTTAGTTAAATAAAAGCATATAAAAACACATTCTAACCTTCTCCTGATCTCTGCATGCAGCTGACTCCCCGGTGGTGTCTCTGTGGCTGTGGAAGGTCCTCCCGCACTGCGAGCGGTGCTGTATCAGCCTGTTTTATTGCCTGCTGTGTACCGACTGATTTTTTTTTTAATCTCCATTTTAGACAGTATACTGGCGCATCAGTGGGCTTCATGACTGGGACAATGTGCCGGGCTCTGGTCAGTTCCTGATGGCCTGATGGTCCATCAATAGCAGGCAGGTATAACGCCGACAGGAGGTGAATGATTGTGCATGCTGCTGCAGAAAGAGTCTGAGCGATGAGAGGCAGACAGACTGACAGACAGACTGACTGACTGAATGACATCCTGATGTGTTCAGTGTTATTGTCCAAAAGGCTCCTACATTATGGACAGAGTGCATTTAAGATCATCTGTTGTCGTTCAGGGTTTATCGAGAATATCCCGCAGGTCGTTTAATATACTACAGAACCAGCTCTGCAGCAAAAAACAATCAATATTCAAGCTGCCATAGAGACCATCAGTGTTTATCCTTATGATATATGGCAAATAATGTGACTATTTCACTGGTAGCTCTTTAAAATTATTATCCTAAAATGATTTTACTCATATTTAGCAGCTTTATCACCTTTGTCTGATGTTTGTCTTTTTACAGATGTGTTATAGTGGCAGAAAATAACCTTTACATGCACTTTATCAAAAAATAATCCTAAAAAAACAACAACAAAATAATAATGATAATAATAATTTGAGGGGAGCACATAGATTTATATATGACTTCTTAAATGAGCCAGAAGAAGTTGTTTCAGTGCTGCACTGGATGGATTATCTTAATTGCAAAAAACAATCAATATTCAAGCTGCCATAGAGACCATCAGTGTTTATCTTTATGACATATGGCAAATCATTTGACTATTTCACAGCTAGCTCTTTAAGATGATAATATTATTATCCATAAAATGATTTTACTCATATTATCACCTTTGTCTGATGTTTGTCTCTTTACAGATGTGTTATAGTGGCAGAAAATAACCTTTACACCCATTTAGAAAACAAATCAATAATGTGAATGATTTACCTTTTTATATTCATAATCCATCTCTGTTTTGCTTCATATTTTCATTTGTTTTTAATTTGTGTAAATAGCTATAATTTGGTTAGTTAGTTTTTTTTAAACGTGCACTTTTCCAAAAATAATCCTAAAAAAAACAACAACAAAATAATAATATAATATATATAATATAATTTGAGGGGAGCACATAGATTTATATATATAGATACTTATGACTTATTACATGAGCCAGAAGAAGTTGTTTCAGTGCTGCACTGGATGGATTATCTTAATTGCAAAAAACAATCAATATTCAAGCTGCTATAGAGACATCAGTGTTTATGACATATCCTAAAATATTTTACATATATTTATCAGCTTTATCAGCAATTAAAACCCCTTCTAGTATTGTAGCACCTTTGTCTGATGTTTGTCTCTAGATGGCTCAAAATAATCTTTACACCCATTTTTCACAGGTTACGCCATGAATCCATCTCTGTTTTCTTCATGTTATCGTTTGTTTCTAGCTTGTGTAAATAGCTATAATTTAATGATTCAGTTATGCTTTCTATATTGAAATGACCAAAATAACATAAATATATTAGATGCTCTGAACCACAAAGGTTAGTTTGTTTAATATTTTTTTAAACATGAACCTTTCCAAGAATTTCCAAAAAAAAACAACAACAATAAAATAATAAAAGTTTGGTAACTTATATTTACTATAATCAGGCCAGCACATAGATTTATATAGATACTTATGACTTTTTAAATGAGCCAGAAGAAGTTATTTCAGTGCTGCAGTGGATGGATTATCTTCATTTATTATATATGTGAATTTATATAAATTTTATTTGCATGCTTTTTGGGTGACTTTCCTTAAAGGGTGGGTTTATAGCAAATTAAAACCAAACTGAAATTACATAAAGCTTTTAATTATGGCTGAATTAAAAAATAACAGTTTTAGGTTTCGTCAAACTTCCTCTCACAAGTCTCCTAGCAGTGTGATGGAGTATGTTTTGTCAATGATATATATAATATGGAAATAAAAAAAAAAAACCTGATCGATCCATAGGCCTATAGTTTAACCTTTTTGCAGCATGAACACTGATTGTTTGTTTTTTATATCAGACTAACCACTCTTCAGTATTTAAAGAACTGGTGTTTTGTAGACTCAGTTAAAGTTTTTGACAGTAGAGAAAATTGCTAAACAACAAAAGAGCTCAGCAGCACAGGTCCATCCTGTTTTATTCAACTTCTTGCTGTTAATTAATGTGTATTTGACCTCCACAGTTTCCTCAGTACTGAATCGGTGTGTGACCTGGGAGATGGACAGGCAGCAGCAGGCAGACACTAATAGGACTGTAGCCACCACCACCCCCTCCACATCAGCTGCCGTCACCATGGCAACAGTCAGCTCTGGCAACACCACTTGCACCCAGGCGCCCTCTACTTCCCTCAGCATCATCTCACCTGACAGACAGGCGGTCCAGGTAATAGACAGGACCTGGGACCTCTGCAAGCATTGTTTGTGTTGACTAGCAGGTGGTCCAGGTAATAGACAGTACCTGGGACCTCTTCCAGCATTGTTTGAGTTGACAACCAGGTGGTCCACGTAATAGACACTACCTGGGACCTCTGCAAGCAGATGTTTCATTTAAGAGGACAGGTAATAGACAGTACCTGGGACCTCTGCATGCAGATGTTTCATTTAAGAGGACGGGTAATAGACAGTACCTGGGACCTCTGCATGCAGATGTTTCATTTAAGAGGAATCCAGGTAATAGACAGTACCTGGGACCTCTGCATACAGATGTTTCATTTAAGAGGAGTCCAGGTAATAGACAGTACCTGGGACCTCTGCATGCATTATTTGACTCTATTGGCAGGTAATAGTTTCAAAGTCTATCAAATTCAAAAGACTAACCAACTGAAATTAATTTGTTAAGTGCTTGATGTGTCCATCATGTCAAACAGGTGATCCAGCACGCCATCCACAGACCTCAGAGCATGGCGGCCCAGTACCTGCACCAGATGTACGCAGCCCAGCAGCAGCACCTCATGCTGCAGACCGCCGCCCTGCAGCAGCACCAGCACAGCCCTCATCTGCAGAGCCTGGCCACCATACAGCAGGTCAGAAAGATGTTGTCTGTTATGTGTTAGTGCGAGCATGGAGAGTCGTTTTAACGTGAGCTACAGGGTGTGTGATGCCTTTCTGATGTCTTTCAGGCTTCGGTCTGTCAGCGGCACCAGTCACCTTCTTCATCCAGTGGCGGTTTGGTTCATCAGCCTGCTGGTGTTCCCCAAAACTCAGTAAGTATCTGTGTTACGACTCTCATCAATCTGACCTGTGCACAAATATTAACCTCTGCATCTTTTCTTTTATCCAGATTACTTTACCAGCATCTCCAGTGACAGCCCAGCTGATTGGCCGAACCCAAACATCCACGGGTGCTGCAACCACCATATCCCAGCAGGCCATGCTCCTGGGAAACAGACCGGCCAACTGTAACCAAGCTCAGATGTACCTTCGCACTCAGATGGTACAAACCTTTTCAAATATATAACGCAGTTATTTGCACTGGTACTTTAAAACTGCATGACACTTTTGCCCTATTTCTATTTTGACTGAATGTGTTTTCTTATGTTTTCTCACAACATGCAACTTGTTTATTTCTAACCACGTAGCCGCCTGTCTCTCCTGCTTTTTGCTTTTCCCCTGTTAGCTCATTCTAACCCCCGCAGCCACGGTGGCCGCAGTTCAATCAGACCTCCCTGCTGTCACCTCCTGCTCCTCTTTACCTACCTCCTCTCAGGTACAAACTTCGCCAGGCACAAAATTAGAACAATGCCTGCACGCCACAAGACTCCAATATCATAGACTTCAGGATGTTACATATCTTGAGCATGAGCCACATTGCAAAATATTTTTTTTTGATGAATGTTAGAGGAACCATTGATAAAGTTCAACCCCACCATCCATGGCTTTTATAAAGCGTGTAAAAGTGACTTTCTTTATGTGTATATTCAGGTGCAGAATCTCGCTCTGCGCGCCCACTTGCCTGGAGCTCTGGCCACAGCCCACGGCGTGATTTTAAAGCCATCCACCCAGTCGCAAGCCCCGACTCCGACCACATCTTTATCCAAGACGTCCGTCTGTGGGCTGAGAAGCAACCAGCTGACTGACCCCTCAACAGAAACAGGACCGGCTGATGTCAACCGGCTGGCCTCAGGACCCCAGATTATAACGCCAGGTGAGAGAACGTGTTCAAATATGTAAAAGGTTTAAAGGAAAGATGATTAAAAAGTGTGTTTCAGGCTTAATCATAGACTGTATATAAGAAGTGGATGTAGTCACCGTAATGTCACCCATTTGTTTGTGGACAACTGTTCTGAAGCCTTGAGTTTGGCATTGAGTCGCCATCTTGGTTTTTGGCCATCGCCATCTTGGTTTTTTGCAACCAGAAGTGACATGAGAGGGTGGAGCCTTTTTAGGCAAAATGTAACAATTAACTTTCATGAGCAGAAAACACACTATAAAAGGGTTAAAATTGTAAGACGAAAACACTGACAACTCCCAGACTGGACAACACCATAGTAGCGACCTGTCAATCACAACTTAGCCACGCCCAAAAGCATACCCTGCTTTATGCTTCTACTCTAAATGGGACCATAATTTACTAAATGAACATCATGCTGCATTGTAGAAGACTTGAAACTAGCGAGACCATAAACTCATGTTTACAATGTTTACTGAGGTAATAAATCAAGTAAGAAGTAGGCTCATTTTCTCATAGACTTCTATACAATCAGACTTTTTTTTTGCAACCAGAGGAGTCGCCCCCTGCTGGCTAGTAGAAAGAAGGCAATTCTGCATTGGCTTCACTTTTCAGACCCGGAGGTTGCCCACTGGGCTTAAGAAATTAATCAGAGTAATAAAAATTAAAGGACCAGTGTGGAGCATTTAGGGGGATCTACTGGCAGAAATGGAATATAATATTAATAAGTATGTTTTCTTTAGTTTATTATCACCTGAAAATAAGAATCGTGTTTTTGTTCATTTAGAATGAGCCTTTATATCTACATAGGGAGCGGGTTGTCTTCACGGAGTCCACCATGTTTCTACACTAGCCCAGAACGGACAAACCAAACACTCTGTACGATAACGTTACTCGCCCCCGTCGCCGTCGCTCTCTCTCTCTTGCTTCACCACTCACCTCCCATGTACACATACACTCCATGCAGTGACTCAGCTCCAAATGACCTACACTACTCTAACAACAACTGGCTCTAGAGAGAGGAATTTTTTTTCCGCGTCGGCCACCGTAGCTCTCCAACACATTTGGCACACGGGAGAGGCTTTAGTTGGTTGCGATCGACTCGCCTCACTGCTAGATACCACTAGATCCTACACACTGGACCTTTAACTCCCACACCATGACAGGTGTCATAACTTTCAGGTCAACCTTGAAAAAGAGATACTTCTTTTATGTATTTGTTAGTTATTATTCTTCATTTCTGTCTATGCATCGCTCTCCTTGCAGCCTACTCTTCGATGCAGACCCACGCTCTGGTCAAGCAGCAGCTGTCCTGTCCGCCGGGCCAGCGGGTTGCACACCACCAGCTCATCCTCCAGCAGGCTGCAGGAGGAGCTCCAAACCACCGGCATCTCCAGCCCATCGCCCTCAGAGTAGCACCTCAAGACACCAACTCCAACCCTCTTCCTCTCTCAGTGAAAAGACTGACCACTCCCAGCACCCAGTCTCATACCCACAATGACCTCCAGGCCCCTTCTTCTTCTTCTTCTCCATCTGTCACCAGCATGTTTGCATCCTCAGCTCATACCTCAATCCCAGCCGCCACTGTACAGCCTCAGCCTCCTCCTCTGGTAGCTGCCCCACAGCGGCGGACCTCATTCCCACAAGTGCAGAACCAGCCTCCACCTCCTCCTCCACCTCTGGTTCTCCCCAGGCTGCCCCAGAACCCCCCAGCCTCCCTCCAGAGGCTGTCCCTGCACTCCATCCAGGCTTTGGCCATCCAGTCGAGACAGATGCTGCTGAGGGAGCAGGAGCTGCCGGTAGCCGAGGCTCTGGTCCAGATGCCCTACCAGAACCTCCCACCTCCACAGACAGTAGCTGTTAATCTGAAAGTGCATCGGGTCAGACACAATGAAACTCCATCGGTGAGTCGCCAGGTGCTGTGATTAAGTTTTGTGCGCTTTGCCTCTTCACAGTATGTGTTATTTTGATGAAGGGTTTGTTTTGGTTTGAATTTCAGTCGGGGCAAACATGCAAAGTGAACGGATTGAGCTCCGTGGAGAGGAAAGATGAATGTTCTCCGGTTCCACAGCGAGACAGGACGTTGACACCTCTCACTGGACCTCCTAAGCAGAATGGTGCAGGTACATTATGATAAAGAATAAAATAGAAAAGAATTCAATACAATAAAACCCTTTAAACCCTACAAACTCTCCTCAGTAGCTAGAGGGATGTTTCATAAAGGTGGCTCAAAAAAACAGAGCTTATTGTGAAAAGCCCGTCTTGAATTAACCTAAAAATCTGAACCTGGATCTGTTTCACGAAGCTGGTTTGGAGCTAAAATTAGTGCTGAAAATTAAGGTATCGATGTTTAAGATGCAACATACTATAGACAAATTTGACATATCAAATATGACCTGCAATTCATTTTATAGCAAGACAATAAGATAATTTGCATTTTTTAGAAGCTTAAAGGTGCAGTGTGTAGGATCTGGCCCATCTAGTGGTGAGGTTGCAGATTGCAACCAACTGAAACTCCTCCCGCATGCCAAGTGTGTAGGAGAAGAGTGGCTGACGCAAAAATGTGAAAAACGCGAATGGCATTATCTAGAGCCAGTGTTTGGTTTGTCCGTTCTGGGCTACTGTAGAAACATAGCGGCCAGCTCCGTGAAGAGGACCCGCTCCCTATGTAGATTTAGCGGCTCATTCTAAGGTAATGAAAACACACGATTCTTATTATCAGGTGATTATTCACTAAAGAAAACATACTTATTAATGTTATATTCCATTTCTGCCAATAGATCCCCCTAAATGCTACACACTGTTCCTTTAAATTCTTTATTATTTGAATTTATGTTACTTGTTTTGTACAAGTGACATAACCGGTTAAAATACTGTTAAAATGCCGTCAAATTGTCTGTCTGCCACTGAAAACTAAGCTGATCGAGACCAGCTTAGTCTGGAGGAATACGTTTCCATGGTAACTTAGGTCACACTTATTTGAACCTCCTTTACGAAACTAAATTTCTTGAAAATGAACTGGAATTACTGGAATAAGTCTGGTTTAACTGGTAATCTTGCTTTAGGAAACACCCCTCAGTTCTGTTATCTGTTATGTCTCTTAGCAGTGTTGGGTTCATCCTCCATCCCATCCAGTCACTCAGTGATCAGATCACCAGTGGTGGAAGAACCCTCCCAGCTCACCACCAGCAGCAGCAACCCTCCTCCTCCTCCATCTCCTCCTCTACCTCCTCCCATCCTGCCAGCAGCAGTGAGAGGCCCCAGCCAGCCCCCCTCCTCCCCAGCCAGCGTCCCGGGGAGCCCTGACAGGATACTAACAACCCACGTCCTCACACACCTCATAGAGGGCTTCGTCATCCGAGAAGGCCTGGAACCATTCCCGGTATGAACACTGGAGGTGCAATATCACCGTTATCACAGTTGGATGTATTAGCTAATGGGAAATTGAATCCTGAAATTTTAAAGGGGATATATCACGAAAAAATTTAAAGGGGACATATCATGAAAAGCTCACTTTTTCAGTTTGTGCTCATATATTTGGTATCTGGAGTCCCTACCAATCCACAAACTGTGAAATAAGACAACCCACTCAGTTTTTTGTGGGCATTCAGATTTGGCTCCCCTTCCTATGTCACGTGCAGGCTCATTAGAATATACCGCCCACAGCTTGAGAACTACCTTTGCAAAGGTGCACCATATTTTTCTGTCAAGCCAATCAGAGCAGACTGGGCTTTTTTTTTCAGAGGCGAGCTTAAAGAGACACGCAACAAACGGAGCGTTTCAGACATAGGGTGAATACAGGTGTAATCAGACAGACAGGATGAGAAAAATAATGTGTTTTTTGAACATTAAAGCATGTAAACATGTTCTAGTTGAAACCCAAAATACAAGTATCAACCTGGAAATGAGCATGATATGTCCCCTTTAAATTGAGATTGTCTTGCGTTTCGCTGTTTGATGATATGTACTTGTTATTATTCAACATTGAAAGATTTCCGGTGCAGGTATAATGGAGAACATTTCAAGCTAATATTAGAAAATGTCTAATTCTGGTGTCAGAGTAAAAAAGTAAGCGGCTTTGGGCTGTGGGCTAGCCAGTTGGGCACACTCACATGCATGTAAACAAAGCACAGAGAAGCTCTAGATTACACACACACAGAACACACACAGAGGGAGAGCGTCAAATTTAGACGTATAAAAATGCACTCCATCTGTATCTACACAGAACTCATGTCTTTCCATGTCAGTTTGGGAGATTTAACTTTTCTAAATGCGCCTCTTAATGCAGGTGGTCTCCTCGCTGTTAGCAGACCAGCAGGCTTCACTTCCTGAATCTCAGGAGATCCAAACCAACGGGGATGCAACAGCAGAGGACAGTCCTCTGGATGTTGACCAGTCGGATACAACAGACTCAGAGATGGAAGACGATGACCCTGCAGCAGCTGGTGAGCTGATGTGTGTGTGTCTGTGTATATACTTTATATATGCTTATATGAGTGTGTGTGTGTGTGTGTGTGTGTGTGTGTGTGTGACTAACAACTGGTACTGTGAAGTTGCAGAGCCGAGGGAGAGTGTGGCCGGTGTGCTGCAGTGTGAGTTCTGCGGGAGTCGAGGTTACTCTCACACATTCCTGCGCTCCAAACGCTTCTGCTCCATGACGTGTGTCAGAAGGTAAATAAATCACTCACACACTTCAATTAATCAGCACAAGTAACATCAAGCATCAGTCTGGTTCTCTGAGGTCACGTCAATCCAGTACTGAAAATGTACAGCTGCATTATAGATACAGTTATAATAAGTTATATTTCAATTGATGCAAATGATGAATTCAGTGCTAAGTTATACAAGCCTTCATTTCCTTTTGTTGAGCTGATTAAAACCTGCAGTCTCAATGTCTCAGAATCAAAGAAGCAACAATGGACACATTATTTTACTGGCAGGTAACCAGTCCTACTGTGCTGTTGTTCAGTGTTTATTTGATGTTAAAGGTACAGCGTGTAGGATTTGGTGGCATATAATGATATGGTTGCAGATTGCAACCAACTGAGTACCCCTCCACTCCAAGACTGCGGTAATGTGAGCCGCCACGTGTAAAGCTGTGGTAACACCGCTCGCCTCGCTCAGAGGCCATCCTTACCATAATAACACTACTTTAGGAGCAACGGATACATCGTCCTGATGCTAGAAATACTCACTACAGCACTGCATGTGTCTTAATCCACCGCTGAAAATAGTCCCCAACAAATGCTCTATTTCCTCTGTTTGAGTAACATTTGTTAAAAACTACAGTGCCCAGCTGTTTTAGGAAATTACTGAGCCTCTTAAAAAAATAAATAAAACAATATATTTGTGACACATGTTTAGAGATTTATAGACATATGACATATTTTGGAGTCAAAAACATGTAGTCACAGTCCTGTGGTTCTGACAGGTGGTATCTGTTCGGGTTAAAGGAGTGGAATTAAATCACAAATATTGTCTCCTGAATAGTTTTGTTGCAACCTTTTTTTAATTCATTATGTTTTGTGTTTTATTGTATTCTTATTACTTATATATCTTTGTATTTGGTTTTATTTACTGGTTTGTAAACGTGCCTTAAACACACATTTGTACTCTGTGTCTATCCTGTGCGGGTGAATTAACATGTGGGCGGAATCACAGGGATATAGGTGTTGGGAACCTGGTGTGTGAATTAATTTTATTCTTTTTTATTTATATATTTAATTATTATAATAATAATAATAATTATTATTATTTTTATTATTATTAACAATAATAATAATAATAATAATTTACTGTATTTTTATTTTTTATATTTCATATATTTTATTTTATCATTTTATTTTATTATTCTTATTAACATATTTTCCTCCTCCCATGTTTTTGAATACTTTGAACACATGAAAACCATGAATCAAAAAGGATTTACAGACATATGATCACAGATGAGGTAGGGAAGCCAGAAAGTATTGAGAGATGCACTGACGCATTTGTTGGTTTTGATCTTTTCATGGAAGAAAAATACAGAATAACACCAACCAGTTTGTTGATTGATAATGTTGGATGAACATTATTTTAAAGAGAGACTCTGGTGCAGCATTAGGTATTTCAGCTTTGTTTTAATGCAAGTTTGTTGCCTAGTTTGAAGTTTATCACACTGTATGTGGAAATAATGAGTAACTCTCTCATCCATCAAAACCTGAACATGCACTTTACTGCAGAGTGTGGTACACTAGAGCTGCTCAGAGGTCAACAACACATTGGGTGGAACCTAATGAATGATAAAAAGCAGGGTTTTGCTGCAAAAGAGCATCCTTCCTTGTATAAATACAGATTTTTAAAAAGGCAGCCTCTACCAAACGAGACAAGTAAACTGAAAATGCCGTCTGTCTCGATGGTGGTGAGACACATCATCTGACATCTGGAACCCATTGAGTTACATTTGGGTTATAAGAAATAGTCTCTCAAGTGTTTCCTTCTGAGTCTCCATCCAGGCACCAGAGTCCAGATGCAGACTATCAGCTCAGTGCTCAATGGCAGAAGCCTGTCTAACTGTCTGCACTCAGTACACACATCACATCTACTGCACTCAGTACACACAGGCAAATAACATCTCAAAGGGCTTCGAGAATGATGTCGTGACTGCAGCGCCATCACTACACACGTGTGATCATCTGCAGTATGAATCTAATTTAAAGGGGACATATTATGCTCATCTTCAGGCTCAAACTTGTATTTTGGGTTTCTACTAGAACATGTTTACATGCTTTAATGTTCAAAAAACACATTTTTCTCATATTGATTGTCTGAATATACCTATATTCATCTTCTGTTTGAAACGCTCCGTTTTAGCGCCTGTCTCTTTAAGACCCCATCCAGAAAAAGCCCAGTCTGCTCTGATTGGCTTATGAGTAAAATATGGTGCACCTTTGAAAAGGTAGTTCTCAAGTCGTGGGCGATATATTCTAATGAACCTGCACGTGACATAGGAAGGGGAGCCAAATCTGAATGGCTTGCTGAATCAAATTTTTTTTTTAATCTAGGCAGCCCACAAAAAACTGACTGGGTTGTCTTATTTCACAGTTTGTGGGTTGGTAGGAACTCCAGATACCCAAATTGATGTGCACAAGCATCCTAAACCTCCTGATTTTCCCGGGAGACTCATGTTTTTCATTGACATCTCCTGCTTATCTCCCGGGGTCATAATTCTCCCGTATTTCTCCCAATTTATTAAAAAAATGTTTTCCTTTTCATCATCACAACCTGTTTGTGGCACTCTACAGCGTGTATAAGCACTACTGTTTCCACACGGACAACAATATAGCAACACCTGTCATTTCCTGGCAGAAGCTCGTGCCCCCAAATTGCAAAAACTTGCAAAAAACTAGGTCAATACCTAACCATAACTATAACATAACGAGAGTTTCTCAATTTACGTGTTACCTTCTTGACACAACCTTTGCAGAAGAGAGCTGATTGCCCTCACCGCTGTGGTTCAGTGCACATCACAGCGCGCGGCGCCCAAAAGCCATCATTGCGCGGTGCAAGCCATTGGAAATAACAGGTTTCAGAGCGCAGTGGTGCCGTTGTCGCATTGTGTCTGAAAGGACCTGCAGTGAGTGAGAGACAGAGAAAGAAATGGATAGCACTAAGTGAAACAAATACTCAAACAGGGGTAAAACATTGGATAAACAGGAAGGCAATTCGTCAGGGCTTACAAAAAAAAAAGCCCTGACGAAACATGTTGGCTTTTTAAATGATTTAGCCACTACAATAAAGGCTTTTTAATATATTCTCTTCTTCGTTGCTACTTTTTTTTGATATTTTGGAGTGCCTGGATTGCCTTCCTGTTTATCCTGTTTTTTTCCCAGTTTTCCAAGAGCATCCGACACGTTTTGTCTCACGATTGAACACACCGAGCAACCAGTTATCTCTCTTTCCAAGGGGCAAACAATTAACGATGAATATATATAATATAAAAGTATTTAAGATAAAAATGCTGTTGTAGTGTACTTATTATTTTGCTATTTTCATTCTTTAAAAGTCACCAGAATGCAGGAAACAAAGTCTCTGAAACTCAAACTTTCATTTTGGAATCCTCCCTATTTTTGAGGTCTTAGGGTTGGCAAGTATGATGTCCCCTTTAACATTTTGACTCTCTGTGTTCAGGTTCAGTGTGAGCTGCACCAAGCGTATCACTGTGCTGAGAGCGGGTCGCTGGGGTCACAGGCCGATGGGCAGGAGAGGACGACCCCCCAGCAGCAGAGTCAACGGAGCCTCCAGAGAACATATTCTGAGACAGGTCAGTTAATATCACTGACCTGATGCACGGAGCAAAACGCTGCAGGGATCACTGGTCCTCTGAGACGAGCTGCTCTCTGGGGATCAGCTGCATCTGACAGGAGTGAAGTGTTGAGGGAGACTTCTGGCCTGTGAACACATTTTCAAAATAACTTTAATCGTTTTAGTCATACTTGCTAATAAGTGGAACACTCTTATGCTTTTTTAAGTATTAATATTTCCATGGTGGAAAAGCATCTCAAGCAACATATAAAACAATAATTTGATGATAAAAGGTTTTCATTAAATTCACACTTATAAAATTCTTTAGGGTAATTACCCACCATGCAACAGTAGAAAGGTTATTTGGAAAACATAATTAGACCACCACGACTAATGCTTATGACACAGTTGACATTTTGTCTGATTTGTCTTCAGACTCGTGGGTCGTTTGGCTCAGAGGAGACCCGGCAAAGTTCACTGAGAGAGGAGGAAGAGCTGGAGGAAGAAGATGAAGATGAGCCTCCCGTTCCCATGACAACCAGGCTCCGGAAACAGGCAGAGAGAAACCGAGAGAGGGAGAGAGAGCAGGACAGAGAGGAGGAGCAGCCGGTGACAGACACCATCAGTGTTTCTGATGGAGAAGAAGACGTCGGCTGTCCGTCTCAGTGGAACGTACAACAAGTGTTTTCTTATATCAACTCCCTGCCAGGTAACACTTTAGTACTTTAGTACATGTTGTGTGTATCAGCAGTACATTCACTCAAATACTGTATGTAAGTACACATTTGAGTACTTTACTTCAAATCCACTACAGTTCAGAGGGAAATATTGTACTTTTTACTTCACTATTTGACAGCTGTAGTTTACAGATTAAAATTGTTGTATACAAAACATAAAATATGATTTTTCTCTATAAATTAAACTACCAACTACCTAACAGTTTACAAAAGTACATCTGAAACAATTAGTCAATTAATCAATAAGCCAATCAAAATTTCCATCATCATATTGTGATGAAATCATATAGAAATATCATGATACACAATTACGTTGTCTAAATTCTTAATAAAAAGCACATACTAACTCAGATTTCTCAGACAATCTGATCATTTGGCACTAAAGTTCTTAATTAAATGAGAACCTACTCAGTACTTTTAATTTGTCACCACACAGGAGTATACAAAACCATATGGTTATTTCATATAGACTATTTATTTATTGAATTACCAGAAAACATGCTATATCGTGATATATATCAGGATAATAGATTTTGGCCATATTGCCCAGCCGTAGTAGGTAGTTGGCCCACTTTTCTTCTTTTCTTCTCACTGATAAAGCAAATTAAGCAGTTTTTCTTTCATATATATTGTAAACACTCCACTGTTGCTGCCTTCAAGGACATAAAGTGAATGTGCATCAAATTAATGCCACCAGATGTTCAAGGCAGCAACGGAAGCTTTGAGTAAATTGTCCCATTAAAGCTGGAGCATACAGGCCTGTTTATGACATTGTAAGAATACATATGTTGATGTATAAACCTGATATATGATATATGTATATACATAAGTAATTCTGCAAATATCAGCTAACGAAATGCATCTAAATGAACAGGGGACACTGTATTCAGTCTCTATCCTCTCTCGTCTCCAGGTGGTCAGGACGTAGCCGAGGAGTTTCGCTCCCAGGAAATAGACGGACAGGCTCTGCTGCTTCTAACAGAGGACCACCTGGTCAGCACCATGAACCTTAAACTGGGACCTGCACTCAAACTGTGTGCCCACATTAACTCTCTGAAAGATGCATAAACAACGCGTTAACATCCCGACTCTCCCAGAATGGACGTGTGTTGATCTGGACCCGGATGAAGAGAAACAGGAGGACGGGCTTTTTAACAAGGAACAACGAAGCATCTTTAAGTTGTCTGATGGACTCGTCCTCAGACTTGCATAAAAAAACAGACTGCAGTTTTTTCTGAGACCACTGCCAACGATTTCACTCTTGAGTGAAGTCGTCACACTGTAACAGATGATTTTTAACACGAGATGAGCAGTTCTTTATATCTCCTGTAATGATTGTAGCAGTTTGACTCCGGCAATCCATTTGTTTCAAAATGGTAAATGAACAGTTCTTTGTATCATTTGTAAACAACTTTACATTATTACAGAAAAAAGTTAAAGGATACTGTCTCAAAGTTTACAAAACAGATTTACTATCTTACAGATGGAGTTTGATACACTTATTGTCAGCAAACTAATGACTTATGGAACCAAACTGATGACAAGGTTATTTATGATTTATTTATTATTGTCATAATTAATATACAAATAAAACCATTAAAGTATTGTGCACTGTTTTGTGGTTTTGTGATATGTTTTACAAAAAGGTGCCAAAACCCCCAGGAGAGCCTTACTGAGTCAAATGTCAGGATTTACTGTTTTCTATTGGACAACCATAAATATGACTTTGTCACATAAAACATGACATTTGAAGAAAATTGTAAAATAGCTGAGTTTCCTATTGTCATGACTTGTAACTGATTCAGTAAGCACAGCTTTATCAGACATGTTTTGCAAGGTAGTATAATATATGCTGAAGAAATCATAGATATGAGTCAAGTTACTGCAGCAGATAAACATATATCTTCACATATTATATTCAAAACTATCCTTTAAAAAACGTCGTCAGGCAGGTTCAGACTGGCCTCCATCTCTGCCTCTCACTGACTTAAATACACAG
Source organism: Sebastes umbrosus (assembly GCF_015220745.1). Classification (NCBI taxonomy): domain Eukaryota; kingdom Metazoa; phylum Chordata; class Actinopteri; order Perciformes; family Sebastidae; genus Sebastes; species Sebastes umbrosus. The sequence continues at coordinate 11,443,921 of NC_051280.1, read as the reverse complement.
ACAGACAAGCTGATTAAAATTGCATAATCTATCTTAAAGGGTAATTTGTGTTTTCAGCCTATTTTCTCATGTTTTTGTGTTTAACTGACTAATAGGGACAATAATTTCTGAAACTGGTCCAGTATTGAGGGAGAGCGCTGTAGACGACAGCTGCTCACAGGTTGTAATATGGTGCTATTGGGGCAAGCTGGCACCGTCATCTACGTCCACTAAAAGTGCTTGTTTTTGCCATGACAGGCTCTGATTGTTATTATAAGTGTTTGACATTATGGAAAGAGTCTCGCTCAAGGAGAAGTCTCGTGAAATCTGGCGAGGTGACGTGTTGCCAGAAGACAACAGTGGAATAGTGGAATACATCCATGGTGAAAATGCCAGTGACAGCCGGGCAGAGTTTGGTACGTTGGAGTACAGAAAGTTTAGCTTAGTGTTATTTAAAAGATATCATGGCTGAATATTTAGATGATTTTGACAATGTGGATAACAATGTGGACAATGTGAATATTCAGATCTCACAAAGAGACTTCTCCTTGACAGGACTTGGACACAATAACAAACAGACCGGATCAAGCGAAAGGTAAGAAACTTTTTATTTCTCTGTAGGGTCCTTTCCATAATAATATCAGACACTTATGATAACAATCTGAGCCTGTCAGTGGTAAGAACAAGCACTTTTAGTGGACGTAGCGTTACACTGACGCCCTCGCAGCTTGTTTCGCAGACGCCGTCTACAGTGCTCTCCCTCAATACTGGACCAATTTCAAGCAGTGATGTCCCTATTAGTCACTTAGACACAAAAAACATGGGAAAATAGGGTCCAGGTTGAAAAGATACCAAGGTTACCCTTTAACAGCTTACTATTTATTTTACACTATTTGGCTCTCATGTTGCATATTCCTAAATTATGTTTTATTTAATGAAATTACCATGCAATTGTTGAGAAAGAAAGCCTTCGATTTCATGAGAACGTGGTGACAAATGAGGGGTCAATAGGGGCTGTTTTTTATGGTAATCTGGCCACGCATACAGATTATTACATATCGCTCTGCTTCGATCTCCTTTGTTCCTCTCCACCACCTTGTTCAAATGTTCTTATGCAGATCTCAAGCTATGAAAGCAAAAGCAGAACATTTATTCATTGTTCATTTGAAATTAGATGTGTGGGCTATATATTTGGCTGCATGTGAAACTGTGAAACTAAAAGTGCCTTTTTAAAAATCTCCTGTATTTTGATGAACCACCACCAGAGGGCATCTTTTATACTAACAACTACTGTATATTTTCCCCTGCTGCTGTAAAGAGAACAATACAATGAGACCAGATCAAAAAAATGTGTTGCTAAATCTGGTACATAACTCATCCTGCTCTAAAGACATTCATGTTGTATTCCCTGTAGTCTCTCAAATTTAAACATAATTACATGTCACATTTTTTGGTCGTCTTTTTAAATAAATACATCTGTAAATAAAAAAAATAAGCGCCCAAGTAAAAAGATATTCAAATTACAGTGGTGGAGGAAGTATTGAGATCCTTTACTGCAGTAAAAGTAGCAAAGCCACACTATAAAAATACTCCAGTCCTGCACTGAAAATGTTACTTTTGCATTTGATTATCATTTAAAAGGTACATCGTGTTATGCCATCGTTTGATATACATTAGAATTAAGGTCAATTAGTTATGTTATAGAATGGGCTTTGATCCATTTAGACTCTATGTTGTGTGTTTTGCCCTGTTAAGATTTGCTCCTCTAGTCGTCCTGCTATTGGACAATCTGGGTGTGTCCCTCTTAGTGTGATTAGTGTGAGTTAGGCTTCAGTAGAGCAGGATGGGGAGCAACATTTTTCTGACCACAGATTGTAGACTGTATTTCAGTTATTTCCTGCGGAGTTGGTCTGTTTTTGATAGTCCCAGATTGGTCATATTGATATATTTTTGTTTATTTAAATTGTTTTTTCAACTTTTCACTCACAATACGAGCCTCATCTTTGAAGTTGACTAAGAAGTGAGTGTTTGCAGAAGCGAGTGGAAGTCAGAGCATGGGACTCAGAAACCTTTACATCCTGCTAGAAGTGGCAAGAACAGTTTATAGCAAGCTGCCACTACACTTCTCATAGTGCAAAAAAATAGCCCATGTGAGTGTATATACAGTATATATATATATATATATATATATATATATATATATATATAAAACCTAAGCAGCATTTTAATGTTGTAACTCGACCACATGTTATATACGGTATACATATATATATATGTGTGTGTATATACACACATACACACATACAGTATACACATACACACATATATATATATATATATATATATATACACACTCACATGGGCTATTTCTCTACACGATGAGAAGTTTACTTCTTCCTCATAGTCAGTGTTTTGGTTCATTTTGTAAAAAGAAGAAAAAAACAGGTTTAGTGATATCTTAAGAGGTAAAAATTAAAAACCAAAGTATGAGTTACATTTTGTACTACCTTGTCATTTGCACTTGCCTTCATCAGTTCAAGTATTTACTATAAAAAAAATTATTTCTTTATTTATGGTAGTAGTGTAGTGCAGTAAAACGTACAATATTTCCCTCTTAAATGTAGTAGAGCAGAAATATAAAGTTACTCAAGTAAAGTACCAGTAACTCAAAAATGTACCTAAATACAATGCTTGAGTAAATGTACTTAGTTACTTTTAAATCACTGGATAAAATGTGGCATAAAGGACAAACAGAAGCGTGCATATTAATAAAAGGTATAAAAGGAAACACAACAACAACAACAACACATGAATACGACTGTGTAACAGTTATAACTTTGTTTATTGAAACAACTCCAGACATTTCTTTCTTACACTTTTAGAGACAGATTAAAATAGATTTTGTAACACTTCTATAATCATTTAAGTGCAAAAGAGTAAATTTCTCTACTGTAAAATACTACCGACTAAATCATACACTTTCTATGCTATACATGGGGAATGTGTTGCCTGGATGGGAAACTTATCAGTGGAATGTTTGGAGTTTGCGGAGATGTTCAGAATGAAAACAGAAACACTAACAGGAGTTACAGTATATAGAGAAAGTTTCCATGCACATTATTTGGCTTACAAGGCTACTGTGCAAAAGTTGTTGCGTTTAAGACATTGAGCAATATCAATGTGATAGAAATGTCATTAACTCCATGACAGATGATGGCTCGCAGAGGCAATATGGTCGATCAGTTTACAGGCACTGCAAAGATGAGTTTATACATTCAAACCCTGGTAACGCTTTATTTTTACGGGTCTGTAAATTCATTTCATTTCTAAATAATTTCCAAGGAGGTTTCCTGAAAAGAACCATGTAATTTGGTCCTGATTATAGGTCAAATAGAGAGTGATCAGTTGGTACACTTCCAAGTAATTCAAAATGCTAAACTAGTGCAACCTTGAGACTATTAGTCAGAGGATGGCAGGTGAGCTGGACAGGTAAAATGTGTCTACAAACAAACATCAAATTAAGCATATATGAAGAATAAAGTTTCCAATAATGACTGAATGATGAATAAATATTTACTGGGGTTTAAATGAGGAAGTTTGCGGAAATTCCTGTGGAAGTCAATAATAAACAACACAAATAATCAAAGGGATAGTTTAGGTGTTTTGAAGTGGGGTTGTATGAGATACTTATCCATAGTCAGTGTATTACCTACAGTAGATGTCGGTTGGCACGTCACCAGTTTGGTGAAACAGACAGGAGTTACCGACACAGGAGCAAAGCAATGTACTGCTGTGGACGGGGCCAGCAGCAAAACACATTTTAGCCACCTAAAAGAAAGGCCCACCTAAAAATCAATATCAGTTTAGGTGTACGCCGCTATATTTAGAATATTATCGCCATTTACCTTGCCGTCAGACAGCCCTTTCCGACGGGGAACTGAAGCCATTGTATCCATCTATGCTCTTGCCAAAGCCACCAGTCTACATTGATAAAAACATTCATTTTACCTCGCAGAACACAGGAGTTGCTGGTCTACCGCTGCCTCGATCAGTTAGTTTGTTTGTGTTACTGTTTGACTTTGGTTAGTTCAGATTCACCAAAGTCACACAATAGCACAAACAAATTAACCAATCGAGACAGCGTTGGACCAGCAACTCCTGTGTTCGGTGAGGTAAAATTACTGTTTTTGTCAATGGGTCTGGTTAATTTGGTGAAAGCACAGATGGCTACAATGGCTTCAGTTCTCTGTCGGACAGGGCTGTCTCAGGGCGAGGTAAAGCGATAAAAATATTCTAAATATAGTGAACACTTAAATTGATATTAATGTTTTTAGGTGGGCCTTTATTTTAGGTGGCTAAAATACGTTTTGCTGCTGGCCCCGTCCACAGCAGTACATTACTTTGAGTCAGTGTCCGTAACTCCTGTCTGTTTTTCCAAACTAGGGGCGTACCGACCGTCAGCTACTGTAGGTAATACACTGACTATGGATAAGTACCTCATACAACCCCACTTCAAAACACCCAAACTATCCCTTTAAACTAACTAAAATAACAGCTTCAGAACTCTGTCTCTATTTTCCCTGTAATTAGAACCAAACTACGTATGTGGTGCTTTCCAGGTAACTTTCATGAAAGGATTTTTAAATAATTAGGAAATGACAGATCTGTAAAATAAAGCCTTCTATGCTGAGTGTTTGCGTTTATTGCATCCTTTATAGTCGAACACTCTGTCCCGACACACAGTGAATTTTAATGTTAGCTGCAATCGAATGGGAAATGTAACCGGATAAATAAATACCGCTGACACTATTAGCTGTATATTGAAGCTTTGTCACATAACTGGCCAATAACCTGAGGCAAGAGCAAATGAGCAGACATCTCCGGCTTTTACAGCACTAGGACATTCAGATGGTATTACGTTTCTAAAAAGATAACCAGGTTAAGAAAAATTGCTGAAAAAAGGCTAATATTGTTGCAAATTGTTTTGTCAAAGTACAGTACGTAAAAAATCCCTAAAATTATAAATTAACTTATAAAACACAGGAATGAGTGTTTTCATGGGGGAATGGGTTCAACATATTACCTCTCTATCTTACTGGTGACATAAAAAGGGTGGAACGTTTTCCCGATGGGCAGCAGCAGCAGCGTAGCTTATGATGACGACTGACCCGCGCAGACTGCACCGTGTGTGGGACACGTACAGGGAGGACAGGCAGGAGGATACTTGAGAATCTAAGTGTCATTGTTGGACGTTGGCCCGGCTCAGGCCAAGCTGCCGAGGACGTCCTTCTCTGCAGATATGGACTTGACCAGCTCCTCCACCCAGCGGACCTCAGAGGCCATCTGCTCAGCCAGGACCTCATAGCGGTTTTCCAGGCGCCCGTACTTGCGTTTGAGGATGTTGGCGGCCTGCATGGTGAGCCGGGTCTCCTCCTGACTCTTCTTGCGCTGCGCTTGAGTGCGCTGCAGCTCTTGGCGGATGTGGCTCAGGTCGCTGGAGATGCTCTGGTTCTCCTCCTTGTACCAACCCTCCTTCTCCTCGTATATGGACAGCAGCGCCGCCACGTCATCCCGGCACGAGCGCTGGTTGCGCTCCAGGTCCCTCAGGCCTTCCTCTGCCGCCGCAATCTCCTCGAGGACCTGGGAGAAGCGCTCGAAGTTGACATAAGTGTTGTTGGGAGGCATGCTGGAGTGGGACTTGATGGTGTACTCCTTCAGACGAGTGGTCTTCAGGCGTCGGCGCTCAGTCTTGTGGTCTCTCTCCTCCTGGCGGACATTTCGCCTCTTAATCACCTGCAGAGGAAAAAACGTTAAGATCTGAAATAAGGATGGCAATTTGATAACAAACCCAGACAAATAATGATATTTGAGAGCTTAAAGAAACAGTTGATATATCAGCAGATATCTTTTTTTTTTTTTAAATAAATAAACATTTCTGATAAGGATTTCTTAAATATTCTTTATTAAAGAATTGTGACCAGGGTGTGTACTGACTAGAACATTTTGCAAACATAAGGCTTTCTGGTGGACAAACTATGTAATGAAGAGACTTATTCTAAATGACCTCAAACATATCTTTGGCATATCTGTAATGCAATTTCTTGTTACTTATCTGCAATAAGCTAATGTCTGCCGATATTAAAGATGGGCAGCATTTTGAACAACATTTCCAAGAGTATAATGACATTACGTGAATTACATGAAGACTCAAAAGTACGGATTCATTTTTGACATATGTCTGAACTTGAAAATATTTCTTAAAATGGAAAAAACATATTAAACAAGTTTCTTAATATGAATAGACCTCACCTGAATGTTAACGTGATTGTGAATGTTACATCACATCACCAGATATAAATGCTAAATAAAACACCCACCTTAATCCAGGGGTGTTCCATACTGTCATCAATCGTCATTCTCTTCCTGAAAAAGAAAATAATCCACCGGTGAGAAAAGGACACAGAAGAAACTTTCATACGTCTTCAGAAAATTTCTCTTCTTTACTTTTGGCATAAAATCTGAAAGAGTTCTTACTTGGGATCCTTGACCAGCAGACGTCGTATGAAGTCCTTGGCCAGCTCACTGGTGTTGCTGAAATACTCCTCATCAAAGTCGTAGTTGACGGCCGAGATGTTCGTCAGGGTCTCCTGCTTGGTCTCGCCCAGAAATGGAGACGCACCGCTCAACCTGCAGGAACACAGATAAAGGGATTTTCTTTATAAAACCAACATGGATGAGGAGTGAAGTGATTTGTGTTTCTACAAATGTCAACAACATGTTGCGATGTGAAACATTACTCACAGGATGTATGTGATGACTCCGATGCTCCTGCAGGGAAGAGAAGAACCAAACATGAATGAAAACTGTCACATGAGACGGTATACAGCTTCAGAGGGGAAAACAACATGTTGACATCTTACCACATGTCCGCCTCCAGTCCAAGTGGCTCATAGTTGACTATTTCTGGAGCTGTAAAGCACAGAGGGATGAACAGTTTAATTCAAACCAGATGTGGAGATCTGAAACGCGCTACAACTTACTTGCCAGCGTGGGAACAGACTAGCACAAGAACTGATTTTTAAAGTGGAACGTTTTTACTGTATTTGTGAAATGGATTTTCGGGAAGAGGAAACATCTGACTCACCAACAAACTCCGGTGTTCCGAAAATGTTCTTGAACTCATTTCCTGCTTTAATCTGATGAGCAATCCCAAAATCAATCAGCTTGATCCTGGGGTTGGGGACGTTCTTGTCCAGCAGCATGATATTCTCAGGCTGAAAGAGAAAACGACATTGCTGAACATTAGTGAGAGAACGAGCTAAGCTATAACTGTACATTTACATTAAGACAACTTTCTAAGATCCTCTGTCATGATAATATTAGTCTCTAGCTATCTCATCTAGTGGTGCAACGGTTCAACAAGCCCACGGTTCACATGGAAAAATCTCTCCGCACGAACAAGTGCCAGATCCTTAAAATACAACACAAACGTCTTCTTATACCTTAAAAGGAATCCTCACTAACGCGTCAACTACGACTGCCGGCCCAGAGTCTAAAAAACAAGCGGTCTTAAACACACAGAGCACTGACCTTGAGGTCAAAGTGAGCGATGCGTTTGGAGTGGAGATACTGAACGCCGTCCAGGATCTGCTTGAGAAACTGGGTGGCCTCCTCCTCAGTCAGGGATTCCTTCTCAGCCAGGAAGTCAAAGAGCTCTCCTCCGGACACCAGCTCCAGGATCAGGATCACATCTGTCTTGTTTTCAAAGATGTCGTGCAGGGTGATGATGTTGCTGTGTTGGATCTCCCGCAGGATGTTGACCTCACGCTCGATCTCCTCGCGGCTCACCCCCCGACGGCTGGACGACAGTCGCCGCTTTTTGATGAACTTGGCTGCGTACTCAACGCTTGTGCTCTTCTCCTTACACTTACGAACGATGGCAAACTGTCCACTGCAGGGAGGAGAGAAGACAGGGTTGTAAAAAGAAAATACAAATAAATAAGGATAATATAGACCTGCTTGCCTTTTTGTTTTTTTCCAGCTTCATGTTATTATAAGAGTTGACCTCTTGGCTGCGGGACTGAGTACATAAGCTATATCAAGACTCACTTTGGGAAATGATAACTTGTGATGGACAGTGATCACTATTTTTAACACGTTATAGACTTAGTCAGTGCTTCCCAACTTTTTTGGTTTGTGTCAAATGAGGCAATTTCTACCCCTCATCACAGATTACAGCCTCAATGTGGACATGTAGTTCAACCAAAAAGTTGAAGGATTTTAAAAAACCTGAAGAGGTGAAAGTATCCTGTATTTCACAAGAAAACAAGCAAAAAATTAAAAATCATCACTGGAACAAAATAAACCCCTTATCAAGTCATTTTGTCCTTGAACTGAATCATATAAAACTAACTTTCTTAGAACTAGTGAGAACATTTCAATTTGTTTTAAGACTTGTCCAGAAATGAGAGTCTGTATCTTTAATAACAAGAAAGAAGAAGAAGGCACATTGGTGCACAAGAATGATGAAAAATTATGAAAACGAAAATATTTGAAGCACATTGATCTACATAGGAAACAAGTAGAAGTATTCTCACTGCACTGGCAGACTTTAACTTAAACTTTAAGGACTCAAGGTTGTAGGAATAAAGGACTTGGTAGTGAGGAGATTTTTGCAGTGACCTTGTGACTTTTATCTAGGGGGCCCATTGGGGAATTCAAAACCCTAGGTTGGGAAACCCTAGACTAAGTAATGGATTAATAAAATAACAGGAATGAAAATGATTGTTGGTTGTCTAAGTAGTCAGTAAATGAGCTTAAAAACGTATGGGATGCTGAAACAGTACATGTGCAACATACACAGTCTTTACTATTGTAAATAAAGAAATATATGTAATCTATAGTTTTGTTTTATAGAATCTGGTTTAAAAGGAAATGGATATAATGAATACTGACTAGAACAATAAGACTATTGTGCAGGTGAGGAGAAAGCATTTCATAAAGCATGGCTTGGCAGAGAATTTAATATCTGCATACCTTACTAGCTCAGCACACACACACAGCCCTCTCCTATAGAGACTCTACACCACAGCAGAGGGGGAATGGCACATTGAGAGGCAATGACGTCAAAGTTTTGCTGCATTACTGCAGAAAAAAGTAGCTCGGGTATAAAGTGGAGTTTAAACTATTAAAACTTGATGACTCAGTCACAAACTATCAGGCACAGTGTAAAAGGGATATTAAAGGATATTTAACATGCTGCTAAGCTGACAGCCTTCATCAGATCTTAAGTTTTAGATATTGTGTAGCTCATATCTGGCATCAAAATGCATCTGGAACACATCTTAAGTGATGTGTGATTTGATTACACTTTACACAAAAACTAAAAGCACAGGTAATCAGAAAAACACACAGTTGTGCTCAGCCATACAGCTTGAAAACAGGACTGATGCAGCTGCCTGGTAATTAACTGTCCTGCTATGCAACTACTAACAACTAATTACTCAGTTTTTCAACACCACCAGGCATTTGTATTCACACAACACTACATGAATCTCTGATGTCCTTCAAATGCGGCATAAATGAATAGATAATAAAGCATCATAAATGTGTTTTTGAGCGCACTCAGCTGTCTTCCAACAACTGGGACACCCACAACACATGCTAAGTGTGAACAGCAGAGATGGGAGTAAGTCACACATGTGCAAGTCAAGAGCAAGTCTCAAGTCTTAACCTTCAAGTCTCAAGCAAGTCCCAAGTCACTGTGGTGAGAATCAAGCAAGTCAAGTCGAGTCACTGCTGTAAGTCAAGCAAGTCACAAGTCAAGTCACTGCTCAGGTCAAGCAAGTCACAAGTTCAAGTCATACGAAATTCTGATGATCTAACCCAGTTTCAACATTTAAAATCAGTTAAAAGACAGTGGTCATGAAAAGATGATTATAGTTATACTTTACAGGACTCATGGCGAGTCAAATTAAAATGCTCACCATGGCAAATAAAAAAAAAAGTTGCAAGTGAAGTGAAATATTGACTTCACTACTACTGTTCACTGAACAGTGTCTTTTGTAACACCGACTACAGTAGTGGACAGATGTTTTCCAGATACAGTAAGTTTAACCAGAGAAGAAAAAAGACAATAAAATGTGCAGAACTTTACCTGCCCAGCTCCTCTTCCATCTCATAATACAGCTCAACATCCTCCTGTCTGAAGCCAGCCATGGTGTGGAATGATGATGTCTTGAGATTCACTGTAGTGGAAAACATAATAGATCAATAAATACTGGCAGAGGTTGGTGTGGACATGACAGACAGCACAGTGGCCAAAAACAATGCCATGTTAGTAGATCTAAACTGTGATCGAAGTCTTAGTTATAAGCCAGAATTACTTTTCCAGTAACATTCACCTCTGAGTACCTGGGCTTCTTTCCTCCTTATTTGGGAGTCAACACAGCTTTAGTTTATCAGAGAGACTTTCTGGCTGATGTCAGACCTCTGCATACCAGTCCTACTGACATCATCTCCTGCCTGGACCAGCCAGCTCTGACTCAAGTAAAGGGACTGGGATCTAGACACACTACCAAGAGGATTTGGCTGTTTCTCCTCATGTGAAACTTGTTTAAAGTGTCTGGCCTATTAAAACAAACACTACTATGTTAAACTATAGCTTCTAGTGGCTCACTGGTGACTGTAAAAGATGCTGAATAGCGACTCTAGGCTCTAATGTCGAGCTTATAGCTACAAAAACAAAAAGAAACTCGTGCCACACATACAACCTATTAAATAAAGGAATACAAACACATTTAAAAGGATAAATAAAGGTAATAGCAGCGACGGAAGAGAGCTAGCTGACGTTAGCTAACAACCGTTAACGTTACTGTTTAAACACCAGCTCTCTCTCTCTGTTTCTAACTAGTGTTAAGTAGATTAATAACACTGAAACACGGGCAGCAAAGCACATATTTAACCAAGTAAAACGTGAAAGCATTGCTGTTTAAAGTATACTTACAGTGTTTGTCTAGGAGAGCTGCATTCCTCCTCAGAGTAGTTGTGTGACTGAACAGAGTGAAGCTGGAGAGATAAACACAGTGACACACAGGACTTCCGCTCTGCTACTTCAAAATAAAAGCCTTCATGAACAGTAAGATGGTGCCACTGAAGTTCTATTTTATTTATGGTACATGGTATGGTACATGCACATTTTTGGTGTAGGTCTATACATCCTTTTGTAAAAGTTTATTTGCCATTTCAACTGTAAAAAAATATAGTTAAAGGGACTGTTTGTAAGAATCAGAAATGCTTGTTAACAGCGACACCTGTGGCCGTTAAGTCAACGAAAGTCAGCGTCGGGCTTGCACTTGTGCTCGCTCTACATATACATGAACGAACATCGCTCAACACAGTGAGGCGACACACGTCAGCTAAAACCACAATATCACTCTATATTTCAGCTGCTTGGCAGTAATGTTAGCTGACCAGACGAAGGTCTCTCCATAAATCAGTGCTGATCCTAGTGTTGGCTTTTCCTGCTTCAGCCTCCCGACCACGGCCGGAGGGAGACACCGGCACCCGGTCAGAGACGATAACGTTTCTCTCTGCGGAGCCCCGTCACTTCACAAGACACGGATAAACCTCTGTTGGTCTGGAGGAGCTGCAGCATTTATTTCTGCACAAACGTCCACTGAACATTCACTAGATATTCTCAGAGCTAAACTAACTCTTCTGCAGTGTGGAGTGTGCGCGCATGAACGTGAGGTGGAGCGAAAGAGCAAGAACGTGTGCAGTGTGTGAGTGAAGGCAAGCAGGCAGAGGAGCAGAGTACAGCAGAGACTTTTTCATTTTTTTAGAGGACGACCAGCACACCCCAGACGGTGTCGCCCTATGAGACCACCTATATGGCCTATGCCTTAAACTGGCCCTGCACACACCAAAATATACCCTTTTATTCTGAAGGCAGAAATGGCTGTAGTTCCGGTGTTGATGAGTCACTTGATGCAGGTGAATACATGGCAGACGGAAGGACATATGGAATGACATCATGCTGAGTGAATCAAGTCGCTGCAGTACGTCAACGAATAACAAGACCGAGCATGCAACAGAAATGATTTAATAGGGACTGAGGGAATTCAGACTACAAGAAAACAAATAAAACTGGTTGCCATAGTTACAAATTGGTCTATGGTTAGAATGATGTAGGCCAATTAGAACAGCTTTTCAATGTCCTATGGATATCAAAAACATACATTTTACATAAATCACAAGAACATGCAGTATCCAACTTAAACTTTGATGAATAACTGAATAATCCTCGAGGAAAAGTTTTTTTTTTAACACAATTTATCATATTACTAACACAAAATGTCGGCTATTAAATACTATTTAGCAATATGTTTCGTCAGTTCAATTCTCAAACAGCTGAAGTGTACTGTTAAACAGTGGTGGAAGAAGCACTCATATTTTACTTAAGTAAAAGTAGCAATACCAAAGTGTAGAAATACTCTGTTACAAAAGTCCTGCATTCAAAATTTAACTTCAGTAAAAGTGCTAAAGTATTAGGCTCAAAATATAGTTACGGGGACTGTTTGTAAGAATCAGAAATTGGTTGTAACAGCGACACCTGTGGCTGTTAAGTCAACGAAAGTCAGTGTCCTGTTGCTCGTGCTTGCCCGTGCTACCTGAATGTGAGCGAGCATCCGTCAAAACAGTGAGGCATCACACATCAGCTAAAACCCCAATATCACTCTATTCACCTGCTTGGCAGTAATGTTAGCTGACCAGACGAAGGTCTCTCCATGAATCAATGCTGATCTTAGTGTTGGCTTTTCCTGCTTCAGCCTCCCGACCGCGGCCGGAGGAAACAGGGGAGACACCGGCCCCCTGGTCGGAGACGATAACGTTTCTCGCTGCGGAGCCCCGTCACTTCACAAGACACAGAAAACCTCTGTTGGTCTGGAGGAGCTGCAGCATTTATTTCTGCACAAACGTCCACTGTACATTCACTAGATATTCTCAGAGCTACTAACTCTTCTGCAGTGTGTAGTGTGCGCGCATGAATGTGAGAGTGGAGCAAACTGAGTGAAGGCAGGCAGGCAGAAGAGCAGAGGAGCAGTGGAGCAGAGGAGCAGAGTACAGCAGAGACTCCGGTCCTGGAGACCAAAGCTACGGTCTCCCCCGCGTCCTCCGACCGCGGCCAACACTATTTTGCAAGACGGGCTTCACTAGATATAACTTTGCGGTTTTGGTGCTTCCGTGTAGTTTGTGTTGGAGTCTGAGTTTGAACAGCATAGCCACACGCGAGCGCGCATGGGACACCGACCCGGAATGATTTATACATGTAAGAAGTTACAAACAGTCCCTTTAAAGTACAAAAAGTACAAAATACTCAAGCAGAAAGGCCCTTTTCAGAATGTATATTATAAATGTATATTATTGAATTATAATTATTGATGCATTAATATGTACTACTTTAATGTTAAAGCTGTTGAAGGTGGAGCTGATTGTTTTACTATATAAACTGCTGTGTATTGAGAATTTCACCAAGGGATCAATAAAGTCTTAACGTTATCCATAATAATACATTTGTTGATTATGCTTTGTATTATTAATATGAATCTGTAAAGTAATTAGTAGAGCCTAACTATAAGTGTCAAATAAATGTAGTGGAATAAAAAGTTCAATATTTGGCTCTGAAACTGAGGTCAGTAGGTATGTTGATGCCATACAGTGTAAAAGGGCCGTCCTGAATACCATTTTTTGGGCTTCAAAGCTTCGGTGAGAAATATTCTCACCGAATTTATACTACATTATTACATACTTCTATAAAAACAAAACAAAAAACGAAGCACTCAAATTCTGATTTGGAGGTCGATTACCATGGGAATGGTCGAAGCTTCAAAGCCTCGAAGCATTTGTGTCAGCCCTTCAGAGTATAGGACAATTCACAGAGCGCCTACAGAGTTGCTGTTTGAAAAAGCTGCAGATGAGCAGTTATACTGGAGGCAACCCACTAATCTATAATTACAGTGAAAATACAGCGTTAGGGATGGAAAGCATAGTTGCAGCCGTGCCAGCCTTGCCAGCCTTGTTGGCTCAAGTCTGACTTCAAGAGTCCAAGTCATGTGGGGACTGAAGGGTTCTAATTTAACGGGAACTTCCCTCGCTGTAATGTGCAACATAGTTCTGGAGCTGCAGTGTACACACTCCTTTCTGCATTAAAGAAAGTGAGAACATCCTTTGTGAATAGCAAAAGATAATAAAATGAAGAAATGTAAAAATACAAAAAGATGACCCAGTTGTACCTACATCAACTAATACTCTTTTTTAAAATATTAGCTATCCTAAATTGTATTATTTACTTGAATGTGTTGTGTTGTTATTGGTGTACAGCTACTTGCATGATCTACAGTCAAGAAGAAACAGCCATCTCATGTTCTTCATGTGTAAAGCTCTAATGTTGAAGCTTCCAAACTACCTCACATCTCTTCTCTCATTTACATATAGTACACGATCCAGTGACTACTTAACCTCACATATCCCTCATTTGTGCACTATAATTTGGGCAGAACTGGTTTCAGGTAATACGTGCACCATTTAAAAGTAATGAACTGCGAACTACCCTCAAACTAGAGTCTTACATTCCCCTTTGAGATTTTAAAGCTTTATTATCTGATGTTTTTAATTCCCTGTTTATTGTGTTGTTTCTGTTTTGCGGCTTGTTCTCTTGTGAATGCTTCATGTTCTCATGTACGGAGGACCACAAGAGTTCTAATGTATTTTTGTTTGTATTATTAAATTATGTACTTTTTGACTGTTTTATGGTCTTTTTAATTTGAACTATTTATTGATGGATTCATATTTTATTTGTAAATTTATTTTTATAATTCTTCTTTTTATTGCCCATTAAAGTGTAAAATAATAAATTACTTTGTGATTTAGTCCATTTATTCATAGATTAATAATTACATTTGTAAAGAAAATTATTAATACCTTTTTTTTAATTGTACAATTAGTTAATAATCAATTAAATGCTTTATTACTATTTATGTGACTCTTGTGGTCCTCCATACACAGGTCTCTCTTGGAAAAGAGATCTTAATCTCATTGAGACTGCCTTATTAAATATAAATTACATTAAACAAAAATCTACATTTATCATTTCAAACATATTGAATCAAATATGATGAGGTCAGTTGGCTCCTTGAGTGTGTAGTTGGGCATAAATTACATACTAAACAAGCTTATTTTATACAAAACTGAACAAGAAATCAGTCAATCTGATTTGTAACTTGTGTTTTACATCATGAACTGTCCTCAAACTTTTAAACGCTTAATCACGCCTTTATTACTTCGATTTAAACTGTCAAGCCCCCGTAAAACTAAACTAAAACGTAGATTTATATAAATTATATTATGTAAATCTACGTTTTAGTTTAGTTTTACGTTTTAACTTTTTTCAATCATATTTGCTCCAATCTCGCCTACTTCAGCCTTAAAGTACCAAACATTAAAGTACACATTATACACAATAATGTATATTATTGGATTATACTTATCGATGCATTAATGTGTTTATCACTTTTAGTGTTGCAGCTGGTTAAGGTGGAGCTCATTTTAATGACTTTATATAATGCTGGGTAGTTTAATCTATAATAATACATAATTTATTTGTTGATTGTATTTTGTTTTAATAATCAGAATCTGTAAAGTAACTAAAGTTATTAAATCAATGTAGTGGAGTATAAAGTACAATATTTCCCTCTGAGATTTAGTGGAGTAGAAGTAGAAAGTATCAGAACATGGAAATACGTAAAGTAAGCAAAGTACAAGTGCCTCAAAATTGTACTTAAGTACAGTACTTTAGTAAATGTACTTAGTCACTTTCCACCACTGAGTATATGTTATACTGTTGTGTTTTTCTAAGCATTCTTTACTGCTCCTGTTGGAATAAAATAATTGTAAATCTACCGGGTCGGTTTCCCATGTGCGCTTGCATATGCGCGCCTGCGTGTGGCTACTCTGTTCAGACTCCCTGTGGACACGTACCATCAGACTCCAACACAAACTACACGGAAGCAACAAAACCTCAAAGTTATATCTAGTGAAGCCCGTCTTGCAAAACAGTGTTGGCCGCTGTCAGAGGACGCAGGGGAGACCGTAGCTTTGGTCTCCAGGACCGGAGTCTCTGCTGTACTCTGCTCCTCTGCTCCTCTGCCTGCCTGCACTCACACACCGCGCTCGTTCTCGCTCCACCTCACGTTCATGCGCGCACACTACACACTGCAGAAGAGTTAGTTTAGCTCTGAGAATATCTAGTGAATGTACAGTGGACTTTGTGCAGAAATAAATGCTGCAGCTCCTCCAGACCAACAGAGGTTTCCCGTGTCTTGTGAAGTGACGGGGCTCCGCAGCGAGAAACGTTATCATCTCCGACCAAAACTCCGGTGTCTCCCCTGTTCCTTCTGGCCGCGGTCGGGAGGCTGAGGCAGGAAAAGCCAACACTAGGATCAGCACTGATTCATGGAGAGACCTCCATCTGGTCAGCTAACATTACTGCCAAGCAGCTGAAATATAGAGTGATATTGTGGTTTTAGCTGACGTGTGTCGCCTCAATGTTTTGAGCGATGCTCGTTCATGTCTATGTAGAGCGAGCAAGCGCGAGCCCGAGCAACAGGACGCTGACTTTTGTTGACTTAACGGCCACAGGTGTCGCTGTTAACAAACATTTCTGATTCTTACAAACAGTCCCTTTAACTGAAAAGTAGTAATGTGCTTTTGATACCTTCACTTTTTTGCATTAAATCATACCGGGATGTTTGCTGAAATTGATTGGATGTGGCACAGCCCTACCTAGAAAAATTTCCACCAGCCTCCACTGATTATATATATATATATATATATATATATATATATATATATATATATATATATATCTTACTTCTCTTGTAACCGGTTAATAAAGACTTTTCTTTTTTCTGTTTGACTGACTTTGACTTTAACCAATCAGGGGTCGTGTTCACTCGCTCGTGACGGTGACAGCCAATGAAAAGCCCCGCTCATAGAAGTGGGCGGGTCTTGTTCTAGCAGCTGGTGGTTCTGATGAGAGGGTCTGGAGCAGAGAGAGGTAGAGAGCTGTAGAGAGGTTGTTCTGTTGATGGAGGAAACAACAACAACAACCAGCTAGTCATCATGAGGGGCCCTGAAACACTGATCTGGACCGCTCTGCTCATCCACAAGGTGAGACACAAAGAGTATCTCTTCATAAACTGTTAAACCAGCAAGTTTAACTTCACGTGGCTGACAAACAGACTGTATTTATACCAGCCGTTATTCTACCGTTGATCACTAGCTGCGATGCTAATGGCTGTTAGCTGCGATGCTAATCACTGTTAGCTGCGATGCTAATGACTGTTAGCTTGGATGCTAGGACCGTTAGCTTGCGGAGATCACAGTGTGGACAACAAGTTGTTAAACTGTAACATGCTGTTATACTGAGAGGTGTTCATAGTATTTTGTCCACACCATTTATATCAGTGAGGGTAGACTATTCTTTAATTCAACAGCACCTTACACTACAGTGTGTACTAATATACAGTGTGTACTGATATACAGTGTGTACTAATATACAGTGTGTACTGATATACAGTGTGTACTAATATACAGTGTGTACTAATATACAGTGTGTACTAATATACAGTGTGTACTAATATACAGTGTGTACTGATATACAGTGTGTACTGATATACAGTGTGTACTAATATACAGTGTGTACTAATATACAGTGTGTACTAATATACAGTGTGTACTAATATACAGTGTGTACTGATATACAGTGTGACTAATATACAGTGTGTACTAATATACAGTGTGTACTAATATACAGTGTGACTAATATACAGTGTGTACTAATATACAGTGTGACTAATATACAGTGTGTACTAATATACAGTGTGTACTAATATACAGTGTGTACTAATATACAGTGTGACTAATATACAGTGTGTACTGATATACAATGTGTACTAATATACAGTGTGTACTAATATACAGTGTGTACTAATATACAGTGTGTACTAATATACAGTGTGACTAATATACAGTGTGTACTGATATACAGTGTGTACTAATATACAGTGTGACTAATATACAGTGTGTACTGATATACAGTGTGTACTGATATACAGTGTGTACTGATATACAGTGTGTACTGATATACAGTGTGTACTGATATACAGTGTACTAATATACAGTGTGTACTAATATACAGTGTGACTAATATACAGTGTGTACTAATATTCAGTGTGTACTAATATACAGTGTGACTAATATACAGTGTGACTAATATACAGTGTGTTTTATGTGGATTATTGTTAAAAATGGAGGGGCAACAACTACTAAACCCAACCAGAAAATTACACAATTTGACATAATGCGTCATTTCCCACAGAGTTTATCACAGGTGACAGTGAGATGGGCACCTACCTGTTCTCCTGAAGGTGCTCTAACACTGCTCAGTTCACCCGGTTGGATATATTTGGACAGTTTTTTTCTGCTTTCATGTTTGTTAATCCTCTCAGAAAGATGCTTGAGATGTTGACAGTCTGGAATCAGGATTTTATCCGAATAAAACACACACACACGGGAAGCAAAAGAAACGTCTCTCTGACTAGTTAGATGTTAGACATTTTCACCACGTAAAAAATGATTATTGTTTGGTTTATAGCGTTTAGGTTATATCCCTCGGCTGGTGGGCACCGAGGTGTTTAACCTCAAGTTTTTCTTCAAAAGACAGACTTTCAAATGGGTGCTGTAGATAATAATAAACTACACCGCAGTTACTAACTTCTTTAAAAGAAATGCTAACTTCTTACAAATACCAACAAATGACGACATCAGTAATTGGCGAACAGCCAATCAAATGCAGCTAGGCAACAGGCAATCAGCCACTGCGCATGCTCATTGTTGTTTAATTATATTTATTTATAAGTTACTCAGTACCATTAAAACCTCTCTTTTTTTGTATATGTAAATATTGTATGTGTTTTATTATTTCACGTGTCTAGTGTGTTTATAATTTTGGTGTCATTACTGCCTTAAGTCTTATCACATTTAATGTTATATTGGTTACTTCCTTTATTGTCGGTGGTGGGAGGGAAAAATGGATGAAAATTAGAACTACTTATTTGCTCTGTAATTTATATGCCTTGCAATGTTTTTCCAATTAAAAAAAACAAAAAAAAAAAACTCTTTCTGCTGTCAGCAGGTGAGGTCACTACTACTACACTACCACCTCAAATGACCCGTCGTCTCTGAGTGTGTATATATATATATATATATATATATATATATATTTAATCATACATTAAATAAAGACAAAATACAGTTCCCTTAATTTAAGAGTGTCATTATTAGTTTGACCATAAGCATGCTCATAAAAAGGCGACTCTATTGCACATAATTGCAGGGCAGAAACCTCAGCTTGTTTTATTCTGTGTTTAGAAGTATACACTAGGGATGCACCGATCCCACTTTTTCAGTCTTGATACCGATAGCGATACCTAGGCTTTGGGCCTAGGCTCTCGGCCGATACCGAGTACCAATTTGATACCAGTCTTTAATTAATAAGCTGCATGTCTCATTGTGTGGAAGTGACTGGGATCATTCTGTTATGTGTAAAGAAACATCAGGCTTGACTTAAATATTCCTTTCCTAACTTTGTAAAACTAAATGTAACAAATAAATACATAGATAACATAACATAAATTTAGTGAATTGTTATTTATTATTAAAATAATACAACACAGCAAAAAAAACTTAAAAATTAACAGGAATTATAATTCAATTGTAAAAAATGTTAAAGCTGCAACATATTGGTAAAAATTTAAACAGGAATAAAAATTCCACTATATAATGTATATAGTATATAAGCATGGAATTTAATTCAATAGATCGGCCCCATTGTCACCGATACCTGATCCAGCTATTTGAGTCAGTATTGCCCCGTTATCCGATCCAGTATTGGATCTTCATCTTTTACCTTGTAACATGAATTCTGGTGAAACAGCAACAACAGTCCATGTGCGGCTGGAAACAATGTTCAAAAACTCAAAGTTACAAACATTTCATGGACATGTGGAGTGATACAGACGTTGTTGTGATGTTGACAGGTGGTGGGAGAGTACGGCATGGCCCATTTCAGTGACGAGGGCAAGAGCAAAGGGAAGGATTACTGCATATTCTTCAACTCACAGTGGGCACGTCTACCTCAGGACCTCAACAAGGCAGTAAGTCATGAGTGAGCAACAAGAGGTGTAAGCAATGATAATAATGCCACTTAAAAAAATGACTCAAAGTGCTTCACAGCCACCCAGAACTGTGGAGATCAACTGCAGTTTGTACTAGTAGGTGAAGGTGATCAATAAAATCTTTCAGGAAGCCTCGTACAGGATGCTGAAATCTGATCTCCACTCTTAGTGCCTGTTAAGACTCTGGCAGCTGCTTTATGAACCAACTGCAAATATTGAAGATCTTTATTACGGATATCAGAACATAATGAGTTACAGTAATCCCCCCCTCATTCAAGAAGCCTTTCTTTCTCTGGAAACAACAATTACATTCAGCCAATTATTTTTATCAAATACATTTTTTTCTATTTATATTAAGTGTTAATAGATTGTCCTCCAGCTCTGGTTAACACTGCAAACCTTTTGTCTTGAAGTCACGTCTTCAGATCTATGACCTCACAACATCGATCCTGTGCTCGCCCTCTGACGTCCCGGAGGGAGGCTTCCCGAATCGCATCCTCATGGTGATGAGAGGCAACTGCACTTTCTACGAAAAGGTCCGACTGGCCCAGATTAACGGCGCCAAGGGCCTGCTCATTGTCAGCAAGAACAGACTGGTAAGCCTGCTTATACCTATATCTTAAAGGACCAGTGTGTAACAATTAGGGGGACCTTTTGGCAGAAATGGAATATAATATTAGTAAGTATGTTTTCTTTAGTGTATAATCACCTGAAAATAAGAGTTGTGTTTTCGTTACCTCTTCATAGCCGTTTATATCTACATAGGGAGCGGGTCCTCTCCACAGAGTCAGCCATGTTGCACCGCCATGTTTCTACAGTAGCTCAGAACGGACAAACCAAACACTGCTAACTTTTCCTGCTTGGGCCGAAGTCTATAACATTACTCGCTCCCGTCGCCACCACTCTCTCTGTCTCTTGCTTCACCACTCACATCCCACGTACACACACACACACTCTAAGCCTGCTACTCTTACAACAAATGGCTGTAGAGAGGGCCATTCACGTTTTCGCGTTGGCCACCGTAGTTCACCTACAGGCTTGGCACACGGGAGACGTTGTAATCTGCAACCTCACCGCTAGATACCGCCAGATCCTACACACTGTTCCTTTAAGGCCGTTGCATGTATTTATTGTGAATCAAGATTAAATTGAGTTTGGCACTTCAGTAAATAGAAATGTGTGTTTCTGTTTTTTTTTTTTTTTTAAATTACAGACACCACCAGCAGGAAACAAGACTCAGTATGAGGAGATTGACATTCCTGTAGCACTGCTCAGCTACTCTGATTTGCTGGACATAGGCAAGGTGAGAAGCCATCCATCCACTAACCATTGAAACAGTAGACAAACAAACCTTTGGCTACCTGTACAGTTCTACTGAATCAGTTAATTCACGCTAAACATTTTACAGTCTGACAGCAGAGGCAGCCAAATGTAAAATAATGTGATGAAAATCTACTAGCGAAAAGTATTTAATGTACCGATTTAACAAAATCTTTAGCCTTAACATTATGTTGTCTCCAACTCCTGCAGAAATTTGGCGAAGGAAGACAGGTCGCCATGTACGCACCCAATGAGCCGGTGTTGGACTACAACATGGTGATCATCTTCTTGATGGCAGTAGGAACAGTCGCCATCGGCGGTTACTGGGCCGGCAGCAGAGACAGCAAGAAGTAAGTGGACACGATGGAGATAAAACTGACATTTAATGTGGGTCATCATCACTACATGATTTTGAATGCTTAGTTGGGTTTGAGTGTTACAATATGTACAATATGAAATAACTGTACATTATGTGCAGGTCATTACAGGCAGCGATGGAGGATAAATGATTCAATTAAAGCTTTTTATTTTCAGGGTTAAAATGTATGTTTTTAATCCAAACTTGAAATTAGTACAAAAGTAGTTTAAGTCTTTTAAAGGAACAATTCAATTCAATTCAATTTATTTTTATATAGCGTCAAATCATAACAGAAGTTATCTCAAGACGCTTTGGACATTGTGAACAGTGTGTAACATTTTGGGGGATCTACTGGCAGAAATGGAATATTATATTCATAACTATGTTTTCATTTGTGTATAATCACCTGAAACTAAGAATTGTTGTGTTTTTGTTAGCTTAGAATGAGTCCTTCATATCTATATAGGGAGCGGGTCCTCTTCATGGAGTTCGCCATGTTGCTCCACCATGTTTCTACAGTAACCCAGAACAGACAAACCAAACACTGACTCTAGAGAGACTTTCACATGTTTGTTACCTGAGGGCCAACCGTAGTTCTCCAACCCGCTTGTGAAACTGCGGTAACGTGACCCGCAGAGTGTAAAACCGTGGTACCGCCAGCCCAGTCTGACTCCAGTTGCACCTAAAGTAGTGTTATTATGGTAAGGATGGCCTCTGAGCAAGGCAAACGGCGCTTCCGTGGTTTTGCACTCTACGCCGCGACACATTACCATAGTCTTGGAAAGGGAAGAGTGAGCGGAGGGGTACTCAGTTGGCTGCAATCTGCTACCACACCGACTACACACTGTCCCTTTAAGTCTTTTAAGGGACAAAAATGAAAGTTGATTGTCAGTGATGATGCTGGTTGTAATGTACAGTTTACCGGACCACTACATACCATTATTACAGGACACAAAGTTCCCTTCTGCCTGTGCATACTGTGCTTTTAGCTCCGACTGCTATATTTAAATCAAAGTGAATTTATCAGGGGAGTCGTCTCCGGGGGAAATTAGTCACCGTTTTCTTGGCAAAGAACTACAAGCGTATGATTGCTCAGTCTTTTCTCTTAGAGGAGCGTGTGTTCTCATATCAAGCAGTCTTGCATTGTACCGCTGCAACTCCACTAAAGGGCAGTGATGTTTATTTGAGTGAGTCATCGGCTTAAGCCAATCCGAGTCAGTCCTTCCTGACGGAGTTGCCAAGGTTACAGAGGGCGCAGCCAGACGGGGTCTCTGACGCACAGGGGGAAAAAAAAGATTTTGGAATATGAGTGTTTTGAACTTGGGGAGGAAGTGAGTCCCAGACAGGCAGACAAATGATGGTGAAAATTGACTGTGAGAAGTGGGATGATCATCCTGGCTGCTTTGGCAAGTCACCAACCATCACTGAATACTGTTTAATAAAAAGACAGAACCCAAGAGACTGGCTAACTGCATCGCCTCTAGCCTATTTTGCTTAATAAGCTGGCACAAGCAGATGCACAGATACTGATCATTAGTCTCAAGAGTTATTAAACTTCCCAAACAAACCTCCTCAGGTCAGCATGCCTCTCTGATGTTCGTTCCTCCTCCCGCAGACGCTACATGAAGCACAAGCGGGACGACGGCGCGGAGAAGCAGGACGAGGAGACCGTGGACGTCACCCCCATCATGATCTGTGTGTTCGTGGCCACGTGCTGCAGCATGCTGGTGCTACTTTACCTTTTCTATGACAGCCTGGGTACGACGCCAACAAACACACACACACACACATCAGTGATCTGAACACATATAATATAACCCTCAATATGATGATCAAAGATGGTCTTTGATCAGATTTATGTGGTCAGTAGATTAGTAGTGGTTCCAGTCCTGTCTGTTCAGTATTTATTGCTGTGCCCAAAGCCAGTCTGTATTTTCCCCCTCACTCATTGTGGTCTGGCATGACTCAATGAGGCATTTGCTTGGGATACAGGCTGTGAAGAAGAATATGGGTAACAATGTTTTCCTTGTGTGACAAATAATCTCAACTTTCAACTGCATATCACAGGCTTAGTTTAGGTTAACTTTGACTGATACAATGCAGCTTCTGACACCTGATTATATAAGCGCTCCACTTACTAGGCTCTCATTTGACTTTTCTTCTCATTTTAAACTGGATACATTTTGGAAACAGTCAATTTTCTCCGTATGAATCGTCCCCTGATACTAAAATATATTTAAAGTAAGAAGGAAGGTAGCTGCAGAATTGAGCTTTATTTTGTAACTACAATGCCTTGTTTAAATCATAGTTGACTCTAGGGCTGCAACTAACCGTTTTCATTGTCGATTAATCTGTAGATTATTTTCTCGATTAATCGATTAGTTGTTTGGTCTATAAAATGTCAGAAAATGTTAAAAAAAATGTCTATCAGTGTTTTCCAAAGCCCAAGATGACATCCTCAAATGTCTTGTTTTGTCCACAACTCAAAGATATTCACTTTACTGTCATAGACGAGTAAAGAAACCAGAAAATATTCACATTTAAGAAGCTGGATTCAGAGAATTTAGCCTTTTTTTTCTTAAAGAATTACTTAAAAAAACGATTAATTGATTATCAAAATAGTTGACAACTAATCAATTAATCGTTGCAGCTCTAGTTGAATTAGATGTAGGGTTCTTGAGAATTAGCATGTCATCATTGCCCATATATGAATATAAATATGGTTTTCAGCAGCTGAGAAGCGGGATGTAGCCAATCTGAGCAAATCTTTGATAACAAAGTGAGTTAATAATTCCTCCATTTAGCTCCTCCGAGCTACAGCAGATACTTCATCCTCACTTCCTCTAGCAGAGCTGCTCAGCGTCCAGCTTGATTAGGCTGTGGATGCAGTTTACAGATCTGAATGTGTGAACCTCTTGAGTGCTGAAAAAGAGCTTAATGGCTCAGATAACACTTCACTGATGAACAGATTTTAAAAACTGGCAGCAGCTGCTAGAGTGCGTAACGTCTTCCATCAACCCGCACATTAAATTCTGGACACACAGTGGGGAAACTGATACCACTAATCAGATATTTAAACTTGGTCAAAGATCAAAACACCCAAAAAGTTGATTTCCTCACTAGATTATGAGTCAATATCATGTGATAATAATCTCCTCCACTGTTTCCTCACCGTCTAGCCATCTGGGTCATAGCCATCTTCGGTGTGGCCTCCTCTGTCGGCCTCCACAGCTGTCTATGGCCTTTTGTCAGGAGACTCCCTTTCTGCAAGTGCAGGTGAGACCGTTCACATCAACACGGTTTCATAATGTTAGCTGAACCCAAAAAGTCTATAGTCATATTTTTTTCCTAAATGTCTGTTATTCACTTTACCTATTATATATATATACCTTCAAATGATGTAGTTAAAGATAGAGATATGGCCTCAAGGTATCATTTTAGGTATATAATTATTGCAGGTGAATGGTTAAACTGAAAAAACCCTGAACCCTGTCGACAGATGTCTTAATTATGGTTATATTGTTTGACTTGCGGACCGTCTTATGATCACAGGGTCCCAGAGAACAACTTGCCATACTTGCACAAACGGCCGCAGATCCGCATGTTGCTGCTGTCGGCCGTTTGCATCAGTATCAGCGTCACCTGGATGGTGTTTCGCAACGAAGACCAGTAAGTGAAAAGAGAAAAGTGTCAAAATGAGTCGCGTGCATAGCGAAAAAACAGGTTGTTTACATGTTACTGTGTAGTTTTGATCTCATCATCTCCGAGTTAGCTTTATGAAACCGACCCTGAAAGCTACAATACAAAAGCAACGAAATATTGATCTGATCCATGAGTTGACATTAACACTTAACAATAATGTGCCGACAGCAGGAGGAGAATCATTTTTTAAAGTGTGTGTTAGTCCTTTATCATTTACAAAAGTGTTTGCATATAGAGACAACAGTGTTATCAATTGGGCTGCATATGCACTAAAATTAATAAGATTTATATTTAAAAAGAAGAATTTGGACTCACATGTACTCCATTGTGGCTGTTGATTGCTTGTTGTGTGTCGGGTGACATAATGGTAGGATTTTTCTGTCTGTGTGTGATAACATGTTGGAGGTACATTATATGATGATGATGGTGATGATGGTGTTGGCAGACTCGCAAGTCTTCTTGTGTATCCTCCAGGTGGGCGTGGGTGTTACAGGACGCCCTGGGGATCGCCTTCTGTCTCTACATGCTCAAAACAGTCAGACTCCCCACATTTAAGGTGGGTCAGCACTCCTAAATATAAACTATAACATTGTGGAAGGTGTTTTTTTTTTATGTTTTAATTGTTTTGAATAATAAATGTTAGTTGTAATCTCACCTGATGTATTTTTCTGCTCCGCAGGCTTGCACCTTATTACTGTCGGTCCTTTTTGTCTACGATGTTTTCTTCGTATTTATTACACCCTTCTTTACAAAGGTATGTTTTCATTCAAGGCTATTCAGATGTCTACGGTCTCTGTCACTGTGAGTCATACTTACGTAAGCCGTGGCCTTTTCTCCACAGAGTGGGGAAAGCATAATGGTGGAGGTCGCGGCTGGTCCCTCTGATTCCTCCACGCATGAAAAGGTATGACTCCCTTTAGGCGAGTGGCGTTTGCTCCTCTTAGCTCAGAGGAAAAGCAGCTGATAGTAACAGTAATGTTTGTGTTTCCTCCAGCTCCCCATGGTGCTCAAAGTCCCGAGGTTAAACTTCTCTCCCCTGGCTCTTTGCGACCGGCCCTTCTCCCTCCTGGGCTTCGGTGATATCTTAGTACCAGGTAATTAACTGTGTCATCCTGCCACAAGGAACGCAAACTCATTAAAGCTCATCATGTGGTTTATTTTATGGTCACATCCAGGAAATTATTTCACCAACAATGGCCACAGTCAGCCTATTTAGACGTTCCTTGGAGCAGAAAATGTTGGTGTGGTTGCCAGCTGTGTAAACACAGAACTACTCAAGACCCACACATTTCATGGCTGCATCTATATAATTACAAGGTTTTAGTTCTCACAAATTGCTAACTGCACAATAATGTGTTTTCTGCCATTTCTTTGTGAAGCGGTTAATTTAGCGTATCTGGTGTGCTAGGAAATATCCAGTGTTAAGACCAGATATTGTAAAGTGCAGGAAAACACTCAAATAATGAATATTTTGTCTTGTTAAGAGATCTTAATGCCTCTTTGTCATTGTTTTTTTCTGTCAGGTCTTCTGGTGGCGTACTGTCACAGGTTTGACATTTTAACACAATCCTCCAGGATCTACTTTATGGCCTGTACGATCGGTATGTACAATACATGGACGGGGGGGGGGGCGGGGCCTATGACGGTTGTAATTAGTGAAATGTTGCTGTAGTGTTATGATAAGCACCATTTGTACGGGATTAACGTTACATGTGGGGAATAAAATGTTCACTGTGCTCCTCTGTAATTTAGCCCATCGGTCTGGACGACATTTTAACCATTGTTAAAATTACAGGACTGGATTGTGCAGGACTAGCCAATAGAGAATACCACTACCTATATGTAGCTGACATTATAACAGCCTATTTAATGAGCTCTCCTGATGGCTTTACATATTTATGTTGTGATCTTGTTTCCCCAAATACGCCTATATGTTGTTGGTAACTATGTCTGTCAGATTAGCAAAAACATTTTTTGATGTTTGCCATTTTCCCCGGGTCTGAAAAGTGAAGCCAATGCAGAAGGGCCTTAAACCTGCATTCTTTCTAATGGCCAGCAGGGGGCGACTCCTCTGGTTGCAAAAAGAAGTCTGATTGTATAGAAGTCTATGAGAAAATGAGCCTACTTCTCACTTGATTTATTACAGCAGTAAACATTGTAAACATGAGTTTATGGTCTCAGTTGCTAGTTTCAAGACTTCTTCAATACAGCATGATGTTCATTTAGTAAATTATGGTCCCATTCAGAGTAAAATAGACCATAAAGCAGGGTATGCTTTAGGACGTGGCTACCTTGTTATTGACAGGTCGCTACCACGGCGGTGTCCGGTGGGGGTGTTTGTGTTTTTGTCCTAGAGCTTTAACCGTTTCACAGTGAGTGAAAGTTAATTGAAACATTTTGGTCGCTTAAAAAATGATGTATTCAGCGTTCGGTTGTACTTAGCTCCACCCTCTCGTGTCACTCCTGGTTGCAAAAAACAAGATGGTGACGGCCAAAATGCCAAACTCGAGGCCGTAGTCCACAAACCAATAAGTAACATCACGGTGACTATGTCCACTTCTTATATACAGTCTATGATTTTCCATAAAAGTCAAATTTCACACAGATTTAAAAAAAAAAAGAAGAATTAAGTAGAAGGGCAAGCAGCGCTTCCTGCAGAAAAACCTCCAGATCCACTTTATAATACAAGGATGTAGTTCCGGACAAGATTTAAATTACAAAAGGAAACAGTAGGTAATTGCGGCTGTAATTATCACTTAATTAAAGATGACTAATTACCCACATACGCGCTCTGAAGGGGGATTAAAATCACTGACCAGGGCAGGTAGTGGTAATGACCCCACCACCCCTAGAGACAGAAATTCAGTCTGAATGGTACTTAAAAGTGAAAACGTGGTTTATCTGAAGTGTTGGCTGGACATGACCAGACTTTAAAGATGTTGACCTTGTGTCTGCTCTCTCTCTCTCTCTCTCTCTCTCTCTCTCCCCCTCTCTCCTGTCAGCTTACGGCATCGGCCTGCTGATCACCTTCGTGGCCCTGGCCATGATGCAGATGGGTCAGCCGGCTTTGCTCTACCTGGTGCCTTGCACTCTGCTCACCAGCCTCACTGTAGCGCTGTGGCGCAGGGAGTTGCCCCAGTTCTGGACTGGAAGTGGATTTGTGGTGAATACCAGTTTGATATGACCGCCTACTGCCGAAGAAACAAAACAAAACAATCAACAAAAGACAAAAAAAACCAATCTAGTGTAAAATAACATGCAGAGTAAAGTAGAATCTTAAGTTGAGTAACCCCTTTAAATAATTCCATCCGTTCCAACTGCCTCTTTCTGTTTTACTGTCCACCCTTCCCTCCCCTTCCTCCCATTGCTGCTTTATGTTACTGTGGGTGTGCTCTAGTCTGCTGCTGAGGGCTCAGCTGTCTGTGAATGTCACTGCAGGTACTCTATCTGGGCTTTGCTACTTTACACTCACCATTAAAACTTATTCATGTTGCTTAAGGTTCCTTTTTTTGTGTTTTTTCCCTTAAAAAGTAGTTGTTTTAGTATTTCAGCGTACACACATCTGTAATAGACTAGTGGTTAACAACTAATGAAGCTATTATTAGTGGTGATTATTTAGATTAGCTCATGTTATTCCTTAAATTGTTAGCTGTGTGGTTTAGAATCTTTAATATGCTTCCCCTTTCTTTATGCATATGTGGGGCTTTTTACCTCTGCTTACAGGAATACCTCTGACAACATTTAATGGGGATGTGATAAAAAGACAAAAACATTTAGCCTCACATCTACCTGACAGAGGAATGACTGTACATTCTTTGGTTTTGTTTGTCCTATCTGTTCTGTCTTCTGTTACCATTACATTTAGTTTTCTGCTCCACACAATTCAGCAATCTTATATAGACACTGTTTTTGTCCCCTGCAGCCTCCCATAATGCTCGCACCGATCAACTGTACACAAACCGCAGCGCCGCCGTCGACGAAGGATCACTTGAATAAACCGGGGCCACAAACCACAGAAGAAGATTCACCTCATTACCCGCCTCAGGAAACGCCCCGCGACGAGAAAGAACAAGAGGAAAACAAATCTAACTGAAAGGACGTCTAGTACGGCATTTTACATTTCACTTCATGTTTTTATTTGTTGTTGTTGTTTTTTCTACGTTGTGTCTCAGTCAATGGACATTTTAAGTTCAAACGTTTTATTTGCACTTGGTGCGAAGGGAAGAGCGGAGTGGCCGACTCAGCGGAGCGCCAGGATTGGACACACATGGTTGAGGCATTGAAACCGACAAACACACCCAAGTATAAAACCTGCACAGCAGCCCCGACATCTTCTACTAACAGTGTGAACCACCTCTAAAAGGGAATGAGAAGCACAAACTCTTGAACACTAAACACTCCCGCGACACTAAGCTGAGGCTCCTAACAGCATTAAAGGCCCAGTCACACCAGCGGCTAAAACAGCAAAATCAATTCATCAATGGAATCACTGCGACTAGTGGATTTGTTCACAGGGGCGAGGTAAATCCATCATAACATATTAATGGAATTGTACCGTCCACTTTTATTAAACCTCCTCTGATGGAGTATCATATGCTCCACTAAAGAGGAATATTTTTGTAGACGGTTATGTAGAGCGGCAGCTATTAGCAAAAGAAAATTAACCGACATCTATTTTGATAATCAAATAATAGTTTGTTAAGCCAAAGATATGCAGGTTCCAGCTTCTCACTTGTGAGGATGTGAAGCTTTTCTGTCTCATACATGAAAGTAAACTGAATATTCTGGACAAAACAAGATGTCAGCTTGGGCTCTTAAAGAGGACCTATTATGCTTTTGTGCTTTTTTCCCCGTTCCTTTTGAGCGTTATATCGTTTATTGTGCATGTAAAAGCCCAAAGTCCACGCCAAAGTGAGTTACTGTCCCACACAGAAACACTGCTCCTAAACTGCCTGAAACGCCTTGATTGGAGTCCTGCCTTTTCTTCCGTAACGTGGTGATGTCACCAAGTAACACATTTGCACAATGTCAGCCTAGCAGCTAGTTTGGCACGCCCTCAAACAAAGCTAGTTAGAGCGGAGTCCGTAGACTTTTGTTTGGTTGACCAATCACAACAGAGTGGGCCAGCTGACCAATCAGTGTTTTTTTACATCAAAGCAGGTAAACATGTTCTAGTAGAAAAACCCAAAATACAAGTATGCACCTGAAAATAAGCATAATAGGTCCTCTTTAAGATATTATAACATGCATTTTATAATTTCTGACATTTTAGAGACAAAACGATTCATTTATTAATTGGATAATCTGCAGATTAATAGATGACAGAAATAATCATTTGTTGAAACCGTACAGTTATGAGACAAGGAGTCAATGGTACAAATACCAATATTGAATCAAATTCTCATTTACTTCTTCAATAGCTCTTTATCAAATGATATGGTGTATGATCCTGAGAACAAAATGCCAGAGGGAGTTAACAGTCCAATATAGATAAAATAGAAAAAAGCTTAGAGCTCAATTGTGACAGGCTAATGTGTTAACAGTTAGCTCACCAGCTACAGTAGCTCACCAGCTAGCCCTGCAAGTCACCAAATATTTCACCGTGCAACGTCCTGGTGTGACGGGGCCTTAAAGGTCTCAGTGTGCTTTTGAGAAAGCACGCCAATACACTCATTACATAACAAGCCATTATAGCCGTCTTCATCCCTCCGTTACATTATAAATGAGTGTCACAATATAAAGCAGGGGAGTGTCTCTAAAATAGGGTTGTTGACTGAGCCAAAGCTATTAGATATTTGTTTTTTTAACTGAAGCATCTGTTGATGTTTTCTCATCTTACTTTGAGTATATTTTATTTTGCATGCTATGGTTTTTTTTAACCCTTTGTATAAAACCATTGTATAATCTATAGTGCAGACTTTGTATACATTATTGTTGGTGCGACGGTTAAAGTGGCAATAGGCAGAATATTTTTGGCATCATTTGGCAAAAATTCCATAATAACCTTTCAGCATATTATAATTCAAGTGTTCTGAGAGAAAACTAGACTTCTGCACCTCATCGTAGCTCTGTTTTCAGGCTTTTAAAAATAGCCTGTGACAGAAGACTTTGACCAATCACAGGTCATTTCATTGAGAGAGCGTTCCTATTGGCTGTGCTCCGGTCATGTGACCGGAACTTGGCGTTCCTTCAACAGATTTTACAATGGCGGCGGTGGCGGCGTCACAAACTTTCTCATTTTACAGCTAAACCGTGCACTACAAGATAATCCTGAAAACATTTGAGGCGAGAAATAGGCATTAATGTAACATAATATTGATTCATATTTGATCAGTGCGGCCTAATTTGACCATTTGATCGTAGTTTTTCAGATTACCTGTTTCATGCACTACTGTCACAGTAGTGACCGTTTTATAAAAATAACTTTTTTTTTTAAATCATATTTGCTAAAATCTCACCTACTTCAGCTTTAAAACATTGGCACCGCTGTTTTGTTCCCCTCAAGTAGTTATTCATGTTGTCTTAAGAGTTGGTCTCGGCCTTATTGTGTCCATGTCAGGAGGTAAAGTGTAAACGTTGCTTTATGAGTACTGAACTCTAAATGATGAGGTGCTGCAGTTTAAAGTATTATTAGCAGAGCGAATGACGGGTTGTGTTAACAATGTTCCTAGTTTAGTTTGTACGAAGCATTTGCACAATATTTTTTAATTCATGGGCTGACAGAAGTTGTTGGTTCATGTCTGTATATGATTATATGTATACTCATAAAGGGTTTAAAGAAACTGAAACAGAGGTATCAGTAATATATCCAATATTTATCCTGCTTTTGTTTTAAAAGTCCATTTCTGACCTGAGGGTTTCATCTTAAACACCAGAGGTGTCGGCAATCACTTCACTCTGTACACCAGATGTATTTCTGATTCTCATCATTTTATGATGCCTATTTAATAAGTTCAACATTCCTGTGTAGAAGTTAAGGTCAAATGTAAAAACTTATTTGGTCAGAAGGTGAAATGAGAGCAGCTTAGTTGTCAGGATATGTGCCCTCGCTGATTCAACAGCAGTGTTTTCCAGGACATGAGATTATTCGTTCACCACT
This sequence comes from Sebastes umbrosus, assembly GCF_015220745.1. Classification (NCBI taxonomy): domain Eukaryota; kingdom Metazoa; phylum Chordata; class Actinopteri; order Perciformes; family Sebastidae; genus Sebastes; species Sebastes umbrosus. The sequence continues at coordinate 11,411,166 of NC_051280.1, read as the reverse complement.
AGCTTGTCAACAAGTGGTTTTTAAAGCCTCTGTTGAGGAATACATATAATAAAGAAACATTGTATTTGATATTTGGTGTGTTTTGTTTTTCTTCCACAATATTACATTGGATTAAAAGGATAGTTTGGGTGTTTTGAAGTGGGGTTGTATGAGGTACTTATCCATAGTCAGTGTATTACCTACAGTTGATGACGGTCAGCATGCCCCCAGTTTAGAGAAACAGACAGGTGTTACTGCACAGAACCAAAGCAATGTACTGCTGTGGACGGCAGCAGCAAAATGTATTTTAGCCACCTAAAAGAAAGGCCAGTTTAAGTGTACGTTCTATTTAGAATATATACACCACTTTAACCTTGCCGTCAGACAGCCCTTTCCGACGGGGAACTGAAGCAGTTATCTATGCTCTTGCTAAAGCCACCAGACTCCATTGAAAAAACATGTAAGTTTACCTCGCAGACCACAGGAGTTGCTGGTCTACCGCTGCCTTAATCGGTTAGTTTGTTTGAGTTATTGTGTGACTTTGGTGAATCCGAACTAACCTTTTAAAACACCAAAGTCACACAAAAACACAAATAAACTAACCGATCGAGGCAGCGGTAGATCAGCAGACCATGTTCTGCAAGGTAAATGTTTTCAATAGAGTCTGGTTGCTTTGGCGAGAGCATAGATAACAGCTTCAGTTCCCCGTCGGAAACAGAGATTTTATAGCCGTCTGACAGCAAGGTAAAACAGTGAAAATATTCTAAATACGGCGTACACTTAAACGGATATTTATTTTTTTAAGTGGGTCTTTCTTTTAGGTGGCTAAAATACGTTTTGCTGCCGGGCCTGTCCACAGCAGTACAAGGCTTTGCTCTCATGCTGATACTCCTGTCGGTTTCAACAAACTGGGGGCGTGCTGACCGCCATCTACTGTAGGTAATACACTGACTATGGAGAAGTACCTCATACAATCCCATTTCATAAGACCTGAACTATCCCTTTAAAACTCTAGTTTACATGTTTTGAGAGGTGTGTGATTTGTTTGAAAGACTTCTCAACAGCTTCAGTCAGGATGCTGTTGGTGTTAATTTTTGGATATCTTGAGGCCGAACATAAATCAGCCCCTTGCAGCGGTTTCTGGGTCTGAATGTGTCTTTTCATCGTAGCCCTCCAGCTGTGAAAAATGTCCACTGCTGTTCAGACTCTGGAGAAATGAACAGTAGTCTGACAAAGAGCCTCCTTGTTGCTTCAGCTCAGCTACTCAGAGTTGAGGGCTGTTGCCTACATTTATTATTGGTAGCCCTGATGGAAATCAAACCTTCATGCTATTGCATTAGTGTCCTGCTTAGATTTTACCTCCTTTGGTTCGACCTGAATCTTATAGAGGACAGAACCTGCCAAAATAATAAATAAGTAAATGACTCGATAAATAAATAAGCCATTAAATGAACCAAAAGTAATGATAAAAATAAATGTAGGCATTAATTAATTGATAAAATGTGACAAATTTATATTTCTTTTTTAATTGGCTTCTTTATTTATTTATAAATATTACTCCTATCTATCTACTCTTTTAAATTGCCCTCTTATTTATTTTTTTCATTTTAATTTATTACTTTATTTAAATGTATTTTATTTTTTTTTAAATCTGTTTAATTATTTTTTTTTCTTTTTTCTTATTTATTATTTTAATTCAATTTATTTATTTATTCTTGCATTTATTTTTTATTTATTTTAAATATATTTTTTAATTTATGTCTTAGTTTTTAAATTGTATGTATTTTATGTATATAAAGACTCCTGCATAATTTCCCTTTACATTCCACCTCGACATTACTTCAAGTAGTAAGATTCAATCCATCAAAGAAAACAACTCAAAACTGTCACGTCAACCATCTTTTTATTCCACGACCCATTAGTTGGGATTTGGAAGTGATCTTAAATGGAACCAAGTGGTCAATCATCAACATAATGTTAAATGTTAAAATGATGCCAGAACATTATTTAACAGCGAATGTCACTCAGAAATAATTATCTTACATTTTCATAAATGCTTCCAGCAGCTGTCTGGTTGTAAACTGAAACAACCACTGTCACTGTCTCCAGTCAGGAAGTGTACAAAACAGCTGACTGTATTTACAAACAAGAACTTCACAGCCAAAATGTAGTTTCTTCCACATACCCGATTAATTCATGATTTGATTACAAGACGCACTGAGGAGCAGGACCACAGTACAAATTTCACCTCTATCTGATTCATTTAGAAATAAAACGTTTGTGCTTGGCACCTCATATCTAAACAGACATCGTATTCATCATTCATTTAAAAAGAAAGCTGAAGAGTTAAGACACGAGTGCTAATGGTTAAAGACAACCTACTTTCATTTAAAATAAAAATGATTAAAAAAAAAAGAACTTTGGCAAAGTCTTTGGCAACAAAAGGTTTCCTAACATCTTCATTTCAAATATCATCTTTCCCAATGTGCAAATGGGCCGAGCTTTTTACATTTTTTGAACCTCTAAAACAAATGTACATATATTTATAAAGCATGTCCATCAGTATTTCTTTTCTTTTTTTTCATGTTCAGCTAATCTGAACTCAAACAGCTGGTTTATAGTGATAAAAAAAGCATAATAGTGAGTGTCCTCTTCATGCTGAACACACGTGGACGTCATGAAGTCCTGTCCAATGTCTTTTAACAGCTCCATCAGTATTTCCATGTGTATAAGTCTTTATGATGGACATCCAAACTCCAGTCTGTAGTTTATGATTAAAGGAATATTACCTTCTCTTTGCTCGCTTCGAGAACATCTTTGGGAAAAGGAGGCGGCACTGGCGGTGGTGCCTCGCTGCTCCTCTTGTAGGTGCTGAAGGACTGAGATGTTTTCACACTGCGGGCAGATCCTGGTGGGTTGAAGGCAGATCCTGGTGGGTTGAAGGCAGATCCTGGTGGGTTGAAGGCAGATCCTGGTGGGTTGAAGGCAGATCCTGGTGGGTTGAAGGCACCTGAAGGGACAATGAATGAAAAAATAAATAATGGAGCTACAGTAAATAGCCTGACAATACAAGATTGCAATCTCCCCTCCCATCTCTGCAATGCATGCAGGATCTTCTCATCCAAGTAGGAGTTATAGGAAATAAGCGTATACACTAGGGCTTTCCAAATTAACGTGACAACGTGCAAATCCATTTTAACGCCACTAATTTCTTTAACGCATTAATGCAATATATGTATATATGATATTGGTGATTGCCATGGAGTAAATTGATGTTTGGTATTTATGCCTTCATATTGCATGTGAGGTATGAAATGTATGATTGCTGGTTGCATACTTGCAGCCACTCCCTATTTAAGATGGCCTCTCATTGTTACGAATCATTTGCCTGATGAAGGTCTAGCACCGAAACATCGCAAATAAATGTACTTTTGCAAGTTAGACTGTGCAGGATTTCGCTTGCATCTCTTGATCTATTCGGCTCTCTCAATCCATGAGAAATATGTCTCTTCAAAAACACATTGTGAAGTGGCCACTAGTCCTGCGCTGCCTCCGATTTGAATCAGAATGTTTTCACCTTTTCATGTTTTTTGGTTGTCAAGCACCTCATAAAACTAACTTGTAGTCATAAACTTCCTTCACTCATGTTTGGGCAGGTTGCATATTCTCCACAAGGGGGAGCTGCTCAGTCACTAACCGGTTCTACTCATGACAACCTACAACACCACATAGGAGGGTGAAAAGAGGAGTCATATCTTTGAGGTACAACACATGCACAGTAAAATCTGGTCTGCACTCGCCGAAATTGAGCCAACAGCAACACACGACCGCAGCTCCAGTTACACTGCGCATGTGTCATACCCCAAAGCTCCAGACCATGTCCCAGCCTCTTTCAATAAGCCTCGACCACATACAGGAGAGGACAGGAATACACCTGCAGATGTAGACATGTTGATGTCGCTACCTGAAGGCATAGAAAGTAATAACTGCTGCAATTTTAATCTTTGAGCAGCTGCCGTTTGTTTTTTTCAGGTTTTACATTTCACACTTGTTTCACCTCTTAGCTAAAATACTATAATTAATTAAAACAGAACAATTGTGTCACACTAACCTCTCTAAACATGTATGAACGGGGCTTTAATTAATTAAGCTTTTTCAAGACATTTGACCATCAGATGAGTGCTTTAACAACAAACAACACCACAGTGGGTGGGGAGTGATGTTGATATCCTATATGGGAACAAATCTGATTATGTATAAGGGTGATGTCTTTATGACTGACTGAGGGAGTAGACTTGTCAGTACCTGACTGGTAGATTCTTTGAGGACTTCTGTTACTTTGGGCTCTCAGACTGCCTCCTTCTTTCCCAGTCACTCGGATGGGCAGCACCTGGTTCACGTCTATAGAGGCTGGATGTAGAAAGACAGGACAGGGTTCAGTGTTGTACAGAAACCATGATAGGGGTGTCACCCAAATACTCAACGTTTCGACTACCAATCTCACAGTCAAATCGCCGCAGTAGCGGAAAAATGTGGTAATGAAGTAATGGATCATTCTGATCGGGCTACATGGGGTCGCTGAATGTCTGATTTTACATAGAATTTTTGGATTTCTCCCAGTAAATCATGATATATAGCCTATTTTGGTATAAAAATCAGCAAAATAATACTATTTACACAATAATTGAAAATAACTGTGCTTTCAATTAATCTCCTTAGTGTGTGTGAATAAATCACTATCCAAATTTGCAGGACCATCGGAGCAGCATCTTGGCGATAGCCTCAAAAAGTCTTAATAACAACAACAACATCATAAGGCTAATAAGAATATCAAGTAAATGTAGAGTGGAAGTTTCAGTTTGTACAGAAATAAATGCTGCAGCTCCTCAAGACCAACAGAAACTGTAGAAAAATGGCAGCCGGCTCCATGAAGAGGACCCGCTCCCTACGTAGATATAAACGACTCATCCTAAGCTAACGAAAACACAATTCTTATTTTCAGGTGATTATACACTAAAGAAAACATACTTATTAATATTATATTCCATTTCTGCCAATAGATCCTCCTAAATGTTACATGCTGTTCCTTTAAGGCAGTTGAATTTGAAAGCTGATCATTTGCTAGCTGTGGTGCTAACAACTGCTGATAAACAATGTTTCCTAAAAGTTCAGCTGCAGCTAAATGTTTCACACCAACAAATAACTAAATGTGGCAGTTTTGGTCACTGTCCGCAAACGTTTCTCTCTCTGTGTATATTTAACATCTGCTGATTTCTTTCTGAAGTCTCTTGTACTGTAAATGCATGCTTCATTACACCATTTATAAAAAACTCTTTTGGGAAAGAAAATACCCAAAGATTTAAAACTCAGCTTAACTGTTGTACTGAAACATTAGGAGATGATGCTAACAGGCCTGTGTCCTGACCTGCACTGTGCGTTCTCTGGTGGGACCTCTTCGACTTATGGCCTTTCTCCTTTCCCTTGGACAGAGCAGCCAGCTTGGTGGGGATCTGCTGCTGCATGGACGGAGATTTGTGCACCTGGTTGGTGGTGCTGATCAGGTGGACTGGCAGCTCGGGTTTGGCCTGCATGGGGCTGATGCTCTCCCTGCGCGGTGGGACCTTTGGAGGAGTTTCCGAGAAGTTGGAGGTGGTGGGAAAGACGCGGGATTTTAGAGTGAAGGTCCCACCTCCGTTCACGATGCTTCCCCTGAACGACTGGAGACTGGAGAGACTGGAGAGAGTGGAGAGACTCCAGTACTAGAGAGAGGAAGAGGAAATGCATAACTTAAACTCTGTTAAGGTTCAATTTAGTTCTGATTATCTTGTTTCAGAAGATTTCAAACCACTATTGTTATTCAGACTTTAATGTTCCCTGTGATGGACAGTAATGTAACAATAAAGTTAATAAACATCAGATTCTCATCCTATTCCTCACTTGTGAATCGTCAGAGTTTCCTGGGATGCACTTCTTTATTTTCTCCTGCAGCTGCTCTAGACGCTCCCTCTCCTGATTCAGACGCTCCTTGTCTTTGTCTACTGATTTCGTGGACTCCCTCAGTCTTTCCAGGTCCTGCTGGTAGCTTTCCTTCAGCCTCTCCAGCTCAGCCCTCTCATCATTGAGCTTCTTCTCCCACTCTCGGCAGTCCTCCTCCCTCTGCTGCAGCTGGCCCTCCAGAGACTCGATCTGTATCCTCTGCCGCTCCCTCTCCTTCTCCCAGCGCTGCTGCTCCTCTCGATGCTGGGCCTTTAGCTTGTGCAGGTTGGCGAGTTCCTCCTTCTGCTTCTCCAAGTTGCGCTGCTTCTCCTGCTCGAGCAGCATGCTGTTGTAATGACGGGCGGGCTGCTTGCTCTTGGTCTGAAAAGCATGCTGCAGCTCAATCTGGCTGTCCTGCTGGGTGATGATTGCCTGCACGTTGACGAATTGAATATAAACATGAGAGTGAAACATATGAAATCTAACATTTCACACAATTTATTACTGTGGTAGAAAACTAAACTCATTCTTCTTTTAAAGCACACATTTAGCTTCACAAATATAGCCAAAAGTAAAACATTAAAAAGACACTTACTTCTAAGCTGTACAGCCTCTGCCCGAGCAGTATCACCCTGTCACACACCTACAGAGAAAAATAATAATGCACACAAAAATAATGAGTGACGGATATCAATATTTCTGTATGAATGAATACAGATTGCAAAAGAGGAAAATAATTAAGAAACTAAGTATTGGAAGTAGGGCTGTCAAAGTCAACGCGATAATAGAGCTTTAACGCAAATTTGTTTTAACGCCACTAATTTCTTTAACGCATTAACCCAATCAGAGGTTGTAGCGGGATCAGTTTCTCTAGATATGTGAATGAAAATGGGTTCTATGGGTACCCACGAGTCTCCCCTTCACAGACATGCCCACTTTATGATAATCACATGCAGTTTGGGGCAAGTCATAGTCAAGTCAGCACACTGACAGCTGTTGTTGCCTGTTGGGCTGCAGTTTGCCATGTTATGATTTGAGCATATTTTTATGCTAAATGCAGTAACGTGAAGGTTTCTGGACAATATTTTTCATCGTTTTGTGTTGTTAATTGATTTCCAATAATAAATATAGACAACCATTTGCATAAAGCAGCATATTTTCCCACTCCCGTGTTGTATGTAGTATTAAATACTTGACAAATCTTCCTTTAACGTACATTTTGACTAGATAAAAAATGTGCGATTAATCATGATTAACTACGGACAATCATGCAATTAAATATTTTAATCAATTGACAGCCTTAATTGGAAGGGTTACCTCTGCCTCAGGGAAATGACTGGAGGTTAAACTGGAGTCTGGCGTCTGTGTGTCGTCATCAGCCTTGAAGCAAAATAGCACAAGAAATGTAAGTACTTGATGTTTTATCACCAGATGGAAGTTAAGTTTAGATCCGGTACTTGTATCTCACTCACAGACTGTTCCACGTTCTCAGAACTGTAACCCTCCTGGAGCTGAGGGTCACTAGTGGTGGGACTGCCCTCGCTGCCACCAGGCCACTCAGCTGCATCTCCATCTGACAAAATGAAATCATACACATCCAAAGTCAATAACCTTCACATATTCAATAGGAGTGGTACGACGACGTGGTAGCACAACCAGTCGTCGGGCAGCGAGTCTCGCGACTGTTTTCGCACGTTTTCACAACTTGTGGGTTACCATCTAGACATGACCGCTCAGAAGCCATCTTTACCATAATAACACTGCTTTAGGAGAAAAGAAATGCATACGGTGGCTGGTGTTTCCACAGTTTTGCACGCTATTATTTATTTCATTCATTATTTTTTTTTCCTCACAAGTTTATGACTTAATAATCTTGCAATTTTTTTTGTTTTTTTTCTTGTACATTTACGACTTTAAATCTTGTTTTTTTCTCAGAATACTACCCCCCTTCTCCGGCTCTGTAATTATTATTATTATTTTTTGGCCCCAATTACGCCGTCGTAGAGTAGAGTAACCCAATTTCTGCTGGTGATAACAGTTATTGTAAAGGTACAAACAGCAGCAGTCACTAGCTTGTTTTTCAGCTCAGAAGGAATATTTTAAAAAGTTTACAGTATGATTGGTGTTACTGTGAGGAAAACCAATGCAATGAATGTTTACAACAAATACTAAAGTACAGTATTATATACCAAAAGTGACCCATAAGTAAACGTCCCTGATGCATGATGAGTTCCAAATAAGGTTTTGTCAAATTCCCCGACTACCTCCATTAAAATGCATGTCTAAATGTCTTGGTATAGATCCTGTAATATGCACATTAATAAATAAGTAAATAACATATACTTTTCTTAGCCTGTCATTAAATATATTATCCATGTTTTACTGCAACTCATGTAGCCGTCTTCACTGTCAACACTCTAACATGCATAAAAATAGATAAATGTCACAACCATGTTAGTTTTATGTTATCTTACTTTTCATGGCGCTTGCAGCAGGATTACTATCAGCCACTCCAAAGGTCTCGGCCCTCCTGAGCTGCTCCCCCTGCGTCTTACTCTCATCCATAAGAAGGTTTGGGTCTTTTATCCTTAAGAAGAGCAGGTTCTGCAGGTTTTCCACTACAGACAACAGAAACAACAACAACAACTCCTTAATCTCATTAAGTGCTCTCTGAGTCACGACTTGGATGTATGGGAAAACAGAGCAGAGTATATTTCACCTTTACGTCTGTGCATATCTCCAGAATTCAAATATGGACTCTGTTATAGCAGGACAAGGTTTTCATAGCTAACCAATGTAGAAATAACTGATGCTGAATATTGCCTCATTATTCCAACTATGACAAACCAGACTGAGGCTGACTCCTGAAAAGAGAGAGTAGAAAGTGAGCGCTTACCCTCATCGATGGCTCCTTTCAGAAGTGTCGCCCCCTGCTGGAGGTCGGTGGCGTCTCCTCGGAGCAGCAGCCCTTTGTGGGGGGTTTCCTGCTCAGTCATCGTCTCGTAGAGAGCAGCAAAGATCTGCTGCTTTTCCATCAGACTTTGCTTTATCTGCTCATCCCTCATCTTTAGAATATCTAAAGAGCAAATGAACAACATGTTTGTCTAGTAAATTCAGTGGAAATGCAGAAAGTACAAGAAATGGATTAGATATTGCTGTCCCTCCTGTAGGGATCACCGGGGCATCTCTTTGGTGGAAAAGATAATTGACTGAATGTGTGTCAAAGTCAACAAATCTCTTCCCATAATCACATTCTTGTGTAAGAAAGAGAACCACCGGCTGTCTTACCTTGAAACTGTTGCAGTCTAGCAGTCAGTTCACGGTATTGCTCCTCTTCTGGATAGCTACATCACACACGTCAGACATTTGACCAGTTATTCATTTTTAAATATAATTTTTCCTTATAAGAATATTTTCTTTGTTGTGCTTTTGATTTTTCTTTCATGATGGTATCTGTATGGAAATGTTGGTTGGTCCTTCAGCCAGCCTGTTCAAAGCTTAGGTTCTGTAGCAGGGCATCTCAACAAATATATATTCGTGTGAGTCCCTGAGCTTTAATATTGTGCCATTATCAGGCCAAAATGTCTTCCTATACTCACACTTTGGTCAGTGAAAAGGTATCTCAAAAACGGTCAGATTTGTAGAAGACATTTTAAATGCCATGACATTTTTTGGAGCATGTTCCAAAGAGAGAGAATCCTTTAAATTTTGGAAACAATATTTTTGAATACTTGAATCACCTTCAAGCCAAAGAAATTTACTACTAATAAAGCTACAAGAATTTAATTGATGGGGCGCCCTGGTAGCTCTGATAGCCCTGGTAGAGCAGGTGCCCCATGTACCAAGGCTGAGTCCTTACCGCAGCGGTCCAGTGTTTGAATCCGACCCGTGGCCATTAGCTGCATGTCATCCCCTCTCTATCACCCCCTTTCATAACTATTACTATCGAAATAAAAGGCAAAAAAAAGCCAGAAATAATCTTAAAAAAATAATTATAATTGATTACCATTTGAAGGATGTACTGCCCTAAAACAGAACTCAATTATGATGCTCTTATTTCAGTCACTCAACTAGGTATCAATGCTATTTGCTAGAGATGTAATAAAAACAAAAGATTGAGTTGCACTTCTCAATAAAATTCATTCTAATCTCTTCCTAGAAGTCCTCAACTTACCAGTTCACAGCTTCCCGTATCAGCGTCGTCCATGTGATGCGTTCCTCTCTGGAGGGCGTGTGGATCTCGTACAGCTCTGGCATGCTAGTGGTGCACGCAGATACACAGATAAGGTACATGGCTTTGTCCTCATGAGCCACTTCCCTAACAATCAGCCTTTGAAGGGAGATCACTGCTGGTTTGTTGTCCTGCATGAGCCACGATAATACAGCAGGTGTTATCATTTTTATTCAAATAATTATCACAATCAGTCCATGTAAGATATGATGAATCTTGATGTAATGACTTAAAGAAAAGAAGTCTGTGTCTTACACATAGAGGGATAGTTTGGGCCATATGAAGTGGGGTTGTATGAGGCACTTATCTATAGTCAGTGTACATGACAGTCGGCACGCCCCAAGTTTAGAGAAACAGACAGGAGTTACTGAGACTTACGCAAAGTAAGCAGGCAGAAAGACTTATTTTAGCCACCAAAAAAAAAGTCCCACCTAAAAATATCAATATCAGTTTAGGTGTACGCTATATTTAGAATATTTTCCCCGGTTTGCCTTGCCGTCAAACAGCCCTTTCCGACGGGAAACTGAAGCCGTTGTATCCATCTATGCCCTCGCCAAAGTCACCAGACTCCATTGAAAAAAACTGTAATTTTACCTTGGAGAACACGGGGGTTGCTGTCTACCGCTGCCTCAATCAGTTAGTTTGTTTGTGCTATTGTGTGACTTTGGTGAATCCGAACTAACCTTTTAAAACACCAAAGTCACACAATAACACAAACTAACTAACCGATCGAGGCAGTGGTAGATCAGCAACCCCCATGTTCTGCGAGGTAAACAAATTTTTTCCAGTGGAGTCTGGTTGCTTTGGCGAGAGCATAGATAACGGCTTCAGTTCCCCGTCGGAAACATAGACTTTATAGCTCACTCACAGCAAGGTAAACCGGTGAAAATATTCTAAATATAGCGTACACTTAAACGGATATTGATTTTTTTAGATGAGCCTTTCTGTTAGGTGTATAGAATATGTATTGCTGCCGGCCCCGTCCACAGCACTGCATTGCTCTGCTCACATACTGGTTTTCTTTGTCTGTTTCTCCAAACTGGGGGCGTGCCAACCGCCATCTACTGTAGGTAATACACTGACTATGAAGAAGTACCTCATACACCCCCACTTCAAAACTCCCAAACTATCCCTTTAATGTTGCTAATAATATGTAGAGAAACAGTATAAAATGTTTATGTAAAAGTTACAGTATACAGTAGATAGGGACTTTCTCAGTTTTCAATCATTTGCTCAAGCGGTCTTAACAAAACTGACTCGCTAATGGGCAGAACTCACCAAAGCAGCAAACACAAGCTTCTGATCTTTCTCTTGTAAGAGGAGGATCACGTCTGACAGTAGCACAGCATGGATGTCTGCAGAGAGACACAAATGTTGCTCCGCATCAAAACAACACAAGTGCTTGAGGTTTTGACTTAAGCTGCCGTGGAAGAGGAACTACAGACATGTTTATCTTGTATGATCTGTGACACTAAAATGTAATGCCATAAAAATATGCTGCTATACTGGTTCTCTGAATCTTTCGGCTTTCACAAAAGCAATTTGCCCCAAAGTTGAACCGCATATTAAAACAATTCGGTAATGGAGACGCGTGTTGTTTTTTCCTTGTCAAGGTTAATATGCAAAAGAGTTATTAACTTTATGTCTTGTTCCGCCTTCTTAGACTGTAATAAAAACCACCGTGGGAGCGCTTTGTTAGCCGAGTGGTTACATCACACGTCATATAACTGCAACGCCCCGGGTTCAATAGCAGCCTGGGGACCTTTGTTGCATGTCACACTCCCCCCTGTCTCTCTCCCATTTCTACACTGTCGTCTGTCAAAATAAATAAATAAATTAATTAGGGCTGTCAATCAATTAAAATATTTAATCCTGATTAATCGCATGATTGTCCATGATTAATTGCGATGTGATTAGTCACACATTTTTTATCTGTTCAAAATATACCTTAAAAGGGAGATTTGTCAAGTATTTAATATTCTTATCAACATGGGAGTGGGCAAATATGCTGCTTTATGCAAATGTATGTATATATTTATTATTGGAAATCAATTAACAACACAAAACAATGACAAATATTGTCCAGAAGATCAATTGCGTTAATGCGTTTAAGAAATTAATGGTGTTAAATCAAATTTATTATCTTGTTAACTTTGAGAGACCTAAAATAAATGTAATTTAATTATCATCTATAATGCACAAGGATATAAAACTCTGTTTAATAAACCAGAAAATGCTGTGAACGAGCCATGTTGTCGGGGAGAGTCAGATTCGCCTATGAAAAGGTAGTTTCATTTATTTATTTAATTGGTTTATTTAACAGGGACAAGTTAGCTATATATGGCTAAATTTCATCTGCAGTCCCTGGGCAGGCAAATCCACCAAGAAGTTATGGCATCACTCATTTAATTGAAGATTTTTTCCCCTTGCAGTGTATGAAAACAACATTGATCACCAGACTCACTACATTTTCAGCTTTCATTAATGACAAAAAGAATATCTATCACTTTACATAAATACCTGTGAGCAACAGCCAACAGACAAAAAGCCACTATGTCACAAACCTTTTTGTCTACCGGGGGACTTCCAGGTGACGGCGCCTTCGTGCAGCAGCGTCCTGTTATCCTGGAGCAGATCCTCCCTGCGGAGCAGCTGGCCGTCCTTCAGCCGACCCTGAGATTTTGGTTCCAGACGCAGGCTGATGTCTCTCAGACGAGCGGCTTTCTCGTAATCACTGACCTGATCGTTCACCTGGGAGATGGTGTCTTTGATCAACGCCAAACCCTGTACCAGAGACTTGTACTCGTCGGTGTCAGCTGAAAGGGGCAGGAAACACATTAATTGACTCGTTTTTATCTATAGATATGAAGACATTTTATACATGGGACCATTCCAGACGGCATTTGCGATACCAAAGAAGGTCGCCAAATGTATTTCAGTTAGTCGAAGGCTGACCATAGACTATAACAACCTTGGCCACAATGTCCAATGTCCACACTCACAGACTTTGAGGCGCGTTCCCGCAAAGTCTGTGAGGGTTTAGGGCTGTCCCACTGTCAAATCATCAAGTCCTTGAGGGCTCTCTCACCGACATTTTGAGCCCTTAATGAACACTTTCCGCAAGTTTGCATTTCTGCAGACTTTGCCTGAGGGCATTACCCACAATAAAAAAATAAAAATAAAAGATAATCAAGGAGGACGACACATGGGTGTTCAGCCAGGCATATTTAAATTTAAACAGAAACATTAAGGATTTAAGATGGTACATAAACAGATGAAATCAGAGTAGTGCAGTCATTAGACTATATCACACACCTGGTTTATTCATCAACCATTTCTTTTAATTTTGCTTGATGAACTTTAACAAAAAGTAAAATACTAAATAGATTTTTGACAGTAACCTTTCATCTCGTAAGGCAACAGCCTGGAAGACGTTCAAATTGGAAGTAAAAAACGTAACATAGAAACCCACAATTGGCATTGTCGAGTTACCGTGAAATGTTGCTGCAAAGTGCCGTCCCATTCATATTTCTACCATTTGAAGCCCTTTGAGCCTCTCACACTCAACCATTTACCAGGTGATGTCAGTCAAGTCCCTGAGGGTTCAGGGTTTAAGGCCTGGGGGTGGGGACATTGGAATTGGGCCTATAAAAACTAGTTGAGGTACATGTTAGTGATGAGTGGTGACATTTTACCTTCAGTGTTCTGTATGATTCGCTCCACCAGGACGGGATATTTTGTGATGCGTTGAGTCACCAACAGAAAACATTCAGGGACTCCCAACCGTCGCACCAGGGGCAGCTGACCTATTTTCTGTTCAAAGAAAGGTTTCATTTTTCAAGACTTGCCTCATTCCTGCCATCCACCTCTCAACAGTAAACTGTCTCAGGTTAAGCATCACAGTCGGTTTTCTTTTTGTTAGCTGCATCATTCTTTGTAGAACATGTTGTTTGTGAAAAGGCCCGTCTCGTAGATGCTGCTACTGGTGCTCCAGGCACACAATTAATTCACTTAAATTTCTTGTTTTGCCAATTCCAGTGCATTTATACTGTAACAACACACAACCACAGACCTCACTGTGTCTTAGAGAAAGTCACATCCATGTACATAAGTTGACCAATGAGAGAAGAGTCTCACCCTATTGAGGATCTGCAGCTTCTTGTTGTTCTGCAGCTGCTCTTTGTAGAAACTGATGGTTTCATTGTGATGGCCGCAGAAAACACTGTAACACTCCATCATTCTTTCTCCCAGTTCACCTGAAAACTAAACACACAAGGAAAAAAACATTGCATTTATATTTCTAAACAGGATACGCTTTAGTAGTAACAACATTGCATTGAAGTTACTGCCAACGTAACAGAAAATGTCAAAATATCAAGATTTAGATTATATTGGAAGAGGGAATAATGGAGGAATGAGAGGAACGAAGTAGCATTTGGCTGGAGATATACTTGCTGTTAACTACCCGTTCACGTGCGCATGATGCTGCCTCGCGTATCCTGTGTCCGTTAAGAGTGTTGGTTGTGTGCATCCTCAGAAAAAGCAAATATATCTCCGGCCTTAGACACTTAGAAACAGTCAAGGTATCGTAGCCAAGAAATATGATAAAATTGCTGCTTTTTGGGAGAGTTAATGTTGTGAAATAGGACAGTGGCTTATCCTGATGAGTTATTTATATGCATTTTTACCATAATGCCTTGCATTATTTAAAACGATCTACTACTAAGTCATTATTAAAACTTCTCAAAAAAGTACATCTGATACAAATCATTATTTCACTGTAGTTACATACAATGTATTATTGACATGTGAATTTGCACACAGTATGTTAACACATGTATAGATATAAATACTGTAGGATCTTCTTAGGATAATATTTACAGTATATTTGTCCTTACAGCTCGACCCAAATATTAAAAAGGTATAATATGCAAGGATTTACTAAAAAACAATGTATAGACTGATACAAAAATAATCCCTCTCAATCATCACTTATGCCCCACTAGAAGTGTTTGGTGTCTGTTTCTGCAGAGACCCAGTTCTCTGCCTGTATTTTCTCTTTTCTCCTTATTTTGCTTTACTCGGGACGCTGCTGGATGTCTGCAAACAGCCTTTGAGGCCCACGTGGCGGTGTAACCCCAGCCAATAGCAGCTCACAGGGTGTGCAGCCCGTTCAGGTAGTCAAATGCCACCGCTGTGTCAGGCCCCTCGGCTTCTGATACTGAGGCAGAAGTCTTCACATACAAAGCAGCCGTATTTCAAGGATCAGAACGGGTTGTGTTGTGTGCATGTGTTCCAGTGATCCCCCTGCTCCTCTCTGTGCTGTGAGTGCAGCTATGATCGGTGTGTGTCTGTAGATTGACAGAGCAGCGCTGAGCCACAGCCAGCAGACAGGATGTCTGCATTCATTAAAAATCCGTCAACTTAGCACCTTCCTGCAGGATTATGCAGAGTTGTGCAGAGCTAGTTGTGTGTTTATATGTGCTTCAGAACGTAACCGCCGGGAAACAATCAGAAAGTTTTATGTTTTTATATCACTGATTCACTGCTTTGTTCTCACTAAGGGCGCTCTCTCTCTCTCTCTTTCTCTTTCTCTGCGGTCACTCTATAGCTCACTCTACCATCGCTGCTCTCTCTCTCGGCTTGTTCAGCTGTGGCCAACTTTGAATGTGTTGTGTTTACAAACAGCAACTAACAACTGTTACATATTATACCTTTAACCAACCTAAAAAAATGCAGCTTAGCTTTTACAGCCCCCTGCAGTTAAAATAATCATTTCACAGGTTGCAACAATGGAAGTCATCTGACACAACTGACGCCAGAAAACATCAAATTTAATCCTCTTTTCACTGGCAGTGCTACAAAAGGGTTTAATTCAGAACAGAAAGCTCTGGTGTATCTGTGATTATATTGGTTACTCAATCAAGAAAATGATTGACCACAGAAGTTAAAGTGCTTTTCCAGGAATTTGACGGAGCATAATTCCTGTGTTTATGAAGCAAACACACCCATCTGTGGTCCCTTACAGTGCGTTTCAGACATACCAGCCATTCCTATTGGCACCGGCACACAGAGTGAGTGACAAGGGTGGAGAGAGGCGCTAATAAACATAATTATTCATTACTGAATATATCCTAAATATTAAATAATTAGTGAAGCAAACCTCAAACCTGTTCTTGTATATTAATGTCAGTGCTGCATGTTGGGCTGTAATGACAACAGGCACCTGGGAGCAATTAGGGCTGGGCAATAATTCAATTTATTACACAGCTGTGTTGAATATTCAATGCTAATTGGTCAATCACGGCGTTCTGCGGTCTGTAATTTCTGTATAACAGACCGTTGCTATGGGCGCAGCTCTGATGTCGGACTCTGGCGGACCGTTTCTGTGTCAAAATATTGATTTCTTAAGTAAGTAGCCATGTAATAAGGTGGATAATGTACAGCGAGCCGGTCAATGACCGGCTCGCTGTACATTATCCTTTACATGATAATTTATCATCTTTTAATGGAATCGTATTGTGATGAAATCATATCACAATGACGTCATCTAAATTGATAATAATAAGCACAAACTAACTCAAATTTCTCAGAAAATCTTATCAAACTCAGTTAAACTATTAATTATACTGTATTTGTGTGCATGCATGTAAATATAGTGTATAGCTGGAAATATTTATTCATTTTTTCTCTATAATGTCACGAAAACTGTTATGTTCATTTTAGTTCTTAATCAAATGAGAAAATACTCCGTACTTTTCTTTTGTCAAATATTTAATTCACACATGAGTATACAAAAATAGGCTTTATGTGTGGTTATTAAATATAGACTATTTATTGATTGAATTACCAGAAAACATGCTATATCGTGATATATATTGTTATTAAAATATGAAATGACCTATACTGAGATTTTGGCCATGTAGCCCAGCTCTTATGGTAGCAACGTGAATCTTATTTTCAAAATGCAAATGTAAAAATGTTGACACTTAATCCCACTTTTGACAGCTGAGTTGCTGGTTAAGATAACTAACAATGCTCCAAGGCAGACTGTTTGTTGTAGACCTCTATGTAGAAATGTAAACATAGCATTTAGTTGAAATGTGCAATAAATAAAATGCAGGCAACACAGTGCATTTGGGAATAACACAATCCTTTGTCTTTAGGAACATTTGGATAATGTTGAGCAATCTGTTTATAGTAAATTCATGATCCTTTTGAACCTTTCTGAACTCTACAGAACAGCTTCCCACTGTTGTTTTGGAGAGGACCTGCATGGAAAAGCACCTCTAACTCTCTGTGTGTTATGTTGACATACAAACTTTGCAGGTGAGTAAATAATGACATTTTCATTTTAAGAAGGAGGAAATATTTCTTTAAACTTGCACTTTACAACTTTGGAGAAAATTCCCCCCAAAACAAACAATCCTTTTCAATTAAAGAGCACGTCTCTGTTGCAACTAGGGCTGTCAATCAATTAAAATATTTAATCCTGATTAATCGCATGATTGTCTATAGTTAATCATGATTAATCACAAAGGAATCGCACATTTTTTTATCTGTTCAAAATGTACCTTAAAGGGAGATTTGTCAAGTATTTAATACCCTTATCAACATGGGAGTGGGAAAATATGCTTGCTTTATGCAAATGTATGTATATATTTATTATTTGAGATCAATTAATAACACAAAACAATGACAAATATTGTCCAGAAACCCTCACTGAATTTGCGTTAACTTTGACAGCCCTAGTTGCAACGCATCGATTTAAGAAGATCAGTTTGATTGATTGACACGAAAGCCTGCTGTGGCTTTATATGATTCTACCCTACCTGAGAGATGAGAATATCCCCCAGCTGTGTGATCTGGTAGTTGTTTGGGCTTCCTTCCTCCTGACTTTGGTTTTGGCACACTTTGAGGCAGTTCAGGAAGTGCTGGTGGAGGGTGAGCATGGTTTCCACCCCGGGGAAGAGACGCTCCAGCCGGGCCTCCTCTATCAGCAGAGACTGCCTCAATTCGTGCACATAGACGCGGAGAAGGATCTTTAAGGTGCGTACATGTTTCATCTCCGTCTGGATCAACTCTAGGATATGATAAAGAATACGTCCAGGTTGAAATGAACAGGAAAGTTTATGTGGGCTACAATGACAATAATAGTTTATTCCTTGCTCAACACCGAAGTCAAACAAAATCATGCAAGTAAATAAAAGTAGTACACCATGTTAGAACTGGAAAAATGTAGGGGAACAACACAATTGGTGGTGTCATTATACTTATTATCATAGCAGAAGTGTTTACAATCAAAAAGGTCCTCTGACTTCAAGATAGCATCCATCAGCAACATAATTATAGGCACTGTCATCTCTGCTTAAATAACTATGTACTCTGTCACCTTTGATCAAAGATTTATTTTCTTCAACGGGTGATTGACATGAGAAAGTTCAGTCTGCATATACACACACTTTATATGATAATATATCTATTTAAAGACTGAGCTGGTTACCATATATGACGTCCTGTCTCTTAACAGCCTCTTTGTTCAGGGCCTTCAGATAGTTCTGGTCCACCGCCACGCTCCACGACTCCGCCTCCAGGTTCTGGTGGTCGGATTCCAACTCGCCTCGCAGCACAGCATAATGGGAATCTGGATGACACATAGAAAGTCACACTAGGACATGTATCACCCAAACAAGGCTCGTGCTTTGTGGTCATACGAGTATGTATCTCAGTGATTCATTACTGGTCATGTACAGGTTATTTTTAATCATTTTTGTGGCAAAAATGTTCTTTACGGCGCCAGGTTTTAGTCATGTCACACCAATTCATTATTTAAAAAGATAAGGGGAGGTTCAAGTCAACAAAAAAACTATTGTAGCTGCTTCTCACTGTGGATTTTGTAGTTATACAATAATGCCACTGCAGCATTACACATTGATCTCTCTCTCTGTCCATTACTGACAAAAATATGATGAAATAAACAGCACTGATTATTTATATCGTTGTGCTACAGAATTTTATCTATCTTTAATATTTTCAATAACAATGGTTACTATTTCATAATCAGTCATTCTTATTTTTAGGGCTGCCCTCTCTTAAGCTATGTTCACACTATGAGCGACAAAAGCAACAAAACAGCCAAGCATGGCCAGCTACCTTGACACAGAGTCACTGTTGAAGTGTTGCTCAAGCACTTGTTGACAGTGTTATGCCATTAGATAGCACCGGGAACTGGCTAACGGCATTTTTGTAGACGGAACTAGGGATGCACCGATACCGGATCGGACATCGGGCAGATACTGACTCAAATAGCTGGATCAGATATCGGAGACAATGGGGTCTATTCAATTTAATTTTATGTTTATATACTATACACATTATATACTATAATTTGAATTCCTGTTTCAGTTTTGACCAATTTGTTGCTGCATTAAAAAAGGTTTACACCTGAATTGTAATTCCTGTTAATTTTGAAGATGTTTTACCAAGTTACTGGTGTATAATTTATTATTTCACTAATAAATAACAATTTAAAACATTTATATCCAGGGATTTATTTGTCACATTTTGTTTTACAAAGTTAGGAAAGCAATGTCAAGCCTGATGTTGCCTTACACATAACAGAATGATCCCAGTCACTTCCACACAGTGAGGCATACAGCTTATTAATTAAACACTGGTATCGGATTGGTACTCGGTATCAGCTGATACCCAAAACCCAGGTATTGCCATCGGTATTGGGACAGAAAAAGTTGGATCGCGCTTCCCTAGACGGAACGGAACAGAGTGAAACAAAAACATGATTGGTTGATGTTTCACCGCATCATTGGAGCGCTGAAAAAAGTTGAGACAACTTTATTTGTAGCACATCATGCGTGTCAAGTGTCAATTTGTAGGTTCATATCACCGGCTTCCATTGAAAATGACTTGGAGCCTACTCGCTTGTAGTGTGAACACAACATGAATAGATTAGTTTAGCCGACTAGTCATTTCAATCAATTAGTCGACAAAATCGTATGAGTGGCAAGATGACATTTGTCAAATCCCAGATCAAAAATATACACGGGAACTATGTATTCTTAAAAATAGTAGTTTGTAAATTTGGGATACTGAATGAATATACTTTTTTGTGTAATGTCCCAGTTTGTGTTTTGTTGTAACAAAAGGTGCAGGGATCTTTCAGCAGCTTCTCATCCTGCTGACAGTGACCCACTGACCTTCTAGGTTGATGGGCTCAGCCAGCGACACAGAGTCATCAGGGGTGAGCTTCAACCGCAGGCCTTCAACCTCATCCATCTGCACGGGACCGGTTCTAGTTGGTATGTGACGAGATGAAGCTCAACAGGTAAAAGTGATGTCAGCGCACAAACACGCACACACTGACGTTTGCAAAGTGATCTTATCTATTTGAAGTGTAACACAACCTTGATGTCAAAAGGAGAAATGCCAGTAACAACAACGACAGACATCACATGATAATGAACCTGGAAAAACATGCGACTCTGTTTAACAGTCATGAGTCAGCAGCTGAAATACAAGCTTTGTCGATTATAATCAGCTAAATCAAGACGCTGTCGGTTGTTGCTGTGAATGTGGCACAGACACAAATGTAGATGATGGCAATGAGTTCTTAAAATCACCAACCTGGGACTTGTGTCGTTGAAAGAGGAGGAACCAGGCTGAGCACTGTGTTTTTTAGGGGTGACGGTCATGCCTGGACGGAGGAAGCAGGCAGGGAGGCCATGGCAGGCTGGGGGAGAAGCACTCTCCCCAGAGCTGAGAGAGAAATAGACTGTGAGTAACAGGAGCAGAAAGATAAATACTGTGTGAGAGACTAAAAGTAAGTTTGGAATAGAAGAGAGGACAAGTGCAGAGGAATGACATTTAAATGACGTGTTACAAGCAGGTGTTTTCACTCTATGTGGATGAATAAAGACTGGCATTTGTCTAAAATGTCAAGTCGTTATGACGGCAAATGTGCAGCAAAGTTGTCCTCATTATTATGCCTCTTTACATTTCTATTACATTTTAACTACAGCTGCAACGGTTAATCGATTAGTTGACAACTATTGAATTGATCGGCAACTATTTTGATAATCAATAAATTGGTTTGAGTAATTTTTTAAGAAAAAAATATTCAAAATTCTGATTCCAGCTTCTGAAATGTGAATATTTTCTGGTTTCTTTATTCCTCTGTGACAGTAAACAAGACATTTGTGGACATGATCTTGGGCTTTAGAAAACACTGATCAACATTTTTTTCACCAGTTTCTGATATTTTATAGACCAAAAAACTAATAGATTTATCGAGAAAATAATAGACAGATTAATCGATAATGAATATGGTCGTTAGTTGCAGCCCTAATTATGACATAACATTCACAAAATATCACTCATAAAAGAGGACTCTTGTTCCTCAGTGGGTTTTTCCAAGTGTGTCCAGTTCACATCATAAAATCAAAAATAATTAAAAACCAAACAAACAACAAACCTAATCTGAAAACAGACATTCTTCCCTTTCAGAGCAGGCAGCTGTTTTTGATCATCACATTACATTGAAAATCACAGTATTAAGAATATTCCTGATACTACAACACAAATTGTATGTATGTAAAATCACACATCAAATTTTCAAAGTAATAGCAACACATCAGATAAGACTATCTTAATGTGTAAAACATAAACCAAAAATAACTAGTTTTGTTCATGTTTGATTCCAATTTTCATTGAATCAATTTTGAAAGAGCTTTGTGCAAGATTAACACAATATGATTACATAACCACAATACAATAATAAAAAGTCAATTAAATCGCCTGGCGCCACATTAAAAGCAATGAAGATTTCACGGATAAAGAGTTTATTACTCAACATGAAATGCAAATCAACATACCTTTATTATGTGTTTCTGAAAGCACTTTGCTGACTCACGAGCCCTCAAACAGACAGGTTATCTTCAAAAGAAAAAAGCACTGTAAGTGGGGAGAGTATTTCATGGTGCTGAATCCAAACAACAGGCTGCTGCTAAACTAATCTAGCCCTGTGGAGAGGGAACTGGTTTTGCAAACTGCGACAGCACAGACACAGCTCTCAGACAAAGACATAACAAAAAAACTGTGCCAGAGAGTCACTGAACTGTACTAAAAATGACATGATGTATTACAGTGACAAAGGGACAGTAGTAGTGTGTACATGCATGGATCAACACTTCCTATTTTAACATTACACGATATGCATGTCAACAAGCTCTTAATCTACTCAGCATTTCCCTCTTGACTCTGTCATGCACATCTCTGCAGAATGGGGTGTGAGAAGGTTAACAGACGACATAATAATCCTCTGACTGACACATCCTGTCAAATCCAGCTTTGAAATTAAAGTCAACTTTGAGATTAAAGTGATTTCTGTTCTTGATTGACTTTAAATGCCAATCATCTCTATGTCTGCAACCAAGAATGACTCACCTTGTTTATATATACTTCTGTTTATTGTGTTCAGTGCTCCACAGTTTCCTCGTGACACTGGAAAAAAAAACATAAAGGGAAGAAAATCCAGTTAAACCAGTGGATTAAAGGGCGCCTGGGTTAGCTCAGTTGGTAGGGCGGGCGTCCATGTATTAAGGCTTGGTCCTGACTGCGGCGGCACGGGTTCGAATCCGGCCTGTGGCCCTTTCCGCATCCACTCTCTCTCTCCCCCCTTTCACGACTCTATCCACTGTCCTGTCATAAAAATGGAAAATGCCCCCAAAAAAATAACTTAAAAAAAAAAAAAAAACAGTGGATAAAAACGAGACAGGAAAATCCTGAAAAAAGACTCATTGAACGCTCTTCAGTCAGTCTGATTGAATTTGGAAAGCAGTGTCTGTCCTGGTTTTAGTGACCCTGCTGGCTGTATGTGTGCACATGCTAATGGACCCTTGAGGGTCAATGAGGCTGATCCGCTGTCGTGTACAGAGGCCCCTCCACCTGAATCGAAGGCAGCAGTTGCACCACTTGTGGCAAATCAGACAGAATAAGGAAAACAGCTCTATGATGTGGGTGGTAACATAAATCATACAGAACAAATAAACTTGAACAATGCATAAAATATGGCCACAATTGCTAAAAAAAACAACTGCAAACTGCATTGTATCGAAGCAGCAGTTGTTCAAAGTCAGACACACCTAAAACATACACATCACTGTTTGACTAAAGGAGCTGCGACACAAACTCACTTGGGAGCTCTGCTGCTAGCCTCTGGCTCACCTGTTTGACACACACACCGACACGTCCTGCAGAACGAGAGCAGATAGCACAATATCAGTGTTTGCAGCACGCTGCTTAGGAAGGCTTATAACACCTCACATTCATGCTGATAGAGGTGGGCGTCATTTAAGAAATGATGCCATTGTTTTTGATTCATTCACTTGATATGGGCCATATGGGCTCTGAGAAAAAGACAGCAAGTACAAAATGTAGGTACCATTGTCATGCAAGTGAAAGCATTATTTATTTTTATTTCACTCAGCAGAAGTAGATTGATTTCAAAGATTTTATAGTAATGCAATCTTTAAAGCTGCAGTGGGTAGAAATGGAGCAAATATGATTAAAAAAAATATATATATATTTTTATAAAACGGTCACTATATCCTGACAGTAGTGCATGAGACAGGTAGTCTGAAAAAAAACAAACATGTGCCTCTGTGTCCTCCGGTGCTCCTAGTGGCACCTGCAAGATTTTACAGACCGGAGGAAAACAACCAATCAGAGCCGAGCTGGACCCCGATGTCAGGAAAGTTTGTGACCCAGCAGCCATGTTGAGATCAGTTAAGGGAATACCAAGCACCGCCCACCAGCCGGAGCACACTCATAGCGTATAACCGTTTTGATCGGAGTTTGCGAGTGATTGACAACAGCCTCCGTTGAATGAACAGCAAATGGGAACGCTCTCTCTCTGAAATGACCTGTGATTGGCCAAAGTCTCCCATCATAAGTCTAGTTTTCTCTCAGGACACTTGAATTACAATATGCTGAAAGGTTATGTAAGTTTTGCCCAATGATGCCATAAACATTCTGCCTACTGCAGGTTTAACCGGTCATATTAAGAGTATTTTCTATACATGATTGTTTACAATTATGAGTACCATATGCTACATTTAAGTAGGGCTGCAACGAACAATTACTTTCATTATTGATTAATCTGCAGATAAGATTCTAGATTATTCGATTAATTGTTTGCTCTATAAAATGTCCATCCCAGTTTCTCAAAGTTCAAGGTGATGTCTTTAAATGTCTTGTTTTGTCAGTGCAACACCCAATGATAATCAGTTTAATATGATATATAGCAGAGAACAGCAGGAAATCTCCATATTTGCATGAAAATCACTTACAGGATTAGTCGATTATCAAAATAGTTGCTGATTATTTTTCTGTCGATCCACAAAACAATTCATCGACTAATCGTTGCGGCTCTACATTGAAGATCTACAAACGTCCTCAGCATGCGAAAAAACTTCATAACACCACTTGCTTCAGCACTTTTCCCCAGGCACTTGTATCACATTACTTTCTTTAAAAGACTTGTCTCTAAGCATCATGGTATGTTATTAGCCATATTATGGTTGCATGGTTCTGCCCCTTGTTGTGAGTGACAGCCACACCTCAAATGATTCACCCGCACTGGGCGGAAAGGGAACAGAGCAGCATGAAATACAGGTCATTCCCTGCAAGAGACAAAACAAGCCCAGCAAGTCTGCCAAGTATCCTGCAGAGGACGGAGAGAGAGAGCCAGGAGGAAAAACACTGCTAAATGCGGTGTTCGTGGAAAGTAGTTTCACTTAGAAACACATGAGGCATAATCACTTCAACACCACAAAACCAAGATTATTAAAACAAGTGAGAGTTGCTGGTGATCTGTCATGACAAGACGAGTGAAACCAGGCAATCGACGGTTAACAGCCGTGAAACTGTACCCATTGGCCTGAGGAGGCCATAAAGCTGACGGATACAAAGAAACCAGTGATCCGTGTTGCTCTTGTTCCTAATAAATCCTGGAGGCTGTATTTGTTTCACATCATCGCAGAAGTATAATTTGTCAAAAACGTAAACACGACTGTGAAATTCTTCCTAACAGGTCTGGCTCGCACATCCACCAGCCTTGACACACAGTTTACTCATTAACTTCTAGACACTGTGGGTGTTTTTATCTTTGGTGTAGTGTGCTGTAAATGCATGCCAATGTGTTTCTGTCAGCATGAACAGGTGAATCTTACCCTTACCAATGAGTGACGCAGGTGTGTATGCAAAGCAGTGTGAGCCCCGAGTAACCTACAGCACTTCCTAACTGTAAACATATGATATGAGACTGGCAAGAAAATGTAGTCTCTTTAATGACTGATCAGCATCAGTGCCTCTACCCCTCATTCAGGACCCTGGCAGGTCACTTACAAACTCTTAGCTTTCTTTCTTTCTTTGAGCTCATGTTTACTGTCCATTTTTGATGAGCATTTTTCAATGAACTCAGGGCTCAACAATAAGGCTACTAAATCTAGCAACTCACTCACATTGTTTTTTCTAGAGCTGATGATGTAAGTATCTGAGGTTGAGCCATCTCGCTTTCTTCTCATCTCTGTTGAGAGTTGCACATGCAGTACCGATCGGGCACTCGCGGGAAAATGGCGGCAGGTAAGGACAAAGTTCATGAGCTGAAGTGAAAGCGAGCATTTTTTTTTAAAATCTAATTTGAGGAAAACTGTCACAGTATAAAGAAACAGTGGGATCTGCATTTGCATTTATCAGTCCCTGTAACATCCAACATCATAGCATTACTTTGAGAGGGCACATCTCCTTGCAAATTAAATAAAGTATTGACTGAGTTAATCTTTGCATGTAAACTATCAATTAAAAAAACGATGCAGTGATTTTGAGAATCGATACAGTATCACAAAACATAATATCGCGATACACAATATTTTTTATATTTTCTTACACCCCTACTCAAGAACGTCTGAAGAGTTTGTTGACATATTGTATGGAAAATAATGGAAACCAATGGCTGCAATGAACAGTAAAAATACAACAGCATGGTTTGCAGAATGGTTAGCGTTGTTCTAAAGTATGTGACTTAGGGTAAATAGGCAACAATATGCAAAACCCCTGGTATGGTATTGTTGTGACATGTTTACTAGTTACTCGAAAGTAATTTAATATACATATGATGTATAGAGTGCAACAGGAATGAGTCCTAAAACCATGGAATGAGTTAGCATTTTAGTACTTCCGGTTCCCTCATCTGGAAGTCAATGGGTTTTTGGATGGATGCCTGAAATAAGGTCTGTGGTTAACACAAGCCTCATCGGTTACTAACAAGTGGTTAAATGATACCACTAAACGTCATCACGGTGGTGCAGTGGTTAGCACTGTCTGCAGGTTCACACCCGGCTTGGGGCCCTTCTGTGTGGAGTTTGCATGTTCTCCCCATGTTGGCGTGGGTTTTCTCCGGGTTCTCCGGCTTCCTCCCGCAGTTCAAAGACATGCAGGTTAGTTTAACTGTTGAATCTAAATTGCCCGTAGGTGTGAATGTGAGCGTGAATGGTTGTCTGTCTCCATGTGTCAGCCCTGTCATAGTCTGGCGACTTGTCCAGACCCTGCCTTCGCCCAATGTCAGCTGGGATCGGCTCCAGCACCCTCGCGACCCTGAATAGGATAAGCGATTTCGGATAATGAATGAATAAATGTCATCACGCCAACTTGTCCGCCTTTACAGCCTCTTTGTGTATACTCGCGCTCATGCGACCGTGGTGTAGTTTTGTCGAGGGAACCCAGGGCGATGCTAACTTTCTGGTTGGCCTACAAAAGTACGTCATCCCTGGAGCGCTCTATTACATCACATTTTAGAACAGCGGTTAACATGCTTAGGGGGTCAGCATCCCAGATTGAGTCCTATGGTTAGCAGAGAGATTCAAAGTTTGGAATACTTCAACATCATCACTGTATATATCCCATTTAGAGGTCCTGCCATGCACTACATTCATTACAAGCTATAATGTAGTGCTCACTGAATAAATTATTGTGCAATATTCATTCCTTTAACTGTCAACTGCTAAATACAGTTGCCCGTGGCTCTTATAAAGCACAACAGCAGGGTTTGATTTGTTTTTGTACCAATACTCACATAGTTCTGGTGGTGTAGATGCAGACATATTAGGCTTTATAGTAATGCTTTTAGAATATGCCATTTACTTCCAGTCAATTACAGTCATTTTTTTGGGACGGAATGTAATAAAATCAGTTTAACTTCAGCAAGCACAGATAGATAGTTTCACTGCTTTCATTTCTTATTCCTTACATAAAAGCTAATCTGCCTTTAGTAGTAATAATAATAATAATAATCTTTATTTGTATAGCACCTTTCTAAACATTGTTTCAAAGTGCTTACACAGATACAATGAAATACAGACAAAATAAAAACAACAATAAAAGAACAAAACATAAAGACCAAATAATGAGAAAACTAAAACCAGTGGTATCAAAACAATAAGTTACTACACATAAGCCAAAAGAGGACAATATAAGGTGTGGGGAAAAGGTGCACCAAGCTGTTGCCTTACAAAGTTAAAAAAAGCCTTTTTTATAAAAATGTTTTTTTTTAAAAGAGATTTAAAATTTGTAGTAGAGCTAGCTAACCTGAGGTCCCGAGGTAGGCTGTTCCAGTCTAGGGGGCATTGATGGAAAAGGCCCTGTCACCATTAGTCACCAGCCTACACCTGCATGGTATAGCCAGTAGAGCCAAGTCAGAGGACCTCAGGTTACAAGGTGGCACATAGGGTGTAAGGAGCTCAGTGATGCAGCTTGGTGCCAAACCATGCAGAGCTTTAAAAGTTAATAATAAAATCAATTCTAAATTTGCCAGGCAACCAGTGAGGTGTAGCTATTGTGTAACAGTGATTACACTCCTACCTAACATCTCGACTACTGCCAGTGCTCACACTTCAAACCCTCTGAAGTCTCAATGATTATATCATAACGCTCTATTTATGGTGAAATATTACCACCTGACACACCAAATGGAAAAACTACCAGGACTTTTAATGGTTCCCCTCAAAACATGTAGTAAAAAAACACATTAATCTCTCATCTGGGGAGTTTGGCAGCAGTTAATTATAGAAAAGAGAGTATGATTGACATTAGCATCAGGGTTTAGTTATCCAGAAGAATGTTAGTGTGAGGAAGGTGCTACAGTAGGTGAGAGTCACCCACCTGGCTTCATAACATTAAAACACTGAAATGAAAGTGTCGAATAACAGAAACTGAAAGAGATAAAACAAACAGGTGTGAAGTCACGAGAGGAGACAGGAGAGGCAGCAGGTGGCTACTGATTATAGCTACCTAGCGTTAGCATTAGCTACATGTATCCCAACGGTCCCAACGGCTGCTACAGGTTAGCAACGGAGATGGAACGTTCACGTTAACCGACTTTAACCGACAACAGCAACGTCTAACGGCTCGACATTGACCACATATTAACTTTAAAGAAGGAAAACAAGTTTTAAATAAGAGGTCACCGCTTTGGAAACAACTCGTGTTTTCATATGTTTTATAAAGTTATCAAGTTAACGTCAACATCAGGCTTTGTATGTTAACGTTACCGTGTTTAACATTACACCCAACGGCCGTTTATCAACCGTTAATTTAACTACTAACACGAACAATGAAACAACAAGTCTCCTCTTACCAGGTGTGATAATCAAGCAGCAGCTGTGCGACAACTTTCTGTTTGTTATTCCCAGGTGAGGACGAGAGAGGAACCGAGGGAATAACTATCTCTCAACTCCACTAGAGAGGCGGAGAGGATGCCTGAGGAGGAACAAGTGCACACAGACGCAGTGCTGTCTGGAGGAGGAGGTGTTTAAGAAGAGATCCCAGCCTCCTCTGGATGAGCCCTCCTTCCTCTCTAAGCATTGTGGGAAAGGTTTAATTCACTGCAACACATTCCACAAGTTCATCCAACAGGCCTGACAGCTCCTCCTGTAGACTAATGATGAGGAGTGCTCCTGCATGCTCTGCTGTCATTACACATTAGATAGATAGAGATTTCCCTGTTTCCTTTTATTTACTCCTCTACTTCATGTTTTTTTTATTTTTATTTTTTACATTTATCCTTTTATTCTTGTTTTATCGAGTCTGTCTTGACGTTTCTCTTTTATCAGCTGGTATGGGTTGCTTTCCCTCAAAAACAGGAACAGGTTGCAGGGTATAGTCAAAGTGTGCAGCAAAATTGCAGGCACCACCCTGAATGACTTGACTCCTCTATTCCAAAGTAGGACTTTGAAGAAGGTTCAGTCAGTCCTAGCTGATCCTATAGCCATCCCCTGTCCATTGAGTTCAGGTTGCTCCCGTCAGAAACAGTTTGCCTAAACTTAGGACCAATAGGCTCAGAAATGCTTTTGTTCCGACTGCCATTGGTTTCCTAAACAATGCCCTGCAATGTTGTATGTTGTAAGCTTTTGTATTTATTGCCTTTAATAGGCTATTTATTGTGTTTATTGTATTTGTTTGATGACTGTGTGGTACTGCTGACTGTACAACCAACTACCCTCTAGGGGATAATAAAGTTTTCCTTGACCTTGACCTTGATTGTTATTAATTGTTTTTATTTGTTTGTTTGTTTTATTGACACAACAAACATTAATTACTTCTTTATTGTTTTCTTCCATCTACATGCCTGTTCTTTTTAAATATCTATATATTGTAATTTGCTTAATGAATTGTATATATGTATATATATATATATATATGTTTTTGTTTTTACTTTGTTCTTTTTTATTTTTTTTATTTATTATTGAATTGACGCTTTGGCAATATTGTTCACCAGGCAGTCATGCCAATAAAGCAAATTGAATTGAAATTGAATTGAATTGAATTGATTTCCCTGTAAGAAACACCACGTCCAGCAGGATGGAAACCAGTTGGTGTGAAAACTGAGATGCTTTTTTATTTTGGCAAAAATAAACCTTTCTTTATGTTGGCAACTACAGAGAATGCAGGTATAGGAGCTCAGGTAAGATTCGTCACAGAGTATTTCTTGTCATTTTTACCAGCTAAGTCAGTTTTATAGCTACTACTATCAGAGTATGTGAAAATAATTAAATTAGCAGGGTAATTTATTACATAGCTGGATTGTTCATTGTACTATGTTAATGACTTTTACCTCCCTCACTTTGATTTAGTGTGTATCATAAAAGTGCATCAGGCAATGGAAAGCATCTCCAAGAGGTACGAATATTGACACCAGTGGTGCTCAGGAAAAGAAAGTTTGATATACTAAATATATAATATAATATAATTCAATAAACCATAAGGTGAGCATATTTTGTCAACTGTTTCCAATCTTAAGAATGAACTGTCAATTTTGAATTCAACATGAACGAGAAGTCCTTAAAGTGCTCAGAAAAGTTGATATCCATTATAATTCCATAACAACTGGGTGACTGCCTGCTGGGGGAAGATTGTGTGATACAATTGAAAGTGTGATAAGAATGTTTTGGCAACCAAAATCACTACACTTTGACAGACTTGTTGTACCTACTTCACTTAATATGTTAACATACTTTGCATTTACTGATCCCAGACAGACTGAGATGTGGAAATGAGGCCCTGACTTTACTTGGACTAAACTGGGCAGGTGAAACCAGGACTATAGCCAAGAGTTTTAGAAACACAGAGGTCACATTTTATGTCTGAAAACAATACTCCCAATGCCCCTATGTCCACTGAAAGAGTTATTGGTCTCTAATGTAAGAGATGTGAGACAAAATCCAGTCCTCATTCGCAAAAAAGTGCATTTTTTAAGTTTCAAAGGTAACATGAGGCTTCACCAGTCTGAGTTAACCAAATTAAATGTTAGTTTTTTTTAGTACAAAATTTCCTGTATTGCAGTTCAGCTAGAAAAAACACACTAACTTCAGATGAACAAACCGAACGAGGACTGTGGATTTTTGTCTCCATCACATACTGTATGTTGGAGTCACGTTAGAAAACCAACATTGCTCTCATACCTAATACCCCTGTAGACACACCTGTATTTTGTATCTTGTGTATGTTATTGTGGGTGTATTTGTGGACATATTTTTGTGTTTTCTTTTCTTTTTCTAAGTTAACTCTTTTTGTTTTTAGCATATAATATAAATCCAGTCCTTGTGCATATTTACAGTATATATATATATATATATATATATATATATATACAGTATATATGTGTCACTGTGATGTCCATATCAAATAAAATAAACTAAATTAAAAGCAATCTTTTCACAACTAGTAAGAAGAGGAGGAATAATACAGCGACCAATAACTCAATTTACATATGGGCATTCAGAGCATTTTATTTAGATGTGAACCTATTCTGTCTTTATGGGAGATACTAAGAGGGTCACAGTTATTACACATCATTTTAGTGATTCCACCTGCATGACCTCATCTACACTCCCTTTACAGGATAGTGTTGAAACTATTTACCTTGAAAGCTTGTCTATTTTTTGCATCTGAATTTGTATATATTCAATATTGCGCAGAAATAAAACTTCCACTGTTGTCCAGCAGGTGATATCATTGCACTAAACTTAATACATTACAGCCTGAACAGTGACACAGCCAGCCAGCATTGTAACCAATTACAGATGACACCTTCATTACTGCACTTAGCATTTAATAAATGTTTTGATTAATGCTTGACAGTTACTAATGATTATTTTTATTGTCAATTAATCTGATGATTAATTTCTCGATTAATCGATTAGTTGTTTGGTCTATAAAATGTCAGAAAATGGTGAAAAATGTGGATCAGTGTTTCCCAGAGCCCAAGATGACGTCCTCAAATGTCTTGTTTTGTCAACAACTCAAAGATATTCAGTTTACTGTCACAGAGGAGTAAAGAAACCAGAAAATATTCACATTTAAGAAGCTGGAATCAGAGAATTTTGACCTTCTTTGTTTAGAAAATTACTCAAACCGATTAATTGATAATCAAAATAGTTGGCGATTGAATAGATGCATTTTAATACATCTAGACTCTTATTTTATCTTAGCTGTATTTGTGTTTTTAGTTTCTTGATTATATTTATTATGATTGAAATTCTCGAAAAGATTATTCAGAATTTAATGTCATTCTCATTATCATCTGTAAAATATCAGTATGTAAAAAAGTTAAATATCCTGCCTATCAAAATTAAAAAATAACCAAATTTGAAGGATCATTGCAAAAAGCATTTGATGGTGTAGTGTTAAGTTGTTATGTGAAAAATCCGTCATTTTGGTCTTAGTCGACTAAGGTTTCTTTAGTCGATTAGTAGGTTTTTTTTGCTTTTTCATGCTGAATCACTTTTTACCTTGAAACTTATGAGCACATTTAAAGATTCAAAGTGATGCTTTTGTGTGATTCTTTGTGGAGAAACTCACTTTTACAGATCTGTCGATTGAATCAACTATTGATTAGTCGACAAAATAGTTTCAGTGTTGTCCAGCAGGAAGCATCATTGCACTAAACCTAATACAATACAGCCTGAACAGTGGCACAGCCAGCCAGCATTATAACCAATTACAGATGATACCCTCATTACCGCACTTAGCGTTTAGTAAATGCTTTTGATTAATGCCCGACAGATATGTAATGTCACTGTAAAAGTAATGTAAAAGTCACTACTATCAGGGTATATATTGGACAGCTATACACATGGAAAATTTCTGTAGATAAACATTTTATAGGCTTAATTTTAATGTATCTAGGCTCTTATTTTTCTTAGTTGTATTTGTGTTTTTTAGTTGTTTTTTTATTATATTTATAATGACAGCAATTCTGGAAAAGATTATTCAGAATTTAATGTCATTCTCATTATCATGTGTAAAATATCAGTATGTAAAAAAGTTAAATATCCTGCTTATCAAAACTCTAAAATAACCAAATTTGAGGGATCATTGCAAACATATTTGATGGTGTCGTGTTGAGTGTGAAAAATAATTTCTCTTTTATCCAGAAATATCAATATTAGGGCTGCCCCCTCTCAGTCGATTAGTCGACTAATCGGTCATTTTGGTCTTAGTCGACTAAGATTTCTTTAGTTGATTAGTCATTTTTTCTGCTTTTTCATGCTGAATGATTTATTTCTAAGAAACTTATGAGCACATCTCTGGTAAACACAAGATTTAAAGTGGTGCTTTTGTGTGATTCTTTTTGGAGAAACTCAGTTTTACAGATATGTCGATTAAATCAACTACTCGATTAGTCGACAAAATGGTATGAGTGTTAGAACTAATACGTTTCTTTGGTCGAGGACAGCCCTAATCAATATCTGTATTGGCCTCAAAAATCTCACTCAGGCTCTAGTTTGTATGTAAATTGAATTGAGTGTGTGTACATTGTATTTTTGCATGTCAAACTCGTCTTTATATACACACACATGACAATCTCAGTACTCACTGAAGAAACACAGCACTGTCTTGAAAAACACATGTATTGAGAGAATGGAAAATAACACGAGCCTCTTCATGAATGCACCTTGCTGCATTATTTACAGCACTATTTTATTTGATCTTGATATGACGGGCAGACATCTTAAGCTGAAGACGCCAAACGCTTCTTCTCCCGGGTATCGCGTAGCAAAAAGAACCGAGTGCTGTTGGTTGATCATGAGTCCAAAAAAAAAAGAAGCTAATTAGTAGGTTTTCTGGATTAGAAAAAAATAAACATAAGAGACTAACATGTAAAAACATTTTCTATGACCGTAAATACCTCAAGAATGACAACATATCAGCTATGTACAAAAACATCAACAATATATTTATATATATATTTATATATTTTTCATCTTCTATACCCACTAAAATATACCAAAGAAGCAGCTATTGGTCAATCTGAGGAACTCGTTCACCAACATGTTTTTGAAGACAGTTTAAATATCCTTCAGCTGTAAGTGTGAAAACTCAAAAAAAAAAAAAAAAAAAGGAAAAAGAAAGAAAGTAAATAAATTTTAAAAAATATAACCCGACAAAAAGTCCTGTGTTTATCCTGTGTGCCATTTTGGAATACTGCAGAGTGTGAGGAGGTAAGCCACTTCAACCAGCTTCTCCAGTAGATCAGAGTTTGTTCGTGGATCTTTGACCATCCAACAGAGTTCCCAAAGTCTTTCATACTCAGTTCGTCGTCCGCTTGCGTACAAAGATTCAGACACAGCTCCGTGACAACTGATGTAGGCCACAGACAAAATAGAAGGGCACTTTTTTTCAAAAACGTACTGTAGCGACACGGGGATGAAGCCTCTTGTTGAATACTAGGGGAGAGGGACACAGTCTGGACTCGGGAAGGGACAGTGGGTTTAGCAGCCTTCTTGTTTGTCAAGAGTTTGTTTCACAGTTGAATCCTTTAATCCACCCAGTCTAGCACAAACTTGGCAATATATATATACAGTATATAAACTACAATCATGAACAAGAGAGATGCGTCCTTAAATACAAAAAGTGTCTTCTGGCGTCCGTGCATGGACTTGCTGTAGTGTGTTTTTGTGGCATCTGAGGAGGAAAATAAGGTCCTGAGATATGCACTGGGGGCTTCTGTTAGAGAGAGTGATAAAAGTGTGATCTATATATAAAATGACAACAAAAAACAAAAATATATTTAAATCTATAGCAATGGCGTTGCGGGATGTGTACAGTATGTTAGGAGGGGCTGGACCGCGGTAGGGCCAGTATTCGTCCGTTGGTCTTTCCCCCGTTCATGTGTGTGAACGGGATGTGGTGCTCCTCGTAACTGCCCCTCAGGCCCATGGAGGAGGCCTCGTCCCTGTCCGAACACTGCTCCCTCTGGGAGTAGGACGACGGGTCCAGCGGGATGCTCTCCATGTTTTCCATGTCCAGGTCAAAGTCCTCGGTCTCGGGCGGCTTGTTCTCCTCGCTGTAGAAGAAGGAGAGCTCCTGGAAGGAAGGATGCAGGTCCTCGCGTAGCATCTCGATGATCTCCTGGAAGGCGGGACGCATCTTGGGGTTGTACTGCCAACTCATCTGCATCAGGTTGTGTCTGGGTGACGATACACGGAGATGGTTAGATGATACAGATGTCTGAAGTTTGTTCACCATAGTTATTTCTTCCTTACATCATTTACTTATTTCTTGTTAACATAATTGTCTGTCTGATGTGGTTAAGAGTACCTAATTTAATACAACTTAAAGGGATAGTTTGGGTGTTTTGAAGTGGGGTTGTATGAGGTACTTATATCATACCTACAGTAGATGACGGTCAACACGCCCTCAGTTTGGAGAAATAGACAGAGTTACTGCACGGAACCAAAGCAATGTACTGCTGTGGCCGGCAGCAAAACATATTTTAGCCACCTAACAGAAAGGCTGACCTAAAAAACATCAATATCCGTTTAAGTGTACGCTATATTTAGTATATTTTCACTTGTTTACCTTGCTGTGCTATACAGTCTATGTTTCCAACGGGGAACTGAAGCCGTTATCTACGCTCTCGCCAAAGCAACCAGACTCCATTGGAAAAAAACAGTAATATTACCTCGCAGAACACAGGAGTTGGTGGTCTACCGCTGCCTTGATAGGTTGGTTTGTTTGTGCTATTGTGTGACTTTGGTGAATCCGAAATAACCAAAGTCACACAATAACAACTCCTGTGTTCTGTGAGGTAAAATTACTGTTTTTTTTTTTTCCAATGGAGTCTGGTGACTTTGGCTAGAGCAGAGATGGCTACAACGGCTTCAATTCCCTGTTGGATATGTCAGTCTGACGGCAAGGTAAACCGGCAAAATATTCTAAATATAGCGTACACTTAACTGATATTGATTTTTTTAGTTGGTCCTTTCATTTAGGTGGCTAAAATACATTTTGCTACCGGCCCCGTCCACAGCAGTACATTGCTTTGCTCCAGTGTCCGTACTCTTGTTTGTTTTCTCCTGTCGTGCCGACCTTCATCTACTGTAGGTAATACACTGACTATGGATAGGTACCTCATACGACCCCACTTCAAAACACCTGAACTATCCCTTTCACTATAACTTAAAGGACACGGCTGCCAACTTGATGCCAACAGAAAAGACCAAAACCAACAATGTATTTATCCCACTAACAAGTATTACCTGTGGAGCCAAAGCCTGATACAGCTCTTATTTTTCTGAGCCTCAATTGTTGTCCAAAAACGATTAAAAACACATCATGCCACAATGTTGCACTGTTCCTTCTTTATGATGAACCTGGGCACTGTAGTTTATTTTGAGTCAATCCCACAAGTACACCGTCCTGCTGCTGTAAATACTCACTAGAGCACCAAGTGTGTATTAATCCACTGCTAAAAATATCCCCCCCGAAAAAGCACACTTTTTAAAGTAGCATTTGCAACAAACTACAGAGCCCAGCTGTTTCAGGGAACTACTTTTCCTTTTTTTTTTTAACTAAAGTGTACATCTGTTAAGTCAGCTGTTAGTCTGCTGAGCCACAGACAGGTTTAAAACAGACTAACACGTTGTTGGTTTTGGTCTTTTCATGGGATTTGTTTACAGAACATCACCAGCCTCATCCTTTCGTACACTTAATATTTACTTATTATTCTAAATCTTTGTACTTCAACCTGATGTTGTCATTCTGTTTCTACATTTTGTAAATTTACTATTGCTTCTCCAGTCTACTCTGTATGTACAGCGTGTCTGTCAGTCCTGGCTGTTGCTGAAGGTTTCTTTTTTTTCCTGTTTGTTGTACAGATGACAGTTGCAACTAACCAATATTTTCATTAGAGCCGTAACGATTAATCGATTAGTTGTCAACTATTAAATTAATCACCAACTATTTTGACAATCAATTAATCGGGTTAAGTAATTTTTTAAGAAAAAAAAAAAAAGTTCTCTGATTTCAGCTTCTTAAATGTGAACATTTTCTGGTTTCTTTACGCCTCTATGACAGTAAACTGAATATCTTTGAGTTGTGGACAAAACAAGACGTCATCTTAGGCTTAAGGAAACACTGATCAACATTTTTCACCATTCTCTGACATTTTATAGACCAAACAACTAATCGATTAATCAACAATAAAAATAATCGTTAGTCGCAGCCCTAAGTTTCGTTATCGATTAATCTGCCGATTATGTTCTCGCTCAGTCAATAATTGTTTGACCTATAAAAAGCCAGAAAACAGAGAAAAATTCCCCTTGTATTTTTCCAAAGTCAACGATGAGGTCTTCATATGTGTTGTTTTATCTGACCAACCGTCCAAAACCCAAATATATTCAGTTTACAATGATAATAATAATAATATAAATAAAACAGAGAGAAACAGCACATCCTCACATTTTTAGAAGCTGGAAACAGAGAAATTTTGCTTAAAAAAAATCTATTAATGAATTATCAAAATAGTTGCAGACTAATTTTCTTGATATTGAAATATAGAGTAATTGTTGACCCTCTGAGGCAAATTTGTGATTTTGAGCAATGTAAATAAACTGACATGACACAAGCAGCATGATATTATTAAATTATTATTATTGTTATTATTGTTATTATTATTATTATATGAAACCTCAGCCCAACTCACAGTCTGTCGGCGCAGTTGTCCGGCCGGTCCAGGAAGCCTCCGTCCATGACGAACTTGAGGACCTGCTCGTTGGACAGGCCCTGATACGGCTGCTCGGCCAGCGTGCTGATCTCCCACAGCACGACCCCAAATGACCTGACAAACAAGAGGACGAGAGACAACAACAGCAGCACAGGGAGAATGAGGACACGCCAATTAGACACCTGACAGAGTAAATATGTCTGTAAACACTTGAACAGGTAAACTGAGGGCAGAGGAGGCGGCTGTGATGCTGGTAAACAACGCCGGATGAAAACAGGTTAACTACTCACTCATGTTCTGATTTCATATTTTAATATCTGTAATGTGTTTACCGTTTGTTATTCTGGTCTGTGGAGAAGCTCTAAAAATGAACTCAACAGGAAATGATTTGCTTTTGAAAGATATGTTTGTTGATCAACTTATCACAACAAAAAACTAGGGCTGTCAAAGTTAACGTGATAACGTGTGATAACGCCACTAATTTCTTTAATGCATTAACGCAACCGATCTTTCGGAGGTAGTAGTGGGCTCAGTTTTAAAGCTAGAGTGAAGATACAGGCATCATATGAAGCTTGAAAACCTAAGGAATCCATTGGAAGAGACGGTGGCTAAATAACGCTCCAAAGTTACGCTAAATTTTGGCGAGGAAAACATCAGCATCTACGCCAACACACAAACCCGAAACTCAGAGGTGTCACTGACCAGCAGTCTGAATTTGCAGTGAAGACGCCATCCTTCAGAGACTCGGGCGCCATCCACCTGACGGGCAGCAGGCCCTTCCCTCCCTTCCTGTAGTAGTCGGTCTCGTAGATGTCTCTGGTCATACCGAAGTCTGGGACGAAAGATTTTCATTAGTAAAACCTACACAGATATTATTTGATACAATTTTTTATATGTTTAAGGGGCTTAATACATTTTAATAAGATCCACTTATTCCCTACTGCTTTTTGTCACTGCTGTGTTTTATCTGCTTTTGAAACTGTTTTTTATTCAGGTTGTAATCTACTGGATTATCTTTTTAA
The DNA here is from genome assembly GCF_015220745.1 of Sebastes umbrosus. Taxonomy (NCBI): domain Eukaryota; kingdom Metazoa; phylum Chordata; class Actinopteri; order Perciformes; family Sebastidae; genus Sebastes; species Sebastes umbrosus. Next base: position 11,372,381 of record NC_051280.1, on the reverse strand, counting down.
CCTTGTGAATCACTCCACAACAGTGTGTTTTATGTTGAATAAATACACATAATTTGACTTGAATGCTGTTGTTGAGTTTAGTTCTCTGCGTGGAGTTATGTAAAGTACAGTTTAAAAGGTGCTAAATTCAATATTCAGAGCATTAATATAGCACCAAGTGTAGCACACACCCTTCGGTTCCCCCTCAGGATAACATTGTTATCTCTCTCTGCAGCGTTGCCGTTGTTTGCACTGTTAGCGCTGTTAGCTGCGAGCCACCGGTCAACCGTTGCCGAGAGCCATGTTGAGGCAATCCTTCAATCACGGGTATGCTCTGAATTTGGAATTTAGCACTTTTAATTTAAAATACAGAATAAATAAATGGGTTATAATGGCTACGTCCAAACTTAGAGCCACCGAGGGGCTGCGTAGACGGGATAGTAAATAATGCATCCAGTAAACACAACACACAGCATGTCTAGTGATAATGTTAACTAGCTTTATGTGGCATGTCTATTGCTCGCCATACAAGCATTGTCAATTATTGATGCAGGAATTCATTATAGACACCCAGCGTATAAGCTACAGTAACAATATCAAACTGATCCCTATCTTAAAAATGGCTCCTATGTGGGTAAATACTAGTTTCAAATTCCACCTGCTGTCACAGTGATGTGAGTAGCAGCATTCATTGTTGTCAAAAAATGTCTCGTGCCTGCTGTGCTAAAACTCACCTCCTATTTTGACGGTGAGATCGCTAGCTACCATGCAGTTTCTGGCTGCCAGGTCTCTGTGGACAAACTTCTTGGCGTTAAGGTAAGCCATGCCGTCTGCGATCTCAGCGGCCATTTGGATCATCTCCTTCAGAGTGGGCGGTGGACGTCCGGGGTTGTTCTGAGGGACACAAGACAGATTTTCAATTTCTGATCTGCTAACAGAGATTCACACATTGTTTTCATTTTCAACAACTCATGTTTTGATATCCAACCAATGAGCAACCTCCGCGTCTGAAAAGTGAAGTCAATGCGGAAGTGCCTTAAACTTGCATTCTTTCTAACAGCCAGCAGGGGGCGACTCCTCTGGTTGCAAAAATAAGTCTGATTGTATAGAAGTCTATGAGAAAATGAGCCTACTCCTCACTTGATTTATTACCTCAGTAAACATTGTAAACATGAGTTTATGGTCTCAATCGCTAGTTTCAAGTCTTCTTCAATACAGCATGATGTTCATTTAGTAAATTATGGTCCCATTTAGAGTCAAATAGACCATAAAGCAGGTTGTGCTTTAGGGCGTGGCTACCTTCTGATTGACAGGTTGCTACCACAGCGTTGTGTTTGAACTTTAATCCTTTCAGTGTGTTTTCAGTTCATTAAAGTTAATTGTAACATTTTGGTTGCCTAAAAATGTCTCATTCAGCATTCTGTTGTACACAGCTCCACCCTCTCGTGTCACTTCTGGTTGCTAAAAACCAAGATGGGGACGGCCAAAATGCCGAACTCAAGGCTTCAAACAGCAGTCCACAAACCAATGGGTGACATCACGGCGACTACGTGCACTTCTTATATACTGTACAGTCTATGTACCCAACCCAAGTCTTGATACTTAAAAAAATATATTACTTCTTAGATCCCACAGCATAAAGAAAAAAAATCAGGTTTGTTATTATCAAAAGTTCATTATAACACATGACTTGAACAGCTTAGTAGCAACAGCTCTCTGCTGTTCATCTCCAAACAAGCCTATCTGATGTTTTCAGCTGACTTTAGTGCAGACTGCTAAACTCCTCTGTCAACATCCAAGAGCTCAGTCGTCTTCCTCCTCCTATTCCAATCCAGTGCCATCTGTATATTTACACACTTCAGAAGACGACACTAAAATAGAACATCACCTACATACAAGTCATCTGCACACATATCAAAAGTAAATTCAATGTGGAATTTCATATTAGGTATAGTAGTTTCAGTTACTATGATAACTCCACACAAATAAACCCATATTAGGCCACACAGTCCCTCGTCTCATTAAATTATATTCGGGAGATGTGATCTAGTCCTGAATGCACAGCAATCTGTCCGGGAGGAAAACAGCAGATGGAGTGAAATGTGTCATTAGAAAATCCCTCTACATATTGTGTTAACTGACGGTTAATCTAAACATTTAAATTGTTCTCTATTTGAACATTTGCATTGAGTCTTCAGCCCAGACTGAAGTTGGGGAACCACGGCGCTTTTGCATGTGAAGTAAGATAAGTAAAATGTATTTATATAGCACCTTTCAAGATCAGACGTCACAAAGTGCCAAAGTAGGTCCTAACTTCTCTTAGAGCGAGTAAAAATCAGTACAGTAAACACTACATTTGTGTAAACCACTCCCATGCAGCAATAAATAGAAAACAACAGAGATTTGTATACTGGTAAGATGACTGCAACAAAGGACTACTGCACCATTAGTCTACATAAAAGCAGAAGTGAAAAGAAGAAAAAGAAGCGCATGACGGAAGATAAGAGTACTTCTGCATCTATACTATTACCAGTTCACCAAACCTAAAAACAAACATGGAAGCTGAATTCAAACACTTCAGTTTGTTAGTTGTGATTACCTCAGCGTCTGGTCGCAGAGAGCGCAGGAAGCTCTTCAGGTCGCCGTGGGTCATCAGCTCCATCACCACCAGGGTGGGCTGGCCTTTAGACACGACACCCAGCAGACGCACCTGGGACACAAAGTTTCATTTCAATATAGTCTGGTTCACATTATGCATTATCTGACATACTGCTGCCCTTCACACAGCTAAATGTAGGATGGGTCTGGTATTTGCACATGATGGGACCTTTAGTACTTACTATTCTAGATCAGTACCGTGTCTAATTATTGACATTCGTACCTCGCACATCGTCAAAACTAATCCCACAATGCTTGGCTGAGTTTCAGAAGATATCTCTCCTTACCACATGGTGGCAGATGAAGGCCTTCATGACCGAGGCCTCGTTCAGGAACTCAATTCTCTCTCGGAGGCTGGCCGACTCGTTCACCGTCTTCACCGCTACGCGCATGTCCCCCTCGCCCTTGACGACCTCCTTGGCGATGCCCTCGTAGACCATGCCGAAGGAGCCCTGACCCAGTTCCCTCAAAATGTTGATCTTGTCTCTGGCCACCTCCCACTCGTCCTCCTCGTACACTGCAGGCACATTTTACAGGAACATGTTACACATGCAGCTTAGAAGTTCACCTGCACATGAGACAGCAGGTTAGTTATTCATGCAGGTCATCAGTAGTCAGATTTCTCCCCTGTTCTCTCGCATCTTTCAAAGACAGTTCTTTTACGTAAATTAAATGTTCAATTAAAAAAAAAGAAATCTGGTTAGTGTTACAAGTGTTACATAATGCAGCAGCTTGAAGAGATTTTGGGCATGTTTACTGAGGAAGCAAATGATTATTTGTGGAAATCCAATCAAACGTTTTCATGTGCACAAATGTGCCAAATAATAAGATTCCTCCCAAGAAAAATATACTGGTCTAAACAAGATTTCTTTCAGGAAACTGCATTTTCCATTTACAAAGTTTCCGAAATAAGATTACTGCTGAGATCTGGGAATAATCAGACTGGCATCAACTGACTCTAACGACTCCATCGACCCATGTTGCAGTCGTTCACACTAGGCATCATATGACTCTAACGAACCATAAATACAGTCGTCACACCTCAGAGCACCAATGTACGGAGTGGTTTCTACTATCCTGCTAACGACCCCACAGAGGTTTAATTCCTGGGTCCCCCCTGCCATTTAGCCAGAACTGAAGAAGATTTAAGCCTTACTCGGATACCATGACCTGGATGACTGAGAACCTTCACAAACATACTCATGACAAAAACAACAGATTGAAAAAAATATATTGAGGTGTGAATTAATTGGACGAAACAAAACGCTGCTGGTGTGTAAAAAGGCCTTTAAGAGTAATAACGTGGAACTCATTACCAATTACCAGTGTTAAAATGTAATAAAGTGATTCAAGACAATAAATCTGATTTGTATGTAGTAACCATGACAGTAGTGCGCAATGTCATCACGATTTATATTTTTCCTATAGTTTGCCTTGTCTCTGTTACTGTATTGGAGACGACTGCTGTGAAATGATCTTTAATTCACTGTGAAAGAAAGCGGTGTCTGTGGTGGTTTAGAGGGTTTACAGTGCAGATGTCTTAGCTGTGGGCTTCTTACTGAAAAAGGGCTTGTCATAAACTTGCTTAATGCTGTTTTCACTATCAGCAATTAGGCCTGTCACGATAATTATCGACTTGTATGATATATGGACATGACCTTGATCTTTTTTTCTGGCCTTGATATTGCCCATTGTGTTTAAACCTTTAAAAACTGACCTTTCTCGGGCAGCCGCGGGAGATCGCTGTTTGTATGATTCTGTTTAAATCAATCTAAAATAAAACAATAATAGCTAGAGCATTCATTCTTTTCGCAGCAGAAAGAAAAAGGCTTCTGTCTTTCGTGTCATCATGATGTACGCTTCAGATAACGTAATTAAAACTTTGCACTCTGCTCATAAAAATGAGCATATGTCAAAAACAAAAAAAATGTACATTGTTTAAATAATGTTAGTAGAGAAATATTTTGTTCATGTTTCTACATTCAGAGTTTTTTAGGAAAATGTGTTTTGTGTGTTCATTTATTCAAATTTAATGTATTGGTTTGTCGTGACATAATTTCAAGACTTTTATCGATTCTTATGTTTGATTTACTTGCATAACCTTTTAGCCTAGGTTGTACAGATTTTAGGGATATGAAGCAATTCTATTCAAAGGCATGACATCACAGTAAGCAAAAATACTAGTGTAGGCACTGACGGACCATTTCTATTACAGAGTTTTACAGAATGTGACCAACATTTGACATGATGCCAGAATAAACAGTCTTCTAGTGGTAGGGTTTCCCCTTCCTCAATAAGACTTGGACATTGCGCAGACGTTGCACATTTTTGTTAACGAAGCCAAAGAGTCCATTTTAGTTATTGTTTTAGTTGTGTGGTTTTATTTTATCTGTGTTTCATTTATTTAGAATATTTATTTCACATTCCAAATCCAATGTCTGAATATGTTTAACATTTTAAAGGTTCACTGCTCTTTGAATGGTTGTCCTTGCATTATTATGCTATTATATTATCATTATATCCGTGGCATAAAATGGTCTTAAAATGACAATATTATCGCAATTATTTCTGGGACAATATGTCATCCAACAAAAATAGTTAATGTGACAGGCCTATTAGCAATCTAACAGCAATCTCGTTATATTTTTGAGAAAAGCACAATAATCCCTTAAATCAAAACTACGAATCCATCTTACGTTAAACGAATAAGTCAGCTTCTATATTATTGATCCGAAGGCTTACCGTCATTAGCACTGAGATACTCTGGGTTTGAAGAGGCGTAGATGGGACCGCTAGGCCCTTGAGTTTGACTAAAAGGAAAAAGAGAAAAGTTTTTAATAAATATAACATAATAAGAAAATAGGTGACAGTATTGAACGAGATGTGATGATTGCGTACTTCTTCTTGAACAAGACGAATCCGGCCGCGGCCACGAACAGCAGCAGGACAAAGCAGATGGCCGGTCCGATGACGATCTTCACTACGTAGAGAGGATCGCCTGTTCAACACATCCGGCCAGACAGTGAGTCACGTTTCAGGTGAGGAACAAAAACAATCTCTGATGACTCCCACACTTTAAACTGCAGCTAGGATCAACACGCGGATCTGTGAAGATAATCTGCTTCGGGTACATTGGTCGCATTTTTTGATCTTGTGATAATGTGGTTAAGAGGACTGAGTCATACGAGGCTTCTGCATCTTAATATCCTGCTTTTACATACATTTACATTCATTTCTTGGCTGGATTTTAAGATTGTTTGACAGCAGCTGATCCCTATATAGATAAGACATCAAATATCATGAGGTTAAATAATAGCAGATTTACAGCTACATAAAGTGTGTAGTCATCTATGTACTAGTACTCAAAATTAATATTCCTGCCACTGTTCAAGGCTAAACCGGTACAAAAAGTCATTCATTCCATCCTCCATCAAAATATGAACTAGTAACAAGTAGTATTATATGATATGATTTTATTGGAGGCTAATATATTGCGACTTGATTATTTATTATCTGGTTTGACTATACCTGGTTTTGTTATTTGAAACTATTGTCTTTTACTGTATTAACAAAAAAAAACTGTCTCACACTCAACATGAGAATTAAGGTGGGGAAAATAAAGAGTGACTTTGGTAAAGTCTATGTTTTTGAAATTACGTTTAATCCATTACATGGATATCCATGGTTAGCACTAACGTTAGCCCCTCTTCCTTTCTCATTGGCTGTTAAGGGTGAATATTCGTGAGTTGCAAAATTCTCTGAAAAAACTCTCCAGCGGCGGTATTTGCACGAGTAATGCAAGGCAAAATACTGCTTTGCGTTTGGTCTGAACACACCTTTAGGAAAAACATTTAGATGTTTCTTTCCTTTCCAAGGTTTCAGTTTGATTGACATCCAACGTCACACGTACTACATCATTTTCCTGTTACTATAAAATGATATGTTGGTATTTTTGTGTACTACCTTCATGGCAGATGGAGACTTACTTGCGTCCTGGACGTAGAAGTATGAGGGCTCGGTCCAGGATCCGTTCCCGGCCAACGAGGTGGCCCGAATCCTCACCGTGTAGTTCCCAGGATGCATCACTTTCAGCTTGCAGCCACGGGACACTTTGTACGTGTTCCTCGACACGCAGTAGTGCAGCTCCTGCAGGAGAACAACGCTGAGGGTCATCGTATGACAAACGGCTGCTTCATAATTTCCAAGTTTAAAATAAGGCGTTGACTCATTCTATAGAATACCGTTTCATGTTTTATTGTTGTTTCCACTGTGGAAAACATCTGAGTTGTCTTTTACTGTTTTCCACAGTAAATAACAGGCTCCAGCATCAGCCAGATGTTTTGTAGACCGGTCTCCATAGCAACTAAAACATGGTGCGACGCTAAAATTACGTCTCCATTGAGTTTATCAACCAAATGACATTAGTGAGACCACAAGACCAAATTTCAAAATACAAGTCAAGTAATAAGTATTGCCTCTCTCTTATGTGTCTGTGCTGCAGCATGGGCAGCTTTAAGATTTAATTGGATTCTCCATTAAATTGTCTTTCATTAGCAGCTCGAGCTATTGTGTTTAATGAGAAAGGGAAATATAAAAAGCTTTCTGAGTGAGAATGCGTTTATGTGTTGTGGTGAACTTACAGTGAACTCATGTACCCAGCGACCCAACAAACTCAAATCACTACAAACACCAAAGCAGCAAAGGCATGACAGATGTGTGTGCAGATGTGTGGTGTGTTTCTTCACCTCCGTGTCTCCCAGTCTCTTGTAGTTGACCTCGTACAGGATGATCATACCATTAGGGGACACCGGTTCCTGCCATGTGATGTGCACTGCATTTTCTGTCACCACATAATTGATGTGACCCGCGATGTTGTCGGCTTTGTCTGCAGAGAACAAAGTCACATGTTTCATGAATCATATTTCTATTAAAACTCAGGTTTGTTTGGAGCAAATAGAAGATGAGATGAAGGGGCGTCCAGCTGGCCTAATGGTCTCCCTCTCTCTCTCTGTCTCTACACTGTCCTCTGTCAAAAAGCGATGGACATCATTATCTAAAGTGCCATGATATTGTATCATTACCTCTATTTTTGACGTAATTCCTGTAACAGGATGTTGGGGTCGAACATTGAGACATTTACAGTTAAGAAGACATGGGGGAATTCATTTCAAGTTAAACCAGTTAAAGGGAAACTCCACTGATTTTAAAAGTACGTATGTACATTCAATGCAATGAAATGCATCTGCCCTTGCTCTCTCATCTCTTCAAAACGATATATAATAAGAATAAATAAAAGGCAACAACAATTATAACAAATTCTCTACAATAATAGATAAATAAATAACTGTGGGTTATTAAAGTGCTTGTTTTAAATAACGTCTGGTTTTACAGGTCTTGGGGAGTACTAGCTATAGAAGTGAGACCTCTGTAGCCGTCTCCTGGGTAGCAGGGTTAGTAGTACACAGTGAAAAAGTTGCGGCGGTTACTGCATTTTTATATCGGTTACTTATTCAGCCTCTCTTCTTCAAACTCTCAAACCAGAGTTGGTAATTGTTGGAACAGTAGAAAGACTAACAAGGATGGTTTTGATGAGTTTCATTTTATTTCCGTCGAGTTTGAAGGAAGTGTTTTACAACGATCAGCGATGTCAAATGACTGTTGTCTGACTGGAGTCTGGTGGCTTTGAGGAGAGCAAAGTAATTGTTTGTTTGTACGCTATTAATTTATTATAACTGTCCAAATTCCTGTTGATTTTATTTATCATATATTCACTTCAACACGCGTCACATAGCATCGCACCGATTGTAACCTTTCCCACTGAAGACAAAAGCCAGATGTTATTGGGTGTTAGTGGGCTTTTTGTTCAGTGGGAAAGGGGCTATAGAGAGGAGATGAGAAGCCACACATTTAGAGAGCGACAGTAGACTGAAATCACCAAAATCGCCAGGCGGAGGCAGCTAGGACCCTCTGGATGGTGATGTGATTTTATTACATAGACCCACACTCTCCCCCTCCTCACTAACAGCAACAAGAGAGGAGCTATCAGTGCCTCCTCACCTTCAGGCATCGTGCGGGCGCTGACATATGCTGCCATGCTGCAGCGGGCCGGGTCGGTCGGGTGGTTGCATGCGTGGACTTCAATCTGGTAGCTTGTGAAGTGACGCAGGCTGGAGATGACAGTGGACTCCTTGGCAAGGACGGTGACCACCGTCTTCAAACTTTCAAAGTTGTCCTCGTCCTCAGGGATGCCTGTGCCCTGGGGCGGGCTGGGGGCGGTGGTGAGGAATGGGTGAGTTCGGTTGGCGATGCCCATCACAGAGCGTCGCTGTCTCGAGCGTCTAAAACAAGGCAAATATTAAGTGATTTACATAATGCACAAAAGACATCAAATTTGAAAAACAGCATTAGATATTTTGAGGATCGAAGCAAAATGTGACAGAAATTGAAAAAAGATGAAACTTCACGATGTGATTGGTCAGCTGTGCGGTGGTGAGAAAGCAGCCAGGGTTTGAACTTCTCTTTTTTATTTGTTACACAACTATTCCTGTCATTTTTAGTGTTTATAACTGATTGAAACACTATGAGTGTCTTCCAGAAGAGACTATCTGAAAATGTGTGATGTTGTCCCATTTAAATGACAGGAATAGTTGTGTAACAAATAAAAAAGAGAAGTTCAAACCCTGGCTGCTTTCTCACTCAGCTAGAGGGTTGCAGGTTCAAATCTGGCTTGGGGCCCTTCTGTGTGGAGTTTGCATGTTCTCCCCGTGTTAGCGTGGGTTTTCTCCGGGTACTCCGGTTTCCTCCCACAGTCCAAAGACATGCAGGTTAGGTTAATTGTTGACTCTAAATTGCCCGTAGGTGTGAATGTGAGTGTGAATGGTTGTCTGTCTCTATGTGTCAGCCCTGTGATGGACTGGCGACCTGTCCAGGGTGTACCCCGCCTTCGCCCAATGTCGGCTGGGATGAGGACAAAGAAAAGAAATGCCTTTCTGATTTAATCCAACTGGACTCAAACCTTAAATAATAATTCTCTTGAGGACAACGTTCATGAATACTAAAGTTAAGAAACACTGTTTTCTTACTTTTAAACACACAATATGTAATTTTCTGCCGCTGGGGGTCTCTCATAAAAACAATGACTAAAGACTTTGGTTATGTTGGGAAGTAGTATGGGATCATGGGAGTTGTCGCCTTCACCACCAATGCCGTCACTTTCTCCTGTTCAGGAGGTTTTAAGCTGGAGCCGAATTAGCCATGGAGGTCTTCTCCTCACCAAAACAAACGGACCCGGTGATTAAACCCGGTAAAAACACTGAATAAAGTTTCACGTTAAAAAATCTGTGTTTCTTTAACACTGTTTGGTGGACACAGGAAGTCCTGGAGGGGCTGCGAGCCGAGCTGCCACTAACGTTTGCTCAACTTGTTTCTCTGACATCTTAATATCCAGACCCTAGACTGTATATAAAGATGGACGACATGACAGTATAGGTCATAAAGCCCGCCTCCTCCAAGTTAGAGGAGGGGACATGGGCCAAAATAAAAAGCCGAAGTTCATGTAAAATAAAATGTTCCCAAAGATGGTTTCTGTCATTTTAGGTAGTTCTTATCACGCTGATGTATGTTCAAGTGTTCATTTTTTTCTGATGAGGTTGGTGTTAATTATTTATTTGATGCTATAAAAAGGGGGTGAGACGACATGATTGGCAGCTGTAATTTCTCTCTTGCTGACAAGCCGCAGCCGTGCTCGGCTCGCGGTTGGTTCGGGCGGGTGACCTCGATAACGCAGCTCCACCGCCCGATCACTACTGCACAAACTCTGGCCCCAAATGACATCAAAATCTCAAGATGGCAGCTCCCGTATCCCTGATATTTTGGCTCCACTTCTGTACGGTGGGAGGAAGTGGAAACGCGTCGTCCATCTTTACGGTATATACAGTCTATGATCCAGACATGTCATGGGGAGAGGCCCAACATGCTGCCAACGACCGAATGCAATGGAGAGAGCTCATTGGAGCCTTATGTCCCGTAGGGGATGAAGAGGAGTGAGTGAGTGATGATCAAGACATCCAATGACTAAAATAAATAGTTAAAATATATAGTGAAAAACGGACAAGATCTAAAAAGTGTATCTTAAAAATGTGGTTTAAAACTGGATGAAAAGTCAATTTATGACAGCATCTGGCAGACAACCACAATACTGAAGCATGCACAAAGGAGATATGACGCCACTGACAGGCAACCAAGTGAAACAGACCATTATCTTGTTTGAAATCTCTGGGTTTGAGACTTGTTGAAACTTGTTGGAAACATTTGGGCTAATGTAAGCACACAACTCAACAAATTATATAATATAGGTCTAGTGGTTTTTGGACATTTTAATGCAGATAAGTTACATTTTATACCTTTAATTCTTAAAAAGACAACTCTTGTTTCTCTGATATCTTAATATCCAGACCCTAGACTGTATATAAAGATGGACGACATGACAGTATAGGTCATAAAGCCCGCCTCCTCCAAGTTAGAGGAGGGGACATGGGCCAAAATAAAAAGCCGAAGTTCATGTAAAATAAAATGTTCCCAAAGATGGTTTCTGTCAGTTTAGGTAGTTCTTATCACGCTGATGTATGTTCAAGTGTTCATTTTTTTCTGATGAGGTTGGTGTTAATTATTTATTTGATGCTATAAAAAGGGGGTGAGACGACATGATTGGCAGCTGTAATTTCTCTCTTGCTGACAAGCCGCAGCCGTGCTCGGCTCGCAGTTGGTTCGGGCGGGTGACCTCGATAACGCAGCTCCACCGCCCGATCACTACTGCACAAACTCTGGCCCCAAATGACATCAAAATCTCAAGATGGCAGCTCCCGTATCCCTGATATTTTGGCTCCACTTCTGTACGGTGGGAGGAAGTGGAAACGCGTCGTCCATCTTTACGGTATATACAGTCTATGATCCAGACATGTCATGGGGAGAGGCCCAACATGCTGCCAACGACCGAATGCAATGGAGAGAGCTCATTGGAGCCTTATGTCCCGTAGGGGATGAAGAGGAGTGAGTGAGTGATGATCAAGACATCCAATGACTAAAATAAATAGTTAAAATATATAGTGAAAAACGGACAAGATCTAAAAAGTGTATCTTAAAAATGTGGTTTAAAACTGGATGAAAAGTCAATTTATGACAGCATCTGGCAGACAACCACAATACTGAAGCATGCACAAAGGAGATATGACGCCACTGACAGGCAACCAAGTGAAACAGACCATTATCTTGTTTGAAATCTCTGGGTTTGAGACTTGTTGAAACTTGTTGGAAACATTTGGGCTAATGTAAGCACACAACTCAACAAATTATATAATATAGGTCTAGTGGTTTTTGGACATTTTAATGCAGATAAGTTACATTTTATACCTTTAATTCTTAAAAAGACAACTCTTACTTGATCTCAAAGACTTCATTGTGGAGGTAATTCTCAAAGGTCTTGCGGTACTCTGAGTCCTCTTTCTCCTTCTTTAGCTCCTTGTCGGTTTTGGGGCAGGCGCAGCATCGCGTCCCCAGGCCCTGCTCCTCCGTCTGGTTCCACTTCTGCTCCTCGTCACTGTCCACCTGAGTGGGCTCTCGTGACGGCAACTTCATCCCTGGTGAAATTCAGAGAGGAAAAAAAAAAAACAGACAGAATGGGATGATTGGTGAGATAGACACAGACACATAACTCAGTTTTATGCACAAATATCCACGTACACACACACTCCTCCCACACACACATGCCAGAGGGGCATGTCTGTCATTGTCATCCCCGGGTCCTCACCCTCTCTAGTGGAGATAAATTAGCAGTGACACAGCCTCCCTGCAGACTCTCATCTCTCCGGATGTGTGGGAGTTATGGGAGTTCAAAAGAGGAAAGTTTGGGCTCGACTGTGTGCTTACATGGAAGGGCACTGATGGCGGGGCATCCACGTAGGTCAGGCTGTGACAGGAATAACTCAACCAAGATAAATATCTGAACTTTTCCTGAACCCGAGTCGGAGTAAGAGGAAGATCCTGGTTATCTACAGTGCCAAGTTTCACGTAGTTTAAGCTACATAATACTACCCAAACAAACGATTCACCTTAACTGCACTTGATTTTCTTGCTCAGTGGGTACAGACTCAGAGTAGAGCAACAACGGTTCAATTCACAAAGGGGCCGTTGGGCTTAAAATGCACTCAAAGATAAAACCGTTCCATAAAAGGAATGTTTTTCTATCCTGCTGAGACACAATGAACACTGTGTCTCAGACATATAGCTGTTGTCATTTCGACATTTTTTTAAACTCCAGTTTTGGTGATTTTAATGTTTTCACAAGCCATAGTCTATTTGGCTAATCCCAATCAGAATGAAATGATACTTTTAGTTTGTTTTCTATTTAGTCTGGTTCAGTTTCACAGTGCACAAATTGAAGCAGACTAAATAATAATAATAAATATTTGCTGACGGGCGTGTATGAAGGAGCAAATTTATCTTTTTCTTCTAGAGAGCTGCCACTTCTATGCAGGGAATCACAGACTTTGATATGACACTTTGACAGCAATGATCTACTGTGCGCATTTATCTTGAACTACTTTATAAATGTCACTATTTTTTTTGTGGACTTTATTAATGATATTCTGTATGTTCTCTTTGGCCCAGATGTCAGGCAAACATCGTTCTTCTGCAGGAGTCCAGGTCAGTCCTCTCGCACTCACCTGTCGTTTACCTCTGTCCATCTCAACAAATACACACACAGGCAGCCTGTGATTTGGTTTGCTTAAAAGCGCTCTGAGACCACCTAACCTAACGCAAGAGGTCTCGGACCATTTGTTCTTTTTGTCCACACCAGAGAACGATTACTGCGTACACAACCGCCTAAACGAACTGCACCGGAGTTCGATTAACGCAGACTAAATGTTGGCTTGTGAAAACACCTTTAATTAAAAACACATGCAACTGTTTGGGATGAGAAAATTCTGCCAGGGCTTTTACATCAAATGAAACCTTTTTGGGATATGTGAAAGATGTGTTGACATTTAAGAGTTATGTCAGACTTGATAACATTTTATGTATTATGAAGTAAGTTTAAAATCTATCAAAACAATGAGGTTGAGGTTGTTTGTTTTGGGCGTTTGGTTAAAATGCTTTTCTGTTGTTGTTTTGTAGGTTTGTTGTGGTGTGGTCGCTGTTAAGATTGTGTGCTTTTATATATTATGTGGGTCAATATATATATTTGGAAAATCAATGATTCAATAAATAAAATAGATCAAATCTTGATATGAACAGTGGTGGAATATAACTAAGTACATTTACTCAAGTACTGGAACTTGAGTACAATTTTGACATAATTGTACTTTACTATTTTCATTTATACTACTTTATACTTTTACTCCACTACATCTCAGAGAGAAAAATGTACTTTTTACTCCACTACATTTATTTGACACTTAAAGTAACTGGTTACTTTTTACATTAAAAACATGATATGCTTTTAAGATGTGAAGCAGTATTATGCTACTCATCTACACAGTAGTATACAAAGTATCTACAATTGGCTCCACATTGACCAAATACAGCAATAAAAGGCTCTTTCATGTAACTGTGAAAGGAGCCATTCTGCATAATGAGTACTTTTACTTTTGATACTTTAAGTACATTTTACTGATAATACTTCTGTACTTTTACTTCAGTAACATTTGAAATTCCTGACTTTTACTTGTAATGGAGTATTTTTAGACAGTGGTATTTCTACTTATACTTAAGTAAAGGATCTGAGTACTTCTTCCACCACTTGATCTGAACTACCCATAAAGGAGAATCAGAAGTAGTCAAGAGCTCTCCTGCTAACATAAAGATAACAAAATATTTTTTTTATCTCTCTCACTTGTCACATAAAACCACGAACACAGAAGCAGTCACAACAACGTGACGACTACAAACGATGTGGCTCACCCTTCTGACAGTAGTCAAACTTGTAGAGCTCGCTGGCTTCAGGCTGGCGCTGGCAGAAGACCAGGTAGTGGGTGATGTTGCCGTTGGGGTCGTTGGGAGATTTCCACTTGAGGATGATCTGGGAGGAAGAGTTGGACGAGGAGATGGGGTCCAGCGGGACAGAAGGTTCTGTGGAGACGATCACAGAAATACAGAGGTTTAATAAGTGGGAATGGTTAATGCTAGGCAGGGCCTCTTAAAGCACTGGTTCCCAACTTGCGGGTACCGACCACAAAGCTTCACGGGGGGGTCGCTAGGCCTTCTTGAGTTTAAGGGGTGTAAGAAAACTTAAAAAAAAGAATAAACAGTTGGCCTATATCTTAGCATTTCATTCATTTTTTCTAAATGACCAACAATAACACTGAACTGTCAGGGGTCCAAACTCAAGCCTGAAAATATTGACAAGCTGATTTTTAGTAATAAAATGCCTTTGGTTTTTGACCATTTTGTTAAAAATACTGCCAGTATATCAAACCGTGAGCTGATTGTACAGTTAAGTAAATTCAGAATATTATATGTAATTTGACTGATCATGATACTGCCGTTTAGTGAGTCTCTGGTTTTTCAAAAAAGATCTGTGTTTCTCTCATGGGAAAGAGATTTTCATTATTATTATTAGATCCTGATACATTGGTGTCACAATCAGCCCATTTCTACAAATGAATCATTGGGATTTACCAAAGACAGCAAAGGAGAAGTGCTGTTTCAATCTAATTTACATTTCATGTTACAGTATGAACACACACTTACTGGCAGGGCGTTGCTCTGTGACCAACAGCTGCCTGCTCTGTTATCTGCAGTTTGGTTTTTGTTCATTACACCACTTGTATGTGTTTTTCTCTTCTACATCTGAGTGAATAAAATGAGTGCTGGATGTCCATATTTTACAAGTTAATGAGGACCAAATAAACAAAAATATGCGTTTTAGTAGAACTTTCTTTACGCTGGGCAGCACAGGAGAGAGCCTTGTTTTGTTTGCTGTAATTTGTACATTTCTTTGAAAGACATTTTATACCATTTTATAAAAGTTGACTCTTCATTGCTGTGGGGTGGATGTCTTTATCTCAGTTTTAGTTTAATCGTTGTTCCCATTGTGGCTTTGGTAGTTTTAGTTTAGTTCTTCTTTAAGTGTTAAGCTGTGGTTAACACGTTTAGTTTCAGTTCTAGTTTTCAGCACTTTTGGCAGGTGTGGTATTTTGAATATTTCAAAATTCAGTTGTGAGAAAATACATGTCAAACTATTTTCTATTAATGGGGTCCTCCCCAAGAAATATTTGAGTTTCTGAGGCTTTGTTTCCTGCATTCTGGTGACTTTTAAAGAATGAAAATTGCAAAATAATTATAAAGTGCACTGCAACAGCAGGTTTATGTTAAATACTTTTAATTCTGAGGAGGGTATACAGAGTAATTGGCCCCTCTGGTGTGAACTTGTGTTAACCTCTGGCATCATCAGTTGTCATTCATTCACTCATTCATTCATTGAGTAAGCCTATTTCTTTCTCCTCCATTTCTCTCTCCTCTCACTGACTAAAGGTCCTTTCAGACAAAACATAACAACGGTACCACTGCGGCTTTCTGCTGCATCGATTAAAGCCCAACTTTGGGTGCAGCACACACTGACAACGTGCGCTGAACCCAGTGGCGAGTGCATCTCAAACCGCGAGCAGCTTTCTTCCCCCAGGAAACAATTTGGTATTGCTGTATTGTTGTTCGGAAGGAAACCGAAGGGTTTGACACCCTGTACACTGCCAGAAACAGGTTGAGATAACAAAAAGGAAAAAAGGTGTGAACATTTATCATAAATCGGGAGAAATTGTGACCCCGGGAGGAAACTGGGAGAGGGTGATGAAAAACGGAGTCTCCCGGGAAAATCGGGAGGGTTGGCAAGTACGGTGCTTTTGTGTGACTCTGTGGAGAAAATCAGTTTTACAGATCTGTCAATTAAATCAACTAATCGATTTGTCGACAAAATCCGTTGAGTGTTAGTCGGCTAAGAATTTCTTCAGTCGAGGACAGCCTGCTGTGTAGTGTGTTTTCTGTGCTGTAAGTACAAAAAGAGGTCACCAGCTACCTGTGCCAGGAACACAGTGACTGACTGGCATCACCGTATACATCTGACTGTCTGGTGAGTCATCTTTTGACTAGACGCATGAATCAGGTTTCGAGTGGGAGGCAAAATAAGAGACAATTTACTTATTGTGTTCTTGTCCTTCCCTAAAGTAAATTAGAAGTTATGAGATACAAAAATATCACTGAACAAAGTGTTGACATTTACTTCATAAGAATAGTGTGGGAGGAGGAGAATAAATAGAGGGAGGATGTGCGTGGGGATGTCAGACTGAACCCTAAGGAGACATTGTGTGATTGTGTTGTCCCTGTTTCATGACGGTGCATCGCACTGGTCTGACTGCATTGTCAGACTTCAGTAGCAACAGCTTATTCGTAATGACAGCTTTGCCCTTCTGACGAGGTATGCCGGTTAGACATGACACAGACCAGGAACCCGGAGCGGCTGGCAGACGGAGAGAAAACAACCCTTCCCTGACACGGCTGACTGACACAGTCTCTGCTGGAAGCCGGTTTCGTGTGAGCGAGGGACGTCGTGTTTGATGCGGTTTATCAGGAAGGAAGAGCACGTTGTGTAAAAGGAAGCCGGTTAGACGGGCCATCATGACTGCGACGAACTTAAACTGCACACGACGCACGCCGTGGGTGGCAGTGCACAATTAAGCACTTGGGGAAGAGATTTATGATCGCTGCGTGATCGCGGGATGTAGACACCTTGCACGAGGTAGCACCCTGTTGGTCAATGGCACCCCAGGCGGAGCATGCCATCTGTCTTTCCTCTGCCCTGTTCTTGTGCCAAGGACGTTTTGGCAGCTGCCAGACTGACACACACAACACAACTAGAGTAACACCACAAGAAATGTAATAGTTCAACCTTAGCACAGGAGAAGATACAGGCCTTTTCCTCTACATGAACTTAAAGGAATACTTCACCCACAAAATGACCATTTGTGTCAATTACTCACCCTGTGTTACCTTGAATTCTTGAAAAAAACTTTGTTTTTCTCTAATGCCTCCGCGGTGTGGCGAAAAATGGAGAACTGAAGTAAATGGGGGCCGCGTTTGACAGCAAAACTATATCAAAATATTTGTTTACATACTCTCACACAACTCGTGCAGTATAATCCAAGTCTTATCTATCTAGTTGTATGCTCACTACCACCTCCCAAACACATGTATCTTTGCTAAAACTTTACTATTTAAACAGGCGCGCTACTTGTCTGTGCGAGTCCGAAGTGTTTTTAGAAAACAGAAAAAACTAAAGGCCCGACTTCAAGGAACTAGCGGCGATGAAGGCCGACTGTTGCGTCTCCTCACGTCGCCTTTGTTTTGGCCGACAAGTTGCATTTGAACACACTGCTAAGACTACAGTCGACGGCCAGTTACCACGTACGTTTTGCGCCTACGTGAGATGAAATAACTCTCCACACCAGCAGATCCTGGTAGTCTGTATTTGTCATTCAAAAAGGGAAACCGGAAGACCGAAGACTAAAGATGTACAAGCAGTTGTTGTGATTCGTACAAGAAACAAAGCGACGCTTGCCGACCATCTTCACACCACTGTCACTCACCACTTAGCTTCATTCCAGATGGCCATGTCATTGTGAAAATACCTGTGTATTGGAATGATCAGATGAGATGAAGATGAAAAATGAGAAGAGCCTTCTGTGTTTTTCCTCTTGACTTTACTCGTTTGCTTGCTTATCTCACTTCTGTTTCTCTTCTCGTGCACTGATTCTTTTAAGCTGAACCGCCGATTAGAGTGATTTCTCTCACCGACAAGCTCCGCCGGCGATTCTCCGACACGGGCAGTCTGGAGCCGACGGTGCGAAACACCGAAAAACCGGCAGATGCTCACCAACGGCCCCAAACTGTCCGACAGCCGACCGTCGGCTTGGTGTGTCAGGGCCTTTAGTTAGTTTTCTTCAAGAATTCAAGGTAACACGGGGTGAGTAATTAATATACAAATTAATTTTGCGGGTGAAGTATTCCTTTAACTACCCATAACCTGGACTTTTAATAACCTGTAAGACTTTGGTTTGAGGTTCCTACCTTATGTTTCCACTGTGCTTTACAAGCAAGAACATTTTTGATATGTGTCATTGAAAAGAAAATGAACCAGGTCATTTGGTTGGCAAGTGCAGTTGTGGGACAGACAATAACAGAATAAGTGTGGCTCATATTGATGTCCCTTCTATGTTTACATATTTAAACGTCAATATCAAGACATTAATGGAAGGGCTGCTGCTGGATTTTCTCCTGAATCAGAAAACGGGGAGGTGCTGAGCTGATATATATACTATACATACCAAAGTAACCCGAATGTTACCATAAAATGTAATGAATCAGAATCACCTGTATACTGAAACTCACTTCCACACAGTGCTTAGTGTTTTAGCTAATATTATTAACAGTCATTAATTGCATTTAATATCCCTGAGAATATCTGGAACTTTAGTACCACCTCCTGAGAAGTGCTGAATTTTAGGGTTAGGGAATGTTGTGTATAAATATCCAATCCAGAGATTTTTACTGAACAACCAGTGAACAACACAAATTTCAATCGGTCTTACTGGTGGCGTTGGTGCGAACGTAGATGATCTCGCTCTTGGCTCCGTGGACCTGGTGCTCGTCAGAGGCTGAGAGCTGCGTTTTCACCATGATAGCGTACTGCGTCCAGGGCTTCAGTGGCAGGATGAGATGACCCGGCTCAAACTGCTCTTTGTCCCCCTCCGTGGCTCGACGTGGAGGGTCCACGTCAGCGATCACCCAGCTGTTGGAGCCGCAGGCGTCCTGCCCGTCAAACTCGGTTACGTTCTGAAAAGGTCTATTGTGGGGAAAAACAATAACAGTATAAGAAAGAAACAATTGTTATATGTAGGCCTAAATTGTATTCCAGTTCAGAAAAGATATTAAATTTCAGTTTGATGTTTTACAGCAATTTATCATTGTGTTTATCTGAGCAGTCAGTAAAGGAATAGAGCTTATAGAGGGAGGATATTCAGGATATCTTCTAGATTTTACTACTTTGTAGAGCTACCAATTAAAAAAAACAATCAGGTTGAAACAAATGAGAACTAAAAAATAGTCTCTTCAAATGAATTCAACTGTAAAATGTATCGCAAGATTGAGGTTTAGTTCATTCGTGGTACCTCACTGAAGCCAACAGGTGACTTCATTGGTTGCTGTGGCAACGTTACTGCAGGCGTTTTGAAAAGACAACAAACAGCCTGATCTTCCTGCACGAATTTTCCATCTATAGTGTTGAATCTAGGGTTGTCAAAGTTAACACGATAATAACGCATTGACGAAACTTGCAGTTTTGAGGTTGTAGCGGGCTCAAATTTAAAGAGTGAAGATACTGGCATCATATGAAACTAGAAAACCTAAGGAATCCACCGGTACCAATCATGTCACATTAGATTGTCGCGAAGGCTAAATAACGCTCCGAACTAAACTTTGGCGAGGAAAAACTGGCTTGGCCATTTTCAAAGGGGTCCCTTGACCTCTGACCTCAAGATATGTGAATGAAAATGAGTTATATGGGTACCCACGAGTCTCCCCTTTACAGACATGCACACTTTATGATAATCACATGCAGTTTGGGGCAAGTCATAGTCAAGTCAGCACACTGACACACTGACAGCTGTTGCTGCCTGTTGGGCTGCAGTTTGTCATATTATGATTTGAGCATATTTTTTATGCCAAATGCAGTACCTGTGAGGGTTTCTGGACAATATTTGTCATTGTTTTGTGTTGGAAATGGATTTTGAATAATAAATATATACATACATTTGCATAAAGCAAGCATATTTGTCCACTTCCATGTTGATAAAAGTATTAAATATTTGACAAATCTCACTTTAAGGTTCATTTTGAACAGAAAAAAAATGTGTGACTAATTTGCAGCTAATTGCACTAATGACAGCCCTAGTTGAATCCAAAATGCTTCCTTACATTACTTCTCAGTCACTTTGGTGTCATGGTTTGAAGACATGTTGTTCTTAGCTGTTTATATGTCATCTGTTATATATTATATATGATAATTATGTGTTATATGATTTCTATGCAAGTGTTTTAAATGAGTCCGTGAAGCAGGAAATTACATTACCACAATCCGCTAGATTTAACTGATGACTCTATTCATCTTTTTCTTATCTATAAAGTACTTAAGCAGCTGAAAACAATATTTGTCTGGCAGAGACCCAACTCTGATTGTGACTGATGGCTGAAGAGTTACTCACGCTTCTTTGTAGAGCACCATGAAGCCCAGCAGATCTCTGAAGTCTGGAGGCCAGAAGGGTTCCCACTTGACCATTATTTTATCGCTCATGGTTCGAATCTGGGTAAACTTCAACACATGGTTCTCGCCTGAGAAAAGACATTAATCAGTTAAAAGCAACGAACAGCAGAAAAAGTTCAAAGTAAAGCGAGAAATTATGTTAGTTGTTAAATCTCTGTTATTGGGAGATATCAGTGAAGAAACATCTGCTTTTGTTGATTTAGTGTGAAATATACCGAAGTCCTGGAGCAGCCGCTCACCTCCACCTACACAATCATTTTAAGTAGATTAAGGACGCGTTCACACCCTGTTTGGTGAACAAACTCAGGTCCGTTTGTCCGGTTAGTACGGTTCTTTTGGGCTGGTGTGAAAGATGTCAGTTGAACCCTGGTGCGGACCAAACAACCGGAGTCAGCTTCGAAGCGGACTCTGGTGCCAGCCAGACCACAACCACAGGATGTTATGATAGCACATATGTGATTTTAGCATGATTTCAAAAGCTAAAATATAATAAATACTGCTTATAATCAGGGATTTCTTCGTGAGCTCTTTGTGACATCAGAGAACATAAATAAACACATCAGAGGCATTTAAGTGCTGCTTAAACTTCTGTCAGTCACCTGAATTTGATCTCCCCACGTGGGACCTGATGATGCAGGATGACAATCGCCAAACTGTCCAATCAATGTGTTACCTGACTGACAGTCTGTATGGAGCGCTCCAGGGATGGCATATTTTTTGTAGGCCAACCAGGAAGTTAGCATCGCCCTGGTTCCATCGATAAAAAGCCAATGGGATTTTTCCAATGGGTTTTGGATTATTCCAGAAAATAAGCTCTGTGGCAAACAAACGTTTATGAAACTTACACGTAGCAAGATAACCTTCACAAATGAGCACCACTTTTATGATTTTTTTAAGCGTAAATGCAATCGCCAGAGGTAAACAGCTAACGTTAGGCTATAGACGAACTACACCACTATTGCATGACTTCAAAGTCACCTCCACTAAGCTAAAGGTGGACTAGTGTTCGGCGTGATGACGTTTAGTAGTCTCATGTAGCCGCTTGTTAGCAAAAGTGAAAACATAAAACTTCAAAATTCACGAGTGGTGTATCTACTGCCGTATTTTATATTGTAGAGCAAAATGTTAAAATCTCTTCAGCTTGTGTTAACCACAGACCTTATTTCAGGCATCTAACTAAAAACCCATTGACTTCCAGACGAGGGAACCTCTTGGTTCATTTGTAAAAAGACAGTGTGAACAGGAACCAGACAAAAACTTCAACAATATATCTTGTAAAGCATCAGGAGTTAAGATAAGACCAAAGGTTTTCCAAGTTTGACACTATGACAAAATTGAGACAACTGCGCCAGATCTTGGTCCCCCGATCCCGATCTTGGTTATTAGATACTAAAGTATCCCAAATTTTGAAGCATCACATCCCCTTCCATCTCTCCCTTTTACTTGCTCTCTCTTATGTCAAACTAATAAAGGAGATGTATCAAAAACATATAAAAGAGAGATTATCCCCGCGTCTTAATCTATATAGAAGCACATTGAACTCATCCCTCCATCTCTTAACTTGAATCGAACATGTGGTTTAAGACGGAAAGGACACAAATAGCCTACATCACTGTTACCATGTTGGCAGTTATTGGTGCTTTGCTCTGTTGGTTGTTCCTAGTTAATCTGTGTGACATTTGCAAACATAGAAGGACAGGAAATGACCATCATAGCAATAACTAGGATTATGTTTGCGTCTGTACCAGCGGTGCCTCTTGTGTTTTCTGCTACCATGGTAACTCCTCCAACAACTGACATGTCCTCAGAGCAGAGGGTTCTTACATGAGGCCTGATCTCCATTGGTCTTTGAGGCGATGTCGTTCTTGACTTGACGCTCTTTGGTCCCCGTCACCTCCTCCATCTTGCGGATCTCGGACATGCAGAGTTTGGAGTTGTAGTGGAAAAACATGCGTCCCTGCAGGATGGTCAGCTTGTGTTTGGACCAATCCCAGAGCTGCCGAAGGTTCTGGTTGTCCAGAGCATAGAACGAGTAATTCCTGGAAAAGAACACACAAGATTTCATGATATATGTGGCATTTAGCTGAGGATATTATTAAAGAGGAACATCAATAGAAACATATTTCAGCACGGTTAGCCTACAATTTGCATCATATGCCTATCCTTTGCCATTTCTGCTGTAAGTGTAGCCCGTTGTGCTACAAGCGTCTTCCACCTCGTCTGAATGAAGCCTCATATATGATTTGTCTAACCAAAAACAGTTACCACAGAAAGACATTTTGAAAAGGTCAGTCCTTCCGCTTTTAACTCATAATTACAGGAGGAGGCTCTGACATGGCGAGGGTGAGATGAGTTTCAGAGGACGGAGTCTCACCCGATTTCCTGTTCCTCTCCACGAATAACACGGAGTTTGCGGAAAAAAGAGAGGGAGACGAGGGCGTAGGAACGTCGCACTGTCAGGTAGCCAGTGATCTCCTCCAGCTGGCCCAGGCTGGCCTCCAGTTCAGCTGCTATGTTGTCTGCAGAAAACCAAAAGACACAAGTGACTTCGGATTCTACAGCACGCTTACAGTAGAACAAAAACACTCCCACGCAGCTGTTCTTTTCTGCTGTGTTTTCAATTTGGTTTCATCTTTTTTCTTTTAAATCACTGTCTGGTGAATTATATAAAAGATGGAAAGAGGTGCCTATAACATGTAAGGTGTTAGAAGACAATTATTATATTTAACACCCTTCATAGTTTAGGATATATGGGATACAGTTTAGTATCAAAGGATGATGTGCTTTGTTATGTTACTGTATTTCATGGTCTGGTGAAAATGTTTAATTATGATTAATCCAACATTTTGTATCTGTTCAAAATGTACGTTAAAGGGAGATTTGTCAAGTATTTAATACTCTTATCAACATGGGAGTGGGCAAATATGCTTGCTTTATGCAAATGTATATATTTATTATTGAAAATAAATTACCAACAGAAAACAATGACAAATATTGTCCAGAAACCCTCACAAGTACTATTAAGTAAGTACTAAGTAAATACTAGTTTTTAGTCCATTAAAGCTTTTATATGGTCATGGCTAAATTTAAAATCCACAAGCATAAAGGTTATAATTCAAAAGATTTGGAGATCATCTGTATTTGTTTGCTTTATATCATTTTTATTTGTTTGTTTTATGTATATTGATGTTTTATCATTTAAACTGCTTGAGCTCATCTAATTTTCTAGGGGTTCCCACAGTTTTTGCATTTTAAACTTTATCTTATTTCATTTTAAATTTATGCTGACGTATGTTCGACTGTTTGTTTCTTTTGATGTAATTTCCTGGTTTTGTGTAATGTCAACCTGTCTCTGTGCTTCTGTTGTGTTGATCAGTTGTATACTGTCATCTCATTCCACCAAACAAACCCCAGATACTCACTTCCTCCACGCAGGTTGATGACGAGGCTCCCGTTGAGAACAGTGCAGCCTCTCAACTCCTGGGCAGCCGTGACAGACTCCACAGTTTGCAGACCCATACAGACCTTGGGACAAAGCCCTGCACAGGGAGTGCAGTTGAGTCTACAGAACAAAAGGAAAAAAACAACACTGATTAGAAAATTATTTTGGGAAAATGTGTGCACGACAACAACATGTGTTGGTGCTACAGACTACAACTCGGAGATTCCATTCTTGGAGAGATTCCATTTCTGCCAATAGATCCCCCTAATTGATACACACTGTTCCTTTAACATCTGTTTCTTCAGGTGCTAAATGCTCCACTATGCTCACCAGCTTATTGTTAACTTTGTCCATCTGGCATGTGGTGCTGGGCAGGTAGCGTACAGTCTGAGTTTAGAGGTTTTTTGCTGAAAATCGCTGCCTGTTGTGGCTGAATGCACTGGTAGAGCTGTGAGATTAAACTAAAAGAGTAAAGTTGTGTGCCTGACAGATAAACAATGAGCTGAAAGGCGCTAAAACGCTCCGTAGAGCTGAGATGGGTGATAAGTCTACTGTAAGGGACACCCTTTCACAAACAAGTAGTGATGTGATCTACTCCAAAGCCATTGATCCTTGCTGCTCTGAATAAGTTCTTCACTGTATGCATAACAAAAACACTGAAAATAAAGCTTTCCTCAACTTTTGTTTTGAATTAACTGAAAAAATGAACTGACCCCAACCCTTCACCTTAGCAACCGAGTTAAACAACCTGGCTTACGTCATGCTTTCATAACAAGTCTCTTCTCATAACAGGTATATGGTCATGGCTTTGTGTGTCAACCATATTAACCCATTTCCTGAAAAGCCGTCTGTTCAATCCCCACACTCATAATGCGGCGAGAGCAAACTTTGATGAGGTAAAATCCAAAGTACACAGCAGCAACCTCTGCAACCTCTCAGATTCACACAGCAGAGCGAGCAGATATCTCTTAGCGGAGACACATGCTGCAGAGGAGTTAAGGCTTGGATTAGACAATGACGGGCTGTTTGCTCAGGGCCATTGTCCTGATTGTGTTAAAAGTATTTTTTGCCGCTGGCTGGTTTATGAGGTGAGAATGCCTTTTGTTTTGTAACAGTTGAGTAAGCTGGCAGGACAAATACAGAAGAATGTGGCATTTCTTTTGTGAATGCAAAATAATGGAAGCTGGTGGTAATGTGTTAATGGCACTGCATGTCTAGTCTACAAATACATGAGCCACTTCTAAATGAGATTAATGACAGCTTTCAACAACAAAACAAACCACCCATGTGACAAAAACACAAAAGATAAAATAGCTGAGAAGTGTGTCTGTGTCTGTGTCTGTGTCTGTGTCGTGCCAGTAAAGATTGTGGGCATTGTTTCTTTATCTGGCTCATGACGCGCCTGATCTATCTTGACCTTTTTCCCTCTCCAGTGCCACATCTGCACTTTCAGCCGAGACACTCATAACGCCTTGGAGTACACCGCTTATCCACAAAGCACTTTCATTTCCACAGCTTAGTTTAAAGCCAGCGACGGGAGAGAGATGCCAAAAAGAAGAAAAGAGATGGGCCATAAGGGGAACAGAAAGGGGAGTCAAATCTAAAAGGCTGAGATAGTAGTGCCGCAGGGTTCACCACAGGTCAACAGTAGCCTGAAGGTTTGGATGAGATTGTTGATCACCTGGTAAGAAGTGATCAAATCTTTTTAACGAAATTTGTTCAAGCATTATTTCAAAAATTCCACTTAAGCTACACGTGTGCAGCGAAGGCAAAAGGAAATTATACAATCATATAAAAATATTAAGGCTGTCATCGACCAAAGAAATCCTTAGTCGACTAACACTCATACGACTTTGACGATTAGTTGATTTAATCGACAGATCTGTTTCTCCACAAAGAATCACACAAAAGCACCACTTTAAATCTTGTGTTTACCATAACTTTACATAACTTTCTTAGAAATAAGTAGGTCTGTCAAAGTTAACGTGATAACGCGTTAACGCAAATTTGTTTAAATGCCACAAATTTCTTTAACGCATTAACGCAACTTGCGATTTTTAACTAACCTCTTAAAAAAACGAAGGGCAGTCGATCTTTCAGAAGTTGTAGCGGCTTTTAAAGCTAGAGTGAAGATACTGATAACATATGCAACTGAGTAATTTCTTAAAGAAAGAAAAAGTCAAAATTCTCTGATTACAGCTACTTAAATGTGAATTTCTTTCTGGCAATTAGTCGACTAATTGCTCTTTTTGGTCTTAGTCGACTTCTTTAGTCGAATAGTCGTTTTTATGCTTTTGTCATGTTGAATGACTCAAAGAAACTTATGAGCACATCTCTGGTAAACACAAGATTTAAAGTGGTGCTTTCGTGTGATTCTTTGTGGAGAAACTCAGTTTTAAAGATCTGTGGATTAAATCGACTAATCTATTAGTCGACAAAATCGTTTGTGTTTGTCGACTAAGAATGTCTTTGGTCGAGGACAGCCCTAAAATCAAATTAAAGGGAGCTTCTCAGTCATTATTTCTGCTCAACAAATGAACACATCTGAATGAGTATGCCTTCTTTTTCTGATTCAAAACTTTGGATCTGAACTGTAAAAGAAAGTTAGAAGCACTCTTTTCTTTCACAACAATAACACTTGAGCAAGGCCCTTCACCCTCATCTGCTCCAGTGGAGCCGGATCCGCTCAGAGAGTCCCACTAGAAACCTCTCAGGTGTGAATGTACAATATGTAACTCCATGAATGTGAAGCTGCATGTTGTTTGAACAGAGATTATGTACTTTGGTAAATTCTGTGTGGACAAATAAAGGTTAAACACACATTACTTTTCCTTGTCATCGCTGTTGTCAGTGACAGACTGCCTGCTGGTCTACGCTGCTGTAGTTGCTTGCCAGACAGACCCTCTATCTCTTTGCAGCCAGCCAAGGGAGTCGAGGCCCTGCACCCCGGGGGACTGACAGTCTGGCCTGAATGCCTCCCCGACTTCCTTGGTGTTTAACTGCCACCATGTCAACTAGTCAGTCATGTTGTAACAGAATACAAAAAGTCTTGAAAGATCCAGCTGCGTTTCCAATCTCTGCCTGAGCAGAATGATTAGGGCTGTCTGGAGTGTCTCGCGGGCACGCCCACGCTAAACAGCAGCCCTGTCACGGTCAATAAAGGTGTCAAAGAGGGACGCGATAAAGGTCACCGGTAAGTCAGCACAAGCACAACGCCCTTCTTTAGAGAGGGAAGTCTGTTTGGGTGCAGCTACGAAGATACACGCACTACGGGTTGTAAATTATACATATAGAGAAAAGGGAAAAAAAAACACTTACTATGGCTGCACAATGCAATGCAGACACCAGCGGTTGGTAAACAACCAGCAATTTTGTTCAGCATGTGAGCCAAAAAAAAATATAGGGGATGGATACAGAGTCATAATCAGAAACGTAGATGTGCCAGGCTTCCTACTGCGCTGAACCACTTTGACCCAGCTGTCGGTGGTCTCACCGACACAAATGCTAAAAACAGGTGGACATATAAAGAGCGCTGTCTAAACTCAGCAGGACCTTCAGTTCCTGCACTGTCACTCTGTGGAACAAACACAGTGACAAGAGCTAAACACAGGCAGGACATTCTTTCTCTTTCTTTCTTTTGTTGTTATTGTTGTTGAGATGTTCACTGTTGTATCATTTGTTCTTATTGGACTGCTTTGTGTATGATTGTCCGTTCTAGAGGCCCAGCGCAAAGACTATCAGCCGACGGCCGGTTAGCACGTACGTTCTGCGCCTGCGTGAGATGAAATAACTCTCCACCAGCAGGCGGCTCTGCTGTGCCGCATTACGTTTCGCAATGACGCTCTCGTTTTGTCTAGTGTCATAAATCCAGTGCATCTCTTTCCTTTACAGCGGTGCCCTTTCGCCTCGCTCAGCGGGTCAGGGACGGCCTCTCGGTGTGGGAGGATCCCCCTCGTGGGAACTCTCCCCGGCGCTGGCTGGCCCTCGCCGGATGTATTTCCTCCGTGGTGGCGCGACGCAACTGGCTCTAGGTCTACTTGGAAAGGCCCGGGGTGAAAGTTGGGCATTACAGCACCCCTCGCCCGCCGCTTAGTGCTCGCTGTGCCCCTTTCTCCCTGCTCCGGGGCGGACTGTCCTTAGTGCGAAACACGGAGCCTGTCATCGTTTACCATGCTTTGTGGGTGTGACTTTGTTTGCCGTGTCATCACCATTCATATCTATACAACCAATGTGATTATAACTAAATTGTTTACTAGAGCAGAAAGTTCTTCAAAGATCTAGCCTCTTAATTTTGCTCTCAAAGTGCACCAAATTGATACATTTAACTTTAAAATGTTCACAATTTTCTTTCTAAATGCATGATGTGTCCAAAGTTTTTTGCCATAATCGAGCAACCCTAAATATACCAATCAAATGAATATTGCATAATACCTGGGAGTGTTCTTAATAATAATGAAAGAATTAGATGTTGTTTTAGGGAAATAAACACATGTAGGAGAATCAACAAGCCGCCTATGTAAAGACCCAGGAGGATTAAATAATGACGTATATGTGAATGTGTGTGTGTGCATGCACAATATTAAGCCAGCTACACCAATCACACATTGTTCCATCAGACCATCAAGAGCCCATCAGAGCAGCACGAGTGTCCACTTACGAGGAGGAGTTGACGGTCGTGTAGCCGGAGGGACACTCTGGGATGCAGGCACCGTTGTGGATGACGTACTCGTGGCAGTTGGGGCTCTTGCTGCGCTCCTTCTCCCGCTCCTTCTCCCGCTTGCATCTGTTGTGGAGATCTTGGCAGAAGGAGAAGGGGACGCAGCGCCAGCCCTTGTAGGTGAAAAGATTTTCGGGGCAGCGCTCCACACAGTTCTCCTCGTGCTGGAGGCCGCGGCAGGCCACGCAGTGATCGGCTGAGTGGGGCTTCATGCAGCCGCCCAGGCACTGGTCGTGGCAGCACTGGCCGTCCTTGGTGCAGGCTCGATGTTTACACTGAACAGGGCACACTGCAGGTGAGAGAGGAAAACAAAGTTAGTGAAGCAACGACGAGACCAGTCAAAGAAAAGGTTACTTGGTCAATTTAAATGTATAAGTATTAAGGACTGAATGCAGGAAGAGAGATACATGAAACAGAAGCTTATAAGCATTCAAACACCTACATAGTATTTCAGTTCCCCAAGTGACACAGGTTTAATCTCCAGTGACAATATATCTTTATATCTCCATCTCCACAGAAATCAGCGGGAGTGAAATCCCTCCTCGCTGCACTAGCCAGCAGCCCAGACGGCCATCTGTCATTGGCCAACAAGCATTTTGAATACAAACAGCAGGGATCCATCCAGCACTAGTTGAAAATAGACGGGAATATCCAGAAGAAGGCTCGGTGAAAGTGAGACAGAGAGGGTAAAAAATGCCATTTGAATGAGACGCGTGCAAGGTGTCTTTGATTGGTTTCCTTTTTTGTTCTTTTAGAGGCTTTCAAGCACATTTCATAACTGACTACACTAATATAAAATGTAGTTAATGCAACTATAATAATAAACTTTATTTATAGAGCACTTATCAAAACAAAGAACAAAGTGCTTCACAGAGAGAAAATGAAATAAAATACCAAAGTGATTGATAAAATACATGAACAGCAAGATTGAAATAATAAACAATAAATAAAAAATCAATGAAATAAACAGGCAGCTCAGATACAATCAGGATATGCTTTCTCATAAATGTATGTTTTTAGAAGAGACTTAAACCGGCAGTAGGCAGAATATTTGTGGCATCATTGGGCAAAAAATCCATAATAACCTTTCAGCGTATTGTAATTCAAGTGTTTTGAGAGAAAACTTCTGACTTCTGCACCTCCTCATGGCTCTGTTTTCAGGCTTTAAAAAATCTAGCTCGTGACGGGAGACTTTGACCAATCACAGATCATTTCAGAGAGAGAGAGAGCGTTCCTATTGGCTGTGCTCCGGTCATGTGACCGGTGCTTGGCTTTCCTTCAAGAGGTCTCAACATGGCTGCCGGGTCACAAACTTTCTCATTTCACAGCTAAACAGTACACTACAAGATGTTTCTGAAAACATTTGAGGAAAGAAATAGGCATTACAGTAACAGAATATTGATTCATATTTGATCAGCGCTGTCTAGTTTGACCGTTTGATCGGAGTTTGCGAGTGATTGACAGCTGCTCAGAGACGGCAGGCTCCAGATCGACTCTGATTGGTTGTTTTCCTCTGGTCTGTGAAATCTTGCAGATGCCATTAGGAACACCAGAGGACACCGGAGGACACAGAGGCACATGGTTTTTTCCAGATTACCTGTCTCATGCACTACTGTCAGGATTTAGTGACCGTTTTACAAAAATAACTTTTTTTAATCATATTTGCTCCAATTCTTCCCTGCTTTAAAAGAAGACACTGACTCAGGCAGCCTTATTTCCTCCAGCAGGTTGTCCTAGATCCTCAGGGCCCTGAATGTCACTTCCTTTTTTGTGTTGTGTTATTTAAATTAAAAAAAGAAGAAAAAAAACTCTTGCAGCACCATTGCCCGTCCTCAAGGTGACTTTGGGAACCACTATGATAGATATACAGTAGATATATCACAACATCTGTTTAGATATGGCAAATCACACATCAAAGTATCTGGTTGATTAGTGCTGAAACAATTATTTGATTAATCAATAGACAGGAAAATAATAAACAAGAATTGTGCCAATTGAAATATCATTCATCAAGCAAAAAAGGATAAATATTCAATGGTTCCAACATCTGAAATGTGCAGATTTGCTGCGTCTCTCTGTTTTACATCTGACTGATTGATTGATTTAATTATTCCTTCTTTTTTTTTTTTTTTAGAGTTGTTCCGATACCAATACCAGTATCAGAAAAGTGTCCGATAATGCTCACTGGCCACATTATTGCGAATACAAAGCCCTAGTACCTGTGAGAGTTTCTGGACAATATTTGTCATTGTTTTGTGTTGTTAATTGATTTCCAATAATAAATATAGACATACATTTGCATAAAGCAGCATATTTGCCCACTCCCATGTTGATAAGAGTATTAAATACTTGACAAATCTCCCTTTGTGGTACATTATGAACTGATAAAAGAATGTGCGATTAATTTGCGATTATTCATGGGCAATCATTAAATATTTTAATTGATTGACAGCCCTAGTTTAGACAATTATGTCATTTGACCATTTCTCCCTGAAGTTGAGGGATAATTTTCACAGCGAAGCATGTTATGAAAGAATCATTGAAAATGTAATTCTTTGGGTTTTGGACTGCTGGTTGGACAAAACAAGGCAGATGAAGTTGTCACTTTGTCTTCTGGGAAATTGTGATGGACATTTTTTTCGTTATTTTCTGATGTTTATATTGTAGATTAAATCATTAATGGAAAAAAATAACTAAGATCAACTGATAATGACAATAAGCCTTAGTTGAAGGCCTGCAGTTGTTGCACAACACTGTGTTGCGATTTACTATATCCATATAATCTCACATCATCATTACAATGACACACGGTAAACCTAAATCATCTAAAGTAGCTAAACAAAGGCCTCTTTCTAGCAACATGACCTACACAAGCTCTTTGTAGGCACGCAGAAGATATAAACACTGACAGAAAGATAAAGTGTCCTCACAGTCACACAAACCGAAGTTCAGCGTTGTTTTTAGGGGGCGTAAACGCGATCAACTAAGGACAGAGGCAAGTCTGAACGCTGGCTGTTTGTGCATACGTCTGCATGTGTGTGTGTGCGCCTGTAAATCAGCCTGTTACATAACATTAGACTCTCAGGATGAGCGTGTGTGTGTGCGAGTGAGTACGTGCATCAGAGTTTGTGTGCGTGTGTGTTGTGGTCTCGGTGTAGGTGTGAGGATGGACGGAGGCTTCTCAGAGGTAAATACAGCTGACTGACCTGCCTGCTGAGATTAGCTTGCCATCCACGAGGGCCACATTAAGACGGTTGGACAGCAGGGGAGATAATCATCGCCGGGGTTAGGGGCGGGTTACAGGTCACAGGCCGTAAAGTTGTGAGTATGTGTGTCTTTTACGGGTCTGAGCTAATATTCAGTCACATAAACCAGAAACAAGAAGTGAAATTTGGGTGCTTTACTTCCCATTACAGGAGACAATTAATCTCTTGTTTGCTTCCTTTTCTATTGTGTCCAAAACTGCTCGGTTTCATTAGTGTCACGAGGTCAGCCGTTAAACGAACAATACAACACGGATCCCTTGTCTTACATTCACAGAGGTAAGCTCTTGAAGCTCATGGAGAGCGTGTGTTTGGGGCGGCAGCAACATGAGAATGGCAGTGTGAGGGGGGGGAGGCTAAAGGGGGCATGGTGCTAGAAAAACAAATGATATAACCACCTTTTATCTACGTCAGCCTGCTAGTCGAAATAATCTGCCCCGCCGTGGGATTTACAAAGAGCACTGAGGATGATTACACACTGAAAAATGTCCTCTTGTTATTATGTTTTCCCTTCTGTCTCCAACATTTATTTCAAAACCTGCCCTTCAACTTTTCCTCAAATGCATGGACGCAAACACGTACACACTATACACACTATACACAAAAGCTTTGCTGTGTGCTTTCACTGACTCCCGATCCTGCAGCACGGCTCCATGTCGGAGCACAGGCCCAGCAGCAGATCCACCCTCAGCCTTAGCCAATGTGTTGGCTAGCTGTAGAAGCTAGCCATTCAAATGGCCTCTCCCATCTCCAAGGAAGACAGGCGCACAGTTTAACCCTTTGTGTGCCTCTCTCTCTTTTTTCCTCTCAGCCAGTCAGACGGTATTAAAAGCAGCAGCAATGGGAGGTATGCAAAGAAAACAACACGAGTAACAGGCTGGAGCTGCTCACTACTACGAATCGGCTGCTTTTCTGCTAATCTGAAGCACAAGTCGTTCCTATTAAGTGCTTCAGATTTTATTTCTTCTTTGTCATGCACATAAATCTTGCGTGAAGAAAGAACAAAGTGCTCCGGGAAAATCTTTTTTTATACAGAAGTCCTTGTTGAGAGAAGCGTGGCGCATCCAGTAGTAAATGGGTTCAAACTCGTGCTGAACCAATCATGTTATGTTAGTATTGTGCTGAGCAGCTCGCTGCCTCGGGTGATGCATCATGCCTCATCATGTCCACAACTCATTAGCAGGTTTGACAGACTTCCAACGGCCCGGGAACAACTTTTCATCCAGATATATCTAGTTGAAAAATTGATGCCTCCTTTTACAAACTGATTGATAAAATAAATTAGGGCTGCAACAAACTGCTTGGTATTTCCTTAACTGATCTCAACATGGATGCTGAGTCACAAACTTTCTGATTTTACAGCTAAACAGTACATTACAAGATGTTTCTGAAAACATTTGAGGTGACAAATAGGCATTACAGTAACAGAATATTGATTCATATTCGATCAGCGCTGCCTAGTTTGACCATTTTATCAGAGTTTGCGAGTGATTGACAGCTGCTCAGAGACGGCAAGGCTCCAGCTCGGCTCTGATTGGTTGTTTCCTCCGGTCTGTGAAATCTTGCAGATGCCATTAGGCAACTTTTTCTTAATCATATTTGCTCCAATTCTACCCACTGCTGATTTAATCGATTAGTTGTTTGATCTATAAAATGTCAGAAAACTGTCGATCAGTGTTTCACAAAACCCAAGATGACGTCCTCAAATGTCTTGTTTTGTCCACAACTCAAAGATATTCAGTTGACTGTCATGGAGGAGTAAAGAAACCAGAAAATATTCACATTTAAGAAGCTGGAATCAGAGAGTTTTGACTCTTTTTCTTAAAAAATGACTCAAACCGATTCATCGATTATCAAAATAATTGGAAATCCATTAAATAGTTGACAACTAATCAATTAATCGTTGCAGATCTAAAATAAATAATGATAAAATATATTATAAGTAAGTAAGTAATATAAGTATTTCAGAGCATTTTTTGCCCAATGTTCAGTATATTTTTGAATGATGTCCGGTGAAAATGTTTCTTTCTAAATGGATGTGTATTATTTTGAGTTACTGTAGCTCCATTAAATGTTGCTGCAGGACTTTTAATTATTATTCAATAATGATGTTGACTACATTTTGGTCAACTTCTAACGTAGGGAAACCACACATTCCTGTTCAGATGTAAAACATTTCATTAAAGCTGAATCTATTAAGCATTGTATTATCAAGCAAAAAGTCCAAATATTTTCTGGACATATTTTGAAGATTTGCTTCTTTTCTCTGTTTTTTATAATTTTAAATGAAATACCTTTGGGTTCTGGTTGGAGAAAACAAGACTTGAACTCTTTTGACATTTTGTGGACTAAACAATTTTATTGATTAATCAAAACAAAAAATAGATCAATAGATATGAAGAAAATAACTGTTCAGCTCTACATTGCATCTTCAGGTTTCAACTAGAGCTGAAAGAATTAGGGGCCGTACACATGCCGCGTGTTTTGCGTGCTCAAATCCATTGTTCTCAATGTAGACGCGCGGCAGACTTGCTCAAACGCGAGAGCGAAGCCGTCACGGTGCGCAAGCGTTCCCAAGTGCCTATTTTTCGGGCTGCGCTCCTTTTCTTTCTTCAGTAAATATCAGTCTACGGAGTATATAGAGGAAAAGTTAATCATTTAGTGCAGGGCTACCCAGAGCTTTATAATCTGTACCACAAACTATTTTACCGGCTTTACCCTTTCCATGCGAGGACGTCACAACATCCGGTTGAAAGGTTAGCCAACTTGACACAGAGAAATTTAGTGTAAAGCCACTGTGAGGGATTTACAATGCTGGAAATGCATTTATCTTTGTTTTGATTGAGTTTAGTTTAGTCAGTGAGGCTTTTACTGCTAAATTACTGCAAATTCAACATCATCGTCATCGCAGCACGCAGGTATTGGTTGCTTAGTAACAGCAGGCGTGACAGGAGCGCAACCTCCCAAGCACATTGGAAAGAAAAAAAGCGTCTCAGCTGGCGTTTTCCACGCATTCTTAGACGCAGCATGTGTACGGACCCTAAATCTATTAATCGATTAGTCAACAGACCTGAACTATTTTGATAATCAATTAATCACTTCAGTTGTTTTTCCAACTATAAATGAAAAAAAACTTTTTTCTGGTTTCCAGCTTCTCCATTGTGAGGATTTTCTGTTTTTCTCTGTATTGTATAGGTTTAAATTAAATATATTTGGATTTTGAACTGCTGGTTGGACAAAACATTCAAAGACATTCTCAGAACTTGTGATG
The DNA here is from genome assembly GCF_015220745.1 of Sebastes umbrosus. NCBI lineage: Eukaryota > Metazoa > Chordata > Actinopteri > Perciformes > Sebastidae > Sebastes > Sebastes umbrosus. Next base: position 11,336,684 of record NC_051280.1, on the reverse strand, counting down.
GGCATTTTAATTATTCTTTTTTTTTTTTTACATTTCAATCCGAGTATATAATAATAATAAATGATGAAAATACTTGTCTGTTGCAGCAACGCAAATGTTACCCAATGTTTTTTAACAGAGAAAAAAAAAAACACAAGGGTTAATGTGGGTCAGTCAATTTCAGTGACTTCAAACATGCACTGGGTGCCACCTGAGAGAACAAGCGGCCAACCACTTTCATGAAGCACCAAAACAAACCAATCTCCGTCCAAAAGATTTGTACAGCTCACTCTGTCAGCAGCTGACTTGGCCATGTGTGTCTGCTGAGCTGAAATCAATGCCGGTAGACAGTTGATCCTAAATTAGCGGTATTATTCGCTATCAGACACCACAGAGGCTTTCATAATATCAACAACAGTGACCACACTGAAGGAGATAGACTTGTTTCTTGTGTGCGTCTCAAAAATGTTTTCAGGGTCGAGACCCTGAGGACCTTTGAGAGTGGGGCCACCCCAAGCCATCTTTGATCTCACAAAGCGAGGAGGACGCTCAGGAGACTGCTTGTCATTCTCTCCTTAAAACATGCAAATCTCTAAACACAAGCCCAGTTTTCTTTATTATCATTACAGACCCTTCAGCTAGCGCCGCTCATGAAGAGCAGAGGTCTTTTCTCAGTATGTCAATTAGTTATGCTCAGCTTGAGTTTGCTCTTGTCAGCATCTCCGCTACTTATCTTCCATTTGGACAGCGGAAAATCACCTGACAACAATAAATCAATGGGATTTTTGGGAGACAAGTGCTGGGTCGGCAGTTGGACTTAGGCCTGTTTACGACTTGGCTACATATATTTTTTTTTAAAAGTCTTGAGGCTGAATGTGTATCTGAGCTCCTTATCCGTATTACTCTGGTTACTGTGGCACACTGTTCAGGACCTGTCTGATCTCTTGTCATGCAGTTTGTGCAAAGTGCAGCAGGATCACATGAAGGCTGCTGCAGAAATGCCTGGCTCTTTATCTCATCAGCACTTGAATGAGGGGGGCAGAGCCACACAATGAGATGCTAAATCCCCGAAGCCCGAAACAAACCAACAAACCAACACAACTCAAGGCCCCTGTCTGACAGAGAATAATACACCCCGTCGACTTGGAAATGGGAGTTGAAGAAACATATCTGCGCAGCCTGCCAGCTAACGGCGAGCTTCGACAACGTGGGGTGTCGAAAGGCAGAAAGAATCCACATTGCTTGCAAGGAATGACTCATACGGTTCATAAACGGTTCCTTGTCTGCTGTCTGCAACCAACGCACACACAACACTGAATGAAGAGTTATCTATTTTCTATGTTTCTACCAACATCAAAATGCACACCAGCAAGCCATTAGTAATGTACTTACCGTTCCCTAAACTCAGGGATTTTTGCCTAAAACGATGAGCCTCCGTACTTGTCATTAACCGCATCCCTCCCTAAAATCATTTTGTGGTGAGCTTTTCCAAGTTCCTTTTTTTGGCAGTGATGAAACAGCAGCGTAATCAGGCTTTCTGCGTTGAGATCGTATTAGAACCCAGAAAATGCCAAACAGGAACGTGGTGGTGCGCTGGATGGTAATTAAAATTCCACGGCCATGACAAGGGTAGTATTTAGTTTCTTATGAAAGACGTTTTTTGCTGAAGGAACAGAAGAGAAGAATCTAAAGAAGAACAAATAAAGTGCTTTTTGAAAATGGCGATCTTTCAAAGTTTCTACACTTTCCACGACTTAAAACAAACTGACAGAATAAAAGAGAGCAGCAACCTGAGAACTGAGTGAACTGCCAAAAACTTTACTTTGAAGGTTGATTCATGTTTCAAATGTGATAAGGATTGCTTGGCACTCACTGCTTGTACAGCACAACAGCTGACTGGATATTTAGGGATGATGAGGTCATGATACAAAAATGGCAAAGGCAAAAAAGAAAATATAACCAATGTACTGCTATAGCAAATGCATATAGGGGTGTAACTAATGGCTTTTTAAATTTTGGGTTAATGTATTATTTCAGTTTATAAAATGTCATAAATGAGTGAACGATACGGGGGGAAATCGATACAGCTTATTGAGGCAATATTGTATCGATTGTATCAATCTTTTATTATACAAACTATGAACATCTTAACAATCGGACGGGCCCGGCCGCTACTCTGTCTTTCGGAGTTTGTAGTGGGCTCAGTCTTAAAGCTAGAGTGAAGATACTGAAAACTAGAAAACCTAAGGAATCCTTTGGTACCAAACATGTCATGTTAGCTTATCGAGAATAACGCTCCAAAGTAGGGCTGTGTATTGGCAAGAACCTGGCGATACAATACGTATCATGATACAGGGGTAACGATTCAATATATTGCGATACTGTAAGCAAGGCGATATATTGCAATTTTTTTTAATTTAATTTTAGGAAAACGTCATAGTATAAGGACACAACACCAAAAAAAAGTCACTATGTGAAATGGCTACTATGGGGCCTGACATCATCACACAGGAATACATTTGGATTCATTGGATCCACAAGAGTCTCAGCTTTATAGTGATACCCAAAATATGCAATTCAAAGACTGTTTGAAGGTATATCAAAGTTGTTAATTGATGTTAATTCAAGGTATATATGTTTGTAGATATTATAACACATATGCACATATGAATCAGACATCTGAGCCTTGTTTTATTTGCTCCTTCGTCCAATTTGAATATAATAAATAACATCAGTCAACAAAAACATTTCTAGTTCTATAACAGAATCAAAATCCCTGATGGTTCCCTTAGTGTGATTACTGGTCCGTGCCCTGATAATGTCTGTCATTAATACAGAGCTGCCTCGTGGTTTCCTCTCTACTAGTGAGGAACAGATGTTATACAGTCAAATATGTCTCTGCCTACTGCAGCTCCCTCTATACCTTTAATAAGAATGAGATGGCGGCGAATGCAGACGGATGGACAGCGAGACAAAAAAAATCAACAATGAATCAATTCATTGAGCTGAGGACATTTTGTGTTGTTGACTTTGAAAAGAGTCCTGCATAGACAGGAACATGCGACATGAAACAATGTTAAATTCTCTATAAAAGCAAGTCATTAAGACCTAATTAGACACCTAATTAATTACTTTATTATGACTTAAACAGCCCCAGGCTTTGCTGACTGAAGTCAATCCAGATACAGTAGACGTCTCATATTTCTGAGTTTATATAAGCTGAGGGTAATTACTTATAATCAAATATTTATCAGTAAAAATAACCAAATTGTGTAGATGATGAGAGGAAAGCCGAGCGGTTAGTCAATTAGCTGACAAAAAAATGTTTTGATTGATAATGCAATTAAGTAATTTATTAACCAAAACCACCAAACATTCTCTGTTTCCAGCATCTCAAGTGTGAAGGTTTGCTCTTTCTCTTTGTTTTACATCATTGTAAAGACCGGTTTGGAAATGTTTGGTTGATTAATCGATTATTCAATCAACAGAAAATTAATCAGCAGCTATTTTAATAATTGATTAATTATTTGAGTCCTTTTTCATGCAAAAATGCCAAATATCTGCTCGTTCTAGCTTCTCAAATGTGAGTATTTGCTTTGTTTCTTTGTATTATAAGATAACTATAATGTTGGTCCGACAAAACAAGACTCCAGGAAATGATGATGGGAATTTATCAATATTTTCTGACAGAACGATGAATTCTTTAATTGAAAAAATTTGGGCTGTCCTTGATCAAAGAAATTCTTAGTCGACTAACACTCATACAATTTTATCTGTTGATTTATTAATTGATTTAATCGCCAGATCTGTAAAACTGAGTTTCTCCACAAAGAATCACACAAAAGCAAAACACTCGTGAACACTTGTGTTTTACAGAGATGTGCTCAGAAGTTTCTTAGAAATCATTCAGCATGAAAAAAGCCTAAAAAACAACTAATCAACTAAAGAAATCTTAGTCAACTAAAAACCAAAACGACCAATTGATAATTAATAAATGGACTAAGAGGGGCATTGTGATGGGCATTTACATTTGATCTATTAATAGAAAAACATAACTGACAGATTAATTGATCATGAAAACACCTGCTAGTTGCAGCACTTAAACCAAGAAAGACAGATTAGCAGGGGCAGAGATTCACTTAGTCTGAGCTGTGTTGCTTATATTTATCGTTTTATGATTTATGATCAGACGAAACAACATGAACAAGTGATACTTTTAAACTCATTTCATTGATTTAGTCTTGTCTGACACAGGAAAACCAAGACAGATATCAGTCAGGACCGATCATCGCCATTCTGACGTCTAAGTATTCAATAATGCGTCAAAACACAAATGAGGAAGATTAAGATTCAGACACAAACTGTATTCAATCTCATTCCAATTAAAGGAAAATTAAGTATGTCACAGAAAAAGATTGAACTTATTGCCTGAACGTGACTTTTTAAAAAGCAATGGCTAATGACCCGGGTTTATTTGTCTAATTCTTTCTACCACTAACAACTTATCAGCTGGTCTGACTCAGCAGCAGCAGGGCTCGGTGGAGACGACTCGAACAGCAACAGGAAACGTAAACAATTTCATTAACCAGCCTCGGCCTCCGTTAATAGAACAAAAACACACAAACAACATGGAAAAGCACTTTTTGTTTTTAATGTCGCCCTGCCGCCGCTGTCATCTGAAGGCAGGATATCCAGTTTGTCCGTGACTGGAATAGAAATGATAAACACTGTGCACTCATTGATGGTCAATTACACTGCCTGCTTTACAGGCAAATGACGCATGCCACGGCCTTGAATCTCAATTTCCTTCCAGCTCAGTGTCAGGCTGAAATAATGACTAAGTCTGTGGTTGACTTTGATTACCTGTTATGACATCATGTCACATTTACGTCATTAATGCAACGCCACGACGCGGTTTGTCTTTCTCCAAATCAAAAATTAATCATCTTACCAAGAAGGAAGCAGTAGAAAAATATACGACATATTATGGGGAAGAAAATAATCACAACACCAGAGTCACACTCGAAAGAGTTTCTTCGATTTAAAAAATTATTTAGGTATCCAAAAGGCAAGTGAAGCATTTTTTCTAGGGCTGTCAATCAATTAGAATATTTAATTGTGATGAATCACAAATGAATCGCACATTTTTTTCTGTTCAAATGTACCTTAAAGGAGATGTGTCAAGTATCTAATACTCTTATCAACAATTTCATTAATTCATTTGGCAGACGCTTTTGTCCAAAGCGACGTACAAATGAGATCCAATCCAAGCAAGTACAGCACCAGTACCGATAAAAATGGTCTGTATTCATGACGCTTGTGTCTTTTGAGTGCATGCTGTTTTTTATGTTTCCAGCAGTGCCAACAACACGGTCTGTGCAATAAAAAGAAAATCTGGGAAGTAAACATGACCAGTGATACAGACTGAGAGAGCTCCCATGAGAGAACTCCAACTCCAAAAAAGGATCAAAATCAATACAGCAGAATCGAAGAAAAGAAAAGAAAAAAAGCAACTGTCTTGAGTATAAAGAAATTCAAATTATTTAACAGAACAGAAGAACTGTGGAAGTTATTTAAGTTGTGCTATAACACAAATGAAAATATTGTGTGTTGCACTTATCTATGGCCATTTTGTAATTCAACATTTCACAATCGATTTTTCTATTTTGCTTTCCTTGGAGTGCGGTAAAAGCACTCACAACCTTTAAGGCTCTAAGATGACATTCCTTTTCACAAAACACCATTTTCAAGAGCACCATCACTAGGGCTATGACAGCCCTAACCATTACATGATGTTTTTCATTTCCTCATTCATTTGCAGCCTTGAGTACAAAGAAAATAAATGTTAAGGCTTGGCTATGACGCACCATTTTATGAGGTGTTGTGATATTAAACAATAGTGATATTTTGCCACATTGCATACAAAAGAAAAAGAAATAGGTGCAGGCACAACAGATTTCCATGACAACGCAAAACTGACTTTACCAAATAATACAAACCTTATTTAATAGGAAAAGGACAAAATAAACTAATAAAAATCTGGATCAAGTCCTCATGTAACTTGTGAGAGTAGATAAAAGGAAACATTTTCCTGCGGGTCTGATTAAACCAGCAGTAAAACAGCAGTGAGCTGTTGTAAATCGAATGGCTGTGGTGAGTGAGAGCGCGTACAGCGGTGAAGAAACGCCTGTCGGCCCAGCTTTAACAAATGCCTGAAATGTCTGGGATTCCATGGGAATGGCTCCAGGAGCTGAACGGCGAGGGTTCGCAGGGTGCAGCTCCACAAGACTGAGTGCCAGCGCAGTTAAGTCAGCTCAAAGGAAAGGACTCATGGCGTGTGTGTGTGTGTGTGTGTGTGTGTTTCTGTGTGTGTGAAGGGGGGGGTCTGAGAGCATACTGGATTTGGGCTAGTAGAATAGCACTCTGCAAACTGAAGCATGAAGAGAGTAGACTGTCGAGGCTGGATTTATGTGGATCTGTCTGATCTTGTCCGATTCCTTTTTTTCTTCTCATGGCTGATTACAAACCAACGTTTTGCGTTAGAAAGATGGACCGAATTTTTACTACAAAATAAGTTTACCAATTGAGTTATAAGGTCCTGATACAGAAGATCCATTTGTTGTTTCACGCATTGTAAACTACCGAATAACACAAGTAATGGGTAATACACATAGCTGGTGTGTATTTCAAGTTTTGACAGTTTGCCAATTCAAATATCAGCGTCGGCACAGCAGCTTTATTTTCTTGCTCTGTTGAGTGTTTTAAATCTCATCTCAAGACCTTTTTATCAACGCCTCCTTGCCTCCATTTGTTCTTATTCTTTAACAATTTTTGCTCGTCTTTGTGTCAAACTTTCCTTCAAATGTTTTACTTCTAACTATAAAGAAGGAATCTATGGTGGGGGCGGTGGGCAAGTAATGTAATTGGCGTATGCCCGACCACCGTGTTACACCGGTAACACTACTGCGGCGATAGTGCTCTGTGCAGCAGCAGAGCCGGGACTTCAGGGCTCTACGGACTCGAGTCGAGCACAACGTCCGCAGCAGGCCTTTACAGGCTGCGGCTCATTGACTGTAGTTCACTTTCGCTGCTGAATGCTGGATATATACTAATGTTACAACCAAACTCTTTTTCACTTCCCTGGAGTCAACGAGTGGTGCTAAATGCAGTACCTGTGAGGGTTTCTGGACAATATTTGTCATTGTTTTGTGTTGTTAATTGATTTCCAATAATAAATACACACATACATTTGCATAGAGCAAGCACATTTGCCCACTCCATGTTGATAAGAGTATTAAATACTTGACAAATCTCCCTTCAAGGTACATTTTGAAGAGATAAAAAATGTGTGATTCATTTGCGATTAACTATGAACAATCATGCGATTAATGGCAATTCAATATTTTAATCGATTGACAGCCCTAGATGTAAGGGGAAAAAAAACAAAGGTGACAGACAAATAGCAAGCGGATTATTTGTTTAGAAGCTTTTGCAGAGTGGAAATAAATAAAGAAAGGGAAGGAGTTCAAACATGACGCTGGGGTTGTAATTCTTCTTTTGGCCAGGAAATCTACTAGCCAATATATTAAATGGCCCTTACCTTGTAAACTCGCTGGCCATATGTGCAGTATATATATTGTATTTGGCTGACGTTCAAACTAACGCCATATGAGATCTCCGGGTGGAGGTTGCAATCCTGTAATAAAATCACAGCAGTCCGTATTGAGGAGATTTTCATTCAGTGGAATAGCCGTTTACACTCAGCCAGGACGTGACGTCTTTCACAAGCATAAGTCTAGATTTTCTATCACCTTTGTTTCAGTTCCCAAAACAATTTAATTTCCTTCTTGCTGCAGTGACAGACAACCACGTGCAGAAAGCTGCAGATTTAACCTTTAAGCTTCAATATTACAGCATATAGAAGAGGATACAGAATGAATGAGGAGCCATGGCAAAAATAGAAACGAGAAGATTAATGTGATGGGAGAGGGACCCGGCTGGCTTGGCTTTCAAACACAGTTCACGTTTAAAGGCAATGCCACAGGCAATGAATACAGAAGCCCCACCAGCCCTGGACATGTCAGAGAGACATCATTACACCGTTGGCAGGTAGACAGGCAAGTCAAGAGTCAAGACAATATGATAAAGCTATAGTTTCGTCATGTTTTGTCACACCAGGGGTCACTTCCATCTCAAAATAATAAAGCTTGGAAACAATATCCTCCCTTTTCCCCACAGACAGCTTTACTAGCAGCTAAATTTGTCCTCTTTCCTGCCTTTCTGACCTCACATGGGTCACCCATCAGTATTTTGGTCTCATAAAAGTGTCTGCTGCTACCGAGGTGACACCCTAGGCCCCTGTGTCCATTCATAACCTCAGAGAGGAAGCAGACCAACAATGACAGGAAACAATTGGAAAGAACTCTCCGTGAACTTCTACGACTGCCATTGTTCAGGGTGGAAAAGGATCGTGGCGCCAGCGCTGACCGTTGCGTGTGGGAGCTGCGGCAAGGTCGGCAGAGGGGAGAGCTGAGGGTCAACGGTGAGGCAGGACCCGTCCCCCTCCAAGACCCACTCACCTTCCTCACCCCTGTAGTGACCAGTGACCTCGCTTTTCCCTTCTGATACAGCCTGGGTGAATGACTGATGTGCTCATATCCACGATTACACCACAGTGTTACTCCCGTTTCCTAGCAGCAAGACTAAACAATAGCCATCCACTCTGTCTGCACACACACAGAGGTTATGTCCCTCCTGTGTGATTTATAACCCATGTCTGTGTTGCCATCACACACACACACACACACACACACACACTGACCCTGACAAGTCCATCTTGTGATGTGGTGGAAGGACATATGTGATGTGAGCCAAGAGTAAATTTGGAACATCCATATCAAGAAAGGTCTGGCACCGAGTCCTCACCTGACCTGGCTGAGACGTGACTCGTAGGAATACTCCAATTGTGACAGCCTGCATGAAACCAACAGTGGTCTGGTGGCACACATGCTACAAGTGTGGAGAGTGCCAAACCAATCAGAGGCTGAGGCGTCTGCTAAGTGCTGTTCTCCACCTTGTGGGAGCTTATTAACCATGTAACAGAGCTTGCAAACCCAAACACTGGCGCAAGCTGCTGCGGTGGCAGAGGAGGAGGAGGAGGACGGCACCCCCTGGGTGTCTCATCTCCGGCAAAGGGTAGATAATTAAGATCACTTTTAATCATGTGTGTAAAATACTGGCCACCTGGGAAAAACAGGCTAATGTACAGTATATCTCTCTGGGCTGCTACAAAAACAAGCTGCATTTGATTACAAAATAAACAACGATATTAAAAGACCTTTAAGTAAGATGATTTTTTTACCAAATGCTACTTTTTACAAACAAAAAAATGTTTTAATTTAACTTTGCTGCATTGTTAACATCAAAATCAAAACAAACATGCAAATCATAAATAAAAAACAAACAAACAATAAAATGACTTTTTAAAATAAAAAAAGTTTTGGATAAATTATAAATTTATGAACAAAATAAACCACTTTTAGATGTTTGATTTATGTTAAAGGTCACTTTGAATGTTTAACTAATGATAATGTAGAAAATCAAAGATTTTAAATTTGGGACGGTCCGCATTCATTTCAGGACGGCTTAGGTTGTATTTCGATTCGGTTCCGGGAGGATGGTGAAAAAAGTTAGTTGAGTGCACCTGGTTATGACAAAGAAACTACTTTGTACTTAGAATGGCATTACTGTTACATATGCAAGATCAGGGGCACCCTTAAAGGCCTACTGTAGGTGTTATATGGTGCTGACCATGAACCACAATGTGTGGTTCATGTCATTCCCCATCTCTCTCAATTTTCAATTCAATTCAATTCAATTCAATATGCGTTGTTGGCGTGAATCTAACGTAGACAATATTGCCAATGCGTCAAGTAATAATGCCATCTCTCTACTGTAGACTCTCTAATAAAGACATCATCATCAGCAGAATGCGATTTGACGAGCGTCCTTTGTAACCCCGTACATGTCGAAGATAAGAGCTGATTAGGTTGAGAACTGTGAGGAGGTTTGTCCCTATACACTTGCACTCAGTTACCAACTGTAAAAAAAAGTTTATTTTATGAATTTGCTTAGATGATCAAATGCCCAAAAAAGAAAAAGAGAAATATGAGAAATTAAAGACAAATTTGATGGACAGATGGGACAGTCTGTCAGTGCAGTTAAGCAGTGGAAAAAGATAATATCCCAACGGGAAGCCCCTGATTTCTTATTGAGTCGCAGCCAATTTTTTCAGCTGCCAGCCCCTTTCAGGGCTCATCAGGCTAAGCTGACGTCCTATCAGCCAAACAAGCTGTGCCACATAACAGCCATTACCAAAACATAATCAAATGCCCATTATCTACAAATGAGTGTTGGCAAGAAATAGTACTTCATTACAAGTAAATAGACTCAAAGGTAATATTCCCCTTCACGCCAGCTCACAGTTTCAACTCAATTTTTAAAAGGAAATAAGGGCCTGCTTTGTTTTGCAACATATTTAGCTGCTTGTCAGTTTATAACAGACTTGAGCGATTTTAAAAGCTAAACACAGAATCAGGGGTTTCACAACTACTGATTATTGCCAGTAACAGGGTTTGTCAAAATAGTCCTTCATATGTTTGACATTGAAAGGCCCCGATAACCTCCAAAACAAATACAGACACCAACTTCAGGATGTAAAGTGTAGCGCACATGATAGGGTTGTGTCGATAGACGATGATCTCGACGATGGTCAGAGCGATCGCAAATAATCGCCAGCCGATGCCTTTGCCAATGTCAAGACGATATTTGGCTTATTTTCCTATTAATGTATAAAATTATTATCATTATTATAATTAGTAGTAGTGGTAGTAGTAGTAGTAGTATTAATACTAAATTTAATTTGCCCCATCATAGTTTCATGTCAGCATCCCCCGCATATAACACACACTTAGACCACGACTGAAAGGAGCGGAAGAGATATAGACAGAACTAGGGCTGTATCGAATAGTTTGAAGCTTCATAACGTTGATATTCAAATTATTATTATTAATAACTTACAGAAAATTTGTGGATAATAGTTCACCTTCCAGCTTCTTTTCCCCTTTCTCTGTCGCTCCCTCTGACACACACACACACACAGCGAGCGACGTGGCGCTCAGTCCTCCGCTCTAATTGTCTCAGTTCAAAAGTCAAAATTGATTGAAATAAGATAGATGTAATCATTTCCAAAATTGACAACATTTTATTTTTTAACGAAATATTGTGCTTCAATCCATATTTGTTGGCATTTAGCCTTTCAAGAACAACATTTTCACTGCGGTCAAAAATCTCACGACGATGGAGTGATCTGATAAGATCTGATAAGATCTGAGAAGATCGCCCCGCTATAGCACATGATTCTGTTTATACTCCATTAGTAGGGCTGTGTATTGGCGATACGATACATATCATGATACAGGGGTTATCATTAGATATATTGCGATATATCACGATACTTTAAGCAAGGTGATATATCGAGATTTGTTTAAATCTAATTTTAGGGAAGCAGTCATAGTATAAATACAAGGCTCCATCGTTTTCACCCTATTTCAGAAGCCTTCATTCTCTATGGCTGAAGATAGATTACAACACTATCTAGCGGTCTAGACTATCTGTCTGCCACAAATCTTTGCATGTAAACTATTAATCAAAAATCAGTAGTGTTTTTGATACAGTATCACAAAACATAATATCTTGATACTCAAGTGTATTGATATTTTCTTACACCCTTATCCATTAGATGTTCGCATACGTGGACATGCTCACAGATGCAGTTGACATGAACAGTCTAAGCATACAGTCCACGGTCATACATTTTGGGCTGCATGTGAATGTTCGCAAAGACCCTCACAGACATGGTCTATGACCAAAATCATTATACGCTAACTCTTCCAACCAGCTGAGTACTGCCCACAGTATCAACTAGTGGATTAGGTAGTCAAAACTGCTACGCATAACATATCTGTGAATGAAAACTGTATCTTATTACATAAAACAGATGTTGACAAACTGCATAATTTGCAGTTAGTAAAAGGTAATATATCGCAATATATCTTATCGCGATACTCAGCATATCGCAGATTGTTTAAAATCGTAATAAGGTCGTTTTGTGACTTAAGTATTGTGATAATATCGTAATGTGGGGCCTCTGGTGATTCTCACCCCGACTATACGGTCCAATAAGTCATTTGTGACATGACAAAACAACAGAAACAACCTCATCAATGCACAGTAATAAGTAAGTGTTCAAGCTGTGTCAAGAAAGCTTTTTTTGCATGAATGTCTGATGTGTGAGTGTGTTTGTCTGGCATTCATTTTCAAAACTCCATAACATATCAAACATAATTTGAACCAAATTCCAAAGAGTTAATTGCAAATATGAGAGAGATGCTTCACAGGATGATGTTTTGTATTTGCAACTATTACAGCTGTTGACATGACATGTGTTTGTATGTGCCTGTAGCCAAATCTAATCAGCTTTGGTAATGAGCATCTCCTGCAACCTCGCTTTGCCACTGTGCTTTATGGACGCACCCAATTTAGTGTAAAAAGTGAGGGGGGAATTGGGAGAGAAGCTCAAATTACCCCTGTTATAGAGGCAGGGAAGGAAAATGGGTTGTGACTCCAAACATGGGAGCTAAGCCAAGCCTCGTGGTTCTGCAGCTTTGTTTTCTGTTGGCGTACAGACTACAGAAAGTGTGTGTGACCCGTAGTCACCTCTGGCACTTACAGAACTCAACCACGGCCTACACTTTGCATCACCAAATTTAGTTGGAGTAAAAAATAATGTGACAGTCACAACTCTCTATTTGAGTGAGATCTATTGAGCATGAATAAAAGGTTAAAAGTAATTTTACTTTTATCTCTAAAATGCTACCTCTGCAATCAGATCCAGCATCTGTGTTTGTTTATGCATGCACGTTATTGTGTAAAAAAAATCATCTGAGTCAGCAGACATGAGACCAGAAGAGGATAGTTATTAAGGATGCAACAAGTTTGGGAAAAGTAGCTTACTTGAAGAACTACAGTAGGTCTATAAAAAGCAGTAAACATCTGAAGAGGACACCGAATGTCTTGCACTCTGTCCTGTGGTTCTAGCTGGGGCTTAGCAGATCTTTTCATGCTTTAGTGAAAGTAGGCAAAAAACCGCAGGTCCCTGACCACAAGACCACAGGCCCTGCCTGTGCCGAATGCAGGCCCATGACCAGAGATCAGAGCTTGCCAGCCAACATTTGGTCTTCATGATTCATCGTCAGAGAATGGCACACAATTAGGAAATCATCTCTGCTGTGAGACTTTATAACACTTCCTCCTGATCATGTTCTGCAAATGACTTCAAGGATTTGTGACGACTATGAGCAATCATGTCAAGCACAAAGTCATTAGTGGAAAAACTATTAAAAAAAAAACCACTCGTCCGTGGCAAGGGACTGAAGAGCATAATAATGGAACTTGCTCAGCTCAACAGAAACTGCATTTAGCCGCCACGCCAAACAAACATTACTAAAGAGCAGACATGTGCAGGGAAACTCGTTCAAAAGAGCTGTTCAGCTAATGCATGCAGGGTTGCGCAATGGTGCGAGCCAAGGTGTTCAGACAGCACCCATGCGCAAAATTCTTCTCAGCACTCGAACTTGAACTCTTTGGCAGTGTGAAATGGGTGGGCTTGTCATTTTACAGTAAAAGCCAGAACACAGAGGGACAATGAGATGTGTGCCATGATGTCTAATATCTTCTTTACCTCCTCCACACATCACGAGCAACGACAACACTACAGTCTATTGAGAGTAAACACTCAAAGACTAACTGACGATGTGTTGCGTCACATTAGAGTACAGTTCAAGCTGCATTGACACACAACTCGGCCTACTTAACTAAACCTGAGCACATGACACAGCTCTGACATTTCAAGACTACAAAGAGACATAACAAACTTTTTGGCAAAACAACTTTTAGGCCTCGAGTCATCACTCATTCTGACGTGGAAAAAGACCTATTTTTGTTTCAAACAATGACCCTCATGATCTTTTATTTGGTCCAAATGGAGAGTTGAATTCTGTAAATGTTAGACCGGTTGGACGTGTGGCAAAAGCAAAGGGAGTGGAAACAATGATATGTTGACGGAAAGTAGCTGAGAAGAAGGAGCTGCTACTGGTAGCTGGCAAATGTATATGACAATAATGTAATCGTAGGGAATTATAGCAAAATGTGCTTGATACAGTTTCTCATCTAAAACAAGTGCAAATGTTTTAGATGCAATGGCTTGTTAGCATTACAAGCTCAACTACAACATAATGCAGAGACCCACCTGTGTCAAATAAGGGACAAAACTGAGCCAGCTCAATCTGTTGATCAAGCTGGCTATGGGAATTATAATACACTTTGATCCTTGCAACAAAAAAAAAATAAGTGAATGAACAGCAATTATGAATTACTATGATACTTGACCTTATAAGTCATTATAAATTGATTTATGTGTTATGAATAAGTGCTTTTAACTACAATTATACAGTGCTATAAGCAGATTATAACGCATTATAAGTATGTTTATAATGCATTATAGATATGGGCGTCATAGAAAGTGTTACCCAATCATATTAGTAACTTATAAGGATGATAGAAAATTATGTCAAGCAGTAGTAAAGTAACCAAAAGCTAGATTCAATTAGACAAAGGTAGGGTGACTTCTATTAAAGTCTATAACTCCACCCAGTGAGTAATTATTTTCACCATTTTCTCCATAGCGAATTTTATGAATGTCTCAGTGTTGTTTGGGTTCCCTCTGACGGCCATCCAGGACCGTGATATGTACTATGATCAGAGCTAGGTAGTATTGCTGTTTGCATGACTCCAGTTCTACCATAAAGAATCACAGATCAAATATACTACATGAGAGTTATAAGAAAAGACTGCTTACTTCTTTGACAGTGGTTCTGAGTCCAGCAGCGTTCACTGAAGTGTCCGTTGATGGTGGTGGTCTGGCAGGTGGTCTTTCCGATGGCCGCCCCCGGGCACACGTCTCCACACTCTCTGTCGTTCTTGTTAGCCATGATGTAGTTGTCCTCCACCGTGTCCAGGATCTTTGACCAGTCCAGAGTGGAGAGATAGCAGAGATCCGGGTTCTTCTCTATTCTCACTGCTCCTCGGGTGATGTTCATCAAGCTATGGAGGCCGATCTCTCGCAGCTGGAGCATTTCGAACATCACTAGGGCGTAGTTGAAGAATAGGTTGTTGCCTCTGATGAGTGTCAGGTTGGGGAAGAGATCGCTGAGGGTCTCTAGGCCGTAAACTCTGAAGACCAACAGGTAGTCGGTGACCACTCTCAGTTTGGGGAAACTGAGGCCTCGGAAATCCTCGGGCTTGGTCCTGAACATGAGTAAGATCTTCAGGTGGCCTTCGATCACAGTGCAGTTCTCTAGCGTATGTAGGTTGGTCACATTGTTGCGGATGTCCTTACTTGGACAAACTGAAAAGACAAAAAAAGGAAAGACAGAGGTTCTTTAGTAACTAGATACCTTCATGTTTGACTCACAAAACAAGTAAAAAAACAGGCTCAAACAATATTGAGTAGAAAGGCTGAGATGTGCAGTACAGTAAACAGTATTGGATTATGAAATGGAAATGTTATGACTCTCTTATGGCACGTACAATAAAAAGATTTCCCAAGGGCAATTTATCTTGTGCTGTTGTTGGCGGATTCCAACTGCTGAATGTGACGAATGCGTTAGGCAACACGTCTGCTCTGTAAACTAGAAAGACGGGGTTGAAGAAGTCGGACACAGTCTCAAGGAGGGAAAAAAATAGATCTCTTGGTAATTAGAGGGGATATTTTGCTGAAAAATATGCGGTTATGTCCCTGGCTTTGATGAAGACCAGACCATCTTCGCTGACATTTTGTTTAGCAACCACATATCTGGCTGTGGGCCACTGTCAAATATGGAGCGCTGTCATCAGAGTGAGGCTGTGCTCATCCCTGCTTACGCAGAGTTGATTTGTGGAGTTGCTTCTGTAACTCAAGACCATAAAAAACACTAGTTAATGCATTACAAATCTTTGTCTGGGAAGGGAAATTGAAGCATTAATGGACGCGTATTGCTACAGTAATAGATTTGTGGCTTTGTCTGTCTTCGACCAGACACAAGATTCTCTTCCTTAAGTATGCTATTGCACAGATGAGTTACATTTTTATATCTTCATCTCAATCATTTTAAGTTTTCTACTGTATCACAATCAGGGCTTTCATTGTTGATTAATCTGTTGTTTATTTTCTTGATAAATCATATAGTTGTTTGGTCTATAAAATGTCAGAAAATGGTGAAAAATGTCAATCAGTGTTTCCCAAAGCCTAAGATGACGTCTTCAAATGTCTTGTTTTGTCCACAACTCAAAGATATTCAGTTTATTGTCATAGAGGAGTAAAGAAACTAGAAAATATTCACATTTAAGAAGCTGGAATCAGAGAAATATTTCTTAAAAAATTACTCAGACCCATTAATCGATTATCAAAATAGTTGGAGATTAATTTAATAGTTGATAACTAATCGATAAATCGTTTCAATGAATCGTTTCATCGATTACATATCAGACAATAGTGAACAAAGCCTAGCACAATTTGCCTTCTAATTACTTGTTTTGTTCAACCAACAGCTCAAAACTAAATAATATCCCATTTAACAATGACATGAAGCAGAGGTAGACGATTAATCGGCCAAACCGATTAATCGGTGCCGATAGGACGTTTTACAAACTATTGTTATCGGCGGAACTGGGCTCTGATGGTGGCCGATGGCCAATAGTGGCCCAGAAACAATACTGGCAGACGGGGGAAAAAAATTCATTTACTGTTACTTATTTGGTGTTCTCTCTTCCAGATGATCCAGCCATGTAACCATCCATTCATGTAATGAAATCGCACACTTAAGGATCCTCCTTACCCCGGGAATATGCATGAACATTAATTGCTTGCAAGAGTGGCATTCAATAATGAAAGAGACGCACAACAGAAGTAATCCTGGCCAGTCATACTGGAAGCCACAGAACAGCACACCGCCCTTTGCAAATAAATAGAACATTTCCAATGATGTAATCCACCAAATCACACTTCAGGATATTCTCTTACAAATTATTTAATTTGGAGCAACAAAAAAATGATTTTTAAAAAACAGCGTATACAAAAGTAGCCGACTAGGCTGCTGCAAAAGTAAAGAAGATATCAGCCGATTAATCGGCTATGGGCTTTTTCCTGCTCCAAACTATCATTATTATATAGGCCTTTAAAAATGTCGGTCGACCTCTAATATGAAACAGAGTAGCAGCAAATCCCCACATCTGGAAAGCTAGATATAGCATATTTTTGGCCTTTTTGCTTAAAAAAATGACTGGAATGACTAGGGCTGTCGTCAACCAAAGAAATTCTTAGTCGACTTACATATGATTTAGTCGACTTATCGATTAGTTGAGGTTCTCCACAAAGATTCACACAAAAGCACCACTTTAAATCTTGTGTTTTTTATGAGATGTACTCATAAGTTTCTTGGAAATAAATCATTCAGCATTAAAAAAAAGCATAAAAAAATGACTAATCGCCTAAAGAAATCTTAGTTGACCAAGACCATTACCATCACACTAATTGATTAATCAGCTCATTGTGTCAGCTCTAGATGATTGGCAACTGTACTACAACTTCAGATTATGCAGTATAGTGATCTTGAAGCCTCCTGCTAAATATATTAAACACTATTACACCCAGGGGGTTCTGTATGAAGAGAGCTGACAGTAATGAGGATATCCTCAACTCTCTGCTCTGGAAATCAGCCAAACACTTAGGCATATGCTTTGTGTGACATAACGCAAGTAATGGTGGTCGTAAAGATGTTTTACTTTGCGGGTGCAATGTGGGACATTCCAGGCCCAATTTAACAGTTCACAAGTCACGGTTGCAGCTGGAGGTGTGCTGCCTGGTGAGTGGACTGTATTTGTTTATCAACCATTGAGCTGGGCGCATCAGGACAACTGGTCAGCCATGTGGGGAAGAGGCATGACAGCTAGGCGTGCACCTCTTTATGGCAGCAGCTCATTTTACACCTTCTGTTGCATAACAGTACAAGACAACCGGCGCACACAGAGTGTCCAAACAACAAGCTTTTCACTCCATGACCTTAACCAGCGTGCTCACTGCGCAACAGTTATCTAAAGTTCAGCCTACACCTTTTGAGGCTTGTTTAAAATACACACAAAATGTCCTAACATGGGTTTAAACTGCAAGCTATTAAAAGCAGCTTGGCTTGTTAAAAAGTACATTTCTCTACATTTAGATCTGCAGCTCTCTTTGTGGTCTTGGGAGTACAGCCGAATTGTAAGCATGAACGGCATGCCACAAACCTGTAATTTCAACACATCCACCTCCAAATGAAACATTTCCGATCAAACTGACGGTAACTGCCAGAGGAGTCGGCAGCAAATGTAGCCTGCCGTAGATCCATCAAGGAGCACATTTACAACTACAAAGAGTCTCCGTCTTTCTCAAAGACCCCACACACACTCAAACAAAACAATTTAATCGACAAAGACCCTAGCAGTGTACAACACAAGGGGACAGTGGTTCTGTAGTGGCAGTAAAGTCAACCAGCAGAGTACCGAGTGACCCTGTGGAGAAGGCGAATCATCACAGGGCGGCGAGTCCAGGCTCCTATCAGTGTACACTTTCAGCCAGCCAGTATTTTTAGCACCACATTCCCAATAGAGAATCTAATACACTCCGGCCGCACCGATAGTGGCTCACATTGGAAACTGGAACATGGCAGCCCTGGTGTGTAAGTGAGGAATTTTAGAGCGGCAGCAGAGAAAGAACTGGCCGAGCTGACTTCTTCATGTGTCAACACTTAGTTTGGAAACAAAACTTCTCCAGAAATAGGAACTATAAAACAACAACACTGTTTTTTTTTGCTCTGGCGTAGAGCACCAAAATTCTGTCCGTGACGACATGACACAACTCAAGCAAAAACAAACCAGGTGCATCCCAGAATTTAAATGCTCCCTGTGTTGTTGAGAAACTGGGAGACATCACAAAGGTTACTATGGCGACGAGGCCAGCTCCAGCTCTCCATACATCACCTAATCTGAGCCAGACGAGACTGAAAACACGACCGAATCAACAATTAAGGGTCATTAGAGCGGCAGATTTTCATTGACCGAAGTCTCTCACAGCCAGCACCTCTGAGACAGATTCATTAAAAAGGAGCAGTAGGATGGTTTCCCATACATCCAAAGAAAACACCAAAGCCATCAATTTATCCTACTAATAAGTCAAGACAAAAAGCTGATTTGTATAGCACTTTTCAAACACAGAGATAATAAAAAAAACAAATTTACCATTGGGATTAAAAAAATAGAAATAGAAATTTAACTATTACCTGTAAGGCAAGAGTCCTGCCACTGCATTGGGTCATATATTCCTTAATTATGAGGAACGCACACTACTTACAATACTTGTCAACAGTTTATGTTTTTGGTCTCTTCAGGGGATTTGTTGATAATCATTAAAAGATAAAATAAGGCCAGCATTATCCTTTAACTGTTAGGCCCCGTTCTCATGTCGGTTAAAATACAATCTGTGTGTCTTATTAGAGCTGAAATGATAAGTCGATTAAACCAGAGGTTATCAATCTTTTTATAGCCGAGGACCCCCTAATGTCCCTTGGAAAAAATTGACGTAGCCTTTTTACACTTATATATTATTAGTTATGTAAAAGAACACAAGAAAAATGTAAAAAAAAAAAAAAGATTATATCATGATAATTTAAATGAATGTATCTGAAAACTTCTCACAGACCCCACTTTGAGAATCATTTAATCAAACGACATGTTGTGGACAAAAAAATAATAGTCAACTATTTGATAATAATCTTTTATTGTTTTTTTTATCGTTTTTCAAAGCTAAAGTAGCAAAATTCATTCATTCTTTGGTTTCAGCTTCTAAAATGAGAGGATTTGTTACTTTTCATAGTCATAACAAACTGAATATCTTTTGGTTGTACAAAAACAAGACATTTGAAGACGACACTTTGGGCTCTAGGAAGTTGGGATGGGGATTGTTCCACTATTTTCTGATGTTTTATAGACTATACCATTTATCAAAAAATTGTATAAAAAAATAGTTAGTTGCAGCCCTACACATTACTGCTAATTATAAGCAGCATGCACTTCAATCAGAATATGTTCAGATCCACTGGGCACCTGAATGTGGTCCAGTTCACACTGTGATCAGACCAGAGTGAAAGTCAGACAGACATAAAGGAAGTCCATAAAAGAATGATCACATTTGAGGAAAAAAAAAACACAAGAAGAAAATGTCAATTTCTTCATATCTTACACCTGACTTCTGTGACTCTACTTTTGCAATTTGTCACAATTCTGTACAATAATGCAGACAAGACCAGATAATTAATACCCATCTTAAATACAAAGCCAATGATGACATGTTGTCCTTGTAATAAATCTAGATAGATACCATTGTGAATGCCTGATGTAAATAGTGTCTAGGTCACAAGTGATGGCCCTAAATTTAATTCAACATGTGCTGAGCTATAACTCTGACGTGTGAACATAAATACTGTTCATATCTATACTAAAGGGAGTCGGTCCTACACTGTCTGAGCTTCACTGCCTGTACAATCCTTTCACTACAGCTGCAAGCATCAACAGGCACTGAAGCTTGTGATCTTGTGAAGGAGGTGGATCACCTACAGGTTGTTAGACTGATGGCGTATAATATCGCTGGGCCTCAGAGAGAACTGAGGCCTCAATGAGCATGCAGGAACACAAACATTACAGTGATTGCAACACTTCCCTTTTCAAGGTTTCGCTGTTCTGTTGTTTTCCAACCCAGGCCTTAAGCTAACCGCACATCCACAAAATGCCGAGGTCACCGAGATACATGTTCACTATTTCCAAACTGACATGTGATATAATCCACTTTAAGAAGGGTTGTAAAACCTAATCACCCGGCAGTTTTAAAGGTGCACTGTTAACATATAATTAAAAAAAACTCCTGCTGTGAAAGTAAAACCGAAGGAAAATAAGCTTAAATTCTGACAGTTGTTTCAGTTCAACTGTTTAATAAGTCAGTTTACAACCATTTAACTTTTTCTTGGCTGCAATTACAGATAATTAAGAGAGGCTTGTCGTAACAGGATTAGATATTACCGCAGTTAAGACAGTGACATTACTACAACTCTAAAGCTGGGCATACACTGTTCTGGCTGTTGACAGTTATCAATAAAGATTTGTTTGAAAGCTCCGTGGCAGGTAAAGTTTGTTTGCTAGCAGAGGTCTGTACGGGTCATAAGGCTGAAACGTGCTGCCTTGATCATCTGCGCCATCCTGTCTGCTGAAACAGAAAAATAGAGGCGCCGGCGTATCTGGACTCGCAGGTGGCTAGAAAGACGTGTATGGCAGGCAGTATGGCTTGTCCATTTTGCAGAGAGAATTGGAGGTAAGGTACAGTATATTGTTATCTGGATAGCTACGCTCTAATTACTGTAAAAAAGAGTAGAAATAAGGCACTGACGTTGGGGAATCGGCTCGTGGCTCTGCTTCAACTGTGCGAGAGCCTGTGGACAGCCAACCAAAATTTTCTGACATGTCAGAAATTTATATTCAGAATGTCCGACGGCTGGTCGGGAGGAGTTAATCGGTCATTTGTCCCCCCTGTACACTGCAAGGCAAACGACGCCCGACGAAGATGAAATTCTGTCCGATTCTAAAATGAGTCGTGCAGCTCAAAATTCGGGCCAGAAACGGTCTAAAATCGTATAATGTATGTCCAGCTCAAGAGTACAGGCTCTCCTATAAAGGTCTTGTGAGCTGGGCTGATGGCAGAGCGGGTTATCAAATGTGCCAGCTGTTGGGTAGGGGTGACATAGCAAGTGCAGCACATTGACAATACAATACGGTCCAGGGAATAAACTTAAACCTAATTAATTCAGGCCGTGGTCTTTAAATAAAGTGAAATGGGAGTAAAATAGAGAGCCTATAAAACCACAAAGTTCCCTCTTGGGGTTGTTTAAAGTGGATCCTGAATGGATGGCTCGGGACCAAAGATCATTTGGCGATTCAGTTGCCCCCCAGCAGCACTCGTATACACATTGTTCTCTTTGTCAGTGTCGGCAGTGAGGTAATTATTACCTCTAAAGTGTGAGAGCACAATAACAAAGCACATTTCCTTTCAACAGGGACACGGTGTCAAGGGTAAAGATATGACACAACAAGGCTTCCTTGTCAGACGCCTGTATGGTCGGAGTGAAAGAGTGCGGTTGTGCCAGCTAGTTTACTCCACTTTCAAGCGGTGTATCATTTCCAAACGTGAACTTGCCAACCAGGATTAGACGGACATTGTTGAGGGTGACAAGTGTACAGATCATTCGATTGTATACATGTCAAACGCACTCCTGACTTAGGTTCTTCAGACAACAGCGGCAGTTTGTTTGTAGTGTTTTTGGAGAGGCGGTGGTGGGGGGTGACAGTTTCATCACAATTGCTCTCCTTGTCAGGAGGCGTAAATCAAGGGTACCAGGTCGCTGGATATTCCTCTGACCAGAGTGGTACTCAACAAGAGGCTGCCGGTGGCTTCATAGCGAGCCCCTGCTGTCTGACACTCTTGATAAAGTGATGTGCTGTAATGGCACAACAATACGCTGACAACCCGACCACCTGAGACCTCCACACGCCACACCCAGCTGGAAGTAGACCGCTGTTTGTGCCTCTTGTGTATTGCCATTACATTGGAAGGCGAAGCATCAGTTGTTTTGGGAAAATAAAGATATATTATGATAATAACAATAAAATATATCAATAACCGGTGATGTTTAAAATACCCAGATAGTCATTAAACACTTACAGTACCACTGATCTGAAGGTATTTCCAGAATCCTCATACACTCTTCTAACCATCTTGATTAAAATGACTGTCTTGCCTGCTGAACAATAAAAAAAAAGTTTTGACCTGTTTCCCAAGTTGCAACTGTTTCCTATCCAGATAGTCAGAAATTACATACCTCCTTGCTTGTTTTATACGAGACAAGAGAAATATAAACATGTTATTTTTGTATGAAAATACAAGTAGGGCTGCAACTAACTAATTATTTTCATTGTGGATTAATTTGTAGATTATTTTCTCGATTAATCGTTTAGTTGTTTGGTCTATAAAATGTCAGAAAATGGTGAAAAATGTCAATCAGTGTTTCCCAAAGCCTAAGATGACGTCTTCAAATGTCTTGTTTTGTCCACAACTCTGTTTTATGAAACCAGAAAATATTCAGATTTAAGAAGCTGGAATCAGAGAATTATGATTTCTTCTTTTTTTAATAACTCAAATAGATTAATCAATTAACAAAATAGTTGGCGATTAATTTAATAGTTGACAACTAATTGATTAATCATTGCTGCTCTACAATATAGTGTCAATATATATATAACTGATGATAAAACTTTTGAATGGAGTTCAATTTAGGAACCTGTCTTGTCGAGCTCACAGTGCAGAACAACATTCAACACACCATACTAATAATAAAACTATCATATACATAACATATTAAACTACACAAAGTACCATAAATATAAAAGATAAGCTAAAAATCATATACTTTAAAGTGTGAGAGATTTGCAATTCAGAAATCAAATAACCTAAACTTATAAAAATACACAAATCCCATGAACAAGACAACAAATAAAGTAAAAACATGTACCTTAAAGTGCCAAAGGTTTACCCTTCAAGAGTCAAATAGCATGAGGGAATAGAGACGTAGTTGTATAGCATTTTACATTTTGTTTCACATTGTACAAATTGAGCACAGGCATAACGTAATTTCCTGCTGACATCTTTGTTAGGAAACAGCGGCACAACTTTTTCATCGTGCAGCAGACAGAATATTGTTCTATCCAGGATAGAGATTTCGGAGAAACCTTCAGAACAGCAGTAAGCGTTGTTAACCGACCTCCTGGGTTTTTCAAAGATCACTGGGTATTTATCTTTCGTGACTCTAATGTAAGGTTACAACAAAAGATGCTTAAACTGGGGCTAGGTGAAAGTATGAAATACTTAACAAAACATAAGACACAGTTGCAGTTACATGGACAAATTGACATTAAAGTTTTCAACTGCCAGCTGATGCTAAATAAACAAAATCAATTCACGCTGCCACTAAATATAAGCTTCCATTATTAAGTACATTTTTCCATCAAGCTGAGTTGGCCAGTTACCAACAAGTAGCTCAGAGGGTTTCCTGACTTCGACACTGGTCAGTGAGGCTTATGAAATCGGCCAGTGTGAGGCCCAGGTCCCACTCTTCCCTTCTGTGGTTCACTCTCAAGTCTGAGGGGAGCGCGAGGGGGAGGGGGAGGTGGCTGCTGTGCAATTACACAACTTGCTTTTGATTTATGTCTTTAAACTCTTGCTCAAACTGGTTTGATGACATCGCTCCATTCGCCCCTCACTAAAAATCTGATGAAAGGTGAGAGAGCCTGTGCTTTTCTTTTCCTTCAGAGCGCCTCTTCAATCCGACTACAGCAGCCACATACAGTACTGCAGTAGTAGGAGTTGTAGAGCTACCTGCTGTGTTTACATACAGGGGACAGACTTCTTATACTGTACAAAAGGAGGATTATGTGTCGCTGTGCTTGCGCTTATGGCATGATTAATGTGAGACAGCACAGACCTTGAGGCAATGTTTTCTCAAAGAGCACAAAAGAAAATGAAAAGAATGGGATATATCACATAAGAGCAATTCAGTAGTATTTACTGAGTTATATAATCTTAATAAAAGCATCTATAAAAGCCTATAATATTTTGCAATTGTGCACCAAAACTAATGCAATGTATTTTGACATGCATTCTCCGTGAGGGAAAGATTTAAAGGAAATTATTGAGAGTGTCTTATATACATGTCAATCACACTACAGAGAATGAACTGATAGCTAATAGGGCTGAAACTAACGATTATTTTAACTGTTGTTAAAGTTGTTTGGTCTATAAAATGTCAGAAAATGGTGAAAAATGTGGATCAGTGTTTCCCAAAGCCCAAGATGACGTCCTCAAATGTTTTGTTTTGTCCACAACTCAAAGATATTCAGTTTACTGTCATAGAGGAGTAAAGAAACCAGGAAATATTCACATTTAAGAAGCTGCAACCAGAACATTTTGCCTTTTTTTTCTTGACTCAAACTGATTAGTTTAATGCCGTTTAATTTAACCGTTTACAACTGATCGATTAATCGTTGCAGCTCTAATAGCTAAATGCATTTTAATTCCCTATAGTGGAGCTTTTAAGCATTATTTAGATTTTGAATAGGGATGCACCGATACCGGATCAGATATCAGGCCGATACTGACTCAAACTGTTTGATCGGGTAACGGTGATCTATTCAATTAAATTCGGTGTTTATACTGTATACATTATATAATGGAATTTTAATTCCTTTTTATGTTTTGACCAATTTGTTGCTGCATTAAAAAGGTTTACACCTGAATTGTAATTTACTGTTAATTTCAAAGTTTTTTTTACGACCATGCTGGTGTACGATTTATCATTTTAATAATACCTATCCATTCAGTAAATTTATATCTATGTATTTATTTGCTACATTTTGTTTTACAAAGTTAGAAAGCAATGTTTAAGTCAGGCCTGATGTTTCCTTACACTTAAAAGAATGATCCATCCAAGTCATTTCCACACAGTGACGCATACAGCTTATTAATTAAACACTGGTATCGTATCGGTACTCGGTATCGGATCGGTACTCGGTATCGGACGATACCCAAAGCCCAGCAATCGGTATCGGTTTCGGGACTGAAAAAGTCGGATTGGTGCATCCCTAATTTTGAATACATTTTCTTTTTATTTAAATACCTGCTGCCTATTTTAGCAATTGTTTGTGACTTAACTTCGCACTTCAAAATAAAGTAATGACACATGGACTGAACACAAGCCAGTTCTTCCAACTCTCATTATTTCAAAAAGTCTGAACAGTAGAGAAACCACATGAAGTGCTGTTAACAGAGACTGGGAATTCATCTTTTCACCTATAAATCACCAGTAACTGCCACTGAATCATCTGCTTGGATAAAATCAACAACATTTCCAAGTATATGGGACAAAGAGAGAACTGTGTAATGTCACGTTTACCAGACTGGTCTTTGTTGTTGTCATATTTAAAGAGCACACTTAGTGTACAGTAGTTTAAACCAGCAAGTGGTCTCACAGGTTTCCTCAAACGTTTAACAAGTATTTGCTTAAAATAACAGATTCCATCAGTGTGAAACACTGAGTGTGTGTAGTCATTGTGTTGTTTGAGAAATGTAAAAAGGTCTCTGGGTGATTTAAAATGTTGTTCATTCATTCTTATCACCGGTTTGTTTGTTGGCTGGTGAATATAAAGGGATTGTCAGGAGCTGTAAAGAGGGCTTATTGTTACATTCCTGCACTGACCACAGTAACAAGCCAAGGCTTTACAATAGCAGCCAATTAATTCTTATAAATTCTCAGATTACTTACTGGGACAAAACATTTTGTTTACAGTTCCTGCAGACTCCAAATAACCTGATAAGTGTTAACCTTTGTCCCCTTCAATGCACTGACTGTCTACAACACACCACTGTTACTGCCTACTTATCAAATCACCATCACTAACAAAACAAAACAAATCTGGATGACAATATTTCAGCAGGGGCATACAGCCCTTTTTGTCCATTTAGATAGATAGATAGATAGATAGATAGATAGATAGATAGATAGATAGATAGATAGATAGTAACCTTATTGATCCCGAGGGAAATTCAAGTTTCCAGCATCACAGTTCCATAGTGCAAAACATGTTAGTAAAAAGGCAGTAAAAAAGTTAGTAGTGCAAAGTACAAAGTACAAAAAAAATATACCAGATATAAAAATACAGGGAGGTGAAGAAAACTGTTAAAACTGAATATAGTGCAGAGTAAAAGCTGTGATACAGGACTATTAAAAAAAGTGAATATAGTGCAGAAGAGACTGTTAAAACTGAGTATAGTGCATTATTATCTGTCCTGCAGACCGTCCTCCTTATTTAATGTAATTGCACTGACTGTGGTATGTAATTTATAATGTATCTGTAGTGTAATGATAATCAATGTCACAATTATTTGGCTTCTACATGTTGGATCTCTATCAAAATGTCTATCAATTTAATCCATTTCCCCCAGTATCTTGGCACAATGTGTAATGATTTTTAGATTTCAGTGTTAATCCCCTCGCATGCAATACACAGAAAATTGTGTAATATTTGACACATTTTTTTTTTTTAAATCAAATGTGTTTCTGTGTTGATCATTTCTGTGTTCTTCTTAGCATACTGCATAATTTTATATTTCCTTAAGTGTATACACACAAACAGTTATACTGTCCAACCAGCCACTTACAAACGATTACATAATTAAAATGCTTAATATTACCTGTGATAAAGTGTGATAATGAGTGTTACTCACCCTCCCCACTGGCTGGCACAATTAAATAATGTGTCATGATTTTAATCAGATCAGTTTTAATCCTCCTCACATGCAATACACAGAAAATTGCATAATATTTGACAATTTGTTTTTTTTTTTTAAATCAAATGTGTGTTTATCATTTCTGTGTTCTTAGCATACTGCATACTTTAATTATGTACACACACAAACAGTTATACAGTTCAACCAGCCACTTATGAACAATTACATAATTAAAATGCTTAATATTACCTATGATAAAGTGTGATAATTAGTGTTGATCACCCTCTCCAGTATCTTGGCACAATGTGTAATGATTTTTAGATTTCAGTGTTAATCCCCTCACATGCAATACACAGAAACATTGTGTAATATTTGACAGTTGTTTTTAAAATCAAATGTGTGTTTATCATTTCTGTGTTATTAGCATACTGCATGACTTATATTCTCTTAACCATATACACACAAACAGTTATACTGTCCAACCAGCCACTTATAAACGATTACATAATTAAAATGCTTAATATTACCTGTGATAAAGTGTGATAATGAGTGTTACTCACCCTCCCCACTGGCTGGCACAATTAAATAATGTGTCATGATTTTAATCAGATCAGTTTTAATCCTCCTCACATGCAATACACAGAAAATTGCATAATATTTGACAATTTGGTTTTTTTAAAATCAGATGTGTGTTTATCATTTCTGTGTTCTTAGCATACTGCATACTTTAATTATGTATACACACAAACAGTTATACAGTTCAACCAGCCACTTATGAACAATTACATAATTAAAATGCTTAATATTACCTATGATAAAGTGTGATAATTAGTGTTGATCACCCTCTCCAGTATCTTGGCACAATGTGTAATGATTTTTAAATTTCAGTGTTAATCCCCTCACATGCAATACACAGAAAAATTGTGTAATATTTGACAATTTTTTTTTTTTAATCAAATGTGTGTTTATAATTTCTGTATTATTAGCATACTGAATGACTTATATTCTCTTAACCATATACACACAAACAGTTATACTGTCCAACCAGCCACTTATGAACAATTACACAATTAAAACACTTAATATTAAGTATGATAAAGTGTGATAATGAGTGTTACTCACCCTCTCCAGTGGCTGGATGACAGCTCATCACAAGGCAGACAGCAGTCATAACAAAACACCAACACACAGTCCGGAGCCACATAACTACTGACTGTGAAGACCACAGCAGCATCCAGCAGCACTAGTCCGGCTCAAACAAACACTACTGAATAATAATCCTTTAGTGAGTTCAGCAGACTGGAGGAGAAACACCTTCAGGAGATTGGTTTTGTTTGGCGGCGTGGGCCGACAGGTAAACAACAATAAATAAAAGACATCCCGGAAGGAAAAGATGGGCGGAGGAACGAGTCCAACGTGTTCAGTCCAACGCTGAAGCTAACGAGCTGCTGCTGCTGCTGCTGCTGCTAGAGTTATAGCCTCCTCATGGAGAAACAACACACACCGCCTCCACCGCGACGCATGGCTGCTCTTCTTCTGTCTTTTATGGTCAAACTGGTCCAGTTGTCCAGGAAAAAAAAGAGCAAAAGCAGACTATTTGTTGAGATAAAGCAGCTAACAGCTAAGCTAAGCCGTGTAGCTGTCTGGCTGCAGCTCTCTGGTCCAGGCCACAAGTAGTGAAGTTTGCGTCGCTGTGTTTTTTTCTGCAGCTGTAACTAAATTTAAACTTTAAGAAACCTCCCTCTGCATTACCTCACACACATGCAAGTGTTTGTTCTTTTTACTAACAAAAGAGACAAATTGCATGCAGGGTAATCTCAGCAGAAGCGCTAGTTAAGTTGAGTTAGAGGTGTTTTAGCTGCTGACTCGATGGTTGGTGTCTGCAGAACGTGGCGTCACGTCAGCGTGTCTTTCTCCTCTCAAGCTCAAGTCCAAACAGAAAACAGCTCAGTTCATTTATTCAGCTTGTGAAATAAGATGTTTTCTCCCAAAAAAGCAAAGCGACAACTCATCTTGAGTGAGTGCAGAGATTTCAGTGAGACCTCCACTAGTCGCAGCTCTTCTTCTTCTTCTTCTTCTTCTTCTTCTTCTTCTGTTGTTTTGGAAATAGAAAAAAAAATAAATATATATATTTTTGCTCCAAGTTGTGTTTAAGCTCCTGCCACCACAACAACTTAAGTGCGTTTCTGAATGAGAGGGAAAAAGTAGGTGAAATAAAAGTTATTTTTCTCCTTTTCTTCTTCTTCTTGCACAAACACAGAGGTAGATTGTACAGTCTCTCTCTCTCTCTCTCTCCCAGCAGCTCCTGTAGGATCCCTTCTTCTTCTTCTTCCTCCTCCTCCTCTTCTTCCTCCTCTCAGCCTCTACGCCAGTAAACAAACCCTGCCAGTGAGCCAGATGGGCTTCAGGGGAAATACGGACTGGAGCTTATTGGATTACATAACAAACAGATCCTACTGTCAGGTCAGGTGCTGCTGCTAGTAATACATGCAGTATTACTAACAATACTAATGTTACTAAATGTATTACTAATAATAATTAGTATTGCATAATAATTTGGATATATAATAAATGCATTTACTAACATAATTACTAATGTTAGTAAATGCATTACTAATGCTAGTGATACATTGACCTCTATACTGTTGTGCTTGTATAGTGTAAAAAGACCATATGGATTTATTGCCATTTCTAGATCAAGATTCCTTTATTCGTCATTTTTATGCTCCACATAAAATTGTGAGAAATTGTGTTTCTTACATCCACCACTCAGAAATTCAGTGCAAAACAATTGGTAAAAAAAATCTATAAATGAATGATTAATAATTAAGAGCACTAATAAATAAACTAGAAGTACGCTAAAAATAGAATAGAATAAATAGTTACAATTTAAAGGAACAGTCTCTTTAGTGCAGTTCACATACTCTGATGAGCAATTTAAATTTAAATTAGATTTATAAAGTAATACATTTACCTCTATACTGGTGCTTGTAGTGTAAAAAGACCATATGTATTTATTGCCATTTTCAAGATCAAGATTCAAGTTTCCTTTATTTGTCATTTTTATGCTCCACATAAAATTGTGAGAAATTGTGTTTCTTACATCAACCACTCAGAAATTCAGTGCAAAACAAATGGTGAAAGCTATAAAGTAATTAACTCATAATTAAGAGCACTAATAAATAAGCTAAAAGTATATGCTAAAAATAGAATAGAATAAATAGTTACAATTTAAAAAATGTAAAAATATTATTAAAGAAACAGTCTCTTTAGTGCAGTTCACATACTCTGATTGAGCAATTTAAATTCACCATTTGGCTGCTACAAAATGCTAATACACCAGAACTGAAACAATTAATCGATAAATCCGTTGACAGAAAATTAATATAGCGAATTAAGTAATTTTTCAAGCGAAATTCAAGAAATGAGCTCATTTCTTTTTGTTTTGTATGATACGTTGAATATTATCATTAGGTTTTGGACATAAGCTCCTTTTTAGTCATCACAAACTAGTGATCAATGAAACTTTGTGACATTTTCTTGACCAAACAAATTAGCAATTAAAGCTGCAGTGGGTAGAAATGAAGCAAATATGATTTTAAAAAGTTATTTTATAAAACGGTCACTATATCCTGACAAACAGGTAATATGAAAAAAAAAAAAAATCATGTACCTCTGTGTCCTCTGGTGTCCTCCGGTGTCCTCTGGTGTCCTCCGGTGTTCCTAATGGCATCTGCAGGATTTCACAGACCGGAGGAAAACAACGAATCAGAGCCGAGCTGGAGTCTGCCGTCTCTGAGCAGCTGTCAATCACTCGCGAACTCCGATCAAACGGTCAAACTAGGCAGCGCTGATCAAATATGAATCAATATTGTGTTACTGTAATGCCTATTTCCTACCTCAAATGTTTTCAGAAACATCTTGTAGGGTACTGTTTAGCTGTAAAATGAGACCAACATTTTAGGAAAACTGCCATTGTATAAAGAAACACCATATCTATCAAATTTGAGGAAAAAAAGGTCACTATGTGAAATGGCTACCATTGGGACTGACATCATTACACATGAATACAGTTGGGCTCAATGGATCCACAAGAGTCTCAGCTTTACAGTGACACCCAATTTATGCAATTCTACAACTGTTTAGGGACCCCAGTATGCAGAAATATTCAAATACACCATTTTACAATAGGTGAAAATAACACCTGTATACTGCATTCAAAAACTGAATGTTGTCTGCCCAAAACTGCATGTGATTATCATAAAGTGTGCATGTCTGTAAAGGGGAGACTCGTGGGTACCCACAGAACCCATTTTCATTCACATATCTTGAGGTCAGAGGTTAAGGGACCCCTTTGAAAATGACCATGCCAGTTTTTCCTCGCCAAAATTGAGCGCAAACATTGAGCGTTATTTAGCCTCCTTCACGACAAGGTAGTATGACATGGTTGGTACCAATGGATTCCTGAGTTTTTCTAGTTTCATATGGTGCCAGTACCGTCACTCTAGCTTTAAAACCTTAGCGTTTAGGGCCCGTTAAAATTCCTGAAAGACAAAATAGCGTCCGGGTCTGGCAGCGAGCTGACAGATTTCAAAATTAAAAATCGATACAGCATTTTGGAGAATCAATACAGTATCGCAAAACATAATATTTCGATACTCGTGTATCGATATTTTCTTACACCTCTACAAATAAATGCTGGCCAACAAGAGTCAGACACAAGACCATGTGTAGCAGAGAAGAAATCTGATTCAGAATAAGATAAAGTTCACAAGGACCTGGGAAACAGTAAATCTTAACCCAAGTACCCCTTACTAGCTTTTTGCAGACCTTTCAACCACATCTCACAGCCTTTATCAGCGGATGGGGTTTGCTCCGTTGTCATGGAGATGGCTCAGTTGTTGTTGTTGATCTCATTTGTTCACATAGCAACATCACACAGAGGAGCAGCTCTGAGTGGCTTATTCAGCTATTTTGTTACATAAAATGTGAAGTTTCATGTTTTCTCAGATTTACTGGACAATATGTACAGTAGAAAATATCAGATTTTGTTTATGGTCAGTTGCACAGACAATAAACATGATTTCTAAGAAGTACTAATAGTGCTATTATACAGTACAGTACAGCTAAAGTATGCAGTTTTAGTGCAACAACAACAACAGGTAGTTAAATGTTCATTGTAGTGTGATTAGTGGCAAGATTTGATGGAGATTTGTTAGAGGTGTTTGAGTTAAAGGGGTTACCAATTATTATTTTTAGTGTATAGGTAGATGACAGAATAGTTACATGATAGTTATAATAACACAAAACAGGTCAAAATGTCGTTGTATTGAATTGCACCAATTTACATGTTTTTTTGTTCTGCTCTAATCACACAAAGCAAAAACATATTAACATAAACAATTTTCTTTTTTCACTGAGTTTAATCTGTAAGTTTAGATATTAATTAAAAAAATACAGTAAGCAAATACTCAGTGGCAATCCAAGTGGTAAAAAATTATATTATATTATATTATATTACTGATTATGTTGCGGTGCTGCTCATATTTCTACCAGTAAAGGCCACAAACACATGTTGATCTATTGTGTGTCCAATAATAAACACTTAAACAGTGAGGTGTCAGTATTATGAAAATTGAGCATGTGGTTTAGGGTTTTTTTGCATTTTCTATAAAAGCACAGCATTTTGGATTTAAAAGTACAGATATTTAAAGTTTCCCTCTTTGCATTAAGTCCAGGCAAACATAAAACAATGTCAAATGTCCCCTTCACTTTTTGTTGTACATAAATGAATTTGTCTCTTATCTTCCTTCCGACTGAATTCAAGATCACATGCTGTAGGAGCTATTTATTCGTTGTTAGTATTCAGTTGTTGTTTTACTACTAATAAGTAGCATTGTTTTATTTATTATTCTAGATGTTTACTTTATTTAGATTTGATATTTGTATATTTAGTTTTTTGCGTAATTCGTTTTCTTTATGAATGGGTAAAACTGTGGGCACCTGCGGTTATATTATAGGTAGGTAGGCAGGACGGACCAGCATGCACCTGTGTGGGCTTATGGTTTTTTACCAGAGCAAGAGAGACAGCGACATCCATGTTTTCTTTGTGCTCCGTTTGCTCTTTGGATAAATAAATCATCAGAAACACATACATTTTGCATGGACAATGGGCTCCTTTGTCTCTATAAACCACAGGATGCGTCAGTGGCCCTTTGATTTAAGTCTGATTTCCGACAAAAGGCCACTACACATGCTTTTAAAGAAAGTTTTGCAATCTAAAAATCCATCGTTGCAAAGAACTAAGAGTGACTGATTCCAGTTCCGACTCGATCCAACTGTCCATGTTCGGAAATGAAGAAGTTATTTTAGGAAGCCGAGGGGAAGAGATGAGGAAGGAAAATCCTTGTGTGATTCAACCATTGTTTAAAAACAGAACATGACTCTCCTTTTGATCCCGTGATGTTCTCACACTCAGACAGACTAATGGAAAAAAAAACAAACATCAAGATTACGTATTTCACACATGAGCTCTCAGAGGCTGAAAATATCTGAGACTGTTCTTCCTGGCGTGTTTGTGTGAGCTGTATTTGTGCCACAATGCCATCTCCATCACCACTGCTAATTCACTACCTGTTTACGTCCTCCATCGGAGCTAATCATGTCCGCTTGTTTGTTGTACTGAAATAGATTTTACTGGGAAAAAAAAGCTGCATTTACGGGATTTCTGCTGCAGCTGTAACATTTTAATCATCCTTTTGTTGTGAAATAGTCTCTGGCTGAGATTTGTCGGTAAAGCAGGCGGGTGGTGTGGATGAACAGAGGCCATTATCTGCTGTTGACGCAGGCATTGATTCAGTGGGAAGAGAAACAGGAGAGCAGCTCATTAGTAATATCAGCACTTGGTAATCAGAGTTATGTAGAGGAAAACTCTCACGTGTTCACAACAACACATCTGAGATGGTGGAAGGAAAAGCGAAGCAACAAGGTCAAGAGCCAACGCCTTTCAACAAGCGCCACTTTTAACAACAAGAGAGAGAGAAACAAAAGTAATCAGCTACTGAGCTGATTGGACCATCATGCAATGCAGGAGCATCGTGCGTTATAGGAAGTAGAGCTGTGAATTATAATATTTTAATATCATTTTAATGGATGAAGCCATGTCCCACTTCCAATTCATGAGGTGTTTTATACAAACAGTTGTATTTTTGACTCTTACAAAAAATATCATCAGTGAGAAGTTCAGGTTTTGTCTGATTTTCTTCAGCATTTTGTGCTTGTAAAGGATATTCTTTAGAAGAGGATTATGTTTTTAGAGCTGCAATGATTAATTGATTGGTTAACTATTTTGATAATCGATTAATCCTTTTTTTAATAGAAAAAGGTAAAAACTCTGATTCCAGCTTCTTAAATGTGAATATGTTCTGGTTTCTTTACTCCTCTATGACAGTAAACTGAATATCTTTGAGTTGTGGACAAACAAGATGTTTGAGGACGTCATCTTGGGCTTTGGGAAACACCGATCGTCATTTTTCACCATTTTATAGACCCAACAAATTATCGATTAATTGAGAAAATAATCGTTAATTGTTAGTTTATATATTTTGTATATGGGGTTATTAGCATGTAAGATCGAGGGACATGCTATCATTCAACATTAATATAAAATAATCTTTGAAAACAGTGTAACAAAATGTTTTACATGGAGAAAAAAAATAAAGCATCTCAGCATAACAATTAAATTGAATAAGATAATCAAAATAAAATAAAAGATCATTAAAACTTGCAAAATAAACACGTATCAGAGCTGTTTTCTATGTTTAATGTGCTATACGTCCAACAGTGCCAAACCTCCTTTAAGACATCCACTCTTATAGTTCTGGATGTCTATGTCATGTAAAAGTGAATGTCCATTAAACCATTTTACAATGTCAGACATCTCCTTAATCTTGAACCACAAAAAAATAAAAAATACCTTGTTAGTAATAAATAATGAAGTCATTTTCAGTACATTTTTGTGTCTAATATTACCAATTTGGCCAAAGCAGAGTGCGTACCCTACTGTGCTATTTTGACCAGATTAGGGTGATTATGGCCCCGAACTATTGATGTGTTATTGAGGCTGAGATGAACAAAAAACAAATGAGTCATAAACACATGATGTGCATGCTGACAGGCTGCTGCCTGCTGTTGCTGGGGGCTAAAAGGAGGTTGTTTTTTGAGCTGTGTCTCCTAATCCTGACGACCTCCTAATCCTGACCTCTGCTGGGGTCTCTTGAAGGTGGAGCGGTGCCGCCGTACTGCACACAACATGGACACCATGGCTATTAGTGTCTATTAGTGTGGTTCAGGTGAAAGGTGGAGGGGGGTCAAGATGGTTGCTTGACAGCAGGCCGCTCGTGTTTAAAATCAGCCACACATATGAAGAGTTTGTTATTTAGATCTTATACTTTAAATCACTGCTAACCATTTTGCAAACTATTCTGCTGTATTTTAGACGTTCTATGCATTTTTCCTACAGTAATCATTTAGCAGGTTCATTAGAGGTTCTTTTATCCGACACGGGAAGCAGCAGTACAACACAAAATATGAGGAAAACATATACTGTAATTTGGATTAAATTTTAATCCTAAATTTAATTCTATTATTTTTTTATGCTGTTGTTTGAATGGAGCAGTTGTGGAATGTAGTT
Source organism: Sebastes umbrosus (assembly GCF_015220745.1). Lineage (NCBI taxonomy): Eukaryota > Metazoa > Chordata > Actinopteri > Perciformes > Sebastidae > Sebastes > Sebastes umbrosus. Next base: position 11,300,439 of record NC_051280.1, on the reverse strand, counting down.
TTGTGATGTTGTTATCTGTTTTTTTTATTTATTTATCACATTTTGGAACAGACTTGAACTCAAACTAGTGTTAACAATCTTTTAATAGGTTTTCATACTGCACAAAAATCAATGGAAACCCGTGGCAGTTCCTTGCATTTCTTTTATTTTCTCTCTTTCCTTCTTTACTTTATTTCTTTTTTCTTTTCCCCTTCACATAAACATATTACGTTTGGAGTTAAATATGATAATTATGTTATGGAAAACAAAGTAGCCTACATTTATGGATTAATTGAGTCAATAAATAAAAAGTTAAAAAAAAAAGAAGAAAGAAATGAAAAGGAAAACAGTGGCTGCCATGAGAAGTAGGGAAAATATAGCAACAGCAAAAAAAAATACATCTGTGCATTAAAAAATGGTCAGAAAATCTGGAAAGTACACATGATTTGCAGTTAAGGAGCCACAACTTGCAGACACACTGTTATGTTTTTATATCCATCAACAAATACTGACTACTTTAAATTATTGGTCACCATTTTCCAAAGCACACCATGCATTTAGACAGATTTACTCCAACAACAGGCATAGTTTTCCATTCATTTCACTAAAGTATGAAAATCATTTTTTTGCAAGAGGTGAAACTTGCTTGAACTATTTCCCGCCATTTGGCTTCCTGTCAAAGTGACGTGCAGTTATGCTCTATGTTGTGTGGTGATGCTACTTGGAGGACGAACTCTTCCTCTGTGGGGCCTTCAAGGAAGCTTCAACATCCGATATTTACATGTTGGCTGTCAAAAAGCAATGATTTCACAAGCTATGTTGTTGGGAAATCAGACCCAGAAGACGAACAATAAGAAAACATGGATGTCCTGGAAAAGACTCGGAATTTGGCACAAACATCAAAAAGGTTGCTGTCTGGCAGCAGATCCTTAAATATAAGTCTGATCTCCTCAGGAAGGAGCTTTTAGGAGCATAAGCTTTTATGACACAGGTATGGTGTAAGTTACCAGTGGTGAAAAGTAATTAAGTACATTTACTCAAGTACTGCACTTAAGCACAGTTTTGAGGTACCAGTACTTTACTTTATACTTCTACTCCACTCGATTTATTTTAAAGCTTAAGTTACTAGTTACTTTGCAGATTCAAATGAATAATTCAAAATATGAATCAACTAATAGATTATGATGTATTATTATAAGTTAAATTACCCGGCAGTGTATTAAGTAATTAGAATCAGCTCCACCTTTACCAGCTGCAACATGAAAGCATCAATTATTATAATCCAATAATATAATCACGTTACTATGCATAATGAGTTATTTTACTTTTGGTACTTTAGTTATTTTTTGATGCTAATGATTTTGTACTTTTACTTAAAGGTGCAGTGTGTTGGGTTTGACACCATCTTGTGGTGAAATTTCAGATTGCATGGAGAAGAACTACGGTGGCTGACGTGAAAACGTGAATGGCCCTATCTATAGCCAGTGTTTGGTTTGTCTGTTCTGGCTAGGGATGTTAATAATTAACCGCTTAACCGTTAACCAACATTAAGAATTTTGACCGATTAATGCGGTTAAAAAAAATATAAAAAATGAAATAAAAAGCTGGAGAATAGCTGGTCCACATTAACAGCTCACCTTAAGTGAGCTTGGAGGAGTTGTTGCATTTATTCACCGACAAATAAACTGTACACACACTGCTACAGCTACGTTCACAGCTATAACGCCTCCGACAACCCCACACTCACCACTGCCACACACACGGTCTGTCGGCACTCGCTAACGTTACGCCGGCCTGGCAGAGGATCGTTATGCCAGGCAGACACACAGCTGATAACCTGGCAGCTAAACTAAATGGTGCGGTGGAGACTTTTACTGGGAAAGTGGCTGCATGTGTCCTCGACAATACACGCAGCATCGTTGCTGCTACAGTAACTCTCCCGGACGGGTGAACTGGGGACACAGTTGTCTGTTTTACTCATACACTGCAGCTGTTGATAAATGATGGATTAAACCTGTTTGTGCACTAATCTTGTCGGTTAACAGTTAATGATCGGTTAACGAGGGTCGGCTACCGGTTCGAAAAAAAATTCTAAATTAGCATCCCTAGTCCTGGGCTCCTGTAGAAGCATGACGGCCGGCTCCGTGAAGAGGACCCGCTCCATATGTAGATATAAACGACTCATTCTAAGGTAACGAAATCCCAACGATTCTTATTTTCAGGTGATTAAACACCAAAGAAAACATATTTATTAATGTTCTATTACAATTCTGCCAGTAAATGTTAAATGTTAAACACTCAATCCCTTTAAGTCAAATTTTGAATGCAGGACTTTTACTTGTAACAGAGTTTTTCTACACTGTACTATTGCTACTTTTACTGAAGTAAATGATCAGAGTACTTCTTCCACCAGTGATGGTACTCCTGAGGTTGACGTTGGTACAGCTAAGTGTCAACTAAAAGGCTATGATGAGGCTCACAGGGAGGTAAAAGCTATTTAATATAGCTTATTATACGCTGTAAAAAAAAAGTGGGCAGCAATATAAAGTAGACACGATTTGTGGTAAACAGCCTAAAACAGCCCAAAACCCATCAATGTGGTACTTTAACTGCCACTCACAACAACAGGTGCATTAGTTTATATAGTGTCTCTCTCAGTAATGACATCAATGTGCTTGATATGATGAGCTCACCGCAGGGAGGGATTAAAGGGCTCTTATATAAAAGCCTGAAGCTGCCAGTCTATAGGTGTCTGCTGCACGCAGCCGCATTAATAACAACCACACTTGACTTTATTCCAACATGTAGGTATGTAGGTAGCACCCTGTTTGAATGTGACAGCAAAAACAACAGGGTCAGGGTTCAGCGTGATAAGGCTGACTCACCCTGTTATTAGGAACGTTCTGTGACATACTGGGGTTATTTTTGTCCATCTACAGTATCTATAGGACGTGCAGGAGATATCTGAGCGGTAAAGACGAGGAGTTAAGAATAATACTTTTACAAGCATGGCCTTGGAGGAAACGGTATCCAGAGATGTTGTGTGAAACCGCCAGTGCCCGGAGGCCGCCACACCTATCCCTGAGTTAATCGTCAACCACATGTGCTGGGAAGTCATGTGAGGAAATGTTGGTGGTCTGCATATAGAACATGGGAACGCAGGCATCGTGGCAGAGGTTAGTGACAAACCCAGGTTCACACAGACCCGTTTGACTGGAAGAACAATAAGGTTCACACATGATTCATCCCGGGGCTCTTCCTAGACGCCAGTACGCTACACATCTCCACCACAGGAAAAGATGCCGCCGCGTGTCAGGGCCGAGTGGGACATCCACCACTGGGCCCCACTTCCCCTTCCCAGTGCGTCTGAGGTGTACGGCTCTGAAGAAAGATTCCTTCCTGCTGACATTTACAGTGTTCGCAAAGACAATACTTGAAGTTTTGAGGCCGAGCTTGATGGATGCTCTGTCTCTCTGAGGTTAATGGACACTCACATCTATAGTTAACGCTGCTGTGGACGGTGTATGGCCTGGAGCCAAGTCCAGGAGGCCAGCTTTCAAACATGTAAACACTCTTCCACTCTCATGCACCTAATTGAAGCCTGGAAAGTAAATGTGCTATGACAGCGACTCTGCATCACAATACATTCCAGCAGCTCACCCCAAATAATCACATGACCCCTTTTCATCCCCAACACGAGCACAAATGAGCGACGGGGGTGAAACACTAGAGGGGCTCTTACGCCTTGGAAGTGATCTGAGCAGCTAGCTTCTCTAAAGCGCTCAGCAAAGTTGCTCTTGTTAAAACATGCCCGATCCCTTCCCTGCCAGAGAGCTGTTAATCCCGACAAGGCTGTGTGCCCCTAATTCCCAGAGAGCTGAAACCTGCCGTTTGTTGATGTGTTGTGTAGCTACAAGCACTGGAGGTTAAAGCATTCCCCCACTTCCTTTTAGTGCCATGTGTTTTACACAGGGGAAAAAAGTTAGTGTCTGCAAGCCTTTATATGCAGAAGAAGCTAAAATCAAAGTGTGATATAAAACAGGTAGCAAGGTGGTCGTCTTTCTAACACTATTCACTAGATTTCTGTAGCCCACATGTCACAGTATGTGCAATATACAGTAAGAGACCTCATTCTGCTGATGAGTCCATCATACTTCAGTGCTGTTAGAGGGCTTCTCAGGAAACAATGGGCATGGATTACAGATAAGAGTCTTATTATTATCTCCTCAATCCCACGTTAAGACCACACAGCACCTGTTGCTCCACTTTGCCGACATCATCACATCCCAGCAGACAGAAGTAAACACCGGCGAGGAGGCAGTTCTGATCAGGCATGCAGAGATTATTCTGTAAACGACGTAGAAGGAAATGTCCCATTAGTGGCTGACAAGTCTTCACTTTTTCTCTAGTAGGTAGATTCAAACATCTTTCAAAAGCAAGAGTGAAAGTGATGTGAGAGAAAGCACCATTAATCTCATAGGTAGTAGGATCATGTTAGCACATGTGGCGGGGGAGTAATGTGCTCGGATTCATGGAGATTGTATTTTGCAAAACTCTCCTCCTGCAAATGATAGAAAAAATATAAATATGAGCTCAAACACGGTCAAGTAAAAACAAAAAATCCACAATTTACCCACATTTACACTCATATTATGCTGCTGATTTCTGTATGAAACCAGAGACTTGTCATAACAGTCACAGGGTGAACTTAAAGAGGACATATTGTGCTTATTTTCAGGTTCATACTTGTATTGTGGGTTTCTACTAGAACATGTTCACATGCTTTAATGTACAAAAAAACACTTTATTTTTTTCATACCGGCTGTGCTGCAGCACCTCTTTTCACCCTCTGTCTGAGCTCCCGAAAAGCCCTCTGATTGGTCAGGTGGCCCACTCTGTTGTGATTGGTCAAACGAACCAAACTCCACTCAGACTCCACTCCAGCTCCGCTCTAACTAACTTTGTTTGAGGGCGTGCCAAACTACCAGCTAGGCAGGTATTACGCGAATGTGTTACTTGGTGACATCACCACGTTACGGAAGAAAAGGCGGGACTTCAAGCCACGCATTTCAGGCAGTTCAAGAGCAGTGTTTCTGTGGGGGAGAGTAATGGTACATGTCCACATGGGCGTTTTTTTATCACGAGGGATCGCCTCGCTGCCACTAGACACAAGGCACTCAGCACCTGATTGGACGAACGCTTTCCCTCGTGGGCTGCTGCTCCCAGCTTTCAAACTGAAACCAACGGGGCGGCTCGTTTGGAAACTTTCTTCTCTTATATCATGAAAATAGTTTACTGAAATATGTTTCTGAAAACATTTTATGTGAGAAATAAGCCATGCAGTTGCTGAATCGGTCTTTATTTTGGATCGTTTAAAAGTTTCTGGGGAGTTTCGAGAGGCGGCGAGTTGCGTTGGACGCCTGTGATTTGCATAAAGTAGCCAAGACCTCAACTTTATGCTATGAGGAGCGGACAATAATGATGCCTCGTCTCTTGAATCGCACTGCCACACTACCAGAATGCATTGCACGGCTGCTTACATAGACAATGAATTGGAAGCGTGGAAAGGATGGAGGCTGTGGACATGTACCATAGCTCCCTTTCCACACTATATGGAAAAAATCACAAGCTTATAATAGGTCCGCTTTAACAAAAGCACACACACAACATATAAATAAGTGAAATAAAGCCTTGATAAATACATTAGAATTAAAAATGTCTGAATGATATCATGCTCAATTGATTCAATGGGTGAACCTTTTCAACCGACAGGCAACAGTTTCTAAATAAAGCAACATTTCAGAAGGGAGTTAAGAAATACAAAGTCTTGCTATATACAGTAAATAAAGTATTACGATACATACTTGTGGTCAGTATTGTAATGTGGTACACGCCAGTGGTGGGCAGATTGAGTCCTAAAGTATCGATAGGTTAATATAGATACTAGGATTGTTAATCCAAAAAAAGAAATCATGTTAGATCACGTTTTAGAGACATGGACGCTCTTGTTAGTGTGCTGTTGTGTGCACGCGCTCAGCAATCACCTAAAAATAAACATTTATTTACCATAAAGACACGGAGAATGGCCTAATGTTCAAATTATTAGCTGTCAATTTAAATACATTCAGAAGTAAACCATTACTGACACATTCAGCTCATGAATCAAAAAACATGTCTCTCCCTTACATGATATTACAGTAGCTGCTTTTTTTTAAAAAGTTGGTTAAGTAACATGACAAAATGAAATAAAAAGTGACATATGGACATAGAAGACAGATGTAATATACAGACCTACAGACAATAACAAAGCAGTTACAATGACGTATGTGATGATATGATAAAGAGATTAGATTGGATTAGGTAGGCGGTGCGTATGCATGTGCGTGTGTGTGTGCATGTTTGGATGAGAGGCAGTGATGTGTATCCATGTTTAGTGATCCTGGACAGGTTGGTATGTGGAGTAAGGAGTAGGTTACGGGATGTGTGGTTAGTAGCTGCTTTAATAAATAGAGTGCTACAGGAATGAGTCCTAAAACCCGGAAATGAATTAGCATTTTAGCACTTCCGGTTCCCTCGTCTCAAAGTCAATGGGTTTTTAGTTAGTTAGATGCATGAAATAAGGTCTTCTGTCATTTACACTTCAAAAATCATAAAAGTTGTCAATTTGTGAAGATTATCTTGCTGAACAAAACGTGTAAGTATCATAAATGTTTGTTCGCCGCAGAGCTTATTTTCTGCAATAATCCAAAACCCATTGGAAAAATCCCATCGGGTTTTTGTCGAGGGAACCGGGGCGATGCTAACTTCCTGGTTGGCCTACAAAAATAAGTAGTCCCTGGAGCACTCTAGAGAAGTTATATTATTCTGGCCCTGAAATGACTTGATATTGGATCAAACCACCCACCTCTAGTAAACAAAGAGTGATGGCCAGACTTTACTGCTGCCTCCATGTGGCTTTAATAAAGAAAGGCTCAGACCACAGAAGGTAAATAAGCTTTAGGTCTGTGCATTAATAACAGTTGAGTACATACAGTGTGTAGGTGAAGAAAAGCATTAGAGGGGCAGCTTTAATAAACAAACAACCGACAGCATTAAACAAAAAGTCAGGTATTATGAAAAGTGAGTAAAAGCTGAATGGAGTAACTGTTTGTAATGGGATCTAATGGGATTTAGCAGCCATTCAATTCATGATCCCCGTTTTAAACACAACACTAAAGGAATTATTAGTTGATTACTTGCCGAGGCACACCCTGATGAAACTAAATGTATGGTAAACACCCACAAACTCAAACATTTCATTGTACAATAAACCTTTAATAAATAGTTTGTCATTAGTTTCCCATATTTACATAATAACCACCATTTACTTATGTTGCCATACTCATTTCTTGGCTAATTTTAGGCACACAGAGAGGGGGTTCAGGCCACAAACCACATCGTACTAAAAACAGGAGTGGCTAGCAGGTAAGTCTTGAGAAATATAGAATAATAATTGCACCATACAACCAAATAGACCATGAGGTGGCCGTCTCCTTGAGCAATAAATATATACATTAGCTGTACGTACGGGTGATTTTTGTACAATTACAGTCGTCTGCTTGGAAGCTGTACGAGTGCACATGGGGCTGGTGCAGAATCTTACCAATTGTAGTAGGATCTGAATTTATGGGTTTACCAATGTGTTGGTTCAATATATGATAATAAAAAAAATGATATTCAGAGATTAAATCAATGGCCTCCTGTCTAGTGACATCCCTTGTGAAATAATAAAAACTATGACAGTCAAAATGTTGAGGGTATAGAGTGATCAACATGTACAGCTTAGCTTGGAACATTCAGTGATTTCTGTTATTATCTACTGATAAATCTGGGAAAAAGATCAGATATTAACTAACTGAAATGCTTGTTATTAAATGAAGATCGAGACTGAAAAACAGACAGCTGGATATTTGATAATTTACCATCTAGCCACAATGTTGAAGATTCCTAAAAATGACTGGATGAAGTCTTTAAACGCTATAAAAAATAGCATTAAAACTTAAACCTTCAGCCAAAGAAATTAAGACAAGAGAAAACAAAACAAAGAAAAAATATTCAAATCACTCAAGCACACATACACACAGTATGAAAAAGCAAACCAAAAAACAAAAACAATTTGGCACAAAATATATATCGTACATTTCTCTTCAGATAGATGTTAAACAGCATGAAACCTAATGTAAGCTACTGATCCATGTCAGCTTGTAATTTGGCTATTTAAATGCACTTGAGGCATTTATAAATTAACTTTTGAAAGTTACGATGATGAAGTTTACCAGTTGCTAATGCAGTACGTGAACAAAGGGAACACAGTGTCACTGACGCGAAGCACCAAAACCAGGCGCAGACCCATATCATCCTGCAGTTCATGTTCAACTGGCGCCATCTACTGGCAAGAAAGGTAACCACAGCACTTTACACCTGCAGACAGATGTGCTGATGTGCACCATCCACAGGGAAGAAACGCAACACATGCTGCAGTTTGGACACTTTCAGGCTCTTGATAGTGTGAATATTTTTAGGTTTTACATTTTATTTCATTTGTTAACTGGATCATATTTATTATTGACTTCTGGGACATTCACAATGCTCTCAATGTCATCGTGTAACCTCCGACCTCCTGGTTACTTTGTAGGTTGATATTTGAAGAGGGAGGGTAGAAGAGAGGACAAAAACTAAATTAAACTAGACTTCTAATCTTAGTTTGTTTTTATGAATGAATAAATTGAATATTGAACCTTGAGTGACAATATTTTTTTACTTTATCGTAGTTAACAGGTGTTTGTGGAAAATGTAAAACCTTAAAAACACTCATCTGCTTTTAAAAAGAAAAATCTGTAGCAGCAACATTTGCTAAAATTGTAGCAACTGTAACCTTCTTTGCCTGTAGGGGGCGACAGACCTTTTTTTGCATCTATTAGTCTGAACTACAGTTGCAACGACCTTTTTTCCCTTTAGGTGACGCAGGTTAACATGTAAATGGTTCGCTTTTGTGGAGAATTCTGAAGCCTGTTAAATGGGAGTTTGAAGCCAGTTCCTTGAGGTGCTTCACATATTAAGTTTATACCATCTGTTCGTTATTGTTTGAGAAACCTGCAGTGCCTGTAAATAGCTGTTTGTATGGAAGCTTAAATTCTGTGAAACCGTTTCATTGTTCATATTGCCACTGTAGAAATCTTCATCCGCCACATTACATCACACTTAACCTTTGAATTATCTACTGCAGCAGCACGAGTGATATTCTGTTTAACCTAATGATATTAATTCAAAGAGTCCGTATTAAACGGTCAGTGCCGACACTGACTTGCTGATAGCAACGCTCTAGCTCCAAATGGTCCTCTTAAAATTAAACCATGGTTCTGTAAGCTTTAACCCTGATGGTGATAAATGTCAGGAAACAACGTAACAGGAAGGGGCATGAAAACAAAGAGAATAAAAAGTGTGTAACGGCTCCGATGGGAGCGATAGCGTAAGATTACAGAGCCTTCTCAGACCTCGGTCTTCATACAGGTTACGTAATTAATATATATATTTTTATATATATATATATATATATTAAGTCACTTCGAGGCAACATTTGTTTCTTGAATAAAAACTTGAAGCACAACTAGCCTTCAGTTTGAACAGAGAAAAATATACAACCCAAACTGTACTACTAATCTAGAGAATGGCAAGTAAACATTGAAAAACAGTTTCCGCTAATAAAGTGGTCTTTCTCGCACACTTCTCTCTGTAAGAAGTGTGATGTTTGAACAAAGTGTGGTCTTACGAAGCTTTTTATATCTGAACTGGTTGACCCATCCTGACCTAGATGAGGCAGCGCCTCTCCCAACACTGGTTTGCAGAGACTCCCCTCGCAGGTGTACAGTCGCCGCTGTGCATTCAGAGGAACAACTGTGTTCCCTTCTCGGTTGCTTTAACAGAGCCGACGACAAGCATCGCAACAGAAGTTAGCTTGTGAAAGAGACAAGTGCTCAACTAGCTGTTTGTTACACTCCCGTTGGACAAACAAACAAAGTTGCCACTTCACTGGCTACAGAAGAATATGAAGAGTCACACAGGGATTTAGTAACAGTAGAGATCTACCCCACTCACACTCTAAACCAAATCATTTCACTTCTGTTTTGCACCAGGAGGAGGAGGGGGGGGGGGCAAGCTGTTGTATGCTCCACTCTGTTACCGCTTTATAGAAACCAAGGATTAGAGTCCAGCTCAGCCAAGTCACACACCTTTCCACTGCAGCCCAAAAAAATACTCAACACTCTCTCTTTATACAGGGTCTTTAGAGAGTCCTCACAATACCCTGCTTTTAAAAAAAAGAAAAGGGCTGCTAAGGAAGGAGTGCCCACTTCTTTTGTGCCGTGGACACAAACACCTCTTCATGGCACTTGAGTCTGATGTGTGCCTGAGGTGAGAGTGTGTCCGTGTGGTAAAATGTGTGTCCATGTGTGCGTTGGAGCGCCGTCTGCCCCCCTTAGCGGTGGTTATACACTGCTGTCCTCCAGCAGCGGCTCCTTGCCCTCGGCCCCGCTGCCCTGAGGGCTGTGGGAGTGACTCTGTGCCCCGTTGCTGTGCTTCTTATAGGCGCCGGGCCTCGTGCCGGGTCCTGTGTGCTCCGGGATGAACAGGGCCACCAGCAGGGACAGCAGCACTGAGCATGCACCAAACAGGAAGGGAGGACCCGGGATGATGGCACTCTGAAGAGAGAGGAACATTTTTCTTTAAGTACAGCTACCATATGTGCAACTTATTATTTGTATAACTGTTTTGTGTAACTACCTCATCAGTGGGGTTGGCCATGTTGGGTTTGGCACCTTTACCGGAGCCGTCCGTGTCAGTCAGCTCCACGTGGAACAGGTAGAAGACAAAACCGTAAAGAGCTGGGCCCAAACCATTACAGAGGCCCCGAATACCAGTAATCATCCCCTGAACAACACCTACAGGCAGACGGATAGAAACACAACACTGTTAGATGCTACATTTCAGTGGCACAATCAGAATGACAATTACGGTTATTTGTAAAGCAAATAAACATGTATGGGATACATCAGCCAGCTGCAAGACATCTTTTTTCGGACACAGGTATATAGCAGAAAATAACATTTGGTTGCTTTCCTCTGGACTGTGAAATCTTGCAGATGCCGTTAGGAGCACCGGAGGACACAGTCACATGATTTATTTTCAGATTACCCATCTCATGAACTACTGTCAGGATAAAGTGCCCGTTTTATTTGTGTACTTGTGTTTACCCCTCCTCTTTCAAGTATATCATTGTGGAATGCTTGAGCACAGATGCCCTTTATGTTAACAAATGAAAAGGACGAGATACTGAACTTCAATACTTTTTATGTACGGACAGAAGTGCGTGTCTTAAATCTAGAATAGAAAACTGTAAAAGAAAAAAACTACCTAAATTTGGCATTGAATGAGGGGTCAAATTCTTAATCTTGGTCACATATACTGTAATTAGATATTCAATAATTTAAATAATGACATAACTTATTTTAGACTGTTTTATTTGGGCATCAAGTTCATATATAGCGGTTTGTGTTGAGAAAATATCAAACACTGATGCATGCTTATTTTATCAAATAGAAAAAGGTGAGAGGTGTTAAAGGGTAACAGGTATTTTTCAACCTGGACCCTATTTTCCCATGTTTTTGTGTCTAACTGACTAACAAGAACAACAACTTCTGAAACTGATTCAGTATTGAGGGAGAGCCCTGTAGACAGCAGCTGCTCACAGACTGCAATATGGTTCCATTCGGGGCAAGCTGGCACCGTCATTTACGTCCACTAAAAGTGCTTGTTTTTTGCCGTGACAGGCTCTGATTGTTATTATAAGTGTGTGACATTATGGACAGAGTCTCGCTGAAGGAGAAGTCTGGTTTTGAAATCTGGCGAGGGGACGTGTTGCTGGAAGACAACGGTGGAAACGTGGAATACATCCATTGTGGAAACTTGAGTGCCAGCCAGGCAGAGTTTGTTGTGTTGAAGTACAGAAAGCATAGCTTAGTGTTATCTAAAAGATTTGTATGTCATGGCTGAATATATAGATGATTTCCACAATGTGGATGAGGTCTTTGAATTCGATGGCCGCCCGTATGTATTTGAGCCAGAGTATACGGATATTCAGATTTCACAACAAAATTTCTCCTTGAGCGGGACTTGGACACAATAACAGTTTTATTACTCTGTAGGGTCCTTTCCATAATGTTGTCAGACACTAAAAATAACAATCTGAGCCTGTCAGTGGTAAAAACAAGCACTTTTAGTGAACGCAACGTTACATTGACGCTGCTCTCTTGCCTTCACAGCTCGTTTAGTGGCTGCCGCTTACAGCGTTCTTCCTCAATACTGGACCAGTTTCACAAATTGTTGTTCCCATTAGTCACTTCAACACAAAAACATGGGAAAAGGTTGAAAAATACGCAAGTTACCCTTTAACGGTTGAGAAGCTTACCTTGTTGGTCAGGTTCTGCATTACGGGACACGATGGCGCTGATGGCGGGGAAAGTGATGCTGGACATGGCTGCGACCGCTCCAGCAGCCCACATCATCCTACAACCAACAACACACATTTGTTAAGGATAGAAAACAAAACTTTATCTAACCTTTCAAAAAACTGATATATACAGTATATACACACACACGTCATTAAAAGGTTGTTACGCCTTATGGCTAAAAAAAACGTACCTGAATAAATTGTGTGTAATTCTGTAACCAAACTGCAGTTATAAGATAAGCAGCGACTGAGCCTCCAGAGACCAAAATGTCAAAGCCAATTTTAGATACAGCTGTACTTCCTATTCAATTGATGAAAAACTAAAGCCACGACAAAGGATTTGTATGTTTTTGTCAAGTGGCTGCTTTAGAGTTCTGGTAATGTTCAGACACTAATGGAAACTGTTTATCTTTTTTTGTGAACATGGAACAACCTGACCTTTATTTAACTTGATTTCCTGGGTATTGACCAAAGCAGAGAGGAGCAACAAGACGACATGTTGCGAATGTTTATTCTCAGAATCAATAGATATTATGGGTCACTCTGCCCTCCCCTCCAGGCCCAAACAACAAGAGAAACTGACGCAGTTGTTATGATCTCACTTCAGGAAAAGTGAAACTGATAGTGTGCTCTGTGTGTATGGGTGGTGGTTGATTAGTAAAAGCCCCTTTTCTTCATATTTACAGGTTTCACGTGAATGAACACACAAAACATTAGTTGTGCTACTGTATTTTGCTTTAAAAAAAAAAATTAAAAAAAATAAATCAGGTTTCAAAAGGCACTGAATCTCAAACTGTAACTTCCAGGACAGTAAAAGCCCTGTACATATGTTAACAAAAATCATTTTACATTAGTCAAACTAAATCTTTTGAGTTACAAAACTACATTGATGCCTTTTAAGAGTCTCAAGTATCAGATTACATTGTCACAGTACTATTGATTGAGGCTATGCTTCCCTCTGGTGGTTTGTCAGGGTATTACAACAACAGCGGACAATAACAGATTCTAATGCACAAAATGACAATAGTGCCCTGACCATGTGTGCAGTGTTCACTGGGGGATTGGGCCTGAAACACATGTGGTTGGGTGTGATTTAGATTTTTATTGATTTTGATTATAGATTCTGGTTGTTATCTGACCGTGCTTCAGGCTCTTTGAATATTATTTGAGGAACACTGAAAGCAAAATAACACATTTTCCAGCAGATTTGACTTCCACAAACCTTTGTCATAAAGGAAGTATTAGGGCTGGCAACGCAAAACCGTTTTAACGCCACTCATTTCTTTAATGTATTAAGGCAATCGATCTTTGGGATGTTTAGTGAGCTGAGTTTTATAACTAGAGATGGTACTGGTATCATATGAAACTAGAAAACTTAAGGAATCCATTGGTACCAACCATGTCATACTAGCTTGTTGCGAAGGAGGTTAAATAACACTCTAAACTTTTGGAGGTTGGCTAAATATTGGCTAGGAAAAACTGGCATGGCCATTTTCAAAAGGGTCCCTTGACCTCTGACCTCAAGATATGTGAATGAAAATGGGTTCTATGGGTACCCACGAGTCTCCCCTTTACAGACATGCCCACTTCATGATAATCACATGCAGTTTGGGGCAAGTCAGCACACGGACACACTGACAGCTGTTGTGAGCAATTTGGGGTTAAGTGTCTTGTGTCTTAAGTGTCTTGTGTCTTAAGTGTCTTGTGAGCAAGACTGTGGATCGAACCACCAACCTTCCGATTGGTGGACGACCTGCTCTACCCTCTGAGCCACAGCCACCACTACCTGCCGCAGTACCTGTGAGGGTTTCTGGACAATATTTGTCATTGTTTTGTGTTGTTAATCTATTTCCAATAATAAATATATACATACATTTGTATAAAGCATTATGAAACAATTGTACACTCCAATGTTGATAAGAGTATTAAATACTTGACAAATCTCCCTTTAAGGTACATTTTGAACAAATAAAAAATGTGCGATTAACCAACACAAATTAAATTGCAATTACTTATGGACAATCATTAAATTCAATATTTTAATCGATTGACAGGCCTAGTAAGTATGTTGCGATTCTTTAGGTTAAATTAAGAATATTAGAAAATGGATATCGGTGACGACAGGGTCGATCTATTAAATTCAATTCTATGTTTACATAATATATATATATACATTATAAAGTGGAATTTTAATTCCCGTTTAAGTTTTGACCAATTTGTTGCTGCATTAATAAGGTTTGAATTGCAAATTCCTGTTAATTTGGAAGATTTTTGACTAAGTTGCTGGTGTACAATTTATTATTTTAATACATTCTGTAAATTTAGTGTTCAATTCATGTATTTATTTCTTACTTTTTTTTTTTGGGAAAGCAATGTTAAAGTCTAGCCTGATGTTGTCTTACACATAAAAGAATGATCTCAGTCATTTCCACACAGTGAGGAACACAGCTTATTAATTAAACAATGGTATCGGATCAGTACTCGTATCGGCCGATACCCAAAGCCCAGGTATTGCTATCGGGAGTAAAAAAGTCGGAACGGCAAATCCATAATTGCCATGCACAAGGTAAATATTTGTTGTTTTACTGGGGTTGAATGAGCCATCATTAACTGATTCAGAGGCATTATGACCAAGACTGCGGTTTTGCGTCATGCTGCAGGAAATGCTTTGTCATTTCAGACAAACTTCCTTCCTTCTTCTCTTGAATAATATTTACTGATAACATTTCTCTGCATCACTGCTATCTTTTGTGAAGCTCGCCCACGCTTTTGAACATGAGCTGCAAATGGAGGCACGGAAAGTTCAAACTTTGCTTGCAGGAATCAAAAATCACATTTTGATTATATAATGATTCTCTGATTCTTAGTGTGTGAGGTCTCTGTCCCTTTGAATGAATATAGTGGAAAGGTGTCTGTGTGTGTGTTAGATGTTACTGACCAGGGCTGAGAGCCGAAGCCGTACCACGCCAGCTGGAGGATCTGGAAGCCGAGGCCGAGCAGGATTGTGTTCTTGTTCCCTATGGAACGCATCAGGATCCCCAACACCACCGTCTGCAGAAACACAGCACACAGGTCATACAAGAAACCTCTAAGGAGGCATTAAGTAATGCAGTTTAATGATTAATCAACGGACAGAAAAATTATCTGCAACAATATTTAAGATAAATGTAATTGTTTCACTAGCTCTACTAGTGTTGCTACTAGAAAGGTATTGCGATATCCTGCCGTTAAAAACGGTATGATATCCCATTTTATTAGTTCCATTACTGTAAGAATGTGTGTTTTAATAAGAGCCGCAGGCTATTTCCTATGAGTTGTGTTGATGTGTGACAGTGTGTGTGCGCTGCTTTATAGGACGGGATTGTGATTCTGCGGGAGCGAGCGGTTATAACAATAACCAGAAGGATGGAAATTAAACAAATGAAATTCAAAAGAAGATTAAAGCAGTTCATGAACCACTCGCCGGCTGCACAGTCCCGCTTTGAGCTGGGGTCTGC
This sequence comes from Sebastes umbrosus, assembly GCF_015220745.1. Lineage (NCBI taxonomy): Eukaryota > Metazoa > Chordata > Actinopteri > Perciformes > Sebastidae > Sebastes > Sebastes umbrosus. The sequence goes on along the minus strand of NC_051280.1, from coordinate 11,284,419 downwards.
ATCAGTCGAACTCCCTTAAAAAAAAAACAAGGAAATAACAGCGTAGCTCTTATTACCGGTCAAATGCACCTATAAAATTAGATTCACCATCTTTTCTGAATCTGTCCGAGCATCTCCTGTAATTCGTCAAACACATTATCCACCAAAGAGCATGTGTTAAAGTATTATTTTACCATGTGCCTCAGTAATGTGAAATGGACGGAGAGGAAAAGGAGTCCTGCGAGAGTGAATCTTCTCTCCCTTCACACCACTTCAACACAACACACAGCTGTCTACAGTTACTGGGGTGTGGTTCCTGATTCTAGCAGCTTTTCCTGCATCATCAACACCTCAGAACTTCATCTGAATTTATTATCATTTTGTGATACATTTTAAGTTCCATGTCCTGTCATCTATTATTCCATTACTTTTCCTGATGTTTAAGATTTTTGCTGTGGTATCGTTTCAGCATTGTATCAAGATATTTATCAGGGTATTGTATTGAAGTCATCATTTTGGTATTGTGATAACACTAAGCTCTACCCACTCAAATATTAAGATTTTCTGCTTTTCTTTTTCTTCCGTGATAGTAAACTGAATAACTTTGGGTTGTTTTTTGGACGAAACAAGCTATTTGAAGACCCTATTGTTATTTCTGTCTACTCTGTTTACACATCTATCACATGGTTGTCCGTCCTCAGCTGCTCTTCCTGAAGTTTCTTCCTTTTTTTCCTGTTAAAGCTTTTTTTGAGGAGTTTTTCCTTATCCAATCTGTGGCTCTGAGAACAGATGGTGTGGTGTGGTGTGCTGTACAGATTGTAAAGCACTGTGATGTACACATAAAATTTGACCTGACTTCAAGTTGTCAACTTGGGCTCTGTGAAATTGTGAAACTTTTCACTATTTTCTGCCATGTTATAGACAAAACGATTAAGAATAACAATACTCAAACACGAGGAGAGGAGGTAATTCAACAGCAAAAGAAAAGTGCATTTTTCAGTACCTGGGCTAGTATTGAGAGGATCCCCACAACAGCGATAAAGGCAGCCACTGTCGCTGATGAGAAGCCTATGACCTCAGGGTGAGAGAGAATTCAGATAACACAAGTTAGGACATGACGAGACAAGCACAGACCGAGACAAACAAGACAAGTAGCTCAAACACAAAGCCTTCCATGTTTCACCAAACACAAAGGAAGAAGGGGATTCGTTTTTCTGGCCTTTTGTAAACACATGCTGTTTCCTACTGCATCTTGGAACAACAAAAAGGCGCTCCTCTTTTTCTTCCCCTTGTATTTAGGTCAAATCTGCTGCCCTTTATCTCCTTCAATACAGGTAGCCTCAGGAGTAGGGCAGCTGGTGCGAGGTGTGTATAATTCATGACAATGACTTAGGAGAGATCTATGATAAAGCAACTTCGGCATAAAGGGGTCAGGAAGGCGTGTAGAGCAATAATAGCCCCAACGCTCCAGAACTACTTGTCTGCTGTTTCACGATGGTATGTGTGTCAGACTCGCCCGACTGGTTCATCTGACACTGTTTACACAAACTAAACAATCCTCACTTCAAGTGGTTGGAAAAGGCGATTACATCTTGTCAGTTCACCTCGAAGCTGCCAACTGCCACCCTACATTTGCATAACGACTGAAGCTGTACATTTCTGGCTACTTGTGTTTTTAAAATACATTGGTTTTCCTGCAGTAGCATTTTGCTGAGACACCTAATGAATTTGCTCTACTTATTCACACACTGAAACCGGCTGCTCAGCAAACCTGCTGATCCAATCTTAGAGCGATGTAGGCAAAAGTGTGTGTCAAGGGGGGTTGTACTGACATTATTCCCTGAGCTTTCCAGTCACAATTTCAGCCTTTTTTTCAGCAAAACAAATGGCTAAAGTATGACTCTGCCTCATACAGCATGCACAACAAACCATAACTTCACCTAAGAAAGCAGTGTCTTAGATTTTGAATATCAATATGATAATGTCCAATTAATTTTTACACAAAAATCTGTCTAATACCACAGAGAAAGGGGCTGATGGCGTAGACTGAGTACAGTTGAATCCTTAAACAACAATTCAATGTCACATTTGGATAAGTCGGTGATGTTACATGCAGTAGGAAGTGTACATGATGTGTGTAAACAATGTTTGTTTGGATAACTTGTGTGTATAATCCAGTCATGTTAATGGTCTAAGAAGGAAGAGCAGAGCATTACCTGTCTGAGATAGAGGAAGAAGCTGGAGTACTGGCCGGCTTCGGGGAGGTAGGAGAGAAACACTGTGATACAGATGAGGAGCACCGTGGAGTCCTGGCCCACCTTACGCAGAGACTGGCCAAGAGAACAGCAAGAATACTTGTTTAATAGCTACATAATTTGAAACATGAGCAATATTAGTGGCTTTTTGGACATACTGACTTGACCATCGTCACCTAATGTAATATAAGACACATCTGCTGCCCAATGCCCCGCCATAATCACAATATATAAACTGTCCTGTGAGTATCTTCCAAAGTCATAGTTTTTTTTTGTATAAAATTCCCTGTTTTTTGTTTGTTTCTCTGGACAGTGTTTCCATGATGAGCTGCAGCGGAGGAAGTCACAAAAAAAGGAAAAAAAGACAGTAAACTTGGGAGATACTTGATTGATTTGTCACACTCAGACTGCTGACTATTATCTTTAGATAAACTTTGGAATATACTTTTGCACAGAACAAGGACTGTGGATTTTGACCCGATTGCTTACACACGGGTGATGGTGAGATTTTTTTTGGACTGAACTTTTTTAAACTGGTGTCCAGTTTGTGCGACGAGCAACGAAGGCGAGAGGTTACCTCGGGGGGGCTTTTTTTCAACAAAAAAAAAAACAACTATCCAACTATATTTTAGAATAAAAATCACACAAATATCTGTTCTTATCTTCATCAACTTTAAGGCAGCCTGAATCTACATAAAAAGGTTAAAATTCTTGTTACTTTCATATTAACATAATGTGTCTGCACTGTCTTTTATTTCAAATGCACATTTAAAATACGCAGCAGTGCAAATGTCAAAGTCAGACACCATCCTCTTGCTGGGGACTGAGGCAGCATTTTGCCCACCGGCAACTTTGGTAAACTATTTTCATCTGTGTTCATCTCATCGGAGCCCCCAGGGTGGAATAGGCATACATTAGACTGCCACCTGCTCCAAGCAAATTATTATATGAACATTTCCAACACTTCTCTATTCCACTGTACGAACACTGAACAAACACTTCCCGAAAAGGCAACAGATCATAAGAGGCTATAAAACTGAAAAGCATCTCTTATGCTATGAAATTGAATAATAAAAAAGCAAAACTTGTGCATTACGAGGAGTGTTTCAATTAGTTTCACCGTGGCTATATGCCAGTTAAGGGTGTAAAGACAAACTGATACATGTCGGAAAATCTATACAAGAGTCAACGGCTGCTGTATTAGCCATACGTTTACTACGTGTTTATGTGCATATAGAGCAGGGAAGTGAGATCCGATCACAAGTGGTCACTCAAGACGCATGTGAAGATGCATGCTAATGCCAGGTGTTAACAGACGTACTTAGAGCTGTCCACTTATGATCGGATCACCCAAGACACATGTTTATGTTTCCAGTAGATTTAGAATCTGTGTTTGCCCCGGCCAGTGGGCGGTGCTTGGTTTTGGCTCAACTGTTTCCAACATGGCGGCCGGTCACAAACTTTCTCATTTTACAGCTAAACAATACACTACAAGATGTTTCTGAAAACATTTGAGGAAATAGGCATAACAGAAACAGAATACTGATTCATATTTAATCAGCGCTGCCTAGTTTGACAGTTTGATCGGAGTTTGCGAGTTTCGTGAGCAGTGATTGACAGCTGCTTTAGAGACTGCTCGGCTCTGATTGGTTGTTTTTGTTCGGGCGTTGTGGAATCTTGCAAATGCCACACAGGAGGACACAGAGGAACATGATTTTTTTCACAGATTATGTGTCTGATGCACTACTGGCAGGATACAGTAACAGTTTTATAAACTTTTTAACATATTTGCTCAAAGTTCTTGACAGCAGCTTTAAAGAGAAACTTAACACCGCCTCCTGAGTATGTTGTCTTTGCTGGCCTCCAGTTGTTGTGCAGTGAAGTACAGGTGGACTCCAGGGACCCTGTGACATCACTGTTGGGTGTGGTTACAGGTTCAACAGGCTTGAAACTTTAAGCCAGGGAGGACAGCAAAACACTGCTATTGAGCCTGGTGTTTAATTGCTCTTTAATGATTTTTACAATTTCAAATAAATCCAGTTTTCTTTGCCAATATGCAAATTTAGGCAACAAGGAGGACTAAAATCTGATCAGATCTGCACACACAGACTGCCACCATAACAGACATAAAAAAAAGGTAACCTACAGTAGTTTTTCCTTATAAAGAACCAAGTCATCACTAAAGCTATAGCATTATTCTCTTATTAAAATTAATTCATTGCAAATAAGGGAATCTGATCATGCATCATTGCCTTGCTATGCAGGAATTCATGATTTAATGAAAGAATTGTGTTCATTTTTGTCTGAGATTGAAAGTATTTGTCTGTGGACAACGTGCCCTTGCACATCTTTTGCAGCACTATCAAGTGTGTTCTCACCATGATGCTCTCTGCTATAATGGAAAACATTAATTATACAGATCCATTTTACTGTGAAGTAAAAGCTTCCACTCAATAGCTTAACCTTAAATCATTATCTAGCCCAACATGTTTTTATTCCAATAAAACACTTATCGATGATGAAACACACTGCAATCAACTGCTGTGTTGTTAGAGACCTGTGCATAATACTGGGTCATAACTGACATGAACTGAAAATGATCAACTAAGAGTGTCATGTTGTTACTCACAGCGAAGGGGTCTGCCTGTTCCCAGGAGATGGGTGCTCCCCATGATGCTGGCCTCATCTTCTCTGGCAGCGACTCCGGTACGGCCACCAGGATGAAGCAGATGTCGAGCAGGGCGATGGCGGTAGCCAGGATCACCACTAAGGTGTCGCCGTAGGCCACAGACAGGTAAGCTCCGATGGCCGGGCTGGTAACCAGGCTGGCCGCAAAGGTAGCTGATACCTTGACGGAGAGAGAAGCAGAGCTGAGGGTGAGCAAAACAGGAAGTGACTCATCTTTTCTTCCATGCAGTTATTTTTTTTTAACTGGTATGACTCTATGGTTAAGAACTTGTTCAGTATTGAAAAGTGATAATCAAATAAAGGCATGAATCTTAACTGATAATTGCCTCATAATCATCTGGAGGTGTTAAAAGACACATATTTTAACAGGACTCTGTCTTGGTCAACAATCTCCTTACCAAACCATATGCTGTGCTCCTCTCATGCTCCTGCGTGATATCCGCCACATAGGCAAAGATCACAGAGAAGGTGACGGCAAAGACGCCGGACATGGAGATGACTGCAAAGTACCACCTGGAAGAAGAAAAGAGTTTGGCTCATCATCACGGACAAATTAAAATGGCTACAACTAGGGACGTCAAAGGTTGACCGATTAATGAAGAACAATTTTGACCGGTCGGCCGGCAGGTTAATTTACAGTCTATGGGCTCAATCTTACACCCGGCGCGCAGCGCAACTGTCATTGTTAGTTTCAGACCAACACAGCTGTCATTTTTAAGCCCAGGGTCCACGTTGTGTAAGTAGCAAATGGCGCAGTACTTTCATTTGCTTATGCAGTCAAATGGAGTTGTTGATGGGGAAGAGGATTTGGAGAAGGTGGAGGAAGAGGGACCACCGGCCAATCACCACATACATTTGCTCGCACACTTTCACTTGGCGCACAAGCAGATTCATTTCCTCAGCAGAAAACAGCTCGCTTCTCCAATTTGCCAAATCCGCCTTTTAAATAACAATGCGCCAATGTGCAGGTGCACCTGGCTTTTAAAAGGGAATGGGAGATGACACATTGGTTTAATTCCTGTTACACCCAAAACACACCTACAGTATGATTAATTAAGAGACTAAATATAACCCCTTTGCGTCTTACTTTGCGCCCAGATAATGTGCTGCTTAACTAGCAAAATTGGAGTTGGACACGCCCTAAATGCACTTTAGACCATACACTATATATCATTCAAATAGGGCCCTATATGTTAACCAATTTAGCTGTTCAGACAGGACCCACCGTGGCGAGCGCCACGATAAAACTATTTAGACCAAAATATCAGCTGAGAACGATCGGTGGCCGATCATTCGGAGCACCTGTGACCTGATCAAAATGTGGTAATAAACTTCAGCAAAGCCAACATAAAATAAAATAAAAGGCAATACATTTACAGTACAAAACATTCAAATTTGATGGATATGGCGCTTTTCGGTGCCAAAGCTGGAATGCTGGAGCAAAAATACTTGTATTTCACGTCATTATGCATTTTTTTTTCACTCTTAAAAATTAACTGGTTGGTTACTGTTTAATGGGTGTTGGGCTATTGAAAGTGAAATGAACCAAAACTGACATCCCTAACTAAAATTCTGCCATTTTACATTGTATGTAAATTCTACCGTTGTGAAGTTTATAACGTTGTTAATTGGTCGTTTTGGGGCTGTAGTTCATTCTGTTGTTGTATTAGATTGCATTATATTGTTTGTATGGTGTTTCAGCCAGCACAGGATAAGACTTCACCTTCTCCCTAAAAACACGACTGAATAACTGCACAGAGCTGTCGGTGTTTTGCACTCACCATGGGCTGATCTTCATCAGTGGAATGGGTGCACACGTGAAGAAGACCGTTAGCAGCAAGAAGGATTTGCGTCCCCATACGTCTGACAGAGCTCCAATCAGCGGTGCACTCAGAAATGATAGTAGGCCCTGGAGAGGATAAAGAGAGAAAGGGAGGTGGATAGATGTATCAGAAAAGTGCTGTAAATGGATAACTTGAGTGAAGTTACCACTCACAGATTCACAGGGACTGTGATTCGAGTACATGCACACACCCTGGCAACACAGATAGTTTTGAAGCCAGCAGGTTTGGTAGAGGGCCGTGTACAATATATGACTATAATCTATGTATGATACTGGCCTTATGGCTAACTCTCAAGTGGAAAAATAACACCAGCCACACATCTAAAACTCATCAATTTTAGCCGTCATAGTCCATCTATCGTTTTGGCCATTTAAAGTCTTACATAGACTTTAAAATCTGGTATCACCCGGCTATTGTAGCTGACAGACTTGAAAGAAAAGTAGTACAATAACAAAGCACTTAAGGCCTGCTGGTGAGAGGTCTGGTTTGAAGATAAGTCAGTTGGTGATGATTGACATCTCTATGTATCCAGATTGTATCTAGATATGATTTAACTTGATTACATTTACATCTGGTATTAATGTGTGTCCAATGTCCACATTGAGATCCGGTGGTTCTGTCTGAAAGGGCTGAGAGGAAGATTCATACGCTCGGGCCTGCAGCCGTGCACATAGTTGTTGCATGTAGATTGAAATGCATTTGCGTTAACATTTTGTGTTCAATGTGGTCACAATGTGTTCCTGACCACCTCCGGAGGTGGTTTGGCCGATAGGATAACAATCTGTCCTCAATGCGTTTTAGGTGCATTTAAGCACTATCTGATGGAAATCCGATCACCCAAAATGCATGTGTTAAGGGAGTCAGAAACAATCAATCCATTATGTTGACATATAGACAACAAATTGTCATAATAAGTGGGTTATGGTGATCACTAATAGATTAGACCACTCGATTTAGCTTGTTTGCAGAGTTGTATTTCTTGCTCAGCGAATAACGATGTTTTTTCTCAACATCACAACAAGAAAATCTAAAATAATTACAAACATCTCCAACTATCTTTACACATACTTTCCTTTTCCCTGGATAAGGACCATCAAGGTCAGCATGCTTCTATGTGCTATTCTGTGGCCAGCTGGAGAACCTGCGAGGGTTACTGGACAGCTTGCAGGTGTTAACATGTAACTGCATTGGTGTCAAGCAGGGCGTCGCTGAACAAGAGCACACACGCTCAGCAAATCTTCCAAGGGCAAATAAAAGCAAGACAAACTTGCTGAGGAAGAAAAATGTTCCTTAACGGCAGCTGTGGTACCAAAAACACAAATAACACATGGCTGCTGGCATGCCGTACTGTCTGGTTTTATATGGCCAGAAAAAAATATTTAATATTTGAATTAATCCACAAAACCATCACAAATTGCAGACGTATAAAGGTGTCAAAAATATTATTTTTTAGTATGTTATTGCCTATTTATTCCTTGTGAACAATGACCAATCAACTCCACAGTGCACACAAATGTTTGCCCTTCCATTCATTTTAAGTCATTACATTTTAAGCAACACAAAAGATATTGCTTGCTATTGAGTTACTGTCAATAAAACAACTAGAGGTAACTTGCTAGCATTGCGTCACTGCTATATTGCCGTCATGAGAGACAGAATATTCTGTTTGTGTGTACTGATGTCTTACCTTGACACCGTGGATCAGCCCATTCATCAGGAATGTGTGTTGGGGGAATGTCTGGTGTAATACCTGGAGAACAAACACAGATAACACCACGTTACCCTCAGAGTCTGCATCACATTTCAAACAATGACCTACACTGGTTTATTTACTTTTCAGAGTTAAACTATAACTAGGGAGCAAAACAAGTGTGACGCCACGGGACAAAAATCAACCAAATGTACAAGATGATGGAGGGTTGAAATGAAAAATAAAGTATTAATTCAATCATTGAGGCCTATGGCAGAAAACTAGATGTTTCAAATTTCCACTGTAATGAAAAAAAAACAAAAAAAAAAACAATCAAATATTGCAAACATAAATATCTTATTTTTTATGCATTTTCTGAGCCCTTCCACAGGGATACGACCCACGTGTTGAGAATCATTAAACATTTCACATAATCAACAGGAAACACAAACAAAAGCACAACGATTCAAAACAATGTAAAACATGGACTCGCTGAAAAACAAAAACTGTAAACAGCAGATAAAACAAAGTGTTATTCATAAAATTGAAGCGTGAACCAGGATAAAAACACTAAAAGTTAAAATAAATTATTTTCATAGTGGTCCTTGGTGCCCAAGACCATCAACATCAACAATAACACAGACTGCTGTTCCCCTGCTACATTACTAACTGCAAATTGTGACATGCAGATTATGGCAGGTAAAGTATTACTCACTATACAAATTATACATATTTACTAAAATACATTCACCAATCTCTCCTCTTTCCATTTCATTAATAAAAAGGTTTTAAAAACTAAAATAGATTTCAAAGAGGTCACTTTATCTGTCAATCTTTCCAAATTTAGCTCCCACAGATTGATCTTATGTCTATGCCGAGTATTATACCTATGCTGAATATAATTTTTTTGGCTTAGACGCTTCGGGGCAGTGCCGCTTCTGCACTACTGTACACACACACACCTCTACAGATAAACAGCGATATTCGTTTGAGAATAACTAATAATAATTAATGTTGAATATGAATAATGTTGTGGGATTATTCCTTATTTTCTTATTATCACATACTTGTATATAAAAAAAACAAAAAACAAAGCATTCGAATACTGATTTGGAGGTCGATTACCATGGCAACGGCCGAGGCTTCGAAGCATCGAAGCATTCGGATCAGCCCTATTTTCTACTAAGTGTTGTCATGCTTTCGGGTGACATTCAGTCATCCAGTCTAGCGATAACCATGGATGAGTACTTTTACCTGTTACAAACTGTGTTTGTTTGTTTCCCTCTGCTCTCTTGAGGTTGAACATGAATTATTTTAGTAAATATGATTGTGAAACTGTCCAAGTTTAGCCACAGAGACTAAAGAGCAAATTAAACTGGCCATTAACTGAGTAGCTGAGTAATATCAGGGAGTAAAATATTTTCACCGTTGTCACATTTCTCATGGTATAACATCATGATACAACATTTACAGTACATTACAGTGACATCGGTTTGTTGGTTTTTAGATGACAAACTTTTTGCTGAAAAACTGCTCTGTTATCAAACTTTCGTTAAAAGTACTGAGAGTGCAAACCCCATCAAGGCTGCACAATCCTCCACATTTTATCTTAATTGTAGAAAAAAGTTTTTCTTAACTTGGAATTTGTGCGGTTGGATACTGATTTAGACTAAAAAAAAAATTGGAAAGTTTACTCTGTGTATTGCTGTCTTTAAAAACTAGGGACGCACCGATCCAACTTTTTCAGTCCTGATAACGATAGCGATAACTGGGCTTTGGGTAGACACTGTGTTCCTACAATACTTTATATCTGTGAGAATGCAGAGGGGAGAGGGCTGTTCAGATAGTTAAAAACCATGGCATGTTCAAAGTCCATAACGTCAGTGTGCAGCAAGTATGAAGCACAAGAGTCAATGACACTGGTGAGGGAACATGAAGCCTTGGTTTAATTTAGGACATGTGGAGCTTGACTGAGACTGAATAACTGGATCTGGTTATTGTTTAGGAGTACAGAGGGAAAGCTCGTGGCATGGCTAAGAATCCCCTCTCTTCCTCTGGGAGTCAGTTACCCAACACACAGAGACTGTGAATGCTCAGTGACGACTGTTGCTGCTGGATACTAATGAAGCAGTGTGCTCATTGGGAGCAGTGAAGCAGTCCCTCTCATCTTCAGGCGCCCTCTGATTAGTCCAAAATGCAAATCCTGCCTCCGCCCAGGGATCTTGAGGGCAACAAACCCCCAGTAATTAATGCTTTACAGACCCCCAGTAATTAATGCTTAACAGTTACACATACAACCACCTCTTCAAACAAGAGACTGATGAAAAGCATGCATTGCATAAGCCTGTCTGGTTCACATCATGTGGCGCACAGATGTTTGCTCATCATTTGTTTGACATACCAGTTTCTACAAAAAAGTAATTTACGTAGGTAGAGAAAAACGTTTAAAAAAATGGACAAGATTTCAGTAAATATCGTGCTTGGCTGAAAAATGGAAAGCTATTGTCAGAAAAAGGAAAAACTATTAATACACAATCCCTGCTGGTATGGAATAAAGCATGTCGTCACTATGAGTCATCTTAGCACTTTGCTTATAAGTTAGATCTGTTTTTGAAAAAAACGATCATCTGAGTTTTTTTAAATACTAGCCGATGATCTTCTGTTGCCAACATGTCCAAAAACGCAACATGTTCAAAAACACAGGTTACATTTTGGAAAGACAATCCTCTAAATAATAGCGTTTGAGTTGCCTGTAGCACTCTGCAGTGCACTGAGGGTGAATGTGTGGCGAGGTTTGCCTGGCCGGCATCTGTGCTGTGGTCTGACAACACAAACCAGTGACCCCCTGATAAGCCTTTTCAACAAAGAACTGGTGCTCAGACAATACAACAGTTTGATGCCCTTTTCATATTTCTCAGTCCATTAGTGCTTGGCAAAACATCTGCCAACACATACGCACAAAAAAACAAAACTGCGTCACACGGGGCCTCGCTCATTTGATTAGGAATTCAATCATTCACAGACACTGATGGGCCTTGTGTGGTTCCAGTCAATGGGAAATGCCACTCTTTTGCGGGGTTTCGCGTAGGCGTATGAATATATTACTAACTGTTATGTCAGTTTACATAACATTGTGTCTACGTGAGAGTGCGTGTTTGTCCGAGCTTACCGTGAGCATCGGGGTGGTGAGAAGACCCCATGCAAAAAACTCCAGGAAGATGACCACCACAGCATGGTAAACACTGGGCTCACCGATTCCCTGCGGCTGGATGGAGACAGAGAGAGACACATAGACAAACAGCAAGGTGATTAGCTGAGAAGCAACAAACATTTTTACAAGCATCAAAGTGTCTGTAAATGGTAACACATTAACAGATTGAACCTTAAACTGAAAAACTTAAACTTCAAAGCAGCATTCGCCTAATGATAAAGACTCTGCATCACCTGATCCTGTGGGACAGCCCACAGTTGAGTAAGAGTGAGAAAGAAAATGTGAAATATTCTTTCACTCTCGATTTTTAGAAGAAGTATGTACCCTTGGGGAAGTTTTAACTTAGCCAATACCGGGCTGAATGTTGAATTACCACCAATCATACTAGAATTGCTCTGTGACTTGTTTGTCTTTCTCCTTCAATTGAAATTCAAATTTATATAACCTTCATCTGCTCACAGGACACAATCACTCAGTAGATTTGCATGCACACAAATAATGCGATCACTGTACATAGACCTATTAAGGGAACTTTCTGAATAAGGTATTCATATGATTCACAATAACTCCATAACATTGCACAAAAAAAACTGGAGTTTTTTTGCATGAAATACAAATGTGTTTTATTCTGGTATATTTCTGATGTGTTCTTCATACTATGCCAGTTTTCCTAAAATTAGTTTAAAAAAATAAATAAAAAATTGCAATATATTGCCTTGCTCACAGTAGCACAACACATTGAAATCGCATCATGATACGTATCGTATCACCAGATCCTTGCCAATACACAGCCTTACCGGATAGTCAGAAAAAATGTTCTGCATCCTGCAGACGATTAGGAAATAAGAACATATTGAAAATGGTGTTTTTTTGTAAACTGATGAGTTTACAGAGAACAGAGAATTAAGCTGTATATCTGCTGCCAAAATAAAAAAAAATTGTCATTGACACAAGTCATTTTGCAATTTTTTTCTCTATTCTACAACATGAGCTTTGTGGTGCCTGCACACACACACTATCAAGTATCAAAATCGAAACAAAAAGTGATACATGCCAAGAAGGGCTGCGCGATTTAAAAAAATATATCTTATTACAATTATTTTCACTGATAATGCAATTGCGATATGATTTGCGGTATTAGAGGGAATGATAATTTTTACATTATTATTCTCATTTTCAATGAAAAACATTAAAAATAATTATGGTGTGATTTTTGCGGGGATCTGTACCAAACAAAGATGTTGCTGTGTAGGCCAGAACATCTCTGCAGCACCACAATATTTGATTTAAATTGGTATTTTGACACATTTTGCCTTAAACAAATATTGCGCCGTTTTGAAAATTGCAGCAGGCCATATTGCGATTTCGATAAAATTTTGATTCATTTTGCAGCCCGAATGCCAAGAGTAATTTAAATGCAGGCGATCACTGTACCTCAATTAATCCAGTCATACTTACTCTAATTATTACATTAATGTGAGTGACACAAGGTTAAGCTGTGCGTATGACATCTGCAATATTAGCTATATTGCCGTACTCTGATTACAACTTAATTTTGTCGAGTACACGTTAATGTACAGGCTGAAGTAAGAGAAGGGCATTTAATTTCAAATTCATACATGGTGAAGTGTCAACTGTGATTGTGTAGCCCTTTTACTGGCACAATATTTCATAAAAAGATTTAAAAGTCATTTCTGACAATTCTTCAACATCGAAGTGAAGCATTTCTTCATTTAAATTTCACAACTATGAACCAAAGTGTTGATACCCACAGGTAAAATAACCAAATATTCTGTACTATAGTTTACTGGGTCACTCTAAATACATACCTTTATCCATAATGAGTAACACATAAATAGACATCCTGTTAACTTTTGTAAAAACCCGCTCCCTAGAGAAGCAGTCACTTTAGTGTGCCACGGTAAAATCTATACATAAGTCATAAATTATATTAATCATATATATGTCTGTACGGTGAAGAGAAAGTGTGATGAGTGAGCGTGGATGCTGAGCAGGATCTTTGGCAGGAAACACAGCGCGGTGTGATAATTGTGGAGACTGTAAAGTAGGCCAGGGCCAACTTAACAAAGACACTAGCTGCCAGTTTACTCGCTCATGTGGTTTGTCACTTCCCTACGTGGAAAGGGTGAATGCATCACAGAAAACCAATCTACAGGTATGAGTATGACTGATCAGGGTGCAGGCGACAAATAAGAGGAAACTCCCACCATTTTTGTTCAATGACAAGTCTATGATCACACCACCTGCTTAACTGAAATAAATGAGGAACAATCTGCAACCGTCTCATTATATGGATGATGCAACTTCCTCTTTTCTGAAATGACGACCAGCTACATCTTTAGAGATCACATTTTGCTATTGACCAGTGAGCGTCTAAGCTTATTATGACTGTAATCAATGGGTGCATGTTGAAAGTGAAATCTTAATGGCTGAGTGGTCAGACCTAGCTGCAATAATACTGTTATGGATGCACCAATGCAACTCTGACTCAAATAGCTGGATCGGGTATTGGTTGACAATGGGTCCGATCTATTCAATTCTATGTTTATATACTATGTACTTTATATACTGGAGTTTTGACCAATTTTTTGCTGCATTGAAAATGTTTATACCTGAATTGTAATTCCTGTTAATTTTGAATTACTTTTTTTTTAATCATGTTGCTGGTGTACGATTTATTATTTTAATAATAAATAAAAATTCTGTTAATTTTTAAGACTTTTTACCATGTTGCTGGTGTACTATTTATTACTTTAATAATAAATAAGAATCAAATTTGTATAAATAGAATATATTTTTTTAATTATTTGTTACATTTTGTTTTACAAAGTTAAGAAATCAATGTTTAAGTCAAGCCTGATGTTTCCTTTCATAAAAATGAATGATCCCAGTCACTTCCACACAGTGAGGCATACAGCTTATCAATTAAACACTGGTATCGGATCAATACTCGGTATCTGTATTGGGACTTAAAAAGTAGGATCGGTGCATATCTAAATACAGTGAGACAATAATAATGATCTGAACTCAGCTCTTCATTGGAATAGAGACACATTATGACAGGTGTTTAAAAAAGGTACAGACACAAGGTGTTAGGTATCAGGATGACAGGACCATTGCTGAGGGAAAACAACAGTTTTTTGTACTCTTCATTAGGATTACATATTTGTGTGTCTTCATATGGATACCCAGCATGTTTGGCATAGCTGTCCAACTGATTACATAAGCAGCACTGATGCCTCACTGTATTTTAACAATCCCACCATACTCACTCTTTGCCAACAGCCTAATTTTGGGATAATCATCTCTTCCACCTTCTAAAAAATGACCCAAATAAATACAATCCCTGACATGATAGTTAGTTGTCTATTGAGAAAGTTAGATGCTTCCAGGTAAGGGCATCTTATCACATTATAGGATGGGGTCTGTCGTACCTGGATTACAGGTGTCAATGACCCAGAGAAGTATAAATGTGTCAGAAACAACAAGCTGATATTTAACCAATCATTAGCACCACATTCTGAACAGCCACCATAGCATTATAAGCTTTGTTATGTTACACAGTTGTTGTAGCAATGGCAGTCTGTAATGTTGCTCCCCTGGGATGTTGACTCAACGTTACTGTTATAAGGGATTCAAAATATCTCAATTAGGTCAGCTGTCTTTCAATTTACACACATTAGGCTATGCCTTAAGGTCATAAAATTAACTGAAAATATGTTAACCTGAAATTATTTCCATGTAAAAGAGCATGGCAGTGCATTCTGAGGCACAATATCCATAATTTTAGAGAATAAAAATGAAAATTGGAGGCCATACAACACATTTCAGAATGGAAAAGAGGGGTGCTCACTGAGTTTTTGTTATGTTCTGGTTTAACAAAGCGTGGACTCAAAAGCAGACACACAACGATGCTTCCAGGTAATAAGGGCATCTTATCACATTATAGTATGGGTTACCTGGACTACAGGTGTCAATGACTCAGAGAAGTATAAATGTGTCAGGAAAAACAAGCTGATATTTAACCAATCATTCATGAACAGCCACCATTGGCATTATAAGCTTTGTTATGTTACACAGTTGTTGCATCAATGGCAGCCTGTAATGTTGCTCCCCTGGGATGTTGACTTAACATTAACCGTCGTGTTTGCTTGTTTGTCAGCCAACGTTACCAAACCCTGTGTTTAAAAGTCCTGCCCATTTACAAATCACATTATCGACTAACTTACCTTACTTTGTCTCTTAATCAATTAGCTAGATAGTAACATTAGTTGATTAAAACCTTTTTATTTAATCATCCTTTGTTTGTTGCAACAGGATAAATATCCTATGCAGAGGGTAGTTTAGTTTATTTATTGACTACACTGAGGGCGTTTTATGTTTTAATAATGTATTTATTTATTTATTGTGTTGAGTTGAATGTGCTACTTATTTTGTACTGTAATTACCTTGTGCCTTTTCTACCTTTTTTTTATTTTGTTAAAGTTGACTTTGGTGTAAACTGCTCAGAATGTACTTATATTAGGTGTAAATGGTAAATAAAACTCTTGAATCTTGAAATATAACCCCAATTAAACACACATATGCTAGTGAGCTAATGCTAACCTGTTTGTGCCTCCTAGTGATGCGTTGACTTTCTCACGTAATTTACATAACATCTGAACAAACGTGAGATTAACCTTTCAACATTAAGCGCTGGTTTAAAGTTATATATGAAGTTATATTCAGGGGTATTACTGTGTGGAAGATAAACACGGCTAAGTTAACATTAGCAACAGCTAGCTAGTTACCTGAGCTGACGTGTAAACGACTAGCTAACGTAGGCCGCTAACGTTAGCAGCTAAATAAGAACTATAAAAGGAGGATAGGACACGGGTCTTGTTTACGAGGCACTACGCATGCGCAGTGTAACTCAAGCTGCGTTACGATTGGCGCAATTTACACCATATTCTACTGCGCATGTGCAATACCCCCAGGAGGAATGACGTGTTGATGACACATGTCCCAGCCTCCTTTCCATAGGCCGTGGCCGTAGCTCGCTGTCTTAGCTAGGCGGACCCAGCTAACGGTTAACATTATATCCACTGTGAGACAAACTAATAAAAGACAGAAAGACATAAACAAAATGCTGCTACTTACTGCAGCGTTTACATAAAATAAACTACTAACTAACTCTAGTGTCTGAAGAGCAGTTTAGCTCCGTGTGAAGCCGACTGAACGAGAAGATAAATAAATATTTAACTCACACTTCCTCCATCTTTTATTATAATTTTCTTAGCCAGAAGAATGCTGCGGTTCAGCCGCTTTTTCTTCTTTTTCTCCCCCGTCATTGTTAACTTATGTCCATCCTTGGTGTCAGAGGGTCATCGTCGCACCTATCAAGACTGAGATAATCTACTGTATTTCGGCTGTAAAGCTCATAACAGCTCGGTGGTGACGCTCCAGGCAGCTAGCAGTGAAGCTAACTAGATGATGATCTCTCATCCACACCTCACTTCAACCCGTCTTCCTGAACCAAATGTTTGTCCCGCCCCCTTCCAGTGCCATACCGCTCACTGATTGGCTGCCTGGTGAAAGAGCAGGCGTCTGATTGGTTTAGAGAAATGTTGGTGCTATTGATCCTCAAATGGTGATTTGTGAGCATCACACCGCGGGTTCAGTGTACAAAAGAGGAAATCCCTTATATGGTCACTGGCTGTGTTTATGAAGAAAGTGTACAAGATGTTCAGCTACTTCCACCAACCCAATACAGATTCAGACATAATAATAAAACACTGATAATAGGGCAAATGGCTCTTTATAAGTCATTCCATCTTTATTTTCTTACACTAATTTGTTGATTTGTCTTTAAGTCAAATTTTTTTTTGACAACAATAAAAGATAAAAAATGATAAATTACCTTTTTTTCTTGTACCTGCTACTTTGGGAGTGCCCACTATATGATATGTAAATGGGACGTTTTTGTATGTGTGCTGCTTTTTATGTTATTATTATTTATTTTATTTTATGTAGCTTTTATTGTGTTTTTATGTGAATGTGTTTTAATGTGATCTGTGTGGATGTGATATGTTGTTTTAATGTACTCTTTTAATAACAGTTTTTGTCAAAAAATCGTCAAAGGTCAAAATGAAACCTTTTGTGCTGGAGATCTGCCATAGGGTGTGTGCAACTGTGGGAAATTTATAATGAGTCATAACAAAAAAATGAAAGTTTGGACTGATGAAGATCAAATTAGGGAAGTAATAGCAAAAAGCACAAGAGCCTTCTTTAAAATGTTCAGATCTAGAAAAAGTATTTTCACCAAGAGCAGAAGGGGTTTCTGACCAGCTAGATGTGATTAACATGTCAGTTAGTAACACATCATGGAACTAATGTCATATAGAATTTCAAACACTAATATAAAATCAGGTCTTTTGTATAGTGGGTGGCAAATAATAGGGCAAATAGAACTTTGTAAGTCATTCAATCTCTCTTTTCTTACACACATTTTTTGATTTGTCTTTAAGTCTACATTTTTTTGACAACAATAAAAGATAAAAAACGATAAATTATGGAAGTTTTTATTGGACTTTATTAGTTGTAACCCACAGAAGACATTCCACAAATGTGTACCATGATCTGCAAATATTTCACTATCCACAAACATGTGTTTTTGTATTTGTGTTGGGTTAGGTAAATCAGACATAATAATAAAACACTGATAAAAGGGCAAATGGCACTTTGCAAGTCATTCAATCTCTCTTTTCTTACATTCATTTTTAGATTTGTCTTTTTTTTTTAACTTTTTATTTTAAACACAAACAAACATACAAACCACAATACAATGATAAAATAAAGTTACAAGACTGGTCCATAAAAGAGAACGAAGAATAATAAATACATTTCAAAAAAAGATAAAGCATAAATAAAATTGAGGCACTGCACTTATATAGAAGAAAGTATGATGAAATTAAATGATGAATGAAGTCAATAATTGTGTATGTGGATCTGATTCACGCCCACTGTCCCCGATTCAAACATTTGTCCACAGTTATTATCAATTTAAGTTCAGATTATATTGCAGATTTGTCTTTAAGTAAAACATTCTTTGTAAACAATAAAAAAAAAAAAAGTTAAATTACCTTTTTTTCTTGTACCTGCTATACTTTGATATGTAAATGTGCTGTTTTTGTATGTGTGCTGCTTTTTATGTTATTATTATTTATTTTATTTATGTAATGTAGCTTTTATTGTGTTTTTATGTGAATGTGTTTTAATGTGATCTGTGTGGATGTGATATGTTGTTTTAATGTACTCTTTTAATAACAGTTTTTGCAAATTTCTGCCTTTTGTACATGAAAAGCAGACAATAAAGTATTTTCTATTCATTGTATTCTGTTATTTAATTTTTATGTTTAATACTTTTTTAGCCTTGCCAGTCACTCGTTTGCCTCGTTGCATGTTTCTTTTGTGTATTTTGTTAGGTGGAAAACATTTTATTAAGTTGTCCCCTGTCTACATTGTACTGAAAAACTGACAGATGTTTATGTTTACACATACAATAATATACAATGCAGGAACACAATAACAAATGATAAATATCTTAATAGAGGAAAACATGAATGAGGATGTATTGCAAACATCAGTTAAAATAAAAAAAGCTACTCAAATTAGTTACAAAATGGCACAGTGTGGTGTAGCAGGATAAAATGTGGCACACCATCAAAGCAAACTATGCCTGTAGAGCTTTACATTTTATTTAATTAAATAAAGTGTTAGAAATCAATTTGAATTGAATGAAGACAGGAGAAAATTAATTTTCTTGGCTGTTTGTTTATGCTGTTACTGTTATAATGGATTCAAAATATCTCAAAATTAGGACAGCTATCTTTCAATTTACACACATTAGGCTATGCCCTAAGGTCATCAAATTAACTTAAAATGTTAACCTGAAATTATTCCATGTAAAAGAGCATGTCATTGCATTCTGAGACACAATATCCATAATTTTAGAGAATAAACATGAAAATTGGAGGCCTTACAACACATTTCACAATGGAAAAGAGGGGTGCTCACTGAGTTTTAGGTTTCTGGGAAAAGAAAGTGATGGGAAATGACTCAAAGTGAAACCTTTTGTGCTGGAGATCTGCCACAGGGTGTGTGCAACTGCAGGAAATTTATGAGTCATAATAAAAAAATGAAAGTTTGGACTTCTGAATGAAGATCAGATTAGGGATGTATTAGCATAAAGCATGAGAGCCTTATTTAAAAATTTTCAGATCTAGAAATAGTATTTTCACCAAGAGCAGAAGGGGTTTCTGACCAGCTATTTGTGATTAACATGTCAGTTACATTAAATAGAAAATCAAAAGAGCAGTTCCTTAATTTCCACTTGAAGTACAATTTCAGTTTCCTCACATATTACAACATATAAATGGTTGGTGGTTCCAGATGTGATATTTCATCTAATTAAAAATTCAGAATAAATCTTAATAAAAATAGTTTTGATATTAAATCACTTGTCAAAAAAATCTAGTGTAGTCTGTCTGGTATAGAATTAAATGTAGTAACACATCATGGAACTAATGTAATATAGAATTTCAAAATACTAATATAAAATCTCTTTTGTTTAGTTTCTGACTGATAGACCTCAATTCAAACAATATTTCAAGTATTTTTTTTATGTTGTGCAGTTTGTCAGTATTTTTACCTAATATTTGAACAGAATATGCAATATACTATCAAAGCTGCAGTATTGGTTATAGACCTTTGTATTACAGCAGGAGACATTTGAAAATGGTCAGTTTATTTCAGTTGGTGACAAAAGACAATCTCTGAGGAGGTTCACCCCCATATGCATCATTCCTACCCCTTATAAAATGTACAGGCATGCATATTAAAAAAAAAAACTATATGTATGGACAAAACGTTTACTTGGTGAAACTGCAGAGCCTTGCAATACCGAGAGAAGTGACAGAGGGAAGTATTTTCAGTCAGGCAACAATATGACCAAACCCTCTTACAGGTGTATTGAATCAGTGGTCAGCCACAGCAGTAGATACCACAGGGAAGCGAAAGGCAGAAAAACCGAACTGAAACTGTTTCAGATGCACTCAATGAGAGGCCAAAACGCAACAATGTCACTCTGTACAACGGAGAAGCACTCTGGCTCTCATATGAACATTTCTGGTACACTTACAAGACATTTTTTTCCCCACAAACACCATAAAGTCCCATCAGTACCACAGTGGTCAAATTCAGAATAATGTCCATTAGTAAAGGAGGCACTTGTATCCTGAGTTGCTCCTCATACTTTTCTCTCCAGATGAGACACAGCTGGTCACACAGCTTCACAGAAGTACCTAATAAAATGTGAACTGTACAATTCTGAAATATGTTTAAAATCCCATACAGTGTATTGTTTATAAAGAGGCTGAGCAGTCCTTGCTGATGGTTCTCCTCCAGATCTGTTATAAAACCCTGAAGGGAGAGCCCTAACGATCTCCCATTAAATACATATAAATTCTCTACGCACTTTGTTTCCATAGCAGCATTGACAAATGGAAAAGTCTATAAAACAAAGTGCTTCTATTAACACTTCCTCCAATTATTAGAACTTGTGGTGTTATGTGCAGGGGAGAGGTTCATCTTCATCGATGTACGGGATGTCCAGGTCGTCATAGCTCCCATTGAAAGGCTTGCTGGTGAGCTGGGGCTTGTCGGTTGGGGAGGGGCCTTCTTGGATGGGCAGGAAGCACATGGATTGGGTAACATCTCTCTTTTGTCCTGGTGCGAACTCACTCTGTGCATCGTCTGTCAGAGCCATCAGACTTCTGATTCTCTGCGCCAGGTCAGGAGGTTTAGGTGGGCAGTTGGGTTTCTGGGTTTTCAACCGCATGGTCACCTTTCCTGGTACTGGAAACATCAACATGTAAGGTATGAGCTTGTACACACACGCTGTCAACCCCAAGTTCCTGTGTTGGTTTGATATTATAGATTATAAATGGAAACAATAAACATTTGATATAAATAGAACCAGATATTCTAATGAAGGCACACGGTCCGTAGGGTTAAAGAGGATATGGAGTTGAAGTAGTTTCAATGCTTAACATCTAATCAGATCATCTACTCCGTTGTGACTACTTTCTCAGGGCATGAGTATGCTTCAAACAAAGTGTTTATTGGATCGTCTAAAGATAATCTCTATAAACAGATTCTGCATTCATATGTTCTGGTTTATGCTTGTAGTGCGAGTAGTGTTGACCAATTGCGTTTGAGCAGGCTTTGGTTGAATGCAGGTGAACAGTCCGTATGGAGAGAAAAAGAAGCGGAACGAATTGGCCAAAATCTGGGAATCCACTGGCTATCGCCTGACGATGATTTAGCTTTTTAATAGTTTAAAATAAGCTTGTAAACTGGCTACTTGTGAAACAATCTGGTCGTACACGTCGTCTCGCAACTCCAACTCCAGTCTCGCATCTCAAGTTGCTAATCGAACTGGAAACAATGAGCAGCGCACGGAAAACCAAGTCTTGGCCCGGATATCCGCTGGCTACACCGGAACCCCAGAAATATAGCCCCTTTCCCCCAGAGGATTATCCGTCGACAGACCAATAGCCGATTGGTTCATAGATTGGTCTAAAGGTGTCAGTATGCTCTAAACTATTTTGTATGCATTGAAGGGGCTGTGTTCGACAGACAATTTGAAAATGACGGCCACTTTTTTTGGCCAAGTGCTCAGTGGTGCGATAGTCAGGCAGGTTTGAATGTTTTTTTGTCCGCCACGTTCAGACCGACTTTAGCCCCGTGTGAAAAAACACAGCCCTCTCATGAAGTTGAATGAGGCCAGTCTGGTGGTACAGTGGGGGTGCCAACGTAGGCTACATCCACACTAATCCGTTTCCATTTTAAAATGGCTTTTTAAAACAAAAACGATCTCCGTGCACACAAGCGTTTTAGCACCATTTCAGAAATAATTTCTGTTCATACTAACACGCCTGAAAACCATGGATGTATTAAGAGAACTGGATACATCGTTGGAGGCTCCCGTTCATTCCTATGAGAGTTGTTCAGTGACGCATGAAGCCAAAATGGCTCGACTGCCGAGCGATAAAGTATCCGGATCATTTGGCGATCTTCCGCATCCATTGGGCCCATAGAGCAGGCTCAGTATCGTTTTCTTCTGGAAAAGGATCACGTGATAGGGGTGTGACGATTCAGGGAAGCCCACGTTGTGACTTATAAGACCCGATTAGGAAGTGAACGTGAATGACTGCGTCATCGTTTTCAAAAGTCTCCGTTTCCGCCCCGTCCAGACTAAAACGCAATCAACGCATCCATTTTTAGCCTAAAATTTCTCTGTTTTAGAATTGGTGGATTACTTTGTAACGTGAACCTCATATTTCTACTGTTAATCCCACAATTGTTGCGACAAAAGATAAAACAGTTGCTGCCAGGATAACTTGATCTAATACAATCTTTCAAGCATACTGAACCCTCTACAGACAGACAGAACACTATCAGGAGGACATTATCTAACATACCCTGCACCATCATGGGGGGACACAAACTAATCACTTGTTATCTCCTCTAACCCAGAGGAAGGTGAAAATAACGTACCTCCCTACTGACCTTCCGAGTCCAGGCTGTCCTCTAGACTCTCTGAGCTCATCGATGACGATGAGTCCAGGTTGTCATTGTCGGAGTTCTCCTGCTCCAGGTCAGGTAACCTGCAGGCCAAGTCCACCCTGAAAATAACAAAACAAGATATTATCATTCAAATTTATATGCATTGCACACATTGCATTTAAGTCCAATGAAAAAAATCTCAGCCTACTTTTCTTGCTTGATGGACTGGATCCTATCGATGAGGGTCCTCTCCATTTCATCCGGAGGTTGTTGGTCTGGAACGTCCTGCTGTGAAGGCTTTTCAACAATCACCTGCACAGAGATCAGAGTATTTAGAGTAGGTCGGATGTCAGCTGATAAATCATGATAAATCTGATAAAATGAATAAAGACACTGGCTTCAAATCAGATACATTTTGTTCCAAAAATGTTCAGCTACTGTAATCTACTCTTCAGAATGTTGCAGAAGTTCAGCTATCGAGTCATTTACTCTAGATGCAACAAAGGTGGAGTTTTTCTTTGTTTAAACCTTAAACTGTAAATAAAGATGGACGACATGACAGCTCCCCAAAAGTGAAGTCAAAACACCTTGATCGCCCCCTGGTGGCTGTCTGCAGTATAGGTTATAAATCCCACCCCTCCATGTTAGCGGATGGGACATGGGACAAACTAAAAAGTCAAAGTACACATCAAATGTATTTTTCCCAAAGATGGTTTCTGTCATTTTAGATAGTTCTTATCGGGCTGATGTATGTCGAAGTGTTCATTTTTCTGGTACGTTTGGTTTTAATGAGTTATCTGATGCTATAAAAAGGGAGTGAGATGTCATGATCATATCTTCCTTTGGCCTTGTAGTTTTCTCTCACCGTGTTTTGTCTCCTCAGTTTGAGCTGATTGACAGCCAGGGCCTCTGCGTATTCCAGCTCCTGGATATTCTGCATCTTCTCATTGTAGCGTCTGAACTGCTCAGAGATCAGGATCTCCACGCACCTGCAGGTCAAAGATGAATACACCCCCATAAATACGATGCCAATCTCTAGAAATACAGACAATTCATCTAACAAGAGCAAATACAGCATTTTGAAGCCAGGCATCCCCACCTAGACTGATCCCGACCGATAACCTGTTTATATCTTATGACCCACACTGTTAACCTGAGTTTGACATTGTCTATATTGTATATATAATTGGATTTGCACCTTATTGTTCATATACTATTTATATTTGCACTCTTACCACTTAATATTGCAACGGCTACACAGCAATTCCCCTCGGGATCAATAAAGTTTCATCTTATCTTTTTCAATAGCCAAGAAAAATACTTAAATAAAAAAAAAATAAAATAATAATAAAACTTCTTGAAGAGTTTTGACTCACGTTGTAGTCTTGCCCACATCTTTCATACCAAGGAAGGGGTCATCAACATCCGGTGTACGCAGAATGCAGGGAGCAAACACAATAGCTAGAGAGCTTGGTGTCATCTTATTGTGCTCTTCCTCTTTTGCAACCCTAAAAAGACACTCAGATCAAGGATCTCGCAGGACTTTTATCACACACACACACACAAGTAAACAACAGAATCAAATAATCACAGTGGAGGATTCTTTGCAACCCGCATTTTAGTGGAAATCATTTTGTTTTGGCAACACATAAGGCATAAACATTACAGTTAAAGGAGCAATGTGTAAGATATGGCCAGGATTTTACCAACCAGCAAGGTCCAGCCCATACTGTCTTGTAATACCACTTGTTCCCCGAGAGACGATACCGAGTCACTGTAGCGTCCAGTCTGCCCTCATGAGAGGATGGCGAAGTAGAGCTGCCCCGAGGGCTTGTCAATAATGCATTCATGGTCCATTTGGGTTTTGATAGTTTGTTTATTGGATTAAATGAAGAACGAGATGAAGGTGGGGTCGTTGTCTCATTTCTGCCACTTTGGATTCAGTCCAATAAACAATATTGTGAATATTGTGTATTCTTGCCCTGCTGTTAGTTAGCTGATGACTGTAATTGTATGGACCCAGTAGAGGTGAAATGATGCCTCCTATTTCTTTGGAGCAGGTGGCTAGGCATTACACATTGCCCCTTTAAAGAGTAGACACAGTAGAAGGGAATACTATAGATCATCCTACCTGACCAGGTGAAAGATGAGCCGCTCTAACGTGTTGAAATTAGCAGGAGGAAGTTCATCACACTTTTGGTAAACGGCCTTTATTCTCTCAGCTTTCTCTGGCAGCTCTGGGGGCAAACAAGCATGGACATCAATAAACTTCTGTCAGAGTAAATATCTATATCAGGAATTTCTATCATTTATGACAAGGAGCTCACAAGTACATTGATCTACAACAATTCTGTTTTATATACTATCAATATTTACTCACCCACGGCATGCAGAAAGTCGCTGTAGAGGGAAAAGGTCATGAGGGGGTCCGGCAGCTCTCTGAGCCACCGTTTAACCAGACCTGTGATGGTGTGGATGGGGTAGTTGTCCAAACATGGTCCCTCAGGATCTGATGCCACGAGACAGAACACACGGATGAAACACACCAAAAAATATACAATTATTTTATTAGTACATGAAATTATTTTTCATTCATCGCGGTCAGGGGACAAAGGATGTGATAAGGGAATTTTATCATCACAATGATAAAAGTATAGAGTTTAGAGTTCCTTAAAATAGTTTTTAAAACAGCATACAAGTTATCATAGGTTCTAAGTTTTAAGTTATATATTTTCTTAATTTTAACCTGAACTATTAAAACACAAATATGTAAACATACAAATTAACAGAAGAGATTAGACTAAGAACAACAATTTTGATAATCGATTTGAGTATTTTTTTAAGAAAAAAAAAGGAAATATTCTCTGATTCCAGCTTCTTAAATGTGAATATTTTGTGGTTTCTTTACTCCTACATGACAGTTAACTGAATATATTTGAAATGTGGACGAAACAAGACATTTGAGGATGTCATCTTGGGCTTTGGGAAACACTGATTGACATTTTTCACAATTTTCTGACATTTTATAGACCAAACAACTAATCGATTAATCAAGAAAATAATCAACAGATTAATCACCAATGAAAATAATCATTAGTTGCAGCCCTTAAGTCCACAGGAACTTTTTTTCCATTGACTGTGGCTGTCCTTGCTCCACACTAATAATGCCAATTAATAACACTAGAAACATCATGTTATGTGGAGCTCTAAACTATCAAATAAACTGTAGCTGACTGGATCTGTTGTTGAAAGATATTTCCGCTGGTGTGCAAAAAAGTTCTTACCGGTCTCCAGAATCTGGTGGAGCTCCCTCGCTCGGCAGGCTGAGCCCGACTTGCGGTAAATACCCTCCGTGTAGAGGCCGTTTAGCTCCACGTGCATCAGCAACAACTCCACCACTTTGGGCACAGGGTTGGCTTTACTGGTGAGGATGCACACCTGCACCCCGAAGTGAAGGGAGCCCGGTATACTGTCATCCTGTCACAAGCAAAGACGAGAGGGGGATTACAGAGATATATGGGCAGGGAGTCTTGAGAAATTGATGTGTATGTTTTCAATCATGCTCTAGTATTTTAAGGTTCAAGGTTCTTTATTTGTCATATGTCAATTCTAGCAAAGCAGCCATTGGCAATGAAAATCTTTGGTCTCAGGTTCCTTCAACAATGGTCATAAAATATGTATATATATATATAAAAGGGGAAATCACACAAGTAAATGTAAAAGCATAATGATAATCTAAGGTATAAAATCGTGCAATTAAAATCTAGGGCTTAAATATAAACATAAGTAAATATAAAATAGTAAAGTAAATGTCAATTTTGTTGAAGACAGTATTTCAGATGGGAAAAATTAATGTAAACAGGATGTATATGCATGATGAGAAGTAATATATGAACACAGAGGTGTAAACAGGAATGTAGTATGTATAGAGAAGTAGTAAATATATATATATATATATATATATATATATATATATATATATATACACACACCGATCAGCCATAACATTCAGACCACTGACAGGTGAAGTGAATAACATTGATTATCTCCTAAAAATGGCACCTGGCAGTAGGTGGGATATATTAGACAGCAAGTGAAAATTTTGAACTTTAAACTTTGTGTTGGCAGCAGAAAAAAGGGGCAAACGTAAGGATGTGAGCGACTTTGACAAGGGCCAAATTGAGATGGCTAGACGACTGGGTCAGAGCATCTCTAAAACTGCAGCTCTTGTGGGATGCTCCCGGTCTACAGTGGTCAGGACCTACCAAAAGTGGTACAAGGAAGGAAAACCGGTGAATCGGCGACAGGGCCAGACCCGAGGCTCATTGATGCACGTGGGGAGCGAAGGCTGGCCCGTGTTGTCCGATCCAATAGAAGAGCTACTGTAGCTCAAATTGCTGAAAAAGTTAATGCTTGATCCGATAGAAAGGTGTCAGAATACACAGTGCATCGCAGTTTATGCATATGGGGCTGCATAGCCGCAGACCAGTCAGGGTGCTCATGCTGACCTAATGTTATGGCTGATCAGTGTATATAAACAGAGGTGTAACAGTTTGTGAAACAGTGTGTAAAGTATATAAAGGTAAATAAAGGTGATGTGCTCAGGAGCTCAAGAGTTGGTATTTAAAAATGTCAGTTCCTACCTGTCTGGCACATCGTGTCGAGCAGTCTGTGATGATTTTGTTCAGACATTTCTTGTGACATATTAACTTGCAAGCTAAAATGAAAAACAGAAGAAAAAAAAAAAAATTGAATTTAATTGCGTTCCTCTTGTATTTGTCTTTTTAATGCGGTTACATTTTGTGGTGTTGCAGCTCTTTGAACTCACCACTGCACATGTAGGCTTTCTCCATTCCCCAGATGTAGGAGCCACACAAGTCACATGACTGCATGATGTTCACCTGGTACGTGCTGAACAGGTGATCCAGAGGACTATTAGGCTGTAGAGAGAGGATGTACAGATATTGCACTGGGTTGATTTACTTTAATGTATAATGCAGAAACTTCTTATTGCAGTTAAAGATATTCAACTTACACATTTGTCCTTTTTCCTCCTCTTCTTCGTCGTCTTGGTGGCCTGAGAGACGCCAGAAGAGATATACGAGTGAGTCAAGGGATAGTTATACTCACCAAGTAGTTTAGAGACTGATGATTGACTAACTCATTTACCTTGGATGGCTCAGACTCCATTCGTTTTATCTCGCCCCTAATAAAGCCGTCCAGTACAGACTGAAACAAGTTGACCACCAGCGAGACTTCTGACTTCTTCCTCTTGGTTCCCGCTAGTGTGTTCACTTTGTTGCGGTAGCCCTTCATCAGATCTTTGTAGCCGATTTGGGGCTTCTGTTGGTCACAGGAGACATTGAGTAGCAGACTTACAATAAGTGACTTCAATGGTAAAATAAATGAATGAATGAATTAATCTACATTCTAACATCCGAAACACTGTAGAAGAACAAGTCAACAACTATAAAAAAAAAATGTCCTAGAAGAAGATGAACTGACCTGGAGCGAGTACATGCCTTTGATGGTATTTCTGAACTGCATGGTGGCGTTGATGAAGATGCTCTCTGTTGCTGACAGCTCTTTTACTCTACTTTGCAGCTCATTCACCTGCAGACAAAGATGAGGGAATTATAAAGATGTTGAACACAGGATATTTAGCATTTTTGCCTTTATTGGAGTGAGATGGGTGTGACAGGCAACAGAGGATAGTTATGTGGTATGTGTCTTAACCTTTCGGCTACCGGGGTAAATTTCTACTACTAAATTCTAAAAGTCCATAGGAGATTGAGCAATAATAATATAAGAATTTATTGAACTATTCCACTATGAAAATTTACTAGATACAATTCTATATGTAAATAAGGCATTATAAAATATTCATATAAATAAATACCAAAAACTGTGTACATTGACCTGTAAATAATACAATAACTGATCAAAAATTAAGTATTTTACTGGAAATACTTTCTATTTATTACAAATTTATATTTATTTATTCTATTTAACCTTTTACCATGATATTCCCATGGAGATTTTAAATCTGTTTTCCGAGGGAGTCCCGGCCAAGAGGACAGCAAAAAAGTTTCAATAAACGACAAATAACAGACTTAAAACAAAACAGCTAAAAGTTAAAAAACAAAAGAAGAAATTTCACAAAAAAGAGACAAGTAACAGTCTTTAAACAGTTAATTGCGTCAACCCATGAATTAACAGAGTTGTTCGAGTACATTCAGTATTCAAATAGTCCTTAATCCTGTTTTTAAAACCTCCATGCTTATAAAATAATGTAGTTTAAAATGACTCTGGAGCTCACACCAAGATGAGGGTGTAAAAACTTTAAAAGCACTTTCACCAAAGACGGAGCGGGTTCGAGGAATATTGTACATAATTTGTCCGCATGACCGAAGGTTGCAGCTCCTCATAGTTTTAGGAGTCAGTAGAGAATGTATTTTAATATTTCCCAGTGGAGTTTTTCCCAGTTACACTTTGATATCATGTCACTTTTAACAACACTGTTGTTGGTAATACCCGCCACATCTCTCCTCAGCCACTCACACCGCCCCATACATGACAGCTGGATGTGTGTGCTAAATGTATGTACATCGATAAAAAGTGTAAGATTGTGTAAAAGAGCTGGGCTACAGTATGTGACAACACTGCACGAAAATGCACGTCTACAGTACAAACAAGTGAAAGCCATGTATGTTTGTCAAGATTTGGAAGTGCCGTAAATAAAACCTGAGTTAGGGGTTATGTGCTGTGCTTCAGATTCCCCTCCTCAGGTGTTCATCTCACCTGATTGCCGAGGAATTCGTCCAGGTTTCGCAGCTCTTTGGGGTCGGTGATCTCTCGGTCCAGAGACGCGTTGCCCTGCAATGCCCGTGTGGCCCGGCTGATTTTAATGGTTGGGTTTCGCTGGACCCTCTCACTCTGCTGGTCTGGCTTGTGGTAGGCATGTGGAGTGTAGCTGGGCAAGGTGACTGCAGTCAGACGAGGGAGGTGTGGCATTATTAGTCTGACACGACAATTACAAGTTGAAACACTCTATCTAATGGTTATGTATAGGATACTTCTACAAGAAGACCTTGTTTTACACATGTTGCTGATCAGCAAAAAAACTCCAGATGGCAGTGAAGAGAAGAAGTGTGCTAACCAGTGATGTATGATGGTAAACTGTGACCTCCACCAACAGCATAAGAAAACTATGACATTGTTTCCTCTTTACTTTAGACCTTTTCCTCAAGTAATTCACATTTTGTTAATACTACTGTGCGACAGTCCCTGTTGCTGCCTATTTAAAGTGTATGTGTACATTTTATAATAACTGCATTGAACAAATAAATACATTAAGATTGCTGCTTTTGGTTACCTGTTTTATCTGACGGAGAGACGTTGTCCGAGGAATATTTAGGTGGCCGCTTTTTCAGGAATTTACTGAGAAACCAAACCCTGTAGAAAAGACAGTCTGTATGAGCTCTATGCAGCTACATCAAATACATTAAGTACTGTTAAGCTTGGTCCTGAAAACTCAAAGCATAGAACGATTCCCTTTGAACTGAGTGGAGGGTTTTACCTCTCCGGAGTTGTGAGTGCTGATTGGTTAGATTCCTGCTGTCCTGAGTCCTCATTGGAGCCCCTGGCTGGAAGGCTGAACCTCGACCCGTCAGGTTCTGCTGCTATCATCTACAGTATCAAAACATGTTCTAAGTCAAAGTATAAAATGTGCGAACAAACAACTCTAAAAGACAACTTTCATAGTAAAACCACCTCTCCCCACCGTGTCACCCTGCAGCGGCTGCACCACAGCTGCACCACAGCTGCACCACAGCTGCACCACAGCTGCACCACCACCAAACCAGGCCACGTAAACATGATACAATAACAGCACCATAGTGGTAGTCCTCCACCATTTTTAACTCATGCAAAGCTGCACGGTCTTCTGCCACCAGCTGAGCGTTGACCTTATTTTTTTAACTTTAATTAGTATGAGTAAAGTTAGTTCATATATTAATAGCATTGTGTCAGTGTGTTAAAACATTAATTATTTACACATTCAAGTGATTTTAAATCTTATTCACTTGTTTATATGTTCATCATTAAATGTAATTGGTTCTGAGCACCAATTATATGATTTTTTTCTTTGTTGACTATGACGATATTCCAGTAATGTTTACATTATTTAAAGTATAATGATTTGAAGAATAATGATAATAATGATTTGCCATAACCTGACTATGCATTAATTTAAAATGATTGGTTCATGTGTATGATGCCATATAGTTTAAAGGTCCAGTGTGTAACATTTAGGGGGATCTATTGGCAGAAATGGAATATAATATTATAGTATGTTTTCGTTAGTGTATAATCACCTGAAACTAAGAATCTTTGTGTTTTCGTTAGCTTAGAATGAGCAGTTTATATCTACATACTGAGCTGTCTTCATTACATAAAAGCAATCCACCATATTCTGTGGTGACTCTGAACTGTACCTGCTGACCTACGGCTCATTTGGGTGAAGAGACAAAAAAGATCCGAAATGGGCTTTGAGATTTCCTTTTTTGTTTTTCAGAAGCAAAAGCTCTTTTTATGAAAAGTCCCAGAGCAATGCAACCTTCAGTCTGTTTGGGATATACACATGCAAGGCCTGCATGCAGAGGAGAGTCGTGGTCGGTCAAGGCGTCCCTTCGGTCAGTACCTTGACCTGGGATTTGAGGGACCGGACATCCACGCTACTGGCCGCGCTCCTCATGCCGGTCACTTGGGGGCTGATGGGAGGCAGCGGAAAGCTCCAGTACTCGCTCTCCTTGGAGCCCCCAAGGGTCATCATCAAACTGCTGCGGGGGTAGGCTAAGCGCCGCTTGCGTTTGGGATGCTTGCGGAGATGCACCCTGACCTAATTGGGCCAGGAAAGGTGATGAGGCACAGACTGGGAGGCCTTCTTTGATTCATGCGTAAGGAGCCTCCATTTGTGTGTTTGGCAGATTACAGAACCCATACAGTAACTACAGTACTTACAGTACAGTATGCCAACATGTATTGTTGTACAGGACTCTAACAACAACTGTATGAGAAGCGAAAAGAAAATGGATTAAGTGTTCCAAGTGTTTTGGATGATATAATAACATATGGAGAAAGATTACCTCATTGGTGGTGGGTGAGCTATCAGAGCCTGATGAGCTGATCTTGGACAGTTCATCAACAGACCTGGACTTGATTTTGCGCCTGTGTTACAGAAGGAAATAGAAACCGAGCTGTGGACTATTGTGGGACTAAAAAAACACTTTTGCCATTATTGGTAACAGACATACATTTTGAGAAATAATATATATAATATAATGAGATAATCGATGATATAATATAAAGAAGGATATGACATTATTAAAATAGCTTGTTGGGGCTACAACAGAGAAAGACTTGTATAACTTTAGGATGCTTACTGAAAGTCATCTTTCCGATCCTCTCGTCGTCGTACTTCTGGACTCGATTCATCCGTCGGTTCGCTATCGCTCTGTCGGCCCTCCTTCCACCTCTCGGCCTTCTCTTTGATCCCCTCGAGATCTGTGTAGCGCTGCAGCGAGCTGCTCTTAGAGGAGCTGGTGGAGCCGTCATCGGTGCCAACTTTAGGGTCCAGTGGGAGGGAGAGGGGCCGGTTGAGAGGGGGAGGGGATCCTCTGCCCTCTCGATTCTCCCTGCTCTGGGACCTCTCTTGGCTCCTGTTGGGGCTGATCTCCACTTTGTGCTGCCTCGTTAGCTCCTTTTTTTTCAAGCTGTTATGCAAGAACCACTAAATCAGACTGGCGTCACAACAACATATCCATAATATAAATGCTAATGCTTTATTGTCTGTTTTGATTCTAATTCCACCTGAAATGTCTAGTTAAAACTTCAGGATAAAACCTGGTATGAACCCATCATAGTATCAAGTCCATTTTTTTAACTGTAAAATGTCCTGCACGGTACACTTCTTGGTCACAATTCTTTTATAACCAAATTTCAGGGATCTGTATCAAAAATGTTTGTTAAGCTTATGTGTTTGATTAAAAAACATTTATTGGCTCATAACAATAGGCCTCATGCAAGAACATTTTTGTATTCTTATCTTAACTTTCTTTTACTATTTTTCGTACTGTGGGCTTGTACGAGTGTGCCACATCAGATTCAGCGAAGGCTCCTAACTCAAGATAACTTAAACATGATGAATGCCACCTGTGCGTAAATGAGCGTGCATTCATGAGAATTGTAAATGAGCATAATTGTCGCCCAATAATACCATATCATCATACCACCCCAATGATATAAGGCTACGCATCCTGCCCCATTCATCTGTCTTGCCAATATATCAGCAGGCTGTCTAAAGACAAGCTCTTTTCCAAGATATTTTCTACATCTAAAAGATTATAAAGTATTTCGTGATAAACTGGAGGGGAGGGGATTCAACAGCAATATTTCACAGGTCCACGATTCCGAAGTGGCAGCTCTTGAGACAAAAAATATAAATTCGCTCCTTCGTACAAGCTCCTCAGCAAAAATGTATTTTTAAATTTGGTCCTTTTTAATTTTTTGCACTGTGAAATTGAACCAAACTAAATAGACTAAATTCGGACTAGACAATCGGACTATGGCTTGTGAAAGCGTCCTTCTTCAACAAGAGAAGCTGCAATGCAAGCAGTGTAGGTTTAGAGGTATGTGTACCTGTCCCGTCCAGGCCGGGTCTTGGATGTATTCTCGTCATCCTCTGTCTCATGTTTATCCAGGGAAGTCCTCCATGCTGTCTGCATCACTGTAGCAGCCAGGTTTTGTTTCTCGTAAAACTGACGCCAGCTCCTCTGAAAATACACCAGAAATCTTCTGTCAACTTTAGTCTGTTGTGTCTTTATTTGTTCTTGAGTCTTTGGGAATATTTTTTTTTTTTGCTGGGACACTAAGAAGACAAACCAAGGGGACTGATCTACAACATCCATGGAAACCTGTGTTGGGGTGAATGCTTTTTATTGTCTAGTAGTCTCCATGAGAACATTTCCAATTGTCTCCTATTTTATACTATAAATGGTACCTGTATAAGCATAGTGGCATCTCTCTTTTGCAGGTAGTGCGATCTGATCAGACAGACACGGAACCAGCGCTGCAGGATGATGATGTGACGCATCACTTCTTTGTTGTGAGTGACTTGGAGCAGTTGCCTCTCCTTCTCCTTGAGGAACACCTGAGTAGATGAAAGAGAGGCACAATGAATGATGAAACCACTGGAAACCTTTATACCCTGAAAAACATGCATTACTCCTTATGTGACTTTTATGTGTTTTTATGATTTTATGTAAAGCATTATGTCTTTTTAGGAAGTGACAGGGTTCTCTGATTCATGACAATAACGGTTTACTTGAAGAGACACATTACAGAAACATGGGTACATGCAGTAGTCATGGGTGACCTCAGTGTAAAGCAAGTTTCTAACCATGGCAACGTAACTTTAATCCTCTGGCCATTGGGATACACCAGACTATGGTGAGTTAAAATCTGAATAAATGACTGATATGATCAAGAATCTTTACCTCGGTTTTTCCTATTTGATAGGTGCTCTTATCCAGCTCCATCCCCTCAAACAGTTCAGTTATGGGCTCTGGCGTTGCAGTAACTCCTTTTGGAAGCAGCATTCTGAACTTCTCGACAAATTCCTGTCATCAAAAACAGTTTCAGAAGTGCAAATTAACTTTCTTCTCACTAGCCAGG
Source organism: Sebastes umbrosus (assembly GCF_015220745.1). NCBI lineage: Eukaryota > Metazoa > Chordata > Actinopteri > Perciformes > Sebastidae > Sebastes > Sebastes umbrosus. The sequence goes on along the minus strand of NC_051280.1, from coordinate 11,249,391 downwards.
TTTCCATCTAAATGGAATTTTCTGCATGCGCGAACCTTCTGACAGGTACAGAAGTGAGTTAGACTTCCTTTTCATTGTAAATACCTTGAATGTACAGTAAAGTAGGATATTTATATACACATACACAAACACACACACATATATAATACATCATTCTCAAGTGATTGCCCACCTTGAATGTGTATTTGGCACTGTAGCCAGACTTCTGGATGTCAACCATCTGCAGGATGCCTGTGTACTTGATTTGCTGGAGCACAAGTTCATCATCAAAGTACAGCTGCTTCTGCAAAAACAAAACATTTTCCCCAAGTGATGAACTGTGTTATTTGGCCCAACGTGTAGGACTACATTTACAATCAGGATGGCGTTAAAGATTCACGCACGACGTTACCTTTTCAGCGTTGGAGCGAACACAGAAAATAAAGAATGGCTCGGCTTTTTCAATCGCCTCCATCAGCTTTCGAATTGAGGCCTGTGAGACACAGAAGTGCAGTTAGTGATGGTTTTATTATTTGCATTTGTTCCTAAAATAAAAGGAATAGTTTTATAGTTTTTTTTAAAAAGATATTCCTATTTCATTCTCTCTTCATTCTCTCTACTCTTGTACTCTTGAGTCAGCGGCTATGCTCACCTATGATGGACACCTACACCGGCAGTTAACAAGTTAGAGACAAACATGCACTGATGTTTTGCAATATTGTTCCAAAATTACAGTACATACAGTTTGTACCTCAAGATATGTGAATGAAAATGGGTTCTATGGGTACCCACGAGTCTCCCCTTTACAGACATGCCCACGTTATGATAATCACATGCAGTTTGAGGCAAGTCATATTCAAGTCAGCACACTGACACACTGACAGCTGTTGTTGCCTGTTGGGCTTGAGTTTGCCATGTTATGATTTGAGCATATTTTTTTATGCTAAATGCAGTACCTGTGAGGATTTCTGGACAATATTTGTCATTGTTTTGTGTTTTTAATTGATTTCCAATAATAAATATATACATACATTTACATAAAGCAGCATATTTGCCCACTCCCATGTTGATAAGTGTAATAAATATTTGACAAATCTCCCTTCAACCTACATTTTGAACAGTTAAAAACTGCAATTAATTGCGATAAACTATGGACAATCAAGCGATTACATATTTTAATCGTTTGACAGCCCTATTGATGATTTAAGTTTATGAAACAGAGCAATAATAGTCAGCAAAGATGCAGAGAGAACAAACCTGAAACTGAGCGCCAACTGTCGGGGGCTTTGTCGTCCGATGAGGGTGGAAGATTAATTTGCTGGTTCGGTCATGCGCGGCGACACCAACAATATGTCGGAGCGAGTGCACATCCATGAGATTCTGTTTAATAAGACAAAATAAAGTCTGTGAGCTTTAAGATGTACAAACATCTGTGTAGAAGTGCTGCTTTTGAAATGACTTGAAAAACTCTGAGCTTCATCAATACTGCACACATCATTAACACTTTACCTTTGGAATGAGCTGCTTCTGTCGACCGCTTCGACTTTTCCTGCAGAAAAATACAGACAAAAGGAGGCTCCATTCAACAAACAGCTCTGGAGATAGAAAGTGAGGAGTGTGTTTAAATTGAAGCCATGAGGCCCACTTACTTTCTCTTTTCATAATTGACAAAGATGTCTTCAAATACTTCAAAAGGATGTTCGTCAGAGCGATCAAAGGAGAAATCCAGAGTCATGCTGGTGCTGTAAATGTAAGAGAGGTACTTTAACTTCATCAGCAAAGAGTCTTTTTTATTTTCAAGGTCTATTTTCCTTTTGACAAGCATGTATTTACAGGTGTTCCTTAATAGTAAGCCACATGTATTGTCCCCTCTGGGTCACTATTTTGTCTTTGAAAAATGTACATGTGAGTGTGATGGTTGTTGAGTAAATGAATTTTCTTTGTGATCTTATGCATTATGAGACTATTATGAGATTTCCTTAATAAATAAAGCTCAACCGACTAACTATCTAAGAATAGATAAATGAGACAATGAATGAACAAATGAAAAAAGTAATTAAGGCAGTATTTGTGCCTGTGTTTGGAACATAGACTAAGAAGTGGATGTAGTCACCGAGATGTCACCCATTGGTTTGTGGACTGCTGTTTTGAAGCCTTGAGTTCGGCATTTTTTTCAGCAAACAAACGCCGAATAAGACGTTTTCAGGCAACCAAAAAGGTCATAATCAACTTTCATAAACTGAAAACACACTGTGAAAGGGTTAAAATTGTAAGACGAAAACACGGAGAACTCCCAGACTGGACAATGCCGTGGTAGCGACCTGTCAATAACAAGAGCTACGCCCTAAAGCATACCCTGCTTTATGGTCTATTTGACTCTAAATGGGACCATAATTTACTAAATGAACATCATGCTGTATTGAAGAAGACTTGAAACTAGCGATTGAGATCATAAACTCATGTTTACAATGTTTACTGAGGTAATAAATCAATTAAGAAGTAGGGTCATTTTCTCATAGACTTCTATACAATCAGACTTATTTTTGCAACCAGAGGAGTCGCCCCCTGCTGGCTATTAGAAAGAATGCAAGTTTAAGGCACTTCAGCATTGGCTTCACTTCTCAGACCCGGAGGTTGTCTACTGGTTTGGAATTGATGGTTGATGATTACAGTTGTTAAACCTGCAGTAGGCAGTATATTTTTTGCACCATTGGGCAAAAACTCCATAATAACCTTTCAGCATATTGTAATTCAAGTATTCTGAGAGAAAACTAGACTTCTGCTCCTCCTCATGGCTCTGTTTTCAGACTTTAAAAAATCTAGCCTGTGACGGGAGACTTTGACCAATCACAGTTCATTTCAGAGAGAGAGCGTTCCTATTGGCTGTTCTCTGGTCATGTGACCGGTACTTGCCATTCCTTCAAGCCATCTCAACATGGCTGCCGGGTCACAAACTTTCTCATTTTACAGCTAAACATTACACTACAAGTTGTTTCTGAAAACATTTGAGGTGAGAAATAGGCATTAACGTAACATATTATTGATTCATATTTGATCAGCGCCGCCTAGTTTGACCGTTTGGTCGGAGTTCGCGAGTGATTGACAGCCGGCTCTCATAGACAGCAGATGGACAGCAGACCTCAGATCAGCTCTGACTGCTTATCTCCGGTCTGTGAAATCTTGCAGATGCCGTTAGCACCGGAGGACACAGAGGTACATGATTTTTTTCAGATTACCTGTCTCATGCACTACTGTCAGGATATAGTGACCGTTTTATAAAAATAACTTTTTTTTTTAATCATATTTGCTCCAATCTCGCCTACTACAGCTTTAATGCTGTAAAACTAACATGCCTGATTCAAGACACGTTGTCAGTTTGAATACATTTGGTTGTATTAAAATGAAAGTTGGAATCGAGACATGTCAGTGACGGTAAAATAGACTACAAATGCACCAGTGTAGTAAAGTTACCTGGACAGCCTGTCCTTAGCAGCACTGTTGCGCTTTTGCAATTCTCTGAGGGTCTGGCGGGAGGTTCGTCTGGCAGACACTGTGGTGACAATACAACAAATCAGTTGTAATCATCAGAACACGAAACAAAATACATGTTGATGGAGAAACGTAATTCCTGAAAAGACACATCGGGAGTCTTTATTTCAACAGAGTGACTTATTTTAGCTGCTGGTTGCAGCTAAAAATGCAGATCGATCAGCATCTAAAGCTACCTACTCGATTCTGCCCGCTGGCATCCCAGGTTCTTGAATATTGTGAGGATGCGGATGGTGGCTCGCAGGACTCCCCATCTGAACAGAGCTTCTGGACTGGATGCAACCAAGTGATGCACGAATGCCCGCCCGCTGCTCCGTAGAAGTGATATGACTTCAGGACGCATGTGCTCTGTGTTTTTCTGCTGGAAATCCTGAAAAACAAGAAGAATCATGATTAACATGCTGTATTCCTTTACTCTTGCACAAAAGGGAGCTCTACATTCATTACTTGTATTCACAACTTTAAACTTCACAGTGCAACAACAGTCCTCTTGGGGGAGGGAGGAGCATTAGTCATTCACTTGGTTCAAAGATTTTCCATGTTTTTTCCCCACGGGTGCTTATCTAACAAGGCTACTGCAGACCCTCGCTATGTTTAAGTGTACTTTTACTGAATTTCAAATGTTTATTATTTCATTTGTAGGATAAAGATGTTCGCAGTGTGGGAAATATACTCCACCTTGATGTGATATTTAACCCTTCCAGCAAAGTGTTGAATGACAAAAGTCGGCTCTGTATTTGAGGAGGGTACAAAGAATGGGTTGTCCTCATGTTGCTGATTCAACTTGTACAACAGGATTTCATCTGTGGCCTGAGGGCTGTTGAAGATACACAAAGAGAAGGAAAGAATATCAATATTAAGGGATAACTGTGTAGCATTTCCCTAAAAAACAATGTATATACTCATACAAAAATATCCCTCTCATCATCACTTATGACACTCTAGAAGTGTCTGTATCTGCAGAGACCTGGCCTTCTGCCTGGATTTTCTTATTTTGCTGTGTTTAGGACATTTCTGGGTGTCAACCTCTATAAAAACGAAGCATCTAAATGCCAGATTGTAAGCATCCAAGAGGAAGCAATGAAAATGGCCGACACAGTGCCAAAAAAATTCAAATATAGCGAGGTGAAACGCCAAGCGGACCAAACTTGTTCCAAAATGAGAGTGAATGTGGTGTTGGCTTTCACCTGCTGGCGAGCACCATAACCTTTGTTGAGCCTTTAAATCTTGTGTTTACACCACAATCGACAAATCGTACTCATTCTGCCTTTAACTAATGGTATGTGGGAAACATTTGGGAAAGAAAATGAATGGATTTCTTGTAGTGACTGATCAGCTGACACAGAACAAACGGTGATAATTATTTGTCATTTATTCGTCTCGCGATACCCGACAATCGGAGAGCTCCACCTACCGAATGTGTGGGGATTTCTAAATGCAAAATTGTTGCCAAAACGGTGGTGAGAACGGCCGCGAACAAACCTACGCCCCTCACATTTCCTGGTTTTGGACAAGCCAATCACAACCGTTTATCTACAACAACAGCAACAATGAGTGAACTGTCTCTGTGTCTTTTAGCACGTTAGCAGTCAGCTGTAGCAACAACAGTTCTGTTATGAAGGGCCACCCTAAAGACTTTGGATTGATTGCGCTATGCAGGTTTTTTTTATTTCTTTGGCCCATACAGTGTAATATTACCGTCATATGTTATGAATGATAAATACGTCATATGACTGCGATAAATCCCATCGGGGATCATATTACAAGCACCCACTCGCTCTCCTGATCCAGCAGGTCAAAGAGTCCGGTCGACTTCTCGCTGATCAGCTGAACGCAGCCACTGTTGTCAGTGCAGTCGATGTTTTTCCAGGCGATGCCCTCGGACACATAATCTTCCTGGAATACATTTAAATCACAATTACATAATTAGGTTACTCAGGGGAAGTAAATGGATTTAATTTGTCTCTGTAGCACTGATGAAGAGATGTACTAGTAACAGTCAAACAGTACATACAGTGCCTGACAGTTTTAAGACTCCTTAATGCCAACTGGATTAAAAAATAATTAAAAAAAAGAATTCACCAAGAAACACTTAAAGGACTGCAGTATATCTGTCTGTAAGACAATGTAAGTCCTGCATTTTGATATCCAAATTTCAGATATTTAAAGACTTTTGCAGGCACAGTGGTAACTCACTGCGAAGGCTACAAGGGCAATAAGACAGCCAATAAAAAGTGTCGGCCATGCTGAGTCCAAATAAAGAATGAATACTATCCACCACTGAATGTCATGAGAGATTAAAATGAAAAAACACCTACTTGCTTAAGCTTGAAGATGTGCTGGTTGATGTAGTACTGCAGTTTCTCGATGGTGTAGTTGATGCACAGCTGCTCAAAGCTGTTTGTCTGGAGGTTCTCGAAACCACACATATCCAGGATGCCGATGGACAAACACTAAAAAACAAAACAGCAAACACGACAATTCAGAACCAACATACAAAAAGGCAGCACACTGGAGACATGAGCCCATTACTGGTAAACCTATGTATTTATTAGGGCTGCAAGATATCAGAAAAATACGCGATAACGGTATTAGTTGCGATAAATAAACTGATATTAAAGTGTACTCAGTTCTGCCTTTCTGCTGCTTTCAGTATACTGCTAAAATACAACAAACTGCTTGTTGAATTAAGAAAAGTTGACATCGTGAAGATGATAAAAACACGATATATTGTGCAGCCCCTGGTATTTATTTATTTATTTATTTATTTATTTATGCATGTATGTATCTTTGTTCAAAAATGCAACTTTAACTTCAGATACATGAGTGCACAGACATTTTATAATTCCCTTTTCAGCGTTGCACAGCAATAAACTGAAAGACTTGTAGTAGAAAAATGGCATGTGATTGATGATACTTTGTTATAGTTGTTGGTAGGGTTTGTAGTTTTGTTCAAATACATTTTTTGTTATATTCTCATTACATCCCGACAGCAATCAATAAATCAAATGCTCTGACAAAAAAAGAGAGAGAGAAAAAAAAAAGTTTAAACCCGTAATAAACGCGTCTAATCATTTCATTCGGTCCAAATGAAATGATTGGACGGGTTACCTACCTGCCTGCATGCACTCTACCCATGTACTCATTGTGCATCATTGGAGTCTTCCACAAGCTGCCAGCTTGACAGCTGTGAGTACTAACAATAGCCATGTTCGTTGTTTACGTTCATTATGATTAATTTTTGGGGGAGTGGCTTAAGAGAGAGGCCTGAAGGGACGGACTGTCAGTGTTGATTTAGGGACTCTTGGAACTAGTGCTGCTAGCTACTTTCATCTTATTTAAATCTAGTGTACTCTTGCTAGTTTCTCAGCATTACCAACCCTACCTTTAACTTTAAAGTCAAAATCATGCACATATTTTGTCGGCAGTCAATATTGCAGTTTTTTCCCGTGTGACTTACAGAGACTGACTCCTCCATGTCTCGTCTGTTGAGCATTGCGTGGTTGATGTGAAGGATGATCCAGTCAAACAGAGCTCCGTATAAAGACTTGGCCATGGAGTCCCGCACTGTGTAGGCCTGAACGTACAGAAACATTAAACAAAGCAAATTACAACTCAAATTAAAAAAAAAAAAATTTTGTAGAACACAACTCAAATTAAACATATTCATATTTAATGATTTAATAACTAAAATTAAAGGGGCAGCCCTGATATTAAATCAAAACTCTATACCTCTTGTAGTGTGTACTGTGAAACTACGGTGGCGTTAGCGGTCACTACTCTCCTCTTGGTCAAAGTCTTCACCAGTGGCTCCATTTTCACCTGGAAAAACAGTTAGAAACACAGAGAGTTAAACAATACTGTAACACGTTATTAACCCCAAACAAAATCACTACTAATGACTGTACTTGACAAACAGAACAGGTTGAAACATGTTTGTTCTTAAACAATACAGAGAGCTATTTCAGGCGGAGCTGTGACGCAGTTCATCTCTAGCAGTTGTTCTGCTCACTGAGAGAAAATATTTTCAAGCTACTGTGATTTCATGCCAAGTTTACAGGGTTTTTAATTCATATTCAAGCGTTTTACTGCAGGAACGTACTTTGAGCAGGTCAGACAGTGTGGACAGAACGTCAGCAGGTCCGACCTCCAGGACTTCAGGGTCCTCTGACTGCGTGTACTTCACATTGCCCAGGTACAGGATGGCAGAGAGGATGGAAAATATGCTGCAAAGTAGAAAGAGACACACACAAACAAACAGATGTAAGATGTAAATGTAAGACTATTCATAGCTATTGTTATGGAATTTACTTTGCTTATAACCAAGTCTCCACTGGATCTTTGTGACTCTACTGGAGGTGTTTGATGAGGAATGTATGAAGCCCTTTTATTAAAGGAAAAATTATCATTTCACTTTGTCCTTATTTTCTGGCTTTGAGCCTGTTATATTTCCAACTGTACTTTGCTCTGTAGATTTACTAAATTGTGGTTATTCACCAGGAGGACCAACCTGAACAGGTTACAAACTTTGCTGCTAGTGCTTTTATGTGTACACGGTGTCCCGAGGCCGTGAGGCGCTTGTCGACATGCTTGCTGCATTTTTCTCCTGTTTGACTTGACAAGCTCTGACTTGTCACTGACACCAGTATAGAAAGCAGAAACTCTTCAACAGTGAGTGTGCAGTTAAATAACTTTACCTACCTACGCAAGTTTTAGATTAGTACAGATAACTGATTACTGTGCGGTGTCACTGTCAGTCAGTGTTGTTGGGCTGAGTACAGCAAATATTTGTCTTTCAAATATTTCTGCAATTCCAAGCTTTCTTCACCCTCCCTGTGAAGTGAGTGGGCTTTACTGCAATAATATACGTTCCTGTGATGGTCTAACCCCTTGGCATGTGCTGTTGTATCCTTGATGACTAATCCCACATGTCTGACAAAAAAACAACAACTAATTATTACTTACAGACAAAGTGTTTTGCAGGCACATTTTAAACTGGTCCATTAACGCTTTTGTTGACTTTTCCTAAAAGGTCAGTATAGCTACACTGGTCAGTTTGACTCCGGCCTGCAGCGTTCCCGTTGTGTTGCTCATTATGGAAATCATACATACTGTTTCTTGGTGGAGGCCAGGAAGCCAACCATTTCCATAGCCTGTTGGAGCCTCTTGTACTCCTGCCCAAGTTTCTCCTCACTATCTAAATGGAGGTCTTCCTGCAGGACAAAGAGACGAGATACAGAGAGAAAGAGGGGGTTAATATTATTAAGCACAGCCACAGAGGTGTATGAATGGATACAGATAGCACTGTCAATCTAAACTGTCTACACATAATCAGAATCAGAAATACTTCCTCAGGGGAAAATTGGGTTGTTAGAGTTACTCTTATATAAAAGTATAAAGAAAAAGAAAAATAGAAATAAAGGAGTATGTAACATTTACATAATGCTACAATATATAACACATTATACGTAGAGAAATATAAATAAAAATAAGAAATGAGAAATATAATAAATATGTACAAATATGTGCATCAAACACATACAATATATAACCTCAGTGTAAATAAGTAAATAAAAAAATGTAGAAATCAACTGAATCATCTCTTTTTGTCTTTTTATAATTGAATCCAAAATGATTGAATATCTCACTTTTATCAATTCATTGATTTTCCTGTTAATATCTGAGGTTTTATCTGATTCTATATAATGTACTTTGGTCAACATTTGTTATTTGTAAGTGCTCTCTATAAATAAATTGACTTGACTATAGTTTGAAAAGCTGAAGATTGTGTTATTATAGGGAGGTTTTCTTGCAGAGTCCTTCTGCATTATCAGGGATACACAACCCTGTAAGTTTAATTCAGTGAGTGACAGCAAATGATGTGGCATCTGACTTGGCTAAAAGGCTTCATCAATTTATTTTCTAATGTCTGAGCAAAGCAATTATAAAGACGTACAGTAGTTAGTTATGAGAATTACTCTATGGATTCGGTAGGGAGGTCCGGGGGCAGCCTCCCCCGGGAAAATATTTTGACAAACAAAATTGAAATGTGTACCATAAAAAAACGGTTGTTTACTTTCCAGATTAATTGTGAATTGGGATATTAAAAATATTAGGCCTTGTAGTTGTCAGTAATAACTATTAGTATTGACTAGAAACAGAATAGTTCACAACTTCATGGACTAGAGTTGGAAATACAGTTTTTAAATGTATTTTTAAGTTAACAATGGTGGAATGTAACTAAGTACTTTTCTTGATTACTGTTTTTGAGTAGGCCACAATTTTGCAGTACTTGTACTTCACTTGAGTATTTCTATTTTATGCTACTTTATGCTTCTACTCCACAACACATATTGTACTTTTGTAATGTTTTTCAGTCCCCACCAGTGTTCAATCTAATAATAGCATTTTCAAAAGACATAGATAAACAAGATTAAATAGGCCACATGGCATTAAATTCCCAATATAATAAAACTATTTTGAGGGAAAGCAGATGCCCTGTGAGCCTAGCTAAAGTGCAGTTTTACAGTTTTATGTGAGTTACTGTTGAGAAAGAATTAGACATTGTGGGTTTGTTTCTATAAAACATCTACCACTGGTTTTCCCCATTTGATAACATAAAATGACACATCAAGTCTAGTCCTCCCACGTCTCTATTGCTGCTGCTGTAAAGTTTGTGGATCAAAGGTACCTGCTTGAGGTAGAGATAATCTTGCGGCTTTAATAGATGAAACTCCTCCTGCTCATCTTTGGACGCCCCCATCAGCAGATAGTAAAACACGTGGTAGTTCCTGCGGGTCAGAGGTCACACAGCGCCGATACAGTCAATCAGGGCTCATTTCAACTCTGTTATTTACTCAACATTTCCCTGTTCACAACACTGTAAAGGTGGTGAGGTGACATTGAACCTCCTCCAAAGTGTTTTGCTTTTACTGTTTTATATAAGAGGTCAGAGTTCAGGTACAATTTGTTGACAATGTGAGCACAGTTGGTACCAGTTAAGTATTAACTAACTAAGAAATAAGAAATAAAATGTGAACTAGGAGTATTTCTGTGCGTCTTCCTCTTACCTCTCCCGTTGATCTCTGGACACCAGGCGGCACTTTTCTAGTAGGTACTTCTCAATAACTGCCCTGTAAGAGACACACAAGAAGAGAAAGTCAACACAACCTATGAAGCTATGGTGTGGCTGATAACATTGTACAATTATGACACAGGAAGAAAAGAAACTGTTAAACAAAGATATCAACCAAGGTAAACTGTGCTGCAGAAGCCTTGAAGATTCACGAAATGAGTATTGGAGGTTGGTGAGAAAAATAAAACATGAAGTCTTACCCTCTGATGACGCCGCTCTCCAGATAGTTGAGCTGGATGAACTTCCCAAAGCGACTGGAGTTGTTATTCTCTGCCGTCTTAGCGTTGCCAAAGGCCTGTTTAAAACATGGCGAACATAAGTTTTCACTAAAATAAACAGACAAATTTGGAGGCATGTTCCTCATACACACTGGCACCCAGACCTAAACACTGCAAATGTTTGCTGCACAGAGCAGCGATCAAGTACATCACTTTGGTTTGTGGATGGCAGGGGACTGTTTCTGTTAGCAACCTTATGAAACATTGAAGATCAAGTTGGTCTAACTCTGAACTAGGGCTGCAACTAACAGTTATTTTCATTATCAATTAAACTGTTGATTATTTTCTCAATTAACTGATTAATCTTTTTGTCCAAATCGTAATCAATCATAAGTGTTTGACTGGAAAATTCCAAAATGAGCCCAAAATGATGTCTTCAAAATTGCTTGTTTTGCACAACTAACAGTAATATATCCAGTTAACTAAATAAAAGACTAAAGAAAGTTTTTTATTGATTAACATAATAATTGCCGATACATTTTCTGTTGATCGACTAATTGATTATTATACTAATTGTTGCAGCTTTACACTCATGGGTGTAGTCTGCAACAACATCTGAGAATTAATCAGCATTAAGACAAATTAAACAGTAATTGAAACCAATATTAGAAGGCATTATCTAACTGATGTATATGGAAGCCCTGAGAGGCAAGAGACAAAAAATAATTCTGGTGATCCATTTTCTATGTCTGATCTAAATCAAGTCTGTTTTATGACGTACAAACACTTGAAAAAAGGTTTTACTGGGATAATCCTAATCCTTAATTATTTTAATTATTATTATTATTTATTTATTTAATGTGTTTGTTGTTGTAATACTAATGTCGGCCACAAGAGGCGGAAGTGCACAGCTACGCCATGTTCTTAATAGGACTAAAAGCATTCATGTTTTCTTCCAGGTGAATTTTAATTTCTCCATGCGCCCTAAACACAAGCTACAAATGAGGTCTGTCCTCGACTAAAGAAATTCTTAGTCGACTAACACTCATACGATTTTGTTGACTAATCGATTAGTTGATTTTATTGATAGATATGTAAAACTGAGTTTTTTCCACAAAGAATCACACAAAAGCTCCACTTTAAATCTTGTGTTTACCAGAGATGAGCTCATAAGTTTCTTAGAAATAAGTTATCAGCATGAAAAACAGCATAAAAACGGCCGGTTGGTCGACTAATCAACTAAGAAAGGGGCAGCCCTAGTACATATATTGTGTTTTAGCAAGTTGTGCAAATTAAAACCCACCTGGAAGGAAGTATGAATGCTTTTAGTCATATTTATAACATGAAATAGTGGTGCACTTTAGTCTCTCGTGGCCAAAATGAGTATAACAACAACAAACACTGCCAAAACTTTTTTTTCACCTATTCTTAAATCATAAACACAGGAGAGAAAACAATTTAGATCAAATTACTTAAATGAATTATATAAAATTAAACTTTTCTGAAAACATAATTGATGCTGTGATTTTTCATATGATTTATTTACATATACTGGAACTGTTTGCCTCCAAATGAACACTACCAGGAGGGTCCATTACCACAACATCATCATTAATAATTAATTTGCATCTCTGCATTATATTTCAGTCCACCTGGCCGAACACAATGACTGCAATACTTTCTCCGTGTTTTCATCAGTAAAGCAATTAAACCAGGAGACTCACATCTATTATGCACATGGTTAAGTGGCCACAAGCATTGGAAATAAAAACTCCATCAAGCAGCATCCTTTTTGTTAAGTTCTCAATAAGGCTTCTGAATAAACAGAGTGGAGTTTCACTCTCATTTAAGACACAGCTCCTTCTTCATGGGTTGCTAGTCTATTACATTTCAGTGAAAATGAATTACTGTAATGCTGATGAAGCAGTCATTCTAGAAAACTGTACAATAAACAATAACTCAATCAGCTGATTGATTGGTCATTTGATTGATTAGTCAACCACCACAAAATTGACATCTATCTTAACAATCAATGAATTTATCATTTTAAGTTATTTATCATTTAAAACATCCAACATTAGCTGGTTCCTACAACTCAAATGTGAGGATTTTCAGCTATTTTCTGTTGCATATCATAATCAATGCTTTATTTTTCAACTGTTCAGACAGAGTAAGTAATAAAAGACACTTTGGAGTCTGAAAAACAATGACAATTTGTCATTATCTTCTAGCCTAAACAATCCAAAACAATCTGCTAGAACAGAAACGTTTTCACGTCAAGGACCCCTAAACTGACACGAAATAGACCGCATTTGATAATATTTTGTGCCTTCTGATAGGAGTTTTGCTTTTAAATGTTTTATTATAGAAAGTGTATGAAACTCTTCACCAAAGCAGTCATACATTCTGTTACTGTGTTACTTATGGATGGAATTATAGTGAAAATCACTTTGAAAACCACTGTGCTAGAATAATCAATGATGAAGATAATCATTAGTTGCAGCTCAAGAGGAAACTTTATGATTGATGTCACAGTTACGTGGATTGTTATTCTGTGACTGGAGACCGTATCTAAGGATCACTATCAACAACACAACAGACTCCACCCACGCAAAGTCACCACTGGGTAAAATTACACATACAGGATTTTGAACGCCCATTTGCTGCAGCTGACTCTGGATCAGCTTGTACTTCCCAAGTTTGAACCTTTCCCAAAGGAAAAGAAAAATCCAAACTGCGCCCAGCATCTAAAAGGTATCGTTCTCCCTCATTCCAGCGTGAGCTCTGCTGATGGTCGTGTCTTAACAGGCCAGAGCGAAGCTTACGCAGACAGTGAGCTAGACCTGCAAACTGTACTGATCGCACGCTGGCAGGTAAACCTTTGGATTGCTGGAATGTTCCTACCCTGTGCACCTCTGTAAACACAGTGCATGGTTTTCATTTCCAACCAGACTTATCAATCGTATGTATATAAGGAAGTTGAAAAAATATGATAGGCATGTGGAGAGAAGATGGTATGTGGAGGAGGGAGAGAAACAGGTGTTTGCCACGAGGCAGTTTAGGAGCTGGATCCTCTGAAGGATACCATCAAGAGCAGGGCCAGGTTGAACTCGCTCCTCCTCCCTCATACCCTTTTTCCACCAAAACTAGCGCGTTCATGCAGATATACTCTTTTCCCATCGTGAGCATGTCGTGTCGTTGCACTGGCCCCTTCTGTTTCTATTACTGGTGTTTCATGTTCGACAGTGTTACAGCGAAATCTGTGACCGCAGAGAACCAGAAACTCGTGAGAAAATGTGACCCCACAGTATCTGTGTAATAAATGAGGCAAACACTAAACAATAAATCATAATACGTGACAGAAAACACATAAAACTAAATTGTTAAAAGACATAAATGTATTTTAATATTTTTATTTTAAACTAGGGCTGTCAAAGTTAACGCGATAATAACACGTTAAAGCAAATTTGCTTTAACGCATGAACGCAATCGATCTTCCGGAGGTTTCAGTGGGCTTTTTAAGCTAGAGTGAAGATGCTGGTATTATGTGAAACTAGAAAACCTAAGGAATCCATTGGTCCCACGAGTCTCCCCTTTGCAGACATGCCCACTTAATGATAATCACATGCAGTTTGGGGCAAGTCATAGTCAAGTCAGCACACTGACACACTGACAGCTGTTGTTGCCTGTTCGGCTTGAGTTTGCCATGTTATGATTTGAGCATATTGTTTTATGCTAAATGCAGTACCTGTGAGGGTTTCTGGACAATATTTGTCATTGTTTTGTGTTGTTAATTGATTTCCAATAATAAATATATACATACATTTGCATAAAGCAAGCATATTTACCCACTCCCATGTTGATAAGAGTATTAAATAATCTCCCTTTAAGGCACATTTTGAACAGATAAAATATGTGTGATTAATTTGTAATTGATCGCAATTAAATATGGACAATCATGCGATTAATCATGATTAAATATTTTAATCAATTGACAGCCCTAGTTTCAACCAAATTCCACCGTTAAATGCCAATCCCTGCAATCCCTGAAATGAAACACAGCTGAACAAAAGGGGGAAGAATGGGCCAAAGAGTGCAATGTGAGAATGAGGTTCAAACAAAATGATAGAGAGAGAGAGAGAAAGAGAGAGATTTATACTTTGTGGTGTAGGTTTGCCCGCAAACCTGGCTGAACCTGTTCCGACACGTTCCTGCTTCTCTTCTCTCTCTGGTGATCCCTCAAAGACAACGCCCTGCAAATTCCCGCTGTGGAGCTCAGCGCTCTGCTTCCCGATCACCGTCACAAACCACGAGCTACAACCACCCACCATACTGAAAGCAAGGTGCAACCGCCTGCTAGCTATTGCCTGCACATCATTTCCATACTTTGAAATTAAACAAATATCTTCAGTAAATAGAACATTTTAAAGTGGCACTGAATACATGAGTCAGCTGCAGTTTTCTTGCACCAGGAAGATCAAAATCATGTGCAGTTTCTGCTACATACCAATGTCGAGAGAGATAACATTAAATTAACAGTTAGAGGGAAAGAAATATGAGTCCTGGGAGTGTCTGAAATCATTCACTCATTCACGACTCCCTACTCACTATCCAGGGAGTTCTATGTAGACGACTGTATAGTGAGCTCATCTGCTAAATTAAAAAAACACTTTCAGACACTACTCAAGTCATTTTCTCGGCGCCATTAATTACGTAATTGCTGTTGCACAATCAAAACACTTACATACTGAGATGTATTCTAGTGTGTGATAAATACATAATTAAGCTATTTTCTTGAGTTGTCTCTTAGCGAAATGATGATCTGAGTGAATTTAAGTTCCCCTTGGTAAGCAGTGATGCAGAGTATATGTCTCGGGCTTTTATTGTGAAAGGGAAGATTTAACAGCCATTGTGAATGTGGGGGCAAAAAGCGTATTTTCACAAATTAATAAATTCAAAACACTTTTGTGTTGTGATTATTTTAGCGCCACAATTCATGGATTTGTCTCAATCACGCTGCTCTCTCTCCTCTCGTCTGTCTGACATTTTTCTTTCAGCGCAATGCATGATGGTATATAGTGCTCGGTTAGTGACCATCGTTGTCAAAGAACGTATATTGTTATGAAATGAAAGTCACTTATACATTCCACTGCAATGCCAGCGCCCGGCAACAGTCCTACGCCTCCGCTATTTTGGACTGTAATCGAGTCGACTACCATGACACCAGTTAAACGTCCAACTACAAAGTGCCGGACAAAAGTAAAACAAAAAATGATTTATATTCTATTGTCATAATTTGAATGCTTTTACCGAAATGCCTATGTTGAAGAGTAAATATAATTATAATATATTATAAATATGCACACTATTATAACTATTTACCCCTTTATTTATTTAACATTTTGGCCCGACCGCTTCCCAGAAGAGCATAAAGTGAACGATGGACATAAATGGAAGTTATAAAAATCCAGCACGCAGATTTTGAGAGCAATCTATCTTTTTCATGACAAGGACCTCCAAAATCGATGTCCAATAGACCACAGACCATGGACGTATAAGAGGTTGTGTCCTGTGCTTTTGCCCTGCGTGTTAGTAAATAGCCTACAACTACATTAAATTCTGTTTATGTCTACTAGCACTACTAGCTACTGGACGATAACTGGTCGTTTAGGAGACGTTAATACATCCACCACGGTACAGGCTTACAGCATACAGCCCATGGGTGTATTATAAGATAATAACAGTGATGAATTCCATCATTACAGCCGCATACAGCTAGCAGGAAGCTGGCAGAACTGGATATGCCATATGAGCGTGCAGGGCGGTGCAGTCCCGTGGGTCTGTTGCACGTTTATTATGCTGAGGAAAACAACTCTGAATTTGGCTATTAGTGAATTTAACATTTAAGACATAATGATTTATCTACTCGTTTTCAGTCCAAAAATGGCGGGGGTGCTTCCGAAACGCCATCTAGCAGCTGTTGTCAAAAAAGCACCAGAGTTTCGCCTCTTTGCCTCTATACTCTTTGTCGTTGTCCATGACTTTTCAAGATGCATGTGGGATACTTTGAGTCCACTGGATAGGGTATAATAATTCTCACTATACATGCAAACAGCACTAAAAAATGGCGAACTCACTATATAGTCCACTATATAGTGTCTATTTAGTCCACTATATAGTATCTATATAGTCCGCTATATAGACACTATATAGACACAACATGGTCCACTATATAGTGTCTATATAGTACACTATATAGACACTATATAGTGGACCATATAGTCCACTATATAGTGAGTAGTGAGTAATTTTGGAAACAGCCCTGATTTTGCAATTTCATGCAAAGAGGAAGAAGTATTTCAGAGAGTGACTCATGCATATAAAGGAAATCCCAAGAAGGCAGAAGGCGTTTTGCAAAGCAGACAAACAACAGACCCATAAAACCCCAAACAACACATTAACACATCAATTGATCCTCATTACTAGAGTAGGCATCTTGCCAATAGGTCTGGCTTGGCCTCTATCGATATTCAGTTTGGGTGTGCATGGCCTCCTCTCAATAAACCTACGGCTAGCTGTTGTGGCATGACATCTCAATCTTCACTAAGTTCCTTATTTACTCCGTAAAAAAAAATCAAATCACACCCATCGACAAGGCATTTTCTCTCCTCGAGCTAAATCTCCACCTCTTTGAACGCCTATTAGGAGAAGAGCACAAAACAACACACTGCCAGAAATATCAGTTCACAGGAAAAATACTTAAGCTGTTGCTTATTTAAAAGAGGAACTCATTGGACTCGTTCAGAGAGAGAGAGAGAGAGAGAATGGAAGATTCCATATTTAGTCACTCTCTAACAAAAGGCTGGCCCCTTGGGATTGTGTGATCAGTAACCAAGCGGGTCAGGATCCTTTGTGATGAAGGTTAGTTGGTGTATTGATGGTTAGATAAACTGTGTACTTGTTGCTGGAACAGATTTAAAGTAAAGTAAAGAGCCACAAGCAGCACTTTCAAAAACAACGTGAACAATGTTTTGTATTTTAAATGAACTGAAATCAACTAATGCCTTGCTTCCCACTTGCAGATTTGTCCTCAGTTCTTGTGCTCTGACTCGTAGAAAAAGTGCTTTTTCCCCTAGATAAAGCATGTGACCTAGTTTCACGTCAGTTATTATTGAAGCACATTGTGTAATCCAACAGACAACTGAAACAGAAAGAACATTTCACAGGGAAACGTTGACGAATGTGTGGATGTGTTAATCATTGACACAGTTACGGTAGGACGAGGCTGATGTGGTTACCAACAAAGAGACCTTTTAACCTAAATGAGTGAGAGTGAAACTGAAGTTCAAAAAAAAAGTTCCCAATTGACAAACACTGTTTTGGTATTTGTTTTTTTGATTTGAGGAAATGTCTGAGTTTCACAGAAATCCAAATGTGGAGAGGAATGTCGCAAAACAAACTATGCAAACACTGATATCTAAATAGATTACTGATCAGCATCAACGAAACAGATGTCTGCCTTCTTATTCAAACTGGGAAATGTTTGTGAACCTTTAGATGACTAACAAAATACCACAAGGTTCTTCCTGCTTTAGAGCACACAGCTGTTTTTGCGGTTATTGTTGATCACACTGAATCACTGTTTTTACTCCAGGAAGTGCAAAACATACTGTATGGTGCTGATAAATACATATTTCCCGTGCAAAGGGAGTGGTTTCTTTATGCTAATTTCTGTCTTAAAAAAAACGATATGAAAAAAGAGTGGGCTATTTTTATGATGCAAAAGCAGTTTCAGTTAGACTCTGAACCCTGAACTAGAGCAACAGAAAAAACAATCTGGTGATCAGCAAACTCATATCATTATGACTGGATTCAGTATGGCTGCACGATTATGACCAAAATGATAATCATGATTATTTTAATCAGTATTGAGATTATTTATTTATTATTATTTATCATGATTATTCATAGATTTTTTAAATAAACAGAGCACTGCTTTCACTTCCATGCTGTGCTACATGCCTGCTAATGTACAAATCTTTGAATCAAAAATAAAACTGGTCTTTATTCACATCTCCTAGAAGCTAAATAAACAAAGTTGTACCAAAACTTTTTACCCAAAATTAAATCAACAGAGCACTGCTTTCACTTTCACAGTGTGCTTTCTTTTTGTCCTGCTAATTAACAAATTTCTGCATCAAAATAAGAGTTAAAATAAGGCTCTTCTTCACCTGAATTCAGTGCGTGTTTCGTTTTGTTTGTCTGCTCTCTGTCAAAACGAGTAATATACAGTATATTTACTCTTCTACTCTGGATTGCAGCGGCAACATTCAGGAAAGTTTCTCCCGGGCTGTGGCTTTAGGTCTCTTGTGCGGCATTTTAAATGTCAATATTGCAGTCCTTTTAAGTGTGGCTATTAATATTTGATTAATTGTGCAGCCCTAGTGTGAAGTCAGGATGGCAGAGTCTAACTTCATGTCACTCTCTGCAGGCTGCAGATGATCACATGGTTAAACCAGCAAGATAAGCATTCTCTGAATCAACGACTGGTTTCATCAACGGAAAACACCAGCATCATCATGGGTTTCTTCCCCCACTTGTGCAAGCAACTTAGTTTGTAGTGTGGTGAAAGATCTGGGGCGGATTATAGCTGGAAATGCCTCAAATGTTGTCAGTAATAAAGGAAACAAAGGGAGGGCAAGACAAATATGCTCTCAGGGGCTTTGATTAGTTGTTTAGTCCAGTGGTTCTCAACCTTTTTCGTATCAAGGACCCCTAAATTGATAAGATTTCACTTCAGGGACCTCCATCTGAACATAATTTGGTTGTTAGATATGATCATGACCAGAATTCTATAATTGTCACCTACAGTTGAGGAGATAACTGTGGAGGAAGTGAAACCTATGATGAGAATAGTCACTCTTATGATTCTTACTCATATTAGGCTCACTTCCATAATGAACTAGATAGAGAAAATAAACGATTCCCCATTAATCTGGGAACCCCCTGAAACTCCCTCAAGAACCCCTGTTTAAGAACCACTGGTTTAGTATATGTCAGAGGTTTTCATAGTGTGAGGCGGGCCTCTCCAGAGGGCCTCCAAACAGTTTCAGGGGAGGCTCAGTGACTGGAAGTGAACAAAATATTACATTAGTTATCAAAATAACTTGCTGTTTTTCCCACTTTCCCAGAGTCAGAAACTAATAAATACCTCATGACAGACCTTTATTATGTATCTGGTGTAGTCTGAAGTTATCAAACAGCAATATTAAGCTATCTTGGCGAAATTATTGAGTGTTCATGAGATCAAATAACATAATCATGATCACATAGGCATCCAGGAATTGAGCGAAACTAAACAAGTAAACTGCGGAGGGGTGAGGGGGTGCCTTTTTCAAGCTTTGTCTGAAGGGAGGCCCACAGTCTCAGACTCAGACTTTGAAAACCCCTGGTCTATGTCGTAAAATAGTGAAAAGTGGCCACAGTGGTATCTTCAAATTGCCTGTTTTGTCCAAACAGTTATAAAACCCCAAGACATTCTGCTTGCATTGATAATAAATAGTAAATCCCAACATTTGACAATCTGGAACTAGAAAATGTTTATCAGATTTCCTTGACAAATGACCGGATTAATAAATTGATTCATTTTCTGTTGATTGACTGATCGTTTTAGGCCTTGGTCTAAGAATTTTGAAAGACATTTGATATCTGATACAGATGATGAGACACCACAAAAGTGACAAACTGTCTTTTTAGGGCTGCAACTAATGATTATTTTCATTGTCAATTAATCTGTTTATTTTCTTGATTAATCGATTTTTTGTTGGGTCTATAAATTGTTTAAAAAAAATCAACTCAACAATATTCAAAGTTATTCAGTTTACTGTCATAGAGAAGTAAAGAGACCAGAAAATATTCACATTTAAGAAGCTGGAATCAGAGCATTTAGACTTTTTTTTCTAAAAAACAAAACATACTCAAACCGATTAATCGATCATCTAAATAGTTGGTGATTAATTTAATAGTTGATAATTAATCGATTAATTGTTGCAACTCTAGTGGACTTCAAGTTGGAGAAAATGACTTTATCTACCAGGGAGACACTTGATATGATTTGACTGAATATTTTCCCTCTCTTAATAGTATGTTGGGGTATTTGTTTCTTAATAGTTCAAGTTAAAATTAAGAAAATTAATAACTTAAAACTTATGACAACTTGTATGCTGTGTTTCAAAAGCAATTTTAAGGAACTCTATTCTTCAATCATCATGATGATAATATTCCATTATCACATCCTTTGTCACCTGACTGTGAAAAATAAAAAGTAATTTCATATACTAATAAAATAATTGAACAGTTTTTGGTCCTTATTGGTGTGTTCTGTCTCGTGGCATCAGATCCTGAGGGACCATGTTTAGACAACTACCCCATCCACAACATCACAGGTCTGGTTAAACAGCGGCTCAGAGAGCTGCAGGACCCCCTCGTGACCTTTTCCCTCTATAGCGACGAATAAATTGACGAACTAATCGATTAATCGTTTCAGCTCTACTCTTCTTATTGCCTCTACGAAGTGAACAGTGTGGAATGCTTCAACAGATGTGGGTGTCAGTGTTTTAAGCAGCTTCACATCACAGTGACCTACCTCCAGAACCGGGCCAGCCCCAAGGATGGTCCGTTCCACCCCGCTGGAGTACGTCTTCTGGCTGAGGGCAGTCAGGCAGTGGATGAGATAACTGCTGCTCTCAGTCTTCCCTGAGCCACTCTCCCCAGACAACACAATACACTGGTTCACCTGCCGGGTCAGCATCGAACGGAAGGCCACGTCTGCTATGGCAAATATATGAGGGCTCAGTTTGCCCAGTGGCTGTTTCTCGTACTTCTTCACATACTTGGGATTGTAAAGAGGCAGGAACTTATTGGGGTTGATGGCGATGAGGATGTTGCCGACGTAGGTGTAGAGTTTGAGCCTGCGGAAGCGCTGGCGTAAAGCCTCCAGGATATTCTCCTCAGTCACAGTTTGGAGGTTACAGAGGTCATCATAATCTTCTCTGCTGCTTTCTACTTGGTTGCCTCCACTGTTGGCTTGCTGCAGGATGAAGTAGTACCCGTGGCTCTGAGGGTGCCACCTCTGTGCCCCTCGAGGCCACAGCAGGACTCTCTCCAAAGGGTAGTCCCCGGCCTCCAGCGGCCTCTCCTCTCCGCCGCTCCTCCTCACCTCCAGCAGGCCGTACCTCTGGCTGTCATCCAGGCCCAGAGAGGCCACGGCATTGCGAATGACCGCCCCTGTCGTGTCCCCAGCGCTGACCTGCAAGGGACAGTAGGTAGCTGCGTCCTGGGGCGGCCTGGGGTAGATCTGAACAACGCGGGCCTCTCCAACATGTTCAGGGGACCCGGCTCCGTCTGTGGTGCTCATCCTGACGGACAGGCGGGCTTCAGCATAACTTACTGCCCTAACTCTCTGCCAGCATCCACTGTGGAAACACACACAGTAATGTGACCAAATGGCAGTTTAACATGAAGGGAATAAATCAGGTAAAAGTACTGGTTCATCAAAGGTTGAGACCATTTACATTTCAAACATACTCATTACATGTATGTGTGTATGTATTGCAGGTTGTATTGCAGGTTGTATTGCATGTGTATATTATAAATTGTATTATTATAAATAATAATTTGCGCATATAAGAAAAGATAACAAATAGTCAATATGATTAAGATAAATATGTAAGTAATTGGTATTGTGATTAAGTTATATTATAAGTGATGAATTGGTATTCTGGATTGATAACAAATTTATATTTTGATAAGGATAATTATATCAGTAATTAATTTATATTTCTGTATGACAGATTAAAGGTAATAAATATAGTTAGAATAATTATAAATATTAATAATTATAGTTAGAATAATTATAAATAATAATAACTAAAGTTAGAATAATTATAAATAATAATAATTATAGTTAGACAAATTTAGGTAAATTGAATTAGAGTATAATTATGGCTCAATAAGGAAGCTGGTTAATATTCATAATTGACTTATGGAGAAGGGGTGGGATTAAATAAGTTTATACTTCTTCTCACTCCTTTTTGAATATGTAAATCAAGACATTAAGTGTTTGACAATTTATTTTTCTTATGCTTTTCATTGTATGTAAATACTACTTGTTTCTGACTGTCCACTTGTTGGTATGATCATTATTTTTCTTTAATTATCTTTATTATTTTTTGTATTCTACATGCTCTAAATACATTTTGAAATGAAATTACAGTAAAATACATTATTTCTGGTACAATGTTGTATGTCTCTTTTCCACCCAGTCTATGAACATGTATAGGCTAGCCATACTGCATCACCCATAGTCCACATTTCCCCTCATTCACATCATAATTCCCACACATACATCCGTCCAGGTGTCAAACAACACCATAAAGTCAAAATAAGCCTCACCTTTCGAGACAAAGACACTCATTTCATCTTTAAAAGTCGGAATTACTCCTGAAAGCGAAGTGAAGAGGAAGAAGGAACTCCAGTCACAAAACTTGAGGAAAACAAAAAACAAGTTTCTTCACCTGAGCTTCCTACAAAAAGAAAGGTGAGGCAAGAAACCGCTTATTTCTGGTTTTAAATGATTAGAAAATAATTTCCCAGCAGTTCGGCGACGTTATCGCTCTCACAAATCACACTTTTCTTTAGGAAATAGAGGATTAACGTCGTCCTGGTCGAGGAGTTAAGAGTTCAGCCTAAGGTTTACTTCCTAGATTCCTCCACACGGACTCACTGACACACACACACACACCCGACGACGAGATGTAAATGAATGCTTTTCTCTTCACTGACCTGAAAGATGTCACACTTTAGCCAACAGGAGATGAAACGGTGGAGAAAAACAAAGACACAACACCACAGGACTTTGTGACAGAGAGAGGAGCTGACACTTCAGCTCACCGAGGAGGTGGAGACGTTAATAGAGGGCGACACCACGGAGCAGTTTGATTGACCTCATTGTTATTAAGACGGAACTGCTCGACTAGAGCGACCTCTGGTGGATGTTTGAGGTATTACAACCACCTCACAGCGCACACACATAAAGGCAGTGGTGAAATTTACTTTTTATTCCACTATATTATTCTTTATATAATTATATTGTTTTATGGGTTCTTTGTAAAATATTTTTCTTATTCTATTTCTATAGAATTTATTATTTTCATTATATACATATTTATTTCATTTCATTTTCATTCCAAAATTTATTTCGAACATGTAGAATACAAAAACAAAAATAAAAGAAAAAATAAAGAAAAATAATGATCATACCAACAAGTGGACAGTCAGAAACAAGTAGTATTTACATACAATGAAAAGCATAAGAAAAATAAGTTGTCAACACTTGATGCCTTGATTTACATATTCGGAAAGGAGTGAGAAGAGGTATAAACTTATTTAATCCCACCCCTTCTCCATAAATTAATTATTAGTTATTAACCAGCTTCCTTATTGAGCCATTCATATACTCTAATTAAATTTTCCTAAAATGTTATTGTATTGTATATATTGTAAAATGATTTCACTACACATTGTACACTGTATAATTTTGTATGTGACAAATAAAAGTGATTTGATATTAATCTGACAGCTATAGTAAGTAGTCGCTTTTCAGATTTAATATTTAAAAAAAAGCATATGATACAGTAAGCTTATAAAGCACGGCGTTAAAGATTAAACCACTGATCAGATGGTGTACATTTACCCTTCGAGACCCACAATAGACCTGTTTTTTTTAGTTTTTTTTAGGGGGTTACAGGGGGTCCTTAGGGGGAGATAGCAGGTCAACAGTAAATGTCACATATAAGTGGTATACATCATCTGAAAGCTGGGAATCTGAAGATTAATTTGACGCAGCTCAGCACAGTGTGTCGAGTTGTTCTAGACATTAATAAGAAATAAACATGAATTAATTAATTCATTATTTAAAATGAATTATAAGTGTATAAGGGTTTAGAACATTATAATGGAAGTGTATGATGGCCATTCCCATGCTCTATTACTGTATGTCTCATAAGTTGTTGCAGCATTTTTTTTGGTTTGATACCATTTGTTCTACAGATTTGGTGTTGAATTTAACCATTTTTTACCAATCGAGAATTGATAAAAAATGATGTATAATCCCTCTGAATTACCACATTAAGACACCAAGATCTTGAGGATCACCATAGAAAAAGCCATGCTGGGATTTGGTTTAAAAAACTTTTGACATTTGGAGATTTCTGCAAGAATTGCATTTTTCGGCGATTGGATGGCGAGCACTTCTGTTCTGGAAACTGCTCAGAAACCCCCTTATTGTTAATCTACCTAGGAAAACCATCCATCCCCTGAATGATCTAGGTCTTTAGTTTGTTTTTGTAAAGTTTCATGAGGCTGTGATTATCTTAGAGGTCACTACAGGTCATGTGGTCAAGATTTAAAAAATGGTCTCAATACAATGAAATGGCTACTATGGGGACTGACATCATCACACATGAATACAATTGGACTCATTGGATCCATAAGAGTCTCAGCTTTACAGTGATACCCAATTTTCAAATACAACATTTTAAAATAGGCGAAATTAACACATTTATACTGCATGCCCCAAACTGCATGTGATTATCATAAAGTGGGCATGTCTGTAAAGGGGAGACTCGTGGGTACCCATAGAACCCATTTTCATTCACATATCTTGAGGTCAGAGGTCAAGGAACCCCTTTGAACATGGCCATGCCAGTTTTTCCTCACCAAAATTTAGCTAAACTTTGGAGCGTTATTTAGCCTCCTTCCCGACAAGCTAGTATGACACGGTTGGTACCAATGGATTCCTCAGGTTTTCTAGCTTCATATGATATTTGTATCATCTGCTACAGCCTCTGAAAGACAGTAAAGCAGGTCTCAGAGGGTTAAATAATTTTCAAGGCCCAAAGAGGTAAAATTATCCAAAACACAACATACAATTCACAAAAAGGTAAAAATTAGAGAAAAGTCAAAAAATGTATACAAATTTAATTTTTTTCCCCCTCTCCTGTTAATCATCTTACAACCCACTCACATTTATCTTCTGACTCTTTTGAGGGGCCCGACCCTCAGACTAGGAACCACTGGGCTGAATACCTATAGAGTGGTATAAAGTAGTTAAAATTAGCTCCACCTCAACCAGCTACAACATTAAAATGCTGCTTATACATTCATGCATCTGCATCAGTATTAATAATAAAATAGTCATAAATACACTCAAATAATTTTAGCAGAACAGAACAGAATAAACAGACTAGAAAAGGATAGAATATAATTTCTATCAGGTCAGAAAACTATGTTTGTCTCTCCAAAAAGTACAATAAACAGTCAAAACAATCAACATTGCACAATAAAAGTAATTATTACAACACAGTCACACACAAATCATCGGTTATACTGAATTCTATGTACAAAAGTTGATGCAATTCATTGAAATGTCCTGACATGAGGATATTTCAGTGCTGTTCATTATATTGGTTGCATATGGTTCAAAAGACCCCTTATTTTTTCTTTTTGTTTACATTTGGTGTTCCACAGTGTTGCCCAAAAGGCAGATTCAGAGTGGAGATGGTCAGCATCATTAACAATAGACAGAGCTTTTGGTGATTAAGGTTTAATGTCAGGTTTTAATGGCATGTTCTTGTGTCCTGGTCTGCTCTCTTAAAACTGGTCCAGATGCTCCAAATCCTTTTGACAATTTTAATAAATCATGTTGGCCTCAAACCGTCTTGTGAAAGTAGCAGCTGAAAATTAATTGGTTGTTTGGTCTTGAAAAACATTTATTTATTCATAAGGGGTTTTATGTAAGGTTGTTTTAAGGTTATGGTTATGTGGCTTGTAGAGCTGCTTCTGGTGACGACAAATCCCAATAATGTTTTTGTAAATAATGTAAATAATCCTGTTGGACTATTGTGGACATTATAAAGCTCAACAGAGACTGAAACTGTGCATGTGGCAGTGAGTAGTGAACCGGTAGTGATCTTATCTTTCACAAACATTTGGCCTTACGATTCTCATAAGATGCTATATTTAGTTTATACAGGATACAATAAAAGCAACACATGGACAATATAATGCAAATCAATGCAGTAAACCTTGAAGCGTATAATGTTGTTGAGACGGTGTCAGAGAGGTGTTCATGCAAGGCTGAGACCTGCTTGTGATGTGCAAATGATTAATATCGTTATAGAGATCATACAGAACACAGACAGTTTTATCATCTGTTCATTTCTAGGTCAAAAAACAAGTTTATTTTGAATCACAGGAACATTTTCTGCTGCAGCTGCGTGGATGTTTTTATCGCACCTGCACAAGTGAACACATTTTTTTCCCCTCTTCTTGCTGGTAATGTTCTTATAAAGTATCCTCTGCCATTAAAAAATAAAAAATAAAATCTAGATCACATTTCATACACAAAGACAATTTATAGCACTTTACATAAACATTAAAGCGACGGTGTGTAGGATTTGGTGGCATCTAGTGGTGTGGTTGCAGATTGCAACCAACTGAGTAGCCCTCCACTCACTCCTCCCTTTCCAAGACTGTGGTAACGTGAGCCAGAAAAAAACATGGTTACGCCATTCTCCTCGCTCGGAGGCCATCCTTACCATAATAACACTACTTTAGGAGCAACGGAAGTCAGACGGAGGCTGGCGGTACCACGGTTCTGTACTCTGCGGCTCACGTTACCGCGGTTTCGTGTCGGAGAACTACGGTGGCCTTCAGGTAACTTTAAAAAAGGCTCTCTCTACAGCCAGTGTTTAGTTTGTTCGTTCTGGGCTACTGTAGAAACATGGCGGACTCCGTGAAGAGGACCTGCTCCCTATGTAGATATGAAGGATTCATTCTAAGGTAACGGAAACAGAACGATTCTTAGTTTCAGGTGATTATACACCAATGAAAACATAGTTATGAATATTATATTCCATATCTGCTAATAGATCCCCTGGAATGTTACACACTGTTCCTTTAAAGACAGAATATAACATTTAAATGAAAATGATTAAAGGGGTAGAACCAATTAAAAAATACATTAAAACACAGAAATAAATATAAGACAGGTCAAGATGTAAGTGCAAGGTGGAAACCAAAACTAGGACAGTTAAAGTAAATAACCATAAACTTATTTGGAGAAGAGATGTTTGACTGCAGGATTTAGTCATATAATATAATCCTTATGAAGGCTCAGTCTTTGGACGTATTCAAGAATCTGAGCTCTTTTTAGATGCACTCTACAACTTCAGGTGTGAAAAGATAATGCATGTATGAAAGAGGAATACTGAGCACACAAACTGATAAAAAAAAAGTCCAGTCTGTATTTTATGCTTTCTTAATATTGATTTAGTTAAGTGCCACAGATTGCAGTGTAAGAAAAAAATCAATATGACATTTTTTACCAATTCAACAAGATTTTGTTCGTCTTTTTCCAGCAGGCTATATACATTTTTGCACATGTGCAGATTTTTTAGTCCTCGGAGAGATAGCTAAAGTAATTGTTCACACGGCACCTCGAGTTCATCCAAAATCAATAACCTTGTGATGATCAGTTTTGCTTATGCTAATGCAGCGCCTGTCCATTCAGGTATATAATGACTGCACAGGTTTTGAGCCGGTGTATCCCAATTTAGTGAAGGAGCTCGCAGACAGCACACTGACAGCTTATTATAGCGTGAGCAATGAGGAGAGGCACTGTGAAGTGTTACTCAGCACAAATCAGCTGCTGTTGGTAACGACTACCTGCAGAGGCAGCCAGATTCACCCACAGAGGAAGACAAATTAGGACCCATATATACTCACACGGATACATACACACACACACACACACACACACACACGCATCATTTATTTTGTGTCGGAAATGTAAATTCATCACTCCTGCTGCTGAGCGCTGTGATAAACATGTTTGTGGTCATTTGTGACGTGCTCCTTCTGATTATTTTAATAGGGACGTCCTTGTTAGCGCTGAAGATGTCAAATTAGGTGTCACTCTTGTTCCTGCTGGACTGAGCCAGTTCTGCAAAGACACACTGAATCCAGTTCAGTAGGCACAGGAGTACACAACTCGGGGGGGAAAAAGTCCACACTATCACAATCCCAAAAATGAGCACAAAATTTAACAAGCGATGGTTCTATTTTAAACTCTGTGAGGCAAAGTACAGTAAGTCCATATTTGACACATTGATTTATCGACTAAAAAACATCTTTATCTAGTAAAATATGCAGCTTTATGGAATAATCTTCACCAGAAATAGAAATATGGAGTGTTAAAAATGGACTTATAACAAAGGAAAATGAGTGCTATGCTTCAAAAATCCCACTGACTAGACCTTCTGTCATCCATCGTTGGCCTTTCTTCTTTTTCTTCAAACCCCCATAAATCAGGAGAAGCTGACTACTGTACATTGTGTCTGGACATGCTAAGACTTTAAAAGCATTCCTCTTTTACAGTACAGGTGGCCCAGCCTTTTCATTACGTACATCCTTCTTCCCTCGCAGTATACTTCACAGTATGCAGGAGCTCATTCTTTCATGTCAGACACTGAACTTAGCCACTGTGAACAATTCCTCGTTGGTTCAATGCTCACTAATGAGCTAAATTCTGCATCTTCAGAAAAGTCATCCCAGAGTAACCTGAGCTTTGTGTGCCTCATTCTGCAAGAAAAGAAAAATCATAAAATTATGCAGATTTTTAATGGAGATCATGGATTTAATTGATGTTGCAATCATGCTCGTACCTGTAAAAGTAATAATGTCTGCTGCGTAATCCACTGGCTGCTTTCATGCTGTGATTTATCCAAATGAGAAATCCAGGCCCACTGCAGGCAAAGATGTCATTAAATATAGAAAAACACTGAGGTAATTTGCTAATAAAATCAAACTGTATTAGTCTATTATATTACACTGGCCACTAATATGAATGTAGAATATGTGGAGACGTAAGACGAGTGGTTAGCCAAAGAGTTAGCTCACAGTTTTATCACTTTAAAATTCAATATGAATAGCTCTTTTCATACGGCAACCTGAATGTTAATGCACCTCGTAAAAAGTAAATTGCCTCACATCACTCTTCAAATGCAGTGGTGGAGGAAGTATTTAGACCATTTAAAGGTGCAGTGTGTAGGATCTGGCAGCATCTAGCGGTGAGGTTGCAGATTGCAATCAGCTGAAACAGCTCCCGTGTGCCAAGCGTGTAGGAGAACTACGGCTCTCTCTAGAGCCAGTGTTTGGTTTGTCCGTTCTGGGCTACTGTAGAAACATGGCGGACTCCGTGAAGAGGACCTGCTCCCTATTTAGATATAAACGGTTCATTCTAAGGTAACGAAAACAGAACGACTCTTATTTTCAGATGATTGTACACTAATGAAAACATAATTATTAATACTATATTCCTTTTCTGCCAATAGATCCCCCTAATTGTTACACATTGCTCCTTTAAGTAACAATACTTCATTACAAGTACAGTACAAGTCTTCCATTAAGATTTTTACTTAACCTAAGTACATAGGTATTACCAGCAAAATTTACTTAAAAAAACAGTGTGTAGCAATTAGGGGGATCAATTGGCAGAAATGGAATATAATATTTATAACTATGTTTTCACGGGTGTATAATCACCTGAAAATAAGAATTGTTGTGTTTTCTTTAGCTTAGAATGAGCCCTTCATATCTACACAGGGAGCGGATCCTCTTCACGGAGTCCTCCATGTTGCCCCGCCATGTTTCTACAGTAGCCCAGAACGGACAAATCAAACACTGGCTCTAGAGAGAGCCTTTCACGTTTTTACGTTACCTGAAGGCCACGTAGTTCTCGAACACGCTTGTGAAACTGTGGTAACATGAGCCGCAGAGCGCAAAAACGTCGTACCGCCAGCAACTGTTTGACTTCTGTCGCTCCTAAAGTAGTGTTATTATGGTAAGGATGGCCTCTGAGCGAGGCAAACAACGTTACCGCGGTTTTGCACTCGGCGGCTCATGTTACTGCAGTCATAGAAAGGGAGGAGTGAGTGGAGGGGTACTCAGTTGGTTGCAATCTGCAACCACACCACTAGATGCCGCAAAATCCTACACACTGTACCTTTAAAGTATGAAAAGCTGATGTACTGCAGTAATGAATCAGAATGGCACCTGTCAGTGTTATATTATTATATGAGATATTATTAAATTATTGTAATTCGTAAGACATGCAAGCTGCATTTTAATATCGCAAAAGTTTTGGTCTATAAAATCCAAGTTTGCTAAGTATAACTATAGCTTTCATATAAATGTAGTGGAATAAACAGTTCCAATATTTTGGTGTACTGGAGTAGAAGCATAAAGTAGCAAAAAATGTAAGAAATACTCAAATTAAGTACCTCTATATTGTGAAGCACAGTAATTGAGTATTTGTATTTAGTTACTTCCCACCACTGCTCAAATATGAGTACTAAAGAAGAAGAAAAAACAGTGGTGGGTGAAACCAGGCCCAGATGCAGCTCTCAGCTTTCTGCAGACCACTGCTAGGAGGTTTAGTAAACTGCATGTAAATGACAAACACTAGGTGTTTTATAAACTTTAAATGCAGATATCGGCTTTCTCTTTTCACACAGTGGGTATATTCCTTCCCTCCCCAGCCGTGAAGAGTCTCTCCCTTCATCGTTTGTACTCGGATAGTTTGTCTGAGCCTCAGGACACTCCAGGCTCAGTTTTCAGAATAAATTGTTAGTCCGCCCAAACAGTGGTGTCATGACATCAGCGCTCGGTGGAAAACAACTCTCTCTCACGTTCACGCCGCCTCCATCTGGAGCCTTACGAGTAAACTTGCTGCACACATATTGATATTCAAAAATGTGCTCCTCTTTGGTCGTTCAAATGGTATAATTTGACTACAAGCGTCACAATATCGTATTTAGACTCTTCCCTAGTTAAATTTTAATTAACAAGAATAGGACATTTGAGCATAATAACACTCATTCAGTGTTAATTAGAGAATTCTATAATTTCCTCATCACTTTGTTATTCTTGTTACCCAAACAAGTCATCATCACAGGCTGTGTCCTCAGAGTGACTTGGATTTCACACTCTTGTACTCTTGTGGCGGCACAAATCTTGTAAACACAACCCAAGAGTTGGATTAGTTTCAAGGGTATCAGTGTCCGAGTGAAGTTACCTGAGCTCCTCTGCCATTATGTCATTTTTCACCCTGCTTCAGGAGAAGAAAAGGCAGCTGCAGCCTTTGTCATCCCGCCACCTCCTGCTTTCCTGTGGAGAAGATCCATCCTTAGTGGTAAACAAGCAGGATAACAAAGCCTCCACCGTCACCTCCGTAAATGACTTTATTCAACTTCTCGAGGAAGTTGTTTTTGCTCAGGTTAATGGCCTCTTCTAGATGGGAGAACCGAGGAAAACACTTCAGAGATGGTGAAGTTGTGATGAGAAAAAGTGGGTGCAATAGGAGGACAGAGAAATAGGGGAACAGAAGGTAAAGAGCGGCACAGTCTAAAACATGCTATACAAGCAATACGGCAGCGCCACATTCAGCAGAAAACATTCCCAAATAAGAAAAAATGCACTTAAATGCATCACAGAACATCTGCTATTGATTTCATCTACTATTTCTCTTCTGTTGACCAAAGAGCTTAGACACCAGCCTTCATGCATCTAGTCCTAAAAGTGCCTGTAAAAGGTGAACGTCAACTTACCTGTTTGTAAAGAAGAAAGACACTCCAGAGATGCCCTCAGTGTTGTTGAACCCGCTCACTCTCCGCTGGTTTCTCTGTTTTCTGTTGCATGTTCTTAGCAAGGCTGCGCTGCTCTCTGCTCCTCAAGCTGTTCAGTGAGAGGTGTGGGTGAGCGAGGGGGGGGAGCATGTGTGAAAAGAGAGAAGGCACAAAAAGGAGGGGAAGGGAGACGGAGGGAGGGATTGAGGGAGAGAGGATGATGGGACAGGTGTGGAATTTACACACCCTGCTGGTAGCGAACACTATTGGCATGTTTGCTTCAGCGTGATGAGTCACCCTTCTTATGGCGGACGTGAGAGAAAATGTGTGTTTCTGAGCGAGAGAGAGACACAAACTGGAATATAAAGGAATACATTGTCTGCAGGATGGATCACTGTTTCAGTCAGGCCCAGGATTTTAGTTTGAAGTTTTGAGTAAAAAGCCATTTTACAAGTTCTTAAGATTACGATTCTTTGTGGAATTGACATGCATCTGTGCATAATAAACACAACAAACTAAAAAGTAAAAAAAGAAGTAGTAGATATACGTTTTAGTGAACAGCGAACATGATCACAACTTCCACACATTCAAGATAGTCCCATTTACCATTTAAAGGTACTTTATAGGATTTGGTGTCATATAGTGGTGTGGTTGCAGATTGCAACCAACGGCCACTCACCACTTACCACGGTTTTGCACTCTGCGGCTCATGTTACCACAGTTTCACAAGTGTGTCAGAGAACTACGGTGGCCTTCAGGTAACGTAAAAACGTGAATGGCTCTCTCTAGAGCCAGTGTTTGGTTCGTCCGTTCTGGGCTACTGTAGAAACTTGGCAGGGCAACATGGAGGACTGTGAAGAGGACCCGCTCTCTATGTAGATATGAACGGCTCATTCTAAGCTAACGGAAATACAACGATTCTTATTTTCAGGTGATTATACACTAATGAAAACATAGTTATTAATATTATATTCCATTTCTGCTAATAGATCCCCTGAAATGTTATAACTGTTCCTTTAAAACAGCAAATTATGTTTTGTATTCTTATTTCTGTTAGCTTTTTATGTCTTTACATGAAACTGAGAGCTACAATGAAATAAGATAAAGTAAAATAGTCAATTAAAACACTTACTAAAGCATTATAGTACATCCCAAAGTCAATAGTGGGTGTTGAAGCAGGGATGGAAGTAAAATAAAGTTAAATCAAACAAATGACAATAGAAAGTAATGTGCAAGGAGAGGAAAAAAGCCCCCAAAAGGCCTTATTCAATTCATGATCCCGACATGAATATCAAACAATAGATCATTCTTGACCTTGGGAACAGTAATGTCAAAGATATACTGTATGTAGTTTATGACATTAAAAATCCTAAATAATTAAACAGACCATACAGTGTTTTTTTACATGTTCTTTTAGACTTTAATGGATTATTTAATGGAGTCTGGCGCTGTTCTATATTTTTCTTATCGTCAACAAATCCCATGTGCAGCAGAGTCAAACCAACAGTTTACTGATCCTACCAAGTATTGTCTGTGTAGCCAAAGCCTGATATACTTTATTCTTCTGTGCCAAAGAGCTCCTTTTAACACACACATTAACCACGCTGTTGCACTGGGTTCCTTCATTATAATGAGCACAGTAGTTCATTTTGAGTTGATCCAGCCAGAAATACTCACGAGAAAACCAAAATGTGTATTAATCCGCACCTGTTTGAGTGATGTTTTCTAAAGAATGACTGAGTCCTGCTTTTTTAGGAAACAATTTATAAAATTTTGTTAAAGAAAATACTATATATTTGAGACCCATTTTTAAAGATGTAAGCCTTTATTAGGAACAAATGGACTTTGGGATGAGTACCACAGACAGGGTAGGTAGGGAAGTATTGAGAGAACACTTGTTGGTTGGTCTTTTCAAGGGGGGTGGGTGTTGACAATAAGAAAAATATAGAATAACCAGCTTAAAATTTATGCAGTTTTATCCAAATGGGATAAATAATTCCATAAGTTATATATTTTTGAAATTGTACCCAATAAGATGTGATGTTTTTCTTAAAAATGCAGAACAATGTCAAAAGTATACTGTATAATTCCTTGTTTCTTGTCTTAAGTTTGTTCCTCCCTGTGATACCTGATGAGAAATGTTTGTGTAATAATTCAGAAAATGTAGTTACCAATCACAAAGAATGACTCCTAAACTCACAATTTGTCTCTTGTTTTTTTTTTTGTAAACTCAGTCCAGTTGTAACAAAGCAGAGCAGGAAATGGAAACGTTCCCCCTCCATCACATGAGGGCCCTCATGTCAGTCACCATAGCCTCCATGTACATTCTGCCCTCTCTCCATCAGGACGATTGTTTTGATTTGACGGCTGCAACCCGACACGCAGCTCTTCCATACATGGTTGGTACATGTCGCTGTCCCTCTGCAGCGGTGCAAACCGGGCTGAAAAACACAGGGACGCTGTCTCGAGTTGTTTTTCTCCCCTCGCCTTTTAAGAGCACTCTGCAGCGTGCTCCTCTGGCCCCTAATGCACCCGGTCCATTTAGCAAGGCAGAGCTGTGAAACCCAAGATCACAGGCATGGTCAAAAACAATTTCACCCTCTGATTGAGCCAATATCCACTTTACATTTTGAGGAGAAACAGGAATCTGATACGCGTTACCGCACATGCACAAGTTCTCCATTTTATAATAATTTCAGAGTGTTCCCTATACTCTTGTAACCAGCCCAAATATATGTCTGTGAAACCTCAGAAATGTTTATTATTTTACCAGATACCTTGTATCCTCCCCTAGACCTTTATTTGACCTTGTAACCTCAGCTACTAAACACACAAACTTATTAGTATGAGAGTGAAAACACCCATTTTCTCAGCAACTGTTTCTCAGAGGTCATTGTTTTGCAGCGAGAGTTGCCTCGAGCACAAAGAGATGAAGCGGCTTCTGTGTGAAACCAGATCCAGTCTGGAGTGATGGGCAGTGCATGGCGGGGAGTCCTGGATGCATTAGCCGAGGCTAATGGGCTAGCTGGCTCCGACAGACCTGACTGTCCATTATGTGCGGCCACGGCTGGAAGAGTCTGCTTTTGACTGCTCTGATGTCCAACAAGCCCCTTAACTCTCACATCATTATGTGATACTGATGTCTGATATTTTAAATTATAAAGAAAATATATCATTTCTGCCAGATATAAACAAATTGTTTATTGGCATTCTGTTGGGCAATTATTATAATGTTTTTAAATTATGTTTTTCTTTTAAATGCTGTTAGGCTGTCGTGATTTTCAGCCCTGCTAGGAATGGCAATGTTGGTCTGTCAACTACTTTGGTCCAGACCATAGACTGTATGTAAGAAGTGTACGTAGTCACCCTGACGTCACCCATTGGTTTGTGGACTGCCATTATGAAGCCTTTAGTTCAAGATTTTGTCCGTCGCCATCTTGGTTTTTTGGAACCAGAAGTGACACCAGAGGGTGGAGCTAAATACAACCGAATGCTGAATAAGACGTTTTTAGGCGACCAAAATGTTACAGTTCATGAACTGAAAACACACTGTGAAAGGGTTAAAGTTGAAAGACAAAAACACGGACAACTCTCAGACGGACAACGCCGTGGTATCGACCTGTCAATCACAAGATAGCCCTGCCCTAAAGCATCCCCTGCTTTATGGTCTATTTGACCCTAAATGGGACCATAATTTACTAAATGAACATCATGCTGTATTGAAGAAGACTTGAAACTAGCGATTGAGACCATAAACTCATGTTTACAATGTTTACTGAGGTAATAAATCAAGTGAGAAGTAGGCTCATTTTCTCATACACTTCTATACAATCAGACTTCTTTTTGCAACCAGAGGAGTCGCCCCCTGCTGGCTATTAGAAAGAATGCAGGATTAAGGCACTTCAGCATTGGCTTCACTTTTCAGACCTGGAGGTTTCCAACTGGTTTGAGTGAAATGTCTCGACAACTATGGATGGATTGCCATGAAATTTGCTACACACTTTCATATTCCCCTAAGCGTGAATTGTAATATCTTTGGTGATCCCTTAACTTCAACTAGTGTCATTTTAATATGTCTCCTACTCTGGTTTATGACGAAATACCTGCAAAACTAACAACATTCCCATCAGCCTTCAGCTGTACTTACTTTAGTGCTAGTTAGCAAATGTTACCATGCCAACACACTAACCTAAGATGGTGAACATGGTAAATGTTATATCTAAACATCACAGCTGTGCCAAAGTACAGCCTCACAGAGCTGCTAGCGTGGCTGTAAACCTCTCAATCTTGTTAGATAAGAAACCTTAAAGGTCCAGTATGTAGGATTTAGTGGCATCCAGTGGTAAGGACCAGCTGAATTCCCCTCCGCTAACCCCTACCTTTGTTGGAAAACTACAGTGACCTTCAGGTAACATAAAAAACGTGAAAGGCACCCTCTAGAGCCAGTGTTTGGTTTGTCCATTCTGGGCTACTGTAGAAACATGGCAGAGCAACATGGCAAGAGGACCCGCTCCCTAACACAAAACCTCTTAGTTTCAGGTGATTATACACTAATGAAAACATAGTTAGGAATATTATATTCCATTCCTGCCAATAGAGCCCCCTAAATGCTACACACCGGTCCTTTCACTGCCCTTTTCTTCATCTATCCATCTATCTATCAAATGAATTCAGTAGACTTTGATTTTGATTCCTAGACTCCTTGCAGACAAATAGGCCTACAGCTATAGTGGAGTTATATACAGCAATAAAATGTAAGAGTAACACTATCAGTTCCATCCAATATGTCATTCTTATGTAATTTGACATTCACAAAAACGGCTAGACAAATCACCATGGCCTGTGAGAGCGAAATTATCCGTGCGTCACTAAAAAGGTGACTGTTAGTAGATTGATTGAAGGTGGATAATGAGAGACGTGAGTGTTTTCTGTCCTTGCAGTGAGGCTCAGGCCAATTGGCATCAGCTCCGGAGTAAGAGTGTAAGGTAGTTAAAAAGGCCACAGAGATGGGAAGGAGCCACGTGATGAACATCACAGGGAGAAGTGGATTGATCTGCATCCCTTCCTGCATGCAAAGCCAACTGGCGTTTTTGAGTGAGTAATGTAACCTAGCAGGAGAGAGAGAGAGAGAGAGATAGAGAGAGAGAGAGAAAGAGAAAGAGAGCACTCCGGCAGCAGGTTTTTTTTGATGTACTGCAGGACTTTGGATGATGTGCCGTAGAGGGTGCTGTTGCATTAATCAAATCTGGAGGTGATAAATGTCTGAATAAGAGTTTCAGCAGCCAAGAATGAGAATGAAGGACAGAGATGGGTAGTGTTTTTGTTGCAGAAAAGGTTGTTTCACTTAGCAGGATTATTCAGAATAACATCTATGTAAAAGCTGAGCAACATCATTTCTATATTTGATTAAAGTTATGTGTAATCATTTAGGATACAACAGATCTCATTGCAATATTTATAAACATTATTTTTAAACGAAACAGGGCAAAAATTAATTAATAAAAACTGCGAAAACTCGCTGTTTGCAGCAATAATTCATTCCTGTGAACAGACGACCTTGCAAAACTGTCAAGGATCATGAGTGCCACCTATTGATCATGATGAGAATTATAATCTATTCCAGAAGTGCAAGAGATCATTTCAATCAATTTCATGCCTGCTTGGTTAAAAAATGAAGGAGGGGGAATTTAACAATGTTCTAAATGCGAGATCATTTAGCTTATGAGCAGCTGCAGAATGTGTAACACATTCGCCCCGATATCGTGGACTCTCAGCGGGGTCAGTAGATATCCAGTTGCTTACAGAAAAGGAAAACAGCATCTGTGAAAATGGCTGGGAGACCTTTGACACTCACAGTGGTTAGTGGGAGTCAGTGACACTGGCGCATACCAAGCTGTCGGCTGCACCGCTGACTCCCGCCGCCTCTGTGGTATCAAACAGGAAATGCAAAGAGCTGATTTTATTGAAGTTTGAAGTGTTTCAGTTTGAAAGTGTATAAATAATCATCCACAAACGATATGTTCAGAGGAGGTCACACTATGTTTGGTTTTTATCACTCTTGAATGAAAGTTTTTGTTAAACTGATACTTAAGCTTCCTGTGAGTTTCACTGACATCTCTGACATCAATATCCTCACACATACTGTGTTTCATAGCTGTGTCCCAATTCCATTAGTGCTGCAACTAACGATAATTCTCATAATCTGTTAATCCATCAATTATTTTCTTGATTAGTCAATTAAATGTGCAGTAGGCAGAAAGTTTTTGGCATCATTGGGCAAAAAATCCTTAATAACCTTCAGCATATTATAATTCAAGTGTTCTGAGAGAAAACTAAACTTCTGCACCTCCTCATGGCTCTGTTTTCAGGCTTTACAAAATCTAGATTTAGATCAATCACAGGTCATTTCAGAGAGAGAGCGTTATCTCTGAAGCGTCCTATTGGCTGTTAATTCAACGTAGGCAGCTGTCAATCACTCGCGAACTCTGATCAAGCGGTCAAACTAGGTAGCGCTGATCAAATATGAATCAGTTGCTGTAATGCCTATTTCTCTCATAAAATGTTTTCAGAAACATCTTGTAGTGTACTGTTTAGCTGTAAAATGAGAAAGTTTGCTCCGGCTGGTGGGCGGTGCTTGGTATTTCCTCAACTGATCTCAACATGACTGCCAGGTCACAAACTTTCTCATTTTACAGCTCATATTTGCTCCATTTCTAACCAATGCAGCTTTAAATGTTTGGTTTTATAAAAGATCACGCAATTTAATCTTCTGTCGATTGACTAAGCTCTAAATTTCATACTACATAGGCTGTTATTAATATACAGTATATAGCAGAGGTGGGACCAAGTCATTGTTTTGCAAGTCGCAAGTAAGTTTCAAGTCTTTGCACTAAAATTCCGAGTCAAGTCTCAAGTCCTAAACCTTAAGTTTTGAATCCTAAACAAGTGATAATGCGGTCGGCACCAAATGTAATGCCATTCCGTCTTTAACTTTCGACCAGCACGTTTTGCATACTGCAATTCATTTTTTGTCGACCATCGCATAGTTTTTGTATGTGATCAAAAATTATCTTTGGTATAATTTTTTCCAACTGGAACTCAGGTACATAACGTTAGTTCTTCATGGTTTTCTCCTGCAACTTGATTGGATGCTGTCAGATTGGTTCATACAAAGTCGATGTGAGGAATTAAGTGTTGATTTACTGGGAATGAACAGCTGGATTCAGGAAATGATTTGTGGCACCCTTTTTAAATATCATACTTTTTATTCTTTGGGCTTTGGGAAAGGTATCAAGTATTTTCTAGTCAAAAGGTCACGAGTCATTGGTGTTATAGTCCAAGTTGAGTTGCAAGACACAAAATATTCTTCCCATTATGACATATTTTAAATATAAATATTTCTAAGAAATGTTCCGCAAAGGACAAAATAATCCTAAAAACCTCTAAAAACAATGTTGAAGCTCACCAACATGTCTCTTGAGAAAATGTTTTCTACAACTACAAGCTGCATTTTCATCCAAAGTATTCAGTGAATCTGATGTTCATCATCCAAAAGCTGTTTTATGGAAATCGCTGTTTTGACTGAGGCCAGCTGCTGGTGGCCAATGGCAGAAAAAGAGAGGATTTCATTGTTGTTTTGGTGTTGATGGCGGTGAAATGATGCTCTCAGATGGCACATAAACACACTGTCATGCTCTTTGTATATTTCCCTGTTTCCATTCTCTGTCTTCCATATGCAAGTACTTTAGAACATGTCTCCATAACAAGGCATATTATTTGGGTTGTTGTTGAAACTTTGTGTAGTACATCAGATCATTTCCAGCAATCATAAAACGGTCACTACATCCTGACAATAGTGCATGAGACAGGTAATCTGAAAAAAATCATGTGCCTCTGTGTCCTCCGGGTTTCCTAATGGCATCTGCAAGATTTCACAGACCGGAGGAAAACAACCAAACGGAGCCGAGCTGGAGCCTGCCGTCTCTGAGCAGCTGTCAATCACTCGTTAACTCCGATCAAACGGTCAAACTAGGCAGCGCTGATCAAATATGAATGAATATTATGTTACATTAATGCCTATTTCTCTCCTCAAATGTTTTCAGAATCATCTTGTAGTGTACTGTTTAGCTGTAAAATGAGAAAGCTTGTGACCCGGCAGCCATGTTGAAATCAGTTGAGGAAATACCAAGCACCGCCCACCAGCCGGAGCAAATGTTCTCATCGATTTTTTAAAACCTGAAAACAGAGCCATGAGGAGGTGCAGAAGTCTAGTTTTCTCTCAGAGCACTTGAATTACAATATGCTGAAAGGTTATTATGGAATTTTTGCCGCAAGGTGGCCAAAAATATTCTGCCTACTGCAGGTTTAAGTCTGATAAAAAGGGCCCCAGTCTGGACTTGAACTGGACCTGAGCTTAAAAGTTGCCTCCGACGGTCTTCACTACAGTTTTGATAATGATTTAGAGGACAGAAAAAGACTCGGCTCTCACAGACGATGCTATATGAGAGCTGCGGCACTAAATGAGATACTGCCACTTAGGAAAATAAGAGAGGTCGCATAGCTGGAGCCAAGATTGAACGTTGTGTCAGCACAGTGTGTTAAACCACACTCCCGGGCTTGGCTGTTTCCTGAGTTGGTTCAACCAAGGTCTTGCAGAACTGCCCAACTTTCTTAAATGGCTGTTTATGAAGCATAGAAACACCTCCACTGACCATCAGTAGCTATTCTCACACTAAGGCTGCTGTACATGAGGACATATTTGCAAAACTTGCTCTAAATGAGGTCACAAGGCCCAAACCAATGCAAGGCAAACCAAGTTATGGATTCACCAGCGAGAAACTAGGACGAGGATGGTTTTTCTTTGCCATGTGCTGCACATTTCCATATCTACACAATAAAAGACACTAAGAGCTATTTGAAACATCCACAAAAGAACAGCACTCTGTCTATTCAGAGTCAGTTTTTGTTCGAGGCTGATTTAAAGTCATCGCTTGAAGCAGATGTGAAGCGGTGAGAGAAGCAAATGATGATTCTGACATTAATTGGTTACCTTGGGAGGATTTTGCACATGATCATAACGGATGTGGAATTAAACACAATACTGGAGATAGCGAGCGACTGTCAGGTTGAGTACGGCTTTGACTTCTCCCTCGGTGCACCGATTTAAGTGCACCACTATTCATTTCAAAGGTGAATATTTGAAGGATGGAGGCGTCGCTGTTTGGGTTGCAAGGCAGTGGCAGAGAATGAATGATTCAGCTGTTGTTTGGGTAAACATGAGAGATTGCTCTGAACAAATGGACGGCCGTGAACTCGGAGGTCAGACGAACGGCAAAAAAAAGAGGGTTTGGAACATCTCTTGCTCTTTCCTGGTATCTATGAAACCAAATGTTAAAACTGCAGGAGGCTCGGAAAAAGAAAAAGGATTGAAAGAATGTTTTCTGCTTAATATGTATAACAGGAAGGATGTTTGCAGTAATTATATCTTGTCTGCATCTCAGAATGAGTTAATCAAATCTGAATAAGTAGGTCTACTTAGTTTAATGAACGGAGCCTCTAATTCCCCGAATGTTATGTGATCAGTTTTAAATATGTGGATGTCTCATCATGTAAATATGTGGATGTCTTACTCCAGTGGTTTCCAGCCTTTTTGGCTCATGATCCACTAGAATAAAAAAATATATATCTACTTGTAAACCATCGTCATGGAGCTTAGAAGTAAAACAATCTAGTTATTCACAAGTAAAAAAAGATTTGAGAAATGTCAGAAACAATAAATATAATTTGATGTAGCATCAATGTTTTTGGTCCATAATGAAATAGCTCAACAACTATCGGATAGATTGTCATTAAATTTTGTACAAACATTCTTGGTTCCCAGATGGTGAACCCTAATGTCTTTGGTGATCACCTGACTTTTCCTCTACTTCCACCTTGAGGATGACAACCCCCTATGCTGGGAACCATTGCATCAACTAGGGATGTTGATTTAATAATCTTCCCCCCCAACATTTTCAAGCTGCATTTATGTCAAGCTGATGCTGATATTGTGGATTTCTCCTGTTCTGCAGGTTGCAGACGAAGGCATATTAAAAACCATTGCTTTAATCTTCCCTTTCTTCACTGTGCCTGCAATCGCTCAAGGAGAAGAGCACAAACTACTTCAACTTTGAGTAAATGTCAAAAGCAAGCACCGTTTTGCTATAACATTCTCAAAGGTCTTCGCTCATGCTTTTTTTTGTAAAATAGTTGGATCCTTGAAAGCTTCTCTGTAAGATGCTGGCCTTCAAACAGTTTATGCTATTTTATAATTATACAAAACATCTGCAGTGTTATAGCTTTAAATACCAAAACCAACAGTAAACTACAAGCTACACCAGTAAAATGCCACTTAGACATCAATGCACCAGTAATAATAAATCATAAATATAATATATAATAATTAGTGCTGTCAATTGAATAAAATATTTGATCTTGATTAATCGTATTATTGTTCATAATTATTTGCGATTAATCGCATATTAATCAATGCATGTACTGCTGCTGGTTAGATCAGAGTGAAAAGAAGTCTGACTATCTGTTCCTGTTTGAGATTAAGAGTCCCGGGCAGTGAGACGCTGCCAGGCAGGGCTTCCATGCGTTCATGATGTTTTCACCTTTTAGTTCCCAGGTAAAACGGAAAGGTAAGAGCCAAACATTTTACTGTAAAAAGGATGCTTTTGTTTTTTATACCATTCGGTATCCTCTGGCGGGGTTGTAGTGTTTGAGTCTGGATTTGTAAACATTTTCTTGGGACTTCTATCTGTCAGACAGTGTTGACCTGCGAGCAGTGTGGCTCTACAGATGTGGGTCTTTTGTTCCAGACTGAAATATCCATTTGATGGATTGGCATGACATTTGGTACACGCATTTATGTCCCCCTCACGATGAATTGTAATAACTTTGGTGATTCCTTAACTTTAAAACTAGCGCCATCTTCAGGTCAAAATTGTAATTTGTCCAATATAAGAAGTGGACGTAGTCACCGTGACATCACCCATTGGTTTGTGGACTGCTGTTTTGAAGCCTGAAATTCTGCATTTTGGCAGTCGCCATCTTGGTTTT
Source organism: Sebastes umbrosus (assembly GCF_015220745.1). Lineage (NCBI taxonomy): Eukaryota > Metazoa > Chordata > Actinopteri > Perciformes > Sebastidae > Sebastes > Sebastes umbrosus. Next base: position 11,205,661 of record NC_051280.1, on the reverse strand, counting down.
TTGCAACATAAAGTGATACAAGAGGGTGGAGTTCAGTACAACCGAATGCTGAATAAGACATTTTTCGGCAACCAAAATGTTACAATTCACGTGATGAAAATTCTAACAACTCCCAGACTGGACAATGCCGTGACCGGTCAATCACAAGGCAGCCACATCCTAAAGCATACCCTGCTTTATGGTCTACTTGAATCCAAATGTGACCATAATTTACTAAATGAACATCATGCTGTATTGAAGAAGACTTGAAACTAGCGATTGAGACCATAAACTCATGTTTACAATGTTTAATTTTATGATTTGAAAGACACTATTTATCGCTTTGCCCAAGTGGAGGATAAGATTTGCACTGCTTTGGGTCTTGACGTGGTTTCCTTTTCAGCTCACATGGATCTGGTCTTAGAATTGCCATATTATTCATCTCAGGCGGTCTTAACTACAAAACATGCCCTTGCTTTCACTGTAACATGTCCTTTTGAGCTGTCAGTGCAGAGCTGATAAAACTCCCCTCCCATCTATCTCTGCTTCCCCCTTGTCACCATTCAAGAGCAAAACCAGGTTAACACGAGCTCTTTTTCTTTAGTCACTAAGACAAGTTCAATCTCATGCCAACAGAGCAAAATGAATCATTTTGTTCCCATTTTCAGCCATGGCAACAGCTTTCTGCGAGCCATCCCAGCTGTGCTTCTCAAGGCAACACTCACTCTCCCTCCGTCATTATCCTGTCCATTAGTGCTTTTTGCCATTGTCATTTGGATTTCAGGCCTTTTCTAACAACTGACTCCCGCGTGGTGCCCTTGATGTGCCCCATACAGACAAATTAGCTACAGCATCCTGAGGTCTTTAACACATTGTGTGCAGATTGTGACTGACCATGTGAAATAGTCTCAAGGACTAAAAGCTTTAGATTTAGAAAATAAAAAGTTTTCTCTTATGACAGTCATGCACAAAGAATGAAGGAATAGAAGCAGGGATTTGCTTGACAGTCTTATTTAGTGTCCTTTAAAGCAAGAACATACTGTATCTCTGAGCTTCCAGCATCACATTAAAACCACTTTGTTCGCCCATAAAAACTCAAGGAGCAACTTATCTTACGAATTGCATGACGCAGCTTTTTTTGTGGCACCGTGATGCAATTGGGTTTCCTGGCTCAGAAATAGGAATTGTTTTATAATCCTCTTTGGAACAACGTAACCATTGTGTTCCCTAAAAGCAGGATGTGAACACACACACACCGAGCACTGATATGAGATATGACCTCACTAGATCAACGTGGTCTTCTGAAAAATATTCTCGACATTGTCACTAGTCACTATCCCACGTTGGAGAAATCACTTCTGACTGCAGTTTTTCTGGCTATTTTCTCTTGTCTCAGTGAGTACAACCTTCCCTCAAAGGTTTTTGGACGCGCTACTGAGGGGCAAATTGACTTAATTTATGTGATTTTTGTCTGTTTTTGATACATTAAATATACCATTGGTCTTTCTTTTACCATGAAAAACATAAAATCTCTTTTTTAGATGGAAATTTTACTTGTTATTTCATTGGAGACGGTGTCTCTTCAGGAAATGCAATAATGGACTCACATTAGGAGATCGTTAAATTGGATTCAGCGAAATTAAACTGACCTCATCTGCAGATGCAGGAACTGCTCATCCTCATTAAAGCACCCACACTGAATGTGCAAAACATCAGGGATACTCATGCTTGAGAGGGATACTTATGCTTGACAAATAACAGGTAAAATATTCTGTCATTGACTCTCTTTTAGGGCTGTCAGTCGATTAAAATATTTAATTACGATTAATTGCAAATTTTTTATCTGTTCAAAATGTAACTTAAAGGAAGATTTGTCAAGCATTATTACTCTTATCAACATGGGAGTGGGCATATACTGTATGCTGCTTTATGCACATACTGTATGTATATATGTATTATTGGAAATCAATTAAAAACACAAAACAATGACAAATATTGTCCAGAAACCCTCACAGGTACCACATTTAGCATTAAAAGAAATATGCTTAAATCATAAACAACTAAAGCCCAACAGGCAGCAACAGCTGTTAGTGTGTCAGTGTGCTGACTTGACTATGCCTTTCCCCAAACTGCATGTGATTATCATAAAGTGGGCATGTCTCGTGTAAAGGGGAGACTCGACTCATAGAACCCATTTTCATTCACATATCTTGAGGTCAGAGGTCAAGGGACCCCTTTGAAAATGGCCATGCCAGATTTTCCTCGCCAAGATTTAGTGCAAGTTTGGAGCGTTATTTAACCTCTTCGCAACAAGCTAGTATGACATGGTTGGTACCAATGGATTCCTTAGGTTTTCTAGTTTCATATGGTGACAGGACCTTCACTCTAGCTTTAAAACTGAGACCACTACAACCTCCAAAAGATCGATTGCGTTAATGCGTTAAAGAAATTAGTGGCGTTAAAACAAATTTGCGTTAACGCGTTATTATCGCGTCAACTTTGACAACCCTACTTTATTTACTAAAATTGTATACGTTTTTAAGTAGAAGATGTAGACAAAGAGAAGAAGACGAGCGAACATTGAGTGTACATTAAAACATTGATCTGAGCAGCTTCATGAACTAAGTGTCTCCATAGGACTTTGTTTGTGATGGAGTTACTGTTGCTCTTTTTAGCTTCATCATGCAGTGTTATAATTATAATGTACGTGATGGGGAGTTTAAAATACTCATGAGAACTTCATGTTGCAAGAGCATGCAATCAGTGCATTGTTATAGTACTTCTGTTGGTTCTAAAGTTAGTGAACATAATGTTCACAGCAACACACACTGATATTCATATCATAGAGAACTTATTAAACACACTGTGTCTGTGTGCTGGTGTAAGAGTATGATAATGGAGTCACATTTTCAAAACAGAAAATGACACACACATCACTGTCAAGACTCTTACTCCATTAAGAGTGTTAAATCTGTTAAAAACTGTATTTTGGAGGAAGTGCACTAGGTTTTCATTGAATAGTTATAATGGGGAATGTTGCAATTGTATATTGAGACACCTTATACTTTATTTTTAGTTAGTTTAATATTTTAAGTTTACACAAATCTTAAGGGGATATAGATAGGCTATATTAGATAAAACAATAACACACAGGTGAAGTATATAAAATGACATACATTAGACACAAGAAAATACTGTATGTGGGGGAGGCAATAACTACAGTTTGAGACAAAAGACCGAAGTTTTTACAGGCTTTAAATGTGATTCGAACATCTTGGCTATTCAAATATGATATAATAAGCTCTTCCTTTAGGTTCATTTGGTGGGTTCGTTATTTGACCGTAGTCTGATGATTGCAGACTGACTGAGGGACAATATGGCTTTAAACGCAAAACAATGTACTCTAGTACATAGCTTTTCTATGTTGTGCCTCCTCAGTACCTGTTATTAAAGAGGACCTATTCTGCTTTTGTGCTTTTCCCTTTCCTTTAGCGTGTTATATTGTTTTTTGTGCATGTAAAAGATCTGCAATATTACAAAGCCCAAAGTCCAGGCCAAAGGGAGTTACTCACAGAAACAGTGCTCCTGAAGTGCCTGAAACATATTGCTTGAAGTCCCGCCTTTTCTTCCGCAACGTGGTGATGTCACCAAGTAACACGTTTGCATAATACCTGCCTAGCTGCTAGTTTGGCACGCCTTCAAACAAAAGTAGTTAGAGTGGAGGTGGAGCGGAGTGCGAAGAGTTTGGTTCGGTTGACGAATCACAACAGTGGGCCAGCTGACCAATCAGAGCAGATTGGGCTTTTCGAGTGGTTGGGCAGGAGCTCAAACAGAGCGTTTCAGACAGAGGGTGAAAAGACGTGCTGCAGCACAGCCGGTATCGGAAAAATTGTCTTTTGAACATTAAAGCTGGTAAACCTGTTCTAGTAGAAACACAAAACAAAAAGTATGCACCTGAAAATAAGCATGATGCGTCCTCTTTAAAATTTAAAATCAATATGACACACTGGGAGCCAGATTAACGAGGCTAAATCTAGCCTATACAGTATAATGATATCACAGACAAAGCAATCATATCATATACAGTATCTCTTGCAAACTAATGCGTCTGCATCAGTAAATATCTGGGCTCCTGCATCTGAAGGACGGTACGGTAAATAGGCCACATACCATCTGACACATCACCGACCCCATATTGAGCTCTTGTTATAGGCTCGTTGAGAGGTATCCATATGTTCTAATTAGGTCATCTTGACCCTGGTGAGGACAGGAGAATGCAGAGTGGCAGAGCAGTGAAGTGTGGCTCCCATTCTCCACTTCATGGTTGCCCTCCAGTCGTGCAGCCAAGCGGGTGGTGGGCAGGCCAACACAAAAGAGCGTGATGTAAGAGCTGAACAAGCTGGGAACTTTCTGAGGCAACACACGCACGCACACATACTACACCCACCTATAGGTAAGAGTGCAGACACTATGACAACTACAACTTTTGATATTCCTTTTGTAACTCGTAGACAAGGATCAGCCTGAGGAACCCCTACTGAGAAATACTGAGATTAAGATGACAGGTTGAGGTGTTACTGTCTCCTCTTATCGACTTTATCGTCTTTTTGTCTTTTTGTCTGGATTGTGTATATGCATATGTATGAGACAGATGGAGTCGGAGTGAAGAGCTTATATTCAGGGGTGGAAAATATACCAAAATGTCCTACTCAGGTAAAAATTTGCTCGAGTTAAGGAAAGTAAAAAAAAAAAGAGCAGAAAAGAGTTTCAAAAGTGGAACGATGATGCAACTCCAAAAAGGTTAAAAGGACACAGGGTACTCAAAATAAATAAATAAATAAAGTAGAGCCAGATTGCTCTTCTGTCTCGGCTGACCGACTGTTCGCTGCGGGTGGCTCAACTTCTCATCATTTTACAATGAGCCAGATTCTGTGCATATTGAGAGACTACAAAATGTGACTGTGCTTATAACAGAAGATTATTGTACACTAGAAGTGAGACATATGACAATACTGTCTATTGTATTCTTTTTTTTTTAAAGTTATTTTTTTGGGGGCATTTTCCATTTTTATGACAGGACAGTGGATAGAGTCGTGAAAGGGGGGAGAGAGAGAGTGGATGCGGAAAGGGCCACAGGTCGGATTCGAACCCGGGCCGCCGCGGTCAGGACCAAGCCTTAATACATGGACGCCCGCTCTACCAACTGAGCTAACCCAGGCGCCACTAAGTCTATTGTATTCTGATACCGAGAAAATAGAAATTTGTCAACTATCAAAGATTTTGTCATGCGGTTTATAGGCTACCTGTGCTGTGCATCTGTCCCTTTAATTTCTCTCTTAGTGTATTAGATTTCTGTGGGTAATGTTGTAAGGACTCATTAATGACAATGTTGGATTTTTGGATGAATTTTGCAGCAATGTGACGTACTTTGATTTTTCAGGCATTTAATTCACTCGTAAACCAAAAAACAAAAATTCCTGTCTGGATATTTAAAGTGGCTATAATAAATATTGATATATTATATTAGTTTTGATTCATTTTCACTGCTCTCATAGCATCAAAACACCAACTGTACACAAGTAGCTGGTGAACATAGTGGAGCATTTAGCAGCTAAAGAGCCAGATATTCCCTCAGGAGCTGGTGGAGACCAAAAACTGAGCTAACGGAGAGTGAATATTGGACTTACATCTACCAGGTGGACAGAAACATGACCGCAAATGAATGATAATGTTGCTCTGTGTCTGCTGGATGTGTAACACCAAATTCACACCAGAGCTGCGGCAGAGTGCAGCCCGCGGCGAGCTGCCATGCAATGCCGATGAAAAGCTGTGGCGACCGCTACCGAGCTCAGCGAATAGTATTTTTGCTTGAAATGCACATCCCTAGTATATATACATATAGTGTATGCTATATATCAATGTGATGTCATCCCTACATATTTATTTTGCCGTTTGAGCAGAAGCCCCCAGCGTCAGCAGCCTTTTGCGTAGTATCTTGATGCAGGTTTGCAGATGCTTAACGTTGTAATATGGTGGGGGTTAAAGTTGTAATGCATGGTTAATGTTGTGAAACGGTGGCGGTTAGATTTAGGCAACAAAAGTACTTTGTTAGGATTAGACATGCATCATGGTTCGGCTCATAATAAGTATGCTTGTAACATAACTAAAGCTGTGGACGTAACGTACTGCTGCGTAGCGTCACATAACATCGTCAGTAAAAAATCACTCAACTTTTGGTTTCACGAACGCCGGTCCCCTGAGTAAGTCCTGTGTTTGTTTCACCCATTCACCACCCCTCCCTCCCTCCCTTAGCAGACTTTCTCGCTCTTAATGCTACGTCAGTTGCTCCGAGCATCTAATAATGCTGCAGGTGGGTTCACATTGGAGTTAGTTGAAAGCCTGGTGCATCTCATACAGAGACACCATACTCATTAATGCTTGCGTGTCGGTAGCAACATGCCGAGGCCCACTGTCCAAGGCTTGCTAATTGACGCCCTGGGAGTGAGACATATGGTCTCACTCCCAGGGCGTCAAATAGCAACATATATATACTGTATATATGTGTGTGTTAAGTTAAAGCCACTCCAGATGTGTTTCATCTACGACAACAATCTTTCCCAGCAGCTAGGACCGGACTGCTCATCCTCTCGCTGGGATGGATGTATCCCCTTCATCTTCCTCTGCTGTTATTCTCGGTAGTTTTTTTGTTCTTTTTACAACCCATTGTTTTCAAAGCTCCAGTTATTCTCTTTGAAAATAAACGCCTCGCTGTCCTCAGTCGCTGTGGATTAAGAGCCACAACACGGGTGCCTTGCTATGCTATTTTTGAGAGAGAAAGACAGAGAGAGAGAGATCTTGATTGCTCGTCTTGCTTTGCTACTTTTGTATGGAGGACTTTTTTGTTCCATTCATCCTGGGATTATAGTTATCTATAGTGAGCGGAGATTGATTTATAATGAAAAGCATGATGACTTCAACATGGCTTGAACATATGGTTTGACTTTTCTGTCAGAGAGTTGTTTAAGTGGCATGTAAACACTATTGTATGGACTTGAGAGGAAGAAGGGTGCGTGCTTTCCTATATAGCGCAGCTATAATGTCTGTGCTTGCCTCGGCAGAGTGAAGTTTTGCTCAACTGTTGAGGTGAAACCACTTTAACCGAGACAATGATAGAGTGGGAATGACAGCAGTGGCAAAGGACAAAGAGGGGAAAGGATTGGTGGGGAGAGAGGTAGAAAAAAGGAGAATAGTGAAAAAAAATGTTCCCATGTACAAAGGCAGTGGCTCTGTCTCCTTGACTCAGAGTGCTATCTACTCCGTCGTCTGTGTATGTTAGAAACCCCACCTCCCCCAGTGCTTCTCTCCTCCCCTCCCCTCCCCTCACCTCCTCCCTCAGTCTCCGGCCGAGGAATCCCAGGCAGCGTTTAATTGCAGAGTGCAAAGGCTTTAGTTGGGCTAATGAGCTCAGCACCGGAGCTGGGACTCTTTCACGCACTCTCTGAGAGACAGAACCACATTTGGAAACCGTTACCGGAGGAGCCTCAGTCACAAGGCGGCTGGATTTTAGAGGTGGAGGGGAAAAGAAGGAATTCAAAAATTCAGGTACAGCCGACTATGTGAGAGAATATACCAGAGGCAGGAGACGGAGTAAGAGGTGGAGAAAGAGAGGAGAGCGGGAGAGGGGAGGGGAGGAAACGGGAAATACACAGTCACAGAGAGAGAGAGAGAGAGAGAGAGAGAGAGAGAGACTGGAAGCCTGCAGCAGCAAATGAGACAGAACAACGAGGCGGGAGAGGTAGAAAGAGAGACGGAGAGGGAGGGAGGTGGAGAGGGGCCCCGTGTAGGAGAGAGGGCTACAGGGTGAAGAAGGAGTAGAGAAAAAGTTAGCAGAAGTAGGAGAAAGAGGGTCCAGGCAAAAGAAAAGAACGGGTGCAGAGATTAACAACTACAGGAGAGAAGAAGAAGAAGAAGGGAAACAACAGACAGGAAGGAAGGGGAGGGAGAAGTCTCGGGTAGAGAGGAAGGGAGAAAAAAAAGAGCTGAAGAAAAAGTTTTCTTGTGGGAAGACTCAGATGAGGAAAACAGAGCGAGTGAATGACTGGGCTAGAGAGAGGGAGGAAACCAATTGTTTTCTAAGGCGTTTTCCACACAAGCCTCTGGACTACTTTGGACATGTACACAGAAGGCGCACAATCAACGGGACACCACCGATTTCTCCAGCACATCAACGCCACCACCACCACCACCACCTCCGCCGCCGCCCCCTGCTCCTGCCAGCACTGCGTCCACTATGAGCAGTACGGCCATCACGGTGGGCCAGGATACCGACCAGCATCAGCCAGACAGACAGACCACCCATCTCTGGACGGCAGGAGAGACACCCAGGCTCCTCGGGTTAAAGACGTAGGAGGGAGAGCTTTCGCAGTGGACAGAGCTGAGAGAAGCGGTCATCGCAGCCCACAGAGGAGGCCTGTATTCGCGGGGCCGAGCCCTTACAGCCAGTCAGACGACTTGAGCCAAGTTTGCCCCTGGGAGTTGAACCCTGCCCAGTGGAGCCACCCGCCGGAGCCAGGGGTGAGACACTACCCGTCTGTCAGAGAACAGTGTGGCTGTGTGGTGCACGGCGACGCCAGGGCACACCCCTTTAACGCCGGGATACCACATCCTCTCCCCCATCTTCAGGTCAAAGGTCAAGGGTACAGGCACAGGAGGACTGTCAGGTATGTCTCTGTGGAGGAGGAGGAAGAAGGTTGTGGATGCAACTCTGGGAACTATCATTCGGAGCCACACAATCTCCATCTGGGTCCTTTACACATGCCGAATGGCCACTGTGGACCGAGGCCTGTGTTCTTTGAGGGAGGGGAGGAAAGAGATAGCCATCAGGACCGGAGCAGGCTGAAGGGTGGATCAGAGGAGGGCTGTAATGGACGCGGTGGCCCTCACAAAGGCTTCTTCCCCACTGAAGTCCCACAAAAACACTTGAACCAAAGCAGACAGAGGGGACCCTGCGTCCCACCCTCAGGCATCGCCAGTCCAGAGCCCTCAAAATCGACAACCACCAGCGACCACCAGCGCCAGGGTTCGGAGGTGGCGAGGCAGAAGATGAGGCAGGATTCGGTGAGGGATCAAATCAGACAAGTGGTGACAGATCTGGAGGATGTGTTGGGGGGTTTGAAGCAAGTTCACGTGGAGATGAAAGAGGTAGGAGGGTCTATCATTATAGATGTTTACTCTTTACATGCAGGCGTCTAAAGATGAAGGTCTGCGTCAGGTGCAGATGTCCCAGCCTTTTTTATCAATGCTCCCCTGGATGTTGTGACATTTAAAACGATTAACCAGAAAGCTCAGATGCAGACAAATCAGTTTGACACACGTCGCGTATCTGTGTGTCCATGGTCATGAGAACATATCGGCATGTGTGTGTGTGCATGCTGACTGCATTGTTTGTGACTCACTTATCATCTCTTACCGAAGCGGTGATTGAGAACGATTTGCACTGACCTTTTGCAGAACGCTGCAGAATATTGGCAGCGCTCCGGCCAGCACATTAAAAAGCCTGGCTTCAGACTGTTACTAAATTATGCCTTGCTCTTACAGTATCCATTTTGCATGCAGCTGTAAAATAGCATTGATTCACAGCTGAATGCATCTGCGCAAGGCCTGACGTTGTCCTGAAGCAACGTTACAAATAAATAAACATCCATGATTGTGAATTAAGCCAGTAAGGACATAAAAATAAACCAGCTTTGATTTGAGTGATTGGCTGAGTTGTTGATTATTGAACAGTCAGACAAACTTGTGTACTACGTATGTATTGTCAGCTAAATGTACTAAAAGTGTCAAAAATTAAAGTACTCATTCATGAAAAATGGCCCCTGTTGCTGATATATCATCACATATGACATCATTACATTGTTAATACTGATGTAGCCATGAATAAGCAGATTTTTTCTGCTGTAAAAAGGTGTTAACTACTTTACATACAGCTAGATAGTTTAGTCCAGTGGTTTCCAACCAGGGGGTCGGGGCCCCTCCAAAGGTCACAAGATAAATCTGAGGGGTTGTGAGATAATTAATGGGAGAGGAAAGAGGAAAAAAATGTATTCGTCTACACAGATCTATATTATTCTTTTGGAATATTCTCTATTTTTTGCTTTTTGTGAAATATTGGAAAGTTTTAACCCTTTCTATTAATCTGACAAGTAACGTAAAGATGACTGTAGCTGTCAAACACATGTAGTGGAGTAAAAAGTACAATATTTCACTCTGAACTGCAGTGGAGTAGAAGTATAAAGTGTAATTAAATATGCGAGTAAATACAAGTAGGGCTGCAACTAACGATTATTTTCATAATCGATTATTCTGCCGATTATTTTCTAGATTAATCGTTTGGTCTATAAAATGTCAGAAAATAGTGAAAAATGTCCATCCCAGTTTCTCAAAGTTCAAGCAGATGTCTTTAAATGTCTTGGTTTTTCAGTCAAAAACACAAAGATATTCATGATATAAAACAGAGAAAAGCAGGAAATCTCCATATTTGACAGGCTGAAAACAGCATTTTCTACAGTACTTGAGTAAATGTACTTAGTTTGTTTCCAAGTACCGACTCTCTCTATTGTCATTCAGGTGGTCCAGCAGATTGATCGTCTCACAGCCAGGATCGACATCAGCGAGGAGGCGCCCTGCATCACTCACGGGTCGTCCATTAACTTTCACGGCTCAACTCATTCAGGTGACCTCAGGGTAGCGCCGCTGCCCAATCGCAAGCCCGCTACAGTCCAGGCGTTGCAACACATCGACGAAGACCGCATCATCTTAAGAACTAACTCTCCCTCGCCTGTTCACATGGCGTCGGTCGTCAAAACCAGCCGCTTCACCCCGCCCAGCCACACTAAGGACGTCAACCACGAAAGGTTGGGTGTAAATGGCCACCCGCCTCACCTGTATCCCCCCAGAGACTCCAACCACGTTGGCCAAACTCATCTTGAGCCCCACCCACAGAGCCTCGACCCTAAGGTCATTATTGGCAACAGCACCTCCAATTCGAGGACTCAGAAGCCTCCTATGTACCCTCAAAACGGGCGCTGTGGGAAGGGCCCGTACCCGCCTCCCAAGCCTGTGAGGACCCCTGCCTACCCCGGGAGAGGCTGCCAGAGCACCAGCATGGTGTGAAGGAGGGGGGGGGGTGGTCTGCCCCAGTGCCATGGGGGCCTGAAACATGAGACCCTGCTGCAGCGAGTGGAGGTCAGAGTGGGACCAGGCAGGGGAACAACTCATGGTAAGTTCAGATTTCTTACAGTGTTGATGTTTCCATCAGCGCTCTCAGCTGATGACGTTCGCCGTGTTTACTGGCAGCGTAGTTTTCAGTCAGTAAATGAATTGCAGTGTTCCTCCCTGTTACGAAAAAGGGTTTATGTGTGTGTTTGATGTCTATGTGTGTGTGTGTGTGTGTGCGTCTGTGTGGGCGGCGGCGGAGGGGGCGTAATGTGTCTGCTGTTGTTGATGTCACATGATTTCCCAGCCTTCACTACACTGCAAAATGTGTCTGTCTAGTGAAAAGAGAAATGAGTATTTAGTCTTCAGTTTGGTGACACGTGTGGTCCAAAGCAGCCAGCGGGGTGAGAAAATGTCACTTGCTGGAGTAAAATTCAACTTTTTTTTAAGTAGATTTGAAGAATATCTGATCTTGCAAAACAAGATTATTCACACTTTTTAAAACATAACTCTCAAAGTTAAGGGGAGCTTTATTTAAGCAGCTTAACATTTTTTGGAATTTTGTTAATTTTTCTCACTTTAATCACTTTAATCACTTTAATCACTGGAGTCTGAAGGCAAAAGGAGGATAAAATATTAAGACAGACTTTTTTTTTGCAGTGTAACTTAGTCATCACTAAGAGTTGGCAGGAACTCAGTAGTTTTTGGCGAAGGAAGACCCCACAGCCGCTTGACTCCAATCATGTGACACAAAAGAGGCGTCATTATTTTTACAGGATGATCGTAGCTCTGACTCAGAATTGGCTTAATTTACTGTCAGGGGCTGATGAGGAGGAGGAACTAAAGCTTTCTTCTCATGCCACAGTCAGATGTATCATTACTGACTGTGAACCAGGAGCAGACTTAATAACAAGATGACATCTGTGAAAAAGTCCCTCCAGCAGATGGGGAGAATTAAACACACAGCTCCTTCAAAAAGTCCACCTTTACAGATGCTGCGGAGACAGACGTGCATGTTTCTGTACTTCCCTCTTGTGCAGAGTATGCGTAACTGCAATCTATTTTTCTGGCCTCTTGGAGTTGGGCAAGCACAATCTGGTTTTAATCATAAAACCCTCTGGCCACATGCCAGAACGGAGTGAGGCAAACTTGGTATATTTGTGACGTGCATATAAACATAAGCATCGCTGCACAGTAAAGCAGCTCCTCACATTATGCTGCAGGGAGAGACGCGCTCCGAGCTTCAGGTCGAGGCTGGCAGCCAGAGAAAAGTCTGTGTGCTTTGAGCTTTCATTTATACAGCGAGACAGGAGTTTAATTAGTTGTAAGTGTAATGTAGCTTTTCTGTTCGACACTCTTTGCCCTTTCTTTTCACTTTCAAAGTCTTTCAAAGCACCGATGCAGTTGACATTTTAAAGGCCTGAATCATCTGAATTAATCACCCAGAGCAGGTTCGCTGTTAAAATAGCTAGCACAACAGATTTTGTGCTACGCAACCAAGCCGCTCGCACACACACACACACACACACACACACACACACACACACACACACACCACATTATTTCTTATTATAAGTTTGTCTTTTACAAAAGTATATTTCATACACAGTTGTACTTTTATACTTGTGACATAATTAGATCTGCAAGAATAGATAGATTTGTTGTCAACTATTAAATTAATAACCAACTATTTTCATAATCAGTTTGAGTAATTTTTTAAACCAAGACATTTGAGGACGTCATCTTGGGCTTTGGACCAAACAACTAATTGATTAATCAGGAAAATAATCAACAGATTCATAATCATTAGTTACAGCCTTAGACATGATAAATTCCCTTACCTATAGTCTTAATCCTCAAACAGCTCCTAATTTATCTTTTTATTGATTGTAGGATCATCATTAGCTCATGTGGTGTCTGTCCATGGATACACACAAAGGACACATGGTAAAACTAATTAGCTTAAAACAAGACTGAGGTTGCGTCCTTAATTCCACACTAACATGCTATTCAGTACGCTAAAACAGTGTGTGAGATATTTTAGTATGTCCGAAACTTTAGTATTGAACCAATAGTATGTGAATTGCATACTATTTCCCGTGAAATATTATAGTATGCAACGCTGGACACTGAGACGGCTTATACAGTATATCCCACAATGCAATGCGGTAGTGACAACAACATTCATAAAAGACGGTAATGTCAATAACACTTCAATTTAACTGTAAGTATAAGATTTCACTTTGCTAGGCGTAATATATTCTCTAAATATTTCAGACTTTGATTCTCACAAACCGTCATTTCGGTAATGTGAGGTGGGCACAGGTTACCATGGTTACACGTCTCCAACAAGCAAGGAGGCTCTATGGAAGTGACGACGTAAGTTACTGCTCGGTGCGTTCGAAAAGATACATACTAGTCTTTATTCACACAAAAGTATGTTGAACGATAGTACAACTATTGGGTATGTAGTACATAGTATGCGATTTCGGATGAAATATAGATAATATATAAAGACCTTTTCATTGCCATTCTGTTGCCACGGCAACAGTTTTGGTCCAAGTTTACTTTCTGTCAGCTACCGCATTAACAAACATTGCAACAGGAAATACAAAGGGGCCCATTGAGAGTGTTTATGTTGTCAAGTTTCAAAAGGTCTATACTGTATAACACTGAAGACAACAGAGAAGACGAGGCTAAATAGATGATTGCAAATGTGGATATTTATATTAGAACCAAGGCCGGATTACAAACTGGGCAACATTCCCTGTCCGCCGACTCAAAGATCTCCCAGGGGCCTAAAAAAACTGAAATAATAATGGGTCCTGTGTCAAAATCTAAATTTAAAAACTTTAGTATTTCAGTTCATATTGTGCATTCATGGGGCACATGTACCTAAATAAATGTGTGTTTAATCAAATTACCACATATTGATTGGTACACAACAATCTGGAGGCCAAGTAGTATTCCTGCGTAGGAGTACTGGTTTGAATGAACCTGGCATGTGTAGTCTGTTTGCAGGTCTGTACTTGATGACTACCCAAAGGCATCTTGTTATACACAATGCCCGGAGAGTCTTCATGATCTTATGCTTTCATTCTAGTCATTTCAACTCATTTTTTAATTGTTTTAACTTGTATACTCTGTATACTCTGTTTTATCATGTTAACTTTGACAGCCCTAGTTAATATACTTTGCTTTGTGTTTTTGTTGTTACACAGTCAATTCCCTCTGGCTTACAGAATGAGGCAGTCAATAGTAGACCTTAGCTCATTTTTACTCCAGGGCTAATCCATGAATAAAAATAGTCTGATATTTCAATTGCAAAGACGAGGACTGGCATAAATGTCCTCACTTTCCATAATGTCCTCACTCTCAAGGCCAAAAACATTAGTCTTTACAAAGACAGAAATACATGAACACACATGCAGCAAAACTTTGATGCAATCTGGTTTACAGTCCTCCTCCAGAAGCGAGGCATCATGACTCACAAGGACACACACCTTCACTTTCAGAATAACAGAGATCATCACTCTGTTGCTGTGTCTCCATCAATGAATGACGGTAGAAGAAAAACCTTGAGAGGAAGTGCCGTTTGTAGGTAGAGTGTTTGAGTCTGAGTCCTCTGAGGTGCTGAGTTCAGAATCTAAATTATTTTTTTCCCCTTCTTCTTCTTTTTTTATGATGTTTCCAGCAGGAGCTGATGCCACTGAGACAAGCTGTCAGCCGGTGGAAACAGAGCACGGCCTGAAGGTGGGGATGTTTCCAAAGGGAAAACTCCCCCCAAGAGTCGACCTGCGACTCACGAAAGCACAGAAGCATGGAGGAGTGGCAGTCAAACCTCTCTGAGAATTTATGCTTTTTGCTGTTTCTGGTGAGGTAGTGGCAAATAATGAGAACCTGTGAACTGCTACTCAACAACCACCAATAGAAACATAAAGGTATCTTTTCATGACAGTGTTAATTTATTTTATACAAGGCTATTTTTTTATTGCAAAGAAAGAAATCTATTTTCAGGCAGCTTACACCAGTCTGGATACTACCTAACCTAATGTATGCTATATCAAGATTTATATCATCTAAACTATTGTACAGATATTTTACAAATAAAGAGTTTTTCTCACTACTACATAGGGCTGTGTATTGGCAAGAATCTGGCGATATGATATGTATCATGATACCTGGGTTCATTATAACGATTCAATATATTGTGATATATTGCAATACTGTAAGCAAGGCAATCCCATTGGGATTTTTTAAAATCTAATTTTAGGAAAATGCAAAAAAAAAGTCACAATGTGAAATGGATCATCACACATGAATACAATTGGGCTCCATGGATCCACAAGAGTCTGCCGGCAGGCCATCAGGTTCTTAAGAGGTTAATTAAAAAGCGATACAGTTTTTTATGAGAATTGATGCAGTATCACAAAACATAATATCTCGATACTCATGTGTATCGATATCTTCTTTCACCCCCACTGCTACATGGTTGTTACATTATGTAAGAAGAATAATCAGCAGGGAGACAGGAAAGATCCTTCTCCCCTTTTTCACACAAATCAATCTGACGTCTCATTTATCTAATTCCGAGAGATGTGCATTGACCTCTGAATGTCCCACATTTCAATGAGAAATAAAATAATTGACGCCGGCATATCATTGCCCCTGACTCATCTGGGAAATTTTGTATGCATTCACCGAGTGATTATTGTGGGAATACTTCTCGGGCTGATGTGGAGATGGCAGTGTGTGATCTCTCATGGCCTTATTCTGTCAGGGCCTCCCGGGCCAGCCAGGCCAGCGTCTGTGTCTCTGTTTGTTTAAATCTTGTCTGAGATTTTCACCACTCTGCTCTCACAAGCTCCTGCTGCTATCAGAGGACACCGCTTACCCTCTGACAACTGCATTAATCCATCCACATCACATAACAACCCTCGCTTTCTGTCTCTTTCTCTGTGTGCATCAGTGATGGAGAGCTATGGTGGCAGATGGAGGATGACACATGCAAACTGTTAACTGTCCTGACCACTTTGTCACTGATCACCGTCTGTGGCTGCAGCCTATAGCAGTTAAGAGTAATTGTGTCATAATGGTGAGTGAGAGGTGAGGTTGTAAAGAGTCGATTATACCTCCGAAGGTTAGATAGATGGGTGAGGTCAAGTGCTAGAGGGCATTATTACTTGTCAGGAGCAACATTCAAAATGAATAGAGGATTTTTTTTCTTGGCACCCTGAGCATCCTATTATATCATGATTTAATAATAGTAGACTAGAGATGCAAAGATTATTTTAACTATCAATTAATCCGTCATTGATCACTCCATTGGTTTGTGGACTGATGTTTTGAAGCCTCAAATTTGACATTTTGGCCGCCGCCATCTCGAGCATATCTATTGCCTCCACATGGCGATGGCTGAGCCAATGGCTCTCAGCTAACGGTGCAAACAGCGCTACCAGTGCAAACAAAGGCAACAATGCTGACAGAGCTAACCGTGTTTACCTGAGGGGGAACCGGAGGGTGGGTGCCACGCTTCCGTGACGACGCAGTCGGTCGGTCCGGCCTTATCAGCTGTGATCACCGTATGAGTGCAGTGCAGAGCGGCTGCCGTGAGCTAGCCAGTGGGGCGCGCTCAGATGATGCACTAAAAGACAAACAAAGCACAGAAAAGCTCAGATTACAACACACACAGAGGGAGAGCAACTTCATTCTCTGCTCAGGTAGACATGACTCCTCTATATCTTTACATTGCAAATAGTTGTTTGAGTTAAATTAATGCTCTGAATGGCTGCAAAGATTATTTTAACTATCAATTAATCCGTCCATTACTTTTTTGAGTTTAATAGGGATAAATTCCAAACACAATTTCACCACTGAGACGCTGCCCCCAACTATTGCTATGCCTGTCGAGCTTCCAATATAGAACTGCACGTATGCACTTTATGATAACAGTGACAGATTTACAACTTGAAGTTTATAGTAATCTTTGATACAATTGGTACTTGATTTCAGAAAGAGGTAGACATAAGCAGTTTTGTCATTTCTAACCATATAAGACATGGACGTAGTCACCCATTCGTTTGTGGACTGCCGTTTTGAAGCCTCGAGTTTGACATTTTGGCCGTTGCCATTTGTTTTTTTGCAACCAGAAGTGACACGAGAGGGTGGAGCTAAGGACAACAGAATGCTGAATAAGACATTTTTAGGCGACCAAAAGGTTATAATTAACTGTCATGAACTCAAAAAACACTGTGAAAGGGTTAAAGTTGTAAGACGAAAACACAGACAACTCCCAGACCGGACATTGCCGTGGTAGCGACCTGTCAATCACAAGGTAGCCACGCCCTAAAGCATACCCTGCTTCTTAATGGTCTATTTGACTCTAAATGGGACCATAACTTAGGAAATGAACATCATGCTGTACTGAAGAAGACTTGAAACTAGCGATTAAGACCATTAGGGCTGTCCTGAATATCATTTTTTGGGCTTCGAAGCTTCGCTGAGAAATATTCTAAGGTATTAAAAGCTTTGGGACAGCGCCGCTGCCGCACTACTGTACACACGCACACACACCTCTACATATAACAAACAGCGATATCCGTTTGAGAATAACGAATAATAATTAAAGTTGAATATGAATAATGAATAATGTTGTGGGATTATTCCTTATTCCGTAGGCTATTTTGGGATTTATACATTATTATTATTACATACTTGTATACAAAAACAAAAAACAAAAAACCCCTGAAGCATTCGAATATGGATTGGATGGATTTGGAGTTTAATTACCATGGCAGTGGTCGACGTATTGAAGCATTTGGGTCAGCCCTACAGACCATAAACTCATGTTTACAATGTTTACTGAGGTAATAAATCAAGTGAGGAGTAGGCTCATTTTCTCAGAGACTTCTATACAATCAGACTTCTTTTTGCAACCAGAGGAGTCGCCCCCTGCTGGCTATTAGAGAGAATGCAAGTTTAAGGCACTTCTGCAATGGCTTCACTTTTCAGACCCGGAGGTAGCCCACAGTTTCTAACCAGCAACGGTCAATTTTACGGCTGAAATGAAAACTCACTGGCAAAATGTATCAGTTATAGCAAGCTAGCTAAATAAGATAACGTTCCAATTAAGATAACATTCCATGACGCCCCCTTGAGTTGAATGAAAAAGCCATCTCCAGCTTTTTAACATTTTCATCTGATTCGTTTTAAAACATGAACCATGTAAAAGAATCTTTAAGTGGCTATAATCTATATTTTTTATAAAAAAGGGCCGGTCATAGTAATGAACCTACAGAGGATTATCACCTGAATCTGGAGCTGAGATTGTGAGATTGATGCACTGTGGGATAATTCAAACTCGTGACCTCAGTATTTCTAAAATATGGCAACAGACCTGCCCAAAACTATTCACTTTAAAATGGTATTAAACACAGAAAAGCAGTACATCCTCACATTTGAGAAGCTGGATGTTTGTAATTTCTGCTGAATAAATGCCTTAAGTGATTGACTGGACTGCTGCAGAATCATGTGCAGCATTGTATCTCGTAAATGATGTGTTTCCTTGCAGGAACAAAGACTAAATATTTTAAAGCTTAGTCATGAACTGTGTCAGACTATTTTCCATATTCCAGATACAACATCACTCCGCTTGCTGCAGGAGAAGTCTGCTTTGGCAGTGAGATAAAAGTATGCTCTTTCAACTCTTTCAACTTTTAAAACAAAATGTCTTATTCAGATCGCTGTATGAATACCAAGTTGAAACAAAACAAAACAAAATAAAACAACCATCAGTCCTCAGAGCGATCACTTTAAGGTCTGCAGGCCTGCATCTCAGATAATGTCTGCTGCACCTAAAGCCTAATAGACTTTGAGAAAGGCCATGTCTTGGCCTGCTGTCCAAGTCTGAGCCTTTCCGCATACCCCGTCTATGAATCTTGTCAGACAGAAGGCGCACTGGCTGAGCTGCTGGCCGTGCCGCCTTTGTAAATACTGGAGTGACTCTGGAATTTCAGACAGAGATTCAGACCAAGAACAACACCAACTCTTAGCACTGCCACCTCCCGTTGGTCTCATCCACCCAAAGATAATACATGAGTAGGATGCTGTTAATACCACAAGTGTTCGATTACTGTCCAGAGGAGTATTGTTTCCTGGTCTGTTTAGATTCTGGATGGAAAACCACAGCGGGCTGAACAACTGCAGTCTGAGAGGCTACGGCCGGATCCTGAACAGCTAAGTGCTAATAGATCCAGCCAGACTCCTGAACCACTGGGCCAGGCAGGAAGAGACGGAAGAACAGTACGGGGATACTCAACCTGCTTTTGCAAAATTACTGTTAATAAACAAACATTAATAATATTTATCAGATAAAATAAATAAACATTAAAAAGCCCATAACTCATCTCTTTCTAGGATTTGAGTACATTCAGGGCTTAGCCCGGCCCTCTATCGGGGGTCTGTGGGATCCTCCACTGGCATAATAAATAAACTCTATTAGTCTGTTTTGCTGTTTTTTTTAATTCACTCTGGCACCTTATTTACAAAATACAGAAACTCACTACTCTCACTATTGTGAATCTATTTATTATCATTGTGATATAAGAAAATGGTTGGCAAATTCAGAGCATATCTATTGCCTCCACATGGCAGTGGCTGAGCGAGCGGCTCACAGCTAATGGTGCTAACAGTGCAAACAAAGCCAACAGTGCTGACAGAGCTAACAGTGTTTACTTACCTGAGCGGGTAATGGAGGGTGAGCGCCACGCTTCTGTGACGACGCGTCAGTCGGGCCGGCGTAATCGGCTGTAACCGCCAAATGAGCACAGTGCAGAGCGGTGGCCGTGAGCTAGCCAGTGGGGCGCGCTCACGTGCACTAAAAGGCAAACAAAGCACAGAGAAGCTCAGATTATAACACACCCACATAGGGAGAGCGACTTCATTCTCTGCTCAGGTAGACATTACTCCTCTATATCTGTACATTAAAAATAGTTTTTTGCTGGTAAATTAATGCTGAATGTCATAAAGAGAAACCTTCAGGTAATGACTAGTTCTAACTGATTACATAAGAATTATCTACAGTGTATTTTCTTCCACATTCATTGGGCCCATAGAGCAAACGCACTAGCGTTTCCTTTATCACCGCGTCCCAGCCGCTCGGTTTCGGGCTCATTCTGGATTCAGCTATTAGTGCATTTTACAACTTTTAGGACCTAATGATTTAAATAAGGGCTATGTAAGTGTTTGTACTGAGAAGTTCATTTACCTCAAAAAAATATCCCGCTGATTACAGCATACTTGTCAACCCTCCTGAATTTCCCGAGAGACATCCGTTTTTCATTGCCCTCTCTCAGTTTCCTCCCGGGGTCACAATTCTCCTGCATTTCTCCTGATTCATGGCAATCTTTCACACCTTTTTTTCCTTTCCATCATTTCAACATGTTTCTGGCACTGTACAGCGTCTATAGGCCCTCCTGTTTCCACTCGGACGGCGAAAGAGCTACACCAAATGTCTTTTTCCCGGCGGAGGAGAACTGATCGCGACACAGCGGCGCGGTTTGAGCTGTGCTCGCCACACATCACAGGATCACAGCAAAACCGGCGTGGCGTAGCGCAAGCCATTGGAAATAATGTGGTGGCGTTGTCACATTGTGTCTGAAAGGACCTTCAGTGAGTGAGAGAAGGAGAGAGAAATAGAGAGTACTAAGAGAAATAGATACTCAAGCATGGTCAAAACAAATGAATGAATGAATAAAAACTGATGAATAATATCTTAGTTTATACCAGAGACTTTCAGAGAAATTCATGTCAGAGGGTTGGATTATTCAGTTTTCTTTCCTGAGAATTAAAAGTAAAATTAAAAGTAGGCATATTTAACAAAAAATGCTGTTACAGTGTACTTAATATTTAGTTATTTTCATTCTTTAAAAGTCACCAGAACACAGGAAACAAGGTCTCTGAAACTAAAAATATCTTTACTTTTTTTTTCTTGTCAAGTTATGACTTTATTCTCGTAATATTATGACTTTATTCTGGAAATCTCACATGTTTTTTCCCCCAATGTGGCCCCTATATTCCATAGTACATTTGCACTTGGGCCCTCACTGCATTAGATTTATATACTATATACTTGGACTATAATCTTTGTTACCTTTTTTGCCTAAAATGTCTCTTTTGATAGTAAAGGTTGCTGACCCCTGACCTAGCCCCCTCTCAAACTTGAACTTGCCTTCTAATAATGTAATGTAGCGAGCTAACTTTAGCTTACCCAGGTGTTAACATGCTCAATCAGTAAAGATGCTAACTGGACTAGCTACAAATCTTAATTTGGAAGCTGGTACATTTTAAGAGATATGTTTCTATAAGGTAAGTTTATAATGATAGCAACCTGAGCCATAATGTCATTTTGTTGGTTAACTCCTACCTGTAGGGGCAGCAGTTGCTCACATTGCACCAAACACCAGGATAAGCACATGTTAAACATGTGGCAACATGTTCATCCTGCATAGCCACATAACAGGAGGAATATCAGCTAAAAACAATTCCAACACCAAGAAACTAAATGAGCACACACACAGATTCTTTTAGTCTACAACCAAAACTCACTGGCAGCCAAAGAAGAGGAAATACAATTTCACTTTATACAGCCATAACCATGATTTACGCCTTACCTTTGCTGTTTTGTGATCAAAAGTTGTGTTCAAGGGCATATCAGCGATGCTAAAGGCTACTCCAATGTCTCTGGATAGTTTCTGAGTCGATTCCAGCGGTCTGTAGCCTTTAATACATCCATGTCTGTAGACTGTCTGTAAAGATGGACGACATGACAGCTCCCCAAAAGTGGAGTGGAGAAGTCTGGATGGCCCCCTGGTGGCTGGCTGCAGTACAGCTCATAAATCCCACCCCCTCAATGTATGGGACATGGGCCAAACTAAAAAGTCAAAGTAAGCAGTCCTCTGTTGTTAAGAGCCTGACAAGCATGTTTATGTGCTCATTCTCCGGGGGAATATCCATTAGATCCATTAGATTAGATTAATGTCTTTTGGACCAATAGTTTTTTTAGAAAAGTGGGGAAAAGTAACACCTCTGCTGTGTACGGAAGATCATTAAGTTTGACGGTGTTCGGTACAGAGCATTAATGAAAGTGTTAATGAAAATTTTAAAAGTAAAAAATATTTGATTGATATAATAAACATGAAATGTATTAAACTTTTATTAAATAACACCGCTGTAACATCAAGATGCGCGCAGGATTACATGCAAACAGCATCCGTGTTGACAGATTTGCTGCTGCAGTCAGTGCGTGGCAATGATGTAAAAAAAACTCATTTGAAAGCATTTATTCAACAAAGGGGAATATATTTAACAACTTGTGATGGCATAATAATCATTTCATACAGACTACAGTACTGTGAGATGCATAAATGAAGTTTAAATGTACATTTTTGCTGCTCTATTCATCCCCTCTCAAGCTACAGTCGGTACCCTGTGGGCGCAACAAATCTCACAGGAAGAAATGACGTGGAGGTCTCTTGTTTGGCTGGGAATGAAAGACGGGGAACTGTAAGATGACACTCATAACTTTTATGCACAACCTGGAAGTATTTATTCAGTGATCGTCGAAAAAAGGTTACGTACAGAACATTGTTAGTGTACAGAATATTGTTAATGTACGTTACGCGCCAAATACATTTGTCCCAAAGATAGTTTCTGTCATTTTAGGTAGTTCTTATCACTCTGATGTACGTTCAAGTGTTCATTTTTCTGATAAGTTTGTTTTTATTTATTTGATGCAATAAAAAGGGGGTGAGACGTCATGATTGACAGCTGTGATTGACAGCTGCTCTGAGGGCAGTAGTCGCACAGCCGGAGGCTTGGGAATTATACGAGAGAGGAGACGTAACTTTAACTTTCCATAACCGTCACGAGCCTGTGTAATAGAACATGTGTCAATTTGATCATAAATGTTGTTATAGAGATATTATGGTTGTTGTGCCTTTCTAACGTAGCAGCTAGGTAGCTCACGCTAGCGGCCGTGCTCGGCTCATGATTGGATTGGATGGGTGTGTGGGCGGGACCTTGAGACCGCGGCTCCAGCCCTCTGATCACTACATGATCACAACCAAAAGATAAAATAAAAAGAAGTCCCCTAAAAATAAAACCACAGTTGTTTACATACTGTACAATCAACTTTAAAATAATAGTCACTGCCGTGTATAATGAAAATAACTTGTCTATATACCGTATATAATGTCTATAAACTTAAATAAGTAGTCAAAAGCCATGTATTATTTTACCGTACTTGTTGATGAACCCAAAACTAAAACATCTTAGATTATGTGAAGGTAATCCTGAAGTACAATAACTGAGTTGCTTTGCTTTTAAACAGAAAGCTGTTTATGATCAATTAGAGATTTTCACTTTTCTTTCTGTAGTCATATTTTTCAAAGACAATCAAACAAGGGATTCATTTTGATTCAAGAAAATGAGACGCTCACAATCACAACAGTTCTCCAGGCTTCCTCTGGGCGTTTTAAAGTGAACAAAACAGATTGCTTCACAAACAAATTAATACAAGTGTTTGAAGTAAGAGATGAAGAGCTTACAGACAGTGGATCAACAATCAAAGAATAGCAAATCCTTTGAAACATCCCTCCGAATGCCACCCAAGTCACAATACCACCCAGCTTGAAAGAGAAACACAATTCATCATCAGTCCCACTCGAAGATGACTCCTCTGTGATTTGTTTCAGTGTAGTTTTCATTCTCTGAATTTACGACACTGTGTCTGCTGGTTGTGTAAGTGACCCCCGAGTGAGGAAGTGGCCCGGTGCGTCTGCCCTACACGCCCTCGCTGGTCTACGGCCGACCTCAGCACTGCTCTTAATCTCAACGGGATGACAGAACTGCTGAGGAATTTCTCTGCTCTGTGCCTAAACCAACCTGTCAAGACGCTCTTTTTAGGCCGAGCACGTTCCTCTGGTACGTTCCCGCCGGCTCTCATGTGGCCCCGCTTTGTTGAAATATGACCTAGAAATACCAAACCCTGACCTTAGTAACCTCTCCAAACACTGCCCACCTACGTGCAGATGCATCCGGAAAATGTGTCTCCTTGCCACAGTATGTTCAGTATAGGCTGCAGGCAGATGGCAAAACCCGTCCCCTCCTCACCTTACCTACCTGTACGCTGGATTGTGTTTGTTGAGAGGTGCCAGCTTGCCTTTTTTCTTTTGCTTTTTGGCCTTTGCCAGTGCTGCTCTGTGCTTGTGTAAGGATAACGAGAGACTCCGTCCAGATGTTGGTGTGAAGCTCCACAGCTGAGCAAACAGTCGCCGTCTTCTCTACAGCATGACATGTTTAAAATGACACGCTGGTCCAAAAAGGAGGAGACCAGCTGAGTTCTGAGGAACACATTCAGCCAAACACTCATCGCCTGATCGGCTTGTTAGAACAGCTTAAAGTTCAACATCCCTTGAATTTTTATTGGCTCTGGGGATGGCAATGTTGGCCTGACTTATAAGTGAGTAAAAAACACAATGTCAAGAGAGTGAAAAAATCAGAAGATTAACGCCAAATAGCGAAACAAACATGGAAATCCTGCAGAAACTTTGATTATACACAGATGGTATTGACTTTAATGGAAGACATCTTTCTTGGTGCAAATCAAGTGGGGCGCCAGCGATGGCAACGTCTGTCTGTCTGTGATTCGGTCCACCATCTTGATCAAATATCTCTTCAACTCATGGATGGATTGCAATGAAATGTTGCACAGACAAGATGAAGCCTAATCACTTTGTTTATCCACTGACTTTTCTTCGAGCGCCACCATGAGGTTGACATTGTTTTTAAGTCAAATGTCTTGACCCATACTACCATACTATTTAGTATGCCAGAGAAAGATTTAGTGTGTCCCAATACATACGTGGTTGTTTTGCAGTATGAAAGCCAACATGCTTTTCTGACCCACAATCCTCTGCGCAGTGGATATATGAGCAAGAGGGTCAAAGTTCAATTCACAAAAGGCTTGTTCGAGATGGACTGAGCCTCGACTGGAAAGTAGACGAGATCAGACGGCAGCAGCAGCAGGAGGCGGAGACAAAAAGCTGCCGTTTCCAGCAGCCTTCAAAGAATTCACAGGAAGTCAGGAAAAGTTACATCCTGCTAGATCTGATCTGCAGACCATGTTCGGGTTTATTTATATTTTTTTGTAAATATATGTGGAAATGTGCGTTTATCTGGCATTGGATTCTATCCTTTATTATTTTTATGTCTGCCTTGTAAAACACTTTGTAATGAGCACTGGTTTTGATAAGTGCTATACAAATAACCTTCATTATTATTATCAACCACACAATGTGTGTTTATTAACAGATCAAACCTTCATTGCACAACTTGAGACTCATAGCCTACAATCTAGTGTAAATTATTACAATTACACAGAGAGCTAGGGCTTTCTACAACACGTGGTGCTTGTTGTCAAAACTAAGAGCCAATCAGGCAACAGCCAGGCGTTTCCCATCATGCCCTGGGTCTTGCAGTGTTCGGACCTCGATCTCGTTGCCCACGTGTGCATGATGTCAGAGCAAGTCGAGATCAAGTCGGACACAAATCTAACCGGCATGCATTGCGCGCCGATCGCTGATGATCGATTCTGCGCAGTCCCGGCTCATCTTGAACGAGCCTAATGTTACGAGTATGTTTCAATTGTGCGCATACTGCATGCAACAGTACGTACTTTGTAAGGGCAGCTGCAGTAAAAAGAAAAAGTATGTGATTTGGAACGTAGCCATGGTAAAAAAAAAAAAGTATACGTACTTAGCATTGGCATGTTAACATTGTCATTGTGAGTGTGTTAGCATTCAGCCTCACAGAGCTGCTTGCATAGCTGTACACTCTTAATGGTGTTACATCTGTTCAGATCAGACTTTCAGATTCAGACTGATTTAACCCTCCGCTACAATGATCCTAGTCACTGTCTGCAAATATTGTCCCAGACAGACAAGAATGGAGTCGACACGATGGGAGTCGGGGGTATTTTCCAGACACTTTCAATAACATAGACAATCTACTCTGGCAGTGAAGCACCTTGGTGACTTCCAACATAAACCATTTCAATTGCGTTTAATCTTCCCGGTTCGCTGCTTCCTTAAGCTGTGACTGAGCTCTGTTTCGTTGTAAATACCCGACATCTGTGCATTTAACAGTGCATTCATTGTCTGGAGCCTGTATGTTTTCCAGTACATCATTCAAAACCGCTTCATGATATATATAAAGAGAGTGATCGGTTGTAGGTAAAAACATCTTTGAATCAGGTGAAGCACTGCAGAGTGAATGCAGGTTTAGTGCTCCTCCTGTCATCCTTTTGCTGTTTGAAACAGTCTAGTGCTTGCTGCAAAAACACATTTGTCCTCTGGATTGCTGGAGATATTCTCTGGCGGGTTGTGTCAGTCCTCCCACTCAGATAAAATATCCCAGTGCTATTAAAACGGCTGTCGTCTTAACCCCGATGGACGCGAATGAAGCCATGATGCGATGCATTCTGGGCCAGGAAGGAGTCTTTTACAGACACTTCTTTTTACATGCACAGAGGAGGAAAGACTGAGAAAAGGCCTCCATTCATGGTGCTCTGGCTGGTGTTGTAGTATATGGCACGGCTGTATAAGATCCTGTGGCTTGTGTCTTCACAGAGGCCTGTCAGCAAACATGCCGCCAGCGTCTGCCTGCAGGCCTGTTTGTCTCCGAGGCCACGATCTGCACGCATCACTCAAAGTAAAGCTCCTCCATTCAGAAGGACAAGGACGAAACACTCATTCAGTGCTTCAGCGCGGTGATACTTTCTACGAGCAAGACGCTTTTGTCCACTTAGGATTTAAACTTTTAAAAGAATCTATTCTTTAATGGTCCTTGAAATGTGCTACAAGAAATCTTCAGAGAGATGAATAGCTAAACAACTTAGATATTTTGGCCTTTCAGAAGAGCCTGTGGTTATCATTCAAGAGAAAAAGGAAGAATTGTTATAATAATAAACCCCTCTCTCCTCCTCACCATCTTTATTGCATTAAATCCACCATGCCAACAGAATATAAGGTTTTCAACAATGTTTTAGCAATATTAACAGTTTTGCAATACAGTTTTCCACATTTTTCATTCACTCAGTTAAACAACAGCACACATTCATAAAAACATTACTATTTAACATAAAAAGAGATATTTGCTAATGTGACCAACAAGAGGTTAAAGAATAATCTCTACAAACAGATTCTGCATTCATATAATCTGTAGGCAACGTGAGAAGATTTTGGTATCATAAGAATTCTGGTTTCCGTTTGTAGTCTGAGTAGTATTGACCAGTCACATTTGAGCAGGCTTTGGTTGAATGCAGGTAAACAGACCATGTGGAGAGCAAAAGAGGCTGAACGCATTGACCGAAATACAATCTGTGAATCCATCCACTATCGTCTGATGATAATTTATCTTTTCATTGGTTTAGAATTAGCTTGTAAACTGTCTATTTGAGAATTAATATGGTCGTACACGTTGTCTCTCAACTCCAACTCCAGTCAGCGTCTCAAGTTGCTAATCGGACTGTAAACAATGAGCATGGCTACACCGGAGGCTTATCCATCGTCAAACCGATAGCCGATGGGTTCCGAGATTGGTTAAAGAATAACGGATAATCTGTATTTTTTAGGGCTGTCAATCGATTAAAACATTTAATCATGACTAATCACATGATTGTCCATAGTTAATCGCGATTAATCGCAAATTATTCGCACATTTTTTATCTGTTGAAAATGTACCTTAAAGGGAGATTTGTCAAGTATTTAATACTCTTATCAACATGGGAGTTGCCATATATGCTTGCTTTATGCAAATGTATGTATACCTGTATTATTGGAAATCAATTAACAACACAAAATAATGACACATATTGACCAGAAACCCTCAGAGGTACTGCATTTAGCATAAAAAAATATGCTCAAATGATAACATGACAAACTGCAGCCCAACAGGCAACAACAGCTGTCAGTGTGTCAGTGTGCTGACTTGACTATGACTTGCCCCAAACTGCATTTGATTATCTTAAAGTGGGCATGTCTGTAAAGGGGAGACTCGTGGGTACCCATAGAACACATTTTAATTCACATAACTTGAGGTCAGAGGTCAAAGGACCCCTTGGAAAATGGCCATGCCAGTTTTTCCTCGCCAAAAATTAGCGTAAATTTGGAGCGTTATGACATGGTTGGTACCAATGGATTCGTTAGGTTTTCTAGTTTCATATGATACCAGTATCTTCACTCTAGCTTTAAACTGAGCCCGCTACAACCAAAAAATCACAAGTTGTGTTAATGCGTTAAAGAAATTAGTGGCGTTAAAAGGAATTTGCATTAACGCGTTATTAGCTGGTTAACTTTGACAGCCCTAGTACTTTTCTTATTGTCAACACATCCCATGAAAAGACCAAAACCAGCAGTGAACTGATCCTACAGTACTAACAAATAGACCGTCCTGATACCAGAAATACTCACTTTCACATCCAAATCCGTAGCTAGAAATAGTCCCTAACAAATTCACTATTTGCTCCTGTTTGAGAAACATTTGCTAAAAGCTACAGTGTCCAGCTGTTTTAGGAAATAATTTAGTCTTTTTAGAAAATTAAACTATATATTTGGGACCCGTTATTAAAGATTTCTGTCTTCAGTAGGAACCAATGGACTTGGGACTGAGAGCCACAGACCGGCTATAGAAGTCAGAAAGTATGGAAAGAAGACTAAGTTGGTTTTGAACTTTTTATTAGATTTGTTGACAATAACAAAAATACAGAATATCTTATCCTTTAAATAAAACGTGCACGTAACAATAATACAAAGCAGAAAAATAAGACAAAGACAACACGTGGCAACAAAACACACATTTCAAGCAATAAACCAGCATTCAAGAAATACATGTATATGAACACAGTACTTGTATTTGTTAAGGCAATAAAGAAGATATCTTTTTGTTATGAATTCAGGCACATTTGTAGAAATACATAATCAAGTAAATCCGAGGATCTCACTAGTTTAATGTACAAAATATGTGTAAACGTTTGCATGTATTTCCAGTAAATGCAACACAAGACTATAGCAGTTACAATTAAACACAATTGCACCTTTTTGTTAGTCACAGAGTCGCTGTTGCTGTACAGTACTGGGAGAGATGTTTGCTGCAAAACCCCTGCAGATAGTACTTGAATGGAGGATTTTAACCCCTGAAAAAAGGAAGAAAAAGAGACATTGATATAAGACATCCAAAACACAAGACTTCATACAGAACCTGTCAATCGTCATCAGACTGTTTTTCCTCTGGTATTCATTCAACAGAAACACTCATACGGTACCTTGATACTCGACAGTTGCGTGTCTGAACATAAGTTCCTGTGTACGTGATATCACATCTCACTACGTTGTTGGTGAAGTCTGACTCCAGGACGTGGGAATTGGGATTGACAGTAACCTGAAATAAATGAAACTTGTTTGAGCAGCTCTGCAGGCAGGTTTGTTGTATAATAAAACCTCCATGTAGAGAAATAAAACAGTTAAAGTGACACGTGTTACCTTCAAGATGTAGTTTCCTGGAGGAACGTCTGTGATGTCGATCCACTGACAGTCAATGTTGGCCGCGTATACATCATGGCATCCTGGACTCAGGCCCTGAAAACACAACCAGTGTGGTTTAAAGCTTTTGACTCTTCAGACAACTCTGACTACTTTTTTCCTACAAGCGCTGCAAATGAAGCAGATTTGAGTTTTAGTTATACAAACAGTTCTCTGGAAGAGAAGCTGTTACACGAAACCAGCGCTAAGCCGTGCAAAGCCTGAATCACAGAGCCCAGACAACAGATATAATAAATATTCCCATGTCCTCAGGAAGCTTTTTTTTTTTATTATTGGCGTACATTGGAGTTTTAGTTAGAAAAACATTTCTCAGAAGTGGATCTGGAGGATTTGTAAAAACCTCCAAGACAAAAGTAACTGTAACTCAGAGCCTTGCTACCTGCACTATGTTTTGTTTGACTAAATAAAATACTATAAAATCTGTACATCTTTGAACTACAAACCAAATAGAGGAGATGCTGATCTACTGTATGGCAAAGTTATCCAAACTGGTAGACTAAATCTAGTTAGTTAGTTGGCTTGCTGACCCAACACATCCCAGCTCGTCGCATACGGCCGCTTTGTCACGCCCCTAAGTGTCACTTTATATTTTGCAACAAAACCACTATAGTTAGGTTTAGGAAGGAACGACATGGTTGGGCTTAAAATGACTGTTTGTTTCCGCAGGTTCGCAATTCTCCCGTGTTTCTCCCGATTTCTGACACATTTTTCACACCTTTTTTTCCTTTTCCTTATCATAACTTGTTTCTGGCACTGTACAGCATCTATAAGCCCTACTGTTTCCACCTGGATGACAATACAGCTACACCTACAGTATGTTGCTTCCTGGTGGAAGAGATGCTCGCCACGCAGCGTGCAGCGCCCAAAGTCGGGCTTTGCTCGACGCAGCCAAGAGCCGTTGTGGTGCGGTGCAAAACATTAAAATATAAAAAATATAAAAAAATAATGGGTTTCAGCGCGCAGTGGTGCCGTTGTCGTGTTTTTTCTGAAAGGACCTTCAGTGACTGAGAGATGGAGAAAGAAATGAAGAGCACTAAGAGAAAGAAATACTTAAGCACGGGCTAAAAATGAATGAATGAATAATAACTGATGAATATTAGTTTATGCCAGAGGGGCAAATTATTCAGTTTTCTTTCCTGAGAATTAAAAGTAAAATTAAAAGTAGGCCTATTTAACATAAAAATGCTATTGCACTGTACTCAATATTTTGCTATTTTCATTTTTTAAAAGTCACCAGAATGCAGAAAACAAAGTGTCTGAAACTCAAATGTTTGTGGGGGAGGACCAAGACCCCACGCTTTGGTTTTGAAATCCTCCCTGTTTTTGGGGTCTTAACGTGGTGCCTTGTGCGGCGGTACCGAACACCAAAGAACGTGACAAAGCCTCGGTATTTAACGCCCTGGGAATGAGAACCGGTCCAGGTCCGACATACTTCCTATCAGAGTTCTAGATGGCCATCTCCTGAGACCCGACATTTGTGAACAGTAACAACAAACCATGATTTTTTGCGACCAAGACATAGCTAACTTTTCAGTTTTCAATTCAATACAAACCAAAGCAAAGTTCACTTTTTTAAGCCATTCTGAGTGAGTCATGGTTCTTTCTCACCTCATTAGTTGTTAAAAAGGTTTCCTACTTTCTGGTGAATTTGTATTTTCAACACTAGGCTTTCATCCAGGAGACCACTGTTTGTGTCTTGTGTGTCACGTTACAATCAGCTGTTCATTCGTGTCTCGTGTTCACAACGTTCAGTTTCATTTTTACTGTACAAACAGTCATTTTAAGCCCAACCATGATGTTTTTTCAAGCCCAACAGGCAACAACAGCTGTCAGTGTGTCAGTGTGCTGACTTGACTATGACTTGCCCCAAACTGCATGTGATTATCATAAAGTGGACATGTCTGTAAAGGGGAGACTCGTGGGTACCCATAGAACCCATTTTCATTCACATATCTTGAGGTCAGAGGTCAAGGGATCCTTTTGAAAATGGCTTCGACAGTTTTTCCTCGCCAAAATTTAGTGTAACTTTGGAGCATTATTTAGCCTCCTTTACGACAGGCTAGCATGACATGGTTGGTACCGATGGATTCCTTAGGTTTTCTAGTTTCATATGATGCCGCTACTATCTTCACTTTAGCTTTAAACCTGAGCCCGCTACAACCTAAAAATTGCAAGTCCTGTTAATGCATTAAATAAATTAGTGGCGTTAAAACAAATTTGCGTTAACGCATTATTATCGCGTTAACTTTGAAAGCCTTAGTAAATACTAAACTTGGGAGGACTGACTTCCAGTACTTTGTGCCATATAATTTGACTGTCTCATTCCACATGGGTTGATTTAAAGTTTTAACTTTGTACATATTAAGAGATGTCTGTGATTGTTTCTGATTCCTCACTGCTAATTTCCTCCTCTTGGTCTCAATGAGGCTCCTTGATTTATCAAAGGCTAGACAACATACTGTTTATATTACCTGTGTATGAGATGTACAGGCGTAGCGCCGCCTGAATCCAGGGTCACAGCCTGTGTCCTCCAGACAAAAACTGGCCTTGTGTCCCTCGGCCACTTTACGTCCAGTGACGACATCCAGCAGGTCGTAGTTACTGAAGGCGTCCATGCTGTGGTAGTGTCTGAGGGGGGAGAACAGAAAAGAATAGGGCTCAAACAAGGATCAGGGATGCCTTTAAACCCACAATCTGATGTTCTTAAGTGGATGTTGAAGCTGTGATGTTTTTATCAGAGCTGAATGGAGCTGTGCGGATCATGACATTTAAAGGTAATTTCACTTTTATTCTGAGTGAACTCACTGGTGACAGCTGTGCCAGTCCCACTGGTATCTGGGCTTGACAGGAAGGAAGTCAGTGGTCCCTTGGTTCTTCACTTTCTGGGGGAACCGCAGGAGGACTCTGAAGTCGATGTCCTTCACGGTGGGTCCATAAGCCGACCTTGGATGGATCACAGGGGAAACGGGGGGCATAAGCTGCGTTGGAAAGTGCTACTGGCTGAGCTCCCGGGGGCTACAGTCGTTTTCACAGTGCAAAGGGTTTGTTCCATTGTGCTGAATGCTTTTGGGAAAACCAACCCAGAACATTTATGTCTTGGCAGGACATCATGTTGGAGAATCACTGCTCCATAATAACATCAAACTGTTTTTGTAGCTCTATCAACAGAAGTTATACAGATGTAATTGAAAGGTATCGTGAAACAGTCGAAAGTTGTGTTAAAACAAGTCAAATTAACCTTCAATGGGCAGTAAAAACAAAGGAAACTGTGTGTGTGTGTGTGTCAGAGGAAGTGAATCACTTTTGGCATCACAGATTACCTGGCCAGACAGTTCTCCTCAGCTGCACAGCGGAGCGCAAACATCTGCATGCGCTGGATGTAAGCACCTGCTTGGATGGCATATGGGTCGGGAACCAGGTCTGGCAGTCCTGGGAGAGCAGATTAAAGGGACAATCCAAGTTTTTTTTTGTGAAATTCTGATATCTTAATGTTGCCAGTTTTTTCGTGCCAAGAACAATTCCCTGATATAGAAGGTGTCCAGGCTGAAAATCAGAGCAGCTGTTTGTGTTTGTTGGCATAATTCAAAGTGTTTTACATTCCTGAGCTTTCAGTCTGGGATACCGAAGCCCAACTAGGATTTTTTTTCCCTTCTTGTCATTCAGTGTTTTCCCTCTCACTGAAGGGAGACATGAGACTGTGAAAAGAGGCTTTAAAATGTATTCACAAAACCAGCTGATTTAAACATAATATTTGGTGTAAGATCATTTAAAGGGACTGTTGGTAACTTTTTACACGTATAAATCTACCGGGTCCCGATCCCATGCGTGCTCGCGTGTGGCCGGAGTCTCTGCTCCTCTGCCTGCTTGCCTAGTCAGCTAACATTACTGCCAAGCAGGTGAAATATAGAGTGATATTGTGGTTTTAGCTGACGTGTGTCGCCTCACTGTTTTGAGCAATGCTCGTTCATGTCTATGAGCAGAAGCGCGAGCCCGACGCTGACTTTAGTTGACTTAACGGCCACAGGTGTCGCTGTTAACAAGCATTTCTGATTCTTACAAACAGTCCCTTTAAACAACAAAGAATACAGTAAACAATGTGACATAACGTTTTAACTATTTTTAAACAAGATATAACAGGTTTTAACTAGTTTACCCACTTTTAATGGTTTTAGACAATCCTTGTATGTATGATGTAATGTATGATCTTTTTAACCTCATTACAGATTTTAACATCATTACTTAGCCTACTATGAACTTACTTATGCTTTTGCATTAACAGTAATACACTTATAGTCTTTTTTAACTTGTCACAAAAACAGGCTTTAAAATACTCACAAAACCAGCTGATTTAAAACAGAATATTTGGTGTAAGATCATTTAAAGGGACTGTTTGTAACTTTTTACACGTATAAATCTACCGGGTCCCGATCCCATGCGTGCTCGCGTGTGGCCGGAGTCTCTGCTCCTCTGCCTGTTTGCCTAGTCAGCTAAGATTACTGCCAAGCAGGTGAAATATAGAGTGATATTGTGGTTTTAGCTGACGTGTGTCGCCTCACTGTTTTGAGCGATGCTCGTTCATGTCTATGAGCAGAAGCGCGAGCCCGACGCTGACTTTAGTTGACTTAACGGCCACAGGTGTCGCTGTTAACAAGCATTTCTGATTCTTACAAACAGTCCCTTTAAACAACAAAGAATACAGTAAACAATGTGACATAACGTTTTAACTATTTTTAAACAAGATATAACAGGTTTTAACTATTTTACCCACTTTTAATGGTTTTAGACAATCCTTGTATGTATGATGTAATGTATGATCTTTTTAACCTCATTACAGATTTTAACATCATTACTTAGCCTACTATGAACTTACTTATGCTTTTGCATTAACAGTAATACACTTATAGTCTTTTTTAACTTGTCACAAAAACAGGCTTTAAAATATTCACAAAACCAGCTGATTTAAAACAGAATATTTGGTGTATAAGATCATTTAAATCCATGCAAATCAAGAGGGCTATATACTCATTCATTCCTTCACTTACCATTTTGGAAATATCTTGTCCCAGACCCTGTGCCAGGTGGACGGCGCGTGCGGGGCACTGACCTCCCTCTCGTGGGATACGAGTTGTAGACTGAGTTCCTGTGGTTTTTAAACGGGTTTCGAGGGTCGTCGTTAACCATGTCCTCTCCATTACCAGGCGCCTCGTTTGAACCATCCTGGCTGAGTGCAGCTGATGGAGCAGCAGCTAAGGATTCCCTCTCCAGAGCTGTAGAGGGATCTACTGAACTGGACTGTAACTGCTGGTACTGCACACCTGGACCCGGTTCTCCTCCTCTGGTGTGCAGCGCAGCATCACCTCCTCTCCTGCCTGGTACAGACGCGTTGATGGTGTCGGTGCGTGTTGCGCCTACATAACCTGCAGCTCCTGACGCACGACCATTAAGAGGCGCAGAATAATGTCTAACATCGCGTCTAACAGATCCTGGCTCTATCCTGATGGGCTCAGTCTGTCCGGGTCTCACTGGAAGAGTCGCTCCTCTGTGTGCTCCAGACATGATGTGGCTCCTGGTGCCATCATCCCTCCTGCCGGTGAAATACACCCTGGATTGGCTTCTGGAGCGAACCGGAGCGTGGTACTCTGATCCGGTGCTCATTAAACTATAAACCTGCCCGTTGTTCTCCCACTGGATCCGATGCCGCCACGGTCCAGATGTGCGCATCTGCTGCTGCTGCTGCTGCTGCTGCTGGCCAAAGATGAGAGGAAGTTGTCCATGGAAAAAGTATAAAAACAAGAGTGACAATTTTGCCATGGCAATAAAACTAGAAGAAAAATATAAGTCCCTCCTGTAAAGTCAATGATAAATGAGATTATAACATGAAGGATATCTGTGGATGCTCTCAGTTGCAGCTCTCACACAGAACAACATATCAGTACTAAGAGAGGACTGATATGTGGAGAGGAGAAGAGAGGAGGACTGGAGGCTTTCCTGTCTGCTCATTTATCCAATTCAGCCCAAAGTCAAACTTTCTAGCAAGAAGATTTAACCCATGCATCACCGTGGAGAAGTTCTGTTACACAAGGCTTACACAAGGATGTTTGCTTAGTCCACTTTACGCACAGGTGTTACCTGAAATAGACTGAATGTTAAAGTTCAATCTGGTTATTGGCAAGAACCAGTCAGCCCAGTAGAGGGAAAAAAACACAAAGGTTATCTGGTTTTGATTTCACTCACACAGTTATTGACTATAAATTTACTCTTTAATGAGTTGCATTAAAATGCCATTAAAAAACATAAATAATCAAAATATTTTCTTAATGAAGTGCCTCACACGATCAATTTAACAACAATAATGAACAGATATAAGACAATAGTTTTGAACAAAATCTGCTCACATTGTACAACAACTTTGGAGAGCCTCGTGCAGGACTAAACGTCCACCACACGGCGGCAGGATGCATCTGTATCATCACCATCTCCATCACCATCCTGCAGACACTGATGCTCCTGAGGAGCTTCTTATATCATCCTGAGAGTCCATGAAACAAAATGCTTTTATTGTTGATCAAATCGGTCCTGAATATTGTGTTTTGTGTTTTGAGCATCTGCATCTGCAAACTTTCCTGTTTGCTGCTGCTGCCTTTTATTAAACCAGATAATGATCTTATATACTGCACTACAGCTTTTACTCTTGTGTGTGTTATACTCTATTTTAGCTTCTATCCTAGTTTTTATTTTTAGCTTGTTTTTATTTTCTAATCTTTAATGTTTTTATAACTGTTTTAATTATGTCTTAATGTTCTTTTGCACTTTGTCACAATGTTCTTGAATGTTTATGTAAAGCACTTTGAGTTACCCTGTTGCTGAAATGTGCTATACAAATAAAGCTGCCCTGCCTTGCCGCCAAACCATTCTCAACTCAATTATTATTTGGGATGAATTCCATATAGGATTTCAAAGAAGCAATATATGCAAAAAATTATTTCCTCTGTCAGTGCAAAAGTAGTTAAACTAACAAATATGTGTTGTTTTATCATTATTATTATTTTATGTTTAAATTTGGAGGAAGAAGTACTCAGATCTTCTTAGTATCACCACAGTGTAAAAGTACTCTGTTACAGGTAAAAGTAATGTATTTTAAATCTTACTCAAAAGTACATTAGATTAAAAATATACCTAATGCACCAAAAGTGAAAGTGCTCATTATGCGGAATGGCTCATTTCAGGAAAAAAATAATTATATCATCGGAATATAATTAGTGATTCATTAATGTGTAAGCGTGACTAATGTTAATCTATAAAAAAAAATTATAGATATAATATAGATACAATTTATTAGTTGATTTATATTTTCTGTTAAAGAGGAACTATTATGCTTTTGTGCTTTTTCCCTTTCCTTTAGTGTGTTATATAGTTTTTTTGTGCATGTAAAAGTTCTGTAAAGTTACAAAGCCCAAAGTCCATGCCAAAGGGCCAATGGGAGTTACTATCCCCCACAGAAACACTGCTCCTGAATGCCTTGATTGAAGTCCCGCCTTTTCTTTTCTTCCATAACGTGGTGATGTCACCAAGTAACACATTTGCATAATATCTTCCTCACGGCTAATTTGGCACGCCCTCAAACAAAGCTAGTTAGAGCGGAGCTGGAGCGAAGTCCGAAGAGTTTGATTCAGTTGACCAATCACAACAGAGTGGACCAGCTGACCAATCAGAGCAGACTGGGCTTTTCGAGGGGGAGGGGGCGGAGCTCAAACAGAGTGTTTCAGAGAGAGGTGCTACATGGTTGCCCTCTAAATATAAAAAAAAAAAATGCTGGTGGGCGCCCTTTCTCTTTTTCTGCATTGAGGCAACAAATTAATCCAAATCCGAATTTGCCTACAGGGCACCAAAAGAGATAGAGCTGGCCCTGAATGGCCAGCCCGGTGCATCTCATACGGACGCTAAAGGGTGCCTTGTGCGTCGGTATCGGACGCCGAGGGTCATGACAGAGCGTCGGTATTTGACGGCCTGGGAATGAG
The DNA here is from genome assembly GCF_015220745.1 of Sebastes umbrosus. NCBI lineage: Eukaryota > Metazoa > Chordata > Actinopteri > Perciformes > Sebastidae > Sebastes > Sebastes umbrosus. Next base: position 11,167,794 of record NC_051280.1, on the reverse strand, counting down.
AACGGGCTGGTCATTTGCAGCAGTTTACACCGAGAAGAGATTAGCAACACTAACATAAAGTAGTTTGTATTATTGTATGGGTTTGCTTGTTGATTTAGTTATTTTTACGGGCGTGACAATAGATGAATTAAAAGGTGACGGGGGCCATTGAGTACAGTAATTAAACTCACTGATGTTGCCTATTCAACTCTCAGCTTTTTCCATAAAACTAAAGACTATCATTAACGCAACCAAGATCTTCTTTTCAGGTAAAGAAGTGAGGTTATGTGATATGGGTCACAGACACTGAGTCAGGCAGAGCTCAGTATATGTCGCCTGTCACATGAAGTTCCGTGGTGTGTGTTTCCTCAGCCAAATAGGGCATCAGGACGGTGGGCCTTCATGCTTTTCTATTCTTAGTCAAAGAACCTATCCCCTTCTCCAAAGTCCAGCACCGCCCCCGCTGCACTGCCCCTGCTGCAGTCCAGATTTATAAGAGCCACAGATCCTAGGCACTGGTTTGGCACAAGACTTCCCGAGCAGGACATGTAACCCACAAAGTTTAGCCAGTAAGTATTAACGTTGAATTGAGTCTTTACTTGTGTGTCTGACCTGGAAGTAAACAAATCACAACAAATGTTGCCACAAAAACTAATGTTGACTGTAAACTAGGAGTGCTTGTGAATAAAATAAAGTTTGTGGTTGTTTTCATGGTACGCCTACAGCAGCAGCAGCAGCAGATCTTTCCCATGAGTGAAAGACTAACTCTTTTACGCTTTGAATATTATCTCATGAATCTAGGTATCCAGGGCTGCTCACAGCTTTGCTTCTTGTGAGATTAAACGACGATGATGGTCTTAAAATGGTTTTACCACAAGAAAACTGCCCCACAAGGAATACACCTGTTGTCTTCCCCTGAGGCCTCACACTGCCAGTCTGAGGAGTTTACAACTAAATGATAGATCCAGAGGGTTTACCACATGATCATGGGGAAAAAATACAGGTGAGATGCTGAAAAAATGTGTGGAAAAAATGAAAATTATTGAACTCTGCTGTCCCATTATATGAACATATAGTTCCTCCTGAAAGCAACAATTGTAAAATCTTAAATAAAACTGACTTCTTTTTTTTTATAACCTGAGTTAAAATAGAAATGTCTAATAAATTATGAATTATATGTTACTTGACGACTGCAGATCATCAGGTTTCTTGTGTTGCTTATCGTTAATTAACCTTTACCAGAATCAGCGTGGTCAGCTCTCCTCAAGTTTCATTCTGCTGTATCTATTCTCACGTTTTGGTCGATCTACACGTGACAAACTAATGTTGAGAGCACTTAAAATGTGAGCTATTAAAAACCGTTTCGCCAGTGGACCCTTAACCCGAATGTTAATACCTCCTGTTGTTAAGCGGTTACCTTGGCCTTTAAGCTCTACTGTGTGTGACTGCTGCTACTTCTGTTTTAACGCTTGAATAAATGTCTTTTAGATCAAATATCTGCAGTTACAGAAAAGGAAGACAAACATAAAGTATCAGGGCAGCAAGAGTCATTTATGCATTTTTCTTTAGAACTGGATAAACTAACTAAACTAAATATATTTATTGATTTTTACTATGGATTTTTAATGAATGAAGTTTACTGTACAGTATAAACTTTATTTATCAGAGCCAGCACACATTAATTAAAGCCAATATTGTGTAAATGAGTCAGATTAATCCAAAAGGCTGGTTTTCATCTGCAGAATAAAAAGCAGAGCTCAGTAAACTGTATGCTGGATGACAATTTAAAAACTAGTGGTAGTTCTTAAGGCGTATGATATGTGATATTTAGTATTTTTTTAATGTTGGTTAAACGGTGTATCTCCTTATCTCTTCTAACATGTTTTTTATAAATATCATGAAATTAAAGTGGATCTCTTTTAAAAGAAACCTTAAGACGTATCTTTTTAGCCTGACTTTTACTTAGGTGCCTCATCATTTAATACCTTAATCATTGGTTTTCATACTATTTCTATCGCTTGAGCCTATTTATTCCCGTGACTTTTATTTATTTTAATGTTATTGTTTATTGTTGTAACTTTTAGTCTTGCAAAATTCTATTTATTGTTGCCTATTTTTTGTTTTTTGTATGTGCTTTTTTTAATCTTGCTCTGTGAAGCACTTTTGGCTGCATGATTGTATTAAAGATGCTATATAAATAAAGTTCAGTTGAGGATATACAACATAAGAAAAAAGAACACCTTAAGGAACCGTTGCCACATTCACAAAACCAGCTCCCGTAAAAAAACAAAAAAACAACAAGCAAATAAAAGTGGTATAAAAACAACCAGAACAATGTGACTCTTACTGTAATGCCTATTTCTCGCCTCAAATGTTTTCATAAACCTATTGTAGTGTATTTTTTAGCTGTAAAATGAGAACGTTTGTGACCCGAGATCAGTTGAGGAAATACCAAACGTCGCCCACCAGCCGGAGCAAACTTTCTCATTTTACAGCTAAACAGTACACTACAAGATGTTTCTGAAAACATTTTATGCGAGAAATAGGCATTACAGTAACAGAATATTAATTAATATTTGATCAGCGCTGCCTAGTTTAAACGTTTGATTGGAGTTCACGAGTATTTGACAGCTGCCTCTGTTGAATGAACAGCCAATAGGAACGCTCTCTCAATGAAATGACCTGTGATTGGCCAAAGTCTCCCATCAAGGGCTAGATTTTCTAAAGCCTGAAAACAGAGCCATGAGGAGGTGCAGAAGTCTAGTTTTCTCTCAGAACACTTGAATAACAATATGCTGAAAGGCTATTATGGAATTTTTGCCCAATGATGCCAACAACATTCTGCCTACTGCAGGTTTAATACCTGGTTTATAACACACTATAATGTAGTTGTAAGCAGATACAAGTGTTTATTAATGTATTTGTCAACCAGTGTTTGATTTGTCCGTTCTGGGCTACTGTACAAACATGGCGGAGCACCATGAAGAGGACCTGCTCCCTATGTAGATATGAAGGGCTCATTCTAAGCTAACGAAAACACAATGATTCTTAGTTTCAGGTGATTCTACACTAATGAAAACATCGTTATGAATATTAGATTCCATTTCTGCTAATAGATCCCCCGAAAGTTACACACTGTTCCTTTAATAAGCAGTTAAAATGTCCTTACACCTGCTTACAGCTACATTATTGTGTGTAATAAGCCATTTATTAAATAGGGCTTATTAATGCTAAATAGGGAGACTTTAGTTGCTCACATTTAGTCACAGCGAGGCAGCCATAAATATTCCTGTCATTACTTCAGTGGCATGACCACAACTGTTCACATGCCTCAGCGGTCCTCACTTACTCACAGACATGTGACAGCCGCACCTCTCCCTCTCCACCTAAATATGGATGCCACGGCTGTACTTTCGGGGGTTGCCAAGGCGGCGGGTGACGTGGGACCCCGAGGTTCTCGCCTTACCCACCCGGTGGTGGCGTGTGGGGACTGGCCCCTGAGTCAGAGCAGGCGGCTGTGTGGCAATCGGCAACTGGCTGTACACTCGTTACATATATTCCCCTGACACCCCGGACACTTGGCCTAAATATAAACTAGCCCCCCTCTGCTCCAGGCCAACTGCTGGCATCTAAAGACTCCTAGAAACGTATCACAAGATCCTGAACCCCCCCAGCACACCCTCTGTGGCTGTGCCAGAGTCATGTGCAGTGTGCGAGATCAGAAGAAGGAGAGATTCAGAGAAAGCCTATATGACACTAAATATTTAATGTATGCTCAGACAATAAATCCTGTAATGTCTTAGTCATCTCGGCCGGTCAGACACAAGTCATTTGCTTTATGGCTCATGCTGTGTAGTCAGCTGCAGATAGGACAGACGGCCCTCAAGGTGACCATATAACTCACTGGCATTTTAATATTGAAATATCAATAAAAGTGAAAATTTACTGCCGTTTCCCCTCATTTCTGTGCAGACGGTGTTGGCTGAGGGTGGAGCGATGTCGGTGACTTTTAAAAGGACATTTGATCTTTTAGAGACGTGGTAACCTATCAGGGAAAAGGACAAGCACTTTCACTCCATGTCTTCATTAAGTTGATGCCAGCAATTTGGAAAAAATAAAGCAGTTTATTCACCAAAGCTACAGGCTAGAATAGAGAAAAGTTACTGGATGTGTTGTTAGCACAGCAGGGAAGCATAATAACAAGGACCTTCCTGTGTAGATGCAAGTGAAAAGAGAATTTGCCCAGCAAGACTGAACATGATTTACAGAAACATGATGCAGATATTTTTATTCAGTGTCCTGATAAGTGTTCCACATTGGTTGACAATTACATTTTTCTTGTCGACTGAGGCAGACTGGAAAAGGGTGGGGAGAGAGAGAGAGAGAGAGAGAGAGAGAGAGAGAGAGAGAGAGAGAGAGAGAGATGGGTATGACATGCAACAGCTGGAATTGAAGCAGGGACGTTGTGGTTGTATGGCAGACTCCCAAGGCCAAATTTAGGTCGTGGCTAGACTAATTATTTTTCCAATCTTCAAAAGGTAAAACAATAATTATAATACTATTTATTACTGAAGTTATAGATGTAATGTTAAATAGATATCAATGGAGTGCAGCATTACAAATCCAGTTCCAGGCACTTTAAAGCAGCAGTGGATCGAATTAACAAATATGATTAAAAGTAGTTATTTTTATAAACCGGTCACTATATCCTGACAGTAGTGCATGAGACAGGTAATCTGAAAAAAATCATGTGCGTCTGGGTCCTCCGGTGCTCCTAATGGCATCTGCAAGATTTCACAGACCGGAGGAAAACAACTAATCAGAGCCGAGCTGGAGCCTGCCGTCTCTGATCAGCTGTCAATCAGAATATTGATTCATATTTGATCAGCGCAGCCTAGTTTGACCGTCTGATCGGAGTTTGACCGTCTGATTGCGAGTGATTGACAGCTGCCTCCATTGAATGAACAGCCAATAGGAACGCTCTCTCTCTGAAATGACCTGTGATTGGCCAAAGTCTCCCGTCACCGGATATATTTTTTAAAGCCTGAAAACAGAGCCATGAGGAGGTGCAGAAGTCTAGTTATCTCTCAGAACACTTGAATTATAATATGCTGAAAGGTTATTATGGAATTTTTGCCCAATGATGCCAAAAATATTCTGCCTACTGCTGGCTTAAGTGGATGATTAAACATAAAGTGCCTTTAATAAGTATGGGCGAGTAAAACAATCCAGTTGCTTTCCTTGCGTTGTGTTGACACACAACTACAACAAAAGCTCCTGTTTGTTTCGTTTTAGTTATAGAAGCTCAAATGTTGTTTTGATATTTTATATAACCCAACATTTAAAATGGCAACTTAAATCAGACCACCTTTATTGGTCCTTCTTTCTTTTCCTTCCTGTAAACTGCAATAGTTCATCTATTGTGTTTTAGAGGAAAACATCCTCATTCAGTTTGCAGGCCACTTTTATTGAGGCTCTAACTCTGATCTGGGTGATAAAGAGTCTCATTCAAGAGCTGCAGGATGTTATCAGTCATCCTCAACTTACATACTCTATATGTTTGTGCTGTAAAATGTGAGGTTGTGATTCTGAATAGGGCCTTTATAGGAGCTATAGATGTGTGTGTGTGTGTGTGTGTGTGTGTGTGTGTGTGTGTGTGTGAAATGAAAACAGGAAACTCAAATTAGATTCAGTCGTTTCATTTGGTTGCGAGACACAATTCCCTTCGTCCCAGTGGGCATTTCGTATGTTTACATACAACAAGATCAGAGTGGAGATCTGTCCCTGATGTTCAACACTGGGCGGTCCAGAGGTGGCTTATCTTTTACAAAAAGTTACACGGGACTATACAAAACACGGCGCTTCTTTCTTTAGTTCTTAATAAGTTACAGGATTAACTATTTACAAGTCAGGCTAGAAGTGCAGAACTGGTGTTACACATTCAGGCAAAGTTATATTTACAAGTCTATACACAAATCCACTCTTATCCCCGTGTTGCTGCGGAGAGAGAGAGAGAGAGGAGAGAAGTTACGAACACCGATGCTGTTACACTGTCAGTGAAAATGTAGAGGATACTAGATTTTATTTACCTATAAGTTGTTCAGTAGGGTGTTTTGAACACTTTCATACACTCTGTTGTAGATATCGTCCTTAGATGTCATCCCATCAAGGTACTCTGTCCAGAAAAAGACAAATTAAAGGTGAATGAGAGTTATGTCAACGGCAGAGAGGGGAATATTCTGCTTTTATTTTGACGCTATGGATAGGGAGACAGAAGCACTGTAAGCACATGAAGGGTAGTTGATATTTTGATTCAGATGTGAGCAATATGCTCAACATACCTATTCTGTCACAGTTGTTCTCCATCTCTTTCCTGTGTCTCAAGTACATGGGCCAGACGTGGCCATCGAACAGGCCGGGGGGGTCAGGGAGCGTGTATGTCCTTGTACTGCAGAAAACAATTGAGTCATTTTATAGCATGTAATTCATCCAACACTTCATTGTCAAAGTCACGGCGATTGTTTGTTACCTTCTTCTCCTTTTGCACTCCTCATAAGGAATGGAAATGTAGAAACAGTTGTCGTAGACGTCAATTAGAGGCCTGCAGAGGGGAACCGAGGGCCAGATTAGTGAAAAGCTTCAGAGGTCAAGAGGCCTGTGGGGTAAATTTGAGAGCTAGAAAAACTAATAAGATGGCAAGCGACTCACTTGTAGTTGTAGATGAGGAACCCCTCCACTATGAGAATATGGATCCCCTCCTTCGAGTCGGATTCCTCAGTTTCGGGTGACACGCTGACGCCGTGTGAGCGGGCAAATTTGACTGGGTTCTCCTGCCAGCCTTTCACAGTGTTGACCATAGCCTCCATGTCAATGGCGTCGATCACTGATACAGAACAAGGAGAGGAGAGAGAAGAGCAGAATTCATCACACATGCAACCAGCAAGCTTCACCAATGTGCTTTTACACACATCGGTCACAATTAGTGAATGTTTGCAGCATTCACAGAATAGATGACAGAATATCAAACAGTTTAGGATTTTACCAAACTGAGGAAATGTGCAGGAAAGAAAAAGTACATTACTGCATGGTTTTCCTACGCAAAATCCATTCTTACCATCCCACTGTCTAAAGCCGTCCTCCCCGACTTCTATTTGATCGGGTTTCTGAAATAACAGTCACCAATAAAACATTGCTGCAACCTAGTAACCAGCCAGAGCAGATCACACCTGGACAGGACAGGTCAAGGACTCGTCTCCACAAAAAGTAGCGCTCGCTGTTGTTTTGCGTTGACGAAAGTGTTTTTAAAGATGGATGCTAGCTCATTTAGCAAACTGGAATATGCAATATCAGTGGAAAAATGACCTCCAGTCACTTTGATTTTTAAAAACAATGTTGTTTACGGGCCCTGAATGCAGCACGAAAAGATGGATGTGGTAGAGTTATAAAACATCTGGCTTCTTTTGAGCCAAATGAGGTTTAGCAAAAAGTTGGTTGCAGAATTTGCAACAGGATTGGACAAAGTCTGACTTTAAGTGGGGACGCTCGGCCCTTTGATTGGCTGTCCAGGACACAATCAGCCAGATGTATTACTAGGCTACTGTGATGACAGCACATCTGCAGTTCAGCCTGGCGCTTTATTAACGTAGCAAATTTAACGTAGCAACATGAAATATATCAAATACAAAACTTGCATTAACTCAACATTAATATAATAAAATAGTAGCTTTAAACTGAACATATATAGTGACTTAAAGTTCATAATAATGGTGACTTTAATTCAGCTTACCTTGAAGAAGTCATCTTGGTGCACCACACAACAGTTGGGTAATGTCTTTAATAGTCTATTTGTTAGAGTGGTCTTCCCACCGTTGGTCACTCTGAAAGATTAAGATAAAGATTAAGATTTCATTTCACATAGATGTGAGTTACATTCTACTAAAAGACAAGCAGAAGTATAAAGTGAACAAATGAAATGAGACTTACCCTCCAATGCCTATGATGAACTTCATTTTGACTTTGTGTCTTGGTCACCTCTGGAATTCAGTAAATAAAAGAAGGGAACCCACCCAAAGCAAACAGTCTATTAAAAGCTTCGTCTAAAAAACCTTTTCCTTCTCTTCTGCCACAGACGTTCCCCCCTTTTACTACTTCATTGATAGACAATCTCCTCACCGGACATATAAAGGCTTTAGCTGCAGCGTCACAGCCTCTCAAACCAATCGGCCCCCTTTTTCCTGCAGCCTATAAGCTGCCGCTTTACAGCCAGCGCAGCACCAATGAGGAGGAGGAGAACATACAGTTGCATGAAAGTAGATCCCAAATATTCCACCTGCTGCTGTCAGGGGTCAGGGGAACATATAGACACATAATAAAGAAATGATGATGGGGCTAAGTTGTGAAACACAACATTAAGTCTCTCTTTGGAGAGAGCCACAGTCATGTGGAGTCTCAGAAAGAAAGCTGGTGGAGCTGATAGTTTAGAGCGTAAAATCTTTGTTTAGTAAGATGTAATTTAAGTGCAGAAGTCATTTATCATAAGAGTGTCTTAGAAAAAGCACTGTATGGAGAGGAGATAAAGGCTGCAAATTGTACAACCAGTAACATTTACTGTTATACATGTCAGAGTATAAAAGTACTGACCCATCTGCATCCCAGCTCAGAGCGAAACCTCATTATTTGGCTTTAGAGGGAAAGTTTTCCATGCTTAGACAGCTCCGGGTGGGTGAAAACCAGAAGCTCTATATTTAGTCGGCTATTGTGTGTCGGCCTGCTGCGTCACACATTTTTCTGATGCAACCAGCTGGAGTACATGGCCGCCAGCCATGCGACCATGTGACCTCGAGTCACGGCTATAGGTCTGATAACATTCGTCTATGTCTTTGAACTTATCATGTTTGTTAAACACCTCCGGATATTAAGCAGTCTAACCTTGAGTTCATTATGTTTGTGCAGGATTTTGAACAGATTGGTATCTCTGTAATCGTATGCGTGAAAGAGGTGAACTTTGAGTCTCAGCTATCAGAACACATGGTTTCATGTTTCACTCCGGTGACATTCCCAAAGCAGAGGAGATGCCTGTTGACACCATGTGATGATAATATTTCTTTTGCCTCTTATATCAAAGCGATTGGCAGCGTTGATGTGTTGTATTCTGATGTTAGTTAACAGAAAATGCTGCATTCTGGGATTACAAAACTGTCCCATATCAGCTCAGACATTCTTTAGGGCACTAAATCACACTACTTTTTCCTTCTTAGTCAGACGACAGACAAACCTTTACTTGAACAGCATTTTGTTTGTCACAGTTAGAATTTGAGTGTAATATTCCAGATCCAACCTATAACAACTTTTTAAGATTTTTCCCCCAGGATGATGTCAATTTACCAACATATCCAGGCTTAAAGGAATAGTTTGACATTTTTGGAAATGTGCTTGCAGAGACTTAGATGAGAAGGTTGATCCCACTCTCATGTCTGTGCATTAACTAGTGAGCTGAAGCCATAAGGTGATTAGCTTAGCTTAGCATAAACAGTGGAAGCAGGGGGAAACTGCTAGCCTGGCTCACACCAAAGTTCAAAAACACGCCAAAAGCTCAGCAATTAAACAGAGATGTGAAAACGCTAATTTGTGGTTTTAGAAGGTGTCGCATGCTTCCTTCTTTAGATGCTTTGTACACCATAGACATTTCCAACGCGTTATCTTTCAAGTTATTTGTCTTGCTTTACTCACCATTGTGGTGACTTTTGTGGTTTGGCTTGTCAGGCTGGCTTGATGTTGAATGGCTCGTACGATTAATCAAAAATAAATCAAGGTTGTTCCAAACACACATTCGACAAAGAAAATTTACAACAATCAAAACCAAAAGAGGCAAAACTCAAAGAAACTGAACAGCAAACTTAAATCTTTTTATGTTAAACGGTTGAGAACTATCATCAACAGTCTACAGCCTCAAATTACCCACACCTGACTCTATTAATTGGCTTGAGCGACGTGGGAATTGTAGTCCTATTTTCTATGGCCTACAGAGGTCACCACAAACAAAACTGTCTCTAACAGAGTTAGAGGGTTATGGACGACACAACACTGGGAAGTCACCGCATCCGACTGTAGTTCGTCAAGAATAAATAGGCGAAGTACCGCCCCTTTCGGTGGACCACATGGGACCTTATTTTGGAAAAAATATGTACGGTAGTCAACGGTTCCATGCACAAATTAAACGTTATCTTGCCCGATGTGTTTTATCCAGCGACTCCTGGTCTTTTTATCATCTGGGAAGCGGAAGAACGACGAGACCTGTTGCTGGTGTGAGTACATCCCAGTACGAAACACACAGGCATCGTAGCTTCAGCAAGAGAGACGTCACTTACTTTGCGACTTTTGGGTGTGTAGTCTTTCTTATTAAGTATTTTCACAGTCTGACACTTAGGTATAGTTTTACAACAAACTGCGACTTTCTTGACTTTTAAATTGACAAACATTACGAAATAAAGTCCCATGATGGTCCACAGGAAGGGGCGGGACTTCGCCTCTCTAATACTTTCCACATAACTTCCCCTATTAATACACATTTGACCCCATTGGTGACGGCCTGGCCAGGGTAGCGGTTTCTCACTGCTTCCAGTCTTTATGCTAAGCTAAGCTAATAGCCTTCTGCCTCTAGCACCATACATAATGCTAAATAAAGACATGAGAGTGGTATGGATCGTCTCATCGAACTCTCAACGAGAAAGCAAAAATGCTTATTTTCCAAACGTTGAACTATTCCTTTAAATCGAACATTTCATTAATACTTTTAATCTGTTATAACCTCATGTTCAGCAAACAGACCCCTTTTTCCATTTTAACTTCCATGTTGAAATATTAATTTTATATTATTATAGGCCAGGAGACATAAAAAGCAAAGTAATTTCATTGAACTAAGGACTCTTTTTCATGTCTGATCCAAAGAATTGTTAAAATAACTTTATACAATAGACTATACAAGTTAATGGTAAAAAAAAAAAAAAAAATCAAAGAACATGCAGGAGAAAGTTTATTATGGGTTATGTATTGTGCTAATACCTTGTGATCACAGTAGCCTAACATGTACAAATAAAGAAGAGTCACCTCAGGAGAATTATGACCGAATGTCAGGGGACACAAAGGATACTGACACGCTAATAAATCATAATTATGCCTCTTAATAACTCTTCGGTAACTGCCTGTCAAAAACATTCTGGATCAAACTGGAATATATTTAGAGGCAATAAAAAGATGAACATATAAGCTGTAATGTGCATCTGTTCTGTATGAGAAGTCAAGGTTGGATACAAGGTGACAAAAGCTTGTTTTAGTTCATTCATTTATTTATTTTTTTACAAACAGTAAATGGCACATTTTCGTAAATAACACTTTAATATGACTCTCTCTTTAAATATATTTAATTTTTCATTTGTAACAATGTATGTTTTCCTTCTTGTAAAAGTACCTTTTTGACAAATGACAAAAACAGATGAGACAGAAGGATATAAACAAGCATGCCACCTGCATATCAAACTCTGGAAAACTTGACACACGTTTGCATCAGTAACATCTACTGTAGGTCGAAGAAGAACAATATCATTGCACATTATTTCTCAGTAAACGGCCATGAAACCAAATAATAACCATGCCACTCAAATTAAAAACCAAATATCCTGTGCAAACGCCGTTCTCAAAAATATCTATACAAGTATGTACACTTAGAAACGGATGATATTCCCGGCTTTGTAGGAAGATGCTTGACTGTTCATTCAAGTCCTTAAATTTTCATTTAAATAGTTGAAGTCATGCTGCAGATAAAGCTCAACTTGACATGCAGATTCATTTAGCTATACTCTGTAATGCTTTGGTTGTAAATTAACTTTTAGTTAGAAGCAAGCATGTCACTGAAAATGATGTTTTGGAGAAATGATTGTCTTGCATCCAGGAGATTTAAGCGCTAGATGGCAGTCTAGGCTGGCTCCCGTTTTAATGAATGAATGTCCCCCGTTGGTTCTTTGATTTAAAGCTCTGAAATGCAAACACAGACAGTTTCATTGTTTTTTCTTCTCTGTCACCTTTATCCTGACAGTCTGAAAGACATCAAATGAAATCTGTGCATCTCCACAAATACAACATTTCCTATATAATCCTTGAGGGGAGCAACGTATAGCACTGACAGCTAGCGTCTTAAAATAGGTAACAGCAGTCCACATTCAAAAACATTTTCATTGGCTCCAGTTTTGCAAGTGAACCTGTCACCATCTTTGCTACGCTATGCCCAACAGGGAAAATTGCGAGTCACCACAAAGTCACAAGCAATGCAGATTTAGGCAGAATATGCTGAAAACTACCACAAAGAAAAAGAAATGCAGCTACAACAAAGAAACTGCGACACAGTACATGCGAGCGAGTCTCACAGGAAACGTGGCTCAAAAAGAGACGTGCCGATCTATGGGTGCATTCGGGCAAAGCATAGAGATGTTACATAATAAGGGGCAGAATAGAAATGCTTATTATTTGAGTTAGATAGACATTATATCAAAATTGCAGATGACCTCTCAGCCTTGGTAACAAGTCCCACATTGTCCCACACAAACATACTCTTTGTCCCAGCTTTGTTGTGTCGGAATCTGGTCGCCCTACCACCGGCTGTGTCTCAAATACTTGCTGCCTTGATAACCCAGCTGCACACGGACCACAGAGAGATGTACCGAGGCTTTTCAGGTGGAGTTTAATCTAACGTTAAGTTATTTCTGTTTGATCCAGTTTGTCTGCTTGCTCCCATGGCTGCAGAAGGCTGTGTTTGTGTGCCAATTTGTTTCATATGTGGCAAACAGGATGTTGAAATGGGCAGTGGACGGGATCACACAGATCCAAAACAAAAAGAAAAGGAGAACATACTGGCTGTAGCATTGTTGTTAGAGAAGCCAGGATTTAAATTCAGCATGATTCTCTGATGACATATGGTCATTTTATGATTCATTACAGATAATGTATTACATATCGGTCCTTTAAATTTGGCAGTGTGTCAATAAAAATGCATTAAATCTAAACTAGATCCAACTTGACACATGCCTATTTATTTTTCCCCTGCTTCCTTCCCTTGGCATTTGGTTAGGAGATGGTGTCCGTGTCCATTCCTGGGATGTCAGCCAGTCCTACGGCTGATAGCTCCTTTGATATATTGAGGCTGATAGGAACGGTCAGCAGGACAGCACAGACAGGGGGGTGGGGAGGGTTTCTAAAATAACCCACCCCACACAACCCTGCTGCTGCGGCGGCGGGTAGTTCCCCCAATCTCAGAATGGGCTGTGCGACGCGGATCAATTTGCCAGACCTCAGTCGTACAGCCCAGTATAAATAGAATCGATCGGTTGTGTGCAGGCAGGCTTAAAGAGATCAGCAGATGTGATTTATGTAACACGGGGTAAGATGGCAATACGATGTTTGAGGATCAGCTAACATTTCTTGCACTCGCAACTGAATGCACTGAATTTAAAGACCTGAGACATGACTTGGCAAAAGAGAAACATGAGCTGGACTTGATGATCGACAGTAATCATACAGCATTACAATTTGTGGTTAAACCTTTGGTACAGTACTCTCAGAGAAGGAAACACATGGTTGTTTCTTTACTTTATATTTATGATCACGGGCTTCAGTACTAAAGTTACATTTTGAGGCAATTTGCATCTTCATCAGAGTCAAAACATCAAAGTGATTAAAGTAAGTAAAGAAACAGGTGCATGTTTCAGTTTCCTCCTGGGGCTAACTATCTACTGTATGAATGAGATGTACTTTAAATTACACTTATATTCTATTATGTAAATATATATATATATATATATATATATATATATGTCTCTCTCTCTCACTCTCTATATATTTACTGTATATATACACTCACCGGACACTTTATTAGGCACACCTGTTCAATTGCTTGTTAACACAAACAGCTAATCAGCCAATCACTAGGCAGCAACTCAATGCATTTAGGCATCTAGACGTGGTGAAGACGACTTGCTGAAGTTCAAACCGAGCATCAGAATGGGGAAGAAAGGGGATTTAAGTGACTTTGAACGTGGCATGGTTGTTGGTACCAGACGGGCTGGTCTGAGTATTTCAAAAACTGCTGATCTACTGGGATTCTCACGCACAACCATCTCTAGGGTTTACAGAGAATGGTCCGAAAAAGAAAAAAATATCCAGTGAGCGGCAGTTGTGTGGACGGAAATGCCTTGTTGATGTCAAAGGTCAGAGGAGAATGGGCAGAGTGGTTGGAGATGATAGAAAGGCAACAGTAACTCAAATAACCACTCGTTACAACCAAGGTATGCAGAATAGCATCTCTGAACGCACAACACGTCAAACCTTGAAGCAGATGGGCTACAGCAGCAGAAGACCACCCAGTACTAGCAAGGTGTACCTAATAAAGTGGCCGGTGAGTGTATATATATAGATATATAAATATATATATCTATATATATATAGATATATATATGTGTATACATACTGCTTTTGCCATGTCTATATGCTATTATTTTTATATGTAACATATGGTTATAAAACATGTAACAACTTGAGTATCTTCTGTTTACAATGAAAAAATACCAATAAAAATTATTTTAAAAAGAAAAAAATTATACTTAGACTTTTATTCTTAAACTACAGATGTGATTGATTTGCGATTATGATTATTTTTCTTATCGATTAATCTGCTGATTATTTTCTTGATTAACAGATTAATTATTTGGTCTATAAAACATCAGAAAACAGTGAAAAATGGCCTTTATACCGACAGTCCAAAACCACAAAATATTAATTCACTATAATCTAAGACAAAGTAAAGCAGCAATTTCTTACTTTTGAGAAGCTAAAAAGTTCAGCATTTTTTATTTGATCAATGACTTAATTTACCTCTGATCGAATAATCCTTGCAGATCTATTCGCGACTGAAAAAGTAAATGAGCTGTACATCTTTTTAGAGTAACTGAGATCTGAGGAATCTCATTTTTCTGCTTGTGGTCTCACTTGACACTTGGACCTCGGTACCTCTGAACTGAGAGCTGACCCTTTGGACCTTTGGTGTCAGTGACCCAACACCCCAGACAGGCCATTGGCCGTCCAGCATTTAGGTGATTTACTGGATCGTGTCTCTTTTGTGCACACAAGCATATGTGTGTGTGTGTGTGTGTGTGTGTGTGCGTGTGCAGACGAGAATATTTCCCTGTATGTCAGAGATTAGTTACACTGGGCTGACATTACACACCATCCTGGTGAAGTTTGTGGAGGCAGTTATGTCAGCGAGAAGCTTTACCTTAATGTCAGATGTCATGGCCAACCTCTGCTATCGTTGACTTTGGCCTGGAAATGACAGATTAAATATTAAGCCATAAGTAAATATACATCTTTAGCTTGGTCGTATACACATGGCTGCACAAGTTGCTCACACTTAATTTAAAGAGAAGAAACACACAGATTGATTTTCTATCAGCCTTTTCCATCACATTCTCTTGATACTAATGGAGGGAGCTTTCTTGTTTCAGTATCTTAACAGACTAAATGATATAAAGTTGCACTGAGTGTATGTGAGAGTGAAATGGCTCCAGGCGTCTAGCAGCCACCAGTTTTAAATAAAATAACAAAATGTCTGAACATTCTCCGTGTTGTAGTGCTGAAGTAGAAAAAAAAAATCCAAAAATGGCACTGGACTGTATGTACTTTAAAATGAGGTCACCTTTCTTTAGGCAGTGTTGAGTTGCTCTGCTGCTGCTCTTGCTCAAGTCTGTAAGTAAGACGGGCAAATATTAATAACAATAATGCTTAGATGCAAGAAAAAGAGCAAGCATTAAAACTCTTAAAATATATATATAGCATAAGGAGAAGAAAATAATCAAGATGAGGTTTAATTAATGGATACATTAATGGACTGATGTATATAAGAGGGTTTTATTTATTGTTGTTAAACACTTAAAGTGAGATTATGTATCTTTTGAAAGAAGAAATAATACAATCCTCCTCCAAATTAAAAGTTGAATTCACAAGCATAACAACAACAACAACAACAACAACAACAACAACAACAACAACAACAACAATAACAACAACAACATAATACATTTTTTATATAAAATCACATGAAAATCTACTGCTCACCTTTCCCTTTGTGTTCGTATCTTCTCGTCATCATACCTTTAAAAAATGAGAATAGAAATGTCGGACTGATGTATCATTACATCAACATACTAACTACAGCATACAAAGAAGCTAAAAGTTCATTATAGGGCGATATTGTAAATCATATGTTTACTGAGTTTAAGTATTCACTGCAGGTCTTCCCAAAGCCTCTGGTCACCCACAGTTTGATTAAAAACCAATATGAGTTTTTACTTTTTAGAAATCCTAAAAGGGTTCTCACACCTTTTTAAACATCAAATTCAAGAATTGTTTTAAGGACTTTCCAGGCCCAATTTCCTCAAATTCAAAAAAAAAAACACAGCATAGTTTGAGACACGGATCAAGGTTAATTACTGTTACAACAATAATAATAATAATAATAATAATAATGTGGTCTCTTCTTGTTCTCTAACGCAGTACAGCAAAACAAGTAAATAAAATATCAAAATAACTTAAATTTCTATTCTTGCAAAAAATATATAAATTCAAGCACTTTCAATGACCCATGTCTATATCTATTTTTTAAAAAAAAACACAAATTCACAAACTTTCAAGGATTTGAAGGCCCCATGGGAACCATGTGCGTAGCACGTGAATGTCATGGGTTCTTTTAGTATTATGTTTGAGATACCTGATGTGTGCTACAACAGACAGAAAGTCTGAATGCTGCTTTAGAGTAGTGACTGCTAGCATATTGCACATTATCTCCATCATCTACTGTTTCAGCTGTTCCAGTACATTAAAATAAACAGTGAGAACTACAAATGCTGACAATGACACAGACTAAATATTGATGAATGAAACACAGCTTGGCTCAGGTTGAGTTCTCTCAGGGTGTTGTTACTCTAAGCATGCAATACATAACATGGGCTGTGATAGACGTGTTTAGTGTCTCAACGGTGACCCTTGGTGGCTCAGAGTACTTACTGCAACACACACTCAGGGATCTGTACGTGCTCCATGGGGATGATCTGACCGAGCTCCTGCAGGGTGTGAACGTAACGGATCTTATCCATGAACTTCACGCTGCAGAAAACATCAACAACATGCAACTATTGTCACAAATTAATATTACAAAATGACTGACAGTTCAGACTTCCACTGTATTGTTGAATGCCCTCTCATTAATGACTTCTGGGTCAAAGTATGTAAAGAAATTGACATTATATTTAAGAAAGAATTGTCCCTCGTACCTATTTGGTGGATTTAAAGACTCTGTCCCTACAGTCTCACATTGGATTAAGAGTGTTATTGAACTTATTCCTTTAGAAGATAAGCTGCTGGCTCAGGGACAAACTTTTTTTTTCACATCTGGGACTCCTTTCCGGACTCTGGCAGACCGTTTTTGTGTCAAATTATTGATTTCTTCTTTCGCTGTGTATTAAGTGGGAAAAGGTACAGCGAGCCGGCCTGACAGGGTCGATGCAAGACGGGCAGCATCGCCCTGTCGGGGTTTATTTCACAACAATGACCGTCTCGCTGTACATTATCCCTTACATATAAACATATATTTGTATAAACCTTCTGTCCCCCCCCTTTTTTATGTATGTGTATGCGCATTTATATATGTTATATATTTTTATTTTATTTATTATTGTTTATTTATATATTTTATTTTATTTATTTCATTTATTTTGTTTTTGGCTCTCGTGTTGAGAATGTGTTCTGTGTTGAGGGTAAGTTGGAAAAGAGGGTATATATTTCTATTATGCTCCTTAATCCTTGATTTTTTGACCCTTTGGAAATCAATAAATATACTCTTTAATATATATCTATATCAGTGTCATCAAGGCCAGGCCTTGTAGCAGAGCTCTTTATGTTCTGTGATGGTCTGAATTGATACGCAACTGGATCATTATGTCATGACTTTAATGTATCTTCTGCCTGTTCCTTAGATGTGTTTGGAGAAGAGGTTCTCAGCCACTCAAAGATAGCCTGATGAATTACGAACCACACTGAATGTACCCTCACCTGATGAAAGGTCTCGAGATGGCCAGGACGGTCCGGATGAACCACGTCGGGTGAGCGATGAGGAGACACTTTAGATTCTTCCTCAGTCTGCAGGAGACATTCAAGTGTTTGTGATGCTTTCCTCCTTCTAATAATCATTTCAATCATAATATCATCATTTATCTTTAGCATCAACAACATTAGTTTTACATTCTTGACTCTATTGTCGATTCCATCACATTTGCCCTAACTGTTTTGATATGTTGTCCGTCTTACTTCCTGTCAATCATCTGGTAGCATCTCTTCAGCCAGCTGATGCCGGGCATCTTCCTGCGAGGAGTCGCTCCGTTCAGGTAAACAATCATGTAATCTTCTGCCACCAGCAGCTCCAGGCTGCTCACAACGTACCTGAGGACAGAGCAAACAAGCTCAGATCGGACTCAAGACTGTACAGTAACATACAAGATGAAAACTCTTTACTTGACCGAATTCCTATGTTCACATTAAGTGGAACCAATCCAGATATGTACTTCACAAAGTAATGAAGCCAAAATGAGTGTTGTTAAACGTATTCATCTTTCATCACTAGCATGTAATGTTAATACTCGTTTCAAATGTGATTCGACATGCATATTTTATGGAGACATGTTCTCCAGTCACGTCCTTTGATCAATTATACAGTGAAGAAAAGAATAAAGTAGAAGAATATCGTTATAAAAAGGCGCATAATACAGCATGCTACTGTCAAAGAGTCCCCTAAGAGACCAGAGGGGATCTTACAGGAAGAGATTCTCCATGATGTACGTGTAGTCCTCACAGCCGCTGTCAGGAAGGTGGCAGGCTGCAAACACGATGATGGCATTCAGACCCTCGCCATAGTAACCTGAAAGAGGAGAGAGAGACACGCACATTCAGTATGATGGTAGCTGTATTGGCAGAGTTGTATTTCAGTTGTATGTTATATCAGTCGCTCACAACTTTTCATTTAAATGTTTGCTTTCATTAATGATTTGCTTGTTGTGGGTTGGATCTGGTTAATGTCATTAAACATATTTTCAATGTGAAGCACGTGAGTTTCCCTTTCTGCATGAAATGTGCCGTATAAAGAAGTGTGCTTTTCTTTTCTTTCCATCCTTTACGAGTTCTAATGTCCTTTTATGGTCTAAATGTTGTTTCAGGCTTTTCCACCCTGATAGGACTATTACATTCCTGGTGAACACTTGTAATAACTGGTACAAAAGCTATTCAGAAGTTCAAATATTTACGTACAAAAATCCAAAGGCTCTTTTAATTATTTTGTATTCATGTTTAGCACAGGTGAATTAAATGCACTAAGGTTTTTCTATTATTTTGTCCACCATGCACTACATTTATATCAATGAGAGTAGACAAAATAATAGAAACACACGTCAATATAATACAGTTTAAAAACACCACAAACTACGTCCTCTAAAATGATCATAAAGTTGAGAAGTTAGAGAGCATTTATAAGAGAGACAATCATCCATCCATTATCTGTAATTGCTTTTAATCAGGAAGCTGAAGAGCTATGAAATAGCATACCAAAGCCTGGTTGAAAGCATTTTGTCATTTAACACAACAGCATGGTGTTGAGTGCCAAGAGCAAAAACAAGCTCTCCAAGATAGTTAATATTGCATGGAAGTTGATTGGCAAGTCAAAGAAAGAACTTTGCAATATATTTGACAGTGCTGTACACAGGAATGCTGAACACATAGCTGCAGATACCTCACATCCACTACACTCAAAGTCTGAGCTGCTTCCGTCTTACCTTCAATTTAGAGTCCCAAAGATCAGCCGCAACATAAATAAGAAGTCTTTTATTCCCCATGCCATACAGGCTTTGAACTCAGAATGACTCCATTATATTTAAATAACTTTACGTTATTTTATAAGATGTGCTCTCTTTTATTATTTATATAACGAGTTGCTACATGCCCATTGTTCTACTGTATATACTGTATATTTGCATGTATTAATGATGTGTTTTGTTATATGTATTGTATGTAACTTTTCTGTATTCATAAGTCAATGACAAATTTCCACTGAGGTGGACAATAAATATATCTATCTAAGTTGAATCAACACCGCTCTAAACTCGAAACTCTTCTTCCAAGTTCATAATATTTGCATAAAAAAACGTACTGCTATATCATCAACTTTGATCTAAAACTGTTCTGTTAGTACTGGTGTTTCAAAACCCATTTTGGATGAATCCTAACACACACACACACACACACACACACACACACACACGCGCACACACACAAGCTCCCCATACACACAGACACAGACTCAGGTATTTAAATATAAGAACACACTGGTTTACTAACCTCCATGTGTAACCACCCTCAGGTACGGTCGAATGACCTGCATGTCAATCCGCTGCTCCTGGTCACCGATGATCACTGTTCGCCACAGACGACCTGAGGAGTCTCTCTCCTCTTCACTTTCACCTGGAAGACGCTTGGCATTGGCCACAGGAGTGTCATCTGGACACAAGGTGACACAAAGATGGTCAGAGTGTTTAACCTTCCTTCCCCACCTGCCTTCCTTAACATATTTTAAGTCAGCATGAGGCAGATAAGGGTCAAGGAATTGGAACTGGCTGTCACTGCCTGCTATAAATCTTCAACGTGATTCATAGCTTGTAACTAAGACTGCCCACTCTTGGTCGATTAGTTCCAAGAAAGTTATGAGCACATCTCCGGTAAACACAAGATTTAAAGTAGTGATTTTGTGTGATTCTTTGTGGATTACATCAACTAATCGATTAGTTGACAAAAATCGTATGAGTGTTAGTTGACTGAGAATTTCTTTGGTCAAGGACACAGAGGACACAGCAGTGATGGAAATATTTCCTTAAGAATCAAAACATTCAGCTGCTTTAGACATAATTTGGTGAATTAAGAAAAGCAGCCTTGACTTTCTAGCCAAGCAGTAATCACGATATTCAGTGTTTGTTTTCATTTTTGCTGTATTTGACAGTTGAATGGACAGCCGGAGGGAGATAACGTATGACGTCTGAGTCCCTTGACCTTAAAAAAAATGTGTGCTTTCCTCAATATTGATCATCTAAAGTTGTCAATATCATTTGACCTCCGTCTGACCTTCCCACTCCAGCTCGTTGCCATTGTTGAGGAACTCCAGCGAGTCGGTCTCATCAGGAGTCTCGATGTCGTCTACGTTGATGTCCAGGTCGTCGGGCGTTTCCAGAAACTCGTCAGACAGCACCGACCCCTCGCTCTGATCCAGGGACAGGTTCATGTCAGGGGCGACCAGAGTGCGACGCTTACGCTGGGCCATGGACTCGCCCACGTTCAGACTGGTGGGAGGATCTGGACAGGCGGGCCAGTAAAGTTTAGATACAGTATATAGCAGAGGTGGGACCAAGTCATTGTTTTGCAAAGTCACAAGTAAGTCTTTACACTCAAGTCCCAAGTCAAGACAGACAAGTCCCGTGTCCTAAATTTTGAGTCCTAAACAAGTCATAAAACGCTCATCAAATGTAATGCCATTTTTAAGGTATTATTTGCAACAATTTCCTAAAAAAACAATGTAGAGACTGATACAAAAAGAATCCCTCTCAATCATCATTTACGCCCCACTAGAAGTGTGTGGTGCTACCTGTATCTACAGAGACCCTGCAGCCCTCTGCCTGTATTTTCTCTTTTCTTTTTATTTTGATTTACTCGGGACGCTTCTGATTGTCTGCAAACAGCCTTTGGGCCCCACGTGGGGGTGTAACCCCGAGCAAATAACAGCACGCCGCCCGCTCAGGTGGTCAAACACCACCGCTTTGTCACGCCTCAAGTCCCACAAGTCCCCCTTTAGATGCCTTGCGGCCGTATTTGATGGATGAGAACGGATTTGTTACATCGCTGTGAGTTCCCCTGTTCCTCTGTCTCTCCTCTGCTGTGTGCTGCTATCGGTGTGTCAGTTTGACCGTGGCACACACACACCAGGCAGAGAGGACAGCCTGCCTTTCGGCTGCATTCATTCAAAATCCGGCAACTCGGCACCTTCCCGCAGGGTTGTGCGGAAGTGTGCACAGTTAGTCGCGTGTTTATTTGTGTTTTAGAAGGTAACTACCGTGAAACAATAAAAAAAAAAAACGTTTTATTTCTCTGACTCACTGCTTTGTACCCACTAACAGCACTCTCTCTCCGTTCACTCTATAGCTCGCTCCACCATCGCTGCTCTCTCTCCATCTCGGCTGGTGGCCAACTTTGAATGCTGTGTGTTTACAAACACCAACCGACAACTGTTACATATTACACCTCTAACAACAGAGTAATAATATATTCAATTTACAAAAATCATGAGTGCTTTTTAAATTTTTTTTTAAAACAAGTGTGTATCATAAAAAAAGATCTGGGGGATTAAGTGTTGACTTGCTGGGGATGGATAGCGTTCACGTGAGTTGATTCAGGAAATCAATTGATTAGTGGCACACTTTTTAAATATGATACTTTTTACTAATCTTTGGGCTTGGGGGGAAGGTATCAAGTTTAAAGTCAAAAGGCTCAAAGTCCAAGTAAAGTCATGGTGTTAAAGTCCAAGTTGAGTTGCAAGTCAAGTTTTGATTTTGTCAAGTCAAGCCTAAAATCATCAAATTGATTGTGACTCGAGTCTGACTCGAGTCCAAGTCACGTGACTCGAGTCCACAC
Organism: Sebastes umbrosus; assembly: GCF_015220745.1. Lineage (NCBI taxonomy): Eukaryota > Metazoa > Chordata > Actinopteri > Perciformes > Sebastidae > Sebastes > Sebastes umbrosus. The sequence goes on along the minus strand of NC_051280.1, from coordinate 11,144,997 downwards.
CTCTGCTACAGTATATAGTCAAATATATAGTCAATGCTGTGTATTTATTCCACTTACTGGTTCTGTTGTCAGAGAGGCCACATGAAGAATCAACATATCCATCCTCTGGTAGTGGCCTGCAGAGAAAGACATCAATATACAGCATAAATACAATACAGTAGAAATAAAACATGAAATGACATACAGTATATTGAAATCATAGTTTCTCTCTGGCCTTTTGTTTTTTCTGTTACCAAGTTAATGATTGCTTTGGTCTTTTTGTAATTGCTAGTTATAAAGCATTAACATTCAAATCAATTTGCTGTGATAAAAAAGTGAAATAAACTATAAAGTGTGAGCATTTTAGCTCTCAGTCTTTTGTTGTTGGTGTGGTGCTATTATTTAACAAGAGTGTGTCCTTGGAAACAATATGTGTTGTTTGAGAAATAACAGTAATTACCAACTCCCCTCTGACATTATAATAAGACAGCTGAACCCTCAGTGCTGGGGGCACAAGAGGGCTAGATTATACTGTAGTAGATAGCACACACACACACACACACACAGACAGAGACATATAGAGACAGAGAAACACACAGACATTAACACAGTCGTGCATGCATAGACAAACACGCCCTAAAATACCACAAGTATGGGCGAGCTGATGGAGCTGTTGAGATAATTGCTGTTATTATGTTGTCAGTAGCTTTGTCGAGGTAAGTTAAAGACAATTCCCACAGATATTCAAGAGTGGATTAAACAGTGAGAAGAGAAAAACGATTTACTGTGTAAAAGCAGTTTCTCTTCTATAGGACTCCCGTTGAAATTGTTATATGTGCCCATTACTCTTCTTATCTAATGACATTTGTTTGTATCGTATAAACTTTAGCAGACTGAGCTACCAGGATACCATTGTTGTATCATTATATTTTATAAATACCATAACAACTTGCAGCAGATAGATAAAGTGTGACACTACTATGTAATAAACTCTCAAATATGTTGTGAATTCACTGGATGTCCTTATAAATAATCTGTTTCTTCTGCTCAAACACATTTCTCTCTGCTGCAGAAGTGATTCTTGCCAGTAAAACAGTGGTTGGCCGACTATTTTCCATTGCTGGACACCGTGACGTGTTTGACTTGTCCTCATTATTTAGTTCTCTGTGCAAGCTGCTATTTAGTTCACTGGCATGATCCGACATAATCACGTAACACTACATCAAGGAAAGAACACACCTGCTGCCTTTCACCATTCAACACACGTGACTAACTTCCCATCATAGCTGGGCCTGTTTGTCAAAGCCTCCGCACAAATCAGACAAATTGCTCACACACACACACACACACAGAGAGAGAGAGAGAGAGAGAGAGAGGAGTACCTGGGGAAGTCTTCATCCTGCCACTCGTCCTTAACCTCCATGTTGTCCATGCGTAAAGTGGCTTCTGCTGTACCCATCCTCTGCCAGGGAGGACGGGCTTCAGCTCACTGTGGTTGACAAACAAATGAAACAATGTCATTCAGCAGGAAGCCACATGTTGAAATATTCTTAAAACATACAGTACCTGCAGCTGTCTTAAAGGGGCACTCCACCTATTTTTACGCAACCCTGATGATTTCATCAGAATAACTGGAATTTTGAGACTTATAATAATTGAGATAAACCAGCCAGACAGACAGCCAGCGTTCAGACTGAAGGTGTGGAGTTTGGAAGACGAGGGTGTTTACCAGACAGGGAGGGTTTAATTAAAGACACTATCCGGTTGCATTGTGGGAAATGCAGGACTCAGTGTTTTTGGAGTTTACTTGGACCATACTAGGGAGGAAAAATTAGGATACATTTTTTTATTAAAGATGAAATCTTTACCGTTTCTTTTTAAATCTGTCTGTCATGTCAAACAACCTTATGGTAGCAGTATACTAAATTGCTAGAGTACCCCTTAAAGCTGCAGAAGGTAGAATTGGAGCAAATATGATTAAAAAAACATATTTTTATAAAACTATCACTTTATCCTGACAGTAGTGCATGAGACAGGTAATCTGAAAAAAATCATGTGCCTCTGTGTCCTCCGGTGCTCCACATGGCATCTGCAAGATTTCAAAGACCGGAGGAAAACAACCAATCAGAGCTGAGCTGGAGCCTTGCCGTCTGTGAGCAGCTGTCAATCACTCACGAACTACGATCAAACGTTCAAACTAGGCAGCTCTGATCAAATATGAATCAATATTCTGTTACTGTAATGCCTATTTCTCGCTTCAAATGTTTTCAGAAACATCTTGTAGTGTACTGTTTAGCTGTAAAATGAGAAAGTTTGTGACCTGGCAGCCATGTTGAGATCAGTTGAGGAAATACCAAGCACCGCCCACCAGCCGGAGCAAACTTTCTCATTTTACAGCTAAACAGGACTACAAGATGTTTCTGAAAACATTTGAGGCGAGAAATAGGCATTACAGTAAAAGAATATTTGATCAGCGCTGCCTAGTTTGACCGTTTGATCGGAGTTTGCGAGTGATTGACAGCTGCCTCCGTTGAATGAACAGCCAATAGGAAGGCTCTCTCTCTCTGAAATGACCTGTGATTGGCCAAAGTCTCTCATCACGGGCCAGATTTTTTGAAGCCTGAAAACAGAGCCATGAGGAGGTGCAGAAGTCTAGTTTTCTCTCAGAACACTTGAATTACAATATGCTGAAAGGTTATTATGGATTTTTTTGCCCAATGATGCCAAAAATATTCTGCAGGTTTAAAGAGGCCAAGTAAAAGCCAACTTATCCACAATATACAGCTTCGAGGAGCTGTTAGAAAACATAACATGACGAATCCAACATGATACATAGCATAGAAAAAAGTAAATTTTTTGAAACACAAGTGCTATTTTGCCATGGTAATAATTGTCACGATGTTATAATAAATACAAAAATGTCAAAACTAAGTCCCAGTGGATTTCCTTTCCCTAAATCTCTGGGGAAAGAGACACAAATATAACACCACATTGCTCATACAGCCCCTCAGGGCGATATGAGAAAATCACCCATGCTGCCATAACGCAGATAGTCATCTGAACCTCCATATTTTACATAATCAAATCGGAAGTCTCCACCTAAAGCTTTTTCTTGGTATGTGACGTAAAGCTTTACTGCGTCTCGTGTTTGTGTCGGTGGTTGTTGCGGGCTGTCATACAAGGATCAGTCATGCACAGAGTGAACATCATGTGGGGGTCAGAAATGTGCGTATGGGGGGAGGAGTGTCCATACATCACTGTCCCAGCCAGAGTTCATGCTGCAGCAGACGTAACCACAGCCCATTTGTCCACTGGGATGGCACTGATGTGCTATAGTGAGACACATCAGAGACTAAAAAAAGCTGAGGTCTAAAAGGCACCGGCCCTGAGGCTACATGCTGCTGTGTTGTGATTGGATTCTAAAACGATGGAGGAGAGTGTTTACACTGTGCTATCCCATAAGAAAGTCGCAGTGTTTGATATGAACTTGATGGGGGAAATCCTTAAACATCACTTTGATAAAGATCCTTTTGGCTAAGTCACACGTTGAGTCTCCTTCCTCTGTTCTCTGTTCACTCTGATCTTTAAAAGCTTTGTGGAACAGATTGATCATTCTCCCTGCTAAATAAAGAATGAAAGAGGGGTTGTGCCTTGCTGAGAATAAAGTGGAAAATTCACACGGAAACCGGCGCAGATCAGTGCGTGTGGTCTGCTGTCTGTGCAGATGTCTCTTGCCGAGGCTCAGCTGCTCATACAGTGAACTGCTGATTGATGGACGCAAAGTAATGTTGCAGGAGCACGTGTTTGGTAGGGATTTGAGTCCAGATGGCAGAGCAGCCTTCATTTCCCAAACACTATCTTGTGACCTATTCACTGCGTTGTGTCTAATAAACCAAACACCTACTAATCTGTCTCAGAGGTGGAAAGCAAATAGCTGAAAATGCTATATGTGGAGAGCATTTTTTTTTTTAGTTTTTAAGTCTCTTTCTTTGACAAGCAAATTTTAAGTGGAGCAGAAGAGCTTCAACTTGAATAGAACATCACAGCATTCCTTCCTCCTCTGCATTTGGAAACATTTACATGGCTTGCAGCTTGGAGATAAGCATCAATAGAGCCACTGATGATAAAAAAGGCAAGGCGAGGGGATACATCACGAGTGCAGCCTTCCTCAACTTGTTTTGATTGCAAATTTACAGACAAGAAAAGCCCCAGTTATTTGGCTTCAAATCATAAGTATTTCTTCATAACATTAAATATTTATGACTAAATAAGCAGCAAGCAAATGTAAAAACATATTTAGGTATCATTTAATAAGAGTTTAACACTTGAAAACTCAGCTAATCCGCTTCGTCAGGACTGAATGGGCTGTGGTTTGATCAGATTAAAATCCTGATAGGTGCACGGAAGTAACCACCTTTTTTCCAAATGAGCTCTGTCCACTTCAAGCAAGTGAGAAGAGCACAGAGAAACATAAATATCTAATGTAAAATAATAAAAAATGTTTTAAATTTGTCAGGAAACGGTGTGTTCATGTAGGTTACTTATATAAAGAAGCTGACTGAGACATTTTCAGGGCCTTAAAATGTGTGTGAAAGGAGAGAAGCTACTCTGTCACGACTGCCATCCTTTCCTCATCTGACAAATGGAAACAGACACTGTCTCAATAATTTGAATCACAAACAGTAGCATGACGAAACAAAGCATTAAATATGTCATTGATTGAGAATCTACCCCCTTGAAGAGAGGCACTTTATCCAGCCAAAACCAGCCAAATCATGGCTCATGTAAATGTACTCACATAGTGTGATGATGAGGAAGACTTCCTCTTCGCCGTGTTGACAGCTTCCCTGTTTTGCTTTCAGACGCTCCTCTTTGTTTTCCTCCTCCTCCTCCTCCTCCTTAAATCTGCCTGAGCAGAGTGAGCGTCATCACTGTTTACATCTGCAGGTGGGACACTAGTGTGTTCAGGATCTGGGCTGCTGGATGATTCTTGCTGTTCACTGATGCTCCTAATGGAGGCTGAGAGAGAACTCGTATCCTCCTGTAGAGAGAGAGAGAAGGGTTAAGAGGAGATTCAGGGTCATCACATATCAAACACCATCCTGCTCTCATCTTTTCAGTCTCCTCTGCCAGTCAGATTCCACACAGCATTTTGCTCCAAAGATAATCCTGCCCTTTTAGCTTGTCTCATGATGATCACCTCTCTCTCTCTTCCTCCCATTTATTTCTGCTGAATCCCTCATCTACCCCGCCTCCTCCCTCTGCCACCACTAATGCCCCCACCCCAGGCTCTAATCCTGATGTGATGATGTCACCAGTATGTGTTGTGGTGGTTATGTAATCACACCTGCCTACCTTCTCTTTGAGGCTGCAGGGTGTCAGGATCAGCTGTTTTCCTTCTCCTCACGTTCAGTCCATTTTGCATCCATGATTTAACATCTTTCTATCCTCCTATGAGCTGGGAGAGATGGACGTTTCTACTTCACCGCTGTTCCCTGGCAACAGCATCTTCCTCCCTCACAGTCTCTCTCTTGCTTTTTCTCATCACCTCTTTTAAGCTCTCTCGCTCTAGATGAAACCCCTCCTCCACATGAATTCCCCCCTCCTTTTCTCTTGCTCCCTAGCTGTGATTCTCCCTCCCTTTCTCTCCTCACAGCTGCACTGAGCTCTGGGCGATGTCATGACACAGAGTGGCTTCTCTCTTCTCTGGCATTGCACTCATCGCCCAGTGGGGGCAGCCACAGTTTTCCTATTCTTCTCCTGCCATTGGCTGCTTGACAGAGAAAAGCATTTCGGGTGTGTTTACAGTTTTCTATTAATAACGGTACTTTGCACAGCACTGAAACACTGCAGCATGCCCAGACTTGTGACTAAAAGCATTTGTTTCCCCCAAAGATCCGGTATCGCTCAAATGCTGAAAATAGAGTAGATAGCTTTAGGTGTTTAAGAACATAGCAACATTGTTTTGATGGCTCATTTTAAACCTGCAGTAGGCAGAATGTTTTTGGCATCATTGGGTAACAATTCCATAATAATCTTTCAGCATATTGTAATTCAAGTGCTTTGAGAGATAACTAGACTTCTGCACCTCCTCATGGCTCTGTTTTCAGGCTTTAAAATATCTAGCAGGTGATGGAAGACTTTGGCCAATCACAGGTCATTTCAGAGAGAGAGAGCGTTCCTATTGGCCGTTCATTCAACAGAGGCAGCTGTCAATCACTTGCCAACTCCAATCAAACGGTCAAACTAGACAGCGCTGATCAAATATTAATTAATATTCTGTTACTGTAATGCCTATTTCTGTCCTCAAATGTTTGTTTTTTTTCAGAAACATCTTGTAGTGTACTGTTCAGCTGTAAAATAATAAAGATTGCTCCGGCTGGTGGGCGGTGCTTGGTATTTCCTCAACTGATCTCTACATGGCTGCCGAGTCACAAACTTTCTCATTTTACAGCTCAACATGTCTCATGCACTACTGTCAGGATATAGTGACCGTTTTATAAAAAGAACTTTTTTGAATCATATTTGCTCCATTTCTACCTACTGCTGCTTCAATATAAGTTAGTAAATTGTCAGTCTTTGTATCTTATTTCAAAGAAAGGCTTGCCCAGCTTTAAATTGTGCCGTATCTCGTTTTGAATACTTGGCTATCTACAGATTTTTTTCATAGTTAATAAGGTGAAATGATCTTGTAATGTTCTGTTTTATTTTTCATAATAAACTGTACACTCCTGGAGGGTTTTGCAGAGAAAACACACAATCTTGTTTCAGTTTCAGGCCCACACTGTATTGTGTTTACTTTTATTAAGTATTAAATAGTTCTCTATATATTTATATGCAATGCCCATGTGTAACTGGGTCACAGATATTTTTTTGTCTTGCGTGTTGACTGTCCTGCCACCAGATGGTAGTAGAGTGTTCGCTATGAAAGACACCTGCAGTGCCATAGATACTTGGGTTGGACTGACCTCTTGATAACCTCATGTAAAGCCTGTGTTATGTTTTACAAGGTTAATATATGTTGCATTCTAACGTATGTGCTGTTACCTTAAAGTCTTGTAGACTATTCAACAATGTCATAAGGAGTTAGAGAATAAAATTGAAGAGTATAGGATAGTACTTGATGTTACTAATGGGGATACGAAACACTTTCTCTCTATATCTAAAAAACAAGCAAAAATACACTAACCCAACCTAAGGCCTGTGACAAATGAGACAAATGTCATTCAAGAACACACCAGTTACAGTATGCAGGCACAAACTGATATATATTATAATTAATAACATCTATGCTCTATTGGTAAATATTGTCAGCCTATACTAGTTTTATCAAATCCTAAAGTTTAACATTTTATGTCAAACATACTGTACATAGAACACCATCAGGATGTGTGCTGTTAATTCTTCCTGCTCCTCATGTACTGAGGGTTACGTCTCAAAAATGTATCACTCCTCCTGATCGCAGCTGAAGCAGGGGCAACTAATTCACTTCCTAACCTCTGTTCCACTAATATAACACCTGCAAGTCACAGAGAGTTTCTTTCATTGTTTTTCCTGAAGAGCTAAAACATGTTCCTGTGGATAACTGTCCATATTGTAAGCTAAATGATTATCTACCTTTACTGTATACTGGGTAGTAAAACACCTCATCAATTTAACAAAGACAAAAAACAAGTATTTTGTTATCATGTCACATGAATCTTAGTCATTGAATACAGATGCTGTCAAGCCTCATGAAGCTCAGATCAGGGTGCTTTCTTCCACCAAGTTTTGTTCTGCAGGACTGGAGCGCTGCAGCTCATGTCTGGACAGATGCTGCACTACACCCACACCGATACAGTCACCCAGCACATTGATGGTAGTCCTTAGACGATCCCTAGAAACAAACAACAAGATCTGAGGCTGTAGTAGGAACTTGTCAATGTGACTTTAACACAACTACACACAAGTTTAGGGTGGTTAAAAAATGTAAAGTTACAGGATACTTTTATGGTGAAAGTTGGTGACAATAACATTATTCAGTTGAAAATATTCTCATAGTTTTAGAATTCTTGCCATTTAAAATAGAAACGATAAAAAGTTAGTTTCTACACTTCAATAGTATTGTATTTTTCTACTTGTAAACAGACCTCTGAAAAAGTGAAGATAAAATGATTAAACTTTCCAAAAATGTTCTCACTCTCAAGATCTGAAACTGATATTGGTTGAATGTGCACTCACAGGATCCAATCCATCATAAAGAGCAGTGATATGTCTTCAGTGGGCAGTCCAGCTGATTCCAACACAATCATCATGGTAACCATGCCGGCCTGTGGGATGCCTGCTGCACCAGTGCTTGCAGCTGTGACAATCAAACTGAACAGGAGAAACAGTGATGGTTACGTAATGGAATCCTTGTTAGTGTATAAGAAAACAGGCACAACCCATTAACAGTGCACTTAGTCTTGACCACTTATGTTTGTGGATCCACATACCGAAATGTTTCTTTGAGAAGAAACCTATGGGAACTAGTCCGATGTAAGGACTCTAATTTTCCATATCTTCATCTGCTGATGCCTTATTTATACTTCTGCAGAAAAGCTTGTGCGGAGCTTCCACAGAGCCACAGAGATAATTTGCGGAGCTTGCAGAGACACACTGCGCACCAAAACACGCACAAAAACACGCCACAGAAGTTTGATTGGGCATCAGAGCCGGGAGGTGGCATTTCAAGACAAGTACCTCACATCCATTACAACAACAACAACCTTATTACGTCTAGACACAGGAGCTCCTCCTGATCAACCAACTTTTCCATAATTGTTTTTCCAGCCATGGAGATTTGTTGGGCCAAACTTATATTGAACTATTGACTCATGGCTATCAAATAAATGAAAGACCAACTGACAAAGGATTTGAAAATCACGGGTCGAAAACAAAATGAAATAACATGCTACACGTAATCCTTCACAGTACCATGTATGCCTGGCGTGCATGAGATGTGCCTGCACCAGCCCGCACAGAAAGCATAGGTGCACAGCCACAGGAGTATAAATCAGGTATGTGTTCGGTAACTCATAGAAATACGTTAATGGATTAAATAGAGAAAAATATTTGAGCAGTCTGAGCTCAATGTGGTTTGAGCTTACCTGAGGACAATGATCTGACCCAGGTTGAACTCCATATCATTAACCTGGGCAATGAATAATGCAGCTACAGCTTCATAGAGTGCTGCACCATCCATGTTCACTGTGGCCCCAATAGGGAGCATGATGCGTGTCACTTGTTTGTCCATGTTGTGATTTTCCTCCATACAGTAGAGGGTAACAGGTAGGGTTGCAGAACTGTGAAAAAACTTTAGGTTAGCAGAGAACCGGGGCTACCCTGGTATCCTAAAGTTCTCTTTCAAACCTTGCTCGGTATCTCACTATAGGACATGTAGCCCACTTCAAAGACCATAACGCCTCGACCCACACGGGTCGACACATAAAGCCCTCCCCATGGGCTAGCAACACGTATTTAATAAGAACCAACACTGAGCACTGAGTGAGCCAGTGAAGGTGCAGTCACGTACAGGTGGTAAAACCAAATGAATGTGTGTAGGGATGCCCAACTGGCAGCAGCACAGATGTCATTCACAGAAATGCCCCCGAAAAGGGCTCATGACGTGGCCAAATTCCTGGTGGAGTGAGCCCCGTTTCCGAGGGCTACAGTCCACGACTCTCATAAGCCGGAATTATAGCCTCCACCACCCAATGTGACAGGGGCCGGGGAGTCAGAACCTTCCTTTTGTAAGAAGGGGCCCAAAGGCTGAAAGAGTTGGTTGAAAGCAAACAGCTCCAACATGGGGCAGCTGTAAAAAGACTTGCTAACTTTAGGCACAAAAGCTGGGTTAGGGCACATTACCTTCGTATAATCAGGGGAAAACTGCAGACAGGATGCGTGCAGAGACAACACATGTAACTCACTTATCAGTTTAGCTGACATCAGTGCCAGCAACAGGAAAGTTTTGAGAGGGCAGCTTTAATTCAACACATTCCACGGGTTCGAAAGGCAACCCTGAGAGTTCATTTTCTTCATGCACACCGGGATGGCATCCAGCGATGCGGGCCAGTCAACAGCCAACCTGGTCGCCGCTCGTTTACACACCTTGTGCAGGTCAACTTCGCAGGGGGCAGGGGAAGGCTGCGCCTCCCTGACAATGGAGCTGCTGGGCCGCAACTGAGCGGGGGGAAGGATGGCATCTTCATCATCCACCTCATTCTCGTCGCCAAGGAGCGGGTCAACCTCATCTTCGTCGTCGTCTCCGTCCTCTGAGTCGAGGAGTTTGCTGAACAGTGGGGGAAACTGTGTATCAGGGTCCCCTATCCCCTCTCCCCAGTCCGTACTAGCTGCAGCAGGTTTCTCTCTGGGCTTCACCAGCATGGCACAGGAGTGATCACAGGACTCTGAGTCCGCAAGCAAAGCCTGGGCGTTTTCACCTCCCATACATGCGATGCAGAGGGGGTGGGGGTCTCTCCCTGAGATGGTGAATCCACAAGTGGCTGGGTAAGGGCAGGACTCAACATCTTTAACCTTGCCACTACCAGAGTTTCCCTTAGAGGATGCAGTGGTTACCATAGCTAATAGCTAAAAACGGACAAACAGCTCACCTCAACATGCTAGCTTGTCCTGTAAGAGATAGAAACAGATAGACATCCAGCACAAAAAGGAAAAAAAAACACCAGAACCTACCTACAATACAATTCCTCATAACGAAATATACATCCTGAAACTCCTGACACCAGATCTCCACGTTCGATGACTAAGTCGACGGCTGCGTCAGAGAATAGTTAAATGAAAATCCGGATGTCAGGACAGCTGAGGAGCTTGTATGATCTATCTTCACAGGGAAGAAAGCGAGAATGACAGACAGGATGCCACGGGCGTTTACAAAGGGAGACAGGCCAGTCCGTGCATCTCAAGATGATTGGTCTATCTCCCGACAGACATTGTGTTATTGGAGCTTCCATGTTTGGTCATGCCTGAAGAGGCTTCCCATAGTGAGATACCAAGCAAGGATTGAAAGAGAACTCATGTAGTATATAGAGTTAGCTACCATTCGACCATTGTTCATTTGGCTGCTATGTGTTATATTTAATATCAAGACTCAGACTCACCTTGATGAAGTGCCAAAGGCAGTGTTGAGAGCCTGGAGTAGACCAAGCATAAACCTGAAGGGATTCTTTCGTGTGACCACGAAATAGATGAGGGGAAGAGTGAGGAGGCCGTGGATTAAGAGGCCAGTGATCACGGTGAGAGTATACATGGTAACTTCTCGACCTATCTCTCCAATGTCTGTCATCTTCAAAATCTGTCCTGCCAGCAGGAAGAGCATTCCCACTGGGGTATACCTGTGATACAGAAGTGAGACACAGCAGAGGAGAGGCAGTGAAAGAGGCTCAATGTTGAAGGAGTCAGTGAGTATATCCATATTTGCAGATGATTACCTAGGCAGTAAATCACAATCAACTTCAGGCATGTAACAAACACAGACAATTAATTGTTTATCACATGTCAAAACCTTACCACAAAAACAAATAAAATACAGCATTTAATCAGCACTATAATAAACAGTAAGCACTAGAGGTGAGGGCTGCTAGACCTGATTCTTTGGAGAGATATCAGCATAAAATTGATAGTTGAAACAAATGAAACGGTGTATTAACAACACACAGCCAGTTCATATTCATGAAAGCCTCCTGTTCTTACCAGATGAATATGTTGACCAGATGCATAATGGCTTTATTCAGGCAGTCAAAGAAATCCCTCAGAGGTTTTCCCTCAGTGCCCATACTGCCCAGGATGAGGCCAAACGCAACAGAGAAGCCCAATAGACCCAACATATTAACTCCGTCTACGGTGCCTGGTACTGGTACTGTGTCATCTATAGCGATCCCAGGAATGTTGTTAAGACCAGGTGGTGGAGTGACGATGTAACAACAATTATGAAGATCAGGCAGATGACATATTAAACCAACATAAAGGACACTGGGTTAGACAAACATTTGGTTCCAAATTCCAAACAGGACAAACAAAAAAATAAAACAAAGAAAGGAATCTCACTGTTTTCACTGGTCTCAGTCATATTGATGACATCAAGACTCTTTCCTGTAGAAACACTCCCAGAATAACCGGATTTGTACTAGATAAAAAGTATAATCAAATGTTAACCGTTGGTAAGTTTGAAACAGTGATGGTATGAATGAAGAACAAATAATAGCCGTCGCAGATCTTACCTTTCGGAAACAAGCTTCCACCAGATTGGAGGGAATCATGTTTCTATAAAGCAAAAACACTGATTAGGTGTTTTAACTGCCAGTTGTATCGTTACAGGTTCCCTGTAAAGAGAGTTTGATACACACCTGATTAGATCTAGAAAGGAATCCACAGTCTGCACAGCCTGTGGATGACCACTAGAGGACACTGAGGCAGTTCTGGATGATTTCCCTGGCTGGATAAGAACAGCTAAGGCAATGCCAGTGAATGCAGCAATAATTGTGGTGACCATGTAATAGCAGAAGGCCCTTAGCCCAATCTTCCCATAAGCCTTCTTGTCCACAGATGAAATTCCTGAAATAAAAAAAAAAAATGGGTTTAATATATGAACATAATTCCATGTTTGATTGATAACTTTAAATATGAATCTATTTTATATATGTCAAATAATACTATATATTTATGGGATAATTTAAATAAAAATGTTTTTGACATGTATGTACAGTAAAGAAATATCTTTGAGTCCCTACATACAGTGTTTCCAAGAAAACATTAAAACATCTTGAATGATACTCAACTTGGATCATGGAGGTCACAATATCAAACTATGGTGAAATGTTAAATGTCAAAAAACACTAAAAACTAATTAAACTAAACCTTGTCTACTATGTAAACTCGAGATCAGATGTTTCAGGGTTGGTTACGTAAAAAGAAATCAACTAAAGTAAAGAATCATGTTTAGTTTTTAAAGCATTTTAAACACTACATATCTTTTCTGGGGAAACTATAAAGAGAATTTTAGGTAATCTCAGACTCAGTTTGTGAGCCTCAGCTCTACACACAGGCTGTTCTCCACTTTCCTTTGCCTTAAAGCTTACTAACACTTGCACCAGCCACTAATGTGGCTATTGATTGTGTTTATCTACTATCATCAGGAAGTTATTACCATGTGTAATGTCCGTCAAACCATTTCTTTATCGATTGATTAAATTGAAAGTCCAGTTTAACCAAGCTGAAGTGTGGCTCTAACCTGCAATCACACTGGAAATGATGAGAGGAAGCACCAACATCTGCAGGAGTCTCAACAGTAGCTCTCCAGGAAAGGTTAAATATTTTACATCCCTGGCTGTCATATTAATGTGTCGTAGAGCAAAGCCCAGGCCAATCCCTCAGAGAAACATAAACACAAGTCAGCCAGTCAGTGCGGCTGTCAAAAGGTGTGTAAAATTGACAAAAGCAGAAGAGCAGCAGCAGATTGCAATCTGTCTTTACAATGAAGAGGTGATGAAGGTAGATCAATGGTAGATTAAAAGATGATTTTCAGGTTTTAACAGACAATAAATTACAGTATTTGAAAACCATTTTCAGGTTTTAACAGAGAATAAATTAGTGTTGGAAAACCACTTACCTAATGCAACGCTGGCCATTGTGAGAACAACGAAAGCATTTCTCTTGAGAAAAGCCATAACTTTAGATCCATTCTGGGATGTAGATACATGACCTGACGGCTTATTACATTTGTGGTATGTTTGGGTTTCCTGGAGTTCTGTAACTTCTACTGAGTCCAACTCAGACAGGTCATTAGGGCTCGGCAGCATCTCTTTCCTGATTAGTCCTTACAACCAGACTGCAGAAAAAGACAGATCTCTTACTAGCATTCATAGAACAAGCATCATTAAGACATTAATCCTAATCGAGTTTACAAAGTTTACTAAAGACATAAAAAAACTAGAATATACAGCAGGCAGCAGGTTCATATTGTGAATATCAATAACATGAATTAACAGCCTGTCTATGTAAGTAACAAGCAAGTAGTATGAGAGGTAAATAAAAAAAATTCTCATATTCTCCTCAGTTCACCTTTTAGATGCTCTTCCTTGAACGGTCTTCTTCTTTGGGTTACCATGGCGCCACAGAGACAGGGCGACATGCCACGAGCTCCGTACATGTTAAGGTTATTATAGTGTTTTTTTTTAAAGATTAATTTTTATTATTAGGCCAGTTTTATGTTATTTTGTTAAGTTTTGCTAGTTTTATGTCTCGTGATAGTTTCAGGCTCTATAGTATCAGTTAAGTAAAGCAACTTCAAAGAATGGACGACGGCGACAATAACAACAACAATAACAATAACAACAACAACAACAATAACAACAACAATAACAACAACAATAACAAAGCCCCCAGGATCAGTTACAACAGAGAGACTCTTCTGAATCTAACTCTCTTTCCTGAACTGAGGAGGACAGACAGGCGAGCCGGGGTCCGACCGAAGTCCGGGTCCCAACAGAGAAGGAGAGGCCGGCGAGCCGGGGTCCTGGTTCGGCTGAGACGGCGCGCTCATCGCCCCCCACTCCCCACTATGTTACTGGCTAATGTGCAGTCGCTCGACAACAAACTGTGCGAGCTGCGGGCGCGGATATGTTTCCAGCCGGACATCAGGAACTGTAACGTTATCTGCCTCACGGAGACCTGGCTATCAGCTGAGGTACCGGACCACGCCATCGAGCCCCCGGGTTTCACCATCCATCGGACGGACAGAGACCAGGAGCTCTCCGGGAAAACAAGGGGCGGAGGGGTATGTCTGATGGTTAACCGGACTTGGTGTGTCCAACAGAACATCAGGACCATCGGCACCTTCTGCTCCCCTGACTTGGAGTACCTCATGCTGCAGTGTCGGCCTTTTTGACTCCCAAGGGAGTTTACATCGGTTACCATCGCCGGTGTTTATATCCCCCCCCCCCAGGCCGACACGGACAGAGCGCTCCGGGAGTTACACAGGGCAGTTAACGTGCAGGAGACCGCGCACCCGAGGACCGCACTCATTGTTGCGGGGGACTTCAACCGGGCCAATCTGAAGAACATTTCCCCAAAACTGTACCAACACATTCACTTCAACACACCTGGGTATCAACATCCATAAGGACTTGACATGGGCCACCCACACCACCGCTGTAGTCAGGAAGACCCAGCAGAGACTGTACGCTCTGAGGCGACTCAAGACTTTCAGACTGAAACCGCAAATCCTCAGGGACTTCTACCGGGGCACCATAGAGAGCCTCCTGACAGGCTGCTTCACCACCTGGTTCGGCAGCTGCACCAACGTGGACCGTAAGGCGCTGGAAAGGGTGGTGCGCTCGGCCCAACACATCACCGGGTGCGAGCTGCCCAGCCTGCAGGAGCTTTACACCCAGCGGTGCCTCAGGAAGTCCCTGAGGGTCATTAAGGACACAACACACACCCACAACAGCCTGTTCTCCCTCCTGCCCTCTGGTAGAAGATACAGGACCCCCAGGACTCTCACCAGCAGACTGAGGAACAGTTTTTTTCCCCCAGGCCATCAGACTTTTAAATCTATAATTAATTTGACACATTCTTACACAAACATATTTCTTATACTGTATATACTGTATATATTGTTAATACATATGTTCTTAATATGCCCTTGTATAAAGTATTTCCTTTTATAATTGTAATGTAAATGTAATTGTAATGTAAATGTAAATGTAATATAATTTATTATTTAATGGAGCTTCCTAGCGAAAAGTATTTCACACATTTGTACCTGTACAACCGGCGTGACAATAAACATCTTGAATCTTGAACAAATGAAATTTGGTTACTACAGTAGTGAAATAACCAGTTCTTCAGCACAATAACTTCCTTATGTTAATATTCATGTATATCTCCGTTTCATAACTATCACTGTCTCTCTCTCCATTAAAGGCATAAAAACCCAAAAAATAAAAATGTAAAAACATTTTATTTTATTTAAACTTCAATGGAACTATACACACCTGTGATACAGAAGTGAGACGCAGCAGAGAAGAGGCAATGAAAGAGGCTCAATGTTGGAGTCAATGAGTATATCCATATTTGTAGATGATTACCTAGGCAGTAAAGCACAATCAGCACAATCAACTTCAGGCATGTAACAAACACAGACAATTAATTATTTATCACATGCCAAAACCTTACCACAAAAACAAATAAAATACAGCATTTAATCAGCACTATAATAAACAGTAAGCACTAGAGGTGAGGGCTGCTAGACCTGAGTCTTTGGAGAGATATCAGCATAAAATAGATAACTGAAACAAATGAGTGACAATGTAACAACAATTATGAAGATCAAGCAGATTACATATTAAACCAACACAAGGGACACTGGGTTAGACAAGCATTTGGTTCCAAATTCCAAACAGGACAAACAAAAAAACAAAACAAAAAAAGGAATCTCACTGTTTTCACTGGTCATATTGATGACATCAAGACTCTTTCCTGTAGAAACACTCACAGAATAACCGTATTTGTACTAGATAAAAAGTATAAGCAAATGCTAACCGTTGGTAAGACTGCTGACAGAGCTAACAGTCTGAACCTGGGGGACAATCGGAGGGTGGACAACGACCCGTTGGTCGGGACGGCGTTATCATCCATATGAGAACAGTGCAGAGCAGCGGCTGTGGGCTGGCCAGTGGGGCACGCTTACATGCATGAACGCGGACTAAAAGCATGTGCGGCCAACCAGGCTATGTCCGTTTTTTTTAAACCATATATATCATTTTGTTGTGTAATGTGATTTGGGAGTGAATTCCATTCTTGCATTGCTCTGTATATTGCTGTACTTTGACCTGATTTGGTTTTGGATCTTGGTAAAGTAAAACAACCTGCAGCAGCATGCCTTGTGGAATAATTGTGTGTATCTGTAATAAAGGATAGTTTTTTGTAAAACATAGTTTTTGTTGTTATGACATTCTTAATGAAAACCATCAATGAGTATAGCGATCTATTTCTCACTTCAAACCAAGAGAGACATGTATGCCTTTTAATTACATTTGTTCTCCACCCACAAGACAGAGCTACACGTGCCGCTTTATTCTGGACCAGTTGCAATTTTCTTATATTACCAAATGAAGTATTGGACCAAACTGCTGAGCAATAATCCAGATGAGATAAAACCAAAGCTTGAATTACTTGTTTAATTGTTTGTTGTGTCAGATATTTTGCACATCTCTTAATTACAGACAAACTGGTTCCCATTTTAGTTACCACTCTCTGTATGTGTTTATCCCATGATAATTTACTTTCTCTGATAACAACCAAAAGTTTGGCTTCTTCTACCTGCTTTATTAACATGTTATTTATACAAAGATCAAGCTTTGGTTTTGAACATAAAGAATAGTTTGTTCCAATTACAACACTGGTTGTTTTAGACACATTCAAAATAAGTTTATTACTGTTGATCCAATCTACAACCAACTTCAACTCCAGATCTAAATTTATATTTAAATCACTAATTGTTGCTTCTGCTACATTTATTGTGGAGTCATCAGCATACATCGAGATACGTGCCTTTTGTAATACTAAAGGAAGATCATTAGTAAAAATTGTGTACAGAAGTGGCCCAAGACAACTTCCCTGAGGCACTCCATGTTTCACATGTGTAACATCTAAATAACTTCCATTTAGGTACACTATTTGCCTTCTATCGCTCAAATAACTATTTAACCACAAAAATTCAGAATGAGAAAAACCATAACATTTAATTTTTTTCAACATCAACTCATGATCCATGATGTCAAAAGCCGCAGAAAAATCAAGCAACACTACTCCTATAAATTCCTCTCTTCTATTTCCTTAAACCAGTCATCAACCATTTGAGTCAAGGCTGTGGCTGTCGAATACTTTTCTCTATATGCATGTTGGAAATTGGTGATTAAATTATTATTGGTAAAATAAGACTGAACCTGTTAATACACAATTCTTTCCATTATCTTACTCAAAATTGGTAATAAACTTATAGGTCGACTATTGGATTCAGAAAACAGCAACTTTTTATTTTTTGGTATTGGCACTACTTTGGACATTTTCCATGCTTGAGGACATACATTTTCATTAAAAATAATAAAGCTATGGGCCTGAGCAGCTTGCTATCAAGATCGTCAACCCCAGGTGGTTTATCCTTACAAGTCATTAACATTAGTTCAACTTAAGCAACACTCACTTTCTTGAATTCAAAGCAACACTGTTTGCCTTCCATAATATGATCTATTAATATATGTTATAAATCTGTATTATTTGGCTGTACAGTGCTTTTTAACTTATCTATCTTGGTTATAAAATAACTATTTAGATGATTTGCTATGTCTTTTGGCTTAGTAAAAAATTCCCCTCCAATTTCTAAATAAGATGGGGTGGACTTAGTATTTCCTCTCAATAGATAATTCAAAGTATTCCATAATTGTTTACTATCATGTTTGATTTCATTTATTCTATTTTCATAATACAGTTTCTTTTTCGTCTTATTTGATATAGTAACAATTTCTTAGTTTACAGTATATTTGCCAATCTGATTTCAGACTCGATGAAATTGCTGTTAATTTAGCTTGATCCCTTTCCCTCATGTGTTCTTTTAATTCCTTAGTGGAAATTAGTTTAGTTCCTTAGTTTAATTCCTTAGAATCTTAGTCATTGGACACAGATGTTGTCAAGCCTCATGGAGCTCAGATCAGGGAGCTTTCTTCCACCAAGCTTTTTTCTGTAGGACTAGAGCGCTGCAGCTCATGTCTGGACAGATGCTGCACTACACTCACACCGATACAGTCACCCAGCACATTGATGGGAGTCCTTAGACGATCCCTAGAAACAAACAAGAAGATCTGAGGCTGTAGTAGGAGCTTGTCAGTGTGACTTTAACAAAATTACAAAATGTAAAGTTACAGCATACACTTAAGATGAAATCAATAACATTATTCACTGGATGAACCCAATTCGACTGTTATCCGGCCATTAAATAGGCGTTATCAGTCGCTGCAAGCATCATAGATGTGGGTCATTAGGGGTCTACTACGCCTACTAAGTTATAAAACTACAAATTCTTTAGGTTTAGCCAACAAAACTACAACTTCTTTAGGTTTAGGCAAAAAAACTGTTAGGTTTAACCAATAAAACTATAACTTCTTTATGTTTAGGCAATAAAACTATAACTTCTTTAGGTTTAGGCAATAAAACTGCAACTTCTATATGTTTATGCAATAAAACTACAACTTTTTCAGGTTTAGGTAACAAAACTACAACTTCTTTAGGTTTAGGGAAAACCATTGTGTTTTGGGTTAAAATAACTATGAACATAAACACAACTAGACATTCTTGGTTTCACACATGATGCAAACTGCAGTCTCCTGGTTGAAAGTCCTGTGTTTATAGTGACTGATAACGCCTATTCAATAGCCTGACAACAGTCTAATCGGCTGCTGGATTAGTCAAAAAAATATTCTCATAGTTTACGCATTCTTGCCAATTAAAATAAGAAGGATGAAAAGCAGTTTCTCCACTTCAATACCTTTGTATTTTTCTACTTGTAAAGATCCTCATTCATGTAATGTACTCACTAACCTCCAATTCCAACCGTTCACTATATGTTTATTCCGAACCTTCACCCTAACTTTAAACTCAAAAACCTCAAACACACCTCTGAAGAAGTGAAGCTAAAATGGTCAAACTTTCCAAAAATGTTCTCACTCTCAAGATCTGAAACTGATATTGGTTGAATGTGCACTCACAGGATCCAATCCATCATAATGAGCAGTGATATGTCTTCAGTGGGCAGTCCAGCTGATTCCAACACAATCATCATGGTTACCATGCCGGCCTGTGGGATGCCTGCTGCACTAGTGCTTGCAGATGTGACAATCAAACTGAACAGGAGAAACAGTGATGGTTATGTAATGTAATCCTTGTTGGTGTATAAGAAAACAGACACAACCCATTTACATGTTGCTCCTATGCTTGAGCACTCATGTTTGTGGATCCACGCACAGAAAGTTTCCATTTTTGTTTAAGCATTGAGAAGAAACCCCTTCAACTCTATGGGAACTAGTCCGATGTAAGGACTGTACTTTTCCATCTCTTTGTCTGCTAAGTCTTCAGTAACTCACAGAAATAAGTTAATGAATTAATTGAAAAATAATAATATTTGAGCAGTCTGAGCTTCATGTGTTTTGTTTATCTTACCTGAGGACAATAATTTGACCCACGTCAAAGTCCACATTATTAATCTGGGCAATGAATAAAGCAGCTACAGATTCATAGAGTGCTCCACCATCCATGTTCATTGTGGCCCCTACAGGGAGCAGGAAGCGCGTCACTCGTTTGTCCATGTTGTGATTTTCCTCCATACAGTAGAGGGTAACAGGTAGGGTTGCAGAACTGTGAAAAAACAAAAAGTGGTTCATTAAGTTAGCTGCCATTCAACCGTTGTGCATGTGTCTGCTATGTATTATGTTTAATATCAAGACTCTAACTCACCTTGATGCAGTCCCAAAGGCAGTGGTGAGAGCCTGGAGTACACCAACCATGAACCTGAAGGGATTCTTTCGTGTGACCACGAAATAGATGAGGGGAAGAGTGAGGAGGCCGTGGATTAGGAGGCCAGTGATCACGGTGAGAGTATACATGGCAACTACTCGACCTATCTCTCCAATGTCTGTAATCTTCAAAATCTGTCCTGCCAGCAGGAAGGGGATTCCCACTGGGGTATACCTGGTGAGACACAGCGGAGGAGAGGCAATGAGAGAAGCTCAATGTTGAAGGTGTCAGTGACTGTATCCATATTTGAGTATGTTCTCAAAATATTTCATATCTAGCGTGATCGAGCACACAAGTGCACGCAGCAAATCTGAAGCAATCAACTTCAGGCATGTAACAAACACACGGACAATTAATTGTTTATCACACGTCAAAACCTGACCGCAAAAGCAAATTATCCACTGCGGTAACAATTTATAATGACCATCATTTATAAGTGGTAAATTGATAGCTAATTAAACTCAGTTTATAGTTATTTTACTGTTAACAAACAATGAAATGATAATTAATAATGTTATAATAATAAGTACTAATAATTAGTAATGCTATAAT
Source organism: Sebastes umbrosus (assembly GCF_015220745.1). NCBI lineage: Eukaryota > Metazoa > Chordata > Actinopteri > Perciformes > Sebastidae > Sebastes > Sebastes umbrosus. The sequence continues at coordinate 11,123,862 of NC_051280.1, read as the reverse complement.
TTATTATTTATTTATTATTAACAGTTTATTGTTGCACACATTATAACATTGTATATATATATATATAAGTATTTGTTAATTAAGATATTATTTGTAAACCTTAAAGAAATGCTTTGTAAAACATATATAAACATTATTTAGATAATCATTGGTTTCTGGTACATCTATCTATGTAATGTTTATAGATGCTTTACAAATGATTTCTTAAAGGTTTACAAATCATTTGGGAATCATTAACACAAATACATAATATAGTATATACAATGTTATACATTTTGCAACAATAAAATGTTAATAGTTTACTAATGTATTCAGAATGTAATTGTTATCGTCCCTCATCAGCTATGATACAAAATAACATTTATAATCTAATTATTTCATATTACATAGATACACAGAAATTATAGCATTACTAATAATTAGTAAACATAAATTATAATGTCATTGTTTAGTAACATCAAAGTAACTATTAACTAAGTTTAATATCAATGTATTGTTTATAAATGATGGTTATTAATGAGTGTTACCAACACTAAAAAATAATAAATAAGCACTAGAGATGACTGCTGCTGGGCCTGAGTCTCTGGAGAGATATCAGCAAAAAATTGATAGCTAATACAAATGAAATGGCACATTAACAAGACAACACACAGCCAGTTCATCTTGATGAACGCCTCCTGTTCTTACCAAATGAATATGTTGATCAGATGAATAATGGCTTTGTTCAGGCAGTCAAAGAAATCCCTCAGAGGTTTTCCCTCTGTGCCCATACTGCCCAGGATGAGTCCAAACGCAACAGAGAAGCACAATAGACCCAAAATATTGATTCTGTCTATGGTGCCTGGTACTAGTACTGGTACTGTGTGATCTATAGGGATCCCAGGAATGTTGTTAAGACCAGGTGGTGGAGTGACAATGTAACAACAATAATGAAGATCAGGCAGATGACATATTAAACCAACACAAGGGACATTGGGTTAGACAAACATTTGGTTTCATCTCCAAATTACAAGATATAGAACAAAGAAAGGAATCTCACTGTTTTCACTGGTCTCAGTCATATTGATGACATCAAGACTCTTTCCTGTAGAAACACTCCCAGAATAACCGGATTTGTGCTAGATAAAAAGTATAATCAAATGTTAACCGTTGGTAAGTTTGAAACAGTGATGGTATGAATAAAGAACAAATAATAGCCGTCGCAGATCTTACCTTTCGGAAACAAGTTTCCACCAGATTGGAGGGAATCATGTTTCTATAAAGCAAAAACACTGATTAGGTGTTTTAACTGCCAGTTGTATCGTTACAGGTTCCCTGTAAAGAGAGTTTGATACACACCTGATTAGATCTAGAAAGGAATCCACAGTCTGCACAGCCTGTGGATGACCACTAGAGGACACTGAGGCAGTTCTGGATGATTTCCCTGGCTGGATAAGAACAGCTAAGGCAATGCCAGTGAATGCAGCAATAATTGTGTTGACCATGTAATAGCAGAAGGCCCTTAGCCCAATCTTCCCATAAGCCTTCTTGTCCACAGATGAAATTCCTGAAATGAAAAAAAAAATGTGGGTTTAATATATGAACATAATTCCATGTTAGATTGATAACTTTAAATATGAATCTATTTTATATATGTCAAATAATAATATATATTTATGGGATAATTTAAATAAAAATGTTTTTGACATGTATGTACAGTTAGGAAATATTTTTGAGTCCCTACATACAGTGTTTCCAAGAAAACATTAAAACATCTTGAATGATACTCAACTTGGATCATGGAGGTCACAATATCGAACTATGGTGAAATGTTAAATGTCAAAAAACACTAAAAACTAATTAAACTAAACCTTGTCTACTATGTAAACTCAAGATCAATTGTTTCAGGGTTGGTTACGTAAAAAGAAATCAACTAAAGTAAAGAATCATGTTTAGTTTTTAAAGCATTTTAAACACTACATATCTTTTCTGGGGAAACTATAAAGAGAATTTTAGGTAATCTCAGACTCAGTTTGTGAGCCTCAGCTCTACACACAGGCTGTCCTCCACTTTCCTTTGCCTTAAAGCTTACTAACACTTGCACCAGCCACTAATGTGGCTATTGATTGTGTTTATCTACTATCATCAGGAAGTTATTACCATGTATAATGTCCGTCAAACCATTTCTTTATCGATTGATTAAATTGAAAGTCCAGTTTAACCAAGCTGAAGTGTGGCTCTAACCTGCAATCACACTGGAAATGACGAGAGGAAGCACCAACATCTGCAGGAGTCTCAACAGTAGCTCTCCAGGAAAGGTTAAATATTTTACATCCCTGGCTGTCATATTAATGTGTCGTAGAGCAAAGCCCAGGCCAATCCCTCAGAGAAACATAAACACAAGTCAGCCAGTCAGTGCGGCTGTCAAAAGGTGTGTAAAATTGACAAAAGCAGAAGAGCAGCAGCAGATTGCAATCTGTCTTTACAATGAAGAGGTGATGAAGGTAGATCAATGGTAGATTAAAAGATGATTTTCAGGTTTTAACAGACAATAAATTACAGTGTTTGAAAAACATTTTCATGTTTCAATAGAGAATAAATTACAGTGTTTGAAAACCACTTACCTAATGCAACACTGGCCATTGTGAGAACAACGAAAGCATTTCTCTTGAGAAAAGCCATAACTTTAGATCCATTCTGGGATGTAGATACATGACCTGACGGCTTATTACATTTGTGGTATGTTTGGGTTTCCTGGAGTTCTGTAACTTCTACTGAGTCCAACTCAGACAGGTCATTAGGGTTCGGCAGCATCTCTTTCCTGATTAGTCCTTACAACCAGACTGCAGAAAAAGACAGATCTCTTACTAGCATTCATAGAACAAGCATCATTAAGACATTAATCCTAATCGAGTTTACAAAGTTTACTAAAGACATAAAAAAACTAGAATATACAGCAGGCAGCAGGTTAATATTGTGAATATCAATAACATTAATTAACAGACTGTCTATGTAAGTAACAAGCAAGTAGTATGAGAAGTAAATTAAAAAAAATCTTATATTCTCCTCAGTTTTGTGGAAAAAAGATCACCTTTTAGATGCGAATGTTACCACAGTAGTGGATTAACCAGTTCTTCAGCACAATGACTTCCTTATATTAATATTCAGGTATCTCTCCCTTTCATAACTATCACTGTCTCTCTCTCCATTTAAAGAATAAAAGCCCCCAAAAAAAATAATAAAAAATAAATAATGTATTAAAACTTCAATGTAACTATACACACCTACAAAATTATAATAAATGCAGATGAAGTTCTGTGAGAAGTTTATGAGGGAAAACAGACAAATTCAGGAAGACACCACAGTCTACACATTGTAGAAAGTGCTGTCGAAGGGGTGTTTTGTGAAGAGATAGCCTCTTGCCGTCCGACTTTTTTTCCTTTCTGTTCATTTCACGTTAATCAGAAACATGGTGGTGTCTGGTGAGAAGATGGCTGAATATCTGGATAGAATTAAAAACATACTTTAACATGTGCTCTCTGGTGTGTAATGTGTTTGCTGAATTATATTATAGGAGATGCTTGGACTGGTTCCTAAAAGATTGTGAATCTAATTTTAGCGGTACATTTGATCGGTAATGAGCCACACATTGTTATTTTCCATGTGTTTTTTTTTTTTAACAGAGTTTGACTGATACAGACACCAGCTCACAGCAGGACTGCCCAGCTGTCGAGCAGTTCATGACCAGCTTTAATTACCAGCCGCGACGCTGGTACTGTTTTCACCTTGTGAGTCTGTTTGTGTCAGAGCCAGGTGTTTATATTTCTGTCTGCGGACAGATTTTGTCACTGCGATAGGAGCCATTGTGCGGAGGGGGTGCACTTGGATGCGGCCTGTAGGCCATTGGCTGAACGAAAAATGTTTTTTCCTTAACTTTTGATTGGGTGGACAATACCCATGTTTGGTACCCCGAGCCACCGCTGGCCTTACCAACTACACAATGCACGTATAATACCTGGAAGTATAATAGCATAACGTGCTATGATTTGATTTGATCCCAAAAAACTTCTCTGGCAAATTAATTTAAGTATAATTTATAAGTATTTCAAGTATAACCCTGTTATGATTATAATTAGTCCAGTGATTATGAAATGGACCTTTCAAACTGCAAACTCGGGTTTTACACAGGAATTTGACTAACGTCATGGTTTTAGCTCATAAAATGAAGATTTCCAAAGAAATCTCAGTTTACACATTCATTTAAATAACAGCTGAATTCTCCTGGGTTTGTTTTTATTAAAATTGTTAAAAGTCATCAATCAAAACCAGTGGGCAGGATATTGACTGGTTGAAGCACACCAATCGCAAAATACAATTCCACTGCTTTGACACCACTTAAAGGGACTGTTTGTAACTTCTTACACGTATAAATCACCCGGATCGGTGTCCCATGCGCGCTCGCGTATGCGCTGTTCAGGCAAGACTCCAACACAAACTACAGGGAAGCACCAAATCCAAAAAAGTTATATCTATTGATGCCCGTCTTGCAAATCAGTGTTGGCCGCGGTCGGAGGACGCGGTGGAGACTATAGTCTTGGTCTCCAGGGCCGGAGTTTCTGCTGTACTCTGCTCCTCTGCTCCTCTGCCTGCTTGCCTTCACTCAGCTTGCTCCACCTCACGTGCATGCGCACACACTCCACACTGCAGAAGAGTTGGTTTAGCTCTGAGAATATCTTGTGAATGTACAGTGGACGTTTGTGCAGAAATAAATGCTGCAGCTCCTCCAGACCAACAGAGGTTTCCTGTGTCTTGTGAAGTGACGGGGCTCCGCAGCGAGAAACGTTATCGTCTCCGACCGGGTGCCGGTGTCTCCCCTGTTCCCTCTGGCCGCGGTCGGGAGGCTGAAGCAGGAAAAGCCAACACTAGGATCAGCATTGATTCATGGAGAGACCTTCGTCTGGTCAGCTAATATTACTGCTAAGCAGTAAAATATAGAGTGATATTGTGGTTTTAGCTGATGTGTGTAGCCTCACTGTTTTGAGCTATGCTCGTTCATGCGAGCACAAGCGCGAGCCCGACGCTGACTCTCGTTGACTTAACGAAGAAAAAAAAGAAAGCCACTTTATTAAATTAAATTAAATTTTTACACTCTGTTATTTTACATAGAACATACACACAGGCCTGAAATACACACATGCACAAACAGGACCTATATACATGCATTAATGGAGAGATGTCAGAGCGATGGCAGGCGCCCCGGGCAGTTAGGGGTTTGGTGCCTTGCTCAAGGGCACCTCGGCAGTGCTCAAGAGGCAAACTGGCGTCTATCCAGCTATCAGTTCACACACAGTACTTGGTCCATGCGGGGACTTGAACCAGTGACCCTCCAGTTCCCGAGCCAAGTCCCTATGGACTGAGCTCCTACTGCCCCCAACATGAAAAGAAAGACATTACAGCTACAATCGAGGATGGCTTTATGCAGAGAATGAGCATTGCAATGGAGCGTGCTTTTGGACATTTTCTGAATAACTCTAGAGGCAGCCTTATGTCCAGGATGGGAGCAGAACCAAAAGGTTGTGTGACTAGTCCTCTTGAGTCAGAGAGCCATGCTAATGCTAACCAGGCTAGCACAAATAATGCAAATGTGGGCACCAACCATGCCATTACCAAGACTGCCAGAGCTAAGGATGGGTATGCTGCTGTTGCTAACGTCCGTGATGCTAATGCTCCTGTTGATGTTCCGCGTTCAAAAACTACCCAACATTCCGGTGACGGGAGGTCTCCTTTCTGGGTCACAGAGTCAGTGGAGCTGGCATTATGACAGAGCCTGACAAGTTAGCGGCTGTCCAGGATTGGCCTACCCCCACTGATGTCCACCAGCTGAGATCCTTCTTAGGATTAGCGTCCTATTACAGGCGGTTCGTGGCTGGATTCTCTATAGTGTCTGCGCCCATGTTCAACTTACTGCGCAAGGACAGAGACCTACAAGTGGGGACCAGATCAAGGTGCGGCCTTCCACCAGCTGAAACAGGCCTTATGCAAGGACCCGGTGTTGGTTGCACCAGACCCAGAGCTGCCATTTATCCTTGACACGGACGCCAGCAACACAGGCCTTGGCACTGTACTCTCGCAGTTGACCCCGGAGGGGGAGTGTGTTGTTGTTTACCACAGTCACACCCTCGATAAGCCAGAGAAGAACTACTGTGTCACTCGCAGAGAACTCTTGGCGGTGGTTGGCGCTGTGAACCATTTCAAACACATCCTCTGTGGCCTTCCGTTCACCATCCGTAGTGACCATGCTGCCTTGAAGTGTCTCATGTCATTCAAAGAGCCGGAAGGGCAAGTAGTCAGATGGATCGAACAACTCCAGGCCTTTCAGTTCACCATACAGCACAGAGCTGGTGAAAGCCACACAAATGCAGACAGTCTCTCCCGCCGACCATGTGCCCCGGGCTGTCACCACTGCAACCAGGCCGAAGAATGTGAAGCGGCAAACCTACACACTTGAAAGGTGATCTGTCGGGCCCTGTTACCCGACAATGAGAGAGTGTGGAGAGAACTGCAGCTCAAGGACCCTGATCTTGAAATGGTCATAGGGTGGCTGGAAAAAGACATCCGGCCACCCTGGGAAGATGTGGTTGCCTAGTCTGCAACTGTCAGAGGCCTCTGGTCTCAATGGCCTGGAGTGGAGCTGCAGGAAGGAGTCCTGAAGAGGTGCTGGCGTGAGCCAGCTACCGGAGAGCCGCGATGGCAAGTGGTTGTGCCAAAAAATCTCCGCAGGGAAGTACTTGAGGTGCATCATGGATCCCCTGGAGCTGGTCACTTTGGGGTGACAAAGACATTGAGACGGCTGAGGCAGACATTCTATTGGGGCCACAGCAGGAGGGATGTTGAGGACTATTGCCTCCGCTGCGATGCCTGAACTGCCCGTAAAGGCCCTCAAGGTCAGTCCCGCGCACCCTTACATTAGCATCGTGTAGGGGCACCAATGGACAGAGTGGCAGTCAATGTGTTGGGACCACTACCCCGTACCAGTAGAGGGAACCGGTACGTGCTAGTCGCCATTGACTACTTTACAAAGTGGCCCGAAGCCTACCCCCTTCCTGACCAAGAGGCGACAACCGTGGCTGAGGCCTTGGTGCAAGGAATGTTCAGCCGCTTTGGAACGCCCTCTCAGCTCCCCTGAGACCAAGGGCTGAACTTCGAATCACAGGTGTTCACTGCAATGTGTAACCAGCTCGGCATCCAGAAAACAAGGACCATCCCGCTTCACCCAAAAAGCGACGGATTAGTGGAATGGTTCATGCGGACCTTGACTGCCCAGCTGGCCCTCACCACTGCCCCAGACCAGACTGATTGGGACCTGCAAATACCCCTCATCCTCATGGCATGCTGCAGTGCAGTACAAGAATCCACCGGCTGTACTCCTGCATACATTTGTGGATTTACAAAACTATAGCTGAATATGCTACATCTGATGGATCTCCAGACCTTTGAGGAGGGGGGATAGCATAACCAAGAAGTGGTTTATTTAGGCATATTTTGGCAAAACGTTTGTTTGTACTTTTGGGGTAAGGTTACAGTAACTGTTATAAAGTGTCAGGTGTGTACATATATTACAATAAGTTTAAAGTCACTCAACACAATAACCTCTTAAAGTTGGACAATTTGGCCTCAGTCGCCAGGACAGGAGAATAATCTAAACAGATCTTCTGTCATTGGGTGATCTTAAGTCCTATGAGCCTCTGTCCAGAGCCTTCTTAGTTCTGTGTTAGGAACAGGTCATGAAGGTGTTAAGTCCAAAGTGTCCCTAAAATACTGAGTCTTAGGAGGGCAATGTATGGCAGCAGTAGTGGACAGTATAACTGATCAGGGAGATTTTAAGTATCTTACAGCTTCTTGAGTCCCCTTAAATCACAAATCCACTAGCGACAGAGGTCCCGTCAGGACAGGCCAATAATCCACAAAATATCCTTTAATTAGTGTGAACTGTGCTTCATGTGTGACTGTAAAGGAATATACTGAGACGGACATTATCAAATGTCTATGAAATCCCAAAGGTTTGGCCATATACTGTATTGTAAAATATATAGTGAAAGACAAAAAAAATATTGGTGTTCAGTAAAATAATGGGGGTAGTCTGGGGTGCTTTTAATATGAAAATGTTCAATAATGACAATTTATTTTCTGTATATGGCTGTTGTGATGTTTCCTCGGCAAACTAGTAAAAAACTAAATTTAAACTTAAATTAATGATGACATTACACTGAAAATGTATGTAAATGTCTGCTCAATGAATAGTATGCAAATCATAGACTAATTATCATATTTGCAGGTTATTACCTGTTCTTATGTTCTTACTGTTCTTCTATTCCTCCAATTGTTCAGATGACACAAAGTTAAAAAACTAAAGTTCAATATCTTTTTCTTAGGAGTCAGTGGAAACCAAAACAGATCTAAAAGGAGAGTGAATATCAAATTTACATTCCTCATATGAGATTTGCTGTCAATAGAGATACCCTGAGCTGATCCTGAGGATCGGTATGACAGTTTTTCCTCACCAAAATTTAGCGTACGTTTGGAGCGTTATTTAGCCTCCTAGTGGCTACTGGATATTTGTATCTCCTTGCAGCCCCATGAACCATAAAAAACATTTTTTGTAACTTGTAAGAATTCTGTAGTAACTATTGTTTCTATAATAATGTATACATTTAAAACTGTGTGCTATTATTCCATTATGGGATATATTGGTACTTGCTTTTATCTGTGTCTATTACGGCATTACCCCATGTCTACTTTAGTAATTAGTACCGGCTAGTGAGGTAGACAGCAGTGGCCTACATCCTGAGGGTCTATCCTGCTGCATCTTGTTGACAAGGTAAAGACTTTCCATTGTCTGTAGGCTTCCAATTATGAGCTAAGCTCTTTAGCGGTTTTACTCCAGCCACAAGTTATTGATACAGTCTAATCATCCTGACACACAATAGCCAAGGTTTCATTTTGGAAAGTTTGAACAGCAAGCAGCTTTTGTTGATAATTTTTCGTTGTTAAAAAGATTGGATTTTAGTGATTTTAGCCTTCTCACCTCCACTAGCCCTCAGCTTCCCTTTCCATGCAGGACTGAATAACATCTATTTAAATTGAGCTATGGTGTTAATCGTGAATCAAATGTTTCACCGGAGGAGGTGATGAAGAGGACAGTGAAGCAGGAGCAGAAGAAAAGGAAACGCCAGAGTCCAAAGGAATGTCCAGGGAGGAGTTTGTGGAGTACCAGAAGCAGCTGGTGGAAGAAAAGTGAGTGAGCAGAGATGCTTGTATCATTCCTTCATAGCAACACTGACTACAGTGCTTAAAATATTTCTGACTGGTGTAGCACAACAGGTACACTGAACAGGATATACTGCTTAAAAATGGTTAATGGGCTTTGTGTGGAGTATGCACACATACCAAGGCTCTTAAATTACATGTGTTACAATGTTTTACAGTGTGTCGCAGGAAGCACTTTGCACAACGGATAACACCGAGCTGTACAATTCTATGGAGAAAAGTGAGCATAATTAATGTAAGATTATTTTATACTGAATTGTTGAATAGAATGGAAAAAGTAAAGAGAAAATATGACCTACATATCCATTAAGCAGGGATTAGCAGGTGTGATTAGTACTACTTAAAGTAGGCTGCCACTTCATGTTTATCTCAGAGACACAGATATAAACAAACAAAACGCCTCACACCTTCACATGACAGTGACAGAATGATACAGTATTGGTATTCAGCGTTTTTAATCTAAATGTCCACTTTTGAATGTGGATCAAGTACACAGAGTGTCATTGTGTGATCTTATAAAGAAACAGAAACAGGTTTGTATTTTCCAACTGTGATTAATAGTTATTAGATAGAAGTTGCCATCTGTGTCTATAAGTGATGACATTGACCATTGATGAGTTTACAGTCATATAACCTGAAAATTTAGAGAAAACTATTCATATCCAATTACATCACCACCAATATCTCATCACATTTGATATCTGGACAGTATCATACTGCTTTCAGCATGGAGCCAAAATTACCAATATGATATAAGAACCAAATAAGAGGAGCAAAGATTGGTCTTTGTAAATTTCCATCTGCAAACAGCTAAGAGGTGTAGCTTCTTGAAATGGATGAAGGACTGGTTTAGACAGGTTAGATTAGACGCACCTTTCGATAAAATGCTGTCACAGCTAACTGCAGCCTTAAAAAGCCCACAGAGTTGACACAGCTCTGGCAACACAACTGAACATAGTGTCTCACAGAGGTAGGTTAGATTATAGGGGCGGTGTATTGGAATGTATTGTATTGTAAGGTGAACCTAATAGTAAACAACATGACTGGTGGTTTCCTGACTCTGCATATTCAAATCCAATGAACTGTCCTGAGTGATACCCAACGGTATAGTTAACTCTCAAATGACAAACATTCATACAAAGATTTGGTTTGGTCTTCAATCAGTCTCCAGCTGATTTGAACTCGGTCTTGAGTTGGACTTGACTGTGCGCTGTCTTTGACTTGTTTTGGACTCAGCTTAGGCCATTATGACTAAAGTGTGTTTCCCAATTCATTTGTTACAGTGGATGGAGGTTTAGATATGAGTATGATTTCCATCCAGTCATGTGTTTTGCAATCTTAGGCCCTGTTCAGACCTGGTATTAACGTGCGCCCTGAGTGAACAGCTCAAAGTACAGGTGTGAACGCACTCAAGACGCATTGAGTTCCGATCACTCAGACCACATTCAGAGGTGGCCTACTCGCTCGCCCGGTACAATAACCTTGTATTTTGATGTTGATGAAATGTACCCGAATTCACGAATATGTAGGATATGACTTCTAACATTCCTGTAATATTACGTCACAACGTTGGCTGTATTAGCCATGTGTTTACTACGCGTTTATTTGAATATGGAGCGGGGAAGTGAGATCAGATCACAAGTGGTCACTCAAGGCGCATGTGGAGACTCATTCTGATGCCAGATGTGAACAGACGTACTTAAAGCTGTCCACTTGTGATCCGATCACTCAGGACGCATGTAAATGCCAGGTCTGAACAGGGCCTTAGATATTACAAACACTCCCTGATGGGATATGTTTGCCACAAATTACCATAAATCAAGTTTCTTCAGTGTTTAATTGTCAATTTAGTGAACAGTACAACTCTGTAATTGATGAAATAACATTATATGAATTTTCCTTATACACAAATACTTGTGAATTGTATTAAACCTAAGTCTTATACAATCTATTACAATACGTTGCGAGTTATTGATGTAATAGCTGATCAGTTACCAGTGCCATTTGTAACTAACACAATAGATGATGTTGATTTCAGTTTATTATAATGTGTGTGTGGGTGTGACTTAGGCAGTTTGAACTTACCTTACCTGTGTGGCTATGTGTGACATCAACGGATGTGAGAAAGGCTTACAAGGTAGCTTTAGGTAGGAGTTTATTTCCTCTGGGCTCAAATTAGCCAGAGAAGCAGATTAGGCTTGTGTGTAATAACTCGTCAGGGCTCGGTTTCAAGAAGCCACCATTAAACACGTCTCTCAGCCAGTGTGCTTTAAAACAATAATTATTTAATCACCTTACAATCTCAAGTAATGCTGATGTGTTAGTTATCGCCAATTAAATAAAAAGGGCAATTGTAATGACGTTAAGGTCTAATTGAAAGAGTGGCAGCCTGATAAGTGGTGTTAACATTCAAGTGATATGAGGCGTTCAGTAATTCATTTTAAAATGTTATTTGAAGATTATTCAAGCTATAGTCTACATCTAGTTAGAGTGTAATTAAAAAAAAAAAAGTTTCACAGCCCCTTTTTTCATGTTTTCTTGAACTAAATTATATAAACATGTCAGAACTAGGGGCTGGCTGTTAAAACAACAGATTACTTGATTAAGCTATTAAGGATGAGCTTCAAATCCTCATTTTGTTTGTCTACGTAAGAGACAGTATCTAGGTCTGTGGCTGAGTCACAGTTTCAGTAAATCTGAAGATCATCTTCGTGTATAGATGACACAATGAGGTGAAGGAGTGCAGCCCGGGCCAAGACATCAAGTAACCGTGGGTCTGTGCCAAGCTGCAGCTCTTGGTGAAGCTAATCTTATTAAAGGAGGGTCAGGGCCTGAGCAGACCACCCTCAAATAGACACGGTTCAAACCTAGTATCAATATGGAGACTGCCCTATGGTCCCCTATTACTGATGATGACACTACTGCATGTACACTTACAGAAGTGGGCTTAGAATAAGTAACAGCTTATTCTATGCTTTAGTTAGCTAAACCCTATTTTTTTTTTACCATATTTTTTATGAAAACAAATGACTGGTATTCTGCCTGGCTTAGTTCAAAAAGTGTGACACAAATGTGAATTGTATTTGTCTTTTATTAAGATAAACAAAGCCAAAAGAGGACAAAACTTTACCCAAACCAAAACCAGACTAACATAACCTCAACCAAAGTAATTTAATGCAACCTTTACATATGAAACACTGACCTAAAATGGAACCAAAGAGTGGTGCCGAGGCAAAGTCGCCTTTGCAGCAATGCTGTTTGTGTGGGGTATAAGTAAGTCTTTTTATAGCAAATAAGGATTTCCATTTTTTTTCCGATTCTCCTCACAAATAAGACAATTTGCCTTATTTTACGACCATTCAAAGTTTTACATTTTGATCTTAAAATGTAGCACTTCCACTGGGCCAATATCGGTATCGGTGACAATGAGGCCAATCTATTCAATTCAATTCTATGTTTATATACTATATACATTTTAATACTGGAATTTTAATTCCTGTTTAAATTTTGACCAATTTGTTGCTGCATTAAAAAGGTTACACTAATCAATTGAATAACCTCCATTGAGCCAAGTAGTTGGCTAAATGGCTGCACTTTGTTGTAAAATGACTAAACACAATGCCAAATTGTTTGATCCCTCATATCTTTATGAATAAAAATTAGAATGACGTACAAGCATGAAGAAAAAAAGTTTATAATAGCACCAGGATCATAAAACGGGAGACTACATTCTCACAGATCCACACGAGTTCATGGTACAGTAGATGAGGACATGTACAGTATAAAGCTTTCTTAACCAAATCAAATCAGTGCAATGTGAGGAGTTGATTAGGTTAATAAATTCATGTTTCATAGAATGCATTCCCGATGTGAATTGTTTTCCCCTGCTAACAACATTACTGTAATGTGGTAATGCTGCTGATCATAAGACGCCAATCGTTAAGGAAAGCTTTACTCAAAGCCACCTGCTTCTTTGTCTACCCTTTAACCTTTTAATACATTGTCCTTATGCTAGGACACATTGTTTGGGCTTAGACGTACTGAACACAGGACACACGGGACATAGAGATAATGTAGGGAACACAGAGATAATGTATGGTACGCATTCAAATGTACGATAAAGGGATTGTAAAGATGAAAACTATTTGCTGAAGATAAACTATTTAGCTGAAGAATAATATCACATTTAAATTTATCTTGTATTAATTGAAAGATATTTTAAAATATCAGTTTACTAATCAATGGTATTTTGCAGTTTACGTTTTTATTCCTCATTTCTTATTCAAATATTTTGTGTGTGACTACACTGCACAGTTGGCTTTATAGTTTGTGCTATTGACTGTCTTATATATAGTACATGTATGCTGTAGTGTGTGTGCACTGCAGGATTTAGTGTGACAAAGTTCGCTACCGCGCACAAATGACGGAAGAATGATGAGGAAGAGGAGGAGACTTTAAGTGAGGGAAACATTAACCAGGTCAAGGAAGGTCCTAATCTGGATGAGTGGATGAAGGGTTAACTCCTTTGACTGTTATGACCAAAAGATTAAAAGATAAAGAACCTGTTGTTCCAAATATTTATTTTTCCCTCACCTGACAACTTTGTATCAGTTAAAATAGTAAATAAGCAGGCTTTAAAGGAGCACACTAATAGAACAAAAGCATTGGATTCAAAATAAGCAAATCCAGGAACGTACTGTTCCTCCATCAAGGATGCACTCCCAACTACAACTCAGCCTGATCTCCCTGAATTTTGTGTTGCTTGTACCTACAGAACATGTTACAGGGTTTATTGTTTAGTATATGACTGCTTAATTTAGTATTAAACCTTTTGCCCTGACACCTGCTTGTCCACTCTGTTGCTCAACAGTCATATTAGATTACTTGTTCTGGTTGATAAAAATAAAAGTACCTATTTTTTTTATAGACTGTATAGAAAAAGTGGACGTAGTCACCGTGACTTTACCCATTGGTTTGTGGACTGCAGTTTTGAAGCCTCGACTTTGGCATTTTGGTCATTGCCATCTTGGTTTTGGCCGTCGCCATCTTGTTTTTTTTGCAACCAGAATGCTGAATATAAAAAAAAGTTTGTGAAAGGGTTAAAATTCTAAGACAAAAACACAGACAACTCCCAGACCGGACAACGCCGTGGTAGCGACCTGTCAATCACAAGGTAGCCACGCCCTAAAGCATACCCTGCTTTATGGTCTATCTGACTCTAAATGGGACCATAATTAACTAAATGAACATCATGCTGTATTGAAGAAAACTTGAAACTAGTGATTGAGACCATAAACTCATGTTTACAATGTTTACTGAGGGAATAAATCAAGTGAGAAGTAGGCTCATTTTCTCATAGACTTCTATACAATCAGACTTCTTCTGGCAACCAGAGGAGTCGCCCCCTGCTGGCTGTTAGAAGGAATGCAAGTCTAAGGCACTTTTGCTTCACTTCCCAGACCCAGAGGTTGCCCACTGGTATAGCCATGTGAGATATCCTGAATTGACATATTAGAATTCAAAACAAAACTAACTTTAAACCATTTAATTCTGGCAGTTAAAAGTAAAAAAAGATCCTTTTACTAACTGGCTCACACAAAATGATCATGAACCAGCACGTCTACGACTGTTCCAAGATGTGACAGTGTCAGCTTTTCCTCCACATTTCCGCTCAAGCTGGTCACATGACCAGTCTCTCAGCTTTTTACCCTCCCTTTCCATCATCTTCCTGTCATCCCCCTGCTGCTCACCATCCCCCTTTCCCCCTGTAAGCTGACACAGCGCCTTGAAACATTAGCCGCTTTCTTCCTAATAGGATCTCATGGGCTTAAATTGTCATCTGATAAAACTAAGGAGCTTGATAGCTATGCTGCACCCTCTTAACCAATTTGTACTCAATTAGGATAATGGGGAAACAAGCAAAGAGGGACAGCTTTAATATATTAATGTGATAAAATGATTATCAATTTCCCTTGCCTACGACTTGGGTGGTATTAGGAGCATCTTGCAAGTCTCATATAAATATTAACCATTAGTGAAGTGGGCTTAACATTAAAGGACATCAGAACTATTTGAATTAGATTCAAGGATGTGTGAAACATCATCTCTCTGGAGTGGCATGGCAAAAAATGGAACTGAGGCATCATTAATATTATTAATTACAGCTGTTCTTTCGTGCTATGACATGTCAAATGTTTACCAGATATGTTTCCTGCAATTTAAAGAGGTACTCCAGTTTTAGTATTGTAGTTCCATAAAGTTGAGGGACTCACAATAGACAGATTTAAAAAGGAAGCAGGTGAGATTCCTTTTTAGTCCCTGGTCTTGGTTAAGCTTAAAAAACCCTGTAGCCTACATCTCCCACAATGCAACTTGACAGCATCTTTTATCAGGCCCTCCTGCACACATCTAAACTGCTACATCTTTCAAACTGACCATGTCTAGTTTGTAACGCAGGGTTTCTGTTCAAATTGATGCATGATTCTGCTTATGAGGCCTGCAAACTCTTTCTTTGGATAGTTCAATGGTCTTTTGATTTTCACTGACTAAAGAGAAACCTAACACTGAAAATTGAGAGTATACTAACTGTGTATTAAGAGGGATTGTAGCAGGTGTACTTGGCAATCAACTTGAGAAATACCAGCTGATCTTTTTATACAAATTATTACCTACTGATAACACTGTTAAGATTCAAATTAATGTAATACCTCAAACTTTTCTGACAGGGAACAACATGTATTGAGTGCATACTAAATTTCTGAATATATTGAATCACAAACAATGAACCTTCTCACTTGCATCATTTAGTAATGGGACTAATTATCATTCTCTAAGTCCATTGACTGTCTTATGGTATCAGCTTACTAAGGCAATTAACGCTCCTTTCAATGTTTTGCCTTGCTATAAGAATATTTTGATATCCTAGTACAAACTATTTGACAGGATAGAACACAACAGAAAAACAAAAACAAAAAACTGCATAAATATGATAGTGCCTTATTAATCAATTCATTTTTTGCATGCTCTTTTGTTTTTGTGAATGTATTAAACATTGGAAAAAGATGGCTCAGCAAAACATCCCACAGGCCTGACTTTCTTTTTTGTCACTATATGACAACAACCTACTTCATAGCGAATCCCTGCCACAGGGATATCTTTACGTTCTTTATTTCATTCATCTAGTGGCAAAGCTTGACGTTCACAGGCGAAAATAATGAACTTTGCAGTCTCTGCTTTCTTGCAAAACAACCTTGACAACAAAGAAAAGGTGTTCAGCCAAAGCCACTTAACCTACAGCCATTCTGTTCAATAGACAGCATTGGCAATGGAGCCCAATGTTGCCAGATGGCTTTAAACTTGTTGGCATTTAAAATTCCTCAGCTACTTAGGCATGTGCCAATCGTGCAGGCAAGTGCTAAGTTTCTGTGCATCTCCCTGATTCTGAGAAGATGGTGTATTCATAGATGGAAGACCTTCGTTAGGGTCTTTAATACATGTCAAAAGGTGTTGCAGACGCTCTTATTAATCTTTTACCACATGCAGAACTTTCACTGACTGCTACTATAGTACCATAAAAAGCGATGTGAATATGAACATGCAAAATATGTAGGTATTGGTAGATTCGACTTCTGTGTTTTCTGTCAATATGGTCATTTACGAATACAATGCCCTGTTAAATAATCCAAGTGCAATGTGCTGCAGAGTATACAAGGGAAAACACTAAAATACAATTTGGGGGGTGTTAAAGATAATAAAATAATAATAACATAACAAAAAAAAAGTCAATATGTTCTTAGTGTGGTTGATTTTTGTATATTTTGAAATTTGTATTCCTGAAACATTTGTTTTCTCATATTAAATAAACACAAAATACTGTTGGACAAAAAAAAAAAAAAAAATTTCCATGTTGGATTTTTTTGTCTAGTGTGCAAAGAACTCCTAAATATATCTTCAGATAGGAAGAGTGAGGTCAGAGGAAATCTCTAGTGAAGTCTTTAGGCTCATTAAGGATAGGATTGATCTCTGCAACACCTACTGTAGCTGCCACAGCTTTGGTTGTGCCAGCTGGCAGAGGAGAAATTTGCAGGCTGCAGGATAAAACACCCCCGATGCCCCTAACCCAATTCTACTGTGAACGATCAGAGGCTGAGCAACAAGATTATTCGGCAAACAGGCCATATTATTTGTTATGTATTCATTTGACACATGTCAACAACATGGTTAAATGTCACACACTCAACAGAAAAATGTTAAAGGGGTGATAAGGACTGGGTTCGACATTAGTGTTGTCTGCTAATTGCTTGTGTTTTAGAGGATTGTACCTTATTACTTTGCCTACTAAATACAGTAATTAAAAAAATAATGAAGCCAAGAACCAGGTGTGGACGGGCCTGTGGCACACGAGCCATTCCCTGGACCTGAGCCTGCTCTGACTATGTTTTTGTTTCTGATAGGTCCCCTGGTATAGACCTGAAGAATGTAGCATCAGACGATAATTATTATTATTATTATTAATAAACAGTGCAACTTATTAGTTGTGTTCTATTTATAGTAACTCTTTCTAACTAGACAAAATAGGAAACCATTCTAACTTTGTTTATTCTTTTTCTTTAACAAAATAATATAACGTAATCAAATTTGCTTTGAACAACACGATTCACTTTTTTCGTTTGATTTTTATTTCATTAATAAAGCCAGCCACAGTATGTCCTAAGCAATGCCGCTCATAAAGAGTTAAGTGCCTACTTGAATGAAACTATTTTTTGAATACAAGTCTTTACAGTGTGTAGCCATTCAAGTTAAAAGTCCATCTCTGTGTCTTTTCTCCCTTACATTGTCTATAATGAAGGGATTAGCGAAAACTCTCAGTACGAGCCATTATCTTTCAGACAATAGATTTTTTGAAAGAAAGTTTTGTCGAGGCTTCATTAGCAATGGCCTCCCTCTGTGGTCTGAATGCAGGACACATTTGGAGCAATTACTTGACCAGAAAACAACTGTCAGTCATTCTTAAAGGGGAAGGATTCCAATTAATAAACCTCTTAAACCCTTTGGTTTTACTACCATTCCCCTGTGAGCATCGGTGTCTTGTGTGGTTAAGGAGAGTTTTGTCAGGAGAGAAAGACATTACATGTGCTTGTTGCACAGGACTCCAACGGTAGGTCCTTTGCTCACTTGTGTGCAGGGGATTTCAAGGACTTAACTGGGAGTAACAAGTGCCTCCAGTAGATATTGTTAGTGTCATTCGTCTACTTATGGACTACAGAGACACCATGTATGTAGCCTAGCCTTTGGTAGGAATCTGAAAGAAGGTAAGATTACTTTATGCACTTTCCTTACTGTGCATTCTGTCAATTGATACATGGGTTTCCATACTGCTCATTTGTATTCAAGAGAATATTGTCCAAGGGCAGCTTGCTTTTTGGTGCCTCTCAAGACGTTCTCAAATGTCGTTAAGTAGATTTTAAACAAAATTAACTGCATACCTTTGTAAAAACGTTTAAAATGCTGAGGTTTAAAATATACAAGTAAAAACTGATGGGAATCAAACGCAAGAGAAAATTTGATTACTCTTTCTAGAAACTAAACTAAACATTCTTCACCGATTCACTTTGGAATTCTTCCTACTTTTGTTTGTTTTTTCTTTCTATATCTTAGTTTTTTTGCGTGTAGTCCACAACACGTGTCGTGATTATTCGTTGTAATGGAAATTATACTAACGTAGCATAACTTGGGGAAGTTTATTGTGGTTAGATATTCACACTCGCTATTTAAAGTCATTTATCTTAATATTCAAAACAAGGGAACCTGCTTGACTAATGTCTAATGTTACATCTTGTTTCTTTTCTCTCATTCCCTTGCAGACAAAGATGTGAGTTTGTTCGGCTTTTGTGTAAACAATATCTTCAGCCTCACTGAAGTGATTCTTGAAGGATACAGCCCTCACGCCGCACATAAATCTGCTCCATTGCACGTGAAGCAGCTCCGTACAACAACTGCTCTGCTTTGTCTCACTTGGTAGCATTTTGCTTTTTTTCCTGACGAAGAAGAGAGAAAGTGTCTCAAAAGGCTCGGATGCATTTGTCAATGGATACCCTGGGAATAGTGGACGATAGTTGCCTGGACAACTATGACATGGCAAAAGGTGCTGGGTCAAGCGCTGGAGGCCGGGTCCACAGTATTGATGTCATACTGGGATTCACTAAAGACCAGGACCCTTTACTCGAATCGGTAGGCGATGATGACAGCCAAAAAGCCAACGGAGAAAACCCACAGCACCCTGAGAAGCAGGTCCCGTCGGACCCCTATGGGCACCTTCCAGAATTGGGTGACAGCTCCCAACATTCTTCCTACCATGGTGAGTCTTTTCAGAAAAAAAATTATTAGGCACGAAAACTTAATGTGGATTTTCAGGGGATTTTGTCTTCAGCTGTACAATAAGCGGAAGTAGAGCTGCACTAAGTTTGTCAGACTCACGTATGTCCGGTTTTAAACGCAGTGCTCCCACACAGTTTTCCCCATGTATTGCACCAGTGCCCTTCTATAAAAAAAGAGTTCAATGTCACCTTTTAGCAACCACTCTCATGATGATGAGTTATTTGATGGTTCAAGTTATAACTTGTACTTAAGCTACTAATTGGCAAAATGAGTAATAACAGCAGAAGTTTTCGGGAGTAGAAAAGGGGGAGCATAGTACTACATTTAAGTGCATTTATATTGGTTTGCTTCATCTATGAGGACAAAACCAGTAATTTCTCAGAAATGTCATTTTATGCCAATCGGACTCTGACATTTGCAGTACAACAACAGAAATACAAAGGCCAGCCAAAGAAAGATGAAATAATAGCAAATGTCTCTTATTGCCCTAGATAATGTTACCTCATGAGTGTCCAGCTATGCTGCTGAATCCTGATTTTTCACTTAAATGTACCGTTACATTGCTTTAAAGTTAGAGAAAACCTACTTTGACGACATCACTCTGTGTCGGCCTGTTCTAAAATTGTATTTAATCGATATGAAGTAAAATAATTAAAACTAGGATTCAGTTTTTATTATGGCTGCACCTCTACTGTATATCAAATATAAATATATTAAATAATGTTTCCTGTAATAAGTCTTTTTTTTTTTACTTGACACACGTAGCTACTGATGTGAATAACGGTAACATTCCATTCAGGTTTTAGTTCCAGGGCCCTGTTATTGTGAATGCTAGATTAATGGCACATCTAAATGGAGGAGAGCCAAGAATATAATTAGTTACACCTGTGCTCTTCTTCTTCTCGACTTCTCATGTCCATCGTGAGACAAGTCCATTCAACCTCGGATATTTGTTACCTTTGGTAGCTTTGGGATGATGTGCACATTTAAAATAATGTTCTATGGATTATTAGAGCATTGCTTGTCCACACAGCCGGTTTTTGTAAGTATGGACATACTGGGGGGTCTGTTTAGAAATACGAGGTTACTACCTACTGTAAATCAGCTAAACTTGCATGTAATAAGGGGTGTTGTTTGGTACATACTTCAGTTTTCATTCACTTTTGTTTTTGACGACTACTTGTATGCTAAAAATCCTATTAAAGCTTGTGATAAACAAGACTGTTCAAATGTTCTGAGTATATTCACCTGCTGTATGCTTAAGTTATTTAATGCAATATTGCTATACTCTTTGAAATAATCTATGGACATGATGAAGCTGTTGTAGTATTTTCAAAAAATCAACAAAAATACCACTTAACAAACATTGCAAAAAGATAACAAACGGAACAGTTAGGGTGCTGTAGAATTATGGACATGTGCAATTGCAACTCATATTGTCTCTCTATGGCCATGCTTGAATATGACCTGCTGTTACTCAGTCAACTTTAAAGATTTCATATGTGTCCTGTGTATACATGAAAACTGCAGATTTTTAATAACCAAGATACACAATAATTATCTGTATATGCTTAATAGCTGAAAATATGAATAATATATTGACATAGCTACAAGCTATGTGAAAACTTACTGCCACTATTTAAGTGCTTCATACAACAAAACAAGAATTTGCAAGACTTTTATATGAGCCTTGGGGGGAAATTTGAACTTCAGATCTACCTGCGGTGTTTTAACTTCAATTTAGATAATTAGCTAACTTTTTTTTCACCAGGCTTGTGGTGATTAAAATAATAATTTGCTCCGTAGACATGACTGATAAGGCAGACTACACACCTCTATGAAGGTGCTTAATGCCTGACTCTTGTACAGATATAATTATATAATATACCAAAGCCAGAGTGCGACTCCTTTGCCTAAAGAGTTACATGTTTAATCTAGAGTTCCACATATTACGGTCAACAATAACACAATTTAAATGGGATGATGTTGATGTGGAAAAACTTTTTTTCTTCCATTCAACAGAAAAACATATTGGCATTCAATTTTGATGCGTATTAAAAGTCATCATCCACTCATTCTCTATTCATGGTGTACCCTTTAAAACAATAAGGCCTTAAGCTTTTGCTGCCTGACATCATTATTTTAAAGTAAAGATCTGTCGACCATCTTGCCTTAAACGATTTGGTATGATTAACGAGCTTTGGTACATCAAACACATGGCTCATTTGCTCTACGTGTACATCCACATCTTGGAAGACACAATCTGGACTATGACTGTTTACTCGGCTTGTACAGAAGCCAACTAAAGTCCCTTGTTAGATTAGAGGAGGCGGGGACTCGCAGGTTTAACTGGTAGCATCTGTTACTATGGGATTACTGCAAGGGAAGAATTCAGTGAAAGACGTGATGTCATTTGGACTTGCCAAACCCCTGGTGTTTGCAAGCCCTCAACTGTATAAAGGGTTCATCAGTCATTAAGCTGTTTTATCATCAGGAGAAGAGATAAGATTTCACTTTTTGATCAGGCTGTATGTAAAAATGTTACATTTATTTTGAAATGATCCACATCACAATAAGTAGAGGTGTTTTCTTTACTGGTGATATCTTTCTTTCTTAACAATAGATAAAAGACAACATATAGTAGATCAAGAATAATGCATTCTTTATTTATTTGATATCAAATATATCTGAGATGAATTTTTTTTTTGGAAAACCAAAAGAAGCTTTGAGGTGTAAACTAGCGAAGATTCACTGATATGACATGTTATTACTCTTGAAGGCAGGGTAGTGCACAAAACTGATTGTCCCTAAAATGATGGACTCCTTGGCAGAGAGGTTTGCTTTTGTGGTTTTAAACGTACAGTATAGTCCTACCTCTCCAAGATCCTTCATTGCTCTTTTATGTCCACCTTGCTCTGTTCTGACGGCCTTGGCTTTACTCGGCCAAATAAGATTTGTCATAATGGTCCTTTAAGGACTGCTTACTGGCTTGATACCAGTGGCACACCAGTTGGTTGTTTCAAATGTTACATTAATTCTGTAAATATATAAACGAAAATACATCAAACATCCACCAATTTGCGTATACGGAGGGAATTCTCTGAAAAATTTGATGCGTTTTTTTTTTAATCACACCCAAGGTCGAGAGTAAATGTTTAAACATAAGACATAAGGAGAGAGTGTGGGCCACTAGTTGCAAATCACTGGCATTTGGGAAATGACACAAAATATTAATGTTCTGGAAAATGGTGCACAAAATTCTGCAAAATATGCTAGGATATGATATCCCTACGAGCTACATGGTAATCTATTTGTATAATTTTACATTTTTACAGAAGAAAATTTATGAAAAAGGGATAGGTATCTGGTCAAAATATTGCTGGTAGCTAGTAAAAAAAGCTATCACAAGTAAATGGGGTAGAGTGGATCCCCTTCCAAGGAACAATGGATAGAAATAGTAGAGGAACTCTACATAATGGAAAAACTGATGCGTGGTTTGAGATTGCAAGAAGCACAGGTGGAAGAAAAGTGGGAGAAATGGACATTGTCCAGGAGCCAAAACAGCGACGAAGACACAGAAAGGACAGCTGATCTAGTGGATCTAACTGAGAGAATGGATAAACTACTCAAAATGTACCTCCCAAACATAAACCCTTTCCCTTTTTATTTTCTGTATTAACTTGATTTTATGTTTGTTTATTTAGACTTTCATCTGTGGGATTTTATGTTTGTAAATGGTGATAATATCACTAAAAACTTAAGTGAAAAAAATTTTTTTTTACATTAATTCTAACAGGTGTTAATGGATATAAATTTTCTTGCATCTTACATTCTTGCCATATTCATCCTGTCCTTCATTTTAGAATCGGACCTTTTCTCTGGTGATAAGTGTGATGAAGAAATGAGCAACTTGCAGAAGGAAGTGGACATTGCTGAGGGGTCTCCAGAGGCCGCTATAGAGGAAGAGTACACTAAAAAGAAACACAGGAGAAACCGTACCACCTTCACCACTTATCAGCTCCATGAGCTGGAGCGAGCCTTCGAGAAGTCCCACTACCCAGATGTCTATAGCCGTGAGGAGTTGGCAATGAAGGTTAACTTGCCCGAGGTTCGAGTTCAGGTAAGGACTAAGTGAAATCCTAATGGTATACTATGGTATTATTTACATGGCCATGGTAATGGTATTGGTTACACGACCCGTGCTGTGCTGAGCAGAGAACTGCAGCTTCAATTTATGGCAAATTGGGCCAAAAATGCTATTTATAATTCAATATGTCACAATGTATTCATCGTTTATCATACATTTCCCCCCCATACTTCATGGTGCATCCAGCAGCAAGAATAGTTAGTACACTTTTGGGACAAAAAGTTTAACCCTGAACACTTCTCATAAAACCACTTTTAGAACCTACAAATCTATTTTAACTAAGTTTATGTAAATGTTAATGTGGATGCCACATTAATTTGAAAGTCTCAGACTTTAGCACCACCTAATGGTAGTATTAGAAGGTACACAGCATAATCTGTGCAAGATTTTGTATTTTTCTGGTGAATGAGTTTTGCTATTGTCTCAGTGCACCATCTCATCTTATTTCATTTCTCTTTGTCCAGGTGTGGTTCCAGAACCGAAGGGCTAAGTGGAGACGACAAGAAAAGATGGACACTAGCACCATGAAGCTCCATGATTCCCCCATGCTATCTTTCAATCGTCCTCCGATGCCTCCTAGTGTGGGGCCAATGGCCAACCAGATGCCCCTCGATCCCTGGCTGACCTCGCCCATCTCCAGTGCCACGCCCATGCATTCCATCCCAGGGTTCATGGGTTCATCGCAGGGCCTGCAGCCCGCCTATCCGAGCCACAGCTTCCTAAACACCCCACCTGGCATGGTCCAAGGTATGCAGCCGATGGGCCCTCCTCCCTACCAGTGCCCACCCAGCTTCAACGATAAATACCCGATGGAGGACGACAGGAGTTCCAGCATCGCAGCACTCAGGATGAAGGCCAAAGAGCACATTCAGTCAATGGATAAAACCTGGCAGCACATGTGAACTGATGTGCTACTGTGGAAGGATTTTTGAGCTGCTCCCGTGAATGTTTACAAACTGCTTTTCCACCGTTTGTTTCATGTACTCGCGACGAGGACGCATGACACCAAAGGAGTCAGACATTTTTTTCACTGACGCGAATAAGCATCTGTGAAGATAAACTTCTTGTGATTAAAAAAAAAAAAAAATCACTTTAAAATGTTTTTAGCCCTAAGGGAAAATGATCAAATCTCTGAGGGGCACTTATTTTGGTTTAGCTCAAAAGGTTTGGGAATAGACTCTTGTTTAGAGAAAATCCTCAACATGAATGTTTTAACACTTTTATGTCAACATTAATTTTCTGATAAACTTCAGACTGAAATATAGTATATGAGAGGCTAAGTAGAGCCATGTGGTCAGCAGTAGCAACGTTTGTGGTCTTAATTGAGGGGTGTCCTTTTTTGTGGAAATAAGATATTTTATAAAAAATGTAATATTGACACTAACTCTGTCTATATGTACCTGGGTGTACAATTTTCCTGCTCCCCTGGAGTGATAATATCTTTATGAGGTTTAATGAACACTGTGTTTGAGCATTTGCTGGTATCTACATCCTCAGAACTAGACAATGTTAGTATAAATTTGTTCAAAGAAGTTTTTCTCCCAGTATGTCTGTTTGGTTGGGTTTTCTCTTTGTATTTGCTATCTTTTATTTTTTCTGAACAGTGCAGATACTGTCGAGCTATTTCTAGTATATTTTCAGGACCTTTATAAGTGTGCACAAATCCTTCTCCCACTTAAATTTAAGTTTGATTAGGTTTAAAATCGATATGTGTGTGTTTTATTTAAATCATTAAAACTGGCCTTCTGGAGAGCATTGAGCCCTGATGGGGGAGGTTATCGGAAGTCACAGAGCGTAATCTGGCTCGGAGGCTAATTTAAGCAGACAAGCATACCTCTTAACACCTAATTACTGCTTTTAAAGCGATTAACCCCGGATTCTCAGCCATAGACAGAATGCCCTCAGATGCCCCTTAAAAATCCTTTTCAAGACCTGATTAACCTCGCCCCTCCCATCAAACTTGAACATTTATATTATTTCTAATTTACAGATACGGCCCAACATCTCAATGTTGCTTTTTTATTATGCCCTGTCTTAACCTTAATCTTATTGGTAAAGGATGCTCCTCATTGCGTTGTTGACAAAATATTCACTAAAGACAGGTGGATTAAGAGTGAGAAAGTTAATGGGTGCTGGCAGCCTCTCTAACCCTTGGAAGTAGCACAGTTTGATGTAACTGTTGGACCACAACTAGAAGGAAATGACGTTACACTGACGTTTGTCGGAGACATAAGGTCATTATAATATTGCCTGTGTGTTTTATACTGAATGTGTATATTTGGTGTGTGGCCATTAAAAGGATGCAGAAGGGTGCTGGGCTGGCAAAGTACATTTTCCTATAATCATTTTCTCTCTGGCTCTTGAAAGACAACAAAAACATTTAATTTAATGGAATCAAGGGAGGAAGAACTTGCCATTAATTTTACCTGGGCTTTCCACTATCTGGCAAAAATAACATGTCATTAAGTTAGTGTTATCATTTCCTACTTAAATGCGATACTGAGTACTGTGGCAATGCTTTGAGGGAAATTTATCAGGCAATAGAAGTCCCATGTGGACAGCATAATGAAGTGTAAGGAAGAGTTATCATTTACATCACTTCCAAACTTTGTCTATATCATGGCCTTTAGAAATGACAGCATCCACACTGTCAGTTTTATAGGTTTTGTTGTTTATATTGTTATAATCCCTGTTGATAACAGTGGACTAAAAAGCCAAAGAAATAAAAAAAGAAAAGACACATTTATAAATGTGTGAGGATGTTTATTATTTTTAAATATTTTTTTTTCATCAGTTTCCAATATCATTATAACTAATTTCTAGTCCTTTCAAGTTTTTAGAATGTGACTTTCCATGTGCAAAACACAGAATAAAGTTACAGTAGCACCACTGTAGAAGCACTTTGATTGTGGATCTTGTTTTTCTTTCTACACATGCATTAGTGAGCCACCAACATGACTTAGTGCCGTTAATGAGCGCTGGTGTACAATAGGCCATGTAAGCTGTGACAGAGCGAGCTGGCCTGATGGAGGCCTGTTGTGTTCGTCCAGGCCTGTGGAGCTTTGCCAGGCCGTTAGGCAGATGAAGCTCCACTCCATCAGGCCCAACCGGGGGTGTCAGGAGGCCCCGCCTGCTAGGCTGCAGAGGCCACAAGGGCTCAAGTTCTAATTGCCCTCCAGTAGCCTGTGTGGTTTAGCTGCTCCAGTTTATTTTTGGATGGTAGTTCCTATAGAGGTCTATTTTGCATTTGAGTACTTGGCAATAATGTATTAGTAGGCAGACAACCTAAACAAAATACCCAACATTTTTTGTGACGGAACAGTTTTTTAAGTTGACATCAATAAGATCTTTCTGTCAGATCTTTCACAGCGTTTATCTATAGTCAAACAGATTTGGAGGTTGGTGTAGGAAATTATTAGATACTAAAGCAGTGGCTTTATGAGAAGTGTTTGAGGTTCAGTATATTACAAAGTAACAATGATTTGCAAAGATTCTCTAAGGGAAAGAGGTGAAAATGAAAAACTCTTGTGTGCAGGGTTACGTTTATTTGATTTAGATTTGATAACATTGCACCAGAGCACCACCTGAGCTACCATAGGGCAGGTGGGACATTAAGAGTAAATATTTTTGTGTGTACTGTAATTGAGTCTTAGTGAGGTAGATCTGGACCTGTGACCTTTTTAGAATACACATTTTAAAATAGGATTATAGGATTCATAAAAGGAAATCATTCCAAGGTTTACCAAATAATATGTAGGCCTCTTAGCACCGCTGCACGCTGAAATTAATTGCCAAGGATAGGAGATAATGCACCTAACAAAGTGAGTTCTCTCACTGCCCTCCTCTTAATTATTACCCTTTAGTTTCCCAGGTTGAGCAATTGCAAAATATTCATACCATTTATATGCTCAGCAGTTTGATGTAATAAATCAGTGGAAAGGTTGTAGATAAAAAGTGTTAGACTATGCTATTTTTAATGACTTATATTTAATGATTCTCACCACACCTTTGTCAGAAAGACTTAATGTAGCAACACCCAAACTATGCAAGAGCCACACTCAGAACTAGTAATTAATTACACACATTATTATGTTATTTTGCTTGGCCAAGCGTGACCTGCGCTGGGGCCCAGGCTCTAGTTAACAGGCTGACTAGCGGGACGTGGTCCACGGTGGAAATAATAAGGGAAAGGAGCGGAATTAATTGGGTTTGATTAAGAACACTTTTCAAAGGGACACCATTTTCCCCCGTTGACATAATTGGGGATCACTTAGAGGGTGGGGGGATTTTGATGGCTGGCGCCAGTTGCTCGTCTTCGCCCCAGTGTTCACTTTGGGAAAACGGACATGTCACTCAAAAAGCACTCCCTCCTTCGCCTTACACACATGTGCAGAGCATGCACCGGCACACATGTTAATGGTTTAGTTTTGCATTCATTGCATTGACTAACATTCACTCTCTGTTACTCATCTTAACCTTAACTGACTAGTAAATGCCTAACTATCCTTAAAACTGACCTTTTATAAATCATATTAGTGAGTGCCGGATGTAACAAAAGGGAAACCAGACTGCCAACACAAGGTTTGTTTTCAATGTAGACAATCAACTGGCTTAAGTGTCGTCTTCTTTGCCATCTTATATTTGCAGAAAGGGGTTTTCATAAATTACAGACTGTAGTGAAGACCTCCCGTTGCTGTTGCATGTTATTGTTTTTCAGAACTTTACAAAAATTGAGATTGTGAGCAGTTTTAACGTCTTTTGTAATGATCCGTTTATACATTTATAGGGCATTGTTTTTGTTTTCTCCTCTTGATCATAATTTATTAAGGTCATACTAAAAAAATATTTTCCTTATCACACCCTGGGAAAATAAAGTAGTTTCCTGATTACATGTTAACTGTAATCAGCGTAAATTCAGTCAATTACAATGGATTTCAATAGCGACAAGTATCAAAATTACCATCTGTTTGTTCAGCATGTTCCAAACATGTTTGTACTACAGTGTTGCCAACATAGGCTGAATACAATGCTTGTTTCAATCCTCAGCCACAACAAGCAAGCTATGTATTGGTTTGTGCACATTAGATCACCAGTCTCTTACCTGAATTCCAGTGCTGGTGCGAGTGCGGAGTGGTCTGGGGGTTGGCTTCGTCTTCTGAGGTGTTGGGACTTCCAGGCTTTATCTCTACTCTCTTCCTGTACACAAAATAAGTGTCAGCATCAATATCTCATTCATTTCATAAAAGCAGCAAGATAAAAGAGGAGAATCTTACTATGTGTCAGGATGGGATGGCAACAGAAACATGTTGGTTAACTTGACAGCTCAGTCATCAGTAGATGTGATCCATCCATATTATTTGAAGCCAGCCAGCTGCATCAGGTCCTGTGCATATGGAACAGGCATTGGATATTAATTTGTTGATGTGGGGTGATTTATGTATGGATAGTTTATCTTAACCTGTACAGGGATCCAGGGTGCTTCCAACACATTCTCTCCTGAGATTGTGGTCATTAATATATCTGTCCATTCCCCTCTTTGATTCTTGTTGTTTGTTTTGTCAGTCTTAGTTTGAGACTGATTAAGAATTTTACACATTAGGTTTTTCTGATGTGCTTTTCGAGGATCAACTTTATTTAATCACAATGGTGAGTAGGTGTAAAGACTTTTCATTGTTTATGGAACGCTATGAAGATTTGGATTTCCAATACAACTCAACTTCCTCCAGAAGATGATTGACGGATGGAAAACAACTCAAGAGAAAATGTATCAGGTTTTGATATTATCGGGACAACTAGATTTACCAACAGTATTTAGATTTTCTGAGTGAAGCATTTCAGCAGTGCGATTGTGATCAGTTATTCAATAAATGTGTAATTTAACTGCAACATTTGAGAGGTCACTTGTGCTACCTGGCCAATATACTGATGACACCTGACATAAATGCATAAAAGGGAAGAGGAAAACCTCATTACTTTATACCACTGGAATGATTTGTCAACCAGTAGAACATCCATTTAAAATGGTATAGCATTTGTTTTTGTGTAACACTTAATTTTACACTGCAATATAACTTGTAACTTTCTTAAGTACACCAATTAACAGGCATTTGACATTCAATTGCAAATACATTTATTTTGCCTATAAGCAATATTACACATTAACACAGACATGCAGCTATCTTTTATTTGACGTCGCAGAGCAGGGCAACCCCACGCAAGATCCATTGTTCTGGTGACTGGATGGTAGGCAACACCACTGCTGTGATGTAATTCAGGTCTGTGCGCCTTGGTTTCTTGTAGATAGGGCAGACATATAGCTTAGGATCCATGGGGGCAATGGAGTTGATGGCATACATGTGGATGACAGGCAAGGGTGTGAACAGCACTTTGGGTGTGGACTCGATGAGATAGGTGTTCTTCCTGTCCCAGCCGGCGCCCTCCAGGTACAGACCGTAGACATAAACTCCCTCCTGTTGAGGTGAGGCAGTCAGTGACATATTAATGCATGTTTCCTAAAAGAATAAACATCAATTGTTCTCTTGTCTCACGATCAACTTACTTATTCATTGTAATGTCCTTACAAGATTATCATGAATGTAGGCGTAAGCTGAATTTGAGATCTATGTAATTTTATTATTTGGTGTATTGCTAGTATCTCCATGCTTTTTGACTCACTGTAGGTGAGGCTGTGATCTCCTCCATTGCCTGCTTCAGTACTTTGTTGTGCAGGGTGACAGTGTCCAGAGCCCAGCCTTTGTTTGCCCTTGTTACTTCTTGTCTCATAGCTGTTAGGAACCCTGCAAACATCCCCCATTAAAGACATTATTAGCATAAGTCTGATATCAATTCAGCCCCGGCTGATGGCATCATTTACTTGAGGTCTTCAAATAGCACATCTTACCACCATCAAACTCAGCGTGTCTCATGCTTTGTTCACACTACGAGTGACACAGCAACAGCCTACGAGTCATTTTCAATGGAAGCCGGTGACATGAAGCTTCAAACTGACGCCGAACATTTGTCGCTGTGTGACGGGCGTGATACGCTACAAATCAAAGTTGAGCTGGTCTCAACTTTTTTGTAGTGCTCCAATGAAGTGGTGAAGCGTCAACGAATCATATGTTTTTGTTTCACTCTGTTCTGTTCTATCTAAAAAAAATTGCTGTTAGCCAGTCCCCAGTGCTATTTAACGACATAACTACGCCAACGAGCGCTTGAGCAACACTTCAGCGACGACTAGCCGACAATGTAGCTGGCCATGCTGGCCGTTTTGTTGATTTTGTTGCTCGTAGCGTGAACGTAGCACCAATCAACCAGATTTAACCTGTTGGGATTAATTTATTTTCCTTTATCCTCAAAACTACAGCGATTTAAACATTAATACAACACGTCTAGTGTTCATTATATGTATTAGTGTGAGAGAACTCTAATAATGCCTTACTTTAAAAAAAACGTTACTCACCCTGTGGGTTGAAGAAGCCAGTCATCCAAAAGGTTCTGGGTCTTCTTTCAAACACCCAGCTGTGGAACTGCTCATTTCTCTCCAGAAGCTCTGTGAACCAAAAGCCCAGTGTGGAGGACTCCCAGGAGACTTTCCTCCACTGGTTTGGAACACGGGCATCAAAAATATTGTCCAGGGCATCACGGAGGTTCTAGGAGTCAAGAACAGATCAGTGATTTCACTGCACTTAAAACCTTCATGAAAATTAAAGATATTTTTATTATTACCTCCGGCAAGGCCAAAGGCCTTGAAGGCGTTGGTTTGTTTGTTTGTTTGTTTGTTGGTCTGTCTGTTAGCAGGATTACTCCAAAAGTTCGAGATGGATTTGAATGAAATCCATTCGATTTTGGTGGCAATCCGGATCATGATTCAGATCCAGGAATTTTTTTACGGATTACGATCAGCCACAACATTATGACCACTGGGTATAACACATGCGCAGTGTTAGTGACGATGCGTTGACGTCGCGTTGACGACGCATTGATGACACGTTGATGACGCGTGACCCCGTGTCCTTCCTTCTTTGAGCAGAGAGATATGTGTGTGGATGTGTGGCGAGGCATTGAGGTGTGGGAGCTGCTGGCCGTCCACGGTGAGAAAGAAAAAAGCGGTAGATGATGAATGAGAGACAACGTAGTGTAACATTATAAAGACATAACAAGGCGGCTGAATGAGAGAGGCATCCACTGATATGTTACACGGAAACACACAGTGTAAATAATTAGCCGACCACCTCACGGTACCGCCAACTGTGAGCTGTGATCTGTTTTTAAAGTCAGGCACCTTGGCGGAGGTCTGCGCTCTCCGAATGCCATTCTAGTTATGAATAAAATTATTTTTCAAAATTACATGTTTCAGTATTGCAATATGCAAATATTCAGTGAATATTAATTGTGGAGAAAAAATGTTAGAATCGAATTTCAAACATGTTAGTATTTTAAGAAACAAACAGTAAAGCGTTGATGTTTTAGAGTGAGCAAAGAGATGAATTAGTGATCTGACCTCGCTCATTATGATAGTACCATCGATGGCCAGCTTCAGCTCAGTCAGACTCGTGCGCACCACACTGAAGATCCTTTGCATTCGATCCACCTCCTGACGTAGGAAGACGTTCATTGAGGTCAGAGCTCCCATCTTCAAAAGCCTGGCTTTGACCTTAACCCATAAAAAATGCAGAATTTAGATTTTAGTTGGTGTAAGTGGTGAC
This sequence comes from Sebastes umbrosus, assembly GCF_015220745.1. Classification (NCBI taxonomy): domain Eukaryota; kingdom Metazoa; phylum Chordata; class Actinopteri; order Perciformes; family Sebastidae; genus Sebastes; species Sebastes umbrosus. Next base: position 11,091,324 of record NC_051280.1, on the reverse strand, counting down.
TAATACCATAATGATCAAACAAACTCACCTCATGTGGCACATAATTAGGGGGCAGTTTCTCCAGCATGTCCTCTGCCATGCTGTAGACAATGGACTCCCGAGTCACTCCTGAATCCCCTCCACTTTCCTTGGGCTGGATATTTATGATTGTGTCCAACAATTCAGCAGATGTGTTTGTCTGATAGCTGGTCAACATTGAACAAAAAGCATAAAAGCTATAACATTACACATTATAAGCACAGTATCTTTGTCATTAATATTTTTAGGGTAATGTTTCCTTACGTGATATCAGCATTAGGATGCAGCCCCAGCACCAGGGGTGAATCCACAGTGGGTAAGCTCTCAATACATTCCATGTACTCTTCTACTGTCTTGCACACAGGAATTGTGTAGCCCGTGTAGAAGGAAAATGATGGGTCAAACATCTTTTTACTGAACCACACCTGCAATGAAAAACACTCATTCTCATGTATTGTAACAAATCAAATAAACAAACGTATTAATCAAGGAGATGTAACACATGAATAAACACAAAAATGGGATTATTACACGAGAAAAACACTTGAGTAGGCGTTTGTCATAGTCATCTGTAACCCTTCCTCCGTATTGGACCTCAGCTAGCATGTATTGCACAGTTACCCAGGACACATCCTGTCGGAAAGCAAAAAATGACAAGTGAGGGAAGATGATAAAAAAATCTTTGAAGTTAGAACACTGTTGTTAAATCCTCACCTTCCTGGGGCCACAATCATCCAAGTGTCTCTCAACAAATTCAACACTCGCAGTGAAGTCAGCAGAGTTGAACTCATACGGTATGTTCCAACCCAATGGTCCAAATTTGCGTCGTTCCTCAGAGAGAAAGCAATAAAACACATGATTATGTGTAAAATCAAGTGAATGAGCATCAATCATTACTAAAGAGAAACACTGTGTGATTATGAAGACCATACTTCCCTAGGAAAGAAAATACTAGGGATGCACTTGGGGTATCGGCCGATACCGAGTACCGTTCCAATACCAGTGTTTAATTAATAAGCTGTATGCCTCAATGTGTGGAAGTGACTGGGATCATTCTGTTATGTGTAAGGCAACACCAGGCTTGACTTAAACATTATTTCCTAACAAATAAATACATAGATACAAAGTGAATGATTGAATTGTTAATTATTATTAAATTAATTAATCGTACACCAACAACTTGGCAAAAATTTTTTCAAAGCTAACAGGAATCACAACTCAGGTGTAAACCTTTTTAATGAAGCAACAAATTGGTCAAAACTTAAACAGGAATTCAAATTCATGTATATAATGTATATAGTATATAAACATAGCACTGAATTTAATAGATCGGCCCCATTGTCACCGATATTCGATCCAGCTATTTGAGTCAGTATCGGCCCGATATCCGATCCAGTATCGGTATCTGTGCATCCCTAGAAAAAACTCAACACATTGTTCGATCAAGGATTTACTGTTGTGAATAGTTAAGCACACTTTGACATTTAAAAACATTAATGACTTAATTATAGTAGGCTATCAGATTAATTTCTCTTTCCAAATAACAACATGAAAAAGGAAGGAGTAAGAAGAAGTAGAAGTAGGACTATGTCGGGATTCCCTTTAAATTTTGCTTTGTTCCCAGTCTGAACTGTGCCAAGAGCTACATCTTTCTTTATTTGCTCCCTGACCTTGGAATGGACCGTACCTGCACAGCAGAGTGGAGAAAGGCCACACTATACAGCATGGGCTTCCACATGGGCAGGTTGATGACTTCCAACTGGTTCTGTGAAATTCCTGCAAATGTGCGTTTCAAGCCAGCACGCACTCCCTGGGGTGGATCGTTGGTAAACTTGATAGAGGACTAGAGGTAAAGAGGTGAGAAACAATAGCTCTAAGCTTGTACATGTACAGTTGATACAGTAAGTGCAACACAGTATTTGTAGAGGTTAGGTAAGGAAATAAAGTCATAATTTCATAACACCTTACATAATAGCTTTATAAAGTGTCACCTGTAGGAGTGTGATGGAGAATTGATCGTGTGGCTCTGTCGTGAGCCACACCCTGAAAGTACCATGCATGTTCTCTGCAGTTGTGATAGTTTCTAGCAACTCATCCATAAACTCCAGGCCCAGGTGGCAATTTTGCAGAAGGACCCAGCCTCCCTATACATATCCAGATATAGAGGCCACAGATCAGGTGAAAAGGTCAGCCATCACTTTAGAAGTACTCATTCATACAACGTACTACTTCATTACATACATACATACATACATACCTGCGTCATTGATGCCTGAAGAAGCTTCCTTGCATGCACCTCCTGCCCTTGCCCCATGGATATAGCTCTGCTTTCTATAAGACACAACACACAACGTAGTGAGATGATGACATGTAGCACATGTACAATTCTTCAGGGTTAAGATGAGAAGCTTATAACAGTTGTACGTTTAATAGGGCAGTAAAGCTCACCAAGTTCAAGTCTCTTAGCAAGTGCTTCAATTTCACCAGTGGGATCTGAGCCCATAGAGAGGAAGCATATAAGAGGGGTGCGAGGGTCGCTCTCCTCCCATGTGCTGTGAAGGTTCAAGATGACCGGCTCAGCAAATCTCGTGCCCAAGGATTCTCCGATATACTTTTTGGCCTCAGACAAGGTACGGTCAGGACACACCGACCTGTACGAAAATACGAAATAGCGTGTAAGAATATTGTGTTAAACATGATATTGTGTATTTGAACACATAAGCAACATGAGGATCAGCAGGATCAGACCTTATTAGCAAAAGTTTAAGGAAGACATCGAGGGAGTTGTATCCATCTGGGATGACACCTTCCTCTGGGGCATCAAGTTTGAGCCATGCTTTCCAGGCTTTCCCATTTTGAGACACCTACAAAATATGTTAGTAGCAACTTGTGAGGACACTTTCATGGAGGATTCAGATGTACGATGTTACTTACGTTCTTAAGCTCACCTGTTTAATGATGTCAGTGAACGGTCGGAATTTGCTGAGTTCCACTAAATTTAGCCATACCATATCCAGGATCCAGCTGAATGGCTTTGTGGGGCAGGTCTTCAGGTCAAGAGCGGCGCCACCTATTTGTATATTTAAAGGAGTAATCATGTTAAACGATGCCATAACAAAAAGGTGCATTACATTTTCCCGGCAGTGATGATTATCTCACCTTTAATAAGTATCTGAAATTTGTTGTGCTCTATTTTGTTATTCTGTAAGTCAATCTTGAGAGCCAGCAGGAGTGTGAAGATGAACTTGTGTTCTTCATATAGGCCTCTCACTGTGTATTTGAACACCTCATAGGTCAGGCAGTCCATGATGTTTGCAATTCGCTTCTTAGTTTTGGGGGATTTCTCAGACCTGCAAAAGCATACTCATGATAGTAACAATACTAAACAGGAGAGACAGAGTGTGCAACACTGTGTCTCGATATGATAAAATGACAAAGGTGAAGAATGCTACAACACAAAGTGGCAATTATTTTCTACATCAGTACACCTTGAGGCTCATTACAGCACCTATAGCCTGGCCACTTACCTCTTTTTTAGAATTGCAATCTTTATTTGTTTCATTTTAGACAAATTTGTTGGTTGATAGACTAAGACATAGCTGGGTTAGTTTAACGCTGAGTTAATTTTGAACATAGTGTGAAATAAAAGGTCCCTAGTACACAGCCCCATGCTTCATACTCAAAACAAGTGCCAAGATGGTTCAGACATACTTCTTAAACCGGTTTTGGTGAAACCCTACCTTTCCAGTGACAGGTCAAAGATTTTTAGGAACTGATCCAGGGAGGTCTGGTACATGACATTGACCATGCTCATCTCTGTGATGAGGAAGTAGAGAGTGCTGCCTCGGGAGGCAACAGGACGATATTCTGCTTGAGCTATATTGATCCTACACTCCGCGTCGGCTGCAACACTGAGCTTTTCACTAACTTCAGCGGCCGTTTGCTTAGTTGTACTCAGAATGACGATCATGGAGTCATCATCAACTAAGGAACCTTTAATAACAGAAACAGAAACACTTTTATTTTTAGAAATATACAAATACATTACCGGTATGTTTTCAAAGAAATTGGTGTTGACCTTCACCAGCAACTGTTGTACCTTTTGTGCTGCTGAGTTTGTACAGCAAGTTGTCTTCCAACTCCTGCATCTTTCTCTTATTGAAAGTTACATCCTCAATTAGCTTCAATCTTTCTGCCTCTAGTTCCTGTTAAAAGAATTGTAATAACATTCACAACTTAGATTGCAACTAAAATTCATATAGCCCGAAACACTCACACAATATTAATGCTCAATACTGTAATAACAAGTCAATATAAGAAAAAACATTGATTCAGCTAGCCTTGTTATATTATATAGAGCTAATAACAAAAATCCATGTGAGGAAAACCTGTTTAGTACAACATAGAAAGAATATACACTGACCTGTTTCTCTCTGAGGAGGACACGACCAAGTAGTTGGTTCTCCAAGCCCTTCATGTTTACAGTGAAATCGATGATGGATGTCTTGGCACTCTCTTCTGGGGTGTATGCTGGATTAGGCAGTTTGGTGGTTATATACAGCTGGAAGCCATCCGTCACAATTACCTCTGTATCTCCCACTTTAACCTACACAAAACAAATCCAATAATTTAGGAGGGGACACATTTTAGTTGTATTGTTGATTTCAAGTGGGAATGGCAGCAACATTACCTTGCAACTGTTTTCAGTTCTAATAAAGTTTTTCTCAAGGACATTGTCAAGGGCAGGGTCTAGCTCCTCAGATACATCTTCAATAAGCAGTGGGCGTCCCACAGAAAGACAGTCTTCCAAATGAGAGCGAAAGAACTTGTGGTTGAGTGATGTCACCTGAAAGAGGAATCACTGATTAGTTCCATACCATGTATTACCAAAACAACTAATCTGGGTTGTACTGCACTTGTACTATGTACTTGGAGTGCATTAGCCTTTTCTTTTTCCTTAATCCAAGCCTTTCCCTGAGTCTGGGGATCGATGAGGAGGGGATATCTTGTTGCTTTTGTGACGATGATGCCATTCTGCACAGACAAGTCATCTCCTGGGAGTCCTTGAAGGTTCCACTCACTTATCTTAAAACAAAAAGCATATGTTTCATAGCATGAATAACTTTGTGTGCAGCTGCTGTAGTAGTGATGTAAAATAAAATGAGGTTCATGTTGTTCTTACAGTGGGAGGGTCCACTAGGGCAGAAATGAGGTTGAGATTTTCTGTAAAAGGGATATTATGTATCCTGAGCTCTTTTTCCCAGATGTCCTTCAACAACATGTCACGGAAACTCTGGTTGAATGGCCCGCAGTAAGACAAGAAGCCAGTCAGCTGGAGCACGTCGCCCACAAGTCTGCAAAGAAGAACAGAAGCAAATGACCTCATTTAAACGCTTTTAAGCTCAATAAATTACAAATCTCCCAATTATAATATGAACAGATACACCGCCTCCTCGTGTCCCTTGGGAATGTTATGTAAATACAGTTTTTTTTGTAACCTACCTTTTGATCTGTGATTTAAATTCCTTCCTTTGCTCTATCCAGCGAACTTTCTCCCCACTAAGTCCATCAATAAGTGCAGATGCAGCCTGCATTTTATTCCTACACATCTCAGCATCATCCAACAAGTCCTGAAAAACGCAATATTTTAAGTGATCCACAATTTAAATTTCTAGCTAAAAGTAAATGCAATATTAAAATGTCTTATAAGGTTGAACCACACCTGCTTCTCTTTCATAGCAGCATCACATTTGGCTTTCACTTTGTCGAACTCTGCTTGCTTTTCAGCCAGATGTGTCTCAGCCGCCTCTAGTTCATTATTAGCAACTCTTTGCCGCCTTTCCTGAATGGCCAGGTTAGCCTGCACACAGACAGAGGACATTGCAGTTCACAAAACCACAATCAAAGCAGTATTTTATCATTATTATAATATGTATATGTCTACGATGCAGTCCTGTTTTATATATAACGAAAATGTATGAGAACTACTTCAAACAGAGTTGGAGCAGAAATTTTTTAACCCAATATTAAAGCTAGGGTTGGGGATGTTCCTCAAAATTATTTTTGTTATATTTGTTGAAATTCTCATTACATCCTGACACCAATCAATAAATTAAATGCTCGGACTGAAAAAATAAAAAAGGACTGTGATAAGCCCGTCCCGGCCTACCTGCCTGCATGCACTCTGCTGTGCACTCATTGCACATCACCTGATGCTCACTTGGCAGCTGTGAGTACTAACAATAGCGATGTTCGTTGTTTAAGTTCATAATGATAATTTTGGGGGAGTGGCTTTGGAGGGAGGCCTGAATGGACGGACTGTCAGTGTTGTCAACTTTCTTGCTAGCAACTTTTGGAGCTAGTGCTGCTTGCTACTTTCATTGGAAAAGAGTTGGCAACGCTGGGCTGGATTTTCTGCTTAGATAATTTTCAGAAATCCAGCGTACTCTTGCTAGTTTCTCACAATTACCAACTCTAGCTTTTAAGTACAACAGTCAACTATGCCAGATATACATTGCAAAAATTGATTAGCTGCCATGATGAAGATCAACTTTACCTTGAGTGGTAGCACTTCTTTGTTGATGCCAAAGAATTTGGCCATTGCCCGGGTCCATTGTAGCAGACCAGCTACACTACCACACACTTTCTTGGCATTATCCATTGTGTAGTCCTCCATGTCAAAGTATTGCTGCAGCAGTTCTACCATTTCCTCATTAATTTTGTCTGCTTGGAACTGCTGGAGGGAGGTCAGAAAACCAGTGACAGCGAAGAGCTAAAGAGTAGACGAGGGGAATTTGACAAAGAGGAGCCATAAGTAACTTCACAATGTTAATTATTTATGTATTATTATTATTATTATTATTATTATTATTAATAATAATAACATTACAGAACACATAATGGAATTTACATACAGGCTACAGTCATATCTCTCTATATGGGTATACAGAGAGAGGTTACGAGTAATTGGAGCAGAATTCCAACAACTGAAATTTCATACAAATATCTTTTGTTACCTTCTGTGCTTCTCCCCATGATGGCTTAAGACAATTTCGTTCTTTATCAATCGTGACAGTGTCCAACTTCTTTTGGAATAACAGCAGGCAGCAGTCCATAATCCTCATGATGAGATGTGGAGGGTTGGCTAATTTTCTCACAGTGGAAATGTCAGCAGGCTTGATGGTCTGGAACATTTTAAAGTCTATCATGTAGTGCACACTATATATGGTGTAAATACACAAATATGTTCAAAAAAGTTACACAAATCTCACATTGAGTGCGGCTTCAGCCTCTTCTAAAGCTGGCCTGGCAGCCTCCAGTTTTTCCTCTGCAATAGCTTTCTCTATCTCAATTCCATCCACAATTTTCTGGGCTGTATCCTTTGCAACCTGGACCTCATTCTTTACAATGGTAGCAGCTTCAGCACTGACTGTCACCTCTGCCACCACCTTTGGGAATGCAACAAGAAATGTCTCGCATGATAAATTGTATCACATAGATACCAATAAGCTGTTGAGCTTTCATCCAGTTTTCAAAACATGGGGAAGATATTCGTTCTACAATGAAAGATGTTTCCATAACTCCCTTTGACCAATTAATGAATGTGTGTCATACTTAATCCAACCTTTTATGCTTGTTTTTATGTCATTTAGTAAATTCTGATTTGAGAAAAGTTATGAAATACAATCCATCCATTATCTATGCATGCTTATTTTGTGCAGGGTCGTGGGAAGCTGGAGCCTGCATTATTATTTACTGTACCTCTTCAGCTTTGATAGATGCTATAGCCAGTTCTTTTTCCTTGACTTCAAGATCTTTGGATAGTTGAGCCACAGACTTACTAGCCTCCATCAGTTTGTCCAACCCTGGAAATCAGTAACATCTTTTAAAATCCCTTCCCTGAGTAGAATTTGCAAAGTCCATACATTTCATCTTCACAGCACAACCTTGCAGCCAAAACGTTCTTACCAACATTCATGCGCTTTGCTAGTGTGTTGATATAGTTGTACTTTTCAGTGTACAGTGTTTTGTAACCATTTACAAAAGAGAGGTAGGATTTAGGGGTGACATGAGTTCTTCTTCGAAACCTGAAAGATGAACAACATACAACTTTAAGTTCATGTAAAATATGTCTCTGCACTAAAAACTTGCAAAAATCTGGATATAGATAATTATGGTAAATGGACTTGCATTTATATAGCGTTTTTCTAGTCTTCCGACCACTCAAAGCGCTTTACACTACATGTCAGCATTCACCCATTCACACACACATTCATACACTGAATACACCAACTTTGCCCATCAGGATCTAATCTAAATACTCATTCACACACCGATGGCTATGCCTTCGAGAGCAATTTGGGGTTAAGTGCCTTGCTCAAGGACACATCGACATGTGACCCGGAGCAGCCGGGTATCGAACCACCGACCTTCTGATTGGTGGACAACCTGCGCTACCCTCTGAGCCACAGCCGCCCAAATTACAATGTAACATTGTGAACCTAGATATGATTTGTGCGTTATACCTTTCAAAGTAGCTTTCACAGGCATCAGATACTTTGTCATGATATGTACCCATGGTGGTCACCACGGAAGCCTTCACATCTGCGGAGCAAACCATTGGAAACGCTGACAAGAAATAGTTGGACACAGCCACCAGAGCCTCATTGGGCCACGGGGTGAACCAGTCCATGGTGCAGCCAGAAATTAACCCTGGAAACTTCAGGGATCTGGAGCGAAACTTCTGCCCCACCTGTCAAGGAGAGCAGATAATGTAATTTAAATGAGAATATTCACTTATGCTGGGATAGCTTAGTAAGTGCATGTTTAATGCATCAGTTTACATTTGGCGTGCATGAAACAGAACAATTACAGAGAAATATAAAGTAAACAAAATATCTGAGTACCGTCGGGTTATTGCTTTTGGGTAACAAATATGCAAAGTTTTGACCTACCGGTGAGAAGCAAAGAACTACATGGAGATTCTTTCTGGACCGGGAAATGAAGTAGTCATAAAGATTGTCAAAAGTTGGTGGAACACGAGGAAACTCCTTTTTCATTATAGGGGTCAGGTTCTGGGTGATCTCTTGCATCTCATCTTTAGCAAAAAGATTGGAGACCTGCACAAATAATTCACAGTGAAGCAATCAGGACAAGTAAAAGCTTTCCTTTGAGAATGATTTGGTCTGACTTCTTTGTTTCTGTGATATAGAAATAATTTATTGTTTCAATGAGAATGAATAGGAAAGTCCTCAACTATATTGTCTAAATGCAGACTCGGCTATTATGGGGCTTCAAAGACATCAAACGTTTTACTGTTGAAGTGAAGTCCTCACCTCTCCAGAAGAAAGAACATTGTTGAGGTACTCAAGGAAGGCTTCATCTTTTATTTCATTGTCCGTAAAGATGAAGGTGATGCCTTTTCCCTCAGCCCCAGCTGTTTTATACAACACTTTCAGGTCATCCATGAAATTATTTATGTTGTATGTTCTGGTGAAAAAAAAACATAGTAGTGTAAGAAACAAACTTTAAGTATATCCTGTATATCCTCCTGTAAGTGTGAATATGTGAAAACTGATACAAGAGTACAATTTTGGACAACTGGATACCAACAGGACATGGGTTCATGGGATACTTATTCTATTGCCTTTTAAAAAAGAGGTCTAGTACTTCTTTAAAAACGTCCCGTTTCTAATGAAAATGATCTTGCGATGAACAAAAATGTACATAACATCTTGGTCCAGTCCAAAATAACACACAGCATACAATAATATTTACGCACAGTATGTGTTATAGGGTTGCTACTATTGGACAATATAGACCTCAAATGACGAATTAATTTGTTCATTGCTACCAAGAAATTAACAGGCCAATGTTTTTCATGAACTACATTATACGACAAATTGTCCAATTACACCAGCATTTTATCAAAGTATTTAAAATGACAGAAGTGACAGTATTAGGTGAATGGCAAGTTATTGTAAAATAACATTTTACAATATATAAATGTACTTGTTAACACTGGAGTCAATGGGAATTAGGTGATATAGTAATAGCAATGTTGTTTTGCAGTGTAAGCAAAATGGAGAGAATAATCTTTAAAAAGTGTACACCTTTTCTAGATTAACAAGATCAATTATCAGAATATTTTACTTTACCAATGGAACTGTACAAATTTATTTAAAACTGTTAATTATAATTGATATATAATTGAATTGCCTCACAAGTAGCCTTTCTACAAACATTATAAAACAAAATACAAAACTACATAGAGACTTTATCAAATTTTCACCTTATTTACCACCTTATCTTACTGTTTGGCTATCTTCTTCCAAATTGCCTCACAAATGCTGAACGAAGTTTGTTTGTTTTTTTCCTGTTTTTACCTGGTCAGTGTGATCTGGAAGATGCTGTATCCAGCCATGAATGAGGCCAGGCGAGTCAGGCTCTGTTTCCCTGATCCTCCCACTCCCACCAGCAGGGCATTACCATTGTCAGTTCGAATTATTCGTGAGATCTATACGAAGGCAAATCTCAAATAAATCAGAATTATCTATAGTTTACGGGGGGTTAGATTGTTAGTATGGGGTTAGATTGGCTTCTAGTCTGACCTTGACAAGGTGAGTCATGGCATCCGTGAAGAAAACCAGATCTAGGCTGGAGCCTCTTATGGTCTCATTGTACTGGGTCTGATACATCATCAGCTTTTCTAATAAGAACTCAAAATTTGGCATCTGGAAGAACGTTAATTTGCTCAGACTTTGGTGACAGTTTTCTACATTGATATTACAGATATCATACAATAGTCCACAATACCAAGTTCATACCAGTTCATAAATTTTGGGGGCATCACAACAGACATCCTCATCTTCTTCTACCGGCTCGGGAGCATCTTGCAGGAAGTCCACAAAGTATGGCTCAGGATGAAGTGCTGGGACAAGGCTGGGGTCAACATGCTCTTGAATCACACGAGATACAGCCTTCTCGAACCACTCTCTGTCCTCAGAGCAAATAAACCTATAGCAAAACAATGTCTCAGTATGCCTTTTTGTTGTACTTAAAAGGGGATTTACTGTATGTAAGCACTGTACCTGTCAGCTATCACCCTCGTACATTCACTCTTGAAAAGAGCCAAGAGAGTGGGGATATCATTGCACTCCTTGGCCTTAATGTTTAACATTCCTTGCCAGATCCTGGACAAGTCTCTCAAGTTGAAGATGTAGTGGAACTTGGATGGTGTAGGAAGCATTTTTGCCTTCAATGAGAAATTATCAAATCAGGTCATGCCTTCATTAATAAATCTATCCCTATAATCAATTTCACATCATCTTTTAAGTGATTACCTTTGTCCACTGCCATACAATCCTCCCAGCAGACACCAGACACTTCACCATATCTGAAATCTCAAGCTTGAATCCCCTGCATGTATGGAAATATCCACAGCCGATTACACCTGTAGCGAAAGAGCATGAAAAAACAATTGAAGTGTTTCATACATCCTAAAGTAAGCAGAAAAGTGAATAATCTTAGTGACGGCTACCAAAGATCTTATCAATGGAGGTGTTGGATGGCAGAGTACAGTTGAAGACTGTAAACTGTCTCTTCAGTCTTTGTGGGATGTCGTTTCTCCCACCACCAGGATGAATCATGGCAGCTAAAATCTGTACGTCCACAATAGTGGAGAAGTCTCCTGGTTTGTCTAGGTTGTACATGCCGTTCATTTCCATCATCTGGCGTACTGTCTCATTGGTGATCTGGTTGGACAGTCACATACAGTAGTTACTCAGACTGAACATAAAATAGTCTATATATATACAGTATATATATATATAAATAAAAACCCTGCTATATAAACACCTGATCTCCCCATTCATTGACAATGGGCATGTTGATATCATCAATGAAGATTGTCATCTGGCGTCCCCCTGGGGGTCCATAGGTACTGCCAATCCTTTTTTCAATGTAGCTTTCCACTGTTCGCTGTAATTAAAAAAATGCTTTCCCAATCAAAAAACAATTCAGAACTGTACTAAGCCATGCATAGAGAACAAGATAAATATCCTACCTGAAACATCATGGGTTCTGTTGCAGATGAGAAGTTCAGGGACTTGGACAGGTTCGTCTCAGGATCATATTTTTTTGTGTAGCCTTTTATCATCACAGTCTTAGCTGTCCCTTGTTCACCAATAAGCAGTACAGCCTATACAAATACAATATGTATCTTTCACAACACATCTTAAAGCAAAATAAATAATGACATTTTATAAGTAAAAATACTTTTGTTATTTTAAGAGAGACAAGATCACCTTTCGTTGTTTGGCAATAGTCTCCAGCAGGAAGGATGTTCTTGTGTTATCCACATTTGGCACAAGAATAGAGGCGTAGTCTGGCACAAGATCAGTAGGATAGACATACTCCCCCACATGGTTATTCCAATGACACCATTCACCTGAAACAGAAGTCACCATACATATAATCGTAGGCCCAGGACAAAACAGTCCTTCAAACACTCACTTAAAAGCCAGGAAAGAAGTGGTATTTAATGTATAAAATGACTACCGTTTGGGTTGACCATGTAGTCAAACATAGTCTCTCCTGGATGTGCTTGAGGCACGTCAATGCCACTGTCATGAGCTCTGATGTACTCCTCTAGTTTGGCTCTATCCTCTATCTCCAAAAGGGCTCCCAGGCTCCACATCAGGCAGAAGACAAAGAGGCGTTCAAGGTGTTCGCTCCCAGCCAAGCCCCCTGTCTCCTTGGTTGGGATAAGGCCCTCCAGCAGATTCACAGACTGAGGGTGGATCATATTCAGATAATTCAGTGTTTCGTGATTTCATTTCATTTCAAGTTTAAAGGCATCATCTAATTCCTGTTCGTCTTCAGCATTTTTCTGCATACATACCTGCATTATGTAGTTGCATTCCAAAAGCTCCATTTTGGGTTTAAGGTTCTGCCTCAAATATACGAAAGCGTCCTCAAATATCTTGTCGTATAAATTCCTTATGCTTTCTGCCTCTTTTGCATTGCGCTTGTTAGCCCATCCCTACAACACAAAGCCCATGTTCTAACTAAGCACGTCACTGCAGAAAAAAATCAATGCTTCTTTTACAAACAATCTCTCCTTTGATGACTTAACAAAACAACTGTACCTGGAGTATGGGTTTCCAGCTGAGAGCGGAGGAGCTAATGATGACCATTCCCATCCGGGACACAGTAGCAGGGGAGGCATTATCCATGTTGTGCACCTCAAACACCAGCTTGCAGGATGGAGACATGGTGATGCGGTCACCATTAGCCAGGGTCAGTGTTTTGTTATCATCCAGGACAGAGTTGAGGTTCTCAATCCATATGGCATCCACAGGGCCATCCAGCACAATCCATATGAACTCCCCTGAAGTGTATACATTTCAAAGCCATCACAATTCAATCCTTAAATCTCCCACATTTTCAGTTACTCTTTCTGTTGTTCTGTCTCAAGGAAAGACCATTTTACAGGTGTCATTACCAACATTATTAGGTGTAAGGGCCTGTGTCCATATAGCGTCTTGTCTAGCAGAATAGCGCCAGCAGGGTGCTGGGGAGCGTTTCATCATAAAAGCGCTATGAACACTTTTTAAATGTTTCTATGACAACAATATTTTGACAACATATCACCACTCTAACCACCTTTGTATGAACAATTAGAATAGCCCCCTTGCTTTGTATTATCTATTTGGGCTACTATCTATTTGTTTGACATACTTCGTATGAAAGAGCTCGTCACTGCTCCACACCCGTAGAGCAAAGATAACGATCCGTGACGGCGATAAAAGTACAACACTCACCAGCAACATTCAGTGTCCGCCTGGCCGATCTGCTCCCACAAATGGGCTTTTCGGTTATGATAGGGTCTGTCTGACATATGAAGCTCAGGATAGACAGACACGGCCAGAACAAGCTTCTCCTCCATTTTCTACAGTGACTTCACTAGTGCTTTTTCGTACAGGTTCAAAGATTTTCAACTAGAAGTGCTCGGAGTGGCCGCACAAGAAAAGTAGAGCGCTCAGTAAAAAGGATGCTGGGGGCAGCACTCATTCTCGAGGCGGCCGCATACGCTCTCTCCTCATAGGGAACAACTGAAAAAAAGACGCTGGCGCTCAGAAAAACGTATGCACCACTGCATGTCTGCTGCTTAAGCAAAAAGTGAACAGAAGCTGCTTTCATCATAAACAACTAAACTGTATGAACCTTGCTTCATGTTCTTACACAATGTGTTTTGGGTAGTGCAATAATTTTTTTTATAAAGGCAATTTGTGACATAAATTGAGAAATACTAGTTTCAATGTGCACTAAACTTTGTGTTACACACCTTTCTTGGCTTTAAGTGTCCTCCTCCACAGAGTGGAAAAGATCCCATCAGTCCAATCATTGGTGGCTGCATCAAGACGACCAAACATCTGTGGTGCAGTGATTGCTTTGGGGTTCATGCGCATCTCCCTGTGTGGGGCTCCACATTCACTCATAGCTCGCATGAGCAGGTTGATGACTGTAGTCTTCCCAGCTCCACTTGGGCCCAAAGTCATCAGGCCATGGCGCACTCGTGAAGTCTCATAAAGCTGATAGTGACAGTAACACGTCAGTGATGTATAATCCAAACAATAACTTTATAACACACGAAACACAACAGGTGCTTAACGTACAGACAAAGAGGCATTGAGGTACCTGAACCAGCTTGAGATTCCATGGTGGGTGGTTGACAATACCAGCAAGCTCAACTTGATGGGCAACAGCAGCTTGAAGTTCAACATATGTGCTCCCATCCAGCTGGATACCAGGGAATAGATCATTGATCAGGCTAAGGAAGAGGGGCTCATCCTCATCCACCTGAAACATACAGAAAGATTCACATACACAGAATCTGCTGACACAGTACTATACCTCCAAAATATATTATATTTTCCCTAGTGGTCAACACTGAGTTCCTGTCATACCAGTTTAGAAAGATTCATGTCACGCAGCACTCTCATGACAGTGCTGGACTCTGTGTCATTAGGTCTTGCTCTTTTGTTGGCCCCCAGCGTTCTTAACACAGACAGGATGTTCCTCAGGCCAAAGTCATAGTGGACCTGGCAAATAGAGGCTGTGTGTCAGTATTAATAATCATACAAAAATAGTACTGAAGCACCGACCACACATTTCTCACCTGTTTTGTAAGTTGTTCTTCACACAGTTTATAAAGGACAAAGAACTTCTGGGCTAAGTTGACATTGTCATTGAATCCACAGCTGGCTAGTTTGACTCTAATGATGATCTGCCAAAGACAACAGCGGAGAAGTGACCGTGTGTTAAGACTAGAGCAGAAGGAAAAATATTACTTTCCAGCAAAGGTAGCCTTGACCCACCTGCCGGTCTGGTACCATCATTGACACTGTCCTGAATTGCACTTTCAGGTTTTCAGGAAGTTCCTGACGACCTGCATACCCAGGGTTCTAGACATGGAATGGCGACATGTTATTTAGTTTATGTTTAGTGTTTCTTATAAGATTCCTGTGCTTTTGTGTGTCCTACCATAGTGATAAATATGCCAAACTCTGGATTCAGATCCACACAGTCTCCATCAGTAAAGATGAAAGTGGTTTTGTGTTTCTTGCGTGCCATCAGAACGATGTAGATCTGTTGAGCAGCAACAGAAAGCACTGGCAGGTTGATTCTGTTGAACTCATCGAAGCAGCCCCAAGACCCTGACTGTGCAAGGCCTGAAAAAAGAATACATCATGAGATACCTGAAAACGTACACCACACTGCTCGATGTATTATTTCATTGCCTGGGATACCTTTGTATATCCTGCCAAGTCCTCTGAAGTCCATCTGGTCCGAGCAGTTGAACACCACCACATACTTGCCCAGGCAGCGACCCATGTCTTTAGTGGTTTCAGTCTTCCCAGTGCCGGCTGGCCCTGCAGGTGCTCCTCCCATGCTCATGCCCAGAGCCTGGGACAGCGTGATATAACACCTGTTGATAAAAAGCAGTTCTCCGATTCAACTTAGAAATGAAACACTATGAAAAGTTAATTCAATGATTAAGTAACAAAAGAAAATTCCTCTTCTCTTGCCTGTCAGTCAGAGGGGTGATGACCAGACGGTCGGTACAGCCTAGGAACTCATTCTGATAAATGAAGTCCACATTGGTAATAGACACAAGGATTTTATCCATGTCCTCCCTGAAGTAAAATCTGCTCTGCTTCAGCCATTCAAAATCACCGACAGATTTGATACGCTTTTTTACCTGAGGACAAATAGGATATCAATCTGAACGTGAATAATAATAATAATAATAATAATAATAATAATAATAATAATAATAATAATAATAATTCATGAAAATGACAGTTAATAATATAATAGGATCCATGACAAGTAAGATGTTTGAAAGAACCTACTAGGTCATTAAATATGTCACTCTGGTGCACATGGATTGTGACGAGTGTCTCATATTTGACTCTGTCAAATTTGCTCAGGTCACAGGTGGTTTGCTTAATGAGTATGCTGAGTAGATCTAGGAATTTCTTATCGGTAAGAGGCATGGCCTCCCTGTAATCTTCAGCATTTTGCAGTGCCTCTTCTGCATCTCTTGTCCAAAGTATCTGGATTCCCAGCAAGCCCACCTAAAACAGTAAGAGCAAAACAATGCAAGAAAACGTGACCTGAAAGTATGAGCTAATATACATTAGTTGCGGTGCCATCCTGTAATAAAAAACAACTAAAGGTCTACCGATGTCACCAGTCTTTCTTTACATCTCTTAAAACTACAAGTGTACTCATTTTTGTTATTTTACAAATAACTCAATGTTTTAACACAAAGTACATCCAAGAATATAAAAAGGACCATGACTATCATTTGTTAGGCTGCCTCAGTCACTGATGTAGGCAGGGAGAGAACAGTGAATTAGCAAAATAAAGTCATGATCAACGTTATAAATGTTTCTTGAGGCATGAGGCCATAATTCTGGACACTCATGCTAAGTTGTCAAGTGATCACCATGTAGTAGTTTGATCAGGATATGAATAAGCCTTTCCTAAAATGTGTCCTGAGGATTTTATAGGAAGATTACAATGTATAAATCCTCTGTTGTGGAAGCATCTACAAGGTCGGAGCTGTGGTCAGTTGTTGTCACAATTCTGACTTGTTACACTTGGCTTGTGGTGTCAGACTTGAACAGTGGAGAAAGAAATAATCATAATTATACCCTGTACAAGTCTGGTGTTGACCTCATATCTAATACAAAGGTATTAGGGTGCTAATAGCATGGCAACTGTCAACATATTCAACATTTTCATTGCTGTCTTCTGACCTGCGCTTGGAACTTGTTGAGGAAAGAGAGGAGCTCGAAGTCTTCTTCGTAGATATCTAGAACTGCAGCTTTGATAACAGAGTGTAATGAAGCCTGCTGTTGAAACAACAGCTCCCCAAGCCAGTTCTCCACTGGTCCCTGTGCCATGACAGAACTGTCCAGCTGAAACCACAAACACACATTTACTGTATTACACTATACTTCTGAGGATTACAGGAAAGCAACAAAGTGTATTTACTCAAGTACAATTTTAGGTAAATTAGTTTTTTTTCCATATTTTTCTCTCCTACGCTTCACTTCCAAGTTATTTTATACATTAAGATTTCACAAACAGAACACATGATACACTCTGCAGTGTGCACACTATACTATTTGATGTATTGTTAGAGATTCCCAACATTATATGATGCAATTAAAATCTGCTCCATTTAGACCAGCTGCAACAAAGAGCTTTACATAAAGAGTAACACATGCAGTTCCACATTATTTTCTATTATGCAAATGCAAATAGCATTACATACCGGTAGTTTCTCTCCCTCTTGTGAAATAACAGCCAACATCTTGTCATACTTAGTTTCATGAAACTCCACTTCATTGACATTGTCAAACACTCCGAGAAGATGTGACTGAAAAAAATAAATTGTATCTAAAATTAGTTTTACTACATTTTTTTACCAAACAAGTTCAAGAAATCAACATGATAATATGACAGGCTACTATTTGTTGTTGCATAATTCATCAGCGTACATTTTGTCACTATGAAAAGACAATTATAGGATTCATGTGCCAGATGTTTTTTTATTTAAAAAGTGTAGCAGTTCACAAGAATATAAAATGTATGAGGTCATGAAATCCTTCAAAATTTTCCTGAGTTATATCTGTACCAGGTTTACATCCTAATCCTCTCTTCCTTGGCCTTATTTTCTTCCAGATTTCACTGAAATATGTTTTTGAGGTACCCTGCTAACACCCAGATCTACAAGTGGGACCAAAAACACAACCTCCTTTGCAGAGGTACTATTTCCTTTTTACACTGTATAGTTTTTAAAAACAAACTAACAACTTTTTATAGTGACAATCAATGATCTAACCTGAATTGTGTGAGAATCACTGGCTTGTCCGAGGATTTCCAACAGGGCCGGATCAGACACAAAGAAGAACCGTGGGAAGAGGAGCCTCTTTTTCTCAAGGTACCTGTTGAGTCAGATCACATCATCTCCAGTTTACACATCGCCTCCATCAGCTGTAGCAAAGCCTTTGCAAAGTGTGAGGAGTAACCAAAATTAAATGAAAAAAAAAAAGAATAATAAAGTCTGATGACAACGCTTGAATGTAAAACATTAAAATGCAAATGAATTACAAGAAAATGCAAAGAACCTTTAAAGTTATAAGTTTCACCTCTCACCGATCCTGGCTTCCTTACATTGGCTACCTGTTGCTTTTAGAATTGATTTCAAAATATTACTAATTACTTACAAAGCCCCGAGAGGCCTCGTCCCAAGTTATTTAGCAGATCTATTATTACCCTATATCCCTTCCCACACTCTGAAATCCTCAGACGTGTCATTCCTTGTGGTTCCAAGGTCCAGATTCATTCACAAAGATGATAGAGCCTTTGCAGTCAGGGGACCTAGACTATGGAATGACCTCCCTGAGGAGATCAGGGCTACAAACTCTGTTGCGCCTTTTAAATCACCTTTAAAAAACTCACTTTTTTAGAATTGCTTTTCTGTGATTTTATTTCTGTTTTACGATATTTTAGTTGTTTTACCCTTTGGATTTTTATGTGTTTAGTTATTGGCTTTTAGTACCTTTTGTTATCCCTGTGTTTTAATGTGCTCTGTTTTTATTGTAAAGCACTTTGTAACTGTGTTTGGAAAGGTGCTATAAAAATAAAGATAATTATTATTATAAGAAAAAACGACTTTGCAGTTACTTTGCAATGAGGCTGTAAAAGAGCCACACTTCTATGCTGTTGAATCTCTCATATATCAGTGTTCTGTTTAACATAATACTGACTGTAGCAATTTGTAGGAAAACTAAGGGAGATCACTAAAATTAAAATACATTCAATGCACTAACAAGGTAACACTATGTAGAAGAGTTTTTAGACATTTTTTTTTAATCCTACTGACATTTCTAACAAAAAGTACTAAACTACAAAAAGTGCTTTACAAAGCTTTACCTTGCGAGAGATTTTTGACAGAACTCCAGCTGTTTCTGAAGATCTGGTAGGAGCTGTCCCAGAGTTGAATCACCCGCACAGCACTCCACCACATTTGGGACTTTGTGGGCTCGCTGCATGACCGTAATCCAGGACTTGTCAATGTTCGCAAAACGCTTTGCTTCCTACATTGGGGAAAAATTAAGTATTCTTGTATTTTTCTAGGGAAAAGCTCAACATTGTAATTTTCGATATATAAAGATAAAAAAGATTAACTCTACCTCTGGTAAGTCTTTGGCGATATCACCCCCAACAAACACAGCCTCCAAATAGATCCACAGGGTTTGAACAATAACCCACTGTTCAATGACATCAGATGATGTTGAAAGCTTTGACAGCCAGTCCTGGATCTCTGCTTTGTAGTAGGCGCTGTACCTATAAAAGGAAGATGACACAAGTTCCTTAAGACAACACAAGACACTGTATGGGCACTATGTCTGAAAGGATACCTTGTATAAATAGAACCAAATTTATCGGCATCAGTACTTTATTTCCCTCTTTGAATCATCATTTATAGTCACATCAGTCTAGCAGCAGTCTTTTCTTTTTATTGCCTCAATCCATTTTTCTTACTTGGTGTTAATGCAGCAGTGGGTAGAATTGGAGAAAATATGATTAAAAAAAGTTATTTTTTATAAAACGGTAACTATATGCTCACAGTAGTGCATGAGACAGGTAATCTGAAAAAAATCATGTGCCTCTGTGTCCTCCGGTGCTCCTAATGGCATCTGCAAGATTTCACAGACTGGAGGAAAACAAGCAATCAGAGCCGAGCTGGAGCCCGATGTCTCTGAAATACTAAGCGCCGCCCACCAGCCGGAGCAAACTTTCTCATTTTACAGCTAAACAGTACACTACAAGATGTTTCTGAGAATATTTGAGGCGAGAAATAGGCATTACAGTAACAGAATATTGATTCATATTTTATCAGAGTTTGAGAGTGATTGACAGCTGCCGCCGTTGAATGAACAGCCAATAGGAACACTCTCTCTCTGAAATGACCTGTGATTGGCCAAAGTCTCCCGTCACGGGCTTGAATTTCTAAAGCCTGAAAACACAATGATGCCAAAAACATTCTGCCTACTGACACTTTAAATATGGATTTTGGTCAAAATTTTGAAATCTTATTTGTTGATAATTACAAGTCAGTGCTCTGTTGTACCTGTTGCTCATCATTGACTCCAGCACCATCAGACTATCCTCCAGGTTGGTGAGTATCTCCGCTGTGTCTGAACCTTTCAGCATCACTTCACCTCTTTCCTTGAATGTCATCAAGCTCAGGAGCTGGCTGGACCACAGTTCTTTCACTTGTGACAATTTAGCCTCAATATCCTTCTCCATCACAGCCGATTTGCAGATATCCTACAAATGCAAAAAGCCAAGCATAGGAGGGGTGAACAACATAATAAGATAAATATTGTAACTAGAGATTAGGGCAGGTTGCAACAACAGTATCCAAACTGCCAGCAAAGCAAACCTCAATATCGTCCTTGTACTTCAACAGAGGCGCTTCCATGATGTTTTGCAGGGCAAAGGTGCTGGACTCTACTTCAAATTGATGCCCAGTCAGGTCTGTGATCTGGTTCCAGTGTCTCCTCAACATAGACTTGTTTGCCATCAACTCAAGCAGAGGGCATGACTCATTGAAATCATCAATCGTCTTCTTCAGGTCTTGGAAGGCTTGCCAGTCCTTCAGTCCTTTGGGTAGCTTTCGGCATCTAGAAATGGGGATAATCATTGATGTATATGTCTAAAAAGATATACAAAGCAACTGTAGTTTTCATTTTCACTGCCTATCTTTGAATACTTTCTTCTTTTTGCAGCAATTATAGAAATAATATTGTATTAAGTTGGGCAAGATGATTGTACTGTTATGTACTATGCAGTTATTCTCCATCATATAAAAATAACTAAAATAAATTGGTTGTAACAGTAGGGTGGGGAGAATTTACATAAATACTTGGATTACCTCTTCTCAAATTCCAAAAGTTCTGCATTGATCTTCTCAATATCCACATCTGTCCACAGAATACCATAGTATCCGCTAACCTTACTCCTCACTGCATCATAAAGGCCATAGAGTTTCTGTAGCAGGTCAAGCTCTTTTCTAAGGAAATTATAGATCTATTAGTCCGAATACGATAAAGATTAACCATAACAAAGGATTGTCATTGTTCTGGTAAAGTAGGGTAAGCTTTTGTAAAGTGGCAACATACTTTTTCTTATGTAGACAGTCATACTTTGTGACTGGCAAGCCAAGAAGCTGCTCCCCAGAGGTATATGTGGTGAAATTTCTCCACAGTTCTTCGAATCTAGCCTGAGTAAAAAAAAAACAAGAAAAAGAAAAAGGTTAAAATTAAGTATTACATTAGACATTAAATATTCAAGAGAATCTAATGAAAGAAAAGTAAGATGCTGGTATATTTAGTATATTATTTAGCAGAAAACAACCACAAATGTGTGTGGATATTGATAAATGTTTGGGTTTATAAAACAAATTCACATGTATTTTAATCCCCTGCTTACTTGTCACCTCTGATACTTTTGCATTGAACTCCTTGATTTGGGGTCTTGTGAGTTGATACTCATAAGGAACAAAGACAACATGTCATCCACAGTATCAGACAAGCTAATAAAGTTATATATACATTTTCAAAGTGGCTGCCCTTGGAGGCTGGTTACAGTAGATAGGTGGTAGAGAGTAAAGCACTTTTCGGTACAAAAGACTCAGGATATTTGGGTCGCCGTGGTAGCCAACCTGGTAGAGCGGGTGGCCCATGTACCAAGGTAGGAAACCTTTATTCGCAGTGCGAAAGCTCAGAAAAATCAACCTTGTTCCGAAAAAAAATTGCATTGCATTTCCGCAAGGTAATGTTCATGTTCTGTGTGGAGGTACTCATAACAAAAACAACAATTCGCAAAAATATACTGGTGTGAGAATTAATCGCACAAAAACAATGCCCCCAGTGTGTAAAGGCCTTTCATTTCAAACTGAAATGTTTTTAGTGTGCCACATACTGTATTTAGTTTATGGCATTTCTACTCGTTTAAATGTTTTTCATGCATCTAACATTAACCAGTACAGTATGGTGGATGGTATTAAATCAACTGACGGTGGTACCTGACAGACTTGGAGCCTGCGGCTGGCTTCTTCGGATGCTATTCCATCAACCATGGGGCCTTCCTGATAAAACAAGACCATAAAACCATAAGATCATGAACTGATTAATTTAAATTATTTGATTGAAAGCTTACAAACACTGATGAGATTTAAAGATTCACAGATTACTTACTGTATCATATTGTTTCATAAAAGTGCTAACATCATTTTGGAAAATGGCAACACACTCCACAAGGTTTTGTTTGAACTTGGGCTGCATACGAACAAGCTCATCTTGCACTGATGTCTGGGAAAGTCAGGAATAAAAAGAAAATAAAAAAAAGATCACAGCTGAGTTACAGAAGAACACACTGTAAAATACCAAAGCAAAAAAAAGGATACATATAATGGTAATACTAACAGCTTTAGACTGGAGCTCTGTGAAGAAATTCCTCAGATTGTACACCCCTTCTGCTTCTTTTTCAGTCACCTCTGCTTCATATTTAGTAAAGATTTCAAACGCTTCCTGTAAAATACAACATCATCATAAGATGGTTATTTGACAGCTTCATCAATCACAACTGCACGGCTAACTTATCAAGGAAAATAATGTATGACTTCAAATAGACCGTCAGTGAAAAACATTTCTGAACCAACTATGACAATCTGTAAATTTTATGAGCACACAAATTTAAGACAGAGCATGTGAACCATGAATTTGATGGTGATAGATATAACAGTCTCCACAAATAATCTCTGATAACTTTCACTGATAATGCACAGCTGGCAATTTACTCACATCATGGTGTATTTCTTGTCTTTCACAATGCCTAACTCCCTTTAACTTTACTCCTATCATTTCAACATTATCTTTCTATAATCACAAATAAGTTTTCACCAAGATTTGTCCATATTCCACATCTGGAAACCTAAAAAAAAGCTGAAATTCTTTCTGTGGATCCCATTTGGTCGGCTACTTGAGCAGAATGCATTTATTTCAGTTAGACCACTGGGTCGGCACAAGATGGGTCCCAATGCGGAAATGCAAAAAGACAGAGGGTCCTCTAGCAAAAAGACCAAATAAAGCAAACTACGGTTTGCCTCCATTTGTCAAGACAGACGATAACAGGATTTCTGCTGTGAAAGCTTTCCAGTTGTAATATAATTTCTCGTATCATAAACCGCTTTGCGGTGTTTTGGTCTCTGATAAATCTTAAAACTAATGGATATTTTTACTTCCTCGATCATATTTCATTCTCTCACCAGTACCTGTATATAGCCATACCCCCTCACTATTTCAGCCTTTTGTGTTTATTTTTTTAAAAGCAGTTCTATATTTGGTCTGTACGGTCATGTAACCATTGTAGTTACAGACTAGACTGAAGCTACATCATATCCTTGAAAAAACAAATGATTGTGCTATTCATACCTCAATGAAAATCAATGTCATATCAGTTTGTATTTCAGCATCCCGCAGCTCAGACAGGGACCCCATAGCATGACGCACATCTTCCAGATTAGCCACAGGATGAGACAGTTGTACGAGGTATTTGTTAGTGTGTATGCTGGTGTCCATCATTTTCTTCTCGTACTCCTCCTTCACGTATTTGCACAACAGTTTCTTCCATGCTTTGGTCTCAACTGTCAAGGACTTCTTTAATGGTTCTGTACAGACGACACAATTCACAGTGCAGAATTTGCATTCCTCTTCTCTAAACACACAGTTCTCAAAACAGGCACAACCTACAAGTGATGACATAACCAACTAAAACATTTTGTTGGAAAATCAAATATTCCTATGACAGAAAGGATGTTGCTTCTTGGGTCAAAAGGTTTCTTGTCGGTAAAAAAATTCTGTGGCAGAGATGGCAAAGTTGGTCACTCGGTTCACCACTTGGGTTCAAACAGAAATATCTTGACAAAAAATTTGATGGATTGCCACGAAATTTTGTACAAATGTGTGTGTGTTTCCCAAAGGGTACATTCTGTGACTTTTTCCCCTCCAAGCACCACCACAAAATTAACAATTTTGGTTTTGAGTAAAATGTCTAATTATTTGATGGATGGACCGTTTTTGTGTCAAATTATTGATTTCTTCAGTAAGTAGCCGTGTAATAAGCGGGATAATGTACAGCTAGCCGGTCATTGTTGTGTAAGAATCCCCTTCAGGGCAATGCTGCACCCCCACCCACAGCGGAGGGGTCTCTCATCGCCCTGAAGGGGATTCTTTCACAACAATGACTAGCTCGCTGTACATTATCCCTTACTTATCCATCTCCCTATTCTCTAGTGGAATTTGACCCAGCAGCACAGATTGTAAAATGTAGTGTAGAGGCCAGAAAAAAAAGTGTGGGTAAAAAAAATGTATATTAGAATTAATCTGGTTGCTGTCTAGAACACATTACGGCCTTACCTGTTGACAATTCAGTAGACTCCAAAACAAAGATCGGTGTGATTTCATCAATGTCTTGTTCAACTGAGTCGTAGTGCAGGATTTCAGATTTGATTTGGATCAATGATGGATTGCTGTCTATGAATTCCTTTTAAAAGTTAAGATAAACATGATATTATGATCATCATTATTATTATTGATATAGGAAAACATATATTTTCTGTCAAAAGTCAAAACAAGAACATTATGTTCTCAGGAAAACAAACCTTGACTTTGAGGTTCTTGTCCTTGTCCCAGATCACGCTGTAAGGGTCGAACTGCTTCAGAACATCAGCTGCTTGGCTTTTATGGGAGCTGAACGCTGATTTCAGGGAGACCACAACCTTTTTGATGTCCTTGTGTTCAGCAACTCTGTAATAGAACTTCTCTTTTTCTCCGTCTATGAGATCATCACAAACAGGGAAACAGACAGTGATTAAAAACTGCTCTTGACAATTTAAAATCAATGATTAATACAATTTATCATGTTCACACATCAAACTAAAAATAGCTTTTTTTAAGGGCTGTACATAACTTTGATTGCTATTGGCCATGTCAGAGAACTGATTTTATTATACACAGTCAGATTATACCATTATGGACAGTCAGAAAAAAAAGATTAAATAATACATTTGGACTATTCTTAAAACAAAAAAAATTACAAATTAAAAACTGAAATAACTTAAACGTCATATACTTGGTTTCAATTTAAGAAGATTAATGTTATTTACTTAAGATCCAAATATTTTCATTATATTTTAGGATAAATGTAATTTCTGTCAACTTGTCTTTCAGAATTTTTTCATCCATGTGCATGCTGATAATGACTTACCTTTGTTCTTTGTGCCATCGTGACTGTACTCCCGTTGCCATGCAATGCCCTTGCTAATTTCCAACACCAAGTTGATTAGTTGATTTATGGCCTGTTGGGTCTCAACTACTGTGGGAATCATTACCTGATGACAAATATCAGACAGAGAAACTGAATTTTCTGTTTAACAAGATTGGTAAGGAATTCTAGATTATCCAACTCCCCTAAATGGTAACTAGTGTGAAGTGGAAAGTCGCCAATGAGTAGTAGAAACTCACCACATTGGGTACAACCAGGTGTACTTCACATTTTATTAGCGGCACCATCTTAGTCTCAGACTCTGACTTCTGATAAGTGCTAAAATCCCCTTTTATTGATGTTGATCTGTAAGAGAGAGATAGAGATAATTTCTCTTAGATATTGGCCTTTTTTTACATACTGAATAACACAGACATACTTACTTAGTGCCACAAATTCTCCTTTTCAGGGTCTCCAGAGATAGCTTGGTTGTTTTGATCAGTGCATCCAATATCCTTGCACTGAAGTATTCATAAAGCTTCTTAAACTCCTGAAATTAAAATTTGTATTTGAAGAATTAACATATTTGTTGGTATATTGTACATAAAGAGCAATGTTTTGGTGTTGGTAAGCAAACATACCCTCTCAAATTTTATTGCTTTAGCTCTATCTGGACCTTCCAAATTCATTCCCTCATCCTCATTAGGGGTCTTCTGGCTCTCTCCTGAGAATGACACACTCCTCTGTCCTACAATGTTCAAAGGGAGAAATAAAAAGTATACTCACATACACACATAACAAACTTCAATTTTGGGTGCTGAATGACTGTTATTCAGAAACTGGGAAACTGGGACTTAGGAGCACCTGAAACAGGTTCCTCGACAGTCTTCCTGATGCCTTCTGATTGATAAATGGCACTGAACACATTAGCCAGCTCTGTCACTGCTTCTTTGACACGACTAAATTTGTAGTCCAATGTCTTCGCCCACTCCTGACATCGTTTCTAAACAAAGGATATATAATGAGTGGATTGGTAAACCAGACCTAATTCATAATTTCTCTGAAAAAGCACATCAAAAACAACGAAAGCTTTGTTTTGGTCACTTGAAGACAGCAGAAACAAGTTGTGAACACAACATTGATATATCATCACCTTTTAAAATGATATGGCGAACTTGTTAGCAAACAGTTGCCTATTTACACATAGTTACAGAGCAAAAAATTGTCAATCTTTTGGAGTCGTGTTTTTAGCCACCCGATGAATGTAGGCCCAATATTCACTTTACTCTCATAGCTCTGTTTTTGGTGTCTGTCTGAGGGAAATATCTGGATTTTTAACTGCTAAATGCTCCACTATGTTCCCAAGCTAGTTGCTAACTGTGTCTACATGCCGTGGGATTTTAGAGCTTTTTCAGCTGAAAACAGCTGCCTGCTGTGGCTCAAAACAATGCAATGAGAGTGGTAAGAGTGAACCAAAACAGTTAAGTTGCTGGCGGCAGGACAGCTTAACAATGCACTGAAACTCTGTATAACACTCCGTATAGCCGAGGGGAGCTGCAGATTAGGGTGATGAATCCCTTTCACATTGCCAAATTGTTTTTATATTGTCATTTGATACATAATCATAAAAAATATTGAACATAGCCGCTTTAAGGATTGATTTAATGGAAGAACATTAGCAATTCAATTTTAATTCATGTCTTAATTTTGAGGATGGAAATAAGATAGCAATAAAAAAAAATGAAAGTGAAGTCCATACCTCATTGCGGTCAATCAGGTGTTGCGCTGAACACGCATGACTTTCGGGGAGCTCAATCAGCACAGTCTCTGAGATGTCTTTAAGGACATCATCAATGTGTATCTGACAGATATCCTGCACCTGAAAAAAAAAATGGTACATAAAAACGTGGAATCCCTGAAGGGTAAAAGTGTGACAAAGCGTTGCTGACTGGTAATTGCAATGTTATGTCATTCTCACATTGCACAACAGCAATATCCATATCTGAAAAGGAAAGCTAGATAACATTTTGCTCTGTGCTTTTATTCAGTCACATACCTTCTTTACAAGATGTTTGAGCTCAAACAAAGCAGTGTCAACAATTTGTAAGAACTTGTCCAGGAGGAGGGATGACCAGGTGAGCAGCACTGCCCCTTGGCGAAGCTCAGATTCCACCTTGTAATTTACCAAAAACATAATAGCAAAAGATAACAACTCTGGAAGCACTGATAAATTACGCAATAGTAATTCTTTAAGACACAAAAGCCATAAAAACATTTTAAACAGTCATAATTGCCGGTTTATACCTTTTCCCACAGAAAGCCCAAGTATTATTGTTGGTAAGCAACTAAGCAAGAAACACTTGTCTGTTTACACTCACTTGAAGCACATATCATGAGTTGAACTATTTATGTTTACATTTATGAGAACATGATATGAGTTACTCTTTACCATTTTGATATTTTATAATTTAGACAAATGTTCTACATTTAAATGTACTGTGTTTACAAACTGCTTACATTTTTTACTTTTGAAGCCATCAGGCTGGCGAAGTCTGCAGGAATGCTCTCACATGTGGACTCATACTCTGCCAAAATGGTCTATAAAAAACAAATAAGGCATACATGTAATTTTATATTAAGGTAACCATCCATCTGTTAAAAAGTTTATAATTTACCTTTAGTCGGAGGTGATTGGCATTTATTTTGCTTTCCAACTTCACCAGATGCAAAGCCTGCTTTGGAACCTCCAGACCCATCTTCAACAGACACTTAGCCTCCCGAATGACCTCAGCTACTTTTGAATCAAAGTTGATCACGAATTTTCCAGTCTTTGGGTGACGAACCAGCAGTGTAATATTCAGGACTGTTATGAAGCAGAAAGGGGGAGAAAACACTTGAAATTAATATAATACTATATATATTAATATTACTAACAAGGGACACTGTGTGCCATCTCGGTATCAACATATTAAGTCAGAGCCAGAGAACCAACCATGATCTAGATTTGATACTTCTTCCACCCACGCTCTATGGTAAACATACTCAAACGCTACTAACGCAGCTGCAGTTTGATTGTACATTTTGACCACATCTCGTCCTTCAGGGCTGCACAGGATGTCAGAGTGTTTCTGTTAATGACAACAGATACAGTCAACATTAAAACATTTCAGTACAATAATAATGTATTTTTAGTTGTTTTGGTGGGAGAATCGTAGGCTTACTTTTATGTATGAGATGGGTTCCTCTATTTTCTGGTAGAGATGCCTGACCCAACCAATTCTTCCAGCCACAGGAGGCATGTTTCTAGCTAATGGGGGGTTGTCTTTCTGTGTGTCATAGAGCTGCCAAGAAAATTTACAAAAGAAGATCTGTTCATTTCATCAAAAACATCAAAGTCCATATTTGATAATAAATTAATATTTTATTCTCAGTATCTACTCAAGCATGAAAATGGGTACCTTTTTCACAAACTCTACTTCCAACGCATAGTGCTGAAGAATAAGACCCAAAACGTTGGAAATTTCTGTGTCAAGACAGGGGATGTTCAGCCTCTGGAAACTACCAATAAAGGAATTTGTGAGATTTGTGTAAGAATTTTTTTATTATAATGCCAAATCATCCACAGTTTAAATAATTACAGTACAATCTTAATATTATACTACTATACTATATTATACTGACCGCTGTAAAAAGGACAGAGCTTGTTGAGATGAGAAGATGTTTGAGAAGCATGAACTCATTAATGTCCGCAGCAGCGTCTGTAAATAAAGAAAGCACAAATATTAATATGACCATCTATATTGGAAACAATAATTAATATATAAGAGAGAGGGGGTCAAAAGAAGCTACCTACACCATAGATTGTAAACAGAAGGAAACTATACATACCTCAATGCGCCCAATTTCAGCCATAAACTTAGTAAAATCCTTTTCAAATTCAACTGTCCCTGGAGCCAACATATCATACTGCGTCCTTTTCAGCTTCATGGATACAGTGCGGAATTGTCTGGCCAGAACCGCAATGCCCTCAATATTTGATTTTTCAAGAGATTTGAACGTCTGGAACACTATAAATATTTGTGTGATCTACAATAGATAATGCTTATTGTTACTTGGTAAGGCCTTATGGTAAGAGTAGGATTTAAATTAAAAAAGGTAATGTGGGACTGCACCTTTTGGAGTTGCTTGCAGAAGTGCTCAAACTTGCAAAAAACCTGCATTTCTGGAACCTCAAAGGACCTCCTTCCAGGTGTTTCCACCGTTTGTTTCTTTGTTTTCTGGATGCAAGACTGATACTCCTGATATAAGCAGATACAGTCCTGGCAAAGATAAGATAAGATGAGTGAATTTGAAAACAGTTGCATGCTGATGTCAATATGTATTATTACATTATTATATTTAAGCCTAACCAATTATACCACAGATGTTATCCATATACTGTAAGTAGGTGTCATCATCACCTGCATTTTCTTGATGATATCTTCAGCATCCTGGTCCCATATTAGACGTGTGCCATTGTCAGTAATATATGACCTGCAGGCTGTAACCATCTGATGTGTGACCTGGCAGTTTTTTCAGGAACACAATTACAAAGTTTCACAAAGTAAAAGGGGTCCTTCTATTTTCTCAACACAACGTATATTTTCCTGAGAGTGAATTATATCATATATATACAGTATATATATATATACACAATACACTTACTTTCATGAACAGTGCCGATATCTTTTCACTGGTATTGTAGTACAGTGAAACATTGTTAATCATTTCAATAGCACTGATGACGTTCTGCACACTTTTCATCATGGTGACCTGAAATCACACATCCATGTATATTACTAACCTTCTAATGAACACGTACTTAAAAAATGGAACAAACTCGCCTTAAAAGGGATCTTTCGGGTCTTATGAAGTGGGGTTGTATAAGGTACTTATCCACAGTCAGTGGCTGCATCCAAAATCACATACTATGCGCTACATACTAAATAGATGGTAAATTACGTCGTCACTTCCTGAGAGCCTCGTCGGTTTGAGACGTTTAACCATGGTAACCCGTGCAAGCATCAAGTGACCAAAACAACGGTTTATGAGAGTCAGTCTGAATTAATTTTAAAAAATATATTACGCCGAGCAGAGTTAAATCTTATACTTACAGTTAAACTGAAGCGTTAGTGATGTTACAGAGCTGTCCATCAACGTCCGTTATGAACGTTGTTATTATGCATTGTGGGATATTTATGCCGCCGAAGTTTACGGTAATATTTCACCAGAAATAGTATGAAATGCTCAATACAAAATATGCAAATAAAGACAAGAGAAAAGAAACCATCATTTTGTATGTAAAGCAGAAAAGGGGAACAACATCACAGTACAGTGCAAGTTATGCCTTCCAGCTGTGAAAATGCTGTCATCCAAGGACTCGTATCATTTGAGTGTAACAGATTTTAACTTGAAGCAGCAGCAGCAGTACCCATATGAATTAAATTAACCTGGTTTGTCCTGTATTATGTTTCCTGGACGTCTTTTCATTCTGGGATATTTTTAAAATACTAATCTGCTATTTTTGCACACAATGTACCTGAATTATGCTACATCTTACTGTGTATAAAATTATACAGTATGGAGATTATCATTCAATACGAACAAATACAACCTTTCCTTAGACATCATATCAAGTTATTGACTATACATACCGGGTCACTGTTGTAAAGAGGTTGACAGACTTTCTCCAGTGTGTTAAGAAATTTTGCATTGTCTTTTGCCTCGTTGGCACGATCGGTTATCCTGACATCCAGCTCCCGCCACATCTAAATAGGGAAATGGTTGAAAAAGTTCAATTTTGAATGTAATCATTCAAAAAGACAACTTGAAGATCAACTTAAGTTTTCTAATATGTACTTTTTATTAAAAAAAAATGAAATCCTTTTGTCCGTTAAATGCCCTTCACGACTTACTGTACTAGTACAGTGACGTTTTCAGATTGCAGAATACTCAAAAAACCCAAAGATAACAAATTTGGAAATAAAATGAGAACAAATGTTTAATATCTTATCTTGATAAAAATGTCTTAAAAAGAATTATCAATGATCAATTTACATTCTTCATCCGCCTGGAATGATCATCTTCACACTGTGGACATTGGATCTCTGATAATTACTACGGCTAAGGCAACAATTATATTTTATATCATATAATTTGTACAGACATTTGTCTTGTTAATTTTAAACATAAACAATTAGCCATATTGTGTCATTACACGCATCAAACTACAGTCTGAGCAGATCCTCCAAAAACCTGGTAAATGCTGTACAATAAATTCTTTAGGTGTTACTTTGTTGAAGTTCAACGCTCTAGCGTCCATACCTTCATAATCTTGGAACGGCTGATATGGAGCACCATTACCACTGCCTTGCACTCTGGGCCTTTGATGTGATTTATGATGGAGTTGAACATTGAAGACATTTCTTCCCAGTGTTGTAACTCACACAGAGGCCCTGCAGAATCATCCTCTTTCCTTAACTGATCACTTTCTATCAGGACCTGATGATTATGGATACAGACAATGGTTAGCAATTCAATCAATTAATCTACAATGAGATATGAGACTCATTTAGGAAGTGATATGCTTTAACATTTCAAAATATGGATTCATTCACCATGGAAAAATGTTCCATGTCCAACGTTATATGCAGTTTCCATTTATATTTTGGACCCACTGCATAAACCATAAACATGCTCGTAATGACACTGTATTGTCTCTGATCTGATACCAGGAGATACCCTGTTTCTATTCACAGACATTTGACCGCCTGTTAATAACAATAAAATCTTAATTTTACCAACCTGCTCGATTTGCTTATACCATTGCATCAGAATTTCTTCCAGTCGATGCACCATGTCAATGTTGGCAGCTGCAACTTTCATATCTTTAAGGGAGGCCAACTTAGAGAAGTCAAGATCTGCCACTGTATTCAGATGAACAATACTCTTATTTCTCATCTGGAGGTCTGGGGTACAAACAAGAAAGACAAAGTACAAGAAACTTAAAATTTACTTCAAGACCACCATTTGGTTAAAAGAATATCACTGTTAACAGGCAATGCCACAAATGACAATTGCAAAGCAATAAATTATGACTTGCCAAACAAAATAGTTAAGACATGTTACTGTTATAATGTCTTCTAAACATCAAAACTTGAAAGAAAAATAAAATGTAATAAAATAATGATTTACCATCTAAGGAGCTGAGACAACGATCCATGCTGTACTTGAAGTTCTTTTTAAATCTTTTTCCATGTCTAGACTTATCTAAGACACCCCAGTTTTGTGCTGCGTCAAGAGCTGGTAGCAGAAAACTGTAGGCATCGCGTGTTCCTTTCAGGAGGCCCTCTCTGGCATCAACCATTGAAAAGAAGATCTCCTGCAGAGCATCAAGACAATAACATCCATCACTTCACGAAATCCAAAGGCAAAAAATAAAAACTAGCTTAGTGCTAGTTACATGGTCATCAGACGTGAGCATCCTCTTAAGTAATGCAGAACATGTTTTCAATAACAATAGTTGCTTACGTTTACCAAATAAATATAGGGAATGCTGATTCACTTCATCCGACTGGTTGAAGGTGTCCTAATGAGTAAAACTGTCTGTTTTGTTAAATAGTATTAAAAACTGTAGACTCCTCAGACACGATAGCATCAACTTAAGCAATCTTACCAAATCTGACAGTATTTTGGCAATAGGAGCACTCCAGCAACATGATGCATTCCCATGGCTCATTTGTCATGGGTCTGACTGACTTGAACATTTTCAAAATTCATCCTTTTTAAAGCCCCAATATTTGAAATCAGCATGATCTCTATCTATCAATGATCTATGAAGGTCAGTCAGTATTTATATGTAGATCCATATTTAGAATAAAAAGTAAAATACTTTTTGTATTATTAAGATGAATAGAGTTGTTTAGCCTTGGTGGATGTATGCACTCGCTGATAGCCAGGGATGCACAGATACAAATACTGGATCGGCTATTGGGCTGATACTGACTAAATAGCTGGATTGGATATCGATGACAATGGGGCCGATCTATTAAATTCAGTGCCATGTTTATATACAATGTACATTATATACTGGAATTCTAATTCCCTTTTAAGTTTTGATCAATTTGTTGCTGCATTAAAAAGGTTTACACCTGAAATGTAATTCCTGTTAATTTTGAAGTTTTTTTTTCCAAGTTGCTGGTGTACGATTTACTATTTCATTAAAATAACAATTCAGTAAATTTGTATCTATCCATTTATTTGTTAAATTTTGCTTTAAAAAGTTAGGAAAGTGATTTTTAAGTCAATTCTGATGTTGCCTTACACATAACAAAATGATCCCAGTCACTTCAACACAGTGAGACATACAGCTTATTAATTAAACACTGGTATCAGATCGGTACTCAGTATCGGCCGATACCCAAAGCCCAGGTATCGCTTTCCGTTTTCGTTTTTAAAATCAAAAGGCATT
Source organism: Sebastes umbrosus (assembly GCF_015220745.1). Lineage (NCBI taxonomy): Eukaryota > Metazoa > Chordata > Actinopteri > Perciformes > Sebastidae > Sebastes > Sebastes umbrosus. The sequence goes on along the minus strand of NC_051280.1, from coordinate 11,056,883 downwards.
ATAATATACTGTACTACATAGATTGTTCAACTGTTATATATTGCTATTTTAGCACACAATGATTAATTATGATTAGTGAATCCTCAAAAAATTAGCGGTACATGTGGATTGTTAAATAATAATCACAGCACTGGAGTTGCTAAACTCACTGATGTACAGTGCAATAATTCAATGTGAAAATGCGTCAATATCACATAAAACAATAAACAAATTACAATTAAAGAAACACACCACTCTGCATATACAAGACTGTCTTACCTCGTGTATGTTTTCTAAATTCACAGGAATGTCCACTCTAGTCCGTCTGAAAGAGCAGCAAATGCCTGTAAGGCATGTCTGAGACAGATTGGCTAAAAACAGCCTCAATACTTTTCCCCCTTTGGTAGTCCCAGCATATGAGCGTCCACATTCTGAAATTCAATTAAATCCAAATGTTTTTTGATGAGATGAAAAACAGTAATGGACCTCAACAATTGATATAGATTCTGTGTACTTAAGTTTGAATATTCACCACTGTAGGGAAAAATACAATCAATTATGCAATACAATTATGCCTACCTATTCCTGGGACTTCAGCCTCTTGATACACAAAGGAAATGGTTTTACAACCTCCTTTGGCAAAGAAATCATCAAAAGCAGCCAGCTATTGAGCAAGAAAACAAAAAAATAAATGAAAAACTTTTTTAACAGTAATGCTATAGAAGAGTGGTTCCCAACCTTTTTCTCTAAGGGACCCCTTTTCTATCATTGAATAAACTGACAACCCCTAACTAAGTAACATGTTTTACGTATATTTCATATTATATTTAATGCATAACAATAACAGTACAGAACAACTGATAAACTGTACAATAACCCAAATAGTGAATGCATTAACTGCAGGAAGTTTGTGTAAATCGGGCGATTTGGTTGAATTTTGAGCAATTCATTCCTGTGAATATTGCTTCAGAGATGAGTTTTCTTGATATGTTTAGGAACTTGTAATACCATCCTATGCACTATGTATTTTTTTTAGCAATCAATAATAGGTTTCTTTTTTGACAAATTTAGTGTTTTCTTCTCCCTGATGCTTGGCCATTGTCCTATTAGCTAGTTTAAACTGCGTACTTTTCTAATGCAGGATGAGGCTGTTTAGCAGAGAGGGGAGGCTCTCTGAATATAACTTGTGTTCAGGTCTTCACCTTGCCCTTATCTTGTGAGATTTGTTTTAAGTTCATATCAAAATATTTCTTCAGAGAAATTAATGAAAAGCTGAGATACAGGCCAACTGTATATTTAAGAATTGTCTTACACCCCTTACAATCAAGAGGGCTTTGAGACCCCTGTGGAGCTTTGGCGACCCCTAGTGGGGGTCTGGACCCCCAGGTTTGGAACCAGTGGTATAGTAAAGGAGGCATGAAAGACATTCAATCAAAAATACAATCTTCCTGTCATCTTAGATAGAAAAAAACATGAAGATGAAAAAAAGAGCCACAACAATACAGTGCTACAGAATGTCATGAATTGGCACCATAAATACAGAGCGCACATTTTTATCCAAATCAAATGGGAAACCCCTACTAACTTACTCCCCAAAGTTATGTTAAGGCAATTTGCAACAAGTTTGGAATCATAAACCATCCAATCATCCATGCCATCATGCATACGATGCTCCTTTCTGGGAAAACTCACAGATGAAGAATCTAAAATAAATTCTTCTACTGCTGTTGGCTCCAAGGACAGCCTGTCAGCCAGGAGGTCAATCATGTACTTGTGGGCAGGGGTGAGGAACTTCTTTCGCTCTTCTCTTGCCTGCCCGTATTCGGCCTGTGGAAGACACAGGTTGTAAATAGTAGTAATAGTACTTGCATGCGTAAAACCGCTGTACCATACTAAATAAACAAATTTGTTTACTTTTTTTATTCTGTAAGCCAGCGTGTAAAGGTGTTAAATCCATTTACCTGAGATCCATGCTGGTTTGCCTTTGGATCATGCGCTTCCATCATGAAGAACTCAAGCAATATCACCTCCTTTGCTATTGAAAAAGTATTCATAATGACATTCATGGCGACATCCAACACATCACTGCGTGCGAGCTGCCCAGCCTGCAGGAGCTGTACACCCAGTGGTGGCTCAGGAAGTCCCTGAGGGTCATTAAGGACAAGACACACACCCACAACAGACTGTTCTCCCTCCTGCCCTCTGGTAGAAGATACAGGACCCCCAGGACTCTCACCAGCAGACTGAGGAACATTTTTTTCCCCCAGGCCATCAGACTTTTAAATAGATAATTCATACGACACCTTCTCACACAAAAAGTGCAATAAACAAGTGCAATACCCCAATCATATATCTTATACTGTATATACTGTATATGTTCTTAATATGCCTGTATATATTCTTAATATGCCTTGTACAAAGTATTTCTTATATATGTACATTCAGACTTCCTGATATGTATATGTTCTTAATATGCTTGTATATGTTCTTAATATGCCTTGTACAAAGTATTTCCTTTTATAATTGTAATATAACTTATTATTTTTAATGGAGCTTCCCAGCAAAAAGCATTTCACACGATTGTACTTGTATAACCGGTGTGACAATAAACATCTTGAATCTTGGGGTTGACTTTCATTTAACGTGTTAAAAGCTGTAAACAGTTATCTAACGCTAACGCGTCATATGTGGGGCGGGATATGACGCACCACACCCACAAACACACAGCAGGGTAACGTCAACGTTTCATGTCATACATCATACGTCATCACGCATAACGTTAACGTCAACCGACGTGAGCTAGCGTTAATTATTTAGCTGGTTAACGTTCATGCAACGTTACCGTTGTAGTGGCATATCAGTGTTGAAAACAGAGCCTACCCCAAGCTAAATTAAAGTAAAAGCTAACATTCGTCACTTTATTGTATGTAATAGCTAACGTTAGATGCTAAATTAGTGTCGGTAACTAACGCTAGGTGGGCGTTAACCAACGGTCGTTGTTTAGCCTGATGCTAGCATTGATTTAGATAGCTGAGTTAGCTACGTCATAGTTACCGTTAACAAACTACCCCGGAGTTTGCTGTTTGCTAATATCTTACTAAGTATTTTCTGTACTTACCAAGACTCAGTTGGCCACATTTTTTCTGTTGGTGCTGTTTCTGTTTTCCAAGTAGAACTAAATTCGTTGGTGTTATTTTGTTTTTAGACCCGCTGACAATGAAGTTTTAACGCTAAACCGACCGTTATCAGCTCACCTGTTACCGTTGGTCTAATGTTATCTAACGGTCACCGTTGAGAGATGCCACGAGCTCCAGCCGTTAGCACCAGAGATGAGTGGTGACGTATTAACGGTTAGCGGTTATTTAAATCTCAACGTCTCTAACCGAGCTAATTTCCAGTGTGTTTATGGCCTTTCCTTCACTTTTGGGCTTGTCAAAGATTTTATTATGCTCGTCCATGTATTTCTTTCAGTTGTTGCCCTGTTAATTTTGTTGTCTAGTCTTAATATTATGAGAATAAAGTAATAATATCACGAGAAAAAGTAATAATATTACGAGAATAAAGTCTTAATAATACGAGAATAAAGTCATAATAATAGGAGAATAAAGTCATAATAATACAAGAAAAAAGTCATAATATTACTAGAATAAAGTCTTAATATTACGAGAAAAAATTCTTAATATTACAAGAATAAATTCATAATATACTGAGAAAAAAGTCTTAATATTACGAGAATAAAGTCATAATATACCGAGAAAAAAATCTTAATATTACGAGAATAAAGTCATAATAATAGGAGAATAAAGTCATAATATTACGAGAATAAAGTGATAATATTACGATAATAAAGTCATAATATTACGAGAAAAAAGTCATAATAATAGGAGAATAAAGTCATAATATTACGGGAAAAAAGTCATAATATTACGATAATAAAGTCATAATATTACGAGAAAAAAGTCTTAATATTACGAGAATGAATTCATAATATACCGAGAAAAAAGTCTTAATATTACGAGAATAAAGTCATAATAATACGAGAAAAAAGTCATAATATTACGGGGGAAAAGTCATAATATTACGAGAATAAAGTAATAATATTACGAGAAAAATGTAATGTTACGAGAATAAAGTCACAACTTTACGAGAAAAAAAATGTAATATGATAATAAAGTCATAACTTTACAATAAAAAAGTAATATGAGAATAGTCATAACTTTACGAGAAAAAATTTTAATATGAGAATAAAGTCATAACTTTACGAGAAAAAAAGTCGTAATATTACGAGAATAAAGTCATAACTTTACCAGAAATTTTTTTTTACATTGAGAATAAAGTCATAACTTTACGAGAAAAAAGAAAATAACACGCAAAATTCCTACTTTATGATTATATATATATACATATATATTATGACTTTATTCTCGTAATACTAAAAAACAAATCTCGTAAACCTATGACTTTATTCTCGTAATATTATGACTTTATTCTCTGAATCTCAGATTTATTTTTTTCTCTCAATGTGGCCCTAATACTCCGTCGTACCATAGACCTACAACAATGATAAATAAAAATGAAAATGTAAACAAAAAAACAGTTATTCATTTCCATGTTTATAAACCCACATGGAGCCACTGGAGAGGAGCTAAAGAGCCACATGAGGCTCCGGAGCCACAGGTTGCTGACCCCTGGTATATCTATTCTAGTTTGGGAGCAAAATGTAACTCAATTTCCCCTCCAGGGGGATCAATACAGTATTTCTGATTCTGATATTTATTTATAGTTTCCTTCCCGGAGAGAGGGAAGTTGATTGTAATTTTTATTTCCTACATGTGATATTTGGCCCCCTCTACAGGACTGTTGATATGATGATTAGAAGAAGCACTGGTCCTGGATCAGGCACTAGGGAGGACATATGTTTCGTGGTCTCCTGTGATTGGTCCAGACACACCGTCTTGTTGTCCAATCACAGGCATACATCTGTTCGCTGTAGCGACTCTAAAATACTCTCTTCTCTTCCTCCTCCACCAGCTATTCAATATACTCAGCGAGGACGTAGTCAGCAGCAGCAGCAGAAAGTGAAGCAGAGAGATGGGGAAAATGCAAGTCCTGGGTGTAGTAGCGGTGATATTAGCAGTGTGCTGCGTTCATGCGAAGGTTTACTTTCGGGAGGAGTTTCTGGACGGTGGTAAGTTTTGGCAAAGAAAATGCAATAACACTAACTAGCTGTGCATCACTGCATGTTAGCTCGACTGTTAGCCGTCAGTTTGTGTCGCAATTATCATCGTGAGTTTCTCTTGAAAGCTTGTTGTCTTCACTAGTTTCTTCAGTCGGTATTTCAGTATGAAATAGGTCTCCTCTCAGTGTCCTAACTTTAACTGGGTTGGCTAACTTCAGCAAGGCCCCAAAGCAAGCAAACGTATCACTACTGACACCTATAAGTTGCTAACTGTGGCCTAAGTTGCAGTATAAGATGTGTTTTTGCCAGTTTGTCAGTTTTAAAGAGTAACGCCAATGAACTGACTGTTGGGTAATGTGATTTTCGGGAAGTAGTAGTATTTTGAAAGAGGTGCACTTTCATAGACTGAGCTACTGGAGTTACCCTGCACAATATTCATTTTTAACAGTCTCTTCTGCACTATAATCAGTTTTTTTAATAGCCCTGTATCACAGCTGTTACCCTGCACTATATTCAGTTTTAACACTTTTCTTCATCTCATTGTATTTTTATATCTGGTACATTTTTTTTTGTACTTTGCACTTTGCACTAACAACTTTTTTACTGCCTTTTTACTAACATGTTTTGCACTATGGATCTGTGATGCTGGAAACTTGAATTTCCCCCGGGATCATTTAAGTTACTATCAATCTATCAATCATAAAACTCAGCAAACTTATTGTGTTTTTGTTTCCTGTTCAGATGAATGGAGAAGTCGCTGGGTGAACTCCAAACACAAGTCTGACTACGGAGAGTGGAAACTAACAGCTGGCAGCTTCTATGGAGATGCTGAGAAAGACAAAGGTAAACATTTTGTGCTTTAATCCACTTATTCTGAAACACGTCCTTTTAATTAGAAATATCATATATTTCATTCGTGTTGATCATGCTATGTTCATTATGGCTAAAAAAGATACCACAGCACCTGTCATTAAAATGTGCTCCTAGTGTATATACTGAATATTTACTGACGTAATCCAAAAAACCCATTTCCACCTTCTCAGCTCGGCTCGTGAACAACTCTACTCTACTGCAAACCACTCTTATATCCAGTCTATGTTTAATGCTCTTGGAGTCTCTATTTTGTATAGTCCAGTTCCCACACTTCGCACAAAGAAAACCTATTTTGTGTCTTGTCTTGTGTTGTGTTTGCTAAAAAAAAAATCATTCTTTTTCAGGTCTGCAAACAAGCCAGGATGCTCGTTTCTATGCCACCTCTGCCCGCTTTGAGCCTTTCAGCAACGAGGGCAAGCCTTTGGTCGTTCAGTTTACAGTTAAGCATGAGCAGAAGATCGACTGTGGTGGTGGCTATGTGAAGGTCTTCCCCACTGATTTGGATCAGACTGCAATGCATGGAGACTCCTCATACTACATCATGTTTGGTAAGTGATGATGTTCATGGTAATTGAATGGTTACAGTAACAGGATTTGGAACATCTAGTCATTAAATTTGTTTCACCCAGGCCCTGATATCTGTGGCTACAGCACCAAGAAAGTCCACGTCATCTTCAATTACAAGGGCAAGAATCACCTCATCAAGAAAGAGATTAAGTGCAAGGTAATTTTGAATTTAGAGAAAAATATATAGTTTATTTTACAATATGCAAACATGCACTGCCTCTGCACCAGTGACTTAATTCAAACACTTCTGTTTTTTTCTAGGATGATGAGCTGACCCACATGTACACGCTGATCCTGAATCCTGATCAGACCTATGAGGTGAAGATCGATAACGAGAAGGTAGAATCTGGCAGTCTGGAGGAAGACTGGGACTTCCTGCCTCCTAAGACAATTAAGGACCCCGATGCCAAGAAGCCAGAGGACTGGGATGATCGTGCCAAGATTGATGATGATGCTGACACCAAGCCCGAGGTGATTACAATTAAGTAATAAAATTGACCTTTTGTTTTGCTTTGCATTGACTGAGAGTGCTGTTACTAAGGTAAGTGTTGGTCCATGGGAAATGAGTGTTGTTGTTTTTTTCATTTATTTCTCTCCCAGATTTTCACAGCAGTCCTGCGCTTTAAATTTACATTCTCTAATCTGTTAGTTCAACTTTGTTTGTTCTTCTTTAGGACTGGGACAAAGCTGAAAACATTCCAGACCCTGACGCTAAAAAGCCTGAAGACTGGGAGGTGGATATGGATGGAGAGTGGGAGCCACCCATGATCCCTAACCCAGAGTACAAGGTAGGCTAAAGTTGGATAGTCATGGCCAAAACTTACACTTTTTTTATCTCCTCTGCCTGAGAAATGGTTGATATATTTACTCTGCTAAAGCCTGATAAATATTTTCTGTATTGCAGGGAGAATGGAAACCCAAACAGATTGAAAACCCCAACTACAAAGGAACATGGGTGCATCCTGAGATCGACAATCCTGAATACAGTGCTGATTCAAACATCTACAAGTTTGACAAAATTGCTGTTTTAGGCCTTGATCTTTGGCAGGTGAGAGAGAGGAGATCATCTTTTGAATTTGGGATGCTCATTTTGAAAAATGTTCTTAACCGATAACCGACCCTCGTTAACCAATTATTAACCGTTAACCGACAAGATTTGTGCCTCGCGCCAGCTGCAGTGTATGAGTACAACAGACAACTGAGTCCTCAGTCCACCCGTCCGGGAGCGTTAACTTAGCAGCCACGCTGCTGTGTGTAGTGTCGCGAACATGCAGCAACTTTCTTAGTAAAAATCTCCACTGCACATTTAGTTTAGTTTAGCAGGATGTGAGCTGTGTGTCTCCCCGGCGTAACGACACTGTCTGCCCGGATTAACGATAGTGATTGCTCAGTAAACAATGTGTGTATTTGTGCTACGTTAGCAGCCCTAGCATTGCCGGAGGCTTCTTGCTCACCGCCACACACATACAGTCTGTCAGCGCGGCGTAACTTTAATGAGTGTCCGTGTTGGCGGTGAGTGTGAGGTTGTTGGTGGCGTTATATCTGTGAATGTAGGTGTAGCAGTGTGTGTACAGTTTATTTGTCGCTGAATAAATGCTACGAAACTACTGCTCCTCCGCTCCGCTCAAGCGAGCAAGACACCGGAGCCAACTTCCTGTATCCTGCAACTCCGGCTATGCCTCTTAAGGTTGGCTGTTAAGGTGGACTAGCTTTTCTCCTTAAAGTGACGAGCTGTTCAGCTTTTTAATTAATTATAAATATTTATTTTAACCGCTTTAACAGATAGCGTTAATTGGTTAAAATGCTTAATCTCGGTTAACGGTTAATTATGAACATCCCTATTTTGAATAGTGATGTTATTGCCGTAGTGATGCTGAAACTACAGTGTAACATTTGTTTATCGCAGGTGAAATCTGGTACCATCTTTGACAACTTCCTGATCGGCGACGATGTGAAGGAAGCGGAAGACATTACAATGGAGACATGGGGTGTGACAAAGGTATGCTGGTGCTGGTATTTTTTTTTTCTTTGTCATTTGTGCAACACATGAAGCCACACGTGAGATACTGAACAGATGAGTTGACAGTTTGTGATTATCTAAACTTTCCCCACAGGAGCCAGAGAGGAAAATGAAACAGGAGCAAGATGACCTGAACCGAAAGGAAGAGGAGGCGAAGACCAAAGAACAAGACACCGAAGTCGATGATGACGGTGACGGTGAAGATGATGATGAAGACATGGAGGATGAGGAAGAAACAACGGACGATGGAGAGAAGGCCTCTTCAGAAAGAGATGAAGAGGAAGCAAATCTTCAAGATAAAGATGAGCTTTGAGGAGGTGTGGCCAGAGATTTCTTCTGTCCCTCCTTTAGAAACTCTGTTTTGTATTTCCCAGGGGTATTGTGGCTGCTGTGCATCCTTTCCCTGAGATTCGGACGCAATCTAATTTGGGGTGCAAAAATGGTGAAGGGGTCAAGTGGATGTTAATGGACTTAGTTTTTCTTTAATTTTGGTCATGATATTACCCTGTTGCCCCTGAAATGCTTGAGTGATTCTAAGGTTTTCCACCGACAAAGTCCATTCCTCATTTTGTAACAGAGAATAAGGAGGCACTGACACCTACTGTTTTCTTGACTTTCTTGGATCTATACATCTACGTTATTTGCAGATTCCCTTGCACAGGTTGCACAGTTAACCAGAAGCTCTGAAATGACACATTGCCATTCAGATTTTAACTTAATTTCCTCTTGCAACCTGGTGAAACAAAAGATGCACATAACTGAACATGTAATGCATAAGACTTACTGCAAACAACAACCAAAAAAAAACACACAAAATACAGATAAATCAAGATTGTAATGGAACTTATTTTGGTTTTCTGTAGCACTGACTTTTTATTTTATTTTCCACACAGTCAATTGAATGAAGTTTTTAGACATGATTTAATCTTCATCTAAGTGCACAATGAAATAGTTTTTCTACATTGAAATGGCATGAATGTCTTCATGGTAATGTGATGGAACCTGCATTATATCCCAAAAGTCTGGAGAAACAGATGGTGAGCCCCTGGTGTGACTCATGACATCACTAAGGGTCACACACCTTATTTTTATTGGACAGAATGTTATTGATACCAAAGTTTTTATTAAAAGATTATAACCTTATTGGCTGGTCATGTTTTGTACTGCATATGCACATTTTGGAATTATGTAGTTAAAATTATTATAATTATCTGACTTTACACCAACATTCTCTTCATTATATTTTGCCCAGAGCCACAGAAACCAACCAGTACTCCTGCTGCTGGAATACTATCCAACTCAGGGTTTACCACTTCAGTTTGTTTGTAGTAATTTGATTAAGCACAACTTTATTAAGGAATATGAACTGTATAAGCAAAACATCAAGAAAAATAAAAAATATTACAATTAGATTTTGACACATGAACTCTCGACAAGGCAGGGCCCTAGGATTTGGTAAAAATGCAGTTTATGATATAGGGGTGCACATTCCTACACTAAATTGCAATATTAGCTACTGCATACAGTGAACCGACTGGATTCCCTTTGGGGCCCCTGAAGGGGGCCCTGGGCAGTTGCCTGCTTTTGCCCAATGGGTAATCAAACCTTGCTGTTTCTTAAGATAATTTATAGGGCTGTCCTGAATACCATTTTTTGGGGCTTCAAGGCTTCAGTGAGAAATATTCTAAGCTTTGCGGCGCAGCAGGCTGACATGTCCTTCCCCATGTCAGTTGCCGGGAAAGTGCTGCTGCCGCACTACTGCACACACACCCCTCTACACGCAACAAACAGCAATATCCGTCTGAGGGCGCCCTCGGCTGACTACTTTTTTCAGAGGCTGTAGCAGGCTCAGTTTTCGAGCTAGAGTGACGGTACTGCTATTATATGAAATTAAAACCTAAGGAATCCAACCATGTCATGTTAGCATGTTGGGAAATAATGCTCTAAACCTGCGCTACATTTCGGCGAGGAAAAACTGGCATGGCGTTTTTCAGAGGGGTCCCTTGACCCCTGACCTCAAGATATGTGAATGAAAATGGGTTCTATGGGTACCCACTAGTCTTTCCTTTACAGACATGCCCACTTTATGATCATCACATCGAGTTTTTTGCATGCAGTACAAATGTGTTATTTTCGCCTATTTTAAAATGGTGTATTTAAATATTTTTGCATACTGGGGTCCCTAAACAGTCTTGGAATTGCATATATTGTGTATCACTGTAAAGCTGAGACTCTTGTGGATCCAATGAGCCCAATTGTATTAATGTGTGATGATGTCAGTCCCCATAGTAGCCATTTCAATGTAGTGAGACCATTTTTTTAAATCTGACCTCACTGTATAAAATGACCTGTGGTGACCTCTAGTATAATCACAGCCTCATGAAACTTTACAACCACAAACTAGAGACCTAGAGAGACCTACTGTAGGGCATTAAGAGGATGGATGACTTTCCTAGCTAGATTAACAATAAGGGGGTTTCTGAGCAGTTTCCAGAACAGAAGTGCTCGCCATCCAATTGCCGAAAAATGCAATTCTTGCAGAAATCTCCAAATGTCAAACGTTTTTGAAACCAAATCACATCATGTTTTTTTCTATGGTGTTTCTCAAGGTCTTTGCGTCTTAACGTGGTGTTTTGGAGGGATCATTGATCATTTTTATCAATTCTCCAGTGGTAAAAAATTGTTAAATATAGCACCAAATCTGTGTAACAAACGGTATCAACCCCAAACTTGCTGCTTATAATTTATGATACATAATAGAGCATGGGGATGACCATCACAAACGTATATCATAATGTTCTAAACCCTTATACACTTTCAAAATGTATTTAATTAATTAATTAATAATTTTTTAATTTATGATTTATGACAACTTGACACAAATGACTAAAAAAAATCTTCAGGTTCCCAGCTTTCAGATGATGTACGCCACTTCTATGTGACATCTACTTTTGACCTGCTATCTAAGGTGACATAACACATGATCATTTTACATGTCAGAGTATTTTAATTTTTTTTTATTTAACTGAATTCAACATGAAAGCAGTGAAGTGTAGAAAGTGTGGTGTTGAAGGTGGTTCAGTGTGCTGAGTGGACTGCTGTGCTGCTGGCTGTGTGATGCTGCTGGCTTTGTGTTTCGGTTGACGTTCAGCGGCTCCTTCACGACAGAGAAGAAATGGTTATTCCCGACCAGGTCAGATGGATGACGGACCACAAGACGGACAGAACACTCAGTAACAGTACAGTAACAACAATCACCTTTTTTGTCCATAGGGAAAAACAGTACCTCGATTTGTTGGACAACAAATCGTTTTCCAACAGAAGTTTTCCAGTCGATCAGTTATCAGTGAGTTCAGCTGTCAGCAGGCAAAGTTTTGCATCAACTCGTGTGAAGTCCACGTGCGAATGAGAAATTGAGGCCTGCAGCTCTGATACAGCCTCATCGGGTCACGTCACCGCTGAGTGAGGGAGAGAGATCATTTACAGTAAAGGATGATATCAATTATTGGACTTCTGTGTGATTCTTCTCACCAATACAGTTACTAACAACTGTTAACAGCATGGGTAAAGTTTTTTAGTAAATACCTGTAGCCATCATCAGCAGCAGGAGGAATCTTTGCTGCATGTAGCCTACAGTCTTTTTTTTGATGCACAGCGCGTCATTTTACGGGTTCCTTCATTCATCATCTAAATCTTCGGACACATCGGGATCTAATTAAGGGTTAATTGATTGTCTGTGCTTTTGTAGGAGCTGTTCCACACAAACACCAACTTTATACAGTGTGATCATTTACATTGCGCCTGTCTGTCAGCAGGATTATTACAGAGAGTTCTCAGTTCATGGCCAGGTTGATCAAATGTGAAATAAATTGATATTTCTGTTTTAATTAGCTTCTTTATTTATTTATCTTTGTGTTAATTCCCCTATCTATCTACTCTTCTATTCAATTTCCCAATTTATTAATTTTTATTAACTTTTAAATTTGCAAATGCAAATTGCATTTATTTTTTAAATGTATTTATTAATTATTAAATTGTATTTATTTATTTAATTTTGTATGCAAGATTTTCCCCCTATTTATTTCTGTCTTTTTTTTCTTTATACATTTCTTTACACATTTCTTTTTACATTTCTTAATAAATACATTTAAAAGTTAATAAAAATTAATAAAACAAATGAATAAAAGAGGAGATTAAATAGAAGAGTAGATAGATAGGGGAATTAATACAAAGGTAAATGAATAAAAAGCAAATTAAAACAGAAATATCAATTTATTTCACATTGTATCAATTCATAAATGCTACATTTATTTTCAATATTATTATGGTACATTTAATGGCATACTGAATGCAACTTTTTTGATCAACTTAAAAAAAATAGCCAAGACATTAAATGAGTGATTCACATGAAAATTACTATAAAAACATATTAAAAAACATTAAGATGGAAAATAATACCAGAAAAAAACACACATGCATTAACCAAGATAGTTTAACCCTCAAACTGAAACTCAAAACTCTAAATATCAAATCACATTTCAGTACATTATGAAAATGATGAAAACACTGACACGAGTACAAGCTGTGAGAGTGATGACTGAACACAACAGCCCGAGTGAAGGAGATAAAGTGAACTGGATCTGTCCAGTTCACTTTATCTCCTTCACTCGGGCTCAGATAACAACACAGAGCTGCTGCTGGGTTTGGACTCATAAATAAATGGACTTGCATTTATATGTCAATTTTCACCCATTGGTGGCAGAGGCTTCTACGGTGCCAACTTTGCCCATCAGGATCTAATCTAAATACTCATTCACACACCAATAGCTATGCCTTCGGGAGCAATTTGGGGTTAAGTGTCTTGCTCAGGGACACATCAACATGTGACCCGGAGCAGCGGGGGATCAAACCACCAACCTTCCGATTGGTGGATAACCAACCTACCCTCTGAGCTGTACAAGTGAAATAAGTGAAAATTATAGTTCATTAATCTTCTAAACTTTGAATTCGAAAGCATCCGGTAACAGCATCCGGATCCATTTGAAGCAATTAAGCTTCAACAATAACAACAAACCAACCAGGTACACCAACCGGAAATAGGTACACCCACCGGAAATAGGTACACCCACCGGAAGTAGGCCCCCTCCGACCTGCCGCCGCTCGAGCCCGCTCGGTTAAGGGGCGTTTGCGCACTCCCGCGACACCAGGAAATATGGCGGCGCTCATGACTCTCAGCCAGGTAACAACTCTCAATAGCTCCAGAAAAGTCTCAAATGTCTTTATCGATCATCACCGAGTGACAGTGACAGTCGCTGAAGGGTCTGACCACATCTCTACTGTATGAGCTGTGGTGAATGCGAGCCGGCGGCGCCGCATTAGCAACCTGTCGTTGTCAACTAAGTCACCCTGGTTAACGTTAGCTAGGTGAAGTGAGGATACGTTTTAAGAGTAACCTTTAATAAGTTACTATTGCAGGAAAAGTAGTAACGTTATCGTCGAGGACGGTACTGATAGAAATAAAAGACTAACTAGTAGCAACAACTAAACCAAAACAAACCTTTAGTTAGTTAGCTAACGTTAGCAAATCTGTGTTGATCTACTTACCAATGATGTAGCTTTAGCCTGCCAACGTTACAGCTGCTGTTTAGCTTTCTCACACTCTCATTTGTAACTTAGCTGCTGTTATATTTCACTTCTGTCTGCTTCTCCAGTTATCAAGTGGAAACCCAGCCTATGATAGCTATTACAGACAGGTAAGTGTCTGCTGTGATTTCCACTCCAGCTCTTCTAGTTTTCATTCAGCTGAATATCATCATTCATATAAAAAAAATCAATTGATAATACAGGTATGTCTGCTGTATCCACTTTTGTTATTGTTTCTTTTTGTAGCTGGATCCAAGAAACACAGGCAAAATATCAGCTGGAGATGCAGCTCAGTTCCTTAAGAAGTCAGGGCTGTCAGACAGTACACTGGGGAAGGTGGGTCACAAACTCAGCCTACATGTACACATAAAAAAACACACTAATATATTTGATCAATAGCATCTAAACTGTTTTTTTCTCATCATTTTTTTTTTAGATTTGGGATCTGGCAGATTCAGAAAGAAAAGGCTATTTGGATAGACAGGTAACACTGAATTTCTCTATAAACTCGCGGTGAGTGGGGATGCTGATGAGAGCGTAAAACACCGGATTTGACTCGCTTTCTTCCTCTTTCGTAGGGTTTCTTCATTGCTGTGAGACTTGTGGCCTCAGCACAGGGTGGAAATGACATCAGCCTTAATAACCTCAACCAAAACTTAGCTGCACCCAAATTTGTAAGTGATTAAATGACTCTCCTGACAATTGCAACATCCAATGATGTGGTAGGGAACACACTGGGCAGAGACAAGCTACTTCTGTTGCACATATGAGAAATTAATGGACATTGAATATCTCAGAAAAGTGATAATGTAAAGGAAATAGAATCCCTAACTGTATTTATATATGTTACTGTTTGCCTGCTTTGTCTGCTTGTTAGTATCTTATTCTCACTTAATTTTTTTACAGAGAGACACAAGCAGCCCCTTATTAAGTGTTGCACCGACGGGACCTGACTCTCAGTGGGCGATTAGGGTGAGTTGATACCATTTGTCAAGAACATTCCTGAGAAAATCAAGCCCGTCACCTAAAATTGAGTTTCTTTTCTTTCCCAGCCTGATGAAAAAGGGAAGTTTGAGAGCATTTTTGAGAGTCTGTGCCCTGTAAACGGTCTCCTCTCCGGTGATAAAGTCAGGCCAGTTTTGATAAACTCCAAGCTACCTCTGGATGCATTAGGAAAGGTGATATATTACATGTTGGAGTGATGCCATTGCAGTCTTCCCTGACATTGCAATGTTAACGATTCAAAGCAGCTAAAGCTTGTTTATTCTGGCATTTACATAATGTGTCTGTAGATTTGGGATCTAAGTGATGTGGACAACGATGGACACTTGGACAAAGATGAATTCACAGTGGTGAGCTGATGCCTTTTGTTAAAGTTTTACTGTCACTCCAGAGTAGTTCTGGGAAGCTAATACTTAATTTTTTTAATCAAAAGAATTTGTTTTTTAGATATTAATAAATTATCTGATTTTCCATTTTCTAGGCCTTGCATCTTGTGTATCGTGCCATGGAGAAGGAGCCTGTCCCGACTACTTTACCAACCTCCCTCATCCCCCCTTCTAAAAGGAAGAAGGCTGCCGGCGCGCTGCCAGGTGCTGTGGCCGTGCTGCCTGCTCTTTCCGGGCTTATGGCTAGCCCGGCTGCTCTCAAAGAGTCCCTGCGAAGCACTCCTCCTCTGGCCAGCGCTGCTCCCTTCAGCACTAATACTGTCAACCTCTCTCCAAAACACTCCTTTAAATCCAGCTCACCGGTATGTCGCCCCACTTGGCTTCTCTCTTGTATTGTTGATGTCGGCGTAGTGACCTTGAAGTGGGGGATGAAGTGCTCTTTCCAAGGGCTGGGCGATATGGTTAAAATGAATATCAGAAAATGATCAGGAACACATTTTCAATATTGCCATTTGGGCTGTCAGTCAATTAAAATATTTAATCATGATTAATCGCATTTTAATTGCACATTCTTTATCTGTTCAAAATGTACCTTAAAGGGAGATTATTTAATACTCTTATTAACATGGGAATGGGCAAATATGCTTGCTTTATGCAAATGTATGTTTATATTTATTATATATTATTGAACCATATTGGAAATCAATTAACAACACAAAACAATGACAAATATTGTCCAGAAACCCTCACAGGTACTGCATTTAGCATAAACAAATCTGCTCAAATCATAACATAGCAACTCAAGCCCAACAGGCAACAGTGTGTCAGTGTGCTGACTTGACTATGACTTGTCCCAAAAGGATGTGATTATCATAAAGTGGGCATGTCTGTAAAGGGGAGACTCGTGGGTACCCATAGAACCCATTTTCATTCACATATCTTGAGGTCAGTGGTCAAGGGACCCCTTTGAAAATGGCCATGCCAGTTTTTTCTCGCCAAAATTGATTGCAAGTTTGGAGCGTTATTTAGCCTCCTTTGCAACAAGCTAGTATGACATGGTTGGTACCAATGGATTTCTTAGGTTTTGTAGTTTCATATGATGCCAGTATTTTCACTCGCTACAACATCCTGAATATCGATTGCATTATTGCGTTAAAGAAATTAGTGGTGTTAATGTGTTATTATCTTGTTAACTTTGACAGCCCTAATTGTTATACATCCCAATATAGAAACTGTATGAAAAATCCCACATAAAAATTATCACATTAATGTTTAGTGCAACGATATACTGCATAATAACTAGGATCTACTTTTCTTTTACATCAAACTGTTCATTCATGTAAAATAAAAAAAAAAACATTTATCAGCTTTTAATTACAATTTGCTCTGAACAAGTAATTTACACAACAGAATTTTGTGAAATTATGACATGATCATATTTTCACATATAATTCCACTGACATTTGAAAAACGTTAATATTGAGTTAGCGCCCAGCCCTACTTTCTCCATTTAAAAAAAAAAAAATACCTCACTCTAGTAAAAAAGTTGTCACTTCTTTTTACTAGCTGTTTGTTTCCTCCCTCATAAAGGAAACCAGACTCGTAGGATTCACACAGCTGCCTCACTCTATTAGTTGCATGCTTCATCTATTGTGCCGTGTCATGTAGCCAAGGCCAGGGTAATCTTGGGATGTATTAGGATGTCATTATATGAATGTGGGTATGTGACTGGTTATTTTCAAGTAGTATGAGGTTAAAAACACAAAAACAATATTCAATCCTCTTGGAAAAATCATTAGTTTTCTTTGCTCACAAGAGAGCACAGAGCCTGAAAACCATTCCGTTGCTAATGGGAATGGGTGGACTTGTTTTGCCACATTGTTTTGAACATTGTGCCCAGGCCAGTGTGTTCCTCTCTACCTTGTTATAGCTGCAGGGATTTTTCACCCGTGACATTTTGAGAAACAGGTTTCCTTGAATGGGAAGAGTAGCAAGTCTCTGTCCGCACTTGTACTGTGATCATGTGACGTGGCTGTCATGAAACTTGTTGTGATGACCTCTTTTTTTTTTTTCCTGTTATGCCACTTGTCATTCCTGTTCTTTTTTCTCCTCGTCAGTTTGATTGCCATTTCCTCAGATATATATTTTATATACCCAAAGCAAAAAGTCAGTGTTCATACCAGATTTCTATATGCACTGTGAACATGTGTATCACTTGCTCATTTAGTTACAGCAGCTTGAATTTAAACTTAGATTTTACATGAATTTGTTCACCTTTTATCTGAATATGTGTGATAAGTCAGTGACAAATCATGATGCTCTTTGTGGTTAACAGTTGATAAAGAAACCAGTAAATTGTCATCAAGACTCTTAGCTATGTTTGGCAAGACTTACAGTACAGTTCATTTTTACTTAATACATAAATACCACCTGTTATTAAAACACAAACAACCTATTGCTTCTGAGGTTTTAGCAGATGTTGTCTCATTCATCTAAAATCACATAAATCTCGTCTTTTGTTCATTCCAGCCAGCGGTGAACTGGGTGGTACCGTTGGCTGACCGGGAGCGATACGATGAGATCTTCAAGAAAACTGACGGCGACAACGACGGCCTTGTGAATGGAACTGAGGTCATAGAGATCTTCATGCAGTCCAGTCTCTCCCAGACTATGCTGGCACAGATATGGTGAGACGACAGCTCACTTTAGATCATATTTATTTGCACAACTTTTCCTCATTACTTTCACAACACATTAAATCATTCACACCGATGCATAGCTAGTCTCACCAGGTTTAACTCTATAGCTCCATCTAGTGGACAGTTTAAAACAGTGAAGCCAAGAGAAGTCTGATTGTATAGAAGTCTATGAGAAAATAAGCCTATTTCTCATCTCAGTATAAACATTGTAAACATGAGTTTATGGTCTCAATCGCTAGTTTCAAGTCTTCTTCAATACAGCATGATGTTCATTTAGTAAATTATGGTCCCATTTAGTGTCAAATAGGCCATTTGAAGCAGCTTGTGATTGACAGGTCGCTACCACGGCGATGTCCAGTCTGGGAGTTGTCCGTGTTTTTGTCTTACAACTTTAACCCTTTCACAGTGTGTTTTCAGTTCATGAAAGTTAATTGTAACATTTTGATCGCCTAAAAATGTCTTATTCAGCGCTCAGTTGTACTTAGCTCCACCCTTTCATGTCACTTCTGGTTGCAAAAATACCAAGATGGCGACGGCAAAAATGCCAAACTCGAGGCTTCAAAACGTCAGTCCACAAACCAAATGGGTGCCGTCACGGTGACTACGTCCACCGACAGTTTATGGTGCAACATAAGAAGGGAAAAATATTGAAGTGTTCTATACCAAGGCAGTGGAAACTGTCCATTAGAAAAAGGGTGACATTTCAGAGGACATTTTTGTCAGTGGACGCTGGGTATTATTTCTCAGGAAGAATACAGTATCTTGTGTTTTGAGTGAAGTCTCTCCTCCTCTCCGCAGGGGACTCGCTGATACTAAACAGACGGGCAAGCTGTCCCGGGAGCAGTTCTCTCTGGCCTTGCACCTGATCCAGCAGAAGATCACCAAAGGCTTAGACCCTCCCTCCACTCTAACCCCAGACATGATTCCCCCATCAGAGAGGACTGCAGCTTCAGCGGCGGTCCCTGTGAGTGCTGACATTAGCCCACCGCAACCACTGCTTCATCTTTCTATTGCCCTTTTTATTGAATTTTTTGCCTATCTTCCAAAGCCATTTTCTCTTGCATCTGTACCTACTATATTCATTTTAAATGCTGAGTTCTACTTTCTGGCTTTTCAGCCTTGCTTTGCAAAACTTGTATGTTTGATGCTTTTGCTTTTCTGAGCTCTCTTCTTTCCTGTCTAACAGAGCTATGAGGGGCTTATGTCAGCTGGGAGACCTGAACTTGCTGCACTAGCTAGTGTGCGCAGAGTAAGTAGTTGAGCTTTGTGTCACAAGGTGGCGCTTTTGTTCTGTCATAATCTCCGGCCCAATTCCAGTCCGGCCCCTACGCTCTCCCACTCCATGATGGAGTGAACTCCATTTTTTAGTCACACTCACAGCTCAATGAAGCACAATTCTTTAAGGTGGAGGGTATAAATACAGCGGCCACTTCAGGATGAACTTCCCTCTCTGCAGCAAGGAAATAAATTAATATCAGAATCAGAAGTACTGTATTTATCCCTGGAGGGAAATACAGTTTTGCTCCCAATCTTGAATAGAAATGTAAACATAGAGAAAATATAAATAAGAAATGTGCATAACAATAGTGCAAATAATAATGCGGAAAAAAAGGATCTGTCTATAATTGTGTAAAAATGCAAGATTAGTATAAATAAATACGAATGTTAGTTTAAGTGTACTGTATAAATAAATGCAGTGTTAATGCCAGAGTAAACCAGATTATTGCACAGCTGAATTATTGTACTGTTGAGTCAGTATTACACAGTTGAAGATATAATACATTTTGGGGTTATAGCTGCTGATAGGGGTAAAAAATAATAAATATATGTTTTGTATGTATAAATATAGCTACAACGCTTTACCATCAAATGAACATGTCTACCGTTTTCTAGACTAGGCAAGGGTATATTTGATCCTAAATACAATCTATTTACTTTAAGTTGATAACGTCTGTCTGACAGTAAAGTAGAATAAATTAAAAGTCTATCTTAGTTTGAGTTTACGAGTAAATTTTTGTACCGCTAGTCGCACGGACCTTACATTGGAGGTGATGTTATGCTTTGGTCAAACAACTATTGAGGAGGCATTTTATCTTTAAAGAAACATCATTTTTAAGTCAAAGGGCTGCATAGGGCTGTCAATCGATTAAAATATTTAATGACATGATTGTCCATAGTTAATCTCGCGATTAATTACAAATTAATCTCCCATTTTTTATCTGTTCAAAAAATCAATTACCAACACAAAACGACAAAAATTACAAATATTGTTCAGACAATCTCACAGGTACTGCATTTAGCATACAAAATATGCTCAAATCATAACATGGCAAACTGCAGCCCAACAGGCAACAACAGCTGTCAGTGTGTCAGTGTGCTGACTTGACTATGACTTGCCCCAAACTGCATGTGATTATCATAAAGTGGGCATGTCTGTAAAGGGGAGACTCATGGGTACCCATAGAACCCATTTTCTTTCACATATCTTGAGGTCAGAGGTCAAGGGACCCCTTTGAAAATGACCATGCCAATTGTTCCTCTTCAAAATATAGCGCAACTTTGGAGCGTTATTTAGCCTCCTTTGCGACAAGCTAGTATGACATGGTTGGTACCAATGGATGTCTTAGGTTTTTTCTAGTTTCATTTGATGCCAGTATCTTTACTATAGCTTTAAAACTAACCTAAACAAACCTAAAAACCGCAAGTTGTGTTAATGCGTTAAAGAAATTAGTGGCGTTAAAATGGATTTGCGTTAATGGAGTGAAATCAATTAAAAGCATTCAAAGAAATACAGTACAAATACATACCCTTTTGTAACTCTTACACAAGTACTATCATTACAAACAAATAGCTCTTTTACACAGATTATTACACAATTACACAGTTCCCTTTTTGACGTTGAACTTTAAAAGAAGGTTGAAGCTTTAAGTGTAGCATATGTCTGACCAATGCTTTGAGTGCTCGTAAAATGAGAGGATTCTGGGACATTGTCAAAGGCTTGATATGTTGAACACTGATATATAAGTCAGATTTCGCCGTACTGTTATGTATTCTCTAGTCTGTGTGCATTTCTCCTCGTGCATGTATTGTCTGGAACTCCTGCCGCCTCCCTAGCTGTGCGAGATGTTTGTATTTCCTTCCTGTGTCTTTTGTTTTGTTAGACGTATCGGCAGGGAGCTCCTCTCCCCCCCGTGCACCATTCATGTCCCCTCTGCTGTCTTTCTCCCCCTTTTTTGTCCCCTTTCCCTATTTCTCCCTCTTGTCCCCTCTTTTTCGCGTTCATTTTCTTTGTCTTACTCGTCGTTGTCACACTTGTCGTCTTCGTTCTCACCTCCTGCCACCCTCACTTCATCCATCATACTTCCTTACCCTTCCCTCCTCTCTCTCACTCGTCCGTCTCCGTCTCTCGCCTCAGGACAGCGCCAGCTCCACGGGGTCGGCCGAGCTGACAGGCATCAAAGAGCTGGATGACCTCAGCCAGGAAATAGCTCAGCTGCAGAGGTGAGTCCCTGAGTAGCAGGAGGACCGCTTTGTTTCTCTTCCTCTGAGAAAAAGGAGGGTAGGCTGTATTGAAGTGATGTTCAGTTTCAAAGCTCTTTTAAACTCTTAGATATATTTTGTATATCTTGTTAGATTGTTTTTATTCCAAGAGAGACTTAGCGAAGAAAGCAGTTTCACCATGGAGCCTTGCTTTGGACCAGTCGGAGCGTATTTTACAGTCATTAACATGTGGACTCAAATCATTTATATATAACCACATTATTGCAGTTGTCATGCTAATACCTTAACATGGTTATCTTACATTCTTTGAAAGTTTAAATTGGAGTAAATATAACACAATTTTAAGACCTGGCGTACTTGACAATATTTCAAATTATTAGGTCATGCCTACACTGATGTACTAAATATTCTGATTTCTTTTAGTGCTTCAAGCCTACATATTGTCTCTATGTTTCGCCAGCAGAGGCTTTGTTAAGAAGTAATAATAACACCATTTGTTACTTAATTTCCTGTTGTTGTTCACCTGCAGAGAGAAATTCACTCTGGAGCAAGAGATCAGGGATAAGGAGGAAACCATCAGACATCAAAATAGTGAAGTTCAGGTAAGTTTTGGCTGAGCCAAAATCATTTTCAAGTCGTCAGTTAAAAGTTAAAATCAGTGAAATAGTAACTTGTGAGTGACTACTAGGGGTAGAAATCACCAGAGGCCCCATGATACTGTACTATCACGATACTTTAGTCGCGATACGATCTTATGGCAATTTTTGAAATTTGGAATATGTTGAGTATTGCGATTAGATATATTGCGTTTTTTTAAAATCTTTTTTCAACTGCTTATTATGCAGTTTATCAACATCTGTTTTATCTAATAAGACACAGTTTTAGAAGAAACAACATAGAAAAGGACATTTCAGAGCATTGGTTTTCTCTAGGGCTGTCAATCGATTAAATATTTAATCGCATGATTGTGCATAGTTATTCGCGATTAATCGCAAATTAATCGCACACTTTTTACCGGTTCAAAATGTACCTTAAAGGGAGATTTGTCAAGTATTTAATACTCTTATCAACATGGGAGTGGGTAAATATGCTTGCTTTATGCAAATATATGTATATATTTTCTTATTGGAAATAAATCAACAACACAAAACGTTGACAAATATTGTCCAGAAACCCTCACAGGTACTGCATTTAGCATAAAAAATATGCTTAAATCATAACATGGCAAACTGCAGCCCAACAGACAACAACAGCTGTCAGTGTGCTGACTTGACTATGACTTGCCCCAAACTGCATGTGATTATCATAAAGTGGGCATGTCTGTAAAGGGGAGACTCGTGGGTACCCATAGAACCCATTGTCATTCACATATCTTGAGGTCAGAGGTCAAGGGAACCCTTTGAAAATGGCCATGCCAGTTTTTCCTCCCAAAATTTAGAGTAACTTTGGAGCGTTATTTAGCGTTCTTCACGTCAAGCTAACATGACATGGTTGGCACCAATTCATTTCTTAGGTTTTTCTAGTTTCATTTGATGCCAGTATCTTCACTCTAGTTTTCAGACTGAGCCCGCTACAACATCTGAAAGACGTAGAAGAGTAGCGGCTGGATTGTTAAGACGTTAATAGTTTATATAATAAAACAATACTTAACGAATACTTGATCAATACTTGACGTCCATGTATCGGTACAATATTGCGATACTATGCTGTATCGATGTTTTTTCCCCCACCCCTAGTTACTACAAGTCCATCCTAGTGCCTGGAAACAATACCAAGTTCAGGGTTTTTTGATAAATGTTTGTATATGTCTATGTCTGTATGTTTATGTATATGTAATGTTTGTATGTTGTATATGAGATCCACTCCAGAAGATTGTCAACTTAATCACTATGATGTGTATATTAGATACTGTTTTGAGAGTTGATAAAGATTATACTCATTAGCTGCACCATGCAAAAACCTGTGTGTGTGTGTGTTTGGCGGACCCTCAGGACATGCAGAATGGATTGGACAGGGAGAGCAGCACCCTGCAGGACCTGGAGTCGCAGAAGCAGGATGCCCAGGAGCGTCTGGAGGAGATGGACCAGCAGCGCTCCAAGCTGGAGGGAATGCTCAACGACATCAAGCAGAAGTGCCAGGAAGAGTCCCAGATGGTTAGAGACTTGACTTATTTGGACCACCATCTCACTGTTGTGCCAACCCTTTTCTTGCATCCTCCTGATAATTAAAACATTGCTGCTGTTACACCACTGATGAGGCAACACATATGATACTGATTCCCTTTTTGTTCTGCTTTCACCCTCCTCAGATCTCGTCCCTGCAGAGCCAGATCCGCTCTCAAGAGAGCGACATCCGGGGCCAGGAGGATGAACTGACGCGCACCAAGACGGACCTGAGCCGGCTGCAGGATGAGGAGGTCATGCTGGAGCAGAGTCTGCTCTCTGGTCGCGTCCAGCTGGACAGCATCACTAAGTCGCTCAGGACCACTCAGGAAGAGATCAACCAGGTCAGTGCAGATGGAGTAGCTACAGGTTACATAAGATGGATGTTCTGCAGCTCTCTGATCAACCTCACTATTGAAATTGGAAGGATTTTTTGAGTTGAAAGAACAAATAGATATCCAATCATAATACTGACTTCCCTGTGGGGGTAGAGAGCTTTGTATGTTTATGTACTATCTGTGGAATTTTCGACTTGTTTTGTGTCGCTGGCGATGGTTTTTATAACACAGCAATCTCACTTTTGGAAAACATTAGTTTTACTTTTACTTCCATGACCTTTGTGCTAAAGTATTCCGCCTGCTCTGAGGCACACTGAAGTGAAACTGTTGTATCATAGCGGTTAAGGCACATTGTTTTGATCCACTTCACCACTAACCACCACTCACATAAGTTGCTAAAAATCAGGTGCATTCCTCAATCTGTTGAAGACTTGACTTTTGAGGATTTTTTTTTAACGTTAGTGAAGGTAAATCCACGATAGATTGGACTTCTGCAACATAAATCACTATTCAGGTAAAAGTGTGCGAATTCCTCTTTTGCTTTGAAAAGACTTGGCTTGAAATCATAGTGGCTTATCCATCTCTCCCGGGTGGGAAATTCTCCAGTGTTGAGCAGCTTATAACTTTTTAAAAAGAGAAGTTAACTAGATGGGATCACACCAGCCGCGACGCCAAATCGGACCAGGGGCGTAAAGAGTGGGGGACGATGGCCCCTTCCCCCCTTCCGGCGCACATGCAACAAGTATAGAAGCAAAGAGGGGTGCTGTTTTGACAATGGCCGCTAGATGGCGTTGCGGTAGCGCTGCCGCTGTTTTGGACCGAAAACGCTATAGCCATGGATGTATAAAGAAAGCCTGTAAATCAGAGGATTTTTTTTTGTTGAGGTAAATCAACTCCCCAGTATGAACACTTAAATAGCCCTCATTTAAATCATCTTGTCCTATGGGCTTTATGCGTCGCTGTCGCCGCTGGTAAATATGATGTTTTATGGAATCAGATCTAGATTAAACAGTCTTTTTGTGTGTTTTTTTAGGCTCGCAGTAAGCTGTCGCTGATCCAGGACAGCCAAAAGGAGATGACCAAGACCATCGAGCAGTACAACAGTGCTCTGAGCGACATCAACGGAGGAGACTTCAGCAACCTGCCGGACTTAAGTGAAGGGTTTGCTGAGAAGGAGAACGGAGGTTTCAGAAATGCGGTGAGGAGAATATATCCTACTTTTCACCACAAGAATTTAGCCGACAACTCCGAAACTTTATTTGCCTTTCCTCCTGACGAGGAGCATTTTTCATATCACCAACTCCTTATGTGCCCTAATGACTGCTCAGATGCTGGAGGACTGCAAATATGCTCATGAAACCTTGTTTTTGTTACCCAGTGTTGTAGTCCCAAAAGATTTTAGGTGTTTTTAGGTGCTATATGTTAGGTGCTATATTTCCTTGCCTTATGCCAAGGCTTCATCCGAAATGG
This sequence comes from Sebastes umbrosus, assembly GCF_015220745.1. Taxonomy (NCBI): domain Eukaryota; kingdom Metazoa; phylum Chordata; class Actinopteri; order Perciformes; family Sebastidae; genus Sebastes; species Sebastes umbrosus. The sequence goes on along the minus strand of NC_051280.1, from coordinate 11,031,064 downwards.
CATATTATGCACTACATACTCAACAGATGTACTATCGTTCAACATACTTTAGTGTGAATAAACACTAGTATGTATCTTTTCTGATGCATTGAGCAGTAATTTACGTCGTCACTTCCTGAGAGCCTCCTTGCCAGTTAGAGACGTGTAACCATGGTAACCCGTGCCAACCTCGTGTGACCAAATCGACAGTTTGTGGGAATCAAAGTCTGAATTAATTCAAAATATATATTAGGCCTAGCAAAGGGAAATCTTATACTTACACTTAAATTGAAGCGTTATTGATGTTACAGAGCTGGCCGCCGACGTCCGTTATGAACGTTGTCGTCACTACCGCATTGCATTGTGGGATATTTATGCCGGCGTAGTGTCCAGTGTTTGCGTACTATAATATTTCACTGGAAATATTATGCAATTCACGTACTATTGGTTTCAGACATACTAAAATATCTCACAGTGTTTTAGCGCACTAAATAACATGTTAGTGTGAAAATGCAGATGCAACCCATGTTTTTTTCACTGTTTTCTGTTGTAACATAGTGACGACTTCAAAATGATCAGTTTTTCTTGCTGAATTATACTGTACGTAAGTGAGACGTGACTATTGACACATGTATTGATTTGTTTGTTTTTTCTGGATTCATTCATCAGGATGAGTCTTTCAAGTCAAGGATAGCCATGTTCAACAACAGCAGCAGTGCCAAGGAGGCTCCACCAGACCCCTTCCAGTCAGAGGACCCCTTCAAGTCCGACCTTTTCCAAGGTCTGAATACCTTCTTATTATTTACCCCTGTATTTCTGTAAAGGTTAAGCTTATTCCCTGTTCTGCCAGCTGTTCATCTACTCTAATTCTGTGTCCCTGTGAACAAGCATTTCCACTTAATACCTGAAATCGACTTATATTATAGATGCCAAATTGTGGTGTTTTAATGACATGGAAAAACTTGTTGTATGTTCCAGTCTGTTTCAATTCATGCTGTGGAAAACAGCAAGAAAGCTCAGATTATTTCTTCTTTAGAGGCTGAAGATGATTGAAGTAGGGCAGCAACTAACAATTATTTTAATTGTTGATTAATCTGTTGATTATTTTCTCGATTAATCGATTAGTTATTTGCTCTATAAAATGTCAGAAAATGGTGAAAATGTAGATCAGTGTTTCCCAAAGCCCAAGATGACGTCCTCAAATGTCTTGTTTTGTCCACAACTCAAAAACCAGAAACCTGAACCCAGAAAACTCAGAAACCAGAACATTTTCACATTGAAGAAACTGGAATCAGACAATTTAGACTTTTTTTTTTCTTCAAAATGACTCAAACCTATTATCAAAAAAGTTGGCGATTGATTTAATAATTGACAACTAAATGAATGATTCATCATTACAGCTCTAGATTGAAGTCCATATTCAGCCACGTCAGTTGCTCTCCTCTCACTGTCTTGTCATTTTTTCTCTAGATCCATTTGGAGGAGATCCTTTCAAAGAAAGCGACCCCTTCAAAGGCACCTCGCCTGAAGATTTCTTTAAGAGAACAGACAAATCAAACCTGTTTGGATCCTCAGGATCCTTCGGTAGAAAACCCACACCACCAGTCAAGGTATCAAACACCACCTTCTTTATAATCTGTGATGAAGTTTGTTTATCATGGCTCTTTTGTATGCAATGTGAGAAAACTAGGGCTGTCAAAGTTAACACAATAATCACGCGTTAACGCAAATTCCTTTTAACACCACTAATTTATTTAACGCATTAACGCAACTTGCGATTTTTAAGTTGTAGTGGGCTCAGTGTGAGTGACACTGGCATCATATGAAACCATGAAAACCTAAAGAATCCATTGGTACCAACTGTGTCATACTAGCTTGTCGGGAAGGAGGCTAAATAACGCTCCAAACTTATGTTACATTTTGAAGAGGAAAAACTGGCATGGCCATTTTTCAAAGGGGTCCCTTGACCTCTGACCTCAAGATATGTGAATGAAAATGGGTTCTGTGGGTACCCACGAGTCTCCCCTTTACAGACATGCCCACTTTATGATAATCACATGCAGTTTGGGGCAAGTCATAGTCAAGTCAGCACACTGACACATTGACAGCTGTTGTTGCCTGTTGGGCTGCAGTTTTCCATGTTATGATTTGAGTATATTTTGTATGCTAAATGCAGTACCTGTGAGGGTTTCTGGACACTGTTTGTCATTGTTTTGTGTTGTTAATTGATTTCCAAGAATAAATATAGACATACATTTGCATAAAGCAGCACTCCCATGTTGACAAGAGTAATAAATACTTTAAGATACATTTTGAACCAATAAAAAATGTGCGATTAATCAAGATTAACTATGGACAATCATGCGATTAATCACAATTAAATATTTTAATCGATTGATAGCCCAAGAGAGAACCAATGCTCTGAAATTTCCTTTTCTATATTGTTTCTTCTATGTTTTCTATAATGACTTGCTATCGTTGTCAGTGCTGATAGAAACAAACTCTTCACTATTGTAGATGACTAGAAAAGCAAACCAGTACTGCAAAGAGAGTTTCTAATGGTTATGCTGATGTGGTCATTGTGTATGTACTTACCTAGTGTACTGTTTTGTTTCTTTTCTTTTTCTCAGCCAAGTGCCCTCAGCAGTGGTGACCCTTTCAGGACAAACAGCCCAAAACCAGGTACGTTGCTGGTTCCAAGCATCATAGGATGTCAGTACATACAGTAGAGAGAGAGAGTTTGCTCTGGGTCTTCTCAGTTGTAAAAGTTAACCTGAGGTAGTATTTGTTTGTGCCAAAACACGTAGTTGTTTCTCGACTTCTTGCCTTTTTATATAGTCATAAAGTTTCTCAGTTTAGCTTTTATTGTTTTTCCAGTTTTCTATATTGTAGTACATACTTTGTCAACTAAATGAAAACAGGTTGATTCAACGCTTTTATTTGTTCTTCTCAGTCAGTTGAAGATGTAGGTTGTATATTTTCTTCTATCTTATTGAAAATAAAACAGTAGACCGTACTGTACTTTGTGTCACTTTGTAAAAAAAAAGCACAACTGTATAGTCATCTCTGTGCTATATACGTGCAGGTTTTCCGTTCAGATTTCCCAGAATGTGACTCTATTAACCGTCATCTGAACGTGAAAGAACGCTCTTGTTGTTAAACAAGTCTCAAAGAGTCATTCTTTGCCATTCTGGGTGACGTGTTAGATTTTGATTTTATTTTTGGGGGGCATCGGGGGCAAACAATTTTTACTCACTGTGGCTTCAATTTTTCCTGTGGTTTAGGGCTATTTTTAGCCGAGTACCTACGCATTTAACTACTGGCCAACTAAAAATACTCCCCCTACCCTGGAAAAACAGGAGGCTCGCAGGAGCCAAACACAACAGAAACTCTGTGACTGCTGGTCCTGCTCTACTAGAATACACTGCCACTCCTTTAACCAGTTCTCTACTGCCTCTGTCCTGCCTTTATACCTGCTGCTATTGAACTGCTCTGCCTCATTCGGCACGGAAGTTGTTTTAAGTTAGTGGCTACCTCTGGTCGATGCTCTGCCGTGCTACACACCTCCAGAAGAACACAGAGGCAACTGTAGACCTGAGCTGAGTTACTGTGCGTAAAAGAAAACACTGCGCACTTCACATGAATGGGGTCTCTTGTGGGTTGTACACTCACAACAAACATATTCTATTACAATGTTTTGTTTTTTCACTGTAACCATCTGCAGTTTGCTGTTTTTTTTCATTAAACGGCATACCGCGGAGCTTCAAAACAACCCAGGCACAGTTCTGGTTAACAGTACGCCAACTGACGCCTCTAATTAGCTGATCAGATGCATACGTCAGGTTTAAACAAAACCTCTGCTTTCCAGGTTTTTTTTGCGAAATGTCATGGAAAATTAAACGGTCATGCCACATTCCCCCCTCTCTGAAAATAGCATGCAGGCCCTTTCAGAATAAGCAAGATGCAGAGATGACTTTTGAATGTGTGGTCTGAGGCCGAACTTCATTATAGTTCCTGGCTCTTTCCATAAACGTATTCAAATGTCACAAATGCATTTCAATGTCCCTTTCGTCACAGATGGGTTCGGGACAGCGGACCCCTTTGGAAGCAACTCTTTTGGAAGCAAGGGGGGAGGATTTGCCGACTTTAGTCAGATGTCAAAGGTAAGCTCCGCAGGGTTTTGGAGTTATGAATCAGTTGCACCATAAAGCATCATTTTCCACTCGCTCTGTAGAAAGCTGTGTTGTTAATTTTACTCTCATCATGAGTGATTGATCACATTTCTGAAGCGTCTCTGGTATAAGGCCAGAGGCTTTAGATCTGGGCTGACGTTTCTGTTAGAGTCATCATTTTGTGTGATAGTTGAAGGAGTTTTTTTTTTTGTCTTTTCCCTTGTGTGTGAACAGAAGTCAGACAACCCTGTCCTCCCATCAAAGAAAAATGTGCCTAACCGGCCTGCACCTCCCTATGGTAAGCCCTGATTTTATGTGTGCTCGAACATGACTGTGCTTGCAGCTTAACTTGACATTAATGTTTCAGTGATGTTCTTATTTAGTGCGCATAGTTTGTTTAAACCAGTTGAAATCAATACAGTTCATCGTGCCAATGTTGTCAGCACTATAACAACTTTCATTTGCCACTTTTAAAGCTGGGGTTGGTAACTTTGAGCAAATATGATTAAAAAAAAAAGTTATTTTTATAAAACTGTCTCTATATCCTGACAGTAGTGCATGAAACAGATAATCTGAAGGTGTTTCCCTCCTGTTAGAATTGTGTCTCTCGTAGCGTAGCGTTGGTAAATGTATGTGTTCTAATCAAGGGGTGACGAACTATTCTGTCTATTTAGAAAAACGCCTTTCCCACTTTGAAATTACACACGATTTCACCGAAAGCCCAGATGTTCCAGTTTTCCACCAGCACTTAAACGCAGCATGCATTTGTGGATCTTTGTGGAGCTGGAGACGTGAAAATAGTCTCAAAACTCCTCACGTAAATGTAACCTGATCCGTGTGCACACAGGAAGCTTTTCGAAATGATCAGATCTGTGAAGTTGAAGTTAAAAATCAGTGTAAAATATGAATATTTATTCAGGTTGTTTTATGTGTTCAAATTGATCAGTGTTTGTGTGTAGATTGGAACATTTGCGATTATGCAAATTTACGCACAAATCGTACTCATTTGTAAATCTTATTTTTCATTTGTAGATTGAATGTTATACACATATGTGACCATTTTGAGACTAATTTCAGTCTAAAGTTTTCAACTATGGACAAACTTTCTCATTTTACAGCTAAACAGTACGCCATATTATGTTTCTGAAAACATTTGAGGAGAGAAATAGGCATTACAGTAACAGAATATTGATTCATATTTGATCAGTGATTGATGATAATCTGATTGGTTGTTTTCCTTCGGCGCCGTAGACTCTTGCAGATGCCATTAGGAGCACTAGAGGACACAGAGGAACATGATTCTTTTTTTCAGATTACCTGTCTCATGCACTAATGTCAGGATATAGTGACCCTTTCATAAAAATAACTTTTGATCCCATTTGGTCAAAGATACCGACTAAATGGCTGCAAATTGTCACACAAATGTAGTGGCAGCAAAATGTTTGCAGTCGTCATTGTGATTGACTACTACAAGGCATTTTTTTTGTGGCTTGATGTTATTCGGAAAAAACGACTTCCATGTTAAGCTTTGAAGGCGCAGAGAAAGCAGTTTCTTTCCTTTTGAAGTTGTAAACAGGAAAGCTGTTGGTGGAGGTATGGTAGTACTACTGACTGTATGGGTTTACAGAGTGATGCATCCTTGTTAGTGTTATTAAGACAGCAACAGTTGAAATAGCCAAATTTGTGAATAGTGTGATGAGATTGAGAGCCATTAGCCTCATGTTTTATCTTGTTTTCTCACGTGTATGTTAAGTCACACTCATGCCCGGCACATGCCCTTCCTCTGTGACCTTGCACTTATTCCTTAAGCAGAAGCCGCAGCGTGAGAATTGTCGGTGTTCCCTTTTGCTTTACCACACAGAGAGGGGTAGAGATGAGTTAGCCAGCGAGCTTGCCCCGGAGATGTGCCTCGTACGTGATGGGGAAGTGAGAAGCCCTCGTGTAGTTTAGTTATTTCAAGCTGGAATTGCCACTGTTGATCTTTATTAGATAGCGGAGCTCTTATTCGCTCGGAGCCCCTTCAGACGCAGCCAATCGCTGCACAAAGCTGGAGAGATGAATAATTATAACCACATTATATAATAGAATACCGTCATTATAGGAAATGTGTTCAAAGCTGACAGTAGACAAGGGTGTGTCCGTTTCTCACAATTGTGTGCTCCAAAAAAAGCGACACTGTGCTTGTTAGGCTCTAATGCATCAGTGAGTCTTACTCAAAAAATGCGGTTAACACCTTTTTTTGAACCAATCTCTCTCTCCCCTGGGTGACTACTCTGCATGCCATGAGATTAAAGTTGTCGGCTTCCTGTGAACATTTAGCACCACAACATTACACATTAAAGTGTGAGTTTATTTTCTCAAGTGTGGGTGGGAGGGGGGCTACCTGTCGTTATAGCTTCTGACGGGAAGGCACTAAAGTGTGTTGTCTTACACTTTGAATGTCTTCCTTCTCCAGGAGGTATGCTCAGTTTGACTGTGTCAGAGCCGCTCCGGAGCGTTCGCTCCACAGCCGACAGTAAAGACTCTTTTGTTACGACACACTCGAGTAAAGCATCCAAAGACTGTCCTGTGGGTTTTGCAGATTTTGGCTCTGTAAGTGTAGTCCTCTTACAGCTTTCTGATGGGTCAAGTATCTTCGTCTGCATGATGAGCTGCTGATCTCACCCTTTCAGATCGTAGAGCTGAAGGCTCAGAGGTGTCAGCTCTCTGTCACTGGGCCTCGTTCTGCTAACTTTCCCCTCACACAGTGACATTAGCAAGCGTTCGCAGGGCCTCCCGTGCTTACTGGCTGTTGACTAACAACTGACAGAACATCTGAGAGCTTTTTAAGGGCTTGGTGTGGAAATAAAATGAAATGTTTGCATGATTGACTTTGACAGTCCTCGTCGATTGTCGCCTCCGTCTGTCCGTCCGCCTGGTTAAAAAGGGGCTTTTGCATGCTTGCTGTCGTCTCTGGCTTCAGCCTTTGGCAGGAAGTCAGGATTTATACAGTTTTAGTCAGCGAGTCAGTGAACTTGCCTGGTCAGGTAGCACTCGAGGAGCATTTTTTTGAAGTACAAGCTAAAGGCTTACTCGCTGTCAAAGCATGATATGCCTCGAAGCAGAGCACAACAGAGTAAATCTGCCTCTTTGTCCTCCTCCTTCCGCTTCTTTGCCGTCGTCGTATCGCCTCACGGCTGAGCGTGCTCTCAAGTGGAGAGAAGATGCATGGCAGGTCTTTTGCGTCTGGTTCGTATCATTTGACATGACATGAATTTATTTTATCCCTCGTGCCAGCATGACAGTTGTGAAAGGGATTTGTGTTTTTTTTTTTCATATCGAGCTCTGTATTGTAATTTTTGTTTTTCTGCCAGGATCAGAATGTGCCAAGGTAAGACTGTACCAGGGTGTGGTTGGTCAATCTATTGCATGTGAAAAACCTGTTCGCACTGCATAATATGAGTACGGTGATTCATGAGCACGATTATTTTCAATAAATATCCCCAGTCACATTGATCCAAGCACCGAATGTTTACGGGAAATATGTGACCAGTAATTTATGTCGCTGTGTATTGTGGTAGGAGGCTTTTAGTGTTGCTTTCCTGGCCGTCCGAGTGAAATCTAAATGTCTGTATTTTTGTAGTTATTTTTCTCTTGCTGCTGTATATCAAATCATTTGTTACGTTTGACTGCCTAATTAGAAGCATTTGATTTCAAATTTGCATCCACCGTTCGTTTTCACATCTTGCTTCTGTTACATTTATGTTGACATCTCTGCGGTCAACATCTAATGTTTCGTTTCTCTGCTCTAGTTTGGAAATGAGAGCCAGCAGCTGGAGTGGGTCAAGCGGGAGAGCGAACGCGAGGAACAGGAGAGGCTGCGGAAGCTGCGGCTCCGGGAGCAGCAGGACCTGGAGCTGGCCATCGCTCTCAGCAGGGCCGACATGCCCGGCCCCTGAAGCAGCCGTGCCCCACCACCACCACCACCACCACGTCTCATCGTTCTCTTCCTCCTGCCTCGCGGTCCTTCATCCGCAGGCTCATGATGACAGCAGCACCAACACTGGCCCTACACGACTAGCAAAGCCCCTGTTACCAATTTTTGCATAAGAGACCAGCGCTCCTCCAGCCACCACTGGACTCACGTCAGACGACTCTACATTTGGCAACCAGTTATGGTTCATTGCTCCCAAACTACACGGCGACTATAATCAAGGACAATACGGAGCCACTTGATTTACGCCCGGCTTCACCCTGCAAAAGAACATAGCGATTTAACGCAACCCCAACCAGCAGGCTACTCCGCTACAACCTCCCATCTCGCTCCATCTCTTGTTATGGCTAATCACCCTGCCTTAACCAAAAGTCTTTCTGTTGCAAAACCTTTTAAGAATCTTTTTTTATTTATATCCAAAAGCAATGAATCTGTGGTGTATGATGAAGTACTTGTAAAATGCACTGTAAAAATTGTTCTTTTATAACCTTTAATCACTCAGAAAAAATATGGAGTCAAACCAGATCCGTTAACTACTCTGTTGGCCTGTGATTGAGTTTGTCCAATTTCTTCTTTTTATCTTCATCTACTGTAAATATTGTTGGATGATGGTTTTATGTACAATCCCTGGAACTGGAGCTTAGTGATCATATCATGCATGGCATGCTTTAGGTTTGTATTTTCAAATGTGACAACTGTTTTCTTGCCACTTAAATGCCTGCATATGGAATATTTATGGCCTTAAAGTAAAAGGATTGAAGAATTTTTTTTGGATATAATCAAACCGTCAACCGGAATCTACATGTCAAAGTAGAAATATGACGTTGCATTTTAAGTCCTAACATAGCTTTGGTTGATTTAGCCCCACATCACCGGTCGCCTCTTGCATTCCCAATAGTTAAGATGCTAATGATAATCATTGAGGTCTTCCTTTCTTATAAACAAATCCTCCTGATGCCAGCAGCTTGTGCTCGGCAGGTGGTTTGTGATTGGTTGCCTTGTTGTTACGCCCCAAACAACATGCACTCCCATACAACTAAACGCCTCTGTAAAATGGAAGTAGTGTAAACCTGCATTGTTTATACTGGTGCTGTTACGTTTAGTATTTACTTCTCCACACTACAGCTGATGCACGGTGACGTCTGCTTTTCTCTCAACACTCAAATCAACCATCGGATATTTTTTTTTCTTTGTGGATTTTTTTTTCTGTCTCATGATCCAGTTGGAGGACATTTGTTTAAATGACTTAAAAATATTGCATCCTTGTAATTATATCACACTAATCAGGTTTATTTGGCACATAATGTATGCACTGTATATTCCAGAACTTACTGGACATGTACAGAGTGACAGCGCCTTATTTATCAACATATCAACATTGTAACATGTAATATTGCACAGTATGTATGCGATTATAAAAAAAAAAAAAAAAATCTCTAATGACTTTTAATTGAATAAAAGTGATTTTTAACATTCCTGGAACAAGGTAAGTCTCACCTTATTAAATTAAGATACTATAACAACAACTGCAGGAAGAAGTAAGCCAGTTCAACAGGTCATAAATAGTTTGTAAAATAAATGTTATCAGCGATAAATGTAGATGTTCCATACCGCAGGTGGCCTGGAGGAAGATAAATGTCAACTGTATTCTTAGGTCTTAATCAAATGTACACAGAGTTATATTAACATGAATGTAAGATGTTTATATCTTGTATTGATATTGGAACAAAAAAAGTGAAATGAGAGTGATACATTTGCATCTCCCACAGCAGATATTTTTGACCTAATGTGTACTTCCTCTTTTTAAAAATATGATAAGTTCTAGTAAAGTGTTGATCAACGCATCCAAGTCACGTTCCGGGTGTGCATGTCATTATTCTGAGTGAAGTGAAGATACAAGACAACTGGGTGTGACACCATTTTTTATTTAAAATTTAAATAATTGAGAGCTGCTTCAATCACCAACCACATATTCGAAGCATAATGTTTAATATTTATCTACTTTTTTTGCTTAAAATGCCATCTGGCTTTGATATATCTACTCAATGCAGCCTTTGATGCGGGAGAAACAAATGCTCACTGACACCATGCAGACATGATATGCACGGACTTTGAAACTGTAGTGCAGGGTGACTCTGTGTAATTGTAGTATTAAGGCCCTTTGATGTCCTACTATAATTTCTAGCCATCAGAAAGGGAGTCTATGGGCTCCCTGATGAGGGTTTGCTGTGCCCCTCTGTCCAGACGGCTCCCGGCTCACTCTGTAATTATGGAAATGGAGTGTTTGTATTTATAGGCTAAGCCCACAAGCGGCTGCCCTTCTCTGTCTCGCAGCTGCAAAACATCACAGTGGAAATCAAGTGCCCCAAATTAAAGTGGGTATTCAATGGCAACATGTATAACCTATTTAGTGTAACAGATCTGATGGTGCACAGGCCTGAAACCTGTTGTTGAGTGGGTGGACGTGGTTCATTGAATGTGTGAACAACAAAAGAGTTCCCCAGTCAAATGTTCAATTTCATTGTTTTTAATATTTACAATAAATACACATATTACAGTATAAAACCATGTACATATTTATATAAATTTAAGTGAAATATAATGCACAGGACATCAAGCCCTGATAGTGAACAGAGGGTGCTGGATCCAAGAAATTCAAGAATTAAAATAAAGCAGTTCAGGCCATTCAGACATTGAGGCAGTTTAAATAAAACATTGTCTCTGCACGTTAGGCATCTGTATGTGCATTTCACCCCTGTCAATAACAACATGTACTGTTTTGAGGCCATGTCGTAAGAGTTTTACAGTAGCACAGTCATAGAAAGGCACTTTTGTGTCAAACACAGCGTTCCAGTTCTGTCAAAAGGAGAGTAGTAGTATATATACAGGGCCAGCCCCTTCCATGGTCTGCCTGCTCTAAAGCAAACACAGCTTTTCTAAAGCTTTTTATTGAACCAAAGTAGTACCAGCTACGTTATTAGAAAATAATACCAATAAAACTTTTTAATTCAATATTATATAAAAAAAAGACTTTGGTCATGTTTGGTCAACAATTTTAAATAAAAAATACATCAGTTGAATCACAATTTTAAAAAAAATAACAACCCCCTTCCCAAGTCCTTTATGTGGGCTCCTTCTACATGTGTCTCTTCATGTGAAGCGCCAGGTGGTCAGACCTGGAGAAGGCGCGTTCACACAGGTGACACTGGAAGGGCCTGTGTCCGGTGTGTTTGCGGAAATGGCGGGTCAGCTCATCGGAGCGGGCGAATTTCCATCCACAGCCTTCCCAGCTGCAGTGATACGGCTTCTCACCTGCGCGAACAAAGAAAAATGGGAGATTATTAGTTTGTGCGTAAAAGGGGTGCGTAAACATGGTTTTGAGGCTATGCAGACGATGTAGTGTTATTTATCATGAAGGATCTGGGGCTCAAAACTTACCGGTGTGAGTTCGGTGATGTGCCTTCAGATGTGAGCTCTTGGTGTAGGTTTTCCCGCAGCCGGCGTAGGTGCAGGTGTGCGTCGCCGTGCGCTTACGCGGCCACGTGCGCCGTCCCCTCTTGGGTTTGGCCTCCAGCAGCTCCAGCGGAGAGGAGGGCGGTGTGAGCATCACCCTCTGAGCGCCCCCTGGCTGCAGGCTCAGACCTTCGTCGTACATGCCAAATGCGGCGGTGTGCTGGGCGTGATAGGGCATCTGCATGTGTGGAGCCTGAGGGTGGTGTGGGAAAGCCGCTGCCGGTGCACCGTGGTGGTACTTCTGAGAGAAGTTCATGGATGAGAAGTCGGAAGCTGCCTGGTCTTGTGGGCTGAGAGGCGGTGTCATGTTGCTGGATGCCCGCGGGGAGATGGCCACCCGGGGCTGTTCGAAGGACATCATGCACGAAACGTTGCCCTCTTGCTTGATTTTGCTGCTGCAGCTCTGGGGCACCATGCCCAAAACGGGGCCGTAACCGTCCATGGGCGGCTCCACTTTGATCTCCTGGTGGCGGGGGAAATGCGCGGACGTGTTGACGTAAAATCTCCCCTGGACGCAGGAGTTGTTGCGCGTCACGCCGTAGTTGTTGTTGTTGGTTCCTTCGGAGCGGAGCAGCTCCGTCATGAGGCTGAGGCCGTAGGGCGGAGGCGGGGAGCGGTGCTCCTCCGCCGGGTAGGAAGGCACCGAGGAGCCCGGTGTGTACATGCCCGGGTCTGTGTTCACAAAGTCCGCTCCGCTGCTCTCGGAGCCGGTCGTGTTGGCGAGAATAAAATCCAGATCCAAATAGTTACTCAGATCCTCGTCGTCCCTTTTGCTGTGATTGTCCAGGTTGTGTACCATCTCAAGCATGGAGCAGCTGCTGGAGACTAGTCTGTCCATGTCTCCTTTCCACCTCTGGAGGAGAAGAAATAGAGATATGATCAGATATGATGTTGCTTTAGAGTAAAATATGTGAGATTAGACCAACTAGACCAGTAATTCAGTCTAATCAGGAGTTTTCTTTTCTTGAAATACAAGATAAAGTATTTTTTTCTTCAGATATGATGTTGCTAGAGAATTTTTGGAACAGTAATGCAAAACAGCATTGTATGAAATTGTGTCTGGAACGTTTACTTATTTTATTCTTCTATTGTTATTTTTAGGTATGTTAATTTTAATACTTATTTATTCTATCCTTTTTAATGCACTGACGGGAGTTGCTGGGAGAGAAACAATATTTCGTTTCCTTCTTCTGTGTATGCAAATACTCAGTGAAATGACAATAAAGTGAATCTTGAATCTAGAATAAAATATGCCAGATTGTAGGCGATATCCAACTAGACCAGTAATTCAGCCTTAATTAGGAGTTTCTTAAAATACAAGATAAAGTATTTTTTTTCTTTGTTTTCCCAAACAGCTTTACAAGACATTACCTTTCTAATCCAAAACAGGTGAAAAACAAAGTGACGCAACTCCAAACATGTCCTAATTGTTTGTTATCACTATTATGTAGTCATATTATTTATTTATATAAATAATTTCTCTAAAGGTGGAGGCTTCAGATAAACCTAGTGTTTTTTTTTTTTGCCTCTTCCTGCACTGTATATTATTCATTTATTTTTTTGTTATGTTGTATGGTCTTAAAATGTGCAAAACAAATAAACAAATAAACCTATCCACAGATTTTAAAAAGCATAAAGAAGATCATTTTAACTTACGTTTTCCCAGGTTTTTTCTCTTTGGTTTGAGAAGGTGGAAAATGAAGGTAGCATCACTCCGGATAAGGCCATCGTTTTGGTGAAATAACAAACTATTTCTTGTCAAAATCTCTTGTTGAGTCGCACCAGAGACTCTGCGCGTCTCTCTCTGTCTCTCTCTGTCTCTGTCTCTTACTGTCGCTCTCCACAGCTGCGCTCCGAGCACATGAACATGAAGTTTTAAAAGTGGAAGGACGTCCTCCAAACCTCTTATAACCCTCTAACCCGAGCGCGCCTGGCCAATTGTGAGAGCTCAGGAAACAACGTAAGGTTCAGTAAATTTAGCTCTTTATAAAGCGGCTGCTCTCAGGCAGCGGAGGCTCAGTGTAGCTGCTGTGTGTGTAGCTGTGACAGGCGAGGAGGAGCAGAGCAGCCTATAAAGACACGCGCCTCCTCCAGCAGGATGACGCACAAACACTCAGCTCACATAGGACCTGCCCACCTGAGACCGAGCTGCTGGAGCTGGAAAAAAGTTGCAGGCAAAATTACAAACACACGAGCAATATAGCAACCATAGGTTCTTACGTAATATGCTGAAAAGAACAAGCCTAATGACAGAAACTGCTGGAGGCCAAGCCGCACCAACAAGTCAATATTAAAGATGTCAGTTAATCACCACTACACAACACACACGAGATCCTTTTTCTTTTGATGAAGAGTCATAAAATGTAATTAGATCAAGAGTACAGGGTTAAAAATCTGGAAGGAAAAAATAATGTATATATATATATATATATATATATATATATATTTAATAAAAGGCAGGCTATGGAGATTATGGCACTAAAACATCAAAAAGATGGAGCCTATTGGATATATAAATATATATAAATATATATTTATAATAAAAGGCAGGCTATGGAGATTATGGCACTAAAACATCGAAATGTATGGAGCGTATTGGATATATATATATATATATATATTTAATAAAAGGCAGGTTATGGAGATTATGGCACTAAAACATCAAAATGTCTGGAGCCGATTGGATATATATATATATATATATATATATGATAAAAGGCAGGCTATGGAGATTATGGCACTAAAACATCAAAATGTATGGAGCCTATTGGATATATATATATATATTTAATAAAAGGCAGGCTATGGAGATTATGGCACTAAAACATCAAAATGTATGGAGCCGATTGGATATATATATATATATATATATATATATATATATATATGATAAAAGGCAGGCTATGGAGATTATGGCACTAAAACATCAAAATGTATGGAGCCTATTGGATATATATATATATATATTTAATAAAAGGCAGGCTATGGAGATTATGGCACTAAAACATCAAAATGTATGGAGCCTATTGGATATATATATATATTTAATAAAAGGCAGGCTATGGAGATTATGGCACTAAAACATCAAAATGTATGGAGCCGATTGGATATATATATATATATATATATATATATATATATATGATAAAAGGCAGGCTATGGAGATTATGGCACTAGAACATCAAAATGTATGGAGCATATTGGATCTGGCATTTTCTCAAGTTTTCCATGTGACTTTAATTTTTAGGCCTCAAAATAAATATCTGTCTCTGTTTTCTTTTATTTTCTCTCCACTATAATGACAAAAAAACTCCCAAATCCAGTCTGTACTGGTCCAACTGGTGTCTGTAAAAGGTGTGAAATAAAGCAGTACCATAGTGTATATGAAGATGAAGATGAAGATGTCCTCATCATGCCTCCTCCACCTGTTTGGCGCGTCTCGCTCTCGGCTCATTATCATTAATGGAAGAGTATTTTGTCCTCTCTCAGCAGGCTTGTCCAAACAGGCGCCAGGGTCGTCTCAAACGGTTTTCACCGCTTTTTAACGCTCTTGATGTAAACATGATTTAAAAGGTAAACGTCCCGTTGTTTGCTCCATTCAGGTGTAAATGGCTGAATGACTGAAGGGGGGCTGCCGTGTCGATCCGAGTCTGAACATTTGCATCACAACTCTGGTCTGCTTGTTTCTGCTGAGAGAGATCTGGTTGTTCTCTCAGCAGGGATCCTCTGGCTCCCGAGGTCATTAGGACAACTGTCAGTAGCACATCATTTGCATCAATCCCTTAAATAGCCTCAAATATATTGTTTCTTGATGTAAAATCACTCACCTGAACTTGAATTTCTGATATCTACATTTTAAGATACCTTTGCACATCACTCCCATAATCAATGTATGCATAAAACCCCAAATAAATGATAAAATATCTAAAGTTAGAAATAAAGGGACCACAATCAAAAACAGGCTTTACATTGATTTCAGTGTTATTAAATCTCACAATCATTAGCAGTGGTGGAAGAAGCATCCAGGTGCTTTACTTGAATGAATGAAAGACCTTATTTCGAACATAAAAATAAATAAAAACAGATACCAAATAATAACAAACAAAACAAGAGTAATAGTGTCCAAAAAGGAGTAGGTAGAAGTAAAACTTATATTTCCCTACCCCTTTCTCACTTCTCCTCTAATAACTCATATGTCATAGAATGATAATATAATATAATATATAAACTATCCCAGATTTATTTACATCCCAAATACTTCAATAAAAGTAGCAAATAGATAGGGATGTACCAATCCAACCTTTTCAGTCTTGATACCGATAACGATACCTGGGCTTTGGGTATCGTCCGATACCGAGTACCGGTCTGATACCAGCCTTTAATTAATAAGCTGTGTGCCTCACTGTGTGGAAGTGACTGGGATCATTCTTTTATGTGTAAGGAAATATCTAGCTTGACTTAAACTTTGCTTTCTTAACTTTGTGAAACAAAATGTAACAAATAAATACATAGAAATAGATTTAGTGAATTGTATTAAAATAATAAATCGTACATTAGCAACTTGGAATTACAATTAAAGAGTACACCTTTGTAATGCAATTGGTCAAAACTTAAACAGGAATTAAAATTCCAGTATATAATGTATAGTATGTCTAGTTATCTCTCAGAACACTTGAATTACAACATGCTGATAGATTATTATGGAAATTTTGACCAATGATGCCAAAAATATTCTGCCTACTGCAGGTTTGAGTGCTCTACTTGAATAAATGTACTTTCCACCACTAGAGTGAGGGAAACACTCCTCTTCTGCAACAGGTGCAGTACAAAAAGTACTCAGTGTCTCAGTGACGATCTGAGCAAACACAGAACGACTGAGCTCAGATCCTCATGACAGACACATCACCTCTCATCGAGCTGTCATGTCCGCCATCACCAGTAAACTGTCAGTGCAGCTGTGAGGTTTCCACATCCTGATCCCTGATCTGTACTCGTATGTTCAGTGGAAAGTGCGTCACACGACAGGAGTCCAGTAATGCCGGAGAGGAAGCGGCCGGTCGGCCTGATGTCTGAACCTCGCTGACCGCTGACTCTGACCTCTGCTCTGTGCAGCAGCACTCCTCCTCTGCTCTGCTACCAGTGAGAGTTACAGCACTCTCACTTCCCCTCTTACTCAGCCACCTTAAACACTTTGTAATGCTCCAAAGTTTCAATTTGAGGAACATCATCCGCTGTTTGGTAGTTATAGTTATATATCTCATTATTTACCTTAAAAATATATATATTATCACTCTCTGTAGTCCATGTTGGAAGTTCTCATCTGCTGAATATCAGTGGCTGTTTGTGCTGCAATATTTTAAACCAGGCTGTCTAACAGCATATCACGCCTGTGTGCTATTTGATAATGCACTTTGAATGATTTTGAGATTCATTCTAAGCTTTTGTCCAAAGCAATTTACATTTTTGTTTGAGGGTTCAGCGCCTTGCTTAAAGAAATAGTTCTTTGGGAAATTTGCTTTCTTGCAGAGTGAGATGAGAAGATCGATACCACTCTCAAATATATTTGTGAGTTCAATATGAAGCTACAGTCAGGAGATGTTTCAGCTTAGCTTTGCACACGCTTTATTTCATGCATGTATCATAACAACAGCTTGTATATCCGCAGTCCTCGGTCGTCCTCTCTGCATCACTTTTCGGTCACAGTTAACACATGCTTAATGTTGGGAATTAAAAGAATAACACTTGCTTAGGTTTAGGCAACAAAACCATTTGGTTAGGTTTAGGAAAAAACAACATGGCTGGGCTTAAAATGACTACGTTTGTACAGTGAAGATGATGACTTAATGTTGTGAACACAAACGAACAGCCGATTGTGACGTGAAAGTAAAACGCAACGCACAGGACACCAACATCGGTCTCCTGGATGAAAGCCTTGTGTTTGCTGAACCCATCCACCTCCTGGATGTCTCTTTTGCTCTTTTAACTACGTCACCAGTCACTCCCGGTGCACTTTCCTTGTGCATTTATTTCTGCAGCGGATGGGTTTACGTTGTAGTTAATGGAAAGCCCGCTGTGTCTCATAACGCTGCTATAGGGTGCCTTGTGTGGTGGTATCAAACGCCGATGGCCGTGACAAAGAGTCAGTATTTTACACGCTGGGAATGAGGATGGGCTGAAATGTTGAACCACTCCTTAAGGATACGTTGACATGTGGAAAGGAGGAGTTGGTGTCGGAGGTTTGTAGCAGGACTAAACTTCAGAGAGACAAAAAAGTTTAATTTATTCCTGCAATCCTAAATTTGGAAATTACCCAAATAAATCCACTTTATCAGACTTTTATTTTTCTTCTTCTATTAAATAACTTTTACGTAAAATATAACAGACCAAACATTACGAGTCCTGACCAAAACTCACACCCCAATGGGAGTTTGTCGTATGTGTCGGCCAAGCCGGTTTATCCATTATTTGCACACGCTCAGTTAAATGTCACGAAGCAGCCAGACCAGGTTAACAGGAGATTTGCGACAGAACTGTATAAAGACTTTATAGACAACTCCGCACCTGGCGGATTGAAATGTCAGCATGAGCAGCCTGAAATCCTGTGAAACTGCAGACAGTGTGCTCTGCTCTGTGACGTGCATCAGACACATGAGAAAGCTGCAGTTGGCAAATCTGGTGTTTCCCTGGAAGGAGCACTCACTAACTCGCATGATGTTTAAGAGACAGGTTTGTATTTCATTCTGATCCGTCACTTCCTGTGGAGAAGTGTACGTACCCGACGAGAGAATTTCATTTGGGGCAAACTGGGCGAGCGTACAGGGGCCTCACATGCGCTGGGTGGGACACTCTTTTGACTGCAGCAGCCCACATAAAAACATCTCTCAGCGGAGGTTTCAGTTAAAGAGATTTGTAAGAAGTTCATAAAGAAGTGGGGCTTAATTGCTCCTTTAAGGGGAAATTCTCCTCCTGCTTGCCCCCTCCACAGAGAGGTCAGAGGTCAACAACAGGACAAACACCTTGGAGCTTGCAAGGATTCTTGACCCGGTGTCCTTTAAATCAAAACACCGTCTCCCAACCTGCAGCCCCATGTGAGCTGCACATCTGCAGAAGAGGAACCACTGAAATCACTATATGAAACAAGAGTTGAATGTGGATGAACAGCATTTCCACAGAATTCCCCGAAAAGCTTTTTTTCCCTGAATTGACATTTACACAATAGTTTTATCATTGGGCAACCCGCATTGTCATTTCACAAGCTTTGTGTTACTAGTGCTGCTGACTTATCTGTGCAGTTATCAACAAGTTGTCAAGTTGTTAACAACTCACGTAGACATGTTCCTGCAACCGTGACAGCGAAACTAAGTCTTTGAAATATTCTGTTTTCTCAATGAGCTTGCTCTTACAAAAACTTTCTCATGAATAGTTTTGGCAGTAACGTTGAGAATTTTAAGCATCTGACTTCTGTTTTTATCCAAGATCATTTTGAGATTTTCTTTTTTTGGTCATTTTTATTTTGAAATACAACATGATCCGGCCCCTCCTTCCCACTCACACTGGATTAGAGACATTACGTACTGTATGAATCTACAGAAAATCCGTTATACTACATTCACTACTACTACATTTTTTTGAGAAACCCACAGTAATCTCTGAGTAGCTATTCTATTCTATTTATTTATTTATTTATTTATTTATTTAGTCTTTTCCTATAATATTTATTTTCTATTACCCTTTTTTCTCGGCTTGTCTTTTCTGTTACTATTCAGGTAAATTATAGATATTTCTCCTCTGTTTTGTAGTCTATAATTTTAACTTTATTCATCCATAATTTAGAATACATCTTCTGTGGTTGCCTGTGTGTTTTTTCTTTTTTTACGTGAGCAGATGGATGTGTTGTGATACTGTTTTATTCGTTATTGATAATCGAAAATACAACATCAGCTCTATAAATTTGAAAAAAAAGACAGCCTGTTTACAAACAGAACTTCCCAATCCCACCCAAACACAAAGACAAGAGGGCTCAACCAAAATACAAATTAGCTTTCCAAGAAATAAAGCTAAAAATTAAGTGTTTATAAAGGAAACAGACATGCTCCACTTCAGTTCAATCCTTCAGGAGACCTTCCAGTCTCCTAAAATATAAAGTTTCGGACAGAACAGTACATGTGTAACGTATATTTTGCTTCCAAACAACAGCACAAAGGGTGGGTTACATGGCTCGTCATATAGATGTAGTCCTATGTTTCATATTCTCCATGATGAAACCTCATGTTGTCAACGTGTTATTGGGCTGTTCAATCAGTGACACGAATGCTGGCGCGCTTCACGTCTGTGTCAGGTCTGTAAGTGTTCCGTCACTGCGGTGAGGATTTGGACACATCAGCTCTGCCTCATGTGGCATACTCCGTTAACTTCCATGGAAAAAACAGAGTGTAAGTGTGAGAGTTGGTGCCGGACCTGCACGGGACGTCCCGTCAGAGCGAAAGTCAGTGAGAGTTTGAGAGTGAGTGGGATCCTGCTCCGGGCTTATATAGCCCAGTTATTTTTAACCGCCCACCCCTTGCTTATTACACAGTTTCCCCCCGGACCACTCAGGAAGCACGTTTGGATCCTTTTTCCTGCTCACACGCGGCCAGATTCAAACAGAATCAAAGAATGATAGCATTGAGGCTCTCCATTCCCGCTATTGGAAAAAGAGCGGGGGAGGGAGGACGAGGGGGAATGGGGGGGAAGAGAAATGTTTAGCAGAAAAGGTTGGCACGCGCCAACGGCATGACATTCAAAGAGCTGGCTCTGGTCCTGCTCCAATTTCAGAAACCCTCAAACATTTGTTAAAAAAACAGCACAGGGACGGCTGGGGCAGACGGTCCTGAACACACATTTGTACCTGCTGGGGAGCATTCAACAAGGCTTCTTTAGTGGATTAGCATAACTAAAGAACAGCTGAGTTTCACTGTTAAATAACTGTCACCAAACAGCAACCGCCACTATATGGCAGTTAATTGCACTGCATTTATTTGAATAATGAGTTGCATGACACTGGCTGGTTGTTTACATTGTTGAGATGTAAAAGTTCTTTCGCTTCCCGGCTGATAAACAGACCAGGAGTCGCTGGATAAAACACATCAGGTAAAATAATGTTTCATTTGCGCGTGGAACACAGCTTAGTTAGCTCGCTATAGCTACTAGTGATGGTGATGCTGAGCGGTTTCACACAAAACTAAATGACTTTAGTTTTGACTTCATCAAACTACAACAAACTCCAACTTTCTTAACTTGCGAAATTCTGTTTTAAATTGACAAACATTATAGGCTATGTGTGATTCGTGGCGCAATTCAAATGGGATCAGAAAAAACATTTGTCTCTCGCCGTTGACTACCGTTCATATTTTTTCCAAAATAAGGTCCCATGGCGTCTGCCGGAAGGGGCGGGACTTCGCCTCTCTATACAGTTCAACAGGACCACAAACTACAAAATTCCCATAAAGTTGCATCAACACCTATTTAAAACACCCCTCTAAAACAGGTAAGGTATTATACTGCATTAGTTTAGTTTAGTTTTACTAATAAACTAGCAACTAAGTGTATGTACATGTGTTAGTATATTGTAGGAAACTTTGACAACAGTGTTGAAATACCTGGGAGAAAACCTCCTCTCTTTTGTCTACGGAGAAAAGTTATTAAAAAAAAAATCTGAATTTGTTAATAAACCTGTTAATTGTCTGTACACACATCACTGAGGTGAGAGCTTTCGAAAACAAAGCGTACATATCGGCCCCCGCTGCGTCCCACAGCACTTCTGCATTAAAACAGCCAGCGTCTGGCTTCCACAGAACCCAAACATGTGTCTCGACAACCAATGTAGCTTTCAGCAAGTGTTATGGAAACCCACCTTTTAAAAATATGCAGCTCAGTCCGGCTAACATGGCAGGAAAAATGGCTACATGTGGATATAATTGAGCCAGTAGAGCACCGGGGGGATGGGCCCCAATTTATTAGCTGTTAACACCAGGAATCATACCGGTCTCACTCGTCATGCCACACACACACGGCTCCACTGGCTGTGAAAATGTTGTTTTTTTCTCTCCAAAGTGCTACGAAAGGTGCTTTTTATTTGATAAATGAGAACGGGCAGGCTCTCAGGGGCTTCAAGTGGGCCACTCTGAAACGACGTGAGCATTTTCACACACATGACAATTCAAAGTGCTTGCCAGGCTCAGAGCACGTTACGAAATAGAAGTTATTTTACTATTGAAAGTTTTTGTTATGCTTCCTCTTTACCTTAAAAAGAATACTTCACCGACAAAATTATTTGCATATCAGTTACTCACCTCGTGTTACCTTGAATTCTTGAAGAAAACTTTGTATTTCTCTGATGCCTCCGTGGTGACGAAGAATCAAAACACGGAGAAAAGTCTAAATGAATTGAAGTAAATTTGGGCTGTGTTTAACAACAGCAAAACTACATCAAAACATCCGTTCGCACAACTTGTGCAGTATAATTCAAGTCTCATTTATCCAGTTGTATGCTCACTACTACTCAAACACATGCATGGAGTAGTAGTGGACGAGTAGCGCACCTGTGCAATCGTGAGACTATTTGTACGGAAGTGTCTTAAATAGTTGGGTTGTAGTGAAGATGCATGTGTTTGAGTAGTAGTGAGCGTACGACTGGATAAATGAGACTTGAATTATACTGCACAAGTTGTGTGAACGGATGTTTTGATGTAGTTTTGCTGTTAATGTGTTCCCCATTTACTTTAATTCATCAAGACTTTTCTAGGTTCAAGATAACGCGGGATGAGTAGGCCTAAACTGCCAGATAGATGCTGCGTGCCGGTAGACAAAGGTCCGCACTAGAGAGTTGAAATTTATAAAGAGTTGTCACTGCAGGCCACAACAATGCTCACACCGAAGCACCTGTTTTCCA
The DNA here is from genome assembly GCF_015220745.1 of Sebastes umbrosus. Taxonomy (NCBI): domain Eukaryota; kingdom Metazoa; phylum Chordata; class Actinopteri; order Perciformes; family Sebastidae; genus Sebastes; species Sebastes umbrosus. The sequence goes on along the minus strand of NC_051280.1, from coordinate 11,008,497 downwards.
CTATCTAGCTTTCTAGCAGCTAGCTCACGCTAGATAGCTGAAGCTGGCTAGCTTGTTATCTATCGCCAAATAGCGAGCTATGACTAGCTATATAGCCACTAGCTAGCTAGATAGTTGTCTTCCGCCAGATTGCTACTTATAAATAGCTATGACTAGCGCTAGATAGCTATCTGTTCTTGCATCTCTGGTTCTTGATTTAATTTAACGTTAGTATTATTGTTTTTAGTACCAGTTAAACCTGCAGTGCGGACGTGTGTCTACCTCTTCTAACAGTGAGAGTCATTACAAAAACACTGTTGACATGTGTTTTCGTATGCTGACCGGCTGGTCTCACAGCCAGCAGCTCCTCACAGCTTCGAAAACATCGGCGCAAATTTCCAAACTTATTTGGTTAAACTGATCACATATTGGAAATCTAAATTGATATTTTCGCGCCTTAAAAAAATATTAAAACTTAATAACAGCTTTTTTAAAAAGCTTAAAAGCAGCTTTTTGGCAAGTAAAGGATGACATATTAACACTGGAGGCAGGCGACGCTAAGCAAAATATTGGCACTTCGCTCAAAACGGAAGTGAGAACACATCATAACGCAATGTGGAAGCACCATAGTTCAGGCAACGAATAAGGTGAATACAACGTATGAGAGTGGTATCAATGTTCTCATCTAACTCTCTGCAAGAAAGCAAATCGGCTGAGCGTAGTTTCCAAAAGGTCAAATTACTCATTTGTAAACCTCATGTTTTGACTGTGCATAATGTGGACAGGCTTTCACTGATAGTTTTTTGATAGAACTTTTCTGTTCTGTTTGCACTGATTTCTGACACATCTAATGTCAGCAAGTTAACTCAACTGTTCGATCAACACTTTCAGTTCAGTGTGATGACACTGTATAAAGTAGAGTCTATCCTGCTGAAAGCTCGTGGAGGCCTGTGTTTTTTTCCTCAGTGTGGTACGACAGCCTCAGACCTGTGCACATTTGAACATGCCGAACTAAACTGTGCCAGCTGTTCAAATAGCATCACCCCGGCCTCGACACAGGTTCCCCATTGAAGCCACGCTCCACTTGATGGAGTGATCCAGCCTGCAGTGCACTTTATAGTGTACACACCTCGAAATGGCGACATTTGTAAAAAGGCTAATAAAAACATTCTTGCAGCGAGGAATGCTCCAGGTATTTCCTCCCCTACACCTGGTTACGATTCCTTGAGTGCACTCGTCTGTTTTCACAGAACCACGCTCTTTCAGGGAGTGGATACTGATCCTGTACTCGTGAATGGCGTTGTGTTTTTCTAAATGGATGACATTGAAAACACGCTTGACGCCATTTCAGGCTAAACTCTTAGGAGCTTATTGGTGAGTTGTTTGGGAAATGAGGTAGCATGTGTTACAATGTGATGGTGAAATGAATGGAGCTGCGTATATCGAGTGGAAGTCACCGTGTGTGAAATCAAGGGGGAGGCAGTGACATGTCATCAGCTGATGTACAAGGGTCGAAAGGTCGGGATGTGTCTATCGCTGTGATTGACCTAAAGTCACTACAGTCATACACATACCTAAATGTGTATGAGGGAGGTTTTTCAATCACAGGGTCAGGACCTCAGATGGGTCATAAGATATCATAAGTCCCGTGTTGTTTTTTCACTACACTGATTTCCCACATGAAGTTCTGCAGCAAGGCCACAGCAATATCACTTCGAAAGTAGGAATGTCCCGTAAAAAAAAACAACTCAGCGGGTAACTTAACAGTGGAGGCCATCACTGCACTGCTTGAACAACACAGAGAGGCTAAATTTCAGGACACTGGAATCGAAATTGGATCAAATACAGTTTACTGTTGAAGACCAATTTAGCACATCTCTTCCCTCGTGTGATTGATCTTTGGAGTCTCCAAGAGGACAAACTGGAAGTGTGGATTTTGAAAGAAGAGGGCATTTAGAAGGCGGAGAGGGTCTAATGAAAGGCACCACCAGGCTGCATTATGGGAAATGTAGGATCCAGTGTTTTGCTGCATACTAGAGACTAAAAGTCAGGACATCCCCGCCTCTCTTACTTTGAATTTGACCGTTCTTATTTTAAAAATCTCTCTCTTGTGAATCCCCCAACTTTGTGGAATACTAAAACTTGAGTGCCCCTTTAAAGGTACAGTGTGTAGAAGTGGGTGGCAGCTAGTGGTGTGGTTGCAGATTGCAACCATCTGAGTCGTGGTAATGCCGTTCGCCTCGCTCAGAGTCCATCCTTACCAAAATAACACTACTTTAGCAGCAACGGAAGTCAGATGATGGCTGGCGGTACCACGGTTTTGCACTCTCTGGCTCTCGTTACCGCGTGTGTCGGAGAACTATGGGGCCTTCAGGTAACATAAAAACACAAAAAGCTCTCTCTAGAGCCAGTGTTTGAGTTGCCCTTTCTGTGCTACTGTAGAGACAAGGCGGAGCAACATGGCGGACACCGTGAAGAGGACCCGCTCTCTATGTAGATATGAAGGGCTCATTCTAAGCTAACGAAGACACAATTTTTAGTTTCAGGTGAATATTAATTTACATTCCATTTCTGCTAATAAATCCCCTGAAATATTTTGAAAAGTTTACAGTTAGTTATATATTTGTACAGCCTCTATTTGTGATAAGAGTATAATTACTATAATTAAAAGTCATTCCCAAATAACTAACATGGCAGGTCTTAGTAAGAATAATGACAGAAAGTCAAATCCATGCAGGTGAAGTCTGTTGTCCGCCATGTCTCAAGGCCAGAGGCATCACAAGTTTGCCTGCGAGCAGTCCAGCACTCACTCAGTCAATAACTCATCAGGCTGTGTCACCGGTGGGTCAGACAGGTTCCTCTGCACATTACAGATGCTATCTCAAAGCAGGACGGGGACATTAACCCCGAGTCAAACTGCCATAAAACACACGTTTTTCAAGTGGGTGAGGGGTGAGAAAGATGCTGACGGATGGTATCTAGTAGTACCACTTATTGTTGGCTCACACAGTGTAATATGGAAGCTGTGTTTGATAGACAGAAAGATTCTTATTTAATGGTGGTCACAGTGTGAGTTTGATGTTGAGAAAAATACAGATGATGAAGTGATTTCTGGGTGGAACAAGTGTGAAATCAATGCCTTTCTGCTTTGGACAGTTAGAACAGTTAAAGGGAGTGTTCAGATACCGTTGGTGTATCTACAACTGAGTAATTTAGATTTTTGGGTTTGGCTGCAAAACGGCGAGAAGATAACAACCTGTGGTTGACAAACAAACGAGATCCGGTGCGTACCGGCCATTTGGCACGCGCTGCATTCATATTTTGAGGTGTCCCTCTTTCACTCTTACCCTGCTGACAGGAATCGGTGTGTGTATTGTGGTTTTGTCAGCTAACCAGGTGGGTCCACGACGCACGGAGCGAATCCACACCAATGCAAAAATATTCATATCGTGTGTGAAGTGTGCTACCTCAACGGAGAGAGTGGTTGCTGAGCCGCATGGCGGTTTCCTTTTCAACTTTCAGCAGTTTCTTTTGTGGCTTATGAGCAAATCCACTGATGAAACCTGATTTGAAATATGTACAAAGTCGTTTACAGTTGGAGGATTTCCATCTCTTTTAAATACAGTAGTGTTTTACTACTGTAGCAGAACTGAGAATGCCCACACAGCGCTCAGATATAAAGTCAAAGATAGCTTTGAAAACTCCCCCAAGGAGTGAAGTGAGTCAAATTACTTGTGAAGCCGCATCCCTAATTGATTTATTTACCACACCCGGCTTCAATAAACGGCACCAAAGCGCGGGTTACTGGTCTATTTAACACTTCAACTAAGGTATAATTAACCCACTGTAATGGCTCAGGAGCCTCACCCGACTGGTTAACTTCAAACTCCCCCTCCTCTGTGCTTCTCTTTAATAACCTGTATCTCTTGTATCATCTGTGCCTCTTTCCTCACTTCCTGAATGGGGCCCACCATTGATCAGGCTGTAATTTATGGGCTTTTTGTGGGGTGAAACTAGACGGGGGCTGCTTCTTATCATAGCTGAGAAGCTGAGGAGTGAAGACTAAACTAATAGCACGGTTGAAATCTAAGAAGATGACGTCTATTTGTGAATGGCCGAGATTATTACTACAAGGATGGACTGTTGACGTAACGGCGCCGCAACGTTTTATGACTGAGTCTCTTATTCATCAACCGACTGTTCCCAAAAAATATGTGATCATCTTATGCTGTCACAGTGAATAGTGAGTACACTATACACACACACACACCCAGTGCTTAGCAACGTGCTCTGAGGAAGAGGGGAAAGCCTAAACAGAGCAACTCCTCCAAATCTGAGCCTGCGACCACGTCTCAAAGTGGTCAAAGGTCAAAGTGGCAGCCTCTTTTGAGTCCATGACCTCTGGAGAGCTTGAGCTCCCCACCCTCTCAACCTTGACTGACCGCTTAAAACTCACCTGAGCTCTCTCTTAAGCACTTATCAGGCCCATCTTGTTTGCAGCTCAACTGTCAGAACCTGTTCTCACAGCGGCTCGTCACAAGACCCGTCGCCTGTGTCGTCCCTTGAGCCGTTTGACGCTAACCGCTCAGATAATGACTCTTGGCTCGATTAATTCCCTTCTTGTTTTTGTTCCTACCTAAGCCCTCTTCGTTGTCAGCGTGCCCGGGCTCTTCTCTGCAGCAGGACAGGTCATGTACTTCAACCTGCGGCAGGCCGAGGGGATAAACACACTTGATCCATAAATGCATGTGTGCTCATTAGGAAGGGGAGCCCCGCGGCTCTGGGTGACATTCTCAGATGCAGCTGCTCTGTTTAACCTGAGGCGCAGACACGGTGCAGGAGAGTAAGCCTTCGCTAATCTACCTGCTTGGCATATTATGCAAGTCAGACATTCTTTTGTTAAAGGCATAGAAATGTTTTTTTGACAAAGGCCCGCATGCATGTGAGCGAGTACAACTTTCTAATGACAAGGAGGAACTGCATTCCAGCACAAATGAGAACCCTTGAATAATGTTTGAATATGCATCTGTCATGCATTATTAGAGGAGGCAGTGGAACGGTTTTCTCAGTTCTGCTTCAGAGTTTTTAAGTAGTCAGATATGGCAGGTTGGCAGTGTATTTTTTTGAGAGTTAGTATTACAGAGGTGCACTCTGGTTTAATGCAGCTGGTAACCACTTCCTGTTTTTTGAACAGTGAATCTTCTCACAGTTTGGCCATAGTTTCCTGAAGTGTGTGTTTCGTGTGTGTGAGCGCGAGTGCTTGTGTGTTGTGGGTTAACGCAAACTGAGGCAGCTTGCATGTTTGCAGAGAACAATCACAGTTCCTCTCTGCTCAATGTGCTGCACATTTTTCAGCTGTCTTAAGTTTATTGGAAATTGTTTGTTATGCATTTGCAGCTATGCAAATCTGTTTAGCTTCATGTGTGAGTGTAATGGAACAAATTGAGCGTCCCTTTTTTGTCTGAGTGACATGTGTTGAAGCTTGTGTGTCTTTAACTCTACCAGGAAACCGGTGCATCATTCACTATTCTGGCATCGTACTGTAACCTTCCTGCTCATCTACACAGCATTCAAACTGTCTCTTGATCTCTGCGTCTCTCCTTTGTGCTTTGTCTGCAGTCAGCTCAACAGCGTGGACCTCACACAGGCTCACGACGACGGAGATACCACATTCTTGCCTACGCTGTTGAATGTTGTCTTTTAAATCAGGGATTAACGGGAACACATGTACACCAGTTGTGTTTATATTGTGTGTGTCTCTGAATGAGCCAAGGGGACTGCGGGGCCCTAATTTGTTTTCGCAGACTCTGATGTCGACCGTGCTGAAGATTTATACTCATCTGGCATTTTTTGCCCTCGCCCCGTTGCGTTGCACAACCCTGACTGATACGCTGTCACCCTGGAAACACAGAGAAAGGACTCGCAGCTTGTTCTGTTCTCTGTAGCTGATGGTCAGATGAGAGATTTGCAAGATTTTGAATCTTGTGCAAATACTCAGGAAATACTGAAACTCTCCATCAAGGTCAAAGTCTGTATCAACTACTTGTTGCTCATCAATTTGGTAGTTGTTTATGAAGCACACACAAAAAAAAAGACAGAGCAAAAGAGAAAGAGAAAACAGATAATCTAGCAACCGCATCACATAGGTAGCCACATGCGCCACAAATTAGAGAAGTGGGCCTGACTTGTGGGGGAAGAGGTTCCCCACTAGTTTTACACACAGAGATAAACAGCACATTTTGCTGAAAATAGATCCCCTTCATCTTCACTTGACCTAGAATTTGTGCGCCCACATTGAGGGTTTTCCACCCAACCCTGTTGTTACCTGCTACTGAACAATTGAGGAGAAATCTGAGACGTTTAGCGGCTAGAAGCTCATCCGTGTTGACCCAAAGCAGCCCCCCAAATAACAGAGGGTCCTTCACCAAAACCTTGATAAGATGTCCTCCTTCATCCTGAAATATCCTCATCAGAGGACAAAATGGGGTTATAATGGAAATGTATGGCAGGGTGTGGCGTGTTATGAGAATCCCACAAATTATGGGCTGGTGGGGAATTGTTCTAATCCAGCAAAACCAATGCTGCGGAAACAGAGCTGCCATTTTGGAGAACGGGAAGGAGACAGTTATTTCCAGATCTAATGGATCATGGGAAAGCTGTGTGGGCCCAGCGGTGTTTTTTGGGAAGCGGGGGGGACCCCACAGTTTTGAGGGTTTGGGGGTTTTGCGTCTGCGAGTGTATGAAAATACCTGTCAGTGAGATTGTAAGACAGATTCAAACAGTGTGGAAGTTATAATTAGGGTCAGTTCTTATCCAAATACGGCTCGCAGTCATGTCTTCTTTTGATTTCCCCTCTCTCAGCAGGAAAAAGTGATCAAAGATAGCACCGAATGTATGCGTTTCAGTAATTTAAGATTTCAGCTATATGCTCCGTCCTTGGCGTCATTCTTTGCTTATAATTCACTGCACTTGCTGAGCTAAAGCTTTCATCAGATGTTCAGACACAGCAACGTCCTGGATCATGTTGTGTTTCTGTGGCGCGCTGCTTTTCTTGGAATGTGCGCCGGCTCTTTGATTGTTCTGTTTCCTGTGATTTCAGAGGCCCTTTGTCTCTGCGTGGTAACTCACTAATCAGGGAACTCCGTCATAGCTCCCCGTCGCCAGGCCGCGCTCCCCTAATGTCACCCTCTGTGTAATGATATTTTTGGCTCTGCTCTCATGCCTCTCACAGTCCATTGAAACCAAAAAAAATGTCAAAGTTGGCAAGAACAATCACCTTTAGGAATGTGCAGAGTAAAAATGAGATTGTGGCATAAGCGGCTGTGAGGGGGCAACTGCTCTGTCATGAGGCAGAGCTCCAAAAGTAAAAGAATAACAGCAAATCCCTCTCAACGGGACCTTCCTCTCACCGTCACATAGCCTATGTATGATTTATGATTTGATATATTGCAAGCTACCGGATACATGGATCCCTTTTCTCTGTTCATAAAATGTGTGAGGAGGAACACATACGCCAAGACTGGAGAATCATAATGAGGTCAGTTTTTTTTGCACTCTGGGTTTCCCCCCATCTTCTTCTGCTTAGACTGTGGTTTCATGATGTGTTATGGGATCCATGAAACAACAATGAAACCAGATGTGCTTAGTAATGCGTCTATGTACAGTCTTAACAACTTTGCAGAAGTTGAGCCGAGAGCACACCATGTATTCAGTGTGAGAACTTTGTGCCGTCTAAGCTTTCTGGAAGGGCCTCAGTTCCCTTTTATACCTCCTCTTAAAATAAGCCCCCTCCCATTGGCTGAGAGCGGCCTGGTCATTGAATCACATCAGGCCAATTAGAGAGTAACACTTCCTTTACGGTGAAAGATGTTTCCTGTTGATAGTAAACGTGTTGCCTGCCGAGGAGCAGAGCGAGGGAGGGGGTGGCGGGGGGGCGGGGGGGCTTGTTGAAACGCTGCCAGTGTTTCCCTGACCTTTGTGGCCTTCATGGCGGAAAAAGTGATCCTGTCGTTGGGCTGAGGTGTGTGTTTTCACTGTGTTTATGTGTTTGCGGGTGTACAGCAGTGGTGGAATGTAACTAAGTACATTTACTCAAAAACAATGTTAAGATACTTGTATTTCCATTTTATACAACTTTATACTCCACTACATTTCAGGGAAATATTGCACTTTTTACTCTACAACATTTATTGAGTTATTTTTCAGATTAAGATTTTACATAACATATATGATAACTTCATTAAATACAACACATCAAAATAAACAAGTGGTTTTGCCCTATAAAAGGGCAGGGTCTTGTAAAAAGTCCCTTGTCATGTTTCCGATGTCTTTGAGTTGTTAGGGTTGGGTTATGATAAAGGAGAACTAGTTTGTATGGCGTGTGGTCCGAACTTCTTAGAATATCAAAAGTGTTAATAGCTGTTGCGAATGGCCACACTTATAGGTTCTCTATTCGATATCCAGAGCATTAATATAGCAGCACACAACTATTTGCTATGTAAAGATATAGAGGAGTAATGTCTACCTGAGCAGAGAATGAAGTCACTCTCCCCCTGTGTGTGTGTTTTAATCACAGCTTCTCCGTGCTTTGCTGACATCGCCAGGCCGGTTGCCGCACGTGCCTTTGAGTGCATGTGAGCTGCCCCACTGGCTCACTCACGGCCGCCACTCTGCACTGCTCTCATACGGCGGTTACAGCTGATAACGCCGTCCTGGATGATGGTGTCTTCGCGGAAGTGTAGCGCCCACCTGCTCGTGTCCCCCCAGGTAAACGCTGTTAGCTCTGTCAGCACTTTTGCTGCTCAGCCGTCGCCATGTTGAGAGCCGTTGAGAGGCAATAGAAATGCTCCCATTCTCGCATTTAGCACCTTTAAAGGCAGGGTGAAAAGCCGGCTGCCGTAGAGAGAGGGAAGACGCAATATTGTTACGGCGCACATTTTTTTAGAAAGTCTCTCCTGGAAGATATTCATGGTGATGCACTCAGTTGTTCACCTGAAAAGTGTCAGAAATAGTTGTGTCAACAATGAAAAAGGGAGAGCCAGAGAGAGAAGTTCAAACCATTGCTCCTCTCTCAGCTCCACACAGCTGGACAATCATTGTCGGTTTCAGGAAGTTCCTAAAAGGGTCGGAGAGAGGATCGACATTAGAAAGGTGTGAGGGGATTCTGGAGCTATTCGACTGTCTGAAGGAGCCTTTAGCAGTTCAAAGAAGAAAGAAAGATTTCCCCTCTAAACTTCTCAGAGTGTGACCCTTTGGAGGGGCCCAACCCCTGCACTAAAACAAGTAACTTTTCCGTTTACTAGATCTGAATACTTCTTCCACCACAGGTGTACCGCGACACACAGCCCCAGCAGGGAGAGCTGCTCGAGTCGGAGCACTCACGCACAACATGGATGCACTACGCATCGGACTAATTTCCGCCGTGTCATGTCTTCCCAGTGTCACCGGCTGGGGCTGGTGGCAGATCCTCAGATGTGGTTTACTGATGACAGCTTCTCACTCTGATCAACTCGGGCAGATCGCATTCCAAGGTTGTATTTAGAGCTGCAAACAGATCTGATGTTTAACTCTTTGTGGCACAGATGTTGCGTTTTCACAGCCATCAAAACAAACAGAAATCTTTTTTTCTCCTTTTTGATGTGCGTGAGAAAATCCGACGTACCAAACATTGAGTCTAAATCCTCATGGTGTCTCTAAAGTCTGTTGACCTCTAACAGGGTTTCGGTGACCAGTCTCACCCCTCACGCCCACCTGTTTCTGCGGCCTGCATAGACTCAGAGTTGTTTAGCTCTAATGGGACTCTGCTGTGGAGTTAAAACCGAGGGGCCCGATGGTTGCGGCCACAGGTTGAAGGAATGTCTACCGTCTGGACGGGAAAATGTAATCAGCTGAGATCAGCGAATTAGAGGCCGGTTTCTCTTTCTCCCTTCGCGCTCTCACTTTCCCTACATGTGCTTCTCACGCATGCAGGCACTCTCACTTTTTCTCTGAGCCGTACACACACACACATGCACACTCTTTCAGATGAAGAAAAATGACACCTTTTCTTTCAGCTATTTCCTCTGTTTTTACATACTTGGGCCTGGGGTACAAGAGGCAACCTTGTGTTTTCATGTGACAAAACACACAGAGGTCTGTGTGGATTTGGGAGAGGTGAATAGCCTAATTCATCATTCGGGGTTAGGCCTGTCTAAGCTTCATCAGGGAATATCTCTATCTACACTTAAAAAGTGGGACTGTTGGCGCTGTCTCTTGAGCTTAAAGAAACTACAACTCAGTCCTGTCCTCCGTTTGACTGATGACTTCTCTGGAGAATCCAAATTCCACAGTTAAAATGTGGTTTTACCTAAAAGCTGCAAGACTGCGTTCCTCCTCAAAAGTCCTCCCGTTTGACTCAGGAAACAAGATTTTGACTAATCCTCGTTCTTTTGGCTGCAATCACAAAAAAACAAACATCAGTGGTAGAAGACGTATCCAGATCCTTAATTTAAGAATGTACACGTTCAAAGTTATCTGGAAGACAGTATTTATAATGTACTACTTTCTGCCACAAAATCCCACAATGCAATGCTTCACATTTAATGCAATGGAAAATGTGTCACATGACACACCAACTGCCACAGTTGACGCAAACGATGACGATTGATAAGTGTCTGAAATAACTGAGTCAGGGAGTGATTTCAGACATGAACAACCCAGAAAACATCACCAGAAAAAAAAAATTGGTGACATTTCTGCAAACCACAGGATACGTTGAATGTGGACGTTTCTGAATCAGAAATATGTTTAATAAATGCGTTTCATATCTCGCTTGCAAAAGCACACAATGCCACGTGGTTAACGTTGTGAAATGATTGGTAAGGTTTAGGCAACAAAACTAATTGGTTAAAGGCAGAAGAAGGGTTAAAATACATCCACCACCCTTTGAGGACTTTCTTACTGATTATACTGGCTATTATACCACATAACTTTCAATAATCCCTATAATATTAATAATGCGTGATGTTCTCTCCTGGCTAAAAGTTGAGAACAGAGTTTTAAGTAATCTCCTTGTCTTCTTTCATAACATTTGTACTCTTGCTAGGCCTAAAAGCCTTCACTCAAATATTTCATACCTCAGGTAACACAAGGTCATGTAGTAGTTCCTGCACCTGAACTTGTACAGAGCTGCCACTCCTTAAAAAATCGACTAGCAAAGCTTGTTTTAAAAAACGCCTAAAAAAAGTTTATTCTGCTAAAATAAGTCATGTTAAGTGTTTTTGTTTACTTGAGTATGACCTGTCATCTGCCGTCTGCCTTTTAGTCTTGTTGATGTATGGGTGAGAGATGTCGAACCTTGTTTCGTTTTGTGTCTGTTTTTATTTTGTGCCACTATATTGCACCGCTATATAGCTGTCACATCAATCTGGTGGAGTAAAAGGTAGAATATTACCTTCTGAAATGTAGTGGAAAAAACAGCATGGAATAAAAATACTCATGTGAACAAAAAGAACCTCAAAATTGGACTTAAGTAGACCTCAAATAAATGAATTTAGTTATTTTCCAACACTGACAAACTGTCATCAATACAGTCATGTATCACACTGTCTCACCAGAGACCTTATTTCTGATAATTGAGCCTCCGCCGTGGACGTTAAGGGTAGCAGGTCAACCACAGGCACGCTCATGCTGCGCTGTAAGTCCTCCGCTGCCCGTCACGTACACTCACCCTCACACATTCTCACTCGCTCTCGCACACATGTTGATAACCACACTTGTAATGTGAACCTTACTGCTGAGGAGAGCAGGCCTATAATTACAGAGCAATGGTGGGAAAGCCATAATCACAAAGACTCAAATAGAAATCTGAATCAACAGATGAATCCAGATTGTTTCGCTCCCTCTGTTTATACAAGGCCGGTTTGATTTACGTTCGGAACTGGAAAACCTATTGTCCCCATGCACAAATGTTAACAATCCTCTGATTGAGCTTTTAAGAAGCCTGTAAGCGGTGATAATATATCATTGTGCTTTTGTGTTTTTGCTTTCACTCAGAAGCCACAACAAAGGTGTTTTTCTCTATCTCGCCAGTCGATGTTTGATTCTGCTCATAACCGCTAAAAGAAAAAACATTGATTTGAATCAGTGGCCAACTGTGAATCGCACTCCTGTGTTCGCCCGCGTTCAACAGATGTCTCAGTGTGTTTCTGTTACACACACAAACGCTGCATTTCCACTATTTCAGCCCAGCTGGCGGAAACCGGTAAATGAGCAGAAACTATGACACCTTTGTGGATTGTAAATGAGATGTAATTGATTTTCTTTCTGTATAAGTGTGTGTCATTTTAACAGGAGGTTTGGTCACCGGTTTATAGACGTGTTGATCATGCATGAGCTGAACTGACCTGTGTGATGAATAGCTGGCAGGGTATTTTTCTTTTTAAATGACGCATTCAGAAATAAAACTTTTAATTTCCTTTTTGAAATACAGCCAGTTTAGTGACATTTGTGTCTGTGTATTTACAGTATTTCCAAAGCATGTGACATATTTCTTTCCGGGGTGAATCAAAGTTCAGAATCGTCACTCATCTGCTGATTTCACTTTTAATGCAACATCCGAATAAGATGTTGATGATGCGTCAGAGATGAGTGTTTTCTCTCTATCTAGAATAACTCTTCCTCTGTTTTCTGTATCAAATCTTGTTACTGTAGCTTTAAAAAAACGACTGTTTAAAACACTGTCGTTGCTCAATGGCAATTGCCTAAGACACCCCATTCCTGGGAAATGAATGCATGCCCTTGTTCCAAATTTAGTTTTTGCCCGCCACCATGGGCTGCTATTTGGTCTGCCATTTCTCAGGGTTGTGGGCTTCTTTAATGAGCACTTTGATCCCACTCAGGTCTGGAGCTGGTGTTTACGCGACCCTGGAGAAAAAAGAAAAGAAAAAGAAAAAAAGGAACGAAAAAACGTATCCCATTCTCTGCGAGCCGTGGTGTCCAGCGTAGCGAGCGGCCACATCAGGACCCCCGGGCTCGTCTTCATCCTCAGACCCTGAGTGACCACAGAGAGAAGAGCGGGATGGATTTTCTGCGGAAAGTACGACAGCAGATGACAAATGTACACTAGACGAGGGTTATAAGGATAAAAAAACTGATCGTGAAACATTCCCAGTCAACCTGTCAGATTCCTTTGGATTACGAGTTCTCATTGCAGATGTCACTGGCAGCTGGTTTATTTAGGTTCATTTGTAGTATGACATGTGTTTTTGATTAGGATTTCCCTTTATCAGTCTCATAAATTTCATAACTTAACTACAACAGCTTCTTGGCTCGATATTTCCGGCATGGCTTTGACATGGAGCAGCTGTGCTGAGAGCGTCAAGGCTCAAGTACTGTTTTGCAAGTTGCTGCATCTGTATGTCTTCACTGCAACCTGCACACACTTCACAATATCCTGAGTTTAAAGGCGCAGGCACACTAATCTGACATCAGAGAACTAGCTGCGACGAAGGCCACCTGTTGCGTCGCTTCACGTCGCCCGTGTCTTGAGTTGCACTCAAACCCACCGCAAAGACTCTAGCCAACGGCCGACTACCACGTACGTTCTGCGCCTGCGTGAGATGAAATACCAGCAGGCGGCGGTAGTCTGTATTCGTCATTCAAAAAGGGAAACTGGAAGGCCAAGGACGGCGGATATACAAGCCGTTGTTATGATACGTGCATGAAATATAGCAGCGTTTTCCGACCAATTTTCCAATCACTGTCGCTCAGCTTCATTCTGTTGTGAAAATATCTGTGTATTTAAATGATCAGATGAGATGAAGATGTAAAATGAGAAGTGCTTTCCGTGTTTTTCCTCTTGACTTTATTCGTCGGTTTTCTTTCCTCATTTCTGTTTCTCTTCTCATGCACTTAACAGCCAATCCGACGGGCTCCGCCGCCGATTCGACATGCTGAATCGGCCAAAAAACCTCTGACGAGGGCAGACTATACAGACGACAGTGCGTGACGCACTTAACATGTTAGTACAGCACAGATCAGGTTAATATGTTCAACTTTCAGTCGTGGTTGCTCTGAGTCAGCTCAGAAAGAGTTTTTCTTTACTTGAAAATGGATGACTGTGATGAATATTACTCTTTATTTTGTTAATGCAGATAAGGAACCACATTACTTGTTTTAAGTCATTTGATTTAGGAACATTCTTGAAAAAGGTTTTACACTGAAGACAAATAAAATCACTTCACACCACCAACAGATTTGGTAGACACGCCACAGTCCTCAAAGACTGGGAAAGTTTGGCAGGTGTTTTCTTTTTAGTTCCCTGAAGGCATCAGCAGGTATTGCCACATTCCACCAGACAAATTACCAGCTGTATGGGCACAAGTACAGTAACACAACAAAGAGCTTCAACCAGGAGGACTGAATGTTCTCGAGTTATTACTTGTTTGGCACGGAGTCCCGTCTGATGTCAGGCCGTGTCCCCGTTTCACTCTTTGGGAGCATCGTCAACCAAACCAGCCTTACAGTGACCTTAAATAGCTCCCAACATTTCACAGCTGTATATACTAGCATATACTACTCTAGTTCCTGGAAAACAGTGAATGAATACACAGCATTGTGTATTGGTTTATATAAGCTTGGAGAAGTTGTTGGCTGCTTTGTTCACTGTGACATATTAATCTTTAAATCCTGTTCGAAAAGGAAGACAGGATATGCAAAGCCTGCATAACTGCCAGGGTGACAGGTGTGTTTGCTCTTAGAAACTCAACTTGAAACTGTGAGTCAAAAACAAAAAATCTATATATATATGTTGTAAACATATTTTACAGATGGTCATATTAAATGTACAAATAACAGTTTATTCTAAGCTGGTGAAGCACGACTTGGAAGGCGTGATGGGAACTGTCTAGAGCCAAAGACAAGAAGACAGCTTGCATGTTGACTCAGTGACTCACAGCAGGGTTGTTGCTGTTTGCACTGGGCTGTTAATCACTAGAGTATATGGCCATGTGAGCGGGTGGAGGAGCAGGATCCTGCTGCAGGTATAATGGACCAATCCGGACACACAGTAGAGCGAGAAAGAAACAAACGTGCAATGAAACCAAATCCTATGCATTTACACTCCCTCAGTTTGGTGTAGAGGATGGCTTGGTGTGAGATAGATGAGAGGATTTATCCAGGTGTCGATGGCAGCCCTTTGCCCAGGCTTGCCCAAATGTGTGCCCATCCACGTGTTCTGGATACCCATGTGTCAGTGGTTATGAGTCACACCAGACAACATTGTTTGCCAAGTTGCAAGTTGTTGTGACTCATCGCATGCTTGCTGGATGGGACCGGGACTGCCGATCTTTTCTCATGCCTTAAGTACAGTATCTGTTTGACTTGAGCTTTAGTAAGGTATTCCTATCTGCGTTTCATTGCATGCTAGCTCAAAGACAACAGAACATCTCTCTCTGTCTTTTTCTGTAAATCTGCATCTTGCATGTTACTTAAGACCGCTTTTTTTTACCGACAAAGAGTGCCAAAGTAGCATATTTTCAACTTCTACATAAGTACACACACACATTTCTTGGCTTTGGAAACATGCGTGGGCGACTGTCATGTATCAGTGCCCAGCCAAGGGTTACAACCCGGTGGAGACAGCAGCGTTGACCTCAGTGCTGATATGGAGACATTATAGGTGTCTTATCTCCGCCCCGGGCTCCTTAAGTCAGCTATACACCACTCCAGCAGCAGGGTTTTATAGCAACAGAAAAAAATGGCCATAAACATAAAATGACTGACTGATAGCTGCACTCTGCTGAAGGATGCCCTCTAATTAGTGTGTTTTATGAGCCCAGGATCCACAGTGAAAACATGTTCGTGCTGCGCCGGAGAGCAAACACCGCCTGGGAGGTCAGAGTGCCCGCAGGGAGCGCTGGAGTGTCCTCAGACCAAGTTCAGGGCACTTCATAGGAAGTCTTATGGTGGACATTTGGTGCCCACATCGGATTTGCTAATTGCATGGTAAACTACAGTGTGAGTAATGGGGCAGCTTCAACAAAGAAACGTCTGCAAGAAAGTTTCACAGCAGTAGATTCAGAGCTGTCACTTTTTAAAAAAAATCAAGTTTGAATGAATTTAGAACGAATACATAGTTTGTTGGAATTCATTTGGATGAAACCCATGTAGACTGTTGATGCCAACGTCTCACCCCTTGCTAGGACTGTCAAACTTTCACACCCGGCATGTCAATATGACATTTTCAACGATATCAGTGAGATTTATTCCAAAGGAAATAATGGCAGATTTCTAGAATAATCGTTCTGAAATATCAGAGTGAAGTAGACAGAAAGTATTACAATATGTATTTGAGAACTACTTTCACAATACAGGCTGATTTGTTGTCGGATTTGTTGCCTCAAGCTAACGTTACTGTAAGTCAGCAAAGAACTTTACCTTTATCAGAGTTAACTTTGTTGTCAGGAACCTAACCCGACCTGCTATTTCTGTCCTGCTTAAACAATGTCCTTGACTGCCTGAAAGTATCTCTCATTCTCAGGTTGATTTAGCTGCTTCACCTGATGCAGTAAATGGCCACATCTTATATGTCTGTTTAATGTATAGTGGGTCATAATAAACTGAGATTTGGTGGTTCAATGAATGTTCAATGTATCTAAGTGTCCTTGAGCAACACTAAACTCTCCTGATGGGAGAAATGCTTTAGACAAAAGTATCTTTCCAATAAATATTTTGTAATGTAGCAAATGTGTCACTGTAAAGTTATGATGAAAGAAGTCATTGCTGCAGAGAGAGAAATGATATTACACCTTCTTTTGTAGCTCTGCACTTAGCTTTCTCTAAAATGACAAAAGTAACATTTGAGAAAGTGAAACCTGCTTGTGAATATAAAATGAAACCAAATGATTGTAGATGTGATAATAGGTAACCTAAATTCTTGACTGATTGACTCTTGACTGAACTAATTTTGTTTATATTTTGGTAATTTGGGAATGAATCCCTTAAGAGTTTGTCCAGTGTTGGCACTCAGACCCCTGACAGCTCCTGTTTCACCTGCTCCTGCACAAGTGAACCAATGAGCTCTCGTCCCTGACAACACAGGCCGACCTCTCAGAGAAGAAAAGCTCTTTAAATGATTGAAATATTTCAGATGCTCCTTCACACAAAAGAAGTAAAAACAAGGGAGTTGAGAGAAAGAGGCAGGCAGCGAGCTCCCCCTGACCCTCTGGTCAACCAGAAAGTGGGAAGGGTTAATCCTGGTTTACACTGACCTCACTCAGCAGCTCCTCAGCGCTGGACTGATAAACATGAGTACGAGGAGGGTTCCCCTCTCACCTGGAGACAACGCAGCGCCCCGGGCCTGACCCCGCAGGTGACGACAGACTTGACATGACAACAGAGAGACAGAGAGAGAGAGAGAGAGAGATGTAAAGAGATGGATTAAAGGGGAATAGAAGCAGAAAGAGAGTCTGTTTATCTGTTATGTTAAGTATTTGAGATTGTTTGTCTTTTCATTGTGGACAAAGCTCCATTCTCGCGACATTTAGCAGGACATGCAGGAAATTACATATAATGCTTATAATGCATATAAGCTTTGGACCAATTTCCAGCCATTTAAAAATGTTTTTTTTACAAAAGTAGCTCAGGTAACTTACAAAACTCTCTCTTCAGAGTCAAATCTGTTGTTTCAAAATGATCTAAATGATCAGTGAACAACAGTTAAAGGTGCTGAATAGACTTTTAACCAGGAGACCGGTGCTCGAGCCCATTGTTGAGCGCTGTTTTGTTTTGTATGTTATGTTAGTGATGATTATCACATGTTTTTTTATTGATGTTTGTAACATGTTTTCCGTAGTTGGGTTACGTTGTTTCTGTACGTATTGTACTTAGTTTACGTACATATTTTAAGCCCAACCAAAACGTCTTCCCTTACCCTAACTAAGTGTTTTTCTTGCCTGAACCTAACTGCGGACGTTTGCATAGCGTACGATTGACATGTGAAAAGGCTAAAATGCATACTCATGACACAGAGTGTCCGTGTAATGTTGTGGTATTTATGCGCCTTCCTGTGAGACCCGGTTAAAATAGGAGATAGGGAGCATTTCTATTGACTCTGCATAAGTGTTTACGACGTTGTTTGGGTCGCCGTTATCAGCCGCAACCGCCGTATGAGTGCAGTGCAGAGCGGCGGCTGTGAGCTAGCCAGTCGGGCACGCTGCTATATTAATGCATTGGATATCGTACAGAGAACCTTTAAAGCTTCTTGTATCGTGTGATGTGACCTCTTTTATTCACATTTGGGCCATGTAGAAAATGTTATACAATGTTTTACAGCAAGTAAATGGATAATCAGAGTGAACTTGCAGACACATGCAGACAAAGTAGGCAAAAAGACGCTACAACTATTTTTATTTTTCCAGGAAATATGCCGTATGTCAGCCAGAATGAATGAGACAGCAAGGATTTTTATTTCACACAATAGTTTCAAACACATCTACAGTTTGTCCCTTTGATTTTTGACAGGACTGTGGCGTCTCTCCAAATATTAGTCAACTTGGCTGTTTGGCTTTCTTTCTGTTGTTGTTGAGTCTCATGCTGCTTCACGCTTCAACGTCAGTTCAGCCAAGGAACATTATGCCAAATTCGTGAATGAAAGAATAAAAGTCTGTTTGTGTGTTTAGTACAAGTTAGGATCTGATTTGATGTCACAAATCCAAATGGTCCAAACTGGAATGGCAAAAAACTCCACTTTAATATGATGAGAAAAAAGAAAGATAGGTGGCTACAAAGAGAGAAGCAGCAAAGATAAGAGAAAGGAGGACAAGAGATGGAGAGAAAATCAGTCATCAAATCCAGCCTGCTATTTATCAACCCCCTGTTTTCTTCTCCTTCCGTGCTTTGCAAGGAAATCAGCCAGCTTTTCTTCGCTCTTCTCTTGCAGCTGATAAAATCCCTGCTATCGTTCAAGGTAAATGCAGAGTTCAAAGGATGTCAAAACTGTTTGCAAAGCATTGGGCGTTGACATTAGCTTTGCAGCGATTTCTTTTTTTTTTCCATTTCAGACTTATCTTTATTTCTATTGATAAGGTGAAGCTGATTCATCAGTGTCAAGGGGCTGAACTTGATCGCTTCGGTTTTAATTTTTCAAAGTGACTAATGTTAAGACTATATGTTTTGTACGATAGCCAGATTTCTATCTGTGTTTGGTAATAGCTATAAATCAACCGTAGACATGTTTTTGTAGTCATGTAACAGTGTAGGTGTGTTTTGTGTTTAACAGGCTTATAAAACTATTACTACATTCCACGTGCGTGTTTACCTGCCTGCTCAGGTCCCATCTCCGACCAAACCCTCAATGTGTTTTTATAGTGACAGCTATAGATTCATCTATTCTTATTCTATCATGACATTAAAGTCTTTTGGTGGGTCGAAATAGCCACGATAAAAAATATCACACCTTTCTATTTATAGCAACATGATACAAAAACAGCTTTATTATATTTTGTTTCCAATTTCCTGTTTTAGATATCCCATCTAGTACATCTGTAAACCTAAAAAAAAATGGATTTACATTAAACTTAAACTGACTAATACAGTTTGATGTTGTAACTTTCACGTAAAACCAGCAGCAGAATTACAACTTTGGAAAAAAAGTGAGAACACTTCTGCAAACCATTTGAGTGTTTTTTCCTGCTTTGTTTACGTCTCATAGCGATAAAAGTGTAATAAAAATGATCCACAGAGGAGCTCCTTGAGTGCGACCTCCCTGTAAAATGTTACCTGAAGCTCTGCAAGTATTTTAATGAGCACATCATAAACTGAATATGCACTTCTGTTGACAGAGAGAGAGAGAAATAAAAGAGCACTGACTGCGTTTTGTCTGTTCTTTAACAAAGCAGTTTCTGTGCTCCGTCCCTCTGTTACTTTGTAATTATTTACCATTTATGAGGAGCATCGAGTCATGCCGGAAAGGCCAGTTATGGGTTTGATTTTCTCACAGGCAATAAAATTCCTTACAGTCCACTAACTAAGGTTTATGCAACTCTTGACTCAACCTGTTTGTGGAGGAAGCTCAGAATCCTTCAGTTGTTTCCCTGACAAAAAAGTAGTATACTTCAAGTTTATTTTATGAAGTAAAATAAGTAAAGTTGAAGTATATCTCCCAAGTATACTTTATGTAGTAAGTATACTAATATCAGTGTACTAGTAGTATACTTTCAAGTGTACTACTTCAATACTTCTTGGGACTAAATTGGCCCATTTTTTAGTTAAGTGTACTTCAAGTGTTAGAAGAGTAAACTTTGAGTACACAACTGGTTTACATCTAAGTTGTATTCTTGTACTGCAACTATATTATGAAGCAATCTATACTACAAGTGAACTTATATGCTGTTACTTTACTAGTTATATACTTTTAGCCCACTTTTTAGCTTATTAAAGAACACTGTAAAGTATACTCTTATTAAACTACTTACTTATTAGCTTTTAACTGCAAGTATACTTGTAAGTTTTCTTTAACTTATAGTACTTAGCCAATGATTTATGCATACTATTATGATACTTTTTCTATTTGACTTGCTGACTTTGATATTTTGTGATGAGATAAAAAATTAAATAAAACTAGTTTCTCTCACGTCTCCAACGAAGAATGCAAAAACATAGAACATTCTTGAAGATTTAAAGTAAATTAATATCAAAACATACGTTTACAAACTCTCAGATCCTCTAATAGGCTACTCTATCAAAAAGTAAGCATAAGCCAAGCATACTTAGACTTGTCAGTATAAGCCAAGTATACTTATAATTTAGTTAAGTTTATCTCTGTTAAAGGAAATAATACAACTGAAAGTATACTGTCTTATTTTAAGTTTAAAAGAAGTATACTAATAGCACACTTGAATAAACTTCTTTTTGTTAAGCATTGGTAGCTTGTAGGCTTTGCAAAAACACTTTATCTCCCGCTTTTTAAAAAAATAATAAGACTCTCAAAATGAGAATGCTTTGAGCCAGCTTAAAAAAAATGAAAAACTTTAGTATTGGTGTGATATTTTTAGATGCAAGAGGTGTGTAAGATTTGATGGATGAAGGTTTCATCAAGTCAAACCCTGACTATCAGCAGCTTCAGTTGGGCGTGCTTCCACACACACAGCGTGCACCTGTGCAGGATTGCGCTGAAAAGAACTGATAGCAGAGTGAAAGAACTTGACATTTGTTTTCCTAATCACCTCCGACACCTCCTTTCTGTTTGTGCAGAGCGAGAAGTATCACAGAGCTCAACAAAGGCTCCATTTACTCGCCGTCCTTATTTGTCCAAGCGTGTTTCCCTCCAGCTCCCTGAAACCACAAGCTCATTATTTCATCCTCCGTAATGTTAGCTTTTAAATCCACATCAGCACACTCATTTGGTTAGAGATGGCAAATATTTATGTGGCGGGTCACAAAAACACACACACGTGTGCACACACACACACACACACACACGCACACACGCAAGCACACATTTACCGTCCCATTTGTTCTGATTTCCTTTTTTATTTTCAGTTTGAGCTGGAACAGATTCAGAAGTTACTGGATTAATTTAGACCGGAGAAGTGCTGTGTTGTTTTGCTTTTTGTTTCTTAGTTCTTTGTTTTCTCATGGAAAGTGATACTAAATAGACTAATCAATGTGTACATGGATAAATGTTTCTCTGGATTGAATGATTGGGCTTTGGCTTTTGGAGCTGATCACTGAATTTCAAAACGAAAGTCCCAGACACTCAACTAAATTCATTATTTATTTATTTTCACTAGGGCTGTCAATTAATTAAAATGTTTAATCGTGATTAATCACATGATTGTCAATAGTTAATCACGATTAATCGCAAATTAATCACACATTTTTTATCTGTTCAATATGTACCTTAAAGGGAGATTTGTCAAGTATTTAATACTCTTATCAACATGGGAGTGGACAAACATGTTTGCTTTATGCAAATGTATGTATATATTTATTATTGGAAATCAGTTAACAACACAGAACAATGACAAATATTGTTCAGAAACCCTCACAGGTACTGCATTTAACATAAAAGATATGCTCAAATCACAACATGGTAAACTCAAGCCCATTCAATATTAAAGGACTCAATCCCTATTTTGGACGTGAGGCTTTGACTTTTCAAGGAGAAATGTTAATAACCGTCATTTCTGGATTAGGTGGGGCCCCCTGACTCCTCGGGCCCCTTGGTCTGTGCCCAGTAATCCATCCATGCCCTCAGCTGTGCTACAGGCTCTTAGCGAGTATGCTCGTGGGATGGAGCTTCGTCTCGATGTGGGAGTGAACACTGACGCTTTAACTTTAAAAAAAGTTGCTCTATTGTCCAGGTAAAATATTATGCCGCTAAAATATTTAGCTGCTGGAAACATCTGGATGTGACGAGGTCATTTGTGTGTTGGACCAGAAACATTAAAACATCACCAAAAAAACAGAGTGTGCCCCTAAATGCTCGGTAAATCACCAATACTTCTTTGAAACAGTTTTTCAGGTAGGTTTTCCTCCTCCCCCTCCCTCCACTCTGCGTCTCAGGTTGCCTGCAGTCAGGTAGGATGGCCCGAGGCCTCCGGTTAAATCCCCAGCCCAGACGTCTGCATAGCCTCATCGGGAGTCCTGCATTGATTGCTGCTTTAGTCTTTAGTCTCCCCTCATTGTTAATGGGAACCCTGCATTGTGAGGGGCCTCTTGTAGTATTGTCTTGCAGAGTGCTGGAGAGTTGGCCGTGTGGGCACCGGGGCTGCCAGCGGCTCCTGTGAGGTCTTGTTGACCTGCTGAATGGAGTCCGTCAGTCAGGGCACCAAAAGACCCAACAGGACTGAAGAATGTGGACAGACTGCTGCCGTCTGGATTAACAACAGTCTGACATAGTGACCACATACTATGGGAATATGTCAGAGGAACTTCAATAACACTCATGATAAAAATAGTATAAAAAATTCAATGGATGAAAACTGCCTTAATAATATGTATGCCATATGTATGCTATAGATTTAATTGTAAAACAATATTGAAACATAATGATGCTAAAACTGACCCTGGTTTTGTTGCATTGTTGTTAAAACAAACCTTTCTTAAACTGTGTGGAAAACAGTTTTTATGTTTTGCTCTGCTGTCATCATTGACTTGAGTCATAAAAGACGTATTTAACAAGTGAAAAATGATGTAAGTGCAGTGAGAATATATTCATATTTATATATAGAATTTATTTTTGGAGTTTCTCCATCTCCAACACTATAGTAACCTGTTTAATGGCTCTTCAGCAACATTTGAAGCTGCTGTCAGTAACTAATCATCAAAGTGTCTAATAGTGTACGTGAAATGTATTCATTCTGCAAGTTACTGTCAACACAAGAACCATTCTTAGCCTTTAATCTCCAAAATCCCAAAAGCTGCAGTCTGTAACTTTGAGCAAATATGATAAAAAGTTATTTTTATAAAACGGTCACTATATCCTCACAGTAGTGCATGAGACAGGTAATCTATGAAAAAAAATCATGTTCCTCTGTGTCCTCCTGGGCTATGATCAAACTGTCAAACTAGGCAGCGCTGATCAAATATGAATCAATATTCTGTTATTGTAATGCCTATTTCTCTCCTCAAATGTGTTCAGAAACACTTTTTAGTTTACTGTTTAGCTGTAAAATTAGAAAGTTTGCTCCGGTTGGTGGGCAGTGCTTGGTTTTGACTTGACCGTTTTCAACATTGCAGCTGGGTCACAAATCATATTTCATATTTGCTCAAAGTTACGGACTGCAGCTTTAAGTGGGCCGGTTTTCAGATAAATAAATTCACCTTAAAATGTCTCAAAATATCTGATGCATTAAGAAACTACAGAGCCTACATCCTTACAATAAACACTATTGACAATAGTCATTAGCATTTATAAGCCCCATAAACATTTAATAAATGGTTTATAACACACTATACAGACAAACTATATTCTGTATTGCAACTCTGTGGGCTTAAAGTGTTATCAACATTCAATTAAACACACACTTGCACTCATAAATGCATGATATAAACACATGAAACTGAAACAGAGAAACAGTAATTCCATATTCAGGAGAAAGGAATGTACCGTATTTGTGTTTAGACTCCACGTTGTTCCAACAGGATACCGTAATTAAACCTTCAAATCAATATCTGGCTCTGTGTTATGATTTCTCTCTCGAGCTTGTTGCAGAGCCATTGTTTCACTTAGCTAATCAAAGACTTGGCTGCTATCAGATCAGGGAACGTTTTAACGTCTGTCAGCAGACTGAACCGGCCGAGCTGCCGCTAACAGCCTCTCTCTCGGCACGCGAGACGATGCGAAAAGAACTACTGTGTGGAGGGAGAGAAGAAACTGTGAAACTCACAATGGAATTAACGACATTCCGCGTGACATGAGGACGCATTTTAGGCTTTTCACATGTCATTTGTACGCCACACAGCAAAACTACAGTAATGTCCACAGTTAGGATTAGGCAACAAAACCACTCAGTTAGGTTTAGGAAAAACATCATGGTTGAGCTTAAAGTAAGGACATAAACTAAGTAAAATGCGTACGGAAAACACGCCACAAACGTCACTAAAAGACATGTGACAAACGCCACTAACGTAACTTACAAAATAAAACACTAGTCTCAAACACCGGTCTCCTGGTTAATGTTGTATTCTATGTCACTAGCTCTGAGCGTAGCATATTTACGCAGATGCCTTTACATTTCAGTCCATTCAGACCACATGACGAACAAATGGCACGGCAAAAGCAAGAAAGGCGTTCTTATTGCACGCTAAACGCCTTGTGCATTATCATTTTATTTTTCATACGCCTTTTTGGAATTTGTATTTGCAGGCCATTTTGGGAAGTGCGTAATCAGCCTGGAAAAAAATCCTCAAAGTTATGTGAGATTTCTTTAAATATTAGTTTTTTTTTCTTGAGTTCAACATAGAGAATTGTATTCCCAAATGTAAAAAAAAAAAATATATACACAGTAGCATTTGGAAACACAATATGCAACCTTATCCTGACGGTCAGGCAGATAAACGCGAGGTTACCTCTTCAGTGGAGTCACTGGAGGGATGTGTGCCGGGCTCATGTAACTGAAGCTCACAGTGAATCTTGGTGACTGAGCCCACTCCTATTGTTCACCTGCATTGTGTTACATGGGAATGAGGACGGCAGGAAAACCAGCTTTTGTTGAACTCTTATATTTTGTATTATCACACCAGTGCTGGTGCTTTCGCGTGCACACACACGCAAACACACGCGCACACACACATTTACATGATATGCAAGAGGGCTTCACCACTTCAAAGGCCTCAATCTGCACAAAGCAAAAGGCAGGAGGAGGCAAATTAGAAGGGGAGCACGGGTGCTTCTTCTTCAGAGGGAGAGGAAGCACATCGGAAGGACCTTTAATCTCCCACAACCCGGCCAAATTGAACACCCGGGAGGAAATGACGTCGCATGATTTGCTGTGGCGATATCAAGTTGCAAAATCCGAAATTCATCACTGTCCCAGATATTATTGTCCCTATGCAGCATGACAGAGGTCATGTTGCTTGATATTGTAAGCTTCTCAACGAGAAGGTATTATGTTGCTAAGCCAAGCTGACAATGGAGAAAAAAGTAGTCCAATAATAATATTGAATTGAATTACAAATTCACACCGAGGTTGCATGACAGCTGTGGACTCACTTTTTTGTATAGTGTATAACATCTGTGGACATGTTTTTACTGATAAAAACATCTGTATTCTGGCATTTGAATGATGATTCAGAGCTAAGTACCCAAAACTGCAAAGACAAAAATATTGTCCCAAAGTGAAATCAGGTTTTTTGAGATTGTATTTTGCTTTTAATGTTAAAAATCCTTTGCCTTGCAATTACAAATATGTTTTTCTGATTCTGACCAAAAACAAGGCCTATATTTGTTTGCCGTCATGATCCTTGTTTTCTGTTTACAACATTAGAAGCTGGAGGGCTTAATCCTAAAGCCTTATTGTTCTGCACTGCATTTCTTATCAAACCTCATGGAGAAAAAATATAAACACGATTCTTAAGTTATGGATTGTAAAGGATGAAGCGCTAAAACAATGTTTGATGTAAATTGCAACCTTTAAAATAAGCCCGTGCCGTTCCAGCAGCCCAGCTTAACTCATCATCTCTCTCTTTGAGACAACCTATAATTGCAGACTTTTTAAGCAGCCCTGGAGATCTGTTGTAGATAAGCTGTCCAGCTTAACACAGTCAAGGCTTCTCGGTGGTTTCCTTTAGGCATGGCGTTCCCGCAGGCTGCAGATTTTGCGCCGGCGGTGTCACATTTCAAAGATGTTATTCAAAACACATTAAAGCGGAACGAGTGATTCATCTTGTAATTAGCAGTAGAGAAATGACGTGAAAGTAATGTTTCATATTCAAATGACAAATGGGTTCAAATGTGTCAGAGTGTGTCGGTTGTATGTTCTCTAACAGGAGACGTGGATCCACTAGATCATGAAAGGCCAACGGAGGACAACAACAGTTGTTGAAGTGATTAGTGGTCACAGCGTTTAGTAAAGGCAACTCTTTAATTACAGAAAACACCAATGGAGGTAAATACTCCGTCATCTGATAGCATCTCGGGTAAAGTGCCCCCCCCCTCCTTCTTCTCCCATCAACACCAAACACTAAGTGCAGGTAATGAAGCTGCAGCCCTGAGGTCTCAAAAGGAAGCAAGAATCACAATAGAAGTAAATCTAATTTCTATTGTTGCAAAAACATTCAGGCATTATGAAACCGAGGTGTTTTCAGGTTGATCTATCTGTGTTAACCAGCACAGGTTGGATAATCTATTCAGGAAAACTTCTGAATCAACTCATGCTTATACACTAATTTACTGGAACAACACAATGTGGGACTTTTTTCTTCAGAGAAAATAATTATTTTGTTGGCACATGCCAGTGATTTCTTCTCTGAGGCTGATTAACATCCTGCTAAATGAGGAGGAGCTCGCTTTAACTTGGCTCATCCAGCAGTGGCTTTCTTTGATTGAATTCAACAGTCAAACTGGTTTACTGGATTCAACCTGCGATGCTCAAGAGGACCTTAAAAAACTCCTACAAACACTAAAACAGATAAAGAAAGTTGGAGCCAAAGTTTATTACACCTTTATAATACTGTATGAGTAAGATTAGTGTTCTCCAGCTGGAGCTCCTCAGGCAGGTCTTTCCAAAGCCAAAAGCCAGGTCACCTTTGGTCTTTAACCTTGAAAGAGGAAAATTCAGGACATTTCTGCCTGAAGGTCTCAGGTTGAACGAAGGAAACAACAGTCCAGAAAGAAAACTGGTGTCAAATGAAGCAACAAGGACGCAATAATGATCAATAAAACACCCGTGAAGAGATGTTAATAAAGGGTAATTCTCAGATATTTCCAAAGTACCCCTTTTGTTGTTCAACCCGGTCTCATGAGAAGGCATATATATATAGCACAACATTACACTCCGCGTGTCATAAGGACGCATTTTAGGCTTTTCACGTGTTATTTGTGCACCATGCAACAAAATTATGTCCACAGGTTTAGGCAACAAAACCACTCACTTAGGTTTAGGAAAAACATCATGGTTGGGCTTAAAATAAGTATGTAAACTCAGTAAAATACGGAAACAACGTAACAGAAGTACAGAAAACAAGTCACAAACGTCACTAACGTAACTTACAAAACAAAACACCAGTCTCGAACACTGGACTTCTGGTTAAAGTTCTGCATTTGTTGGACCCATCCTCCGCCATAAGCAGTCTTTCTTGCTTTTTATACTTCGTCACTAGCTCTGAGGGTAGCATATTTACGTGGTTGCGTTTACTTTGTAGTCAGTTGTGTGTTATTTGTACGCCACACAACAAAATACGGTAACGTCCGCAAAATCACTTAATTAGGTTTAGGAATACGTCATGGTTGGGCTTAAAATAAATACGTAAACTAAAAAAAAATCATACGGAAACAACGTAACATAAGTACGGGAAACACGTCACAGTAAAAGTAAATCGCTAAACTTTCTGCGTGTCATTTATACGCCACGCAACAAAACTATGGTAACGTCCCCATAGGTTTAGGAAAAAAGTCATGGTTGGGCTTAAGTACGTTAACTAAATAAAATATGTACGGAAAACACGTGACAAACATCACTAATGTAACTTACAGTCTCGGCCCCCAGTCTCCTGGTAAAACAATCCTGTGTTTGTTGGACCCACCCTCCGTCATAAGTAATCTTTCTCGCTTTTTATTCTACGTCACTAGCTCTGAGCGTTGTATATTTACGTGGATGTGTTTACATTGCCATCAGTACAGACTACATGGCGTACAAATGACACGCCAAAAGCAAGAAAGGCGTTCTTATTGCACGCAAAATGCCTTGCGCTTTATCGTGGTATTCATATTCCTTTTAGTGCGAACAGTTTGTGACATTAGTTTTGGTTCCACGTTTCTAAAATTTACATTTATCTTTTGCTGAATTTTGCCAATTAAGTTTTGGTTGGAAACATACCAGAGTGCAGGACCATGACACCAGAGAGTTCACTCCAGGAAAACCATGATGCTGTCAAGAGTTTTTATCAATTTCTTCAGAAGACAGGCCTGGCCAAATAAAACAAAAACTATCCACTGTCTACATATTTGTATGATAAAGGTGAACTGACTCCTTAAAGTAGAAGGAGCAGCACATGTTGTCTGTTAAAACACATGCTGTCAAGATAAACAGAGCGTTGGAGTTGTTGAAACGATAGGCAATAAATCATTTAAAACTCATTTGTATAACTGAATTATTCTGGTGCTTGTGCGTGATTACTGGTGTGAGAAGATATCAGTGTCAATATGCCGTACTGTAGCACCGTCAGCTTGATTTGAATGAATATGAGTCACCATAGCTGCGACCATGGGTGTGCCGTTTGTTGTCCAACATTGAACTCCATTCACCCGAGATAACAGAATTTGGCCAAGATGGGATTTTGGATCATTTGAAAGAGAAATCTATCCGACATATCACGGTTTCTTTCTCCTTTCCATTTTGTATTTTTTAATCAGTCACTTATATCCCTGACTGACACAATAAGAGAATTTTATTTCTCATTGCTTTTAGAAACATTAAAGCAAGAAACAACTGGATTTTTCTTTTCTCTAAAATAAATATAATTAATTTTATTTGGTGGAGATAAAACGTGAAAAACATAACTTGAACCTGTTCCAGCTAATTTATCTGACAATCGGATACCTATATAACTGTTAGATAAGATAAGCCACACGAGGAGACTCATTTCTCTACATGCGTTATAAAACTACTTGGCATGGATTCAATCTCCTCCAACGGTAGATTAGATTAAAAACTGGCACACCACCAGATTCAATAAAGTGTGTAGCAAATGTTTTATTTATTCTAAAACCCGAGATAAGGCCTTGACTTTTGCAAACAGTTCGCTTTGGGTGATCGTGCGGCCTGGAAAACAAAAGCGAGGTGTAGATTGAGTGCAGCCCTGCAGGTCACATGAACTTCACTGATGAAACGTGCTAATAATCAAACACCGTGGTCATCATACCCGATCTCCTCGAACAGTGAGCTGTAAAATGAGCAGAGCCGCAATGTCTGCCCTCAGAAGACGTGATGGACAGCAAGACGTCAGGCAGACAAGTCACAGCATAGCAGCAGTGGCAATTATCTCTTCTTCTCCTTTGTCCCGTTTCAAATTAAAATACCTCTTTGATGAACTTACAGTACGATGAGTAATAAATAACAGCACCAACCATGTGCAGTCTTGTTCTACCAGCGATACTTGTGAGCAGAATGACTCTCGCTGAGTTACTAATGAAGTTGTTCTGCAACAAGCATTGGCTGCGAACTTGCAGTACATTTAATATGTGACAAATTCTGAATTACAATCCATTCACCAAGACAAAGTGGAATTCGTGAAATATTTTATTCAATAACAAGTTTGCACATTATTCTGCATCCAAAATGACATACCCGAAACAAAATGGTTACTGTTCTTGAACCCTTCTGATAAAAGTTACAATTCAGGTCTCTTTTGTTAGGTAACTATTTAGAGATTACTCTCAAAAAAGTAAAAATTACTCAAAGTGATCGTGAACCAAATGTATAGATTTTTCCCACATTCATTTTTTTATTTTATTTTATTGTTTTGTTTGCAAAATAAGCAACTGTTATTGCAATAATTCTGGTATCTTAAAAACTGTTTACACTGAATTGTTTGGTGCTTTTAAACAATGTGTACTCTGAGTGACAATTCAACTGGATGCTGCTTGTTAAAGTATGCAGTAAGTCTGCTGTTATTTTATATTTTTATTGAAGACAACAAGAAAGACCAAATGTCCTAATTCATTTGGAAACTACTAATTTCCTAAAACAGCAGGGCACTGTAGTTTATAGCAAATACTGACTCAAATATGAGTAAATGGTGCATTTGTTGGGACTATTTTCCCGTTGGTAGTCAAATGAGATTTTATGGCAGCAGGACGGTGTATGTGGGACTGACCCAAAATTAATTATCCGTGTCCAATGAAGGAACAAATCATCCAGTGCAACAGTGTGGCTCATTGATGTGTTTTTATTACTTTACAATGGAGCTCTATGGCACAGAGGAATAAACTGTATCAGACAATACTTGCTAGTGGGATAACTTGTTGTTGATTTAAGTCTTTTCATGGCATTTGCTGACAATAAGAAAAATATAAAATATGACCAGACTTATCCTTTAAAGTACGGGGAAGAGGCTGCTAGTGTGTTCTACTTTTTTTTTTTTAATTATTATTTTGGGGGCATTTTTTAAGCGTTTATTGATAGGACAGTGGATAGAGTCTTGGAAAGGGGGAGAGAGAGAGATGACATGCAGAAAGGTCCACAGGCCGGATTCGAACCCTGGTCCACCGCTGCCAGGACTGAGCCTTGGCCACACATGGGCGCCCGCTCTACCGACTGAGCTAGCCAGGCGCCCAGTGTGTTCTACTTTTACTGAACAAATTTGCATATTCTGTTGTCTTTACTTTCAAAAATAGGTTAATGACCTGGCCTTCCTTTATTGTTGTAGCGCTGAACAGAATGTACAGTGTCTGTTAGAGGAGGGACGAGCCAGAATATTCTCATTATAGCTACTCACCACTCTCATGTCTAAAATATTTGTTGAATTACTCATATGGAGGTTAAACATCCGATGACCAACATTTTACTTTCCCTGAGGCACAAAATGGCCATAATGCGTTATATATTTAAAGCTTTCAACCAATCCCAGTGACTCACAGATTCATTTGCCAGCCGAAGAGAGTCCTGGCTTTCAAAACTCACTCTCTGGCCAGTACTCTGCTAAAATGGTAGAAGAATACTCCCCAGCGATTAAACTGGAAGTGAATCAGTCAACCAAGTTAAGCTGGTTTACTAAATGGATTTCCACTCTCATGAACAATTACCTAACAAACATGACAAATGTAAGCGTTTAAAAGAAAAATAAAGAAGCTTTGTTTCATCTTTCGGCTGAGTTACACAGATACAGAGACCATGAAAGATGCAAACTGAGGAGACACGGGACAGAAGAACACAAAATAGGGGACACTATTGAGCCAGAACTTACCGG
This sequence comes from Sebastes umbrosus, assembly GCF_015220745.1. Classification (NCBI taxonomy): domain Eukaryota; kingdom Metazoa; phylum Chordata; class Actinopteri; order Perciformes; family Sebastidae; genus Sebastes; species Sebastes umbrosus. The sequence continues at coordinate 10,976,907 of NC_051280.1, read as the reverse complement.
TAGCTTCTGCTAGTTAGCTACCGCGGCTCAACATTAGCATACCAAAACTACCGTCACAAAGTCAAACTTATCTCCAAAGCAACACTAGAGACATTATCGGCATAATGTTACCTGTGTTCTCCTTCAACTAGCAAACCAAATAACTAACTATATAACTTGGTTATACTCCCAAGCTGTCGCGCACGCGGTCCGACTCGGTGGGCTGCTGTCAGCGGCTGCGATGAAAGCTGCTGTCATCTTCATCGCACCGCGGTGTCCGTCAGCTTGGGAGTATAACCGAGTGAGTGAGTAAAAATAAAATTTACATCCAGGAATAATACAATAGTGTCCCCTCTTTTGTTTTCTTCTGTCCTGTGTCACCCTGTCTCCGTTTTTCACGGTCTCTACCGTTGTATTTGTGTAACTCAGCTGAGCCAACCATTCTCCCGACGTCACAGATTAGAGTACTGCAACATTGCGGCGCTCTTGCCGCGGAAGATGTAAGGCCACAGGAAGAGCGCAAATTTTTGAAGTGGCCAAACGGTGGAATCACAACTCAACCGTCACGTGATGCCATTGGACCCAAAAATACTTTTTCCCATAAACTTACATTGGGAGAGAGACGTCTGTAACCCTCTTTTTTTTAGGTGAATCAACTTCCCAGTACGAACACTTGAACAGCCCTCATTTAAATCATTAGGTCCTAAAAGTTGTAAAATGCACTAATAGCCGAATCCATTTCCTTCCTCCGTTCATGTGAATGAGACCCAGACCGCGGCTGAACCGCGGCTGGACTGCTGAGTTGAAGGAAACACTACTGCACCTGCTGTATGGGCCAAATGCATGCGGAAGATCGCCGGATGATCCGGGTACTTTATCACTTGGCAGTCGAGCCATTTTGGCTTCATGCACCACTGAGCAACTCTAATAGGAATGAACGGGAGCCCGCCTTCAACGCTTTATCCAGTTCTCTTTATACATCCATGAAAAGATGAAACAAAGCTTTTTTTTCCTTTTTTCAATACTGACATTTGTCATGTTTGTTATATAATTGTTCATAAGAGTAGGAATCCATTTAGTAAACCAGCTTAACTTGGTCGACTGATCCTCTTCCACTTTAGGCATTTAAAGAAAATTAAATTTAAATAAATAAAATGTAATAATAAAAATGATGGTGGCGCTGTTCTGGGTCATCATTTATTATTTCATGACACAATCAAACTTTCATATTTGGATTGTGGAAGACAGTTCAATGTTGCAACACACTTCTGACTCAGAAAAGTAAAAGTTGAAAACCTGACTTGGCATGATGACTTTCATGTTCATGTACTACAATCTGGCACTTATTGTACTGCGTATTGTTGAAATTCCTCTGCAGATCAATAAAACTTAATTATGTTCATTAAATCCCTAATTAATGTACTTTCAGCAGTGCTACCTTGAGAATCCACCCATTACAGTAACCAAAGTAGCTTTAACTAGTTACACCTGTTATACTGGGAACACTGTGTGCTCCGAGTCTTTTCTTGGAGGATGCTGGAACTGGAAACGCTTTCAACTCGAGTAAACGCCTACAAGATCATAAAATCCCCAAACTGGACAATGAAGCTTGAGTTGTTAAAAAATTTATAGTGAAATACCCCTGCCTGTTCTCTCAGCCTCGTACGCACAAGCAGAAGTCAAACATTTACTGACCCTAAAAATAAATGTTTTCTGCAGATTGTATAATTACATGGCGCGGGGATGTTAGCGTGTAATGTGATGCCGTTTTGTGTGTGTTTGTGAAGGGAAGGGGTTGCGGAAAGAGGAGGGAGATGGGGCGGGGGAGCTTTGGTACAATATAATTAAAATAGGATGGCCTTCGCAGGGCTCAACTTGTTATTGTCTTCTTAACCTCAAAAAGACGGCATGTAAAAATAGACTTGTGGCAGACGTTTTTCTACTTCTTCCTCTATTTTACAAAGATTCGGTGAATGAATTCTGCTTTGAGGTGGTGACGCTGAGCAACATCTCGATATCAAGTGAAATGACAGCCTCAGCATTCCCTCAATCAATTTTTTAGACCTGCACATACTAGTTGTCTGCTGTAAACCTGTCAACACAATAAATCCCCTCTCTTTAAATAGTCCTTAAAAACTTCAGGTAAACCTTCAACCGTTGGTGTTCCCTGAGTTTCACCCCGCTCTGGCCAACGCTTGCTTTCCTGACTTATGCAATTCCATCCAAGAGGTATTTTATTGAAGTGGTTGCCTATTTGCCCTCACATTAAACGCCTGAGGAATTCGTCCCTGGGTTTGCTGAGGTTGTTTTGATGTGTATTCAAAAAGCCTGTGTGTGCAGAAGGAGCTCATTCACAGCTCGCAGGGACTCAATGGCTTCATTTGTCCTTGAAAGTAAACACTCACAGAGGAGGCCCTCAAATATGGCCTTTTCAAATGCCAAGGCCCCCTCGGCTCTCCATCATATGTGACAATGAACAAATTCCTATTCAAAAGCACTTACTGTGCGATAGCGTAGCATTGTGGTTCCTTCAACACACCTGAGTAAATGAATGAACCACATCAGTGTGAACAAAGCATGTTTACAGTTTAATTGAACTGTAAACGTGACATCCATGTATGATGATGCACTAACGTTGGACTAATGCCACGTTTCCTTACTTGAAAACCTGTTTGACGCATTGACATCAGGCCAAAATGAAGACATTTCACTGGGGATTAAATGAAATCAGTCATAAAGTGTTGTCTGGGTCGGTGTTTCTTTTTTGTCTGATGTACCTGCCCTAGCCCAGTCATAATAAACAAATTCATCAACACAACAAAAAAAACACAAACGCACAAAAAAATATATTATTATATATAAGAGATTTTTTTTTTCTCATACAATTGAACAGTCAATGTTTAGGTTGCTTTGGTCAACTTTGCATTCATACTACCAGACTGGCAGATAGCTGGACATTAACCATTTATCCATTATTTTCAGTAAACTCTTAATCTGTTACTTTTAACTAGCTATTTCAACTGTTTCTCTGTTTTACATGCAGACAGCCTTTCCTCCTGATGGTGTTCTCTGTCAATGTCTCAGACGGAGATACTCCAAATAAATTCAGGTTAGGCTACTTTTAGATAACTATTTCAACTGTTTAACTGTTACTTAGCTAGTTTTATAAACTAGGCTATTTAGCAAATTTCAACTGTTTATCTATACACTACTTTTAGCAAACAATTTCAACTGTTTATTCATTATTTTTAACTAACTATTTCAACTGTTTATCTGTTACTTGGCTAACTTTATAAACTAGGCTATTTGGCAAACTATTTCAACTGTTTATCCATTGTTTTAAGAAACAATTTCAACAGTTTTGAGCTGCGGAAGTAAGCCATGGCATACAAGGAGGCTGGGAACCACTGGTCTGGGTTATTATCTTAAATATCTTTGTCTTCTTAACTACGCCCCTGCATCGGACACCTGCCAACTGCTACAACCGCATCTTTATTGGCGTCCAAAGCAAAAACATTGTGTTCAGTACAGGACACTGGAATCTGCCTCTCAGAATTAAACACTTAAGAACAACAAACGAAAAGCACAATTAAACATGCCCTCTAAAAATAAAGCCAAATTCCATCGATCATGTCTGGATCTGATAGTCAAAATACCAAGACAACACAACACATTTCACCCTGCAGGTTCCCAGCATGTCACAATGACTCATCACTGCCAACGTCTATCCCAGGATGCACCAGTCGGTGCAGCGGTGTGTTTTTTAAGGAATTCCCAGGTGAGGTGTGTGCGTCAGATTGTTTGTCATGTCTTTCATTGCACCTATTACATGCAGACAGCGCTTGTGAGATCCTGATGGTGCTCTCTGTCAACGCAGATATGCCAAGTAACTTCAGGTCCAACAACAACTATGCAGACTGTGTAGGTGTGAAGATGGGTTAATTTTTTTGTAGAGAGGAGCATCACGTTCCCACAACACCTGTAAAATTCCACTCTGGATTGTAGTGTTGATGCAGCCAAGCGACATCCCACACAAGCCAATACCGCTCATACTTTGGATAAAAGAGGTGTACTCTTGCGTGACCAAAACCCATAACATTTAAACCTTGTGATTGACAGTTTTTTCCACTAGCAGACATTCAGACACGTTGCCAAGGTGTGTTATGTTTTTACTTTACTCATGCTGCTACAGGCTATACAAGAGCCCTATTAGCAAAAAAACATTGATGGAGTTTGACCTGCATAGGCCTACAGTTGATACGTGAAGTCAAAACACTTTTTCAGGCCAAATCACTCAGTCACAATCGCTTTAATTTTGCAAATCGCTATTGACCATATAATATAAAGAAAGCACTGTATTATGTTTCACATCCATCAACCATCCAGGAACATCTAACGCTTTAGGATGAATCTACACAGGCTATTATTGTGAGATTAAAATGCCTCCAAACTCAAACTGCTGACACAGACTGAATGATAAGAAGAAAAGAGATTTAGTTTCGCAGTTATGTGTCAAACTCATTACTTTTGTTTGTGTGGCACATCTGGATAAATAAACTTTTTGTAGCATAAAGAGTGTGACTTTTGGCAAACATCTCTCACTTCTTGTTGCTCGTTCATTAAAGTGTTTGGCAGCCGACCTCGTGTGCCATCTCATAAGTGCAAATGAATTCAGTGAGTGACTTTTACTGTTCAGTGATCCATCCCTGCGTGACAGCGCTGCTATCTTATCACTGCATGAATCAAATGGCCTGTCTTCTTGTTTTCCTGTGAACTCGACAATCTTGTCTCTGAGCTTTCAATTGCTCCACTGACCTGTTACAGAACAAAGAAAAATAAACTTACTGAGTATCCACTGCATCAGCATTGTCTAAGCTCACCCCATCAGCGTGCAAATCATGTAAATTGCAGGGAAGGGTGGGTATGTATACTGTAATTTCAATGGAATATGTGTGCTTAAATTAGAGCGCGGCGTGGTTAGGGGGCAAATGTACCGAGGCGCTGGGGCCTCTGGCTGCTGATTGGCTGTGTGTTGTGCTAACAGACAGGGCCTTTCCACTGGTCGTGACGGGCGGTTCTGATGTGGCCGACCACGCGGCCCTGATGACGGGGTTGCATGTGTTCCTTGACCCTGACCATAATGGACAACTTTTACCCGCCGGAAGAAAATTACAGCCCCTCAGGAATGTTGCTGTTATTATTTTTCCTTCTTCATAGAAGAGGACATTTCAATGTGTAAGCCATTATAAAACCATTGCAGCTCACCATCCGCTGAGGGAAATGGGCTTTTTTGTTGTTGTTGTCCATGTAGGAGGGTAATAGATGATTAAGAGGGAGTGCATATGAGTTTATTGGGATGTTCTGCTAAATTAGACAAGGACAATCAACACATTTGACTAATTTCTTCCTCTACAACCCGCCTACTACTCCACTAATTCTCTACCATGGCTGAAATGTATCTGTCACTCAATTTCTGTCAGATGCAGAGGGAGTGGATGTGTGAGTCAACGAATGCAATTTTCATTCGGAGGGAACACTCGTTTGAAGACTTTCCCACACAGGCTTCTAACAATATAACTCAAACACTTTAACACATCTCCTGTGGGAGTAGAGAAAGTTAAAAAACTCCCCTGAGTTTTAAATCATCCCCAAAATATATCTCCTGGAGGATTCCTGCAAACCAACCTGTGCATGCTGGTAAAACTAAAAGTAACTCGCCAAAGTCGACTCCATATAAACTGAAATTGCATTTGGCTCGAGTCATTTGGGTAAATTTAATGGGGTCTGTAAGAAGCTAAATAGAAGAACCACATGGGTCAACACTAAAAGTGAGGCTGGTTTGGCTACAGCGGGTCCAGCATCTGTTTAAAAGCTATATGAGCTCGACACAAACGGGGAACTCTGGCTCACCCTCTGCCTCCTTTGGAGAGCTGCACACAAACAGGTGGCAGAGCTGAACTGTTTCATCCCATGGTAGTGAAACTCTTCATTAAGATTTAGGGTCAATTCGGTTGAACTTTGAGACACAAACAGTTTTTTTTTGTTCCTGTTTTTTGAAGTGTGGAGATAAAGATCACTGAGATTAGCGCAGCTTGAATTCAAGGAGATGACTCTGAGGGTCTTTTGGGGGGTGTGAGGTATACGTCAATGATCATATCTGCTGTGGAGGATCAAAGGAGAGGAGCCTCAGCCCTGAGGGATGCTGTTGCCTCTTTTGCTCCTCACCTCGCTTCACCTCACCTGTCCTGTCAGGTGTGTAGGCGGAGTATAGGAGAGGAAAAGAGAGAGAGTGTGACAGATGAAGAGAGTAAGGAAGAAGGAGGCACGCGAAGAATTCCCTTCAAACTTCAAACATTTTACACAGTGTTAAGGTAATGAAATGTGTCCCGGCTGCAGGCAGTTACGGATACATCACCTAAATTAAGTGGCTGTTGCTCAAAACAACTCCGAGGGTTTTCAAGGATGCTGCAGTATTTAAGGACACTTTAATGTAATGTAAGAAAGGACTAAATCCTTTTCAAAACACCCTTGTTTGCCTATTATTCCCAGCAAAGATAATTCAACATGGTGCTCACATCCCTCTAACATCCCCCTTCTCTCTCTCCCTTTATTTCCTATCGCATCTCTCACTGGCTACTATCTAACAAAGACAAAAGTGCCCCCAAATACTTGAATGAATTATTAAAGTTACATTATCTTTGCATGGTACAACTGTGAGCAATAACTACTGTGGAAACTCTTGTTGGTGCGTTCAGCAAACTTGTTTTCTCTCACATGAGAGCTATTCACACATCCATATTCCCACGCGACAATGAAACATCTTTGACAAGAGGATTTTCATACCTTAGTACAGGGGTTCTCAAGCTTTTTGGGACCCCTTACAGGGTATATAACATTTTTACAAGGACCCCCTCATAATCTTAACACAGATTAAGCATATCCTTACTAGTATTTGTATCCTAAAAATGTTCAACTTAACTACTTCAGACCTGTTTCATAGTGATAAACAGAAATATATTTCAATTTGAATCATGCTAATATCACTTATATACCTTTAAACAGAGGCTGATTTTATTCAAATTGCATTTGGACTCAACTTGACAGCATTTATAGCCTACATTTCATATAATTGGTCTAAAAAGCTTTCAGAAAATGAACAGTAGCAAGACTGGGATATAGTCCTAGTGAATCCAGACATTTGAATTTACCAGTCTGAAGCTGACTTTCAGTAAGTGCTTTTAAAATAATGAGCTTATTGCTGTGTGTCACAATCATATCAGAGTTTCTATTAGCCCAAAGCTAACTTGGGTGGGAGTAATGGACACAATATGCTTGTTTTATTGGAGCAAATGGTCTGTAGATATGTATTTTTCAACAACACCTGGGGTCACCGTTTTAGTATGATAAGCAGAAACCAGTGCCTAGAAAGTTAGAAGCAATTAAAACTTGTGGCATTCTTTGGAAAACGGTTGCTGTTAATGTAACATGTATGTGATCTGTTGTTAATAGGTGCAAAACCACAGATATGATCCTTTATTAAATTTCACACTCAAACTCATTTTCACTCCACAATGAACGGCTACACACACATAGCTCATGTAGTCTTCTATAATCGAAGTAGGATATCCTGTGTAGGTGACAGCACACATCGGCATGCTGTCCCAAGCTGTGACTCAACAACGTGATTTGCATAACTTTTTTATAATTATTACCTGTACCTATTCATTTAAGATGACAATACCGATGTAAATGCTGATAGGGTTGAAAGATCCCTGGTGTATTCTTGTTGAAACAATGAGTTGAGCGTGAGATTGCGAGGAAGCACATCCTATTGTGACAGTGACACATAAAACAGGAATAGCTGTGAAAAATTTCCACGCTGCTGAAATGTTAGCAGGGACACTTTATTTTGAAATATTTCCCGCTCACACACTTGGAACCGCAGTCTTTAATTCAGTCTTGTAATTTATCGCTCGAGTGCCTTATGATCTCCTGTGGGCATGCGAGTAAATTGCCCCTCTGTGTAGATGTTGAGATAGAGATCACAGCACTACAACCTCAGCTTTGGTCTGCTGACAGATGGCAGTTGAAGCTTTTCAGACACTTGTGAGTGCTGAGAGTCGAGAAGTCAATTAACCTGGGGTGAAAAGGTCAATTTAAGATGATCTTTTCACTGTCAAACAGTCAGGTCGCTCAGATATAATGAGTTTCACTTTCTTTACCACCTTTTTAAAATAGTCTTTTGTCAAGTGAAAACCCTGTACTTCCAGTTTCGGTAATTTTCTTGTGTTTGAGATGTCCTCATTGTGATGAAACAAGCCTAGCAGCTCTGTGAAAGCCTGATCAGTCAGGGCACGTTTTGCAGGCGCACCACTCTGCCTTTTTGTGGCCCAATCAGACAGCGAGCTTTTTGCAGTTTTCTGCATCTTTTTCCTTTTAATGTTGCTAGGCAACCACCGAATGAGTGCTAACGTTAACTTAACCAGCCCGTTCTCATTTGTCAAACCCATACCAGACCAAATGTCTGACTTTTAGCATGGCTAAAAACCTACATTGGGATTTATCAATCTCACTTTCAAAAAAAAATCTGTGCTAATTTAAAAATAAGATTTATTCCGGTGATGTCCTCATATCAGAGTTTAAAGAGTTTAATGACTAAATAAATCTTCTGCCTGTAAATCAGTTGACTGCACAACAGCATTTGAGCTGCTAATGAACATGTGTCCCAACTGTTTTTTTTCCCATTGTGAAATACTAACTGTTACAATACTAGACCATAAATCAGTCATAATAATTACAGAGACAGTAATCTGTGTAATTGCTCTGAGGTGGGTGAAGATTGTGTCTCTCTCCATGTCTGCACGCCTCGTACCACAGTCACAGGTTAATCAACGTGTGGGAGGCAGCCACTCCTCCTAATATACCGTAGTTACTACACCAGACTCTGATATGAGGACATGCTGTGTGTGCTGAAAGACTAGAGAAGGAGCATCAGCTAATCTAATTAAGATTAACAATAAGTGGCATGCTCAACACGTGAGTTGTTTTTGGGTGTATGTGAGGCGTTTTTTCTATCTAAATGCTTCAGGATGTTTGAATTCTTAAACTGTCTGTGTGTTATGCAGAAGCACACAGTAAGCTAACCATGTGCGCAACCACCCGACCCCAAATCATAAATGAGGGGGGAGCTTTTAAAGCTCTCTGGAGAGACCCCATCATTGCACCACTGAAATATATACCCATCAAACAAGCTATTTCTGGTCTCAACCTCTTCATGTGGTTGAATTTCTATTTTTGCCTCACCCTTGAATTTAAACTGAATGATATTGTATACCCTGACCGTACTCCCATTGCAAATTATATGAGGGGGAATCATCTGCAGATAGGATGAATCACAGTAGGTTATCGTAACCAGCACAAAGTCGAGCACAAGTTGTACTGAGTGCGTCTTCAAAACCCCTGTCCCAAGGATGCGTCCCAAAGGTTTATTTTTACTCAGCTGTGAATGGTTATGGCAGCAAACCGCCATATGGCCGTAAGATTGAGTGGTCTTGGTGGAAAATGGGGACGGAAATTATAGAGGGAGAGAGCTGGTGTCACACAGGCCTCTCATTCCTCCTCTTCTCCACGAGCTGATTGGGTAAATACACTCCGGGGCTGGGAAACAGTTACTGGTTGGGTTCATGAGGATACTGGTCAAAAAAGCATCACCTGCCTTTTGCAACGGGAGAGTTTTTATTTGAACGTTTCATTCAGAGTTGCGATTCAGGCTGCTCTTTTTCAGCTTTATCCTCCTTTATCCTTTTCAGCTCAGATTCACAAAATTGTATGAAACTTCAAAAAAAGCAGATTTTGTGTTGTGGACATGAATAACATGAAGGTTCTGCTCCTTCACCACAAAAGGATCATGTGACAGGCAGCACCGCAAAATGTCCATGTGCATGTCGTGTGAAAAGGTTTCTTTTTTAAAGTCAAACAAGTCCAAATAACAATGGATGTTCGGGTTTTATATATAAGTAGCTCAAACTAAGGGAAATGATAATGGGGTTCGGTTAGAGTGAAGTTTAGGGTTAGAATTACACAAGACAAACTGAAAATGAAAACTTCACTTTCAGTAAACGTCACAATCTGACGGATCTGAAAGCAAATCCTCTTGAAGTCCACTGTTTTTATGTCTTTTTATGTCTCCTTTATGTAATCCTTTTATGTTGGGAAAAGTATCCCTCAGACTTTCCCTACATGGAATGAATTTTAATGTCATTTCAAAACATTTCATAAGAAAAGGTTTTGTGTGACCTAATATTATTTATTAGCTGAAACCAGTGGGCTACATCCAGGTCTGAGAAATGAAGCCAATGCTGAAGTGTCTTAAACCTATTATTCTTTCTAATAGCCAGCAGGGGGCGACTCCTCTGGTTGCAAAAAGAAGTCTGAATGTATAGAAGTCTATGAGAAAATGACCCTACTTCTCACTTGATTTATTACCTCAGTAAACATTGTTAACATGAGTTTATGATCTCAATTGCTAGTTTCAAGTCTTCTTCAATACAGCATGATGTTCATTTAGTAAATTATGGTCCCATTTAGAATCAAATAGACCATAAAGCAGGGTATGCTTTAGGGTGTGGCTACTTTATGATTGACGTTGTCTGTGTTTTCGTCGTAGAACTTTAACCCTTTCATAGTGTTTTTTCATTTCATGAAAGTTAATTATAATCTTTTTGGTCACCTGAAAACGTCTTATTCAGCCATCAATTGGCTCCACCCTCTTGTGTCACCTCTGGTTGCAAAACAACAAGATGGTGACAACCAAAATGCCAAACTCGAGGCTTCAAAACGGCAGTCTACAAACCAATGGGTGACGTCACGATGACTATGTCCACTTGTTATACAGTTTATGGCTGAAACACACATTTGTAGCTGTTACATATCCACATATCATCACCTAGGAGCTGCCGGGTCATCAGTAGCACAGCTGGAGCAATTTGCCTGTTGAGTGTTTGGATTATGAGCTCCTCGACAGTAGTTGTTATGGCAGGACGGATCTGCTCATTCACTTTCGCCCGCCCGACCTGTCACTGCGCATCAGGTTTCTGAGTAATTCAGTAATTCAAAGTTGCTTATGACTATGCCCTTTGATGCTGAGCATGTTGAACATGGCTTGATAGTCTTGGAGAGTTTGTTGTGGCGCGGTACACGCTGTACTTTGTGCGTGTGTTTACTCTGCTGCTGTCTATCCAGAGCCCTTTTCAAAGAGGTTGTATAAACAGCAGATTCAAAATGAGACATAATGTTGGATCCAAAAACCCATTTAACCCCAGTAAGCAGGGCTGTCCTCAAACATGAGCTCATCGATCGGACTGTAATTACTCTTTGAAATCAGCCATTGTCACCCGTTAATTTAAAGTGGAGTTTCTGTAAGGGGACAATGAAGCCCCGCTGCAAAACGTCTACAGCAAGTGACACTGATGTCAAACACATGTTTCCCCCCGCAGCCCAACAGAAATAGACAAGCCTATTTAGAGGGCTGGTTTGCATGCAGGCTCCAAGGACTGATGTTTGCAATCTGGGAGCCACAGCGGGTTTTTACATGATCAGTAATTCAAAAAGTGGTCGGCCAAAGAATTCATCTTGTGCCTCTTTGTTTTGCTGTTGCCATGCACTTGTGCTAAAATATCATTTGGTGCTACAGGCCCGGCATTAAGACAGCAGAAAGTATGTCGGACGGCGTCCAAGGCCTATCAAATGTCCAGAGGAGCGAGAGACGGCAGAACACAAATATTTTCAGTAGCAGGGAGCGAAACCAAAAGGCGCTCTGGTGGACAATCAAAGTGAATTAGGGGGTTTCTGATGAGCGCGTCAACGTTTATTACAGCTGTTGCTTTCCAGATAATATCCAGATGTACATTTGTAGCTGGTTAAAAAAGTAATTTTGAAGGACAGGGAGTAGAGGTTTTGCCCTCTGCGGTGCTGCCGAAGGTCTGCAATTGTCATTAGTGCAAGGTGTTTTTGTGCCCGCTGTGCACTTGTCTTTCTCCGCATATAAAAGAAGAACAGAAGGTTACTGAAAGCTCCTACAGCCCTTTGAACTTACATCTAACAGCCAGGTGTCCTGTGCTTTCTCAAAGAGGACAGACAAGGATTTCACCCTCTATTGTGCTGCAAGAAAAGACTTCTCAATCAGCATTCTGCCTCAAGCAACATTTATTTTGAGGGTTTTTTGTTCGGTGACTGAGAAGAGTGAAAGACTTCCTCCTTCGTGATAAAACATAAACGATGCCCAGTGCTGTGTGAACACATAGGTGCTTCTTTTCTTTTTATGTATTTGATAAAGGAAGACATCTTTTTTTTACAAGACAACATCCTTCTCATACAAGCCGGACACATGTATAGTCTATTTGTTTAGTGGGGGGTTGTTGACTTTTCAAGACCAGTGCTATTACAGACGGTTGTCAAAGGAAACATGATTCAAACTGCCCTGTAGATGCTGCCTCAGGTTGTACAGAACCGTCATTATAGATATGTCATTTTCACATAATCCCTCAGCAGCGCAGGGCATGTCGTGGCACTGTATCTCCACAGCATAGAGGAAATACAAACATGTAAATATAGAGAGCTAAAGAACGACCGAGGGGGATTTTTAGAAAGCAATGCCTCTTATACTGACATTCAGTTTGGATAAGTGTAAAAGGAGGACACATTTACTAACTGACAAAACAAACACAGCTCTACTGACAGTGAGCGCTGAGTGCCTTTTTTTGTTTTGGATGCCATAACAGTATCCAGGGTAGTTTTCCAGGAATATAAAAACCAGAAGTCTGACAGTCAGGCTGAATGAAAAATGAAGTCAGACTTCCAGTTATTGTCAGTGAAGCGACTCTGTTATACATACTGTATATTAGTAACGTCTGAGGTTGCAGTCTCAGTTTCTAAACATATCTATGAGTGATTCATGAAGTAGTTTTAAGCTGTGTTTGATAAAAGGTTTCTCTACCATGTAGCAATATTGTATGTGTGTGACACTGGGCCCTGTAGTCCAGTGGTGCCCAACCTTTTTGGTTTGTGACTCCTTAAAATAGAGTTGAATTGATTAGCTGATTCATTGATTAGTCAATTAACAAAAATAATATATATTTTTCTAACTGATTAATCTTTCAAGTATCTTTTAAAGCGAAGGTCATACATTTTATAGTTCCAGCTTCCCAGTTGTAAAGATTTCTCTGTTTTATGTGACAGTAAACTGAATATCTTTGGGTTTGGGACTGTTGGACGGACAAAACAATGAATTTGGAGACATTAGACTTTGGGATATTTTGATAGACTTTTTTATTTTACTATTTTCTGACATTTTATTGACCAAACAATTAATCAAGACTAATCGATAATGAAAATAAAATCATTAGTTTCGGGTGCAACTTGTCGGCCAAAACAAAGGCAACATGAGGCGATGCAACAAGCGGCCTTTGTTGCCGCTAGCTCTCTGATGTCGGGTTGGTGTGTCCCCAGCTTAAGTGACATCACCCCATCAGACACGTCCCGTGTGGCAGGTTTTCGCCTGTCTGTGCACATTCGACATTTTCTATTTATGTGGACGGCCTGAGAAAATAGAGAACTTTGAGGAGTTGCGGGTGGTACAAGTGAGGGATATCAGTTTGCCACGAGGAAAAACCTGCACCGAGTATAAAACATCCAAACATTTCCGCGTCATACAGAAAACCTAACCAAGGCCTTAGTGTTGCCATGAGTTGTGAGCAGTTCAAAAACAGTGATTTTTCTTGGGTTTGTCTTATTTGAAGATTTTTTAGAGGCCTGTAGAAGTAGAATTTTCCAGTATGCCACAAGAAACAATCTAAATATGAGGGAAGTAAGTATAAACTATTTTCTTTAACAATTTATAGTAAGTAGTAAGTAGTTTGATGTTTTGGAAAATGTGCTAATTCGCTTTTTTGCCGAGAGTTAGATGAAAAGATGGGTACCACTTTCATGTTTACACAGTAAATATAACCGGAGCCAACAAAAACTGGAACGGGGAGAGCAGAGAATCCAAGAAACAGTCTGGGACATAATGGATTGTTGAATTCTTTTTTTACAATCCAGTTTTTGTATAGATCAAATTAAGATACAAGGTGTTAATTACTGAGCTTTTGGAGGAACTGGTAGGCAGATTTTGTGACCTTTGGACAAAGCCAGGCTAGCAGTTTCCCCCAGTTTCCAGTCTTTATGCTAAGCTACGCTAACTGGTTTCAATACCACAAGACATGAGAGTGATCTTCTAATCTTACTCTGTAAGAAAGCGAATAAGCGTATTTCCCCAAAAATGTCTAACTATTCCTTGAATCATGTGCTGACCCCCTCTCATTCATCTTGGGACCACTTGGGGGGTCCGACCCACATCTCGGGATCCACTGCTCTGGTAGTCCATAATAATATGGTCTGTGTGTTATGAAATGAGGTTGATAATAAGGTTGTACGTGCTTTACTGTACTTGCTGATCTTTCAGACTTTGGACTCCACTGCTGATGAGTCAGTTTCCAAGGCAAAGACATAACAAAACACTTGCTACATGAGATCTCTTAATGGGAAGTAAATATAGCAACGGTGCCAAATGTTTACCCTGATGTGCACTTTGACCCTGTGACACTACAAGGAACTGACCCAATGTGAAGGCTCTGATGAGCTACTGTCACGTACTGCAGTGGACTGTCTCCGTCAGCGATGTGTGGGCTGGAGACATTGAGAGATTGCAACAGCGTCTCAAGGTCCAGCTGGGTTGAACACTCAGCTATATACTCTTTACACCAATATTGTTCTACAGTCTCATACAGGGGGATGGAAATTTCCCCACACTCGAGGAATACCCTGCTGTAAAGCCAGCGCGGACCACACACCGAGCTCCTGGTGTTTTTCAACTAGTGTAACAACTATTTCAGGTTTCTGCGGGAGGAAGTCCCTCACATAGTGGAATGCCTTTTCTCCAGTTACTGTCTCAAAGTGACTCATCAACTATTTGTATTTCACAACTGAGAGTGAGAGGCTTCACCCAGGAGATTAGAGGGGCACCTTGCGTGCCTGAGAAGGGAACGACCTGTCTTCTTGACGTCACGCAGGGATCAGAGTACCGATGTGACACGAGAGGATTTCCCTCGGTTGCTAGGCGCCGGGGTTCCGTGTAGATAAACACGGGGTTCCTCGTGGCACACCTGTGTTTGAAGTCGACACTGCCACGCTGTCGGACCTCTACCTGTTGTTTCATCACACTGTTGAGTAACCATAGTTATTTTCCATTGACAAGAACTACAGTGAGGCATCTGCTATAAAGTCAGTAACAATTGTTGGCATAGCAACCAAATAACTGCACGAGGGGAAAGGTGAAGCTTTTATGCCATTCACCTGTTAGCCTAGTTATCCTGTAGGCAGGAGGAAGTTCATGCATCCGGTTTAGTACAAGGTTAAAGCAAAGATGATGCACTTATTTAACCCTGAAGTTAATACAACATTGGATTACATTAATTTCCTTGAAGTTGCTGTGATGCTTTTACAGCTACAAACCATAATGATGAATTCCAGAGATAAATACCATAAAATGAGAAAATCTTGGTATAAAAAAGATAAACTTGTGACTTTTTTAAAAAAAAAGACGGTCTCTGTGAATTTGAAATTGGCAGGGACATTTCATTGTCATGATCCAAAAAAAAATAATCATTTATATTTATTCCTTGTTCACATTTCCTATTTTTGGGGTATTTTCAATTGGTTTACAATACAAGTACAAAAAATGTAAAAACAAATTCAACAGTGGCGGAATGTAACTAAGTGCAATAAAATACTGTATTTGCACAACTTTACTTCTGTTTCTGCTAGAGACAAATATTTGTTTTTTTACTCACTAACCTTATTTGACAGCTATAGTTACTAGTTATGTTGCAGATTACAAGTCTAGATGTTAAATACAGTATGATGCATATCTATAAGTTAAACTATTGTGTATAAAGTAGTTCAAATTTGCTCTACCTCAACCAGCTATAACAATAAAAAACTGACAGGAGTCATTCTGATGCATAATTATTGCTTTTACTTAATAGTTTAAATGTTGCTGATAATACTTCTGCACTTTTATTTAAAGGTATAGTGTGTAGGATTTGGCGACATCTAGTGGTGTGGTTGCATATTGCAGCCAAACGAGTAGCCCTCTGCTCACTCCTCCCTTTCTAAGACTGTGGTAGCGTGAGCCGCAGAATGCAAAACCGTGGTAACGCCGTTCGCCTCGCTCAGAGGCCATTTTTACCATAGTAACACTACTTTAGGAGCCACCTCCTATGGCAGTTCCACAAAGCGTGTCGGAGAAGTACGATGGCCTTCAGGTAACGTGAAAACGTTACAGGCTCTCTCTAGAGCCAGTGTTTGGTTTGTCCATTCTGGGCTACTGTAGAAACATGGCGGAGCAACATGATGGACTCCATGAAGAGGACCCTCTCCCTTCTGTATGTAGATATGAAAGGTTCATTCTAAGCTAACAAAAGCACAGTGATTCTTAGTTTCAGGTGATTATACACTAGTGAAAATAGTTATGAATATTATATTCCTTTTCTGCTAATAGATCCCCCGAAATGTTACGCACTGTTCCTTTAAATAAAAATGTTTGACTAGAGGGCTTTAACTTGTAATGGTGCATATGTACATGGACGTAGTGCTACTTTAAGAATCTCAATACTTCTGCTTTAAATGACTATTTAAATGTCACACCGTTTGAACATAAATGAGGAACCTGTGACTTTGAGAACCATGTTATGATAACCCTGCAGTCAATCTGAAGATAAGAGAGTGTATGTTTATGTTCAATATTTGCGAACACAAGAGAGGATACTCGTGTTTTGCTGTAACTTCTGTAAGCAATTTTGCAACATGAGGTACATGTCAGGTCTCCCCTCCGACTCCCCAGAGGTTGAGTTTGCTTCATGAATGCAACCTTCTCATCACGAGCCAAACACTATATTCACATGCTCTGCCAAGTATCACAGAGACTGTTCCCCAGTGAGGGAGACCAGTGAGTCTGCTCCACCAACGGCTGTGCTGTGGGGATTTTATGACTTTGCGTTAGAGATTCTTAAATTATCATGTTAGTAAAAGTGTCTGTATAAGAAAACAATTTTGTTTTTGATCAAGAACCAGAGCCCTCCTAACACCAGACTGCTGAAGAGGGTTGATGCAGACGAGATAAAACTGAATCTGGTCTGAGTAGGTGTTATTTCTAGTCTCATACCTGTCATTCAGATCACTGCTGGATAGGACAAGTATTCACATGCTTAACGGCACTCACATAATGCGGGATCTCACTCAGAGATCAGGTCTGCAAAAAGCTCGATAAACTCACTTTGCTTTTCTCCAAATGCAGCAGATTTACCAACTTGTTTTCTCACACTATCTCAATTCTGACAGGAAAAGGCTGCTTGAAATCATCGCATATTATTTTAATATTTGAGATGTTATCTCAGAAATGTTCATGTCCTGCTGGTGGAAAAAAAAGATCTGAGCTCAAGATAAGAACATAACTTCAGCATGTGTTTCGGTTACAGGCGGGTTAACTTGATCGTGACCTCTTTAGAAAATGACTCATTTTGTTCACAGACCAGACACACCTGCTCTGTAGGTGTTTCAAACAAAAACAGGTGTTTGCAAGAGGAATTTAAAGAACAAAAAAACACCAATGATAGAATCAAGTCTATTATGTGACGAGTAACTAATCTGGCATTTCAGGGCACGGTGACATAGGCCTTAAGCACCTGCTCCGAGTGACTCACATGAATTAAAGAGCATCACAGTCAACTTACAAGAGAAACTTAAGGAATGACCTCATGCAGGACCACTGCAGTCTGGCTTGGCACGAACAATAGCCAGTCTGTGCTGGTCCATCCTACGTCTCTCTCTCTAGCGTGTCTGCGACCGTTGACCGCAGCTTGAGTCACATCCTTCCCTGCTCTCCTGTGTGTTTACGGAGCGCTGGCGCTCACTTGCCTATGATATCACGCCGCCCTGGGTATTAAGAGTCGCACTGTTTGAGAAGACCTCCAGGATGGGGTGGAAAAGAACCATCCAGGGTTTTCTACAACCACAAGCCTGATACAGGAAACCCCCTCCTCCGTCTTTCTCTCTGCACAGTTTTCCCCTCCGTTCAGCATTCCTCACTGCTCTGTGGGACAGGTGCCTGCAGATGACGCCATGACATCTCGCTGCGACGACTGCAGTGACATCACAAATAAACATGACGCAGATAGACGATGGAGCAGTTTTCTCTAAATAGACATTTAATGATTTAAAATGTGTGTGTGGTTACAGACAGGGAAAAAGGGGGATTTTCAACTGGTATTCAGTTCACCGTGCGACTTTAAACTTCATGTGTTCTGCAAAGCTGAATGTCAGAGGAGTCAAACTGATGAATAGCTCAACAGCCATGCAGGAGGGTATTGCTCTGGCACGTATCAATGGCATCACACGGAGGGGATAATACTAAAGAAAAAAGTAAGAGCTCTTCAATTTACAATTATCGAACACATAACACTGAAGTTCATTAACATGTAACAAATATATACAGATAATCAACAAATAGGAATTGTGGCAGAACAAAGCAGCTTTATATATATAAAAAAAAATATCCTACTCAGACTTACCAGAGAGTGTTAATTAACCTGCGTGGAGCTGATCACAGTAACTTCAAATGAGAACTGTAACATACTCTTTTTGACCCATTGTGATAGATTGTATTCATCTCTGCACTACATGTGTTGCGTGTAAACATTACTCCTGCTTTCCTTGGCCTTGCTCACATTAAGAGCCTAACAGTAGTAGTTTTTACCTAACTGAAGTCTCCATCTAATATTTGCATTGATCAGAAATCAATATAACGTCAACAAAATAGAAAAAAACTAAACAAAAAAACAGTCCTCTGGTCTCATGACACCTGCCATTGATAGCGCATTAGCGGCTCCACTCCGCCCCCTCTGATTTCCACCTGCCTACTGCCGGCTGAGGCGCTGCCTACTGGGTCCGGAGCTGGTAATCTGAGGAGGAAATGGACAAGACTTAATCAAATGGACAAAAGAAAAAGAGAGAATCGCAGAGAAATCAAGTGGAGGCAGCTGATGCTTTCCACCCAGAATGAATGGAACACAAAGGAAATGAGAGGAGGATGTTTGGCAATTAGTGGCAACATTAGCAAAAAGACCAACATGTGCAACCTTCGTAATTTTCGGTATGAAGATCAGGGAAGCTCGATGAAAAAAAAAAGAAAAAGTTCACTTTCTCACATTTCGCAGGACGTTGCCACATTGCCTCATGTTCTAGACTGTATCCCCATTTCTTAGAACTGCATCAGTTCAAGGTTGGTTCCCACCACATTGCACTGCATTGCCCAACTGTTGCCTAAGAGCTGCACATATGGGCACTCTGCACAAGTGAACTCATGACCTACCTCCATTTTGGGTGATGTAGCGCACCCACGGCAGGGCCTGATATCCACTCTTCTCAATAATCTTCAGGTAACGCACCTGTAGAGGGAAAACAAAGCTGAATGACTGGTGTGAACAAACAAAAGGGACAGTTTATCCAACACTGAATTCTTTGATGTGAACAGTTTTTATGTTTGCACATCATTGCAGATGATGATGTAAGTCGCTGGATTCCAGTGTAAGAAATAACACAACATTGTTATTTTTTTTTAGAAGGTAAAACTACCTAATCCTTCATATTTTCCATCCATAGTCTGAATTTATCCTGTGCAGGGTCACAGGGCGGGCTGGCACCCATCCCAGCATGCACTGGGAGAGAGCCAGGATACACCTTGGACAGGTTGTCAGTCTATTACTGGGCAAACCAAAATTTAAATACATTCCCACATAGGAAACCCACGCAGACACAAGGGAAAATTTAAACAGCGTCTATAAAAAGGCCCCAGTCAACTGGTTTAAACTCAGGACTTCCAAACAAGCACTCAGTAACAACGTCCCACTTCCAAACTACTCATTCTTTGCAGGTTTCAAGTATGTCATCATGTGGTCAAACTAGAAAAGTGACTAAATTAAGTACACTAACAACTTGACACTTGATTTTTGAGTGCACTCTTGAAGCACTCACTATTCTCCCACAAAGCAATGCATGAAGGACGTGGAGGTGGCAACCAAACAATATTAATAGTTTCAAAAAACATTTTGCTTTTGTTGCCCGTTCGCATGAAAAGGCGTATGAATGCCACGTTAACGCGCAAAAGGCATTTAGCGTGCAATACAAACAAGTTTCTTGCTTTTGGCGTGTCATTTGCACGCCATGTAGTCCGTGATGACTGCAATTTATGCAATGTATACGGATTTGCGTGAATATGATACGCTCAGAGCTAGTGACGTAGAATAAAAAGCGAGAAAGACTGCTTATGGTGGGCGAGTGGTGAGGTGGATGGGTCCAACAAACACGAGCTTAACTAAGTGGTTTGTTGCCTAAACCTAACTGCAGACGTTACCGTAGTTTTCTTGCGTGGCGTATAAAATGACATGTGAAAAGGCTAAAAACGCATCCTCATGACACGTCTGTGTAATGTCGTGCTATTTATACACTTTCCCATGAGACTGGGTTGTTAATTTACATCCAACCGCGCACGTATTGTATCATTTCCTGTTAGTATAAAATAGTAAAGTATATTGATTCTTGAATAATGACTGCAAAAAAGTATACTGCAAAATGTTGCATATCATTTATAACTCATGATGCACTAGAAGGTGGAATTGTGACACAGCCACAGAAATTGTTTCTGATCATAGCTGCACTACTTCTGTGTCCATTATCACCTCCTTATAGCTCCATAGTTCTGCCGGAAGCATATTAGTGTCATGGCAAAGTTAGGATAGTTTGTGACATATCAAACACACACAGCATTATGCAGCACGAGAGGTTTGAGAAGTTTCTATGAATATTTTGATGCAGTATTTGGACTTGAGTCTCTGTTGTGCCAACATCCTCTGCAAAGCTACAAACTTTTTTAGATCCACCTTTTAAACCTACAGCAAGTATTTGATACTCAAAAGATACATTTTTTTAGTGAAGTACACCTTTAAGTTTTTAGCGAGCTGCAAGTTGTAGTAAGAGTAGTGTTGCTGATGAGGAAGCAGTAGTAGTATGAGTCACACTGAGAAGAGGGAAGCAGATACAAAACAGCTTTCAAGGCACACAAAGTGAATTTACATAACTGTATTTTTCGAGGCCGGGGAGGAAAAAAAAAAAAAAAGTGCACATCAGCATAATTAAGATAACTTTCACAAGCCATTAACCGATATTTCACCAGCCCAGTGTTACCACAGAACTGAATTTCGAGAAGACGCTCTAAAAATACCCTGCCGTCCTGTCCAGCCCTGAACACAATGTTTTTTTCTCAGATAGGTGGGAATAAAAACTGTTAAAAACTTGTCTTGTTTATAAATGATGAACATTTATCTGAATCGCCTTTCTATCACAATTCAACCACAATGGCTGAGAACTTGTACACACTCTGTGGTATATCATTTAATCTTGTGGTATCTGTCACTGCGCTACAAAAAAAAATGAAACGCATATCTTTCATGCCTCTGCAGTAAGAACTTTCACACAAACCTTTCTGCTAAAAAAAACAAATTGGTTCTGTGCTCTCACACTTAGCAGGGATGAGAGCGCTGCCATTTTAAGGCTGACCCGACCCCTCTCTGGGAGATGTCGCCATGTCTCCACCATGCCCGTTCCCAGCTGAACGCCGGACAGACAGAGCAGGAATTTGTGGGTCGAGCGGCGGCGGGCCTCTGGTGAGGCCTCGGTACTGGCCGCCTTGTTATTACCTTCCACTACACAGTGAGGTCAGAGAGAGAGACAGAGAGAGAGAGAGAGAGAGCGCCGTGGCCACCAGACACATGACGACAAACACATAGACGCGGGATCACCGAGTCTGCCTGCGCAGCACTTCTCCCTGAACCCAGAAGCCAAACATGCAGTCGGCCTGACCGTGGGTACGCAGTCAGCAAAACGGCATCAAAAGCCATCCCCCGCAAAATATCATTATGGCTTGTAAGCTGAGAAGAGGAAAGGAGGATGTTTGTTGTATCTCGTTTGGTAAGTACAGACTACATGTGTGGTCTGGATCTATCAGGCTTTTGGTAGAAGCTAGGACCCAAAATGCATCTGCCAACTTGTTTGGGTTCCCTCAGCATCACCTAAAGATTTGGAAACGCAACAACACTTGTGCTGTTATTGCCACCCGGGCCAAAGTGTGGGGTTACTCCATTTCTAGTTAAATTTACAAGGTGCAGTTACGTGCATCACACACACTTCGCATGTGCTCTCCCCTACACTTAGTGGTAGAGTTAAGAGGAACTTTCTCATGCTTTGATATTTACATGTGTCTAATTAAGCTTCACAGCCTCTTTCTCACACGTAGAGAGCGGTGTTACTGGCTGCATTAGAGTCTGAGACCCAGTGCTGTTGCCCTGTAATAAGGGAAAGGTTACTGAGCTCACACAAGAGTTCGATGGGAATATGGCTCTTAATGGCTTCACTCTGAGATGGTGGGAGCACCACAGTGAGGCTTTAAGCTTTTGGCTTGACAGACAGTTGTACTGTGGAGGCTTACAACAACTTGGGAACTAGTGAACAACTAAAGCAACAATTCTAATATTTTAGATTGACACCTGTACATCCTGAATGCCAGTGGAAAACATTATTTTCAATATCACTCTTAAAGTTTGACTCCATCTGCGATCTTTTCCGTGTTTTTCAAATGGAAACGCCCACTCAGCCATGAGCAAAATGCAGTGATGTACATGTAGGTTAAGTAGGCTAATCAATAAAGTTATGATAATGTGAACGCTAGCACTAGTTTAGTCAACGCTAGCAAGTTTGGAAATAAGTGGAAGGGATAGTTTGGATTTTTTTAAAATGGGCTTGTAAGTATATTCCTGTGTTCTGCGAGGTAACATTACTGTTTTTGCCAACGGAATCTGGTGGCTTTGAAGAGAGCCACATAACGGCTTCAGTTCCCCATCAGAAAGTATGTTAAAAAAAAGAAGAAAAAAAAAAATCCCCAGGGTGCACTGCGGTTTTCAGAAATGGACCTTTAAAGGTCGCTTCCTTCCAGGAAGTTACAAATCTAACAGAAGAAAAATCATTCTTGACATTTCGCCTGTTT
Organism: Sebastes umbrosus; assembly: GCF_015220745.1. Lineage (NCBI taxonomy): Eukaryota > Metazoa > Chordata > Actinopteri > Perciformes > Sebastidae > Sebastes > Sebastes umbrosus. The sequence continues at coordinate 10,953,737 of NC_051280.1, read as the reverse complement.
ATTGTGGACTTTCATATGTTTCATCAGATTTTTTAAAACTTAGTTTAGCTCCAGATGTCCTACTGAACAGAATGATGTAAATTCATACCTCAACAGATCCGATGACTGTGTGCTCTTTTGTTTTAAGACTTGCTCAATCAATCAGTTGAGATGTCCATTAATGGTTAAAGGAGTAGGATTTTCTGAAAAAAACATGTTCATATTGCATATCTGCAGAGTCCCTGTCCTTTGCCTTGATTTCCTTATTCTGCTGTGTTTGGGACGTTTTCGGAGCGTCAACCTCTATAAAAACGTAGTGACCTGGTGCCAGTTCGTAAGCACGCATCCTAGAGGAAGCCACAGAAATGGCGGACACAGCGCCAAAACCCCCCCCGCAAATATAACAAGGTGAAATGACAAGTGGACAAACCTGCTGCGAGCACCGTAACCCTCGTTGAGACGGGGAGGAGGGGCCAACTTTGAATGTTGTGTTTACAGACTGCAACTGACAAATCCTACTCATTGTGCCTTTAAGGTAATTTTGCTCCTTGGAATACAAAGTTTTCTGATCATAAACAGTTTTTTTAAGACATTGACCTTTCAGTCAGAACACTGAAGTCAGTAACACTTCTGCCCAAAGGGTGTGTCCAGATTGAAGTGAACAGGAAATACTGAAATACTCTAATACTTCTTGTGTTTGAATACAAACCAGCAATGGTTTGAAGAAAACCACAAAAAGAGGATCCATCAACCAAACTGATGAGCAAGACGAAACTAGTTCTACAAAGACAGCACTGCGTATATATATTTGTTGTTTTATACTACATTTAATTCAATTTTTATTTCATGTATTCATCTTTAAAAAACGTTTCATGCTTATGTTGTATGTAAAATGTTTTATACACATTGCTATTGTCCATAAAAAGTGGTGTGGATTGTTGAAAGTGCACTTTTACTGTAAATATAACACATTTTTACCATTAATGCACGTCTCTATCATTTCATAGAGGCTCATAATTAAAAAACTGTGTGGTCAGTTGCGGAAAAAAAAGGTTTTCTGTTGTTAGTGCCCAAAGGAACTTATGCAAAAAAATATTTTCGGGGTGGAACCATAAAAGAAAAGAAAAAAACTTTGACTTTCATTTTTAGAAATAACATTCAAATTTAATTTTTTTTTTTTTTTTTTACCAAGGACTAATGTAACATAGGAAAAGGCTCTATCTCACAAATATGCAAACCAACTCGACACCTGCCCGCCGCTGCACTGTAACTTAACGCACTTGCTTTTATTCGAGCATCTGCTCATTTATGGATTGGCAAAGATTTGAAAGGAAGGAAGGAAAAGCAGATTACTTGTTTCAGCTGCCTAATTAACCTTGGAAAAGCAAGGATTCTTGCACTGCCAAAACCACCCATATTAAAAGTATCGCATATTTCAATTATCTTGGGTTCAAGCTTCTTGTTTCCGAGTGGGCTGCTTAATGTCCGTACAACATAATAAGGTTTTATTAACTATCATAGGAAATGTGGAGAAGCTGGAAAATATGACCTCTTGGCTCTTTTAATGAGAGTTATACAGAACGCAGTGTGAGAAGTTAAGAAGTAAATAAAGACGTGTTAGAAGGAGAGAATCAGCTGAGAAGAAGAGAGTTGATCAAAGAACTTCATGTTAACAATACGCTGGTTGTTATTAAAGTAAGTTTTGATATAGGAAGTTTATATACAATTTGAATGCTTATACACCGTTATAAGAATTCATTAATGCTTAATAATGAAGCTACTCTACAAAGAATAAGTAACAAACACTTATTGTTATTACTCTGCTCTATGCACCGTCCATCGCCGCTTTAAAGTCTTTTCATTTGAATAAACTTCTTGTTATTTAAGGCATTGATAACTTGTCCTATGTCCCTACAAAACTAGCATTTAAATGAATCCACCAGCATTTCACAACTTCTGGTTTAATCATCAGTAGAAATTCAAGAGTTCTTGCTTTAGATAAGGAAGCACAATGTTAGATGAGATCTGGTTAATGCAACACTGAGGTGGAGTTGTGTAAATGTACCTGTGGTGAACTCTGTTTTTTCCTTTTTCGGGCAATAATATGATATTTTCAAATGGAGTTTGTCAAGTTGCCATCGTTTCCTCACATCAAGACATGGGGAAACTTAATTTTGTGTTGCTGTGGGGCTACACGTATAATCACAGGACAACTGTGATTATACAGCACATCTGTGTAAGTCTGTGGTCAGCAAGAGTTTTCATTCAAACATGATGGAAAAACATGAGCTTCTCTCCCAGTTTCATGGGAATCACAGTCAAATCCCAATGAATCTGCTTACTTGTAACTAAGAATAACATTTTCTCTTTATCACTGTGATTAATATGAAGTCCAAGCTGATGAGCAGTTGCTCTATGGTTTGTTCAACAGTAGAAATGTTCTCTACCTTAAAGGGAGTTTAACAGAGTTCAACAGTGCTCCCTTACTGCCCCCTCTGGCCAAACACAGGACACATATGAATTGTTTAAATTCCTGCTCTGGAGAGAGAGAGAGTTCATATGAGAGACACTGCTATGGCCATAAATTCTAAATCCAGGATGACAGGGAAACAACAGAGGACCGCAAGATATGTGGACTATGCATGCATGTACACTGTGCGATAATCAAACAGCAGATGCAGATAAACTGCAGCATTTGTTTGCAACCTGCTCCTAGATGGTTCACTAAATAGGAATGATAAACAAATTGGTTGGAACTGTAAACACATTTAGGACATTTTCCTGTCATAAACACTTTAATTCTTTTATTAAAATGTCTTATCAACTCTCTAAGGGGAATTGAGTTTTGTCTTATTTTACCTCTACACACGTGCTGCTGCAAGTAGGTTAAACAAATTACTTGTGGAATCATTTGCAAATACTGTTTGACATAGGTCGTGTGTGTGTGTGTGTGCACAAGATGTACCTGGATGCCTGAGGTGGTGAAGTACGGGATCTCAAACTTGACACTAATTGGTGGCTTTCCCTCCTTGTCTTCAGCCTCTACACTCGGCAGGCCGAAGTGGGCGCGCATCAAATACTCCTTTCCACCCTGTGAGAAGTCACAACACAAACTCTATAGTACAAGACTTAAACTCTGGAAACTTTGTGTGTTAAACCCTAAAAGGGACGACTTGATAACACAAAACTGACATTTTCCCCACCATGACAGGAAACAGGTGCAAAACCCAACCCAAAATCTTCAGCTATTACTGTACTTACAGTAAAACCCCTAACATAAGATCACTTTGTAACCATCTGTATGATATTCATGAGTCATGATTTCTGCTCACAGGGAACGACTTGATTGACCAGACGATCTCGCTGTTCTCGGGCACCCACTTCACGCTGCCCACTGTGGTCTTGAATTTGGGTGAGTCAGCGTCTGTTGGCACAGGAATGTGGATCTCCACGTTGTTGGCTGTGGAACGCCTCTTGAACTGACTCTTCGCCTGAGACGAGAAACAAGCAGATCAAGTTTAACACGACGTCCCGTCTGAACAGGGTATCAAACCAGGGCTTAGTGGTTGTATTAAATAGAGTTTGCTACGATGAAAACTAGATACATAAGTGCCTGAAAATAAAAAAAGGCAGTTTGAACTGCATTACCATTAACTCATATTTCTTTTATGAATAAACTACGGAGGATGCTGCTATACTGTATATGACACGAGTGCAAAAGTGACCAACCTTGATCATGTACTCGATGCGACTGTGGGAGTGCTTCTCGATGACAGACTCAATCCAGATTAAGGGCTTCACCTGAGACATAAACAACACACATATTTTATAGGGCTGTCAAAGTTAACACAATAATAACGCGTTAACACAAATTTGTTTTAACGCCACTAATTTATTTTACGCATTAATGCAACTTATGATTTTTACCTTGTAGCGGGCTCAGTTTTTTAAAGTGAAGATACTGGCATCATATGAAACTACAAAAACCTAAAGAATCCATTGGTACCAACCATGTTATGCTACTCTAGCTTGTCGGGAAGGAGGTTAAATAACGCTCCAAAATTTTGGCGAGGAAAAACTAACATGGCCATTTTCAAAGAGGTCCTTGACCTCTGACCTCAAGATATATGAATGTAAATGGGTTCTATGGCTACCCACAAGTCTCCCCTTTACAGACATGCCCACTTTATGATAATCGCACATTTTCCCACTCCCATGTTGATAAAAGTATTAAATACTTGACAAATCTCCCTTTAAGGTATATTTTGAACAGATAAAAAATGTGTGATTAATCGCACTTAATCATGGACAATCATGTGATTAATCACGATTAAATATTTTAATCGATTGTCAGCCCTAATATGTTACCCAATATCAAATTTAAACAGGCTCTACTAAACTGAGCATACATGTCAGTTTAAATACCGTATGACACAGTCACCACCTGGTGGACAGCAGATATAACTATAACAAGAACCAACATAAAATATTTAAGAAAAGGACATACATTTGCTGGCATACATACATTTACATTAATACCAACAAAAACAACAAATAGTCACATACTCAAACTTGCATTGTGTGGAATCAGTGTTGTGTGCTCTCAGTGCTGTAGAGGAAATCTAGGGGAAGACACAGATTGCGCAAAACTGGGGGGGGGACTTGACACCCTGTGTGTAACATGTTTCTTAGTGTATTCACCTAAAACATGTATACAGTATGTAGCCCGGCCGATACGGATATTGATCTCAATATATCAGCCGATCAGAAGATAATGAGGCACTAAATGTTTTAACGTTAATCTTGATCCCTTAAATTTGTCTTTTTTTATAATTGTGACCAAGATACATACTGAGTGGGAATGTTACAGTTTACTTAATGAAGAAATATGTAACTTTTAACTATATTTTTTTGTGCTAATTTTTTCACCCCAAAAAAAGGGGTGGGATTAGGGAAACAGGAGATATGACAGGTATGAGTAAGAGTAATATGCATGTATATGTATATAAGCAGGCACTACATGTTTAAATGTGGTCAGTCACTTAACGCAACGTTTCTTGGGTAGAGACTTTCCTGGTTTCTAGAGACCTCTGCTCCACTGTACTACTTCCCTTCCCACAAGCTTACTGGCAATTCTATTGTGAAACATGTATTGAGAATTTGATGCCACGTATAGTTTTCTTGCTTCTTGCTTGCCTATAGCTTCCCCCTTTTCACATGTTTTTGGCCTGACTGATGATGAAACCTCATTTCAGCAACAGCTGGTTTGGTTTGGCCGAGATCCCGTCGCTTCGAGTTTTTCCAGGTTAGGAGTTCTGTGTTTAAATATTTACCTAGCTTACTGACTGTGCCTTCCAGAAAGCTTATTGTAAACATCTTTGCTTAGTATAAGGATCATCTCTAGGATTTGCAGTTTTGTAAATATTAACCAGAAACCAGGGGGAGGCTGGCTGTCAGGAGTACCGGGAGTTATTCTGCTTTACAGCGTGAACATTAAAAAAGTGAAACATGGAATAACGCATGTTCACGAATCATGATCATAGTTCATCTACTGTAGTGTATGGTCACGAGTCACCTGCTTTTACCTCAGTTTACGTAACACACTGTTGAATTGATGGTGTAGCGGTTAAAGTAGAAATTCTACTATATTTCAACCCGGTGTATTTCCTATAAAATGTGGCCATTGTGACTCTATGGGTCGCGCTAAAGCTGCATTCACACCAAACCAGACATTGCGGCGAAAACGTCAGTCCTCCTGTTCATTTGAAGGTGGATAGTGCATTTGGGCTGCGGCGGTGCAGGGGATGCCGAAAAGGGTGTAGGAAAATATCAATACAGTATTTTATTGCGAAAAAACTATTGATTTTTAATTAATAGTTTACATGCAAAGATTAACTCAGTCAATACTTTATTTCAATAGCAAAGATATGTGCCCTCTCAAAGTAGTGCTATGGTGCTGGATGTTACAGGGACTGTGATAAATGCAAATGCAGATCCCACTGTTCTGCACCCAGCTTTCAAACCGGAACCAACATGGCGGCTTGTTTAGAAACTTTTTTCATGTACATTACGATAAAAGTTCACTGAAATGTGTTTCTGGAAACATTTTAGGTGGGAAATAAGCCATGTAGTTGCTGAATCTGTCTTCCTTTTAGATTGACAACGGTTAGTTTAAAAGTTTTTCAGAAGCTTCCAGAGACGCCGAGTTGTGCCGTGATTTGCATAAAGTAGCCTGGACTTTCACTTAGTGCAAATAAGGAGCGGGCAACGTGACGGTCCATCTCTTGAAAACGATACTCTACTAGAATGCATTGCACGGCTGCTTACATAGACAATGAATGGGAAGCGTGGAAAGGACGGATCCTGTGGACAACGAAACATAACTCTGCACTCGCCACTAATGTTGTAGAGGTTCAAGGAAACGAGGACTCAAGCACAATAACATAGCACACATTCCAAATAAACATGATTTTTACATGCATCACTTCAAATGTTTGTCTCTTAAGAGCGACAGAAAGTGAGCGACAGAAAGTAAAACCATTAGGGCATAGGGATCTACTTCTAAGGGCGTAGGGATCTTTTCATGTAGTAAAAATATTTATTTTAATTGCTGTTTGGAGTCAAGATTCCAGGGTCATTAAAGCACTTGTAACACTGTCTTTTGAAAAAAAAAAAGACGGCATCGGATCTACAGTACTCACGTGAGTGTTGAGGCGGTAGGACATGAGCTCAAACTCTCCATCGGGAGGAATGAAGGAGATGGTGCGGTCGTTCTCAAAGCGAGACAGACGGACACACTGGTGGAACTTCACATCTTCCAGCTCTACTGATTTACTCTTTCCTCCTCCAGGAAAAAACAAGAGGTGATATTCAAATTAGCAAAAATACAAGAGGAGGGTACCTGCACTGCATGAAGTGGCATGAAAATCAGGCCTGGGTGAAATTGCATTTGCGTATAACTTTATGGGTTTTTCCGATAAGGTGACAGATATGATGTATGACAATGAGTGCCAGGACGAATCGTCTGATTTTCTCTCTTGTATACTTTGAAAAGGTAATTTATTATCAGTATATCGTCAGGCAGGCAGCTCAAATCATGTATAACACAACTTGACCGAAGTCTGTTGTAAGAGAGAACTCACTTCCAGTGTTTTCAAACAGAACCTTGTCGTTAAGGCCCAGCCGCAACTCAGGCATCCCGGACAGGAAGACACGCATCTTAATGGAGCCAACGATCTCACTACGTAGAACATTACCATTGGCACTAACCTGGCAAATAGAGGGATTACAAGTGTCACAGAGAACCCTATCAAAGAGAGCACTCACGGAACATACAGTAAGATCAGCTAGCTAATGTTGTGACGCACAGAGGGAGGAAGTTTACAAGCACTGTGACCGGCATTCCTTAAGCAACACAGCGCGTCTAAAACAAGGAGTTCCTACCAGGAGGTTGACTGACTCAATGACGTCCAGGAAGACCTCATTCTTCCTGTACTTGATGCCCTCTGACCTCCAGGAGACAGCGTTGGTGACTGTGGCGGGGGGTCGCGGGGCGCCGGTGTCGAGCTTGTGCCCCTCCTGGGTTATGTATCTGAGAGACAAAAAAATGTAAACACTGAGGTAAAATAGGGAACAGAGGAAAACAACTGTCTGTGGTGGTGAGTTCCCAGAAAGCGTCAAAGAAGAACTCTCATGGTTATTAAGGGAGTACCACCTGACTGTCTGTACTCAGAACACTTGGGGGAAATCCAGAGTTATCTTGCTACATGTCTGCAACAACCACAGTACCGTCACGTCATGTTGAGTTTAAAAAGGTCATTTAAAGTACTTCATGGTGAGGTCAGTAAGCTCCCTTTGACTTGCAGATAGTTAGAAATCACAGAATAATACCAAAAGGTAAAATAAAAATCTCTAAAACCTGATTTATTTATTTATTCCTGATTTAACAGCTACACAACCATCAATGTATAAAAACTTAACATCAAATAGCTGGTTTAACACGGTGTGCTACACTAATTGGTATAAACAGGAGTAAATGTCATCATGCAAATGTGTGCTTAAATAAATAGTTGATCAAGTTGATAATCAGGTAAAACTAAAAATAACCGCCTCGCGGTTGTATACCTCCGCCAACCAGTCAAGCTGTAGTTTACATCCATGTCTGTCCAAAATGTCATCATTTTATCCTATCAGACAGTTCTGTAAAATTGGCATTAGTACATGAATTCTTGAGTAATGGCCAAAAACTTGTCTTGTGAGGTCACAGTGGCCTTGACCACCAAAATCTAATCAGTTCATCCTTGAGTCTAAGTGTGACGCTTGTGCCAAATTTGAGAAAAATTCCCTCCATGCGTTCCTGAGATATCGCCTTCACGAGAATGATCCAGACAACCCGAAAACATAAAGCCTCTGACCACAGCTGTCGTGGAGGCATAAAAACACCAAACTTTAAAGCTTCTCAACTGTTACATTTTCCACTGTTTTCTGATTCATATAATTGTTAATAGCATAAATTTTGTTTTTTTGATCGCTCTTCAGACATCAATTTGGACTCTGGGATAGACTGATGAACATTTGGCTTTTAAAGACAAAAACAACAATCAAAAAGATGGATCAATAATGGCAGCCTTCATTAGTTGCATCTCTAATGAATGTACATAAAGTTAATTGCAGTGAGACTATGGTAAAGAGGATACTCACTCCTGCAGAATTTTGCTGTCGGTGGTCTGAGGATAGCCAAAGTCCATCAGCTCATCCATCAGCTCGTATATGATGACAAAGTTATCTCTGATGCTCTCCTCCTCCAATTCTTTGAAATACTCTGAAAACACCTGAAGAACACAAATGCTGTTTTATAATCCTGTTTTGTTCCATCACTGTGAATATAAAGTATCTGGCTTTGTTAGTGTTGTTTATTATCGAATTCTGCTGCAGATAGTGAAAAGCATGCAATCCTACCTGGACAATTTTGTACAAGAAGGAGAAGACCAGCGAGACGCTAGCGTTTTTCTTGGATGTTGCAACCACTGATGTGATGTGTGTTAAGAATTTCAGCTACAAGAGTTGAAAATCCAAACAGCACAAACATCATAAACCAAGTGTTGACAAGTTGTTTGGGTACAAATAGCATGCAGTGAGCAATAAGGATACAGTAGAGGTTATTGTGTTTGATCCACATGAAACGGACTCCTCCGTGGGCCAGGATCGGAGAGAGGGTCCCCTCCTCCTCTTTGTCCATCAGAAGGGTCATGAAGTGCTCAATCTCTGACATGTCCACATCTCCCCGGTAATTTCGGCACACCAGGACCTGAAATGTACATATAGTATTTATGCAGCTTGCAATATCAACATTACTGAATGTTAGCTGCAGTATTGCTGGTAATGTTGACAGCCTGAGGAATATCATGGATATATAGTAATGAAATAGTTATCAAAATGTTGGTGGTCAGTTACCAATGGGTAAAATTATCAATATAGTCAAAATCAAATATATTGTCATTTGTTTATTTATTATGTTTTTTTATGTTTGTTTATTATTATTTTATTTATTCTTCCAATGAGCATTAGATCAGCAGACTCTGTCACGACTTTTAAATCCCGTCTTTTAACCCACTTTTATAGAATGGCATTTCCAATCAGCTGAATTATAGTCTTTTGTATGCTTGTGTGCTGATGTGTATATATGTGCATATGTAACTGTATGAATATGTATATGCTTGTTTCCTTATTTTCCCTTTGTATTGTTTTTTATTTAATTATTTATGTTTCATTGTATTCTGTTGTATATGATGTGAATTTCCTTGGAAAGTGCTCTACAAATAAAACTATTATTATTATTATTACTATTATTATTATTTATACTTTCTTTAATCTTTAGTCATCCATTATGAGATGATATATTATGTGTTCAAACTAAATTAAATGGTAAATCAGACATTTAAATCTCCAGGCAAACACATTTACACTATTGTTTGAAACACTTTATAGTAAAAAATCCACTCTTCAATTCGGCATACAAACAAGTAGCTGCTTTGTCTATGATGCACCTGTTTTTACTCCACTAAAACAAAGCTGTTAACACAACAACAACCAGATGTTGAACTTGATTCTTCACAGAATTAAATGCATCTTGATTAACTTTTAAGCCGAATTGACCAGAAGACACTCCCAGTTGAAAACATGTCTGTATGTATATCATACAATGTATATAACACCCTGCATATGAGCAAAAAGGTGTAAAACTGTGGAAATGTGAAGGCAGTTTGGTCCACATTGACATTCTGCTGCTAACAGCTGGTGTTTGTTTTCTTCTCGCTACGTGGCCTAATATGTTTCAGGTTAAACCATCACATGAAACCGATCCCCTTTATTTAAGTGCACTTTACTGGCTCACATTAAAGGACACAACCTTAACAAAGCATATGAACCTGCATCAGCCACCCTGCTGCAGATTAAACCACATCATCATAATCTGACAGCCAAGAATGTGTTAGCATGGCTGCTAGCTCGGTTGCTAACGTCAGGTAGCTTAGCAACCTAGCAGGCTGTTCCGTTATCTTACCTTTCCTTTTAAATCCAACACATACACCGCACTAGCAGACATCTTGAACTACTCTATAGTTCAGCTCCTCTTCAGCAGCTTATTGGTGATGTTTGATAATAACTACTTCAAGGATAAAACCAAAAGAACAGACTTTCATTCATAATACTGAAAAGAGCCAAACCACCAGCCACCCTTCCCTGTTAGTCACACTGTCCGTGAGTCGGAGGAGCGCCCCCTGTGGGCCGGGAGGAGGTACTGCTCCACAGGAGGGAGGACCAGGTAACTGGGTTTTAACATACAAACTGGTATTAATTGTGAATAGATGGGGTTAAGGTCACTTCAAAAATAAATAAAAATACAATGAATACTAAGTGTTTTTGCTTGTAAAAAATCTGTGAAAAGTGAAAATGAAAATTCACTTGCCAAGATTTCTTGAAATAAGATGTAATATATAGGCCTTTCAAAATAAAAAGAGATCTTGAAATTAGCTGGGAAATTTTGTTTGCTATATTTCACTAGTATTCAGGAAATGTCGTGTGTCATAATAAGCTTGTAATGCTCAAAAGTAAAAAATGTTCACTTAACTATTCATGGGTCCTCAAACAGGATAATGACCCAAAACACAGCTAAAAACACCCAAGAATGGCTAAGAACAAAACATTGGACTATTCTGAAGTGGCCTTCTATGAGCCCTGATCTAAATCCTATTGAACATCTGTGGAAGGAGCTGAAACATGCAGTCTGGAGAAGGCACCCTTCAAACCTGAGACAGCTGGAGCAGTTTGCTCACGAGGAGTGGGCCAACATACCTGTCGACAGGTGCAGAAGTCTCATTGAGAGTTACAGAAATCACTTGATTGCAGTGATTGCCTCAAAAGGTTTTGCAACAAAATATTAAGTTAATGTTACCATCATTTTTGTCTAGGCCAGTTTCATTAGTTGTTTTTTTTTAAATGATTCTGCTGAACCATAATTCAAAAACAATATCTGATTTTCATTAGTTAATTTTCAGTGAATTTTTATTTATTATTACTTTTGTCAGTTTCAAGTTATTTCAGTGACCATTGTGGGTTTTTCTCTCTTTAACGGAACGTTACCAACAACTTTGCCTACGTCTGTATAGTATATAAGTCTAATGCAGTGAGGGCCCAAGTGCAAATGTACTACAGAGTATTAGGGTCACATTGAGGGAAAAAACATCTGAGATTACGAGAATAAAATCATGATATTATGAGAAAAACCATGTAATATTACGAGAATAAAGTCATAACTTTACGAGAAGAGAAGTCGTAACGTTACGAGAAAAAAAGTCGTGATATTACGAGAATAGAGTCATAACTTTACAAGAAAAAAGTTGTAATATTACTAGAATAAAGTCATAACTTTACGAGAAAAAAGTCGTAATATCACGAGAATAAAGTCATAACTTTACGAGAAAAAAGTCGTAATATTACAAGAAAAAGTCATAACTTAATGAGAAAAAAGAGTTGTAATATTACTAGAAAAAATTCTTAATATTACGAGAATAAAGTCATAACTTTACGAGAAAAAGTCGTAATATTACAAGAATAAAGTCATAACTTTGCGAGAAAAAAGTCGTAATATAACAAGAATAAAGTCATAATATTACGAGAAAAAAGAAAATAACACATAAAATTACTACTTTCTAATATTATGACTTTATTCTCATAATACTAAGATTATTTTTTTTCGTAAACATATGACTTTATTCTCGTAATATTATGACTTTATTCTCAAAATCTCAGATTTATTTTTTTTCCTCAATGTGGCCCTAATACTCCGTCGTACCATAGACCTACAACAATGATAAATAAAAATGAAAATGTAAACAAAAAACAGTTATTCATTTCCATGTTTATAAACCCACATGGAGCCACTGGAGAGGAGCTAAAGAGCTGAATGTGCTTCCGGAGCCGCAGGTTGCAGACCCCTGGGCTAGGGTGACCAAGTGTCCCACTTTACGAGGGACTGCACAGAGTTTTTATCCCTTGTCCTACATCCCACATATTGAGACGATGTCCCACATTTTCATTGGATCTAGTTTTCAAAAGCCAAACTACTGCAGGACAGACGCTTTTCTAAAATCTTTTATCCAATGGCTATGAAGAAAGCAGGGAAGGCTGTCATCACAGGGCTGTGTTTGCTGTCAAACACACGTGGGCCAAGTGCAGGTTAATCTGTCACCGTCTTTGCTACGCTATGCCCAACGGAGAAAATTAGGAGTCTCCGCAAAGTCACAATCTCTTATGCAGATTTAGGCAGAATATGATGGAAACTACCACAAAGAAAAGGAAAAATAGCTACAACAAAGACTGTGAAACTACTTTTAAGTATTTATAAGCCTGCTTATAAACCTGTGCAACATGGTCATTGATGGATGCAACATGTCACCTGTTGTCCTGACAACAGCCCAGACAGAAATACACACTCGTTCCCATATTTTAGTAATGGTAAATGGACTTGTATTTATAAAGCACCTTTCTAGTCTTCTGACCACTCAAAGTGCTTTACACTACATGTCAGCATTCACCCATTCACACACACATTCACACACTGATGACAGAGGCTGCCATGCAAGGTCCCAACCTGCCCATCAGGATCTAATCTAAATACTCATTCACACACTTTCGGGAGCAATTTGGGGTTCAGTATCTTGCTCAAGGACACTTTGATATGTGACTGGTGGAGCCGGCGATTGAACCACCGGCCTCTCGATTGCTGGGCGAGCCGCTCTACCTCTGAGCGACAGCCGCCCCTTTAATCTCATCCCATTTCTGGAGTTAGATTCTTGATCTAAATGTCCGTATTCAGTTTCACATTTATGATATTACTACTAACAATATTATTGTCTTTTAAATTGTGTTTATTCCATCTTTTGTAATAAAGTATGTGTAGTAGTTTTTTGTTAGATAATTTGTGAATGATCTGCATGGCAAAATGCAGTGTTCATTTATTCTGACAGTTTTAGAATAATGTACAAATCAGAAATAGATACAATTTGACCAAGACTGTTTGTCTGTGCTCTACCTTATTGTCAACACGGATGCCATCCTCTATTTTTGCTGCAAAACAAATCTACCTACGGGTACAAATAAAGTCCCCTCAACCTGAACCTGAAGACGACTATAAATCTTGAGTTTGTATTTCATCCATGCAAACAGGCTTAAAAGCTTCAAATGTTTCACCAGTTATTCCCAGATAGGGGGGCCCAGAGTTATAAAAAGGGGGAGTGTGGCGAGGCTAAATATTGGAGATGCATGGTTCTGCACTGGCCTGCAGGGGGCTTGAAAATATTTTTTATCAACAAAAGGGGGGCGTGGTAGAAAAGGTTTGGGAACCACTGTGTCACATTAACTTCATTCTGTCATCAACCTTGTTTTCATCCTGTAGCTCCCTCTACTGGATGAATGGCTGATCGGCACTAGCCAACCAGTTTTCAGATAAAAGTGCTCTTGCCTCAATATGACCACCACAAGATAGCACCATTTTCAACTGTTAGGATCAAACTGCAATGCAAACTGTTGCCACATATATAAGATAAGATTTTCAGTAATTGGAACTAAACAGCAAACCCCAGGCCACGAAAAACAGCCACAGACCACAAGAACACAAAACTCTTTTACACAGATTTAATGAAAATAATTCATGCACTTCATGTGTAAAATGTGTCTCAGAGGAGGAGACATTAGTACAGTGTAGGTGGAAGTAGATGACAGATCTGATATTGTGTCTGTAACATTACCTCTCTGCTGACGTCTTTGTACCTTGGGTCTCTTTCCTAATGATGTGAAACTATCAAAATCTGAGGCAAGTCTTTGTATCCTACAGGCAAAAATATTTTATTACTCTTCAATGGAAAAAATCTGAAGCACCAACTATTAATCAATGGCAGAATAGCATCTCAAGCTGTCTGCATGGAAAAACTGACGTATGCTACTCAAGGCCAAGAAGAAGAAGAAATGTAGCTTATGCATGACAGAATTATGAACTAATGAACAGGATACATAGTGCTTTTTTGTTGATATTTGTTTGTTATTTTTTTTCTTAGTGTTTTCCGTGTGTATATCAATTAATGCTGTACCGAATACCATTTTTTGGGCTTCAAAGCTTTGGGCTATTTTACATATATACTGGAAAAACAAAGTTCGGAAACTTGTGTTTGGTGGATTATTTCTCTGTTGTTACAATGCTAATTGGCATCGTATCTTACATCGTTGGAAAGCCTGTTTATTTACCTTCGCAATGATGTCCAACTTGTAAGGATCATGCATTTGTGGGATGAGCAGCACAGATGATTATGTGGGTAGCGCCCAAGAAGAATTTGCCAAAATGCTCCGTCAATGGTAAACAGTGTATTCTCATAAGGCTAAAATGAAGACTTAAATGAACCCGATCATCTCACAGACTATAACTGCAACTCTTAAATGGCAGCCAAGCAGCAAATATTGACTTCATCGGAGGCGAAAAGATTCTTGAAACACAAGTAGAAGCATTGCTGCCTCATATATCTAAAAATATAGCACTTCGTACGTCAGTGTATTATAATACACAAAGCTACTGGAGTAATCATTGAGGTAGTGCAGGATTAACATTAAAATAACTTAGGTCTAAAGACCTGCTCAAGTAAACTAACCCAAACAGCAGGTGCTTTTCACCTCTGTGTGTGAAAGAGATAAAGAAGAGAAGGGATGAAGATGTGTGAATGATCAGCTGGGTCCTTTTGGGAGAAAACAGTGTGAAAATTCTGCAGTGACATTTGATACAGTTAAATATAGAAGCAACTGAAGCAGGGACAGTAAAAATGACCATCTGAGTTTTTTTTCTCCAAGAACACCCCCCCCCCCCCCCCACCACCCCCCACCACCCTCTTGGCGTGAAAGGCCTTTCAGCACCAGGCTTGTGCGAGACAACCGTGCCTCATATGAGTGACAGATCTGATCCCTTTGGCTGGTAAGATGGAGTCTAGACATTGTCAGAAGTCATAGATACAACTGGACTGAGTTACACAGCCAAAAATAACAGGTTGCCACTTCCCTCAGGCACTTCCATACACTACACACAGTGTTTGTGTTTGGGGCTGTAGGTGGGGATCGCTGGATGTCGTTGCGTAGTTAGTAAGACATGTTTGTGCAGAAGTTGCAGGACTGACGTGTTTACTTTTGTTGCGGAAAGGGCTTGTCTACACCATGAGTCAGTGCGTCACGCAGGTGTTACACACTTGATAAGTGTGCAGGTGTTGCCACAGAAAATTTGAGGAATATTAAAGACGTTCATTATTAGACTGTAATAAATGTGCTTTGATCATACAGTAGCAACATTTAACCTAGAACTGTAATGTCCACATATCCCTTGCATGACATCAAGCACTTAAGGCTCCTAAAACTGTTTGTATTCTTCATGGTAGCGTTCATATAATCTGTTCCACCATTCCCATGGCTTTGTGATTTATACTTAGCAGGACTTTGACTTTACTCCCAAGGCGATCCTGTGGCTTTTGGGGGAGTTTTTTACCATACAAGGAGAAGAGGAGTTTAGCTCAGTTTCCTGTGGGAGGGTTCTTATTTCTCTCACTCTGCATATGATTCACTCTGTCTCTATTTCTCTCCTCTCCAACGCTGAGGCTCACTATACAACCTGAAAAGAATTTTATTAAAAGAAAACATCACTACAACACGTCCAAAATCAACATTTGTTACATTCAATTGTATGTGAGCATTGTATTATGATAACATTGTGTGTAGCCAGCATCCTGACCGACCAAATAAGGCACACAGTCACAATGTAATGATGTCAGCTTAACCCCCGGGCTGTAAAGCTATCAAACTGTCACCACTTTCATAAACTTGTGCCAAAAAAGGCTGCAGGTTCCCTCCCCTGCTACAGTAGAAAGAATCCTATTAGTCCACTTACAGCACTATCAGTCTCTAACTCTCCAACAGAAAAGATTTATGCATCTACATTTGTACGTTACACACTGTGTAACACAGTTCTTATGGATGTGATATGAGCCCCAACCTCACACCAAATGATCTCAGCCAATCTGACATGTCAAGACTATCCTGTGAAAAACATCACGAATATAAAATAAGAAAAACAGTGTTGTTTTTAGCTTTGCAACAATACATTTTTAATATAATCACTGGGTTTTAGATGTTTTATTTAGCTTTAAGTGAAGGTAGGCAGTATATTTTTGCACCATTTGGCAAAAATTCCATAATAATCTTTCAGCATATTGCAATTCAAGTGTTCTGAGAGAAAACTAGACTTCTGCACCTCATCATGGATCTGAGACGTCAGGCTCCAGATCAGCTCTGATTGGTTGTTTTCCTCCGGTCTGTGAAATCTTGCAGACGCCATGAGCACCGGAGGACACAGTGGCACATGATTTTTTTCAGATTACCTGTCTCATGCACTAATGTCCGGATATAGTGACCGTTTTATAAAAATAATTTCTTTTTTTTATCATATTTGCTCCAATTCCACTGCAGCTTTAAAGGTACAGTATGAAGGATTTGGCAACATCTAGTGGTGAGGTTGCAGATTGCAAGTAACTGAAGCTTTTCCTGTGTGCCAAGCATGAAGGAGAACTACGGTGGCCGACGTGAAAACGTGAATGGCTCTATCTAGAGCCAGTGTTTTTCCATTCTGGGCTACTGTAGAAACAAACTGTAGACTCCGTGGAGAGGACTTGCTGCCTATGATAGAAACGGCTCATTCTAAGGTAACGAAAACACAATGATTCTTATTTTAACGTGCTTATACACTAAAGAAAACATACTTATTAATATTATATTCCATTTCTGCTAATAGATCCCCCTAAATGTTACACACTGTTCCTTTAAAAAGTAGAAGAATTTTCACATAACACATATAGGAAAATACGTGGATTTCAATGGACAGCAACAATATGCTCCTAAAACTCAGGCTACCTACAGAAAACCTGTACAGAGTCCTCTGTGCCAAAGCACAACCAGGACAATGTCTAAGGAATTACATCAAATAAGGGGAAATACACTGAAACGGTGGCAATGTAACATGAAAACCAAGAGTTGCATGTGTCCAAGTTTATCTTCAGATGTCACTTAAATGGCCACTGTGTGCCTCCTCGCTGTTCTTTGAGTTTCCTTGTAATCTTTATTTTTAGCTGGGGCAGCTGGCACAGAAGAGGTGGAAGCAAAAAGACAGGTCCCTCGGTGCTGATGAGATATATGCAGCTCACACGCACTACGACAAATTCAAATTTACCACTGTTTGCACCAAGATTAACCAGAAATTCAAAAATCCAACTGATTTCTGATAATCTGCAAATAAACATCATGGCGTGAACACTATGCATGACTCGTTTTCCAAATATCTTATAAGTGTAGAAAAAGAAATTCCTGGAAACCATCTCAAGTTGTAACCTCCAGTCAACAATGCTTTTTATGTTGTGCGCCTTACAAATTACAGAAAGCAGATCTAAATAAAGGTCTGTCAGACCAATAGTAATTAAGAGGACTTTAACTGCAGTGGACTTATGGTTTATGTGTTTGTAGCTCGACTGTAACGCTGCAGCTGCCTGGTGTAGATCACATACACGCAGCTCTTTCTCCACATTTTCTTTGGCTGGATCATTTTCCAGCAGCCCTTTTTCATTCAGCGGTAGAATGAAAACTATGTCCTTTCTAACCAACTCTGGTATTAACATCAATCTGAACATTCCTGAGTAACAACACAGGCATATATATATGCAGTCCAAAAGGGGGAAATGAACTCAGATTACTAATGTGAACAATGTCCAACTGATTCTGGGTCTTTCTCCTTCTTCTTATCTCTCCTGTTCAAAACAAAAGGACCATGATCCAAATAAGGAGATAGGAGATCTACACCATGTTGTTCCTTCAAGAGGTGAAATTGAGATTAGAGAGGGGGGCACAGCTCTAGAGTAGCCAACGCGGGGAGTGGCGGAAGGGGTGAACGGTGGGAAAGGGCTGTCACTAGAGACTGGGGCTGTCTCCAAACCTCCAGTCAAGTTTAAATCACACAGAGCTTCAACGACTCTCACTTTGCATCCTCCTCTCTGCTCACTCGCTCTGTCTCTCTCCTCCTCTCTGCATCTGCTGGTTGCTCTCCACCGTCAAGGCTCTTGTGAGGCGTCTTCCTCCCAAACATCTGCAACAGCTTCTCACCTGAAGAAATAAAACTTTTTTCCCCCTCTAAAGCCTTGTGAGACACTGAGACCCAACTGCCACCATGGAGGCCATCAAGAAGAAGATGCAGATGCTGAAGTTGGACAAGGAGAACGCCATCGACAGGGCAGAGCAGGCTGAGTCCGACCAGAAGGCAGCGGAGGACAAATGCAAGCAGGTGAGACGAGGCTGATGGACTGATGACTGACTGGATGTGTGCTCTTCTAATAAGATAAGATAAACTTTATTGATCCCACACACGGAAATTGACAAGAACAGATGCAAAGTATAGAGAGCTATTGCAACATTATGGTTATAACTGTCCAAATTAATAAGCATACTGTAATTAAAAAGTTACAATACTAGTTATTGAAGTTTTCTGGGATGTATTGCAAGGAGCGGAACATCATCTGGATTATTTTATATGCAATTTTGTACACATTTTCCATATCATGACATATATCAATATCAAAAAGTATTCTTAATAATGTTGTGATATTGATTTTAACTATATTGGGAAAACACATTAAGGTTATTGTGAGATCTAGTTGCTCCTTTCAGAAAGAAGTTGGAAATAGTTTCATGTATATTGAAATGATTTCTTTCTGAGGTGATTTTGAGTCTCTTTCATTCACTGATAAACCAAATTTAATTTATCTAGATTATTTTGTGAAAACAGCCCAATGTGTTTAATTTGTTATTCACATATAAGATTAACATATTGGTGTTTTTTTTTTTAAATTACAAAGATAATCTGGTCTAAAGATAATAAATAAATGCCATACCGCTTGTGCAGACTGCAGAGGGGCTTGACATAAAATGTCAAGTATTTCCCAAAGCACCAAATGCTGAATAACAGAGAGCAGCTGATGCTGAGCCCATGGGTCTTGTCTTCTGGTGGACAGGAGGAGGTGGAGGACGTCCACAGGGACGTGCAGTGACGACTGCTGGACAGATTATCCACAGCAAACCAGGGGGATTACTTGAAGCTACCAGACGTGGTGCTGCAGGAGTATAAACAACCCATCTGTAGTAGCTCTGACTCTTACACAGGAGAGGACTGCATTACCCAGCATCCTTCTCTGAATTCATGTCTGAAATGAAAACCTTCCAAACTCCAAATATCTGCACATCCATATTTGGTGCTGCGGTACCAGAGCTTGTTTGATATTTCAAGGGCTGACTTAATGATAGCGTACTTGTACCACTTGATACAAGCAAAGTAGAATCTGGAGATGTAATATGATATTTGAGGCTTCTAAATGGAGGCAATTATTGCACAGTGGGAGGTGGTAGTCGTCATCATAGCGGTACGGGAGGAATGCTAAAGAGCAGGGAGCTGGAGAGGAACGGGCAAAGACAGGAAAGAATCTCCTCTTTGGTTTCTAATCATACCCAAGGAGTGACAGTCGTCACTGGCACTGCACATATGGACCCCTGGCATGTCCTCCACATCAAGGAACAGTCAGCATGAAATCCTAGAAGCTCTTTGAGTTTGTTTGGATGGCACTGATTCAAGCAGTGCTAAGAGAAGCTTTTCTTTGCTATTCTTGGCACGATGGGGCAAACATCGGAGTGCGGTCAGGCCAAAACTAACACTCAATCTTAACATACATCACAAACGACGGTCTCCAGCAGTAATTAAGCAGTAATTAAAGGATCTCCTTGCCCAAATTACAAAAGAATTTTAAAAATTCAGAAGCAATATGTCTTTTTCAGAAGCAATGTCCCGGGTTACTCTTGATAAACCACAGATTCCATCACCAAGAGATTACATGGGAACTGCTTTCTACCGAAGAAATAGTCCTGATGAAAACCTTTGACAGCATGTTCTGTATTAAATATACACTCTGGTCCAGAGGGAAATATTTAAACAACTATCAGATGGATTGGCATGAGATTGTGTTCAGACATTCAAGGTTCCCAGAGGATGAAACCTAATGACATTGGTGATCCTCTGATGTTTCCTTTAACGCCACCATGAGGTTGATATTTGAGCTTTTAAGTCAAATGTCCTGACAACTACTGGATGGATTGCCATGACATTTGGTATAGACCATAGACTGTATATAAGAAGTGGACGTAGTCACAGTGATGTCACCCATTGGTTTGTGGATCGCCGTTTTGAAGCCTGGAGTTCGGCATTTTAGCCGTCACCATTTAGATTTTTGGCCGTCGTCATCTTGGGTTTTGGTTGTCACCATCTTGGTGTTTGTGCAACCAGAAGTGACACGAGAGGGTGGAGCTAAGTACAACCGAATGCTGAATAAGACATTTTTAGGCGACCAAAATGTTACAATTAACTTTCATGAACTGAAAACACACTGTGAAAGGGTTAAAGTTGTAAGACGAAAATACAGACAACTCCCAGACCGAACAACACCATGGTAGCGCCCTGTTAATTACAAGGTAGCCACGCCTTAAAGCATAAGATGCTTTATCGTCTATTAAATTCTAAATGGGACCATAATTTACTAAAGGAACATCATGTATTAAAGAACGCTTGAAACTAGCGATTGAGACCATAAACTCATGTTTACACTGTTTACTGAGGTAATAGTAAAGAAAGTATAGGGTCATTTTCTCATAGACTTCTATACAATCAGACTTCTTTCTGCAACCAGAAAGATAGATAGAATGCAAGTTGAAGACACTTCAGCATTGGCTTCACTTTTCAGACCGGAGGTTGCCCACTGGTACAGACATGCATGTCCTCTGAGAATGAATTATAATAACTTTGGTGGTCCTCTGACTTTTCATCTATAGCGCCTTCATCAGGCTAAATATTCAAATTAGTCCAAAACTTTGTTTTATGGCCAAATACCTGTAAAACGGACATTCCCATCAGCCTCAGCTGTACTTGGTGTTAAGTGCCAATTAGCAAATATTAGCATGCTAACACGCTAAACTAAAATGTTGAACATGGTATTCATTATACCTGCAACATGTTGACATCATCCTGAGCATGTTAGCATGCGAATATTAGCATTTAGCTCAAAGCACCACTGTAGCTAAAGTCCCACAGAGCCACAGACATCTAACTTACGTTGGTACTAGTCATGTCCCTACGTCTGAGTGCTTCTGGGTATTGAAAAAGTCTACTAAATTGGTTTTAATCTGAAATTGTTTCATGTTTTGTTTTGCCATGTTTTTCTTGTGTAGCATCAATGGACTATAACCTGTGCAACCCCGAGCCTTGAATCCTTGAATCCCCCATCACTGTATCAAAGCACTGCTGGATTTCTCCATGCAGTGTTTCATTCATACTTTGGTTTGTTTTTTTGCTGTATCCTTCCTGACTCTCTGTCACGTTTGCCTTCTCTCAGCTGGAGGACGAGCTGCTGTTCCTGCAGAAGAAAATGAAGGGAACAGAGGACGAGCTCGACAAGTATTCGGAGGCCCTGAAGGATGCTCAGGAGAAACTGGAACTGTCGGAGAAGAAGGCCACAGATGTGAGTTAACCACAACGACGCCATCTGAAACACATTATCCACAAACAAAACAAAGGAATAAAAGAAGACAGTCGAGAGGTTTGCCATGAGATTGAATTTGAAAATCCCTTTTTGTGTATTAAACACAGGCAGGTACTGTACACTATGGAAACAATTTACACAAAACTCCTAATTTGAGTCTGCTACCACAATGTAGAAGGAAACTAACGACTCTGAAATGAATCCTGACATGAGTCATTTGTATCTTCTAACCCACATAGTGTTATTGGCGTCTTTGTGAGGTATGCAACGGAGCCGTTTCTAAAGCACAGACAAAACTTAGCCGACCTGTAGCCGACCAGGAATCCTAGGAATGCAGCTTAAGCAAACAGAGAAGGTCATACTGCAGTGTCTAATGAAATCAATGCTCTGGCCTTTTTGGGGCAGAGATATCACAGCTCTGTCCGGCCTTACAGTACACATACCTCATTTCTTTTACAGCAACATACCTGAAAGATGATATCTGATTCAATGATATCTTTGATCTGAAGCAAAAGGTTCAGCAAAAAAAATGTGGAGACAATCAGGCTCAACTTTTTGGGGTAATCATGGGCTATATTATTGATACCTTTCTAATGTGGTTTTACCAGTGACGCATGACGATTCTCTTCTTTTACCATTCACATTTTTAGGATGTGTTATCTGGGAGTAACAAAATATGTGTTGTTGTAACACATGTTTAATTACTGGGGCTGCAGCTAACACTTATTTTCATCATCCATGTCCGAAAATAATGAAAAACAATTTTCACCATTTCCTGAAGCCAAACGTGGCGTCTTTTGTCTGACAAGCAGTCCAAAACCCAAAGATATTCAGCTCATTATTTCATAAGATATTTTTAAAAAAAGATACAAATTCTCACAAATGAGAAGCTGGAACCAGTGAAAGTTTGGCATTTTGGTTGAAAACGTTTTTAAAACCATTAATCTATTGTCCAAATAGTTGCTGATGAGTTTTAGAATAATCAATTTATGTTTCAGTTGTAACAACTACACTAAAATGGAATTGACAGATGAAAGTAGCCTCCACAGTGTGTGTCTAAAACTACCAGTGAAAGCAGGTAAGATAAGACCCCAAAGGTTAAAGGTCAGATTACAAGATTACAAATGATCTCTGTATCAGATGACCTATCAGATGCCCACAGATTAGGGCTGTCCTCGACCAAGGAAATTCTTAGTTGACCAACACTCATATGATTTTATCGACTAATTGATTGAAATCTTATGTTTACCAGAGATGTGCTCATAAGTTTCTCGGAAATAAATCATCCAGCATGGAAAAAGCATTAAAAAAATCAATAATCAATTCTGTATATTAAAGCCTCAAAATGACATCTTTGGTCGACTACCATACGATTTTGCGACTAACCGATTAATTGATTTAATAGACAGATCTGTGAAGCTATATAATAAATAAATAATAACACAAAAGCACCACTTTAAATCTTGTGTTTACCAGAGATGTGCCATACATTTCTTGGAAATAAGTCATTCAGCATGAAAGAAGCATAAACAAACAACTAATCAATGAAGAGCCCTACCACAGATCTATTTTGGTCTGTCCACCACTACTTCTTCTAATGTGTTCCACACTGCCTATGAG
Source organism: Sebastes umbrosus (assembly GCF_015220745.1). Classification (NCBI taxonomy): domain Eukaryota; kingdom Metazoa; phylum Chordata; class Actinopteri; order Perciformes; family Sebastidae; genus Sebastes; species Sebastes umbrosus. Next base: position 10,929,933 of record NC_051280.1, on the reverse strand, counting down.
GGATGCTGCTGATACATATAAATGTGACAGAACGGACAGAAAGAGAAAATAAACACAGGTTTTGCTCTGGAAAGTGAGGAGGAGGAGGAGGAGGAGGAGGCAGAAGAAGGAATGTGTCGCCACCCTATGGTTGCGGGTCATCATGTCTGCAACCAAATCAATTTACATTCCAGGCTGCTGCAGGTCAACAACCCCTGTTGAAGAGGATTATCACTTATTGACCCTCCCTCTTCCTCTTCCACAAGTTAATCTTTGGACCTTCTGATTTCTACACATTTTACAACTTGCCTCTTGCTCCTTCACACATTCACACTTTTATTTTTCTTCTCTTTATCCCCCCTTTGTTTTCAAGAATCATTGCATTAAGTGCCTTCTACATTCAGTCTGTGTTGCTTCTACTGCTTACACTCGCCTTCATATTTTAGTTTTTTTTCTAGAGTGATGAAACAAAGCAGCAGAGTGACATTCAGAAAATATAATTATCAAAACCTACTTTGAGAGTCTAGTTATAATCATGGAAACCATAAGGGCACAATCTTTAAGTCCCTTGGCTCCTATGATTTCAACAAAACAAAGGAATAAAAGAAGACAGTCGAGAGGTTTGCCATGATCCATAATCTTTGGACCTTCTGATTTCTACACATTTTACAACTTGCCTCTTATTGCTCCTTAACACATTCATACTTGTCTTCTCTTTCCCCTTCCTCACACAACCATATAATCATAAGTTATGATTCACATTAGTCACATATATGTGAATCAGACAGATGAATCAGGTGATCTCTGTGCCCTCCTCCTTTTCGATCAGAGCAGAAGAATGCAGCCTAAGCAACACCTTACATTTGCCATATAAATCTCTTTGTGGAGGAAAAGAGCAGAGCCTTCCCCTCCTAAAACCCTGTGATGTCATCTGGGACCGGCTTCTCAACAGGATTGGAGGATCTCGCCATAAATTTCCTGAAAACTCCCAGCCCTTTTTTTTCTCCCCATCCCAGCCCTGACTGACTTCCTGCTCGAGAGAAAAGGAGTTTTCCTCGGAGTTAGCAACTTTGTAAAGTTTTAAAGGAAACATCTAGTTCGATCTAGACGGCTACATTTGTCGGGCTCCTTCTTTGTTTTTGTGAGGAGAACAAAAGTAGCAGACATAATGGAGATGGTGAAGAAGAAAATCCAGACTCTCCAGCAACAGGCTGATGACGCAGAAGACCGTGCACTGGAAGTACAAAGGGTGTTGGACTGTGAACGGGAATGCCGCGAAAAAGTGAGATAATGGTTCATTTATCCAACTTCAGTACTTTATCTTTACTATCACACACCTATTGAGCACATTTAGTGCAGGATTGTAAAGAATTTAGAACGCAAAGTGTCAATGTGTAGCGTTATAATGATGATAACGCTCTAATAAGAATTCCAAACTTTTCCTGCCAAACCCAATAGTAGATTTGTTGTTTTTATCTTGTAATGCGTAAATGTGGTCGTTTTAGACGTGTATGGGAAGTTGGGATCATCACTGTAGCGACATTCCCTCTCAGACTTTTGTTCGGCTGTGTTATCTAACTTGAACCCGCCCTAGATCTTCTCAAACACCTACGAATACAACGAGAGAAACTCTCAGTAGCCTATTACACCCATAGTCAGTGTTGGTTTAAATATTAAGGTGTGGCGGGCTTATTACGTTTTATTCAAACTTGGATTTCCCCCCCCCCCGAATTATGTCAATGGTTTGTTCCTGTTTGGCAAAGCATCCAGTAGTCTTTGTTCTGTTTTTTGTCTGAATAACATTTGACACATATATCTGGAATTAGGAGCGCCTTCCTCCTCCTCCTCTTCTTCAGCCTCCACACAGGAAGAAAAGAGCAGACGTGTTTATCTGTGATATCAGGAAACAGGAAGCAGGCCTCAGAAGAAGCAATCTGTTGTCTCCCAAACATACATGGGTTTGCAGTGCAACAGCTGTATCACTTCAGATATGTCAGGGTTATTAAGTCTGCTGCCAGTCTTGTTATTCTGCGTCAGCAGTTTTCAAAGTATCTGGTCAAGCTGCAAAGTCCAGAAGTCATCATGGTTGTTGTTGAGAGTGAAATTGATTAAATGGAAGAAATCTGACTCATTGGATAGGAGGAAAAAAGAAAACAGGGATATATGCATGCCCAGAGAATAAATAATAATAATAACAAACTTTATTTGTATAGCACCTTTCCAAACATAGTTACAAAGTGCTTTACATAAGTTAAAATAGTGCAAACATCAAGATAAAAACAATACAGAATAAAAACGTAAAAACATAGGCCAAAATAATATGTTGAACACAAGACTGATAGGCATAATTAAATAACCATCGATACCCAGCTCTTAATGTTGAGACCATTTGACTTCAAGAAGTATACATAAACTGATAAACCTTACTGCAGTATTAATGAGACGTTACACTCAAAACCAATATAACCTTTATAGATGGCTTTCAATGTGCAGCTTTGGCCATCCTCGACAGTATCCTTCCTCTTGTAGCAGCAGCTTGTTTCCTGGCTGACCTCTCACCTGTGACCTCTCTTTCTATCTGTGTGTGTGTGTGTGTTGGTGTAGGCGGAGAGCGATGTGGCATCTTTGAACCGCAGGATCCAGTTGGTGGAGGAGGAGTTGGACCGCGCTCAGGAGAGACTGGCCACAGCCCTGCAGAAACTGGAGGAGGCTGAGAAGGCTGCAGATGAGAGTGAAAGGTGAGAATGAACGGTCATAATGCATTCATTAATACAATTGTAGACATACCATCAGCCACAAGACTGGAAAATGATTATCTAATGGCTTTTTTTGAAGGTCCCAAATCTGCCCACGTTTTGATTGGTTGGGAGCAGTGAAGTATAGCTTCATAGGATGAGTGGGATGGACACGTTTGAATTGTATGAAGTGGACAAGGTGGCAGAGCTGGAAATATAAAATAAAACAACGCCAGGAGGGAAATTAGGTGTTTATTAGGGGTTTACTGCACAAGAAACAGACCAGATACATATACAAAAAGACAGAATTAGAGCAAAGGAAATAAAGAAGCTAAACCAATAATTCAAATTAAATTAAAGCTATATACAGATACAAAATAAGTAGAGACCAAGATCATACTTGTTTTTTTTTTCCTGTCGAGACTTTATTTTTGTCAGTTTGGTATGTCCAGTGACAACAATAACTATGAGCTCATTGTAGTAAAAGGTGCAAAACAGAGTCTTAGCATTTGCATAATGTTGGGACTTGAAACCACAAAACCACAAACATATAGTCAGAAGCAGCCTGCAGCTATTTGTGCTGTGCTATTTGTGGTGTTGTTGAACTAAAACCTGTCTGTCTTTCTGATCACCAGAGGCATGAAAGTGGTCGAGAATAGAGCCATGAAAGATGAGGAGAAGATGGAGATCCAGGAATTCCAGCTCAAAGAAGCCAAACACATCGCTGAGGAGGCGGACCGCAAATACGAGGAGGTGCGGACGCGGAGGTCACGTTTCAGCTGACTTTCGGTTTTCACGATGTCATTTCTTGTTTTTGCTCAACTGTGATTTTACATCTTTTTAACGTCAGGTTGCCCGTAAACTGGTGATCCTTGAGGGTGAGCTGGAGAGAGCAGAAGAGAGGGCCGAAATTGCAGAACTGTAAGCACAAATCGATGAAGTTATATGAATGCTTGCGGGCATCGTTCAGTTGTTACCAAGGTAAAAGGTCAAACATATTCAGAAAATTTAAATGTATTTCCTCTATTCATGCAGTAAGTGTGCTGACCTGGAAGAAGAGCTGAAGAATGTCACCAACAACCTCAAGTCGCTAGAGGCTCAGTCTGATAAGGTAAGTGTTGGTAATCTCTCCTGGATGATACGATACGACACGACACGACACGACACGACACGACACGACACGACACGACACAATATGACGCAATGCGATACGACACAATACGACACGATACGTCGCGATATGACACAAGACAATACAACACAAGACAATATGACACAATGCAATACGATACAACGCAATCCGACACGATATGACACAATATGACGCAACAAGCCACAATATGATATAATACGATACGACACGATACAATATGGTACGACGCAGTCTGACACGATATGACACAATATGACGCAATGCGCTACGGCGCCAGTTTATGCGTGCATGTTTGTCTCTATGAGCCTGCTGTTTGACCTTAAAACAACCTCAATATGACTACTCAGCTGTTCCCCCGGAGCAGCAGAGCTTCTTGATGTTTTATTACATTCAATTCACCTGTAACATGTTTATCAATAGAGTGTACAACATAGATATTGAGTGTGAATAACTAATGGAATGATGGAGCTATACATTTTGACAAATAAAAACATTGTGATATTTATTGTTTTGGCATTGAAATGGTTATCTTTTCTGTCTCTGTAGTACTCTGAGAAAGAAGATAAATATGAGGAGGAGATTAAAGTCCTGAGTGACAAGCTTAAGGAGGTAAGTTCATGTCTCCTCGAGCTCTATTCTCTGAGGGAAGATGTGTCGGGATGATTATAATATGTTTATTGTCTTTTCAAAGGCGGAAACCCGTGCAGAATTCGCAGAGAGGACAGTGACCAAGCTGGAAAAGACCATAGATGACTTAGAAGGTACACTTCATTTGAATCCTTCTTTTCAAATCCTTCTTTTGCTCAACCTTTCGTTCAAATCTTTATCGTACCTAATTTTCTTAATCTTTGATCTGATTTCTCTCTTTTTCCTCCTGATTTCCCATCATGGTCTGCACTATTCTGCCTTGTCCTCCACCTGCTCTCTCTCTCTGCCCTCTGACCTGCAGATGAACTGTACACTCAGAAGCTGAGATACAAGGCTATCAGCGAGGAGCTGGATAATGCCCTCAATGATATGAACACCTTGTAAACCTGGCTTTTAGCTCATGATGTTTCCACTTTCCCCTTTGTCTCTCTCCTTGCCCGATTAGAAGCACTTTGTCTCTTCCTTTCTCCCTTTGCTTTTAATGCCTCTGGCTCCTTTTGTGTTAATCTAAAGCTCAATAAAGATATTTTTCTCTTTTACCCTGTCTTCTGTCATTTCAGTTAAGCCTGCTTTCCACCACTCTGTAGCTGTAACATTCAATAGTTTCTATATTTATTGGCCATTCTAAAAATTGTATTAGCTTACCTATTGCACTTATGTGATCAATAATCTGTTCACTGACATAGCGATTGCATTTTATATCTGCTGTTACTTTTTTATTGCAGAGCGTCTATCGAAAGAAAGAGAGGTAAACTTAGGAATACAACAAGTCCTGGACCAAACACTGCAGGAGCTCAATTGCTTGTAAACTGCCAAGAAGAACATCAAACAAATAAAAAAACTAATTTCGGCACACCAGGACCTGAAATGTACATATAGTATTTATGCAGCTTGTTTCTTTATTTTCCCATTCTATTGTTTTTTATTTAATTATTTGTGTTTCATTGTATTCTGTTATATATAATGTGAATTTCCTTGGATAGTGCTCTACAAATAAAACTATTATTATTATTATTATTATTATTATTTATGTATACTTTCTTTAATCTTTAGTCATCCATTATGAGATGATATATTTTGTGTTCAAACTAAATTAGATGGTAAATCAGACATTTAAATCTCCAGGCAAACACATTTACAATATTGTTTGAAACATTTTACAGTAAAAAAAATCCACTCTTCAATTCGGCATACAAACAAGTAGCTGCTTTGTCTACGATGCGCCTGTTTTTACTCCACTAAAACAAAGCTGTAAACACAACAACAAACAGATGTTGAACTTGATTCCTCCAGAATTAAATGCATCTTGATTAACTTTTTTTTTACCAGAAGATGCTCCTGGTTGGGAACCGCTGTGTCACATTAACTTCATTCTGTCATCAACCTTGATTTCATCCTGTAGCTCCCTCTACTGGATGAATGGCTGATCGGCACTAGCCAACCAGTTTTCAGATAAAAGTGCTCTTGCCTCAATATGATCACCACAAGAGAGCACCATTTTCAACTGTTAGGATCAAACTGCAATGCAAACTGTTGCCACATATATAAGATAAGATTTTCAGTAATTGGAACTAAACAGCAAACCCCAGGCCATGAAAAACAGCCACAGACCACAAGAACACAAAACTCTTTTACACAGATTTAATGAAAATAATTCATGCACTTCATGTGTAAAATGTGTCTCAGAGGAGGAGACATTAGTACAGTGTAAAGTAGATGACAGATCTGATATTGTGTCTGTAACATTACCTCTCTGCTGACGTCTTTGTACCTTGGGTCTCTTTCCTAATGATGTGAAACTATCAAAATCTGAGGCAAGTCTTTGTATCCTACAGGCAAAAATATTTTATTACTCTTCAATGGAAAAAATCTGAAGCACCAACTATTAATCAATGGCAGAATAGCATCTCAAGCTGTCTGCATGGAAAAACTGACGTATGCTACTCAAGGCCACAAACACGCTTTATGTACTACCTGGAAAACCAAGTTACCCAACCAACTCTGTACTTTCTGTAGAAGTCACAGTCTTTCTAATTATTATTGTTATTATTATTACTATTTTTAAAGATTCTCTCATTTTTATTATTCTTAATGGTCTGTTTTTAATTTCACTTATATATTTTAGCATCTACTGGCCTATTGTCTAATTTATTGTCTATCTGCCCTTGTTTGAATGTGTTGCATTATATTTTCTTTTGTAAAGCACTTTGATCTCTTGTATGAAAAGTGCTCTATAAATAAAGTTAATATTATTGTTATTATTATTATTATTATTATTATTATTATTATTATTATCATATTAATATTATTAATAATAAGAAATGTAGCTTATGCATGACAGAATTATGACCTAATGAACTAGATACATCGTGTTTTTTTGTTGATATTTGTTTGTTGTTGTTTTTCCTTAGTGTTTTCTGTGTGTGTATCAATTAATGCTGTACCGAATACCATTTTTTGGGCTTCAAAGCTTTGGGCTATTTTACATATATATACACAAAAGTACATCATCAAGCATGTCCACATACATTTGGCCATCTAGTTGTGTGGTCGGGTGGTGAATCTTGCATAATCAGCCACTCATTATGTATTTCCATTGCAATGGTGCTAATATGTGTCTAACCTCACTAAACGAACTCAGATTATCATTCAACTGCAAACTGGTATTTGTGCAAATCTTCACCGTCATAAGTGCTGACCCACGTCCTATAATTTCATACTGAAACTTAAATGAACTCGATCATCTCACAGACTATAACTGCAACTCTTAAATGGCAGCCAAGCAGCAAATATTGACTTCATCCGAGGCGAAAAGATTCTTGAAACACAAGTAGAAGCATTGCTGCTTCATATATCTAAAAATATAGCACTTCGTACGTCAGTGTATTATAATACACAAAGCTACTGGAGTAATCATTGAGGTAGTGCAGGCTTAACATTAAAATAACTTAGGTCTAAAAGCCTGCTCAAGTAAGCTAACCCAAACAGCAGGTGCTTTTCACCTCTGTGTGTGAAAGAGATAAAGAAGAGAAGGGATGAAGATGTGTGAATGATCAGCTGGGTCCTTTTGGGAGAAAACAGTGTGAATATTCTGCAGTGACATTTTATACAGTTAAATATAGAAGCAACTGAAGCAGGGACAGTAAAAATTACCATCTGAGTTTTTTTTCTCCAAGAACACCCCCTCCCCCCCATCTTGGCGTGAAAGGCCTTTCAGCACCAGGCTTGTGCGAGACAACTGTACCTCATATGAGTGACAGATCTGATCCCTTTGGGTAAGATGGAGTCTAGACATTGTCAGAAGTCATAGATACAACTGGACTGAGTTACACAGCCAAATATAACAGACTGCCACTTCCCTCAGGCACTTCCATACACTACACACAGTGTTTGTGTTTGGGGCTGTAGGTGGAGATCGCTGGATGTCGTTGCGTAGTTAGTAAGACATGTTTGTGCAGAAGCCGCAGGGCTGACGTGTTTACTCTTGTTGCGGAAAGGGCTTGTCTACACTATGAGTCAGTGCGTCACGCAGGTGTTACATGTGCAGGTGTTGCCACAGCAAATTTTAGGAATATTACAGACGTTCGTATTAGACTGTAATAAATGTGTTTTGATCATAGAGTGGCAACACTTAACCCAGACCTGTAATGTCCACATATCCCTTGCATGACATCAAGCACTTAAGGCTCCTAAAACTGTTTGTATTCTTCATGGTAGCGTTCATATAATCTGTTCCATCATTCCCATGGCTTTGTGATTTATACTTAGCAGGACTTTGACTCTACTCCCAAGGCGATCCTGTGGCTTTTTGGGGAGTTTTTTACCATACAAGGAGAAGAGGAGTTTAGCTCAGTTTCCTGTGGGAGGGTTCTTATTTCTCTCATTCTGCATATGATTCACTTTGTCTCTATTTCTCTCCTCTCCAACGCTGAGGCTCACTATACAACCTGAAAAGAATTTTATTAAAAGAAAACATCACGACAACACGTCCAAAATCAACATTTGTTACATTCAATTGTATGTGAGCATTGTATTATGATAACATTGTGTGTAGCCAGCATCCTGACCGACCAAATAAGGCACACAGTCACAATGTAATGATGTCAGCTTAACCCCCGGGCTGTAAAGCTATCAAACTGTCACCACTTTCATAAACTTGTGCCAAAAAAGGCTGCAGGTTCCCTCCCCTGCTACAGTAGAAAGAATCCTATTAGTCCACTTACAGCACTATCAGTCTCTAACTCTCCAACAGAAAAGATTTATGCATCTACATTTGTACGTTACACACTGTGTAACACAGTTCTTATGGATGTGATATGAGCCCCAACCTCACACCAAATGATCTCAGCCAATCTGACATGTCAAGACTATCCTGTGAAAAACATCACGAATATAAAGAAAAACTGTGTTTTTTTTTAGCTTTGCAACAATACATTTTTAATATAATCAATGGGTTTTTAGATGTTTTATTTAGCTTTAAGTGAAGGTAGGCAGTATATTTTTTGCATCATTTGGCAAAAATTCCATAATAACCTTTCAGCATATTATAATTCAAGTGTTCTGAGAGAAAACTAGACTTCTGCTCCTCATCATGGCTCTGTTTTCAGGCTTTAAAAAATCTAGCCCGTGATGGGAGACTTTGGCCAATCACAGGTCATTTCAGAGAGAGAGAGAGTATTCCTATTGAGCGTTCCTATTGATCGTTCCTATTGAGCGTTCCTATTGGCTGTGCACTGGTTGGTGGGCGATGCTTGGTATTTCCTCAACTTATCTCAACATGGCTGCCGGATCACAAACTTTCTCATTTTACATCTAAATAGTACACTACAAGATGTGTCTGAAAACATTTGAGGAGAACAATAAGCATTACAGTAACAGAATGTTGATTCATATTTGATCAGCGCTGCCTAGTTTGACCGTTTGATCGGAGTTTGTGAGTGATTGACAGCCGGCTCTCATAGACGGCAGATGGACAGCAGACCTCAGATCAGCTCTGATGGTTGTTTTCCTCCAGTCTGTGAAATCTTGCAGACGCCATGAGCACCGGAGGACACAGTGGCACATTTTCAGATTACCTGTCTCATGCACTAATGTCCGGATATAGTGACCGTTTTATAAAAATAACTTTTTTTTATCATATTTGCTCCAATTCCACTGCAGCTTTAAAGGTACAGTATGAAGGATTTGGCAACATCTAGCGGTGAGGTTGCAGATTGCAAGTAACTGAAGCTTCTCCCATGTGCCAAGCATGTAGGAGACCTACGGTGGCCAACGTGAAAACGTGAATGGCTCTATCTAGAGCCAGTGTTTGTCCATTCTGGGCTACTGTAGAAACAAACTGTAGACTCCGTGGAGAGGATCAGCTGCCTATGATAGAAACGGCTCATTCTAAGGTAACGAAAACACAATGATTCTTATTTTAAAGTGCTTATACACTAAAGAAAACATACTTATTAATATTATATTCCATTTCTGCTAATAGATCCTCCTAAATGTTACACACTGTTCCTTTAAAAAGTAGAAGAATTTTCACATAACACATAAAGGAAAATACGTGGATTTCAATGGACAGCAACAATATGCTCCTAAAACTCAGGCTACCTACAGAAAACCTGGACAGAGTCCTCTGTGCCAAAGCACAACCAGGACAATGTCAAAGGAATGACATCAAATAAGGGGAAACACACCGAAACGGTGGCAATGCAACATGAAAACCAAGAGTTGCATGTGTCCGGGTTTATCTTCAGATGTCACTTAAATGGCCACTGTGTGCCTCCTCGCTGTTCTTTGAGTTTCCTTGTAATCTTTATTTTTAGCCGGGGCAGCTGGCACAGAAGAGGTGGAAGCAAAAAGACAGGTCCCTCGGTGCTGATGAGATATATGCAGCTCACACGCACTACGACAAATTCAAATTTACCACTGTCTGCACCAAGATTAACCAGAAATTACAAAAATAAAAATGATAAAATCCAACTAATTTCTGATAATCTGCAAATAAAGATCATGGCGTGAACACTATGCATGACTCGTTTTCCAAATATCTTATAAGTGTAGAAAAACGAAATTCCTGGAAACCATCTCAAGTTGTAACCTCCAGTCAACAATGCTTTTTATGTTGTGTGCCTTACAAATTACAGAAAGCAGATCTAAATAAAGGTCTGTCAGACCAAGAGTAATTAAGAGGACTTTAACTGCAGTGGACTTATGGTTTATGTGTTTGTAGCTCGACTGTAACGCTGCAGCTGCCTGGTGTAGATCACATACACGCAGCTCTTTCTCCACATTTTCTTTGGCTGGATCGTTTTCCAGCAGCCCTTTTTCATTCAGCGGTAGAATGAAAACTATGTCCTTTCTAACCAACTCTGGTATTAACATCAATCTGAACATTCCTGAGTAACAACACAGGCATATATATATGCAGTCCAAAAGGGGGAAATGAACTCAGATTACTAATGTGAACAATGTCCAACTGATTCTGGGTCTTTCTCCTTCTTCTTATCTCTCCTGTTCAAAACAAAAGGGCCATGATCCAAATAAGGAGATAGGAGATCTACACCATGTTGTTCCTTCAAGAGGTGAAATTGAGATTAGGGAGGGGGGCACAGCTCTAGAGTAGCCAACGCGGGGAGTGACGGAAGGGGTGAACGGTGGGAAAGGGCTGTCACTAGAGACTGGGGCTGTCTCCAAACCTCCAGTCAAGTTTAAATCACACAGAGCTTCACCGACTCTCACTTTGCATCCTCCTCTCTGCTCACTCGCTCTGTCTCTCTCCTCCTCTCTGCATCTGCTGGTTGCTCTCCACCGTCAGGGCTCTTGTGAGGCGTCTTCCTCCCAAACATCTGCAACAGCTTCTCACCTGAAGAAATAAAACTTTTTTCCCCCTCTAAAGCCTTGTGAGACACTGAGACCCAACTGTCACCATGGAGGCCATCAAGAAGAAGATGCAGATGCTGAAGTTGGACAAGGAGAACGCCATCGACAGGGCAGAGCAGGCTGAGTCCGACCAGAAGGCAGCGGAGGACAAATGCAAGCAGGTGAGACGAGGCTGATGGACTGATGACTGACTGGATGTGTGCACTTCTAATAAGATAAGATAAACTTTATTGATCCCACACACGGAAATTGACAAGAACAGATGCAAAGTATAGAGAGCTATGCAACATTATGGTTATAACTGTCCAAATTAATAAGCATACTGTAATTAAAAAGTTACAATATTAGTTGTTGAAGTTTTCTGGGATCTATTGCAAGGAGCGGAACATCATCTGGATTATTTTATATGCAATTTTGTACACATTTTCCATATCATGATATATATCAATATCAAAAAGTATTCTTAATAATGTTGTGATATTGATTTGAACTATATTGGGAAAACACATTAAGGTTATTGTGAGATCTAGTTGCTCCTTTCAGAACGAAGTTGGAAATAGTTTCATGTATATTGAAATGATTTCCTTCTGAGGTGATTTTGAGTCTCTTTCATTCACTGATAAACCAAATTTAATTTATCTAGATTATTTTGTGAAAACAGCCCAATGTGTTTAATTTGTTATTCACATATAAGATTAACATATTGGTGTTTTTTTTTTTAAATTACAAAGATAATCTGGTCTAAAGATAATAAATAAATGCCATACCGCTTGTGCAGACTGCAGAGGGGCTCGACATAAAATGTCAAGTATTTCCCAAAGCACCAAATGCTGAATAACAGAGAGCAGCTGATGCTGAGCCCATGGGTCTTGTCTTCTGGTGGACAGGAGGAGGCGGAGGACGTCCACAGGGACGTGCAGTGACGACTGCTGGACAGATTATCCACAGCGAACCAGGGGGATTACTTGAAGCTACCAGAAGTGGTGGTGCAGGAGTATAAACAACCCATCTGTAGTAGCTCTGACTCTTACACATTACCCAGCATCCTTCTCTGAATTCATGTCTGAAATGAAAACCTTCCAAACTCCAAATATCTGCACATCCATATTTGGTGCTGCGGTACCAGAGCTTGTTTGATATTTCAAGGGCTGACTTAATGATAGCGTACTTGTACCACTTGATACAAGCAAAGTAGAATCTGGAGATGTAATATGATATTTGAGGCTTCTAAATGGAGGCAATTATTGCACAGTGGGAGGTGGTAGTCGTCATCATAGCGGTACGGGAGGAATGCTAGAGAGCAGGGAGCTGGAGAGGAACGGGCAAAGACAGGAAAGAATCTCCTCTCTGGTTTCTAATCATACCCAAGGAGTGACAGTCGTCACTGGCACTGCACATATTGACCCCCGGCATGTCCTCCACATCAAGGAACAGTCAGCATGAAATCCTAGAAGCTCTTTGAGTTTGTTTGGATGGCACTGATTCAAGCAGTGCTAAGAGAAGCTTTTCTTTGCTATTCTTGGCACGATGGGGCAAGCATCGGAGTGCGGTCAGGCCAAAACTAACACTCAATCTTAACATACATCACAAACGACGGTCTCCAGCAGCAATTAAGCAGTAATTAAAGGATCTCCTTGCCCAAATTACAAAAGAATTAAAAAAAATTCAGAAGCAATATGTCTTTTTCAGAAGCAATGTCCCGGGTTACTCTTGATAAACCACAGATTCCATCACCAAGAGATTACATGGGAACTGCTTTCTACCGAAGAAATAGTCCTGATGAAAACCTTTGACAGCATGTTCTGTATTAAATATACACTCTGGTCCAGAGGGAAATATTTAAACAACTATCAGATGGATTGGCATGAGATTGTGTTCAGACATTCAAGGTTCCCAGAGGATGAAACCTAATGACATTGGTGATCCTCTGATGTTTCCTTTAGCGCCACCATGAGGTTGATATTTGAGCTTTTAAGTCAAATGTCTTGACAACTACTGGATGGATTGCCATGACATTTGGTATAGACTGTATATAAGAAGTGGACGTAGTCACAGTGATGTCACCCATTGGTTTGTGGATCGCTGTTTTGAAGCCTGGAGTTCGGCATTTTAGCCGTCACCATTTAGATTTTTGGCTGTCGTCATCTTGGGTTTTGGTTGTCACCATCTTGGTGTTTGTGCAATCAGAAGTGACACGAGAGGGTGGAGCTAAGTACAACCGAATGCTGAATAAGACATTTTTAGGCGACCAAAATGTTACAATTAACTTTCATGAACTGAAAACACACTGTGAAAGGGTTAAAGTTGTAAGACGAAAATACAGACAACTCCCAGACCGAACAACACCATGGTAGCGCCCTGTTAATTACAAGGTAGCCACGCCTTAAAGCATAAGATGCTTTATCGTCTATTGTATTCTAAATGGGACCATAATTTACTAAAGGAACATCATGTATTAAAGAACGCTTGAAACTAGCGATTGAGACCATAAACTCATGTTTACACTGTTTACTGAGGTAATAGTAAAGAAAGTATAGGGTCATTTTCTCATAGACTTCTATACAATCAGACTTCTTTCTGCAACCAGAAAGATAGATAGAATGCAAGTTGAAGACACTTCAGCATTGGCTTCACTTTTCAGACCGGAGGTTGCCCACTGGTACAGACATGCATGTCCTCTGAGAATGAATTATAATAACTTTGGTGGTCCTCTGACTTTTCATCTATAGCGCCTTCATCAGGCCAAATATTCAAATTAGTCCAAAACTTTGTTTTATGGCCAAATACCTGTAAAACTGACATTCCCATCAGCCTCAGCTGTACTTGGTGTTAAGTGCCAATTAGCAAATATTAGCATGCTAACACGCTAAACTAAAATGTTGAACATGGTATTCATTATACCTGCAACATGTTAAAGGGACTATTTGTAACTTTCAGAATTGCTTCTTAACAGCGTCACCTGTGGCCGTGAAATCAACGAAAGTCAGTGTCGAGCTCGCGCTTGCTCGCTCTCAATATACCTGAACGAGCATCGCTCAAAACAGTGAGGCGACACACGTCAGCTAAAACCACAATATCACTCTATATTTCAGCTGCTTGGCAGTAATGTTAGCTGACCAGACGAAGGTCTCTCCATGAACATGATTTAGATCTGATCCTAGTGTTGGCTTTTCCTGCCTAAGTGCAGGCTGATGCAGCGGGGCTCTGCAGCATGTCTCCCTGCTCTCTCCGCCCGCAGCCGGAGAGAGCAGAGGAGACACCGGCACCGGGTGGGAACGAGAAGACAACGTAACTCTCTGCACAGTTCGGTCACTTCACAAGACACGGAAAACCTCTGTTGGTCTGGAGGAGCTGCAGCATTTATTTCTGCACAAACGTCCGCTGTACATTCACTAGATATTCTCAGAGCTAAACTAACTCTTCTGCAGTGTGGAGTGAGCGCGCGTTCACGTCTAGAGGTGGAGCGAGCTGAGCTGTCTGAGTGAAGGAGAGCAGGCAAAGGAGGAGGGTACAGCGGCTACACGCGAACGCGCATATGCGAGCGCGCATGTGTGACGACCCGCTACATTTATGCGCGTACAAAGTTACAAATAGTCCCTTTAACATCATCCTGAGCATGTTAGCATGCTAATATTAGCATTTAGCTCAAAGCACCACTGTAGCTAAAGTCCCACAGAGCCACAGACATCTAACTTACGTTGGTACTAGTCATGTCCCTACGTCTGAGTGCTTCTGGGTATTGAAAAAGTCTACTAAATTGGTTTTAATCTGAAATTGTTTCATGTTTTGTTTTGCCATGTTTTTCTTGTGTAGCATCAATGGACTATAACCTGTGCAACCCCGAGCCTTGAATCCTTGAATCCCCCATCACTGTATCAAAGCACTGCTGGATTTCTCCATGCAGTGTTTCATTCATACTTTGGTTTGTTTTTTTGCTGTATCCTTCCTCACTCTCTGTCACGTTTGCCTCCTCTCAGCTGGAGGACGAGCTGCTGTTTCTGCAGAAGAAAATGAAGAACAGAGGACGAGCTCGACAAGTAGTCGGAGGCCCTGAAGGATGCTCAGGAGAAACTGGAACTGTCGGAGAAGAAGGCCGCAGATGTGAGTTAACCACAACGACGCCATCTGAAACACATTATCCACATTACAGTGGAAGACCACAACGTCTAGGTTTCAGTTTGACAATGTATTGATTGCCACTCTTTCAGACGGACTAAACTAAATATCATCCCGTGATTGGTAAAATACCAGTGATGGAGACCAAAACAGACGTTCTTTTCTATGAACATTTGTTTTCAAGAATCATTGCATTAAGTGCCTTATACGTTCAGTCTGTGTTGTTTCTACTGCTTACACTTGCCTTAATATTTTAGTTTTTTACTAGAGTGATGAAACATAGCAGCAGAGTGACATTCAGAAAATATAATAATCACAACCTACTTTGAGAGTTATTTGTCTAGTTATAATCATGGAAACTATAATGACCCAATCTTTAAGTCCCTTGGCTCCTATGATTTCAACAAAACAAAGGAATAAAAGAAGACAGTTGAGAGGTTTGCCATGAGATTGAATTTGAAAATCCCTTTTTGTGTATTAAACACAGGCAGGTACTGTACACTATGGAAACAATTTACACAAAACTCCTAATTTGAGTCTGCTACCACAATGTAGAAGGAAACTAACAACTCTGAAATGAATCCTGACATGAGTCATTTGTATCTTCTAACCCACATAGTGTTATTGGCGTCTTTGTGAGGTATGCAACGGAGCCGTTTCTCAAGCACAGACAAAACTTAGCCGGCCTGTAGCCGACCAGGAATCCCAGGAATGCAGCTTAAGCAAACAGAGAAGGCCGTACTGCAGTGTCTAATGAAATCAATGCTCTGGCCTTTTTGGGGCAAAGATATCACAGCAAAATATGTGTTGTTGTAACACATGTTTAATTACTTGGGCTGCAACTAACACTTATTTTCATCATCCATTAATCTGCTGATTATTTTCTTAATTATTATTATCTTGTTTGGTCTATAAAATGTCCGAAAATAATGAAAAACAATTTTCACCATTTCCTGAAGCCAAACGTGGCGTCTTTTGTCTGACAAGCAGTCCAAAACCCAAAGATATTCAGCTTATTATTTCATAAGATATTTTTTAAAAAAGATACAAATTCTCACAAATGAGAAGCTGGAACCAGTGAAAGTTTGGCATTTTGGTTGAAAACGTTTTTAAAACCATTAATCTATTGTCCAAATAGTTGCTGATGAGTTTTAGAATAATCAATTTATGTTTCAGTTGTAACAATTACACTAAAATGGAATTGACAGATGAAAGTAGCCTCCACGGTGTGTGTCTAAAACTACCAGTGAAAGCAGGTGAGATAAGACCCTAAAGGTTAAAGGTCAGATTATAAGATTACAAATGATCTCTGTATCAGATGACCTATCAGATGCCCACAGATTAGGGCTGTCCTCGACCAAGGAAATTCTTAGTTGACCAACACTCATATGATTTTATCGACTAATTGATTGAAATCTTATGTTTACCAGAGATGTGCTCATAAGTTTCTTGGAAATAAATCATCCAGCATGGAAAAAGCATTAAAAAAATCAATAATCAATTCTGTATATTAAAGCCTCAAAATTAGGGCTGTCCTCGGCCAAAGACATCTTTGGTCAATTACCATACAATTTTGCGACTAACCGATTAATTGATTTAATGACAGATCTGTGAAACTATATAATAAATAAATAATAACACAAAAGCACCACTTTAAATCTTGTGTTTATCAGAGATGTGCCATAAATTTCTTGGAAATTCAGCATGAAAGAAGCATAAAAAAACAATTAATCGATGAAGAGGGGGCAGCCCTACCACAGATCTGTCCACCACTACTTCTTCTATAATGTGTTCCACACAGCCTATGTGGGATGCTGTAAATGTGTACACAAGGACAGAAAGAGAAAATAAACACAGGTTTTGCTCTGGAAAGTGAGGAGGAGGAGGAGGAGGAGGCAGAAGAAGGAATGTGTCGCCACCCTATGGTTGCGGGTCATCATGTCTGCAACCAAATCAATTTACATTCCAGGCTGCTGCAGGTCAACAACCCCTGTTGAAGAGGATTATCACTTATTGACCCTCCCTCTTCCTCTTCCACAAGTTAATCTTTGGACCTTCTGATTTCTACACATTTTACAACTTGCCTCTTGCTCCTTCACACATTCACACTTTTACTTTTTGTTTTCAAGAATCATTGCATTAAGTGCCTTCTACATTCAGTCTGTGTTGCTTCTACTGCTTACACTCGCTTTAATATTTTAGTTTTTTTCTAGAGTGATGAAACAAAGCAGCAGAGTGACATTCAGAAAATATAATTATCAAAACCTGCTATGAGGGTTATTTGTCTAGTTATAATCATGGAAACTATAAGGGCACAATCTTTAAGTCCCTTGGCTCCTATGATTTCAACAAAACAAAGGAATAAAAGAAGACAGTCGAGAGGTTTGCCATGAGATTGAATTTGAAAATCCCTTTTTGTGTATTAAACACAGGCAGGTACTGTACACTATGGAAACAATTTACACAAAACTCCTAATTTGAGTCTGCTACCACAATGTAGAAGGAAACTAACAACCCGGAAATGAATCCTGACATGTCTCAACAAAACAAAGGAATAAAAGAAGACAGTCGAGAGGTTTGCCATGATCCATAATCTTTGGACCTTCTGATTTCTACACATTTTACAACTTGCCTCTTATTGCTCCTTCACACATTCATACTTGTCTTCTCTTTCCCCTTCCTCACACAACCATATAATCATAAGTTATGATTCACATTAGTCACATATATGTGAATCAGACAGATGAATCAGGTGATCTCTGTGCCCTCCTCCTTTTCGATCAGAGCAGAAGAATGCAGCCTAAGCAACACCTTACATTTGCCATATAAGTCCACAATAGACAGCCTCTGCACACTGACTTCACACACCTCTTTGTGGAGGAAAAGAGCAGAGCCTTCCCCTCCTAAAACCCTGTGATGTCATCTGGGACCGGCTTCTCAACAGGATTGGAGGATCTCGCCATAAATTTCCTGAAAACTCCCAGCCCTTTTTTTTCTCCCCATCCCAGCCCTGACTGACTTCCTGCTCGAGAGAAAAGGAGTTTTCCTCGGAGTTAGCAACTTTGTAACATTTTAAAGGAAACATCTAGTTCGATCTAGACGGCTACATTTGTCGGGCTCCTTCTTTGTTTTTGTGAGGAGAACAAAAGTAGCAGACATAATGGAGATGGTGAAGAAGAAAATCCAGACTCTCCAGCAACAGGCTGATGACGCAGAAGACCGTGCTCTGGAAGTACAAAGGGTGTTGGACTGTGAACGGGAATGCCGCGAAAAAGTGAGATAATGGTTCATTTATCCAACTTCAGTACTTTATCTTTACTATCACACACCTATTGAGCACATTTAGTGCAGGATTGTAAAGAATTTAGAACGCAAAGTGTCAATGTGTAGCGTTATAATGATGATAACGCTCTAATAAGAATTCCAAACTTTTCCTGCCAAACCCAATAGTAGATTTGTTGTTTTTATCTTGTAATGCGTAAATGTGGTCGTTTTAGACATGTATGGGAAGTTGGGATCATCACTGTAGCGACATTCCCTCTCAGACTTTTGTTCGGCTGTGTTATCTAACTTGAACCCGCCCTAGATCTTCTCAAACACCTACGAATACAACGAGAGAAACTCTCAGTAGCCTATTACACCCATAGTCAGTGTTGGTTTAAATATTAAGGTGTGGCGGGCTTATTACGTTTTATTAAAGCTTGGATTTCCCCCCCGAATTATGTCAATGGTTTGTTCCTGTTTGGCAAAGCATCCAGTAGTCTTTGTTCTGTTTTTTGTCTGAATAACATTTGACACATATATCTGGAATTAGGAGCGCCTTCCTCCTCCTCCTCTTCTTCAGCCTCCACACAGGAAGAAAAGAGCAGACGTGTTTATCTGTGATATCAGGAAACAGGAAGCAGGCCTCAGAAGAAGCAATCTGTTGTCTCCCAAACATACATGGGTTTGCAGTGCAACAGCTGTATCACTTCAGATATGTCAGGGTTATTAAGTCTGCTGCCAGTCTTGTTATTCTGCGTCAGCAGTTTTCAAAGTATCTGGTCAAGCTGCAAAGTCCAGAAGTCATCATGGTTGTTGTTGAGAGTGAAATTGATTAAATGGAAGAAATCTGACTCATTGGATAGGAGGAAAAAAGAAAACAGGGATATATGCATGCCCAGAGAATAAATAATAATAATAACAAACTTTATTTGTATAGCACCTTTCCAAACATAGTTACAAAGTGCTTTACATAAGTTAAAATAGTGCAAACATCAAGATAAAAACAATACAGAATAAAAACGTAAAAACATAGGCCAAAATAATATGTTGAACACAAGACTGATAGGCATAATTAAATAACCATCGATACCCAGCTCTTAATGTTGAGACCATTTGACTTCAAGAAGTATACATAAACTGATAAACCTTACTGCAGTATTAATGAGACGTTACACTCAAAACCAATATAACCTTTATAGATGGCTTTCAATGTGCAGCTTTGGCCATCCTCAACAGTATCCTTCCTCTTGTGGCAGCAGCTTGTTTCCTGGCTGACCTCTCACCTGTGACCTCTCTTTCTATCTGTGTGTGTGTGTGTTGGTGTAGGCGGAGGGCGATGTGGCATCTTTGAACCGCAGGATCCAGTTGGTGGAGGAGGAGTTGGACCGCGCTCAGGAGAGACTGGCCACAGCCCTGCAGAAACTGGAGGAGGCTGAGAAGGCTGCAGATGAGAGTGAAAGGTGAGAATGAACGGTCATAATGCATTCATTAATACAATTGTAGACATACCATCAGATACAAGACTGGAAAATGATTATCTAATGGCTTTTTTTGAAGGTCCCAAATCTGCCCACGTTTTGATTGGTTGGGAGCAGTGAAGTATAGCTTCATAGGATGAGTGGGATGGACACGTTTGAATTGTATGAAGTGGACAAGGTGGCAGAGCTGTTAGTTCTGGAAATATAAAATAAAACAACGCCAAGAGGGAAATTAGGTGTTTATTAGGTGTTTGCTGCACAAGAAACAGACCAGATACATATACAAAAAGACAGAATTAGAGCAAAGGAAATAAAGAAGCTAAACTATTAATTAAAATTAAATTAAAGCTATATACAGATACAAAATAAGTAGAGAACAAGATCATACTTGGTTTTTTTTTCCTGTCGAGACTTTATTTTTGTCAGTTTGGTATGTCCAGTGACAACAATAACTATGAGCTCATTGTAGTAAAAGGTGCAAAACAGAGTCTTAGCATTTGCATAATGTTGGGACTTGAAACCACAAAACCACAAACATATAGTCAGAAGCAGCCTGCAGCTATTTGTGCTGTGCTATTTGTGGTGTTGTTGAACTAAAACCTGTCTGTCTTTCTGATCACCAGAGGCATAAAAGTGGTCGAGAACAGAGCCATGAAAGATGAGGAGAAGATGGAGATCCAGGAATGCCAGCTCAAAGAAGCCAAACTCATCGCTGAGGACGCGGAACGCAAAATGGACGAGGTGCGGACGCGGAGGTCACGTTTCAGCTGACTTTCGGTTTTCACGATGTAATTTCTTGTTTTTGCTCAACTGTGATTTTACATCTTTTTAACGTCAGGTTGATCGTAAACTGGTGATCCTTGAGGGTGAGCTGGAGAAAGCAGAAGAGAGGGCCGATACTGCAGAACTGTAAGCACAAATCGATGAAGTTATATGAATGCTTGCGGGCATCGTTCAGTTGTTACCAAGGTAAAAGGTCAAACATATTCAGAAAATTTAAATGTATTTCCTCTATTCATGCAGTAAGTGTGCCGACCTGGAAGAAGAGCTGAAGAATGTCACCAACAACCTCAAGTCGCTAGAGGCTCAGTCTGATAAGGTAAGTGTTGGTAATCTCTCCTGGATGATACGATACGACACGACACGACACGACACGACACGACACGACACGACACGACACAATATGACGCAATGCGTTACAATGCGATACGACACAATACGACACGATACGTCGCGATATGACACAAGACAATACAACACAAGACAATACGACACAATGCAATACGAAACAACGCAATCCGGCATGATATGACACAATATGACGCAACACGCCACCATATGATATAATACGATACGACACAATACAATACAGTACGACGCAGTCTGACACGATATGACACAATATGACGCAATGCGCTGCGGCGCTCTACGATGCCCTACGATACGATATGATACGATAAATTTTATTGTCCCCATGGGGAAATTTGTCTTGGACTCAGATTTTGAACACATGATATGACACATGACATGTTGTCTTATCATATAGCTGCCTCCATAGAAGTAATAATAAAGAAACAAACAACATATAAACAACAAGGACCAGTTTATGCGTGCATGTTCGTCTCTATGAGCCTGCTGTTTGACCTTAAAACAACCTCAGTATGACTACTCAGCTGTTCCCCCGGAGCAGCAGAGCTTCTTGATGTTTTATTACATTCAATTCACCTGTAACATGTTTATCAATAGAGTGTACAACATAGATATTGAGTGTGAATAACTAATGGAATGATGGAGCTATACATTTTGACAAATAAAAACATTGTGATATTTATTGTTTTGGCATTGAAATGGTTATCTTTTCTGTCTCTGTAGTACTCTGAGAAAGAAGACAAAGATGAGGAGGAGATTAAAGTCCTGAATGACAGACTTAAGGAGGTAAGTTCATGTCTGCTCGAGCTCTATTCTCTGAGGGAAACTGTGTCGGGATGATTATAATATGTTTATTGTCTTTTCAAAGGCGGAAACCCGTGCAGAATTCGCAGAGAGGACAGTGACCAAGCTGGAAAAGACCATAGATGACTTAGAAGGTACACTTCATTAGCTGTAACATTCAATAGTTTCTATATTTATTGGCCATTCTAAAAATTGTATTAGCTTACCTATTGCACTTATGTGATCAATAATCTGTTCACTGACATAGCGATTGCATTTTATATCTGCTGTTACTTTTTTATTGCAGAGCGTCTATCGAAAGAAAAAGAGGAAAACTTAGGAATGCAACGAGTCCTGGACCAAACAATGCAGGAGCTCAATTGCTTGTAAACTGCCAAGAAGAACATCAAACAATTAAAAAAACAAAAAGATATTTTCTACATTCCATCCATCTCTGTAATTTCACTCTTATTCCTGGTTGTTAAAACACATTTACCCCTTTTTATATATTTATGGTGCCTTTCTTTCTTTTCCTTTTTTTAAAATGGTTTTGGGTCCATATGATAATCAGTTTCGGTGCTGGAAATTGTGTTGTAGACCAAACTCTGAGCACAAATAAAACTGATGATGATGAAGTGAGTTTTATGTTTTATGGTGTTGACTGATTGTGTTTGTATGCACAGTTTTGCATGTGCTTTTGTGTGTGTGGCCTTGAGGCAATTTCAACAGAGTCAAAAACAAGTTCACAATTTACGTGTGCTAACATGCACAGTATTTTCTGTGTGCTCCGTCTGCTATGACGGTGGATTCATCAAACACAAAACTGCATATATGGCTTAGCTGCTGACCCTTTATTCCCAAAACAGTAACGTCACTGAGTACTCTTTTTTTTCAAGTTAAGATTTGTAAGTATTTTTTTTTATCAACCACAGCAATCAAAATGACATAGCACCACATAAGGTCAATGTTAAAGATTATGTTGTCCTGAAAAAGTAATAAGTTGTTTGTAAGTTCAGACATTTTGTGTAGTGTAAGTTAGCTAAATGAGAACTTTTCTTGTTTCACACAGAAGCACCACACATGAAAGGGAATTGAGGAGTAATACGTACTAAACCAATATAACTAAACTAT
The DNA here is from genome assembly GCF_015220745.1 of Sebastes umbrosus. Lineage (NCBI taxonomy): Eukaryota > Metazoa > Chordata > Actinopteri > Perciformes > Sebastidae > Sebastes > Sebastes umbrosus. Next base: position 10,906,624 of record NC_051280.1, on the reverse strand, counting down.
TTCCATGACCAACTCTATCTTCTCACGAAGACCATGTGATGTGTTTGAAAGCTCCAAAAACAACAACTAAAATGGGCCTTGTAATGAGATTTTATTTGTCAAAAAGGAGAAAACTTTATAAAATGCAATACCACAATGTAATGTAAAGCCCAACATTCGAAACTTATATAGATAGCCACCTTTCTTTTTTTTTTTTATAAATAACACTGAATATGTTTTTAAAATAGCTATGCAGATGTTACACCTATTCAGGAAGCTTAATGACTTCGGGGTGAACCAGAATATTCTTGAAATGGTGTACAAGAATCTGGTGGAAAGCATCATGTCCTTTAACATGGTTGCTTGGTACAGACACTTGAATGTCAAATGTAAAGGGAACCTGTCAAAAGTGTTTAACACAGCCAGTAAAACTAAAGGAAACCACAGATGCAACTAAGCAGCAGGCATGTACTGAATACCAAAAAGAGAGCTCTTAACATAACAAGTGACCCGTACCATCCATTGCACCCACAATTTTAATTGCCTCAGAACAGCGCTTTAGACACAAGCCACCAAAAATGTCTATTAGAAATCATTTTTCCGCAGTTAAATTATGAAATAATTAAATACATAGTTAATCCCCCTCACTCCTCCCCTGCACTGAATTTCATGTTTGCAGAATTTTCACATTACATTTGTAATAGGCCTACGGAATTGTATTTAATTGAACTCCAAGCTTCTCCAATATTTGTATTGTTTCTTGCTATTATCTTATTTGTAACTCATGTTGATTGTGATGAAGCCAAAGACTATTTTCCACATTGTGGACAATAAAGTTTCTAACTAACTGACTATCTAACTAAAATTTAACTTCAGTAAAAGTAAAGAAGCATTATCAGGAAAAAATAAACACAATATCAAAAGCAGAAGTACTCATTATCTACAATGGACCCTTTCAGTGTTGCATTATCGGATTAGTAACATGCATTATCATGTAAGCTGCATTTTAATGTAGTAAAGCATCATATTTTAGAAATTGAATATGTGTTTTGCAAGTAAAATCTTAATCTGGATAGTAACTACTAACTTTAGTATTAATAAGAGTAATAAGTGTAGTGGAGTAAAAAGAACAATATTCACCTCTGAAAAGTACAAGTGTAAAGTAGCATAAATGAAAATATTCAAGCACAAGAACCTCAAAATAATAGCGATACACTTTTTTTTTCTTTTTTCTTCTCTTTATACATCCATGGTGCTACAGGAATGAGTCCTAAAACCCGGAAATGCGTTAACATTTTAGCACTTCAGGTTCCCTCGTCTCGAAATCAATGGGTTTTTGAATGGGTTTTTAGTTAGATGCATGAAATAAGGTCTGTGGTAAACACAAGCTTAAAGGGACTATTTGTAACTTTCAGAAATGCTTCTTAACAGCGACACCTGTGGCCGTGAAATCAACGAAAGTCAGCGTCGGGCTCGCGCTTGCTCGCTCTCAATATACCTGAACGAGCATCGCTCAAAACAGTGAGGCGACACACGTCAGCTAAAACCACAATATCACTCTATATTTCAGCTGCTTGGCAGTAATGTTAGCTGACCAGACGAAGGTCTCTCCATGAGCATGATTTAGATCTGATCCTAGTGTTGGCTTTTCCTGCCTAAGTGCAGGCTGAGGCAGCGGGGCTCTCCAGCGTGTCTCCCTGCTCTCTCCGCCCGCAGCCGGAGAGAGCAGAGGAGACACCGGCACCCGGTCGGTAACGAGAAGACAACGTAAATCTCTGTAGAGCTCCGTCACTTCACAAGACACGGAAAACCTCTGTTGGTCTGGAGGAGCTGCAGCAGTTATTTCTGCACAAACGTCCCCTGTACATTCACTAGATATTCTCAGAGCTAAACTAACTCTTCTGCAGTGTGTAGTGAGCGCGCGTTCACGTCTAGAGGTGGAGCGAGCTGAGCTGTCTGAGTGAAGGCGAGCAGGCAGAGGAGGAGGGTACAGCGGCTACACGCGAACACGCATATGCGAGCGCGCATGTGTGACGACCCGCTACATTTATGCGCGTACAAAGTTACAAATAGTCCCTTTAAAAGAATTAATCATTTTGTTCTATGACATAAAATACATCAATATATATCCCATTCTATATTTTTAAGCCTTTTTGCGTCTTATTAGTTGCTAATAAGTGAATCAATTAAATGCTCTTTTACTATTGCCTCTTGTGGTCCTCCATAGCTAGACTCTTAGTTAGTGCAGTGAGTGCACGCCCAGCTGGTCCCATCACATACAGTATATAAACAGCAGGTCAGTTCCTGGCCAGCAGGGGGCGGTATCTCTCCACAGTGACGTCATCACTGCTTCGCCGGGCGGGATTTCCGCAATAATAATATCATCCAGTATGGCGAAGACTTACGACTATCTGTTTAAACTACTGCTAATCGGAGACTCCGGCGTCGGGAAGACCTGTGTCCTCTTCAGGTTTTCAGAAGACGCCTTCAACTCCACGTTCATCTCCACCATAGGTAGAGTTTAATGAGTTTAAAGAGATATAAACTGAGTCTTTCTGTCTGTTTACAACACCTCAGAGGCTCCGTCTACTTACTGGACTGCTCTGCTATGCTAAGAGTAGTTTCTCTTTGTCAGTGTGCCTTTATCCGTTTAAATGTGATTAATAAGAGCTGGCGAGAGGTGACGCTGTTACCAGTGTGTTGTGTAGGAGGCTAATGTGTGAGTAGAAGTGTTTCTGTTGTGTTATATATTCATGCCGGGTGGCTTCTCTGCTAGCTGGCCCTTAACGTTAGGGCGCCGTCTACATCCTGGACAAGACACCGGAAACCCTGCTATGTAGCAGACTTTAGCTGGTTAATTTAAGCATGATGCTGCTCTTTTATGCACACATTACTTCCTGTATGCCTTGACAAGAAGCTTGGCAAGTTTATTCCCAGTCCACAAGTGTAATGTTTGTTGTATCACAGTCCAATGTTTGACAGGCAGCTACAGGAAGCTAGCCTTAGCTAACTAACCGTGCTGATTGACATGATCCTTCTGTATCCTCCAGGCATTGATTTCAAGATCAGGACGATAGAGCTGGACGGCAAGAAGATAAAGCTACAGATATGGTAAGTTTATCATCATTTAATTCCTGTGTGACACGCTGGCAGTGTTTTTTTTATTATATTTGGCTAATAAAGTATGGATGGCACACACACTTTACTGAAGGTACAGATCCTCACAGATGTGCAGTAGGGGGCCTACAGGTCACTGACACTCTTAACATGTGAATTATCAGCCTTTTAAAGTCGTTTACTTGTTTTAAAATTGAATGTACGTACGTGGTCTTAATGGTAATTGTAGCTGAATGTCACTCTATGGTCACTCTGGTTGTATAGCCTGCAAAATGCATAAATCTAATGCCAGCCTCTACATTGACCTGTAATATGATGTTATCAAAGTTTCATACCTCCCTGCTATATTACTTTGTTGGTAAAAGTCCATGTAAGGTAAGCCAGCCTCCTCAATACATAGCTGGGATCAGGGTCTGAAATTAACTTTTTTCACTTCCTGCCATTGTGGCAGACAAGTATTTTTTTTTGTCTGCCACTCAAAAAAAATGTTCTGCCACTTTTGAAATCTCTGCGATAAATGAAGGAATAACATTTTAGATCTGATGTCATTCAATGTTCAATATATTTAACACAAAAAAACATTATATGCATGGTAAATTACAGTGTTCGAATTACTACCGTGGAGGGTAGTGTACACAGTACTGTACTGTACTTTGTTATTTGCAAGCAGACAACTACGGTTCTCTATACACCACCATCATTAGCGTTTTCCCTGCCTGCCAAAGTGGCAGGTGTCCTGATGATTTCACCCGCCACTGCCAACAATTTACCCGCATTTGGCGGGTGCTAATTTCAGACCCTGGCTGGGATACTTAACTGCAGGGAGATATTGATGGAAACTTTCCCACCTGATTTATCGTAATATTGATCTTAAAGGCGTTTCCTTTTCTTAAACTTTGTGATATATTATACTTTGAGATGTCATAATTCTGGTGTTTTTCAGGGATACGGCTGGTCAGGAGCGTTTCCGAACAATCACAACAGCCTACTACAGAGGAGCAATGGTGGGTGTCTTCACGTGTTGTCAGACAAATGTAACACAAATCCACTTTCCTAGGAAGCCACGTCTCTTGAGCTCTGTTTATCTCAACACATTTGATTTACTGCTCTTTACAGGGCATCATGCTCGTCTACGACATCACCAACGAGAAGTCTTTTGACAACATCAAGAACTGGATAAGGAACATAGAGGAGGTATGTACTGGCTCATGTAGACCCTTTTTTACGTGCTTGCTACTTCTTCAAATATCCAAATGACAACATGAAGCATGTTGTTTTTATTAAATTTCTCTTGATCCAGCATGCATCATCTGATGTTGAGAAGATGGTCCTTGGCAACAAGTGTGACATCAACGACAAGCGGCAGGTGTCCAAAGACAGGGGGGAGAAGGTGAGAAGTTTCAAGTGAAGATAATACATTGTCATTGGTATGATATAAAAAAAAAAAAACATGTCAAAAGACTTGGTAAAATGTAAGGTGATGTAATTTCCTCCCATTTTCTTTCAGCTCGCGTTAGAGTATGGAATAAAGTTCATGGAGACCAGTGCAAAGGCCAACATCAACGTGGAAAATGTAAGAAGCCATTCTTCCTTGAGTTATAATATGCTTAAAGCCCCCATCCAGTGTATTTTGGCATTTCTATGATATTTCATATTTATTGGAGTCATTTCCTGACAATGTTGATTAGCCACAGTTTGCCTTTTTTTTTGACAAATAACTTAATTTTGTGCTCAAAGTTAATAAAAATAGAAGGTTGTTGCTAAAATGGGTATACAGTATGACGTATGACTATAGTAGAAGCTGCAAGTCATACGTCATCCTCCAAGCTTGCGCAATTGCACTCATAGCTAGCCTAACTTATTGTATTAGCTAGGTACTGTAACTGAGGGTTATTCTATTTTTTAGTTTCTTCCACCTTCGTTTAGTGTGTTGTTTATTTTCACAATGACATTTGTGTGTGCAGTGAATGGGTGCAATCAACGCAGTGGATTACACAAAATCCCATCGGCAAAATTGGCACAACACACTGACTGTCGCTCTCTTCTTTACCGTCTCCTCCTGCCGGAGATCAATTAACGAAAAGCAGCCAATGCCGCATGCCGGTTTTGTGTCCGGCCACAGAGCACCACAGGACAGATCATAGATAAGTTGTCCGTCATTTGTAATACAGTTTCGGGACGTTTTGGAGGTTTGTCTCGTCCACCAGCACCCAGCCTCTAACAGGTCTGGAAGCCGGGGAGCGCATACCTTTCAGCCCAAGAGAAAACAAGAGAAAAGTCCCTTTTAGAGAAATAAACAAATCCCAGTGCAGCCCGGTGGGGTATTGGTGCTGGAAGCTGAGGCGAGAGCGGCCGGTGCTGGTGGACGGTGCACCTCCAAAATATCCCGAAACTGCTTTTCCATCGGCAGGCCTCTGCAACATATCTATCAGTCCTGCAGTGCGCTTTGGCCAGTGCGCGGCGATGCGGTTCCTCGGTGCAACAGCAGCCAGACGGCCGCCTCGCCAGTAGGAGATGGTAAAGAAGAGAGCGAGTGAGAGAGAGTCGGTGTGTTGTATTAATTCTTGTCTCATTTGTGGTCTGATAAACAGTAAATTCATCAAATTCAGTACCATATAGCTAGCTGTTTTCCAAGCTACCGAAGCTGAATTCATCTTAACTGGGTTGAAAAATGATGCAATCACCCCCTTTTTTCTGTTTGAGAAAGAACTTAAACCGAAAAAAAAAGGAAGTAACACTTGCTGGAGGGAGATTTTAACAGATCAGATATCATCAACGTGACAACATGCATATTTCTTCTGGTTCACAGTCATTTTTGACACTCGCCAGAGACATCAAATCAAAAATGGACACAAAATTGGTAAGAACTCTTTGATAATACAACTTAGTATTTTTGCAATGTGAGAAATTGAGAAAAAATAATAAATTAATATTATATGTGAAATGTTTTTTTTCCAAGTTTCAAACTGTTCACTATCAATAGCAGTGTTGTGGAATAGTACATGAGGATTTCTGTGAAGAAAGTTGCTGAACCTTATGAGAGCAGCCACTGTGCAAACAGACAGCAGTGACCTGTTTATTTGTCATTTTGCAGGAGGGCAACACGCCGCAGGGGAGCAGTCATGGAGTCAAGATCTCCGAGCCTCAGAAAAAGACCAGCTTCTTCCGCTGTAGCCTACTCTGAGGACCGAGGCCTTCGACACTGGCTGCCAGCTGGCTGGACATAAATGGACTGTGCTTGCTCTCAGCACTTCCTTCCCCTTCCTTCTTTCTACCCATCCATGGCCTGTCCTCCCAGTCCACACAAACCATTATATTCCCAGTAAGGGGAGGACTTCCCTTCCTCTCTTCCTCTTCTGAAAGCTTCCAGTGGTGCATCTCTTCCATTTAAAGGAGATCCGTTGTCTTCATGGGTCAGAGTGCTTTGACTGGTAGAGGACTCCGCCAGGAGCATTGTCCAGATGTTAATGTCAAGGTTTTGGGATTGCAAATACAAATGTGATATTTAGATCTATTTTTATTAGTGCCCTTTCCCCTTTTAAGTGATAAATGTCAACCAGAGACCGATAGGCTTGAACTTTAGAGAAACAGAGTTGCGCATACTTTCATTTTCTTTTCAGGAGTTGAGAATCATATCACGCATCAGGCAGTCAAGGATCAGAGAGGAAATTGGATTGTTTGGGTTTCCATTTGAGTTCTGCTCTTTGGTTTGCATGTAGTCCTTGACAATCATTTGATGCGACTTAAAACGCGTGTTTCATCTTGTCCTGATCATTACATACTGCCACACACAGCTTTCAAGTGTTGGAAGACAGTTTGACAACACAAGGCCTAAAAATATAATTCAGATCTCTGCCTCTGTAGATAAACGTCTGCTTTCAAATTATCAGCAGAACATTGGCGAGGTGACGTGTTTCTGCGTAGGCTTTCTCTGGCGTAGTAACCTGCAGGCAAATATTGTACAATGTGGTGTGAAAGTAATAATGTGCTACCCATATGTAAGTACGCTATTTAGGAAAATATCAGAATGTGCACGTTGTCTAATATAAATAATCCTACAAATTTGAGCACAGTTTAATAAGATAGGGCTGCATTTAGAGGGTTTTTTTATCATTGATTATTCTTCCACTTATTTTCTTGATTAATTTGTTTGGTCTATAAAACGTCAGAAAATAGTGAAAATTGCCTGTTAAAGTTTCCTAAAGCCCAAGATGACATCTTCAAATGTCTCATTTTGTCCTATCAACAGTCCAAAACATTCAGTTTACTATCACATAAAACAAAGAAAAGCAGCAACTCCTCACATTTCAGAAGCTGGAACTGGCGAATGTTTGTTGTTTTTGCTTGAAAATTGACTTAACTCGATTATCGAAATAGCTGCCAATTTATTCTCTCTCAGTTGACTGCTTGTTTCAGCTCTCAATAAGATTACTCCAAAGTGTTGCCTTTAATTTGACTTGAAGGTTTTGTTGCAGCTCTGATTCACGGTCAAGCTAAATGACGTCTCCGGATATTTGATCAGCAAATAAAATCCCTCTTGAAGTTTCGCACTGTAAGCCCCTTCTCCCCTTCCTGCTATCCACGCAGCTCTCCTTGCACTTTACCAGTAACTCGTGTTTTGTGTGTAGTCTGTGCCAGGTGATAGTTTTGCAATACAATTACTTAGTTAAACAAACGTTTGGAGTCTTGGTAATATAATGGGCATATAATTCCTAAAATATTTTACTACACCTACTTCTAAATCTCCTTTGCTATTTCACTGCTAGTGATCCACTGTCCTGGTGTTGGTTCACTGAAAAACATTGCCCTTATGTGCTTATATATATTTATAAAACGGAAAAAGAATTAGCAAGCCTCTGTTACTATGCTACTGCCCTGTCAAATTATAGTTTAAAAGTGATGTTTTCTTGGCTTCTTACATGAACGCTGGCTTAACCGAAGCTGCAAGGTGGTCCCATTAGTATTATTGTACACTTTCTATCGTGTGTTTGTGTTGTTGGATTGTGGCGCTTTAGTTTGACCACTAGGTGGCACCACAGGCACAGTATGCACTGTAGGTCACCACCCGAATTTAATATTTTAATCAGTATTTTATTAAGAGCCACAGTGAACTAGTGCGATTCAAACATGTACCCACTGTTTAACATAGATGTTGAGTCTCAATCTATTTCCACTGTTCCTCATGTTTCATTCCTTCATGTGTTACTAGTCTGAAAATCAAACTCCTATATGCACAATATCGAGGGAGGATCTGCTTTTGCTTGCCTGCACTTTCTTTCTTCTTTTTTTTAATATCAAATAATTTGGGACCTCATGATTACCATGGCCATTTGTCTTAACCGCTAATACTCAGTTCTGTCATAGGTGAGCTATGCATTGTGAATCTTGGACCTGTGCATATGTGTGTAATGTAATTTTCAGACATACTTGTAGACCTGTACAGTTGAATGTATGGGCGTTTTGTTTTGTGTCATTCACTGAGCCAAACACAGGACTCTGTTTGTAGAAATTGCATTGCTACAACAATATAGCATGATGGAATAGTCAGTAGGAAGACGTTGAATTGTGGAGCTAGTGCTGTTGTCTCATCGAGTGATACTGTAGCTTTAAGTCATAAACAGAAACATATAGGGAGCAGACGTTTGTGGGAGTCAGAACTGCATCGCTTTCAGCTGAAATGCTCCCTCTTTGATTTTGTTTTTAAATCATATCCTTTAATAATATACTGTACATCCCTTTTTACAGCCATATTTTCATTCCATCGATTGTGAAGTACACAGGGAGAATAATACAATACATTTTGAAAAAAAAAAAGAAGTGAAAAAAACATTGTAAATATCACATTGAGAAAAAAAAAAAAGATCTACTTAAATTGTACTGTACTTTCTAAACCCATATGAAAATGTATCTACAATTTGTAGATATGTGTACTTTTGATTTAATAAAATAAGATTATAAAACATACTTTATTTCTATTCCAAGTCTTTATTGGCCGGCTGTCAGAGGAAACTACGCTATCAGTTGACCCCATGCTCCCACAATGGAGCTTTCATGACAAATGGCTCTCCTTTTATTGGCCCGCAACGACCCACTGGAATATTCTGGCATGTGTCTCTTTTATAGTCTGGTGTAACTGAACCCCTTTAGATACAAAACACAAATCTACTGTTGATGGTCATAACTAATGAGCCTTGTCTTGATGGATTGGTTTATGCCTCCACGTGATGATAGATCTGCAGTCACAACATGACTGGTGTTATTTCTGCAGCTGCGATAATAAAAGAAAAAGTGGACATCTTCTCCAATTCTGTTTTACAGTAATGGTCCCATTAAAGACAAGATAATTCATAGTTACTCTGGATGCTAAATGTCAAAGTCTGATTATCTGAAGATCAGAATGTTGTTTTTTTTACAAAATATAACACAATAAAGCAAAAATCTACTTATACACAAGATGATAGTTGGTTTTTGGTTGAGATGTCGGGATTCCCCCACTTTCCAGACATTCTGCGGTATTATAAGTCCATTTTTAGTGATATTCAAATGAAGAAATGCTCATGATTGCTTCATTTCTTTATATCCTTATGTGGAAGGTGCTGTGAACAGACATTAGAGTAGTTTGATTTCCTCATTCAGGGTTAAAAACAAATTTAAGGATAGGCAAAACATGCACATTAGATGACAATCATTAAAACGTATCAGAATATAAATGAATGTGTTCGTATGTATTGTTTGTAGGTGGATTCACCCTTCATTATGGTAAATGGTTACCATCGGCCTACCTGAGGAAGTCTGGAGCTCGGACAATCATGTGCTGGAAGTCCTCCAGGGACAGACGTCCGTCGTTGTCCAGGTCAGCCTCATCTATCACCTTCTCACACACCATCCTCACCTCGTCCTCCGTCAGCTCGTTACGGGTCAGTTTGTTCACTGTCTTCTCCAGGTCTGACTTACAGATGAAGTCATCATTGTTGAAATCTTGCAGAAAATGGAAAAGAAGGAAACGATTGGTCGATTAATCGATTAGTCGAGCGACTGTTTTGACAATTTTCTTTGTATTCTATAATACTGAACTAAATATCTTTGGGTTTCGGACAAAACAAGCTATTTGAATATGCCAAAGTGGTGGATATATTTCACTATTTTCTGTCATTTTCTAGAGATATCCTTCATATATTCAGAACTAATTCCCATTTAGGATTGCAGATTTTGCAGCTGCTATTTTGTGATGATATTCAGTGTATTGAAATTCGACTTTTTCTCCAAATAAAATTGCATGAACTCCCCATAGTTTAGTTAGTCCCCAAGTTAGTATCATGTTAAAAAATATCTTGATACAGTTTTAAAGGGAGAGTTTGGTTGTTTTGAAGTGGGGTTGTATGAGGTACTTATCCATAGTCAGTGTATTAGCTACAGTAGATGATGGTAGACACGCCCCCAGTTTGGAGAAACAGACAGAAGTACCAGCATGGGAGCAAAGCAATGTAGTGCTGTGTACGGGGGCAGCAGCAAAATGTATTTTAGCCACCTAAAAGAAAGGTCCACCTAAAAAGATCAATATCAGTTAAGGTGTGCACTATATTTACAATATTTTCACTAGTTTATCTCACCGTCACACAGCTGCTTCGGACGGGAAACTGAGGCCGTTGTATCCATCTATCCTCTCTTTTAGGTGGCTAAAATATGTTTTGATGCTTCCCCCCGTTCGTAGCAGTAAATTGCTTTGCTTCCATGTCGGTACTCCTGTCTGTTTCTCTAAACTGGGGGCATGCCGACCGCCATCTACTGTAGGTAATACACTGACTATGGATAAGAACCTCATACAACCCCACTTCATAACACCCAAACTATCCCTTTAAGGCACTGATTACACATTTGTAAAGCCTTACACATTCACCCAACACAACATTCACTAGAGAGGCAATTTCAGGTGACTGTGCCCATGTGACCTCATCAGTCTTGCTCCTCATAACACAACTATGCTTTTACAGTATGTCACCTTCCTTGTTCCCCCCCCCCCCCCTCCCCCCGCCACCCGCCCTATATTGGTTTGAATAATAAATGATAATGGCAATGAATGTAACTTCTTCATCTGTCAGCGTTTGTTAATTAGGGGGGGACACTGGTGCTGAGCACAAACTGGACTTTGACAAGCTGTTTGCCTTTATAACAGGCTGGTTAATCATTTATAATATTCCATGCACCATCCGTCATGCTTACAGCTCCAAAACCCTTCACCCTTCACATGCTTGTACCATATTAATATTGATAAGTTTTCCATGTTTCATCTACTGTTATTAAACTTACTTCATAGTTAAAATTTATGCAAGCGATTGAATGAATTTGTTGCACAAAGGTGGGGCCTATTTTGTTATCAGGGTGCCTCTTTACACTCTACATGTTACTCTAATCTTCTGTTTGGGGTCCTCTGGAACAGCAAAAAAAAACATTAAAAAAACGACTTACTTAGCTTGTTTTATCACCATGATACTTAATGGCTTTATTAGAATTACTTCTAAACATGAGTTTGACCTGATTCCTTTACATAAAATGATGCATTATTCCAGTTTCACTGTGATTGGTTTTGGCAGTTCTTTTTACTCCGCATCTTTTCGCCCAAATTCTAAATAAATCGATCTGGATTTAAGTCATAGTGAGTTTTACATTATAACCATAAAGTCACTATGTAGGATAACATACTGTTCATTTCTTTGTCTGTGAATTACTTTTTAGCAAATATTTAGGGCTGAATTATTTACAAAAAAGATCGAATTACGATTATTTTTACTGATATTAAATTGCGATATGATTTGCAATATTAAAGGGAATATTTTTTACATCATTATTCTCATTTTCATTGAAAAACATGTTAGAATGATTATGGTGTGATTTTTGCAGGGATCTGTACGAAACAAAGTCTGTAGAATATGATGTGTAGAGCAGGACTTCTCTGCAGCACGACTATAATTCAAAATGGTATTTTTTTACACACATATTGGCTTTGACAAATATTGCGACTTGAAAATTGCAGTAGGCCATATTGCGATTTCAATAAAATTGTGTTTTATTGTGCAGCCGTATTGTTCATGCATAGCACATAATATCATATACAGTAAAACATGAAATATGTTAATTTCTGTATTTTGTCACCAAATCTCAGTCTCATTCAAGCTCAGTTTGTGGCAAAGGGAAGAACATATTTTTACATATTGGGTTTACACAACACAAAATCTCAACACAATGAAAATTGAAAGTCCTTCATATGATTTTAAAAAAAAAATTATAACATTTCCTTGTCTATTTTACCATACATTTTTAAAGTGTAGTAAGGCCTTGAGATCATGCGGAGCAAGCCCTATTTTGTTCATGCATAGTGCATATCATATGAAACATGTCCTTATATGTGTTTTATTTTGTCACCTTCATCAAATGTTCAAGCTCAGTTTGACGGAAAGCGAAGAGTTACTACTTCAATACTTTTCTACATATTGGGTTGTAAAAGATCAGAAGAAAAGAAAGAGTGTATTTAAAGGAAAACATGTGGTAAATATGAATTATTAGTATTATTTTGACATATACAGCAGTGGGATCTTTTGCAAATAACACCAATCTCAACAAAACACAATGAAAATTGGAACTCCTTGATATTTTTTTTTTTTTTTTTAAAGTACCACTTCCTCGTATATTTTACCGTAGATTTTGAAAGCGTAGTAGGCCTTGAGGTCACGCGGAGCCATCTCACTCAGGACTGAGAACATGTCCAAGAAGTCGTCCAGTGTCATGTTTCCCTCTCCGTCCTCGGAGAAAACCTCAGCAATCCTCTGACGAAATGGGTTGTCCTGGACAGAGGGGACACCAGCACTTCTAGAATAGTCTGATAAAAACAGTTCAGCGCAGTTAATCATGCAGAAATGTGAACTGGTGCTAGTTGGATTTGACGGCTCTCCCGTGCTCCATCATTGTGGTTCAGTTTGTATCTTATGTTCTTGTCTGATTACTATTTTTTTCTAATGAGAAGTAGTAAAATTTGGAATAGTGAATGACTCTGAGGGGAAAGTTTCACGGGTCATCTCGGAGACCAGCGTGTTAACACACCTGTTTACCTTGCTGTCATTGTGTAAAGAGGCATATAATTGACCCATTTCCAACAAGTGTGCCCTGAGGGACTCACCAGCATTCTTCAAGTTTAAAGGAGTCGGGTAACATATAACGTTTCAAAGAATTCTGTCTATTAGTTGGCCATTAATTATGGATTGGAAACACAGGGAGAGAGCGGGTCTGCAGGGTGTGCGTGGACCAGTGGGTCTACCTTCAGCTCTGGCATGCTGCCAATCAGCTCATATGGTAACTTCACATCTGGCTGGCTGGTGTAGTCAAGGGGAACGAGCTGCGGTGCCAAATCCCGATAGCGGTCGAACAGTCTAGGGAAGGTTTAAAAAATTTACTTTCAATATTAAATTACAAGATATCTTCTATATTATGTAGTTGTGTATTTTAGAGGAGCAATTTATGAAAAGTGAAGCTAGAAAACTTCTACTATTCATATGCAAAAACTCTATTTCTCTCTATTGTGGTCAACACTGAAAAAGATTCACTACAGTAAAATGCAAGATTTTAAATTTCATGTGATCTCAATGGTAGCCTGCCTGCCCCACAGTAGGACAGGCCTCCTGATACTGTAGTTTAGAGTTACAGTGTAGTATTGTGCAGCTGTGTCATGTGTGTACACCAGCAATGACTCAGATATAATAAGATTTTGTACCATTTTTAAATAATAATTGTCTCACCTGAGAATTTCTTTTCTTGTAAAATATGTGCAATCCTGCAAATACAATCAGATCCAGGCAGTTATTGCAAAGAGTAGTAGGATGCAGCTGTTCTTATTCAGTCTGGTGCTAAATGACTGACTTTATACAGCTGTGGAAGAAGTATTCAGATATTTACTTAAGTAAAAGTAGCATTACCACACTATGATAATACTACAGTACAAGTAAAAGTCATGCAATTTAACTTTTTACTCAATTAAAAGTACAGAAGTATCAAAAGTAATAGGACTCATTATGCAGATTGGCCCATGTCAGTGTTATATTGTTATATCATTGGTTATTGCTGTATTAACATGTAAGCATTTAGTTAATGTAAAGTAAAAATGTAGAGGTTAAAAAAAAGTACATTTCCCTCTGAAAATATTGGCATCAAATAGAAATATTTAGATAAAGTACAAGTGCCTCAAAATAATACTTAAGTCTAGTATTACAGTAAGGTAACTAGAGGAAATGTCCTTGGTTGACTTCCAATACCGGTTTTATATGCAAACAGATCGCATAGTTCAAATAACACTTTCTTCTAAGAAATATCTTTATTAAAATTTTGAAGCAGTTTCAGGGCATTACACTCAGCAATAACCCCAGATAACCCCGTCACACAGCCTGTAACAACAGGAGAGAGAATGGTGAAAGTAGTAATAACAATAATGAGAAAAAATCCAAATAAATGAATAGATATAAAATAAAATAAAATAAAATAAAATAATAAAACATAGGAATCCAATGTGTTAGAAGCCCCATTTGCTGGCAGAGGTAGTGAGAAAGTGAGCCCTGAGCGTGGCCATATGCACAAAACTCCTCATACAATGATATACAGACCCACTACTAAGTATGAGGATAACATTATAGATAGAGAGGCACCAAATAACACTTGATTAATATTATGTCACTAACTCGTTGTAACTAACTTTGGACCACAAATTGCCTCTGACATGTTGACTAAAAGGTCCAGTAAGAGACTTTTCTGAACAGTAAGGTTGGAGGTTGTGACGTGACGTCTGACAACAAGTGTATTAACCTTGTTTACAGATGCCCGCAGCTCGTATTGATAAGAGAAGAACCATTAAAAGTGTGTGAGGCTCAGAAAGAAACAGGATTGGCACCAACCTGATAGGCATCTAACTGCTGTGCTGTAAAGATGGTCTGTTTATTCCCCATGTCTGAGCGCGCAAACACCAAGCCTCAGGTCCATCGCTGCTCCAGCGTCAAGTGTTTTTTTAGGGTGTGTGGAAATGTCAGATATGAAATACTGGGACAAAAGGAAGCCAGAGCCAAAGAGGAGATCAGGTGTCGGGCTGCCACCGGGCCCTTTGGTTCCCATTATAGTGGCAGCATTTCATCGTTTTCTCCATTGTGAATAGCAGCCCCTTTGACAATGAATAAGGGCTGTCGTCCAGCATCATGCCAAGCGGTATCAACCCCCTTTAGTGCCACTCTATGGCCAACGCCTCGGTCACAGCTCAGGTTACACTCTTTAGAGACAGGGTTTTGTCGTGGTCAAATAGACTTTTTGATGGGAGACAAGTTTTGTTTCAGCTGAGAACTCCATTATTGGATATTTATCCAGTTATTGAATGCATTTTCCCCTTCAGTTTTAGGTCCGGTATCACATATCTCACCAACTTGAAAACATATTCATTTAGCACAAGAATTAGGACTTGAGAAACCAAAATCAAATGTTGCCTTTTATCCTGCCTTTATAATTTAGAACATCAGATGAGAACTACATGACTAATGCATGTAATCCATCTTCACCTCACTCTATTATGCTTAGCATGAGACATCACAGAAGGTACAACAACAGGTGGTTAAAGTGACACAAAGAGAAGTTTTATGTAAAATCAACTTATGTGTTTTCTCTAGAAAATCCCACATGGTGTAGTTTCGTCAGGACACTCTATCAGCGGGTCCCAGACTGGGGGTCGGGACCCCTCAAAGGTCCCCAAAAATGGAACAGGACAATATTTTTTTTCCCCAAAATGTTGCTTTTTTCCCTTGAAATATTCAGCCCAGCATCCCTAGGAATTACGTTCCATTGAACGATTCTACACCTTACGATTAATGTCTAATGCCAACGTTCAGTACCGATGCAGGAAGTAGCGTACCCTACATATGGCAAGGCAGAAAGTCATGGTGATGAAAGAGTGTGTAGTTAGTCCAACTCTAACGCAGGAGACTGGAGTTCATGTCTAGTTAATGATCTGTAATGAATGTTTACACTTTTATTAACCCAACCACAATCTTCCCTAAACCTTAACCAAGCATTCGTTGCCTAACCCTAACAAAACCTTAAATATATTCCCTTTGCCGTAACCATGATCTGTTCCCTACCTCAACCATACCGTAGTTGTCATGCACAGATATTGCGTGAGTTTTAAAATGTTGGTTTTAAAATCTTAAATATTTTTCTCTTTCCTGCTGTTGGCAGTAATGTTTTGGACAGTATATTTAATTGATGATACCATTAGGAGTTATTGTTATGTACCGCTGGAAAGTCCCTACTGGTTTTCCATTATACTTTGGCTGATATGATCATGAAACCGGTATTAAATTGAATTCTGAATGGTATTAAAAAGTCTTCAATCTACCACTGCTCTATATCGTACGCTACTTTACCACACCTATCACATCCCACTGATATGACGGTACCTTTAAAGGCTTTTATGTTTGCAATATATTCAGTCTTAAGTTGACGTGTGCTTTGCACGACGCTCCTCCAGCAGCTTCCGTTTACTCTCATCTGTCAGTTTGCTCACTGCCTGGAGGGTTTATATTCCTGAATGAGCTGTCCCACAAGGATGCTGCATTTCAGGAAATGTCATGAAAAAATAAAAAGACACCTTCAAGTGACACATTAGTGCTATATCCAATTGCAAGTTTAAGCAAATAATGTGAGAAGTTTTGTTTTTTTTAAGAGTGAGTCATAATATTACATTTTTTTAAGTAAATCCAAAGTAAACTATTAAAACTATTGGATAGCTGATGGCCTAAGGGAAGGGGCGGGATAAGAAACGAATAAAACAAAGAATATTGGTTTTGAACTTGCACTACTGGTTCAAGAGACAAGAGGGAAAGGAACTGGAACTTTCTAGCTTTTTAAAAGGTTTGATTCAATGATTTCTTTACTGAGGCTGACAGAAAATGAAAAGGGAATTGTGTTTTTTTTCCATCAGAACAACTAGAATGAAGAATACTTTAGGACTTTTGGCTTCATATTTAAGTGTCATCTTTTTAATTACTCCTTAAAACTGATTTCTGTAGACTTGGATCTATGTTATTACTTTTTAACCATGTTGTGTTTTGAATAGCATGTACCTTTGTATCTACTTTTACAAAATATAGTAAATTCTGTTAATTTTTTATACTATATTGGATAGCTGTCATAAACAGGCATATTTTGTAATGGCAAATTGAGACATTAAATGTCCTACCCTGTCTTTTCTTCTGCCCTCTCTATTGAATGTAGAGACAGAGTACGCCAAAGATGCCACCCAACTCTAATGGTCTGTCCAAACTGGGCAAAGTGGACGTTATAGATGTCCACGATACCCAGACAAGCCAGTCGAGTTTGGATTCTTCATCCAAGAATAAATGTAATATTAAAGGTTTTCTAAGGAGAAATGCTTTAATTCTTCTCACCGTTGCTGCTATTATCATGGGTAAGTCTCTTTATAAAATATTGTCAATCAAAATTTAACTTCACTATCTTTGTAAAGCAACACTGTCTTTTAATCCCAATGTTGACTGGATGTATCCCAAAACCCACATCCTTTTTATCTAATGTGAGAGAGTTATACAATAGTGTTAACTTTCATGTCATGCCAGCAGTCAACATGGGTGGATTATGAGCCCTTGGGCACAGACCAGCCACACCACCTCGCCAACACATAGAGAGACTTTATAGTTGGTTAGCGTCCTTTTGTAGTTGTTCGGTGTCACTTTGTAATTGTTTTGATCTTTTTGTAGTTGATTTGAGTCTCTTTGTGGTCGTTTTGCATCTCTTTGAAATTGTTTTGTCTCTTCGTAATTGCTTTGCTTCTCTTTGTAGTTGTCTTCTGTCTCTTTATAGTCGTTTTTTGTCTCTTTGTAGTTGTATTTTGTCCATTTGTTGTCGCTTTGAGTCTCTGTGTAGTTGTTTTGTCTCTTTGTAGTCGTTTTGTGGCTGTTTGTAATTGTCTTCTTTCTTTTTGTAGTCATTTTGTCTCTTTGTTGTTGTTTTGTGTCTCTTTGTAGTCGTTTTGCATCTCTTTGCAGTTGTTTTTGTCCCTTTGTAGTTATTTTCTGACTCTTTGTTGTCATTTTACATCTCTTTTTAGTTGTCTTCTGTCTCTTTTGTAGTTGTTTTGTGTCACGTTGTGGTTGTTTAGCTCCTTTTCATAGTTGTGAGTCTCTTTGTGTCTGTGCAGCTACTTTGCATTTCTTTGAAGTTGTTTTGGTCTCTTCGTAGTCTTTGTGTGTCTCTGTAGTCGTTTTGTTTCTTTGTGGTCATTTTGAGTCTCTTCCTGGTTGGTACTTGTCTCCTTGAATGACATTTTGTCGATGAAGGCCGAAGGGCATCCATGGAAGTGGACTAGACTAAATGTTCACCTGAGTAATGTATTACCTTACAGGCATGTTAATGGAGAATGTGCCTGTTTTTGTTGACATTATGCTATTTTTCCAGCAGTGTAATGTGCATTGATTGCACTGCATTTGGTATTTTCTGAGGTACATTTAATAGACACACTGACATTTTGACCTTTGTTTCTATTTCTCTGAGGGATTGGCCTGGGCTTTGCTCTGCAACACACTAACATGACAGCCAGAGACATACAATACTTCACCTTTCCTGGAGAGCTGTTGATACAGATGCTACAGATGTTGATACTTCCTCTCATCACCTCCAGTCTTATTACAGGTAAGATCCCCAGATGTTACAGTGAAATTAAGTTGACCCAGTGATGCTAGTCGCTAGCAGATGCTCAGTTTAGCTGCATTTTCCACCTTTTTCCACCCCATTCCATGAGGGGGACAGAATATTAGAAACATCCTCAATATAATGCAATCTAAAACAGCAACACCACCACTAAATACAGCCTAAAACTTCACTTTATAAGATTCACAGAGGTGGGATTTATTGCCGGATGTGGTATTGGATTGCATCAAATTGCACATGTGTATGTCTTAGTTTTAGTTCACTGTTCTAAATGATAAAACCACTGTAAAATATGTTCATGTATGCTCAAGTACAGTGCGTAAGAGTGTGTTTAACATGTGAAAATGTTTTCCTTGAATTTGCATTATGCCTCTCTTTATATACTGTATATACAGTACATGTCAATCATACATTTTTGTGGCATTTATCGTCTAGATATACTATCTTCAAAATATGTCAGCCATGAACCTAAAACATGGAGTTACAGTCATATGTTGCACCTTCTTTTCATTTCAGGCATGTCATCTGTGGACAGAAAGGCTTATGGGAAAATCGGTCTCCGGGCTATTTGCTATTACATAGCGACAACCTTCATGGCTGTGTTCGTTGGCATCATCCTAGTTGTTCTTATCCAGCCAGGGAAATCATCCGGGAAGTCTTCAACGTCCTCTGGTGGTAAAGTGGAAGCTGCGCAGCCTCTGGATGCCTTTCTGGATCTGATCAGGTGTGCATCAAAAAGGATAAATCTATTCAACCATATGTAAACATTCAGTCTAAGCTAACCTATAACCTTTGTTTCTTTGCAGAAACATGTTTCCCTCAAATCTGGTGGCTTCTTGTTTCAGAAGGGTGAGAGCTGCAGCCATCATGGTTTTATTTTATTTGTTTAAATTTGTCAACAATAATGACATAATTGATAATAGTTTTCTTCTTTTATTCAGTATAAAACTGTTTATTCCGAAACTCTTGGTGACGACAATCTGAATCAAACAAGTAAGTTCAGTAAGACTATTTTCTTTTATCCTTCTTGGGACCAATTATGTCTATTCATTTTTGGTTATCATCATGACTTTTAACGATATTGCTGGTAACCCTGTAGACGACACAGTGCTGCTGCCAGGCACCTCAGATGGGGTCAACATTTTGGGTTTATTGGTCTTCTGCATCGCCTTTGGCTTCATCCTGGGCAGTATGGGGAATGAGGGAAAACCTCTCAGGGACCTCTTTGAATGCCTGAATAAAGCCACCATGCTTCTGATCAGCATAGTCATCTGGTAAGAATAAGAAGCTGCTAATATGAAGATGTGGAACATGATGATATTTTAAAGTTTGATATGTCGACCCTTAATTGTGACTAAACCGTCCACTCAATCACTCCCATAGGTACTCCCCAGTGGGAATCCTCTTCTTGGTTGGAGGACAGATTGTGAAGCTGAAACACATTCAAGTTGTCGGTCTCCAGCTTGCAATGTATACTGTCACTGTGATCACCGGCCTGGTAATCCACTTCTTCCTCACCCTTCCCCTCATCTATTTCATGTTCACTTGTAAGAATCCCTTCAGGTTTATGCTTGGTCTACTAGAGCCTCTCACCACTGCTCTTGGGACTTCATCAAGGTGTGTTGGACTTCCAGTCTTCATTGTTGTTTACATGCTACAGTACATAACTAAAGATGGATCTGGCTTGAGAAAATACAGAACATAATGATTTGCTTATTATTATTATTGAAAATGTACTGTATTTTATAATAGGGATTGTCTTTTTCCAGTACTGTGACTCTACCCGTCACTCTCCGCTGTCTGGAAAAGAATCTCCACATGGACAAACGGGTGACACGCTTCATGCTGCCTGTAGGGACCACAGTGACCTTGGATGGCACAGCGCTTTATGAGGCAGTAGCTTCCATATTCATCGCCCAAGTTCATAATATGGAGCTTAATATAGGTCAAATCATCATCATCAGGTATGATTAAATGCACACACAAACATGTTCTATAATCTTTTACAGCGTACTTAAATATATTCTTTGCATTTTTAATGTTTCGCAATTCAGGTGCTTGGATATTAAATTGAATCATTATTACTTGTTTATCATTCAAAATGATGTCATTCCAGCATCACTGCCACAGTTGCAGCTATTGGGGCCACAGGTATCCCACAGGGCGGCATGGTATCCATGGCGATAGTGTTGACATCAGTTGGACTGCCCCTCCAAGGCATTTCATTTATCATCGCTGTTGACTGGATCCTGTAAGTGTGCATCTGTTTGTGTGTTGCCAGAATTTGAGGAGCAACCATTAGAGTCTGAAAATGTTCTGCCAATAATGTGCTATATCTTGCAGATTGCATATTCTTTCTTGGTAGACTGCCTATATATGTTGTTAAAGGTACAGTGTGTAGGATTTGACAACATCTAGTGGTGTGGTTGCAGATTGCAACAAACTGAGTACCTCTCCGCTCACTCCTCTCTTTCCAAGACTGCAGTAACATGAGCCGCCGAGTGCAAAACCATGGTAACGCCGTTCACCTCACTCAGAGGTCATCCTTACCATAATAACACGACTTTAGGAGCAACAGAAATCAGACGGCGACTGGCAGTACCACGGTTTTGCGCTCTGCGGCTCACGTTATCAGGAAACACTACAGCGCCTGCTCTATGGGCCTAATGGATACAGGAGATCGCCGGATGATCCGGGTACTTTATCACTCGGCAGTCGAGCCACTTAGGCTTCATGCGCCACTGAGCAACTCTCATAGAAATGAACGGGAGCCCGCCTACAACACTGTCTCCAGTTCTCTTTATACTGTACATCCATGGAAGAGGACCCACTCCCTATGTAGATATGAAGGGCTCATTCTAAGCTAACGAAAACACAAAGGTTCTTGTTTCAGGTGATTATACACTAATGAAAACATAGTTATGAATATTATATTCCATTTCCGCTAATAGATCTTCTGAAATGTTACACGCTGTTCCTTTAAGAGTATAACACAGTTACACATAATTTGCAAAATGTTAGACTTCCTCAACTTGTGTGTGGTTGTGATCAAGTCACACTCACGAGTTCCTAACTTCAGAACTTCCTGTATGTGTTGATAGAGATCGCTTGAGGACGACAACCAACGTGCTGGGTGACTGTATCGGTGTGGGTATTGTGCAGCATCTCTCCAGACATGAGCTCCAGAGCTTCAGTTCTGCAGAAGCATGCCTAGTGGAAGAAGACTAAGTGAGTCCTTCTAACTGAGAGACAATACCACGGTACACCCTTGATTACTATTCTTGCTGCAACAAGTCGTTGTAAAGGTTATTTTATTTTTTATTTAACCTTTATTTAATCAGGAGAGTTTCATTGACATTAAGAATCTTTTTTCCATGGGCAACAGGCAGCAGCATAAAAACACACCCTTACAGACAGAAAACACAAAGGGAAGCAAAAAATTTAAATGAAACTAAAAATCAAACATTTCAACAAAGAAATTTATTAAGAGAGTATTTTTATGCTAAATTAATGTTGAAGAAAATGCATGATGGCACCGGTGCAGACATATCATATATTACTCTATTACTATATATACTTTATATATAAAGAAATCTATCTATCTATCTATCTATCTATCTATCTATACTTCTATCTATACATCTGGCTGGCCATTTTAAGAAAACACAAACAATGTCATAGGAGTCCTGAAAACTCAGTATAATCTGACCTAATGTACAGGAACTCCTCTGATAATGTCTCACTGTAAACAAATAAATAAATAAATAGCTTACACTCTGCATCATGAAGAGCACAACTGTGTTTTATGATAAAGAGCAGTTGTGCTCGAAACATAAATATGCAATAAATTAGTGAACATTGGAGCCCTGCAGTGTGCGAGTTATTTATTTATTTGTTTATTACATGATCTGCTCACTTTAAGCTCATCACCTGTCCTCTTTTGGATTGAATGTGAATGCATGTATATATGCCTTTTCAATGTCTCACTATACTCAATTATTGACTTTTGCTTGTGTGGTCTGAGCTGGATCTCAATTTTTTTGTGATAATTTCAATCAGAAATGACTGAAATTGCAGCTGCTCTCTAAAAATGTGCAGCATTTTGTGAGAAATTGCCATAATATTTAAAAAATAGCAAGGCCTCTGGGATAAATCTAATTGCTTAGTGGAGCTTTTTGAGGGGAATACACACAGAGTATGTATCCCCATGTCTACATGAAGTTGTCTTTCCTACTGAAATAGGAAGTCTTTTATAAGTCATAACATAACTGTTGGGAAGAGGGATTTCTGAGATTGAGGATTGATTTAGTTTAAAATGTGCTGGTCACTGGAGAAGACTGCAAGCATTCTTCAAATTTGACTATTTTTTGTGTAAATAAAGTAAGGATTGGGCAAAATTGTTCTAGCAAGAATTGTGACGTTTCCTTTTCCTTTGACTAAATGTTGACCATTTTAAAATTCTTTGTTGTTCTGTTGTAATATCATAAAACAATAACACTTCAGTTTAGACTTTCTTGATATAATGTTTAGACCTTCTTGATAAAATGTCACATTTCTGAGAGAAAAGTATTTTACAAATAAATTCATTCTATAATCTTTTGTTTACACAATTTATTCTGACTGTAACAATTCACAATAGAAAACATAAAATATACACATTCACATCTTTCACAGGATATCACTTCCATCACTGCCATATATTATAATTTATGGATATTTACATATATTACAACGCCACATATGGGACTCTGCACATTACTCATTAGTTGAGTTTTAAAGTCACCAAAACCCAGATTTACATAGTATTTTTTATGAACGTCTGTGCAGCCCGACATCAGTAACTAGTTGATGTCAGTGGCAGCCACAGCTTCCGGCCACCATGTCGTTATACTGTTTCAGCACCACATTCTCATCGTCGTCGAAGTAGAGCAAGTTGATGGAGAAGAGCTTGTCGGGCACACAGCACGGCGTATCGATGCCTTTGATCAGCTTTAGGGCGTTGATGATGGACTGGACGGTGGCGTGGTTGGTCGGCCTCATGTTCTGACCCAGAGGGAAGGGGCAGGAGCCTTTGCAGTGGTAAGCGTTGTAGCCCCGGGGAGACACAATCCAGCCCGACCAGCCGATCTCCTCGAAGTCGACGTAGAGGGGCTGGCGCTGGCAGGGCGAGGACGTACCTTCCTCCTCGCTGTAGTCCACGGAGCGGACGCTGCGGGAGGAGGGGCCTGACATGGGGGCCGTGGGCAGGCTGGAAGTGGCTGTAGTATCGTTTGGGTCTGGTGAGAGAAAGGAGAGCATTTTGTCAAAAACACAGTATTTATTACAGTATACAGTATGCTCTTCTGAATTGGAGCACAGCAAGTTAATTTTTCTAAATTGTTTATGTTCTTCCCTCACATTGTTCTTATACTGAAAAAAGGGTTTGGTTGTCAGCAGCCTGCTGATGAAATTATGGTTTTGGTAGCTGAGTAGCATCGGACTCGAATAACTGGTAAAATATTCGGTTTGTAAAGTATAAAATGTACAGAGATTTGTTTGAGAATGGGGGGGTTGGGGAGGCCCACGGTTTCCCTTAGGCCCCGTAATTCTTATCTACACCCCTGTTCATCAGACGTAAGACCACAGAAATATCTGAACTGTGTATTTTTACTATCACTCGGCGCAACTTGATCAATCAAATGACATCAAAGTTGACTTAAATCCTCACCTGGGCTTTCAAGAGTAGCCGAGCGGCGGCCGTCATCAGTGAAGAGGACCAACATGGGCTGTTTGCTCTGGTGGTGGTTGCGTCCTGAAGCGAAGCGGATCAGTTTCAGATCCATCTGGCTTCCTCCCAGGGTCCGAACCACCACGTGGAGCCCCACGTTGCTGCCTTCGTCTACCATCCAGGAGCGGACCTTCATGAAGAAAGTTCACATTAGTCAATTAAAACACATATAATTCAGGCAGAATTCAGCTACAGAAGTTAAAGTATGGCCTCAAAGAGAAGAAGTGGACACTTACTGCTTGTGTAATGGTGAACACTTCCCAACCAGTAGAGTGGACTGGGATAAGTCGAGAAGACAGCAGCTTCCTGTCCTGTGTGCTGTTGTTTTTGCTGGTGTCAAGCAGCTGAAAAACACTAACCTGAAGGAAACAGAAGAGATGGAGGGTTACAGTGATGTCCAAGGCAAGGCAAGCCAGCTTTATTTGTATAGCACATTTCAGCAACAGGGCAATTCAAAGTGCTTTACATAAACATTCAAGAACATTGCGACAAAGTGCAAAAGAACATTAAGACATAATTAAAACAGTTATAAAAACATAAAAACATTAAAGATTAGATAATAAAACAAGCTAAAAAATAAAAGCTAGGATAGAAGCTAAAATAGAATATAACACACAAGAGT
The DNA here is from genome assembly GCF_015220745.1 of Sebastes umbrosus. NCBI lineage: Eukaryota > Metazoa > Chordata > Actinopteri > Perciformes > Sebastidae > Sebastes > Sebastes umbrosus. Next base: position 10,881,398 of record NC_051280.1, on the reverse strand, counting down.
AAAAGCTCTAGTGCAGTATAAGATCATTATCTGGTTTAATAAAAGGCAGCAGCAGCAAACAGGAAAGTTTTAAGCTTTGATTTAAAAGAACTCAGAGTTGGAGGTCCTGCAGTTTTCTGGGAGCTTGTTCCAAATAGTTGGTGCATAAACACTGAATGCTGCTTCTGCATGTTTAGTTGTGACTCTGGGGACACTAAGCAGACCTGATCCAGATGACCTGAGAGGTCTGGATGCTTCATAACATAGCAGAAGATCAGAAATGTATTTTGGCCCTAAACCATTTAGTGCTTTGTAAACCAGCAGGAGTATATTACTGGATTCACTCTAGCCTGTACTCCATTATCTAATGGTACATACCTGGCAGAAATGGTGCCTGTTGAACGTCAGCGTTGCCTGAGGTCGCAGCTTGAAGAGATGGAGCTCTGCAGTGAGAACCTTCTCAGATCTGGCAACCGAGGACAAGTTGAACCTGAACTCCACCTGTTCACTGCGCACTGCAATGGAAATCACATGATTATTAGAGAGCAGAACAAACTTCATGACTTCATTGGTTTAGAGAAGCCAGCAGCTTGCATGCATGCACTAAAATCAAACCTTACATTTGTCAAAGAAGCTGCGCACTGTGTTGCCCTCCAGAAGATACGGGTCCCTGGTCACACCGTTCACATCAGCCACCGTGTTGTACAGGTCGAGCATGTACTGAGGTGGCTGCTTGTGTCCTTGGATAGCAGGAGGGTCATCCATGCCGAAAACCTCCAAAAGTCTCTTGATGGCAGCTGATCTTACTTCCTCTGAGTCGTTGGAGAAATGGTTCTCCAGGTAGCTGCTGGTGGAAGGCCTGGCGGTGGTGGAGCACACCAGAGAGGCCAAGCTGAGCACAAACAGCACAAACATCTCTGAAGTAGTGTGAGTAGATTCCTTCCTGCGTCCTCGAAGCAGCAACTTGGAGATGGAGTGACTGCAGCCTCCTGGAAGCTCCACTTTTTATATCAGATGCTCTCCAGTGTCGCCAGAGCCTCTGCAAACAGCAGTAAAGATGCTATTTGGTCGCAAATGTAAATCACCCATCAGCGAATGTAAAGGGAGACTAATGGCTTCGTTAACAAGGTGTGAACCCAGATTGTAGGTTTTATTCAAGCCCATTGTCTCCACGTCTGGCAACAAACTCAAATAAACTCATTTCAGTCTTTTGAGAGAAAAAAAACTGTACTTATAGACCAGGGATGTTGTTGTAGTGGAATCTATTTTTTTCCTCTTATTGATCATGTTATAGCAGAATATGAAGAGAATAAAGTTGGAGCTGATCTCCTGAGGAAGTGCTCTCACCATGGGAGGTTAACTGCGCCTCAATGAATCCATTAATTTAGAATAATGGCCACAGTGTGTTAGGTGGAAACCAATTACTTGGATAAAGAGACGGGTGTCGCTGGCTACACGTCGCCAGATTTACATAACTGCTTATCCAGTTAGAGTTGGATGATCACCAAATTTGCAGTTTTTTTTTTTTTTTTAAAGAACTCTGGATTGACCTCCTGCAATGGCAGAGATGTGGTGCTACAAAAAAAAAATGTTTATCACTATTATGTAGTCATAAAATTGTTTATCATTATTATGTAGTCATAAAATTCTTTATCACTATTATATAGTTATATTATTTCTTTATATTAATCTTGTCTCTAGGTGGGGGCTTCAGATAAGCCCAGTGGGTTTTTGCCTCTTCCTGCACTGTATATTATTCATTTATTCTTTTGTTATGTTGTATAGTCTTAAATTGTGCAAAAACAACAAACAATAAACAAAAAAAGATTACTGTAACTTCAAACCAGTTAGTTCATTTTTTTTAAAATAGACACTTGTCTGTATATAATTTACAGCAGTAAATGGCATAAATAGTTCTGAATAGTGCTTTCAGTGTGAATTTCCTAAAGATTTAAGTGCAGCATATTGTACTGGTAATGGTTTGTAAACTGGAAATGTTCGGTACAGAGTTTTTATAAATTATATAATTAACTATTATAATCTGGAAACACAAAATAAATCTAATTATTCTTTAAACTTGTTTATTTTTCATTTATTCCTCAAAGCCAACTCAATTCCTTCCTAGGAAACTCAGAGATGGCGCACTGTGCCATTTGGTTACTTTGATCTTTACGCACAATTACGCACGGACAAAAGAGAGATTGCAACGAGGGAAAAAAAGTTAGTTTCCCCCCACTGTAATAAACATTTAAGAGATCAAAGTTTTCTTTGTAAATGACACCTTGGAAGCAAGTCATAAAACCTCTTCTCTTAGAAAACACAAGAGTTCTTTCACACGTTCATATCAAAATAAGGAGCTATTAACTACCTGCACGTGTTTTTTCAAAGGGACATTTGCTAAATTGGTTGGCTTTTCATGTCCTCATTTCCAGTGTGTCTTCAAAGTCTCATTTTGTCTCTTTGAATCTTTAGACCCTGATACTGATTTAAATTTATTTCAGATTTCATTGATTCATAGATTGTCTTAAAGTCTAAAAGACAATCTGTCACGCCGCCAAAACTTCTTCTTGTTTCTGTTAAATTGTTTTCTGAACTCAAAGTTTATGTACTTATTATACTAATTACATTTATATTATCATTCAAAAGAGGGATACACATTGTATTTGCTGTGTGGTAGAATGTCTTGTGTGTCATTTAAAGTTTATTTTCTTAGTAATGCACCTTTCCAAAATGATATTTAGCAGTTTAAATGTGTTGCACAGCGGTTCAATGACAAGTCCTCGCAGATTGTTGTATTAAATTTATCTACAAAATTATCATTTTTACATATATTACATATAATACAATAATACTTTAGGGTAGCAAATGTTCCAGTATTTGGTGGGGTCATCAATGAATGGGCTGTGAATTAAAACTTTTCAACTCCTGAGAAGAGATTGGCAGTAGTTTTCCAGTAGGGGGTGCAGTGTTCAGTCTTGGCAGAGGCAGGAAGTGATGGAGAGGACTGTGCGTATCTCTCCGTGCTGGTTCAGGAAGCTGTGGCTCTCGTAGCCCTGAGGAACGCAGGAGCTGGACTGTCTCTCAGCCCATAAGTGGCAGATTGCTGGATCAGATTGACTCCTGCAAAAGCAAAGTGAAAGAGCATTACAATCACTTTGTGTACTACATCAAACAACCACTTAATATGCTCTAAATATCGCCCAAAGCATCTATCTTTCAAAGAAAAATGTCAATTTAATACCTTAATTATCTACATATAGCCTACTTTTGATATGTCCAGTGACACTGGGACAGTCAACTCTAGTATGTGAGGTATTATAATGTTATATCTGACTGTCCATCAACATTTTTTTTTATTACTTTTTATTGTCCATTTCAACAAGGGTAATTCCTGTGTAGATATTTAATGGAGTTATTATGAGTCTGATCTAGAATCAGAATCAGATTAATTTGCCAAGTACATACATGCAAGGAATTTGACTCAGGTTTTACGCATCTCTCTCAAAACTCAACAGCTAGTAAGTAGCGAAAAACTGCTGATATACATGTATTACAACTGTGCAATACAGAAACTGAATCCCATGCATTAATACATGCATTAACTTCATATTAAACCCCACTGACCCCATGTTGGTGCAGTGATAACAAATTCCTGCTGGACATCCAAGATATTGTACAAAGCCCCAAAACGTGACCTTAAATTCTAGTTGAAAGCCCAAAGTTTCCAAAGATACTGAATATGTCAGGTTGAATTCAGAGGAAATGTGTCTAAAATAAGAGCATAATAAATCTTATTTGAATTTGACAGAATGGTGCGGCCATAAAAACATGAATATTTCACTCAGTGTAAACACCGTATAGCTTCAATGAAGAACTGGAACATATTGATATGTATGATAAGGGGTTTATTAAATTCAAAGACCGACATTTTTATATTTATTTGGGCACTGTTTTTCCTCCAGCCATAAAATTAAAGTCCAGGTATAAGAGCCATATTAAGAATTGACGACATGTGTTCATTGATCTAGTAGCAAAAATGTTGAAATGCTCCTTTAGTTATACTACTGACTACTTCATAGTCAATAGCTCTCAGTTATGGTTAATCAGTCTGTGGAGCAAGACAGTTTTTTTACCGGTGTACCAAGTTGAGCTCAGAGGGAATCTTGTAACTTTATTTTGTTCTGGGTAAACTTTTTAAATGGAGGTATATACTAACTCTGAAGATTGTTTTTGTGTCAAGATTATTGCCAATACACAGACTGTAACAGTAGTGGTAATGTGGATTACCGGGCAGAGAGAAAATTGCTGCTATACAGCGATATGATGAGGAGACTATACGGTACATTAGGAATGTGAACCTCTTATTCTTTCTTCTTTTCATATACTTAAGATAAACTGATATTACACTGTCAGAAGTCTGCCACAATCTCAAAATAAAGCATACACCTACTGCTTTATTTTGAGAATGTGGCAGATTTCGAACAGAGGGACATTTGGTGCAGGAATGAAATGAGGACAACATGCTGAGGGCAGAACGTGTCAGAGCTCACAGGCAATTGTTATGAGAGGGTGTGTGTGTGTGTGTGTGTGTGTGTGTGTGTAGCAGCTGTGTTCATGCTTACCTGAGAAGGCATCGGTTTCCTGTAGTGCAGCCTCCCAAACATCTGCCCACATCTATTTCCTGTGGAGAATTAGCAACACAGAGAGAGGGCAATCAGCTCACAGCTGGTCACACATATTGACCCAGTAGCGTCGGGGCCCAGCTGCCGTTTAGCAAGTTAACTGCTTTGATTCGACACCTGCAGGGGCCATTTGTGTTTGCGCTGCGCTCGCACCTTTGGTGCTGAGGAACAGAGCAGATGACCAACTGTGTCCAGGAATTCAAGTTAAATCTAATCTAAGTCATTTATCAGGTAAAGTCTGATGTTAAAATCCCAAATAAGTATTTTGATCTTTGTGGGATTGAGAGTGTTGTGGATAAACTTCGTAGTAAAGTGTGGCTTTTGTGAATGGTATACACTTAAGAGAGAATAATGAGGCTAAATCCTTATTTTCAACATGGCCAGTAGAGCAGTTTAAATCAGGTTTTAATTTCCTGAATAAAGTTGAGCTGGGACTCCAATCTGCTATACTATCATGTGTATTGTCAACACAGCCTGCATATCCAGCCAGTGGATTAGCTTGATTAAGTGCTGACTTCCACACATGTGTCTGATGAATAAAGATACTTCATTACTGTCTGGCACCCAACCAGACCTCCGTTTCCTCTCAACTTGACTACAAAAGATAGTGTGAAACCACCAGCATCACAACTGAATCCCTCTTCTAGTGTTAAGTATGCCATGCTCATCAAAGAAGAGAAAGGATTCAAATATATATTTTCTCTTGCGGACAAACAAGATGATTTATTAGAACTAGAAATACAACATTTTAGTGATAGTTTAGAGTGTACACTTACTTTGAGCCTCTCCTCTTTGACTCCACCTTCATGGTGGACTATTTCATAGTAATACTCCACGTATGGGACCCTGTAGCAGCTTTCCTTCAGCTCACAGGCCGCCACGGTCTGGATGACGTCCACTTTGTTGGGGGTTTCCACCAAGGCTGAGTCAAACTTAGTGGGGACACAGGAGAACCCCTCTGTGAAGGATTAACACAAGTTAGAGTTATATGGGCTCAATTATAATCTGTGATCCACATGAAAATAAACAGATAGCAACATTTAAAACACAGGATTAGCTTTGTGAATACTCATTAATGGGTCTTTTAATACACTAGTCCAGTGGTTCCCAAGCTCATCCACATCAAGGACCCCTAAACTGACACAAATAACACCACGGACCCCTATTTGATTAGATTTTTTTCCACCACCCCCCCCCCCCCCCCCCCCCCACCCCCCATCTGATAGGATTTTTGCTTTCAGATGTTTTATTACAGAAAGTGTATGAAACCGATGATGACCAAACTAGTCATACATTCTGTCATTGTATTATTTATGGATGTAATTATAGTGAAAGTAAATGATTCCCCCTTTTGCTGCCCCGGGAACCCCCTCAAGGACCCCACTTTGAAAACCTCTGCACTAAACAAAAACTTTATAAGTTGTATTGTGTTCTGGGGCTGTTAAAGAATAATATATACCAGTAATATTTGGAAAAGAGACCTATAAAAATGAAGATACTGTATTTCATCACTAAATCAAACATTTGTATCATATGTGCAGCTAAAAAAAAGTAAGGTAAGGTTTAATTTTATCAGCATAGTGAATTATAGTGAATCCAATGCAGGGTTGCTTTGACTATGGGCCAGCAGTGAATACTAATATAACTCAAGTACATGCTGTTATAATGTTTTACTTACACCATAAACATACTGTTGAATGTGTATCAATACATTAACACAGTGGCACTGAACCCTTTACAACTAGTTTTAAAGGTTGGTGTGCACTAAAATAAAGAGGTTAACTTTATTTGTGCATAAAATCTAAATTGAGTGAAGGCAGTGAAAAGTTATTTAATTCCTTGCATCGTTTTTATCCCCTTTTTGTTTTAAATGTGCAAATTGACCAACTTACACCATATTTGTGCAGTTTTGTTCAATGTTTCTATCTGTGGTGGGAACTTCTCATCTCTCAGTCTGTCATTTTTGTCATTTGCTAAGCTGCTCTCTGTTCAGTTTCATTCATATTGTTGTTAGACAGGTAGACACACACACACACACACACACCTGGTGAGCCCTTGGACCTGGAGCATCCTCCCACGTCGATGACGGTCTCGTACGGTGTCTCGGAGTAGTAGGTCCTCAGCGCTGGGACCCGGATGCACTGAGTCAGTTTGATGTCACACTGGCACTCCTCCACCACCTCCACCTGCCGGGCTCCCTCCAGCAGCAGCAGCCGGTCCACACGCATCCCGGTCGGCTCACACACCTGGGTCATCCCGCAGGAGGGCAGCTGGTCCAGCGGCTCAGGGACCTCTGACGCTGCAGGTCTGCGAGTCCTCATCTTTTAGTAAGAGAAACGATTAGTTTGGTTCAGACATGTCACACCATGTCTCTGTGTGCATGGTGCAAAACATATTTGGAGATATGGTGTTTTTTTTTTACAATGCGTTTTATTGCTGCAGTTTCTCATCAAAACTTATCTTAGCCTGCAAAAATATGAATAATGCTTTTTAATAATAGCCTCAAATGTGTGCTTCAGTTCTAACTTTATTTACATTATAAAGTAAAGAAAGGCCTGTTGGAGTTTCAGCAGGACAATTTATCATAAAGTTATACAGCGCGCCCTTGTGGCCATGTGGGGAACTTACTTTCTTGCTCCTGAGAAATTCCAGCATTGAGGAATGTTTGGAGTATTCCTGCTGTGCTGCTTCATGTGATGATGGCCTGGAGGCTCCTCCACAGTGAGACCTGCACATTCCCACATCAACACTGACAGGACTCCCAGAGATGTCTGTGGAGAGAGAGAGAGAGAGAAAGAGAGAGAGAGAGAGAGAGAGAGAGAGAGACACATATAATCAATTTTATGTCTCACAGCAAGGGGGATTATTATCATAAGGATTATTATTATTCATCTCAGTTGCTTTTAAAATTCTCAATCCGTTTATAAAATAATTTCTTCTGTTAGAGGATCATGCATTTCATGGCAAATTAAAAGACGTGCACATTTACTGATGGAAGAAACATGCGGTGGTGCTTTACCTTGTCCAATGTAGACAAAGTGGCTCTGTCTTTTGCAGCACAGTCTCTGTGTGAACAGGTTTCTGTGATCTATGTGTTTGCTCAACACGCCGGTCACTAGAAAACATAACACAAACAATCAGGGAGTTAACACTGTTATCCTTTTACTTGATGTAGAGTAAGCATACTCTTTCTTTATGATGATTTAAGAAGTTATATTTTCCAAGATGAGCATATTAGAATCCATGAGATCACAATAGTTAACACACAAGTTAAACATGGGACACAAAATAGTGCAGGAATACATTTTCTTCAAGGTCATTTTGTTAATGAAAAGCATGAATTAGGAGTTATTTAGGCTCAGACAGGTATATGAATGTTTAATACATTAGCGTTCCAAGAAGAACTTTTTATTTTAAAATAATATTTAGGCTATATCATGCATTATTATTATTCATCTTTACATTTTCATTTTGGATGTGTATAAAAAAACTCAACTTTGTTTATATAAGACCTTTTATACAATCATGCAGCCCAAAGTGCTTCACAGAGCCAGATTAAAAAAGCACAGACAAAAAAACAAACAAAAAATAGACACACAAAAAGTCAATATTTAGTTAAATGGAAAGTGAATTGATCCCCCCTTGCTGTGGAGCATCACACCCTCTTCTGCACTCATGTTTACCAGTCATATCATGAGGGATTAGCAAGTATATCTGAGCAGATTGGTGCCAAGTCAAGTCACTTTTATTTGTGTAGCCCAATATCACAAATCACAAATTGCCTCGGGGCTTTACAATCCGTACAGGATACGACACCCTCTGTCCTTGACAGTATGACTCTCTCATCGGATGAAGAAAAACTCCCCAAAAAAACCCTTTTAACAGGGAAAAAAATGTGTCAGTCCAGTTAGTGAATAGCTGCTTCTATACATGTCCCAGCAGCAGCAGAATAGAAGAGAGCAAACAGTACTTACAGGTCAGGTGGAGGGCACACAGGAGGAGAAGGAATGGCCGGGGTACATCCATGGCTACAGTCCCAATCTGCTCCTCAGCTGCCAGATAGTGTCCCTCTGCTCACTGGTGCCTCTGATATTTATATGGGATCAAGCTTCAGCCCCAAATGTCACCTGAAAACAAGCTCTCAGAGTGGTGTGGGGTCAAATAATCAAATTTCCATGCTGAATGTGTTGTGGGTTGGAGTTTGTGGGGCCACTTCAAAGGAAGTCTCTGCAGCTTTTCTGTTTCTGCCGCGAGGGACCCAGCGACTCGAGTGTGTCGACCGGCCCGAGCTCACCCTAATGAAGTGCTTAAGTAGCCTTGGGCCATTAAAGCGTCGCTCATTCTAAGGCATTAATCATCTTTTATCTCAGGGGGAAGGTGTTTAGCACCTCTGACTTAAAACAAAACCCGGCCCAAACACATAAACAGGATCAGCGTGGGGGCCTGAGCCTCCCCTCCAGAAAACTCCAGCACCTTTGTGTTTATTCAACATGACACCAAATGGCCAGGCCTCTCAGAGCGGCCAGCATCTTTTTCCCTCTTCAGAGGAAAGAGCTAAGATTAAGCATTAGAATAACATGTATTCAGACATGTCAACCTCTGTTTATGTGTAACATTTTTGAGTTAAAATGGAAACTTAACTAAGAACAAGGTATACTGGCAAAAAGGCCCAGAATACACCTCAAATAAATACATCTAAAAGGGAACCTAAATACTGTTTTGTTCCTTTTTCAGACACATCATGTTCTAAAAAGTCTCATTTGACTGATTCTCCATTCTGATCTTAATAAGGTGTTAGTCATTCTTTGAAGTGTTGATGTGATCCCCTCATTTTCACCGGGATCGACGGATCATCGTCCAGAGAGCCGTCAGCACTCAGACACCTTGATTAAGGTGACGCCTTCAACAGTTTCAATTGTTGATTCCTTTCAGTTACAACAAATCTTATTGAACTGAAACATAATCCGGGTAAAACCCAGATTAAGTCTTACTTGATTTAATTATGTAGATGATATGTTGTCAGAAAACCTTGAAACTCTATAAAGATGACCACAGTTGTTTTTCAAACTTAAAGGGCACTTAAGGAGGGGGTCCACAAAACTGTAATGTTATTTACATTATTTACCACTGTGTGGTTTGTTTTGTAAAATGGGAAACTTTCACTTTTTAATAAGAATGAACCAATATGATCACAGAGGTCAGAGGTTAACAACAAGAGACTTTGATAATGAGACTCACAACTCAAATAAAATTAAATGCTGTGTTGTTTCTCAAGCTTTTCATTGTGTCACACAACCTTCCTCAGCAGATAAAGTTTGCCCAGTTGTCATAGAATTGTAGATGAACAATTTACGGACTTGAAAAATGGAAATGTAAACACGTACAATTCCCTGACAACTGGGCGAAATTCCTCTGTTGAGGAAGATCGTGTGATACAACCGAAAGCTCCAGGGCAGTTAATACTAATGGACATGGTGGGGAGATTGTTTTGCAATCTGCTGTTTCCAAGGTCAAGAATTATGTTTTTTTAAACTCTTAAGAATCTTAAAGTCAACACCCTCTCTATTAAAATACTTTTATTTTTCCTTGGTGGACATTAAATGGAAGATTTGGGGATGCAGTTTTTTTTTTTCACTTGCCCAGTCGAGAAAGTGGGTCAGAAATCTAATGCCCAAATTAAACTTTTACTTGCCCCTATACAAATAGTTTTATTTATTAGCGGTTATCAAATAATAATCGGTACTGCGCATGTGCAACCCTCAACAGAGATGAAAAGGAAGCGAGATGGCTCACTCCTTAGCTACTTCCATCATCAGCTCCGGAAAAAACAATGTGTTTAATTATTTTTTAACTAGCCCGACGTGGCATTTTATTTGGCCCGGGATGTAAATCTTTTTTTTTTTTTTTTTAATAAATATAATATTATATTATATAAAATCTGTGTCACTTACTGTCCATAGCATGGTTTAGCTGATAAATCTCCAAGACTTTCAACTGTCTTACTCCTCTTTATTCTTTAGTCTGGTACTCAGGGAGTGGCATCTTCTTTTTCCTGTAAATTAGGTCAAGCTTTTCATAACCTAGCCGTGATAGGGGACTAGTGTTGGCTCATGGGGGATTTCATGTTGGGTGTCTGTAACTTTTAGAGTACGGTCTAGACCTGCTCTATATGAAAAGTGTCTCGAGATAACTTCTGTTATGATTTGATGCTACAGTATATAAAAATGAATTAAATTGAATATAGTGAAAATGCCCCCTCTTTTACAAACACACCAGTTTGAATGCAACCTCTCTCTCCTCTCTCCAGTAAACCTTTCCTCAGCGCAATCCCAAAATCCATTTCAACGCTGCACGTGCAGAGATGATCACTGAGGAGGTGATTGGATTATATACTGGGACATGCAGCTTATGCATTATGACTTTCAGACGAGCACCGTGTCCAGTCTGGGTAGCAGAGGTTAGCTGGAGTGACTGCTAGCAGACGGTTTGTCCTGGTGTCTGTCTGGTGTCATGGTCAGTGTCTGGGTCGCTGTGTAACCATGTAACCATGTAACCATGTAACTGTGTTGCTCGGTCAGTAGGCCACAATCGCAGACGCTCTACGTTCACTTCCTTTAGCTCTTGGTTGTGAGGGTGAAGTTGCATTCTTTGCTATCGCAGGGCTGTAATAAACCCCTATACCTACCTGTTTACGTTCATAATGATAATTTGGGGGGAGTGGCTTTGGAGGGAGGCCAATTTGGCGACTTTCTCACTATATTTAGCGACTTTTGGAGCTAGTGCTGCTAGCTACTTTCACTGGAAAAGAGTTGACAACACTCATACCTGCCGACCTTCCTAATTTTCCTGGTAGACTCACGTTTTTCATTGCCCAAATTGGGCATTGGGCCCAATTAATGGCCAAATTATTCTGTTTTCTTTCCTGATAATTAAAGGTAAAGTTAGAAGTTTAACATAAAAATGCTGTTGCAGTGTACTTATTATTTAGTTATTTTCATTCTTTAAAAGTCACCATAGTGCAGGAAGTCTCTTAAACTCAAATTGTCCTGGGGGAGTACCCCCAGAAACCCCGCTTTAGTTTTGAAATCCTCCCTATTTTTAAGTAAGTATGACAACACTGGACTCGATTTTTAGTTGGATAACTTTTGTAATCTAGCATACTCTCAACAGTACCTGCCCTAGCTTTAAATGTTCTGACCACAGGGAACTGAACCACTTTAACTGTAGTCATAATCTTTCCTCAGTCCCTTGACCCCTAACAGTGATGATGGTCATAACGTAGAGATAATCCCATCAATGTCCTGTTCAAGCACCTGCATCAGGTGCTGTGTTCAAATCTGGGGTTTAAAGAAGCCTCTGTACTCTGTAAATCCTGTCTATTGTCTGTCTGCATGGGAGGAGTCCAACACTCTGGGATTATAGGGTGTCATGCAGCAGTTCTGGATTATACAGCAGGAGACAATACTGCAGCATAGGGAGACAGCAGGCGGAAAAGAGCAGTGGTCCTACAACAGCATCTGGATATCTGAGAAACATCACCTTTGGGCATTTTTCCTGATGCATGCATATGGTTTTGAATTCACATCATGCTGCTCACGAAATTTCCGATCATCACTTTTTTCCTTCAGTTTTGTGGAAATTTGTTTTCTCTGTAATTTACCACCTTTTTGTGTTCTAAAATCTTCAAGAAGTCGGATTAAAACAGAAAGTAGAGCACCTTCTTGTGAGAAATCATGTATTTGCACAGCGGAAATAATGCCATCAACACAGAGAGGAGTAAGAAGAACATAAAAGGGAAAACATGTGAGTACAAACACATTGCTAAATTTAAATTGTAGGATGTTATTATTTAGCTGGATTTAATTATATTGAAGGCAATATGTAAATAATAGTTTCAAGCATGCTTACATACATTGCTGTTGCATCCCTTGATTCCTTTCTCTTTCTCAGGGGCTCACTTGAAGACAACCCCACATCAAGAGGAGATCTTCACCCCGACGTCCCCAAAGATGGGGAAAAAGGTGGAGACAAAGGAGAACACGGCAGAGGAGAAGGAGGCGATGAAGCTCACTGCGTTTGGGAAGGCCTTTTACGATCTGACCCATTCAGAGAGGGTGATGAATGATCTGACATTTGGACGGCGGGTGGGGCTTTACGAGCTGAGAGGAGAGATCGGCTCCGGAAACTTCTCCCAGGTTAAATTGGGGATACATGACCTGACCAAAGGTGAGATGCTTTCTGATGTTATTAAAGTGTCCCATAAATGTGTCAAAGTCATGATAAGTTGGTCAGAGAAAGGCCATACATCTCATATCTCTCCCCAGGTAAAACATTTGAAGCACCACTGCAAACACTGCCAATAAAAGTGGGTCATGTTAGCTGTTTCAGATAATTTGTCACTTACTTCCAAGGTTTAAGTACTTTTTCATTAAGTGTTTATATATTATGAGAGATTTGTAACATTTCGGGGGATCTATTAGCAGAAATGAAATATAATATCCATAACAATGTTTTCATTAGTGTACAATCACCTGAAACTAAGAATCATTGTATTTTTGTTAGCTTAGAATGAGCCCTTCATACCGGCAACTCATAGGGAAACACAGTACCTCGCATAGAGAAGCACATCTTCAAATTTAGAAGTTTGTCAGAGTATCCTAAAAATTATTTTTATAAAATGTAATAAATGTCACCGGAGTCTTCAACAAGCTGCTAGCTTGACAGATGTGAGTTTATGTTCATTATGATAATATTGAGGAAGTGCCTTTGGAGGGAGGCCTGAAGGGACGGACTGTCAGTGTTGCTGTCTTGGAAACTTTCTCTCTCGATTTTGTGACTTTTGGAGCTAGCACTGCAAGCTACTTTCATTGGAAAAGAGTTGGCAACACTGGGTTTTACTCTTGCTGGTTTCTCAACATTACCAACCCTAGCTTTAACTAAGCTATGTAGGCATAAAAGGATATGACAATCTACAAGACTGCTTTGGAGAGTGTATACAGGATTGCTGATTTGCAATGGTGGAAAAACAAAATTATGATGTTGTTCTGAGGTTTTCTTCTACATGGTTTACACAAGGAAACTTATATTAAGATTCAGATGCTTCTCTGTGAGATGACTTGTTACCTGATTCACATATTGAGAACTCCTGTTCAGACATCCAGATTAATTTAATGGAGGAGACTTTAGTCAGCTCAGCTCAACATATTACACAATGCAAATCCAGTCTGGGTCATTCCAGATGTCAGAAGACATCCACTAATCCCTACTGTCTTCGGCCTTCACAGCCAGCAGCACGTGTGCAACATACTGATCCTGATAGACAGACATTCTGTAGGAACTGATAAAAAGGCATAAATCAAAACATAAAGGAAAAGCAACAGTTCATAACATAAGGAAGGGTGAATAATAGTAAAAGGCAGAGATAAAATGTAAAGTGTGTGTATTCATTGTGGCCTCACTGTACATATCTGTCATCATCTGATAGAAAGAGTTGCAGTGAAGATCCTGGATAAAGTGCGTCTGGGCAAGCGATCGCAAGCGCTTTTCGCCTCAGAAATCTCTTGTATGGAGAAGCTATCTCACCCCAACATCGTCCGCCTGTATGAGGTGGTGGAGACATTCAAGAGGCTCTACCTGGTGATGGAGTATGCCAGCGGAGGAGAGCTGTTCACCCGTATCAGCACCAGGGGGCGCCTTTCAGACTTGGAGAGCAAGCTTGTGTTTTCGCAGGTCCTGTCTGCAGTCAAATACATGGTAAGTCTTTGAGTGAACATTGTGAGAAATACATTTTGCTGTAAAATGAGAGAGGAGATTGTCATTGCAGAATATTAAAACAGCAAAATGCTTTTTAAACTTCAGAGACCCACAATAAACCCGTTTATGTAATTTTTAGGAGGAGGACAGGGGCTCAGTACTGTGTGTCAAGTTCTAGTCAAAAATCTGAAATAAACATGAATTAATTAATGAATGAATGAATTCAAATTCATTGTGAAAATGTATAAGGTCTTGGAGCATTATGATCGAGGTATATGATGGCAGTTGTTGCAGCAATTTTTTGGGTTGATACCATTTGTTACACAGATTTAGTGCTAAATTTAATCATATTTTACCATTCAAAAATTGATAATGTGCTGTGGTTTGGTATCAAACACTTCTGACATTTGGAGATTTCTGCAAGGATTGCATTTTTCGGCGATTGGATGGCGAGCGCTTCTGTTCTTGAAAATGCTCAGAAACCCCTTTATTGTCAATCTACCTAGGAAAGCCACCCATCTTCTCTAGGTCTCTAGTTTGTGGCTGTAAAGTTTCATCAGGCTGTGATTATCCTAGAGGTCACAGCAGATCATTTTATAGATTTAATACAATGAAATGGCTATTATGTGGAATAAAATCATCACACATGAATACAGTTTGGGCTCATTAGATCCACAAGAGTCTCAGCTTTACAGTGAAACTCAATTTATGTAATTCCAGACTGTTTAGGGAGCCCAGTATGCAGAAAATTTCAAACACATAATTTTTAGAATAGGTGAAAATAACACATCTATACTGCATGCAAAAAAATGCATGTTTTTTTGCCCCAAACTGCATGTGATGATCATAAAGTGGGCATGTCTGTAAAGGGGAGACTCGTGGGTACCCATAGAACCCATTTTCTTTCATATATCTTGAGGTCAGAGGTCAAGGGACACCTGTGAAAATGGCCATGCCAGTTTTTTTTTTTGTTTTTTTTTATCTTTGGAGCGTTACTGAACCTCCTTCCCGACAAGCTAGTTTCATATGATATCTGCACTATTTTCACTCTAGCTCTAAAACTGAACCTGCTACAGCCTCTGAAAGACAGTAAAGTCGATCGGGGTTGCCCGCGATCCTGCGGGTCTCAGGGGGTTAAAGGACAGGACATAATTTTAAGATACATTTAAGATACCTAATATCTCAAGAATACTCATGAATACAGCTTTTCTTGTGACTTTGTGTATATAGGTTCCCATACCTTAAATCAACTGTGCAGGAGAGCTGATTGACTCTCTAATGCCTAAAACATTTCTCTATTTTTCTCTCTTTTCCCAGCATGCCAATAATATTGTCCACAGGGACCTGAAGGCTGAGAACATCTTCTACACCAACACCTACTGCATTAAAGTGGGTGACTTTGGCTTCAGCACATCTTGCTGCCCCAGCGATGTCCTTCACACGTTCTGTGGCTCTCCACCGTATGCAGCCCCTGAGCTGTTCAAAGAGAAAGGTTACACTGGTCAATATGTAGATATGTGGGCACTGGGTGTCTTGCTTTACTTCATGGTGACGGCCACTATGCCATTCAAAGCTACTAACACGGGCAGGCTTAGGTGTTGTATCCTGCAGGGCTCCTATGCCATTCCTCAATATGTACCCGGATCATGCAAGGAGATCATTACGGGCCTCCTGAGGCAGATTCCCGTGGACCGCCTCACTATAGAGCAGATCACGGACAGCGACTGGATGAGAGGTATCGAATACCCCGAGGCCTACGTAGCTTGTCGCCCTACACCCTACCACCTAGTCGAGCCTTCCCACATCCTCAGCTCAGATGAACTGAATGTGAAGGCAGCGCTGGAGGATCTTGGCATCACCAAAGTCCATCTCCTCAACAGCAGCCTGGACTTGAAAAGCCCCGTTACTGGAGCTTACCGGATTCTGCTACACCGCATCCAAAAGAGGAGGTCGGTGGAAGCTGTGGGCTACCACCAGACCTGCACCAAAGAGTCCAAGAACAGACTCACATGGAGAGCAGGCTCAGATAACCTGCTAAACACACACCACTCTGTAGTCTGTATTATCATGTAGTTTAGTTTCTTAAAAGAGTAGTTCAACATTTTAGGAAATATACTTATTTGCCGTTGGTGCTAGTTGGTGTATTTTTGATCTTTGGAGAGAGCCAGGCTGGCTGTTTACCTCTTCTTCAAGTCTTTCTGCTAAGCTAAGCTAAATGGAAGGATATCGTTTTTGTTTAGTTTCAGTTTACGACCGTAGTTTTCACTGCTTATTTTTGTATTAGTTTCAGTTTTAGTTTACAATAATAACCCTGCTTCTGACACCAGCTTCATACTTCAGTTCTTTTCATCTAAATCATGGAAAGAGGGAGAATAAACATATCTCCCAATATGTTGAACTATTCCTTTAATAGTTTATCTTTGGTTTCAGCAAGGTTAAATGGGCAGAACCTGATTTTGAATGGCTCTCATGCTGTGGAAGTACATTGATGATAAATGATTTGCTGTCACGCTAATGCAGGTCACTGTGAATGAAAGCGTAGACCCTTTGGCAAACTCTGTGACCATACTTGGCACTCTGTTGTCCATTACAAAAACATCCAACGTTTTTATAGAGTTAAGCCAACTGAGCATGAAAGACGTTTCGTATGAGTACTGATGACGACCCAGAGATTCCTCTTTCAGTGAGACCACAGGAATGTGGAAACATCAAAACCATGTTTTTTATAAATGAGAGAAATGTCAATCAGAAAAAGGTTAATTTTAGAAAATACATTTTAGTATATATATATATATGTATATATATCTTTTTCGATCCTTTATAATTTTCAGTGATACATTTCCATAAATTCTGAAAGGAAATATTTTTTAGAAAGAAACGTGAAAAGTTGACCTATCAGTACAATAACCTTTCAATAAATAATAATAAATTAGCAGGAAGAGAGGTTATTAATTTTTTCTGCCAGTTATGCGTTTTTCTAAAATAATTCAATGGATTCCATTGGGTTTTCATTTTTCTTTCTTGCCTGTTTATTTCAAAGAAAATACATGATTAATATTGTAGACATAATAATGTGGAACTTCCCTAAAATGTCCTGACAGATCTTTCATACAAAGGGGTGTGTGGAGTTAATATCTGAAAGCAAATGATTTGTGTCTATTTTATTTCTGCAAAATTGTGATTTTTTTTGCTCTTGTATCTTGTTTTATATTATATGTATAGTATTTTTCATTTTAAAATTATAAAAATAAGCGTATAAATGTAAATATCTTCATTTTTGATCTCAAGACATTTCTTGAAACCTGTGATAAACTGAATGTAACATTGACCTTTAAGAATGACAAACAACTCACCACATTCATTAGAGTTATAAAATACATGGTCACATGTTAGCACAATATAATAATATCGTTATTTATGATCCTGCAATTACAATAAAAAGAACACAGCTGTTTTAGGTTAAACAGTGCAAAATGTTGGACCAATAAATATGATGTTATTTTCAAATAGCTTTGTGGTGTGCAATGCTTGACGACTGCTTTCATCTTTCTTTCTTTCTTTCCTGCTCTTTCTACGCTCTCGTAAAAGTCATGATTTATAATTCCAGCATATGTGTCAGTCTTCTACACCAAACTTGTACAGACTTCTGTTGACATATTTCAGAGTGGTTTAAGTTATGGTGGTGGCAGAGATTCAACATTTGGAAACAAGTCTGTTCGAGGACTTTTCACATTTTTCTCTGCTTTCTGGTCTATATTTGCTTAACCCGCTGAGGCCCACAATAGACCCATTTTTGTCTTTTTTAGGGGGTTACAGGGAGATCAGCACTGTGTGTGAATTTGTTTTAGTCATAAATGAGAAATAACAGGAATGAATGAATGAATTATTAAATTATTAAATTATTAAAAATAAATTGTGAAAGTGTATCAGGGTTTAGAACATTATGATAGAAGTGGATGATGGCCATCCCCATGCTCTATAATGTCTCATAAGTTGTTGCAGCAATTTTGGGGTTGATACCATTTGTTACACAGATTTGGAGCTAAACTTAATTATCTTTTACCACTCGAGAATGAATAAAAATGATCAATAATCTCCCCAAAATACCACATTAAGACACCAAGACCTTGAGGAACTCCATAGAAAAAGCCATGCTGTGATTTGGTATCAAAAACTTTTGACATTTGGAGATTTCTGCAAGAACTACATTTTTTGGTGATTAGATGGGGAGCATTTCTGTTCTGTACACTGCTCAGAAACCCCCTTATTGTCAATCTACCTAGGAAAGCCATCCATCCTCCGAATGCCCTAGGTTTGTGGTTGTAAAGTTTCATGAAATGTTATTATCCTAGAGGTCACCACTGGTCATTTTATACAGGGAGGTCCAATTTCAAAAATGGTCTCAGTACAATGAAAGGGCTACTATGGAGACTAACATCATTGGCAAAAATAACACATTTATACTGCATGCAAAAAACTGCACGTTTTTTGCCCCAAACTGCATGTGATTATCATAAAGTGGGCATGTCTGTAAAGGGGAGACTCGTGTGTACCCATAGAACCCATTTTCATTCACATATCTTGAGGTCAAAGGTCAAGGGACCCCTTTGAAAATGGCCATGACAGTTTTTCCTCACCAAAATTTTGTGATAGATTGGAGCGTTATTAAGCCTAGTCTGACATGGTTGGAACAAATGGATTCCTTAGGTTTTTCTAGTTTCATGATTCCAGCATCTTCCCTCTAGCTAGAAAGATTGATTGCATTAAAGCGTTAAAGAAATTAGTGGCGTTAAAACAAATTCACATTAACGTGTTATTATCGCGTTAACTTTGACAGCCCTAGTTTTTAGTAATATTAAATGTGGCATAAACACCAAATAC
The DNA here is from genome assembly GCF_015220745.1 of Sebastes umbrosus. Classification (NCBI taxonomy): domain Eukaryota; kingdom Metazoa; phylum Chordata; class Actinopteri; order Perciformes; family Sebastidae; genus Sebastes; species Sebastes umbrosus. The sequence goes on along the minus strand of NC_051280.1, from coordinate 10,862,103 downwards.
TCTAATAACCACTATCGAGGCATATGTTTAGCTGTTCTGTTATTTGTACATACCTGAGAAGGTATTAAAGGGGGAAAGGGGTTTACTGAGTGATGTTAATTATGCTATTATTCAGTATGCTGTATATGTTGTATTGTTATAATTGTTATATTGATATAAATAGATATTTGGAGTTCCTTCCTTTAATATCTATCCTGTTTGATCAAAAAAATATCAAAAGGACACACTGATATGAGTGTGTGCTTGATTGCAAGGAGAAACACATCATTCAAAGGCGAAGATACAAATATCTGATCTGTTGCTTATGTCAACACACTTGAGGTAGAATAAGCTTCAACAGTTGCGTCTTAGCACAAAAATTCAATGTCTTAGTCTGTTATTCCATCCTTTGTGTTGCTGCTGTTCTTAAGTACAAAGATTTACTCTGAGGAACTTTTTGGATGAGGGTTGAGAACAAGTTATGTAAGAATAATGTCATTAAACACCTTCACTCAACAGCTATTGTGGAAGAAGAAGTATTTCTCAATATGTTGCTGTCAGTGTGAGGGGTTGTTAAAACCTTTAAGACCTTAACAGGCCAGACTCCAATGACAGCCAACTCAGGCAACATGGGACTTAATTCTACAGTAAGTTCTGTTTCCTCTTCCTAAATCTAAATGTAGACTAAGAAAGATAAATGTCATTTGTAAGAACAATAACCTTCCACCCCCACATACATGCATGCTGAGGATTCCCAACTTCTTGAGAATTTCAACAGCAGCTGTCAGTGTGTCAGTGTGCTGACTTGACCATGACTTGCCCCAAACTGCATGTGATTATCATAAAGTGGGCATGTCTGTAAAGGGGAGACTCGTGGGTACCCACAGAACCCATTTACAGTCATATATCTTGAGGTCAAAGGTCAAGGGACCCCTTTGAAAATGGCCATGCCAGTTTTTCCTCGCCAAAATTTAGCCTAATTTTGGACCGTTATTTAGCCTCATTCCTGACATGCACCAATGAATCCCTTAGGTTTTCTAGTTTCATATGATATCAGTACCTTTACCTTTACTCTAGCTCTAAAACTGAACCTGCTACATCCTCTGATAGACAGTAAAGTCGGTCGGGATCGCGGGTCTCAGAGGGTTAATCATCCCATTTCCTGTAATTCATCACATTTGTTTCAGTGTAAAGTGATTTCTCCACATGTTGTTTCTCCGTCTCATATTTTCCTTTCATGGTATTTTCCCCTTGATGAAAGAAAGGCTTACATTTCTTATCAGGATGCCAACCAGCAATTTCTTTCTGCCCCAGCATGCAAAAGCAAAAAGCACATTTGTCAGTGTTGTTATGATATAAACAAGAAGAAACGAAATCCACGGCACCAAAATCCTTTTCATACTGCAACCCAATTCTTTGACCTCTGGATGTGGTGCATCTATCAGTCATACTCAAAGCAATTTGGACGTCCATCAATATTTGATATGCTATTATTGTTGTGTAATTATTATAAATCTGTCAAGTTATCTATCATCTCCTTATATGCCGACGTTGGCAGCCAAAGAAATACATCACCTGCGGGCATTTTAATGTTGATTGCCCTACTTAAATCTTTTTTTATCACTCTCACCTTTCAGTCTTTTGCTGAAAAGATATGTTCACATCTTTCCTTTAATCAACGCACATCAAATAATGAATCCACTGTAGTGCACACAGGCCTGTACTGTCTGATAATGTTGCTATCGAGACACACACAGTTTGCAAGACAAAGCCTCTGCAATGCAAAATGTATGAAAGAAGCCATAAATCTCCACAGACAGCTGCAAAATCGCTGCTTTACTCATAGTGAGATCTTATCAGCTGCATGTACCAGCAGCTCTTGTGGATGTCCATGGAGATGAGATAGTAACACACACAGATCAATGAGTAAACCCAGCACCATGTCAGATCATCACATTCAAAGGTACTCTCATTGAAGCTTTATGTGTGCCTGATTTTTTTCCTGTAGATATTTTGCACTGCAGTTGCAATCAGAATATTCAAATCTTTTGATTTTACTGGATTTTACTTAATTTGTTAATTTTTAGATCTAATTAGCTGTGCAAAGCTAATCAACTGCAGTCAAAGTCCTAATGGCTGTGATATTTAAAGTATGCAGACAAGATAGGACAAGAAAAACATGAATATGGGGATGATATAAATTAATTAATTAATATAATAAATGATATATATATAATATAATATGATTAATAATAAATTGTGTGCATCTTAAAGGCAAACTGTGAAATTATTATATCAAAAAATCATCTCACATTCAGATTATCTGTTAAATAGAGCCAAAAACCTGTAATTTTACCTTGCGGAACACTGTTGTTGCTGGTCTACCGCTGGCAGCTATGCAGCAGTAAATCAGCAACTCCCATGGTCTGTGAGGTAAAATTAGTGTTTTTTTCAATGGAGTCTGGTTGCTTTGGTGAGAGCATAGATAACGGCTTCAGTTCCCCATCAGAAACATAGACTGTATAGCTGTCTTACAGCAAAGTAAACCAGTGAAAATATTCTAGATATAGCGTACACTTAAACTGATATTGATTTTTTTAGGGGGGCCTTTCTTTCTTAAATATGTTTTACTGCCGACCCCGTCCACAGCAGTACATTGCTTTGGTTCTCTGCGGTAACTCCTGTCTGTTTCTCCAAACTGGGGGCGTGACGACTGTCATCTACTGTAGGTAATACACGGACTATGGATAAGTACCTCATACAACCCAAATTCAAAATCCCCGAACTAGCCCTTTAAGGTGAGATTAGTTACATATCTACTTGTTACATCGAACTGTGTCGTATTTAAATTGTTTTTAAACTTTTGTAAAGTAAAATATAGGTGATGAAGGAGAATTATGCTTTATAGCAGCCTCATAAAGAAACCTTGAAATGAGACCATGTGTAGGTAAACATTTAGATTGTTACTTTGTGTGCGCACGGACAGGATTGGCGTATCCCCTTTCCTCTTTTTTTGTTTTTACATCATTTCCCCTGTTTTATGAAAATATAGTGGAAAAAAATGTATTTCAATTCAAATAACACAATAAAATGAACAGTCAGTGGGCCAAGAGGAAAACAGTGTATAAAATGTTTATGTGATAATAAACTTTTAAACAACACTGAGTGGGAGGTGATAAGCAAGTTTATTAATCATGCTTTTATGGGAACACATAATAAAACCTGTACACAAAATGTACGAAAAGACAGACGTTTAAACTGGTTGGACGAAATTAAGACAAGAATTTCTCTTTTTCTATGACACACATTTCAGAAAGGCATTTACATTTAACAATTTGTGTTTGCATATAAACAAGTAGTTGGACACATAATGCAAGAAATACTCTAAATATCACATGTTATTATCATTTACACTCCGTCACCATTAATTAAGCTTATTGAATACCTCATGAAAACAGTCACAGATATTGTCACTGAAGCAGCCATGCTATTGAAGACATGTATATGTGTGTGGTGGCCAGTCGGCATCAGCAGTCCATCCCTGAGCAACAAAGTGCTGCTGCGATTCTACCCAAGCTTTGACCTTTATCTTAGTGCAGAGTGAAAGCAAAAGTAATGCTACAAGATTTCCTTGGCCAGCATCCTCGACTACCTTCCAGTAAGGCATCGTAAAAACCTCCATAAAACACAGTTACATGTTGCTTCATGATAAGGTTTGGCAGATGGAGGAGAGATGCCCGGGGCGGTCACCCTCAGCTTCTACGACCGTCGGGGCTGTGTAGAGCAAAGGCATACATTTCAACGTCACTTCACAAATATTTCAGATTGTTTTAAGCATTTTCAAGAATCCTCTGTATTTTTTGTTGACTCTAGAGCAGCAACATGCCTTATTCTTTCTTATGTCAAGATACAAACACTAATTTCTTGAGAACAGATTAAAAACTATGATTTCCATTGGACACTGGTTGAAATAGCGGGGTCAGCCCTATGTTCCCTCAGACCTTGGTTTGGTTGGTTAGGTTTAGACATGAGGAGTGAGATTGGTTAGGGTTAGGGTATATCAGGGTAAGCCAATCAGAGGTAGAGTAGGACGGGTCATGGCGTTTTGGAATGTTGGGCTGTCGGAACAAAGGCACGGCAACGACAGAGGTACTGGTCGGAGGGAACATAGACACGCTCCCGAAATATCCACAATGCACTGGCAGAGTTTTTCACTCGTTTTAAGAAAACAAGGTTGTTAGGACTCAACTATAGACTTGATAAGATGGAGAGTTTTCCAGTGCAAAAACTTCAGTAATCACCCACCTTCTTGAATTTCCTGTGGCCAGTGTTGCCTGACCTTGCGTCGACCTTCTTCTCTGCCTTTGCGTCGATCTTCTTCTTCAGCTCTGCGACCCAATCCTCTCTGGGGTCTGTGCAAAGATCACGCCCCCTCTTCATGGTGAAGCTAGAGGATAATTGATGAAAACATTTTGAGTAGGGATGAGAGAAAACATTAACAGTTTAGGCAGTTAAAGTTAGTTCAGCTTTACAGTGGGTGTTCTTATCGTCTTTGTACTTACATTACAGCAGGGATGTTGCAGCCTCCGTCTGTCACCTGCAGTCTGTACTTCACTGCATGTCTTTGAGTACGGTGGTTCATTCTTTTCACATACTTAAAACAGCAGTCTTCATAGGTCGCTGAAGAATTAGAAACCCAGGACAGTAAAGTCAGAAATCCAGTTCAATCCAGTGCCACCACAGTATGAACAGTATTTGTACGACAAAGTAAAATAAATCGATCAAAAGGTAATTGCCACAATGCTAAAGGTCCTGAACAAGGCAATACAGTGAGGCCACATCAGCCTACGCAGGTGGTAAGGCAATAAACCTCACAGACTGACTTCTATTACATGCAAACCAACAGTATGTGAAACTACTGCCAGATACCAGCTGCTCTTTTACAGTGTCTTACTTTGTGTCAGGGCGAGGCAGAGACATGAAAGGATCAGCAGGAAGGACAGCGTGTTGAACCACATGGTGTCGTCTGTAGTTTCAGCTCTGCAAGAAGCCAGAAGGATGCAAAGAATTACAATGTTTACCAGAGCAATCAGCCTTATCGCTCTGTAATCATTGTACCTCAGCTCCTGCCACGCCTTCCCTATTCACATGTGAAACCTTGAACCTTGAACAAATATTTCATATAGATTCTTTTTGTGTATATAGGCTGTGTGTGCATGTACATATTTATCCAACAACTTTGACCGTTTTAACTCTACAACTCTCGGTTGTTAAACAAATTCCATTCTCTTTACATTACAGGATATTTTGACACCTGTTCAATAAAGCAATCATAGTTCTAAAACGTGTTGTTTTTGATGACCATTATTGTTTATATTATTTTTTGCTTTTGTTAAGCAAGTCATTTTGATCTTTTGGAAAGAAACAAAACTAAATATTATTGCTTTTGATGTGCTGATAAAAAAAAATCACATGTCTTCACCGAATTTGTGATCTTATTTCACTTACTGAAATCTGTTTGATTTAATTCAAGGCATAACATTTAAATTCTTAACATGAACCTGCACAGGGATTGCAAATGAAAATTTGTTAAATCTGACACATTTACATAGATTTGATGTGAATGCATGTACCCAAAGTAAAGTAAAGTAAAGTAAAGTAAAGTAAAGTTAATAATAACCCAAACAAATACTTCTAGAAATCATATAAATCTTACTGAATCTTATCTGATAGAATAGCTATGACCATTACAAAATATTAAGAAAACTCTAAATGAAAACAGTGCAGTGTCTCCTTTTATATTAGGATTACAAGTTACCTACCTTCAAAGCTCCTGATGTACTTGTTGCTCTCTTCTTGTGTCTGTGAAGGCAAGGCGAAGCATGCTTATAAAGGACTGCTGCCAGGGATCATGTTTCCGTAAACGCTATTCACCTTTGCACCTCGACATCTTTCTTTTTTTTTCTCTTTTTTTTCCCGAGCCAATATTAATGTGTGTTGCAGCCAGAAATTTTAGCTTTTGCTACTTTATAACATCTTTGAAATTATCAAGAAGTTGGGAATCCTCAGCATGCATGTATGTGGGGGTGGAAGGTTATTGTTCTTACATGTATCTTTCTTAGTCTACATTTAGATTTAGGAAGAGGAAACCGATCTTACTGTAGAATTAAGTCCCATGTTATATGGAATAACAGATCTAGACATTGAATTTTTGTGCTAAGATGCAACTGTTAATTCCAGGCTTATTGAGGGCATTATAGACCAATTCAACAGAATTGCACTTCTAGGCAACAGCTTGGGTCCATGTTTACTTCCTGTCAGCTTATGTTCACATACACTGCAACAGTATAGGGACATTGTTGTTGCCTTATGTAGTTCCACTTGTCCCCTCAAAATGATGACCCTCCACTGATACAAAATGATTGCTGGTGTTACAGTGATACACAGTATGAACTCCTATTTTATTTTGGAGACATCTTATTTGTATTTAGAAAACTATCCCCCCTTAAGTTTTAAAATCTTTTGTATTTTTAATACACATAGTACAATACAAGATTTGTTTTCCAGAGAAATCAACTATAAATCTTCTCTGACTGCATCACACTTTAAGCCTGTAAATGTCCCGTGAAATAATTTCTAAGCTTCATTTGATGACATGAAGCATGATATCATCTCTATTTTACGGGTATCGTTTTATTGGTTATTCATTTAGCTCTTACACATTATTTTTTATGCTGAGATAAACTGCATTCACTGTCTCTGGTTAGCTTGTTAAAGTTTGAAACATAAACGCTGCATATCATTTAGAGAACATTAGTTGATGTACAGTGTAAAGGTGAAATGTTTCTGTTGCTCATTTACTTTTTAATTGTGTATGGAAGTCCCCAACAGATGGCAACCAGTAAGTCTTATCAGGCCATAAAGACTGTATCTCAGAATCAATAAAGCTCACATGAAGTGACTATTGAAAATCTGAACGGCCTGTTCTGATCCTTGGAGCTGACGGGAAAGAGGAAGTCATTAGTCATTGCATTTTAAAGTCATTAATGCATGTACATCTAAAATGAATGGCCTATATGTGTCAACTTTATTAGTCTGATATCACTATTGCCTAACAATTTTAAACCAGTTATATCGACTTGAAGAAAGAGTGTCTCTCTCTCTGTCTCTCTCTCTCTCTCTTAAAACATGTCGAGGCAGATGGCCGCCCACCCAGAGCCAGTTTCTTCCCAAGGTTTCTACCCGGTAAAAGGGAGTTTTTCCTTGCCATTGTCGCATAACAATGCATGCTCATGGTGGATTTTTTGTTGGGTCTCTAAATTATAGAGGACTATCTATACATGCTCTATATGAAAAGTGTCTCGAGATAACTTCTGTTATGATTTGACGCTATACAAAATAAAAATGAATTGAAATTAAGCATTTAGATTGGTCCAAAGTCTTGAAATTTGGTACAGACATACTTTGGCAAGTATCTAACAACACAACTGAAATTGTTAAATCACATGAAATATCACAGTTTTATAGTCCAATTCAGGATTTTTGAAAAAGGAGGAAAAACACTATCATTGTGTTTATTAAATGTTTTCAATATGAAATATTTTTTACACGCGTATGTGTGCATGTCTTTGATATTCAACTTGTTATGAGTTCATAGATACCAAATACTTGATTGTGCTCCTTGTAGTTTCTGAGATACAGACATTTTCTTACTATATCTAGTCTTTGGGCACATGGGACAACTGTGTTTCCTAAAATATAATGAAGCAAAAACAGTAGTCCCATGTAGTCTGTATACTAGATATAGTATGATAAGAAAAACTCACTTTTCAAAGAAACGGTTAGACTGATTTTGAAAATGTCTTGACATTTGTGCCAGAGAGTTATATCGACTTCAGTGACGTGTGACAAACGAAGCAATTAGAACATTTAGGTGGCTGTCTGTACTCAAACCGAAAGAAAGTGTGTTGCTGTGGAAATACACCATGTCTCAAGTAAAAACCTGTTGACTCTCTTGGTCATGCTTGTCAGTATTCCCAGAGAACTTGACTCTGATGCATGAAACAGAATCAGATATGAGATGACCTTCCTTTAGTCATATTTTGATCTGACAGGTAGAAGCTGTGCATTAAAAACACTTGTCAGCATTGCCATATCGCGTATCCACCCAAAACCTTTCCCGTTAACTCCTGAAAACAGGCCGCAGTGTTCGTTTCCCCGAGATGAATGCTGACAGATATTAATGAGCCTTGAGTGCCTGCGTGGACATCGGATAACGCTGTTCACTCTTGTTAAAGCCCAATGAGGCGGTTCATGAACCTACCCTTTTCTTTTCCTTTGCCTGCAGGATATCTGGTGATCACTTAAGTTGTTTACTACACTTCTACTCCAGAACACACGACATGTGCATTGTGTCATTAAAGAGAATTTCCTGTTTCTTCCCAGTTGCTACCCAGGCATTAAAGATTAATTCACTAATTGCCTCAGTCTTTTTGTGCGATTCTGGTCTTGCTCCCTGCCAGGTGTTTGAGTTTGATCATAAAAATGAAAGAGATCTAAATGTCCTTTGGCAAAACAATCTGCATCTTCAACAAAAAAAAAAAAACACTTGAGAGTTGGCTGTGGTTGTCTCTATTGGATTAATGGCATTGAGTATTTGTCAGGAGATGATGGTCCACTGCCAAACTTGGACTCAGGCTGTGTGATGATACAGCGTGTTCTCTTCAGCATTCCTTCCAGATAATATGATCTGTTGTTTCAGCCCTTCACAGTCACTGTCGTTTTGCATGCAGACAACTCCAACGTGTGAGAAACTTTACTTTGGCACACAGTACAGCAAAACTACAGCAGAGATGAGGCCGGAGATGTCTCGAATGTGGCAGACTGAATGTATAATGATACTGATTTGACTTCTTTTGCAACCATCCATTTATAAACTACATGTACATGAAAAAGAAAAATGAAAGCAAACCTGGAGGAAAGCAATCAAACAAGAGTTTAGTTTTTACCGGTTGTCATATTTCTTTTCTTCTTTTTTTTTTACAGATTTTGAAGCATCAGAGGGGTTCAGGTTTTCTGATGACAAACGGAAAGGCCAAGGAGTTGCAAAATCAGTTGTTTTACTTCTGCTGGGAGCATGAATGTGAAAATAAAAAAAAAATCTATAATGTAAAAAGTTTGAGGAGATAAGTTCATTTGATAAGTGTAACTTTGCCCTGATTATTTTTAGATGAGGAAATGTCACCAAGATCAAAAGTCACAATCCAGCCATTACTTTTCATATACCACCAACAAAACAACATAGAAAGAAATGACCGACAAAGGCAATCCCATTATCGGCACAGGTAAAGCAACAAAAAACAGAAGTATATTCACTGCAATTTTAAAGGTTCCACGAGATGGTGTACTGTAATGGGATGATTTTTCCTTATGTGAACCAATGGTTATGAGTCATGGGGAGAAAGGCAGTTTGAATTAATAGGAATTGGGTAGAATGTGGGAAATTTATAATTTGATACAACAACTGCTGGAGTTTTACCTCTTATAATGTTTCCCTTCTCCATGCACCTGGGTGAAGTTGTGCCAAAATACCTTCTCTGCTTCTACAAAAATGTTTTTTTCCAAAGTATTTCCAAAAAGCACTTTGGTACAGAGTGGTGCAGAAATTACATATCATTGTAGGCCAACCTGGAAGTTAGCATCACACTGGTTGCCTCGACAAAAAGCCAATGGGATTTTTCCATTGGATTTTGGATTGTTGCAGAAAATAAGACTTACACGTTTTGTTAATAATAAATCTTATAATCTTTACAAATGAACACCACTTTTATGATTATTGAAGTGTGAATGCAATCGCCAGAGGTATTAAGCTAACGTTAGGCTATAAACGACCAACACCACGGTCGCATGACTTCACATCACCACCACTAAACTAAAGGTGGACTAGTGTTCGGTGTGATGACGTTTAGTAGTCTCATTTAGTCACTTGTAAGCGACCGCCTTTTTAAGACACATAAAGGCTTCAAAATGCATGAGTGGGATATTTACTGACATATAATATGTTGTAGAACAAAACTTTAAAATCTCTTATGCTTGTGTTAACTACAGACTTAAATTCAGACATCTAACTAAAAACCCATTCAACTGACTTCCAGACGACGGAACCGGAAGTACAAAAATGCTAACTCATTTCTGTGTTTTAGAACTCATTCCTGCACCACTATATAAAAGTTTAAACTTAGCATACCTGTGTGTTTTTTGCAGGGAAACAACACCTAATGTAGTACCAGTTTAACAGACTTAATATACACGAAGCCCACCCACAGTATCCAAGGAATTACATTCAGATTAGACAAATGAATCTACTTCCAGTGCCAACATTTAGTTCCAATGCAGGAAGTAGTGTTTTTCTTTATGTAGCAAAGCAATAAGTAAGGTTGTGGGTGTTGGGGTGGTGGATGGGGGTGTTTTGTATGGGAGACTGGAGTTCCTGTCTCTTCACAGAGCTGCAATTAAGATACACTTTTTCTTACCTTAACAGTGATCGTTCCCTAACCTCAACCATAGTTGCCAGGCACAGACGTTGTAGACAAAGGTTGGGGGTGGCTGTAGCTCAGTTGGTAGAGCAGGTCATTCTTTAACGAGGATGGCGGTTCGATCCTCGACTCCTACTGTCTGCATGTCAAGGTGTCCTTGAGCAAGACACTGAACCCCAAGTTGCTCCCCAAACACTTTATAGCAGCCCATTGCTGACCTTAGGAGGTCAAACTTCATGTATGTATATGACAAATCTAATAAAGGTTAAGTTTAAGGTTATTTAAAAAAAACGCTGACACTGGATGTTAACAAACGTAATCTGGGGTTTCGCTCCAAACGTCCAATATTAACATTCTTTCTGGCATTAGGCCTTTTAGGCGGTTTTGTTCACCAAGAAAAATCCATACACGTATACAAATATTTACAAAATTGACCATTTTTCGAGCTGTTCCGCTGCACTATTGTGAGTGCAGTTTTCAAGCCAGCATTCTTATTTTACTCTAATTTATTCATCACTCAGCTGTAATTAGCTCTATATCCAGAAGCTGTGTACTTCAGATGACACTGCTCAGAGATAAGATCAACTATTACACCACTCAACAAATGAGATGGTTTTGGGTTTTGTGAAAGAATGTTTGCATCATGTTTTTTTGCCAGTGAAATCCCCCTGGGTTTTATATTTAGGTGTTAGTTACAATCATCCGGAAAGAAACGAAGTCTGTTATGTAACAGAGTGTGTGTGTGTGTGAGGTGGTCTTACTGTACTTCAAAGCAGAATGTATCATTATACATATATTACTCACATCAGAAGGACAGTAAGTCTGCTTTTGCCGTCTCTGTTGGAGACACTTTTACTATTATAATAATGTTACAGAGCCTTTTTGGAAACACTGGATGGTGACACAGACAATTTTGCTGGGCACAACAAACATTTAGCCGGAGTATAATTAGAGTTTAGTGAGAGTTAAGCTCCCTGGCCTGCAACCAATAAAAATGTTGACTCACTGATTTACAGTGGACATAAGGCAACGGCTACACTGATGCATAAGAGAAAAAATGAAACTGTTGTGGCTCCAAGCGCAAGTCATTGCAAAGCTTCCCTGACAGATGAGTGCTTTTGTGGGAAACAGCGTAAACACATGCAGTGGCATGTTTGAGTTGCGCCTGAAGGGAAATTTGAACTGTGATTCTTGCTGAAAACTTTTGGTCGGTTATTGTGCAATGAAAACTCTTATGAAATGTGCTCTATTCAGTGTTCCTCAACTATAATTGAACTAACAAGGCAAACAACTGTTTTATGTTTATGTCTGTGCTGTATTTGCCCTGCATGACTATGTCATTTTCTATTGTTGGGTTTATTGTCTGGTTACATCCAGAAAAAGAAAAAGTAGTTTTCTCATGATAACAGAAGCTGATTTGGGGAGTTTTGAGAAAGAAAAAAAAAGGATATTGCCAATGTGTGTAAATGTGAGTTTAATGGTGTGCTGCACTCGATCTGACTGTTATCAGGCTATTGAATAGATGTTAGAAAATTTAGTCAGCTAGGAACCTATTCACAAGTTAATAAACATAATGACCTCCTAAAAAAAACTTTGCAAAATCAGTTTTAGATAACAGGAGGGAAATTAGATATTTCTTGAAAAGTAAAGTAAAAATAAAGTAAACTATTCTGTTCAAATGATTTATCTAAAACCTGCGCTAGAATTGAAAGCACTGAAAAGCATACTTATGAATGCTTTTCAGTTATAAAATGTAATATTATATATCATGTTGTGTTATGTTATGTTATGTTATGTTATGTAATGTTGTGGGCTGCATGGTGTGTGTGTGTGTGTGTGTGTGTGTGTGTGTGTGTGTGTGCGTGTGTGCGTGTGTGTGCGTGTGTGTGTGTGTGTGTGTAAAATGATTCACAAGACATTTAGAATATTTCCATTTGACAGAATTGTACCGCTATAAAAACATAGCATCTTGGGTTTGAATAATTCCCTCAGTGTGAACATTGTATGACTTAGTTTTACTGAGGTGATTCAGTGAGTATTGTGTTAACTGTCTGTGTATAAAGGAGGCTTACCTCTAGCATTAAAAGTTGTTGCCCTCTGGTGGCAGATGAAGGGAACTGCTTTGGCTTTAAATTGAAAAAAAAAAAAAAGACATGCAAAGCAGCATCTCAGATAGTCTGTACACAACACAAAACTGTAAAAGCATCCATATGAAAACAGATTAGACGAAATGTCAGGCAATAATAATCAGAAAAGATTAAATGAAAGGGGTCAAAAATCAGATTAATGCTTGCTTTTGTTTATGTCTAAGCATGTGACACTCCTGGGTTTTTAATCAGAGCAGAGTTTTGCAACTATTAAATATATGTTATATAAATATATATGTCAAATATATTCAACATGTCAGACCTCAAGGATTCACTAAGTGTTTTGATGGGAACAATGACTGTAAAAAAAAAACCTGAACAGGCTATCTTTAATTAAGTCTGTTAATGAAACGACTCATTCTTGAAATTACCGCAGACGACCTGCCAAAGCCTACCAAAGAGCTTTAGATTTTAGTTTTGATTTAAATTCCTTTCATTCCTTTCCATAATAAACATGCAAATTAATCATCAAGGTGTTTTTCTGTCAATGTTGAAGAAAGGCCTAGCTCTCTGATAGATTCAAACCCACTGTGTGGCAGCACTGCGCCACCGTGTGTAGAAATGTAAACATGATGAGACACAATCTGATTCCATGAAATGTGAACAAGGCCGTGTTTGTTTACCTTCACTTTATTGGCTTTCAGAGTAAATACCACCACCACCACCTGTAGTAACCCTTCTGAAGAAGGCCGTAGAGCTACAGCTGCACTGTAACCAATTTCACCGTAAAATAACAGTAAAATTCTGGCAGCAGACGCCAGCATTTTACTGCTATTTTACAGCGCAGCTACTGTAATTTATTTAAACAGTATATCTGTATATTGATTACAGTATGCAACAGTAGGATAACTGGGTTTTACGTTAATTTTACAGTATATGCCAGCATGTTACTGTTTATTTACAAATGGTAATAAAATCTGCTATTTTTGTATTTAATACCCCACAAATTACAAGTCCTCAATGATTTGTACAGCTGACTTTGTAAAACAAATATGATTTGGAACAAAAACTGACAAGGTAGCCTACTTTTAGAAGAAACTGTCTCCAATAGAAAGGTAAATACCCTAAATAAGTAATGTGTCAAGAAAATAGTTGTTTGTGAACTGTGTATCCAAGACTAGAATAACTCTCAATGTGGGAAGGGTTTAAACCATTGTGAGAGACATTTTTCTGCAGTCGTTTTTTACAGTCTGCAGGAATTTCTTACCTTAAGACTTATCTATGAGTCACCTTTGCTATTGACTCATCCTCCCCCCGTCACAGCTGACTTGGAGTACTTATCTGTGCTGCAGAAGCTTAAGTTTTGGTCTTTTTTCAGTTTCTCTTTTGTTTTTCCTCAGCAACTTCTCTTTAGGTTCCATTATTATAGCACTTTGGACATATTTCATCTCATGTGGTTGCTTTTGCTTGTGCACCATGAGCAAGTGTGTCAGATCTGCGCAGCGTTTCCTCCTCCTGGCAATTTGCCTCATCTATATCAAAGCCTTGGCGGCTGATTTTTTTTTTTACATCAATCATCGTGACAAAAATGATGATGCCAACTAAAGCTATCTCCACGACAACTCAACAAACACCATCCGCCGGGGAAGATCATGATATGTGTCACAATTTTTTTTTTTTCTGTCAAACTTCTTTTACCAGGGTCATAAGAAACTCACCTTATTCATACTTATTTAGAGTTTCTGTGCCACTCAGTGCAACCTTATCATAGTTGACACCACTTTTTAAATTATCACAACATGGTAGGCTATTTCTAAAAGGGCCTTAAAGGAGCTGCTGTAAGGCTACCCAAGCAAACTTTAAGTTGTTCTTTAAAGGTCCCATATTATGCTAATTTTCAGGTTCATACTTGTATTTTGGGTTTCTAATAGAACATGTTTACATGCTGTAATGTACAAAAAACACATTATTCTCCTCGTACTGTCTGCCTGAATATGCCTGTATTTACCCTCTGTCTGAAACGCTCTGTTTAAGTGCATTTCAACGGAATTGCCACGGAATTGCGTCGCTAGGCAACAGTTTGGGTCCATGTTTACTTCCTGTCAGCTGATGTCATTCACATACACTGCAACAGGAAATAAACTGTGACACATTTAGAATATCTAAGTTTAAAACCGTGTAAAAACTAAATATTGTATATTTGTGACATCACAAATAGACAGAAATCCTAACGGCTTGTTTCAAACGCACAATTTCTGAATACGGGCTGTTTGAATTTCTCCATGGACTGAGTGTTTTGATACTTTCACAGTATTTTTATATCACTTAAAGGGACTGTTTATAACTTTTTAAGCGTATAAATGTACCGGGTCGGGACACATGCACACCCGCGTGTGGCCGGAGTCACTGCTCCTCTGCCTGCTTGCCTTCACTCACACCGCACGCGTTTTCGCTGTCTCGCTCCACCTCTAGACGTGAACGCGCGCTCACTCCACACTGTAGAAGAGTTAGTTTAGCTCTGAGAATATCTAGTGAATGTACAGTGGACGTTTGTGCAGAAATAAATGCTGCAGCTCCTCCAGACCAACAGAGGTTTCCCATGTCTTGTGAAGTGACGGGGCTCTGTAGCGAGAAACGTTATCAGCGGGGCTGAAGCAGGAAGAGAAACGTTACCGTCTCCGACCGGGTGCCGGTGTCTCCCTACGGGCGCGCTCGGAGGCGATAACGTTTCTCTTCCTGCTACAACCAGCAGGAAAAGCCAACACTAGTATCAGCAGTGATTCATGGAGAGACCTTCGTCTGGTCAGCTAACATTACTGCCAAGCAGCTGAAATATAGAGTGATATTGTGGTTTTAGCTGACGTGTGTCGCCTCACTGTTTTGAGCGATGCTCGTTCATGTATATTTAGAGCGAGCAAAAGCGCGAGCCCGACGCTGACTTTCGTTAACTTCACGGCCACAGGTGTCGCTGTTAACAAGCATTTCTGAAAGTTACAAATAGTCCCTTTAACCCTGCTTTATAATATAAAAGACATGACAATCTCACTTTTTTACAATATGGGGCCTTTAACCCTCCTGTTGTCTTCCCGTCAACCATGCAACTTTTGTCTTTTGTCTGGTTTGACTGTTTTTAAAGCATACATTATAAATTATCACCCAATTCTGTATAACATCTTTTTGGCCAACTTCATTCCAACTCATTACCACAAGTTTTACACTTTTTTTTGGGGAATTCATGGTCAATAAACCTAATTTATATGAAATTAAACCTAATTTTTTTTAGGAAAAAATGCCGAAATTATGAATTATTTGGACTATACACAAAATTGGAGGAATAATGTTGATGGATTATCACAGACCGGTATATGTCAAAGTTTAGTCAGAATATTACAAATATTATAATATTAAAAAAAAAAGTTTAATGACAGTGTGACAGTGTGTTTTTTGCAAAGACCATATAAGGGAACCATCCATGTAATTTTGAGGAAAATTAGGTGAAAGACATCCATATTTATGATATAATGAAGTTTGAAAACCGGTCAAATTTGACCCGAAGACAACAGGAGGGTTAAGGCTGGGTGAAACATGTGCTCCATTCAAAACATAAACACATGTAACAGGCATGGACAGACAGGATTTTGAGTTTGTGTTTTCCTGTCTGTTACAGTAGATAGTTCAGCGGGCTCTCACAGCTCAACGTGCTCAATGTTTCTCTCTCTGCTCTGAACACATCTCTCTGCTCTCGGCTCTCAGCTCTCTGAACACATCTCTCTGCTCTCGGCTCTCAGCTCTCTGAACACATCTCTCGGCTCTCTGGTTATCTGCGCGGTGGGTTGTGGGTGTGTGAGCGTCGAAGTAAAATGGCGGACTTGGCAAACGAAGGTGAGTAAGTGGCAGAGTGAAGAAAAACAATACAGCTTTATGTGCCCGCTGTAGACATATACCTGTACATTGTGTGCATATTCGATAACTGAAATAACACTGTGCTTGGCCTGAATGTGAATCGTGAGTTCGTGTAGTAAACAACGAGCTTCGCGGCGGTTTACAAGACTTACACTGTTAGCAGAGCAGGCTAACAATGCTAACTGGTTGGGATGTGGGTAATACCTGGAATGGCCTCGGAACGCCCTCGAGACGCTGCCTGACTCCGAGCTGGCTTAGCTCCTCGCGCTAGCACCCGGCTATTTATAGGCTGTGTGTTTGGCCAAACATGTAATGTGGACAGAAACCAAAGCTTGTTAGGCCCAAAGAGGAGAAGTAACAACGCTATTAAACGTGTGTTTTAATTGATATGACTCGTTTATAGCTCGGCATCCTGCTTGTTTAGTGGAGTTAGCGCTCAGCTGCAGGATCATTTAGGCGCGCAGAGAGAAAAGCGTCACGTTAAGAGACAATGCTTTGGTGTAATCACTGCTTCCTTTACATTCTCCACTTTATTACTTATGCTCGTTATTATGTTGTGAGATTGTAGTGAGATTGTTGGTGGTTATTGCTTGTCAAGCGAGATGACTCATGCGGGATGGAGCGCATTAGTAGGCTAGTAAGCTAAGCTACGTCCGGGGCTTTAGGGAAAACAACCGGTGGTGGGCGCCGTCTATGTGCTGGGCCGGGTCAGATAGTGTAAATGCTAGCTGGTTATCATAAGCCGGGAGCATCTCGGTTTCTGCAGTGAATATCAGTGTTGCATCAGTGCCGGCATTTCTTACACTCATTAAGCCAAGACTGCAAGCTGCAGAAAGATACTGTTAATATAGGTCACACAGCATTTTCTTGCATCATATACACAAACAGCTAGTATGAGCCATGAGGGGTTGTGTGTTTGACATGTTGGTCCAGTAAACAATCCTTGGCAATGTGTGCATTGTTGACTATTATGGATATTTTACCGCATGTATGTGTTCATAACCCCGGCAAAAAAGGCTCACGACGATGCTACACCTGCTCAGTGTTACAGGCCCAACCCAGACAGACAGACAGAGGGAAACCTTTGTCTGCTAACGTTATAGGATTAGACATCTTACAGAGGTTACAGCGTGCAGGTAGACGAGTTAAGTGGCCTGAGGTGACCATGAAATCAGTAACCTGCCTGTGGATTGCTATTCTCGGTTAGGTATGATAATAGCTTCTATAGCAGCAGCAACATGGTGAGCTGAATAAAATCCCCTTTTTGATGACAAAAGTAGCTCCAGTTTGGCCTTGTGGATTGACTGGACATTTGATGGCTGTGTGATTACTGTGGTATTTACTTTATTGATTATTTTTTTTACATTGGTTCATATTGTTTGGTATTTGAGGATTGTTTCGTTTAGGTCAACACAATGTGATTTGTTTTTTCCTGGTGCTCTTAATAGGATTGCATAATTAACTCTATAGGTATAGTATGGTTAGGAGTGGATTTTCTTTTGACTGAAATTCAACATTGTTCAGCATTATAGAAATGTTTTTTCTGTAGTCACCTTGGTCAGAATGTTTTCACACTTTCCCTATTTTTACACTTATTTTTTGACTCAGCTAAATCTGACATATAAATAAACAGCGAATTGTTGTGTTTAGCCTCACTGAAGGCTTCACCAGAAGTATAAGGCAGGCAATAAGTTTGTGAACCAAAGCTTTTGTCTGCCATACTGTCTGTAAAATATAGGATGTCTAATATTTTGGATGACTTTTGGCATCATATGTTAATGCATGCAGTATGTATCACTGTGCATTGGAATTTGGTGTTTGATTTAGTGCTGGATGATTATGCTGCTGATTAGTACCAATGCACATAACCTTCTAGCTTTATCAACACTCATGCTGTCACTGGTTTTTTAGAGGAAAATCAAGGCCACAGATTCAGTAAGCTAGAGCCTTAGCTATATTTTGTGTTCTACTGTAAACCATGACGGAGAATCAAATAAATGGGATTGCTGTACACTTTTTAAGTTAGTGCTTGGATGACTAGCCTACATCTTCTCTTAACAGACAAGCCTGCCATAGCGCCACCTGTGTTTGTTTTCCAAAAAGATAAAGCACAGAAGGTAAGTCTCTCTATGTTATTCAAGAATTTATTGAGGCTGAAGCCATATTTTATCATTTTGCAGACTTTATTTATATTGATAATCAGTCTGGACAGCATTATTGAAAAGCACACATTGCAGAAGAGTTGTCGATCTCAAATCCTTCACTTCTCTTGCAGCGATCTGCAGATGGCTCAAGTGCAGAGGATGGAGAAGGTAATTCAAATGTCCAAACTGGCCACTTTCTTTGTTAATATTCAATTTCTCATATTATTTATTTGAACCGCAATATTAATATTTTGTTACCATTTTCAGATTCAGATAAAGACGAGGGAAGCTATTGCCCCCCTGTGAAAAGGGAAAGGACCTCATCGTTCCCACCCCCACATTCTGGTAAGGGCACGTGGTGACTAAGCAGAGCATTTGTTTTTTTCTTGGTTTTTGCTTGTGGTGTACACATTGATTTGTATGCTGAGTGCAATGCCTCTTCGCTACTTTGCAGTTCCCAAGAACAATGTATTCATGCCCTCAAGTTTCTGCCAGTCTCCAACTGGGAACTCTGACTCTGAGCCAGGTGAGGCATCTAGACCACCATTAGTTTCTCTTCACAGCTTAAAGCCCCCCTGCAGTAAAAATCTTAGTTTCAGGGGTCAAACATGTAATTCTTTACAACAATTTAAGGCAACAAACACAATAAATTGATTGGTAAACAAACTTTTGTTAGCCCGAGAATATGTAAGAACTTATTTTTGAACATGTGTTTATGTTTTCTAACATCATGACATCAATAGTTGCAAATAAGATGTCAGTGAAGTTTTGTGTATTCCCTGCCTGCAAATGCACCCATCCACTCTGACCAGCTCTAGTTAACTTGCATGTGGTAATTTTACTTCTGAGCTAGCCATTCAGGTATCTGCTGTGGAGGTCTGACGTTATTCATGGATTGAGGAAAAGAAGCAGTTAGAGAATGCAAAGCACAACTTCCATAGACAGCCAAAGTCCTCAGGCATGAGTGGCTTTTTTGCAGGAATGATTTTAAATGATAAGTGAATGTAGAACAAGAAATTTACTCTAAATTGCCTCCTTTATATGTTAGGGGTGTCACGATTCGATTTGACTTTCAATTTTAAGGCCATGATTCAATTCGATTTTCGATTTAAACATGCCATTGTTAGATTATAGAGTTTTGATTTGTAAAAATCAACAGACCATTGATTTTAAGTCCTGACAACTGTCATTTACACTTTCAAATTCTTCTTTAAAAAAGAGAACCAAACTCCCTTTTTATTTAGAAAGTGTAAAAATTAGACTACAACAGTCTACAATTTAAAAAGCTGCATCTTTTCAATATCAGTATCTGTGTGACCCACCTCAGTACAGAATCATTACAAAAACAAAACATAAATCCTTCCGCAGTGCATTACATGTGTGCTGTAATCTACAAAAATACGGTTTTGTTGTCATTTACTGTCGCGCTTGTTTCTCTCCCCTCTCTCTCCTCTGATAGCTGTTTGTCAGTGAGGGGAGGTGGAGCTTTGGACACAGTCTGTGTGTGCTGAGGGACGGTACTCGACAATCCCGCTAGCTTGTTGCTCCCGCTACCAATATCAGCTGCATCAAACAATCTTGAGCTGAAAATACGTGCATGTAGGCTGAAATTCAACGGTGGTGTTCTGTCGGGAGATGCAGTGACTTAACGTTAAACCGAGTAAGAGCTATGAGTAAGGAAAAAAACGAACTAAAGTCCGCTTTCCCGCTAGGCTAATTCATGCAGTGTAAAATGCCATAGGCATATGCAGGAAGTGCCCTGAGTATCGTACCCACATTTCCCATCATGCCTGCCTTGTCCCGAGTGCAGGACTGAGTAGATTTAAGTTTGCCGTTCTATGTTTCAAAATGCAAATTTTGATTTCCATGATTGAAATCATAAGTTAATTTAGATCGATTTCCGATTTAGAATTGAAATCATGACACCCCTATTATATGTAGTATTTGTCATATAGAATTACTAAAATGGAAGGAACTTACTGTGCCAGATCAGTGCAGTCAGGTTGGATATCGCTGTATCGGTTCAGGCTGTTACGTTTAGGTTCTGGTTGAGGTTATTTTGATAGTTTTTGGTTCTCCTCTTGTTCTGTCTATGGCTGCACCAATGGTCTGTGTCAATTTTGTCATGTGTTGCAACAAGAACATGCAGCAGAGAGATGATGATGAAGTCTATTTGTTGCATTTGTTTTGTAAGCTAATTGTCAGTATTATATGAAATAGAACAGGAGCTTCTCAAAATCCTCTGTAATTCAGCGGAGGCTTCTTCATTGTGGGAACCTTGTGACCATGCTGGTTCATAATGTAGTCCTGTTCTGGATTATGACTGTTTGAACTGCCAAGTTCAGATCAGAAACAAGTTCTGAGCTTACCAGCCAAATTTATGATGCCAGTTTGGGAACAAGTTGAGCTTGATATTGGTAATGGCATAGGTTTCATTATTACAATGAGCCATAATGTTATGTGCTGTAGTTGACTGCTCTGTAGTGCCACTGAACATGTAAAATCAATGGTATGAGGGATTATAAAACAGTTGTGTTTTGTTTTGGTGGGCTGCTGTGCCTTATTCTGTATAGACCTTACATATATAATGGCTGCCCCCAGATTAGTTCATTTGTATTTGAGAGAAAGCCTTTCTGTCTCTTTTAAAATAGGAATAAAATATAACATTGAGTTTGGGTCTCAAATTTGGCAGTACAAGTCGGCAGTTAAGTTGAGTTACGTCCTAAAGATTCATATACAGAATTGGTTTGGGTCTCAGTTCCACGCTTGTGCAGACTATTTGCTGAGGTTTGGAACCCCCTGTGTGTCTAACATACAGTATTTATCATATCGCAGTTGGTAGCATGCTGTTGATCATCTCTGGTAGAATATTTGTTATAGTTCACCATGTGCATTTCATTGGAGGGAGTAATACAAAACTGAAATCACACAGTTGCTTAAATTATCAGAATCAGCTTTATTAGCCAGTTATTATTTTGCCCTCAACATATAAATACAGCTAAAAACAAGGACAATAAACTAGCTGAACAAGGGTAAACATAAACATGTAGCTATTATTTACATATCAGTAGGTGACAGGAGATAAATAAATATATAAAAAAAGAATATATGTAAATAATACAACAAGGAACAACAACATACAATGTCTATAAGTCAGACTGTTTCTGTAATTATGACTGCAGTGGGACTTTAACAAAAATGTATGTGCTTTTTTGTAAATTATTTAAAGGAGCGGTGTGTGACAATTATGAGGATCTATTGCCAGAAATGGAATATAATATTAATAAGTATGTTTCTTTAGTGTATAATCACCTGAAAATAAAAATCGTTGTGTTTTTCGTTACGTTAGAATGAGTAGTTAATATCTACATACGCAGCGGGTCCTCTTCACGGAGTCCGCCATGTTGCCCCGCTATGTTTCAACAGTAGCCCAGAACGGACAAACCAAACACTGTTAACTTGTCCTGCTTGGGCCGGAGTCGATAATGTTACTTGCTCCCGTCGCCGCCACTCTCTCTCTCGCTTCACCACTCACTTCCCACTTATACACATACTCTAAGCACTCTACTCTTACAATAACTGGCTCCAGAGAGGGCCATTTGCATTTTCACGGCGGCAACCGTAGCAATCCTACACGCTTGGCACACGGGGGAAGTTGTAATCTGCAACCTCACCGCTAGATACCGCAAGATCCTACACACTGTTCCTTTAAAAGTGTACATTTTCTGTTAATATGTCTTATTCAATTTTTGATTGGGATTTTGATTTGATTGTTTAAATTCTTATCACCAGTTTTATTGAGTTGGCAGGGTTGATGTCACCAGTTAACACAGCTTTACAGAGAATACAGGGTATCCATTTGAACAAACTGGGCATAATTAATAACTATTTTCAGCATATTGCATAAAGCCCTTATTTGGAAGTGAAAACAAAGATGTGCACACTAGAAATCAAACACTGACATATAGAACTAAAGTAAGTATGGCAGGTCCGATGTACTATACTGTACTGTTCGTTTCGCTAATTTGATTAAATTGGACTCTTTTGCTTTTGTAGTTGCCTTTTCCCATTGAACAGCTGTGTCTAGTGCGCCTCCATGTCCTAAGAATTATGTTGGTTAGTAAAATATAATAAGGCTCCGGTTGTAAAAAAAAAAAGAGAGATTTTGTTTAAATTGATGTTCACTGGACATGGTAATGATCTCATAAATGTTGATGAAAAAGAGAATGCCGTTTTTACAAGTGGTTTCTGCTTTAGCACTGATTAGGGCCAGGTCATGTCAGGCTAATAAAGCCACTGAGATGGAGAGTCATATGTAGAAATAGATCAGAGGCCCTAGAGCCCGCCATGTAACTGCACAGGAGTTGATTGCGACACAACTCTCGAGGCTCTACAAGGGTTACTGTGGCAACGGGCCCTGTGGTTAGAAAGGTGCAAAGACAGAAGGAATGCACGCTTTCTAAGTTGTATAAGATCTTTTTTTAATGTCTGCCTTCTCTTGTGCTCCGTCTCACCAGAGGAGAAGCCTGTCGGATTCCGTTTAAAGCCACCAACTCTCATACATGGACAGGCACCAAGTTCAGGTTGGTGTTTGAGGTTGTGAGCCTTCATCTTTTTCTCACCCTGACTTGATTGAAATGGAAAAAAGACTTGAACTTGAACCCAGACTTGCACCCTTTTTATATGACCCCTCTTAGAAATGGAAATGGTACATCTAGACTTGAACATGTAGACCCAGAACATCTCATTGTGTTCAAAAAGTATGAGACAAGTTGGCTCTGTTGCAGGCGTCCCAAGTCAGAAACCCAAGGAGCAGCAACGCAGTGTCCTCCGCCCTGCAGTTCTCCAGGCGCCGCCCTCTAAATCACATATAGAGTCCAGTGAGTGCAGCTTGGAGTCACCTGCACTCATTAGTTGATACTTATAAAACATTCTGAAATATCATTAAAATCTTCTTTGTCTGATAATTAATTCAACTTTGAATAATGATAACTTGCATAGTGCAAGTGCAAAGTGTGTTTTCGGCATGTGCCTAACAGGCTAAATTTCCTTTGGGACAGTAAAAAAAAAAAAAGTAAATTATCTTTGTCCTTTCTGTCTGTTCATTTAGATTCCAGTTGTGGAACCAACGGTGTGAAAAAGTCAACAGATGGGGGCTCTGGGACCCAGTCCCTCTTCCTGAACAACACAGAGCACAGGTCACAGGTGAGGAGTGGCTAAATCTGCCTGTTATAATAAGGGCTTGGTATTGATGAACAATGGCAGTTAGTTCAGTACGGGCTTTGTTTACGGCATTGGAAAGAAAAGTGTGAAAAAGCATTAACCTGTAGGTTATTTACAGAAAATTTGTGTTTATTTCCGTGCCCCTGTGTAATGAGGAAGTATATTGAATCTGTTAGGCAAATGTTGGATATCAAAAGATTCCCTGTATTGCAAGTGGAATTTGTCAGTAAAAGTTGCTTTTATTCAATTCAGAGCAATGTTAGAAACATTGTTGTTAGAACTGGCATTGTATAACAAAATACGGACAAATGTAAAGTTGACCTTGGTGCTTTTTTTGTTCCCGTTTCAGAAACATGAAAATGAGGAAGATGGAGCAAGTGGTAACAAAGACGGAGACGAAAGAGAGAAGAAGGAGACGGATGTAGCAATATCGTTTGTGTTTGGTCAGAATATCAAAGACAGAGCGAAGGTGGGTTGTTTTCCACTTGTCTTACACCTGTTTAACATAGTGAGCGTGCAAACTTGAGGCGAGAATGTGTGACAAACAAAAACAGAAATGCACAGTTAAATGTGGCAGACGGAGGAGAGGCTATTACACATTTGAGATGATACTGTGAATAATGGGTTGCCTTGTTGTAGTCTACATTTTATGTTTAATTTGTGACTTTTAAAGGTCCAGTGTGTAGGATTTAGTGACATCTCAGGGTTCAACTTTAATGTTTTTTTCACTTGTAGGTTAGAAATATACTTGCCCAAAGTAAATTTTACTTGCCCCTATTGAAATTATCAGCTCTTGTTATGGCAGCCACGTTTTTTTACGCCTTGCTCTCAAACTTGAAGCTAACTGTGCAATACATAGTTGGAGTTTCGCCCACGTCCTGTAACGCCACCTAACTAAACTCCTTCCAGCTTCCAGGATAATTGAAATGCTCGTTTGCGTATTTTATGATGTCATCACACTAAAAAAACGAAACAAACCTCTGGGTATCTCAGGAGACACAACATTCACCGCCTCGGTTATTGCAACCCGAGACTCCTTTCCTTATAAAGAGAAATGGGGGCGTGGCAGTATGCTGATTTCAAATAGCGGGCACGTACCTTTCAATTTAGAATGATTCTGATTCACTAACATACGCACGGTGGTAAGAACAAAATTGGCCGGTGTGCATGTGTCATGAATCCGACGGTAATTTTGTGTGCAAAGCAAGAACATTTCTACGCACATATTAGTGAATGAGGCCCAATGTGTTTATCTTTTTAACCTCTTACCTGATCAGGTAAGTTGCTAGATTTACTAGCCAGACGTGGCATTTTACTATCCATGAGCAATGGGGAAATCCTTATTTTTGAGCCCTTCATCTAGCAATGAGGTTGCCGTTTACAACGAAAACCTCCGCTCACCCCTCCCTTTTCAAGCGTATCGAAGAACCTATGGTGGCCTTAAGGTAATGTGAAAATTACATTACTAATGTAAAAGAGGCCCTCTCTAGAGCCAGTGTTTGGTTTGTTCGTTCTGGGCTACTGGTGAAACATGGTGAACTCCGTGAAGAAGTCCCGCTCCCTATCTAGATATAAATGGCTCATTCTAAGTTAGCGAAAACACAATGATTCTTAGTTTCAGGTGAATATACACTAATGAATACTTAGTTATGAATATTATATTCTATTTCTGCCAATAAATCCCTCTTAATCCCACACACTGGCCCTTGAAGCATTTCCATATTAACACTACGTCAAGGGTATCAGTTCCCTTGCTAAGAGAATTTCCTGTAATGTTTTGTGACTCAAGTTCCTGATAAGAGGTGCATTTCCTGTGGTGTTTTGTCCGATATTATTTTGTATAATTTTGTGGTCCGTCTGAGACTGTTGTGGCGGGAATGTTTGGACAAGATTTTGGAAACGGTTACTCATTTACTATGCGAAATGTTAGTCAGGAGTTTTATTAATGTAGATTTGTAGAAGTTTTTTGGTCTTTAAGTTTGGGTCATTTCTTTAAGCATAACTCCAAATGTACCACCTTTTTTTTCTAGTTGGAGGAGAACAGTACAGAAGGCAAGTCAAAGGATGGTGTGCCACTGGACTCTCAATCAGAGGCCACTAATTATTTCTTACAGTACATCTCTACCCCAAGGTAATGTAAATGTGTCCTTCAAGTATTTTTAGCAACTCCTCTTCATTCATTTTTAACTTCCATCAACTCACTGTTTTGTTTTTTTTATTCCCTGTCCTTTCAGTTCAAACAATGCCACAAACAGTACAGACAGTGGGGCAAAATTTGTTTTTGGGCAGAACATGTCTGAGCGAGTTCTGGTGAGTTGATGCAACCTGTTGTACAGTGAGTCTGCCATATTGGAAAACGTGGAAAAGGTGATGAACCAGTTCCAACAATCAACTTTGTTCTGTTTTCAGAGTCCCCCGAAGGGCGAGTCCTCAGGTGATGAAAATAAAGAAGTTACAGCTGCCCCTGTTTCAGAGCCCTCATCACAGGAAGCCACCCCAGAGAAGGGTAAAAACACAAACCCCACTGATTACTGAAAGTGTTTGATGTTTGGCTTGTCCACTAATAGATGCAAGAGAGATGCTTGGCTGCACTCCAGTGATAACTACACACAACAAAAGCAAGACCTGGGATGGTTAAATAAGCGTTTCAACAGAAACGAGACATTGAAATTATAATTCTAACAGAAATATTCACTGAAATATGTGTTTATCTATTCAACATGTTGGGAACTAGTGTTTGATTAGCACATTATTACAAATTAGGACTGGGCAATTCATAAAATGTTATTTTCAATTGCGATTTTGGCATCTAACGTTGATGAAAATAAGATAACCGAGATAAAAACATTATTATGCCACATTCCGTTTTGTAATGATGCTCTCGTTTTGTCTCGTGTTATAAAGCCAGCGCACCCCTTTTCTTTACAGTGGTGCGTTTTTGCCGCGTTCAGACAGTCAGGGACGGCTTACTTGTGTGGGAGGATCCCCTCGTGGGACCTTTCCCCCTGGCGCTAGCTGGGCCTCACCTGGTGCATTTCCTCTGTGGCGGTTCGCCCTGACCGGTTTTAGGTCGGCTTGGAAAGGCCCGGGGTGAAGGTGGCTCGTGGATCCGTCCTTGAGCTTTACAGCACCCCTCGCCTGGTCTTCGCCGCTTCCCAGGCCGTGGACTTAGTGCTCACTGTGCCCTCTCTCCCTGCGGGGAGGGACGGGGCCCTCTAATCCCGATGCGATTGTCAACCGGGGTGGACTGTCCTTATTGCTTGGTCTGCGACAATGTCGGCAACCCATCCAAACCGTCTTGACTTTTTTAAATGATGATTTAATTGTTTCATAGAGTTCTTCATAAATAAAGCCTCTTTTGCTCGCAAAGTACACCAAATTGATGCATTTAACTTTAAAATGTAAAAAGTTCTCTATCAAAATGCATGATGTTTCCAAAGTCAATGAGTAATTGTGTTAAATAATCGTAATCTCAATACTGACCAAAATAATCGTGACTATGATTTTTGCCATAATCGAGCATCTTTTGTTTATTTATTTATTATTATTATTTTAGAGAATGGCATGTATTTTATTTGGTTTCATGAACTCTTACTTTATAACCAAGGTCATTGTGTTAACACAAATTGGCAGTAGTCAGTTATTTTAAGGCCTAAACATAAAAGGCTACATCACTGAGTGAGATAATACTGTACATACATTTTTGTGGTTTGACGGTATGTTTCAGTGACTGTCCTCTTTGTCCAATGACAATGAAACGACATTGAGCATTTCATAGCTGCTGCGTGCTCCGGCATTCGTTAATATGAGCTGAGAGCTGCAGCGGCTCTTCTCTGCAAATGATCTTCAGCGGCCTGTACAGCACCTGTGTTAAGTGATGGAGTGACAGCCTGGGTCCTTCATTATCACGCTTCAGCACTGGATTGTCCAAAAATTTTTGCAGAGAATGTTGTTTTTGTGTCAATGCAAGACGATATGGGTGTGAGAGGAGACTCTCTCACTGACACATCAGTATTTGATAAAAAATCTCAGTAACACAATAACTCCAGCTAGGTGCAGATTTCTCACCACTGTATTTTATCTCGCCAGTGAACAGCGTGTCAGAGTCTTTGGAGGAGTCTGCAGCAGCTTACACCAAAGCCACAGCCAAGAAGTGCATCTTAGAGAAAGTCGACGTCAAAACTGGAGAGGAATCAGAAAGCAATGTTTTACAGGTAGAAGGCACTCGATTCAACACATGCAGTAAATTGATGTGTTAGAAAGCAATACAATTCTTGTTTTTGTCACTCTCTTTTCAGATGCAGTGCAAGTTATATGTTTTTGAGAAGACTGCTCAGTCGTGGATAGAGAGAGGTCGAGGTTTGCTGAGGCTCAACGACATGGCATCAACAGACGATGGCACGCTACAGTCCCGTTTAGGTAAGCACACCTGCTGAACTTCTTGGGGGTTAAAAATGTAAATAAACATCTGACTGTTAAGAATGTGCACAGCTCCAGATTTATATGATTCATTGATCAGGGCATAGTTTGATTGCAAAATTGAATGCTCATGTTTGTTTGTATTGATATGGGATGAGTTAGCGATAACATGCTCAGTAAAAAATATACCAATGGTTCTTAGTTGTGGGTTCCAACGCCATAATTATTGCAATACCTGACATTGAACACAAGGGGGAGCCCATTCCTGTGCTATACACTTCTGTGGAGTAGGCACCACAACATGCTGTTAAATGCACTGTAATACACTGTATATACGTGGAGTACGGTGTGTTTTGTCATCAAAGAAAGAGAATTATAATAAAAGATAAAGCACCTTTTTTACTGAAAGTTTAGATTTTTGCTTTTTATTTCAAAAAGGGATGTTTTGCATCACAACACTATTTCAGAAACTTACCTACATCCAATTTCTTCAGGTACCTACAAGAGAAACTATATCAAACAACACTTGCCAGACTTTACCACCTCAGAACCAGATAAACTGGATTTTTGCTTGAAGTATATTTCCAGCCTTAAAAACTTTCATATATGAAACTGCAAAGGATGAACTCTCCTTCCACAGAAACCATCAAACAAGCATGGGGAAAAATAACTGGGTGGGGAGATATCTGGAGACATCTGGGATGATCTACATTATGTACATACATGCTCTATAAATGGCAGACAAAGCTTAATTCAATTTAAGGTACTGCATAGAAAAAATGGTGTGGAGTTTACTTTTTGAGTAATACAGCCTGAGTTATCATCACAGTGTGATAGGTGTAATTTTGCAGAGGGCACCTTGTTACATAGTTTGGCCTGCTGTCCAAAGCTGATCAAATACTGGGAGGACATTTTCAGCATCTTTTCCAAAGTAGTAGGTCTGACATTATGTATACAAAACCGCAGTCTTGGAAAGGGAGGAGTGAGTGGAGGGGTACTCATTTGGTTGCAGTCTGCAACCACACCACTAGATGCTGCCAAATCCTACACACTGTACCTTTTTAAGGAATTCTCAAAGACAATTTATTGCTTATGGCCTTATAACTGCGAAGAAAGTTCTGCTTCAGCATTGGAAAACACCAGAAACCCCCTCAGTACAGCACTGGCTTAAAGGACCAGTTTGTATGATTTAGTGGCATCTAGTGGTTGCCACCAACTGAATACCAAACCTGACTATTCTTCTGACCTCCCCGGAGGATTTGGACTAAAATGACATACTTACCTCACACTGTACTTCATTGCGGTTGTGTGTGTGTTTTTGTTTTTAAACTCTTCCAGTGATGAGGACCCAGGGCAGCCTCCGGTTGATCCTCAACACTAAACTTTGGGCCCAGATGCAGGTGGACAAGGCCAGCGAGAAGAGTGTACGAATCACTGCCATGGACACAGAGGACCAGGGGGTCAAGGTCTTCCTAATATCGGTATGTATCGTCAAACATTATACTAGAGTTGTACAATATTTTTTCCAATCTTGGGGAAAATTTACACGTATGCAATAAGACAAACATCTCCTTGTAAACAAATGCGGGTTATTTTTTATAGCTGTAGAATATCACTACCAGATGCTTCAATTAAGTAAAGCACAGACATCTGGTTATATCTCAGTTTCAGCACAAACAGGGCAGAAACTCAATGCTTTCTCATAATTCAACTGCTGCCACTGTTAATACTTCTTGACAAGACATCGTCAGCCAGATATCTGCAGGCAACTGGCTAGTTAGTGTTAGCTACCCAGCTATGGGAAGTGACGGAGCTTAAAAAGTCGAATTTGGTTTGGTTAATGCTCTTCCTCCATATATACCAGTTCTCTTGATGAAATCAAGATGATGAACATTTCCACAGCACTAATTCCATCTATACGACAACATAGTTACACAATACTCAACCCTTTGTTTTGATTTTTAACACAAGTACTACTCTCATTCACTTATATATTTCAGTTGGTGCCAAGTTTCTGTTAATGAAATTCAAAACTTCCTGCACAAATCTTTCACATTAAAAGCCTCCCAGTGGCTGAAAGGGCATAATCTATATTTCAGGCGGGCTTTTAATGTGAAACATCTACATGGAGAGTTGAGTTGTACTCCAGGTCTGCAGTTGACGCCAACAGCGTCATATAATATGTATGAATGTTGATTTTTTTTTTTTGTTCTCTCAATGTGCTGAGTGGTCTCTCCCTATGTCTCTCTACTCTTCAGGGTAGCTCTAAGGACATAGGTCAGCTGGCTGCAGCGTTACATCACCGTATCTTAGCCCTGAAGAGCAGGGCGGATCAGGAGCCCGAGACCCCAACAACAACCATCCCTGACACCGATGTACCGCAGTCCAACGAGGACGACAGCGACGAGGAAGACAATGCCTCTGCCTCAGCTTCAGCCTCCACTCCTGCTACGAGTCAGTGATTTTTATTGTTAATGTGCATGTTTCAACATTCCCTGGTTTACTTGCTCTTAAAGGAACAGCTTGTAACATTTAGGGGGATCTATTAGCAGAAATGGAATATAATATTCAGAACTATGTTTTCATTAGTGTATAATCACCTGAAACTAAGAATCATTGTGTTCGTTAGCTTAGAATGAGCCCTTCATATTTATAGGGTGCTGGTTCTCTTCACAGAGTCCTCCATGTTTCTACAGTAGCTCAGAATGGACAAACCAAACACGGGCTCTAGAGAGAGCTTTTTATGTTACCTGAAGTACACCGTGGTTCTCCGACACACTTGTGAAACTGCAATAATGTGAGCCACTGAGTGCAAAACTGTGGTACCACCGGGCGCCATCTGACTTCCATTGCTCCTAAAGTAGTGTTATCATGGTAAGGATGGTCTCTATGTGGAAAGGGAGGAGTGAGCAGAGTAGGGATGTCACAGTACCAGAAATCTAGTAGTCGATACCAATACCAGTGAATTTACACTATTCTCGATACCAATTCGGTACCACGGTAAAAAAAAACAATAAATCCCGTGTAATTCAACACGCACTCCTTTATTAAAACATTTGAACATTACAAAAAACAGGCATGTAGCCTTAAAGTAATAAATAAAAAGAAACGTCTAATAACATTGCAAAAACAGAACAGAGGCATGTAGCCTTCAAGTATTTAAAACAAACAGTATTGTCTGGATGTCTGTCTTTGAGGTGCTTTGCTAAATTGGAAGTATTTCCTCCTTTGGAAAGAAAAGTATGACGGCACCGTTACTGCACCGCATACTGGTTTTTGCAAATCTATTGTAACGTTGCGTGTGGCTAACTTGTAGAAGAAGGGAGACTGGAAACGGTTCCTCTTTTGCACTCAACAGAGCCGGATTTATTCCCTGCCGCAGCTCACAAACTACCTGGAGTTGGAGGTGTGTCGAAAAATAATAACAACTGGCCAGTCGGTTGCTTGGCGTTTTCGCTCTCGTTCATTGCACGTATCTTGGCTAACTAGCCAGCTGGCATCTTTCACGTCTCGTGTTGTTGTTTTTTCCGTGCTGTTACGGCGTTCTTCGTCTTCCTTCATTTCACGGTAGATGAGAACACTTTTAAGTGTATACTGCCCCCATTAGATCCGGAAGAATCGCATCTCCAGTACCTCCGCTCCGGTACCAAAAAACATTACAGGCATCGTTCGGTACCGAAGAAAACGAGTACCATCACATTTTTAGAATTTTGGTACCGAAGTATCGGTCCTCGTGACGTCCCTAGAGCAGAGGGGTACTTAGTTGGTTGCATTCTGCCACCGCACCACTAGATATCACCAATCCTACACACTGTACCTTTAAAACCAAATGAAAGTCATGATTTGGAGTGTTTGTGGGTTTTATTGCTGCTTTGTGCTTGTTTTGTGATGTATATATTTAGCCCACTCGCTTACAAAGCCCTTGTCAACCTGCTGTCACTTTCCTTCCTGCAGGTAATTCAGAGGGAGGAGAGGGCCAGGCAGCAGGAAGCACATAGCGCTCTCTCTTGGACAGCCTGCTAAGATGCTGCCGTTGAGGCATTTTTGCTGTAGGCATCTCCATGGACACCCCTTGACCAACATGGGTCCTCCAGACCAGTACTTTTGGATATTAGAAGTCTAGCTCCAGGAAATAACCCCTTGTGCCGGAGTGTCTCACCCAACTCGTGCAGTTCATCTTCTCTGCATTCAGCGTAATATCTGGAGTCGTTTCTTCCCTCCCTCTCCTGTTTTGTGTTTTATTTTTGTTTTCGAGTATTTTTTTCCTCTCCCCGATAGCAAAAATAAAGACTTCAAAGCTTTGGTTTGGGACTTTTCTGCTCATCATATTGATGAGTGTAAGGGTGTTTTCCTCTACATTTTAAAGTATGGCACATGTTAAGACTGCAGTTTCTACTTTGGGACCTTTTTACTCACTCTACAGCCCGTACCTCTGGACGCCACACATCCAGAGGAGCTTCATTCACATTGTATTTGACTAGTCATCAGTCAGTTGTTCCTACATTGAGTCCAACCTTCCTCCAACCTCCCCCCCCATCCCAACCAGTCTGTGCGTTAGGTTTTGGCAAATGTAATTTATTTTGGAACACATCTCAACACATTATGTGCGGTTTGTAATGGCTAGCCAAGACCACTCAAGTTGTCATTAATAGCAGTTTCTTATATTTCCTATTGACCTATATTATACAGAATAAAAGACTGAAACAATGCAGTTTCTGCTAATGTGAGTTAATGATGCGAGGACAAAACAGCAGAAGGATTCACCTCAAATTTGTCTCTAAATTAATAAGATGTGTTAGTCATTCACTTTGTGGGTTTTTTTATTTTTCCAAATCAAAATTAGCTCATCAGTCTACATTCTGCATGTAACTGTTATTTCCTTTTTTCTCTTCAGCATCCCAAGGGTTTACTGTGTTGATACATATTTTTATTTTGAAGCTATACAAACTTTTTATCCATTTTCATTTGGAAAACATGTTGGAATGAAGACTTAAGTTCATGTGTGGAAAATTTGAGTGATAACTCTTAATACCCTTTGAATGTCATGTACATTTGAATATATCATCATTTAGTAGCGCACCATGTTTTTCTCATCTCCTCCAACTACC
This sequence comes from Sebastes umbrosus, assembly GCF_015220745.1. NCBI lineage: Eukaryota > Metazoa > Chordata > Actinopteri > Perciformes > Sebastidae > Sebastes > Sebastes umbrosus. Next base: position 10,828,705 of record NC_051280.1, on the reverse strand, counting down.
CCCCTTTACAAAATAAACCATTTTGGACTTACATCTGGGATTTTTTCCTTCTGATACCTGATCTGATTTTCAGTGTAAGATCCAAACTTAAATCCAAATTTCAGAGCAAGACATCCTTAGAGTGTGGTATACTTTGACATTGATTGTTTCCTGTAGATGTATTAAATCAAAACAGCCAAAGAAAGGGAGAGCGGTTCATCTGTTTGGTATTCATGTGTTGGATCTGGCCTACAAGTTGATGTATGCTGTGCTCGGACTGCGTGTAGCAGGAATAGGGCCAAAACTTGCTTATAAAGTATTCATCACGCACAAGGGCATGAATTTTTGATGCATGTACCTATCAAAACAGCCCAACCAAATCATATACATCCAAACTAGGAACATAACTGCTGTTGCCCCCAAACTCTCCTTATCTGCCTTCCTGTGGTGACTCAGTAGGAAAGTATTATTCTGTGTCTCCCATAAATACGTGTAATGAAACAACAAACAAATTCTGACCTTTGATGTTGGGACAGTATAAAACAAATCTGCATAAGAAACCCAAAACATAGGTTCTTCCCCACTGATTTTTACAAACCTCTAGTTAAGTTAATTTAAATGCAACCCTTTTTTGAGTACAACAGGTGAAATGCACAACCAGGCAAGCAAACTTTATTTATACGCAGGACTTTCCTAAACAGAAGTGCTTTATGGGAAGAAGAACAGGGGAACAAAGGGTAGTGTCTAGAAGGTAACCCTCAAACTTGGCCTTAACCATCTCACAAGAGTTACCAAATTGTGGGTTACCTTCTAGACACGACCGGACAGATAGATAAAATAGAGAAGGCAATGAAGTGTACAACCCACAAAATACAATGTGTAAAAAAGAAAACAGAGTTTAGGAGAAGTGGTGGAAGAAGTACTCAGATCTTTTATTTAAGTAAAAGTAATGCATTCAAAATTGTACTTAAGTAAAAAGGTACTCACTATGCAGAATGGACCATTTTAGAATAATGTATGTTATTGATAAATTAATGTGTTCATCACTTTAATGTTGCAGTTGGTAAATGTGGAGCTGATCTTAATGACTTTATATACTGCTGGGTAGCTTGTGGAATTTATCTTGGTCTATTTATCTTGTCATTTATTTGATGTTATTAACCTGAATCTGCAAAGTAACTAAAGTTGCTGGATAAATGTAGTGGAATAAAAACTAAAATACTTCTCTCTGAGATGTAATGGAGTAAATTAGCAGAGAATGTAATTACTCAAGTAAAGTACAAGTACCCAAAAGCTGTACTTGACTAAATGTATTTACAGTAGTTACTTTCCACCACTGTCAAGGAAAAACAACAGCAACAGCATGATCACATTTCATTTTCAGCCCTGAACTTGAACAGCTAGAAGTCCCGGCTCTGGAGATGTGAGCCTCCTTCCAGTGGTCAGAGGGCACAACAACTCTTGTAAGTATGGCCATACTCTGTATGTCAAAAGTAAAAGCATGAATGACTTTTTTAAATAATAAGGCTGAAGGAAGGGTTTGAAATGTTAACTGGAAAAGGAGGACTGAATGAATGATTTCAAATGGAGCTCAAAATTTTGAGTTGGATTAAATTTAACCAAATTTTTGTTATAAGTGTTATGAGATCTTGTGTTTTTTTTTTCCCCAGGATGTCCTAGACTGAAGGCACAAGAACACTGCTGTCCCTGTACCGAAGGGACAAAGAAACTACTGTCAGTAACAAGTGGCAAGTATACCATGACATTTTGTATGACTTTTATAGCATACTGTACTATAACTTTTTATGACCTACTGTATGACATTTTTTTTTTACATTATTTGACATTCGATATGACAAACTATACTATAACTTTATTAGTTTTTAAATTACATACCATAATGTGACCCTTTCTTAGGGCTGTCAGTCGATTAAAATATTTAATCACAATTAATTGCATGATTGTCCACGATTAATCGCAAATTAATCAACTTTTTCAAATGTTTGAAATGTACCTTAAAGGGAGATTTGTCAAGCATGAATTACAATGAATTTTTTGACATTCTATACAATGACTTTTTTTTCGACACACTATATTACTTTTTATGACTTTTTTCGACACACTATAACTTTTATTTTTTCGACACACTATACTATGTCTTTTTCAACATACTATACTATGGCTTTTTTTTCGACATACTATACTACAAATGTTTTCGACATACTATAGTAGGACTTTTATTTTTTCAACATACTATACTAGGACTTTTTTTGACATACTATATTATGAATTCTAAAAAAAATTCGACATACTACAATATTAATTTTTTTCGACATACTTTACTGTGACTTATATTTTTTCGACATACTATACTATGACATTTTTTTCGACATACTATAGTATGTCTTTTTATCCACACACTATAATATGCCTTTTTTATTTTTTACGACATACTATAGCCTACTATGACTTTTAAAACTTTTTCAACATACTATACTATGACATTTTTTCAACATAGTATCACAGTAATAGCACATCTCTCACCCTGCCACAGTCTGCTTGTCCTCCTTCCCTCAGGGAGACGCTACAGGACTCTCCATTCCAGGACCAGCATGCTCAGGAATGGCTTTCTCCCCTCAGCTGACACCTTGCTGAACTCCACAGCAATCACACACACCGTCAATATTGCTCATACTGCTCATATTGTGCGTTTATGTATATACTGTATATATATATTTATAGTGAATTCATACCATTTATTATTTATTCCACATACAATATTTTATTTTGTATATATGCTGTACAAACTGCATTTAGTTGTCTCAGAACCTGTACCTGTGTGCAATGACAATAAAGTTTTAATCCAAAAATCTAATCCAATTGCATTTTTTAATGACATACTATGACTTACTATACTATGACTTTTTTTCAACATACTATACTATGACTTTTTTTTCGACAGTCTATACTATGATTTTTAATTTTTTCGACTTCAACATTATGATTTATTTAATTTTTTCGACATACTATACTATGACTTTTTTGAAATACTATTCTATGACTTTTAAAAAAATTTCGACGTACTATACTATTACTTTTCTCGACCCTTTATTTTTTGTCACACTATATTGTGACTTTTTTCGACATACTGTACTATTCCTTTTTTTTTGTTCAACATGCTATATTTCAACTTTTTTTCCACATACTATGGCTTGTTATTTTTTCGACATACTATACTATGACTTTAGTTGTCCACCAAAATCACCTGCACTAAAGCCGTCTACACATGATCAGTGTTAAAAATGCTCTGCGCTGGTTGTTTTACTGTTTTGAGAGCGGTGCCGCCCAACTAGGCGGAAGAGCTAGCCTTGGCGTGGCACACCGCTCCAAATTGCCGCCGAGCGCTGCTCTCAAAGTTTAAATTATTTCACCTTTGACCTCGGCTGCCGCTGACCTTTCAAAGTGCAACCAATGAGAACAGCTGCAATTGTTTTTGCCTAGAAACAGTGAATGGCATTCCTTGCGCTCTTTTTTAGGAGATATTTTACCTGCTGCCTCTGCAACACTCTGCGCCCTACCTTGTGGGGAGTGAAGACAGAACTAATTCCCGCAACACTTGCAAGGTGCCGCTAGATGCCATGCAACCAGTAGCTTTCAACAAGTTGTCATTCCTAACCTGACACACTTGTAACGCGGGCAAATACATTGCTTCATAGTGCTACTTGTGGTGTAAAACTCCACAGGGTATATGGAACAGTAAAAATGTTCTTTGTTGTAGTTGCCCAAATTAAATTCCTCTGTATCTGAACAGAATTAATTTGCATTGATTTTGGATCAAATGAATATTCAGACTGTGTTTTTCGGCTCTGTAAATGCAAATGACACGCTGTAGCAATGCATTACTTCAGACCAGGTGGAAGCTGTTGTAAGTGATACTCAGTTACAGCAGCTTCTGAATTTCAGTAGACTTGGACAACTATCAAGCCTATACATGTCATGATGTCAGAATTAGAAGCACCTAATATGCATTGTTAAAAAAAGTTAAAACCCAGGAATTAACCTCTTATGTCATTAGTCAAACAGCTCCCTTTTAAAAAATTCCTTACGGAGAACAAATTACACCACCTAACACTAAACTCATTCCTCTTCTTCACACAGTCCGCTCCGGTGTTATAACTCAGTGAGCGTTAAAACGGAGTGCAAAATTCAAATTAACGCCTCAGACACCACATTTTTAAGACCTGTGAGCTGAAGCATGTTTACAAAACTGCACAAGACTGTAAATGAGTCATGCAGTTCTTGTCGACGTGGGAAGTTTTGGCAACACTTTAAGGACAGTCATGTCAGAGTGGATTAAGTTCAGATGGGAAAGCTGATAATAGATTGTGATGAAAATACTTAGAATAAGTATTTGTGGAATGCTTTGATGGAGAGGGGAGAGTAGTGTTTTTATGCCATTTAACAGACCTAAATATAAAAGTCATACTATATTCTTCCTTCTTAGCAGCCTGGATAAACACTAGGTGTCATAAATAAAAAAAGAAAATCATCAAAACCAGAGTATTTATGTGATATCCCATAAATATGATTCTCTGTGTCATTTATCTCCTTACAAGGAGTCAAGACCAGAGGTCTGGGGGAAATAAGAATCGCTTCAACATGACTATTTCTTTTGAGGCATTTACAAGAATTATCCTCCTCCAGGATCGGGATGTTGTATAAATAAAGAAATGAATGAGTTAGCATGACATGGATTTTAGTTAAAAGTCCAAACATCAGCTTAATAAAATAAATAAATTACTCAACAACCAGATATGGTTCCATATATCAGTGGAGTCTGAAACAGAAACAAAGGTTTTGTCTCCTATTTCTACACTTATGGCCCGGGAAGAACACATTGAAAACAAGTAAAATGCATAGAAAGACAAAAGTGTAAGAAAAGTCGTAAGGCATAAGACTATGTGTCATGCATTACAAATAATTATTTCATTATGTATCTGCTGCATTATACCTGCCTTCACTGTTATAAAAAACTTTACGTTAAGTTCGAAACAAGACTTCTCTTCTTTCCTTTCCATTCTATATTGATTTCAGATTGGACTAACTACAGTACATTCATATACCCTGATATTACTACGTCCAACCAGGCAACTGCCCAGAAAACCCAGACTTTCAGGAGACCCAAAGGAAATGTGTGTCAGCTGTGTGTTCACTTGAGGATATTCAACACTACAGCAAAGTACCAGCTGAAATTATCAGGGCCTTACTTATTTCTCTACTTCACTACATTTCAAAGGCAACTTTACAGATAAAGTCAATTTAATAATTGACATACAAACTGTATTGAAGAATATTTACTGTAAAGGATACTGATCTTGCCTCAGGATAGTCTGTTTCCAGGAAAGGCAGGAGTTCCAGTTCAACTGGTTTATCTAACAACAGAAGCAAAAGGATAAAAAAAAAAACAGATTAATCTAGACATCATAATTGCTAATTTCAATCATTAATAATCTAACAACAGCAATTTAGCTTCAAACGATTACTGCATACATTTGGGAATGAAGAAATAACTTTACCACTGCTGAAACGTAATCAGTACAGCTAATAAATCATAAACTACTAAAGCTGCCATAAAGGTTTTTAAACAAAAGGAAACTTAAATATCATATACACAGATACATTATTGAAGGGATCCACAGGAGCCCAGCTGGCTTGTTTTTTCTCAATAAGTTTGCAACAGGTGAGCAGCCTGCATTTAATGACTCTGAGGCTCCACCCATGCAGGAAGCAGAGAGGCAGGTAGAGTCGCAGTGGGAGGAGATTCTTCTCTACATGATTCATAGATATGATACACAGAACCACCCAACAGGATGAATTAGCTCCACCTGGATCAGCTGCAACATAACAATTATGCTTACACATTAATGCTTCAGTAAGAATAACCAAATATTCTAATATAATATAATATGATAGAACAAATTGCTGTTACTTCTGTACTTTTACTTAACATTTCAAATGCAGGTCTTTTACTTGTTTTTGGAGTATTTTTTAATTTTGAAGTACTTTCATACAAGTAAAGGATCTGAATATAATTCTTTCACAACTCCCAGTCAGTCTAGAAAAGCATCATAAATATATATATGTATATATAATTAGATGTATTCATTTATTCAATGTTATTTTAAATGGAGAGTATTTTTAAAAGATCACCACATACATACATCACATAATGGCCTACAATAACCCCAGTTAGGTTTAAATGTTTTTTCTTAATTGTCATTCTCCTGTTACTCCACAAGGGGGAGCTGTCATGTGAAAAAATATAGATCTCTAAATACAGTACTTAATAAATATGTCCTGAAACTGCAGGATTCATTTATGAATTTCAGACTAATTAAAGGTGTATATCACAGCGTGCTCTGAACACGTTGAACAGGAATATGGAACCATGCAGATACAGACAGTTAAAGGGAACTCTCGCTTCAATGGCTCCATGTTGATTTTGTTAATTATAATGACACCTGTAGGTGATATTCTTTGTTCTGTAAATATCTTACTACATGAGGACAGTAGAATCAAAATTCCAACTAAACTTATCATCAGTCAGCCTCATCACTTCTTCAGCTCTGCTTCATTCCTTCTGTCTTTTATACCTCTTTCTGTCTCTGATTCCATTCACACAGTACATCTAAATTACTACTAGACTATTAAATAATAATCATTTTTGAGTATTTTGTTTTGAAATTATAATTAAGCACAAAACCATTATCTCAGCTAGGTTAATTATTGATGTTTGTGAAACATCATGTGGTGGGGATTAAACACAAACATAATAAACAGGGTGTATGCACATCCTGGATCCATCCATGTCAACAGCATTAAATATGAAGACAGGAAGGCTCCAATAAAAGCATTCAGCAATAAAGTGTGTGTGGTGGAGACCGGGGCAGAGGCTGCATGCTAGAGAGCGAGTGAATTGATCTGCAGGATGTTCACTTCCTTCGGCCTTCCAGCTCTACACCTTGCCCCACTTCTCCCTCCCCGCCCTCTAATCCCGTTATTCCATCAAATCCTGCCACTCCCAATCATCACCCCACCCCAAAGCCCCTTTAAAACATTCATGCATGCATACTACAAACACTCACACACCCACCAACCAACACTGAAAAATAAACATCCTGGCATGCACAGACATTTTTTATATCTGACTCAAATCAAAGGCATTTTACCATCATTTAAATCGCGCCCTTCTGACTGTACATTGTTTGAACTGTGGAGCCCTACTAGAAAGAAAGGCAAAGAGAAGGGCGGGGGTCAAAAGTTTCAAGGTGTGGAGCATATTATGATCCACATGGGAGCCAATTTCCTTATAGCTAAAAACAAAGGCTGACAACAGCAGTACAGCGAGCGGCACACAGAGAGAAAGGAGTATCCTGAGGCTAATGTAACTGTGTAAGCTTTACTACAAAGGCCTGGCATATCTCTGCGTACCATCAATAACATTAATGTTGTTTGCTAAACAGTGTGCCCATCTGCAAAATGTCCAAACAGCTTTCCACAGAGACTGCTATCATCAGCATCTCTACAGCCACATTCACCTCAAGAAGAGCCAAGTGCCACTGTTTGCAAAGAGTCAGACTGCAGGACATCAAAACCAGCAAACAGAAGATTCTCTGTTCAGTCATCACGCCAGCCCGCTCACAGAATGGCCATCATTCTTTGCAACTGCAGGGATGGTGCCATGCAAGATCTATTAGAGACACAAAACACAAATTAAGCAGCCTTTGCTCCTACAGTACCACCCCCTCAAACTCAAACCAGCCAATCAGAAAGCTACAGCGTCTGTAGCAGCCACTCTGGACCACCTTACTCTACTCCAGACTGTGTGTTAACACTGTTTACACGTCATAGACGACAGTCATTTATCATGAGTCCAATCGGGCCATTGAATAGTTCTTTGCTGAAACACAAATTGTATTCACGCAGTGTCATCTTTTTCAATCAGCGGTTATATAAATTCAGTGAATTATTAATGGTTATTTAGGTTTAAAGGTTTTAAATATTTATGGATGCGAATAGCGAAATGCACATGAATTATGAATGAACATGAGGAGTCAACAATCTAGCTCTATTATAAAATGATGCATCCATGACCTCACATTATTCCCCACCTCAAAGCAATCTTGTATAAATCTTAAAATGCAATTAGAAATGTTACGCCCAATGTCTTAATGCAATCATTTCATTATATAACGAAAAATACAGGCCAAATGGATAGTGTTAATTCATCTTTGGAGAGTTCAGAGTTGCTCAGCGAAGAGGAGAAACACCTGCTCGCAGCAGTTGTTCAGGCTGTCTGGGTCCTCCAGAGTCACCGCTGCATCCTCCGTCCTGCTATCTTCCTCTAAAGATGTCTAAACTCACCAACATGCTGCAGCTGGACATGGGAGGAGGTTGTAATACTTTGGCATGTTTATTGTAGATCTTGTCAGTGCTGTTACCAATAACAGATGTCTTGTATACACCAACACTATTATCTTCCAACACGCTATAATGTTGACGTGAATATTGAGGGGAAACACATATAATCGTTAATTTGAGCGGATAAAGAGAGGATAATAGGTAAAGTGAGTTACTTTAGTATTCTCTGTTCAGTTTAAGTTCCTCGCAGGCAAGGGGGTTTCACTTTTTTTTTTATTTGGAGTTCATTAACTCCCGCATGGCCCAAGGTCTAACCTGCCATTATCACCCCATGAAAAATATGTCAGGAAAAACAAATAGCTGTAACGATTTTTTATTTGAAAATGTCAAACCACATGCAGTCCAAGCGTGGTACGAATTCCTGCAGATGAATCACACTTTGTGATCAAAATGGATGCCATGTGTTATTACGCAGTTTGATTTTCTCGTCCAGTGTTGCTTTCATTAACCGACTTTTCTCTCCCTCAGGTCCCGCAATTCTTTGCTGTGGGTGTGTAGCCGTTTTGGTTGAAGGCCATTTACTGCAGTGGCAAGTAGCGGAAATATCTGTTTATATGAGAGGTAAAGTGGCTCCACTTTTATAGCTGTTGTAAACATTTTAAGCATATTTTGGGTAATAAAAAAAGACCAAGAAATGACGATGTAAATACAACGTACTGGGAAATGCTCTCCAAATCGTTCTCTTGTAACTGGAGCGAGAGTCGTCACTGTTGAGGGAAATTCTTGCATATATTGGATTTCATTGCATCCAAATGTTTGAGGGCCTAACCCCTTTGATGTGAAGGTCATGTACTTCTGTAATTCCTGTAGTTGGCTTTAAAATATGAAATTGCTCAAAATACAAACTGCTGAAGTCATTTCTCCCCCCACAGCTGTAGTAAATACAGTAAGTCACAGTCAAACTGGAACATGTGCTCCGCTTGGCCAAATCAAACCCAAAGGGGAAATGATTATTTTTTCACTCACAAAAATACAACAGTCACCCCGGACCATCCATCAGCCACTTCATTCTGTGTGACCTGCCTCTGATCGACTCTAAACTCGGATAACTCGCGCTGACTTCTGTGTTGCCGCCAAATGCCTGCAGCCATGGTATAAACTCTAAGAGGTGGTGTTGCCTCATTGGAGCTGTGCAGGAAGTTGTGCAAGTTGTGTTTGTCTGGCCTTTTTCTGGGATTTTTGTTTCCCAGGGAAAACAAGCACTTCATGCAAACATAACTCAGGGAAGAGCTTTTCCTGCTTAATATAACTGATACTGAGGAAATATGGTAATAGCATATTACATTTAAGATAACTTACATCCAAAGTGCAGCATGGGTGGGCCAGAGAGCAAACCCTCCACAGCACTGTAACACCATTACTTTTCACAAGACCTTCAGTATATACTCTACTCCATATTGCCTCCAAGTCAGAGCTGGCATCTGCAGGAGCGGCATATACCTCAAACAAATATTGCTCTTGAATTACCTCCACATGAAAAGGTTATTTCCAAAACAATACTGTATATATCGCTTGCACATGGGAACCCTCTGACTCCACTTTTGGTGTGTTTAATGTTCTCAGATTCTCAAACACTGTTGAACATTATCAAATATGATTTTCAGTGTATTGCAGGAGTTGTCATGAATTGTTGCTGTTAGTTTTCTGATTAAACCACATCCCCTAAACCAGCCTCCTGTGCTTCCCTCCAGTTAGAGAGAGATATGAGAATGCATGTCAATGGTAACAGCAGTAACATTTCACACAGTAGACATTTTGACTTTTGACAGGAAAATCACAGGTTTTACTAATATAATAATTAGATTAATTATGGTTTGTACCTTTTAGGTTTCCCAGTAGGTGACGTCACTGAGTCAGCATGCAGCATAGCTGGGCTGGGATCAGACACATTTCGAGGAATGCAGCTGCAATTAATTGTATCAATTACTCAAGTGCTTTACCTGCCATGGCACGTCAAAAGAGTTTTCCTTTTGGAATAAAGTCAAAAGTTATGCCTTTATTTCAAAAAGCAGGCTGTAATGTGGCTGTGTTAGCTCCTGCTTTACTAATTTGACCATTAGTGGAGAAATTAGCATTTGTTGTCAAAACAATGAATCTTAACAGAATTGAACAAATTCAAGCATTCCAGACATCTAAATTGCTGCCCACAGATTTTTTCTTTTTTCAGAGATTCAAATCTCTCAGTTGTTGTGCTCAAAGACGAGTCTGAAAGACATTTCTCTGGTTGGAAAACCCACCAAGCCAATCACAGCTTTGTAGGTGGGACAAAGAATGAGGACGTCCCCTTCCTGTCCCCAGCCTGAAAACCGTTAAAATGAATAAGACTGAACAATAAAGTGAAAATGAAACGTCAATTCAGTCTGATTATCAGGCATTGATAATCCACCTTTCCGTTTCTGGAAAGACAACTGGCTGTAGAATTTTTCCAGTTTCATTTCCAAAGCTGTAACAGGCACAAATAAAATTCCATTCACCTTCATTGGCATGGATGCAGAAATCCAAGAGGCAGATATCTGAAAACCAAAACAAATATAAACCAAAACATCCTGCATGGCAACGCGCTGGGGTAAGTGAGACATTATTTGTATTACTATTATTATTAGTGTTGCCAACTCGTTTCCAATGAAATTAGCTAGAAGCACTAGCTACAAGAGTTATTAAATCTAGCGAGAAAGTTGCCAAGTTGGCAACACAGAGTTGTCAGAGCATTTGATTTATTGATTGCTGTCAGGATGTAAGGAGAGTTTCAACAAATACAACAAAGATTAGAACCTGTAATACTCCTTTAGGGGTTCAGAAAGTTCAACAACTCATGACGCCTCGTGAAGAACTCATAAAACCTTTCGGCTAAACTCAAAACTGCATGGTGGTCAAGCTAAAAACAAGTTTGTTTATGTTCACCATATGTTCTGGTCTAAAAGGGGATGCAATTTACAAAAAGCATTCCCTGAAGCTCATCTTCTTAATATCTCCACACAGTATGCACTCTATAAGAATCATGTAATTTCACTGAAAGGATACGGTTGGCGTTATTTGACATTTTTCTTATTGTCAACAAATCCCATACCTCAGCCCCATGCACATTGGTTCCTACTGATAACTTAAATCTTTAAAAAAAAGGGTCACAGATGTATAGTTTCAGTAATTTCTCATAACAGCTGGGCACTGTTATTTTTCGCAAACATTTGTCAAATTGGAGTAAATAGTGCATTAGTTGGGGACTACTTGCAGCCGCGGATTAATACACAATTGAAAGGCTGTCGCAGTCACATCCCAGCTGATTTTTCCTGCCTGTCGGAGGGATCAAACTGGTCACAAGCCCTGTTGTATAAGGTTATGTCATCACTGCTGTTCAGCACATGGGCTGCTGTATAATAGATGATTTCAGAACCTCAATGAGTGAACCAGCGTTATCCAGAAACATTTAGATATTAGCATGACAAAGGTGTTGTGTTTTTATCCGCCATATGATTTATTTAGTGTAATCTGATGGTTAACTTTCATCACAGGGATCCCCTTCATATAAGAGTTTATTTCATGATTAACGGCATCTCGCATTATAAGAGTTTTATTATTTTATTTATGTATTTATTCATTTTAAATACAATCTGAATACAGAATCTTTGACACCCAAAGATTGATAGTTTGAGAGCAATGATGCACATCCTTACCTCTGAAATTATGTTTATTCAGCAGTCAATATAGTATGTTAGATAAAACATTTTTGGCACAGTTGCTTAATGATAATAAGCTGTCCCGTTTCTGTGTGGTAATCTAAATAAATATGCAAGACCATAATTTACTTCCCAAATAAATACATTATAAACTACAATAAAGATGCACCGCATCCGCGCCCCGCACTGCACCTCCTCAGGAAAAAAACAAACAAACATAATTTATTGTACTTCAGGCAAACAGTTGCAATGGGTTCAAACCAAATAAAGATTGTCGAAGGTGAAAAAGATGCTTCATAATTCATTTAAACAGCTTATGTTACCCTAAAACTCTACCAGGCAATACAACGAGGAGGCATTTGATGGGCCAATAGAAGGCTGTACTGTGGGCTTCGGATCGTACAGGGTTTTATGGATGGGTGCAAACACATTTCCAGATGCCCACTCTAATACTACGTCATAGTTTTCTGTCAGCGAGAGAAAAAAAAACACGCCTCTACTGATCACTAAAACCATTATTCTCTTTTACACTTGAGCCTCGGATTAGCTAAAAGTGTAAACATTCATAAATCACATCCAGAGACGATATCAAAGAGGTTATATCACCTGGAACTTGAGATGTTAGATGTTTATGAAAAGTTTGTGAATTCGTCATGCGTGTTGAATTGACTTGGTGTGTTTTGGCAATTCTTTGAGGAACATAATTCCAGAGGATTATGGGTAATTACAATAATGGGTTATGTGGGGAAAGTATAAAAAGCAAGACTCAAAATGACAATGTCTTTGCGTGTGATGAGTTATTCTATGGAGAGCAGATGGGATCACTTTTCATGTTCTATTACTTAAGTGATTATTTATGTGTTTTGAAACAGGCCCTCTACACAACATCAATATACACAAGAATTAAAGGTGGGTATCTGACCTGGAGCTATAGAAAAGGATTTTCTTTCCTCGTCAAATTCTTATCATGACACTTTTACCTGTGTAATAACACTGCAATCAGTAACAGTAATGCATACAAGCAGGGAAACAGGTCACAAGGTCATGACCCCTGATAACAACAACTCAATGCTCCTTTAAAGGCATTTACACACTGGGGGCGTTTTTTTTCGTGCGATTAATTCGCACATCAATATGTTTTTTTGAAGTGTTGTTTTTGTCATTAGTTCCTTCACACAGAACACAAATATTATGCAGCGATTAAAAAGCGACAAAGTTGATTTTCTGAGCTTTTGCACCACGAATAAAGGCATCAACCAATCAAGATCTGCGGAACGGATTGGAGTTGCCCCTTTTTTGATGAAACAACAACACGGAGGCTTCATAGTCCGAACCAGGACGGCAAACTTCATTACTCCTTTCAACCTTGACAAAGGCACCGCAGACCAACATGTTCTCACCCCCAACTCGTCAAATACCGCCGTTTGGCAAGTGCCCCTCGGCATAGGAAACAGACGCATAGAGGCACCCTTTAGCGACAAACTGTGCTTTCAACTAACTCCAATGTAAACCCACCCGCGGTGTTATTCAACGGTCGGAGCAACTGACGTAGTATTAACAGCGTGAAATTTCGTGTAGGGCGGACGGGAGGGGAGGTGGATGGGTCAAACAAACACAAGACTTTCATTCAGTTCGTGTCTCGTGTGAAACTTAAAGTACTGTTGACTTAGTAGCGTGACTTGTCGATATCGTCGGTCCCGTGAGTCGCCAGTTACGTGTATCGCCAGTCCTGTGAGTCCCGTGAGTCGCTAGTCAGTGGAGTTAACGTCAATCACGACCGTTTCATAACCCTAACTATGTGTTGCCTAATCCTAACTTCCTGTGAAAACGGAAGTTTATTTTGAAAGGACGCTATGCATGTAACGAGTGTATATTGACATGCCGTTCCTGTTCTGTCCAAAAGTAGTAAAAGAGGGGTACCCTGTGCGTCGGTCTCCGATGCCGAGGGGCACTGACCAAGCGGCTGTTTTTGACAAGTTGGGAGTGAGAATGTGTATGTCCTTTTCCATTCTTACCTTTCACAATAAAAGCCCTCGTTATTTCATATTTTCAGGCCAGTAGGCTATTTCACATTTTCGTGTCGTTAATTCGTCACACCCCCGGTGTGTAAAGACCTGAAGTCAATATACTTTCTGGAGACCATTGATCACTAGACATCAATTTAGGTCAATGGTTCAATGGTCTGCACAGATACTGACGCATTATATGTTTTTTACGGCAGAGTTTTGAGCATTTTTTTGTTGCCTGAAAAGTGATTTACTGTCACAATTATAATAATATAAAATTTGGACTTAGTGAAGGGAACGCCCTTGGATATGAAGTGTCGTAACAACAACAATCTAGTCCCTCATAGCTCATCTATCGTATGTCCTACTACTCAAATGTAATATCACAAACATAACGTTGCTACATTGTTGTTGCACCACAGGTTACAGTGTTACTAGACAGATAGAAAAGATAATAAAAACGTTTTTGGTATGAACAGTCATTTTCTGTGTCTCTTTACATGGAGTCCACACAGACGCAGCACTCGCTGTCCATGTGATTCGGTTCCAATTTGTATTGACAGACGCCCAAAAGAAGTCAAGTCTGCCTGTCACAAAAAGGCTGCCGTGGAGCAGCCATAAACATTTTCCCATCCTTTCCTCTTTTCCTTGAGTTTATATTCCATAGTTTTAACAGCATTCATGTTCAACTCTCCCAACAGAGGCTGAGAGCAGCATGAAGAAGTCCATTTCTCTGGGTCATACACACCCACAGTTCTTCGCCGACACATTTTGTATCGTGTGATAGCGGCTCCTGTTGTCCAGGAAGGAAAAGTCCTTCTCAAAAGCAGTAGGTCGGCAGCAGGGCCCGTTGCTCACCTTGTCCTTGCGGCCCTTCTTTCTGAAGCCTGTTCGCGTCATGTGCTCCATGGTGATGTCGTAGTTGTGCCGGTGGGCCGTGCACTTGCCGCTGCAGTAGCGCAGCATCACCGTCTCGTCGCTCTCGTAGCCGAGACCCAGTTCGCTCACGGTCAGCTCCAGCTCCCTCAGAGAGCAGGGTTTAGGCCTCCGGGCTCTTTTAGTCCTTCGGGTCTGGTTCTCGCCCAGACGTCGGCTCTTCCTTCTCTTCCTGTCGAGCAACGTCCCGACCACGTGCTGCAGCTCGCCCTCCGTGAAGCTCTGGAACATCATGGAAACTGGCAGAGAGGAAACAAATCATACGTTTATGGACAGGTGGTAGAGCGATTATCTGATTTTTGGGTAATTTTGTGACAACAATCAGTTATGAGTCACAGAGATAGCATAGGCCAGTGGTTCCCAACCTATTTTCTTAAGAAAATCTGAGCCCCACCCGACGCCATCACCCAAAAACAAATTACAAATCCTCAAACAAAATCCTCAGTTTGAATAAAGTGATTCAGTGTATTAAATGAGTTAGTCTTTTTTTATCAAATCAACTTTCTTTAAAGAATATAACTCATCAGTTTCGTCTTGACAGATTCGCCAAGCGAATGTAGATACATAATATGATCTTTCTTTTGGTAACGACTTAATTCATTTAATATAATAGCATTAATAGCCTTTTGGTTATTGTGGTTAAATAAATGTGGTGCTGTTAGCCTGCAGCTAGACCGCCCAGTTAATACAGGTGCAGGCCTCCCTTTGTGTGCGTCAAGCGGGAGAGCAAATAGGTTTTTGACCATAGTGAAAATGTTGTTTTTGAAAGGCTGAATGCCAAAAAATATGGATTGAATATTTCATTAGATTTTGCTACTGAGTATCAAAAATATATATATATAATTTTAAATAGTTTTATATCCAGACTTTTGTATAAATTACCCAGTAAGTGTGTTATTACGATTTTAGTTATAAGGCAGGATAATGAAAAGTCATGTTGAAACAGAAGAACACAAGTTTATCTTATCTGAAATCATGACAGCTACTGACTAGTCTTATCACTATCAGCATCACAGAAAGATTTCCTTGAAGCCTATTTATGTTGACGAAAGCTACACAATAAGGCCAAGAGAAACCAAAAGAAAGTGTCTATGTCATCTTCTCCTGAAGGGTAGAACGGTTCTACGGAGAGCCAGTTGTGAACTATGAGGTGCTAATTGACTGCAGATTATTGTGAGACATTAAAGCCTGCTCTATAAACAGCAGCGTCAGGTACTAAGTGTCCTGTCTGAACCCCAGCTGCCCTTTCACACGACACCTTATCTCAGACCAGACGAGGAAGGAAGACAATAACAGTTTATCTTACACTCTGAGAGGAGAGAGTTCATCTCGTCTGCTGAGCGGGTTCTCCGATGAGGACCACCCATCTGCCGGGACAACGCCGTCAATTCGGCTGACGATGACGATGAGGGTGATTGCGGTGAGGTCTTGGATGTTGATTGTGATGATGAAAACGATCTTGATGAGGATGAAGATGTGTATTTTGTCTTGGGTTTGAACTGTCCGATAGTGGCCATGTTTCTAACGAGGATGATGGACAGGGTTGCGCCGCAGAGCATGAAGGCAAAAGTAGCACCTTTCCATAACTTCATCTTAGAACGTGGAGGAGCATTGAAACTCTGTTGGGAGAGGCAAAAAAGGACAGACATGTTCAAACAGTCACACCTTCCATCGTGTAAACAATCTCAACTTGTCACATTAAAGCACAGAGAACAATGCAAAAATTGTTATCTCCAGCGCCATCACATGTCTTTGACCTTGCCGTGAATCCACTTCTCTCACCAGGGCTTTTATTCTACCGTCAGTTTACTTTTTCTGCTTCTGCTGTCAGCTCATTTTCACTCTAAGTGGGTTCGTGATCCGCAAGCTTGACATCTCTTGCTGACATATGAGAATGCAGTGTGTGTTTAATCGCGGCTGCCTGAGGAGGAAAAAACACAACTGCAATTTCTTATTTGAACTGAAGGCATGCTGGATTAGTTTTGCAAACCCCTTGCCTCTTGAAACCTTTTAAAAGTTTGTGTATCATAGCAAAAACACCTGATGTGAATATAAGCTTCTTCTCTTCATTTCCGAAGAAAAATACACTTTCTTTGCAGAGGTAAATGTTCCTGAACCATCCTTTTAAAAAGGGGGAAATCCATTCCTTCCTTTACAGGAACCACACCTATTTACAATGCTATGTATGATGAGGCCTGAGTGAACATGTGTGTTTGTACATCCCTTTATCTTATACCGCCCCTCCCTTCCAATAGGCACTGCGCCATGGCAGCCACAAAAACTCAATTTGTAGGAGTTGTACCTTATGTTTCCTCTCTTCTTATTGTCATGCCGCAGGCATTTGAGAAGCTTTACAACCTCACTTCTTTGTATTTTTCATATCGTGTCACCAGTGAGCAAAACATTTCCCCAGAGTCGGAAATGGTATACTGGCAGTGACTAACAGCATATCCAGACCGGCCTCACAAAGTGTTTTGCCAGACTGGATTCTGTAGTGTGCATATACAGGCTGCTGGAGTGTTTACAATGGGACAAAATGTCACATATCTTTGTCTAGTTTAGTACAGAAACAAAAATCACAGAAGTTTATGAAAAATACAGGAACATTTCAACTTTTTGCAGGGTAGTAAGTAAAACAAAAGAGAAGAACTATATGGAAATTGAGAGTTTCTGAGTGTATTTTCCCTCTGCGGTGCCCAAAACAAAGACGTTGCATGCATGAGTTGGATTGGTATAAACAGCGTATAAACAGGTGTAACCAGTCCTATCAGTCAAAGCTTGACTCATCACTCATAATTCCATATGGGTTTGACGTGGTAAGCAGCCTGCGCACAATGAAGGGGTAGAATGGTATTCATTTGAAAGTCAAACATTTCAGCTAACAACCTCATTTGACACAGTCAATGTGGAGCCGCGGCTGCTGCAGATTGTTCCTCGGTGCCCGGCTATGCAGTACGTCTGTCTCTCACTGTATATTTAATCAAACATGATAGATAGAAGCCTCTATGGAAAGTCTCATTTTGTTTCTGTTGGTTCAACACCAACTCCTAACACCAGAAAACTTGCCGCTCCTGCTCTAAATATGATACATTTTCAATTAAAAAAGGAGTTTATTATGATATATGGCAAAGGATGAGATCATTGTTTTCTTCTGCTATTAATAGGTCAATTTGGGACAATTATTCAGCCTCGGAGTTAGCCGATTCACACGGTCGTGATACATCACTGTCTGTGGCCTGTTAGCTCTGTGGCTCATCTTGATAAAACAATTAGCTCGTAAAGAACAGATGAGTCCTGCGATGTCTCAGTCGCTGACACTGGACGAGGCCTGGTCATCAAACACCGATCTCACGTCCCTGAGGACACTTTAATTGTCATAATTACTCTACTCAGAAACACATTAGTCCCATCTGCAGGCGATTGGAGCCAATAAAAGTGCCAAGGAGCATTCTGTAGCTTGTTCAGATGGTCGCGGATGATTAATCAGCACGGACATTTAATATCTACCACTGGACATAAATATACGGGTATTGATAGAAGGAAGGGGGCACCGGTGTTTTTTTAGGAGAGCAACGGAAAGACATGAATGACTACTCCACTTCCTGAGAGGACAAATGCTGCTGTTTTCCAGCAAACAGAGAAGAGGATATAGTGGACCCCCAGAGGACTCTCCAGCAGAAGGAAAAGCCATTCGCAAACTGAGACATAAAAGTGCAGATGAGTCGGAAAGACAACTAAAACAGCAACATGTCTTCTGGCCCTCACAAAGCATCTGATGTGCCCATGCACGCTCCCGTGTGTGGAGATAAGGCCGGCCCAACGTGTGAGGCCCTAAACAAACAAAAAACATCCATTCACAAGGAGGAAACGACAAAGTGTTCATGCATGAACGTTCTTATCAGGATTTAGTGTTTCTAGTGAGAGTGGGAGTGAATATGAGGTGTGTAAGAATTAGTCCACCTGATGTTAGCCTTATGTTACCTGAAGAGCTACCAGCTGAGTGAAAACAGTCCCAGGGGATCATTAAGATGTTTGAGGCCAACCCTGAACGTGAACAGCTTGGCCAAGAGTTCCTCCGTCTGTCAAAGCCATTCCTGAGACATTATGTATTCTCCGACGCACGCATCGCACACATCCTCAACCCTCAACCGAGCTCTTGTTGTGACTCAAAGATCGCATTATTTCAAAATGACACAATAAAATTGATGTTTTCAAGGAATAATTGGGTCAGTGGCGATGGCGCTGCTAAGCTGGCGGTAATGTAATTACAGCAGCATGGCACTTGTGTCCACTCCGCCCTCCCATGCCAGAAGGAGACACTCAACAGAATGGAAGATGAACTAGAGATCTGTCAAAATGGGGATAAGGGGCGTCTGTGGTTAACACTTGTGAATGAAGCTGGCAGACAGGGGGTGCCTTCTTGTCAGCCTGCTTGGATCTTGACCATTGTGATATAATTACAGCGAGAGAAGATCACAGAAAAAGGAATGAATGAAGAGCGTCTTTGTGCTGGAAAAAAAAGCAGATACCAACTTTTATAGCTCACCACTCTGTAGAATTTGCTCCTATACATTTCCTAAATACAGCCTGCTCTGTCCCACTCGCTCTCCCTCGCTGTGACTCACACATGCCATAAACACACACACGCAGCAGCAGCACTTGCGTGGTTTCACTTTTCCCAAATCATATGACACGGGCTGGTGTAGAAATCGAGACAAAGTCTAACCTTCCATTGTTGTCCAGACACCCTCTTCCCTTCCAGAGCGCACACACACTCCCAGCAGCGCCATCACACAACGCTAGATAATCCAGCTTACATAACACTGCTGCTTCTTGATATCTAGAGCTGTCTAAGCATTGTGTATGTGCCACTGCACAACCCGAGGCCTCTACCGCAGAACATTATTACTACGCTGTGTCTCAGCTCGGCTCCACCCATGTGACGGGCTGTCTCTGCGCTACGGTGAACACACCCCATAAATACCTGTACTGAAAAGATAACAGGAGCATAACAAACAGCGGGAAAGGCACCTACTGTGTTGTTCCAAGGAAACAACGTGCTTTAGGGAGTCCTAGAGAGGCCTTGTCTCGTCTTTTCCCTCTTAAGTGAGCATCAGGAGGCCTGGGGACAGCTAGAGAGTGCTTGGGGAGGTAATAGGGACATATTCCAAAGATCAGGGCGGGATTATCACTAATGCCTGCCGGCTTTATCTGCAGTCACGTGGGTTAACACCTGGCTGCAGTGTTGGTGGCGGAGCTGTATGTGTGTGTGCGTCTGTGTTAATCCATCAGACACCTCTAACTCGGGGGTTAGGCCAGCATGTAGGGCCCAACGAGAGAGCACCAGCAGGCGCTTCTTCTTTCTTCTTCTACTTCTAAAACCTGACCTGCTTTCAGTCAGAATAACGAAGCGGAAAAGTGACGAGTTTGGTTAGTTAGATCTGCTCTGTTGGCACCAGGGTGGGCCAAAAAAGGCTGCTAAATAAAGTGGATGTTCTGAGCCAGGATTGGCTGTTCTAAATCCAGCCTCGGTTCTAATGCAACTGAAAAAGGCTTAGGTTAGACTGCGCTGTAATTTTGCTGGGCAACTGTTTCGGTTGGCTCGCGTTCTGTCACTCAGTAACCAAAGGATAATTAAAACAAGCCTGTTCCTTGTTAGTGAGAAAAGCTGCCGTTCATTATTGAGAAGAGAAAAAAAGGGGGAAAACATCTGTGGGCAATGCCAGAAAAACTGTGATAATTTTTACACACGTTCTGTAAATACTAAACAAACATCCTGTTAATCTACCGGATGGAGATGAGTGGTTAATAAGATTCAATTTTATTAGAGCTGCAACAATTAATCGATTAGTTATCGACTATTAAATTAATCGCCAAATATTTTGATAAATCGGTTTGAGTCATTTTTTAAGAAAAAAAAAGTCTCCGATTGCAGCTTCTGAAATGTGAATATTTTCTGGTTTCTTTACTCCTCTATGACAGTAAACTGAATATCTTTGATTTGTGGACAAATCAAGACATTTGAGGACGTCATCTTGGGCTTTGGGAAACATTGACTGTCAATTTTATAGACCAAACAACTAAATAAATAATAATAATAATAAATAGACACCCTGATTAAGGCTGTTTGTGCCGCTACGCGTGGGTTGTCAATCTGAACATGTACCAGCATTATTTTTCATCATGAAATAGCCATTTGAATAAAGACTTTTTATTTTTTGCCAGAAGAGTGCCTTGGACTCCCCCTTTTTTTGAACCTTTGTGTACCCCACCAAAGAGCACCTTCATCACACTGATTTGAACTTCTGAGCAATCTGGACTTTTTCCCTTTTTTGAAACTAAATGAATAAATAATAATAATAATAATATTTTTAGCTTTTTCATGCCTTTATTTAGAGTGACAGGGACAGTATTGAAAGGTGGAGAGAGAGAGGGGAAGACATGCAGCAAAGAGCCACAGGCCGGACTCGGAACCTGGGCCGCTGTGGCAAAGACCCAGCCCTGACACATGGGGTGCCCCATCGCCCTAATTTTTATTGTGGGAGCTCCACTATCCCACCCCATGGATTCATATGGATTAATCCAGTGACCCAACAGCCAAGCACAAAATCTCAAAGACTCAAACCTGTTGCTGTTAGGGCAGCGTTCATGAGGTGTGAGGGGAAGACACACTTATAGATCAGCACATGTGACACCAGTCCCAATTTGTCACCTCTTTGCTATTCCTGGAAGAGTTGAGTCAAGGTATAGTGTATTTAAATAGCCTTTCTAACAGACAAAGAGGTTACATGAGGCTTGGCAGGGAAACGTCACCTTGCCTCATCATTTTTGTGTAGTAAGATTGATGATCGTGGTCTCGGCTACTTTCTAAAGAGTCCATAAGCTGCTATTCTGGATGCTAATCTGTCTATGCCAGATCCTCTATGAACACAACAGCATCGCCTCTAAACCCATGTTAAACACGTTGATGTAGCTGCTACAAAAGGTTGACTGCCATCTGGCACACGCTGAATACTACTTTCAAATATGACCCACGCGAGCAAGCACAAGCAAGTACAAACATCTGAAATATGACGACATTTTACGTGTTTATAAGCCCATGCTCTCCTCAAACTACTAACATACTAATTATTTGCACGCACAATGCATATTTTGGCAAAGATCTGATAAAAACAAATTGCTGCTGAGATGATGAGGAGTGGTGCAGGAGTGCAGCTTCTCCTTCAGTTTCCTCCAGTTATGAGCACCTTTGGCAGGTTATGAAGGTTATGACAGTTGAACGGCTCAATTGACTTGAGGCTTAACCTCTATCCGGCCTCTCGGGGCTCCGCTGGATACAGTATAATCTCTAAGTATGATATGGGCTTAGTGAGAAGGGGATCATCACTTCAGTAAAATGCCCATAGTGAGTATCATCAAGTGTGCTTCTCTCAGAGCATCTTCATTATATTTTTAGATGACAAGTTCAGCAATTTGATCCAGCTCCTCTTAAATATTTAAACTATTAAAGCCGCAGCGCTGCAAAAAAAAAAAGTCCATCTCTTGAAATGATGAACGCAGAGAATAATAATGATCTGAAATCACTTTTTCATAAGCGTTCAAAGTAGTGCTCCAACTTGTGGGAAAAGGAAAGCCAGAGAGTATTTGAGGGAGCAATTATGCATGATAATGAGGAAAGCCACCATGTTGGATAAGTGACAGGGAAAGAAAATATTCCTCCCTGACAAAACAAACTTATCTGCGTGGTGAGAGCTTGTTCAAATTGTGCAAGGAAATTATAATGATAATTTATTTTTCTTGTTGCTTTTCCAAAATTGCGGCGTGCCACCTTGTGATCAACAGTAACCGCTATGCAAACAGTTCGTGACGGGCCGCTCTGCACTATTGACATGCGGTTCCAGCAAGGGCCGCTTGTTGATACAGATAATCCAACGTGTGTTTTCTGCCACTCAAGCACTTGGTGAGGCATCCCTGTCAGCGGCACCTAACGCCTTCCCCATAAGCTGCCGGCTTAAACTAACAAAAGAAGATGTGGTGTCCTTACCGTTCGGCCGGCTAATCCAGACTTAGCTGCGTGGCGTCGTCTTCAGCTGACCTCCACAGGCAAGTGCTGGCTGGGTAAGTCCATCATCATCACAGGCGAGGAGCGAGGGCAGCACTCCTGCTTCTTCCCCAGAAAATCATCCCAGCTCCCCGTTCCTGCAAGTAGGGGAGGTGTCCTGACTTGATTCAGGTCCAGACCGTATTATTCTTTTATCATATTTGCATTTCCATAGATGGCTTTTAGGTTGCAAAGATCAAGATCAACATTCCTCTGAAAATAAGCATGGCGCTTCATGGCACTCAGGTTGGTCCATTCAAAAAAGAGGAGAGTTGGGTGTTTAGAGAAGTCCCCCGACTTGGCATCTGGTTCACTTCAGAAAACTTCTGTCATCATACTTCTCCATGCAAAACTTTCTCTTTGCAAAAACCGGAACCTGAAACAGAAACAGAGCAAAACAGTGTCATGTAATAAACAGATCTTGCAGAAGCCTTAACTTGTATTCCATCTGTTGTGAAACTCCTTTCACTTCGGGATCATTTTATCTCCTCACAGCACTGTTGGAAAGATAATGTACATCTCCTTACCCCGTTTCCCAGCAGCAGGTCTTCTCTTCAGCTCCGGGGTGGGGAACTCTGCGGGTTGAGAAGATGGGTTAGGGTGAGGAGGGAGAGCGTGGTTACCGTAAGTGGAGCAGAGAGCTTCTCTGATGCCTCTGCCTCCTGCCTCCCCCCCTCAACTGTTGCTCCTCCTCCTCCATAGTTGTGCTTGTGGGCCGAGTCGGATTACTCCTGACATGATAATCTCCCTGGCTCTAGCTCCAGGAGCACTAAAGGATGCCTTGGCCTGAGCGAGGGCTTACATTTACCTTCTGCCGCGATAGAGTCTGCCATCTTAAGTGGCCGATTGATAATAGCCTCAATTGGGCAGATCAGAGGGGTCTGCGGACGCAAGTGTTTTTCCAATCTTTTAGTAGGAATTAAGAAAGTTCACAATTGGTTTAAATGGTGCTAAGTAAACACTAACCCCAGTTAAATGGACTTATCACAGCAAAGTTGTACAGTACAGCTGGCTTGAGATAAAACCAGGGATGTTGTTGTTGAGAATCTCACGTTCACATCCCCTCCGATACAAACCAGTATTTTAGCTCTTGAGCCTCGAGCGGCAAATGAGGAGCAGATGGTTGTGCTTTTGGAAGGTATCAGGCACTCCAGACTGCAATCTAAATAAATACTCCATCCAAGGGGGAAATGTGTCAGGTGTGTGGGGTCAGTCATACGTAAACAAAGGCCAACCAGTTTGGAGGCAAGTGAAGCGATGCATAATGGAGGGAGAGCCGAGGGAGATGTGCTGTGTTTGGTAGAGTCAAATAAATCTACAGGTACGATGTTGATCTAACCAGAAGTGATGGTTTCAGAACTGTGTCGGCAGCCAAAGAAGTTGAGATGAAGCAGCTTTCACTGCGAGAGTAATGAAGTCAGCGTCACAACAGGAAGCAAATAATTTGCTAACAAACATCTCATTCTAACGCCATGAGTCACTCGGATATCCTCGGGCCAAATTATACACAAATCACGCTTTGCAAAAGTTCCACTAGCGAGGCGGAGATGTGGCCAAGCGCTAACTTTCTAGGACTTAAAATTCCTTCAGTGTTGACTGAGAGAAAAAGGGGGAAAACCAAAGCAATCTTTACCCAAGCTTTACTAAAAATGTGTATTGATGGATATTCTAAGGTTCTTATCTCAGTGACCTGAAGTGTAAATTTCATGTTAAGTTTGGAGCGAAGCCAACACAAACCCTTCTCTTCATTTAAACCCTTCAGCGCTGACCTGAAGGGCGACACTGGGCCACAAATCACAAGAACATTTCGTCACACTAAGAATATTTTGGTCAGCAGGTGCAAAATCACCCAGATCCCCTCCCCAAAAAAACATGAGAATTATTACAACTAACTTGTTTGACATAACTCACAATTATTGGCTAGAGGGGCATAAATGCATAATGACTTCCAGTTAACAGGGGATATCGTGCTTTTCTAGCCTTGAAAAGGAACCGAAACATTTCCTGACATCGGGCAGGAACATTTCTACTCTATACATATTGTTCACAGATGTGTAAAGTTTTCATAGACTAGCCTCCGCTGCAATAAAAGCCCAACAGCTGTTAATTGCTAAACCAAGTCAAAGACAATAAGAGTGAAACATTTGATCCGATCCGTATACAATGCAGAGTCTCACTCAACAGATAAGATTACATTAGTCATGAACACATTCGGCATATACAAGAGAAAAAAAAACAACAGAGTATGTTTCCAATTTGAATATGATAGAATCCCATACACATCGGATAGAATCTTTTCCACTGGGCGTGGATGAGTGAAGAAACACATTTTGTTTAGGTTTGGGCAAGATTTTAAGGAAGCCCTCAATCAGTAACACTATAAACACACCATTCCAGTCGAGGTGTCATTAGAAAGGCTGGAAATAAGGCACAAATGTTGCTACTACGCTCGTCTTGCACAAGATGTGGTTTGATGATTGGACAAGTAGCCTTCAGCCAAATGTTATCGCAGAGAATGGAAAACTACTTTTTAGCGAACCAAAATCTAAACAGGCATTTGTGAAAAAGATGCAGTGGGACAATGAGGGCTCTTTTCTGAGCGTTTCATGTTGAAAGACAACACCTCTTTCGTGGAAAGTGGTAACAAGGTAAATCCATCCTGACCCAAGAACAAATATACATTGCAATTTGCAGTGGTGACCAGATGAGCTGAGGCCGCAGGAGTGCAGAGGCTGCTGGGGTTTCAAAAAAAGGGCCTGTGTGGATTCTGGGACACTTTAACTTCAGCACTTAAATACCTCAGTTTGTGTAACAATTTGTACCTCCAGCTAATATGTGTTGTAGTCTATTTAAATGCTTTGCAGTGTATTTACTTCCTACGCAACTCCAGCTTGACAAGGACAGAGTGAGTGTTTAAAATAACACAGCTGTGAACACAGCTAAATGCTGCCCCCATCTGTCAGTGGTTTACAACTACATGCAACCCAGAATAAACAATCTCTCATCATTAGAGAAAACCTAAATAGTTTTTTTTTATTGTTTAAATTTGCAGTAGACAGAATATTTTTGGCATCATTGGGCAAAAATTCCATAATAGCCTTTCAGCATATTGTAATGAAAAGAAATTGAGAAAACTAGACTTCTGCACCTCCTCATGGCTGTTTTCAAGCTTTAAACAAATCTATCCTGTGACGGGAAACTTTGGCCTCTCAGAGAGAGAGCGTTCATATTGGCTGTTCATTCAACGGAGGCAGCTGTCAATCCCTCGCGAAGTCTGATCAAACGGTCAAACTAGGCAGCGCTGAGAGTTTGTTCCGGCTGGTGGGCAGTGCTTGGTATTTCCTAAACTGATCTTGACATGGCTGCCGGGTCTTAAACTTTCTCATTTTACAGCTAAACAGTACACTACAAGATGCTTCTGAAAACATTTGCATTACAGTAACAGAATATTGATTCATATTTGATCAGCGCTGCCTAGTTTGACCGTTTGATTGGAATTTGCGAGTGATTGACAGCTGCTCAGAGACGGCAGACTCCAGCTCGCCTCTGATTGGTTGTTTTCCTCCGGTGTGTGAAATCTTGCAGATGCCATTAGGAGCACCGGAGGACACAGAGGCACATGATTTTTTTAAGATTACCTGTCTCATGCACTACTGTCAGGAGATAGTGACCGTTTTATAAAAATAACTTTTTTGTAATCATATTTGCTCCAATTCCACGCACTGCTGCTTTAATGCAAAAAATATTTTATTTCCTTCATCAGCTTTTAGCGTGTTGTTGCTCCACAGATCTGCCATTGTTATTCAGCACAGGTGGTGTTACTACCACTAGTGTTTGAGCTCCTCCTACTACAGCGGCTTCCTTCTGCTCCGAAAGCCCTTGGTGCCGTCAGGGCCGAAGGGCTGACGCAGCACTCTTTGCATCAAGAAGGGCGCGTTCACGTGCTGAGCCACCTTGGGGTTTAATGCGCTGGCTGCAAATTTGCGCCTCAGCACCCAGGGGCACTGAGAAGTCTCCGTATCACCGGTTCCAGAGCACTGGCTCCTCTCTATACTGTACCTCTGATTCCAACCGGAGAAGGGCTGGCTGCTACAGCTGACGGAGATCTGCTGAAAGGCTCTTTGCATAGAGTTATCCAAGGACTTCTGGGGTTGAGATATGTCTGGAGTCTCGTCAGAAACTTTAACTGGTGCAGAGGGTTCCTCCTGGACTGAATCCTCTGAGGTTTCAACTGGATTTTCCTGGGAAGGTGTGTCCTCAGGTTGGTCTTTGTTGTCTCCCTCATTCGTGGTGACGTGGCGCATCGAGTGGAATCCCAAAGGTACCACACGCATGCCCTCGCCGTTAGACCGCTCCTCTTCCGCTTTCAGGGAGTTGTAGGCCTTACGAACTTCCCCCAAATGATCGAACTTCACCACTGCGCACAAATGTTGGCCGAGCTCTTTGTGACGCTTGGCGTAGCACTGCAGCTCCTTGGGAAGCTCTTTGCCAGGATGCAGGATCCAGACTGACGTAACGCTGCCATGAGAGCTGAACTTTTTGAGGATCCTCTCCTCTAAGAGGAAAGGGTGCTCCAGGCCTCCGTCTTCTCTAGTTGTTTCCTCCACAGCAATGTTCCAGGCGAGGAGGAACTTGCAGGTGGGTGAAGACAGCAGCCACTTGGGAAGCGGCTCTATCCGCCTCACTTTGGTGCATTCATCGTTCACCTCCAGCAGCTCTGAGCACATCGCTGCTGCTACGGTCATGTACCACTTTGTGGTCAGCACCTTTATCTGTGACAAACAGTGGCAACCTCAGCTTTGTTTGCATTTCATTGTTTTCATTCAAACTGGTGGAATGTAAACACCACAGAAAGCACATGAAATCTTTTTTACCTTTTTCGAACAAGTGAGGAGCTTGAGACTGACGTAGCCCTGCTTGTTCCTCTGCACATGCTTCAGCAGGAAGCCGTCCTTTGCCAGGTGGCTGTCCGAGAGCAAATCCTCCAACTGGTCTTTAATCTTCAAGCAGAGCAACTCACCTTCACGCTCTTCTTCACCTTGGGCAGATTGTGCATCACCTCTACAAGAACACACAACTCAGCATCATGATATACTGCATTGTAGATTAGTCAACCATATGTTTTCTAATTTCCTTACCCAATCGGATTACTCATGGTATCGCCAAAGGATAGTGATAACAGGTCACTGAGCAAGTAAAGACGGTATTAAGGAAAAGCAGCAGGCTAGATACAGTTAATACTACCGAATGAGGAAAAAATGCACCTGGACTCAGTTGGTTCTGTGGGATCCAAAACAACATTTTGTAAAATGCTACAGGCAAAATTCCACATTACACAACACCACCTCTATAGCACTAATAATGACTTGCACTCAAAACAAAGTTCAATACATGTTAAAAAAGGGAAAACGGTCGACAAACAGTTAGCTGTCATAAACATAAGAATAGTATCACTGCTTTCTCTGCACAATACAAAGAACAGCAAAGTATCAGTTTTATTATCATAGCACAAAAGAGCAACAACATCATTAAAGGCGTGCATTTCTGCAGCGCTGCTCAGAGCTAAGTGCACAAATCAAATCAAAAGAAAATTATGATACTGCTGGATTCCCAAATACACAATATACAGCAGCACTGAAGTATTAGGCAGCTACAGTAGTTATCCCTTAAATCCAGCTTTATATCCTGTTTGTGTGCTTTTGTGATCCTCTTCAGCAAGTTACTGCAACAACAAATCCATCTGTTACCTGTTAGTTTCCATGTTTTCATTAACATCCCTTCCATATGTTACAACCATTACACAAAGGATACATATACACAAATCCAAACCTTGGCAGGCTTTTTCCACAGATACAGTAACGGTCAACTTGTATTATTATTATGTTATTGCTATGTGACATTGACAGGCAGTGCATGATTTAAGAGGCTCTGTGGGCTGCTGGTGAGAAGTAGACTGAGCAAGTTACTGACACACACACACACACACACACACTGTATATATAGAAAGAGTACTGTTGCTGGTGTAGTGAAAAAAGGAAGAATCAAATCCTAAAATAAATAAATAAATAACAATTTAAAGCAACTGAAAACTTGGTTCTCTACAATATGATTTACTAAATAAGCTTTAATTAAAATTAGCTCCAATCATATTTAGATATTATATGATAAGAGTTTAAGACTCAAAGACCCAACAAATTTGTGTGACAGTGGCGTCTCCATGGCAACATAAGCAACATTATATAATAATAATAATAATAATAATAATAGTAATAATAATGATGATAATAATAATAATAATAATGATGATGATGATAATAATTTAAAGCAACTGAAAACTTGGTTCTCTACAATTAATAATCACTAAATAAACTTGAATTAAAATGAGCTCCAATCATATTTAGATATTATATGATAAGAGTTTAAGACTCAAAGACCCAACAAATTTGTGTGACAGTGGCGTCTCCATGGCAACATAAGCAACATTATATAATAATAATAATAATAATAATAATAATAATAATAGTAATAATAATGATGATAATAATAATAATAATAAAAATAATAATAATAATAATAATGATGATGATGATAATAATTTAAAGCAACTGAAAACTTGGTTCTCTACAATTAATAATCACTAAATAAACTTGAATTAAAATGAGCTCCAATCATATTTAGAAATGAAGACCCAAAACCCCCCAAAAATCTGTTTGTGACAGTGGCAACATAAGCAATAATAATAATAATAATAATAATAATAATAATAATAATAATAATAATACACACTTCACCCCCAAAATAATCCTATCAGTTACTCACCTCTGTTATGTTGAATTCGTGAAGAAAGCTTTGTTTTTCTCTGATGCCTCCAGGGTGAACGAGGAATCAAAACACGTCTTGATGATGAATTAAAGTAAATGGGGAACACGTTTAACAGCAAAACTACACCAAAACATCCGTTTACAAACTCTCACACAACTCGTGCAGTTTAATAGAAGTCTCATTTATCCAGTCGTATGCTCACTACTTCCCAAACA
The DNA here is from genome assembly GCF_015220745.1 of Sebastes umbrosus. Classification (NCBI taxonomy): domain Eukaryota; kingdom Metazoa; phylum Chordata; class Actinopteri; order Perciformes; family Sebastidae; genus Sebastes; species Sebastes umbrosus. The sequence continues at coordinate 10,798,491 of NC_051280.1, read as the reverse complement.
CACATGGATCTCCAGTAGAACCCCTTACCATTTAAAACACTTCCGTAGAAACAGGCTCGCGCTGCTCGTTTGAAATACCAATGAAGGTAATTAGCAAAGAGTCTAGTGAGCAATGAGTTGAGATTTCACACACCTGTGAATCATCACTTACCGTCATCATTGACAGGTGTCATGCATGTTGCGTGCACAGACATATACAGTACACATATGGTGCCTTCAAATGAAACTGGTGAACTTGTGAACTTTACAACATGGTAAAGTCATGAACATGATATGCTTGGCCTTCACGTGGTTAAGTCTTGAGAACACCTCTGCTAAGCAACAGCAATGTTAATGCTACTGTCAGCATCTAGGAGTAAATGCTAAGGCATAATGACAGAGGAAAAAGATGAGGTCTTTGGGAATATCAACATTTTCCTCAGACATATTATAAAATTACCAAAAAAAAACAATATACAACTCAAATAACAATATATTAAAGGGACTGTTTGTAACTTCTTACACGTATAAATCACACACTACACACTGCAGGAGAGTTACTTTAGCTCTGAGAATATCTAGTGAATGTACAGGGGACGTTTGTGCATAAAGAAATGCTGCAGCTCCTCCAGACCATCAGAGGTTTCCCGTGTCTTGTGAAGTGACGGGGCTCCGCAGAGAGAAACGTTATCGTCTCTGACCAAAACTCCATTGTCTCCCCTGTTCCCTCCGGCCGCGGTCGGGAGGCTGAATCAGGAAAAGCCAACACTAGGATCAGCATTGATTCACTGAGAGACCTTCGTCTGGTCAGCTAACATTACTGCCAAGCAGCTGAAATATAGAGTGATATTGTGGTTTTAGCTGACGTGTGTTGCCTCACTGTTTTGAGCGATGTTCGTTCATGTCTATGTAGAGCGAGCACAAGCGCGAGCCCGACGCTGACTTTCGTTGACTTAACGGCCACAGGTGTCGCTGTTAACAAGCATTTCTGATTCTTACAAACAGTCCTTTAACATATTACATGTCACAACTCGTGAACTCTGAGTTTTCAGAAACTTTCCACTTACACGTAGTGAATACCACAAGAAGGGGGGGGCGTTCATATGAGCCCAACTCTTAAAGACGGTAAACACGACCCCATTTGAAGGCACCAATAGAAGCAGCATTGGAAGCTTCAGCCCGTTGTGGCGATACGTCAACGTGGGTGCCATATTGGACCGGGCAAGACTGGCCTGTAAACCACCTACTGTATATATAGCAAGGAAGGTACTAGCAGAAAGTACGGTGGGCAATGAATTGAGATTTCATACACTTGTGATCACCATTTTGCGTCATCACTGACAGGTGTCATGTTGCATGGCTGTAATTTGAGCGTCCTCAAAATGAGATGAATTGCACTGTGGGATTGTTAGAAGAAAGTAGTGATCGTGTCATGGATGTTACTTTTCCATTTCATTGTTGAAGTTTTGAAGGCACTGTAGGCACAATGGATACATTTCACACTAAAGGCCTTTCACACTGGGGTCGAAACGAATATTCGTATTTGGTCTGAAAAGACCTTTAAAATTCGAATACAATGGCGTACATTAAATAAAATGCACTATTTTTTTAAATAAAGGGAGATTTTGAACGTAACCAATCTGCTTGATCAGGACTCCATGGCAACATAAGAACACAACCCAACTACGGTCATAAGATTCAGATTCTTTAACTGTTAATGTCATCATCATTCATTCATCATGTGACATCATCTCTCTCCAACAGAGCCCCGCCCACTTTAAACCAGTCAAAAGACAAAAAGCACAAATACATATAAATATATTTAAAATATCTTTACCTTAATAATTAGTGATGACAACTAAGCCATCTCCATGACAACTGAGCAAGGCTTATTGAAAGAGGCTGGGACATGGGGTAATGTAACTGGAGCTGCGGTTGTGCGTTGCTAATGGCTCAATTTCAACGAGTGCGCTTGTGTTGTACCCCAATGATATGACGCGATGATGACATGTAACACCCTCTTTGGGGGCTTGCAACTAAGCAAATTCAATCCGTTATTGAAGACTGTGACGTGGTAGAAAGCCCTAGAAAAAACTAGTAAGTGGACCTTGAGTTTTTGTCAGAAATAAAAGCTGATAAAGAAAAGTGGTTTTTGGGGGCCTTTCAAAAAATAGGAATGGTTGGATATCTTTCAGGAGTCTTAGCTAGACACCTGCAAACACACACGTTCAAGTATGTGAACATTAAATTACATCGTTGGAAGAAGACAACAAGAAGCTCTTAGAAATGCCTTGAAACAAAGGACACAGCGGTCATACATCAGGAAACATTTTTTGGGCAGAATAACGGGCAAATATTCCTGGAAATGAGAGATAAAGCAGACAGTTTCCTGGTGTCCCTACGGGCAAATGGCAAAACAGCAAACAACAGGATCAAGAAACGAAGCGCCACAAGCTGAGATTTGTACAAAAACCCAATTATTTAACTTTATTAACATCAATGTTTTTTCTTTTTCATCAACAGTTTCTTTTTAAATTCCAGTTCTTTATCAACAAATAGAAAACAGACTGTGTGTACAACAGATCGAACCCCTACAGCACTAAGCATTCACAAGGTAAAAATGAACATTTTAGTTTTTCGCCAGTTTTCAAGTCCCCCCTCCCTCCCACCACCGCCTCCACCACCGCCACCACAACGTTTAGGCGATCTGACGCTCCCCTTCCTGCGGCTCGTGTGGGAGAAGATGTGTGCTTGAGTGGTGCGATTGGGTGAGGAGTAGTCCGTTTCGATGGGTGGGGTGGGGGGTTGTGCTGTTTTTCCTCATTCAGACGGACAACCAGCTGTCGAAGATTACTATGGTAGTACAGTAGATACAACGGTGTTTCCATTAATACACACTCTAGGACAGCAGGCTCTCTGCGGTGTCTCTAGGGTTGGTAGATCAGCAGAATTAATCCTTTTTAACAATATACCTTTGAAGCTGTGTATATATCTATATGTAATTGTACATATATATAATCAATCATAATTATATATATATTTATAGTTCTATTCTGTATAAAATAATATCAGGTTTCAGTCCAAAGGGCCGAGTCTCTTTCCCTCTGGTAGGAATGGTTGATTCTGTACAGGTGCCAGCGTTTGTTGGCTCTCTACTCCGCAGCCCATATGAACCACTTCCGCTCCTTTCGGTCCGTGTGGCTCAACTCCAGCAGACTGACCACGCTAATGGGCAGCGAGGAGATGGGAGGGACTTGAAGAGCAACTTTATTCAGAGATCGGGGAGTTTATTTTTTGTCAACTACCCTTTGGGTACAAAAGTCTGTTTTCCTCAGGTAAGTTCTCCGCTGTGGAGTATGAAGGCCTCAATGCCATAGGCTTCTGATGAAAAACAAAACAAAAAAAACACGTAGAAATCATGTGCTTTCCATTTCTGTACACCTCTGATTTAGTCTCTTGTTAGCTAATTCACTTCTTGTTTTATAAGTAGCTACCATGTTTACAGGCCAAACTTTAGCAAGTGTGTGCTCTGAAATCAATTTTCTCAAAGTTGATTTTTTTTTTTTTTTATATATCCAAAACGGCAAGTGAAAAGGCAATTTTCTTGAGTTATTGAACTGAGTAAGACCAAACACAATGTTTATGACACATATAATGAATAAAATAGATGTCATGTGACAAAAGAAATCTGACAGCAGCTCAGAGAACAGTGGTCCTCCTGTATTAGTATCTAGGAACGTGTTAAAAATACATGTCCCTTGTGCTAAAGTACCCTAAAATAAAAATATAAAACAAAAAAAGTACCGATTATGAAAATAATGCACGCCCCAGGCTGGGCAGTTTAAGACAGAAGAAATGTCTGATGTTAAAATGATTATTAAAAACAAACAATATACGAAACAATAACATTTGACATAATGAATCATAATATTGACAATAAAATAAAAACAAAAAAAACAGAGAGAGTGCTCTCTTAGTGCTACCAGTAGCCTTTGACAATCAGGGAGGTTTGGCTTCGACAGAGCAGAGAGGCGATCTGCCAGTCTGCGCTGTCGCGTCTGTACAAGAGTTGTCATATTTGTCATAGTCACTGTAATGTTTCTGTTATTATTTTTAAAGCAAAATCTCATGTGGTTGGTTAAGTCGGCGTGGATCTCTGTGATTGGTTGAACCCCGTCGCTGGGTCTGCAAGCGCGTCCCTTTCTCCTCCCCTCCGGTAGCTGCGAAAGGGTCGGGTTTTTAGGGGGTCAAGTGAGTGGATGGTGGCTGAGATGGGACACTTGGCACACTCCTGAGAGGTTTGACCAGGGAGGCTGCTCAGTGGGAGTGGTTATGTTGCATAGTGGTCAAAGCTCCCCAGGTACTCCAATGCTGCCCTGTAGCACAACTGGTACTGGTCCTGAGAAGGAGAAGGAGAAGGAGAAGGAGAAGAAGAAGAAGAAGAAGGAGAAGAAGAAGAAGAAGAAGGAGAAAAAGAATAAGAATAAGAACAACAAGAAGAAGCCTCTGTTAGAACGTCTAAATATCACATATCAACCTGTAATTTATACTATTCCTGTCTGCTCTGTAAATACAACATCTACTGCATGTCTGTCTGTCCTGGGAAAAGGATCCCTCCTCTGTTGTTCTTCCTGAGTTTCCTTCCATTTTTAACAACCGTGATGCATCCACGAAACGTTTGGGGGGGTAGTTGAGATCAAAATGAAGGCAGAGTTTGAAGATGGGTATGGTCCGAGCAACGGTGCCGGAAGTAGGGGGGTAGGAAGTGGGGAAGGGGCCATTGGTCCTCCCACATTACACCCCTGGCCCGATTTGGCGCCATGGCTGGTACTCTCTAGTTTTACCTGACGGTTTCTTGAGGGGAGTTTTTCCTCATCTGTCTAAGAAAAGAAGGTGCTGTATGCTGTATGCTGCACAGCTGTAAAGCGACTTGAGGCAAACTGGTGATTTGTGATATTGGGCTATATAAATAAATTCGACTTGATTTGACTTCTTGTGATTATGGCAACACTTTTCAGAGGACACAGAGAGCTTTTCAACAAAAAGCTGGTCGTGTTATTTTGTCTTATTACACTGACACACTGACAGCTGTTGTTGCCTGTTGGGCTTGAGTTTGCCATGTTATGATTTGAGCATGTTTTTTTATGCTAAATGCAGTACCTGTGAGGGTTTCTAGACAATATTTGTCATTGTTTTGTGTTGTTAATTGATTTTAAATAATAAATATATACATACATTTGCATAAAGTAGGCATATTTATCACCTCCCGTGTTGATAAGAGTATCAAATACTTGACAAATCTCCCTTTAAGGTACATTTTGAACAGATAAAAAAACGTGTGATTCATTTGCGATTAATCACGATTAACTATGGACAATCATATGATTAATCGCAATTATAAAATATTTTAATTGATTGACAGCCCTAATAACTATATGTTGATTACAATAGAAGTCATAAAGTGACTCTTCTCTATAACTATAGCTGTACTACGTTAGAGTGTTTGCACTAGAGGCACTAATGAAATGTTTCTGTGTCACCTTAGTAACCTTAAGTTGAGAAAATCAAACTTTTTTCTTTTCATTTTCTATCTTATCTAAAACGTGTATGAACTCATTTAAATTCACACCACAACCGTTTTCTTCAATATGCTTTGCCTGTTTGTTATCGAACGTATTTGTCAATTTTTAATTTGAGGAAAACTTGACACTGGCCCTCTGAGATAGCACCAAAGGAGTTTGCTACTCTGAAGCACCTCTAAAAACTTGTCAGTAAGTCAGAAAAGGACACTTACTAGATAGCATCAAGTTTACACCGTAAAAATATTCAATATTGACTTTGAAGTAGCATCCTGTCACTGTGGGATATTGAGTATGAGCAATCTCCGTTCTTACCTCGGTCTGCACCATGGCAGGCCGCTGGGTGCGAAGTGTCTTCACTGTCTGGAAGAGGTCGACCACGCCTTCGTACCTCATCCTCTCCAGCACGATGCTGAGGGTGATGAAGACTCCGGTCCTGCCCACCCCGGCACTGAAGAGCACACACACAAGAGTCTTTATAACATCTACTCTCTGAGGCTCCTAAACTCACTTCACAATTAAAAGAATTAAAGCTCATTGTACTGCAATAAATCATTTCAGGTTTCTCTGAATAAGGAAGCCTGACTGGAATGTGGAATTATAAAGAAATGTATTGGGAGGAGAGTCTATCCGAACTGTGAGCAGGTAACATGAATTATAATACCTATTTCTGTTGCTTTTACTCTTATAATTCACTGTATGTATACAGTACATTGTATTTTATAGCATTCCTGGCTTAAACAGTATTTGGACATGAATGTAAGTATTTTGTCAACCACGATCAAATACTTAAAATAACTCTCAGTATAACGTAATACAGTTCAACAGCACCACAAACTACAGCCTCTGAAATGACTATAATAACATTATAATCTTCCTGAAGGTAGGACTTACTGCAGACCTAAGGGGCCGTGTCCACCAAAACATTTTTTTCCCAGCTGAAAAACGCCAGGCGCTCTTCTGAAAACTCTCAGCTGGGAGCGCTTGAGAACACTTTAGAGGCGTAGGACGATTTTCAGCTGAGATGCTTTGGTTGTGCCTGGTTACAATGAAACGGAATATCCACGGAAGTAAACATGTCAATACAAGGTAGAGTGCTTGCTCTGGCCTTTGCTGACGGACCCACCAGACTATGTGGGTTCTTGAGATTTTGTGGGCGAGGAAAGATCTCGGCGAGTACGATCGTTTAGTTCAGATTCAGATCAGCTTTACTATCCCAAATTTGTTTTGGTCCAGTGCTTCAGACAAGAGGACAACATAAAGTACGCAGTAAAAACAATATCATAAGATATACAATAAGACCACAACATACTCATAATAATAACACATTTCATCACGTCTTTGTGGTAGGCTATTTGTCCCGCCCCTCCTCCACTGTGATTGGACGGCTGTGTAAAGAGTGACAGCGCAGAAGAGATGCAGAGCTCCCATCGCAAAGCATTAAAATAAATACGCTGGCCTTAGGAAAAAGCATTTTGGTGGACGCCCTACTGGTGCAGTATACATCTCCGTCATTATCTCTGGTACTTGGTGCATGATTAACACAGTTTGTATGAAACTGCAGAGAGAATCAGAAGAACTCTGCTGCTACATAATCATTTAGGCATGTAGAGAGGTCTGAAGTAGCAGCCATCCTTTATGCCTACACATTTGTCTTAATTTTACGATTCTAAAATGAATTTATGATCCTCCTTACCTGCAGTGTACAGTGATTGGTCCGTCCTGTCCAAACTGTTCCTTGGTTTTGTGCACTTGTCCAATGAAATCAATAAAGCCTTCTCCAGTTTTTGGCACTCCTTGCTCGGGCCAGTCGGTGAACTGGAATTGGCGGATTGTTCTGGACTGGCCGTCCTGAGGGGCAGCAAATAAGTACATTTACAAAGCGCAGAAAAATGTAGGTGATATATACAGTATCTACATATTAGGGCTGTCAAAGTTAACGCGATAATAACACGTTAACACAAATTTGTTTTTACGGCACTAAATTCTTTAACCGATATTTGGAGGTTGTAGCGGGCTCAGTTTTAGAGTGAAGATACTGGTATATCATATGAAACTAGAAAACCTAAGGAATTGGTACCAACCATGTCGCAAAGGAGGGTAAATAATGCTCCAAACTTATGCTAACTATTGGTGAGGAAAAACCAGCATGGCCATTTTCAAAGGGGTCCCTTGACTTCTGACCTCAAGATATGTGAATGAAAATGGGTTCTATGGGTACCCACGAGTCTCTCCTTTACAGACATGCCCACTTTATGATAATCACATGCAGTTTGGGGCAAGTCATAGTCAAGTCAGCACACTGACACACTGACAGCTGTTGTTGCCTGTTGGGCTGCAGTTTGCCATGTTATGATTTGAGCATATTTTTATGCTAAATGCAGTACCTGTGAGGGTTTCTGGACAATATTTGTCATTATTTTGTGTTGGTAATTGATTTCCAAAAATAAATATAGACATACATTTGCATAAAGCAAGCATATTTGCCTACTCCCATGTTGATAAGAGTATTAAATACTTGACAAATCTACCTTTAAGGTACATTTTGAACAGACAAAAAATGTGCGATTAATTTGCGATTAATCAAGATTAAATATTTTAATCGATTGACAGCACTAATATATATACTGTATATGTGCATAATTCAGCTGAGCTTTTGTCGATGCTTTTATTCATCTCTATGAGTAAATAACACTCTGCTGTACTCTGCAGTTTGTGCATCAGACATCTCTCTCTCTCTCTGCAGCCTTCGCTCTAATATGCACTCAACAACAACAAAAAAAAAAAACATCACAGCACAGCCTCCCAGTCGATGTCAGCGACAACCGTAACCCTGCTGGTTTTCACCGCAGCCATCAAATCATCTAATTTTCACCTGGGATGCAATATGAATAAAGCTGATGACCTGGCAGGAGAGGAAACCAGCAGGACCGTGGCACTCTAGGACCAGGACTCACAGACACTCAGCAGCAAGCTGGAGTCCCACATTTGACGGCACAGTGATGTCAGCATATGTGAATCGACTGTTTTTTTCGTGCATATTGGGAACGTAATTCTCTCTTTCTATGCAGATACTGTATATATAGATGTATATAGATGTGGAGGAAGGAGTGGATGTGGGATTAGAGTGCTGTGCTGTGGGCCCTCTGATGACAGTAAGGTATATTTATAGCCCATTGAAACTACTGCATCACAGGGAGTTGCAGTACAGGCCCTCGGGGATTGAAGGCTATGCTTTTCATGTATTTTCACAGTGATCTTGTAACACACACACACACACGCACACGCACACGCACACGCACACGCACACGCACCCCCCCCCCCCCCACACACACACAATCCATAGAGCGAGCATACTGTTACTAAATCCGGGTAAACATGTTTGATGGTGCATTCACTTGATGTCAGCCTGTCAGGAGAAATAACACGGGATGCGTTCTGATCATCTCTACCTTGAAATCACAGCCGGTATAATTCTTAACACCTAGCGCGACTGTCAGCATTTGTATGAAAACCTAAAATTAAGATGGATTTGGGTTGGATGGTCGTATTTGTGTAAAATGCCAATCAGTCCTCACCCCGAGCCACATAGATAGACACATACGAGAAGAACACACAGACACACACGAGGCCAAACCCACAGATACTGACACACAGAGTGAATCCAACATACCCTGGCATCTGTGACTTTGAACTCTCTGAGGATGTACTGGGGCATGTTGTACTCAGCCATTGGATCCACCACAAAGTACTGATACCTGGCTGAACGCTCTGCTGGCCAGTACTGATGGCACTTCTCCTACAAAAGAAAACGGAGGCAAAATTTTAAGTATATTTGAAGAATCTTTTTCCAAACACATTCAGGGGAAAAAACAACTGACTTTTACATAAGGAAGATGGATATTAGTAGTGCAGTTTTATCATTTTGAGTGATGAGAAGGTCTGTGCTTACAGAGGAAAATTGGGGAGAGATTATTTTTTGAAATATTGTCTGATTCATTTAAGGTGGCAAAATATTTACATCATTTGTTTGTGTTCTCAACTACAGCGATGATGAGCACGAGGGCTTTTGTTCATAAACTGTGATTATGGATGAGAGGGTGATAAAAGCTTTGAAATGCAGTTGAGTGCTGTCGGAATCACTCGCATAATCACACAAAAAAACTCAGTCAAAGATATTATGGATTTAATCAAACTGGATGAGGACACTGATTTTTTTCATTAAAGGAATAGTTTGAAGTTTTGGGAGATACGCTGACTCGTATATTAGCTCAGAGTAGATGAGATGATTAATACCACTCTCATATCTGTCCCTCAAACATGAAGCTGGTGCAGCTGGTCAGCTTTGCTTTCCATAAAGACTAGAAATCACAGACTGTCTGCAAGAAGTGGACAAAGTCACAGTGACGTCACCCATTGGTTTTTGGACTGCCGATTTGAAGCCTCGAGTTCGGCATTTTGGCCGTCGCCATATTGTTTTTTTTTTTTTTTACAACCAGAGGTGAAACGAGAGGATGGAGCTAAGTACAACCGAACACTGATTAAGACATTTTTAGGCGACCAAAATGTAAGAAATAACTTTCATGAACTGAAAACACACTGTGAAAGGGTTAAAGTTGTAAGATTAAAGCACGCACAATTCCCAGACCGGACAACGCCGTGGTAGCGACCTGTCAATCACAAGGTAGCCACGCCCTAAAGCATCCCCTACTTTATGGTCTATTTGACTCTAAATGGGACCATAATTTACTAAATGAACATCATGCTGTATTGAAGAAGACTTGAAACTAGCGATTGAGACCATAAACTCATGTTTACAATGTTTACCGAGGTAATAAATCAAGTGAGAAGTAGGGTCATTTTCTCATAGACTTCTTCCAGAGGAGTCGCCCCCTGCTGGTTATTAGAAAGATTGCAAGTGTAAGCATTGGTTTAACCTTTCAGTAACGGAGGTTGCCACCTGCTGGAAACAGGGGGAAATAGCTAGCCTGGCTCTGTCCAAAGGTAAACACATCTGTCTACCAGCACCTCTTTAGAACAAAGGTTCCACTTCTGACAGAGCCAGGCTATCTGTTTCACCCTTTTTCCAGTCTTTATGCCAAGCTAAGCCAACCATCACCTGGCTGTAGCTTCATATTTAACAGACAGATGTGAGACTGGTATTGATTTTCCCATATAGCTCTGGGCAAGAAAGCGAATAAATGGATTTCCCAAAATGTTGAAGTACTATATTAAAGATTCACTCCTCAATTTTGTTGTGGTGCCCTTATGACCCATACCAAGTCACTTTTGCTATTTTGAAACAGTAGGCAGTAGGAGCAGTAGGAGTGTTATTACAAACTTAGGAGTGTATATTGTTAGGTTTTACATTATTTAGTTCCCTTGTTACCAAAACAGAACCAGTCTTTGGCAAAGTGTGATGATGCATTCGTGCAGTATGGGAATTTTCAGTATGCTTGGAATGCAACCAATTATTGACAAATCTGACCCGGTAGCATGCTAGTTTCAACCCAGATGTATTCCAGCCATGGTGATAAGGAAGATAACTTTCAGCCAAAGTTACTGTTCGGGGTTGGAATGAATTAATATTTGAGCAACGTGACGCTGTAGCTTAGCTGAACCGACTGAGCGTTTAAACATTATTATCATTCCCTGAAATGGTCCAATGACGATAACAGGCACTGCATGCATTTATGTACAGTATGTGTCAGCGTATTACCCGTCCCATCTCTCGTAGCTTGGTGAGCATGACGACGATGGTGGAGTTGTGCTCCCACAGCATCCTCCAGAAGTCCTCGGTGGTCTCTGCCAGGGGGCCCTGTGTGGCCAGGTAGGCCTTCTGCTGTCTAAAGACACAACACCACACACAGAGATTAAACACAACACATCATAATTATCAACTTTATGGCGCTTTTACAACTGCTATTATAAAGCACATCACAAAGCAATAACCAGAAATGGATTTAATGATAAAGGAGTGCTGTTGCTGTAGAGACTGTTAAACCAACTCACGCCCCGAAATTTAATAACGGACAAGAAGATATAAGACGTGCAACAAAACTGGTGTCTCATAAAGCGCTCAAATACATTAAAATTTATTCTAATAAAATTCAAAGGCTGGGGAAGAGCGTTCTGTGTTACTCCATGTTTGTTCTATAAAAGCAACATATACATTTAGTGGACATTTATATATGAGGCATGACTTGTGGGAAAGGGAAACCCATGAGGCCATGCTGTTTAAAAACATCCAACTGCAAATTGTAAAGTATGTACAGTCCTGCTGTCCTTGTACTGTTTGTCAAAATTTTCTCCAACCTAATGCCAACAAGACAAATTCCTACACATAGCAAATAATCCTTGGCAACTATCATCATCACTGAGCTATTTAAGCCTGTATAGATCCTCTACATCTTCCTCCTTCCTCTGTAAGGCTCCACAGACTGAGAGAGAGAGAGAGAGAGAGAGAGAGAGACAGAGAGAGAGAGAACGCTTGATATGCTCACAAAACTAGAGATGAGCTCATCCACTGAGCCAGAGCTGTGCTGGTGTCCTACGTGACTTTGCTTCAGCTGAGCAGTTTTTCTCTCAAACAGCAGGTGGCAGCAGCGCACTGATCAACAGAGGGAGCACCAACACAAAACACGCGCATGATGGTGCACGCACACTCTCACATGTCTGCAGCACATGCAAGTTTGTATTCAGGTGTACGCATATACGCATGCAGTAGTTTCGCATGTATATTCAGACACGCTACGATACACACTCAGTCACACACACTGAGCCACGGCTGAACAACTAATGAAGGTGCTGCAGGCGAGGCACTAATGTGGAACCGGGAGATTAGAATATGCTCAGGGCCTCGCTCGCACAAATAAAGAAACAACAGATTGGTTGAGAGGAGAGGAGATGGCATACGAGGAGGGGAAGGCAACAGAGTGAGGAATCAAATTAAAAAAGATGAAAACGGGGGAAAGAGAAATGCAAAGTAAAGAGAAGAGGAGGTGGTGTACAAAGTAGAGGGAAAGAAGAGGAATAAAAAGAGTGAGCGCTACTCTCTCTCTCAAGCTGGTCATCAGAGTACAAAGTACAACTGGCTGCTGAGGAGGAGAGGAGAGGAGATGAGGAAAAGAGAGGAGAGGGGATGAGAAGAGAGAAAGAAAAAAGAGGAGGGGAGAGGAGAGGAAAAGAGAGGAGAGGGGAGGGGATGAAAAGAGAGGAGAGGAAAGGAGAGGAGAGGAAACGGGAGGAGAGGGGATGAGAAGAAAGGAGAGGAGAGGAAAGGAGAGGAGAGGGGATGAGAAGAGAGGAGGAAAAAGAGAAGGGGAGAGGAGAGGAAAAGAGAGGAGAAGAAAAGAGAGGAGAGGGGATGAGAGGAGAGGAGAGGAGAGGAGAGGAGAGGAAAAAGAAGAAAATGAGAATGTAGGAAAGTGAACATAAGAGCAGAGGAGGAGGAGGGAACGAAAGCAAAGCTAAGCAGAGGGATGAATGCTAAATTTCAAATTGATAGGGTGGACCCCTCTAACCTCCCCATAATACAGCCCCCAGCCAAAACAAAAACAATTCTAACCGTATCACACAATACTGACTCCTCTGCACACAGTGTCCTGACGAGCGCGCTGCCAAACAGCACAAAGCACTCTCTGCATCATCCCACATGACTGCAGTGCTTGAGGACATAGCGTTTCATTTCAACCTCATTACAATGCTAAAACTCCAGCCTGCATCGGAGCATATCCAGGGCTCATAGCTGGAATCAATGGTTCGCCTCTCATTAGCTTAGCATATTATTGGCTTTTCTTGAAGACGCTGGGGTGAAGGGCACTGGAGGCCCCTGTTTAGTTCTTATTTATGCCCAGGCTTTAAAAGTGGCTTAATCACACAGTGCCGCCGGCGCACACAACAGGTCCCCACCCGGATATGTCTGTGTCTGCCATGATGTTTGGACGGAAAATTAAGATGGCGAGCGAGAGAAGAGGGTGGGAGGAGAGAGCGAGTGCGAAAAAGAGGTGCGAAGGAGACAGATTAAGGAGGAGAATAGTGAGAGACAGAGATAGAAAAGGGTAAAAATAAAGAAGGAAAGGGAGAGAAAAGCAGAGAACATGGAGGAGAAAAAAAGAGAGGGAGGGGTTTTGGAAACACACTTCATTACACTACTCTCTTGCTGCAATTATGCTATTTACACAGCAACAATAGAGGGTCTGCCTCTGCGGAGCACCGTCTCATTAACAACAGGACTGGAGGAAGAGGAGGGGGTAAGAGGGGCGGGGGTGGGGAGGTGTTGTCTCTTGTCATGGCCCTGTACCAAGCAGAACCCCATATTGACTGAATGGCATTTCAGGCTCGCTAAATCCATCCCCTCTCTGTACACTTCAACCACAGACGAGTCAGCTCCTTCTGTCTCTTCTGTGGTACTTATATAGATATAAAACACAGAGCTGCCTTTTCATCTTCCTCCCTCTAGGAAGCAATTTGGACTCACAGAGCACACAAGGACGTGCAGTAGCTTGGATATGAAAGCGGTAGTGGCTCAGCGGACGAGAGCCACATTGACAGAGCCGCGAGTAATTCTTGCAACTGGATACTGCCCACTGCGGACTCATCTCCAGTCCCCTCCCATACATTTTCATCTAGTCCGCTGTGAATAGCTACTGGGTTTTTCACACCTGTAACAATCTCTGATGCCAGAAAACACCTGCAAGCACATTTGGTGCAGTCCAGAAGGTATTGGGACATCGAGGCAATTTTTGTTGTGCCGGCTCTGTACTCCAAGACATTGGATTTGAAATAAAACAATAACTGTGAGGTTAAAGAGCAGACTCTCAAACAATGTCTGCCTTGAAGTCTATGACTCATTAACATCAGCAGACCCTTGGCATTTCCCCTGAATGCTCAGCAAGGCCTGTACAGCAGCCATCTTCACCTTTTGCATTCAGTGTGGTCCAACCTGTATCGTTGGATTGACAGGTGACTATTTCATTGTGCGGCCATAAAAAATATTGTTGGTTGCTTTGTATGCATGTTTAGGATCACTGTCTTGCTACTATGTCCTAAAATTGGGTGACTATGTATACAAAAGAGCTGAACACCCAGAGGCCATCCTTACTATAATAATACTACTTTAGGAGCAACGGAAGTCAAACGGCAGCTGGCGGTACCACGGTTTTTCACTCTGCGGCTCACGTTACAGCAGTTTCACAAGCGTGTCGGAGAACTACGGTGGCCTTCAGGTGATGTAAAAACACGAAAGGCTCTCTCTAGAGCCAGTGTTTGGTTGTCTGTTCTGGGCTACTGTAGGAACATGGCGGACCCGCTCCCTATGTAGATATGAAGGGCTCATTCTAAGCTAACAAAAACACAACGATTCCTATTTCCAGGTGATTATACACTAATGAAAACATAGTTCTGAATGTTATATTCCATTTCTGCTAATAGATCCCGTGAAACACACTGTTCCTGTAAAAACATACCAATGAGCCACACCGTTGCACTGGGTGACATGTCAATGCCACACACACCATCCTGCTGTATTAAAGAGGACCTATTGTGCTTTTGTGCTTTTCCCCTTTCCTTTAGTGTGTCATATGTTTTTTTTTTGTGCATGTAAAATGTCTGCAAAGTTACAAAGCCCAAAGTTCAGGCCAAAGGGAGTTCCTCTCCCCCACAGAAACACTGCTACTGAACTGACTGAAACGCCTTGCTTAAAGTCCTGTCTTTCCTTCTGTGGAACGTGGTGATGTCACCAAGTAACACATTTGCATAATACCTGCCTGGCAGCTAGTTTGGCACGCCCTCAAACAAAGCTAGTTAGAGTGGAGCTCAAGAGGTGTCCGAAGAGTTTGGTTCGGTTTACCAATCACAACAGAGTGGGCCAACTGACCAATCAGAGCAGACTGGGATTTCCGGAGGCGGGGCAGGAGTTCAAACAGAGCGTTTCAGACAGAGGGTGAAAAGAGGTGCAGCTGGTATGAGAAAAATAACATGTAAACATGTTTTAGTAGAAACACAAGTATGAACCTGAAAACAAGCATAATAGGTCCTCTTTAAATACTCACTAGAGCAACAAATGTGCATTAATCCATCACTGAAAATAGTCCTCAATAAATGATCTATTTACTCCAGTTTGAGTAACTTTTGCTAAAAACTACAGAGCCCAGCTGTTTTGGGAAATTAATTACCAAGCCGTGGGAACTATACATTTGTGAACCGTTTTTTAAGATTTATATCTCCAGTAAGAACAAATGGACTCGGGGATGAGAGCCAAAGGCAGTGTGGCATGGATTGTGAAGTTGGTTAATGTATTGTTGGCTTTGGTCTTTTCATGGGATTTGTTAATTAGATTAATATAGAACAATGCAGCCTGGTCCTTTAAAGCTCAGAGTCAGCACTTTAGCCTCACTCATTGTGACTGCATTCAGCTCAAATCTGAAAGTTGAAGTCCTTTGCTGACCTGTAGCCGTCGATGCAGCTGGCGTTGATGTAGTCAGAGCCCTCGACGCCACGGATGGGCTGCAGGCAGACGCGGGTGGACTCGAAAGGCATGATGTTGACCAGGCGGTTCTTGAACTTGTTGCAGGGCAAGTTGGCGCTGATGAAGCGTGACGTGTGGGCTTTGGAGTTGGCCAGTCTCTGTTTAATAAAAGGTTGGAAGAAGACAGGGAGAGAGATGGAGAGGAAAAATTAGTGACCTGTGACCTGCTGTAAACAAACAAGGAAGTCTGGAAGGCTTCCCTGTCAAGTCTCTATTTAGACTTAGACTCAAGATAAATAAGAAACGCTGCTGGTAGGTATGACTAAGTGCAGTGGACTTGTCTCCTATAGAGTCCCAGAGCTTGAAGGACTGTGGGCGTGACAAGCCCAGTGCTGGCAGTGGACAGAGCACAGATGGACAGCACAGGAGTGTGTATGGACAGTC
This sequence comes from Sebastes umbrosus, assembly GCF_015220745.1. Classification (NCBI taxonomy): domain Eukaryota; kingdom Metazoa; phylum Chordata; class Actinopteri; order Perciformes; family Sebastidae; genus Sebastes; species Sebastes umbrosus. The sequence continues at coordinate 10,782,021 of NC_051280.1, read as the reverse complement.
ATGATACTCCGGAAGAATTTGTGTGTGTGTGTGTTGTGGCCAGACTGTGTGGGCATGGAGGCTGTGGCCCCCACATACGTCGCAATCATTCTCTCACTCTTTCATTCTCCGATGTTGGCAGGAGTGTAGATGCTATTATCACTTCAAACAGAATGGATCATGGTCATAAGAGGGCTAATGGCAGAGCCGCGCTGGGAGGAAAGTGTGTAATAACATCACAGTCGATGGCTATTGACAGAAGGTGTGCGTGTGCGTGTGACTGCGAGTCACCTTGAACACCAGCTGCGTGTACGTGCGTGTGTCAGTCATTTTGTAATTCTCCACGTTTATCTGTTTGTGTGTTTATGTGTGTTTGTTCTGGTCCATTTGTCCCTGAAACATGTGTGTTCATACGTAATGATGCTCCTGTAGCTGCTGAGATCAGCACCAATGTCAGAGACAAATTCCTGGGCATTGACTTATTTGGTGATTCAAACATGCTTAAACCTCTATGTGACCACACAGGCACAACAGCGACACCCTGGACAGAGGGTCATAATCTTACAACTGAAGTCTGATGCTCTTTTCATGGCGTTAAACAATAAAGCTTTCAGATCAGAGTGGATTGAAAATGTTTCTAATATCTGTTAATTATTAACAAAAGCTCACTTACTGTACAGAGTTACAATGTCACCCCTGCAAACTATCCAGTGCACTATGAATCAGGATAAGCTCTTCTGAAATGTCTTTTCTTAAGTTAAATGCTTCATCAGCAGGAGTCAATTACAGCACTGGTAAAAAATTAAGTACCTTTTTGACACTACTCAAATAGAGCCTTAAGTAATACTTGTCTGAGGTGTGAGCTTATCAGTCACCTTGAACTCCAACTCCATGGCAGTAACCGTTTCGCCGGGCGGGGGCTGGGTGAGTTTCTGGATGTGGGCGTACAGGTTGCGTGCCGGAACCTCGGTGTTACCGCATGTGGCGGCTTCCAGCAGTGCTTCGTGGATAAAGATGTACTGGTCCTCGGTCTGGACCATGTAGTTCCTCTGGGCGCGCATGCACGTCACGTGGCCGTAGATGTCTACAGACTTCTCGTGCTTCATGCGCTCCAGCATGGCGTCGATCACGATGAAGCAGCCAGTCCTGCCCACGCCCGCACTGATGGAGAGACAGAGAGAGAAGAGATGTGAATAACTTCACTATATATGGCAGATCATTGTCTTACGTCTGTTTACAAAAGATCCATCGATAGTAGAAACACAATGGTAAACATCCATTGAGACTGAACTAGCACTAAAGCACAAGGTTATCAGTGTAGAGCTGGAAATCCAAAGCACTTATAAACTATTTAATCACAACAGTATTGAGTTAATATATCGTTCAAGAGTATTTATCATACAAGATACAAATGATCTCTTTATCAGTCAGTCACCTTCAGTTCGTTTTTGCCTGAGAATGTGAACTTAAAGGGTAACTTTGGTATTTTTCAACTATTTTCCCATGTTTTTGCCACTGACATCTTCAGATTGTTATCATAAGTGTCTGACAACATTATAGAAAGGAAACTACAGAGAAATAAAACATTTTTCTTTAACTTTCGCTTGACCCTGTCTGTTTGTTATTGTGTTTACCTGGACTCATTGTTATTGTGTCTCGTTCTGAAATCTCCCGTCATATCCCCATTGTTGAAATCATCTAAATATTCAGCCATGACATTGAAAATCTTTTAGATAACACTAAGCTGCAGTTTTTGTACTCCAACACAACAAACTGACAACACCGGCATTCACGTTTCCACCGATGTCTTCCGGCAAACAAGTCACATGACACAATATCTAAAAGATCGGATCTAGTGAAAGGTAAATAAAACATTTTATTTGCTTTCCCTTCCTTTCCATATTTAGAGACACTTAAAATAACAATCTGAGCCTGTCAGTGGCAAAAACAAGCACTTTTAGTGAACGTACATTGACGGTGCGGAATTGCGAGTGATTACATTGCAGCCCGTTTAACGTTCTCCCTCAATACTGGACCAATTTCAAAAATTGTTGTCCCCTATTAGTCACTTAGAATGATGAAAATGGGGTTGAAAAATACCGAAGTTACTCTTTAATTTCTCTAACCGTACCCTTATTGTGATATATGCACTATATGAGTGTGTATCAAAATGCAACTTCACATTACATGAGGTTATATGTGTACGAATGTTCATCTGAATGTGGTCAAAACAGGTGTGGAGATCAAGAAATTGAGATGAGTCAGGATGCATTGAGAATATGTAATGTAAGATAAGTTCTCCAGTCCTATTACGTATGTTCTCTCTGTTTGACAGCTGAAAACTGGACATTTTGCATTCCAGATTAGTTGATTTACACCCTCCAGCAAAAAAGCTGGACCATAATGAAACTGTTGCTGCAGATTGTGCACAACATTTGTGATTGGGGAAGGTGTTGACCCCAAAAACAGGATTTCCATATATCTGTTACATGTGGTGTCCTTTACGGTGTATTGGCATTAATCTTTGATTAAAGAACACAACCTTGTCTTGACCAAACCTGATCATCCATGAAGGAGACAAGCCATGCAAAAATAAATAAATGTGATGGGGACAATTGGCAGTTAATTTACTGTGTGCACACATACTGAGCTTGTTCCAGTCTACACCCACCTGCAGTGGACCACCATGGGCCCTGCATCTGGAGGATTGCAGGCCTTTACCCGCCGTAGGAAGGCCAGGATGGGGGTGGGGTACTCTGGCACCCCGTGGTCTGGCCAGGCCATGAACTGGAACTGTCTCACCTCTCTCTTCTCACTGGAGCCATTCTGCAGGAAAGAGTAGAACGGTGTAAGATATCCTGACATAGTAAACTGTTATTAGCTGTTTTTTAAAGATAAACCTGTCATGCTGGTGAAAAAAAACGTTTTCAACAGGTTAAGGTCACACTGTTTGGATGAAAGCGAGCTGAAATTCTACAGTTGAAATTTGAAAAGCACAAGTGATTTAATCAGAAATGAAGCTATTTTAAATAAAGGTCTCGGGTTAACTCCTAACTTTGATAGCAGCAGCAGTAGGTGTAGATAAAGTGTAGAATTTCGGAATTGAACTCAGCAGTTTCTCGGATACGGCTTCTTGGCATTGTCACCATTCCTGATAGAAACCGCTCCAGCTGGAGACATGCGTTTAATTAGGAATTATAATAATAGAAATCACAAGTAAGTAATGGGAAAAAGAATGGCAAGAGGAGAAATAAAGGTCACATCGTCGTGGCACTGAAGTATATGAATCAAAGTGAAAAACGGAAATATTTTATTGCTTTTTAGAGAACAAGAGACCAATCTTGGATGTAAAAAACCAATTACAGCAGTGAAGAAATGATTCCAGTGGTAATAGCCTTTATCTGTCTTCAGAAAAATAAGAAATTACATTTTAAAATGTGACCCCAGTCATGATGAACTGCAATTACCTGCTGGGAACATGTCCTTCATGAGGATGTCTCGGTTAAGTGCAAGTATGTGTTATGGATATCGCTGGAATGGCATGTATTGTGTTGCCTTTATGTATTGTATGTGTTCTAACATAAAAATGTTTTAGTGAATGGAAGAAGAGATCTTGTATCTCAATGGGACCTTCATGGCTAAATAAAGGATGAATAAAATAAAAAAATAGAATAAAAAAGGCAGTACTGTACCTTGTAGAGGGCGAAAGTACGGACGCTGTAAGTGGCCAACTCCACAGTGTCCAGCATGGTGACCTGGATCATTCCATAGGTCTCTGTTCCTCGCGACGGCCAGTACTGGTCACACTTCACCTGGCAGAGCAAGAGAGAGGGCACACTGTCAAGAGTGAACTGCCGCTAACAACCGCCACGAGGCCCGCGAGAGGCTTGTAGGATCACACTGATTAACAAGGAAGGAACATTAGAGAGGTCAGGTCAAAGGCTTTTGTCCACCGTCTAATTAAAAACTGAAGACTCACAGTCAGCTCCTGTATCTGCTCAAAATTTAGCACAAATGAATTGAGCATGTGCATCCATGTGTGTCTGCATTTGAATCGGACTTCAAAAGGGCATTAAAAAGCCCACTTTGTCTTTTACCGGCTTGTGATCATTTTCAATTAGCTAATTGTCGGGGGTGGTTCGCAACACTTTGTCATGTATGCTTTTGGCAGATTTGTGATGATTGGGCACTGCATTGTGGAGGGAGATGTGTCTAAAAAGCCTGTCGTGGAGGGACAGCAGGACCGGCCACCTGGCTCCATATGTGCACAGAACTAACTTCACTGTGAATGAGGCTAAAGATCCTCCAAACACTGGCATTGAGTGGCTTTACTTCAATCTGTGTATCTATGAAAATGACAAACTGGCCTTTGCCACAATTCTCCCTTTACTCCCTCTCTTTAGCAAGGATCAATTAGACTGGAACAAAAAAGGACTTTAAAAACTGTTGACCAGTGCTTAAACATTTACATGAACTCTTCCTCATCATACGGATGAAAGTCACTACTGGCTGCCACTGGAGTTTGGCTCCGGTTTTAAAACAGCAATAATAAGGCAAATATGTCCTAAACTACTTCTGAATCAGTCAAAAATAGGCTGATGCTGTTTGTATTGATTGTATCGTTTCTGTTGTTGTGGAAAAGTGGAAAATCTTAATAAACATATTGTTTAAAATAAGTAGATAGACCATGCGGTTGCACAATCATGCTTCATTTGATGTTTCTAACATCTATTTGAATAGTTGTTCACAAGGTCTGCAAGTATCTATAGGCAATGAGTCACATCATTATCTAAACACTCGGTGTAGCATAGGATGTTTTCAAAACTAAAATCTTATTTGGAAAAACAGTCCATACAACAATTTCTGAAATTGCTTCAGTATTGATGGAGAGCGCTGTAGACGGCAGCTGCTCACAGGCTGCAATGTAATACTATTAGGGCAAGCTGGCCCCGTCATTTACGTCCACTAAAAGTGCTTGTTTTTGCAATGACAGGCTCTGATTGTTATTATAAGTGTCTGACATTATGAAAAGAGTGTCTCTCAAGGAAAAGTCTCGTTCTGAAATCTGGTAAGGTGACGTGTTACCGGAAGACAACGGTGGAAACGTGGAATACATCAACGCGAGTGACAGCCGGGCAGAGTTTGTTGTGTTGAAGTACAGAAAGAGTAGCTTAGTGTTATCTAAAAGACTTTCAATGTCATGGCTGAATATTTAGAGGATTTCAACAATGTGGACGAGGTTTTTGAATTCGATCGCCGCCTGTATTTATTTGAGCCAGAGTATACGGATATTCAAATTTCACAACGAGTCTCCTCTTTGAGCTGGACTTGGACACAATAACAAACAGTTTTATTTCTCCGTAGGGTCCTTTCCATAGTGTTATCAGACACTTATAATAATAATCTGAGCCTGTCAGTGGCAAAAACAAGCACTTTTAGTGGATGTAACATTACATTGCTGCTCACTTGCCCTTGCAGCTCATCTTGCTGCTGCCAGTTATACAGCTCTCCCTCAATACTGGACCAACTTCTAAAAATGTTGTCCCCATTAGTCACTTAGACACAAACACATGGAAAAATAGGGTCCAGATTGAAAAATGCAGAAGTTCCCTTTTAAAAATGTGATCTACCTTCTTCTACTACTACTACTACTCATAATAATAATATAACATTTTATTTGGTGGCTCCTTTCAGGACACCCAAGGACACTTTACAATGCATAAAAGAAATACTCAAACACTCGAACTACGTTTCTTAAATGAGAAGCTGAACCCATCTTCAAACAGTCCTCGGCACTCTGAATAATAGCATGAGCTAAAAAAACAACACATTTCAGAAGTGTGTGGGTAAAGTTTGTCAGTTCACAGAATCTCTATGAGTCTGTTCAGCTCCCTTTTTACATATAGAAACAGAGCAAATGCAAACTGTCAGAACTGCAGGGACAAGGACTTGCTGCTATTGATTTGGAAAACATTAGAGGAAGAGATGTGGCGCGGGTAAGCTAATCATATTGATACCACAGTACCGAGCTGACATTTGGAAGCACCTTGGCTGTCTCGGCGAGCTGGTACAAATCGACAAACAAAATGCGTTAAAATTCACCCCCTCACATTTCACCTCCCCTGGTGACAAGTCCCATTCAGAGGCAGAGGGAGACCTTGCAGGAGAAACTCAATTGAGTGATGGGGAACTGCTTGCAGTACAAACATATGGATTAGCAGTCACCACCGTAATGAATATCTCTGTGCTGTCTGAGGTTGGGTGGCATATCCTCCCTCGCAAACACACACATAAACAGACACACACAGGCACACATGCACAGACTGCAGGTTTCACTATCATCTGCTTCTGCTTTGAACCTCGCTTCTCGCATGTCGTCGCCTGGCCTTTTGCAGAGGACACAGGCCTCTTATCTAGACACATACAACCACACACATACACACACAAGTGAGTAATATCTCCGGTCTCACGTCAAATCCTGACCTTTTAGGGTTTCACTAACTGGTAATAATAGTGCTAGAGGAAGCTGAAGTTTTCCTGCTGCCGGATCTCATCATATATGTCAAGCTCCTGCTCTGTTTGTCATAAGACATCAGCCTGGCTGAGTGGTGGAGGTTAACTCACTCACCATGTGTGTACGTCCGTGTGCGTATGTGAGAGAGGAATAGACAAATAGAGGATGTGTATTTATGTAAAGGATATAACAGGAATAATAAATAACAGAAATCCCTGAAAATTTAGAATACCATGTGTCTAATCAGGAGTACAGCCGGCTTTCAGTGTTGGCTTGTTAAATGTCTATTATCAACTTACAATTGCTTTTCTGACGTACTGTAGTTTGCAGTCTGATGGGATTTTTCGGGACAGATCCACATATTAAATAATTTTAATTTTTGGGACTGATGCAGAAACAATTTAATCAATTCAGTTCACAGTTACATGCCTCATATTGTGTTGTAAAAAGTCATTTAAAAATTGTGACAGATATTAATATCACAGCCAATGTTAATTGTAATTTAACTAACAATGTTCTTTTCTGTATAGCGGAGGTTGTAATTGTGATTTATATACACTAGTGTTCAAAGAGTAATTAAACACACAAATGTTTTTCAAGCTGTTAAAACATTAATGTATAATATGTATGGAAAATTCTTTCAATAGTATAAATGTCAGAAATGCAGATAAAACTCTACATGCTCGTTTTAGCCGTTAAAGTGGCTAAATTCGAAAAATCGGAGCATATCTATGACTGAGGTTTGCCTCCACATGGCTCTCAACATGGCGAAAGCTGAGATGGTGGCTAGCAGCTAACAGTGCAAACAACAGAACTGCTTTATGTTATTGTCTCTATGTCTGTCCATCACATCTGTCTCCTATGTATATACTGTCACTTTATATTTAAAAAAACAAAAAAAACACTCTCTACCGGGCCAGAATAAATAAGAAAAGAGAAAATAAAGAAACTTATTTATTAGAATAAAATAAAATAAATGGGGGAGGGCGGGCGTTACGCTTCCGTGACGACGCATGCGTCGGGACTGCGTTATCAGCTGTAATCGCCGGACGAGTGCAGCGCAGAGCGACGGCGATAGCCAGTGGCACACACACAAGAACTCACATGCACTAATATGCAAGCGTGGCCAGCCCGGCTATGTCGACAAGGCAAAGAGAAGCTTGGATTACAACACACACAGAGGGAGAGTGATTTTGTTCTCTGCTCAGGTAGACATTACTCCTCTATATCTTAACATAGCAAATAGTTGTTTTCTGCGATATTAATGCTCTGAATTTCGAATTTTGCACCTTTAAGAGTGTAATTAAAGACCCTCTTCTGGGTGGAAATTCCAGCTGTAAACCGTTTGATGATGTTATACTGAGGATTTCAAGCTACCCTGACATAAGTGGGCAAAACATGTTTTCACCCCCATTGGTGAAAGGCGGGGTGGTTCTCTGAGTCTCTCTCCATGGTGTTGGCAAGCCAGTTGATTCTGATATGTGTGAGGCTGGGACAGGCTGAGAGGCTGCTTCATTTCTCTTTAAGTTCCTTATGTTGTGCTGTGGTGATTTTATCCCTGTGCTGTGAGTCTGAGATCAAAGCGGGAGAGCATGTTCATCCGTCACAGAGCTCTGAAATTGCCACTCAGACACACTAAATATATGGAAAGGTATTTGTGAGAATGTGTGCATCCTCGCTGAGATCAACTGAATGTGTAATAAAAATCATCTTATCAAGTATATCCGCGCTGCAGATATTCTCCGAGGTACAAATAAATGAGCTCTGTTCCAAAAAGACATGTTGTGCCCACAATTTGCCTAAATGATTGATTGCATCGATAGCTCAAAAATTAAAACAGATGATGGTACGTTTTGAAGGATGGCAAATCATTTACTTGACAAAACAATTGCTTTTTTTTACAGACTCACCATAGATACTGAATAATGAACTGAGCATCCTGTACTGATTCACCCCACCCCCAAAAATCAATGTCTAGGATTTTGGAAATGAACTCTTTCATTTATAATCCCTGTTACTTCCAGTTCTTAGTCTGGGGACTCTCTTTCATTAGGGCACCGGGTGCACACACTAATAAAGAAAACCACATACTGGCAGGGCTCCACACTGATTTATTTCCTCCGAGGAATTCATGAGCATGATTTTGTGATGGTAATTAAATAAACCCATCCCAATTTTGAATCTCAAGTTGCTCATGTGCTCTTTTTTCTTTTTTGCTTTTATTAGCTTGACTGTATTTTTAGGAGCACACGGGTGTTGTTGGGTGACAATCCTCTTAACTCCAACTTCAGAGTTTTCATTACAGCGCCGAGGCTTTTCCAGAGCCAAATTCAGAAAGTGCAAACACAAATGAGACACTCGATGTCTATGAAACCTTGGCATGGTGTTGCAAAAATAAATATGTAGTAATCAAGTATTGAACTCTCTGAGCAGTTTCTAAATAACAAATGAAAAATAGAATTCGCATGATAACTACACTGTATATGTTCATAATTTAGCTGATTTTTTTAGTGATTATTTTTAGTAGAGGGTATGCATGTGTTGACATCATATGCAAAGTTGCCATGGTAACTCCCCCATCAGTGGCAAACAAACAGCAGGAGGGAAAATGGGAAATGGTGAAAAGCTGTTGCGCCATGTTACTTCACAAACAGATTTAGACTGAACTCATGGAGAAGTTTCTAGAGATTGCTGAGGACTCATGAGAAGAGAAGCAACAAGAAGCGATACTGTCCAAAGACAACCAAAATATACTTTGAAGTGCTTGTGACTTTGATCAGGCTGACAAATCCTGCTTTAAAGTAAGAACAGGTGTCTATATGCCTTCAGGCTTTGTTGGGTGTAACGTTACTTCCCCGGTGTTGAGCTATATAAATGTATACATATATATTTGTCAGGAAACTCCATCTCTGGCCACAGTTCAACTGACTGTCTGATACTGTTGTCTTCAATGGCCTTAAGTTTTACAAGATAGTCATCCGTTTTTCCTCCTAGTATCACAACTCTCCCCACTCACAGAGGCCACCTGTCGGTTTGTTTTGGTAACTAGGTTGTGAAAAAGGGCGTGGTATCACATAAAAAAAGGTGAAATCAATTCATAATCTGCTGCATGTCATGTGTTTTGATGATATTTCACAACAGGAAAATGTATTTCTTCTTTATTTACTCGTTTATCACTAATATATTATGGTAATCATCATCACAAACTAAGGTAATCATTATTTACTGCTTATTATTCAAAATTAAATCATTTATGATGATTGAGTTCATATGTGGTTTATTATCAATAAATTATTGAATGTATGTCATTAAATCTTTATGTATGCACATGTCAGGAAATGAATACATCATAAAGAATTAAAGGTAATTCAGAGCATCTATTACCTCCACATGGCCCTTTAAAATGGAGACGGCTGAGCCGGCGGCTAGCAGCTAACGGTGCTAACTAGTGACGGTGCAGCCCCACTGTACACGACCAGACTGGCGACAAAATTTGCTGCCTTTCATCGTGTATGGGAAGCGACTGCTTCGTTGCACAAAGTATGCTGGGATACCTTCGATGCGGACCAAGCTGGCGGTGCGTCAAGAGGGCGTGACCATTTTAAAAATTCAAACCGTGCTCACATCAAGGCAACAAATCAAGCTGAACATCGTGACTTTCTGGACAGCTGTGTGTACGACACAATGATATTTGTATTGTTGTTGATAATATATCCATGTAAAAAATATTTTTTTTTCATCGAATGTCTGAGCAGGAGTCATGTTAACTGCATTTTATCCAGAATCCACTTCTTGAACAGCATATACCTTTAACGGCTTTTTTCCACCTCATTAATTGATGTCATAATCATCCATCTGACAGAAAACAGTTTTCAGCGAGCTAGTGGGGCACGACAGTAGTGATGTGTAGACCAACTGTTTTCATAAAATCGGTTCCTTCGAGTTGACACATGTAAATGTATCGAACCTTTCGAGTTTTTGCAAAATCTAGCGTCATTTTCTCCGTGACTCTCCGTTATAAGTGGCCATCCGAGGACCTGCCGTTAAATCCGTTTCGACTCTAGTCCGATTCAATCGGTCCTCGCTAGTTCATTCAGTGCTGTTGGGTTTGTGTACGCCGTTCCCTATGTTTTGAGCGACTGCGCCACCGTAGCAGGCAGCGTGAGCAGTACCGTACAGTAACAGCGAGTAGGCGAGTGGGAAAAGTCTGGGATTCATGATCCCTCTGTCTGTTCGACAGGCTGACCCGGTACATACTGGACACTAAAAAGAGTTGTTCAAAAAGATTTGTTTGTCCATTTTTGCACATCATTACACGACAGAGAGACTCACAGCCAGAGAAGCTCTGATTACAACACAGACAGAGTGAGAGTGACTTCATTCTCTGCTCAGATTGACATTACTCTTCCATATCTTTATATTGCAAATAGCTGTTTGCGGCTATATTAATGCTCTGAACATTGTATATAAAACCTTTAACTGTTATGGAATGAAGTCAGTGATTGTCAGCATTTTAAAGTAAATGACAGCATCTCTCCTTACCCGTGACTTCTCCTCCAGTCTGGTCATCATGACGATGGTGTTGGATCTTTGCTCCCACATCATCCTCCAGAAGTCGCTCAGTGTCTCTGGCAGTGGCCCCTGTGTGGCAATGTAGGCATTCTGCTTCCTGTAGCCGTCAATGTAGTTGGAATTGATGTAGTCACTGCCTGGAACGGCTGTAACAAAGACCAGAAGTAAGGATGTGACTGATGTATTACACCGTAGGGTTTCTTTGATCTAATAAGGTTGATCAGAAACAGAGATCAGATTAAGATCTGAATCTCTTTAATCACAATGGATGATAAATCACTTCAGACGCATGGCACTTTCCAATCTACATGTTGTGATCAAAACTCTATATGAAGCACAAAGTGAACATGTGTTTTGTGGTTGAACTGGGGCTTTCTAAAGCAGCAGCCATAGGCATCCAAAATGTTCTTGGTACTTGTGAAGGAGGTCTCGATCAATAGCAGCCTCTGTCAATGGCTATCTGAGGGGTTGAGTGCTTACATGAGCTCTTACCATCAACAGAGGTGAGCACCACTCTGCTGTGGTCATAGGCAATGACGTTTGCATAGCGATTCTTTGGCTTGTTGACCTCCATGTTGGAGTTCTCCCAGGTAAACTGCTGGCCTGGATCAATGGACTGTGAGAGAGAGCAGGAGAGAGAGTGGACAGAGAGACACAGACAGGAGGAAAGAAAATAGAAGCACAAAATGAGGCTCTTGAGTATTAAATGGATAGAGTGGAGTTTGACAGTAGGGTAAGGGAGTAGGGCACAATTACCCTACTGCTGTTACCCATTCAACCACGGTATACAATGGACAACAAAGCCTTTAAATGGAACATATGCTAACATCGTGCCTCTTGAAAAGCCACCGTGGAGCGTTACAGGTGAGTGGTTTTACACTGTGTAGGAGATTGTGCAGACTCAAGCTATCAGTTAACAAAGTGCCATGTTGCTGACTCCACTGTTGGTGCATTAAAGTCCCCATGAAACGGAAGTTAAAGCTTCTCTAACTTCTGTACTGTGACGTATATTTGAGCGGTGTACAGTTACAAGAGGGATTCAAATCAAATCATTCGCATTTGATTGGTTCGTTAAAATAAGTGCCTTATTCATGTGACATTGTCAATGAGCCTGTCTTTTTTCGTTTACTAGTACAATGTATACATAGCTGTGTCTGTCTATGTTTAAATATGTGTACCGAGACATGTGGATGTGTATATGTCTTTATATGCACATGTGAATATACTGTACATATGTATATTTTTGTAATGGATTATTGGTTCTAATTGTGACAACAAACCGAGTCTCTTTGTTTTCATACACGTTTAATTAACTATCTTTTCTACATTTATTTTTACTAATTTATATTTCTACTGTTATTTTTTAACATCTATTTAGCAAATAACAAGAGGTAAATTAACAATTAACACAGGGAGACAGGATTAAAACTGGGAAAATATATCTTTCATTTCATGGGGACTTTAACAGATTGATTATTTGCATGACAATTGATCCCTGCATTGCTAATGAGGCAGAAATATAAAGACTACTGTTTTGGTGATGTAAATCAACAACAGCCAACAACAGAAAGGCCATCTTCCATGGATTGAGCCAAGAGAGTAAACCAATTCCTCCAATTTCTAAACCCAACATGATAAAAATGTTCACTTTAGCTGGGAAATGAGTGCAGCCAACCACAAACACTCACCCTCTCCCTTTAGGATGGTCCTATTGAATTACCTCATTCTGAGAAGCCACATGCATGACTTGTTGCGGTAACCATGATTCTTCTCATCCTCTTTCTTTTCTCATCTTCTATTTCTGCTGCCCTTTCCTATCTTGTATTTTTGTTTCAGCCCCTCCCCTTCCCCCCTCTCTCTGTTTCTAACCCTTTCCTTCTTACGTCATTTGTCTCTCGGGCTAAGACGACAGTAGACTGCATACATATTGATCTGGGGAGATATGTGACGGCCTCCCATCCCTCGGCTCGATAATGTCACAGAGTCTCTTGTTATTCCGAATCGATCCCCCCTCAGCTCGCACCGGAACCATGTCCACTAATTCCCCAGACCTTTCGCCTCGCAAATCCAGCAGGAGACAGAACGACACCTTCGAAATTCCTTCACTTACTTAACGTGGCTGTAGCACTGATTTAATTATTAGAGGTTATCTTGTGTCAAAACTCAAACTGTCTCAAACATAATAATAATAGTGATTGGATAATGGATGAAATAAAGGGCACAAGGTGAGGCCTGGAGAGTGTGGAGATTAGGATCTAGGCCATAAAGTGATTTTTATAAGTGTTGTCCTGGTGTGTGGGGTCATAAGCTACACATGAGGCCGGTGTAGTTTGCCTTACTATAACAATCTAGATACTATCAGTTCATTTATAAATCAAAGGTGGCTTTCAATTGCTCTCCCACGACAACAGTAACTTTCTAGCTCTCACTATGTTGTCCTATGGAGTAAAGTGGCACCTACATAGGTACGAATATGGCATAAAAGTTATATACAAGCTATTTACAACACAAAGTTTACTTCCAGAGAAAGTCATGTATTTGTTTATGAAGAAGATATGAAAAATGTGGAGTGCATATATGCAAGAAATTTTCCACTACAGCTCCAAATTGCTCGGCACTAAGAGTCACGTGGGTATAGGCCATATCGCTGCTGATGAGCTCAGCACTGCCAATTTCTCTGTCCGCGCCCGCCAGTACGAAGAGAAAGATTTCATTTGCAGTCAAAACATGTCATATCCATTTGAGAGCTCAGTGAACACAGCATGCACATAAGACTGATGACAACTAGCAAACAAGTTAGGTAGAGATGGTAAAAAAGAGGTGAAAAGCAAACGCCCAAAGGTTTTCTCGCTGACACACTGGAAATGCTTTCAAATGAACATAATGATGCTATGATGACAGCAGCGTGATAGTGCTTCCTGCGGTAAAAAAGACTGTCAGGGGGAACTGCAGCACGTCTGATTGTCAAATTCTGCTCATTACCCAGTGTGCTCATTGCTCAGTGTGATGTGGACTGACGTTGGTGGTAAAGGAAGTGTCGGGCCGCCTAAAACATCAGGGAGAGGAAGTGGTGAAGCCTCTACAAATTGTGTGCCTCGGGGTAAGGCGCGACGGGAGCAGCCGGCGAACGTGACTGTGACAAAGCGCCGTGAGCTCTGCCACAGCGCCTTGGCTGGCACAGAGATGGTCGGCCATCTGCTGGGCCATGGAGGGGGTCTTCCCTGGCTTGGAATGACTGGTGCGGAGAGGGAACGGGGCCGGGCTGGTTTCCTGCAGTCATACGAGCCACTTCCCTGGCTTGATTCGTTTACACTAACTGAACAAGCCGGGAGGGCGATGTGCTGGAGAGGCACTGAGCAACACAAGATAGCACTTAATTGAGTGCAGATTTTTTACCAAGGCCTAATTATCTCCCCGGTTAGCTGTTAATTTCATGGTGAATCGCTATATTTTTAATATATTGATATCATATTATCATTATCTCTTTAGGAGCCACCATTATTGTTTTGAACGCTTCTCCATGTGGTCACGACACACACAGATAAACCACACCCGTAGCTGCCAGTAGCTGCCAGTAGCTCCTCACAGAACGCTGAGTGGTCCGCTCACTGGCACAAACGCATTGCTTGAAGCCTGACTAGGTGGATTTTTGTGTGATATGTGATGCTGTGATCCTCGCATGATCCCGTGATAGCTTGAGAATCCAGCTGCCGTGCAAGGTAAAGGATTTATTGCATGGCTGTTATATAGAGAGGCAAAGCCCCGCCCCTTCCTGTGGACCCCATGGGACCTTATTTCTGACAAAAAAATATGAACGGTAGTCAACAGTTGGTGACGTATGTTGTGCGAGACGAGAGATGTAGTTCACTGAGCGGTTTCACACAAAACTAAATGATACTACGACAAACTGGAACTTTCTTGACTTGCAAAATTATCTTTTAAATTGACAAACATCATATGTGTGATTCATGGCGCAATTCAAACAGGGTCAAAGAATTATTTGTCTCTTGCCGTTGACTACCGTTCATATTTCTTCTGAAATAAGGTCCCATGGTGGTCCACCGGAAGGGGCGGGACTTTGCCTCTCTATTAGAATGCATTAGTTTCTGCTGCAAGTACTGCAGTTGAGAAAAACTCATGTATGAAATCTGAAGAATTCAAGGATTCAACTTACTCATGCAAGACAAAATACACAAACACTGGCTGTTAGTGTAAGCACCATATGGTTCTAAATGTTTTTTTTTTCATGCACGCAAGGCCACTGGTTAGATCGTAATGAAAGTTTATCAAATAGATGTTATTTTCACAGTAAACACTGGACAGAACAGATAACAGGACAGTTTGGGCTCGTGTTGATGCTCAGGGAAAGGGTTATGAGGTCACCAAAATAAATTAGCTGTTTCACTTGGGAGTCAGCAAATTTCATGGTGTAGCAACATATGCCGGTCACAGACAAACAGGCAGAGGCAATCAAGTTTTTAGGTGAAGGTAAAAAAAAGCCGAATGGATTCATCAATGTGAGGAATTGAGCTGATTAGACAAAACAGATCAAACACTCAGAACAAATAAATAAAAGGCAGCTCTTGTTTTTCTGTATTCAATGGTGCCTCTCCTTTTCATCTGGCCTCGCTTCGTCCCCAAACCAACTACATGCCACTTTAAATGCAAATTCGTTCCCCTTTTTTTTTTTGAGGAAGAACACTGACAAGAGATAATCCCTCACCGAGTTGCATCGGGGAGACCGCCTGCAAAATAACATTCTTCGGGGAAACATCAAGATGCACACAGATTGCTTAAGCAAGTCGCCACCTGCTAGTTTTGTGAAAAAGCATCACGCAGCATTCAATGTAAGTGTTGGTTTCCTGGTGGGATTGGTAATAGAGTTGTAAAAATGACTGAAGAATGTCTGTGTAAGAAGTCTTCCATAATCCATTAGAATACATGGGTATGGGATCAAAGAGGCATAAACACAAAACTTCCTCACAGACACGATAACAAAGAAACACATTTATATGCCAGAAAGAGAGGGAGACACTGCTGCAGCATTAGTGCACGGCTCTTACCTCATACTCCTGGGAAAAGCGGAGGCCGTCGTTGGCCTTCAGGCGCTCGATGTGGTCAGCCAGGTCGGAGACAGTAATGGGTGGGTGCTCCCTCATTCCTGGGAGAGGAAGAGGAGGAAGAGGAAGAGGGGGAAAGACAAAGAAAGGAGTGAGTTCTAGCTGCTCCTTCATCAGACACAGACACAAACACTGGTAGGACCACAGGGTGAGTGAGGCTGCCGGTGGGACCATGAGGTGGCTGTGTAACGGTGAGCAGAGTGCACTTTGTTCAACAATGCATGAAGAGAGGGAGAGAAGAGAGAGAAGAGAGAAGAGAGAGAGAGAGAGCGAGAGAGCGCACAAGTTGAAACAGGCTGGTGACATTTGGTGACATTTGGTGATGTCGTCATGCTAAGTGAGGAGGACAGAGGTGGGGCTGGCACGGCGATGCACATGAGTGACTGGGTGAGCATGCTCCTGGAGGAAAGCAGGAGGCAGACATCGCTCTGACTCCACAGCGCTCATTTGGTGGCAGAGGTGGATGATCAGAGCAGGAACCCACAAGTCTTTACAAATCAGTCACACTGTCACTTCCCAGAGAAGAGAAAAAGAAACTGACTGGTCACCAGCCAAAACTCATTTCTTTGAAAATCTCTTTCCCTACAATAGACTATCTTTCGGCCCAGCCTGGAGTGCTTGGGCTGGATTAATTTCAACCAACCCCCCCTGCCGCTCTCTAGATTTCTCATCGCCGAGTTATTGGATGATATATTGCTAATCTACCGACACAAATTCCCCCTGTGCCTCTGAACTTGGCGAGGCTCTGTGCTTAAACGGATTGCTGGGAACTTGCCTTATGTGTTAAAAGTTAACTGTATGCGACGCATGACGAGGCTCTGAAGTTATACACGGAGCATCATTAACCTTACATATATCCTTTAAAAGGTACACATATTAACATTAGTGTCTTTGGCTGGGCTCATCTGTAAGGTCATGGGTCATGCTTTTCAGATGAGCGACTGCTGCAAGCTCATTATGGCTGTAATGCTAATGGCTAATGGCTGGTAACTATGGCCACTGCACAAGATGAGACCTGACCAATTACACTAATTTAATGCCGTCGCACCGAGGGACCTATGAGCACATTAACATCAGTGTGTATGTGTTTGTGCGTGTTCAGCCAGGTCTTTTACAGCCACGCTGTTGGGTAAATGGAGAGTGAAGCCATAGTTAACGAGGCTAATGCACAGCAAGAGTAACTGTTCGCACTGCTCAACTATCCATGAAACCATCTAGTCCTCCACCAAAAAGGTGTTGTGGGAGGTTCACAGCCAAAGAGAGGACATCGATGCATCCTTGGAGCGCCAGGGGCTACAAGCTTGTGGGCTTGTGATGTCTGTCGGGATCGCAACGGGGGAATGGGATCAGGAGCACGTGAGAGAGGGGGAGAGACTGCATGTGTGGGAAATACACAGTAGGTGAGAGAGCAGACTAACTTGGAGTGTTGGGGCAGCGATGAGAGCTGGGACCTGTGGAGAGAGGAGAGTGAAGGAGGGAGGAAGAAGAACACTCAATCAATGGGGATGGCTCTGGATCAGACCAGGGCCAAACAGTATCTGCAAATAACCTTTCAAGCTAGTTGGAGTGTGCAGCGGGAGGTGTTTGCTCTGTCAGGACAATTAAAGTAGCGTAGTTAGGGCTGTTAAACAGAAGTGCATACAAACGCCTGACTTTAAAACACAGCTCAGTGTGAACTGCAACACTGAGTACAGGGCGATACATGTTCACTTTATTAGAACTTGGGTGTATTTTCATTGTTTTGGCCATCATTTTAATGGAAATCGGTTCTGACAACATCATAATCAAAGTAATTACTGAGATCTGGGAACATGAAATGGTCATACGCCAGGTTGTAAACAAGTTCTGCCAAATGATCTAAACCACTTTATTTGGAGGTAAAATAAAAGTGAGCGCACCCGAAATGTTGGTAATATCCCCTCATTGCACATTAAAATACTCCTCTGTGACTACTTACTGTAAATTGCACTACTCCATAAATGGAACTACGTGCTTT
Organism: Sebastes umbrosus; assembly: GCF_015220745.1. NCBI lineage: Eukaryota > Metazoa > Chordata > Actinopteri > Perciformes > Sebastidae > Sebastes > Sebastes umbrosus. Next base: position 10,763,840 of record NC_051280.1, on the reverse strand, counting down.
ATCCGAAGTGTAAAACACAAGGGATCTCATTTTAGGTATTTGCAAACACTATCTGAACCAGGTCTGCCGAGGATCAACCGGGTCTGGTACTCATAGAACCACACGCCTGCTGCTGAAGTGCCAAAAGGTGCAGCCGGAGTCTGTTTAACCAACCAACATGCTGGAGACATGAGCTGCAACCGACTGGACCACTTAGCAACAATCAGAATCAGAGCAGGAATGTTTCACCTTCTGTGGGCGAATCAAAGACAAGAGAGAGCTAGAGGACAGAGGAAAGGACTGTTCAATATTCACCCAGCTCAACCTTGGATTCTCACACGTTTTCACGAGCTAGACGCAGCCTTGGTGATTTTTGATAATCACCACTCTTGAAGCAAAACAGCGAGGTGGAAAGGGAGAGAAAGAAGGAGAGAAATGTTGATCTACAGAGAGAGAGGGGGGGGGGGGACAGAGAGTGAGAGAAAGAGAGAGAGATTACCCTACAGGGGAAAATGGAAGACAAAAGAGGAAAGAGGTGGAGTGGGAGGACGGGAGAACAGGGCTCTTTTAGAGCGGCAGCGCTGCTTAATTCCTCTGCAGGGGTTCAAAGGGGCTGTGTGTGTGTGTGTGTGTGTGCGGCGAGTGGGATCTTTAATAACCCGTGAGAAGGGATACACACACACACCGAAAACACACAGAAACGTGCACAAACGCGCGTGCACCGAGGTTGACATTTTCTCTCAGCTCCATTGTTCCCTTCGCCTGGCTCACCTTGACATCAGAGGCAGCAGGACTCATTACCAGCTAGGGGGAATGAAAGGAGCTCACGGAGGGAGGAGGAGCGAGGACCGGGGGAGGAAGGAGGAGATCAGGAAGAAAAAGGAAGAAGGCTGATGCTGAGGCGGGCACCCTGACACAACACCCCCCCACCTCCCAACTCCCTCCCCACCACCACGCGTGGATGGAATGTGAATTCACTTGGCTTGACTCCATTGAGTCCAGAGCCGGGTATGATGGTGAGCATGATTTGTTTATTTTCTCTTATTGACCAATTTTTCTTTTTTTTGACAACTGGTCAGATTCACAGCCTGAGGATAAATAACAAAATAAGCAGGACACATGAATTTCATACGGCAACACCTGCTACAAAGCACTAATAAACAAGAGATCCATCAAAAGCAATGGGAAGGCAGGCGTTCATTGCCGAGGTAGATTGCTTTTGGATAGTTGAAAAAAATAAAAATCATTCTAAAATGCAATATCTACCATTGAGGAAAAAAAAAAACACATGATATTAAGAAACACTATTAAAGGTAGTATTAAAGTCCCCTTAAGATAGTTTCTTTCAGCGTAGACGATAGGATCATCTGATAAATTTCAGGGAGGATTTTCCTTTTAGAATGAAGGCTCGATCACAAAAATACACTTTTAACTCATTTTTTATGAAAGGAACATTAACTGAACCTGCATAACCTGATTAAAATACACACACTTAGTGCTGCAAAGACATTCACACAATATGTAACAAACTTGCCCAACAGAGCAAACTTTCCTTAGTTTACCACAAAGCAGGCCGATGAGTTCACGTCAACATCCAAGTCGTAATTGCTCGGGATATGGCGTATTGTCTTTGCACATTATTTTAAGGCAGATGCTATTAGCACCCAGGTGTCAGTAGCCAACAATACTATTTGCATCCGACCCGGACACACATTAGATACTGTATGTATATATGTAGTACTGTATGTATATTTTCCCTAAACCAAACCAAGACGTTTGGTTGCCTAAACCTAACCAAACTGTGACTGAAAACTGAAAATAATAATTAAAAAGTCAGAACATAATAAGTCAACTATGTGAAAAACAGGCTTCTTACAGGACTCAAACTCCAGTCTCTGGGGTGAACAGTAAGTTCTGAGTTTGACCCATTCATCCACCACAACCTACTCCTTGCCTGTAGTTTGTCACTCTTTATATTACTACTACTATTACCGGGTGTAAATAGCCAAATAGCTGCCGTGTGAATAGACACTCTTTAGACAATAGACACTATTTTTTGATCCTCACACAACCAACTCTGTTATCATATAACCATCTAGTTGTCAACATAGGAATCTTTCCATCTCTACCACCCATCCCATATGACTTGAACGCGGTAGTTCATTAGACGCCGGTTGTTGAGGGAAAGCAGAGCAAAGTTTACCATAATGTAGATGATTGTAAGACCGCTTTTTATTACCTGAGGTCTGGTAGTTGAGTCTTCTCATCTCCACAGGGTCGGAGGAGTTGGCCAGCAGGGAGTCTTTCACCCCACCTGAGTGGTCATCTTTGGGTAGGGGTGACGCCCGCTTCCTGAGGTGGCAGAAACAGACAGCAAGGCGTTAATCAGGAGCGAATACAAGAGCTCTAACTCAGCCATCAATTCCTCAAGCTAACTGCAAGTGGAAATGACAGGTTGATTAAGAATGACGTCAGTGTTTCCTCCACTTGTTTAGAAAAAAAACACACTTTGATGAGGTTAATGGAATAATGGTTCTCGAAACTAGTTCTGAGGACCAGCAGTTCAAGAGACACTAGGTACCATGGCATTACCCCCATTAGTTTACCAACTGGAGTTTAATGTGTTTGAAGGAACGCCATCATTTTCCTGGAGTGGGCTAGGTTGGGTTTGTTTGCTGCTGGATAGGTGACAGCTGCTGTGTGGGTATGTGTGTACATGAGCGTGTGTGTTTGAGCGCAGCAAAAATTTAAATGTGTGATTTTTTTGCTGCTGTGTGTGTGTGCTAACAACACATTGTGTTTACTGGCTTTCCAGATTGAGAGGAAAACAGGCGGATGCTGTAATTAGCTCATCAGCTGGGTGGCACAACACTGGGTAATTAGACCAGTTCTGCAGCACCTGCGCTGCCAGGCCCGGCCTAGCTGAGTCTAGCATAGCACAGAACAGAACAGCACGGCTCGGACTGGCTCAGCTCAGTTGACCGTGACTTTGTCCGTCAGGCGGAGAGAGAGGAACAGAAAACGCAGCCTGCCTGTATTCTAATGTTCAGACAGGCAGCATCTGTTGACATACACACACAAACAGGCACACAGATGTATGCTTTCACAACTACACACGCTCACACAGATACAGCTGCAGACTTGCAAGCCTTCTGACTGCAAATGGAAATGGGCGGAGGGAAGCATCAGGGCGCCCTGTGGAAATTTCACATCTCATTGCACTCCATTTGTAAGTGGCGAGCGTGGGTTTTAGGCAGGAGCGGGGCCTTCTGTTGAAGCCAGGCGTGGAGGGAATACATAAAGCTGGTGGTGCACACACAGCCATAACCCAATCCACCTCAGCCGCTGGGGCTCGGGCCTCGCCGCCACCTGTTATCTTATGCTGCAGGGGCTTAAGCTAATGCTAGCAGCGTGACGGCTAATCTATGACAAGCATCTTTTCCTCTCCAGCCGAGAGCTGGGCCAGACCGTATCCGGTTTTCCCAGAGATCACTGCTGTTGCTGGCCTGGGCCGGGCCGGGGGAAAGGGTTGAGGAGTTGGGCATCTGTGATCTGCTCTCCACACCCCTCATCTTTCCCTCTGACCCAATCAGATGCCAATCTCCATCACACTTAAGTGCTGGGCTAAAGTAAACATGGCAGCAATCAATGGTGTTATTCATCTCAGGCTAAAAGTGAAGGGTAAGACGTGTGAGAATGTAAGTACATACAGACTCATACACACACAGTGTGAATGTATGAGTGTGTGTGCAGTACAGGGTACGCTTAATGAGGGTAGAACAGGGCCCTTTGTTGAGACTCCTGCCACAAGGAAGCAGGGAGAGGGGGGGGGGAAGGCTAAAAGTGTAGGAATGGGTCTTGGTGGAAAATGTCAGCTTAAAAGATGGGAACATTTCTTTTTCAGCAGTTCCCCCGTCTGGCATTTCCTTCACAATGGCCTATTCAGGAGCAGGTGATGCCTTGGCATATTCAGATGAGGCCAATCCTGAAGGGGCGCGCTGACACTGGCTGGATAATGAAACACAGCACGGAGACAAACCATGGCAGACAGGACGATCTGAGAAGGAGCACTGGCACTAGATGTGGAACATGCACTGGTACACGGACATGACCTGGGGGTTCCTTTGACCCCAGTTATAAAGGGCTGCGGAGTCAGCTGCTTCTCATGTCTTGTAAAACGGAACAAATCAGATTAAAGACGTTTCCTTTTATTTCTACTTCAGTGGATTTTTTTGTGTGTAATGCCGGAGTTGAGAGGAAGCTGACCCTGCAACCCTCAGGAGCTGATGAATACCACCAATTTCACAACACAAATGAAAGGGGCTAGGGTGGTGGGAGATGACTGATGTAACAGTGACAGTACCCACCTTTCCTGTTTGCTGCTTTCACAGAGGGCAAAAAGAGGAGGGGAAGGGGTGGATTAATAGGTAATTGTTATCCATAAGGACCTATAACCTCTTCACTCAAAGTTTCTTCTAACTCTGTACTATTTTCAGAGAGCTAAATCCAGTTCTTCCAAAAATGTAAACCACATCTTGAGCGTAAAAAGTTCTTAACACTCACTGCAGACTTTTGAGAATAGCCTCATCATTGTTCGCTGCTTGTATTGGTCTTGGCGAATATGCAGGTAGCAATAACAACCCGAGCAAGAGTGTGATTATTCCTTTGCACATTTACTGCCAGTCCACAGTGAAAAGGGCACACAGCCACCTCCCCACAGTCCCTCCTGTCGATCTGTGTCTACATGGAGAAAGAGCTTCCAGACAGAGGATGTGCTGCTCAGCAGCAGGCTGTCTCAAGGCCTATTATTAACCAGTCCCTTTGTGAGTCTGGCAGAGACGGCAGCCACATAGCAGCCTGCAAGGCTGTGGATGGCAGGTTGGAGAATAGGTACTGTATGATGTGAAATGGAGAATTTGTAATGGAGCCATCAGGAGAAGATAGGGAGGAAGGACTCAATCAGTCAATCAATCACTTCCTATCTAGATGATATTTTCATGGTGTCCAACCCACATAGATAAAAAAACTAGACTTCTGCACCTCCTCATGTCTCTGTTTTCAGGCTTTAAAAAATCTAAAGACTTTGGCCAATCACAGGTAATTTCAGAGAGAGAGCGTTCTTATTGGCTGCTCATTCAACGGCGGCAGCTGTCAATCACTCATGAACACAGATCAAACGGTCAAACTAGGCAGCGCTGATCAAATATGAATCAATATTCTGTTACTGTAATGCCTATTTCTCGCCTCAAATGTTTTCAGAAACATCTTGTAGTGTACTGTTTAGCCGTAAAATGAGAAAGTTTGCTCCGGCTGGTGGACGCTGCTTGATATTTCCTCGACAGATCTCAACATGGCTGCCGGGTCACAAACTTTCTGCTGCTCAGAGAGGGCAGGCTCCAGCTCGGCTCTTATTGGTTGTTTTCCTCCGGTCTGTGAAATCTTGCAGATGCCATTATGAGCACCGGAGGACACGGAGGAACATGATTGTTTTCAGATTACCTGTCTCATGCACTACTGTCAGGATATAGTTTAGTAGTTTTTAATCATATTTGCTCCAATTCTACCCACTGCTGCTTTAACATACAAATACTTGTTTATTCCTAACGAGCCTAAAGATGGCTAAGGGCTGCAGCTAATGATTATTTTATAGAGCTGCAACAATTAGTTGATTAACCCTTTAGTCGATTGACAGAAAATTAATCAGCAAAGAAGTCATTTTTAAAGGAAAAAATGCCCAAAATGTTACAGTTCCAGGTCCTCACATGTGAGCGTTTGCTGCTTTTCTTGGTCTTTCATTATAGTAAAATAACTATTTCTCGCTTTTTGACAAAACAAGACATTTGATGAAATCACCTTGGGCTCTAGGATATTGTGATGGGCTGTGTTCACTGTTTTATAATGTTTTATACAACAAAACATTATTTAGGAAAATAATTATCAGATTAAACAAAAACAAAAGCAATCGTAGGTTTGTCAACGACTAATCTGTCAATTATTTGTTTGATTAACTGATTAGTCATTATGCATATGAAATAATGAAAAATCCCCATCACTGTTTCCAAGAGCCCAAAGCTGACTGACAGTCCAAAACCCAAAGATATCCAATTTAAAGATATATAAAAAATAGAAAAGCAGCAAATCCCCACAGTTTAGTAGTAGTAGAAGTTTGGCTGTATGTTTGTATTTAATAAATAAAACTAATCAACTATTCGTTTCAGCACTAGTAGCATCATTATCCATTTATCTGTTCCTCCCCAGCACCTTGTTGGCCTAAGTGTATCCTCGGCGTGCTGCACTGTGGCAGCTGAAGTGCTTTTAAGAGATATCGACTGAGCTTTTAGTTAAGCCCTCTGTTGCAGCCTTCTGTTTCTTATTTGAAATGACCAATGGTGTTGGCCAAAACACATTTCTCCCTCCTAACTAAGGGTTTTTGACAGCCGAGCTGTGCTTTTCATTAGGGAGGCAATGTCAGCTGCCATTTCAACTGACACTTCACATAGCACTGTTAAAACCGACCAAATGGGCCAAAATCTTTTGGGGAGAAATGCGAATTTTCTGAAAGACAAATCAATCCGCCTTCGTTTCCTTTCCCGTCACCCTGTACATTATGGTAAGGAAATTGAATTTTACAGTTTGGTGTGTGAGCAGCCTGGTGCAAGTGGCAGAAGGGAGCATGACTCATTACCATTCCTGATGCAACCAAAAGAAACCTACAATCACAAGTGTCAATGCAGTTCAACCGCACACAAACACAGAGGAGGATAACTGAGAGCAGCCTCTTACTTCTTAAAGAGCAGGATGGCGATGACGATGCTGATGATGAGGATCACAGCCAGCACTGGGCCCATAACCCATAACATTTCAGGTTGCTCCATCCCCTGGGCCAAACTCGATGTGACCTGGATCGGGTCTGAGTAGGGACTGGCTGAAAACGTCAACTGGAAATGAAAAGAAAGGAGAGAAAGTGCAGGTGCATGAGAGCCAAGTCACTATGCAGGATTTCCCCTTCTTATCTAAATGTAAGGGTTTTTTAGACTTCCTTAAAAGCCCAAAATAATCCACACATCACAGGAAAAGGAGACAGAATTTGAGAGAACAAGCACGTTATCATGCTGTCAAGGTAAATCAAACATTTTCTTTTAATTGTAGAGGAACCACAAGAAGTCTTGGAGGATATGTACAAAGTTGGTCTAAATCTACATTTGAATATTTTTCTTAACGTTTTTGTTGATTTTCACAAAGGTTATTATTATTACATAAACACCTCCATCACACAGACTCGAGGAAAGCTTTTTGTTTTAAAGGATATGGGTCATACATTTGAGAAGTGGCAAACAATTGGGAGACAATGACAAGTTAACAGGCAGCTCCATATTCTTAAATTACTCATTTTTAAAATGAAATAGCAGACATTTATTACACAGTATTTTCTGTAGCTCATGTTAGAAACAGTGAAGCATATAAAAGTATATATAGTGTCAGCTCTGTCTGCCTTGATAAGGAAAAGGAAATCAAAATATCTGACTGCAGATTTCTTGTTTCTGGCACCCTGAGAGCCAGGTTATTTCATGCTAATAATAGGCCACGGTTCAAGGAACCAGCAGAACAAGCCATAAAGCTATCGACCTAACTCAAAAAACACTTTCCCAAAAAACAATAACCATCTCAGCTAATGAAGTGAGGTTTCTATTAAAGCATTGCATCACGTTAGACATGACGACGGAGCAAGTGTGAGACGGGAGAGCGAGAGAGGCAGAGACAGAGGGGCTGGGATGAGTGTGCATGTCCCTCGGCCGCTGAGATAAATGGGGGCACAGGAGAGGACTCATCTCTTCTTCATTAGTGTTCACACCGTGACGGAAGAGGAGGAGGAGGAGGTGACGGTAAGGATGCGTTTCCACCTTGGTTGTAAATGAGACATCTCCGTGCTCCCTCGTCTTCAAATGACGGAGAGCAGGAGGAAGGAAGGAGGTGTGTGTGTGAGCGTGTATCTAAGGAGTGGGTGCACGAGGCGACACGGTACGGTGTTTAAAAATGTGTGTGAAAGAGGAGGGAGTCCAACTTCAGGAGAGCAAGGTGACGGATGAGAAAGAGAAAGAGGGAGGAGCGAGGCATCTGTCATTAGAGCTCAGCGTGCCTCCTATTGAACGACGATGGGAGATGCAGGTCCTGGAGAGGAGGGTGTGTGTGTGTGCGGAGGGGCACGGGTGACAGATCGCAGCCCTCGAAGGGAATTGGGCTCCCAGCATGCAGCGGGAGTGGCGGGGCGGCAGGCAGCAGTAATCCGGATCATTAGCCGCACAGCAGCCGGCTCTTCGGCACCCAGGCAGATATTAATTGGAAAGATAAGCTGAGATGAGCTCAAAGAGTCCTGCGTTCTGTCATATAGTTCCGTTATCTCTCATACTCTTGGGCAACTGCCGGAAAAAATTTACAGTATGGGTGTGTGAGCGTTACAGCATGTCTCAGCCGTGTACGTGCAAACCAGCGTGCTCTGATATTAGGCACAGGCACAAGATATCTCAAGTAGGAAAGTAAAAAGATTCACTTTTTCATATTACAGCAGTAGTTTACAGCAGCAATGTTTTTCATTTGTCTTTGTCTTCACGCACACACTGATACACACCAGGCTCATGAGACTGGTTCTCTCCTGTTCTGCGTGCCTTTGGGAGGAACCTATTATCTAAGAACAAAGAGAAACTGCACAGCAGTGGGACATTGCTGATGTGACGACGCCACAAGGCTTCCTGTTCCTTCGGGAGGGCCCAAAAAAGGCTGTAGGATGTGGCCCTGCAGGGAATCCTGGGAAAAAACTTTTCTTTTTTTTTTCTGTAGTGTAACAAATGACTGCAGCTGTGCTTTTAGTTGAAGGATAAGGGAGGAAGAGCGAGAGGAGAGGAGAGGGACAGACAAAAAGAGAGGGCTTTTTGTCTGTTGGTCACGGCAAAGTACTGGGATCATCCATTTGAACGGCCCTAATATCTGATAAAAGCTCAGTCACGCAGCTCCTAATGCCTCGCAGAGTGCTATCACAATGGAGCAGTGAAGGAATGTGTGAGCCTGAGAGTGAGTGAGTCAGAGAAAGTGAGAGACATAAAAGTAAGTATATGTGTATGTGAATCTCTTACCATTCTGAATCAGTGTGTATGTGGGTGTGTGTGTGTGTATGTGAGAGGTAGGGTCGGCTCCATGCAAAATACCAACGCATATAATATTCAGGTAACAGGCTTTTTCCTTTTTAACCTCCACTGACACCGACACATTGGTCAATTGAAATACCTCAACTGTGGCTAATTAACCTCGATTACATAAGAAATTTGCATTAAAGCCAAAGCACAGACTGTATATAAGAAGTAGACGTAGTCACCGTGGCAACACCTATTGGTTTGTGGACTGCTGTTTTGAAGCCTCGAGTTCGGCATTTTGGTTGTTGCCATCTTTGTTCTTTGCAACCAGAAGTGACACGAGAGGGTGGAGCTAAGCACAACCGGACGCTGAATAAGACATTTTTAGGCGACTTAACTTCCATGAACTGAAAACACACTGAAATTGTTAAACTTCAATGACAAAAACACGGACAACTCCCAGACCGGACATCGCCGTGGTAGCGACCTGTCAATCACAATCACAAGCCACGCCCTAAAGCATCCCCTGCTTTATGGTCTATTCTGACTCTAAAGGGGACCTTAATTTACTAAATGAACATCATGCTGTATTGAAGAAGACTTGAAACTAGTGATTGAGACCATAAACTCATGTTTACAATGTTTACTGAGGTAATAAATCAAGTGAGAAGTAGGCTCATTTTCTCATAGACTTCTATACAATCAGACTTCTTTTTGCAACCAGAGGAGTCGCCCCCTGCTGGCTATTAGAAAGAATGCAAGTTTAAGGCACTTCTGCATTGTCTTCATTTTTCAGACCTGGAGGTTGCCGCCTGGTCAGTACTCAGATGAAGATTGGTAGAAATAAAAAGGCCTCTCAAGTCAATCTTATCTCAGTTTAGATGACATTTAGGATTTGTGGACACTAGGTATATACTGTGTATATATATATATATACACATACACACACACATTAATTTAATTAAAAGGTGGGATGTCCTGTCCTCCGACTCCTCGTAGCTAAAATTGAACACCCAGAAGCATTGATAGCAAGCTAGCTAGCCAGTGACAAGAGAGAGAGCTGTTGATATTTTAGCTTGTTCATCTCAAGTAGTAGTAGTACTGGTACATTCTAGTCAAAGATGCAGGCATGACAGGACGGGTGCCGAATGAAGTCAATCAAATTTACAGTTATAGTTAAGATTTCTTAAATTAAGATAAGATAAGAGGTCTGAGATAGGATGGGACACAGCCATGAGTTTAGGATTGCTTCTGTAATAGGAATAGAGGATTTATCCTATCTTTGAAACTTAAGTTAAGATAGGACAAGCAGTTAAGATATTTTTTTCTGCAATGAGGCCCCTGATCTCATTTTCAGGTTGTTTCAGGCTGACAAATTGTGAACGGTAATCAAGCTGCTGGCACTCAAAACTGAAGTTCCGTCACATCTCATTTGATCTTTTTAGTTATTCATAACTGAAGTTGCTTTAAAATGTTGACAGACAAACCTAAATAGATTTCATAAGGGAATCAAATTCAGAGAGCGGAGAAGATATTGGATTCAGATTTGACAAAATTCTATCAAATGTCATCCCTACTGAGAAGAGACACAGGAGAGTATATGACTTTGTTTGTTAACACTACAGATGAGTATTATTATTGTACTGTAGGTACTGTACATACAACTGTAAGCATTACGAGTGAATGAATGTATTTGCTTGTGCTGGTGCGTGTGTGCATCCGTCAGTGAGAGAAAGAGAAAGTGTTTGAAAGACTCTAAACAAATGTGTGTAAGCGTGTGTGTGCATACATGAGTTTTTCTGAGCCTTTTCACAAGATCTTCTGGGCCTCAACGAGTGTGTGTGTGTGTGTGTGTGTTTGTCTAGGTAGCAACCGCTGAGAGAGTGTGTGTGTGTTTGTCTAGGTACCAACCGCTGAGAGAGTGTGTGTGTGATTGTAAGTGTTTGTTTGAGACAGTAAGAGAACAAGAGAGAGAGAGAGAGAGAGAGAGAGAGAGAGAGAGAGTGAGAGTGGGTGATGAGAGATGGCAGAGAGCAAGGAGACAGAGAGACTGAGGCAGAGGTGTTATGGTAGTAGCACTATATCGAGTCAGCTATCTGGCCCGTGGGCTGCACAGCCTCCCCAGTCAGCCGCTGCTCCGCCATCCCCTGAGCGCAGAATCCGCTACGCGCAGCACACAGACATTTGTTTCAACTCGTCGTTGACCCCGCTAGCGCCGTGTCTCTCCAAAAGTGGCTTAAATGAGCCGCAGGGTTGTGCGCCAGACAAACAAACAAACATGCAAAGACGGCCATTATGTATCTGCTGCTCTCTCTGCCTCCTCAGGGAGGCTGAGGAGCCCACACGCTCCTCATTGTTGCAAGACACAGGGAAAGACAGCAAGAGGGAGGCAAGAGAAAGAAACAAAAAAATGGAGGTACAAAAAAGTGAGAGGGAAAGCTGATAGCATGTGTGAGTATGCCTTTATCTACAAGGAACAGAAATGTGGCTGCGGGGTCTAGCCTACCCTCTACGATAACCCTTCTCCTTCGTACTGTAGTTCTCCCTTCATACTTTTATTTCCTTCAACACCCATTTTTCCCTCACATGCACTCTTTTCCAATCAGCACCAGAAACCACACTTTTTCCCTCTCTAGCCGTCTGAATACCAAACATCCAGATATCTACAGGGATCGCTAGAGGGAGACGCCTCTAGGAGCCTATATGTTGCCTATATTTCTACCACCCTTGTTGAAAAGTTAGGCTTGAATATGCTTATACTCTCTGCCAGGAAAAAAACATCTTGTTTTCACAATTCTTCCTTGATATTGTTTGTCAAAGCCTGTTAAATTTAGAAAGAAGCCAGTCTTCCATGTTAAGGGTTTAGAGCCCAGAGCAGCAACAGAATTAGAGCTACAAAGCCAATTCTTGTTGAGAGTGAGCAGAATATAAACGCCTGGATAACAGTGCAAACAGAAAACTGTGGTAAACACATTCGAACACTCCATTCTCTCTACGCCATAAGCTCACCTCTCCCTTATCAAAAGAAAAGCACACATTAGCACAACATCCTCCTCTTCTGCCAGTTCACTCTCTCTCATTCAAGCTTCACAGGCTGGACGGGACACAAGACAAAAATGTTCCTCTTTTCCTCTCTCCAACACCATCCCTCCTCTCTGTCTCACATCACACAATATTTCATGCTACCTCCCTCTCTCACTCTCTTCTCGCATTAAATGATACTGTTTATACACACCCAGCATCTATCATCCCATTTCACACTTCCCCCGGCTTGTTTATCTGCCTTGGGTGCTGGGGAGACATGAAGGCACACTCTCTTCTTCTTTTCTCTCTCTCATCCCCCTTTGCCTTCCTTCCTTCTCTTCTTCCCTCCAACCACTGCTGGCTGCTCGTGGCCATTGATATACGAGGGCTTATTAAGCTCTGGCGGTCCCGTTTGATCTACGCTCAGGGAGTTTGGGTGGTGGCGAGGAAGTGTAGTAAAGACACAAGTCATTTACTTCAGTACTTGTTGTCTTATTCTCCTGGGTCTGGTGAAGATCCAGCTCGAGGCGGCTTCTGCCAACTGCTCGAACTCGCTGCACGCTTTACCTTCTGTAGCCGTTTGTGGTTGGTAATAAACGTTTGCAAGTGCCGCGTTGGGGGTGACAAAAACAAACACCGCTGTGGTATCTGAGCTTCCCAAAGAGTGCGGTTGGGGGATTTGTGTGGCGATCAATGACAGCCTGCCTGTAGTCACCACCTCAGAATTCAGTATGTTTTCATGCACACAAGAAACCAGGTTACTGGGAGAAATGTGGAAATCAAGGTGTTCACATGCACTGCAGTAATCTTGTTAGTGTAAATCCCGTGTTTACTATATGCAGCAGGTCAGTTATTGGATTTCCTTCCTATCCCCTACTGTATTTTTGAACCAAGGATGGTACATTTTGATTGAATTTGGGCCACAATATTATGCTCCTGCACAAAGAGGGTTTTTTCCCTTTATATGTGCTTCTGATTTTTTACAATAAGTCTACTGCTCAGCTGTGGATGTCAACTCATTCAGACTTCTTTTTTCAGTCTCAGCGTTAGTCTGAGTTCGGATATAATTATTTTGGGTACAACACAAGGATGCACTCCAACGAGTAACGATCTTTCCTTTAATCCCTGTCAGACACCTTCTCTGTCTAAACTAAGTCTTTGTCATGCACATGCCCACATGTAAAAACTAGGGCTGTCAAAGTTAATGGTTTCTTTAACGCATTAACACAACTTGCAATTTTTAGGTTGTAGCGGGCTCAGTTTTAAAGCTAGAGTGAAGATACTGGCATCATATGAAACTATAAAACCTAAGGAATCCATTGGTACCAACCATGTCATACTAGCTTGTCGAAGGAGGTTAAATAACGCTCCAAACTTGCGCAACATTTTGGCAAGGAAAAACTGGCAGTTCTCTGGGTACCCACAAGTCTCCCCTTTACAGATATGCCCACTTTATGATAATCACATGCAGTTTGGGGCAAATCATAGTCAAGTCAGCACACTGACACACTGACAGCTGTTGTTGCCTGTTGGGCTTGAGTTTGTCATGTTATGATTTGAGCATATTTTTTATGCTAAATGCAGTACCTGTGAGGGTTTCTGGACAATATTTGTCATTGTATTATGTTGTTCATTGATTTTCAACAATAAATATATACATACATTTGCATAAAGCAAGCATATTTGCCCACTCCCATGTTGATAAAAGTATTAAATACTTGGCAAAGCTCTCTTTAAGGTACATTTTGAACAGATAAAAAATATGTGATTAATCAGGATTAAATATTTTAATGGATTGACAGCCCTAATAAAAACCCTGTTGGAGTTCATACTTGGTCAATAAAACCTTCACCCCAGTTATGGATATCAGGTGTCTCATTTGCATGAAGTTTAAGAAATATGATGACTGCAGAAAGGCGTCAATAACCAGGTTACTGAAGTGAAGGTAAGCACATTGATTGACTCATCCTGTGAGTGAAGCCTGATTAATCCAAGCGATTTAGTCTGAAGGTGGGAGGGTGCAACACAGTTTAAGGAGGGGGAGTACACAGAAAAAGACAAATCTTGAACGCCGCACTGATCCAACCTGGTGTGTCTGGCAGGTGCAGTGAGAGTGTTGTGCAGCGATGGGGTTTAAGCATCTCCTTTGAAGTCAAGTGTATCATGGCTGCCCACTACAGCCTCCTTCGCACCTCCCTCCCCTTCTCAGAGCGAAGGAGTGGGGGATTATTGGGGGGGTGGGGGGGCTTTAGGGACATTTAAAGCAGCATTTCAAGGGAATCAGGCCTGCTTTACAGATTCCCTAGGCCATGTGACCAGGCCCTCGTCTCCCTCTTAACTCCAGCCACACTAATCAATCTCCTCTGCTCTCTTCACGGTCGAGAAGGATGGGGAGAGGGAGAGAGACGCAGAGAGGCAGAGAGTGCGCAGAAGAAAAAGAGCTGAGAGGGGAGAGAGAAGAGAAAGGAATAGGTGAAAAGTCTGGGATTTGGTTTCGGACATGAAGCGATCGCTCTCTCTCCCTCTGTGGTTGCCCAGGGCCCAGCTACTGAATATGCATGTCCTGCGTAGTGGAGGAGCCCAGAGCAATCGCAGACTCTCATCCTTCCTGCAGTGAAGTTTACTCCAGACCATCCCATGGAGAGCTGGGCCTCCGCGTTGGTGCTGTTTGACGAGTGCACGGGGCCTCCACTTAAAGAGCCAAGAGCCTTGTATAAGCAGTGTAAAGAGACGTGCGTGGGGCCCTGCTGGCTGCCGAAATGGCAAAGCTGGATCTCTGATGTCATTGTGGACTGATAAGGGAGTTATCAGGACAAGCTGCAATGACTTTTAAAGGCGGCCGTATTAAAGGGTAAGTGGTAATAAAACAACAACAATTTGGCTTGCCGCTGCCATTCTGGAAACGCTTGAGGGGCAGCGTGTTTAGAGTGAGAGGATGGGTGATAAACAAAAATAGTTTGTCCGTGAAACTAAAAGGTGACACATGTACAAATATATAGAACGGGCTCAGGTAAATTCATTTTTTAATCTAACAAATACAGGAGGGACCTTTACTCAGAAAAAAACTACTATGAGTTATGCTGTCGACAATGATTGTCTGCCCTTAATCAGTGAATGGAAATATTAATGAATGTGTGCGTCTCTTACATAATTAGCAGTGCTGTCGGTCCCTTCGTTTTGGAGCACGGCCAGGACAAAGCATTGGTACTCCTGCGGACTGGTCAGCGGCTTGTTGTAGAAGCCGTTGTACGTCTTCTCATCACCCACGGTGAAGGAGTTCGTCAGTGAGTCCAACTTGGCAGCAATGTAAGGCTTGGAGGAATCCAGGTGACGGCGGCGTCTCAGGGCGGGGCCTTCACTTGACTTGAGCAGCTGGGGAAAACATAGAGGGCAAATGTTAAGGTCATGTTTGGCTAAACTTTTACATTCTCCCTATTTAAACTTTTTAAATAAGTTAGTACAGAGACTAAATTTACTGCATCATACAGTAGCCTGGAGGTCAAAGGCTCAAGCCTCTCGACAATCAATGGGGCTTTGGGCAAGAAAATCTTTGTGGGTTGTGTGTAGGCTTGCCACTGTAGTCGGTGTTATCACTGTTACCGGTGTTCCGCCCCCACTGTCATTTTGCATTTTTTTTAATAGAAATAAAACCCATTTCGTTAATGTTTGCGTATCAGCACAAACATTCATCACATCAAAAATTCTAATTTGTAAAATACTAAGCGTGTTATCAATACATAATCGGACAATGGATGCTACAATTATAAACTTAAAGTGAAAGTGTCTGAGGCTGAGTATCAGCACAGAGTAGCAGGAGTCAGATTTCACGCTATTATCACGGTACAAGAGAGAGTTGACAGACAAGACGATGGCGGAGGATTTGTTGTCAAAGGGAAAAGCAAAAAGCAAAAGCGCCTATTTGGCAATATTTCAGAATTAAACCCAATGCTATAAGAGAACCATAACGTTAATGAGGCAATCGCCGTGTGGAGGACACAGCCGGTGTGCA
Source organism: Sebastes umbrosus (assembly GCF_015220745.1). Taxonomy (NCBI): domain Eukaryota; kingdom Metazoa; phylum Chordata; class Actinopteri; order Perciformes; family Sebastidae; genus Sebastes; species Sebastes umbrosus. Next base: position 10,747,703 of record NC_051280.1, on the reverse strand, counting down.
CAGTGGCGCCGGGTGGAAACCTGCGGCCCCGCAGCGAAAGCTCAACCGGATAGGCCAGACACAGCCATCCGTCGTTAAAGATCAAAGTAGGCGCGCTACACATATTGAGGGTCACCTTTTCTTGTAAAATGTCCAGTGTAATCAGTAACACCGGTGATGTCACGAGTTTATTAACTGGTGGGAAGTTTTCCTCACCGTGACCATGAACTAATTTATATGCATTAAAACAACTTCCATCAACTCCTCTCAAAATCCCCCCCAAAAAACAAACCTTCTGCATTCACACCATAAGTCCGGGTCTGGTTCTTACTATGCCTCCTACGAGATAATGAATCCACACAGCTGAAATGCCCTTTGCTCAGTGATATAACTTTGCAAACAATGCAGCCAAGTTACGAAGTGAGCAATTAGCGCTTGCTCCAGCACACAATCCCAGCATGACTGCCAGCCTGCTTAATAAATGAGCAGGGGCATACAGCACTGCGGCATTGTGTTTTCAGCAGCATTTTGTTTTCTGTCAGTGACGTCTCATGTGCTGCTCCAGATGTAGCTTTATTAAATCATTATGTCTAAGGGAGGAGACAATGGCCTGCTCAATGTTTAATGACTCAGGGAGTCCCATCCCTCTCCCACTGCTGGTCTCTTCTGCCATTTCTTCAGGGAGCTTGAACAATAGCGATCCAAACCAACGAGCCTCGCCGTTTACTTAAAAATGATGCTATTAATATTCAGGCACGTCATTTAGCTTCAATTCTCTTGTGGACAAGGAAGACCTTTATTCAATAATAAAGCAGCCATAAATCTTTATTCTCATTTGAATACCTTGTGTTAAACTTTGTTTGGAGTTGCCAAACCCTGACAATAAAGACTATAAAGACAAATGTGGAGGAGGTAGAGCAGTAATTTGTAATTACTGTTTGCTTAACATTTACATCAATGGCTTTATAAGATTAAGATGACTCTGTATGCACTTGGATTCAGCAGATGGGTACTGTGTGTAGACCTGGCGTCCAATCAGGATATTCCCCACCTGCCCGAATGACTCATTGTTTAAAATCTCTGCCCTGCCGCCCCCCCCCTCCCTGAGCCCAGGAGGGTAGAGCTAATTAGCTACAACCAGTGACTTCCTACCCAGTTGGAACGGGAGATGCTATTGGCGACCCCTGACCTGGCACATTAGCATATCAGCCACCGGCTGGCACTCACCTCGTCCAGGTCCATCTCGTCTGGATTTTTCCACCGGCGCGTTGACTGCGACACCGGCACCACCACGATGTAGTACCACCTGCCAAGAAAAATAAAGCCTGTGTTAAGGCAGACTGACTGAAGCACATACACGCTGAGATCAAAGTGAAGCCGAGCGCATTAATAACACAGTCAAAACATTTAGTAAGACATACTTTCACTGTGAGGCTTGCTGGGCGCAATTCAAAACTTGAGTGGTACACAAGCGGGTCCTAACCAAGGTCGAACACCAGCAGATTGGCACTGCATTCCCCAATTAATGGCTAATCACTAAGAACATCTGCCATGTAGACTGGAACAAACACTATCCCAGTGAGAGGAGCCTTCAGCTAATAGAGATCCCCATAGGATTCTTTAGGTTAATAGGACCAGCTATGTGACTACTCGTGTGTGTGTTCTTTTACTGCTTATTATAAAGACCAAAAATAGAAGAAGAAAGACACCAGAAAGACGTTCAGGAGTTTAGGGTCAAACTAAGGAGTAAGGTAATGAATGAAGGAACGTGCTTGTGAGTACAAACATCTGTGTCTGCAGTTATTGATGTGCTTTCGTGTTCTCCCTGAGTCTGTCTTCTCCCAGCTCAAAGTTTTTCCCCCTCTGTGGCATTCAACCACTTGTAAAATCAGCTGCTGCTGACAGCGAAAGCAGCTGCTTCTCTCCCCTTCTCTCCAGGCCTCGACTCTGTGATTCAACAGTCAGTCAAGTCTGGGAGTGGGAGAAGACATGTATAACAAGACTCCTCAACCCCCCTCTCTCACCTACACACACACACAGACCGCCACTCTGCCATCCCCAGTCACGTGCTCTCTTTGCCCGTCAATCTGAGCTGGAGCTCGGCCAGCCCTGACAGCCCTGTAATCTTTTTACCAATCAACCCTATGCACTCCCCTACTCAGATGTGTCTGGAAGTGTGTGTCTGAAGAAAAAGGCTTTACTCGCCAGGGTCAGGCACAATTCTGCTCTTTACAATTTGAGTCAAAAGATAATACAGCTCCACCTGATGTTAAAAGCCTCGATTATCATCAGCCGCTGTGTCATGAAGTTGGCTCAGATTAAAAGTTGAAGTTTTAAGTTTGAAAACAGGTTTAGTATTGATCAGATACACAGTGAGCCACATGTGCTGCTGTTGCTGTAAGAAAGGTTGTTCAGAGTTGCAGTTGAATTAGCTCCCGAATGAATGATAATGTTTTTTGACAACAACTAAGGGCGCTTTCACAAACCATAGTCCATTTTGCTGGTCTGAATCAGAGTGAAATTGATACTTTGGTTCGTTTTCTATTTAGTCTGGTTCGGTTTCAAAGTGCACACATTAAAGCAGACCAAATAAAAAAATGAATTTGCTGAGGGGCATGTGCAAAGGAGCAAATTTATTTATTATTTTTTTTTTCGTCTTGAGACCTGCCACTTCTATGCAGGGAATCGCGGGCTCTGATATAAAATATTGCTGTTGAAGATTTTTCACTTTGACCCGGCAGTGATCTACTGTGTGCATCTCTTCTCCTCCAGTTTATCTCGAATGCCTTTATAAACGTCACTATTTTTGTGGACTTTATTTAGCATATTCTGTATGTTCTCTTCGGCCCACATGTCAAGCAAACATCGGACTTCTTTTGGTTCGCTTGGAATCGGTCTGAGACCACCTCTCGCAAGCGGTCTCGGACCGATTGTTTTAGTCTCCACCAGAGTACAATTACTGTGTTCACAACCGCCCAAACGAACCGCTGGCTTGTGAAAGCAAAGTGGCCGTTTAGGGGTCCAGGGCCACAAACAAGCCCCCACATGTACATATTTCAAGTACAAATTCTTATACAAAGTCTTAATTTTATGTTTTTTGGTGTTTATACATTTGAACTTTTCATAAAATGAAATTGTAATGAAATAGTTTTTATCAACTGTCAGTAAATAAATGATTCAGTGGTTTTAACTGCTGGTTGTTCAGCATATTTGCACAAATGCTTGTAAAAACAGTGTTGCCTAATTTAAATGTATATGTGATAAACATTAAGTTCATTATTGAAGTTATAGAAAGGGATAAGACCTTATAATGTAAGTTTTTACCTTCTGCCTACTCCTTTTTGAACATATAATATTTATTTATTTAGTTTATTTAGAATATACTGTATATGTTTACTGCTCATTTTATTGGTGATTCTTGTTTTGTTTTGTTATTAGTTATTACATGTTCGAAATAAAATCCATCTATCCATCCATCCATCTATTTAAAAGTCACCATATTCTTAGTGCCACAATGTGTTTTTTGAACGGTAACACTTTCAATACTAACTGGTAGTAATATATGGGTCCCTGAAAGGGCGACACTGATGGAAAGCTTCGTTGCTGCAGCAGCCAAGAATCAAACACAAATGAAGCTCCATTATTCCGAACGCTAATTCAAGAAAACTGAATCTACTGGCTAACAACAATCATCATCTATTGGTGGATTTATGGCCAGATTCGGAGCTCGCCCGTGCGTTCGGTCCCATGTGTCTCAGTACTGACCTGACACGTGTGGGGTTCTGGACCTTAGGCAGGTTGATGGTCATCTTGCCCCCCTGAGGCTGATGTGTGCTGGGCTTAGTCTTGATCAGGTCAGGGGCAGTGCGGATGGACACCTGCTGCTGCAGACCCCCAGCAATGTTGCCCCGGCTCGTCAGCACAAAAGAGTAGTCCGTGTCTGGCTGCAGTTGCGCGATCAGCTTCCTCTTCAGGTTTCCCTGCACTTCCACGCTTTGCTGGTTGTACAAGATCTGTGAGCACACAAGAGAAAACTTGGAGTTATGTTTTAAGTTAACATGACATACACATAATGTATATCCTCCAGACAAATGCAATACTCTCTCAACACACACAGACACACACATGGAAAAGAGCAGCATGGTCCTAAGGGAGGCGCCCATCTCATCTGACACCTCATCTCATGTGCATCGGTGTCACACTTGCCCATCGGTGCAAATCCAATAGTTTTTTTACACTTCAAATTGCTCCATTACCATGAGGTGGGAATTGATATAATATAATTTTGACAGATTATTACACCTCATAAATGAGCATGAGTCTGGCTTTTCAGTGAAAATGGGGAAAATCACTGCATCACACCCTGGTGAAAGTGTTAACAGCTGATAGTGCTGCAATGCAGTTAGGTTGCAATTATATGCACAGTGAATCTTATACATTGTGTTGTAGTAACAATGACAGTAATAGCTTTCCAATTAAAAAAAATCATGTTACCATTGTTATATTGCATTTTGTTGGTTGAAGATTTGAGATTTTACAATGATATCTTTTTTTGTAGAATTTATTCAACCAGGTAAAGCCTCATTGAGATTAAAAATCTCCTTTTCAACAGTGTCCTAGCCAAGGCAGCAGCAGCGCATTACACAAAGTTTCAGACATACAACAAATGACAGTTACAGAAAATAAAATCTCAGGTCACAGCATGAGTATACAAAAATAAGACTCAAGTCACTCACCATATTCTAGATCACATAAGATCAAATGGCTCAGAAAAGCATCCACAGCCTGATGTACCTTCCTCCAACTTCTTCAATCTATTTTTAAAACCACTTAAAGAAACCAGCTCCCCTAGACCTAAATCATTCTGCAGTAAATTCCAAGCCGCAGGAGCAGCGTACTTAAATGCCCTTTTTCCCTTTTCAAGACTGTTGATAATACTAAGTATTATAGTTTATGAAACCGTTGAAAAGTGATCATTAAAGGTACAGTGTGTAGGATTTAGCCGCATCTAGTGGTGTGGTTGCAGATTGCAACCAGCTGAGTACCCCTCTGCTCCCTCCTCCCTTTCCAAGACTGCAGTAACGTGAGGCACCGAGTGCAAAACCGTGGTAACGCCGTTCGGCTGCTGGCGGCTGGCGATAGCCTGATTTTGCACTCTGCGGCTCACGTTACCGCAGTTTCACAAGTGTGTCGGAGAACAACGCCGGCCTTCAGGTAACGTAAAAACGAGAAAGGCTCTCTCTAGAACCTGTGTTTGGTTTGTCCGTTCTTGGCTACTGTAGAAACATGGCGGAGCAACATGGCGGAGCAACATGGCGGCTCATTCTCATAGTTTCAGGTGATTATACACAGTTATGAATATCATATTCCATTTCTGCTAATAGATCCCCCAGAATGCTACACACTGTTCCTTTAAGGTAAAAGCTATGTCTATGCAAATTGTGTTCATGGTGAAATGTTTTGTATCTGACTTTGAGTAAATGGATGGGGATTTTGTCATCCTGGCACTCACCTTGAAAGGCGCTTGGGATTTGTAGTTCGGTGGCAAATCCCAGGTGAGGAGGACAGATGTTTTCATGACAGCTTTGACACCAAAGTTCAGGGTCGGAAAATCTAGGGCGGGAAAATTCTTCGATTAATATCTCAAGTAAGACATCTTGTATACCGCAAAATGTAATCTCTGTGCGTAATACAATTTCACACTACTGTACAGCAAGTAACCCCCTCAGTAAACAATGTGAACACATTACCTTATGACTAAACTTGACAAGCCACAGGGGGGCTACAAAGAACATCAACAATCTCATTCACGCTTGGTTATAGATCACATAAAAATAGCCTTCATCTCCCTAAGCCTGTTCCATTTATTACACCCCTTTCACAATAAGACATACGCAACAGGCAGAGATCTCTGTGATTACCAAGAAATGTATATGGCAGAGGGAGTGGCAACATGTGTCTTAAAATAAACATCACGCACAACTCAGGTTATAAATAAGAAATCTCCCATTTATAAGATTATAAAATGCATGAGGAGGTACATACTGGGTACGCGGAGGATGAGGAGGCATGGTAATGTGACTGTGGCGTGTAATGAGATTAGTACTCTATAAATCAATAAACACAGTGCTGTACTGTACTGAGTGGTAGATGAGAAAGACGTGGCACTGATAAAGACAGAAAAGAGCCCGTTAAAGTGTTCAAATAGAAGCAGGTGTTTATGTATATGCTCAAGTATGCTGTGGGCAAGTTTGCCGTGTGTAGATGTACGCTAGTGTGTAATGATTATGTGGGCATGTATTAAACCCTGATTCTATGTTTTCAAATCAAACACCTCGGGCATGTTTGTGTATAAATATCATTCATGTGTCCTACCGATAGACATGGTCCGGCTCTGAATGCTGGGGCTGAGGGGTCCCCCGCCCTTATTGGTGAACGCCTGCACCCGGATGTCGTAGGTGGTGTCAGGATTAAGGCCCTGGATAGTCATGTGCGTGTCGGCCGTGTGGTTGGTGCTGTTCTGCTGACTGTTGATGTCCCTGTACACAACCACATAGTGCTGAATCTTCCCGTTCCTTTCGGCTACCAGCGGGGGCTCCCAGGTCAGCTGGGTGCTGGACTGGGTCAGTCCCGTGACTTGGAGGTTGAACGGGAAGCCTGAGGGCACGTCTTCGGGGGTGCTGATCTCCTTTACGTAGGCATCGCCGATGCCTGCGCGGTTACGGGCGCTGAGGCGGAAGATGTAGGTGGCGCCTTTGTGCAGCCCGGTGACAGTGTAATGGTCATCGGTCTTCCTCAGCTCGCGTGAGGTGTAGTTTTCCTCATCGGTGCGCTTGTACTGCAGCTGGTAGCCCATCAGCTCACCCACCATTTCCTTAGGCGGCTGCCACTGGATCAGTGCCGTGTTGCCCGAGGTGGTGCTGATCATCATAGTGGGCCTGCCTGGCACTGAAAAAAAGATTAAAGAAGAAAGCAAAGAATAAGTACGCAGGAACTATTGTAAACAACCTTCACTTTAAAGGTAGGGTGGGTCATGTTGTTCAAATACATTTTTTGTTATATTTGTTGAAATTCTCTTTACAAAAAAGGAAAAAAAGGACTGTAATAAATCCTCATTCCAATGAAATGATTGGACGGGCTACAGTCCGGCCTGCCTGCATGTACTCTGCCCGTGCAATCATTGCATGTCACCAGAGTCTTCTAAAAGCTGCAAGCTTGACAGATGTGAGTACTACAATAGCCATGTTCATTGTTTACGATGTTTATTATGATATATTTGCGTTAGGGCTGCACAATTAATCAAAATTGTACTGAAATCGCAATACGGCCTACTTTTTCAAATCACAGGAGATGCAATGTTTGTTAAAGGGGAAATGTGCGTCAAAATACCATTTTAAATTAGATATTGTGGTGCTCATGTCCTGATCTACATCATATTCTACAGAAAACATCTTTGTTTGGTAAAGATCCCTTGTTGTTCAATGAAAATGAGAATGATTTAAAATGATCATTCCCTCCAATATCGCAAATCATATGGCAATATCAGTCAAAATAATCGCAATCTGATATTTTTTTCAAAATCGTTCAGCCCTAGTTTACATTCATAACGATAATTTTGGGAGTGTGGCTTTGGAGGGAGGCCTGAAGTGACAGACTGTCAATGTTGCTGACTTGGCGATTTTCTCGCTAGATTTAGGGACTATTGGAGCTAGTGCTGCTAGCTACTTTCACTGGAAAACAGTTGGCACCATTGGGCTGGGTTTTTCAGTTGGATCATTTTTAAAATGTAGTGTACTCTTGCTAGTTTCTCAACATTACCGACCCTACCTTTAAAGGTGAATAGTTATTTGGTTTTATGGCACTATCAAAAGGAAACAAAATCCACCAAACCAGAAGCTCAATAATGAACTAGATATGAAGATATGAAGGTTACAGGCCTTGCTCATAGCACTTCAGCTGCAGCTAGTTATGGTAACTAGTCTGGGTGTTGATGGAGCATCCCACTAAAACTAACATGACATTCCAGTCACATGCACAGTCTTCTAATCATACCACAGGAGTACAGAGGTTATCATTTTTAAGCCTTAAAGATAATACCACCGTATTCACAGTAAACAGATAGCACATATCCTATGTTTTACATGATAACCCGGATAAAAACAACCCTGACCTGCTCCAGTCGTGGTAATGACTTTAGCTTTGCTGCGAGCTCCGTCTCCCTTGGTGGTGTACGCTGCCACGGTGACGGAGTAGGTGGTTTCAGAGTGCAGTCCAGCAATGACGGCCTCCTGCAAAACGGAACAATCACGAGGTCAGAGTTTAAAAGGAATCAATAAGTTTGAGCGGGACCGCCTCAATGGCAAAAATAACAAAACCCATTTCACACAAGCTCCCATCCCCTCGCAGAACACACAGCACCAAAAGAAACCATAATGAGATTAAACCCCCTTCTCCATCCACTTGTAGTTTCTTGATCAATTTGCCTATAACAGGAAACAAAATATGTGACGCATTTAACAGAGAAAGGCACACAAGCAGGACCAGGAACTTTTCTTCAGTCAAGAAAAACTCCTGGGCCCAACCGTAAGGCACACTCTGAACCCATTAACCAAACAAACCAACCAGATGAACAAGAACGTCACCAGTGTATCAGTGTTCATGCCTGCTGCATGGATAAGCATGAGATTATACCCAGAGGAGCTTAGGATCATCACCACACTATAAAAGTCCACAAATAGTACACTTCTGACTGTGGGACATATTTCTTAATAAATCTTAAAGATTAAAAACATCAGACAGATGTTACACATTGCTTTTTTTAATAGTTAAATTAGATTCTTGGTATTTATTGTCCTCTGGATTACCATGCAAGCTGGGTTGAACAGTCTCAAAAACACAGACACACTGAGGTGGTTGAACAAATCAGTAACTCAACAGTCGGGAACCAACAGAAAAACAACAAACAACTGAGGTAACACACTGTTATTGATAACCTGCTGCAGTGCTGGCACTCACTTCACCAGACTGCATCGGTCTGAATAAAAACACCCACACACGCTGGAATTAAACACTCTCTGAGCTCGAACAAAGCTCATATGCAAACAGACATACGTGAATGAACATACTCACAGATGTATATATACTGTATATGAACACACACTAAAGTATATGCATGCACGTACAGAAAAAAAAAATGTTCACACACACAATGATACACGCAGACATGAGAACACACTCGATACCAAGAACAAATGAACGCCTGCGGCTTGAGCACACATGCTGGAGTTGTCTGTTTCTGACTGGGGCCACCGAGAGGATGAATACGCCGATGCCTACGAGCCTTCCTGCCGGAACTCCTCGCAAACTTCTCATACTTGGGATATTATACGGCTTTGCCCTAATGCTGTTTTTCTAACTAATGAAGTTTTAATTTCCTAACCATAGAAGAACATTTAATAGTCTACATAAGCCCGCTCTGTTTGACAATGCTTTTTACTGCCCCTCTCTTTAAGGGACATTTGGTGCTCCCACACTAGCCTTTAAGAGAGACGGGGGAGAAAATGCTAAATTACTGTATCATAAAACCATTTTAACTTTATGGAAGAAGTCTCATTACTTTAATCATACAAAATGGCTTTAACAGTCTCAGCAGTGGCAGCCGAGGAGATATTTTTTTCCCCTATTCTGGCAAGGTCAAATCGGGTCTAGTAGCACTTTTGAAACTCAGCAGAAATAGAAAAGCAAGGCTTCAAAGTTTCCTTCAGAGCAAATGCTTAGAGCAGCACCAAAGGGCATTACAGAGATTATCAAGTCGACTAGTTATAGAAATGGATTCTTCTCTACAAGCCTCCCTTCACCACTATCCTCCTCACATGGGGCTGAAAATGTCAGGGGAAAATACAAAAAACAAATATATACGCTTCAGACATTTTCTTTTTGCTAAACCGCAACATTTGAGTTCTATAGAGTGCTCCAGGGACGGCGTATTTTTGTAGGCCAACAGGAAGTTAGCATCACCCTGGTTCCCTCGACAAAAAGCCAATGGGATTGTTCCATTGAGTTTTGGATTATTGCAGAAAATAAACTCTGTGGCAAACAAACGTTTAAGATACTTAAACGTTTTGTTCAGCAAGATAATATTCACAAATGAACTCTACTTTTATGATTTGGCATTTCAAGCCTTTATTGACAGGACAATGGACAGTCTAGAAAGGGGGAGAGAGAGAGGTCGGATCCGAACCCAGGCCGCCGCGGTTAGGACTCAGCCCTGTTATATGGGCACCAGCTCTACCAACTGAGCTATCGGGACGCCCACAAGTGGGGTATTTATTGATGTTTTTAATGTCGTAATTCTCTTAATCTTATGTTAACGACATACCTCATTTCAGGCATCTAACTAAAAGCCCATTCAAAAAACCCATGGACTTCCAGACGAGGGAACCGGAAGTGCTAAAATGCTAACTCATTTCCAGGTTTTAGGACTCAATCCTGTAGCACTCTATTCGTGTTGATTTGCATTAAAAATGCCACAATTATCTGTAATCCTTCTCCCTGTGAACACGCCAAGGGTCAACAAGAAATGCTAATGTTTTTGCTGTTGACATCTGTCTGTGGCTCGTCGCACTACATTAGTTACCTGGCACACACATTGCTATCGCCAAAACGTGGCTGCGAAAGAAATAATAAAGATGTGTGAACAGATGTCTTCCTCTGACAGCGTCTAGCTCTGTGTCTGTCAGGTGTTAATCAACACATTAAGAGGAGAGGGAGAGGAGGCAAGCCTGACTCATGCCGTGTGGGTGTAGCTGAAGGAATCTGGCCGTGTGTGCCGTGCAAACAGATTTCTGTTTTACTAGCTGTTATAAAATAAATAAAATGATCTGCGCACATCCCGCTGGCTCATTTTGTAAAGAGAGAAAAACATCCAGTGTTGATATATAAACAGGTGACCGAAAAATCTTTGCAGGTGGTCACTGGATTGATTAACCAGTTTTCTCTGTGAGAGAGGAAATTAGCATCCACAATTGTTCAAGTTAATTTCTTAAAAGCAATAAACCTTTTTTAAACAACTTCTTTGCCCTTGTTCGAATGCTGACAACAGTATTTGTTATTCTGGCAGGTTTCTATTGAATTTCTGACTGGGAACAGTAAGTGGCTCTGCATTTATGCTAGTGCGATATGACGTCTAGGAGGTAATAAGCCATAACAAAGGGCTGCGTGACAGCCATGGAACAGTGAGCTGCCATCCAGGCAAATGAAAAGAACATGAAAGGCTGGTGGCAATCTCGGAGATGTGCGGAGCTGATAAAAACACACAGCTCCTCCCCTCAGATAGACATGTCATCTGGAACAGTAGGGGAGACAGCAGGTTAGGCGAGCCTGATTAATGTCAGCATCACACTGGGATGGTGACATACAGCCTTTGACTGCGCTGTACGCTCAGTGACGGGAGGGAGAGCGCTGCATGCTCGCTGCAGTAAGCGCCTCAGATCCGAGTGAATGCCCAGCTGTTATTACGAGTTTGTCTTATGGTAAAATGGTGAAATATTAGACTTGTACGCAATCATCAGTGGCAATATCCTTATGCTTTGTGGTTGTAGTAGCGCTTAGAGAACATCACACACAAATATAAAAACCAGGAATCATTAGGGCACACATCTCTCGCTGTGGTTATGATGGGGTTATGATCTTTCATGAGGACTCACACCGAGTGGATTACAAGCATGGCTTACACAGAAATAAACACACACACACAGGCACGCAACTCATAATCCAAAGCACACACAGCACCCCCAAAATTGCAGTGGGGAGAAGAGCCTGCCCTGCAAGACAACCCAGCAGCACACATGAGGGTTACTCACATGCTCGGTGGACTCCTCAATATTCCACTGATGGGAGAGAAGACACAGGACACAGGATGGGGGAGAGAAATGAGTCAGAGACAACACTACGGGAAAAAAAGCACTCGTCTTTTTTTCACTCCAAGACAGATGAATGTAGGTGTCAACAGAGTCATGCGGTAGAGGGAGACAGTGTGATGGAAGGAAAAGAAATGAAGACAAGTTGAGTGGCATAAAGCAAATTGTGTAGCCAAGTTGAGCGATGGTCGTGAATTCATTATTGTTTATAATGCACTGCCTTGTTTCTCATTTGCCTATGAATCCAATAAAAACCTCTCTCTCCCTTAATCACAGAACACCTCTATTCAGTATGATAACTATCTCGCTGTGGACATAAAATATTCAGAATCTCTGAAGCATTTCCTCTTTTCAGAAATGGAGGGAGGGCCTTTTATTCATTATATTTCAATATGTTTTTCAAAATGTTCTCCTTGCTCACTGTGCTTGGCCAAGTGATTCCCGGGGGAAGTGAAAGCCCATTTCGTGCCGCGGGGCTCCGTCGGTGCCGAGCGTGAAATCCTATTACCAGTGCTGCTATGCTAGCCCTGTGACATCAAACCCCATCGATGCAGAACGCAACTGCTGGTGTTTACCAGCAACTCGCTCCACAGTTGAGCTACTGCAGAGAGTTCACTGATGGGTGGCGTGGCTGACAACGGGCAGGAGAGATGATGACACTGGTGACACTGATGTGGGACAACACAGAAGGAAGGGGGGGGGTGAGGAAGTAAGGTAGGTGACGGTGGCGGCAGCGACGGCAACCAATTACATTCGAACATTAGGGTGCGGAACTACAAGAAGAGCTGCTGGTGGAAGGATGGAGGAGACTGGCAAGTAGTGATGCTGGAACATGAGGGGTTCACCTAAATTACAAAAAATATTATACCTCTGTTAGTATCAGTCCATGCTTGTTTGGATTTTATTTGCCTGTTTTGGAAGCTGGTATTTTACTGGTCCTGATTTGAGAAATCCATGTTTGAGATTTTCATTGTCTGCCCCCATACAATACAATACAAAGGCAGTGAATGGATTTTCATTGGTTGTGCTCACAACATTGAAAAATTCAACAGCAACGTCTCCTTTCAGTCTGTGAAGTTGCAATGTAATCTCATACAACGGTTCATATGATATCTTAAGAAAAGTTATTCCTCATTTTACGTGCGTTTTGACTGTCCATCAACACGTGACGCACGTGCCAATTTCCACTCCAGTCTTTTCAAAATAAACTTCCCTCTTCACAGGAAACATTTTGGTTGGGTTTAAGCAACAAAACTACTTAGTTATGTTTAGGAAAAGATCACACAATACTTGTGGTTTGAGTTAAAATAACTCTGGAAGTGGTGTAACTTAAGCTCCTCCCTACATTGTGTTTGTTGCTCTTTATACCTCCTGGTTCACCATCATGCGGATTACATAAGAATTGATTTCATGGGATATGTATGAATTACAGTGCAATACTTTTCGTAGGTACAGCTTTGAACGGTGTATGAGTACAGTCTGTGAAGTTAACATGAGAAAACATTAAGATTCGTTTATCAAATATCAAAACATTGTCAGATGAGACTTATGAGCTGAGTGTAACGTTATGCAGCTTTCATCATAAAATAGAACGCTTCTGTGGAATGTTAAATTATTATTTTTGAAAATTACTGAGTAGTGTTGTTGTTAGCTAAGTTGACAGGCAAGTTGGCTTTTCTGCAGCTGAAAGGTTTAAAAGCTACAACAAGCAACTTCATCATTTTCTTTTCCAGCAATAGCTTTACTTATTTTTCAAATTACTCCCAATGACAAAGAAGCTAATGTGTCCTCATCCAGAAAAATATCAAAGGCACAGAGTTTATTGTCCAACATTAAAATGAGGCCTTCCCTTACATGTCAGGCATTTGAAAGATAATAAACTGCATCAATTTATCATGTTTTCTTGTAGAAATAAGCTTGTGATTATGTCTGTGCGTTGTGTAATTTAGACCATCAATACAGGCCTCAATTACTTCATACATTTAAATCTCACTCACAATATTGGTTTTCATCAAATTGCTCAGCCATTGAGACCGATGCATATCTCAAAACACAAAAACTTGCAAAAAAATCGATATGTTTTAAATACCATCTAGCATTATACCATCCACCATTAGAGGTAATTGAGAAAATATCTATTTTTTTGTAATTTAGGTGAACTAGTCCAGTAGACACATGCCTTCAAGACGAAATTGGGCAGCGGTGTCTGCCTTCCTGCTTGCCCATTCTCCCTTCTCGCCTCTCCAGACATCCACAAACAAAAGGAGTGAGCCTCACACACCGCTGATTCATTGTGCACTGGCGAGACGTGTTCATCATCCTCCATTGACTGTTGGCATATGAAAAGACAAAAGACCCAAGTTCTCCGCCCTCCTCCCTGTGGATGGGTCTTTATCAACAACCAGCTAACTGAAGCATAAGCGAGGCCTTTGTATGCTTCCCAGTTGCGACTGGTCGAGACACTTGCATCAAAAACTGCTGCCTCATGCTCCCCTGACGTAGCGGGGCACTAAAGAGCACCATTTAAGAACAGCTGCTACTTAACTCCATGAATAACAGTTTGCGACGTGCCTAATTGCTTAATTTGTTTACCGTCGACTCCGCTCAGTATGTCAACAGAGCAGCGAACACATTAAGGTTCGGAAGAGTTCCTATCTCATCTTGGGCTTAATCCCTTTCTATCGCAACTCCTTTTGCTTTCTGCTTAAATCCACGGGAGAATTATAAATTATCCCCCATTTATATTTCGAATGCCAACGCAAGCTGAAAACACATCATTGCTGATAAGCGTCGTTTGTGGAAACGGAGCGGTATAATTTGCAGGCGGGTGAATGCAAATGTGATGACATGGGCTGAGATGTGTGGCTATAAAAATGGGAACGAGGGGGGAACGAGTGATGTGGAAGAGAAGGAGCTGTCATGATTGATGGAGTGAAACGGGCGGAGGTGCTTCTTTTCTCTTTTTTTTTCGATTCACATTCAACTCCAATCTGAGGCAGTGAAGGCCGTAGACGCAGTGAGGCATTGCCTCGCTCGCTCGCTCGCTCCCACACACAAACGCACACGCACCACAAAAACGCATGAGTGGTCAAACAAAATGAACCTGGAAAAGTGGTGCTGAATAAAGGCAAACTTGTGCAGGAAGGCAAACTTGTGCAGAAAATGTATAGAGACACAGACCGTCACTAATGGCTTCAAACGCAATCACGCCTTTTTTATAGATGGCTGTATGAAACACATGAGCCTAGAGGTTGCTGTGAGTGCACAGTGACGGAGCAGGCTATGTGATGTGGAGTTGCCCACTCAGGTTTAGGCCACTCTCCCAATGGAGACATGGTTGGAAAGGGGTCGATAACATCACACTGTTAACATGGCCTCTGGTTTAAATTTAGCAGGGAAATGAGGGCGCTGTGTGGGCTCCTGCTTGAAAAGAAAAGAGGCGCTTAAACCGCCCACGCACAGCCGAGCTCTCCTAGCTCTCCTCCCAGCGTTTCGGCTAACCCTGAGAGAGGGTGAAGAGGAGAGAAGGAGCCAGAAACACAGAGACAAAGACGAGGGGAGAGGTGACAGCGATTTTGACAGAATCTGCAATCCAATCAGCCTGCTTAGATTTGTGATGGAAGCCTAAGGTGAGGTTGTGCTATGTTGTGAGAGCCCTGGAAAATCAGGATTTTTCTTTTCCTCCTGGCAGGCTTACTGTGAATTCAATGCAGGTGAAAGGGTGGATATGGAGCTGATTTCACAACACATTAGGCAGATTCTTGAGAAAAACACTACAGGATGTGTCAGGATAGAAGAAAATTGTTTTTTTTCTCCAGTTATTCATCATCAATTACAGGTGTGCGTTTGTGGGATTTGCATGAGTCTAGAATGAGTCATGAACTCTTCTCAGCCAGCTGGAACGCCTACTGAAAGGTTGATCTAACAGCGAGCATGTCTGCTCATGTTATCTGGGCTGTTTTTTTCCACTTGTTGTTGGGGTACGGGAATGGAAGAGATGTGTGAAAAAAGGAGGGATTGTTTTAAAACCAGTTGGGCGAACGTGGACGAGGGAGCGTCGGCCGACTGTGTGGTCTGTGATGACGTCTGGGCAGGTCCTTGCAGGTCGGCTACTCGGCGCCGTCTCATGGAAAACAATCTGTTGAGATGACTCAATCAAGGGTAACCAACCTGCACGCAAGCCTCTGGTAATTACTCAACCGGCTTCTCAGGCAGGAAGGGTGCAAAAGGAGGACACGAGAGAAAAGGGAGGGGAGCTGGAGGGAAGGAGAAAACATAAGAGGAGGGTGGAGAAATTCAGGTTTCTGCCAGGGAGGGAACGGTGAGTGTGAGAGGTGTCCTGGACACTGAACTGGAACATGAGAGCTATCCTGAGTGCCAAATTGCAGTGTGTCTCGGTGTTTATTGTGTGAACTTGGCACAAATGAGACATGGCGGGGAGTATTGTTTGCACAACAAGTAGGGTCATGTTCAGTTCAGTTTTCATAATGCAAAACAGAGCCACGCTAAACACTTCCAGGAAGACAAGCAGCCACCATGTTTTTGTCTTCTTTCAGGCCAAACGATGCTGTCCTGGCTGTCAAGCACTCTGGTACACAGTCAGATAACAATGAACTGTCAGCAGCAGCTGCCGGAAAATAGTGCTGTGGAATAAAGGTGCTGGACGGTGTCTGGGAACTGAGGGGAGACCATTTGGCCAGAGACATGGACAGAGCCTCACTTATACACTTATTCGCAGCTCTATCTGGCAAAAAATTATGTTCTTTTTACACTATAAAGTCCCATGTGAGCTGTGCCACTTGGGTGGCTTGACAACCACACAAAAAATACTCATTATGTATTTATCACTGATTGCCCAGTTACACAACTGGGATCCATGCGCTCCTTCTTAGCGTCGCTTGGGATGTAGCACGTCTGACACGAGATTCCAAGGTGACTTTGACAGTGCTTCCTCTTCTGTAATGATAAGACTTAAGACAGCGGGGTGTTTGCCAAAGCAAATGAGGGTTAATAGCTCCACTCAAGGGCACAGCAGCGTGCACCGCCTGGGAACTGAACCAGCAACCTGTTGGTCTCCCTAAATACTGCAGCAAAGCGTTTATCAGCTGCTCAGAGATACATGCAAGGCTGCTCTGATTTTCTTCTTTTTTTTTTTGTGGTGTTCCTGCGGCCAGGGAGCGCTTACTTGTTCAAATGAGATGTTGTTGTGCGAAGCCATCGGGGCTGCGAGTGAATGCGTGTTCGCGCAAATGTTACTCCCGGCAAACAATCAGAAGGAGGCTCTTAAGCCGGTCTCTCCTCGCCCAAAGAGAGGGAAAAAGTGAGAGAGGGGTTTTTGGTTTTAAAATATTCATGAATCTCTGAATCCCTCTTAAGGATTACAATCTCTCATTCATCTCATGGTGTCACATAGCTTTGGGCGATTCGGAGCGGCCCTGCATTAATGCGTAAAGGGCGGCGTCAGGAAAATAACTCTAATTTATAAACATGGTAACAAGGCAGTGCATATGTATTACTGCTAAAACCCGCAAAGAGAGGTGCATTGATTCCACTAAGCCCCATCCTGATGTAACACATATAAAATATTTAATAGCTATTACTGTAGAATTAGAATGGATCTTGTTACGACAGCTAATCCAAAGCTGAGGGAGCGGGATACCAATTTAGAGTCAAATGTCACATGTGGAGAAAGATGAAAAAAAGGGGAGGGGAGGGTAGGGGAGGGGAGGAGAGGGGAGGAGAGGAGGATACTGCAGCCGACAGAAAGAAAATTCCATGTGTGTCATCCAGTATGGGGGAAATGAAGTGTGAACTCAGAGAATGTAAGGGAATAGGGGAGCGGTGGAGAATGAAAATAATGGGAAACGAACATAAGACAGCTATCGACAGTGAAAGAGAGACAGAGAGAGGCAGGACAAGAGTAAGACATCATCCAGTACCTGTGCCTCTGGCAAAGCAACGTCCATGATGTTAGGCTGGCCTCGCGGTTCACCGTTTTCAAGTCGAGAGAAGATGACTTGGTAGCCTCGGATTTGGCCGTGCTGCTTGCCCTGCAGGGGCGGCTTCCAGGTTACCCGGATTGCTGTGGAGTTAATGGCCTCTACCTCCAGCTTCCTGGGGGGTGCTCCTGGCACTGGAAACCAGAAAAAAAGGGGGAGAGGAGAGGGAGGGAAAGCAGAATGCAGGAGTAAGACAGAAAGAGAGAGAGAGAGAGAGAGGGAGGAAAGAGTCAAACTATGCTGAGTTGGTGATTTTCCTCACTTGACTGTGTTTTGTGATGAGGAGCCAAAAACTATCAAAATAATGACTCCTGAGTTGTTGTTTTTTTATAGACTTGAGTGCTCTGTAGAAGGAGACCAGATTTGGCTATGAATCAAAATCTACTCAGTTTAGACCTTCTATGTCTACCACGTCCCCAAAATCCCCCCCCATGCGGGACAGCACGTGGTCTAGCGATGTCTGTAATGTCCTTAATTTCAGTATGAAATTAGCTGTGTTGCAGCAAACTTCAAACACATTAATTATAGACGACTCTCTTCGGAGCAGCCGCTCTCTATCACACTGCAAACAAAACGAGGAACGAGTGAGAAAAAGAGGCAAGACCGACAGAACGGAGAGGGGGAGTTCTGCTCCACTTCTATTCCTCGGAACAGAAGAAAGGAAACAAGAAGGCATTTGAACAGTGAAAGCAGAGGAAAGTGGTGCCGAGCCGGGGCCCGGTGGGTGATGAGCCTTAACCTGTCAGAGATGCAAAGTGTTAAAAGAGAAGGTGACCCGCTCTGCTACCACTACCGCCTCATTAACTCTAAACTGACCAACAGGACAGAGAGGAATGTTCAGTAGAAGTTGAAGAGAGTGAAGGGAAATAAGAGTCAGGCAGCCCCAAGCTAAAGAGTCTGAGAGCACTGAGCTCAAGGGGAGGTTTCAACCTACCATCCTCTTTGGTTCTTATCCTCACCGGGGCACTCTCAGGGCCCGGGCCCACGTCAGTGTGCGCCCTCACCCACACCTGATACTCAGTCCATTTCTCCAGGCCCTCCAGCAAACAGCTGGTGGCGTCCGCGCCGATGTCCTTCACCTCGTGCCGATCCGTGTCCTCTCCGGCCAGGGCCTGGTAGCTGACTGTGTAGCGCACAATGGCGCCGTGGCGGCTAGCGGCGGGCGGCGCCACCCAACTCACCTTGAGGCTGGTGGAGCTCAGGCTGACCAGGTGTACATCCTGAGGGGGGGCGGATGGGGCTGCAAGGGGAGGGGAGCACAACCACTTGGACGAGGGCACGGATCAAGCAAACAAAAAATAAACTAAAACACAAGCAAACGTAACAGGTAAAACTGTGGAAGCTTTTTGTACAGTAGTCAATATGAAAATTAAAATCTTATATTCAAAATGTAATATTTTTGAGTTCCACCACCGACAGTATGTATAGAAATGAAGCTACATATGAAGACTGGAAATGTTTAATTCTACTGCTCATCTGACACATTTCCCTATGTGCAGATTTTAGTATTTTCTGTTGTACTGCATTTGCATTTTTTAGACATAACACATTAAGCTGGGAGAATGAAAATTGTGGTAAGTGGCATTAGTCTTTTCAGTGAAAATGTAATGGTTATGTATGATCCTAATGTTTATGCTTATGTGTTGCCAAAGCTGGTTTTAATGTTGTTGTTTTTTCAGACACTGATTCTATCCGAAGTACGTGATATCAAGGTCCAGCCGAACTATTCCATGTTTTGGATGAAAGTCTATTTTGAGTCACTTTCTGAGCAAGTGTGATTCACAAATCATTTGCACTCATACTGTCGGTGATACATTTGTTACAAGTTTGAATATTACATTTTCATTTTTCATTATACTGGATACAAAAAGCTTCCATACTAAACAGGATGCTGCCTCCGGACTGAGAGATTGGCTGCAAAAACACATTACCAGTCTACTGCTGAAGCTGTGTTTGGCACCGCATTTACACGAGAGGCCATGAAACTACAGGGTGGGATGAACCGAATATAAAATGTGCCCAATTTTTACAAGGCTGTGTTTTTGTAAAGATGTAATTTGTCCCTAACTGTCCTCTCCGCTGCCTCTCGCAGTATGCGGAGGGAGCAATAAACTGGCCATGGATGTGCGAGAGTGTGAACAAGTGCTCGACAGTGTTGACTGGTGTTCACACATTGATGCAGAAGCTCTGGGCTTCATAACAGCGTTTGTCAGATCCTGCTCAGTGCTGCAGCTGAGATACGCTGGGCTGTCTCCGAAGTCAAGCAATCGTTTCATAAACAATAACAGTCATGAAAATTCCAGCTATTGTCAACGTCTGTTTTTTAGCCACAGCAATGGAAAACTATATTGTTATGATTATCAGATGGTACAAATTCCTATATGTTCAAGATTTACTACAACATGCTGCTCTGTCATTAACCCTTTGGATTTGAATGACTGTAAACGAGGTTGTAGCAATATGGTTTTGGTCTTAAAACTACTGTCTAACAGGACATCAACATGATTTTTGTATTTAATATCTAGGTATAATATCGACATAAGGGCTGCAACTAATGATCATTTTCATTGTCGATTAATCTGTTGAATACTTTCTTCATTAATTGATTAGTTGTTTGGTCTATAAAGCCCAAGATGACGTCCTCAAATGTTTTGTTTTGTCCACAACTCAAAAGATATTCAGTTTACTGTCATAGAGGAGTAAAGAAACCAGAAAATATTCACATATAAGAAGCTGGAATCAGAGAATTTAGAATTGTTTTTTCTTAAAAAAATACTTAAAACCAATTAATCAATTATCAAAATAGCTGGCGATTAATTTAATAGTTGACAACTAATTGATTAATCATTGCATGTCGACTCAACATGCCAGATACAATTATATTCTGTCCACCTCACCCTGCTATGTTTTATAATCACAAACTCCTCTGGCATGTTCCAATATGTGTAGAAACACAAATAACATCTACAGTATAATATGTCTATATAGAGTTAGACTGGAATAATAAGATTACTGCAATAAAAAGGATTATTTACAACAGCCGCAGTAAGAAATATATGTAAACTCTCAAGTCCAGAGGTAAAAACAGAAAACCAATAAACTATTCTAAAATACGGAACAAAACAAACATAATAGCATCATACATTTCATGCATTTAACTCAATCACAAACTTATTCAACTCTACAAAAAAATGCGTCTACAACAGAGAATAAAATGAACCAAGGAAAAAAGGGAAATTCAAACCAATGTGTCCTTACAGAGCATGCCCATGAAATGTCTTTTTTTAATAAGCAGAGCAATGAACAGTTCGCTCAAATATGAATCCAATAAACTAATGCCAGAACATGAAACTCCACCTTTCCAAAACACTGGCGCTCAACAGAAGAGAAGTGAGTCTCCTCAGGTGGTCCCTGATGCACAGGGGAGTGGACAGGAAACTACAAAGACCTGACAACACTGTGTGTGTATTACAAAAAAGGTGACAGACTGAATCAAACTAACGCTGACGATTTGCAGAATAGATTGTGATATTGAGGTCCTGATGAAAAATCTGCTAGATCACAGTCAAATTGGACGAGGTGAGGACAACACCACAGGAAATACATACGCCCGGAGCAAGAGCGGGCTTAAAATAGAGACCAAATTATAGATGAAGAAGATAAAATACCTCCATGTACCTCTTCTTCTTCAAAATTATAAAGCCCAATATCTAATAGAAATACAGAACTGTTTCACTGCTGTGTCTTCGGTTTGATTTTTGGCGTTGGAGATAACCTTTTGCTTAAAATCTGATTATGAATTGCACCTTCAACTACTGACTTTCAGTTATCTTAACCACTGTTACTTCTGTAATTTCCCATTCCATTTTAGGCAAAGCATCACATAACTTTTACAAAGCTGAGTAGCATAGGTGTAGCGTTTCATCATATATAAACAGCTGAGTTATGTTCATTGCTCTGAATCTTAAAAAAAAAATATATATATATATATATACTAACCATTTAAATGCAGCACTAGAAAATGTCACACTTTCCCCGCTGCCTATTTGCCTCAGCAGCTTCCCAAGGCTGCTGCTTATTTCATGCACACCATCCTCCCGCTGCATGAAATCCAAATTCTGTTCTCCAAATTCTGTGTCCTTGTGACTCCTGCTGTCGAGAGGCCCAAGGACGCAGACTCATCACCACTCGTGATCTCAGACAGTTATATAACTCTGTGGTTGTCGGAGGTGTTGGCTCTTCAATGATTGTGTCTGTCCTAATGGGGAAAAATTTCAGAAAGAGATTCTGTCCCATCTATTGTATTCTTTTCTTGACTATTGCTAAGTAAAACGTGACGTATCAGAATCCGCTAAAATAAAGCCAATCAAAATCCTCTCTTTACTGTTCTCTGCTGTGTTTGTGCTAGTGTGCTAGCCAGAATTGTGTGGCGTATGTGAGTGAAAATTAGAGTGTGTGAATGGGTGCACCGGTGCGAGTGCGCACAAATCAGCTAACATTAATTCCATGAGCAACTTGATGGCGGGCCAATATTAAACATGCCTGTTGTCAGGGTTCATGTGCTCTCTGCAAGCTGGTGTCTGTCCTCAAAGATCTTTTATGAGGGCAGGAGCTCCACTCTGTAACACCTCCGAACAACCACAAGAGTTTCTGTAGTTCTAAAAACTCCAACGGATACTGGCGATACGTCTTCTCTCTGGCTGATCACATCAGTTTCAGGAGTTGCATTCTCCCAGTTAGACTTTTATCCATATCATAGATAAAGCTTATAAATCAAATGTACAAATCAAACAATTCAAATGTAGTTCTATGCAGGGCAAATGCAAGGCACAAATGTACTGAGTGTACGCCTGCTGGTTGAGGTACGGCACGGTGCCACCACAGCAAAAATAACAGCAGTCAGCGGGGAGAGTGACATTTTGAGTGCTGCCACTGTAAAAGCACATAATGATATGAGGTAAAATAACACAGCACAGCTCACGAATGTGGGAACAAGACACATTAAACGTACCTTTGACACTGAACACAGGGCCTGCCCTCAGATAGACGGACAGGAGGGTTAGTGTTGGTGACAAGAGGGGAGGTGGTGGAAGCGAGACCGGGTTGGCTGCACTGTCAGCATTTTATATGGTGTGCTGAAATTGACTTGACATTCAAGTTGCCAACGCTGTCTGATTTAAGCTCTATGTAACTCAACTTTCTCCCGCCTGAACCTAAACCTGCTTCAGACGGCTGTGGGTGACTGTTTCTCCACAAAAGCATTGGTTAGTAGACAACAAGGAGAGAAGACAAGAGACTTACTGGACTGGGCGGTGCGAGCCTCGATGGGCTGGGTGTAGACGCCTAAACCCATCTCAGAGCGGGCTGCCAGCGAGAAACGGTACGAGGTGTCAGGCTTTAGACCGTCCACCGCATGGGTGCCAGCTGGGTTGAAGGTCACATGTATCTGGAGGTTTCAAATCAAAGACAGTTACACAAGTGTTTTCATGTGTAGAGCTATAGGGGCAGTATTTGTAGACTGCTGTCTCTCCTTCCTACATGCATACAAAGTAGAGGATGCAGCCAAATGTGAGAGCAAAAAACAAATTGTCCTCTAGTTTACAACTGGTGCAGCGGGCCAGCAGAGTTGAACGAATGGCCACAACACAACTGAACGACTTTGCTGTTTGTTACTACAGTAAATCTTTCTCATCAGCTGGGGAGTTGACTGCATTACTACCATAACATTGCTGCAGCCGAGGCTTCCCATTCAGAGAAATTGCATCATAAAGAGCAAGATTCATTTGACAGATAGATAGCTGGAAACATGGATAGATAGATAGATAGATGGATAGATGGATAGATGGATAGAGAGATAGATAGATAGATAGATAGATAGATGGATAGATGGATAGATGGATAGATAGATAGATAGATAGATAGATAGATAGATAGATGGTATGTAGGAGAGAAAACTAGGTCATACAATAGTTATAACTCCATGTTGTTATTCTAACCTTGTTCTCGGAGCCGTCCTCCCAGTACTGCAGCTCATACTTAGTGATGGGGTCCTGTACGGGCCACAGCCATGTTAGCATGATGCGGCTGTCCAGCTCGGCTTCGGCCTCAAAGCTGGACGGCTGGGCAGGGACTGGGTACAGAGGGGCGAGAGGACAGAGGGTAATGAATTAAAGGGACAAAAAAGAGCACATTACTAAAGCTACATGTTCTCCACGGTGTCAGCAGCAGTAACCACCTCCCGAAAACTGACTGTATGAGAAAGCGTTTGCAATGGCAGAGACAAATTAATACACAAATAACCTTATGAGCCCTTTCGCACACGCTGTAGGGGAGTACATGTAGTGCTAATGCCTTAACTAACAAACAATACCAAAATATGTAACGATAATGAATAAATTGATACAAAGATGAAGGAGAGTGATTGCACTCAATGGATAATGAGAAATAAATGAATAAATGAGCCCACTGAATACAACGATTAACAATTAAAGAATGACTGCCATGTAGACCAGGTAGAATCAGTGAATAATATCCTTGATGTTGACCAATGACATTAACTGAATGCACCGTTCAACAGCTGAGAGTTTAAGAAGCACCAGATTTTGAAGCAATTCAACATCACAGTCTTTCTCAATTGCTTTGGCTAATTTTTTCC
Organism: Sebastes umbrosus; assembly: GCF_015220745.1. NCBI lineage: Eukaryota > Metazoa > Chordata > Actinopteri > Perciformes > Sebastidae > Sebastes > Sebastes umbrosus. The sequence goes on along the minus strand of NC_051280.1, from coordinate 10,723,152 downwards.
TCACAGTACTTAACACCGTGTCATAGATATTTACGGAATATACATATATACAGATTTTGATATTTTAATGGATCATTTTGCATGTGACGGCTCAAACGATGAAAGGATGTTTAGAAGTTGTGAAGAGTACGACAATCTATCTGAGAATCAACTCATCAGTTACTTACTCTTTTTGCACACGTGTGCCAAAACATGTGCAATTTGCTTGAATGAATGAGAAATTCAAATCTAATGTGAATGACAAACTAATTGTTCAGAGATTTGAACTCATTATTTTAATAACTCTCATTCAACAATTAAGCCAAAGCAAATGAGAAAAACTGTATTTCTAACACTTCTAATCATCTTCTCAAACCCCCTCCCTTAGCTGGCTTGAAGTCATCGTGACAGCTTTTATCAGACCCAGTTCAATTCAGGTTTTATAGACTTCTTCCCAGGGTTCCAGTGTCACTGGCGTTAAACCCTAACCACTCCCATCAGTGAAAGTCGTTGGTTGGATTCTTTTTTTTTTAAAGAATTAGAATTAATATTGTTTGCTTCACATATTTAATTCTTCCATATTGGAAAGTTGGGCTCTCTCACCTGTCGAACAGTACCAAACACCTGATATCAATCACTGAATAAAACCTGATGAGTTCAATTAAAAGCATTAAACAGGCTCATGGATGGCTCTCATGTTAAGGCATGTTATTATGATATAGATATACTGTATATAGGTGGACCTATATGCATAGTAAATGAATGGATAAACTAAAATCAGGACAAGTCTTCAGGAATGCGGAGGAGAGGAGGATTGCGTATGAGGATCAGGACGAGGAGGTGGTGGTGTTAGTGGTGTGTGTGTAGCCCTTTGTGTGATTTTGAGGCCCACATGGCCGTGAGGTATGCAAGATAGTAGCCATAAAAAGGGGAATGGGGTCATAAATTGACCATTTTGTGGCTTAATATTGAGTTTGAGTTTCTGTTCATCTGTCTTGAATCAGAATTCTGTGTAAGATTGTAGAGTTGCAGTCACCAATATACGCTACATACTGTACAATACACACAACATTGGTGTAATAATAAAATACTTCAGCTAACTATTAGGGCTGTCAAAGTTAACGCGATAATAATGCATTAATGCAAATTTGTTTTAAGGCCATTCATTTATTTAACACATGATTCTTAGGTTGTAGCGGGCTCAGTTTTAAAGTTAAAGTGAAGATACAGATATCTTATGGAACTACAAAAAACTATAAGGAACCATAAGGAATCCATTGGTACCAACCATGTCATACTAGCTTGTCGTGAAGCAGGTAAAATAGCGCTCCAAACTTATGCTAAATATTGGCGAATGAAAATGGGTTCTATGGGTACCCACGAGTCTCCCCTTTACAGACATGCCCACTTTATGATAATCACATGCAGTTTGAGTTTGCCATGTTATGATTTGAGTATATTTTTTATGCTAAATGCAGTACCTGTGAGGGTTCCTGGACATTATTTTTCATTGTTTTGTGTTGTTAATTGAATTCCAGTAATAAATATCTACATACATTTACATAAAGCAGCATATTTGCCCACTCCCATGTTGATGAAAGTATTAAATACTTGAAAAATCTCCCTTTAAGGTACATTTTGAACAGTTAAAAGTGCAATTAATTTGCGATTAATTGATTAATTATTTTAATCGCATGGCAGCCCTACTAACTCTACATGCCTAACCTCAGCTGTTACCTTGTCTAGCACTATATGTAAGCATAATTAGAGGCGGTTACACAACTGACACACATTAATTAACACACAGAGCCACACACAGTGGTCGGCTGCTCACCTCCCTGCTGAGTTTTGACTTGCAGGACGTCAGAAGGTGGCCCGTCACCCACAGAGGTGAAGCCCAGCACCCTGAGGCTGTAGGTGATATCAGGAGTCAGGCCTGAAATGGTCGTCAGACTGCTGTCATCGGTGTTGTGTTTCTGCCAGGCGCTGAGTGGAGCCGTCAGATCCGAGCTGTAATAGACCCGGTAGCCTCTGATCTGCCCGTTGGGTTCCTCGGGCGGTTCCCACTGTACTAGCATTGTGCTGGCACTCAGCATGCGCGCTTGGACGTGCAGAGGCGGCGAGGAGGGGGCCTGTTCACCGGTGCGCGTCTCCACGGGGTCGCTGGGCGGCCCGCGGCCAATGTTGTTGACAGCCATGACACGAAACTCATACTCAGAGTAGGGGCTAAGTCCACCGATGCTGTAACGGGTAGTTGCCACACCTTCCACTTCCTGGAAGCCGTTGTCTGAGGTCTTGGCTCTGTACTGGATCATGTAGTAGGAGACGGGTTCTGGGTTTCCAGAGTCCCAGGTGAGAGTCACACTGGTGGCGGTGGTCTCAGTCACAATGAGGGAGGTGGGGGGCTTTGGCAAGGCTGAGGACAGAGAAGCGGAGTATTAGCTTTGATATCAAGAATGGACTTTTAGGACTTGTGGGTAATTTGAGACAAATTGGATGTCTGCCACATTTGATACCATGATTCTCAAAATGTAGGCACAATACAGCTAAAATCAGCTTTTGTGGAGAAAAGGCATGACTGGTCATGTAATTGTTCATTCTGTTACTCATAGCACTGCAATGATTGTTTCATAAGCTAATCCTTATAGTGCTGTCAGCAGACATTACCCCCAAATGAACAGAAACGCTGGACTGAAATCCCAATTTTGTGTTTTATAACCGGCGTGGTCATTACTGACAATACAAGAAAATTGCAAGAGTGCTTCCCATTGTGACTGTACAACACATACAAACAAAACAGAGGGTCTTCATTATGGCTTCCTTACAGAGGGGGCTCGGTATTGCCGCGGTCTCTCTAAATGCCTGAGTATCGATCAGCTGAGGGGAAAGTGGGATCAATACAGACGTCGACAACTGATAAGAGAGGCTGCGACGGGTAGACAACACACTTGCATAGCCGCATATATACACAGATGGGTAGAGCCACACTCACACTCTGATACAAAGGACTCAACGAACATGAAGAAAGAAACACCTACCAGCCCTGACATCGATGGTCACTGACAAAGAGGCTGCAAATAGCAACAGCCTCATATTCTGACCTCTCAGTATCAACAAAAACCATCGGCCCCAGCACAAGGGCAGCGATGATGATGTACAAGAAGTTTTGAAAGGGTTTTATTCTGCTTTATAACATTTCATTTTCAGATCTGTTGGTGACTCAAATCAACAGCAAAGTTCACACAGTTAATCACAGCAACAACCTCCCACGTAGATACAGTAGATAGAACTCACCCTTGACAGTGACCTGAGCGGTGGCATCTATTATGCCCAGAGAGGACATGGCCACACAGGTGTAGTTGGCCGACTCGCGGATGTTGGTGACTTCCAGCACGTTGCGTCCCAATGGCATCTCCTCCTCCTTGGTCAGGTCCTTCTCGCCTATCATCCACTTGACGTAGGGCATCGGGGAGCCCACCGCCACACACGTCAGGTTGACGCTGCCGCCTGGCATCACCTCTTGGTTGGTGGGTGGAATGGAGAATCTAGGTGGGACTCTTCGCACTGAGGGGATGAAGAGAGGCAGGAGAAAAATAGTGAATAGGTGTGATAATGTCAGGTGAATATGATGGTTCTATGTGATTGCATGAATGGTCTTGACCCACCACGAGGCTAAAAGCTAACGCAGAAAAAACTAACCGAAAGGAGGGCTTCTGTCCTAATGTGCAGGCGAGCACAATGGGAACAATAATACTGTCACAAAATGGATAGAAATTCACAAGAAAACTTTGAGGGGGCGTTTTATCCTCTTGCTTACAATAGGGGATATAATCAAAAAATAGCCCAGAGACTCTGTCTGGCCCTCTTTTGTCAGGGTGTCAAATGGTAGCGAGAGTTGCATCATTGAGGGACCCTGTGGAGATGGCATTGTTTGATTTCTCCTCCCGCTCCCTCTCTCTGGCTCCTTCTGCTCTGCCTGTCTTTCTCCCTCTCTCCCTCTCTTTGTGCAGTTCTGATATGCAGATAGGCTGACATTAAAAAGGGTTCCCATGGAGACAAGAAGGGCCCGTTGACGTCGCCAGGGACATGGCAAACACCGATGCAGAAGCTCCATGCAATACTGAAAAGCCGGCCCAGAATAAACAGGCAGCCAGCATTTACATATGACTTGTTTTCTGTCTAAATAAAGATACACAAGAAACGGCTGCCATATTTACACACTTCAGATCTTTTTCTGGTAACTTTTGGCAACCGTAACAAAGTTATCCGCTTGACATGGCAAAGAAAACATAACGTGACAGTGCAATGTGAGCATCCATCAGTGTCACCTGTGAAATGTATGATATGCTGAACGTTTCGTAACGTAGTAAGAAAGTAAGAAGGAGGAGCTCTGACTTCTTTAACCTTGATTATGGAGAAAGTGAAGCCAAGCCAAACATTTAGCTCCCCGGTGAGGACCCATTATTGCTATCCCACGACTGCTGGGCTTACGTATTCAAAACACTACGGCATGAAACTGTCCCTGCAGAATTTATACTGCGTGTTTCCCCTAATGCACTACAACATCTCTGTGTCTCTCTGGGAAAAAAAGAAAAGAAAAAACCCATGACTGTAATTGCTCTTTTGCACTGGTCTCCATGAAAATGGATTTTCAAATGTGAGTCTCCCTCCACCTTCCCTTTCCCCCCCCTCCTACCCTTCACCCCTCCCTCCCCGATCTAATTTGAACCAGAACGTTGTTATAGCCATGCTTGTTATTCCCCTCATTATGTGCTGAAATGGAAAAAACACAAAAGCACCTTTTGAGATTCCAGTCAGGAGAAGGCTGGTTCTCTGGACCATAATAAGGGGGACCTGGTTCACACTCATCTGAATTTTCCCCAAATAATTGAGGTGCCATATATAGACTTGCTATTTTTTTTTCTTTTCTTAAATCAATACAATCCTATGGGCTTAAACTACTTGGCTCGATATCTCATAAAAATATTAATATCCCAAGTCTCAGCCACAAAACGCTCTTGGAATTTGGTCTTGTGTTTGTTTTACACCATTACCGAGATAAATCTAAACTGTGCAGTTCGTTTTATAACCTTTTCAGAGGGTGTGTGGCAAACAAAGAAAATCAATTTAACACTGGGAACAGTTAAGAGGTCAGCAAAGGTTTAGAACAGAGAAATGATGACCCTTTAATATTAATAATAATAATGATAAGTTTACAAAATGACTCAACAGCTTTAGTGAGTGTCAACATTATAAAGGAGGGTTTCATGCAGGAAAAAAGTGACACATATTAAGAGTCCAGAAAGATTAACATCAGCCGTGAGGTTCACAGGCATATGGCTGATTTTGAAATGAAAACGCTGGACAGGCCGAGTGGTGTTACCAGCCTGGGAACGGGACATGGACGACATTCTCAAGCAAAGCATGCGCGGGAGCTGAGGAAAGATATGGGACGGGATCACAAGCCTGAGCACGCTGGGAGACGAAGATAAAGGAGGAACTTGGTCCAATTTTCTCATATGAATGGCTGAACATCTGATTTCCAGTCCGACTAATGCACAACAGACTCCTGTGAGTATTTCTTGGGTAAAAAAAAAAAACGTTCCACTTATATTGGTGACCACCTGTGTCTTTTCACACAACCGTAACGTTCTCCAAGTGCTGCTATTTCTCACAACATATGCTTATGGAAAAGAGAAACCTGAGAGGAGCGGTCCTAATGTAAGACCATTAAGCTCCGAGTATCTGTTATTCTTTCATGATTCCATAGACTAAACAGTGCTAAGAGCAGTCAGTCAATGGGGCCTGTGTATATTGAACACTTAATGTTGTGAATAATTCATGGCGTGCGGTTAAGTTTGGAGAGGTGCTGCGGAACAAAATGACTAGAGGGCAGGTAATTGTTATCGATTCCCCCGAAGCCTCTCTCCTGTCGAGAGCGGCGTGGAGAGACGGGCTCCGGGACTCTATCAAAACCACAAAATAAGCCCTGTCTCCACTCTGCATGCCGGCTTGCTGGATACCTATAAATTTAACTGCCTTGACAAAGTGCCCAAGGATAGCAGAACCTGTCCAGTCAATCAATATGTGAGCAAACTGGCACAGAGTCAGCGGGCTCCCGGGCTTCCTGGCAGCAGCGCTGGGCTATGCTGCTGCCATGATGGCTGATCATCCCCCCTGTCAGCACACTGCCAGCTCTTTCTTAAATATTCTATAGGTCAGCGCTTTGAGCAGCCGTGTTTTGCAGATGTTACAAGTGAAGAGAATTTCCGAAACATTAGCTCTCTCTCTTGGACAATGTTAATGTCACCATCCATTAACTCTAAAACGTATGTCTATGTGTGGACAACATGATAAACGTATTGATAGCTTAATTCCTGCAGGGTCTCCTGCTGCAACATTACCAGACCTGTCTCCTAGAATTTACAGTCTCATACAATTAAATTGCATTCTCAATTACGTTTGATAGGTATTTTGTCACGGATTACGTTTGTCTTTTACGTATCAGAAATACCTTTGTAAGTCTGCAGACGGCCGCAGTGAGTGACGTAGTACAACAAGCGTTGCGCAAAGCAGGAGACGCAGTATATCGAGCGACCGTGAATGAAAATATGTTGAATAAAAAATTTTATTGAATCATAACAGGTATAGCAAGTGATAAAGTCTACTACTGGCAGGCGGGAAAGGAAGTGGATGGGTCCAATAAACACCAGACTTTCCCCCAGGAGACCGGTGTTTGTGTTCGTGTTCGTGTCCCGTGTGAAACGTAATCATTTCATTTAGTCACATTAAGTTTTTGTTTGGTTTTTAAATTTTAAGCCAAACTATGATGTGTTTTTACTAAGCCTAACCCAGTAGTGATGTTGTATTTTTGTTTTGTTTCCATTTACAATGTTAATCACATGTTTAAAACTGTGACCGTAATCTGGGAAAAAAATTGTTTCCCTCAAAATGTATTTTGGTTATGCAGTTTTGTTGTAAGGGAAAATAATTTTTTGGGAGACAGGGTTGACATCACACAAAGACAGGGTGGATGTCTGTCTTCTCATTAGGCCAACATGTATCACATCCCTCAGTCTCTAGGTAGAGGATGCCCATGGCGGTAAAACAGACATAATCCCCTGAGAGTGGCTTTGTCAGTTCTGATACCCGTGTCCCTCGGTGGGAGAGCCGGGGTGTTGCTGCCTAAATATCTGACAAATCCGGTTGCCACCTGAATACCGGAGTAATCCATCACACACCTCTGATGGGCCTACAGAGGCGGATGGAAAGTCGGAGGGTGAAAGGAGCTATAGTTTTTAGTGGATGTGGTTGACATTGACAACATGGGTGTGGTTGGGAAGAATGCACGAAAGAGATCTAATAATGACTTAAACAAACTTCACGGGGAGTCCTTGTGTGTCTTGGCAAGGCTAATCGAAACACGCTTTGTGGGGAGTGGCGTTGGAAGGCATGCATGAACTATTCAGGGATTCATGCTGAGACAAAACGACACATTTATACTATCATGGATTAGGGAGAGCTATTATTAATATTCAGGTTTTTCAGGGAAGGGATATATCGGTGTCTTCCTCAGAGGGTCTGGAGAGGATGGTTGACCTCACCTAAAATCTGCATCAAATAAAAGGTAGGGGATTAAAAGTGAAAATGACAAACCTTCACGTTGACCTGTTTGCGGATGAAGTGATTTGATGGAGGTGAGCGATGGAATGAGAAGATACAAAGAGGAGAGGAAGACAAGACAGTGAAACAGAACAGTGTTTCCGTAGACACAGTGGAGGTTAGTGACATGGCACAGATAGGCAGAGTAATGCATACATACAGTACCAGGGAGGGAAACTCACTTTTTATAAATGATTTAGCATTATTCTTTAGCATCTTTTTGGTATTGCAGATAAACAAAATTATATTGTCTATATCTATGATATCAAATAAAACTCAAACACATTAGATGTGGAACATTTTAAGAAACACACTTACACACTTACTGTTACATAATTGTGCAGTTACAGTAAATCTATTTGATGTCTTATCATTAAGGATAGACTCATTTCTCATATCCAGAATACTTGTTGATGTAAAGGACACTCAATGTGCTCCTGTACCCAACTTTTGTAAGTTCCCCTCCCTGACACACAAGACACACACACACACACAGTATGAAGATATTTTAGTAAGAGAAAAGCTCGACTGCAGCACTTTATCCTCTGTGACATATTGACATGTCACACGGATATATGAAGGAGTGCCAGCAGACAGAAGCTGACATCCCTCCTCCGTCGTGGGATAAACAGTTGACGAATGAGCCCTCATGCACAATCACAGGACGCTCGCGATTCTGCCCACGTTGACGGAGTCCTCCTCTAGAGGAGGGTCACCAAAAAGCGGCCACAGCAAAACAAGGTGCGTGCGCACCTGAAACACCTAACAAACACGCACATAAACTCTTAATGGATGATAAGTGGAAGGACATAAATAGATGCGCAGACAGGGAGGGAAAAACAATCCATGAGCAGAACCCCTATTCTTCTCCTTCAGTCTAACTCACCCTCCCCCCTCCCACACAGAAATATGAGGACATCATTCTCTGGTGGCTCTAAAATGTCAAGACAAGGGTGGCGACGCTGGTGCTGGCAGTGTGTTTGTGTACCTGCAGACAGGAATTGGATCAGGTAGCTACGGTGAGTGGAAAAAAACACAGAAACACATTCGCAGACACAAAACACCGACCTATAACAACCCGTTTAATGCAAGTCTGACAGGTGTGTGTGTGTGTGGGTGGGCGGGTGGGTGTTAGAAGGGGTTGATAGAGAATAATACCACAATTCGTTCTCCCATGGTAATCTTTTCATGTCACCTTAAAGTAGAGGTAACATTATTGACATTTCAAGGCTACATATTACTGCTGTAACCAGAGAGGACGCTGAATTTAATCAAGTGATCGATTCTTATAATTTATTCAAAAGGAAAAAAAAAAAAATGAAATATTGAAACTAATGCTGTCAAAGTTAATGCAATAATAATGCGTTTATGCAAATTTGTTTTAAGGCCACTAACTTCTTTAAAGTATTAATGCAACTTGCGATTTTTAGGTTGTAGTGGGCTCAGTTTTAAAGCTAGAGTGAAGATACTGGCATCATATGAAACTACAAAAACCTAAGGAATCCATATGTTTTATATATATGATACCAACTTGTCGCTAAGGAGGCTAAATAATGCTCCAAACTTACACTAAACTGGCATGGTCATTTTCCAAGGGGTCCCTTGACCTCTGACCTCAAGATATGTGAATGAAAATGGGTTCTGTGGGTACCCACGAGTCTCCCCTTTACAGACATGCCCACTTTATGATAATCACATGCAGTTTGGGACAAGTCATAGTCAAGTCAGCACACTGACACACTGACAATATTTGTCATTGTTTTGTGTTGCTAATTGATTTCCAATAATAAATATATACATACTTTGCATAAAGCAGCATATGTGCCCACTCCCATGTTGATAAGAATAGTAAATACTTGACAAATCTCCCTTTAAGATACATTTTGAACAGATAAAAAACTGTGTGATTAAATTGAGATTAATGGTGATTAACTATGGACAATCATGTGATTAATCATGATTAAATATTTTAATCGACTGACAGCCCTAACTGAAGCACTGTTAATCTTAGCACTGAATTGCAATATTTTGTACACGGAAGTTTGGAATAAACCAAGGTTTTACAGCTTGCTGCTACACATCAGCACTGTGAAATTTAACAGTTGTCAACTGACATGTTTGCTCCCAAAGCTTGTTATGTTTGCAAGTTTGAAAGCAGACGCTGTAAGCCCCTAAATCTCCCCTCTGGTGTCTCGGAATAAAAACAAAAAACATATAACAACAGGAAAGGAGGAGAGGCATGTCAAAGGCCACTTGTCTTGAGTCCCTCAAGTTTTAAACCCAATCAAGCCGCCTGTGATAGCACAGCCTCGGGTCTCGTCTCCTCATTCTTGCAGCGGTAACAAAGACGGAGTGAAAACATGGCTAGAGCCTTTGTTCTCCATTCCAGACAAGTGCACTTTTAAAAGGTTACGGTTGGTTTGATTTCTATCTCTTCGCTGGTGTGGTGAGGCTGGCGGAAAAGTTGGTGTCGGGGGCCAACGGGTTGACAGCTACCTGGGTGGTGTTACAGACTAGCTGGGCCTGGGGCCCCTGCTGGCGCCACGCCACACAACTACTGTAATTACCTCTGTGGGGGGAGAAAAAGCTGTGTTTGCACCTGTGACAGACATGCCCTGATTAATAGACGAGACTTACATCCCTTCCTCGCCTTTGCTGTTTGGCTGACTACCTCCCCCTGTCAAGATTTACTGTTAGATCTAAACCTTCTGGAGCCCACAGTGTTTATTTAATCTGTAAATTTGATGCCGCTGTGGTCCTTGAGGATGATTTTACCTCTGATTCCTCTGATCCAGGAGGAGGGTCTGTCTGCTGGAAAAACATTTTTCTTGGATACCTTCCTATAAGAAAATACTTGTTCTAAAGCTTATTAGTGCACATCTTAGTGAGAGGCTTTTTTGTTTAAAAAATAGTACCCTAAGCTGTGGTTTGTAATTTTTAGACTGGAGTAGAAGGGAAACATTGGACACTAATTTGCTTATCTTATCTTGATGGATGGAAAGAGACACTGGAATCACTCAGTCATAAAATAGCCTCTATGATACACTACTGCATATGCTTTTAACAAAATTATGAAGTGATAGCCGAGTGTGTCTCTTTCTTACACTGACACTTTCCCTCCCTTCCTCCCGCCCTCCTCCACCCACACTAACAACTGGAGCAGCTATTCTGTTTCATGTACATCAGACATGGTGGTGTTATCCGCAGGGGCTGACCTAGACTACTCTCTCTCCCATACCAGCTCTTTCCAGAACGGGTACAATGCTCACCCTCACCCTGCATTAGTCTGCTCACGGAGACACCACAACAAAAACAAACCCTGAAACTCCAGACCCCTCCATGCCTTTAGGAGCTCTGGGTTGTGGGCGGGTGGGGGGGGGGGGAATAATGGAGCCTTTCGATACAGTCAAAATAAAAAAGAAAGGGGGCCTGGCACGGCTTTCAATGCCAGCGGAGGAAATGGTTTCAATGCAGCTGTTTTCACAGAGGCTGCACCTGGTCAAAGTCGCAGCCAAACAGGAGGGTTGAGGTTAGTTCAACTCATTGGTATGGGAGGAATGGCAAGGCAAGGATAATGGTTAGAGAAGTGAAGAAAAGGAGAGAAATAGTAGCATAAATGTGGAAATTACACAACAGCCAAAGGCCCACAGGTGTCTTCACTTATCTCGGCTAATTAGAACTCTGCTCAGGTTGAAGGTGGGCAGAGCGATGCTGAGAATTACTCCATGCACCAATAAGAGTTACAAAGGTGTAATTTGTCCCACCCTGACAGGTGCAACCGAGCTGATAGGAGAGCGAGGAAGATGTCAATCAAACACCGTCTGAGGAGAGTTCTAATCGTCCAAGATAACTGAAATCCCCTGTGAGGCTTTAGCATTGGAGAGTGGCTCCAAAGGCAGAAAGAAACATAAAGATTAGAATGTAGAATGAAACAGACAAGATGTTTTTGCATGGCTGTTTGTGGTCTGTAAATGCTTGAGACAACAGAAATGACAGATTAATTCAAAAAGTGAGAGAGACATTTGACTTTACCTCGTACGTAGAGATTGGCAGGAGAGGAATAACGGGTCCCAGCACTGTTCATGGCAACGCATTCATATTTCCCCTGGTCGGACTCCTCGCTGTTCTCGATTTGCAGAGCTCCTGCGTAGGGGATTAACAAATTTAGCCGTCTTGACAGTTGTGGAATATGAGATGTAATTTGGCATGAAACCACAGCAAATATCTGCACAGTGACTCGCTAGAGAGCCTGTAGTCAACTAGTCTAACCCAGGTCATGCGTAATTAATGTGTCAGACGTGGTCGCAGATTTGTCGAGAAAATGCTTACGACAACATGAGCATTTAGCTGATTTGGCAAGTTTAATGAAACTGCTAACAGAATATTTGCCTAGTCGTATTAAGGAGAGAAAAAAGACCATGACTGAGGGTCAATTAATCATCTGAGTAACATGTCACAACCATCACAGTCTGATCAGGCCTTCTGCTTATGGGAATAATTGACAAACCAAAGTGTTTGTGTCATGGAGGGTTATCTATCTCAGCCAGATATCAGGACGAGGCTAAGCTACACTGCAGAATAACCACAACAAAAGCAGAAGAATTGATCAAATCTAATAGAAATATCTAAAGAACTAATGAACCTGCTGCTCAATATCAACAACCGTGCAATATGTGTTTTACACAGTTTTACCAAAACATATTATTTATAGTTAAGGGCCTCAAGAGGAATGCTAATCTGATTAATGCTCGGGTTGGTAATCCTCTTCAAAATCCGTTTTTGTTACATTTGTGAAATTCTCATTACATCCTGACATCAATAAATCAATCAAATTCTCTAGGCTGGATTTTTCGGATGGATTATTTTTATTATCTAGTGTACTTTTGCCAATTTCTTAAGATTACCAACCCTAACTTTAAGTATTCCAATTTTTGAGCTGAGAGGAAATAAGGTTTAACTTTAGGTTTAAGGACTTAACCTTTTGTCTAAATGGTTATTTTTTCTTGATTTTGCTGCAAAGTGAGTGACAGCCAGTGCAGGTATCTTTCTTCAATCTTTGTTGAGTATGCATTTAGCAGTGAGGTTATAATTGTGTTCTTTCATTACCAACTATTTCCCCATGTGTCACCGCAGCCCTCAAGAGAAACACTCCTATGCCAGATGGCTCAGATTAGTATTCACAATCCCAAGAAGCTGTAGTCATCAGACTGAAGGCTAACATGTTGTTTCTAACAAAGCATGAATGCCCTGGAGACCTGTCTTTGTGTGGTCACTTTGACACCCCGTGACTATAACCATCATATAATCATTGCTACTGAATTGCAAATGAGACAAGCTGTAATTTGAGAAATTAAAAAAAGAGACCTAAAACAGCAAAACTTACCTGCATCACAGAATTTTAAAAATACATGTTTAAAAACTTCTCTTAGCAGTACATGTGTACGTCACAAGCGAGTGGTAACATTTATCACGTCTCCAAAACAGCATGGTACTAGCATGAAAGGCAGCCAGCCACCATGCAGTTTGAGAATGACAAAAATACTCAGCATAAGATGATGTCAGGATACGTTTTTTTTTTTTTTTTTTCACATCATGCAGTATGAGATGAATGCAACAAACATGCTCACCACCAACCAACGGGGACTCGAATCAAGACGAGGCCAAAACAACGAGAAGCGAAACAGGGCGGGGCAGTAACATGTGATAGCATCGCCTCAGATCTCATGACAACATATCTCTCCAAGGTGTTTGCTCTGCACGCTGAACTCATCGCTGTCTGATTCAGCACTGACATGCACCTGCATACTAATGCTGGTGTCACCAATCTGTCAATCTGCCCGTCCTCCCATGGGAGAAAACAGCGTGACTACTACAGGAATGTAGAACGTTACTGCTATGGCAGTTGTCAGAGCCGCAACACTAAACCCCTTCAATTACTTCCAACTAGTCAAACACTGGCGGATCTTCTGCAAGCTCATTTCACTGTTTACAAGTGCAGGCATGACATAAGGGGCAAAGAGGCTGCCATAAGGCTGCCTTAACTCCTTAAGAGTTAAACATGTTATTGAATATGGGCGGTGTTAGGAGCCAAGGACGTACAGACAGCGAGACAGACAGCTGGTAGCTCCAAATGTATTCAGCTTGCCCCAGACGTCCACTATTTACCCCACTGTTGTTGAGCGGAAATCATGCTTTCACTCAGGGGAAAAGCGTGCCATTACCATAAAAAGGAGTTGAAGCTTCCACCTTAACAATCTCGACCAGGCATCCTGTTCCCATGCTGGGGGGCAATGCTGCATAGGCTGTATGCAAATGCAGCCATTTCAGTTTACAGCGAGGCTGCAGAGAGGAGACAGGTAGATCCTCTAGTGGCCACGGTGGCCTTTAGTTTAAAATGCAACTCCTCGCCCCTTTTTCCGCTGAAAAGCCAAGAGGAGAGGCTGAAGCCGAAAGGTGTGAATGTGTGTTCATAAACGTGGCTCATTTCTAACCGTCTATTGGAGGAGCCTTGACAAAGCTAATTTACAAGATGACACCTTGGACTTTCGCATTTCCATTCTCCTGACGTGAGGGTTGGTGATCATTTGTTTGTTAGGGAGCAGACAGCAGACAGGACAAGTTGGGAGGAGACGAAGGGGGGAAGTGGAAGAGGGGCGGGTTGGCGCTGACAGCGCCGATGAACCTGGTGATGTGGCGTTCGGGGGGGTAATGCAGGGGTCTGATGTGGAGGTGAGGGAATGGTGTGGATGTGATATTTTCCAACACACTTCATCATCCTTACCTCTAATTGGTGTACCACCTAGGTGGGAGTAATTTCGATGCAAACAGGGTTGAGAGATTAGTTAGTAATCCACTTATATCAGTGGGAGAAAAAAAAACATGGCTTCTGACACAAAAAACGGATACAGAGTAGAAGCCACTTAAATGCAATGTGACAAAGTTCAGTGTACTAATCAACGCTATGAAGCAGGTATACATTGTGGACTGTATATGTTGTCTGTAAATGACAAAAAAAAACAGAAAACAGGATCCCTTCTCTCAGGCAAACATTTTGAAATATAATGCTGCTATTTTTGTATTTGCAGACAACACCCACAGACACATTTACGCTTGCTTCATAGTAGCATTAAAATAGTAAGCAATTTAAGCAGATTCTTTTATTAAGCTTTCTTATTTAAGACGGCCTTACTCTTTGTACAGACTGCATTTGTGCAGAAAGCAGTTAGTAAAATGGGCAAGAGAAATGAATGAAAGTCGTACACAGTAAATAGAATGATGCACAGCAAAAAACTATTCAGGTCAGAGGTATTAAATAGAAAAGAAGTTAGTATCTCTACAGAGTGAATGATTTGGATGGTGTGGAAAGATAGACCAAATGTGTGTGTGTGTGTGTTCACTAAAACATCGAGGAGGAACTCGGTCTGCCTTCTCTGTTAAACTGTGGTGGCAAATTAATGCGCTTTTTTTTCTGCCATCGCAAAAATTGGCCTCTTTTCAGGTCATAGGCAGTAACGTAAATCCTGATACAGCAGATGTCAAGAAAAGGGTGGTGGATAAAAAGAATTGTTAGTGTGAGGGCATTACATATCAGCATATTTTCAGGCACTCTCACTATTTGCGAGAAAGAAAACTAATTAAAAGTTTGTTGCTAGATATAAATATATATATATATATATATCTTTAGGCACTGTTTTAGCCCTGTTATCTAAACATTATCAAACAATTAAGTGTTATTATCCAGCTTCTGTATCTAATTTAGGTTGTGCGTGCAGTAGGGCCGGATTTTAATATTGCAACAGCATGGACAGTCTAAGTGAATGTGCTCCAGTGACCTGTATTCGGCCTCCACTGGGCAGCTCTGGTGCCAGGCTTTTTCCGGAGTAGCTCTCATCTTTAATCTTTGGGGCCTGACACTCTCTAAGTGAGGTAGATTTAGTAAGGAGTCACAAATCTGGTCAAAAGCCACTAATCTTTCCACCTTGCACCTTTTCAATCTGATCCAGGTCAGCCACACACTGTTTATTTATCAAACCGACTGCTACTGCAAACAAAGAGCACCTCGTACATTTTTTTGCAAAGTTTGAATCCGAGCTAATGCATCATCGGCTGGCCTCATTGTCACCCAGCTGCATGTTTAAAAGGGGATTAAGGATTATTTAATATGGTGAAAAAAGTCTCTTTCTGTACTTTTGGATGGTTACAAGCTCATGCATCACTGTCAACGAACGCAGGAACAACTTCACTCCAACTTCTGTGTAACTTTATAAGTGGCTGCAGCTGTAAGGAATAAAACTCTGTAGGAACTCAGCCAACTCGTCAAGGTGACAAACTTTGAGTGAAACTTTCGTGTCCTTTGTGATGAAAGAGAATACATGAAGTCATACATGACAACAAAGGCCTTTTGTGTTCTCACATCCTCCTCATGTCTAGCATGTCTCATGTCTGTTGGCATCTTGTACTCTGCAACTTGCCTTTGCTGTGTTTACATTAACAGTGTGTCATTTAGAGTAACACCTTGAAGATATGAAATCAGATGAAATCAAATTTTACCTGAACGAAGCTGTTTAATGCGCCCGTTGCTGCTGCTGATGTCTACAGGAAGCATGTCCTTGAACCAGGTTATCTCCGGGTCCGGGTTTCCGCTGGCTGCACACAGCATGGTGGCGGTTCTGGTCTTTTCAACCACCTTCAGCTGGGGACCCATATCGATGGTGGGGAAGCCATGGGGGATCTGGTTCTCTGCAAATTTGCAAAGGCAGATTGTTAGTGTATGCAGAGCCTCACAGAGAAATACATTGCAGGAGGGGGAAATAAAAACAAGAGGAAAAAAAGTGTAAAGATTGCGACAGAATATAGGCTCTCAATTGCTGTGAGAGGCGTTGAGTGCATCAAAGCTGTTGAGCAGGCAAGGACAGAGAAGAGGATGAAAGAGAGCAAATGTGTTTCAGGTGCTACAGGCCGAACAGCAATCAGAAAGCACACACACAAACAAAATGAGTGCAAGTGCAGAATATACTACAGGGGAATTAAAGATCTGGTATAATTTGGATTTCAAATTTGGTTGGAAAAAAAATATCTCTGATTGATTATCATAGCAGGCTTATTACCCGGCATGGGGAGACTCAGGTTTAGACAGAGGAAGGATTGCAATCTGTCTCTGGGCACCCATGCATAAATGAGCCGCCTTAGGCTTAGCAAGCTAAACAAACCTATTTGAATAATCCAACTCATCATAATGAATGTAACAGCATATCCATGACAGCACATAAAGTATTATCCTTAAAGCAAGATTTGGTATTCTAGGGTGAAAGGTTGTTCTCAAATATATACTGACGTTATTGCATAAGATTAGCAAAATATGAACAATATATAGTCCTGGGCGATTTCAGGCTCAGCCTTGACATATCGGATTCAAAATGTCATCAGGAAGAGGAACATCCCAGCATACAGTGTCTACCATTGACATTTAACACCTGCATGTATGTGTTTCTATTGTGGATACCTTACAAATTATACAAACTAGGGAACACTTGTTTACCTCTGAGTTCTCTCTGATCCCCCGCTATGTTGAGTTTTGAGAACGTTTGTTAGTGGCAAAACTCTCTAACAGAATTCTTATCTTTAAAATAAACTAGTGTAGTTCCCGTTCGGAACGGGCCAATTGCTTGGCCCCCAGAAGTTGTGCTTGCAGCGTTGTCGAGAGCAGCGGTATGGCTGCTTGTACCCGCCAAGTGTGAATTTGATTGGATGAATGGTTCTCGAGATATGCGAAGGGCAGTCATACAGTCATACATACATATAGACAAAGCATACCTCCTTTACAGTTAGATGGTGCTGCTACAGCCCCACCTATTGGCCCGATAGCACCAAATTTCTCATGGTCACTCAGACATAATATCTACACATGTCCACCAAATGTGGTTGCAATAGCACAAAGCATCCAGGAGATATGACATTTTGTGTAATATAAGCCCCGCCCACAGCACTTGAGCTAACTTTGAGGACCAGCTTTAGCAAAACTGTATGAAACATCAACAATCCAAAATAGTTATTTTTCCTGGTTTGGTCCAGAGATATTCTGTACCAAATTAGGTGTTGATTTCTCAAAATTTGTAAGAGGAGTAGCAAAAAATCTGATCTGAATCTCAAAATTCAAAATGGTGGAAAATCAGCCTAGACGCAAAGGGGTGTGGCTTATATGGATGGATTCGTCTGGACCCACAGAATCCAGGAAGAAATCATTTCGTTTCTAAGAGGTAAGGTTCATAAGTTAAAGGCCAAAACATAAAGTTCATCATTATAGCGCCACCATGTGGCCAAATTGCACCACATTTGATACTGTCGAATGAAGTCGATCGGATGAGCGACTCTCGAAATATGCGAATAACACACAGAGGGACAGACCGACAGACAGATTCCTTGCTTTACAGTTAGATGACCCAAATTATTTAACTGTTTTGTAATGGTTTTGCAATCCCCATTTGGTCACTTTAATAAAATACAAAACTGTCACTGACATGGCCTAACTGTGCTGCAAATCCTAAATCAGATCTCCCTCCCACCTGCCCTCCTAATAAACCCTAATTTAACCTCTGGACAGCGTTAATAAAGAGGAAACACGATGGCCCTTGAGAGGTCTTATTATCAGCTTGCTCTTAAACTTGTAATCTCTTTTATCTTTTTCCTCATACGGTATGTAGATGTGTCTCTGGGGCCAAAGTGCTAAGATGAAATCCTTGAAACAGTGCTAATGATTGTGGTTCACCATGAGAAGATACCTAACTGCAGGTTAACAATAATCAACTGAGAGCTGCTCTACAGCGATGAACACAATTAATACAAGACAGAAATTTGGCTTGATAGGAAATAAGTGTCCAGAACAGGATTACGATGTCACAAAACTAAAACTGAATGGTCCACTAGAAATTAGTTACAATGTATTCAAGAGAATTTGTGTTATGATAGGTGAGGAAAACAAAAACAAGGTGTCTTGGCGCACGGTATTTAATGTCAAACTACAGCCCTGAACTGGTCGACCATGTAAGACTGTGATTGCAACAGTGTGCATGTACAACTGAGAGGGAGAGAGCCGGCACTCTCTGCACACTTCCCTAATTAATTAAGACATGAAAGTTGTTGTTCACTCCAGACTCAGACACAGAACAAATATCTTCTGTTACAGTGTACACTGTGAGCTGTGTTACCAGAGACACAAGGTTGTCTCACATCAGTCATCAGCTATGAGAAGAACAATACACAGTCGTCTCTTGTATGTAGGAAGTGATTCTCCAAGATCCAATTAATGCACCCTTAAAAATATACTTCTGATTCATCTGTTTCCGACTACATCTACTCCACTCAAAGTATTATTTGAGTATTATTTTTCTACTTTCTTAAGCAGACATTTACAGCGTGGACCTATGTTTTGATTTGATAGTCTCTAAGATCACGTCAGCAAGAAGGCTGTTTAACTTAAAGGTGCAGTGTGTAGAATCTGGCGGCATCTAGCGTTGAGGTTGCAGATAGCAACCAAGTGTGCAAAGCGTGTAGGAGAACACGGTTGCCGAACGCAAATGGCCCTTTCTAGAGCCAGTGGTTGGTTTGTCCGTTCTGGGCTACTGTAAAAACATGGCGGCCGGCTCCATGAAGAGGACCCGCTCCAGAACGGCTCATTCTAAGTTAACCATAACATGACGACATACACTAAAGAGAACATAATTAGCCAATAGATCCCCCTAAATGCTACACACTGTTCCTTTAAGATGGAGTTAAAGGGATGCATTGAATAGTATTTTTCCACTTCACTTTGCTTGTCTGACTCCTCAATCCATATGTAAACTTATATAGCTGGAGCATGAATAGGTGCATGGGTGTTGTACTTTGTTCTGATCCCCAGCAGAGCACTTGTTCCTGCGTTCACCCTTGTGTTTGGCCTGTAGCCCGGATCGTCTCATATTCAGATGTAGTTGACAGATCTCTGCGTGGCCTCTTATCTTTGTGGCGAGGCTTACTTCCTGTCTAACGATATGGGATTCGTTTTCGGACGTCCCAAATGAAATCGGGATACCTCTACAAAACAGACAACTGCAGCACAAGGAAATAATACTGTACAATTTGTCATGACGGTAACAGTAGCGGCCTGTGTTCCTCTGTGGTTTGCTCTCTCTAACCTTCAAAGAGAGAGAGAAGGGAAAAGACTTGTAGATACACACCCTATATAATGTTGATGCTGCAGTCATTTTCTGAAAGAGGGTTTATTTAGAAGATTTTTTTGTTTAAATGGACAGTTTTGTGGCCAAAGATGAGTAAAATAACACTCTTCTGCTATTCTCCTTGCCTCCATACACTGGTTGCCTGTTAGCTACAGAATTGATTTTAAACTCCTGATGTGTGTGTTAATAAGGTATTAAATGGTTTCACCCCATCTTACATTACAGAACTCCTGTCCCCATATCACACTGACACAAAACTGATCGTCTGACCAAAGACTTCTGTCTGTCCCGAGATCCGGGACTAAGTGTTATAGGGACCTTCTGTATTGCGGCCCCACTGTCCGATTCTCCCCCACTATTGAGATCTCATCTCATTAACTTTTATCATTAGCCTACCTTAACCAGCTCACATATTTCTCCTTAAGTCTCTGTAGGTCTATGTTGTCACTATGGACTCTGTGTGGTCATGTGCCTTTACTATTATTATTATATAACCAGCTGCGACAGTGACGCTGGTATTG
This sequence comes from Sebastes umbrosus, assembly GCF_015220745.1. Lineage (NCBI taxonomy): Eukaryota > Metazoa > Chordata > Actinopteri > Perciformes > Sebastidae > Sebastes > Sebastes umbrosus. Next base: position 10,702,778 of record NC_051280.1, on the reverse strand, counting down.
TTTTCACCTTGTGTCCAAATACCTTGATATCAATATTGCGCATTTAGAGATTCTTTTAATTACACACAGAGATTGAAATACAGTTGCACATCTCTCCACACACATGCTACAGTAGTACTGGCCCCATACCAAACTGCCTTCTTTCATGTCATGTGTTCCACAGCACAATGAACACAGATTTGGCGCCGCAGCTGGTGTGATCCCATCACAAGATGGTCTCTGTTATCATTGTTATTTATCATCATTGATTTTTTTTTCTCTTCTGTTGTGTTTGTTTCCTTCTTTTCTTTTTGTTCTCCTCTGTGTGTGCTGTAAAGCACTTTGGAACAACTGTGTGGGAAGTGCTATATAAATAAAGTTGAGTTGGGTTTAGGGTGCAATGTGGGGAAAACATTAATTATATCAAACCTAGAGAGAGCTGAACTCCAGTCTCACCTACTTACAGTTCATTTAGAACATGTTAATAATGGCCACAGATCACCTGAGAGGAAGTCCCTTTGTGACTGCTGACATGGACCCAATTTTCCCAGGTAGGAGTGTGGTGGGAGGCACAGTTGGTATGTGCTCAGGTGGCTGTGTTTGTCTCGAAAAAATGACTTTCATAGATTTTTGTTTTGAACATTTATTTAATCAAATCATTTTAGTAAAGTCATTAGTTTTATTACTCAGGAGTAATCTTTATAGAAGATTAAAATGTTTAACAACCGTATCTTTGCACAACCTCTGCCAGTCTGTCAGTCAAATGATGACTGATGCAGAACGAGGACAAGAAGTTTGTGAATATAGACACGTATGCACATGTAAACCCATTGATTAAAAGAAGTTGTGTCCTAACGTGTTAAAAATCTCTATCGATTTCAGCGCTGTAGAACCGAGCTGGTGGCTGACCTTTAATCAGGCGTGAAGATGAAAAAAGTGTGCACATTGAAGTCTACCTCAGTCCCCTGCTGATTCCCAATGTTCATGTGTTCACATTGTACATGTAACACATGGTTGGCCATCCCAAATCACTCCATCTCTCGGCCAGAAAATGGTGTAGCTTCCCTCTAGGTCTAGCATTAAGTAACTGTATGGTAGAAACCAATCGATTCAATGAGGCATGACACTGATCCTGTCAATCACACCTCGCAGTCACCCCAGGGATCACACTGAGGAGGATTGAGAAGTCTGTCGTACCACATTTTGAGGTGAATTTCCTAAGATTTGTTCTATTTCATCCAAAATCTACCTGCAGCAACTTCAAGATTTGTAACATACAGTTTCCCTAGAGAAAGAAGTGTCTTGTCTTACCGGAGGGAAAAAGCTATTAATGCCATAGTGCCTTGTGGAACTATGCCATTCACTGAAGAAACTGGAATATCAGCATCGGATATTTTCCACCAAACCCTCTTGTATTGCTGCCTGTAGAATATTTATGATGAAGATTATTGGCAAAGGTTCCTGGGCTGTGAAAAATGCAAACCATTGGTAAAACAGGGTGAAAGACCCCAAAGGAGTTATTACACGAGTCAGCAGCTCTGCCATATCAGGAAGCACAAATAGAGAATACTTTAAAAAGGCGAACTGCTGCTGCAAAGCTTATACATGAATCTTTCCCCTACTTTCTAATGTTTAATGTATGTCTGATAAGTGGAGTGTACTGTGGCTCCACTTGGTGTGTCAATTTAAATTGCTGAATGAGACTGACCGGGTTGCATGTACAGTAAATGTTATACATATATAGGAGGCAGAGCATTGCTTAGCTTCAATGTTATTTCCATAGTGTGTGCTGTTCCGTGAGCATGATACAGTATATCCAAGATTAGCTACTCTTGGGGAAGCATAAGCAGAAAGAATACAGAGAAGCAGTTGTATTTCTTAGGCAAACAAATTGGATTTCATTGGTATGGAAATGAAAGAATATAAAATCCCTGGCCAATTTAAACTGTTAACACAAAGGACAACAAAATTCCATCTTCTTAAATGTGAATATTTTCTGGTTTCTTTACTCTTCTATGACAGTAAACTGAATATCTTTCACTTGTGGACAAAACAAGACATTTGAGGATGTCATCTTGAGCTTTGGGGAACACTGAACAACAACTTTCACCATTTTCTGACATTTTATAAACCAAAAAACTTAGCGATTGATTGAGAAATGGAAGACTTAGTTAAGCTGATACCCATCAAGAACTTTGTAACGTTTGAAAATCTCGTGTTCATTATTTTAATTAGGTTAGAATGTTAACATAATGCTCCGTATGAAAAGGTAAAACGTCTCTAATAGTTGCAAAACCATGCAGCCCACATCTAATATAGCTTTCTTAAGCTGTCTATGCTTTTGGCTTTAGGTAAAAAAACATAAATAATTGAAAGTTCTCTCTTTACACATACAGTACTTATCAAAGATCTTGTGGAGCTGATAAGATTTGCGCTCTGTCTGTCTTTTCCTTCTACTGCAATTCCTGCGGCTGGCCTTGTCTGCCAACTTGTCATACCGGGAAGACAAAGACATGCTTTGTTCAGTCCTCTTTAATTTGAAGGGAAAAGAAAAGGAATGGGGGAATCTGGAGAGAATCCAATGAAATAGTGCAGGCAATGCAGGTTGATGTTTGTCAAGATAGAGGGCATTTTTAATAAAAAGGCCCTCTTGTGCTGGAGTGTAATTCATCAAAAAAGCTCCACTTCTCTGTCTAGTCAGGGCGGGAAAAAATATGTGTAAGGAAAAATCCTGCGATAATGTCATGCAGGCGATCCATTAAGGCTGATTTATAGTTGTAAGTAGGCTCTACACAGAGTAAAGCTCCTAAAACGCCAGTTGGCGGAGGTGCTTCTATGCCACTGTGTCGGGTTTCTTCGTGTACTTCAAGAAATGGCGACTGAAACTGAATGGATCGTGTTGCAGTTGGAGTTAATAAATGTGAACAATCGTTAATGTGGCAAAAAAGAGTCATATAAAAGTACACATTTACGGATTTTCTCAGTTAACCTCTCCTCGATTTGGTCCATGATCACGGAGAAGAAGGAGCAGCTGGAAATGCGATGCTACCAAGCGGATTAATCACGGTTGTTACGGTCTGCGTCGCCACAATGTGGCATGTAGTTACACTTTGGGGGAGGTGCACGTCAGGCTACACTGTATGGTACATATCTACGTTGTAGATTCAACACAGAAGTATAAATGAAGTGGCCTTTACGCAAATTTGATTTAACACAACTAATTTCTTTAACGCATTAATGCAATCGATCTTTCGGAGGTTGTAGCGGGCTCATGGTATCAACCATGTCACTAGCTTGTCACGAAGGAGGCTAAATAACGCTCCAAACTTACACCGAATTTTGGCGAGGAAAACTGTCATGGCCATTTTCAAAGGGGTCCCTTGACCTCTGACCTCAAGTTATGTGAATGAAAATGTGTTCTATGGGTACCCACGAGTCTCCCCTTTACAGACATGCCCACTTTATGATAATCACATGCAGTTTTAGGGCAAGTTATAGTCAAGTCAGCACACTGACACACTGACAGCTGTTGTTGCCTGCTGGGCTGCAGTATACCATGTTATAATTTGAGCATATTTCTTATGCTAAATGCAGTACCTGTGAAGGTTTCTGGACAATATTTGTCATGGTTTTGTGTTGTTAACTGATTTCCAATATAAATATATACATACATTTGCAAATAGCGAGCACATTTGCCCACTCCCATGTTCATAAGACTATTAAATACTTGACAAATCTCCCTTTAAGGTACATTGTAAACAGATAAAAAATGTGTGATTAATTTGCGACTAATCATGATTAACTATGGACAATGATGCGATTAATCACAATTAAATATTTTAATCGATTGACAGCCTTAAAAAAAACACAACATGCAGGCAGACTTAACAGTCTGAAAGGATGCGTGTTGCATGCGAACCGGAGTCTAATCTGTCTTAGAGAAGTAGTATTTAATGGAACTTATTTGTAAAGTGCTTCTGTGACACAGTTGTTCAAACAAAAAGCAGTAGAAACGCCCTGGATTTGCAAATACGTAAGGCCAGAGGCAGAAAGGCGTCGGACACAAAGCTATGTACGCATGAACTGGTTCCTTCATGATGTGAAAAATACGGAACATTGTTCTCTCAACAGCCGTTTATCACGCACACAGCCATACTGCAATACGAGCAGCTTAGCAGATGAACTTGTTTACAGCGGTTACAGCAGCACGGTAGGAAGGAGAGGGCAGGAGGGGAAGGCTTTCTGTGGGTTTGTGGTTGTACTACTCAATTAGGATAGCAGTGGGGGCCTTGACTATACACAAAATGAATGGGGAGACATGGCCAATATCATGCGTCAAGAGAAAATTACAAATATGGTAATTAGTGAAATTAAGAAAACATGATCATAAACTGTTGTGTCAAGGAGGTGTGCCTCTGTTGTAATAGCCACAGGCCGGACCAGAGAGGTAAGATTCAGATGAGAGAGGAGAGAGAGGGAAAAGAGTAAAAAGGAGAGGGAAAGGGGGGAGGAGAGGAGGGGGGCATGCCAACCTCCTGCCAGCTCCAATTACCAGTGTGAGTGGAGCGTGGCAGCTAGGGCGATGGGTCTAATCAGAGCCCTGCTGAAAGAGACCCGTCCCTGTCCTCCTGTCCCACTGGGAGGCTGCTGGAGCTCAATCCCACACTAGCGTCAGCTAGCGTTTTTCCCCTCAGCCCAAACATACTCATCTCAATGGGGGAAAACACTCCAGACACCCCAGTTCCCTCATAACAGGGGAGCCCTGACACAGTGGCACAAGATACAACAGCTCTGCATAAAAAAAAATCCTCATTTCCATTTCAGTGTGTCCTAGTACAGAATCTCCTCCGTTCTTACACTCTCAAGTGCAAAAAGTGGCGAATGGCATGTGATGCTATGAATGTTTTAAGTGAGTGAAAGGTCCCTTCAGAGAGAACATGCAATCATGAAACGTATGGCGAGCAATATTCATGTCAAAACATCGCTGCAACATGAACAGGAGTTGTGTGCATGCTCGCTAGCTGCCCACACCGTCTTGCTTCATTCTGTATCAATAGTTAATCTAACTCAGCATCAACGTGTGCCATCAAAAATGAAGGTGAAGCCTTTCTTAACTTCCTCAGCTTCTGCATCTGAGCTGATCTCATTTCCAGCGAGAAATAAAAGGCCTTCTGATCTCCATGTGTGCCAATTGCCAAGTGACGGATGACAACAATTAAAGGTGATGTCTCCTTTGATAGTGCGAACCAAAGGACCAGAGTGACAGCAACACAGCCACTTGCCTCATGAAATATTACTGCTCTAAAATCTTTTAAACATACATCAGTGCACTGTCTTAATAGGTAGAAAAAAGGAAAAGGTTTATGCACTTCTAGAGAATATGTAGGCCGTTTGGGTATTTAATTTGCATGTGTGTGGGGATGTTTAGCATTTAGCTTTAATTGATGGCTAAATGTTTGAAAGAGGTTAAATTTGTTGAAACTACAAAGATTGCAGTCTGAGTGTTTCCTACCTGATAAAGCCCTTTAATTATTCACCTTTCTGCTAGCCCAACCTGTGAGGGAAACTAAATATAGTGCAATAAGTGTTGTCGACGTCTCGACTGGTCTTGAGTCAGTCTGGCAGTGAAAAGCAGACGAGTCGTGTACAGAAACAAAGCGCATGGCCTGCGGCTGTTTCTAGCCAAGAACACCGTCGAGACAGACATTTGAGACACGGAAGTGTGTGAGGCGTGTCAGCGCCAGTGGGAGGTGCAAACACAAAGCCAAAGCTAACACGAGTTCAGCCGGAAGAGCTCTATGAATAGTTGGATCGCTGGTCGTGTTCAAAACATTCAGCAAGTTCACTTGGAAAATGTTTATCTGCAAAGGATTTATGAGTTTGCATGTTCTTTCTGTGCCTGAGTGGGTTTCCCCTGGTTTTCCCCCCAAAGACATGACCCACCTAAGGCCTGGAGGTTGCCCGTAGGTCAACCTATAGCCCTGTTCAGACCTGGAATTAACATGCATCCTGGGTGATCCAGGTGTGAACGCACTCAAGACGCATTGAGGACGCATTAAGATCCGATCACTCGGACCACATTCGGAAATGGTCTGGGCCACAATGAAGGACCGCCTACTAAACTGATGTATGTGTGTGTGCGTGCGTGCGTGCGTGTGTGTTTGTTACTAACCGAGAGGTGATCACAACAGCTTGTCTAGCCGAGGGTTACGTTGCGCCTATACTTTATGAAGGTAATAAAATAACGGCAAACACTTTATTACTCCCAGATTGTCAACAGCAAAGCACAGCAGCTTCACTCCTTACGTTCTGACCTTTCACAATAAAGCCCCTGCACATATAGACTGCATCAAGAGGCAACTGAACAAAATAGCTTAAGAGTTTGTCGGTGATGTGTCGGTGTTTCTGTTCGAGTGCTCTGCACAGATCCGACGCCTGCCTTGCCGCTCCCTTTCATCGCCTGCTCTCTGAAGCTCTGTGCGTCAAGGAGGTCCAACAGGGACTACCGGTAGACAATAGCCATATTTATGTTGTGTAGGTGAGTGTGGTATAGAAATAATTAATCATGATTAATCGCACATTTTTTATCTGTTCAAAATGTACCTTAAAGGGAGATTTGTCAAGTACTTAATATTCTTATCAACATGGGAGTGGGCAAATATGCTTGCTTTAAATTAATTAATAACACAAAACAATGACAAATATTGTCCAGAAACCTTCACAGGTACTGCATTTAGCATAAAAAAATATATTCAAATCATAACATGGCAAACTGAAGCCCAACAGGCAGTTGATGTTGTCAATGTGTCAGTGTGCTGGCTTGACAATGACTTGCCCCAAACTGATTGGGATTACCAATGGATTCCTTAGGTTTTCTAGTTTCATATGATGCCAGTACCTTCACTCTAGCTTTATAACTGAGCCCGCTACAACCTCTGAAAGATCGAATAGCTGCTGGGCCCAACAGCAAGTTGGGGTAATGCGTTAGTGGCGTTAAAACGAATTTGTGTTAACGCATTATTATTGCATTAACTTTGACAGCCCTAATTTTTCTGTTCATAAAATGTATCAAAATTCACGAATATGTAGGATATTACTACTGCTGTATCTCGCTGATTAACAACAACAATGCATTTGGTCTTTGCAAACGGAAATGATACGTATTTATTTGCATATAGAGATGGGAAGTGAGATTCGATCACACATGGTCACTCGAGACGCATGAGATGCATTCTAATGCCAGGTGTGAACTGACGGGTTAGAGCTGTCCACTCGCATGTTAATGCCAGGTCTGACCGGGGCCTGTGTGTCAGCCCTGTGACTGACTGGCGACCTGTCCAGGGTGAACCCCGCCTCCTGCCCCGATGTCAGCTGAGATCGGCTCAACCCCCCCTCGACCCTCAAGGATAAGCGAGTATAGCTGATGGATGGATGGATTTATGAGGAACAAGAAGGTGATGGTGGTATTACACTCTGATGTAAAGTAGTAATGGATAAAAATCAAGTGACAACAGTGTTTCCAGTTACGGTAACAATACATCATTACAGCTATTGCTTATTAACAGTTAACTTTCATCTTTGATAGTAGCACATGCAGGTGTTTCTTTCTGAAATCCTGTGACATTCAGGCAGCGACTAATAAGTCCCACAGAAAGGCAGGCAGGCAGGCAGACAGACCCGGCTGGTGTTCATGTAACTGCCTCGGCGCCTTTGACTTGCAAAACATCGGAGGGCAAGGAGTTTTCTCACATGTTCTGCCATGAAGGGCATGTGAGCAGGACCCTCCTGCTCTTCAGAGAAATACTAGCTGGCAGAGCTCCCACTGCAGAGGTCTCCTCAGCAGGGATGACACGGCACACCCCGACATCAAAGACACGCCAAGGAGGCCATTGATGTAATACTGTTGTAATGACATGAAAATGGTAAAAAAAAAAAAAGAATCTCCATGGAAATGGAGGCAAATGTACAGTGTGCACCGAAATGTGCATTGAAATACGTCTCGACTTCTCGTCAAGCCTGTTGTCTCTGGCACGCTATCTCTTAGACCAGGTGTTATGGCAGTTGCTATGGCGATAGTAGTGCATCAAACAAACAGTGCTCGGGATAGATGAGCTGCACGCACAGACACACCTGCATGCAACGGACCGTGACAAAAACACAGTCATAACAAAAACACTGTTAATGCCGTTGTTAGCACACCCTGCGCTACATGCTGGTGGTCGTATCACGGCGCTGTTATTCTGCTGTTTATCCAAGTGTACTTGGAGTAAAAAGACTGTAATGCATGCCACGACCTTTGAAATAATACACTTTTTTGTCTAGCAGAGCAGAACATTTGGCCTCACATCCTCGCCTACAGGCAGATAATCAATAACAGTCATCTAATTCCCCCCCAACTCCTTCCTTTCCTTCATCTCTTTTTATCATCTCCCTCTCTCCACTTTCCTATTCATCTCTACTTCTCCCTTTTTCTCCTATCTGATATCATACTTCCACTGTCGTCAGTATGATCTACGGCCCTGCCAGATGCCCCGCGCCTGTTATTTATGCTGCTGCGCACCAGTTAGTACATAACCGTGGCCTCCGACCATTACTGCAACCCAAGGGTGGTCCTCTGAATTCACATGGTTATGCTGACCGAGTCACCTTGTGGGACAAGCACTGCTGCACAGAATCACATCCTCCATTAACTACGCTATACGAGTAGCACAGCTGTAGGCTTTCATTTTGAGATTACAGCTCTACTGCTTGCCTTGTGGACCTACCAACAGGAGTTTGATTGAAGACCCTTGAGATTATAGTATTACAGACTACACGGTTTGTGGTTTACTACTCATTTTAATGTAACTGGCTCTAAGGTGGGAAAAGCTAAGAGCTCATGGTAAATTTATGTGGTAACACGATGTGGCTAATAAGACTATTCCTCCAGGTGTCTCGGAAAAAAAGAACAAGGACAGGACCAAAAATCAGGAAGCGTGACGGTTAATGAAATCGGTCTACAAAAGGAAGCAGAGCGGTGGTTTGCAAATAAATGAATTAATTGATCCTCTCCACGACTCAAATTAATCATCGGCAGAGCTTTATTGTGACATGTTTAGTGTAATTACAGCAGATAGGGATGGCTTTTATGAGTTCTGAGAAAGGCAGTGGATGTAGTGGAATGTGGCAGGTTCTGTTAATTAAATCCTCACTGACTGGGCTCCTGTGACAGCCTTTACTTATTCCCTCGGTCTGAGATAAAGAATAATAGTCTGTGAGTCAATGTCGACAGCCTCAGCTATGGAATGGTTTGCAGAAGTGTTGGGTGTTCGGAAACACCGCACTGTGGCACGACCTATTAACTGCTCACCTCCAAATGCAGTAATTTCATCAGTGTTGGTCAACAGTAGCAAAGAGGTGAAAGAAACATAACTATGATGGAAAGGTCGAAACACCTTCGACCACAAAAGGCACGATGGCTGCTGTTATTCTGTGGTTATAGTGAATTAGCTGGCAGCTATGAATGTTGAATATTATCAAGTTTACAGTTAAACCAAATCTGATTCTACTACATTTATCAGGGCTGTCACAATGTCAGATTTTCTCTACATGATTATCGTGGCTAAAAGAATTCACAACAGCAATATTATCGCAATCTCGATAGAAAATGCTACTAAAAAAATAATAATAATACCGTCAGTCAAAATCATCTGTGGTTTTGTTTATTGTGCATTTTGTATTTTTTGGCAAATTTTGTCAACTTTTTTCAATTTAAGTATGTAATAATAAAGTATAAATCTCAAAATATCCCATGAAATAAGGAATAATCCCACAACATTAATCGTTATTCATATTCAACATTAATTATTATTAGTTATTCTCAAACGGCCGTGCCGAGAAGCTTTGAATATTACTCACTGAAGCTTTGAAGCTCAAAAATGGTATTCGGGAAAGCCCTAATATATATATATGTATAAAATTATTCAAGAGGCACTGGATTATTTACACGATATAATCATATGTCTATTAACATAATATCAGTGATATAGGTTAATATTGCTAACCTATATTTAAGGTTCCACTGACCATTTTAGTATATTGTTTCCTGTATTTGGTACTATCTTGGTCCTAACCTCACCACAATTTCATTAGGAAATGACAAACACCTGCATTACCTTACAAATAAAAAAAAGGAACGGGTAAGTGCTTCAAACTCCTTGGTGAACAGAGTGTTAAGCAGCCGGGCAGACCTGAATCCGAGCATGCTTGCTCAGTCAACCTCACCTTGCAAAACAGGTTAAAAATATTGATGCTGATGTAATGCATGCAAAATCAACAGTGCCTTTGACAGCTGTAAGCAGGCCGAACAACTACAACCTTGAGAAACACAGCTTAGCAGCTTAGAGAAAATGGGACTATGCCTCTTAAACATGAGGAAAATGTCAAGCTTAAGGCCGAGCTATAAGGCTGATAGTGAGCCAAGCCGTTCTCCCCTGCTTTCTATGGCCCAGTGGGTAAGCCAAGAGGGCTTGGTGTGTAAATGTGTGAGGAAAAGGGGGTCAGGGTGAAAGGACTCCCATTAGCCAGCTCATTGAGTGTAGGTATTAGAACCCCCCTGACATGCAGCGAGCCCATCCATCCATGGCCAGTCAGGGCCTGGGGAGCCGTTGACTCATTGGCCTGCAGAGCTTTAAGGTGGACCTTGCTCTTTACCTGCCGGGGTGCAGGCCCCGGCCTTCATTATTAACAAATAAAGCAATGTCAGGTGGGGGTTTTCTTATGTGCACTCGGTGATGTTTTTACTTTTACTTATTTCATACAGAAACTTGTGCACAATATGATGCAGCAAATGCAATATAATAAAAAAAAAAGCCTAGCAATAATATATTACATTTTTGTTGAGATTGCATCAGTAATGTGTTACCATGGTCATTTTTGAGGTGGTGTGTTGTGTTAAATAAATAGTGGTGGGCAAAATATTTGAAAATGCTATTAATAATGAATGTGCTTCAACACAACAACTGTGGCCTAAAAATGACCAGAGTTGTAAATCAATTTGCATTCATTTAGATTAACTGTCTTCCATTATACTGGGATTTCTAGTTTTCTGGTGTGGTGTCTATATTGGAGTGTTGTCTAATTGATGGTTTTGCATGACTTAGAGACAGACAGAGACAGGCATCTATAATAAACCAACCAATACAATGTGCAATACATTGTGAGGGCTAATAATATGAAGCAACTGTTAGAAATCTATTAAATCAAAACAACAAAACAAACAAAGGTCCTTTCTACGGCTGTCAATTGATTAAAATATTTAATCACGATTAATCGCATGATTGTCCATAGTTAATCATGATTAAACGCAAATTAATCACACATCTTTTATCTGTTCAAAATGTACATTAAAGGGAGATTTGTCAAGTATTTAATACTCTTATCAACATAGGAGTGGGCAAATATGCAGCTTTATGCAAATGTATGTATGCATATATTTATTACTGGAAATCAGTTAACAACACAAAACAATGACAAATATTGTCCAGAAACCCTCACAGGTACTGCATTAAGCATAAAAAAATATGCTCAAATCATAATATGGCAAACTGCAGCCCAACAGGCAACAACAGCTGTCAGTGTGTCAGTGTGCTGACTTGACTATGACTTGCCCCAAACTGCATGTGATTATCATAAAATGGGCATGTCTGTAAAGGAGAGACTCGTGGGTACCCATAGAACCCATTTTCAATCACGTATCTTGAGGTCAGAGGTCAAGGGACGCCTTTGAAAATGGCCATGACAGTGTTTCCTCACCAAAATTTCAGATAAGTTTGGAGCGTTATTTATCCTCCTTCACGACAAGCTAGTATGCCATGGTTGGTACCAATGGATTCCTTAGTTTTTTTTAGTTTCATATGATACCAGTATCTTCAGTCTAACTTTAAAATTGAGCCCGCTACAACCTCGGAAATATGGATTGTATTAATACGTTAAAGAAAATAGTGGCGTTAAAATTAGATTGTGAACTTCGACATCCCTAGTCATTTCTTGTATTGAATTCTGTGCATTTTTGAAAATATAACTCCTGCTTTTATCAACTGTAAAGCAAAAATTAATTTCAGCCCACTTCTGATTTACATTGTCGAGTTTTTCCTGTGCCACGGAGAGGAAATTAAATGTAATATACTTCCTAATAACAACTGTTGAAGTAGAAAAATGCAGAACGGTAACAAGGGTGGGGGTTGATCCAAGGCTGAACATTAAACACTTTCAACTAAAGTAAGAAAAAAAAGCATGAAGCAATGAACAAATTGATTCGCTACAAATTTACACTGTAACTGTCTGCAGGGCTCAGAGTGCTCAGGTGTAAGTAAGTGTTTGACTTGCATTTGACCCTTCAAATATCAATTTGATTCAGGAACACATGAGTGAGTGACAGCTTCCATCACTCTCTGTGTTCATATTCAGTGAGGCCGCTTATATTTCTGGAAAAATAACATTGGATCTTCATATTTAGATGTCTGACTGTCTCTCCCTGCTGGCCTCTTGTCTGGTTTTGAGTGAAACGCTCCAATAAAAACGTCAGATAATCATGAGCAAGTGCGTGCAAACGTAGGGACTAACACAAAAAGTATCAACCCAAGGGGGGAAAAAAAGATGACCTGTTACTTTGCTTAACACTCAATGGAGGAAGCAGTCTGTCGCTGCACGCATGGTGAAACACTATTGATAATCACATCGGTCACGCTCTCGCAAACAAGTCTTCAGTAAAATCTGTAATTGAATAATGAATGTCTGTTGCAGCTGTTTGTGGCAGATATTTAATAGCAGATGTCAATTCACGGATATCGCTGTCTGTTCCAGATGATGCGCAGATATCAAGGGATGCGCATGTCTTGTCACATCTCCAATATCTTCTGAAGCCCAGAGACAAAATCCAGATAAGGAGTTCAATATGGCCTGACAATCGACAGTGGCCATAACTTAGGGTTTAAAACAGTGACAGGCTGCAGCTCTGCTCTCAATAACTGTATGACAGCAGGAGCCATAATGTTTTATTGTAGCTATGTATGGACACAATATCAGAAACAACCATGGAATAATGGGTGAGCTGTTCCTGTTTATTCCCCCACTGTATTTGCACAAAAGCCGTATTTATTGCTGTAACTGTACAGGTGTTATTATTATAGTGTCCACCCACCCTGTCTAGGTGATTATACACAAGAGACAACAACTTTAACTACGCATAATTATTTTATGTTTGAATGGTTTTGATGATTCCCCAAAAGACTGGAGCTGACACCATCATCAGTGCATCAGATGATACCAAAAGGAAGAATTTCGTCTACGTTCGTTTTCTTTTTTCCTGCTTCTTGTACTTAGGAGTTTGAGCAAATGTGTTTCTTTGGGAGAAAGTGAAAAGCTCTGACACTCTTTGAAAAGCGCTGGCCCACTTAAAACAGGATAAATACGTCCCAGCATTAGCTGTTCCTTAACACCTTTCAGGATGTTGAGTTTTCGCCAAAGTGGTTGAAGTTATGGGATAAATTAGAGAAAATGTAAATCCGCTCCGCGAGTCATTAGGACAGGCTGCAGATGTGTTTTGAGGCTTTAATACCAAATTACATGCTCGCAACAATTTAGAAAGTGGTGGGAAGCAGCCAAAGCTGTAATGATTAAGTGAGTTTTAAAGAGCTGGTCTAATTCACCACCAGTGGCAAGAAAAACAAAAATATAAAAAAATATATAGACTCTAAAATGTTGCCGTAATCTCTATACAATTAAATGTCTGACTCTCTTGGTTCCCTAATATTCTATCAACCACTTATTAAATGTTATTTTTACTCATTGACCTCTTTCCCTCTCTCCCCTTAGGCCATAGACATGATCAGCACTGACGGCGCAGACATACCAGACGTTGCGGTCTTTACAGATACAGCTTGCCAAAAGCATTCAGCAATTGATGGACAAGTACAGACGATAAAATGTTGCCTCGAAGCAACAATGACTCCATCCAGATGTCTAGGCTACGTAACATGAGATATGTGTCCTGGTATCAAACAAATCTAACAGGACAGATCGATTAACCTAACAACATTAAGTTTGACTAGTAAATGAAAAATTCTCAATCGGTCATACCACATTCATCTTAAATTATTTAACTTAAAACAGAAGATTATAACTAATAATAAATAATTATAAAGATATAAATTCTTTTTTTTAGATATCTGCTTCCCGATTAGCGCTGCATAATTAATCAAACTTTTATCAAAATTGCAATATGACCTACTGCAGTTTTCTAATCGCAGGATGAGGAAGAAATTGCAATATTTGTTAAATGTGAAATATGTGCCAAAATACCATTTTAAATTAAATATTGTGGTGCTGCAGAGATGTCCTGGCTTTCACATCATATTCTACAGGCTTAAGAAAAACATCTTTGTTTGGTACAAATCTCTGCAAAAACCACACCATAATTATTTTACCATGTTGTTCAATGAAAATGAGAATAATGATGTAAAAATGATCATTCCCTCTATTATCGCAAATCATATCTCAAAAGCAATATCAGTCAAAATAATCCCAATTTGATATTTTTTTCAAAATCGTGCAGCCCTATTCCTGGGTGTTTTTTTAAGATAATTTAATTTAATGATAATTTATTGATCACACACACATCAAGACCAGCAGAAGGTCAGATCCACAACAAGCTGGCAGAGTTATTGTCCTGCTCAAGGACACTCCAGCAAGGTGGCTGCTGCTAATTAAAGCCACAGATATCACCCCCCAAAATCTCAACAAACTGCTCATCTGCATTCCTCTGCATAGCACAAATTAATTGATTGGTTAAAGAGTGAAGACTATCTGCCAGCGTCAGTGTTGGGCCAGCTCAAAATAATACAAAAAGCCAAGCAGCAAAACCAGAATTCCTATTTTTTAATTAATGTTAATATTACTTATTAGACTGATTTTCCAAGGTTGAAAACAAGTTTATGTTTTGTAGTTTTCTTTTTATCTCCTGTGTATCTTGGTAAGGTAAATGGGGACTACAATAGAAATGCTACAGCCCTGACCAAACCTAAAAAGCTATCTGTCCCCCATACAGTGCCCAAGTCCTTGGAAGTAAGGATGTGAGGATGCAGATTGGGTGGCCAGGAGGGTGATTCCACCCTGCCATATTGTGTGAGTCCTTGGGAGAAGCATGAATAGACAGATGCAGTTTGTATCTGTCAGGCTGGATATGATCTACGACGCTGGGCCTCCAGCCAGCAGATGGTGGGAGAAATTAAATCTGTGACACAGACCGACACAATGGAGCTCAGAAATACAGTAGGGGGGGGTGCACCTGTAGTACGGTGTGTGTGTGTGTGTGTGTGTGTGTGTGTGAGGATTCGTGTCCCTGAATGGTTTCGTGTGCGTGCAGGTTCGTGCTTCTGTATTCCTACAGCATGTCGTGACAAATAACAGCCCTGCCCCTAGGAAAGACGGAAGCCAAACCTGTTCTACTTAAACTAAATGCAAACTTTCACACCCTGCATCATTTTCATAGATAAGCTACAGTAATGTAATGTTAAACACTGAACTGACCACTTACTTTCTTCAACAACACGAGGGAACAGCTATTGAAATTGCAGCATGAACATTACAGAAACCCACCAGTATTCAAAAAGAGAATCAGAGAGAGTGAAAAAGTGATGTGGGGGGAATAGCAGTAACACAACAGACCTTATTCTGGTCATTGTGGATGATTTGAATAGCGCGAAGGAAAGGATTAAGTTGTCGGAGGAGCGGGGCTCGGTATTAAATCATTCCGATATAGCTTCTGTATTTATCTTGCCTGGGAAGAGGCGCAATGCGATTTCTATGCTGTTTATCCAGTCAGGTTTGTTGTCCGCACTTGCCTGGCTCCTGAGATATTTATTACTGGCATTGTGTCGCAGTCATTTTTTGCCTCTGCACCAGGGACTATAATGCATGCCAAGCAAATAAAGGCCTTTTCTAACCATTTGTTTACTGCCACCAAACACAGGGCAACTAAATACAGTCAACACAGTAAAGCTGGGACACTTTGCTGAGTTCCATTTTGAAATTTGGTGTGCAGAAACTGATGAGTTTTTAACACTGCTTTATAATTATGGCCTCTTTTCCAATCTTTAAAATTAGAGAGGCATAACATGTACTCACAGGGCAGAACTCTATTAATATTACAAGGAGCTGAATCGCTCAAGAGTTTGATGTTTGACATGTTTTCACTAAGCAAAGGGGATATTTTTTCACCACTGGAGAAGCTTTGAATCCTTGCATATTTCTCATTTGACCTTTCCAAAAAAAAAAAATCATTTTTTTCTCGACATTACATGTTCAGAAACGAGTTGCCGGGGAACTTCAAAAAAGGTGTGCAAGCTGGTCTGAAGGAGAACCTTTCTAATTCGCGCTCTGACAGCGGAGGATTCCGGTAATGATGGGGGCTTTTGATCTGGTACCGTTAGATAACATTCCTTTTTCCTAGAGACAGGTCCGCTGTCTCCCAAAGGACAAGAGAATGTTCTCCAGCACAGCAGAAAAGTCACAGAGTATACCTGAGATTCTGCTCACACTTAAGGAATACTCTGGAGTCACAAGGAGCTCTGCAGATTATCCGCTTGACATTTTTACGTTGGTTTTAACTTTTTATTTTAGAGGAATTTTGCTGAAACTACTGAAAGTTACAGTGGGTAAGCAGTTAAGATTTGACTGTTGTCAGGCCGTTGAATAGGCATTATCGCTCGCTATAAGCACCATAAATTGGGGTTGAATGGGAACCTTTTACACCCAATAGTAGGTTTTATCATATATTCACATGGTAGATCACCGAAAGAAGTTATAAAAGAACACGACAGGAACCTCTAGCGACCGTAATAATTATGACAGGAGCAGAAGCGGAAGTCAGGCGCAGTAGTATAGACAGCATGCAGCTTCGTATGGAGTGGAGGTTGGGGGCGATGGATGGGATGCAAAACAAAGGGTTTTTACTAGTGCTGTCGATCAATTAAAATATTTAATTGCGATTAATCGCATGATTGTCCATAGTTAATCGTGATGAATCACAAATTAATCACACATTTTTTTATCTGTTCAAAATGTACCTTAAAGGGAGATTTGTCAAGTACTTAATACATTTATCAACATGGGAGTGGGCAAATATAATTGCTTTATACAAATGTATGTATATATTACATTTAGCATAAAAAATATGCTCAAATCATAACATGGCAAACTCAAACCCAACAGGCAACAACAGCTGTCAGTGTGCTGACTTGACTATGACTTGCCCCAAGATGCATATGATTATCATAAAGTGGGCATGTCTGTAAAGGGGAGACTCGTGGGTACCCATAGAACCCATTTTCATTCACAGATCTTGAGGTCAGAGGTCAAGGGACCCCTTAAAAAATGGCCCTGCCAGTTTTTCCTTGACAAAATGTTGCGCACGTTTGGAGCGTTATTTAACCTCCTTCACACATGGTTGAGATGGTTGGTACCAATGGATTCCATAGGTATTTCTAGTTTCATATGATACCAGTATCTTCACTCTAGCTGTAAAACTGGGCCCGCTTTAACCTTAAAAATGGCAAGTTGCATTCGTTAAAGAAATTAGTGGCGTTAAAACAAATTTGCGTTAACATGTTATTATTGCGTTAACTTTGACAGCCCTAGTTTTTAACCAGGAGGCCGGTGTTCGCATTCCGTGTGAAACCAACAAGCACTGAGTTTCGTTTTCACCTTGGAAACGTAGTTACTTTAAGCTAAAACCACTGTTTTTCCATAAACTTATCTAAGTGGTTTTGTTGCCTAAACCTAAAGAAGCCTTTTTGTTTGTGTTCAAAACGTAACGTTTCATGCAGTTTTACAACGTGTTAGTACGTGTTGTGTTTAAGTTTCACTTTTCACTTTTACAACATAGTAGTCTATGGTGCTTATAGCAACCGACAACGCCTATTTAATGGCCTGATAACAGTTGAATGGAATGCAGCTTCACTTTCCTGGGGTTTGATAGGACATTTTATTAATACAAATGACTACAACCACTTTGGCTGGAAATAAGATTCCAAGCTTCCAGCTTGTTTTGAAAATACAGAACTAAAGCAGAGCAAACAGAGCAATTTCATTCTCACGCCATAAACGGAAATAAGAGCAGCTTTAATGTTTGTACAGTGTTTTTTTCTCTGTGATATGTGACTTCCAATTGGATGTTTGTGTTGAATCGCCTACCAAGTATCTTGCTGATTTGTTTTCACTTGGGAAAATATGCCTTATTATTTCTAAGTTACAAGTCTGGGTCGCTGTAGGCCTTTCCCAGGACTTGTAAATGTTGCAATTTCCTGGTTGCTGACAGCAGCCAATTAAAAATATGCACCTTTAGGGATGTTGCGCAACAATCTGGCTCTGGTTGTGGAGAAAACCTGTCAGCTTCCAATTGTGAAAACAGTCACTCTATTCATTGCCCCACAGAGCCTCATCAGTTTTATCATCACCATTAGCGCTGTGACATGGCTTTGACACGGCTTTGACACCACCTTAGTCATTTCTTGATCTGAGTCATTGCATTTTACATTTTACATGCTCATCAAATGTTAACGGCGGTGAAAATATGAAATATTGCCTTGACATGGAGAAGTGACAGCACACTGCTTTTAAGACTGATGTTGTGAGCCGAGATGTCTTTTCTGTCCGGCAGTAGTTTATTTCATACATCACCGAGACAAGCACCATTTACCTGAACATTTACTGAGGCAGTTCAATTCAGGAGGGGCACTCAAGGTCAAAACATCGGCATCGTTACCCAAGTAATGAGTCATTGTTCCCTCTGGTCATCTCTTTAAACTGCCCTACAACGTCAAAGCTACACTGTCCACTATATTTAACAGAGAGAGAGAGAGTAAGATAGAACAGAGGAAGGAGTAGATACAAAGAAATACAAGTTAAAGAGACAAGAAGACAGAAACAGAAATGAAAGAGGGAACGAAGTGAAAAACTGACAGCAACAATTCTTCTCAATCACACATCCCCGTCTTGTCTCAGCACCATTTATCCATCCAGGTCAGACCTGCACATAACTGACTGACTGACTCTCTCTCTATACATATACACACACACAGTCTGGGCAGAATTGTACATTTGTAAAGTAATTTTCCATGTGGACCATTATTCAAAACATCACAGTGAGAGAAAGATGATTATAGACAAGGATCCTCAGATGTTGACAGTGTGACGACAATAAAGAAACACAACTCTGTTTTTACCACTCTACCGCTGCATGTGTGTGTGTCTCTCTCTCACACACACACAATGAAAGATGGCAGAGCTGACTTTGGGCCCGTATGTAAGTCTCAGCGGTGTGACCTCTTGGGCGGGGGCGTGAGAACCGCCACGAACAAAGAGCGGGGCTGTTACAGCGTGACAGAATTACAGAGTGACTCGAGACTCATGACTGCAAAAGTGCTAAAGCCCCGACTCGACTCTGGAGTGAAAACATACCATTGTAACTCCCAACAGGTGAGTGGCACGCTAAACTATACAGTCACAACTCCCCTAACTTCCCTAACTCCCCTCATCTGTGCTCAGGGTTAAGAAAGAGACGGGCACCAGACTCCAGACATAACATCCAGGTCTAGTGTGACATGCATATTCATTTCTATACAACCGGTAACATTCATCTTAGTCATTATTTGACAGCCTTTGACCCAGTTGCTGGCACAGAAAGTCAAGTAACTGCCAGTGAGTGAAGTCAACTTAAAATATTAAGTTTGAAAAGTAATTGCACGAGTCACTATTTTGAGACAGCTCTTATGTTTCCATGCAAATATAAAATCTCGTGAAGGGAATTCTTGCCTGCTGGTTTCAGTTGGCAGTACTGACACAATATTAACTTGGACCCAAGACGTGTCCACAATATGCTTGGCGTTCAAGTGGTTAAGTCTTGAGAACACCGATGCTAAGAAACGGCAATATTAGCGTTACTGTTGGCGTCTAGCAAGCGGTAACATAATGCAGGAAATGCAAAGGCATAATGATGTTGGGAATATCAACATTTTCCTCAGACCTATTCTAAAATTATGAAGAAAAACATTAAACGACTAAAATTACAATATATTAACTTATTATACACCGAAAAATTAACTTCCATGGCCCCCGTCATTTCTGACAGCGTCACCAAAAACGTCACAACTCGTGAACTCGGAGCTTTCAGAAACTTTCCACGTACGAGGTTGTGAATACCACAAGAGAGGGGCGTTCATATGGACTCTTCTCGTGAACACGGTAAACACAACCCCATTTGAAGGCACCATTAGACTAAAAATCACAACCAAGTGATCCAGACACTATAATGCACTTCTGAACCTTGATATTTTCCTTCGAGCACAGTGATACGACTGTCATAATCCATATTTTGCAGGCTTGGCATAACAAAATAAAGAGCCAGTATATGGAATAATCATAATTAATGCTCGACCTTCCTTTGCTCTGCTAAAACCTATAATCCAGATCGACTTAGTGCTATAATGACTTCTCCATTCTCACTGCCTCTCTGGACGGGGGTGCTCAATGTGTTATGACAACTTCCATGTGGATGTAAACTCGCATGTACTTTAAGTCATGCGGAAAGACTGAGGCTTTTCTTTTGGAATGCACAAACAGGAAGTTTATGCTTATGAAGTCATTTTCTCAACCTTTATTCAGGGAAGGTTGACTGAGACGTGGCGTGTTTTTAAGCAGTGTTACCCGAGACCGCTACAGTCCTCTACTATGGGTAAGTGAAGCTTTGCTGCTTCTGTGCCTTGCTCAAGGGCACCACAATGCAATAAGTTTACAAAAGCTCGGCAGGTTTCTTCGTCACTTTCTCCAGATTTTTATCATTTGATTCGAAACGGCAACACGGTGTGACGTGACACCGACTTCTCAAACCTCCAGGCTACAACCGCCCCATTAAGGAGGTGGATCATTAGTCTCCGTCTGTTTGGTGCTGCCCCGGTGTTTTCTTGTGTAGTGCTGCTGATATGAACTTGATGTATCGCTGGGCTACAAACAATAGTCTAAAAATAGAGCCGAGCTGACAACTTTGCTCCATGAGCGTGTGTGTCTTTGCACCGAGTGTGTTTGTGTGAAGTGAATATGCATGACTCTGTGTGAATGATTGTACTTTTTTGTGCACGTATGAACAGGCTCCAAGTTGCCCAGCACATCCTCGGGGTTCTGGACGAGCAGAGGAGTTATTTTGATTAAATATGATGTGTGGTTCTGTCCTCTACCAGCCTCTGTGGTTGCAGTAACACTTGTGAGTCGTCCTCTGACGACAAAGAAAAACGATGAACTACTTGAAAGGTTATCACCAATTCTATAAAAGCCGAACCACTTATTTAAGGACAACCCATTCTCACACCACTGCATGTTTAGTGACCCTCGGCACGGATACCGACACAGAGAGGAACCCTTTAGCGACTGTATGTGACACACCGGGCTTTCAACTAACTCTAATGAAACCCCACCCGCAGCATTATTCGACGGTCAGATAAGTAACGTAGTATTAAGATCGTGAGGGGTCAAACAAACACAGGACATTCCACCAGGAGACTGCTGCTCCGTGGCCCGTGTTTACTTATTTTGTCACGTCAGTTGTTAGTCAAGCGACTTGTTAGTATGATTAGTCCCATGAGTCGCTAGTCACATGAATCGTTAGTCACTCTGTAGTCACGTGAGTCACTAGTCAGTGAAGTTAACGTCAACCACGACCATTTTTGAACAATAACAAGTGGAAACACTCTAAAACAATATGACAGCAACATGCTTTTATCAGCTCATAAGGTTATCGTTTTCAGTTTTGGCTCAGATTGCTTACTTCTAGCAGATACAGAGCAACTTGGCAACATCCTACTAAAGTACTAAATATCTATCTCTCTTCACATTGCGAAATGTTCAACGAACACTTCAACTTCACCAGCCATTCGTTTACTTTGGCTGTCTGCCATTTCACCCTGAACAGGTAGCGTAGAGCTGGCTTGCTTGAGCTTGTAGGCTGGGAGCAGCTGTCCACAGTTTGCTATGAACCTTCGTTGTTGTGGTTTGTCAGACCAAAACAAAGAGCTTAGAGAGGCTCACCTCTGCATGGAGGTGCAAATTCAGGTGTTGATTTTTGGTGGAATCGTCAACACTAGCGACCCTATCATATTTCTGTCACTCGATTTAATATTATCATAAAGAATATTGCTTAATGCAGCTTTAAATAGGTGTATATTAGGAGAAATTGTAGAAATATAACTTTTCAATTCATTCTGACTTTAAAGATTTTATAATAACTGTACTTGGTTCAAGCCAAAACACAGACTGTTGGTAAAGCTGTCGTGGTTAAAGGTTGGTTCCCGTGCTGAAAATGTCTGCAGTGAATGTGCACTAGTAAAGCGCTACAGATAAAGCCATCTATCATATGGCATGTGTCTGTGTGGCACTTGACTCAGGGGTCAGCAGCTACTACACTGAGCACAGGATCACAGAGAGAACGCGACTTCATGCAAAACACGTCAGCTGGTGAGAACAGTTGCTCACTGTTGAGTAAGACTGTTGTGCGTCTTTCTATTCCACTAACTGAGGGGATCCACCCCTCCCTCCCTTCCAACACTAAAACTGTGAGTAATTTCATCTCATTCATGTGCGCTTCATGTCACGTTAGTGCTGTTTGTTTGTGCAGCATTCCTCACGATACAGTGCAAAGGACGGTGCAGAAAGAGAAGCTTTCTTTATGCAGGAGAAAAGTCCCTACGGGAAGATTACGCAAGCCCAGTCGATGATATCATCAAATCAGCGTGGACAGAGAGAAAAAGGAAAGGGTGGGTGTAAGAAAGATGGGATTCAAACGAGGGATAGAAAGGCTGTATTTGAACGAGAGGGAATCTGCTTTAATGCCAGTGTAATGGCTGTGGACGGCCTTAATCCTCCTGCTGGCGAGCTCTGGAGCCTTTTTCTTGAAAGTTTCTAATGAAATCAAGTCCTGCTGTGACTAGCACCCACATGACAAAATTACAATCAATTAAACAGGAAATTCATGCTCACAGCTCAGCGATATGGAAGGCTGAGCAAGGAGAGGTGCAGCGCCTCGCTCCACATAAATCACATACATTAACTCTATGGGCGAGAAGGGGAAGGAGGTCCACGGAGGTCAAACCAGCCTGTAGGCATGGAGGGAGGCTCTATATGTGGAAACATGCTAAAAGTGTTTATATATATGGAGCAAGTTCTCCGGATAAGCAGGGAAGTCATATATTTTAGCCATCCCTATAAGGCTTTTTTTTATTCATTATGGGATTCATTTTCTGTTTTGGACAATGCTGACTGACTCAATGAGATGAGGAGACACATTAAATATAGTATTATAGCCAATAAATGGCAAATATATCTTACAATATAACTGGATTCCAGGTCATACATTTGCTGAATTGCTGAACTGTATGCTATCTTATTTAAAAACGCATTCCTTGCATTTTTTTTTCACCTTGTGGAGTTTACATTAAGCTAGATCTGCTCCTCCGTGACACCAATACCAGGAATTCTAACCATTTGCAAATGTTTATGTATGAATTGTTAAGGTAAACACTCATATTTGCTTTTGAGATGTATTGGAATAAAAAGCTTGAAAAAACCAGCAGAAGGAAAATGAAGAGGGGTGAAAGAAAAGAGTGAGAGTGAAAGCAAGATGGAGAAAGAAACCAAGCGAGAAAAAACAAAGACTTATCTTACCTTCAAGCACTGTGAGCTTGGCACTGGTGTTGATCTCGCCAGCGCTGTTGGTGGCTGTGCACTCGTAAATGGCTTCGTCTCTGTGTGTGCGCAGTGGCTGGATCCGCAGTACGGAGCCCGAGCCGTCATCAAACTCAATCACCTGGGAGAGCCGGAGCAAAGCAAAAGGGCAGGGATGTTATTTTTTGGGGCCGAGGATAGCACTTTATTGCAACATATAAATAATATTTGTTTAGATGTTTTTTTTGTTTTTCTGTTCTGAGAGAAGAGAAAATTGAACATTTGCCAGTTTTGCCAGCTTCTCAAAGGCCTATTTTCATATCTTGGTACAAAAGTTAGACTTTTCAGAAGTAGAATATGAGTCTGTTGTTCTCACTAAAAATTAGGGCTGCCCGGTCTTTGTCGACTTTTGGTCTTAGTCGACTAAAATCTCTTTGGTCGATTGTTCATATTTTATGTTTTCATACTGAATGACTTGTTTCTAAGAAACTTATGAGCACATATTTGGTAAACACAAGATTTAAAGTAGTGCTTCAGTGTAATTCTTTGTGGAGAAACTCAGTTTTACAGATCTGTCAATTAAAGCAGCAGTGGGTACAATTGGAGCAAATATGATTACAATAAAGTAATTTTTATAAAACGGTCACTATATCCTGACAGTAATGCATGAGACAGGTAATCTGAAAAAAAAAAAATCATATTCCTCCGTGTCCTCCAGTGCTCCTAATGGCATCTGCAAGATTTCACAGACCGGAGGAAAACAACCAATCAGAGCCGAGCTGGAGCTGGAGCCTGGCAAACTCTGATCAAACGGTCAAACTAGGCAGCGCTGATCAAATATGAATCAATATTCTGTTATTGCAATGCCTAATTCTTGCCTCCAATGTTTCCAGAAACATCTTGTAGTGTACTGTTTAGCTGTAAAATGAGAGAGTTTGCGACCCGGCAGCCATGTTGAGATCAGTTGAGGAAAAACCAAGCACCGCCCACCAGCTGGAGCAAACTTTCTCATTTTACTGCTAAACAGTACACTACTGTATGTTTCAGTAACAGAATATTGATTCATATTTGATCAGCGTTGCCTAGTTTGACTGTTTGATCGGAGTTTGCGAATGTTTGACAGCTGGCTCCGATGAATGAACAGCCAAAAGGAACGCTCTCTCTCTGAAATGACCTGTGATTGGCCAAAGTCTCCCGTCACGTGATAGATTTTCTAAAGCCTGAAAACAGAGCCATGAGGAGGTGCAGAAGTCTAGTTTTCTCCTAGAGCACTTGAATTACAATATGCTGAAAAGTTATTATGGAATTTGTGCCCAACGATGCCAAAAACATTCTGCCTACTGCAGGTTTAAATCAACTAATCAATTCGTCGACCAAATCCTATGAGTGTTAGTCGACTAAGAATTTCTTTGGTCAAGGATATTCCTAGTAAAAATGGATAACGAAAAGATTGTTCCTCTTAAATACAAGAGGGAATCAACCAGGATGTTAAGAGAGAATGATATTATGAAATAATTTCCCAAAATACTGTGATGCCCAGCGGAACCAGTACATGTATCATATCAAGGAATACCAACCAGGAGTCAAATAGCACCCCCAGCTACCACCACTACATTATGCTACAGAGGAAAGGCTGGTCAGAAACAGTGTGAGTTCCCACCTAGGGCACTTCCTTCTGTTCACATGGGTTCAAAAGAGGGAGGGGAAATACATCAAGTAATACATCAAGGGGGTGTATGGCTAGCAACGGTGGAGCCGAGGAACACAAGGGGAAGGATGGGGGTGTGAAAAAGTCTGAAAGAGATGAAGAGGACTCTATAAATCAAGATGGAAGCAGATTAAAGAGCAGGGAGGCCTGTCTGGTCTCGCTTGGAGAAGAGAAGAGTTGGTGTGATGCTCAATAACAGGCCAATTGATTGTGTGCGAGTGTGTGCTTTGTGAAAACGAGTGTGCGCGCATGTGTGGGTGTGTCTGTGTTAATGAGAGACGGGTTATAGAGGCAGTCTAAAAGCCCACGTCTGTAATGTTTTGTCACGTGTGTTGTGTTTGTGTGCCTGCTTGTGTACACGTGGGTGTGTATGGGAGTGTTCAAAGATCTGAGAGTCACGCATGAGTGCTCACCTCAAAGCGCTGAGAGCTGACTTTCTTGCCTTTCTTCATCCAGGTGATCCTGGGTTTGGGGTCCCCGGCGGACTGGCACACAAACGACGCTACCCCTCCCGAGATGCCCGTCTGGTCGTCTGGGGATTTGACGAAACTTGGCACGCCTGAGGAAGCCGGAGCAAAAAGGGGGGGTAGAGGGAGACGGGGAGTGATAAAATGAGGGAGGGAAAGAGGGAGAAGGGCAGAGCAGAAGGGAGGGGAAGAAATGAAGGTGATGTTAGTGCCTGCTGCCAATCAGATCGGCATGTGAAACTTGGTTATCTATGGGTATCACTTTCTCCACACAAAAAGGGCAACAATGACAAAAAAAAAAACACAGTGGCATTGTTGCTGTGCACACCTGCAGCTCAGTCATGGGAGAAACATCCAGGCTTTGTGAGCCGCCCTGTCACTGTATCATGTTGGATTTCTCACCTCTGCTTTGACACGCCATTTGAAAAGTTTGTCGCCCAAAGACAATTAAGCTGCAGTTCTATGTTTTGAACATAAAGGATCGCATTAAACCCAGTAGATAAAACGAGATAAGCACACACAAACTCCTAGAGCAGGTAAATTAGACACTTTGGGAGTTAATCAGGTTATTTAGCATTCAAACCATGTCTGTTTTAAGAGGCATTAAAACTGGTTGATGTGTCCTAAAATCCAAACAAGGCCACTACTTGGTTGTGATTCTGTAACCTCTGCGTGACTTCCTAGATCACGTGTGTTTACAACAACACAGCGGACTACCTAGGAGAACACCTCTTGACTTCCCCTGTTTGCCTTCAGGGTGTTTTTACCGACTCCCGAGCTCCACACCCAACATCATTGTGCGCAGGACAATGAAGTGTGTGTTTCAGCGGCAGCCCGTATTAAGTTGACATGACGCTACACCTTAGCTCCGCGCTATAGCCGCCAATGCTTTATGCTTTATTTACAGCCTCAGACGTGCATAATGCGAGTCTGGCTTCAACAACGTGACACGATGTCCTCATTACCAGCTCCGTCAGCTCGTGTTTCATCTCCAGAGTCATTAGAGAGGGAGGTGGGGAACACCTAAACCGCAGTGGTGACGAGCAGACCGCCCCGCAGAGACATGCACAAAGGGGTGAATCATTATGCTGTATACACAGAGGAGACGCCAGCCTTCCCTCTCTGAGCACACGCTGGGGAAAATCCAGCAGTGGCTGCCACCGTTCCTTTCTGGTTTATGTGTTCTAATATAACATTGATGGGAGAAGGGGGTGTGGGAATGTGGGGAGGTCAATATCTAGTTAACATAATATTGTACCTCTTTCTGACACGGTTAGGGCCTTCAGTGAGCATATTCTCCAGGTCGACCTGTTGTATGGTCAACCTCTGCCCTTACTTGGATACAGAGAGAGAGAGGTGGTGCTGTCTGTCCTTGCTCGAGGACATTTCTGCAGAGGAGCTTTCTTCAAGCAATACAGCAGCACACAATAAAAGAGATACTGAAAGCATACACATATCAGGGCTTAACAATAAGGATTGTCAGATTGTCAGGGGCAAGTAAAACACCACGTCTTGGTAGTAAATCTAGCAACTCACTTGTCTGATCGGGCAAGTGGTAAAAAAAGAAATAAACACCTTGTTTTTTCCGGAGCTGTTTATTGCTTCGCATCTATGACACACTGTGTCCTTGTTCTGATTCACTTACTTAAAGGTGCAGTGTGTGTAGGATCTGGCGGCATCTAGCGGTGAGGTGGTAGATTGCAACCAACGGAAATTTCTCCCGTGTGCCAAGCGTGTAGGAGAACTACAGTGAACTAAAGTGGACTATGGCGGACGCGAAAATGTGAAAGGCCCTCTCTAGAGGCCAGTGTTTGGTTTGTCCATTCTTGGCTACTGTAGAAACATAGCGGACTATGTAAAGAGGACCCGCTCCCTATATGTAGATATAAATGGCTCATTCTAAGCTAACAAATACACAGCGATTATTAGGTTCAGGTGATTATACACTAATGAAAGTTAGTTATGAATATTATATTCCATTTTTGCCAATAGATCCCCCAAAATGCTACACATCGTCCTTTAAACAAAGATAAAACATAATAATTAACTTTAGTCTTTGTTGTTATTTAATTACCGCTAACAAATAAAACAATTTGTATAGGAGAAAGTAAAAATTGACCTCAGGCAAGTAGATTTCTGACCTGGCCAAAAAATTTAAAACATTAACATTGAACCCTGCATATACTCGACACTTTTAATATACACATATACACATCGGGTGGAGGGACAGAGATACTAGAAGAAATATGAGATATTTATGCTAAAAAATATATATTTTTTAACAATTTGTCTTAATACTTGCACAACATGAATTGCAAACTCAAGTATCTGACAAGGTTGGGTGACACAAGTGATTTAAGATGACCATAGAGATAACAGCAGTGCAATTACACTAGTAAACATTTATATATCAGTCAAACGGAAGTTAATACCTTAAAACTGCTCCATACACTTCACATAGGAACGCACTGAGAGATACCATCTCTTCCCTGCTGTAAAAAGTAAACAGCAGGAATCTATCTATCTATTATTTACTCTTGAAATGATCCATTATATGACCTGTTTTTCTTGGATCAAATCATTGTCAAATAACTGTCACATTAGCAAAAGAGATTAAAGCTAACCAGGTCCTTTGTTTAAAAGCCAATCCTGATAAGCTAACAATGACGAAAACACAATCGCTTTACATAACACAGATGGACTGAAGTGTGCTGTAGTGCAGTGTGAGTAGTGAGTGAGTAGGCAGTTATGCGTGCTTGGCGATACACAGTAATCCAACACATCCATCCATCCATCTGTGACCTGTGACCCCTTCATAGTACCTAAACCCACCTGACATTTGAATGATATTTTCGTCCTCCCGGGGACAAGATTTAGACTGCAACAGCACCGCACTAAATCGTTTTCTATAGCGTCAGAATGTGACTGTGACACACACGCAGGCGGCAGCGGGAGAGCTGTGCTAATGATTCAAACCTGATAAGCTCTTCAGAGTATATGCCTGAGCATGCATCGGAGCGTGCTCGGGCGCTGAGTTGGAATCCTCGAGACCTGATTATCACCGTTCTGACTTCCAAGAGTTCCCGCCAACATCTGTCAATAGCAGCTACATTTAAGTTGATGTGAGGGCTTTCCACGTTGTTGCTAAGATGCGGGATCAGGCGGCATTAAACAGTTCTCGGCACATGCTTCAAAATTAAAGGATGTAAGCTTGTGCACTGCAACAAACATTTAAGTGAGAAACCGCTGGATCTTAGAAATCGTAAGGATTTTTAGGGATAAGTGGAAGAAAAGGGTAAACTGGCCCTCGCTGAGCTTTTCCCGTATTAATCCTCTTAAAAAAAGCTTTGATAGTTAACCTTTGACTCAAAGGCGAAACTATGGCAAATTCTGAGCTGTCCATCGTTAATCCAGATCTCACCAAGCATTCAATCACAACATTTCAAAAAGGACTGCGGTGACCCTGGACCCCGGACTCACGGACAGGGTTAATAGTGGCCCTAATACAGCTCAACGAAAGGGCAGAAGCATTTATTTTTGGACTTTGCCGAGTTCCTCCATCACTCTGCCACCACTGGTGGGAGAGGATTTCAAACTGTTGGGTTTTGTCAGTTCTTTTCTTAGAGACAAAATCCAGACTCGACCCTTTTTTTCTCTGCCTGTGTCCCATTTTCCTGGCTGTCAGGCACTTGTCACATGAAAACAATGGCAAGGACGAGGTGGAAAACACATAAGCCTACCTATGCAAATCCTTCCCTCAGCCACTGACTGCAA
This sequence comes from Sebastes umbrosus, assembly GCF_015220745.1. Taxonomy (NCBI): domain Eukaryota; kingdom Metazoa; phylum Chordata; class Actinopteri; order Perciformes; family Sebastidae; genus Sebastes; species Sebastes umbrosus. The sequence continues at coordinate 10,673,102 of NC_051280.1, read as the reverse complement.
GCTTTGAGCTGCACTTTTTCTAAGCTTTGATAAATCACATCCAAAAACTCCTGTCTTGACACTCAAGACTTTAACTCATGCTCGTCTCGCTGGCAATGTGTAGGAAGCGCTGCCACAACTGTCAGGCCTGCAAGGTGCCAGAATTTCAGGGCCGAGGTTATCGACTCATGAATATTTCATATTTAGCACATTTAGTTTACTCTCGCTAACAAGATCAAGGCGCTGCTCTAATTAATGACGCTATCATGTAAACACCTAAACTGGGTTATAAAAAATCAAAGCAGATAAACAGATCTGGATTACAAGTCAATCATTCAATATTTTGGTTATAATTACCATATTAATGCATTAGAAAGATCAAAAAGTGATCTGCGTGCAAAACAGTGTTGCTGGAAAAAAACACATTTGTTTGTAGAGCAAAAAGGCTTTCATGTTACAACTAATGAATGGAATAAGTTAATCAGAGCAACAAAAAAAAAAACAATACACAAAACCCACAGTTGTTTCTCTTATTTTGTGGGGCTAATAAGGTGTTTCTTGTATGCTATCACATCCTGACAACCTGATTATCAAACAACTCATAGGGTTATTAGGGAAATGAATGCAAACCCTTTTAACGCCTATGTTCAAAAACGTCATACAAAGTGCTAGCTCAGCAGTCATTGTTAGTAGTAAGTCATAATATTTAGAAATTACACTGTATACAAACAAGGTGTATTCTCACTTATGCATATTTGTGCCCTATTGACTGGAATGTAAAATTTGTGAGGGCAGGATATTGACAATATGTGAATAGATCCCTGGTGTGAGGAAGCCTAGAGGCAGCTGATTTCTCTGTGTGTGGGGGATTAAACAGCTTCTCTCAGTAAACCAAATGCCTGCAGCAGTATTTGTGAGGTCTGAGGTCATTAGAGAGATGAAAGGTATAGGGGTTCCCCAACTCCGGTGTTGCTACAGGTGTTTTATTTTTCACTAGATCTGAAGATCTGAAGGTGTTGGGACGGGTAAGACCTGTCAATGTACAGCAAAACAGTGAACGACATTGTCAAGTACAGCGCAAGAAAATAGGTAAACTAATGAATATGGGTCAGCACAAGAATAGACGTGAGCGTTTAAGAGACCAGATAAAAACGTAAAGTGGTTTACTAAAATATTTATTCATATGTATTTTTTGCTGTTCTGACCCACTCAAAGCAGTGTTACTGTGTGCTATGTTTCCTAAGCAGCTTTACAGTTTTCTCTTTTATCCTTGTCGGGGGCCTCGGAGCTAGGCTTGTAATAAATGCAGAGACAGCAGGGAGAGTCGCGTAAATGGCACTTGTGTGGCTAACAATTAGTGTATTCCCAAGCCTGCCAGAGTGCCCAATGAGAGCTACTCTGTGGTGTAGAGTATCAGGGATCGATACCCACGCGGCACAGAGAAAACCATTAATTCTTATTAATAATGGATTAGCAAGTTATCATTTTCACGAGGCAACACTTAGTGGAAATTTGTCTGATGGCATCTGCACTGGTTGTTTTAATGGAACACTTCCATTAAGGCCTTTTTCGGGCCATTAGCAGGCAACTTGTTTGCAATTAATTCCATATAAAGCTGCCTCCCCTGCAAGTTATTTACCCAGATAAAGTCAACTGCACTTCAGGCTGTTTGTTTAAACCAATAAACATCATGTTTGCTATCTGCACTTCTGTTTTACAGCTGAACACCAAGGACAATTGTGTTTTTTTCCCCCAAATGTGACATGTACATAGTACAAGTTAGAATTTATGTGGAGGAACCCGAGGATTAAACAATATGAAGCAGGATCGACTAAGACCAAAACGACTGATTAATGGACTAAGAGGGGGCAGCGCTATTTTTTTTATTATCTAGCTACCTCAATTTAAATCTCACATTATAAAGTGATAGCAATGCAACTGATATTGTGCAACAGTACAGCAGTCCACCTGCTCCTCCACTTGTTCTTGCTGAGTCAATCACACCACATTGTGAACTTTTGACACAAAGGTTCAGTGTCTGGTATTTTCTCCTCACACTGAAAACATCCTGTTTTCAAACAAGGGCCTATATGGGAGGTGTTAGAACAGGTTTGTGCTGGATGGTCCGATTTCGTTGCACTATCCACTCCCGCTCATTGACAGTCAGTTCACACTGCGTTCACTCATGATAACACAGAAACCAAAGCATTTTTTTTTCTTTTTAGAGAATGATAGTGTAGTGGCCGAAGATTGATGGAGCTTTTAAAGCTTTATCAGAACTTCAAGAGCGATGTCATTCATCATCTCTGAGATACTGTACTTAAGATAAAATGTCTAAACCTATAGAAGAGAAAAAGAAAAAAGAAAAACATCAAACTTTCAATACCCTCGTGGACCATGAAGACGGGCTTTCTATCGGGCCTTCCAGCCTTCAGTGAATTATTCACGACAGCGGAGAAGAACAAGAACTCTAAGTGCAATTACCCTTCACTCCTCTCTTCCCAGTGTGAGCAACATTAATGTAATGGCTTTCATCTTCTCAAGACGATTATGAACGAGGCAGGCATCTCTCAAGGCTGCTCTCTTTCTCTCTTCTTGTCTGTCAGTCAGTATATGACATTTGAAACAAAAAACACAATGTGCTTTGGTGACCAATGCCTGGAGTGGGCATTTAGAAACATCTGTTTCAAAAGCATGCAGGGATAAATGCTTCATTGTGTACTTTTTGATGGTGCTGGTGAGGATGTGGGTGTTTGTGTTATCACACGATTAGAAATCTGAGGTTTTATATTACCTGTGGTGTATTCACACTGGCGCCCAACCTAAATCTAGACAACGATGATTCACTACCTGTGGCTTTTTTTCAACCCACCCAAAAGGATGCAGATGCTCTTTGGCGGTCTTTGTGTTAAGGGGAAGTTTTAACAGACAGATTAGATAAAGGCAGACACTAATTCCTTTGTTACTTTCATAAAATAAAACTAATTTTGTTGCACTATTGCGTAAGGATATATATGCTGTTGTAATGGAAATGATGATTATGAAACGAGAGCAAACTATATTACATGTTTGACAGTTTCTTTTCTCAATGCTAACACCCATAATTTTTGCTGGTTGGAGACTCACCATATCATTATCTGAGTGAAGAGTCTGCCACACGACAATACGAATGTAACATGCAAAATCACTCCGTCTCCAATGAACATGCTCTTTATGAGGTATTTGGCCTTCACCTACAAGACAAGCCTGCTAATGTCTCGGCTGAGCTGCGCAGCTCATCTGCATAACCCTCGGGCTGCATCACCTCCGATGTTCATTTATTTCACTTGATGAAATGTGCTCATTTGCCCTGTCATGAAACTAAGCGTTTTTCCCATTCTGAAGCTGTGAAGGACTGACTGACTGCTGCATAAGGAGACATGTGTGGGTGGGCAACAAAATACAAAGAAGAAAAAGCACACTTTGAATGCAGTTTGAATATGTAATAAAGTATATAGCGTGACATCTTTGTAATGGAAATCCAAACTACTCTGTAAAGTTGCAGTGGGAATACGAATGGAGATTGAGGCAAATGACGGGATGGCTTTTTATTAATGTTGCTGGGTGAAGTCCAATGGTCACCTTGGCTCGGACAATGACATTAATAGACCCGTGTGGGGAAAATGTTAAGTGTGTTAAGTGATCCCGGGAGGGGGTGTGTCGTGGGGGTCCGCCGCTGATATGGCTCCTAGCTTCTTCTTCTTCTGGGGTTAACTCATCATCCATCACCACGCACCCCCCGTGCGACCCCACTAACCTCATTAATTTGCCTCCCCTAGATTAGCCCTCCCTCAGAGACCACAGAGAGCCCCTACCATTGTTCTCGTCTTCTCACCCACACGGCCCGGAGCTCTTACGTAATTCAACTCTCCACTAACCGAAATTAAGGGAGAAATTTAATTATGTTACTGTAGGGACATGGAACAACAATGGGATTCTGTCTCTTTGTTTAATCCCTTATGATTTAGCACCATTTACCCAAGAACTAGTTCTCACTTGAGGTCCAACCATGCTTTATGCTTCAACATGTCCACAGGCTGTTTGGGTTGAGTTACATGTCTTTAAATGCACCTTAGAGGATGCTCCAACACTAAACAATACGTGGGTGTATGGCAATATGCCTATACGTTACTTTATTGTGTCCTATTTAATCAGTGGGCAACCTCCTGGTCTGAAAAGTGAAGCCAATGAGGAAGCAGCTTAAATGTGCATTCTGTCTAATAGCCAGCAGGGGGCGACTCCTCAAGTCTATGAGAAAATGAGCCTACTTCTCACTTGATTTATTACCTCGGTAAACATTGTAAACATGAGTCTATGGTCTCAATCGCTAGTTATGGTCCCATTCAGAGTCAAATAGACCATAAAGCAGGGTATGCTTTAGGATGTGGTTACCTTGTGATTGACCATTGTCCGGTCTGGGATTTGTCTTGTTTTTCTCTTAGAAGTTTACTTTCACAGTGTGTTTTCAGTTCATTAAAGTTAATTGTAACATTTTGGTCAACTAAAACCGTTTTATTTAGCGTTCGGTTGTACTTAGCTCCACCTTCTCTTCTGGTTACAAAAAAACAAGATGGCAACGGCAAAAAACTAAGAAGGCGATGTCCAAAATGCCAAACTCGAGGCTTCGAAACGTCAGTCCACAAACCAGTGAGTGAAGTCACGGTGACTACGTCTATGTATCTAATGCCAGCTATCTTGAATTTCTCCAATCTCAACACAGTCTGATCAATAATCAGAATGTAACAAAACAGCTGCATGTGCACAAATTAAATCCACATCAACCCTTCAAACTCTCTGATTATATTGGATTATTTCAATTCAAAGGAACCAAAGATTAAGTGAGAATGTAATACATAATAAATAGCAGCGAGGGATTGAAGTGTCTTTTGTCAATAAAGCCGTCACTATGAACACAGAATTTAAATGTCTTTCTCAATCTGCCCTTTTCTGGAAGGACACTGGCGGTTCTTGTCGTCCTGTGGCATTGCCGAAACCGGGACACAGCAGAGGGTTTGGGTGACTGCCTCTGGCCCTGCAATTGAGCTCCCTAATTAAACTATTAATCTCACATCATTAACCTCTGATGACCCTTTCCTCCCTCCATTCTGACATTGCTGCACTGGCTTATGAAAACAACTTCCCATCAAATCTCCCCAACCTCTAAATTGCGTCCCTCCAACACTTTATCTTGCAGATGTTTTCCTCACTTATATTGCACACACACACACACACACACTGGTTTCTCAGAGAGCATTTTCTGTTGTTTAGTTCTCCCTCCACCTTAGCCTCTCTTTCTCTCTCTGTCTGTATGATGTGTGTGGACCACAGCTGTGTGCTAACTGCATTACTCTCCAAGTGGCTCTCCAAGGTGGATATGGTTACTTTTAATTAAAAAAGAATCAATTTCTATCCCTGTCAGTTTTTAGACTGGGTGACCATATGGGCACTAAAAAATACAATCCAATTTCCAGCCACCCAGCCCCCCGTCTGGCCACCCCTCTCAAAACCACTTTGGCACTTCAATCACATCAGTCCATTGTAAGAGCTTTAGAAATTGCCAAATCAATCTATGGAGCTTGTCTTACAGGTTAATTTGTTTAAGATATGCTGTATTTTGGGATATTTATGTCCAAAACCAGAGTACCTATATATTTAGCATAGCAGCACCATGGGAAACCTCTTAGTGGTTTAGCCATTCGACAATAAATACACACAATAGCCAAGACAAACAAACTTCAATTAATCAATTGGTGGTACGTGGGGGGTCACAAATAAGACATTTGAAGGTCGTAGCATGACATGTAAAAAGTCACTTTAAACTTATGAAGTTAATTATGGTCCCGTTGTAATCCTCCTGCCACTGGGAGTGAAAAGAGCGGAGCTCGGGTACAAAGGCCTCGATGGTCCTGCCGCACCTCGCGTGAGAAGCCGCCCAAGATTATAACATGAGAGGCACAAGAAGATACATCAAAAGCTTATTAAAGCCAATGAAATAACTCACAATGACAGCACTACAAAAAGATAACCATTACATTTAAGTGCTGGGTATGTATGACTTTGGGGCTGACCTTGCGAGCCAGTGGCCTATTGTGTACCAGGAGGCTGTATAGAGAGCTGGTTGATTAGGCTGAGCTCCCCGGGGATCGATGGGGCGTCTGCGATCAGCACTCAACAGTAATCACACTGTATTGTGTTCCGACTCAATGACGCTATAAGATGAATGATGTCACAGGGCTATAACACTGATGGTGCCGCTGGAGGATTTCTTGTACTTATTTGTGATTCTAAATCATGATGAATTGTACCATCTTAAGTATTACAAACACTACGACAACAACCTTTCAAATGTAGCCACCCTAAACCAGGAAACAATGCACTGTGAAGGGAATAGATTTCGTTTTTATATAAGGAGAAGGCCTAAAGCTGCTCACACGTTTGCTACCTGTGGTTGCTTCGCTGAAATTTTTCAAGGGGGGAGACTAGGACACCAGACCGAACACCGAACCCATGTAATCAGAAACTTGCCCGGCACTCCACCCATAATATCTGTCTGGTGTCTGCCCTGTAATACAGGAAATCCAAACCAGAACTATCAAGTTCACATAACTAAGATGCGTACAAATTACAGGCTGCACAAATGCACACAACCCTGCTATTAGTGGTAGGTGTTATTTTTGCCCCCCAACTGTCTTATTTTAATTCTATGTCTGTTTGCTTTACAGTCTGGGTAATAGCAGGGCCAGGCCTTTTTCCCATGTGTGCTTACATTAAGCTACAACCACAGGTTAACCTCGGACCGGTGCCAGGCTTCTCGATAAGTTTGTTTTATGTTTCCTTTAAGATAAAAATTCCATCTTTTTCTCAAGTTCCTCATTCATGTAATGTATGAGTGTTTGGGTGCATCTTCATTAAAAATCCTCGTGCCGGCTCGTCACAGCAGAGTATCTTTGTCTGTTAATTAAAATGCTTGGCTCTGGGTTTTTATCCGTGAATGAGATGATTACCAAAATTAGAGACCAGGGCAATCTTGCTCTCATGGAGACAGAGAGGCAGAGAGCAAAAAAGATTAGCTTTACAAAAGTAAAGATACTGCAGATGAGATTATTGTCCAAATTAACCCAATGTTCGAATGCACACAGTGAAATACAAGCTAGCCAGCTGTGTGGGAATCCTTAAATATCTCAGGATTGTTTGGCAACTGAAGATGGCCAACAAACCTTAAAGACATAAAATACTGTGGAGACAATCGTGACAAAATATGTTCTACACAATTTTAAATGACTTTAGCCATCCTTCATTTTTCTTAATATTCACCTTTATATGTAGCACAATATAGATTAAAAACAACACAATAGCAACCCAGCTTAGTAATCAGGGCCATACTGGCCATCTGACAGACTCAGCACATTTAAATAATACCTTGGCACCTTCGACGCCCATGGCATTACCTTGTTTCCTTGATGATGATCTCTAAAAAGCATATTCATTTGAATCTATTCTATGCATCCCCTTGGTGGCAATTAAAATGCAGGAATAGAAGAGCATATGTACACAACATAACATGACAATAAACATGGTGCCCAACCAATAAATAAATTACTGCAGATCTTGCTTTGTAAAGAAGAGCGCCACGCCAATTATTCATAGACCAAGAATTGGCTTACAGTTATTTAATTTATTTCCTCCAGACAATTCATTATCGGCAATTCATACTTTATTTGAATTCTTAAGCAACTGTTATTATTCCGAGTTTGTTATTTTTATATCAGAATGCAATGGAGGGACTATTGCAATAGTTTTGGTTGCGTAGGAACAGCAGCACAAATTGACTTGGGTCAAATAGATTTCCCTGTGTTTAAGTCTGGGGATGGATTCAGTGCAGAGGGGCACATCTTATAAGTCTTACTTGATTTGGTCCGATCACATTACAGGCAGAGCAAAGACAGAGTCTTGCCAGACCACAAGAAAAAAGACGGGAGTGCAAAACTTTTCTGCAAGGTCAAGTTCACTCTGATACTGTGCAAAGCTCTACACACACCTCAAAGAGACACAGCTGACAACACAGGGTTGAGTGAGACGTGGCAAAGGGTACAGAAAAACAAATCCTACTGGACCCATGTATGAAAGCGCGGGGTCAGTTGGCGTGTTCGGGTGGGGGAATGGGAGGGTATTGTGGGGTATAATTGAATTACAGTGACCTCATGACAGCACTATAGGTGAGGTCATGCGCTGAATTAATTCTGTCCCTGACCCCGTCTTCGGCAGGGCAGTGATTCTTGGCTGGCCCCCGGGACCCAAAGGCGCAGCTACGGTGACACATCTTTCTGAGCTCCTTCTTCCGGCCAAAAAACGTCATTCAGATTGACAGCCAGGCACATGGAGGCCGATGGAGAATCACTTTGTGCACTGTACGCTTATTTGTAGTGCAAATACTGAAGCTCTCTATACTCTGGGACATTCATTAAACAAGCTGCTATTTCTGTTTGTCGGAATCCACCAAAGACACCAAATGTAAATTGAATCTATATTTTATTTTGAATGAAGCTCTGTGATGCACAGCATGAAAGCTTGTTCTCTGCAAATATCCCTACATTCAATTAAAGTGCTGCGATGTAGTGGGTTAAATTCAACATTAGATAATACAGTCAATCTCTTAAAAGAATCTCTATATGATATCCAGAGTATTAATATAGCAGCAAACAATGATTTGCTATGTAAAGATATAGAGTAGTACAGTAATGTCTACCTCTCTACCTGTGTGTTATAATCCGGGTTACAGCTGATAACGCGGTCCCGACTGATGCCGTTATCGCGGAAGTGTAGCACGCACGCTCCGGTTCTGCCCACACTGTAAGCTATGTCAGCACTGTTGCCATTGTTTCCTAGCGCTGCTAGCATCGTTAGCGCCGCCAGTTCAGCCTTCACCATGTTAAGAGCCGTGCGGAGGCAACTGAAATGCTCCCAATCTCATATTTAGCACCTGTAAAGGAGGAGAACGTCTACAAAAGAGCGTCACTAGGTAAGGTAATACACCTGCTGTTACTGTCAAAATACTTATGAAGATAATTAAGGTATTATTAGATTGTTCAGGAAGCAAGGCAAGTGAATGAGGTTACTTACTGTCTGCCTGAGAGGAGAACACCATGCAGCTGAGTAGAAGCAGGAACAGCAACGCCCCTCTGGGCAGGAGGGGCACTGCCAGGTGAGTATTAGGCCCCATGTTCCAAGTTGGCACTGCTCCCTCCTCAGTCCCCTGCTAGACACGTCCCACTCTGACAGGATCAAAGACTAACACCTGGGAGAGGAAACACATGCACAACAGGAGTACAGAAACATTAGTATTCAAACCCACTATTTATTTGCATATATTTGAATGAGCATAATAACACTGGTAGCAGAAATATCAAAAGCAAGTCGCAGAGCAGAACCAAAGGAGACGGGAATTTTGTATACTTGTAAGAAACCCTAACCCTACACTTGTTCGAAAACAACATCACACGACGCTGGAGATCTTTGGTTGCGATCAACGCAGCACCCAATACCCACAACAAAATCCTGCTCGGGGGCAAGAGGAAAATACAAGTGAAGCGAATGTAACGCGCAAACTGCATCAGCAGAAGAGTTAGGGAACAAATGCAGTACAGTGAGAAATCATGGGAAGAAATAGCAAGAACAAAGGGGGAGGTCAGGACGCTGGATTAAGCTCCTCCGCTCTCCTCTCACAATGGGGATCAGTTAAAAACCCAGAGGAGCTCCTAAACAGTTTTCCCTAAGGACCGCCGCCCACTTAATGTTCCCCATTAAGAAATTGAAACTGTGTCTTCCAGATGGGTTCAAATCACACAGAGTGCCATGATCTCATAATATGACAACATGTATGCATACATGAACATTTAACATACAACACACCCCCAAGGGGGGACACGGCCGGTCAACAAAGCAGCAGCAGGTGTACCACAAATTAACCGTAATTAACCGAGCAATAAAACAGAAAGCATTGCTCCATCGTCTTAAGTAGTGGGTGGAGACACAATAACAAAGGCTGTCCCTCAAATTGAACCACGCCAGCATTGATTCTTTGTCTTTTTGGGAATTAGATTTAGTGTAGGAAATGACTATGCTGATAAGATTCGGATATATGACCTTAAGTTTGTTACAGCCTGCAGTTTCGACGTCTAATGCTATTATAAACAAAGTAGCTGTGTATCCCCATGAATTGAGCTAACTAAATTTCTTATCCCTAGACTCTTGCCCATGGCCATCTGTGATGAGTAATCATAACGCTGTAAAGCGGACCACAATATGGTAAGGATAGATATCTCTCTTTTGATGGAATTAAAGCAGTATCTCCAGAGGACTTCAGAAAAAAAAATTAACTAAAATGAGAAAAGTTTTCAAAGTTTTAAGCCTACTTTTGTCTTCAAGGGCTCCCTGACAATGACTCTGTGTAAAGCTTTTACAAGAGGCCTATTGGAATTGAATTGAGAACTTTCTCAGCTCGTCTGTTCAGTCTCACTGCCGAGTTTATAGTGGAGACTGAACAATACTGATTGCTGATATTTGTGAGAAGAGAAAGAGAGGCGCTCCACCAATGTGGAATATCTAGAGGCTTGCTGGGTGGCCGGTCAGCTTTAGTCTATTCAGTTCAGCTAAATAAGTTAGAGTGTCAGGAACACAAAGCCTCCAGTATCTTGTGGAAAAAAAACCTTTCCATTCTTAAGCCTGTGGAGGTGTTGAGCAGCCCATTACTCATGTTGCTATTTCAATGCGTGTGGAAACATTGAAAAAACTGCACACAACGGGCACCTCTTTGACCACCCTCTTTGTGAAACACGACCAAGGAAAACACTCTGCTAAGCAGAGATCTTAGGAAAGCAACATTTCGAGAGTGGCCTTTTCTTCGTCTGAGCTCTGCTTTTAACCTCTTTTGACAAGTCACTTGGCAAAGGAAAAAAGACAGAATGAAGTGAAGGAATGTTATGTGTGAGTTACGGCGCCGCTGCCTCACCTGGGCACAGTTGCCGACAGGTATCATTGACGGCTCGCTCCTCATCACCGTTTGTCACTTACAGGAATGTGCCTCTAGGCTTTCATGTCGATTAAACTAGCTTCCGATGCAACACACCTTGCATCTGGGGAATTTCCAAACACTGTGTGTGCAGTCAAGATCATCCATCGTCAGTGAAAGTTCAAGCTGTGATCGTATCAAGCTGTATTATACTCCTACCTGAGTGTAGATTTTTGAGAAATACCCACAAGTGCAGCAAAAAATAAATTAACACCTCTGGAAAAAGAGATTCCCCTCGCGTCTTCACCTTCACTGCTAATGAGAAAACAGCTCATTGTTGGTGTGTTAAGCTGTAGCAGTCAGAAGAAGAAAAAGATACACAAGGTGCCAAAGAACTGGATCACACCCCCACTCTGCAACCAGAATCAAACGCATTTAGGCCCCATTTCTATTTCAACTTAATACCCCAAGTTAGCTTTACAAAATGAGTGTAACTCGCGTCAAGTTTGTTGGCTGACAGATTTGTTTTGACACTCATTTTTCTGTACGCCAGCGTTGCGTTGGTTCATGTCGGCGGGTAGAGAGAGTGAGTGGGGCTGATAGAGTTGGCTAGTCGCCGTGCTCCAAACCCTTGGCGGTGGAGGGATATCTTTTACAGCAGATGCCAGAGAGAGGCAGATGCTTTTCATCTTCAATGAGACAAATTCCTAGAGCGAGGTTTATTCTTTATTTATATAGCTGCTTATTTATCCCAGTGCAGCTTGGTGCCTCCCAGCTGCAAACAAATACTATGGGACAACAACACTTGCCACTATGTGCGTTTGTGCTGTGGCGTTATATAGTGCTGCTGAGAGAAGGACAGGAAACCAACATGGAAACGGTGCGGCGTGATCCAAAATCTGAGCAAGTGGCTCAGCACACAGGAAGACATTGTTTGCAACTATGTGGGAGAGCGAGAGAAAAACAATAAGAACGTGTAGGGGTGGATGTCTGCCCTTGTGAGATTGTGTGTGAATCCTTCTGTCTTGGTAATGATTTAATTCTGAAGCCTGTTTAGTGTGTGAGAGGACGAGAGGAAAGTGTGTACGGCAGAGAAAGAGTTAGCGCTGCATAATTGCAGGAAAAATGGTCATCCAGATTATTTCATCAGAAATGAGATTCTAATTAATAATCACGATAATTAGTCAGAAGCAAAATTGTTTTACAGTTAGAGTATGAATATGAAATATTGTTTCATAAACCAGTGTGCCACAACGTAAACCAAAGTTCTACAATATTTTTTTTTATTATCAACAAGCTAACAAAGTTTAGACTGAATTTAATTACCACTCAATTCTGTCTGGTTCTGCCTTTTTGTTAAAGTAGTAGAGATTTCTGGCATAACTTCACCTACTTCCAATGTGCATGGAGAAGGGAAAAAGTCTGAAGTAGAGCTGCAACGATTAATTGATTAGTTGTCAACTATTAATTAATCGCCAACTATTTTGATAATCAATTAATCGGTTTCAGTATTTTTCAAGAAAAAAAAGTCAGAATTCTCTGATTCCAGCTTCAGAAATGTGAATATTTTCTGGTTTCTTTACTCCTCTATGACAGTAAACTGAATATCTTTGAGTTGTGGACAAAACAAGACATTTGAGGACGTCATCTTGGGCTTTGGGAAACACTGTTTTCACCAAACAACTAATCGATTAATCGAGAAAATAATCAACAGATTAATTGACAGTGAAGGTAATCGTTAGTTGCAACCCTAGTCTGAGGAGATCAAAACTCCAGCAATACTTGTAGTATAAAGAACTACTTCTGTTGCCTTCTCTTCTCCCATTTTCTGGGATTAGATTTTGTCTTAACCAATCATTTGGCACAATTAAGCGAGTTTATGGAGAACAGAATTTGGGGTCCTGATATAGGAAAATAATAGACAAAACAAAGATTTGTTAATTCCCTCCACCTCATTATCACTTGTAACCTATTGAAAAAAACAAAAGGTTGTGTTTAATATATTCAAGCTTCCTAGGCTGATGATTAGCTAATGTTTAGGGAACAGCTATTCATTAGAGCCCAAAATGTTCTGAATCACTCAACACAATTTGAGATGTAGATGGTGATTTGGGATAAACACAATTTAAGGTGCAGCATTTGGTCTTGTGTCTCATTTGTCAAGATGTTAATATCATTTATTACACGGCTTTGTCGAATACTTGATTCTGATTAGTCAATCACGGCCTTCTATGGTCTGTTATTTCTTTATGGCAACCGTTGCTATGTATAACAGACAGTTGCTATGGACGCAGTTCTGATGTCGGACAGTGGCGGACCATTTTTGTGTCAAATTGTTGATTTCTTAAGTAAGTAGCCGTGTAATAAGCGGGATAATGTACAAAGAGACGGTCATTATTGTGAAATAAACCCCTTCGAGGCGATGCAAGACCCCTCCGCTTCGCCAAATCACCCTGTTGATGTTTATTTCACAACAATGACCGGCTCACTGTGCATTATCCCTTATGTATCCTATATAGAGAGAGAGAATACTCTATGGTGGCAACATTTTTATCTAAACAGAAACCATGAAAGAGAACATAAGCTCATTAAATTGATACTGAAGTTGAAATAACTCCAGCCACTCTTCAGGGCATCCACTCTTTCAAGTCCTTTAGGAAGAGGCTTTGGAGTCTCGAGTGTCTGGGGAGTTTCTCAGTAATGCAGAGCGTGACGTATACTGTATATATACGCTGTATTATAGGCAGGCGACTAAGAGGTTTAGTGAAGTAATTAACAAGGGAACAATGGGGTTGTGAACATCTAAAACGGTAAACTGTGGAGGACAAAGGAGTTTTTGAGTGAGATCGGTGGGGAGGGGAATATGACAAAAAGTACCCACCTATCCTGTTTGCTTGTTTGCCACCCACATCAGGTGCCTGTCATTCAAGTCATTACCGCCTGCGTGTGTGGCAAGGGAGTGGCCACCCATACAGAATTGGTAGTCTACCAACAGACAATGACGAGATGAGACGAGGCACAGCTGCGCAGAGAGCGCGCAGAGGCTGAGTAAACACTACTATTACACTAACTACAGGTAGCATCTCCCTGCACTCCATCGTTTCCATCCCTCCTGCTCATGTTCTCTCTTTCTCTCCGTCTATGTTTAATGGGTCATCCTGAGCGTGCGTGGGGGGGACAGCTGAGATATATGGCTAGCAGTGTGGGGAGCTAATCATGGCCGTCTCTGGAGGTGATAAACCCAGACCAGAGGGGTTTGTGTTGGCGCAGCCTGCAACGGCTCCATAAACACAGTTACAAGCTGAATTTTCGACAGCAGTGTTTTGGCCCCTGATTAGTTTTCCATGCCCTAGAAGGCTAACCCCTCACAAGCCTCTGCTCCTTTTTTACCTCCGCGGCGAACACGCACCACAAGACCCCGGGAGAATTACTGCAACCCGACGAGCCCCGTATTGTAAAATGAAAGTGCAAAGTAACAAAATGAGTTTTTTTTTCCCTCCAACTCTGAAAGCCTTTTCTGTATACGCAGACTTGATGGTGCGTGTCTTTTTTACAGGGCTGCGACAAGGCCCCGCATTGAAATTCACCTAACAAAGCGTAATGTCCTGTGACCTATCAAGTTTTACAGCACCTTTGTTTACAAGCTGATTCCACAGAGTTAATTGTTAACGTTGTACTGCCGAGCAGAAGATTGAGCGACTGAATGGCGCCTATAACAGATAAATGCACTTCCTTAAGTTGAGCAATAGAAAGTCACTGATTATGCTGACCTAGTGTGATAAATCACACGAGTCAAGTCTCTGCTTGTGTGGATGACTCAAATAAATCCATCAGGTAGTTCACTTCAATAATTACGTATGTTAATACTACATCCTTGTGAAATGTATGCAGAGATTTACAACATATGACGCAGAGCCTCCGTGACGCATTGTGATGCAATCTGTGATGCAATCAGTGATGCATGAGGGGTTGGACTTAATGCACCAGGCTCCTGACTCACCCCTCAACAGAATGCAAAGACGATCTGCACATCGGCTTCACCCACATGATACAATGTCGATTGGCATTTAGTCTGGTTGAGTGAACATTTAACAAAACTCAAGCACCTCCATAAATTGCCGCTGAAGTGGGGATTTACAATCACCTCTGGGGGGCCACCAATCTTTTCAGCTGCAAATCAATCTTGGAATGAAAGGTGATATGTATTACACTGATGTGTATTACGCAGAGTAGAAGAGACATACCAGAGTGCCACTTCCATTTGAATTTATTGGAGAGTGATTATTGGCGTTGTCGAGCTGCAGAGCAAGGAGAAATGGCTTGCACTACAAAGTGCTGGGCAAAGGGACTGCGATAAATCAAAACGCAGGCTCAATGTAAAACAGACATTCATCAAATAAAAGCAATGCTGTGCATACTCTGAACAACTGAGTGGAACAGCTTTCTGTAAAGTAGCACTAACTGTAGGAGCCCTATTTACAATAATACAATCTAGTCTAGCTTGAAAATTAAAATGGAATATTCATAAAATCATAAAGTTAAATTTTAGGGCTGTCAAAGTTAACGCCATAACACATTAACACAAAATTGTTTTAATGCCACAAATTTCTTTAACACTGCTAAATGCAGTACCTGTGAGGGTTTCTGGACAATATCTGTCATTGTTTTGTGTTGTTAATTGATTTCCAATAATAAATATATACATACATTTGCATAAAGCAAGCATATTTACCCACTCCCATGTTGATAAGAGTATTAAATATTTAACAAATATCCCTTTAAGGTACATTTTGAATAGATAAAAAATATGCAATTAATCATGGACAATGATGCGATTAATCACAATCAAATATTTTAACCATTGACAGCCCTATAAAATTTTCAAAATAATGTTTACCTCACAGACGAGTCTCACATATATACAGAAGGACACATTGTCTTTCTTTTCTTAAATTATGCTTTTATTCTAAGGACTTCTGTATGCAAAACTTGTATTGTTTATTAATTTCATCCCCTTTGTTGACATCTTGGATCTTCATTTTGACATTCTTATTTATTATCATGGGTATTATCATTATTATGATTATAATATTGCTTATAAATCATTGCTGTTTGCATTTCTCCAACTGAAATTATCTTTGCTTTTTATCTCTGCTGACTGTGAGGCACCATTGTTTTGAAAAGTGTAAATAAGATATGTTGTTATTGTTATGGTTTAGGACAACCTCAAAGGTAGGGCCTAATGAAACTAATGGAGAATGATGAAACAACAAAGCTTTGTATTCAGTTCTCTAAAACTGTACACAGCCAATAGCCTTGCCCTAGTTCAAAGATTGAAGAAAAAGTTTTAAATATTTTTGTGTTTACAATTCAGAGAGTTCAACAAATGAATTACTGCATAATTAAGAATGATTCTGTGCTGTGGCCAAACATTAAATTAGCAATATAAACTGAGAGTCATTCCCAACAACAGATGTGCATATATATCAAAAGGAAATTCACACTGTCAAGCAAGAAAGATGGGAAAGACGTCACCACTCGACGGTTTGCTTGTGGACAGATGGTGCCATAAAATGACTAGGCAGGCAGCACAGAAGGCACGGCAGGCCCCCCACCCCCACCCCTCCTAACAACGCGCGACTTCAACTCACCCCACCCCCACCACCCCCTGGACAGAAAGCCTTGTCTCCGCCAGTAAAAGACAAACAGAGTGAAGGCATGTGAGCAGAAAAGACTGGCAAATACAGAGCTCCGTAGATCAATAGATGGCTCAACAGATGCAGTTGTTAAAAGTTCAGCTCAACCCACGGATATATCACGGCTCGATCTTTAGCAACCGGAGAGAGCAGACGTATGAGAAAAATTAAGCATTGTAAAACTACGGTAGAAGGATTGCGGAATAGAATACAAACTGAAAACACATAGTATTGCTGAACAAGGAAATAAACCTTCCCTTTCTCATTGGGTTTAAGTGTAATGATTTCCTACAGGTGGCCCTGAGGTGAGGATGTTGGACCCAACTTTGTATAAGAGGGTAGGAGGGGGCTTTTGAGTGCTTCATACTATTCAGCAGGTGCCTACACTGTTCTAAATCAATTACCTCTAGTGAGTCAGTGCTTAGGGTAGGGGGTATTGTAAATCAGCTTGGTGTCAGGCCAGATTAGTGACTGTAACGGGCTGGGAGTGAAGCTCTTTGGCCAACACGGACCCTCCAGAGGCCTGCATGAGAACCAAGCTGTGGCCTCAGTGCTCCTTGACACAGCAGCAACTCTGGGAATTGTTTGCAACAATACTTGTATACTGTGAGACAGGCAAAGGATTCGTTATACCCTTTTCCGTCCCTTTAACATGTCTGGTAATTGGAGAAAATGATTCAAATCAATGAGCAGAACTGCTTGAAGGCAATATTGGATTTTTTTCATCAAATACCTTCATTTGTCAGGTATTTAATTCACCGGATTAGCAACAACAAAGATTCCTAGTGGGTTTTTTTTTATCTAGGAGTTTCTCCATATTGCACAGCTCGACTTTGTACACATGTTTACAGTTTCACAGTGATTAAGATTTGCCTACTCATACTAGGAATATTCAAATTGGCTGTGGAAGGATGAGCCAGACTGCTAATAGTCAAATAGGTGGTCATTCACTAACTCATGGATACAGAGTGGATGGTCTGTTGCATGAGCAACAGCCCCTTATCTCACTACATCCTTTTATGCAAATCTAACTCGGAGGAACTGTTACGCCAGCAGCTATATCCACCAAACACAGTTGGAGGACGTGCAAATGTAGCCTTCATTCACTTAATGACACAGAATGCCAAAGATTGTTCCCACTATTCTGGTGTGGATGGTTTTGAGGCTTGTTTGGCTTCAGTCTGCTGAAACATGTTTATGTGAAACTGTATATTGATACAATGGTTTTATTATTTCACCCTACAACGAAGAGAGCACCTAAAAGACACAGTGAAACAACCCTCTGTGGTCCGAGGTACAGAGGAACAAACCCAGTGTTGACACAGGGAAGGGTTAGACTAACGTTGGGAAGGCTAGGAAAAGCACTTCCTATATAACCAAGCATTTGTGGTGGGAAACAGAAACATTGGACCTGATGGCGTCCGCGGTGAAGCATAAGGTTCTATTTACAAAGGAGGACCCCTTGATGAGAATGGAGGGATCTAAAAAGCACACATAGCATATGTTATTCTGAGACCTAGCTTGAAACAAAATGTGTTACACAAAGTAAGCCCTGGTCTACCTGAAACAGTTAAGACCTAACAGACTTAACATGGGTTAGTTGCCATTGCAAATGTGGAAAGAAGAGGATCCCCAGGTCCTAATCCAACTTCTTTCCTGCCTTTTATTCCAGACGGCTATCCTCTCAGCCCCCGTCTAACTAGTGAAAAGAGGCAGATTCTAATAAGCCATTCTGTCTTTCTGTCAGTCTGTGTTTCTCTGCATCCCCCTGTTTCCTCCCCTCTCTCTCTCCCTGGCCATGTCTCCTTCTCTGTCTCTTTCTCTCTGTCTGAGCCACGAGCCAGTCTGTTGGAGCAGATGGAACCATATATCCCCATCGCTCTCCGGAGGCCTGGGGATTTAAAATGTAAAAGAGATGAGTGCGGAATATGCAGGGCCGAGTCGATAAAGGGCAGGAGAAGCAGGGACTCTCAGCTCAGACCATGTTCATCAGACTCACCACGAACCTGGCATGTCCGTCCTCACTGTCTAATCCAACATTTTGTCCTACATGGTAATGAGCAGAGCAGGAAATATTCTATTGGTACCAGATGTAGATGCCCCAAAATGTTATTTTTCTGTCGATAGAAAATTAATCAACAGCAAATTGATCATCATTTAACTGTTGTAGAGCTGCAACAATTAGTCAACTAACCGATTAGTCGATCGACTGAAAAATAATCAGCATCTATTTTGATAATCGGTTGATCATTAAAGTATTTTTTCATAAAAAAATGGCAGAAAGTGCTGTTTTCAGCCTCTCAAATATGGATATATCCTGCATTTCTCTGTTTTATATTTTTTATATAATTTATTATATTATTATATAGTTTATTATATTATTATATAGTTTATTATATTAAACTGAATATCTTTGGGTTTTGGACTGACAAAACAAGACATTTAAAGACATCACCTTGAACTTTGAGAAACTGGGATGGACATTTTTCACTATGTTCTGACATTTTGTCGACCAAACAATTAATCAATTATCTAGAAAATATTCGGCAGACTAATCGATAATGAAAATAATCGTTACTTGCAGCCCTAAATTGTTGTAAGTCCTTTATCAAGCAAAAATTACAAACATTTGCTCATTCAAAAATGAAAACAAGACAGTTTTTTTTTGTTTTTGTTTAACTATTGCTGAAACATTTATTTAATTAATTGATTAGTGGACAGAAAATGTATCTGCAACACTTTTTATGATCGACTATCATTTCTGTAAATTGCTTTTTGTTGTTATATATAGAAAAAAAACATAGATTGAATAAATTTGGGTTTGGGACTTTTGGGCAAACAGAACAAGACATTTTAAAGCAACACCTTGGCTCTGGAAACTTTTGATGGCCATTTTTCACTATTTTCTGACATTTTATAGATTAATAAACATTTTATAGATTATCAATAATAAACATAAATAATTAGTTGAAACCCATAAAAAAACACAAGTCAAGATCACAATTTAACAAACCGACTGATGGCTGATTATCAGCCCAAAACAAACAGGAATTAATTTAGATTTTTACTCCTGAGGCTTTCTCTTTATAATACATCAGCCGGAAATGTGGAGTTGGACCTGCCTTCCTCTACACCTCGTTTCCTGCCACCTTTCAGGTAATGAGAAAGCATCAGGACACTGTATCTGTCGTCTGGGAGAAGATTCTGCTTCGTCCTCCGTCTCTGGGTGGCAGGTTGACAGACAGGAAGAGTGAGGAACAACAGGCAGACGAGGTTGTGAGCAGTACAATCGATTGCCAGCTGACTAGCAAGCTCCATTATACTGACAGGCCGGAGCTACAACACGACGACTTGCACTCCACCAACGCCCTCATTACTACCTATGAATCTCTCACTGGGACCAATCTCTCTTGCGCTCTAGCCCTTCTTGCTCTCTCTTGCTTTCTCTCTACAGTACGTCTCCCTGGGCAAAGCACGGGCCTGAATTTCACTCTGTCAATCTGATGGAAACGTTTTAAAAGAGGCAAAAGCCACACTTAAGCCTCTGCACTTAGCTCCGTGTACTAGGAAAGCAATGGATACAGAACAAAGATGACACTGGGTAATACACTGTTCTTCAGAGCAATGTTCTTGAGAAAAATGCAGCCTAAATGTACATTTAAGCCGGTGCAATCTTGAAGAAATTTCAACTGTCTGCGAGGGGAAACCTCTGCCATATTAAACATTTCTCCCACTATCACCCTGTCTTTCAGCTACGCTATCTGCTCTCCTCGTCCTCTCTCCCTCCAACATCCCCTCTAGTTATTCTGAAATCCTTAGTCCTTGGAAGACTTATTTATACTCTCTCCCCTACCCCAACCCTCTTCCTCACAGTATAGCTGCAGATAGGATTTACCTGCAGCTGAGGCAGCCTCCAGACTATCAATTACCACCAGTGTAGAGTCACTGTTCTGCAGCTTGGCTAACAAGGCATACACACACAACACATACACACAGTGTGCACACACACACACACACACACACGGATCTCTTGGACACATCCAGTTAGAGAAATTCTAAATTGACTGTGAGTCACAGGATTTTACTGACTAATCAAATAGTTTGGTGAAAATCCACTTCATAAAAAAATCCAGACAAGAGCGCGGACACATCCAATCAAGCCAACTGGTATTTAGATCAAGTGTTCTATGAGAGAAGAGCAGAAATTAGAAGTGAAGATGCCGGAGATGCTATCTTCAGAAAATAAACTGGTATCATTTATGGAAAAATCAGTCAAACTTAAAAAATTAGGTCATTTGAGGAATTATAATCACATGTTGAAAAAGGAATTAAGAGGCCTAAATAACAGCAGAACTAGTGCTAAGACTTAATAATACCCTATAGAGTGCTGCAGGGATGATGCATTTTTGTAGGCCAACCAGGAAGTTAGCGTTGCCCTGGGTTCCCTCGACAAAAAGCCAATAGGATTTTTCCATTTGATTTTGGATTATTGCAGAAAATAGGCTCTGTGGCAAACAAACTTTTATGATACTTTCATGTTTTGTTCAGCAACATAATCTCCACAAACCACTTTTATGATTTTTGAAGTGTAAATGCAATCGCCAGATGTAAAAGCTAACGACAGGCTATAAACAAACTACACCACAGACGCATGAGCAACAGTATAAACAACAAGGCTGTAAAGGCAGATGAGTCGGCGTGATGTTGTTTCGTAGTCTCATTAAGACACTTGTTAGCGACCAACTTTTTTAAGACACATAAAGGCTTCAAAATTCACAAGTGGGATATTTATTGATGTATTTTATGTCGTAGAACAAAACCTTAAAATCTGTTAAGCTTGTGTTAACCACGGACCTTATTTCAGGCAACTAAAAAAACATTCAAAAAACCCATTGAACCGGAAGTGTTAAAATACTAACTAATATCCGTGTTTTAGGACTCATTCCTGTAGCACTCTATTCCCACCAAAATTAGAGCGTATATGCAGTTTTTTTTAATATGGGAAAACCTGCTAAAATAGGCAAAAGACTTCTTTCCCATTGCGAGTATGCCGTACCGTTGCACTGGCTTTTCTGTTTTTTTTCCTGCTCATGTTCGACGTCACCTATGCGCCGGCTGGCTCAGGAAGCAGGGTTAGTAAACTGTGAAAATGTTACAGTGGTTACTGCTTTTTTTTATATCTGTTACTTATTCAGTCTCTCTTTTGAAGCTCTGAAGCCAGAGTTTTTGTTTGTTTGAACAGTAGAAAGACTAACAAAGAGTTTCGATGAGTTTTATTTTGTTTCTGTCGAGTTTGAATGAAGTGTGTTTTACGATCTGCGAAGTAAAATGTCTGCTGTCTGACTGGAGTCTGGTGGCTCTGAGGACAGCATAATAATTTTATGTTTTGTACGTTAATACATTATCCCTGTTGAATTTATTTATTATATATTCAATTAAACGCGCATTATATAGCATCGCGCCGGAAAAGCGGGTGACAGATTAGCGTGTCCGCCCGGGTGTCATGTTTCCATCACTGCCGATCGGAGCTGGAGCCGATAAATACCCGTCACTACTACAGAGTCATTTGGGTTTTTTTGTCCAGTGGTAAAGGGGCTTAACATATACTATATACTGTCTGTTGTTGAAGGATCTGTGAGTAAAAGTGTAGCGCTTGCATTTGCAAATGATTACAAAGTCATAAAAAAAAAGCACAAACACGCAAAACTTGGAGCCCTCACTGCAGTCCATTTGTATAGTTGTGACGTTTGACTGGTCTGAGATGTGCTGAAAACAGAAATCTCACCAAACTCTTCCTGACATGTCACCTCGCTCTCTGACAACGATTAGACTGAACACCAGGCGGTTACACGTACAGAAAAGACACGCAGGGACAGGACCCGTCACTCACCCCACCAGATCCACCCTGACACCTAAAGTGCCTCTGTCAGGTCAGCAAATGAAAAGCCATCACAGCCAATGTTGCCGTCATCAAGCTGAAGTCATTCCATAGAGTGTTTAAATGCTAGCATGCCAGGTCCTGTTAAACTTGGTTGGGCATGTTTCGGGCTCAAGGCAGTCAGTTTTGATTCCCGGGCTTAGCGCTCTGTTGATGCACGGAGGTAAACAGAAATCATGTAGGGGGCATAGGATAACATGCACCAATAAAACTCTTATGAGGATTACAGCCTGCAATCTACCAATGCTCGGTCACGTAGCCAGTCCACACAGCCCAGTTTGAGCCTGTGAAGAATGATCAGAGGAAGTGAATTCCTTTAAAGTGAGCCATCGTGTCTAGCCGCGGCAGTTGCGCAGCGACCATTAGGATAACATATTCGGGTCAAAAAGATAATGAATGTGCACTAGCAATGGACTGTATCAAGTACAAGCCATTCGCAGCTCACCATCAAACCATTAAAACCATTATCCTCATGAGATACTGGCCAGGGGGGATTTTTTCATGCACTTACCAACATGTCCAGAAAATGCACCATGAATTATTTACCTCATATATAAAATTTGAGCACGCTTAAAGGCATTTCCATGTATTAACTGTTCATCTGAAGTTGAGTTTCCAAGCATCACATGCAAAAGGGGGGCTTCCCTATGAACTATAAAGAGGGAACTGGTTATCCCTCTACTTCCCCTTTCCTCAACCAGTCCTCTTGTCTGACTGTCAGCCTAGGCAGTCAAGACTCCCATGTTTACTAATGTAGAAGCAACCCCTTTATCAGGGAAGAGATTTGTAGGGAAGAGGCAGGGGATTAGCCTTCAAATTACCAGGCAGACAGCGTCCCTGCTCCAGGGTTGTGAAGCGGTAATCTCTGAGGCTGAAGGGGGAGATCCAGATAAAAGTTTGGGATTGGTGCCGTGGAACTCCAAACTGTGCATAAGTAAAATATGAAAGTGTGTTTCGGGGGGCTATTTAGCCCCAACTTCCCTTTTCTTGTGGTAGCAACTTTTATAGGACCAGATCACATTAGTTTCTCCCATGCTGTTGAGCTATGCGGTATCATTACATAGCACCAACACCCCCACAGTGCAAGACTTCTGATAGGTGAGAGCTCTCAAACAGGAATGCTGTATCCAGGCAGATCCAGTGGAATTAGATTTCAGCGGCCTTGCCCATGGTTCTTGCATTGTCACCCCGCCGCCCTCCCTTAAACAAGCAGCGCTCTCCTCAGAGAATACCCCCTGGACACAGGAATGTTTCATCAACGCCTCAGCCCCCAGCATCCTTACAGGGCCACATGTGGGCTAACGGGCGCTGCACAGGCAGGCTATAAATAAGTCAGGCATTATAATGAAACCAAATGAATCTCCATCCATCTTCCCAAAACAAGCCAGGGACCTCTGCAGGAGGAAGAGTCATTGCCTCGTGCTTGAGCATGAACCACAAGATGAACAAATGCCAAACGTTACACTGACGCTGAATACATCCCTGCTGTAAAACATGCAACACACGTGCCACACTCTCAGATGCTAGTAGTATGAGTACTTCCGAGACAGCGAAGACTTATTATTCCATTATATGACATCTTATTGATAGTGAGAGGCCAGTCCTCCTTGTGGCTATTTGAGATCAGCAGCAGTGGACTGTTGAAAAAGAAGCCGTAAGTTTGGGGGAAGTGACAGGAGGGCTGATAAAGTAATCAAGTAGAATGTCGAGTCCAAGTCGGGCATTTGTAGAAATTGGGAGGCTGAGCAAACAAGAGCGGTCGTAGAGGCAGAGAGATAAATCAGCCACATGACTATACTCCCAGAACCAAGCACCAAATAAATCAAACCTACATTCAATTTTATTTTCTCTGCTGCAGTTTAGCATCAGTTATCCCCTCATACTCAGAAGCAAGGTAACGCTGCGACCTTTAGTTCCCTTTAATGGCAGTCCACAAGCAACCAATCTGACCGGGCCTCTCTCAAGAGAAAAAAACAAATTGAAAAAGATATTAGCAGCGTATCATCCATGATATAACATCAAGGTATCATAAAACAGAAATACAGTGATCCCTAGTCATCTCTTATTTTATAGAATTAGTATATCAGTATATTTTTTGCATCATTTGGCAAAAATCCCATAATAACCTTTCAGCATATTGTAATTCAAGTGCTCTGAGAGAAAACTAGACTTATGCACCTCCTCATGCCTCTGTTTTCAGGCTTTAAAAAAATCGAGCCCGTGACGGGAGACTTTGGCCAATCACAGGTCATTTTTTAGAGAGAGCGTTCCTATTGGCTGTGCTCTGACTAGTGGGCGGTGCTTGGTATTTCCTCGACAGATCTCAACATGGCTGCCGGGTCATAAACTTTTCTAATTTTACAGCTAAACATTACACTACAAGATGTTTCTGAAAACATTTGAGGAAAGAAATAGGCATTACAGTAACAGAATATTGATTCATATTTGATCAGCGCTGCCTAGTTTGACCGTTTGGTCGGAGTTCGCGAGTGATTGACAGCCGGCTCTCATAGACGGATGCTGGACGGCAGACTCCAGATCAGCTCTGACTGGTTGTTTTCCTCCGGTCTGTGAATACTTGCAGATGCAATTAGGAGCACCGGAGGACACAGAGGCACATGATTTTTTTCAGATCACCGGTCTCATGCACTGTGTTTTATAAAAAATAGCTGTTTTTAATCATATATCATTTGCTTCAACCTTGCCTACTGCTGCTTTAGATGCATGGAAGAATTTACATTTGCCATGGCCACTGTATGTTTCCAACCTGTATCGCTACACATTTCACATACAAAAGCATAAACTTTGGCCTTGTCATACATACTGAGTACAAAAACTGCAGCTGCCCCGGAAAATGGAGGCTGTTTCAATCAATGTGGAGTCGTAATGGGATGATGTGGAATTGAAATGAGTTTTGTGCAAGGAGGGAAATGTCCTCTCTGACAAAGCGGATTTGTGCTCCCATTGAGAAACCCACGGCTGTAATGCATAGAGCTAAGGTTTAAATGAAAGGTGCAAGACTATGAGCACAAAACAGACTTCTGATGGCTAGCCGTAACTGGGCATAAAGTGCAGAGTAGAATATATAATGTAAAAAAGGACAGAAGGTAAGAAAAGAGCTGATCATCTAAGCCTGAGCAATAGGATCCACTTTAATTCCCTTTAAAGAGACGATGAGCTACACTGCCACAGTTGTAGCGGGTTTTTACAGGACAATTTCTATGCATCAATTATTGGCAACAAAAATGACATCACCTTTTCTGAAATAAACCTGTCTGCCTATTTGGATGTGATCTTGTGTCAAAACCTTAACGTGTGTTTGGCAAGCCTGTGTAGAAATCAAAGCATAGACCTAACTTCAATCAAATGAGTTCTCTGCTTGGGGCAACTGAGGAAGAGCGTTCTTGTCAAAACACTGCTGATTTTAGTGGTAAAGAAGCCCTTTTTTCTAAACCTTCTTCTCAGCACCTGTCACAATGAATGAGCGACTGTCAGCAAGAAAGAACTGTCACAACTGAGACAAAAAAAAGTGGCTATCAGCACAGCTAACACATCACACAGGCGGTGGCCTCTGATTGACATTGCACATTACGACGTATCTGACACACTCACCCCTAGCTGCAAAAACATGTTATTTAGCACAGAGTATAGAGGGTTGACAATTAAGCCTTGTCATCATAGAACAACTTCTCACCACCTTGTCACCATCAGGCAACAATCCCCCACACAAAAAATTAATGAGAAACTTCCCTCTGCTGGCATTTAAAAGGGTAACTTCAGTATTTTTCAACCCTATTTTCCTATGTTTTTGTGTCTAACTGACTAATAACAAGACCGATATCTGAACCTGGTCCAGTATTGATGAAGAACACTGTAGACGGCAGCTGCTCACAAGCTGCAATATGGTGCTATTGGGGCAAGCTGGCACCGTCATTTACTTCCACTAAAAGTGCTTGTTTCTGCCATGAGAGGCTCTGATTATTATTATAAGTGTCTGAAATTATTTAAAGAGTCTCGATCAAGGAGAAGTCTCGCTCTGAAATCTGGCCATGTGACGTGTTGCCGGAAGACAGCAGTGGAATAGTGGGATGCATCCATGGTGGAAACGCCAGTGTTTGTTGTGTTGGAGTACTGAAAACGTAGCTTAGTGTTATCTAAAAGCTTTTCAGTGTCATGGCTGAATATTTACATAATTTCAACAACGTGGATGAATTTGATGGCCGCTCACATTTATTTGAGCCAGAGTTTACGGATATTCAGATTTCACAAAGAGACTTCTCCTTGAGCGGGACTTGGACACAATAACAAACACACCGGATCAGGTGAAAGGTGAGAAAAACGTTATATTTCTCTGTAGGGTCTTTTCCATAATGTTGTCAGACACTTACAATAACAATCTGAGCCTGTCAGTGGCAAAAACAAGCACTTTTAGTGGACTTAACATTACATTGACGCTGCTCACTTGCCCTCACAGTTCGTTTAACAGCTGCCATCTACACTGTTCTCCCTCAATACTGGACCAATTTCAGAAATTGTTGTCCTTATTAGTCAGTTAGACTCAAAACATGTAAAAATAGGCTCCAGGTTGAAAAATACCAAAGTTACCCTTTAAAGTCTAAGACCTATTCATAAATAAGTCTACACTTCAGGTACAGCATCAAAGCTTTGAACTTTAATAAATCAACAAAAGCTATTCCACTTACAGTATGTGTCATAGACAAATGTCCGACTCCAGTGACAAAATGGCCTTCACAGACATTGATCTGTGATTGTAAGCAACCTCTTTCATGTCCCAACTGAGACTAGCGTGATTAAGAGGATCCATCATGCGTCAACAGGCCATTACACATCAACCAATTCAACGATGATTAGAACTCAAGTTCTATAGGAAAATCCATATGCTCAGCCTATAATTACTTTTGAGGAATCCGATGGGGAGAGAGATTGAATGATTGACCGTTCCATACAGAGTCATTTATTCAAAAGGGAAGTCGAGGTAATTATTTAAGTGAAGGATATTTTGTATGTTTAGTCAGGGAATCTAATAAGGAGCCTGGCTTTAGTTATTTCCTAGACATCCCATAATGTTTCTCTGGAACATTACTGGTGACAAAGTGACTGAAGTAAGTCGTAAAAGTGGAATGAAGGGTCAGTGGCCTGCATGCTGGAGGTGAAGGAGGGCGACCTGCAGGTCATCCGGTGTGGACGGGGATTGGCTTTCTTTGAACAAACGACCACGGCTGACAGTTTCTTGTCTTGTTTGTTTATGCTCCTGAGCAGCTGAACACACATTTTAACTAAGTGTCCATCTTGAGTTTCGCCTCAAGGTCATTTTTTAATCAAGACTGAGTTACCACTCCAAGACGAGACTAACAGGGGGGAGTCTGGGTTGCCGTCCTGAATCATTAGCTAAAAAGGAAAAATATAAACAATAAATAAATAAAAAGCAAGCTCAGCAACTAAGAAGGAAAAACACATTAAACAGCTCCCATTGCAGTGAGACAGACCCGAGGGGATGTCTAGCCATTTCAAAGGCCAAACAAAGAGAGACAGACATGTAGTCTACACTATGTTCTTTGAAAGCTAAAGACAGCTTTGATGGAAAAGACCAAGTTGCAAAACGGATATTTTTCCCACTGACACAAGACTCCTTGTATTGAGCAGCACATTTATTGTGACCAAGAACAACATGAACTCAGTCCAAAAGTTTCTCATACAAGCGTATAAAAGTTTTATGATGTAAGTAAAAAAATAAAAGAAACAAAAGATTGCAGACAGCTGAGGGGGGCATTTAGAGCTGGCTTTTCTTTGTTGAACATGAAGATACAAAACGTTTTATGTGTCTTCAATCCCAGAAATATCTTTCAACAAAGGTATAGCTGATAATCACAGTAAGAGAAACTTGTACTACAGGTTACACTTTGTTGAAAACAAAGCCAAAACATTCTCCAAAAATCATAATTTGTGACTTCCAAAAGTTGTCCTCTACAATTATCTTGAATTTTTTTCAGTGTCTCCTTCGAACTGGAATTCTTGTCGCTGAAACTTTACCCTCCAGATTGCCCAGGGAGATAAAGACAACTGGAAAAACAGGTTGTTTGGCCTCAGTGTAGGCCTAATGCAGTAGAGCGGCAGGGTGCCTCACCTTAGCAGCGGTAGCTAGGGGACATTCTATGGCCCTTCTATTCAAAGTCCTCTGAATACGTAGGGGAGGGCTCGCACCAGACAGGGCAATTTGCCAGAGAGCCAGCCAATAGAGCTAAGCCAAGACGAGGTTAAACTATTGTTTTGGCTTAACAAGCAAGAGTGAGCAAGGACAAAAGAAAAGGGGACAAAAGAATAGTAAGAAAATACCTGACCATTGAAGTGTAACACATCAACTTATTTTGTTACTTTTATTATAAGAGGCAACTTGTAAAAAGGTATGTATCCCGAGATGAAAAATAGCACATGCTGGAACGGGGATAAATAGACAAATAAAGTTCAGAGTCTAGGTCAGCCCAGCACAGCCAGTTTTTAAAAAAAAATGCACCTGCGCCTCATCTGTTTTTAAGAAGTTTTGTTTTCTTCACTGACAAGTTATAACAATTCTGTGGTACAAAATTCACACTTACCAATGCATCTCAATTAGGTCCACTTATAAATAAATTGGTTTTATTCCTTATTCCAGAGATAGAGAGAAAGAGTATCCAAATCCTAGTAAAGAAAATCCAGCAGTATCCACGAAAGATTATCCCTGAACGATGTCTTGTGAAAAAGTGTGTGAGCGAAAAGTAGTCTCCAGTTGCTGCTCAGTTATTCCATTCACAGCGTTTCATTAAACCAGAGGAACTGTCTGTTGGCTCTCCAGCGATACGTTTCCAGCTGTGGCTATAGAGAAATGTGGCTACGGGGAGAGATCCTTCTGAGGCAGAGCTTGTTCACACACTGAGAGCGGGGTGCTTAGGGACTGCCTGGGAGAAGCCAAACCCACTAAGTGATGTCACTGGTGTCAGGTTTCAGTGGGAAGAGGGAGGAGGCGGCAGGGCCTTACCTTTCTGAACCTTGACCAATGAGAAACTATTTTGTAGTGCACCTGCATGTAGAAAAAAAACGTTTTGAGGTTCTAGTACACGTGATGTTATGTATTCCTGGAGCTGAGAAACTCCATTATGTTTTATCTATTGAGCAGCTTCCAGGAAGAGAATATGACCTAATATGCAGGCTTATCCTAAACCAGACTGAAAAATAGGGATGTGAAATAAGGTAGTCAATACCAATACCAGGGAAATTCCAGGATTCACGATATCAATTTGAAAAACAAAAGTAAAACAATAAATCCCATGTACTTCAACATACACTCCTTTATTTTCATTTGCATTTTGTTTTTTGTTAGGCAGTTAAACAGGTTATTATTCCTTCTCTATTATTTATTTTATATTGATGTGAAAACATCTCCATCAAACAACTGTATTAATCAAGTTTCTTGACAATACTAAATTTTACAAGATTACATTTGAACGCATCATGATAACGCTTGTATCATAGACTGTATATAGTAAATGGACGTAGTCACCGTGACCTCACTCATTGGTTTATGGTCTGCTGTTTTGAAGCCTCCAGTTCGGCATTTTTGCCGTCGCCATCTTGGTTATTTACAAATGAGAAGGTGGAGCTAAGTACAACCGAACGCTGAATAAGAACATTTTTAGGCGATCAAAAAGGTTAGAATTAACTTCCATGAACTAAAAACACACTGTGAAAGGGTTAAAGTTATAAGACGAAAACACGGACAACGCCGTGGTGGCGACCTGTCACTCACAAGGTAGCCACGTCCTAAAGCATATCCTGCTTTATTGTCTACTCTAAATGGGACCATAATTTACTAAATGAACATCATGTTGTATTAAAGAAGACTTGAAACTAGCGATTGAGACCATAAACTCATGTTTACAATGTTTACCGAGGTCATAAATCAAGTGAGAAGTTGGGTCATTTTCTCATAGACTTCTATACAATCAGACTTCTTTTTGCAACCAGAGGAGTCGCCCCCTGCTGGCTATTAGAAATAATGCAAGTTAAAGGCACTTCTGCATTGGCTTCACTTTTTAGACCCCGAAGTTGCCCGCTGGTTAGAATTCACCTTCACCCAATACTAATTTGTACTGTATAAAGCCTGAACGCATCATAATGTATATCAATGTCACCTGCCGTGTTGAAATCGGCAGGACGAGAGCTAGTTAACTTTAGCACTTAGCAGCCAGTAAGCAGCTCAGTCCTGCACAGAGATAACAGCTAACGTTAACTAGCTCTCCTCCTGCCAAATTCAACACAGATTTGTTGTTCGCAACGTAGCATTATCAGGGGAAAAATAGGGTGTGTCCCCTGGATGTGTTGATGAGTTTACTGCGTCCCAAACACATTTTCTATCATCCCCAAGACGAGGGGACGCTATTAGTCTCGAGGCCTGACGATACAAATGCTACCTGCGGTACAGTAGCAAAACGAGTACCATCACGGTTTCAGAATTTCTGCATCAACTTGGTATCAAAGTATCGGTTCTCCTGACATCCCTACTAGAAAAGGGCAGTCTATTTTGGATGTCCAACATCCCCAAATCTACTTTTGAAAGGAACTTCTGCATATAATTTATCTCAAAAATCAATTTGCCATGTCATTATTTCTGAAACTAAGGGGTTAACAAAGTGTGACCTTGAAACATACAAGCATTCCCACGGGACTGTGCCAATACAACATGTCCAGTAATATGATTTGTGGATAATGAACTTGTTTGAAAAATAATTTTCTCTCTCTTGCAATAAATATTTAAAATCCCCATTCTTAAATCAGCAAGGCGTTGAGTACACACACACACACACACACACACACACAACTCCCAAACACGCTGGTTCTCACTCCCTCCGGTCAAACTCTGCTAGCCGTGGAGCTAATCATCCACAACAGATGTTCAGAAATGTTCAGTTGGATTTATGACAGAGCTCAGAGGAACAGCCAAGTCAGCCTCTGGTGCTGTTTTTCTCTTCCGTCCTACAAGGACAAGGGATTGCACTGAGAGAGGATGTCAGCACAACCATTCTCTTCCCCAAAAATTCCCTCGCTCTCTGAGATTCACCATCCGAGACGACAGCGCCTTAATAGATCACAGAGCCGCGGGACCTTGGGGAGAGGTTTGCTCATTTATCCCAATAATACTGTGTGGACTGTAACTTGACTCATCCAGCAATGCTTCAACAAATGTTTCGCCCTCGACGTAATGATGGGTTTTTCTATATATCATTGGCGTTGCTGACGCTGCGAGCTCTGACCTGGTCCGAGACAAATGTTGTCAGACGAAGTCATATATAATATCATGTTGCATTAATAATTAAACTACACATTACAACTATATCATAATATGGTAATACGTTCTGAAAGGGGAAATAAACTTGAATGATTGCCATACTGTTGGCTTGTGTAATCCTATTAATATAAACAGGCGGTACTGCTGCTGATACCTTCAATAAACTAACATAACAACAGATATTCAGAGTGAGATTCTAAAAAGCACTTATGAGGGTTTCCACAAAGAGCAGCACTGCTGAATGTCTTCTAGGCCTAAACTCTGCTGAAGGAAATGGCGAGTTGCAATGTGTTCTACATTTCTCTTTGTTGTTAACAATGGGAGACAGTCTTATTTTACTGGAGGCTGCAGATCTGCGCATACAACTGACTTTTCAGCAAGAGAAAGACTTGTTTTATCTTTAACTTTCCTTCTAGTTGAGATCAAACGGGATGTGGGTCATCTCAAACGAAAGTAATTCCATTTGTGCAGCCCAACATACGGTATAAATATATTCTAACTAATAAAAAATGGGATCTCAAGCATGCACCATTTACAAAATCACATCTATCTGCAAGAAGCAGAACAACCAATCTGGATATTTTGGAAACCTTTAATTCCTTGCAAACTCATAAGAGTTTGAGAGAACCTTCTGGAGGATAATTATTACGCCCACACACCCCCGAGGAGAGGAGAAAAACGTATTTTAGTGGGTGTAAGAGAGTCTGTGCCAACTCAAATGTCACATTCACCTGAGATCAAATCGCTGAACAAATCACATGGTGGTAAAAGGTAGCTGTAAAGATTAGTGGTCTTAACAGCAGAGTGGGAGCGAGAATTAATTGTGAGCTACAGTAATGTAGTGTAGTGTGTCAGTTGATCTCTAGTGTAATTTCATTTTAGCGCAATGTAAAACTCAAAACTAAGGCTGTCAAAGTTAATGCGATACCGGCCTCAGTTTTAAAGCTAGAGTGAAGATACTGGCATCATATGAAACTAGAAAACCTAAAGAATTTATTGGTACCAACCTTGTTTGGCAGAGAAAAACTGTCATGGCCATTTTCAAAGGGGTCCTTTGACCTTAAGATATGTGAATGAAAATGGGTTCTGTAGGTACCCCCGAGTCTCCCCTTTACAGACATGCCCACTTTTTGATAATCAAATGCAGTTTGGGGCAAGTCATAGTTAAGTCAGCACACTGACACACTGACAGCTGTTGTTGTCTGTTGGGCTGCAGTTTGCCATGTTATGATTTGAGCATATTTTCTGCTAAATGCAGTACCTGTGAGGGTTTCTGGACAATATTTGTCATTGTTTTATGTTGTTAATTGATTTCCAATAATAAATATATACATACATTTGCATAAAGCAAGTATATTTGTCCACTCCCATGTTGATAAGAGTATTAAATACTTGACGAATCTCCCCCTAAGGTACATTTTGAACAGATAAAAAATGTGCGATTAATCACGATTCAATATTTTAATCGACTGACAGCCCTACTCCAAAGACAGATGGACTCGAGCAGTAAAGATTAAAACTGCTGTGAGTTTTTGTAGCTCAGGCAGTTTTAGGACTTATCTTTTGCCCCACCCCCCAAGAGCTTGAATGGAGTTTGGAACACCCCTTACCAAGTCTGAGAATTTATAACATTGTGACAACCGCCCATCCCCCGCTTATTTCATTACACTGAAAAAAAAAAAGGTTGACAACCTCTTCAATCTGAAGGAGTCGACCTCTCCCTGACTTAAGCCAGTCTGCTAGAAGTATCCCACTTAATAGATTCTAGTGAGAAATTGCTTTTGGGAGATCAATATTTTTTCTGGCTTTATTTTGTGAGTTATTGTATGTGCAAAATCTATTGTGCAGCTCCAGGGTTACCTGCAGGTGAACAACACCTGGATCGAGCCAGACACCTCAGCTCCTCTGTGATACTGTAGCTACAGTCATCATCTGAGTGCTGGCTGCTGTGGGACGGGATGAATCACACTGGCCCTGGGCTTTATCAATATAACTGTCTGCACCATCTAACAAGTCTGCCAAAACATTTTAACAAGGTTCAGCTTCAAGGTAAGAAAATAAGTTTCTTGGTCTAGTCCTAAGGTCAGAAGAGCACACACACTCGCTGAATAAATGATATAAGATTATACAGTATTTGTACTGCATTCTGAAACACTGCAAAAACACATCTCGACATGTTATAATCTATCATCTAATGTAAAAAACATCCTTTGTAATTGCTTCCATATAAATGTGCTTTATCGCCCCATTCAGCTGGGTCACTGATGAGCACATTTCTGGCTGCGTGCCAGTGAAAAAATGCTGACCAGTGTCGTAAACACTGAGCTGTGAAAGTCAGTGTGCTGCTGCTGATGGGCTCTTAAGACTAGCGCTATGTTATCATGCCCAAAAGCACAGCTGGGCAACACCTGTTAGCTAAGAATTCCCAGTCCAATTCACAATTTACCAAGGCCTGGCTACTGTCGTCATCTGTTTGTTAGCTAATTTACCCCCAGATTGCAATCGGGTGGTATTTATACCACTCACATGGATCATATTATAATAGACAAACATGGGTTAAGGGCAAATTATCAATGTAACATTTATCCTCAGCCTGTGATCTAGGACGAGACAAGTTACAGGGATAGCTTAAGCTACACGGGAAGCATGTGAAAGCTACACATCTAATCAAACTATATGTCGTTTTCTGTACGCAAGCCACCACATTATGTTTATCTCCCATCAGTTAAGAGAATAAAAGAGCAGCATTTGCACAGATCAGATAGTTAAGCAAAAAATCGTTATCTCTAAGCCACACAAAAATGAATGAAAAAGTCAAAGATCGTGTGAGCATCATGCTTCTTCTGCACCAAACACCAAGGGCACAGTTTTTGGCCCTGTATTTTTCTCGGGACTGTCTGCAGATAACACTGGCTCCGGCGCTGAGAGGGGAGGTGGTGGCACATGGCGACAGGAGGTGTGAAAACGACAAGGACAGTGGGGAAACAGAGCACATGAAAACACAGATAAGATTGGCTTCACCGTGCTGACCTTCAGTGTGTGTGTGTACGACGTGCCCGTGCAGATGTGTCTATGTGTGGAGAGCATGTGAAATTGTGCATCTGTATATGTGTCCGTAGAGGTGGGAGCATGTGGCTGGGTGCCTATATTGACTTGTTAGCGACAGACAGCATGGGTGTACGACGAAAAAAGAAAGAAGACGAGAGGGGCGGAACTGAGAGAGGAAGGCACATATTTTCCTGCTACGCGTTGAAAATCAAAAACAACGAGCGTTCTCCCATTACACTGCTGCTGCTGACAACTGGCGGGGCACGCTCTCCGAGGGGAACAGCAGAGCATGCCGCCGAATGCATGAGACAAATCATTTTTATCTGGGACCCTGGCGGGTATTGACAAACCGGGGGTGCATTTAGATAGCCCAATTAAAACGGGGAAATGAAGCGACATTGAGGCACTTTACAGCGCTGTGCCCCCTTCTCCACCCTCTGGCCCCCTGCGCTCCCTCAACCTCTCCAGAGACTCACTTCTTGCATACTGCCTGCACTCAGTGAGGGTTAGTGAGGGTTAGCGAGGGGGGGGGGGGGGCGGGGGTGGCAATGACAGCAAAGAAGCGGGTGGCTCAGAAAGTCGCTTTGAGGTGAAATCTGCACGGATGTTTGTGGGAGGTGAGGACAAGCCCAAGTGATGTAGCATCGTTTTTATAGTCATTTAGATACCCCAATAGGTGGCAGTGCATACAGCAGGGTCAAGAACAGCGGGCAAGACAAGGGACTCGATGCAACTCTGTGCAACTTCAAAGGGTAAGTTGGCAATCAATGATATGGATGTTGGCTCCATTTGTCCAAACGTGTCTTAGCAGGTGACCTTCAATGTCATCCACTCCCCGCTCTAAAGCCTGCACGGTTCAATTCACTACTTCTCTCACCTGAATATGTCTCCCTCTGGTCTAATTTTCAGACCTCTATTTGTCTTTTTGATCAATGATCATTCCACTGAGATTACAGTCAGGAGCATTTTGGGAACACACCTCAGCACTGCAGTTTCAAGTACACTAAAAGGTTACAAGACCTGGATACCGGTAAGATGTCTCACCTCTAGCGTAGGTGGAAAGAGTGGATAGCAAAAGCAGCCTAGTTAGTTGTCCAATCAAGGAGAAGTCAGCATTGAGAAAGAGAAACGCTGTGGCCCAGCTGTTCAGCAGTGTTACATTTCACAGGCTACCGTCAACAGATCTGCAGAGATGCAAGCTGCTTCTACAATGCCTCCTGTTTTGTGACACTATTGTCGGCAGAGAAACTGATGTCTCTGCTTGTTTTGTGGTGTATTTCTCCCTGAATGTTTTCAAACCTCAGCTTTATCTCATGCTTAAAATAGGCTTCTACAAATGACGGCAGTTTGTAAAATGAAGTCTATCATGTGCATTATCTTAAGTCATCTTAAGAGAATGAGGTAAACCACTACCGAACAGCAAAATGCGTAGGCTACAGAGATTAGCAGCACAATACCGAATTCTGTCTTTTATTTCAGTGTTTTTAGGGCACATTTTTCCTCTAAAGCAAATATTCCGTTTGGGAGATGTGGCTTAGAAACCAGCATAAAACAAGAACAAAACTTGCACACAAGCATGCAATGTACGAAAGAATAGGACAAGGATGCGATCCAAATAGGGGCCACTATTTTCTGCGGTACCTCGGATGCATGCTGTGTAAGGAGACTTTGATGAATCTGAAAAACTTTCAGCGAGAGGTTCCTCATAAAAGCCCCACAGAGCAGTCTCTCCCAACCTGAGCAGGCTGCACTTTGTCTCTGACAAGACAGCCGTCCAGATGCTTTCCCACAATATATGTCTGCCTCACACTGAGGATAAGGTGCTGGCACTCAAGAAGATAAGTAGTCTGACTGGCTACAGTGAAAAGTGTCAACTGCTTTTCAAATACACTCTATGTTTCGCGGATGTTCAATGTCAACATTTTGAACCGCACTAAAACAACCACATAATCCTGTGTAGCGCTTCTCGTGTTTCTCTGGGATCGCTTTCCAGAGAACAAACTGCTAATAAGCATTTTATTATTCTAATAATTTCCCATTGGCATGCAGGAAAAACAACTCGGACACAAAGGGATGCATTCAAAAACACAAATCAACTTCAGCATTGCTAATAGCTCTCATTAGGAAATCTCCCCAAGCTTGCACCAGAGTGCATCAGTTTGCTGGAATCAAAAGAAGGGGGGGGTATCAAATTATTCCCTCTGTTGCAGAAGGCTGCTTCCACTGCTAAAAGGAAATAAACCACAAATTAGGAGTTAGCTTCTTGCATGAGTAACTGATAATGGTCTAAGTACTTATGGCTTAGGCTATGCAAAGACATAGTTTAATGGATTGAAAATATATGTAAATAGTTACATGATTATACTAACAAAAAATATATATATACAGTATATATATACTGTATATATATACATATATATATATATATGTATATATATATATATGTATGTAGTGAGACTGATATTCATGACAGCATTAGACTAGCTTCCCCCATGTACTAATTAAATGTTTTACAGAGGGCTGTCAATCGATTAAAATATTTAATCGTGATTAATCGCATGATTGTCCATGATTAAACACACTTTTTTATCTGTTCAAAATGTACCTTAAAGGGAGATTTGTCAAGTATTTAATACTCTTATCATCATGGGAGTGGGAAAATATGCTTGCTTTATGCAAATGTATGTATATTTTTATTATTGGAAATCAATTAACAACACAAAACAATTACAAATATTATCCAGAAACCCTCACAGGTACTGCATTTAACATAAAAAAATATGCTCAAATCATAACGTTGCAAACTCAAGCCCAACAGGCAACGACAGCTGTCAGTGTGCTGACTTGAATATGACTTGCCTCAAACTGCATGCGATTATCATAAAGTGGGCATGTCTGTAAAGGGGAGACTCTTGGGCATCCATAGAAACCATTTTCATTCACATATCTTGCAGTCAGAGGTCAAGGGACCCCTTTGAAAATGGCCATGCCAGTTTTTCCTCACCAAGATTTAGCGTAAGTTTGGAGCGTTATTTAGCCTCCTTTGTCACAAGCTTGCCTTAAAAAAATGAATGACGTTAAAATGATTTTGCGTTTGCGAGTAATTATCGCGTAAACTTTGACAGCCCTAGTTTTAAAGTTAAAATATAACCAATAGACTGAGATTTTGGAAATCTGAGTTGAACTGAAGTCAAATTGTTTTTTTAACGCTTCACATTCATGAATTGCAGAATCAGCTTCAGTTATGTTCTTCTAAATGTGTAGAACAGACCTCAAAATATGCTGCACATAAAAATTCTCCCATTTGTCCCAAGCACTGAGGCAAACATGCATGTACGAGCACGCACGCACGCACACACACACACACACACACACACACACACACACACACACACACACACACACACACACACACACACACACACACTCACCATTTGAACAGATGAAAAGCCTGTCAAGTAAAAGAGTAATCCATCACTTGTGCCATTTTGCATTTGCAGGGTCCCTCTCTTCAACAATGGCTTGACTGACAGGGAAAGATAAGGGCCCTCTGTTGACCAAAACAGTGAACACATCAAAGCAAAAAGAAACTGAAATGGTTTGACATTTTGTGGAAAAAAGTATTTAGTATCCAAGGTTATAAGAATTACAAAAATGACTGATTAAAAACAAAGATTGCTACCTTATATGCCTAAATCCGAAGTCCAAACTTAGACTTGGACTAGACCTAAGGGTAAGACTGGATATGTAAGAGCTATCAAATGATAAGCGTTAGGTGATTATTGTCCTGCAAATGGAATACATTGTTTTTGAAAACACTTAATAAATAACTAAACAACTGACCAAAGCTAAACAGTAATCTGAGCCGTCTCCAGTTTTACTACAGTTTCGGTGCATTTCTCTTCATTAACCATTCATAGTGGGGAGTAACAAATGGACTTCAAGTGACTGACTAGAAAGCTAGCCCAAAATAATTAAGGAAATGAAATATTCAACATAAAACTTCTTATTATAGCATCAGTGCCTCATAAATTTATAGAGAAGAAATGAGTGGATTAATTTGAGTGCTAATGGGAAGAAAGCCAGCCATTTCCCTTTCCCCCCATTCAACTTCATTTAGTCTTTTAAGAGTTACACCTTCTATTACTTATCCCTGGCACATGGCAGAGCAGCCAAACTGGGTCCAAGGCACTGGTCTCTATCGTTATAAAAGAGGAATCTGAGGCTAAGGGAGCAAGCTAATAATGACAAAGATCTGAGTTTAAGTGCTCCAGGGGGAAAGTACAATTTTTCTAACAGCTCAGAGCTCTGTGCCACTTTTTACCTCTTGATGGGGAGGTTTTGCCAAATGTAGAAGTGCTAAAGTGCAGTGCTCTTTCAGGCAGGGACAAAAAAAACAAAAAAAAAAACCTGTGCCTCACGGACAGATTTGGAAAACCTAGACTGGGGAAAATACCCACTCATCTCCACCTTACTTCAGACACCAATACAAATCCTAACCACTCATCTCAGGCATTTCCATGCACTAATATTTCATAGGTTTTGTATAATTTCGTTGTATAATTTTGTTTTAAAAGCTGAAAAAACATGTCCCCAGAATGCCTTCCTTGTATTTTTATCTTCTCCTGCTGAGAGCACAGTGTCTAAGCTTAGGACCTCTGGCACTTTGACAGTCAAGTCAGGCCAACTGTCAGGTCGCTCTCAGACACCAGTGGATTGTACGAGGGGAAAAACCAAGTCTTGTTTCCTAAGAGACAGTGGAGATATAGCCGTTAGTTACACAGCCACCCTTTGACTCTGAGTGTAATATAGTCTGTTAACAATAGAAAGAAAACAGCAGAATATTTGAATGAAGTGAATCCACTCAAAAACAAGAGCTCATTTAATGCTAACTCCTAGGGACTAAAGTATCAGTCAAGTGCACCACAAAAGACAACACTACATGGGTTGTTCCTGATCTTCAGCACAAGTTAAATTACTGAATCTAAAAATAATTAGATGGGTTTTGTATCACCAAGTGTTTGTACTGGGTGCGGCAAAGGGATAAGCATTCCTAGAGTTACTAAATTCCATTTAGGCTCCCTACTGTCTGACCCACCAGCACGGCGTTAATGAGGCCACCATGTGGGTAACACTGAAGGAACAATCCGTACTTCCTGCAGCAATCAAATATTTCAGGCTGAGGTCGAAGCCATACTGGAGGTCACACTGTGGGTATTGCTACCCAGTAAACACAGCATTCCAATCGTGGTCACAGATCGGACTTTAAGAGGTGCTGCGTGGTTTAAAGTTAGACTGTCAAAAAAAGGTATGGCCCCTCTACTCGTTCCACAAGTCGATCCCTCTGCAGCCGTGCAGCTGATCCCATCGGACAGCCCCAAACTGAAATGGTCGGTGAACCGTGATGTAATTTCCTCCAGCATCTCCTAATGCGTTTCGCCTGGTGTTCGCCCATGAAGAGGCTCCCCGCTAGGAAAATGTTCAGATCACTTCTGATCTCTGTAATGAGTTTTGCCACTCCGGTTATATCTCTGACAATATTGAGAACAGCACTGGAGTGGACAAATGCCACCTCTCTGTCACTGTGTGTCAATGGCCAGGGTTACACTTGTCTACTCAATATGACCTTTGTGTTTGAATGTGGCAAAGGTGAAAACACGTCTGACCACGCTGACGCTTCCACATTAGACACTTAAATGTGAACTCTGTGTATGGATCACTGATCAGATCTGTCTTATTACATGATAATCCTACTACAAACACTTGCTACATCTAAACTGTAGCCAAAATTGTGTCCACTTAGGAATGCAAGCCAGGCCACTGCCGAATGTTGATTTTTATCCTGGATTGAACATTTCGGGTGTATACAACTGACTGTTATGCAACCTTGTTTGTTTGTTTGTTTGTTTGTTTGCATTGAAAATACAGGTGTAACCGCAACAAAAGGGTGCTGTTTGTTAGGGCTGTCCTCGACCAAAGAAATTCTAAAACTGCAAAACTGAGTTTCTCCACAAAGAATGACACAGAAGCTCCACTTTAAATAATGTTTATCAGAGATGTGCTCTTAAGTTTCTTGGAAATTCAGCATGAAAAAGCATAAAAAACGACTAATCGATTAAAGAAATCTTATTTAACTAAGACCAAAACGACTGATTACTCGACAAATCGACAGAGGGGGCAGCCCTACTGTTTGTAATGCCTTATAGCATCCACAGTGAAAAAACATTTATGCATAATGATGTAAAGTTAGTATCTGTATTTTATATAGTTGTCTGTTTTTTATTCACAAACCCAATTTTAAGACCCACTTTTGAATATTTTAGAACAAAGGTGCAATTGGCTAACAAGGTTACAACTACAGGAAGACTATAAAATAAATAAATATTCTTATTTTGGTCTCATTTGTCAAACAGCATGATGCATTTTGCTATTAAATAATAAAATTATATGCACATCTAGGCTAGGTTTATGCTTGAGGGCTCAGGTAAAATAATGTTATGCTAAAGAAGGGGTACAACATTTTAAAAGCCAAATGTCCTTCCCAAGTATATGATAGTATAATGCAATCAAATACAACATCCCTGCAATAAATGCTACCGTTGTGCTCTGATTTGTCCTTCCTCCATAAATACACAGTGGGATAAAATAATGTGAATCTACTTCCGTATAATGTTAAAAAAAACAGCCTTGAAAAAATGGAACATTACAACCTCCACAAAGACAGTATTTATTTATTGCAAGGCTATTGTATTAGATTCCATTACATTGTAAAGGTGCTTACGTTATTGTGTCCACCTCCCCAGTATATTAATGCGGGGATAACAATGTATTCCTGGGGAAAATAACTCTTCTGGAAACCCTACGCCTAATTTTCCTAAGGAGAGGTTTAGAAATTGTGTCACCAGATGGCCAATACTGGTGGGCGGACAAGCCACCATGGCAGCGAAATATGTTCACTGCTGAATTAAAGTAACCCTGTGTCCCTTAAGTGACTATGCAAATTAGTCTACATGTCAAATGCCCTAAACTAAATTGGCAATTTAAATCAAGTAGCTAAACAGTAACTAAATAATACGAGTGGGGGAAAGAGAAAAGTCTCTGGGGCTAAATATGACTCAAATTTTAAGTAGCAAGTTGGTCAGCCACATCAAATCCTAACAATTAAAAGTGTCTGGGGTGTCAAGTTTGCTTAATACACTTATTTAAAGAGTAAAAATATGTCATCCCCTACAGTCTGCCATTTGATAGCACACAATATTACAGAATAGTAGTAATTGTTCAGTAGGAAGAGTTAAGGGTGCTTACAGACAAGATTTGTGGATTTTTCTATGTTCATATATCTTTTTTTTATCTTATATAGCTTAGTGACTTTAAAAACTCTACAATCTCCTTTCTTAATATGCTAACAGACACCAAATCCTAAATCTTTTCTGGATAAAAAAAACACAGGCTTCCATTTGCAAGTGCAAACAGGCCAGTAAAATCCAATCAATACCCATTATTGGCTCAGCGAGGGCCAGGATTTGTAAGAAAACAAAGCTCCAGTCTAAGGGGAAATCCTTTGAACTCCTTAACTTGAAATCTGAACGAACGTCTCCTGTTAACTCTACTGCAAACCTTTTCTTCATCATTTATGTCAAAAGGAGACCACACTCTAATTTCCCAATATAAAGCCTAAATGACATCAGCTTTCCACGGGGCGCAGCGCCGCAGTTAAGATGAAAGTAATCAGAGCAGACAAGAAACTACAGAAACATGCTGTGACCTTTCAAGTCTGAGGGGGAAAGGCTGTGTATACATTTACAAAATGTGAGGGGACAGTAAAAAAAAATTCCCATCACAGAAATTGGAGTGTGACTAATGGGTAGTGAAAGAGCTGGTCTGTAACCTGAACTCCAAAATAATCTTAGCCAAGTCTCCATGGCCACTTTGGGGGAGCAGTGGGGGGTTTGACAAGGGGAATGGGGGACCACCTGCACACCCAGCGGAGCCAGCTCTGTACTGGCACCACCATTTGTTACGCTCTGGGTTCCCATTACTTTAGAGCTAGGTTGGCTGGGAAATCCATCTCCTGGTGTCAGGTTTATCAAACTTCTATGCAAACTGCAAAGGTGGAGTGGGGGAGAATGATCACAGCCATGCAAAGAGCCCACGGAGGAAAGAGATGTCTTCACTAAAGCTGCAGGAAATCCAGTGGCTCACCTAGCTATGATCTCGTTTCCGTATGTTACCATCATTTTAGGACAGTGTGAAGCGTAAGATACAGGCCTCCACATTAAAATTATAAGTAGCAGCATTATATGCATGCAAACCAGCATCAGCAAGCTTAGTGTCAGCCCTAAATTTAATAGGCACTTGACACACAGCGAGAGCTGCTAACAGAGGTAATATACGCTGTATATTAGGAGGACAGCATTAGCCAAGCCTGGTTTGAATGCCAGCTGGGAACGTCTGCAGCAAGGACAAAGGCCTTTAACCTCCAATAGTTTAATTTGAGGTGATCACTGTTCAACAGTGGAAGACTGCGATTCCATGTCCTGCCTGATGCTACTGGATCGGCACTGAAAAAAACTCACTAAGGTGATCAGTCATACGAGACCAATCCCCATTAAATATTGTTTCCTAGTCAGTGTTTAAAGGTACAGTATGTAGGATTTGGCGGCATCTAG
This sequence comes from Sebastes umbrosus, assembly GCF_015220745.1. Taxonomy (NCBI): domain Eukaryota; kingdom Metazoa; phylum Chordata; class Actinopteri; order Perciformes; family Sebastidae; genus Sebastes; species Sebastes umbrosus. Next base: position 10,629,385 of record NC_051280.1, on the reverse strand, counting down.
TGGTGTGGTTGCAGATTGCAACCAACTGAGTAGCCCTCTGCTTCTTCCTCCCTTTCCAAGAGCGGCAGTAACGTGAGTCTCCGAGTGCAAATCCGGGGTAACGCCGTTCGCCTCGCTCAGAGGCCATCCTTACCATAATAACACTACATTAGGAGCAATGGAAATCAGGCTGCAGCTAGCGGTTTGTCTGTTCTGGGCTACTGTAGAAACATGGAGGAGCAACATAGAGGACTCTGTAAAGAGGACCTGCTCCCTATGTAGATATGAAGGGCTCATTCTAAACTAACGAAAATACAATGATTCTTAGTTTCAGGTGAATATACACTAACGAAAACATAGTTATGAATATTATATTCCATTTCTGCTAATAGATCTTCCAAAATGTTACACTCTGTTCCTTTAAATCATTTAACAAGGAAAAATACCAAACATTTGTTGGTTCAGGCTTATCAAATGCAAACACTGGGACCCATCTGTCTTTTATATCATTGTAAATGGAATATCTTTGGGTTTTGGACAAAACGAGAAAGACAGATTAATCAATAAAAAGTAATTGTTAGTTGCAGCCCTAAAATTTGCACAAGACTAAAAGGAATTTTGGTGTTTGATCGTCTTCAATTAAAATTAAGTAGCGAGTGGGTAGTTAAAGCCTCATGTTAAAAGAATGATCCCAACCAGTTCCAAATCGGGTGATAAATATTAGAGGTAAGGGAAAAAAATCGATAGAGTATAGTATCGCAATATTGTAGCGATACACAGACGTCAAGTTTCGACATTGTATTATATAAACTATTAACTTCTTAACAATCCACCGGCGGGCGCGGCCACTATTCTGTCTTTCAGAGGTTGTTGCGGGCTCAGTCTTAAAGCTAGCATGAATATACTGGTATCATATGAAACTAAAAAAGTAAATAATCTATTGGTATCATGTAATGTTAGCTCGTTTGGAAGAAATTTTGGCAAGGAAAAACTGGTATGGCCATTTTCAAAGGGGTCCCTTGACCTCTGACCTCAATAAATGTGAATGAAAAACTCTGAGATGAACAGAGTGAAAATTGTATCTTATCAGATAAAACAGATGTTGACAAACTTCATAATTTGTAGTTGAAAAACGATTGCAAAATATATCGCAATATATCTTATCACAATACTCAGCATATCGCAAAATGTTTAAATCGTAATAAGATCGTATCGTGACTTAAGTATTGTGATAATATCATATCGTGGGGCCTTTGGTGATTCCCAGCCATAATACATATATTTAAACTGAAAAAGGAAGAGGAGCACTGGTATCAGATTAGTACTTAGGACCTGATTTAAGGTGTCACAATTGGCATCAAGATCTTTACTTCCAGATGTAAATGTTTGTAACACTTGATACATATGGGACAACGCTGAAAAAGTGCGTACATCATCTTTGATGGGTTCAGAAAGGTTAGAAAAAAAGGGTCAGAATAGTCTTTCCTACTCACAGAGACAGACTTCCTTGAGGCCTATGCTTTCTACATGGTTCTCTGCATCAATAATACAGACTGACATGCACAAGATACTCTCAAGGAGAGCCAGTCAGTTTGCGTCGCCAGAGTTCTTGCTGTGAAATAAACAAATGAGAACTGACATTCCTTGTGATAGTCCATACATCCTCAGCCTCGTCTACTCTGTCCATCCCCTATGGATTTTACTCAGAATCCAGGTGGCTTTGTTTTTTCTAACAGAAGACATTACCGAGACGAAAGGAGCACCACCCCATAGATGTAAAAATAGTTTGGAGTTAATTGAAGGTTCTTTGCAAAATGTGAAAAGAAGAACATCAAGTAACAGTGAGCGAGCAGAGTAAACGGCTATGAAATACAAATCAGATGTGCTGAGCATCTGGGAGCAGCAGCACTGAGAACGTGAACCAGTAAAATGTCTGTCAGGAGTTGAAACAGACCTAAAAGAGCGAGGAAATTGTATTAGTTGCAACAATATATGGCTCCCAGTGGAATTTTATAACAGACGCGCAGGAAAATACAAGGATGTGCTGCAAAATGCATCTAACCGTACCGATGATCAAATTTGTAGGAGATTTTCACAACACAGTTTAAAAGTGTTGCAAAATACCATGAATAATTCTGACATATTAGCAGATCCCCACAACAAGAACACACTGTTGATGTCATTACATCCATCAGGGGGGAGTAAATGTCTTAAAAACATACATGTGTGCAGTTAAAAGAGCAGATCATGTTAAGGACACAAAATTAAATAATAGTAGAAATCTGGAAAAACACATGTGGGGTAATTCAAACACATTAATTCAAGATTTCTCTTCTCCTGCTGATATTCCAACAGTTTTCCTTGTAACACCGAGCAGCATTTCAGATGAAAGCCTCATTCTCAATAGCTGTCAATCATTCAACATAGGTGCAAACAGCAACTCTCATTTCAAGTTACGGTTGATCCTAACACAGTATGGATCAACAATTAAAGTCGTTTCCCATATAACATAAAAGTCCTACGGAAAGCTTAGTTCAAATAGGATGCAAGAATCCAAGAAGGCTGAACTTAGATCAGCTGTCAGTCAGTCTGACTGTTAATTGGCTCTTTTATGTGGAAAAGTCACCAATGCAAAGTCAAAATATAAGACCAATACAGTCTGGAAAAAAAGAAAAGAAAAGAAGAAAAAAGGAAGTTAGTCATATGATCCATTTCTACAGCTTTGCTCCAAAGCTCCTAATTAGTTGAGACATTTTGCTTAGTGGCTTGGTATTTTAGCCACAGGGGGGCTGATGCAGTAGATTGTATTGGACATGCTAGCAGGAGGACACAACCTAAAAGGCTGATACAGGAGTCTTAATCCTGTGCTCTACTAAAAATGTGTAAAAACAACCCAGAGCAGAGAACACGCTATTAGAATCGCATGCTAAATTTGATGGGTGGAATTTGTCATCCTTCATGCAAAGTCACGGTATTTTAGTGAAGGTGTGGAAAATAAGCGTCAAACTTAACAATACAAGGACACTAGCAATTTGCAGAAACAAGTAATTACTCTTTTAAAATTTCACGCAAGTCTATCCTACACAAACTTGTTATCACAAGAGTTATTCAACAGCAGCGAGGCCTAGATAGAGATGTTCATTAGCCTATTGCTGAGACAAACACATTTGATGGATTAAACAGTCAAATATAACAAGATGCTTGAACTGCTGTCCTGGTTGTTAAGGGAGATCAAAGTGGGGCCTGAGGGTCTGGTAAGCACGAGGAGCAGGATTGGTTCAGCAGAGCTCCGAAAGAACAAGCGCTGGACCAAGGAGATACGACGACATCAGACGTGTGCACTGCATTCCCTCAGGCCTGTTCTTTCAAAACTGTCAGCCTGCCCTGCACCAAATGAGCTGCAAAGGAGGAGGGCACAGGCATTCTTTCAGAAAGCACTTCTAATCTAACAATATGCATAAGCCTCATTTGGTAATGTGCCATTTTAGTGAAGCTGGTTGAATATAGAAAAATCAATTCAGTTTTTTTTTAGATGCCACCCCTGTAAATTCTCATCCTACTGTGAAAACAGTGACACATTGCAGAGAAAAATAGAATCCCAGAAGCAATTAGCAATTATGGTCTCATGTATCATAATAGGTATGCTTAGGTTTTATTTCCATAAAACATTCCTAAAAAAATAATTTGAATTGCATGCAGTGAAACAGCGAAATGCTTTGTAGCGTAAAACGCTTTCACCAAATGACATGTTATGCTTGGGATCAGACCCAGGGTTTTGAATTTCAAGCCAGGCCGACCAGACGTCACGTATGGACATTAAAAATATGGATGTGTGTGGCACTGGCTCTGCTGTTGGAGTACTTTTCTCAGTGACACATACTATATTTGCTTGCTGATGGATTGCCTGTCTGCCTGAACTAGTGCACAAACAGTAAGGAGACAGAAGTGCTGATTAAATGTTTTTTACCTAGCTTTCTGGCACATCATAACAGACAGGCCTAGGTTGTCGGTTTCCATGACATTTCAGCAACTCAACAGTATCTATCAATTTTGTATCTGTTTTTTCTACTGCAGATTCAGACTTTCTAGACGAATTAGGCCTGGCGGTGTTTATTTCTTCTTCTTGTCTCTTAAAGGCCAAAATATACTCAAAATGAAGCTTCGGTTTGTCAGTTTGAATGCTGCGGAAAGCATTTTTTAGTGCTCTCTAAAGTCCCTTTCACACACACTATCCCTGAAATTTTCAAGAACATTTCCTGCATGGGGCCGTGTGTGAATGGGAGCAGGGGTTGAGATTCAGGGAAATCTGTACCGCCAATTTGCCACCTCTAGACCTTGTAACATTTCAGGGAAAATGCCAGCACAGCTATGTTGTGAATAAAAGCTATAACATTGCAGGGACAAGCATGTAAAGGTTTACGTTCGCCTAAAGGAAGACGCTTTCACCCCCGAGAAAGCAAACCTGTCACAAGACTCTGCTGAATCCGCAACTTTACGGTTTAGCATTTATGCCAAAGCTTTCATGGGTTATTCGATTTGTCTCGCAAACTTGTTGAATATTAAATACACTGCAAGAACATTGGCACCACTAAAAAACAGCTCCTCACTCGCCATGTTCCTTGAAAATAATACACATGTACATCCGACCATGTTCCCATCTTCTTCTTCTGTTGAGTTTTATGATAGTTAGCTTCCATAAGTGTTGCATTACCACCATCTGCTGGATTGTCCCTTACCCCATCTATTCCGACACTGTCACGGCATGTGTGAAAAGGGGCAAGATCTAATGTAGTGCATGTGTGAATAGTGAATATCCCTAGCGGTGCCTGAAAGGTTATCCCAGTAATTTACCGGGAACTAGGTGTGAAAGAGGCTTAAAGGAACAGAGTGTAGCATTGAGGGGTTATCTTTTGGTAGAAATGGAATATAATATTAATAAGTATGCTTTCTTTAGTGTATAAAATACAAATCGTTGTGTTTTCGGTATCTTAGAATGAGCCATTTATATCAACAAACAATGACGTTGATGATCAATGAGAAGCCATTTGTCAAGGTAAACTGCCACACATTTATTGGTTTCAGCTTCATAAATGTGAGCATTTCCTACTTTTATTTGTTTTATATCATCATGCTGTGAATTGAATTTGAATGTCTTTGGGTTTTGGACTGTTGTTTGAACAAAACAAGCCATGTGAAAATGCCTCTGGGCTCCAGGAACTAGGCATATTTTAGCATTTCTTGACATGCTCTAAAATAAAACCAGATATCTGTCTACTATAAATCAATCAATGAATCAGTCAACACATTTATTGTAAAAATGATTTACAGATGAATTGACAATGAAATTAATAGGCTGCAGCCCTACCTTGGCTTCTTATGCAACTCATCACCAACAGGAATAAAGAAATAAGACACCAACTACTTCCAGCTCATAACCACCCCCTTTAGCCTACTATTAGAGACGGCTTCTCACTCCACCTTTAAGTGCAGTCATTCGGAAAAAGTATAAACAACTTGGCTTCCCAACATGGTGGATGATGTAACATGCAGCTTGTTCCTTTAAAGTTCATTCCCAGCCTAAGAATTAGTCAACCTCTCAGTCAGCAGTTGTACTTTCAGTAATACTTGAAACAAAATTGAAGAGAAGTCACGCAGCAAAGAAGTTTACAGGATGTGGCGAGAACATCAGCTGAGGAGCTGGTATTGGTGCATTGACTTGACACGCCAAGTACTTCCCTTAATGTGTCTAAATCCACACAGGAATGCATGAAGACGTGTCTGAGGAAAATGGCATCCAGTACTGCATCGTTGCCATAGGAGGACATATTACCACAGTCCATGTGCAAAGTGTGACCAATCAATTTCACTTCCTCCTGAAAAACAACACGGCGAGTGGGGAAAATCAGCATCTGCTATGTTCCACCCTCTGTTATATCTGTGGACCACTCAAAGACATATGATATCATGCAATGCTCAGTTTTTGAGGGACGCAAACAAGGGGGCAAGAAAAGGGAGGAAACTGTGAGAAAGGGAAGGAGAGGAAGGCTTTTGTCTCCACATTTCTCACGGTGGGTATCGGAAACAGCCAGATGCTGTCCATCACAAGTGAAGGCCAGAGAATAGACTGCCCTATTTATCTAATGAAGAGGTCAAGGGGCAGGTGCTGGGAGGTAAGTGGGGCATAGCCACGACTGTCACAATGCCATACACCGAAGAACTCATTCCATAGGAGCCAGATTACCCGTGGCATGGCACGGGTAATAAATAAGTGGAATAAATGTGCATGTCCCAATAGGTGTACATTAAATGGTGGCTCATTGGCCATAAAATTGGCGGTATAGTGTAGTGTGGTGTATTTATAGTGAATGCAAATTCAAGCCAACCCTGCAATTTAAACTTTTCACATTCAGTTCAACCGTTTATGCTCATACTCAGTCAAGACTCACTTTATTTGCATGTTCTACACAGTTAAGTAGCCCTGGAGGTCCATTCATTGGTGGAGAGAGCTAAGAACCAGCGTGCTCGTTTATACAGGGCAGACACAATGGTAAAATGGAGGAACATTGCTCAAGCCCTGTTATAGACACTATTCAGGTGATGCCGTCCCAAAGTGTTTGGAATTTGGAGTGTTTAAGTTTCCAAACACGTACCCAACCTCATTTGAATAATGCCTGAAGACCCTCTAAACCCTAACCCAAACACGTATAGGTTGTGTTTGAAATTCCATACTAATATGCTATTTAGTACGCTAAAACAGTATGTGAGATATGTTAGTGTATCTAAAACCTTAGTATGAAAACAATAGTATGCGAATTGCATACTATTTCCGGTGAAATATTACAGTAAGCAACGCAGTAAGCAACGCTGGACACTACAGCGGCATAAATATCCCACAATACAATGTGGTAAGGACACCAACGTTCATAATGGACGTTGACGGACAGCTCTGTGACATCAAGAATGCTTCAATTTAAGTGTAAGTATAAGATTTCCCTTAGCTAGGTGTAATATATTATCGAAGCCATATCCATCATAACCATATTCTAAAGCTAGGATGGTTGCTTCAATAACATTTCACACAGGTTTTCTGCTAACAAAGTAGAGAAACAGGGTAGTAGCTGTAAACAGCATGTTGGACTGGCACTCTTACCTCATCAAGCTGGAGGCTACAACTCGTAATGAAAACATCTTGAACAACCTCTTTTTTAGCAGAAACACTCAAACACACCTCCGTTATCACTCGAGGGTCAACAGCACACACTACTTAAAGCATGGACATCCAGAGCTAAAGATCCATTTCATCTGCAACACTCATACATCTGCCCAGAGGACAGATGTCTTCAAAATGTCTTCTGCGTTGCCAATTTCCATTGTATGTGCTGCTGCTTCAAGGCCAAAATAGACAACACAGGTTAGGATGGAAAAAATTGAAGTATAAAACAAGTTGAGTGGAGCAAAAAGAAGGAGTTGAAGGTTTAAGCAGCTCTGATTGTAATAACTTGGCCCTTCTACACAAAAACAGATGATTGAATTTCTGCTGATTGCTCCGCAGGTCGTGCAAATTTTCATAAAGCGCAGCTCAAGCATGGAGGAAGAAAAAAAAAAATGGGCGAACAATTTTGAGGCCTCATTTCAATTAAACTATAAATAGCACCCATAGAGAGGAGAAGATTCACAGAATTTGTATAGCCGCTCTTTTTTTCTTCACAAAACTCATAAAGCCTGACTTCCTCAGGTGCTGGAAGTTGAATGCGGTACTTGTGTTACCTCACTGGGTGTGACATACATTTGATTACAACATCTGCATAATGGCTAACGCTATTACCATAGTAACACCTGTGATTGATGGCTTTGTTAAGAGGAATAGTTACACGCCATTAAACTGGTGTAATAGTGCATGGCAGTCATCTCAATAACCAGAAAAGCAATTACCAAGTCATTAGAAAATGGAATAGACTAATACAACGTGGTGCACACGAGTATGAGTGACGTGCCTTGAGATCAGACTTTTAAATATAAAAATGTTATTTGTGTGTACATTTTTGAACTAGCATGGACTATTTTAGATAAATATTTCACATCTGGTATGCTTCCTCATCTTACTACAGATGCTCTCATATTGTCATCTTGAATACTCATTTCCACTGGGATTACATTCAGCTGCGTCTTGATAATAATTTGATGGCTAAGTCAAGAATACTCCTTCACAGGGATACCGTCCCACTCTGCAGCCCACAAGCCAGGGACGGAGCACTGCAGCGCTGAAGATGATTAAGAGAACTCAAAATTCAAATGAGAGAGAGGAGATGGAGTGACACAGATGTGCTGTTGTTCGGCGAGAGCAGCATGCGTACAGGGTAAGCAGGCACAACCACACACCACTACACACAAAGCTGTACACACGTGCATAGACAGCAGCGCCACTCAATCATCCTGGTCGAGGGCCAATCCATCTCTTGCTGGTTGACTGGGATCCAATCACCATTCCCAACAGGGCCAGAATGAAAGAATGGCAGACAGCCTGTGAAGAAGCCCACTCTCTCATAGTAGATTGATGAGGCAAATCTTGGGGCGGTTCAAGAGGGATTCCATATTGAGACGAGCATGCCATAAAAAATCTCTAATGTCATACAGCACATGAAAACATGCCTTTAACCTTACTCTGTGTATACAGTGTGTATTTGTTGTGAAAAATACATGTTTTGCTAACAAGGTATTTTGCCATTCAACCATAAGAAGCCCATTAGGATGTGTCATGAGTTTCAGTTTATTTGTCCCCAGCGGATAACACTCATTTTCTTGTGTTTAATGCTGCAAAACATTCTCATTCTCTTATAGCAAGGCAGAAACAGCTTGACATGAGTGCAAAACAAAGCAAGAGGAGAAGCTTTACGAGGACTCAAAAACTTTTTGATTTGAAAGGAACATTGTGTGTAAGATTTAGGGGGATCTATTGGCAGAAATGTATATAATGTATGTGTATAATGTATATAATATTAATAATAGGGCTATCAATCGCTTATAATAGTTAATCACGATTAATCACACATTTCTATATCTGCTCAAAATGTACCTTTAAGGGAGATTTGTCACGTTTTTAATACTCTTATCAACATGGGAGTGGACAAATATGCTGCTTTATGCAAATATATGTATATATTTATTATTGGAAATCAATTAACAACACAAAACAATGACAAACAGCTGTCAGTAGGCATGTCTGTAAAGGGGACACTCGTGGGTACCCATAGAACCCATTTTCATTCACATACCTTGAGGTCAGAGGTCAAGGGAGCCTTTTGAAAATGGCCATGACAGTTTTTCCTCGCCAAAATTTAGCATAATTTTGGAGCTTTATTTAGCGACAAGCTAGTATGACATGGTACAAATTGATGACTTAGGTTTCATATGATGCCAGTATCTTCACTCTAGCTTTAAAACTGAGCCTGCTGCACCCTAAAAATCTCAAGTTGCGTTAATGCTTTGAAGAAATTAGTGGCATTAAAACGAATGTGCGTTAATGTGTTATTATTGCGTTAACTTTGACAGCCCTAATTAGTAAGTATGATTTATTTAGTGTGTAATCACCTGAAAATAAGAATCATTGTGTGTCCGTTACCTTAGAATGAGCCGTTTATTTCTACAGTAGCCCAGAATGGACAAACCAAACACTGACTCTAAATAGGACCATTCATGTTTTTGCCCCAGTAGTTCTCCTATAGGCTTGGCACAAGGGAGTAGCTTCAGTTGGTTGCAATCTGCAACCTAACTGCTAGATGCTACACACTGCACCTTTAAATGGTGTGTTTTCAGCGTGTTAGCTGTTAGTTATTAAAGATCATTGCTATATCTTAAATAGTTGACAGAATAGGTGAGTTTGAGAGAGGTTAGGCCTAAAAGGAGAACAAGAAAGGAAAGAAAACAACCCTGAGACTAGCAAAAACATTAACCTAGGAAAACATTTGTGTGGCATTTTCAAGATGGACAGCTCTTAAGATGGACAAACGACTTTAAATTGAAGCTAAAGTTTTTTGTTCTTGTTGATTGTTGGCAACAAACTGGATCATTTTGACTAACCATATTAATCTTTTCATGAGTTATTATGCTGTGTTATTCCGGCTGTTTTACAGGGCAAGTCAGAGCCTTTAGGGAAAATCCTTGGGAGAATCCCTTAGTGTTCCTTTAACTGACTCTGAATAATTTAAAATATATTATTTTTAACAACTCCATAATATTAATTGGCCCTTGTTGCACATTTTGTATTCATGAGTAAGCCCTCTTACCTAACAGATAGAAGCCTTTCTGTAAACGTAATCAGCACTAACATGAAAAATCACAGAGAATGGCTATTCATGAGGCAATTTAGCCTCCACATCCGTTTTGCCACTACATTAACAGGACCTGATGTGGGAGTGTGAGGAAGATGCGATGCCAACATACAGACTAGGTGCTGCTGGCTCTGCTTACAGAATGGCCATTTAGTCCGTGTTTACAGTCATTTCCCTAAAAAGTCAGCCAGATACATCTGCCATACACAGTAATCGCCTACACGTGGTATGGTGCTCATCATTTTCAACCTTGCTAGCTGCTGGTTGTTACACAATGAAACAAACAACATGCAGTATTTCTTTGTTTGTCGAAGTTGCTAAATGACATGATGTCATATTTGCTCCAAGTGTCGCTCTGACTAACTCTGAGGTGGCATCCAGTAAGGCTGTCAGAACAAATTATAATATTCAAAGTTGAGTCTAATATGAAAAAAACAAACTCTTGTTTGTTTGTTTTTTCATGCACACCCGGCTCCTAGTTCTCTCTCTTGAAATCTTACAGCCTGTTCCTACAAGTAATAACACATTTGGATTCCCCCGTGTGAAAGGCATAATTTTGCAGAACTCAAACATTTCAACAAAATGAACGGTGAAAGGCAGAGTGTGCGAAACCAACTCTATTTATAACATGTTAAACATTCATGACACATTAAAGCATTGTTTCTTGCTTTAATGCATCACTAGTTAAGGGGCACAAAGTCCAAAGCAGCTTGCATGGGTTCATCCACAAAATGAAAAACATCTTTAATTTAATTTCATCAAGACAGAGTTTTTGCCTTGTTATATTATCATGAGCCAATAAGCCTACAAACCTTTTGGATTATGCAACAACTCAGCAGCGTATAGAATTGCATATCCTACCATTCATAAGAGTAATTATTTATTAAACTAAGGGAATAATTAAGTTTCAGTTGATTTTTTATTTTATTTTTACTTTAAAAGTAGGTCGGCGTGGAAAAGCTTTGATTGCAGAATTATAATTAAAATGTAGTCAATAATTAATATGCATAATTGAAACCAAAAGGAATACAATATTATTTGAGAGAGTGACCATGGACGGATGGGATTCATTCTTAGCTAGCATCATGTCATTTTCAGATATGTGAGAAAGGCACAAGATTAGAACTGACATTTGCATACACAGCAAATTATAGCCCTTTTTAAAATATGTATTTTTACTAAATATTTGTAGATTGATAAAAAATAAAGTACCAGTTATGAGTCTGTATTTTTTCATTTTCCATCTTTTTTGTCTCTACATTTCTGTTCCATGAAGTCATAGTGTTTAGTAGGGATGCTCATTTTGAAAAAAATTCTTAACCAATAACCGACCCTCGTTAACCGATTATTAACCGTTAATGGACAAGATTTGTGCCTCGCATGCGGCGGTGTACCAGCTGCAGGAGCACTACAGATATTCGTTGACGGGAGTCCCCAGTTCACCCGTCCGGGGGCGTTAACTTAGCAGCCACGATGCTGCGTGTAGTGTCGTGGACATGCAGCCACTTTCCCAGTAAAAGTCTCAACCGCACATTTAGTTCAGTTTAGCAGGTTGTCAGCTGTGTGACAACCTGTGTGCCCGGCGTAACTTTAGCGAGTGTCCAACAGTGTGTGTATTTGTGCTACATTAGCAGCTCTAGCATTGCCGGAGGCTTCGGAAAACTGCCATAGAATAAAGAATATACCATATGAATATAATCGAGTAAAAAAAAGTACAGTTCAGAACAGTAGGATCCGCATTTGCATTTATCACAGTCCCTGTGAAATCCAACATTCAACATCACCCCCCTTTGCAAATGAAAAAAGTAAAGTAAAAGTACAAAATGAATGAGTTAATCTTTGCATGTAAACTATTAATAAAAAATCCATAGCGTTTTTGAGAATCGATCCAGTATCACAAAACTTAATACCGCGATATTCAATTTTCCGATATTTTCTTACACCCCTAATTATTACTGCTCTACTAAACTTTGACAAAAAGTAATAGATACAATGCTGTTTGTGCACTGCTGCTACTTTTCTGTCTACTTGAACTTGCTTATAGGAAGAAAATGGATGGATGGAGATCTGCAGCAGGGACCAAACCAAGTGTCTCTTTTGACTTACGTAGGCAGAAAGTGCTGCTATAAACTATAAACGTCTAACTTAGTAAATAAATTACTTCATCTACAAAATAAGCTTGTATTATCATTCAAAAACACAAACCCCAAATATAATTTTGTGCATAATATCAAGTCTTCCTGCATTTTGTTAGCAAAATCAAACAAGATGTTAATGGAATCTGTGAGACAAAAATGCTTTTCAAGAGCAGATGATGCCCTTATGCAAAAACATAATACATTTCAGCCAGTTCATAGTAAAGTTGGATTGACAAAGTTGGAAGACAGCATACTACAAATGGATCTAGTGTGCAACCTCACCGGTAAAAAAAAAAAGAGAAAACAAGTGAGTGGACAGAGGAGAGAGGCCAAGATAACAAATTGGCAAATATTAGACAACAAACTTTTTTAGAGCAACTGTCCGTGAGCGACAGGACAATTGTTATTGTCAAACCCTGTTAGTGGGTCTAATCCTTATTATGAAGATTAATGACATATACAGCAGCCAAGAGATGCTGCATTATTTGGAGGAGTTCTCATGAAAAACTGCCATTTACTTCTCCTGACTGTCGAGATTGACAAGAGCAATATAATCCTCATCTTCCTGGCTGTTTATTGACATGTGCTGGAGGACCCAGTCCTCCGCTCAGCCTCTCACTGCTCCTCTTGTGTCAGCATCACACACAAACATTGCGTCGGCCTGTTAAACAGCTCAGTCAAATGGCAGCTGCACTACCGCTCTTGCTAATGTGAAGAAGCACATGCTCACATTAGAGCGGTGCACCAGAGGGGAGAATTGCCTCAGGACAGACACCTACTGAGCCTTGGTCCTGTGGCTGCCACAGCGCTCTTTAAGATCCAGCATGAACCCCGAAGTGTCAGTCTCTCCCGCCGTTTAATGACGGAGATAACCTTGAAATGTATCACACAGAGGAGGAACTGTTTAATTTCACAGCTTTTCGTCTCTGATTTGGATATGGGCAATTTGTCTGGTACTCATCAGGGTTTACAGGATTTATATTCAGTTCATATTTGGATATATTACGAGGAATTGCAGCCGGCACCAGACAAAATGCTTCTTCAGTATTATGGCTTCTCACACTGATACAACCATTGCACTGTGTGTTTACTCTACTTTATGATTGTATGAATATAGTGTACTGCTGAAAAAATTGTGGTCTATAAAAATTGTAGTCTATAACCAATTTTAATATTTTGCTTTTGCACAGAAAATGCATATATAACTGAGAGTTAAGCTCTGTGTGGTGAGGCTTTCAAAGTAAAAACTAGCAATGCACCAATCTGCTGTAGCTGATACAAATCAACTGTTGTGCATTTTGACACTATTTGAAACTATAAACTATAATGCAATGAGGCCATAAAAGATTGTAAAGATTGCAAAGAGTCCACATATAACATAATATAATAATTACTACAAATATCAGCTGCAGTTAAGACAAAAACATTTATTTTCCTGAATGTCCACTTAATGGTCAGCATTTCTCCTATAAGTGCATTTAACAGAAAGCCCAAAAGGGGCATAACATGCGGTAGGCTAACCAATAACAAATGCTTTGCTTGATGATGTGAATTTGGTTGCTTTGAAACAGCAACGAAAGTTTTCCGAAGTGTCAGGTGTTGGAGTTTCCCAAGAGTACATCAACGCAGCACATGCCATACCATAAGTGCCAGCCCCCACACAGACTGTTGAATGAAACTAAGTCCAGCTGCTGCAGAGCTGCTACATTGCACAGCATGAGCACATTTCAGAATGGGATAAAACATGCAAAAACACCAGTGTGGTCTTTGAACATCGTTATGAAAGATGCACCAGTGAAGAAGAAGCAACAATGAATTCATCATTCTGTAGCCTAGGGTGCCTCGCAGCACCAGAGAGGGCTGCACTCACAGAAATAGCATATTCGCTTCTGCACATCCCAATGAAAAACACTAAGTGTCTCGGAAATTGCTCAACGTATGTGGAAAAACACAATATCCTACAGTCCAATGTCTATTATTACCTGCTGAAATTCCATTATTGGAAAAAATAATAGGCTTGTGATTACATTTTCCAATTTCTCTGTGGATAATTTATCAGTCTTGTGCCCCCCATTGTCAAAACATATGGATGTCCAACATCTCTAACATATCAGTTCGCCTGTAGCCCTGAAGACATGACTTTTTGTAGATACAAGGATTTCAGCAAGTCACCACATATTAAAGCAATCTACACAATGTGTCCTTGGCTTAAAATCAAGGACAGTGTGATCACATCATCTCACATCCAACCACTAAGACATCTCACAATTTATGACAGTCACACTTGTTGCTGATATTTAGATTGTCACACATCCAAAGCAACACATGTCACATTTATCAACCCAGACGGACTGACATATTATCGGCAAATATTTACTTCAACTTAACATCTGCGACAAAAAATCCTGCAGATGAAAGCCTGAGGGAGCGAGATAATTGGCAAGACATCATGGCGAATCGGAAGTTGAAAGGCGTGCCTTTCCTTAAAAGCTTCACAGTAAAATAAACCCATTGATCTGACAAACCCAATTAAGTTATCAATGCATATTAAATGACAATTACAAAATAAACGCTAACGTTTTTGTTGCCTTAATTTAAACTGAACAAGGTCAATCACTGCCGTGTGTCCCTTTGAAGCTTCAGCAGTGAGTGACTGCTCATCTGCTCCCAGCACAGGTCAGGCTGTCTCTAATCAATAGCCTCATCTCTTCCCTCAAAGAGTAAACTCATTGGAATGCTCCAGAGGCTCATGGGAGGAAGTACACACAGTCCTTGACCATGATATGCTGCTTAAAATGTAAATGAGCCTCTGGATAATGGGACAAGTCAGCAATGAATATGCAGACGACCACAAATTATATTTGCTCATCTTATAAATCATTTTTTGTTTGTTGGCATTTTGGAGGACTCAAGATTGTTGATTCTCAACCAAAACCAGGAGCCTTAATTCATTTAACCCTGAGGCATGATGGAAAGTCCTCGCGTCTATAACCTTGTTCACTCTTTTGCTTAATCACAAGTAAACAGCTACAAACATAGTCGTAAACCCATTAGGTTCACACCACTCCAGACAAATTTTGATGTGGTTCGAATTTCCTGTGTGGTTAGATGAATGTCCTGAACCAGGATCAGGGCCGATCCAGCCTTTTTTTTTGATGGATCGATATCAGCTATATAAAACATTATCCATTTCCAATCCTTTGTTTGCTTCTGGTACACCAGTTGTCAAGAATGTCCAATTGCACTGCTGCAACCATTTACCCAATGCACAATGATGGAAGCGAAAAGCCCCCAGCTACAATTACTGATGATTATTGGCATTCATTGGCAAGCAAAGCAAGCAGAGCTGTTTGCTATGTAAGGGATAATGTACAGCGAGCCGGTCATTGTTGTTAAACAAACCCTGACAGGGCAATGCAAGTCCTGCATATAGGCTTGCCGCGGTAGACGGTGTTACCGGTGTTACACGGTAGTCGGGCATACACTGATTACATTACTTGCCCACCGTCATTTAGCTTATTTCATAGAAACAAAACCCATTTAGTTAATTTTGGCATATGAGCGCTGTGTTATCAATACATTGTTGGATGACGGACCCTACAATCTGAAAGTGAAAGTGTTTGCTCCGTACGGAGTCTCAGCACAGAGTAGCAGGAGTCAGATTTCACACACGGGACGAGAGAGAGTTGACAGACAAGACGATGGCAAAGGATTTGGTGTCGAACTGAAAAGCAAAAGTGCCTATTTGGCAATACTTCGGATTTAAACCCAATGCTATAAAGGAACCACAACATTAATGCGAAGCGGTGTCATGTGGAAACCTGCGGCCTCGCAGCGAAAGCTCGACTGGAGAGGCCAAAAACACAGCCATCCAGGATAAAGATCAAATTAAGTGCTCTACATATGTTGAGCGGGGTCTTTTCTTGTAAAATGTCCGGTGTAATCGGTAACACCAGTGTTGTCACAAGTTTATTTACCGGTGGAAAGATTTTCTCACCGTCAAATCCCTCCCTGCATAGCACGTGGCCTGCTATAAAGAAATAACGGACCGTAGAATGCCTTAATTGACCAATCAGAATCGAGTATTCAACAAAGTCGTGTAATAAATAAACTTAAATATTTGTTGTCCAAATCCTGTCCAAAACTATCAGCCACAGTAGACTGATACTTCTTACTTCTGAACTTTATATAAAACCATATAATATATACAAAATATAATATGAAACCATCAAAGGAAAGCAGTAATGATGGCTATAGTGTGTTATTGCAGAGCGATGCAGCTGTCAAAGATATTTAAAAAGCTGTACTGATCTTAAATTAGACCCACTTTAAGTTATGTGTGCACTCTGGAGCTGTATCATCAAGGACGTTCCATGTATCAGATTGGATTCAACCCAACATCAAAAGGCTAGTGGACTGATAGTAGGTCTGAGCATAGCCTTTTATCATCTGTCATTAAAACTTCCAACCCCACTCTTCAACTACTTTTCTGTGGACTTCTGTCAAATCAACTTGTAACCAGTAGTCGTTCTGTAGGATGTTGTTTTATGTCCTTTTCAAAATTCGCCCCCTAATAAACACAACAGTTACTCTTTAAACTTTTAATATTACTGTTAAGTGTTTGAAAGTGTTCCCTTCTTTCTAAGAGATACCATCCAAAGGTTTACCTCAGAAAGAGCCAATTAGAACTCCAATTAATTTGTCAATTAAAATAATCTTACTTATTTCCCAACTCGCTGGACTTGACTTTGATGTTTGTTTGTTTGGTTGCGATGCTTCCTTTGGCAGATAAAGTATGCCTGCACATTGCGTTCAGATCAGATCAAAGTGCCCGACTGCTTTGTGCAGGTACAAAAGCACAGATAAGTCTTGTAGCAAGCTAAAGTGAGAAATACCTTATTTGGCCATGCTGCTGCATATCAATGGTGAGTCCTGTTATTAAGCAATTGTACTTGCATTAGCCTTATTTTTTTTTATCAATTTTTAGAACAACAAAGAAGTGACTATAAAACCAGGCATGGTGTGCTGTCACTACACACTGTGAAAATAAGAATAAAATGATAGAAAGGAGTCGTAAAGGCTGCTGAAATAATGCATTTTCTTAGATCAACCCCATCTCGTATGCTTTGTTTGGCTGGGCATGTCTTGACTTCTCCCTCTGTCACTTCAGGGTTTCATATATGAAAAGCAATCATGGATACAACTAACAGTGCACTTTTCCATTTGAAAATGTTCACTGAAACAGGAAAATGTGGCATGATGGTCCATTTGGTGGTTTCTAACCTTGATGTGATATTCCTGCTAAATTGTAATACCAATATCGCTGAATAAATGTACTTTTCCAATATTACCTTGTTTTGTCTTATCTCCAAAGCACCATAATCAAAGGTGAAGTTATCAAGAATGTTTTTGGCAAGCAACAGTAAGCTGACCCACGAGTCTCCCCTTGAAAGACACGCCCACTTTATGATAATCACATGCAGTTTGGGGAAAGTCACAGTCAAGTCAGCACACTGACACACTGACAGCTGTTGTTGCCTGTTGGGCTGCAGTTTGCCATGTTATGATTTGAGCATATTTTTTATGCTAAATGCAGTACCTGTGAGGGTTTCTGGACAATATTTGTCATTGTTTTGTGTTGTTAATTGAATTCCAATAATAAATATATACATACATTTGCATAAAGCAGCATATTTGCCCACTCCCATGTTGATAAGAGAATTAAATACTTGACAAATCTCCCTTTAAGGTACATTTTGAACAGATTAATGCAATTCATTTACAATTAAATATTTTAATCGATTGACAGCCCTAGTTAAAAGTGATCAAAATCCTTATTTGAATAAAATACAACAATATCCAGAATGGAAATGATCATCATATTCTGTATTTCATGCACAAAACATATGGCTAGTCTTTACTATGTTCACTTCCATACAAGACAAGAAGAGCACAAGACAAGGATTAACCCTGGGAGTTCTCTAACGTGGCCCAAATCACATGAGGTGAGTTAGCACAGAGTACTACACAGCAAAGCAAGGAAAGGGGGGCAAAACAAGCTAATCAACATGCAGAGACAGGAAGCCGAGTGAGTCCGAGTCAAGCTGCCAGGCCGCCAGATAAAGATCTGTCTGACACGTAGCCTTTTAAATAATCCACTTGTAAGTACACCATTTAGAAACATTAGCATTCAGCTTGGAATAGGTGATTTTCTGATGGGGGGAGGGGGCAGGATGTTTAGAAGATGGATGATAGCTTGGACAGACGCCGTGTGGAGACCTCTGAGACATACAGACTTTAGATGTCACTCATTAAATCCCAAAGCAACTGCTGCTGATCCTCTAGAGAGTTCTAGTAACTCCTTGGAGAGAAGAGTTGTGAGCTCCCTCTCTGCCTTCATATAGATCTTACACAACAATGGTGAGACAGGACTGGGAATTTCCTAATGGGGCGGACTGCAACACCAGAAGCAGGTGATGTTGGCTAAAACATTCGCTGTCAGTTTGCATTTTAGACGCTTCACAAAGTAAGTCAAATCCGGTTTGTGCAACCCTTGTTTGCAGTCAGACTTTCCCGCCCCCCCTTCCCTCTCCCCTTGGTTCTGCCAAGCCCTGCTATGCTGATGAGAAAAGGCTAAACAGAATCCCAGGAAAGAACATGCTTGATGTGAAAACATACTGGTTATTCCATTATGACTATTACTCCGTCAGTTAGTAATCCTTCTTGATATAATAATGAGACTAATGTCTGCTTGCGTGTGAAGCCATCTCTGTGTAATGCAGAGGAACCGGCGTGGGAATCAGACAGGAGTTTGTCTGACTTATAAAAGGGCTAGAAAATTCATAGCCCTTCTGAGAGGCTCAGTCAAGTTGTTTGCCGTGTTAATTGCTTTGTGACAATTGAAGGCTTTAAATAAATCTGCACCATTTCAAGTGACTCAAGCTTTTCCAAACATTTTCCGTTTACTCTGTCAATTAATTATCTCAAATATTGTAGGCAACATTACCTGGCTGAGAGCAGAAATTCAGAAGTGCTGGGAGGCTTCACAGCTCAGACATGGATATAAAGCTTATTAGGGAGGAGGCAACACAAAGCAATCAGCAGCCTTTCTTAAGACTCAACTATCCAGAAGGGCCTAACCACACTATTTCACACTATTTCAAAGAGAAGAGTTTTATCTTCAGATTCAAGATTAAAAGGAACAATTTTCAGGAGGCAATTTCTATTTCTCTGACAGTGGTCCCTACTTCATGCCAAGGATAAGGTTCATATCTATATATGGGCCTTGACAAAGAAACATATTGGGGGGAAAACTGCTTATCCTTGTGCTTGAGGTATTAGGAACAATAGGCTACTTCTTTCACTCCACAACTTTGGTGTCATAAATGTAGCTCTCTCTTTCTTTTTGTCTTCTAAATACATGGCCAGAGTAAACCGAAGATGCACAGATTGCGAGAACTGATGTGAGGTGGTGTGAGTTCATGTGCGTGTTCGTGCATGCAGTGGTGGCGGGGGCTCATACCTATGCTGGAAAAGAGAGCCTAGCGCATCTTGAGCTATAAATCAGTGCCCTGGTCAACCTGGCCAAGAGCATTTTCAAACCCATTTGCAGAAGATAATGCCAGCTATTCCTCCCAGCCCCAGGGACGGGAGAGCCAGCCTCATGAATCATTGCCCTTTTAGAGGAGCTGCAGCATGGATCTCACCTTGCTATGTCCATAGGGTTCTCTTGACTCTTCCTGGTAGGCAGAAACAAAGGGTGGCAGTGAAAGAAAACGTTTGAACTATGACCAAGGAGTTTCAAAAATCATGTTATGAAGCATAACGACCCAGTGCTGACAATAACCGGGCTAAGAACATGAAAATGGCAGTGCACCTCTACAGCAAACTATTGTTAGTCTGCTGGGTAGGAATATTGCCAAATACCTGAAGGATACTTTATTTCCAGACAACTGCATCCATACCAAGTAAGGATTTTGCATTAGTTCACTGAATGACAAATGTAAATGGCCTGTCTGTGTATTAGTGCCAGGGAATCAGGCAATTTCACTGAGTGAGTACAATTAGATATCATCCCTTGACACAGACAGGACACAGGATTGGAAGTTATTAAAATAAGAGGGGAAATAAACTTTTGCTGTAGTTCTTCAACGTATCCTCATTAAACGGTACGTATATCTTACAAAAATGTATTCCTCATTTTTCGTGCGTTCTCCTATGAATGTCCAGCAACACGTGTCAAGGTCCACACGTTATGTGCATGCAGTCTTTTCAAAATAAACTGCCATCTTCATAGGACACCACCTGGTTAGGTTTAGGAAACAAAACTACTTAGGTTTTGGAAAAGGATGTGGTTTGGGTTCAAATAACTCTGGAAGTGGCGTTACTTAAGTACAGAAGTTACGTGACAAATGTGTCAACGTTGACATCCAACCATCCACTCCGACCTCCTCCCTATGCGCCGTTTGTTGCTCTTTATACTTCCTGGTTCACGATTTTGTGGATTAAATACGCATTGATTTCATGGGATATATATGAATTACAGTGCATTACTTTTCGTAGGTATAGCTACAAACTGTGTATGAGAACAGCCTGAGTTCTTCCTGGGTATTGCGCCAATATGACCATCAAAAATATCTAACCATTATACTTTGTGTAACATTTTTGCAAATAGTAAATTAACTGATGAATAATAGCTAGACTTGTTGAAGGGAAGATAAATTGGCAGGGCCAATATATCGGCCAATATTAGCTTATTGAATTTTGGCCAGTAACTAATACGAAACTGCAGAACAGGAATGCCAAAGATATATTTAGTTTGTTCCAAAGAGAGCACTGAGACGTCTGCTCTGTACATATCATTGTCACAATTTATTATAAAACAAATTTAAACTAAAAATAGTTTTTATTGGGTTTTATGTAAATAATAATAACACCAATAGTCAATATAGCCTTATTAGATTTTTTGAACTCTCAAATATTGATATTGGTATCATCTTCAAAAATCAAGTATTGGTTGGGCTGTAGAGCTTTTTTGTTAGACTATAAGACTGTGAGACTTTTTGCCAAAAAAGCTGTATATACAGTAGCTTCTTAAGATGATAATTAAACAATTTTGGATTGGGAGTAAGTAATATCTCTATTGCCACTATTGCCATGGTCTAAAGAAATTATTAATGTTAGGTTTCAATAACACCATTACATTTATAAATGCAAACTTACAGGATCAGGATTTCCTAAGGTGTTCAGTGACAGGGTTAAACATTTCTGGCCCACGTATTCTGGGTTGATCTATGGGGAATTGTAAAATGTTCTTTCATAAAACCTCCTTTGGACAGACCGCTTTCTACCTTCTCTTTATCCGCATAACTTGCAATGGATCAAATCGAGGATCACTTTAAATCCAAGTTTCTGAATCTAATCAGGCATGCAGTTATGGATGGTCAGGTGTCATCCCTTAGGATTTTATGTCACATTTATTTTAATGTGTATTTAATATTTATGTTTGTGTCTTGTCGTGTACTGGCATACGTATTCTGTATGGCACTGTTTTTCTTTGAATAAAACTCCATCTAGCTATAAACATTGCAAATTAGCCTAGGCTGTAAATGCTATGATATGTGGTATTTGAGGTTTTAGGGAATGCTTTTTGCTTGTATATCTGTCCCTATAAATATAAGCATAAAAATATTTATTCATATAAAGGATCTACCACGCCCATAGATGTGCTGCAATGGAACAGACCTTGTTGAAATGGAAAGCAGCCTTTTATATAGTGTCCATAAACATTAATAAATTACATTTATTACAGATACAGTAGAGCCAATGAGTTCTCCTCCATCCACCACCTAAACCATTCTGTGACCTCATGCTGAGATATTCCATTACTTTCTGACTACAGTTAGGAAAAGTCAACAGCTCTGCACTACAGTGTGTAACCTTGAAACATACTTATTGTGTAGTCTGATGAATGCTGGTAATGTGCAACTACATATTGGGTCATTTATATTATCACAGCACCATATTTATATATTTATATATAAACAGGATACAGGAAACAACTTATCATTTTGGTCACTGCGCGGACATTCCATTAAAAGCAAGTTCAAAAGTCCCAGTGATGCTTCATTCCCTGTTACTTCATTTACTTGTGCAGAGATATGAGAGTGGAACAGTAAAACCAGGTCTGTGATGGAAAGTATTACGATTTTTCAGCCGTATCTATTGCCAATTTTCTCAACTTTGAATATGTGATTAACTTAAGTACTATCACACTGGGTTGACTTATATAACAAGCATTGGAGTATGGTAATTTGTATGAAAAAGGTATATTGTAAAAAATCAAGCATGCAAGTGGTTATGGACACCACTTAAGTTGGATAATTGGACGAATATATTGGCTATCAACGATTGGCCGAGTACATCGGCGGTTGTTTTTTTGGGGCAATTGTTTGGGTGATGCTTGTCATTTTATTTTGCTGATTTAATGGCCTGCCTCCAAAGAACAAGAGACAGCGGGGGGGGGGGGGTACCAATAATATTAATGGGCTAACTGGAAAAAATAGTGATAAAGATTGTAACATTATTTCAATATCAGTATTTACTATTTATAAAATTTGTTTACATGTGCATCACCTTGGTTGGGATGTTTTACTACTTTGCTTTAATGAAATCCTTAAAATCTTCCAAAGCTATATGTATATATAACACTCACAAGCATGCTTGTGGACATTTTGATTGTGTTAATTATCTCAATTTCAAATTTTAAACCATATCGCTTGTAAACGGCACAGACCTTAAAGATACGATTGGCTTCTTTGAAGTCTTACCATGTGAAACATTCTTCCCATGTTTCAGCATTTGCCAAGCCCAAGCTAGAGGCCTGAGAGTAAATTATTTACAGTAAGTGGGCTCATACTTAAGTCTTTAAATGTTTTCCAGTTGGGAGAACAGCACTCTTTTTAGCCTTGCTCAGCCCTTAATTCAGTCACTGAATGATTGCATTACGTGGCGATATTAGAGTCACTTGTCTTCACTTGTGTTAAACATTCAGGTTTAAGTAAATCACAGCATCTCTAGAAACATTTCCAACATTAGCTGTGATGGTCCTCTAAACAGTCTATGCTCGAAGTAAAAGCCACAGGCCAAGACAACACTTGGACAGCAGGGGAAATATTGCAAATGAAGCATAATCTTTACAATTTATATGTAAACTCAGTAGAGATTTAATGTAAAAGTCATGTAGATAAGAGGGAAGAAATCTTCAGACTGGCATTAGCAAAATCTGGTTTATTTAAGTGTTCCGTCCTTATTTTCTGTTCTTACTTATTCACTGCTTGACCGTGAGCTCCAGTGTGACATGATGACATGCTGTCAACATTAATGGTCTATGATGGCATCAAGGCTGTGTCAGGAGGGACCCACTAGGTGCTCAGAGCCAAGGCCCCTGGTAGCCCTCCACGGACGAAGAACTGTCATCTCCGTCCCTCACTGCCAAAGTGCCCCGCCCCCACTCCCTAAGATCCTATCCATCTGCCGTATCAGCGGGGCAGACGGAGTGCAAGGCATGCACTTTTCCGCCATTCACTGCTGTGCTTTCGCATGCCCAGTTGGTGGCAATGAGGGTTCCTGTGTCAGAATCTACAATCAACACATGGTCAGCTACTGATTTTTTTTGTTTCTGTAAGCAAAAAAAAAATGCTTTTGGCTTGTCTTGACACTGTTGCCATAAAGTCAGTCTACTAAAAGTGATAGCTCCAACTGTCAGTTGCGAATTATCTTTACCCCTTCTATAAGCTAAAAGTGTTGGAGTGGCCTGACAAAGTGTCTTGATACTGATTTCTAATCCTTTTTTCGAACAGTCAGCATGATTTTTGCACCTGAAAGTGCACACAAAATCTCTGACTGTCCATGTGCTTGTAGAACTGTATTCTCGCCAACATTGGTAATGGCTTGGACAGCGATTCCCTTGAGAGAAGAAGCTTTTAAAGTAAAAAACACAAGGAAAAGCTATGATGTGCTGACATCCTTCAAATGAATGAAAGAGTGCAAGCTAAAACACGCAAAGCCACGACTGGCTCTCTAAAAACATAAATAAAGCTTTACGACTGTCAAATGACAAATATTCCCATCATCAGTTATGTGACAGCAACAGTGTTACAGCATGTTCAGTGTCAATAGTGAATAATAAAGTAAATTCAAGACTAGAAGGACATGTCTTCCATCTCTCAAAGGATAGGTTTGCTTGCCTGCACCGCTAATATAAAGTATGAACATTGAGAATCCAGGCCAAGCTCAGTGTGAAAACTGGCTCATTGTTCATTGCATTTGACGTTTAATCTACATACGCTGTGTGAATTTGTCACATTTCTTCCATTTTTGAAGCATGGAGTTATGTGCCATTTAAATCCAGCTTGATAAGACGGCTGACTGTTTGACCTTCATGTAATGTTCTGCATCAATTCTGGTACAGCCTGTGTGTGTGTTTGTGTGTGTGTGTGGGGGTCTGTGTGTGTTCTAATTAGATGAGAACCTGAAAAGAATAGGTTGACAATGACAAGCAAAATGAATGACACCAGCCGGTGAGCCGTTGCTCCATTTGTCTGCATCGAGCATTTGTCTGAAATGAAAGAGTGCGTCATCTGCGCACTTCTGCTGACTGGGCACAGCCAAGGCACTGAGGTCTTACACGCATGTCACGTACCTGTCAACTCCCTGGTACATTTACCAATACACAGGATGTGATAAAACGGTCTAATGTGCCATAACCCAGGATGAGCATCCATACAGAATATATGTTAGGATCTCAAACGAAAGATGTAACAACCCACAAGTGGCAACTGTAGGACACGAAGCTATTTGGGCTCTAATGATTCATAAAATTCACAGTTGGATTTGATGCATTACAGTGGCATCACCATTTTATATATATTCAGCGCTGCAACAATAATGACCGCCTGGGAATGAGTCTCATATTTCAATTTACTATGACACTCAACTTTATGAAAGTATAAAAGTATAATATTTGAGAGCGCAAAATAAAACAACAACAGTTTTGTCCCATTTCGAGTGGTTTCTCAGCAGGATGATACGGAACAAAAGCAGTGCTTTACAATACAACAAAAACAACCACATGTGGCGTCAGAACAGGAGACATCACTTGAGCTGAACAACCACAGCGCTGTATTGTTTGACAGATATTGAGTAAATTGCATGGCCAATTGTTTGATTCATCCCATGACTGAGATCAAGCACACTGCATTGAGTGATACTAAATGGTACAATTTATTATTATACCCCAACAACTCATGTTATCATCAGTCTACACCAAGTGGGGCCTGCGGGCCACCATCAGGTTCGATTTAGCCCCACAGCAAATTTTTATTTTTGTCTTTTGGAGGCTGAAGCAGGTTCAGTTTTAGTGCAAGAGTGAAGGTAATGATATCATATGAAACTAAACAACTAAATAACGCTCAATTTGGCCATTTTCAAAGGGGTCCCTTGACCTCTGACCTCAAGATATGTGAATGAAAATGGGCTCTATGGGTACCCACGAGTCTCCCCTTTACAGACATGCCCACTTTATACTAATCCCATGGAGTTTGTGGCAAAATAATGCAGTTTCTTTAATGGTGTATAAATGTGTTATTTTCACCTATTCTAAAATGGTGTATTTTATTTTTTTGCTTTCTGGGGTCCCTAAACATTCACATGAATTGGGTATGACTGGAAATGAGCCCAATTGTATTCAGCAGGTGGGTTTTAAGGGGTTAACTATGTAAAAGTTACAATAATATTCAATTGGAAACTTGGGATCCTAGTACCATTTTGCATCTTAACAATACAATACAAAAGGTGTTTACTTTTGGCCCGTGGTCCACCATTGACTTCTAGTTTTGGCCCCCCGAGGGAAATTGTTTGGGCACCCCTGGTCTCACAGACCATTGGTACCATTTATTAATGTCCTCAGGTAACTAACTGTATAGCCAGACCGATAAATGAATATATGAGGCCGATACTAACTGGCCTTTGGTTAACAAGCTCTGATAGCCCAAGGTGAAGTCTTCAAATTGCTTGTTTTATCTGAAAAACAGTCCAAAACCCAGAAATAATCAAAGTTATATATAAATCAGATAAGCAAAACATTTGAGAAGCTGGAACAAGCAAATAGTTTGGTATTTTTGATAATGAAAGGGCTAATTATTTCAGGACTTCTTTATCGCAAAAACAGCAAGGCAGATACTTGACACATACTCTACTGTAATACCTTGATGAAAAACGTTTTTTTTCCCCACACTACCAGCAGGCATGTCATGATTAAGCACTAAACTCATTAAGCCTGTAAATACTATGTCTGGACAAAAAACAATAATTAATTTTCACATGGTTGGACTAGCGATGCCATTGACGTTAAGACAAGTTTGGTAAACACACTGTTAAATAAATAAATTTGTGTTTTTGTATCTTATCAACATCTCAACCATTTACAGTTGCAGTGGGTGTTCTCCACAAAATGAAATGCTTCACATAATTACTCTTAAATGTCAGAGAGAAGTAAAATAAGCAACTAGATATGCAGGTATCCTTATATGGGAAACAAAGATAAATAATAAAACGATTACAACACCTGTACACAATCCACTTTTATGTGTTTGGTGGTTAAATGTTTTAATTAGATGGCCTGTGTGGTGAGAATACAAAGCCATCTGTGACCATCTGAGATCACAGGGACAGCAGATGAATAGCAACAGTTTCTACATCTCGCTGCAGACTTTGTTATGCATACCAATAGGCGGCTAACTGCACATTGTGATTATGATAGTCCACAGTTGTCTGAAAGTTCAATTTCTCACATCAGAAAATCTCTCAGCGGCAAAAAGAGCAGTGATATTTTTGAGCTGTCAGCAAGTAATAAACTGAGGACATGAAACACTGACCTACTTTTAATCTTTGATTTTCTAAATTGTGAATTTGCATGAAAAATCCAATTCAATTAAGCAAATATGAAATGATCACGCAGCTCTAATGCCGACTATGGTTATGTTGACGGTTGTATATTCCAACGAACACACGGACAGCTGTGGACACCACAGGCTTGTTGGCTGCTGTCAGCGGCAGCACTGAGCCGTGTGGGCGAGGGAGTCACAGTAGTCGCACCACTGGTGTCCCCATAAGACTGGGCGATATACACTCAATGTATTGCGGCTTGTTCTATGTGAGATGTAGGAAATTACTATATCGCGAACATCGAATACAAATATTAATCATCTGTCAAGTCATTGTTTTAAGGCACCTGCATGAGACTTGCTTTGGCGTATCGCTTCTCCCACGGCTCTCTCCCTTACAGACACTTTACTGGCCGAGTGTGTGTGGCGTACGGGGCGTGTTAAGATCGGAAAACGTGATGGAAGGCGATCGAAAAACAGCCATGACGTTGTTTTGCAGTATGTGTATATACTAGGCATTACATTAAGAGTGTGCAAGAACTGGCTTCAAAATAAAAACGACCAAGTACTGCCTTCAAAATAAAAGTGATTTTTCCAGTGAATGTGATTTCACATAAATTCAATAAGTCAGTCAGTCAGTCTGTCAACAATAAATAAAGAATTACAACAAAATAATAAATAAAATGAATTAAAATTCAGCCTCGGAGAAAAATTTAATTTCAATTGTGTGAATAATTAGTCAAACTTAATAAGAATACATTTCCAATCTGACTTCAATATGACTACGCAAGTAAGTAAATAGCGTGCACAGTGTACTACATGGAAGTGTAAAAACAAAAGTATCCCAATTGAGACACAGCTTTCCTTTTTCAACCCAGGTTGAAATTACAAAAATAAATTTGTCATATCTGTGTTTTTAACAACGTTTTAAAATCAGATTTTAGGCAAGGTGTTTTTTCAAAGATATTTGGGCACTACCAGTGCCAAAACATGCACGTTTCATGTCCTCTTTAATCACTTTCATAATGATAATCAGTTAACAAAAACAGAAATTGAAAATATCCAAATGCAGATTTATACCATATTTAACCTTTTTTGAAACCTAATAAAATGAAGGTATGGCACCATTAATGACTGTAACTGAACACAGACTGTAGTTGCTTCACAATAAAGCCATATTCAATTATCTTTGCTGGAAAGCTTTTACTGTGAAGCAGCTACAGCTAATATTGAGCTTTGGTCATTAACCGTAGCATTAACAGAATACTGACATCCTACAGGTTTAGCTATCAAATTTCAACATCCTTCGCTCGTTAGTCTTTGCGCTTTCTCTCCTCTTGCTCTTCAGCAACACTTCCACTCTGTAATGAGTTGTGTGTTTTTTAAGGCTTAGGTGGTAAAAATGTAATTAAGTCCGCTTGGTCCATTTAAGTAATGGCTACCTTCTAACATATGTTAATGCATAACAAGTGCAAAGAAGTCATAAGGTCTCGACACAGCAAATTGCCTGAGCCAATTTTCACAGAATTTGGACTGCAGTTCTGATTCACACATAGCAGCTGGAGAAAAAAGCTCTGCTGCTTGCAGAAAATGCTGCATAATCCAAAACAGACAGACCCCCTAGATCTAGGAGGTCATTCTGCTTAAATGAAAAACAGCACTGATTAACATTTGACCTTTCAATGTCATCCATATTCACTACTTCACTCAGCTGCGCTAACATACTTTGAAGTAAAGACAACAAATCACACAAGGAATGGATAAAAATAGGCCTCTAATGGTAGCGCGGGCCATTTTTAGGCCGTGTGTCTGTTTCCACTTTCTCCACTGCAGGGGTGCCCTGTAAAACATCGGTGTAAATGGTTTATAATGCCACCAGTGGACTCTGAAATGGTAGACCTGGTTTCAATCAGCAGTCAAATTGCTCCTACATTACCCTTGCAGACGGAGTAGTAAATCACTCTTTGCCTTTATGCTGCTGACGTTAAGGAACAAGCATTGTTAAAAACCTACCAAGCGTGCTACTAAGAGCAGCATGTCTCTATGTGGGGATGGGATGCTAAACAGGACAATGGCGGTTGCTTGCGGTGTCTCTATAGACGTAAAACATCCTGAAGCAGCACACTTTGTATCTGTAGCCGAATCTTGAAACCAGTAACTAGCCTGATTTGCAGCCTTAAATGTTAGGTTATAGTCTGTTATAGTCTAGGTTATAGTCTGGCCCTTGTAAACCCCATGCCAAAGAGCCCCATCACAACCAGTTTGAACCAGTTTGCATAGTTAAAAAGGGTTCTTGGTTTCTCCGTGCCAACGCCCTGACAGTAGGCCAGTGAGGCATCTCAGAGCAGTTATAATCCCCTATAAACCCGAGAAATGCTGATCCCGCCCACCACAGACCAACACACTATGGGCACAACCTCTCATTATAACTCCAGGGCCCTGAAATTACCAACATTTTACCCATATGGAAAGCATGAGAAAGCGTCAGTTGGGAGAGGGTTGTGCCGAGTGGTTTTTCAGCGTGTGGCCACAGAGGGGCTGGCTTTCTTTAACAGTGCCATTGAGCCCAGCCCCTGCCAGGTTGCACCGGCACATGAGGAAGCTGATGCAGATGCTCTGGCTACCAGCCCCAGACCAACAAAACTACGTACAAATGCTCACACAGGCCAGGGACTTACCCAGGACAACAAACACAACAGATACAGCATTAAAAATGTGAGTAAATCCATTCAAAGACAGAATTTGTCATTCAAAAGTTTAAAACAAGGGTCACCCTGCCTACGATGTTCAAAATACAACACTGGTTACTGGTGTCACTCCTGCATTAATTGACAAGTCTTTCCATGAAAGGAATAATATCCAACAACTGATACTAAGATGTTATGGCAGGGGGCAGCAACCTTTACTATCAAAAGAACCATTTTTGGACCCCCAAAATGATGGAAAAGAAATCTATCCTGAGCTGCAAAACATATGTGAGCCTTATAATGAAGGTAACACATCTTTTTAAATCTAATGCAGTAAGGACCCAAGTGCAAGGCAGGACACTGAAGAAACGTGTCAGGAGATTTGGCTGGAAGCTCCTGCTGGCTTCAGCAACTACTATGAGCTTGTTCTGGAAATGTCTTTCAATTACTTTTTTTGTTGTTTACTAATTTCTCACCGCAGATCATGCATACCGGTAAGCCAGCAGCGTTAGCGCTGAGAGCAAACAAATCTGTCCACAAACTATTAAATTCTCTACTTTCCTCCTAGACTTTTCTATTTTTGGATCTGGAATCCATAGCTAGCCTAGCTAGAGAAACACTGCTACTGAGGTTTTGGCATAATTTGAGGATAAGGCGCCGGGCTATAGATGTACATAGGCTACGAGGCACATTATAGTTGACTGAACAGTAGAAACTAAGGCTGTCAAAGTTAACGCAATAATAACGCAAATTAATTTTAACACCACTAAATTCTTTAACGCATTAACACAACCAATGTTTCGGGGGTTGTAGCAGGCTCAGTTAAAGCTAGAGTAAAGATACTGATATCACAACTAGAAAACCTAAGGAATCGATTGGTACCAACCATGACAACGTAGCGCGAAGGAGGTTAATTAATGCTCTAAAGTTACGCAAAATTTTAGCAAGGAAAAACTGTCATGGCCATTTTCAAAGGGGTCCCTTGACCTGAAAATGGGTTCTATGGGTACCCACGAGTCTCCTCTTTACAGACATGCCCACTTCATGATAATCACATGCAGTTTTAGGGCAAGTCATAGTCAAGTCAGCACACTGACACACTGACAGCTGTTGTTGCCTGTTGGACTTGAGTTTGCCATGTTATGATTTGAGCATTATTTGTATGCTAAATGCAGTACCTGTGAGGGTTTCTGGACAATATTGGTAATTGTTTTGTGTTGTTAATTGATTTCCAATAATAAATATATACATACATTTGCATAAAGCAGCATATTTGTATCGTAAGAATCACTCTAGGCCTACAACAATGATAAATGAAAATAAATATGTTAAAAAATAGGCTAATCATTATTCATTTCCATATAATTTTTGTCAAAGCCACAGGGAGCCACTGGAAAAGGACTAAAGAGCCGCAGATTGGCGACTCCTGTGTAAAGGTTTCCTGATGCTGTTTAAGGTTTATTTATATCAGTATCGGTTATTTGAATTATAATCAGTTGAGAAACAAACAAGATGTTGATTCTCCTCTGAGTCAGTCTCTACAGTTATATATGTTAACAAACTATAATTTATATGATAGATAAATAAATAAAGATCCTGAAATGTCCCTTAGGTTTCTGTTCTTTTAGTCATGAGTCAATCCACAATACAAACATACAGTTTAGGTGACTGCAATGTCAGCTGGCTGATGTTTTCTTATTGCTTCTGTGTAGACTAGCTTCTGCCAGTATGTATGCCGAGCAGATGACGTCACCAGCTAAGGGCCGAGGCTATTTTCTTTCAGAGGCACTCTTTCAAAAAATCCCGAAAGACACCAAATGAACTGTTGACTCTTCTGGCAAGAAACAAAAGAAGAAAGCACGTGGTGATCCATTGTGAGCCACCCTGTAATCCCTCAGGACTCATGAGGATTAGGTCAAATAAGTCATATGTCTTCCCTTGAATCATTTTTGGTTTGAAGTGGTTGGAGTACAAAGGCCTAATAGCTTGCGGGAGTGTGTCAGTATTCAGCAAATAAACACCAGTGCTCAAACGGCTGTAAAGCATTACCATATTTTAGAGAAAATGCCAAAAAGTTCATTCATTGTATAATGGCTTTCGTAGCCTACAAAAAGACAGAATTAACAGGAAATGTATCAGAATAAACACAGCAAAGAAACCCTGCAGCTTCCCAAAAACATCTAGTCAACATGATTGAAGAAATCCTTAATGCTTCAGCAGCATGGCACCTAACTGCACTGTCAACACAGGTTTAAATGATAAGATATATAACCAGACAACAACAGGTAACTCTGAATCATAGATCCAATGAATACCAGAGAGAGTCACTTGCGTTATGAAAGAAATTACAGTGAGACTCCACTGCGTAATCGGCATGTATTCTCCAGCGTCGATGGAACAGCCCACATGCAAAAAGCCATGATATTATACAGCAGGCTGTCCCACTGAGGCCTACAGGACAGTTTAATATCAAATTACCCTGAATTTAGTGTAGAAATACACCGTGTCACTGTCTTTTCAGTGGGCAGAAGCTGAAGGTTAGAAACCCGAACGCGCAGCAGGGCCTAGGATTCACTTGCAAAAAAGCCTCTGATGCAATTCCAAGAAACTAACCCATCCTGTATCATCCTGTTACGGTTTGGCTCATGGTTAGGTCTCTTCATTGTGTCTGTGACAGCTATAATCGGATTCATGTATTGATAAAAGATGGCCATAAGGCTACTTCTGCATGACACTCTGGCTTCCCAACCTTTCTTTAAATAAACCAAACGGGGGCTGCAGTCTTGATGCGATGCTGGGAATCTTTCTTGTATATCCACCCAGTCAGTGATAAACGCGCCCCCACCTCCTATTCCAGATCTATTCAAGAACCTGAAGAGGGCTTTAGGCTAATGGCTATCAGATGAAAGCGCACCTGTAAAAAAAAAAGCTGTCACAAAAAAATGGTTTTTCACAATTGAATTTGGATGATTGCTGAAATGTAGCCTCAGCTGCAAGGAGGGAAATGCATGACATGATGAAGCCCTGTCTCCACGGCCAGTGCTGCAGCAATAGTGATTTTTTTTTTAAGGGCAGATGAATGACACATCACAGGAGCTTTTTTGAAACAGATCGAGCATACAAGAACTGAAATACCTGTCTGTGGTAATGATAAATAAAGAAAGAGGAACAGATTTTCATCTGCCTGAGGGTGCTGCTGACTGACTGACATGGTGACGCACACATGAAGGGGGAAAAGGCAGGTTTGGAGAGCTATGATGGCACAATGTGGCAAAGAATGGGAGCAAATCCTTACAATGCAATTAGACAAAAAACACTGCTCCTATTTGTTTTATTTCATTAGTGATTCTCGACAGATTTTCTGCTTGATTGAAGCTTTCATCCCTGCACAGACTATAACTGCTATACACCAATTGTGCTCAGTGAAAAGTGCCTCAGCTCATTGCCAACTCTGTGCAGGTTTGCGCATCGAAAAATCACTTGTGAAATAAGTAATAGAGACAAAAAAAGTACCCTGCTTCTTCTTCTTCCACCCATTCATTTGAATATCTGTGGATATTTTGTGAAAATGAACACAAAGCCATTATTATGTGCTCTCATTTGGTGGCTGAATTAAAGTAGTTAGCTGCACATTGAAGGTTAGCATCAATAATAAACAGCAACAAACTGTGTGCGTGGCTGTCTGACCGTTACAGCTCGTTTTAACCAGACTGGAGTCGACTCTACAGTATTTCACCGTCACACCTTTAACAAAAAAAAAAGCCTTTTCAAAGTATTCCCAGTTTATAAAAACACGCTTAACAAGCAGATAAATGTTAAAAATGTCAGCAAGTTCAAGCTAAAAGCTGCTCAAGTTCAATGGAGGACAGAAAAAGAAAGATAACGGAGCACAACACACTTACTGAATCTCCTCTTTGTCACCGCCGTTGGCATTTCTCTCCTTCTCTGAACCACTAAGTCCCGTCTTCAGCTGCTATAGCGAGCAGGACGAAATATCCACTTCATGTAATGAACAGCAAGAGTTAGAGCCAGTAGAAAGAAGAAGATACGAGTCCAGTGGCAGAGGAACACGAGGTGCTATCCCGGTCTGGGTCGTGGATACTGGATCTATTCGTGGCAGCAGCTCTCCGTGTCTCGCGGGCTGAACTAACGGGTTAAAACGTCAGCTTCACGCTCTCAAGTGTTGAGTGTCGCTGCTGCCTCCTGCACAACCGGCCAGACGACAACAATGTCCTCTCTTTACAAGTATATTTCTTCAAGTTAATTCGTGAGTCTGTACACACAGGCTGTCTCCCCTCTCCAGAAGGAGCTAACGGAGAGTTGTTCCGTCTCTCTCCCTTCACACACAGTCACGCTTCTTTCTGCCTCTGTGGAGAGAGAAACACATACAGGTTTGGTCAGCAGGATTTTCGGATTCACTCGGCTCCACTCGCTGCTGTGTCCATTCATTCCAGTCCTGCAGCCACTGAGAGCATGCACTAGTTAGTAGACACAAGGGGATCTCATACCTCTCATGTTTTATTCCTGTTTATACTAAGCACCTGCTAAAAAAGAGAGACAATGAACCCATATTTGCAAGGTGATTTTGGACGTTGTGAGCCACCCTGTGTAATCCCTCAGGACTAATGAGGATTAGGTCAAATAAATCATAATATGTCTACCCTTGAATCATTGACAATCAATAAACATCATTGGAATTTGCTCCAAAAATGACCTTAAAATCAAGGAGCTGGTATCATTAAATATTTTTAAATCTAAAATGAACACTGTAAACAATTGCTGTTAATTTAGAGCAGGATTTCAACAGTATTAACATGTTATTGCTAAAAAAAAACAACAGTGCTTTACTGTTAATACAAAAGAAAACCTGTTAAATTTACGCTCATAGGTCGTTTTTTAACTGAACTATAATGCATTCTTAAAAAGCAGCACTTTACTGCTGATCAACTGTCTAAAGTATCATCAGTAATAGTTTCATGCAGTATTTTTTTTAATTCTGGGACCTGATCTGCACATGTGAGGCTTGTACATTGTACATGATTGTAAAATCAGTGAATTAGCTTTATTGTTCTTCACTCACATGTTGTTCTGGTTTGCATTCTGTGCTTGTAGCCAGCTAGAGACAGACATTTTGGGAAAAGTGTCAAGAAGTCTATTATAGCCTTTTTCCTAACAAGTGCCTTTAATTGTATTTAGTGTGACTATTCCTATGTCTGTTACCTGCTAAGTCTATTCATCTAGGCAACAAATAATGTTTATTAAAATGTATGTAGAAAATACAACCTAAATAGTGCATTAAAACAAATCAGTAAGAGAATGTAAACCAAAAAAAAGATGAAAAACAGCTATATAATGTATCTTTGAACAGTAAATTAACTGTAAAATACTGTGAAATCATTTTTTTTTAAAAACAGTATTTTTCATTAACAGTACAAAGCTGTAAATTTCAGCGACAGTATAATAATGTTAATTTTACAGTAACATAAAGGCAACCCTGCTGCCAGTTCTTTACTGTTATTTTACTGGGAAATTATTAACAGTGTATCTCTCATTTTTTATTCCTGTTTATACTCAGCACCTGCTAAAAAAGAGAGACAGTGAACCCATGTTTGCAACGAGGACAGGTGATTTTGGACATTGTGAGCCGCCCTATGTAATCCCTCAGGACTAATGAGGATTAGGTCAAATAAATCATAATATGTCTTCCCTTGAATCATTGACAATCATTGAACATCACGCAAATTAATCTTGATTTTTAATCTGTTCAAAATGCATGCCTACCTTAAAGGGAGATTTGTCAAGTAATTAACACTCTTATCAAGATGGGAGTGGGCAAATATGCTGCTTTATGCAAACGTATGTCTATATTTATTATTGGAAATCAATTAACACAAAACAATGACAAATATTGTCCAGAAACCCTCACAGGTACTGCATTTAGCATTAAAAAATATACTCAAATCATAACATGGCGAACTCAAGAAGCCCAACAGGCAACAACAGCTGTGTGTCAGTGTGCTGAGTTGACTATGACTTGCTCCCAAACTGCATGTGATTATCATAAAGTGGGCATGTCTGTAAAGGGAAGACTCGCGGGTACCTACGGAACCCATTTTCATTCACATATCTTGAGGTCAGAGGTCAAGGGACGCCTTTGAAAATGGCCATGCCAGTTTTTCCTCTCAAAAATTTAGCGCAGATTTGGAGCATTATTTAACCTCCTTCGCAACAAGCTAGTATGACATGGTTGGTACCAATAGATTCATTACGTTTTTTAGTTTCATATGATACCACATCACTCTAGCTTTAAAACTGAGCAGATGAGATGCACTAGACTAGTAGACACAAGGGGATCTCATACCTCTCATTTTTTTTCCTGTTTATACTAAGCACCTGCTAAAAAGAGAGACAATGAACCCATGTTTGCAACGAGGACAGGTGATTTTGACATTGTGAGCCGCCCTATGTAATCCCTCAGGACTAATGAGGATTAGGTCAAATAAATCATAATATGTCTTCCCTTGAATCATTGACAATCATTGAACATCATTGGAATTTGCTCCAAAATGACCTAAAAATCAAGGAGCTGGTATCATTAAATATTTTTAAATCTAAAATGCAGGCTTTAGAAGCGGACTATAAGGCATGCCCAATGTTTTTAGCTTCCCTTGTTGAACGGCTGACTCCCAGAAAAGTTCCTTTTTGTCCCCCCATTTGTCTTTAGATAGTTCTCTTTTAATGCAATTTTTAGTGCCTTTAGTGTTTGTGAATTGTATTGTATCTCTATTTGTGTCTCCAACTTTTTGTTCTTGCTGCTGATCGTCTTGGCCAGGTCTCCCTTGGAAAAGACGTTCTTAATCTCAATGGGACTAACCTGGTTAAATAAAGATTAAATTAAAACAAATTAAAAAAAAGTTTTTGTTTGAAGTGGTTGGAGTACAAAGGCCTAATAGCTTGCAGGAATATGTCAGTATTCAGTATATAAACACGAGTGCTCAAACGGCTGTAGAGCATTACCATTTCTTACAGAAAATATGCCAAAAAGTTCATTGATTGTATAATGGCTTTCATAGCCTACAAAAAAGACAGGATAAACAGGAAATAAATCCAAATAAACACAGCAAAGAAACCCTGCGGCTTCCCAAAAACATCTAGTCAAGATGATTGAAGAAATCCTTAATGCTTCAGCAGCATGGCACCTAACTGCACTGTCAACACAGGTTTAAATGATAAAATATATAACCAGACAACAACAGGTAACTCTGAATCATAGATCCAAACAATACCAGAGAGAGTCAGTTGCGTTATGAAAGAAATTACAGTGAGACTCCACTGCTTATATATTCGACATGTATTCTCCAGCGTCGATGGAACAGCCCACATGCAAAAAGCCATGATATTTTACAGCAGGCTGTCCCACTGAGGCCTATAGGACAGTTTAATATCAAATTACCCTGAGTTTAGAGAAGAAATACACCGTGTCACTGTCCTACAGCCTCTGAAAACATGCACAAGACACCTGTTTATACTAAGCACCTGCTAAAAAGAGACAATGATGAACCCATATTTGCGACTAGGACAGATGATTCTCGAGGTAAATTATGATTTGAGATAGGACAGAAGGTTGGAGAGACAACCAAGGGTAAAAACTAGGGCTGTCAATCGATTCAAATATTTAATCGCGATGAATGGAATGATGGACCAAATTAATCACACATTTATTATCTGTTTTAAAATGTACCGTAAAGGGATATTTGTCAAGTATTTAATACTCTTATCAACATGGGAGTGGACAAATATGATTGCTTTATGCAAATGTAGGTATATATTTATTAAATATCTGGTTCAATGTAGCAAATTTTTGGCAATGTAAAAGCCTCCAAATATATGCTATGTAGGGCAGTCAACCGATTAAAATATTTAACTGTGATTAATCGCAAATTAATAACAAATTAATAGCAAATTAATAGCAATTTTTAATCTGTTTGAAATGTATGCCTACCTTAAAGGGAGATTTGTCAAGTATTTAATACTCTTATCAACATGGGAGTGGGCCAATGCGCTGCTTTATGCAAACGTATGTATATATTTATTATTGGAAATCAATTAACAACACAATACAATGACAAATATTGTCCAGAAACCCTCACAGGTACTGCATTTAGCATACAAAATATACTCAAATCATAACATGGCAAACTCAAGCCCAACAGGCAACAACAGCTGTCAGTGTGTCAGTGTGCTGACTTGACTATGACTTGCCCTAAAACTGCATGTGATCATCATAAAGTGGGCATGTCTGTAAAGGGGAGACTCGTGGATACCCATAGAACCCATTTTCATTCACATATCTTGAGGTCAGAGGTCAAGGGACGCCTTTGAAAATGGCGATGACAGTTTTTCCTCTCCAAAATTTAGCGCATATTTGGAGCGTTGGTTAACCTCCTCCGCGTCAAGCTAGTATGACATGGTTGGTACCAATGGATTCATTACGTTTTCTAGTTTCATATGATACCACGTCACTCTAGCTTTAAAACTGAGCCCGCTACAACCAAAGATCGACTGTGTTATTGCGTTAAAAGAAATTAGTGGCATTAAAACGGTTTTGTGTTACCACGTTATTACCCCGTTAACTTCG
Organism: Sebastes umbrosus; assembly: GCF_015220745.1. Classification (NCBI taxonomy): domain Eukaryota; kingdom Metazoa; phylum Chordata; class Actinopteri; order Perciformes; family Sebastidae; genus Sebastes; species Sebastes umbrosus. Next base: position 10,590,670 of record NC_051280.1, on the reverse strand, counting down.
ACAGCCCTAGTAAAAACAGTCTCCTTAATACACCCACTCATTATAACTGGAATTAAACTATTCCTCATTTTCTTGGGGAGCCCCTGCAGCTAATCCAGGTGGTCCCCAGGCCCCACTCTGGGAGCCTGTGCAATAAGCAAAGTCATGAATCATCACTGAGAATAGAAAAGGTATAAATACTGCCCTATTATCCCCTTTTTCTAGAGCAAAATAAAATGCATCCCCTTCCTCATCCTTGCTCTCACCTTGTGAAGGCTCAGGACAAGACTGTAATTCATAATTTATACGTGCAGGCCAACTTTCTGGCTCTTTCACCACTACCTGAAATTGTTTTTTAACACAGCCTTGGGAGGAGGGTTTCAGAAAATATTCCCCACGGTCTTCAGTAACACACAGGCATGTTAACAAGCTGTCTTTGACAGGAATACTTGAATGATTTTGCAACTTGCTCACATTTGAATATTAAGAGAGACATTAAGAAAGACCCTAAGCTCTACAGTCATTTAAAGCAGCAGTGGGTACAATTAGAGCAAAAAGTTATTAAGACAGTTGTACATGAGACAGGTAATCTGAAAAAAATCATGTAATTCTGTGTCCTCCGGTGCTCCTAACGGCATCTGCAAGATTTCAAAGACCGGAGGAAAACAACCAATCAGAGATGAGCTGGAGCCTGCCGTCTCTGAGCAGCTGTCAATCACTCGCAAACTCTGATCAGATGGTCAATCTAGGCAGCACTGATCAAATATGAATCAATATTATCTTACTGTAATGCCTATTTCTCTCCTCAAATGTTTTCAAAAACATCTTGTAGTTTACTGTTTAGCTGTAAAATGAGAAAGTTTGTGAGCCGGCAGCCATGTTGGGATTAGTTGAGGAAATACCAAGCACCGCCCACCAGCCGGAGCACAGCCAATAGGAACGCTCTCTCTGAAATGACCTGTGATTGGCCAAACTCTCCCGTCACGGGCTAGATTTTTTAAAGCCTGAAAGGCAGAGCCATGAGGAGGTGCAGAAGTCTAGTTTTCTCTCAGAACACTTGAATTACAACATGCTGAAAGGTTATTATGGATTTTTTTGCCAAATGATGCCAAAAACATTACGCCTACTGCAGGTTTAAGAGAGACATTGAAAAAGACCCAAAGCTCTACAGTCAGTTAAACTGTAATTTCCATATTCGAAGATGATATCAGAAATAATTAAAATTTAGATTTGGCGTTTCCTTTTCAATACAACCAACTGACAATCAAGGACAGATATGGGGAACTATAGAAATCATAAGTGAAGCAGTGTAACGGGCACAGAGAGAGAGCTCTGCATACAGTACAGTGCAGCTTAGCTGTTAGTGCATGAGCACTCAAGCGACTCGTTTGAACGTGCAGGGCATGGATGCTGCGACCCCCGGTAATGAGGACCTGAATATCTTTAGGATTCTGACATCCCATCTACTCCGCCTTCTAACCTTACCATGATCAATCGTTAGCTTGGCAGAGCTCCCGCTGAACTGCAGCCTGGCCACCCACCAGCCACACCTTCCTAATGACTGGTGCAAATGACGTTTACACAAGTTTTTACATCGCCATAAATGTCTTGGGCAATCAGGTAGGTCCTCCATTCACAAGAAATTGCACACACACACAAACAGGCACACGTACACATCGACTTCACGTAACAAAATGAGTTGCTGTGGATGTCGAAGTGACTGAAAGGGACTTCTGTTCCTTTTAGGATACAAATGATAACCTTGGACAGTGCACAATGTTCCAGGAATAGCATCCTGTCAGACAAATAAGAGAGCCAGCCAGTGCTATTACACTCAGAGGAAGGCCATTGTTTAGATACAACAACCATCAATATGTAGGTGCCAGACAGAGAAATTGGTGCATGCGCTCAATAACGCTGTTACTTATCTCAACACCAGGCCTGTTTTTCAGCATCCGACGTCTCATGTGGACAGTGGGGCAGACCTATAAACAGCCTTTGCCTGTGAAGGTCAAATAAGATGTCTTGGTGCTAAAGAGGCCTATGAGGGCAACCTTGCTTTGCCTTTGCCAGATATTGAATTAAAAACATCCACCACATTACAGTTGTTCTACCCTGAGCACCAAACATTTTGGATGTTTGTCTTCTTGGTGTTAAATCATACATAATAAACTTATTTCCATCCAATCAGATTTCACACAACTCTATTTTCGCTGAACATAAGGTAGAAAATCTGCCGCTTTTTGCACACGAATGTTATATTAATTAAGGAATGACATTTAGGATCTCAAGCCCTTTTTTTCAGTCAATTAAACAACTTATATCCATCGGAGTATTAGAGCAAAACTCCCACTCTAAACTACTTCCTGCTCTTAATTATTGCTGCAATTTGAAATAAATGGTTGGCTAAATTACTGCAAATCAAAAAGGGTCTGAGGTACCAAATCAGCCCCTAACCATAACACTCCTGGAGTGAAGCTTCATACATGGATCCCGTTATCAGCTGTTCCTCCTTATTAATTTTTTTTATTGAACTCTGTGGGGAAATTAGTTGGGAAAAATTACTTGTAAAGAGATTCATTTCTATCAGGAAGCCCCTCAGTTGGTACTTGATGGTTTGAAGGCTGATTTAATACTAGTGCAGCTACTTTTCTATCCATGATCCGTATTGAAGAGAATCATTAAACATAGAATATAGACCACGAGCACATTTTAAAAGGGTAACTGTATATTTAAAAAGAAACTCGCGTTGCAAAGAATAGAGACAAGAATGTAAAAAATAAAAGTTGCCATTTGCTGTATTGTACCAGATTTCATTTCCCCTGAACACTATATACACTACCACCCTCTGAGCAAAAATCCAAATTCCAATAACACTGAAACATATACATATTTACCAACCAGCAGTAGCCAGTGCTAACTGCAGGCTTGAATATCCTTTCTCAAGAAGCACTACTTCTGGTGTTTAGTGTTTAGTTCTGTGCTTTAAAGGTTCTTTATATGATATCCAGAGCATTAATATAGTAGCAAACAACTATTAGCTATGTAAAGATATAGAGGAGTAATGTCTACCTATCCATTGGTACCAACCATGCCATGTTAGCTTGCCGCGAAGGATGGCAAATAACAATCAAAACTTACACTAAATTTTGGTTAGGGAAAACTGGCATGGCCATTTTTAAAGGGGTCCCTTGACCTCTGATCTTAAGATATGTGACTGAAAATGGATTCTATGGGTACCCACGAGTCTCCCCTTTACAGACATGCCCACTTTATGACAATAACATGCAGTTTGGGGCAAGTCATAGTCAAGTCAGCACACTGACACACTGACAGCTGTTGTTGCCTGTTGGGCTTCTTGAGTTTGCCATGTTATGATTTCAGCATATGTTTTATGCTAAATGCAGTACCTGTGAGGGTTTCCAGACAATATTTGTCGTTGTTTTATGTAGTTAATTGATTTCCAATAATAAATATATACATACATTTGCATAAAGCAAGCATATTTGCCCACTGCCATGTTGATAAGAGTATTAAATACTTAACAAATCTCCCTTTAAGGCAGGCATACATTTTGATTAAAAATCACGATTCATTTGCAACTAATTGGTTGACAGGGCTGTCAACTTCTCTTATATTTGGAGGCTTTTACATTGACAAAAATGAGCTACATTGAACCAGATATTTTTGTCATTTGTGTGTTTAAAGCTAAATTGGAGTCCAAGATGATATCTGTCAATCCTTTCATTCTGAAAATAAGTGTTATGTGAGAAATGACGTCCCAGCTTTTGCTAATGAACAGAATTAGCATGTATGCACGATGTGATCAGCATACATACAGCATACATATTATTCCATGACAGTATTGCGGGAGATAAAAATGAAATCCTTCAGTACTGTTGCCTGAGGCACATTGTATACATTATGCTGCCTAATTGTTTACGCAAATCTATAGGACCATCTCAAACAACAACTCTTTGAATTTAATTAACTTGATAACATGTGGCAGTTGCAGTGGTTCGCTCTGAAGCCAGTTGTATATAATACAACAGAGTTAAATGACTAGTATTAAGATGTCTTGTCAGTTGTTCAGTGACAATTCTATTTACACAATAAGACATTATTGGCTTACTGGCTCCAGAGTGGTCTCCACATTTAATAATAACAGGGATGATAACAACTTGTTTCTATGTAATAGGACATTTTTCTGTCAAACTGACATGTATTATTGGTTTTGAGCCAATAATACATGTCTTTCATTAGCATGTCTTTCATCAGATAGAAATATGATATTAATATATTAGTATTTCATGTTAAAAACAGAGGATACCCTCCTCTTTGTCCACATTTGTAGTGAGATGTTTAATATTTTTCCAGAGTAGCTTATAAGTCCCGTATGCCTCATTCATACTTTTGAGATAAGTGGATTTTAGTTAATTTCAGCTCAGAGATAGCACAGAGTTTCTCAGCCCTTTAAAAATCTTGTCATCTGTGTCTAGTCTTGATTTCTGTTGGTGGTACATCTCCAGATTTCCTCAGAGTCATTGAACCAAGTTAGATTCTGCTAATTCCTAGATTTTTACCAGAAAATTCTTTGCTCATGAGATTGACTGGGGTTGTTAGTGTTTTACAGCCCAGCATATCATCAGAAAACATGAGACGTTCCCATTTTATTCTAATCAATTCAATCTCAGACACAGCATGCATACACTTATGCTGCAAAAGTCTTAACCTATTTTGTCAGCTTGCTTGCAATTAGAATAAAAATTAAATTTTTATGATAAACTGTCATACTAATTGATTTTATTCACAGATGGTTTACCAATAAGTAACACTTATTTGTAACTGTGCAAGAAGAACACAGCCCCACCCACCCCTATCACCCTGTGGAGTTGATGCTGTGGAGTCCCTCCACTTCCTGGGCTCCATCATCACCCAGGACCTTTAAGTTGGAGCTGAACATCAGCTCGCTCATCAAAAAAACACAACAGAGGATATACTTCCTGCGTCAGCTAAAGAAGTCCAGCCTGCCAAAGACAGTGATGGTGCACTTCTACACTGTCATCATCGAGTCAGTCCTCACCTCCTCCATCACCATCGGACACGCTGCTGCCACAGCCAAGGACAGGCTGCGGCGTATCATTCGCTCTGCTGAGAAGGTGATTGGCTGCAATCTGCCATCCCTCCAGGACCTGCATGCCTCCAGGACCCCGAGGCGGGCAGGAGAGATTGTGGCTGACCCCTCCCACCCTGGACACAAACTCTTTGAATCAGTCCCCTCTGGCAGGAGGTGGCGGTCCATCAGGACCAAAGTCTCATGCCAAATAAACAGTTTCTTCCCATCTGGAACTGGCCTCATCAACGAGGCCCGGGACCCCCACTGACAGGACCCCTATCCCCTCCCATTGACACTAAATATGCACATTTCTGCACAAAACTACCACTAAAAACTGCATTCTGCATTCAAATCTTTCATTTTAATTCAGATATATTGTACATTTTTTATAATATTTTTATAGTAAGTTTTCTATATTTATATATATATTTTTTATTTTTGCAATACTTGCTTTTATTTTCAATTAAATTTTCTCTTACTATGTTTATGTTATGTTCCAAACTTCCTTTCAAAAACAAAATGTGTAGTATGGATCACTGTGATATTTAAGTATATGTTACTATATTATACTAGGGCTGTGTATTGGCAAGAATCTGGCGATATGATACGTATCGTCATACATGGGTAATAACTCAATATATTGCAATATATTGCGATACAGTAAGCAAGGCGATATATTGGGATTTTTTAAAAATCTAATTTTAAAAAACCTGTCATAGTACAAAGATACACCACCATATGTATTAAACCTGAATAAATGGCTACTATTGGGACTAACATTGTTACACATGAATACAATTGGATTCACTGGATCCACAAGAGTCCCCGCTTTACAGCGATACCCAGTCTATGCAATTCTAAGACTGTTTAGGGACCCCCGTATGCAGAAATATTCAAATACACCACTTTAGAATAGGTGAAAATAACACATCTATAATGCATGCAAGAAGAAAACTGCAAAGTTTTTGCCCCAAACTGCATGTGATTACCATAAAGTGGGCATGTCTGTAAAGGGGAGACTCGTGGGTACCCATAGAACCCATTTTCATTCACATATCTTGAGGTCAGAGGTCAAGGGACCCCTTTGAAAATGGCTATCGGATTTTTAAGAGGTTAATTAAAAAGCGATACAGCGTTTTGGAGATTCGATACAGTATTGCAAAACATAATATGGCGATACTCATATGTATCAATATTTTCTTATATTTTCCTATATTCTATTTATTATTATTAATTACAGCTTACAAAAAGGTGTTTTCACAAAAAGGCTAACCACAAATAAATGAAATAGAGTTGACACATAATGATCAGGGGACCTTACAGACTCCAGGGCAGGATGCTTTCATCTTATAACTGTTGCGTAATTAACGCAGGATTCAATGAGGCAGGAAAACAGTTAATGGAAGTTAATGATGAGAACACACAGAGCTCTTTGTATCATTAACCAACATGCAGTCAAACACGTTGATGATTGCGGTTTCTAACTCAGCTGCTGGACACAATGAAGACCTACTTTTAACGAGACGGTACTGCTGCACCTTGCTGCATGTCTTGAGAGGAATTGTTTTTAAGAATAAAGTCCCACTCAGCATTGAGCAGTGTGATAACTGGTCATGATAATGTGGTTCCAGTGGCAATTTCAGGCATAAAAAATGCACCTGTGGGATGCAGCAGCGATGCCACATAAATGAGGAGAGAGGACTCTTAAAGAGGTGAAGATTAAAACATAGATCATAGAAATCTACCAGGAATATTCTGTGATTTAAATGCTGTTAAATTGTTACGTTTCAATTTAGTGTCTGTTGTCACTCATTTCCTTTATCTTTGATTAGCTCAGGCTATAAATACATCGTCTCTTTCAGTGCTAGACACTGAAAAACTTGAAACCTGATGAGATCCTGGATGCTCCTCATTGCCAGTACATCAGAGAAACATGGTGGTGTTAGGTACATTTGTATTCATCAAAGCAGCTGCCAATAATATAGCTAATAATATCAATAATAAGACCTTTTCTGAATATGAAAACTATAACAATCACTAAGTAAAAAATCTATCTGTTTCTCATTATCAGTGGAGAAGATTAGGTTGTGTCTCTGAGTGACAATGCAGATTAGAGTTTGTCTTTCTCTCTAACTCAACAAGCTATTCATGCCTGATATCCATAGTACTGATTTGTTGTGCGAAGATTCAAGGAAATTCCCTTTAAGAGTCTGATTGTAGATAAAAGGACGTGATCAGCTAAACAGCATTTCACTGCATCACAAGCACACCTCTTACGCCACGTGAGAGAGAGACATGAATTATCTGAAATACTCTGCTCCTTCAAAGACTGGAGCCACAAGAAACACATAGCGGCATTTTCACAGAAGCTATATTTGAAAGGGGGGGGGGATGCAGAGAAACAAAGAGGAAGAGACAGCAGCGGCAAGAGAGAGTGGTAGAGAGAGAGAGTAAGAGAGTGGTGGGCTGGAATTGGATGAAGGACACATAAGCTCTCATTGAGTTGGCAACAGTGAAAAGAGCCCTTGGTTATTGAAAAAAGGAGAAATCAAAGGCAGAAAATTCCTGCAGAGGGATGGGGGCAGAGAAACAAGCCTGTCCTCCTCTTCGTTTTTTCTTTGTTTTTTTCTACTGTGGTTAGAGTAGTTAGCCACTCAGCAATAGAGGAGAGATGCATGGTAGCCAGCAGGTTGGCGAGGCCCTTGAGCACAAGGATCTAAGAAGGAATAGGAGGCGACACAGCACAAATATTCCATTATGCGACGTGGAGGGTTTTGTGAACGCAGCTTTTGCAGTAAAAAGAAAAACAGTGACACTGTTTCCCTTTTTGCAGTGCGGCACTTCCGAGCACAACAAACATGCCATCTTGTGTGATGACGCACTGATTATTCATGAAATGTTAAATATACACCGCAGGACATGACACACCATGCGACACGTTGTCATGCATGGCTCCTACTCTGCCGAAACTGATAATACCGCACATGTAAAGGACAATAACAGCAAGGTCATGACGTGGTGTTTGCACAGGATACGGCACAGAGTAATGTGTGCTACATGACAGCTCGGGAATAGACTGTAGTTTTATGGAGGGGGTCATCTCGCGGTAGCCAGCTGTTACAGACAGTCGTGATGGACGTGATGGATGAGCGTTATCCCTCTGCTTCTTCCTGCCATCTCTCTGTCAGCGTTTTCCCTCCAGCAGATTGGGTTTCACAAGTCATCCCTCACAACAGACCATCGCTGGGGGAATCTGCTGTTTCAACCGCGCACAGCGTACCCATCAGACAAATGGATATTAGCTGGTTAATTTTTAATTCCTGAGATGCAAGGGAGCCGCGCTCTTTCATGGCTGGAAGAAGAGCTAATGGGCTCGGATTAGGTATCACGGGCGGATATCTGGGAACGGCCCCTTGGGAATGTTGTGTGGGTCTCTCCATTGAACACCATTAGGAGCCTTAGAGTAAGGCAGAAATCCTCTCAAAGACACACTGTCCAGCTATTGACCTTTCAGAGGCACAATGGAGGTCCTCGCTGAGGAGATATTGAGTGGATGCTGAGAGCAGTTCATTAAGCCATGGTGGGAGTAAAAACACGGTTGTTGATAAGGTCTGTACCCGATCCGACACAGCCAGACATAGATTTCTGTTTCCCACCAAACAACTGGATGAGCCCACCAAGAGGGATCAAAATGCAGGATCAAAATGTTCAAACAATGACCGGTTCATCGCGAGGCTGCGGTCGCTGAAGAGAGCCCTGCTGCGATCATCAATGTATTCACACAAGACAAAGACAGAAGACTGTAATAGGTTGACTAAGTGCACATCAAGCCGCTCCCTGGACAGATAGATTCAAACACCTCAGCCATGTTTTCCTCGACCACCTAAAATAATTTCCTTGCTTTCAGTCAGATTGGCAGTGATGATTGTTTTTATTGACTCAGATGTTCCATTAGGCGAGGAGCTGCTTGGGGTAAATGGCTTCTGACAGCAGCACAGAGCCGGCTGATGATGCCCCGTCACTAGACCTCACACCAGGGTTATTAACTGGCCGCCACTGCTGCAGAGCGCCAGCGCTCCCCTGACAGTGACACGTACACAGAGAAAATATAATGCTGTCCTCCAGTCCTTCCCTTCTCCTAACAGAGTGTGGGTTATAGCACAGAGGACTGAGGGTAGGGATGATGAGCGTTTTTAGATTCAAAGGAGGTTTAAAGAAGGAAATGAACTGGGGGAAATGCATTCATTCATTTCCTTGCAGTGACTGCAGACACAAGGACACAATTCAACAGCGCATTCTGAATAGCATTTGGTGGTTTGAAAAGTATAACACCTGTTTTTGTTATATTTTTTAAAAGCCTCAAATTGCTGAATCCTTTTCAAAAAAGCTTGACAACATCTAATTAAGTGCACACATCACCTGAGGAAATAATGTTATGCTCTTTGTTGTGGTGTTGTTTGGGGAGAGAGTGTGAATTTGCATCAACATAAAAATCTAAAAAGACAATATTTTCATCTTTGGTTCATCTGTTGATTAATTAAGTGTTTAGTCAGTGTAATAGAAATTGTGAACAATTCCTGTTCCAGAGCCCAAGGTGAAATTACTTGTTTTTGTCCAAAAACTCTACGGGTTTCAACAGTGTTACAAAACAGAGAAAGCAGCAAAACCCTCACAGTAGAGAAGCTGGGACCAGAGAATGTTCAGCATGTTTGCTTGATAAATAATTTAATGAAACATAACAGTATGTTTGGGAGTTCTGGTTCCTCTGCACATCATATATGCAGCGTACTGTATGTAAATCAGTTAGCAGACTGTCTGCACGTCATTACCTCACACCAATAATGTAAGTCCGACAAAAATGATCGCACACTTGATGCTCAGTCTAAGTGATGCTAGTGTTATTGCTAATTGATTATCATGCTGTACCTAAATGAATGGAAGTCAAGGGAAGCCAAGAATGGCAGGAAAGATACATTACAATTTCTAAAACACAGCAATATGGTTCGCAAAAAGCTGCAATGCGAGCGAAGTGTATGTGATTTGTAGTATATACAACTTGTAAAAAAATATATATATATTATAATTTATTTTATATTTTATTTTATTTTATTTATCTATTTTTTACATTTATTTAAGTATTAATTATTAGTACCTGGTCAAAGATTGCGTATTTATTTGTTAAAATTTAAAAAAAATATTGGGGAAAAAATACAACTTCACTGATATGGTCATTTAAGCAACTTTAATCTGTTCTAATAATTCTTGATCTACAAAATGGTTAATAGACTTATTGTTTCAGCAATAAAATCTTATCCTAAATTGATCGCTCTTCAACAGATGTTGCAATCCAACAACAGGTGAAGTAGAAAAGCTGAGATCTGCGGGGAGAATGGAAGAAGGGTGACTCTCAGTCAGTTCAGGCTCATCAAGGAAACATAATAACTAGAAACTTAAGTGACAACTGCGGTGGAAACCAGTTGTTATGTCCACTGCCATTTCACGTCAGGGTGTCAGCTATAAATCGAAATGCTGAATAGTGTGTTTACCAGGATGTCACCTCATCCTGTCAGCTGAGCTCCACTAGGGAAAACACATGCAGGTGTAATACAGTGATTGACAAGGTGCACAGTTGTTCAAATTGGGAAAACGCGCATGCACACACACTCGAGCCTCGTCAGCATTTCTTAACACACACACACACAACTCAGAAATGTTGTCACTTCATGAACCCTCCACCTGTGCGAGGCAGCGTTACCACCTGTGGTACCAGATAGAGCCGTGCTGTCACGCAGGAGTGATTAGAGCCTCCTTTTATAATCTCCCTCCTCTGTCCTTTCTCCACACATCATTACGGTAATACTGCAGGCTCTATTACCCCTCAGCACCCCGTCGATGCCCCACAGCCACCGCCTCCCTCCAGCCTCCGAGCAGGCCTCGGAGGGGCGATGATGACGGCGGGTTGGGCCTAGGGTCCCTGCAGCACGGCGGCTTTAATTTCACGCTTTGTTAATGTCCCCGTTGCAAGTGCTCGTCCTGCTCGATGCCCTCCGCAGCCCCAACCAGGGTCGCATCCGTCCTGGCTGCCCTGTGGTCGGCTCAAGGACTGCGTCCGGGAGGAGCGACGGGAACTCTCTCTTCTTTCTATTTTTTATTTCTTTTACAACTGTCGTCCATTTGTTGGAGATCTCTCCCTCACAACCTCCGCCCCCCGCTTACCTTTATCTCATTCTCTACCCGTTGTGCACTCTGTCACTGTCTGTTTCACTCTCGACCGCCCCCTCTCTCATTCCCTCTCACCCACGTCGATTATCTATCTCTCTTCCATTGCAGTCTCTTTCTCGTTCGCTGCCTTCCCCTCTCTGGCGAACAGCTCTTTCTCTCAGCTCAGCCCACTCTCTGCCTCATCCACTGTATCTTCCTCGCGCTCTCTCACTCCACCTCGATTGCCGCTCTTCATCTCTTTCGGTCCCATTATCTTCCCCTTTAATTCCGACACACTCTGTTTTCATTCGGCTCTGCTCACTGTCTCAATTTGGATGAACACGTCTCATTGCGTCCCCCCCCCCTCTCTCTTTCTCTGTCTCCATCCTTAAGCCCCCATCCATACACTGTACCATCTGTATTTGCTAAGCACTGAGAGGCTGGGAATCATCATTCTGTCAACCCGCTCCTTCTGCATGAGTCGGCAGCCACTTTAAAACGTCCCTAAAAATGCTACCGTAAGCACAAACTTGTTGAACCACAGTTTTTAGAGTGAGCCTGAACACTTCTCTGAAGAGGTGAAACAAAGGCCTGCAACCTGCTACTCTATTCTGTCTCAATAAACAATCTCCCTCCTGTAACTATCCTGTTCTTCCACGATGTTGTTTTCTTTTGCATACTGTTTGGCTGTTATTGTTACATATAGTCATAACTTTAACATTAAAGAAACTGGCAAGAATAGAAAAAACACAAGACTAAACTTTCCACAAAATGTCCTAAAGTTTGTCCTTTTTGACGCTGGGTATATATCACCTATAAAGAGGCCGCTCCCATTCCACAGAGTGCTGAACTGAACATGGTGTTCACGCTTGTAAAACTTCAGAGTAGCTGGTTGACTCCAACTAGCCACATCGGCTATTAATCTATAAAGATAATTTTGAGGCTGACATTAAGACTCACGCAGATACTAATCATGTGATGCCACTTCTAACGGATAATTCTAGTTTATTTTCCAATGCAATGAGAGATAATTACTGACATTTTGACAGCACTCACTATCAGTTTAATCTCCAAATAAAGTGGTTTAGATAACCGGGCTAAACTGTTGGCATATTTACAACTTGTGTTTCTTGCCCCATTAGACTTTGTTGTAGAGATATTGCAGTAGTCACAGATCTCAGCAATTACTTTGGTGAGTACAGTGTCCCATAACTGCTAGAAATGTCAAAATGACAAAAACAAAGCCAATGTTATAATATTCTGTAATTATTAGGGCTGTCAAAGTTGATACGAGAATAACGCGTTAATGCACATTCGCTTTAACACCACTAATTTCTTTAACACATTAGACCAAACTTGTGAGTTTTAGGTTGTAATGGGCTCAGTTTTATAGCTAGAGTGAAGATACTGGCATCATATAAAAACTAGAAAAAACTAAAGAATACATTAGTACCAACCATGTTATTCTAGCTTGTCAGAAAGGAGCCTAAATAATGCTCCAAACTTACAAGATATGTGAATGAAAAAAGGTTCTATGGATACCCCCCTAGTCTCCCCTTTACAGACATGCCCACTTTATGATAATCACATGCAGTTTGTGGAGTCATAGTCAATTCAGCACACTGACACAATGACAGCTGTTGTTGCCTGTTGGGCTGCAGTTTTCTATGTTATGATTTCAGCATATTTTTTATGCTAAATGCAGTACCTGTGAGGGTTTCTGGACAATATTTGTTATTGTTTTGTGTTGTTCATTGATTTCCAATAATAAATATATACACACATAAGCCAAATATTCCCATAGCTAACATTATTACAGGCTGCGCAAATAAGAAATTAAATCAAAAGCATACATTTTTAAAGGGGACATATCATGGAGTGCCAACCAACCCACAAACTGTGAAATAAGACAACCCAGTCAGTTTTTTGCGGTCTGCCGAGATAAAAAAAAAAACCATGTGATTCAACGAGCTATTCCGATTTTTGTCACATGCACGCTCATTAGAATATACCGCCTACAGCTTGAGAACTACCTTTGCAAAGGTGCACCATATTTTTCTCGCAAGCCAATCAGCAGACTGGGCTTTTTCAGGAGGGAGTCTTAAAGAGACAGGCGCTAAAACGGAACGTTTCAGACAGAAGGTGAACACAGGTATATTCAGACACACAGTATAAGAAAAATAATGTTTTGTTTTTTTTACTTTAAAGCATGTAAACATGTTCTTGTAGAAAACCAAAATACGTATTAACCTGGTAACCAAGTCTTAACCTGGAAATGAGCATATGTCTCCTTTAAAGGTTATTTATTGCATGTTATTAATTGTAACTTTAAGCATATGGTTTGAGAGCCCGGAGATGGACAGAGGTCAGAGGTGCTGTTGAGCTATTTTCAATGGTCACAAAATTCCCCCAACTACAGCAAATTTTGATGGAGCATCATGTTTGTGAAGCTATTTCACCTTGCTGCTGTTGCTATGCAGTGAAAGGTAATCATAATGCAAATATATGTAATTTACTGAAGTGATGAAATGGGATGGCAATTCAACTGCAACATGATCAACATTTCTCAATAGCATAAAGCAACATACTATTAAAACAAAACATCACATATTTCAGAATGAAATTTAGGGTTTGCCCACAATCTAACAGCAGACAGTTTGGACGGGAATCAATTAGTAGGAGACAAGTGCACCTTTCATCATTCATTATTCATTATTTCCTGTGTTTTTGTTTTTTTCTTCTTCTGCAGATATTAGTAGGGCCTTCAAAACCAGATAAGCATGCAACACAAAAGACTAGATAACGACATGGAGGCTCTCCACAAGGAAAAAGGTTGAAAAGAAGCTCTTCGGTTTGAGGAGGGTCTTGTTTCCTAGACAAGGGGGGAAAAGGTAACAGAATCTCTTTGTGAGTGAAGTCATGAGGTCCCCTGTGGGGGGGGGGCATTGATCGGTGAAACACTGAAGAGAAAGGCAGCACCTATCAGATTCTACCCACACACACACACACACACACACACACAAACCCAAGTTTACTCATAAAAAGTGATTACACTCACACTCTTATTGGCATTCAAGTCCACAAACTTTTCCTCCTACTCAACAACAAACTCTCACACACACACACACACAGCTCCAGAGCTAGACACCGATATTCATCAGTGTTAAACTAATCAGACAAACTATCTATTCATTACATCCACACTGTGGAACTGACATCTTTTGCCACAGGCTACAATTTTTACAAACACACCTAACACTACTGGAAACGGTCCCACACAACAATAGCTCACAGTTTTAGCCTCCGCTAATGTTTTTGGCACAAACAGCCGAGCCATTAACACCGCCATGATTGCTTGTCTCTGAATTTGACTTGCCTTCCTGTGCTTAATCATGACAAATGATATGACACTTGCCCGCGGAACATGGGTTATAGCTATTGTTTGAGTTCTCTCTAAGCTGCTTGTTGCTAGGTAACCAGCATTTATCAACCCCCCTCTACTATTTTTTATTGTACGTCTTAAGTTGCTGTATCTTACAATTGCTACAAGGCCTGCTCCACATTTGGAATACTGTCTTTTGTAGTTACTGTAACGCACAACAGATACAGTTTCATACCTCGGGCTATGGTGCTGTGACACATCAATACTTAATCTTTCATTATACTTGTCTTAGATGATACTCTGCACGACTGTTTTCGTGTCTGTTTGGCTCCATGCGTATATGTGTGTGTGTGTATGGCATAGACAGAGTCCAATCTTTCATGTGAAACAGAGAGCAGGCAGTTTTTTTGTTTTTTTTTATCTCTGGACCGCCGTAGAAAATATTATTGTTTTCGCAGAACACTGCAAGCATCCACACTGAGTTTATCAGTTTTCTACTATTTATACTGATACACCCAGAGATGCTCCAGCAGGTAAGATATATGGCAGCATGAAGTATGGCCTTGTCCACAGTGAGAAGGTACTGAATGCTATTTTGTGATGAGATGGGGACCGGGCCAAGGTGACCCTTCAGTAATATATGGGCTGCGGCTGCCAAGGCCTCCCAGGAAGATATTTGTCATCACAGTCCCCCAAGTGTAAGGTTACCGACAAATCAGGTTATCAGTCTACTGTTTTTGGCAGGAATGGCACAAAAACACAGATTATCTTTTCAATATAGCTCAGCGTTGCAGGAAGAGACGCAGATGCACACATACAAAAACAAACACCAAAGCACATACACATACAGTACATACACACAGAGCCACCTTGTGTAAGGTGTACCTGTCTACTGGTGTATATTCATTCCTTAACCCCTAACCTTCACCATTACATGCCTAACCTTAACCTTTACCTTAACCCCTGAGCTAATTCTATTTACAACCACAGCACTGCCAGTATGTAATCCTTCACAAGCAATTATGGTGACAATGATCTGAAGTGTATTACATTTGAAAATGCAACACATTCTCATCCCAACTCGTCACATACTGACGATTTGTCAGGACCCACCCCAACTTTCCGGTTGCGGTAAACACAGGCTGGTGTGAATTAAACAAAAAACATTTTATTAGGTTAAGGCAACAAAACCACTTGCTTAGGTTTAGGAAAAAACAACATGGTTGGGCCTAAGTGTAAATGTGACTTGACGTTGTGAACACGGGACATGAACAAACAGCTGATTGTCACATGAAAATGAAACTTAACACACGAGACACAAACAGCGGTCTCCTGGGTGAAAGCCCTGTGTTGTTGTTGGGCCCATCCACCTCCCCTCCCGCTAACCTTGTGTGTCTCTTTTGCTCTTTAATCTACGTCACCACACTCCTGGCACACTTTACCGTGGATGGTTTTATATTGTAGTTAATGAAAAGCCCGGTGCGCCTCGTACAGGCGCTAAAGAGTAGCTTGTGTGGCAGTATCGAACGCCAACGGCCGTGACAAAGCGGCAGTATTTTACACACTTGAAATGAGAACGGGCTTATGTACTCAGTATTCCTGGTTCAATGTACAGTATACAATAATACCATTTTAAAAAGTAGAAAAGATAACAAAGGTCAAAACTGGTCAAATAAATCAGTATAAATAAATCGTATGCGCTTCAGTCTGACATTGATTTGCAAGCTACCAAAACTTTTGGACTTTTAAAGAATTGAAAGAATATACAAAACCCCCTTTTATAAAATCCTACTTAATACATCATTATTGCCCTTCCTGGGAGCTATTGATCTGGTATGCTCAGTTTATCTCCCCAATAGCCTGGAGCGCACATCCACAAAGGATTATCACACCCGGACAGAGTTGTGCTTTCATAACTGGGAATATGTAAAATGTTTATTGAATAATGAATACGTCCAACAGCGTGTCTGCCCCGCACCACCTTGTTGCTATAAAAGTGAGGCTGCCACTCCAAAGAGCGTGAACCCTCCTTGCACGTCAGCGGCAGAGCTTGTGGGCGGGAGCGGGGGTGACAAATGTGCAGCATTATGTGAGAGGAGGCAGGAAGCAGCACAACATATCAGGATACAGATGCTTGCATCTCCCTCACATCGCCTCTAGTGATGTATTTCAACCCACAGGTTTAATTGTGTTTGCCTTGAAAATATCTATCTTGCTTGCTATCAGTAGTGGCAGAGCAGGGGTTAATGCAGGGGTCAGGCACTTCTCCACTGAGTGCTGTATAGAGCTACTCAGGGTTGTGCATCTATTACGTTACATACCTCGTGTATATAGGAATCCTATATGTCCATCGTGAGTTCATTTCTGCATAGCACAACTATTATCTTTACATGCCAGAGAATAGGGCAGAGCGGTTTTAAGATAAGATTACTAATACAAATTTAAATCTTAGATCTTAAATCTAAAAGATAAAAATGAAATAACTACTTTGACATTTTGAAAAACTATTTTTCCATTTCTGCCCCTAAAATTAGATGAGAAGTTTGATACCACTCTCGGAGCTAGAGCCATTTTAGTTTACAGACTGGGAGCAGGGAGTGTGGCATTTTCAGGCCATTGTAGGTAAAAAAAAAATTATAATAATAATTACGGAGCAGGGGGGAGGGGGTAATATTCCTAGGATATTCTCTGAGATTATAGTGGCAAATTTATGAGAAAAAACTCACAAACTTGCAAGATTCTAAGTAGTAAATTGACAAGAAAAAAAAAATTTCTCGTAAATTTGCCACTTTAATTTCAGAGAATATTATTATCTTTTTTTTTTTTTTTACCTACAATGGCCTTAATACGCCGTCCTAAGAAACAGCTAGCCTGTCTAGACTACAAACTACTATCGTTTCTGTTGTTGTACGGATTAAACAAAAGATACAATCTGTTAATCACTAAACTTTAGAGGTGTGAGTACTGTAGGTCTTTAATTTTGGACGGAGCCAGGCAAGCTATTTCCCCCTGCTTCCAGTTTTTATGCTCGAGTAAACTCCAGCTCTGGAATCCAGCTCCATACTTAATGCACCACTGCAGACATAAGAGTGGTATAAATGTTCTCATCTGACTCTTGTCAAGAAAGCCAATGAATGTATTTCCCAAAAATGTCAAACTATTCCTTTAAAATCTCTCTAAAATCTTGTTCAAATATTTGAAAAGCATTGAAGCAGCTCACAACTCCTGCTGGTGCATTCTGAAGATATTTCATTGCTTTGTAGTGTCCACTCTGGCCTTGTGAAGCGCTTTGAAAAAATGCACAGTGTCTTTTTAAATCTAAATATAACCACAGCCAAACCTTGGTCTTCGTCTCACCACCACAACCACCAACAAAGCGGCCAAAGCTCCCAGACACAGCGGGCAGCCTGGTGAGTGATGAAGACAGAAAGTCTACGACGGCCTTTTGTCTCTCCAGGGATGTAAGCTGCGCCAACCTAAGTAAGGAAATAAGCCCTTCTGCAAGCCAGAGCTGACCCACAGCCAGCTAGGTGACAGAACTAAATAAAGACAAAAGCTGTCAAGAGGCTTTGTAATGAGCAGCTGACCATACAATCTACAGACATTTCGGTGTGCCAGGCTGTCGGAGCAGGTTGTGAGTTGGCCAGGCATATGTGTCTTTGTGTATGTTTGGGAATGGCACGTCCGTCTATTGTTGTTGTTTATGTATGGCAGTCAGGTACAGTCTCCCTCTCCACTTGTATTTTAAAATGAAGGATGAGAAGCAGGTCAGCAGGCGCGAGTGGGAAGTGTTTGCCTTGAAAAGTGTTAGACCGTTAATTAAATATATTTAAAACACAAAGCGGTTACTGAATAAATCCCTGTTAAACAGAGCAAAGTGTATGAAAAGGCTGTTTCATTGCTGCAGACACCTGACCTCTCTGCTTTCAATGCATAACATTACAAAAGCGTCTCTACATGCTTATTAAAAGCATTAGCCAGAGGTAAGAAGAGCAGATATGACAGTTTAGTGCAACTGACTAGCTGGTTCATCACATAGACAGTACAGTACAGTAGCAACAAACCCAACAGGCCAAAGATATGAGGAGTAATATCACCCAGAAAGTGGGACACATGGCTCTGGAGTCATGGAATATGTCTAAGAGGCTTGGGGAGATCCTATTAAACACGGCTTCGTGACACCTGCTCCTCTCGCCTCTGACCAGGAAACGACTGGCTCTGCTGACCCGTATCTTCGCCACACGAGCCTGAATCACTTCTGCTCGTGTCGTCGACCCTCAGATGAAGAGCGGCTTCACGAACGCACTGGACGAGCACTGAAGAGCTGAAGGCAGTATTTCATAAGAAGCACTAGTCTGCACTTTTGTGATCCTACATCAGAGCCTTTCTGTCTCTGCTTGTGTATGATGAAATTGAAAAACGTAATGGAGTAAGCCCTTTTGAAATGGTTCTTTATGGGACTGGACTGAAGTGGCACTACACTGAGAGGAAACCTTTAGAATACACAAAAGCAGCAATAAAAAAACATTAACAGCCACCCTTGGGTGCAGCGGGTAACCTCCGGGGTCTGAAAAGTGAAGCCAATGTGGAAGTGCCTTAAACTTGAGTTCTTCCTAATAACCAGCAGGGGGCGACTCCTCTGGTTGCAAGAAGAAGTCTGAATGTATAGAAGTCTATGAGAAAATGAGCCTACTTCACACTTGATTTATTACCTCAGTAAACATTGTAAACATGAGTTTATGGTCTCAATCGCTAGTTTCAAGTCTTCTTCAATACAGCATGATGTTCATTTAGTAAATTATGGTTCCATTTAGAGTCAGATAGACCATAAAGCAGGGTATGCTTTAGGGCGTGGCTACATTGTGATTGACAAGTCGTTACCAAAGCGTTGTTCGGTCTAGGAGTTGTCCGTGTTTTCGTCTTAGACCTTTTACCCTTTCACAGTGTGTTTTCAGTTTGGGAAAGTTAATATTAACATCTTACTTAGCGTTCCGTTGTACGTAGCTCCACCCTCTCGTGTCACTTCTGGTTGCAAAAAAAGATGGCGACGACCAAAATACTGAACTCGAGGATTCAAAACCGATAGGTGATGTAACGTGACTACATCCACTTCATATATACAGTCTATGCTTGAGTGTGACCTTTATTGTGATTTTTCTTTTGCTGTATTTTCTAAAGAAGACTTCATTGAGTCCTTACAGTTCTATCAAGACCAACTTTCCTGACTAAAAAACCTTTAAGGACCCTCCTTTATTTCTGTTTGTACATTGTAAATGGCTTGCATAAAAATGTATAGTAGAGTAGTAGCATAGTAGCCTGCTAGTAGAAGCATTTGCTGGACTGAGGAAACATATATCAGCATAGTTAATATTAGCTAAAACCTCATCTGTCCAGCTGTAGCAGTGTTGGCTTGCACAGTAATATTTTGGTATTCCTTTAGCCATACTTTAATCTCTATTAGCTAACCCCTCTCCCACTGGGCATGTGCATGAGCTTTGCACACACAATCATAACAACCTCTGTTTACTCCACAAACACTATTATGAAAATTGTCTTGCAGGAGGCAATACAAATGATAGTGGAAGATGCAAAAGGTGAAGTCAGTATGTGAATGGCCCACCACGGGGTTAAGGGTGGGATGAAGTGACTCGGAACAAATAGAATGACGGGCTCAATGTCATCAATGTCTGCCGTAATTGAGCCGATGACATATTGATCTTTGGGTTAATGAAGACAAAGCACACATGAGATAGGGTGTTTAAATCCTCCATGGTTAATTCCTCCGAATCCTAGCATGAATCTTAATGTATTCACTGTGCATTGGATGAGTGAGCATTGTAAAAGATAGACGTTTTTGTCTGTGGGGGAAAACTGGCTGTCACACATTGATTATGATTTCTACTCTATGCTATATTTCAAGACGGATTAAAGAATGATTCCAGTTTTCTCACAATTTGGTCTTATTGTCGTAGTTTTGGCCTTATTTTTTCTAATAAAACTGTACTCATGACCAAAGTAATTGCTGAGATCTGGGAAGATGGTGACAGATGGGGCATGAAACACAAGCCAATGGGACAATCAGAGGGGTTGTAAAACAAGCCAGAAACAGTTGAAACTGTTTAGCCAGATCATCTATTCTAAACCACTTTATTTGGAGGTAAAGCCTAAAGTGATTGCACCTGAAATGTTGGTAATAAATCCCTCATTGCAACTACGTTAAGTAGGTCAAAATTGAATCAGGATGTCTGCCTGAAAAGGCTAACCTGGGGTTTGTTCAAAACCTGTAAGATCGTCTGACTGCTTGTATTCCTCGCTGTATCTAACTTTTCTTTAGCAATGTTGCCATGCTCCCAGATCTAATCGATTACCGGATAAGGCTGAACTTGTTCTATGTATCCTCATACAACAGTTCGTATGACATCTTATGAAAAGTTATTCCTCATTTTTCTCTTACAAATGTCCAACACATGACGAATGTCTAGCAACATGTGCCAATTCCTGCTTGTTACATGCATACAGTCTTTTTAAAAATAAACTTGCGTCTTCACAGGAAACAGCTTAGGTACGTTTAAGCAACAAAACTCTTTGGTTAGGTTTAGTAAAAAATCATGGTTTGGGTTAAAATAATTACAGAAGTGGCATTACTAGGAGTTATGTGATAAATAAATCAACATTGCTTTCTGGTTTCACACGGGATACGAACAGCGGTGTTCTGGGTGAAAGTCCGATGTTTTTGGACCCACCCATCCACCTCCTCCCTATGCAGAGTTTGTCGCTGTTTATACTTCCTGGTTCTTCCTGGTTTTACATACAACTTGATTTTGTGGGATATATACAAATTATATTGTATTACTTTTCGTAAGTATAGCTACGAACAGTGTATGAGAACAGCCCGACTTGTTCTATAGTTTCTTATTGTCAACAAAATCCCTTGAAATGACCAAATCCATCAATGTGTTTGTCTGTTTCTCAATACTTTTCACCTCCACAAAGCTCATTCGTTCCTATTAAAGCTGTAGATATTCAAAAAGATCCTGTATAGTTTCACTTCAGCAAACATAACTCAAACAGGAATAATGCATTTGTTGGGGAATATTTTTAGCAGCGGATTAGTGCACATTGCTCTGGTGACTATTTACAGACAGTGTATGTGACCAAAATAAACAACAATACAGGTGTTCATGGTAATGAAGGAACATGTCATCAGTGGTGTGTGTTTACTGATGTGTCAGTTTTTGGACAGCAATGGAGGTCTGTGGCACAGAGGATAAATCAGGCGTTTGGCTACGAAGGCAATACTGTGCTTGTTAGTATGATCATTTGGTTGGTTTTGATCTTTTAATGGGATTTCTTGACAGTAAGAAAAATATAAAATAACACCAAGCTTAATCTTTTAAGGACAATGGTTATTATTACCAATAGGAATGATGGCCAAGACTACAAAAATAAGCCCCAAGTTGTGATAAACAGAAATGGTAAGACATTGCTTTTATGGCTTAGCCTTTACTAGGAAACACTTGTCTGAGCTGTGCAGAGAAAGACAGAGTGCCTCAATTTCTACCACACTTGCCTACATTTTAGCACATGGCTCCTGTCACTGGCTGCGAGCTGGCCAGTGAAGAAAGTGTCACAGAGAGCGGCCGTCCATGGAAGCTCCCAGCAGCAGGGGCGATGAGACAGAGATGAATCACGACGATGTCCATTCCTGCGGCTTTCAGCAGGGATCAGCCCACGACTTATTCCCCTCCTTGTGCGACTTCAGCAGGGGCACGACCTTCAAAGATCACAAATCTTGCAAGTGTCACCAGTCATTAACCAAAGCAATATGTCCCGAGTCCGCTCTCTGTGGCCAAGTCCACAGCAGTTCACAGACAGAGCCCTGATAGCCGCTGTCCAGATCCCTCACTGTGCATCTATCTTCTCCAAGTGGTGTGGGGGCTGTAAAATGGTGTCTAAACTATGACCTTCAGCCAGTCATCACCATCAGGCAGTAGACCCTTTTTGTGTCAACGTCATGATTGCGTCACGGTGTTAGCTGAAGGCAAAAAAAAGGAAAGACTGGAGGCAAACACTAGCAGAGGGCTAAAGTTACTCATCTAAAATGTCATCTTGCTGTGTTGTTGGGTGCCAGAATCGAGATATCCCGTACATTTGAGATGACAAACTGTGATTCGAGGCTCTAGCGAGCTACAATATTGTAGAAACGTTTCAGAGATGGAGAGTAAATATTGTTAATATTCAGCCTTCCGCTAACCACAGCCTTGAGGCTGCTGTTAGCAGAAAGCTAAACTATTAGCAACCTTTTCTCTCCATCTCTGAAATGCTGCGCCAATATTGTAAGACTCTCTTTTTGACTGACTTTATTGAAGGATAGTTAATTGTTAAAAAAGCTAGCCAGCGTTAACTAACTTCCACTTAATGCTCCACCAACAAAATACGTCATCATGTTTATTAACAGAAAAGGGGTCTATATGGACCAGAAAAGTATTAACGTGCATGTGTGCGGTATTCTTTTCTCTCACTTTATGCTTCTTATAAAGATTTAGAATTGGTTAGTTCTGCAGCCCACTACAGTCAATTACCTCTGCATACTGCAGTACAATTTAGGAGACATATTTAAATTGGTCACAGGATTATTTGTCAAACCACTTCTTGAGCTTCATGACCTCAGATACGAACAGTCCTCGAAATACGTCTCATTAATAATACATAGTAGATATTCCTAATCAATTCATCATGTAGCGGAGCAGACGTCTAGCAGATTGAAGCCGGTGCATACAGCGGATGCATTAAAATGAAAAAGTGGGATTTCAACAATGTTGGTACCCCCTCGGTTTAGTTGAAGAAATTGCTGCCTTCCTCTTTTGTACTTTTTTAATGAACTGTTTTGGGAAAAGAGTAAAAGATAACAGAGAGCTGGGGTGAGGAAGAAGAAGTGTTATGTAATTCTATCATCAATATTTGTCTCTTTGAAAGATGCTAACATGGAAAGTGAAGCTGGCTCATGCATTCTCCAGCTCGTACTGTATTGAGGAAAAGGAATTTCACAACAGAGGGCACCTGACCCACACACACACACACACGCACACGCACGCACACGCACACGCACACGCACACACACACACGCACAACTCACTGGAGCCTTTATTTCTAAAATCCAGAGACAGTTTTTTAGTGAGACTATTGATTCGCCTCCTCCCACCTTGTGAAAGCAAAGACACGTATGTTGAGAGCCATGCCTAATCGGGGGAACGTTCGCTGAGGGTTAGATTAAGACAGGAGGGGAGTGAGGTCGACATGTTGGATGCGCTTCCCTGAGCTGAGCTGTGGGTAGACTCGGTGAGCCACAGATAAACAGCCCACAGACGCTGCACAATAATACTGATTAAAACAGTGGCAGATGGAAAGAGGTGTTCATATCACGACAAGCATTCGTTGGTGTTTAAACAGCTGCCTACTGCTGTGATGAAGTCAGGAAATGCAGCAACCTGAAGCTGATCAACATTCTGTACCTGCACAACACAACTGACTAGAAAACAAATTCGGTCGCACTAAATGATGTAGGAATGACACGGTAATTCGCAAGTCATTTTGCGTGCAATAAGAGCGCCGTTCTTGCTTTTGGTGTGTAATTTGTATGCCATGCAGTCTGTATTGACTGCAATGTAAACGCATCCGCATAAATATGCCATGCTCAGCGCTAATGACGTAGAATATCAAGACTCGGTCAAAACCGAGTATATGGCAAAGAGACAAAACGTTTTTGACAACAGCTGCTGCCACCATTTTGGACGCTTATTATATTTATAATATTTTATTGTTCAACATAGGTTATTTTGGTAGAATATGAAAATGGAATAGAAACAATTTTGTTTTACTTTTGTACAGCACTTTTTAGGCGGATGTTTTACTGGTGTCCGGTAGTCGCTTTCAGTCCACAATGGCGAATGCGGGCGCTGCTGTTGCAAAACAATTTACTTATATTCTTGGCAATACACGTTCTTTTGCCCTATCGTGGAATGCACCTGATTGGTCCCTGGTTTTCTGCTTGCCGTTTCAAACAGGAAACAACATTGAGGCCTACTCGTAAACTTTCTGTTATTTCGTCTAAACAATCCACCAAAATCTACTTCTGAAAACATTTTAAGCGAGAAATACATGTAGGCTATGGCACTGCTGAATCTCGTTTCATTTTAGAACTACATCACCTAGTTTGACAGCTTGGTCCTCGTTTCCTGTGCCGGATGTGTCACGCTGAATGGGCTCATTTGCATAAAGGACTGTTCCCCTCCTTTCAGGGTTGGAAATTAGCACCAGCCAACAGATATCTGTACAGAAACACAAGTATCATATTTGCACTGATACAAAAATATTTTGAAGGATACTTAGCTCTAGTGTACAAGTGTCACTTTTCTATTCATTAAATACATGTTCTCCAAACACTTTATGTTAAACTTAAAGCTGCATCATTACAACTATACAAAGTTAATATGGCAAACGTTACTTACAGTGGCAACAACTGCCTCTTTACACATCCAGCAGACACAGAGAAACAATAATATGGTAGTTCACTCTCCTTCTTGCTCTGTGTTGGTCTTCACCAACTGCTAAGAAAAATCTGACTATTTAGCTGCTAAATGCTCCACTATGTTCACCAGGGTTTGCTGAAAACTGCCACTACTAGAAACAAGGTTGATAAGAGCGGTGAGTACAAAATAAACCAAAACAATGTGCTGAGGAAAATGGTACAGTATATACTTTTGTGAATTACACCTACTCTATAATTAATACCTGCCACAGCGACTCACTTGTAAGAGAATTACTTTTCTCTCCCAGCGGGGTCAGACAATTCCAGCAAAGTGAAAGATTTATCTGTGTGTCATAACCTTGCTCCACTTCTTTCTGATCACTGGGAACTTTCTGAGCTTTCTGAGCACAGTAATTTCCTGACCGAATAGGATAGAAAAACTTTTTCTCCCCTTAAGGCAGCTGTATTTCAACTGGCCGGTGTCATCAAACTGAGATATGCTGAGCCTTTGTAGAAGACAAACCATAGGAGGGAAAAGAAAAAAAGAGATGTATGACGAGAGATAGACAGGGACAAAGCTGGAAAAGGGAGGCAGAGAGACAAAGAGACCAAAAGAAACTGTTGCGTGCATGTGTCTAACAATGACAGCGGGAGCTCATACACAGTTTAAAAGCAACTTGGTTGTCAAAAGTCACACTGTTGTACTGACGTGAGATCAGTCAGGTCACCAGCTGGTTCCTCTCTGGCAGAGCTGGGTTTCATTTGACAGGCCAGCGGTGACAATGGCATGACAGGTCTGTTTCCATGGGAACACATTTGTCACTTCTGTGGAGCGCGGCCAAAGTGTCGGAGGGGAATCACCAATGAGGATTGTAGAACTGGAGGGAAAATTAATCACACTAATGATGATTCAAAGCGTGAGCTGTGGCAGAATGCGCTTCTGTTCCTCTAGTTTCTCTCTGTTTCCCCTGAAAAACTGAAATCTGGCGGGTTGCAACAGGGTTTTCTTTGGGTGGCTTTCTGTAGACATAATATTCCAAATAATTTGATGTGGATGCTGGAAGTGAAATAAAGCAGGCAGGAGAGGGTTTGCCAGTGCTGTTAAGAGATGTGAGGATATTGCGGTGGTAGTTTGGCTTTGAATTAGAGAGGAGGACCGGTAAATAGAAAGATGTTAAGATGTTAAATCCCTAGCATTCACTGATGCGTGTTTTCCAGCTGCAAAACGCAAGGAGGACTGATGTGCTGTGGCAAACCTTGTTTTCTGTCTTGGAGTTTGATGCATTATATGTAAAGTGTGGTCCAAGTAAATCTCTAAAAAAGGGGTCATTATTTACTTTTTTTCAAGCACAGATCTGGGATTTTTTTTAGATGCTAATAGCATATTGAGGAACAGATGAAAATCAGTCTGACTGAAAGAACATCATTGTAAAAAAAAAATCCTGATGGAAATCTGATTTAATGAAGACCATTTGCAACACAGCCACACTGTAGTTAAGCCATTTCTAACTTACTACTATGAGGGACTCAAGCTTCTAATTGACACTTACTTCAGCCATGTCCCCCTTAGTTACTGTTGCTACGACTGAAGCTTGTCACTCCAGCACTGCTAATACTGTGGCAGCATCCGAAATCACACACTATGCACTAGATACTCAATATATGGAATCTTATAGTTACACTTAACTTGAGGTATTATTGACGTTAAAGAGCTGTCCGCCATTGTCTGTAATGAACGTTGACATCATTACCACATAGCATTGTGGGATATTTATGCCGGTGTAGTGTCCAGTGTTTTGGTGCCTTCAAATGGGGTCGTGTTTACCGTGTTCACGAGAAAAATCCATATGAATGCCCCCCTCTTGTCGTATTTATAACCTCGTAAGTGGAAAGTTTCTGAAAGCTCAGTATTTTGGAGTCCATGGAAGTTAATTTTTTGGTGCATAATAAGTTAACATATTGTAATTTTAGTCATACATTGAATTCTTTGTGATTTTATTATAATTCTAAGGAAAATGTTGATATTCCCAACGGCCTCATCTTTTTCCTCTGTCATTATGCCTTTGTATTTCCTGCATTATGTTACCCACTTGCTAGCTTGTTAAATTGTTAGCCTATGTGGCTTCAAGGCGCCAACACTAATGTTAATATTGCCGTTTGCTTCGCAGCGGTGTTCTCACAACTCAACTACTTGAACGCCAAGCAAGCAGTGTGCACACGACTTCCCATGTTGTTAACACGAGCTCACGAGTTTTATTTGAAGGCACCATATGCATACAGTAATATTTCCCCGGAAATAGTATGCAATTCACATACTATTAGTTTCATACTAAGGTTTCCGACATTCTAAAAAATCTCACATACTGTTTTAGCGTACTAAATAGCATGTTAGTTTGGAATTTCAGATGCAACCTAAAAGCAGTTTATAATAATAACGGGCAGATTTATCACTGGAAAGTTTTGTTCGTTTTTGAATCAATGGGCCCTTGGCTTGAGATATATGCAGCTCCAAGCCGGTGCTGATGAAAACTATGTCTCAAGCTGACTTTTTAATGTTTCCAGCTGGCTAGTACGAAAATGAGAAACCTGCAAAAGAGTCTTTATATGAATTTGAAGGCTATATATCACAGTAACTCAGCACCGTGTAATGAAGACTGAGTTTAGAGCTACTGAGTTTGTCAGCATCTTCACTAGTTGATGATCCACGTAGAAGAAAATATAAAAACAGCAATGTTCTTGTATCTCAGGGCAGAGCCAGTTAGCCCTACTGTTATAATAAAGTACTGTCATTTCTTTCCAATGTAACTCTGTTCTGATGTCTACTATAAATAGATAGGTTGGAGGTTTTGCTTGGACAGAAAATCTGATTAGATTTATGAGTTATTATAACTAAACAACATGTTTTAATTTTACATGAGAAAATGATTTGAGGATGAGGATAATCTTGGCATGTATCTTAGGTACTCTTTTCCAAATCCAATACAGGGCATAGCCAATAATGTTACCTTAATCTCTGATATAACAATTAGTAGCATCCATGATGGTGTTACACCAACTCCCCGGCTGAAAACACACTGCTGCTGCGCGTCACCAATAGGAAGGGTTGCGCTGCAGCGTGAATTTTTACACTGTGTTATTACTGCTTTTACTGAGCATGTTACTTCTTCCACCTCTGCATTATCTTCAAATCATGTGTGGACACCCTTAAACTTGATGTCTCACCTGAAGAGCCCATCCCTAGAGCTACTGTATGGCTTGCCAAGCAATATCTTTTTGTCGTATAGCTCGGGATATTTCTCGAACTCAACTAGTCTCTCCTCATCCATTCATCAACAAACGCAGTGACAGAAAGAGGTGATTGGGATCGGAAGTCAAGCTGCTGTGGGAGCCAGGATGTAGCAAGCACGGAGCGAGCAAAAAAAAAAGTGTTTTTTAAGGGGTGGCTGAGCTGGAAATAGGACAGTGGCGTGAGTGACAGTGTGGGGGGTGTACATAGAAAATAATCGGGGCGACTGTTTTAACATGCGTTGTTTGGTGGTGTTGTGCTTTGGCTTTTAGTCGATTTGCCAGTCCTGAACAGGGCCTTTTGTCACGTAACCACAAAATAATGTAGTCATCTCTTTGCCGTAGAAGTAATGCTAGGGTGCTACTGTTGGTAAAAATACTAACATTAGAATGTTAGAGCTGACAAACACACTGTTTAATCCATTTAAACACCTTAGACACAAAATATGTTTCTAGCCTCATTCACACCCTCCAAAGTGGAGAAACCCAAAACTTGATAATTGTGATAGTCAATTAGCAGCTCGTACTCATTTTCTTACAGTTTGTGTCTTCACTCTTAATTTTTCTTAAAAGGTTGTTTACTGTGAAATACACTAGGTAGCAATGTCTAGCTGCAGGAAACACAAAGAAGCTTTTGGTTCCTGGAGACATAAAATCCTGGTCAATATCAGTTTTAACGGATCTGCTCCTTTTGAAAAAAAATGTGGGTATTTTTCCATGAAAATCTGTACTAACCCCAGATCGACAAGCCTATGAAGATATAAAAGACAAATTGCAATAACCTACTGTAAATGAGAGGTACCCCTGCAGAGACCTAAACCTGGCAGCTTCTTGGTTTAATAATTTATCATGCCCAGCCCTGCAATATCAAAGTCCTTCAAGGCCATTTCATCTTAATGCGTGTCAGTCAGAAAGTGGTCCTTCCGACATTATTTTGATAGCACTCCAACCTGCTTAGTGCAATCAGCTTGGAAAACTCCACTGCCATTGTCCTTCTGTATTGTATTACCCCCTTAAAGGCACTTCACTGCTTGGAGAGCTTATGCGCATTCATTACAGTATGTAGCTGTGTGTAATTTATGCCAACTCTCCATATTAATGTAATGCAATTGCCACAAATAAGTGTTCCTAAGAATACTCATTCTTCACGTTTGATCCATGAATACTAAGTAACGCTAAAGTTTTAGGCTTCGGGCGTCATAAAATGAAAGAAGTCGATAAATAATTTATTGAAAGCCACTGAGCTGACCATCTGGATGGTGTCTATCCTCCACAGCAGTGCTCGCACTGAATCATTTCCGTCGTCTTACCATTTGTATCATCTCCCTCTCTCTGTTCCTAAGCTGGCTCCTCTCAGTTTGGCTTGGCACTCCACGCTTTGGCGCTCCCGGTTCTGCTGGTGAAGAAAATCCTGGCATCACTTCCATGGACTGCGATTCCTCCGCCTCATTCTGAGTCCTCGCGTCCTCCCATTTTCCCAGACATGTTCCCAGAAGCCTGTTCTTTCATGGCACGGCCGAGCTCTCCAGATTCCTCCATTTGGTCTTGGTGAGAACTGATTTGGAGCTGCGCTGAGAGGGTGGCGCCGTGGCCCCTCTCCAGTTCTAGGCCTGCCAGGATCCACAAGTCTTTCCAGTTAAGGCGCTGGTGCCAGGGCGGATGGGGAGGAGGGCAGGAAGAGAGGGTGGAAAGCAGGCAGTTGGATTGTGGGATCACATCGCTGTGACCCATATCCCTCCGTTCTGCTCTGAATGCCTCAATATGAAAACAACCCAATTACTGTTGACCCCTGCACCGCCTCCAAAACACAGCAGCAACGACTAATTAAAACTGAAAGGGTTCCCATTCCCTCTTTTGTTTTTGCTCAGTGTGCGAGTTCGAGTGTGTATATACTTGTATTTAACTGAAAGCCTCCATTTATGTGTCTGCAATTGTGAGGAAAAGGATCGCTCAAGGGGGTTCGTGCTGAATAAGAATATGATTGTCCGTGTGTAGTTATAACCCACTTGCTCAGAGCAGGACAGTTGAAAGGCAAAAAGCAAAGCACAGAGCAATCCAAACAGGCTGTTTCTTTCTCACCAGTCAGTCCCTGGGGGCCCGAGGCGACGAGTCATCAACCTGCCGATATGTCTGGCAGTGACAGGAGCTTCCAATCCAATCTCTATTTCATTCAATTACCATCCCCTGCAACAGGCCTCGGCGTTGTTTGCCCTCAAGAGGAACTTGTGTAGCACCCACAGAAGCTATACGTGTCTTGTCTGCGCTGCTCTATTGCTGTTCCTTGACTTAAATCCTTTTCTGTTCAAACACACAGCCATGTGATTCAGATACCTGTAATACAAACAGACCCTGTGAGGGATTGTGTCGCCCAACAATGAGCCTTCGAACTAATTATTTCTTGTTAAAGACATGTAAGAGAAGGACAAAATGAGCATGTTTATTAGTTGCATGGTGTGGGAGTTAAATCATTAATTGCTAAAATGAACACCAAATCAAGAAACTGGGCAAGAAATCCTGTGATCTGTGATAAAAACCTGGAGCTACTCCACTGACAATTAATTGGTGCCTGCACTTTCTTGGCTCACAGGATGCTTGTCTGAGCTTTAACACCCAAATGATTTCACTGTAGTGCTAACAGTTGCTAACAGGAAAAAGAGCCCATATCCACTCAGAGTTACCCTGGGTGGCATCATTCAAACTCCATATTCATTGTCAGATGTCCACAGATTTTTCTCTTGTTGGCACATAACAAACAGAATCTTTTTGTTTCCAGGAGGAACTCACAAATGTGGATTGATTGTCCAAGGCCATAAAAAACAAAACAAACTAGAAATACCACCTTGTGGTTGTATTCCTTCGCCAAACAGTCAAGCTGCAATTTAAGTCCACGTCTGTCCAAAATATCATCCCTTCATCATTTTATCCGATTAGACATTTCTGTGAAATTTTCATAATTAGCATATTAATTCTTGAGTTATGGGCAAGGTCACAGTGACCTTTGACCACCAAAATCTAATCAGTTCATCCGTGAGTCCAAATTTGAAGAAATTCCCTCCAAACATTCCTGACATACTGTGTCTCGCAAGAATAAGACGGACAGACGACGGACAGACCTCCCGAGTACATAATGTCTCCGGCCACGGCTGTCACGGCGGCATAAAAAAAAACCAGTGAGAGTGGATTTCATTAACAGATTGGTCTCTCCTTTCTAGCAGGATTACATTTCTAGTATTCATTCATTCAGAATCCAGGTGAATAAGCTTTTGCAAATAATTCCTGGTGCTTGTTTTAACCTGCTTGGAGTAGCTGACAGGTGGGATTTGCCATGTAGGGAGAACTAAGATGAACACACAGCATATCAAATTGGTTTCAAATAATTTTACTGTGACTGTCTCAACTTTCTAGCACATTTTATGGTGTCCTAACTGTCAGGCAGAGAGATTTCAAATACAATTTGACTGCTACAGTAGTTTTACATTCAACTGCTGCAGTACGGTGCTGTCTTTAGTCCTGATCTGGAGCTTTTGTATAAAACATGGATGAGGCGCCTGGGTTAGCTCAGTTGGTAGAGCGGGCGTCCATGTATTAAGGCTTGGTCCTGACCGCGGCGGTCCGGGTTCGAATCCGGCCTGTGGCACTTTCCGCATCCACTCTCTCTCTCCCCCCTTTCAAGACTCTATCCACTGTCCTGTCAATAAAAATGGAAAATGCCCCCAAAAAAATAACTTTAAAAAAAAAAAAAAAAACATGGATGAGAAGTCTTTAACATGCACAGGGAAGATGAATATGGAAATTACCAAGTGGACCTTGTGGTGTTATTATTTTGTTAAAGGTAAAGAAAACAGTCTGTGTGTATCCCTGAAGCCTTGTAATCATATACTGAAGAATGCACGTCCTTCCTCAAAACATTTGCGAAGACAATTGTTTTACATCCATGTTTATCTAGTAATCATCTTCCCTGCATTTTGTTGGTGCATTGCGACTTTTCTTGGTGCCTCACCACCATGGGAATGTGTTTTGCGTCACCCGCACGCTCGTGAGTGTGCATATGTGTTCCAGTGCACGTGCACTGGAACCACACAAAACGGGGATCCACTCATCAAAACATTGCTCCGTTGTCATACAAGTAATTTTGTATCATAATATTTTGACCCTTAAAGGTTCTAAATGCGAAATCAGGAACATTTCTATTGCCTTCATGCATCTCTCAACATGGCAACAGCTGACACGGCGGGTCGCAGCTGATAGTAAAAACAACGGCAGCACTGTAAACAGAGCTAACAGTGTTAACCTGGGGGGAACCGGAGGGTGTGTGTGCTACGCGTCAGCAACGGCACCGTTGGTCAAGACGGCATTATCAGCTGTAACCGCCATATGAGAGTAGTGCAGAGCAGTGACCATGAGCTAGCCAGTGGGGCACGCTCACATCCAATGAACATGCACTAAAATGGCACACACGGCCGGCCCGGGGATGTCAACAAAGCATGGAGAAGCTCGGACTTCGGACACTCAAAGAGAGATAGTGACTTCTTTCTCTGCTCAGGTAGACATTACTCCTCTATATCTTTACATAGACACTAGTTGTTTGATGCTATATTAGTGCTCTGAATATCGTATAGAGAACCTTTAAACATTGCCAGTAAATACTGTGTTGTTTGCTCCCCATCCCTCAGCATATTTGTGACCAATACACTATCGAAAAGGTCAGTTATCATGCATATTACCATAGATGTGTCTTTCCTGTTTGGACCCAAATGTTGCACACATTGCATTTTCCTTTTATTGTTATATTGCCAAATGCACATCATGACCACTAAAATTGGTTTGAATGACTTTATCTCGCATTTACATCTGGATTTTTGCACCAACCTGGATGCATATTAATTCCCGGTCTAAAGAAGGACTATATGAATGGTTTTACATTTTATAATTAAATACTTTAATTTTTCATATCAACTGGCCTTAATATTAAATTGCATTTTCCCTTCATCCTTGTCGGCCCGTTTGGTTTCTCTTTCTCCTTCAACCTCAGCAGCACCTCTGTCTGTCCTCTGGGAGACTTCAGCCCTTCTCCCACCCAGCAGATGGTCAAGGTCGAGCACTTAACTAGACTCCGCTGCACATCAAACTGTGAAAATGAAGTCACTATAAAACATATCACAGTCATTCTCTGACGAATGCCACTCCGGGGAGTACAACTGAATAATTTAGACTTAACTATTCTTTGTGTATTCAGTGTTGTTGTCACTGTTTTCTTAAATATTGTATGTGTGATCCTGTCACATCAATATATTTTGAGACACGTTTTAGGATGATATAATTACCAAAAAGCAAAGGAAACCATTTGGACTGGCAGATCCTTCCTGCCACTGGGTCGGTGCTGATTATCCAGCACAAACAGAGCTAAAGATTTAAAGATTTCACAATAACAGATGGTGAAATGAGGGGGAAAAAACAGAGAGAAAAACAAGAACTAGAAACTTCTGACACGCTTGTCCTGACAAAGATAGAGATTTTATTCGAAGACGCAGCAATATTATTCATGAGAAATGAGTTTTGGAAAACATCGCCGCAAACAACACCCCCTGCAGTGAGGAAAGGCATGCCGATCATCTTGACCGCGGTTTTGTTTAATGTTTAAAAAATGCGGCAACATTAATGATTCAAACCGGGGAAACGGAATTGAAATTGTTGCATGAGCCGACCGGTTAACCTGTTGCTTGTTACATGCCTCCTGTTTCTTGAGCGACAGCGAGGGAGAGATTGGCTGTCAGATCTGGTCCAGGCCCCCAGGAGCAGAGGGCTTACAGAGCACAGTGAGGACAGCCACATCAGGGCAGCCCACAGACAGCTGGCTCCCTCAGATGATGCATTGGCCTTGGCATCCTAATTGGCCCTAGTTCCTCAGCCAGGGGGCCTGGTGTTTCTGTGTGTGTGTGTGTGTGCACCCATGTGTGTTTGTGCACATGCCTGTCTTTGTCTTTCTGTGGCATATAGGCTTTTCAACACTGTGTTTATATTTGCTTTCTGTATGCATCTGTTTGTGTGTGGTGCACATCTGCATTCAGGGGGTTGCTTTTTGTATGTGTGTGGTTGTTTTCAGGTGTGTGTGTGTGCGTGTGTGTGTATTTGTGTGTGGCTCTTGCACTCCCTGTCTTTTTGAATGTACACCACATACAGCGCTTTGGGCCGGGGTGTTCTTCCACTGACCTTTCATCTGCTGCAGAATCCGCACTGAGCATACAGGCGCGCACATCCGCAGAGGACACATGGTGTTTTTTAATTGTGCATGCATGTAAGTGTGCAGCTTTGTCGTGTGTGCTCTTGCCTGCCATGGAAAACATTTAGTATTGTATGTATATTGTATTTATTTATCATTTGCTGTCATTCTGTTTACTGTATATATATATATATAAGCTGTGCCAACATATTTCTTCATCAAAATGTCATGCCAATAATGCGCCATTGAATTAAATGGAATTTAAAAGAGTGTGTCCAAGTGTGCATAATTGCACCGCATGTGTGTGTGTGGCATTAAGCATTCAAGTGTGTGGCTGTGGTGTTTGTGTGTGTGCACTCTAGCTGTCATGACTAATAACAGTCAAGTCAAGGATTCATAAACAGAAATGACATGAGACATTTACATTATCCTGGTCTGTGTAATAAATGGAGTTAATTATTGTTGTCATCCTGTCTGTTACAGAACTGCCCGGTCACTTTAAGCGTCGGCGTTGGCCTGGTGGGGAGAGAAACTGTCCTGTAAATGAAAAGGTCACAGGTCCAATCCCAACAACAGTTTATGTGTGCATCACTGCGGAGGAGGACATTCACGTCGTACTCTCCACAGGGAGCGAGATGCATCATGCATGTACATCCATCTCAGAGGAATACGCAAAGAAAAAAAGACACTTCATTACTCGACTTTACTGTCCTGTGTGTTAGGGCTGCACAATATATCATTATTTTATCGTCATTGTGAGGTCAACTTGCACAATAAACACAGCGCAAAAGACTGCGATATTGTACTCAGGGATTTTTTTCAGTTAGTTTTAAGAGTATCAGTAGAAAACGGCACTTTAAAATGTAACTATCATTCTTTTTTTACAGGTGCATTCTGTCTTCAGTTCAATATTCAGTTTCATTAAACAATTTTGGATGTAAAATCCAAATTCAACAAGCATTTTCTTGTCTTTCCGTAACCCTTAAGGGTATCTGTACAGAATACACTTTAATATCTGTTTATTTATTGCAAATAATATCGTTATTGTGATATTCAACAATGTTATTCTTGCATATTGCATATTTCTCTCATATCGTGCAGCCTTACTGTATGTATAGATCCACTGCTGCTAAAAGGTTTTCATTTGCCAAAACGGAAACTGCATCAGTCCCACGTGCATGAACAGCTCACAGCTGATCACTTTGATCACTGCTGGTACAGTATGTTGCTCCTCCCCCTTCTTGTTCAATCTCAGGACCTCATCCCGAAGCTGCAGGCTATAATAGCAATTTTAACATGGACCAATGTCGACTGACTGGAAAAATAGGCTGCGACTTGCTCGGAATTGGAAGTATATAGTGGACCAATTACCCCTGTGGTGATGGCAATATACCAGTGTAGCTATAGGCTGGAGCTGCTGTGGGTGTAATTGATGTTGCTCGGTGGCTGCCAGAGTGGTTGGAGGCATGTAGACCACAGAGACATTTCCTCTAATAGGCCCTGCCAGGGGTCATGGCACACGCTACAGACCAAAGCACTTACAACCTGACCAGCTCTCCGGTGTCTCCTCCAATACACACTGTATTGCATGTGTGGAGCAGGGTTGTTGTTGTTGTGGGGCCGTAAACCCGCCTCAACTCTCTTGACCTACCTTTTAAACATAGAACTAACTCACCTCTTAAGGTTAATAAACTTTGTATGATCTCAGTTTTAGTATATATAACCACACTATACTGTTTGTGAGTTAAGTACAGAGCTGGAGTCAGTGCAGTACATGCTTAGCATAGTGAAGTATAAAGACAAACTGCCTATTACCACCTAAAGCTCACCATTCGGTACCTATTTTTTTCAAATCTGTACACACAGTAATGTACAAATGACAATGACCTGCCTTCACATGATTGGAAATTTGCTCTTCGCTCACCGTGAGATGGGTTGCAAAGCCTTGCAGAGGCAAAGCGTAATCAAAGTATAATATGTGAGCAAGGAAGCTATTCATTGTTTCCAGGCAACAACAGCAGTTGTAGCGGTTATCTCATTGGTTGCGCTGCGAAAGGTCAGCAGCAACCAAGGTCAAAGGTGAAATACTTTGAACTTTGAGCGCAGCGCTTGCTGATAATTTCGAGCTGTGCGCCACGCCAAAGGTAGCGCTTCTGTCTAGTCGGGCGGCACCGTTGTCCCCATAGGAAGACAATGGCACAGCCAGCGCAGAGTGATTTTTACCTGCTGAGTTTGGTAATAATTCTCTGTGGGATAATCACTAGAAGCAACCCCTTTCACATCACTAATAGTCATTTGATTCATTGTTAAAATGAAAATATTTATTAGGGCAGCTTTAAAGGTGCAGTGTGTAGGATTTGGCGGCATCTAGCGGTGAGGTTGCAGATTGCAACCAACTGAAACTTCTCCCGTGTGCCAAGCGTGTAGGAGAACTGCGGTGGCCGACGTGTTAAAGTGAATGGCCCTCTCTAGATCCAGTGTTCAGTTTGTCTGTTCTGGCCTACTGTAGAAACATGGCGGCCGGCTCTGTGAAGAGGACCCACTCTCTATGTAGATATAAAGGCTTATTCTAAGGTTACAAAAACACAACTATTCTTATTTTCAGGTGACTATACACTAAAGAAAGCATACTTATTAATATGATATTCCATTTAAGCCAATAGAGCCCCCTAAATGTTACACACTGGTCCTTTAAGAAAGAGAAAATAGACTGTATGTAATTGTGTTTGTAAATCGGTAGTTAATAAATACATTTGTTCTACTAAAATCACAAAATTAGAGAATACGCAATTACAAAATGACTGCAGAGTTACCTTTTTGATAAATGTTTTTCGTTTTCCACTATGGTAATTATAAAGATATTTGTCCAACAAAGTATAGAAAAGTATTCTGCAAAGATAACGACCCACTCCCCATTTTATGAGGACATGAATTATCTAAATACGAGTCTATGATGGACTGTGCTTATGTGGAACCTAATGAGCCACAGATGATAGATATCACGTTCATTAAAAGCGAGCACATTTGAATAACTCGTTTTGGGGAAATGATTGATTTCCCTCAGAAAAACCTCTACCTCAGGGTTTTACAATTAATATGCCATATACTGTACCTTGGAGAACATTTTATAGTCATTGGTTGAGTACACAGGTGAAACCTACCTCTGAATGACAAAATGAAAAACCCAAGTATGCTGCGGGCAAAGGGATCCAATAAACCTTAGTATGCTTTTGGTACCACGATTCCCATCATGTCCCATCACTGTGAACTGGACCACATTTAATATTTCACTGATTCTCCTACAAAAAATGTAACAAATGTATCTGTTGTTGTGGATAATCCTGCTACTTAAGATGTTTCCTCTCCACATACCTCAACAATGTGTGCTGTGTTGCATTCATACATCAATTTTTCAGGTACAGTGTCCAGCTCCAGGTAACCAAGGCAACCACCTGTGAGATAAGCGCTGCATATGGAAGGCTTTTAGTTTGAAGTTCAGCTGCCATATAGTAAATATGGTTACCCAGTGGAGAGAATCACAGCCAGAAGGCCACTGAGAAATGTTTGACACCACCATGATAACCACAAATTTTACCAGATTTTTTTTTTGGCCGTGCACAAATGAGGAGTTAGAGGAGTAACTTGTGTTGCAATTCCATGAGTTTGACTTTGTGAACTATGTGCCCTTTCTCAGGCAATCACGAGTCAGATGAGTGTTCAGCCTACAAGGGTATAATTTCCTCTTCCTAATTAGCACAATGCGGAAGAAAGAACAAGTCCGGATACAAGAGAAAAATATTTCAGGACATATGAATCCACATTAGGGATGCACTGATTCCAATACCAGATCGGATATCGGGCCGATACTGACTCAAATAACTGGATCAGGTATCGTGACAAAGGGGCCAATCTAGTCAATTCAGTTCTATGTTTTTATACTATATAAATTATTTAGTGGAATTTGAATTGCTCGTTAAGTTTTGACCAATTTGTTGCTTCATTAAAAGGTTTACACTTGACCTGTAATTCCTGTTAATTTTAAGATTTTTTTACTTAGTTGCTGGTGTACGATTTATTATTCTAATAATAAATAACAATTCAATAAAAATATTTATGTATTTATTTGTGACATTTTGTTTTACAAAGTTAGGAAAGCGATGTTTAAGTCTATCCCTGTGTTGCCTTACACATAACAGAATGATCCCAGTCACTTCCACACAGCGAGGCATACAGCTTATTAATTAAACACTGGTATTGGATCAGTACTCGGTATCGGCCGAAAGATAAAGCCCAGGTATCGCTGTCGGTATTGGGGCTGAAAAAGTCGGATCGGTGTATCCTTAATTCAGGTGTGGTAAACGGAAGTCTTGCAGATTAAAAAGAAAAATAAAGATTTGTTTAAGATGTAACTGTATTTTGCCAAAATGTATTTCTTCATTGTTCTCATAAATAAATACACAAATTCCTGCAGTTGTAAAGGAAAAAACCAGGAACTAATTAATAATTAATTAATAATAAATTATTAAAAGTTCATGATTAACGCTGAGCTATAGTATTCACTTTACAATGATATAATCAATGAAATGCAGCAAACCCTCACACTGGAGACGTTGGAACAAGAGTTTATCAATTCCCTTGAAAAATGACTTTAAGGTGCAGTGAGTAGGATCCGGCGACATCTAGTGGCGAGGTTGCACATTGCAACCAACTGGAACTTCTCCCATATGCCAAGTATGTAGGAGAACTACAGTGGCCAACGCGAAAGTTTGAAAACGTGAATGGCCCTAACCAGAGCCAGTGTTTAGTTTGTCCATTCTGGGCTACTGTAGAAACATGGCGGCCGGCTACGTGAAGAGGACCTGCTCCGTATGAAGGGTCGAGGTCTAGAAGATAACCGACAAGGTCCGAAAACTCTCGCGAGACTTGATGACCTATCCTAACCTTAACCATTCAAGATCAATGCGCAACCTCAACCATCTCGCAAGAGTTTTGCAACTTGTGGGTTACCTTCTAGACACGACCTGTATGTAGATATAAAGAGGACACGCTCCATATGTAGATATAAACGGCTCATTCTAAGGTAACGGAAAGACAATTCTTATTTTCAGGTGATTATACACTAAAGAAAACTTACTTATTAATATTATATTCCATTTCTGTCAATAGGCTGCCAATTCACTTTCTGTTGATCAACTAGTTGCTTAATTGATAAATCTTGTTGCTGTGGCTACTCTTTCATTAGACGTTACTGTAGAATCTGATTTAGTCCTTTATTGGTTACAACTCAGGATTTTCTGTACTTTATTGTAAAGTGTTGCTATTATTTATTCTCCAACTCCCACGCCCACCTATGCTCTCATCTTGTGTTATAACCTCAAAAAGGCTGAAAATTTGATTTAATATGGAATTTCTGTCACTGTCTACCCACTGAATCATATTCTTTCTCTCCCGCTCTAAATCTAGTTAGTCTCAAATGTCCCTTTCATCTCCTCCCTTGGCTCTTTTTATAATTTGTCTGCTTACATCCATGGTTATTCAACCATTGTGTTCACATGAAGTCCTTTTGACAGAACGACTGAGGCAACTGCAATCAAACCGAGGTGGCAATACTTAATCAGGATAGAAAAGTCGAACATTATCCTAAAAGGAAAGTAAAATTCAGTACGCTCTAAAGGTGATAAGGCTTGGTGACGTCTTTCTGAGGACAGCATCTGCAGACTGGACATGTGCAACTGAGCTGTGCACCACCTCCACAAACTGCTGATAGCCACAGAAGCTCCAGAAAGGTCACACTGTTTCTACAACGTGTCCGTCAACGGCTGTTCAAACAACTTGCAGTGACACTTTCTTACCTACTGCAACGTGAGCTAGAAATGACGTGGTGACATTTCAGTGAATTCGTCCTTCAGAATACACAACCTTTACACGAGAAATTTACATCACATAGCCTTTCCAGGTACAATTTCATAAGAAAATCCAATGTGCAGTATTAAATGATCAACTCTGAATCTCGCTTTCAGAATATGCTTCCTACCTGGCTGTTATTTTCTGACTTTGACATATGAATGTTCTGGATACACGACAATATCTTTCTTCTGTTGCAGTGTTGTGGCTTTGACCTTCGCCCTCCTCTCTATTAGCGGCAGTGTTACTAATCTAAGATTTAAGCCTTTTCTATTACAGCCTTCAGCAAGCTACTCCAGACAAGAGTGAAAGTTTAAATGCTAAAATATAAATGTTATTTTGTTGACACATGAACCTTATTATGAAAGTGCCGCCTTATAAAAAACCCAATTTCACACTGTGACCGCATTGCCATATGTTTTGCTATTGTTTGTTTTCAGCAGTTGTTGCAAGGACAGTACGCCTCAATTACTGCGGCTTGTTGTATTCAAGCTTGCCTCTTTCAAGCCCTCCTGCATTCCAAACCAGTGTACTGTTCCTCATTAACATTTACTGTGGTGGGTGACCCTGCCATTCATTTACAGACAACTGCTTCCTGACAATGTTTTTTTCCCCCCTTCCTCTCAAAGGAGAGCAGCCCATTCTCACCAGAATGCTAATGCCCTTGTAAATCTAAGAAGTGAGGCTGACTTGAGAGGGAGCAAACTACCTTCTCTTCTTTTGGTGAGCATTATTAAAAAATTCAATTAAGGTGCTGAACCATAGATGAA
Source organism: Sebastes umbrosus (assembly GCF_015220745.1). Taxonomy (NCBI): domain Eukaryota; kingdom Metazoa; phylum Chordata; class Actinopteri; order Perciformes; family Sebastidae; genus Sebastes; species Sebastes umbrosus. The sequence continues at coordinate 10,549,285 of NC_051280.1, read as the reverse complement.
AAAACATGGCCTTCAGTATTGGTGTGCTTTTTTTTTTTTATCGGAGCACAAAGTCGTTTTCTCTCAGCTGAAAGGGAGACATTTGCCAGGTTTGTACTTGGCAGAAGATCTAGGCGACACAAAGAGGGATCGATTCTCAGTCGTCTGCAGGGTGAATTTAGAATCAATGTCTGTTCTGGGGCAGCCGCAACAATGGAGAAGGTGTACATATCAATAAAGATGTCTGCTGGTAAATTCTTGTGGATCCAGTCATCATCGAATGTTTTTGGGGGTTTTCTAAGTGTGTGCAAAATGACTTGAAATCAATCACAGAACACAGTTTTTCCAATTTCTCTAAAGATAATAGCTAGGAAAGTATCCATGCAAGCAGTGGTGGAATGTAACTAAAGTTTACTGTACTGTACTTAAAGGTGCAGTGTGTAGGATTTAGCGACATCTAGCTGTGAGGTTGCAGATTGCAACCAACTGAATCTTCTCCTGTGTACCAAATGTGTAGGAGAACTACGGTGATCGACGCGGAAACGTGAAAACATGAATTGCCCTCTCTAGAGTAAATGTTTTGTTTGTCCATTCAGGGCTACTGTAGAAACGTGGCGGCCAGCTCGGTGAAGAGGAACCGCTCCCTATGTAGATAAAAACAGCTCGTTCTAAGGTATCGAACTAGCTGCTAATTAATGAATACCTATCAAATAGTTAATTATTATCGCTGAGCTATCGTATTCAGTTTACAATGATATAAACAGTGAAAAGCAGCAACCCCTCACATTGGTGACGCTGGAACAAGAGTTTGTCATTTTTCTTGAAAAATGACTTAAAGGTGCAGTGTATAGGATTTGGCAGCATCTAGCGGTGAGGTTGCAGATTGCAACCAACTGAAATTTCTCCTGTGTGCCAAGCGTGTAGGACAACTACGGTGGCCAAAGCAGAAACGCAAATGGACCTATCTACAGTCAATGTTTGGTTTGTCCATTCTGGGCTACTGTAGAAACATGGAGGCCGGCTCCGTGAAGAGGAGCCGCTCCCTATTTAGATATAAACGGCTCATTCTAAGGTAACGAAAACACAATAATTCTTATTTTCAGGTGATTAAACACTAAAGAAAACATATTTATTAATATTATATTCCATTTATGCCAACAGATCCCTCTAAATGCTACACACTGTTCCTTTAAAATTCGATTTAATGCTACTTTGTACTTTCTATCACATATTGTACTTTTTAATTCACTACATTTATCTTACAGCAACAGTTACTAGTTTTTTTGTTTGATTTTACATATAAAACATATTATTGGCTTATAAAATGATGCAGTGCTATAAGTTAAACTACCCAGCAGTATGGAGAGTAGCTAAAGTTAGCTCCACGGGCCAACGACAGCAGTACAAATCTGCTCACACGCTAATGCATCGGTAATTACAATCCAGTAATATAATACATAATGATGTCACACTGAGAGGAGCCGTTCTTCTATATAATGACCACTTTAACCATTTGAACGCTCTTCTGTAAATGTGAAGCAGCAGCAGTAGGAAATGTTTGGTTTGCATTAGCAGTAACTTGATACAGCTCTGGTACGGTGTTAGGAGGGTGAACGGTAAACACAGAGGCTTATATCAGTGAGATAAAATTAAAAAACAGTAACACTGGATTACAAACATGAATCATTTCCTGTGAATCCCTCGTTCCATAGGTAGGCAATCTGAAAGCAGCGTGGGAGTGGCGGACTCCGACACTTGCAATGAAAACTACTATACAGAGAGGTAATTATAGAGCGTGAATTCATTTAACGGCTATTGTGGAAAAAATACCAACCATAAATAGCATCGCAAAAAGGGTTCGGTTTCATGAATATCTAACAAATTATAACTTTAAGTACATTTTACTGATAATGCGTATGTACTTTAACTCTAAGATTTTGAAAGCAGAACTTTTACTTGTAATGGAGTATGTTTAAAGTGTGGCATTGCTACTTTTACTTCAGTAAATTATGCCAACCATTGGTCTTCCACCATTGCATGCAGCTTCCTCACAGTCAAGGACAACGTGATAAAACTCAGCCTCTGCTGACTCAGAGAGCCATCGCACCTCTTGCTTCCCTGTTCCGCTCGGACGCACATGATGAACACGACAAGTTCAGCCGATCGATCAGACGCTGTACTATTACCATGCAACAGATCAATGCAGAGCAGCGGCATGATGTTCACAGGCATGCAAAGGTACACAGAGAGCAGACCTCCCTCCAGATCACAGTCTGCACTTTGTTTTCGCTTTCATTTTGTCGTGCGACACATTACCCTCGAAGCAGGTGATGCATTCATGCCGCCAATATTACCTTGGGAGCAGGAAAAGAAATTACAGTTGTACTGCATGAAAAACTTTTTCATAACATGAAATTCGTACACAGAGGGATATTGAACTATAGAATGTTTATGGCAGCGCTAAAGGCCACGGACAGCTTCTTGCCACGCTGCCTGTGCTATATATTTTCCTCCTGTTAGGTACAGTGCTCAGTATTTTCTGCAATGCTTGTGCAGCGGCTGACCGGGGGGCATCCTGCGGCACCTGTATTAGATAAAGTCGAAACAAGGGTTTGGTGCTGGTTGGCTCATACAACAATACCTGATAAAAGATAGCATCTCTCTCTTTTTTCTCTCAGTCTCTTGCCATGGGCCAGCCTCCTCCTGTTTCCTCTGCTTCCTAAACCAAAACTCCCTCCTGGGGGACATCGTCAGGCAGCCTGTTGCTGGGTAACCAAACAGGATTGTGGGTCAGAGAAATTATCAGTTGAATACCAACAACAACTCCTCAGCCCTCAGTGCGGATAATGATATCAAACCTAAATTCTGATCAAATGAGGTTTCACCTGACTGACTGTGATGGCCACAGCCACACATGGTAATATTATTCCAATTAACACTCTCTCACCTCATTAGTTCGCTATCTACACAGGTTCATTTCATTTGCAGTCAACCACACCTAAACAATTAACATCACACAGTTGGTTTAATTTGGAATCTGTTTATGTGCTTTTAACCTGACATTGTTTGGATGAAGTGCACATTTTAACACTGAGGGTTACACGGGCAATTGTTTGCTTTATTAATCATTTGTTTCTTATGGCTGTATTCGAAACCACCTACTAAATACTACTGACGAACGCAGTATACAGTATATAAATTAAAGCGATTTATTTTGCAGTATGCTAGGCCAGGTTTTAGCCTTTAAACAAGCTCTTGAAGCACTGGACAGAAAAACAAACTTGTACCACTATTGCAATATTATCGAAAAATACAACTTTGATTTTTTTTTTGTGACCAATGTTTGTTTACTTTATAAGATACTGCATGGTTTACCTCCACCACCCCTTAAACAATTTATTCTAACAGCTCATGGTGAAAGATAAACAGGATCATCAACGAGGGGAGACGGGAAATATAAAAAATTTGATCCACAACATTTACTCAAACTGCTATTTCAGCTACAGCAACAAAATAGTGGAATGATATCCCTACAAATATTAGAGTAATGTTAAAAAGGGTCATGTTTTCACAACATGTCTCTACGCCCGCAGGCAATTGTGGAGCTTTTCAACTCCAAAAGGGCAGATAACCACAGGTTCCTGTTAATTTTATAATGGGCATTAGTGTTGTAATATTTAAACAAACTATCCGTCAACAAGGAAATAAAAGCCTCTTGTCTACGAGACCAGTCTCTTGAGAGAGCTCCAGCCAGCTCATAGCGGGGTCTATTAGAGTGACTGCCTGGCTGGCGAGGTAGCGACCCCGGCAGGCGCTAGCTACCTATCACGGCAGTTTGTGGAGCTTCTAAACACCGAAAACGTTGGAGCAAATGTTCGATTCACCATCTAATATCGTTAAACTGCCAATAATCAAAATATACTTAGTTGATTTCTCACCTCAAAAATGTTCAGAAGTGAATTTAGTGAAGAAATGGCTACAAAAAATGGAAAAAGAAAAGTACCGTTTTTGGCCCCTGTTGTTGTGACCATAGCCTGTACCATTTCAGCGCTTTTAGAAAGTATTTATTAACCATTTAACAAGGTATTATAATCATCAGTTACAGCTTTATATTAGCCAATCAAAATAATGTTTATAGATGGTTTACAAACCAATTATTAACCATTAACAAAGTACTACAAATATCTATCTATGTAATGTTTATACATGTTTTACAAACAGTTTCTTTAAAGTTTACAAATCATAATCACTGACAAATATTTATATACTGTATATAGTATATAAAATGTTATATGCTGTTTACTAATGTATTCAGAATGTAATTGAAATTGCCTCTTATCAGCTAATTATTTCATAATACATAAACGAATGATAAAATAACAGAAATTATAGCATTACTAATAATTAGTAAACATTAATTATAATTTAGTTGTTTGTTACCAGTAAAATTACTATTAACAATGTTTAATTAACTATCAATTTGACCATTTATAAATGATGGTTATTATAAAGTGTTACCATAATGTTTTTGTACTTTTTGACTAAATGAAGTTTAGTTTGTTTCTTTCATCAGCTCTTGTTTCCTTGTTGCCTCACTGCTTGATCCCTACACTGACACTAGCTGTTTTTGGAGCAGAGATGTGTTAATGGTTAATTTCCTGATGTTCTTTACTCCAGCTGTTTTCTCAGTTTTGAGTGTGACTTTTCAAAATGTGTTTAAAGTGTTATTTCACTGTTACAGAAATATGCATTTGATTCCCAGTTGTTATTTACTGCTATTAGCTCATTGTCAAATAACTGTAATGCACACTGTTGTTACTGATCAGTAATCTGTTTGGTGAATCACAAACGAGAGTAAAACAAAACCTTAAAACCATAAGATTATCTTTGGTCATTTCTAAGATTTAAATATTTACAGAACAGTAGTGCTGTTAGTAGGTTTATAAACAGCAGCAGTGAACCAGTTTCCAATCAGCTCTATCCAACTGAGACATGAAGCAACTTTGGCAGTCATCCATCTGCAAGCTGTTAAACACATGTCTAGCTATTTCTGAATGTGAGATAAAAAATTTATGGTTTTAAATAAATTTGGGTAAAATATAATACTGAGCCAGTGTGTATATTAATAACGGTTATGACTGAGGGCTTCAATAATTGATGATGTCTTGCTAGTGGTCGGGTCAGTACCAGCTGAATAACTCAACGGCATTCACAACGTACAATTATGGGTTAAATTGGAAATGACTGATAAAAATTCTCTCCTTTCATGAAACACATTTCACAGCTCTGAGCTTTGACAAAATAGATTCCTGTAACTTCTCCCAGTTCATTGGACTATGTAATCGAGTTTAGGTGGTCCACCTTTACTCAAGTGATGCCCTGTACATTTTTGTATGAATAAATACACATTCTACTTTTTTGTTTTTACTGATTGATATAATACACCGGTAATATAGCACCTGCGATTCAACCATTTAGGTACATCCCGTTGGCCACAAGTGTAGATACAATTGGAGCTCCACAGATGAATTTGTTCATTGTGTGACTTAAACTGAACTGTGAAATGTAAACCATTACGTAGTCGCACCTCTTCTCCAATCAACTCCTCTTCCTTCATGGACTGGTAACGTTAACTGGACATAGCATAGAATAGCGTAGTAGTACATGGCTAAGCACAGGACTGCTTAATTTTTGTTCATATACATATATTGATATTGAAGTTATACATTTAATTGATAGTTTAGTATATTTTTTGAGACTCATGAGACTAAATTAACATGAATTTAATGTAAGTTAGATTCTGTTATTTAATGTAAATAGCCATTTTAATGAAATACTGAGGTCATGATTTGAAGTCCTCCCACAACCTGCTTCCAACAAAAAGAAAGTCTCTAAAGTTATACAATTCTGTTGATTTTTCAGTGTTTGCAGTTTCTTCTAGAAATCAAAAACTGCAAAGTCAACAAAACCAAATAAAGTTAAACTAAAATAACAGTTTGAGAAATTTGCCTCCGATTTCTCTGTAATTAGTACCAAATAACTAGGTCTGTCCTCGACCAAAGAAATTCTCAATCTAATTTATTAGTTGATTTAATCGTCAGATCTGTAAAACTGATTTTCTCCACGAAGCATCACACAAAAGCACCGCTTTAAATCATGTGTTTACCAGAGATGTGCTCATAAGTTTCTTGGAAATAAGTCATTCGGCATGAAAAAAGGATAAAAAAAAAAAAAAATTGACGAAAGAAATTTAGAAGAAGTTGATTAAGACCAAAACGACAGATTAGTCGTCTAAACGACTAAGACGAGCCAGCCCTATCAATCACATTGTTCTTTCCAGGAAATTTCTTATGAGATTATTAATGAATTACGGACCTGAAATAAAGCGTTACTGTTTTAGTTTCCAACATGAAGGTCAAATGCTGATTCAAAGCCTTGACGAAATACCGACTCCTGGTTGAAAAACACTGGGTTCGCAAATACTGGAATCAGCCTAATAATGTGTACGTATCTAATGAGACAATGTTAAATTCCCCCCCAGGTTGCTAAATCACCCAAAGTCCCAGAAAAAATAGAAAGGACATCACTTCAATGTCTTCAATTCTCTCTACAGCCCTGATTCTGAGGTAAAAAGTGGGATCCCATAGTTTGGTTCACCAAAACATACCAGGAAAACAATGTCATGCGGATAGTTTTGCCAAGTGAGTTCTGTCCAAGTGCAGTGCATAAACACCAGAGCAATGAGGGCTTAGCACTGAACGTGTCACCTTAATAAAAACAACCAAATTCTTGCATTTACAACTGTACACAACTATTCTCAAGACTACACAAACCGTAAGCTATTGCATTGCATTGAGCTCAGTGTGTTAGCCAGTGTTTGAATGGCATGCAGACACAAACAGCTTGATGCTGGAGCCAAGGGAAGGTGAATCATCTGCTGATCCACTTCAGCATTCTAATCAGGGGCCTTAACTTGGTGATCCAATCCAGGGAGCCAGGCTCAGCCAAGCAGAAACGGCCCGAAACACGTGACTGCAGCCATTTGAATAGAAATGGCCCCGGCTCGGCAGCATGCCACTGCACCCAACATCCATGCATTAGAAACGATTGTGCTATTTACCCCGCGAGATCCACTTTGCTTTCTTTCTATTCTAATGGTGCTTCAGCTGGGCACATTTGGGTCAACCGTTTAAACGCTTTCACCTAGCTGAATGAGCTGTATTAACAAAGCGCTTTCTGTTTCTTCCAGCACCCGAATCAGGAAAGAGGTTGATAAAACCTCTTCAAATCAAGGCCATTTTTATATTGGGACATGCTGCTGCATTCATCACACAATGACAACAATGTTGGTTGGGTTTCTCTGGAGGATATTTGTGCTTTGGATTCTGTTTTGTACAATGTTGCTAGTGAGAAAAAAAAGATGGTGGTTTAAATTCCCCTGTGCAGATACCAAGATTAATGAGGCTAACCGGAGTGTTTTTATTGCAACCAGACCACAAACCACCAGGTCTCTGAACTCCTACCCACTAATTACTTAGTCGGTGTGTGTGCGCACACATGCATCTGTGTGAATGTGCATTCCTGTGCAAGTCTACGTGTTTGTGCATGCTTTTATTTGCACAGGGCTACATGGACAAGTGTGTGTAAGCAGGAGAGTGAGCAAGAGAGAGACTATGATAATATTTGTCTGAGTCAATGAGTTACTCACCAGAGTTTCTAAAAGCCTCATAGCTAAAACGTGGGAGGCTCCACTTGTATGTGTGTTTGGTATGTACAGTATGTACGGATGTGGCTATAGATGTGGTATGTGTGTTATGTGTATTAGCGTGTGTGTGTTTGCATAGCGGAGGGGGGTTAAGAAGGGGGCACTGCTTGGTGAAGCTGAAAGAGGAGAGATGACATGCTGTCAGTCTGAGTTGACGGTCACTGCTCAATGCTTTAGCGCCTCTTGACACTTTCTATTCAGACCAGGGAGACCGCAGAGCGCCTCCGGCATGCCGAGGGATCCCGCCTTTTAATTGAGCCTTTACCCAAGATTCATTTCACTCCGCACCTCGGGCCTCACTGGGAGCAGACAAAACCACGAGAGTGACAAAACTGGGCCTCGCATTGTTCGGACTCAGAGGCTGAGGGAACCTAGACCTACATAAAAAGGGTTAACCTTTAGAGACATTATCTCAGTTCCACAGGCGTTGAAACCTCACTAATCTGAACCTCTATCACATGAAAGTCATTTTATAATCAGAACACCCCCAATTTAATGCAGTAAGACCTCCATTAACGAATATGGCTTCATGGGTATACTTTGATCCCTTGAGTCGGAAGATAATCTTGATAAAAGACAAATAAAAGGATGATATGACCTTGTGCAAGACACCCGAACGCTGTAATAGGACATTAAGATGTAAAAGACTGAATGTTTTTGTCGTCCTGTATAAGTGCTGAAATGATTAGTTGATTGACAGAAAATGAATCCAACACAATTTGACAATCATTTTAGTTAAATTGGTAACACTTTATTTTACGAGTCTGTAATTTCCAAATAATATCCTAAAAATCTACGAGGGTGTTTCCTGGAAAGAACTATGTAATTTGGTACAGATTATAAGGAAGAAGAGACGGTGTTAGTAAACTTACAATTAATTAATTACAATTAATTACTACCATATTATTACTACTACTGAGGCTTTTAGTCAGAGCACAGCAGGTCAACTGAACATACGAAAATGTGAAATTTGTCCTCAGGCATATAAACAGTTTCTCTATAATTAGCTCCAAATTACATAGTACAACCTTCAAGGATGTTTTTTGGACCTGTAAAATAATGCCTTACTGCTAATTTATCAAGCAAAAAATACCAAACATGTGCTGGTTCCAGCCTCTCAAACATGAGGATTTGTTGCTTTTCTTAGTTTTTTATCACTGTAAATTGAATATATTTTGGTTTTGGAGTGTTGGTCGGACAAAACACACAATTTGAAGACGTCTCATTGAGCCCAGGGAAATTGTGAGATCTGAGATATTGTTATTTTTTATGAAGAAATATTGTTATCATCATCACACTCTATACTGATTAACATTCCATAAAGGCAACGCCACATTAAGCTATGGTCCATTTCAGAAGAGCAATCACATGGAAACCCCTACAGACTGTGAGCAGGAATGGGTTGATGACGCATAGTTTTGCCTATGTGTTCTTATGTAACTTCACTTCAAAAAGAGAACTGGATTTCTATGTGACTTAATCTCTAAAGCCCGTTCTGACAGTGGAGACGAGAAACCGCAGAGCGTCCTAGCAGGCTTCATTAGTACCAGCTGGAAAGGAAGGGCCTCACCTGCTGTGACAGATCTTCCCAGACCTCTCAGAGCAAACAATGTGCTTCATTATTCCCCCCCTACGGCGCCTCCGCTGGTCCAGTGTGACGACTGGCTGCTAGGATGACATGCAATGCTAAATTAACTTCATTTTTACGACTGCAAATAAGTAGAAACAGATCGAACAAGGTGCTGAGATGTGCAAAACTCGGACGTAGTCACCGTGACGTCACCCACTGGTTTGTGAACTGCCGTTTTGAAGCCTAGAGTTCGGCGTTTTGGTCGTTGCCGTCTTGGTTTTTTACAACCAGAAGTGATGTGAGAGGGTGGAGCTAAGTACAAACGAACACTGAATAAGACATTTTTAGGCGACCAAAATGTTATAATTAACTTTCATGAACTGAAAACACACTGTGAAAGAGTTAAAGTTCCAAAACGAAAACACGGACAACTCCCCGACTGGACAGCGCCCTGCCGTGGTAGCGACCTGTCAATCACAAGGTAGCCACGCCCTAAAGCATCCCCTGCTTTATGGTCCATTTGACTCTTAATGGGACCATAATTTACTAAATGAACATCATGCTGTCTTGAAGAAGACTTGAAACTAGCGATTGAGACCATAAACTCGTGTTTACAATGTTTTACTGAGGTAATAAATCAAGTGAGAGTAGGGTCATTTTCCCGAGCTGTTGTGAACAGTGTGACGGGCACATGGACAAAAAAATAAAGTATGGACAGAATGAATTAAAAGTCCCCCCTCGTCCTCTCTTCAGGTGGTCGCACTTGTTGAGCAGCGATTTTAAGACTGGACAAAATAGATAAATCACTCGTTGAGATAGGCTTTTTTTTTGCAGTGTATGGACAGGAGCAATTTCCCTGGTGACAGACAGCTCAATAGTGATCCCTGTCTCTGTGTCTCAATGTGTGTTCTGACTCCCCGCCTGTTAATAAGCAAAGCTCCCCAAAGGCACAGCTGGCTTCTCTGTTTGCCTTGTTACCAAGGTCTGTCCTATCAATACCAAATTTAATGGAGCGGCCACGATGCAAAATGCACACCACAGGGCTTTTGATATATGAACTGTACACTTTACATATACTATACAGTAGCTACCCGGAAAATATAAATATACATACAATCAATATTTTACTACCCATGTGAGGCCGTTCTTAAGGACAGAATGATAACTTGCTCACAATGTGAATATGCTGATATTTAAAAGGTAATGTTTACCACGTTCAATGTTAGTTTATCATTTTGGCATGCTAACATTTGCAGAGTAGCGTTAGACATGGGATGTCATTAGTTAAGTTTTAGAGCGAGGGCGGGGGTGGGGGGAGCGTAATATAAAGCCTGGGCCCCACCCTGGGCCCCCTAACTGTGGAAAATATTTTTGTATATTTTTCACCCCACATTTATCCCCAGAGTAGGGAAATTGTAATTACTCATAGCAGTGATAAAATGTACTTAAGTACTGAATGAGTATTATTGTGTTAATTGTTATATGTGTATTGTTAGTCTTTTGGAGAACCAAAACTATGGGGGTGGTAAATGGACCGCATTTATAGCGCTTTTCTAATCATTGTGACCACTCATAATGCTTTACAGCACAAGTCAGCATTCACCCATTAACACACACATTCATATACTGGTGGCAGAGGCTACCATACAAGGTACCAACTGCTCATCAGGAGCAACAAACATTCACATGCACACTTATAGCAATTTGGGGTGAAGTATCTTGCCCCAGGACACTTCAACATGTAGACTGCAGGGGCCAGGGATCGAGCCACCGACCTTCCGATTAGTGGCCGACGGCTCTACCTCCTGACGTATGTAACAGTTGTGCCTAATATTTTTGGTATCCCTAAAATCTCATGTGGCTCCAGCCTAGCTCCCCGATTTGAAATGGTCTATTACCACCACTGACACTGCTAACACGGCTAAAAAGTAAGAACAGGTACCAACTATTGTACTACAGAGGGACCCTGCTACTTGCAGAGAGATGTATTATCTGCATTTCTGAATAATCCAATTGAGGCAAAAATACCAACATATACTGTACATACAATCTAATTATACTTCACTCCTTAAAAGTATGGAAACAAATCTAATCTTTCCTTATCTTGCCTAAAGTATACATAGACAGTCCAATTTGCCATAACCATGCTTTTCCTCCTGCCTTGGTAGACCCAGTCTTCTCTATCTGGAAAGACAGAAATATTGTCACAATAATGGACTTATATGCTATGGGTAACCTTGTAGTCTTTCCGACAATTACAACAGACCCATGGCCTACTATCAGCACATTTCTATAGGTACCTCCAGATTAGGAATTTATAAGGACTCACATACAACACCATCAACATATGTCCAAACATAACATTCTGGACAGCATTCTTCATCATGTACCAACACTGAGGGGTCAGTCTCTCTCTTATATGATGCAGGCTCATGTAGTGGTATCCGATGACACACTGAAAAATGAGTGGGAAAACAAACTCTGTACTGAAATCTCTGTTGACTGTTATTACTTCTATAAATGCCAGACATGCCTTAGTATGATTCAAAGTAGTTCACAAACTCCATTATTCAAAGTCCAGGCTTCATGCTGCTGTATATACCCCGACACCTCTCCCTTATGTGATAAGTGTAAACAAGAGTCAAGAACACTTATCAGATCTGGTCCTGCCCAAAGTGAAACTCCTTTTGGACTCTTATATTTGACTACATACCCAAGGCCTTTAATAAAACTATCACACCAGGTCCTCTACTTACTATCTTTGGATCAGCGGTAGTTCATCTTTTCATTAATAAATATGGGGGGCAAGCCATTTCCCTCTGTACACTGTTGGCAAAAACACCTTATCCTCCAGCAGTGGAAGTCAGCCCCTCTATTCCAGCTGTGGCTTGGGGATCTGGGGAACGTGCTTCAATATGGAGAGACCCCTATTTGATAAACGGACGTATACCTGTGATATTGCGCCCGCTTAGAGTGGCACCCCATGCACTTGAAAACATAACATACAAGATTTGATGATATAATCCATTCAAACACATGGTACATCATGTTGGAAGTCAACATTTCTGTCATCCCATATGCTGGTGCCTTTATTTATTTATTAATTTTTCTATTTTGCCCCTTTTCTTTTTCATAATAATATATAATATTTATTATTATTATTACTATTATAATTTTGCTATCCATTTGTTGTATGTTTTGTTCCTATTGTCATCTCCTCTATCCTTATTTCCTATTATTATTATTAACACCATTTTTATGTATACATCCATTCTTGAAAACAAAAGACAGAGTAATTTATTTACAAGACGTTCTCCATCTTTTATTCTGCTTCTTTATCTCATATGGAACCAATGACCTTTTGTGTTGAACTTGTACCTTATGGACCTCCAAGGCAAGGGCGAGAGGGGATGGGTGGGAGGGATGTTTGTTGAAGGATAGAAAAAAAGGAAGGTTCGGTTTTCATCGGAGGTGGAAAACTGAAACTAACAGAAGACACTTCTGATCAGGCATAAATCTCACCATTGTGTGACTTATTGTCCACACAAATGTTCACTTCACCACTTACGATAAAGTGCAGCTCACAGCTGCTTCCCTCAGCATTTAAGTGGGAAGCATCCTGGAATCTGGAAACAGTCCCAAACAGAGCAAAGCTGTCTGTAAACGAGGGGGAAGTAGAGACAGCGACACAGAGCTACCGGTCAGAGGACAGACGATATGGTAAGTTTTTAGGCTGTTTTATTGGACTACATTATAATGAATGACGTAACGCAGTGCAATAACGTGCAACACACAGCCTCCAACATTGACCACAGATCAACAGTGGCAACAACTATAAATTATATTTTTTGCAAAGGTAGTATTTAATACAAGACTGTTGGATACAGTCCAAAAAAACCTCTACATTGTAATGTAGAAGGGTTGCATGTATGCATGCCAGACTTATTGCATTTACTCTAGGGCTGCCAATCCATTTAAATATCTAATCCTGATTAATCGCACGATTGTCCATATTTAATCACAATTATTCACAAATTAATCACACATTTATTTATCTGTTCAAAATGTACCTTAAAGGGAGATTTGTCAAGTATTTAAACCTCTTATCAACATGGTAGTGGGAAAATATGCTGCTTTATGCAAATGTATGTATATATTTATTATTGGAAATCAATTAACAACACAAAACAATGACAAATATTGTTCAGAAACCCTCACAGGTACTGCATTTAGCATAAAAAATATGCTCAAATCATAACATGACAAACTGCAGCCCAACAGGCAACAACAGCTGTCAGTGTGTCAGTGTGCTGACTTGACTATGATTTGCCCCAAACTGCATGTGATTATCATAAAGTGGGCATGTCTTTCAAGGGGAGACTCGTGGGTACCCATAAAACACATTTCCATTCACATATCTTGAGGTCAGAGGTCAAGGGACCCTTTTGAAAATGGCTATGCCAGTTTTTCCTATCCAAAATTGAGCGCAAGTTTGGAGTGTTATTTACCATCTTTGCGACAAGCTAACATGTCATGGTTGGTACCAATGGATTCCTTAGGCTATCTAGTTTCATATGAGTTAAAGAAATTAGTGGCGTTAAACCCAATTATACGCATTATTATCGCGTTAACTTTGACAGCCCTAATTTACTCACATAATTTATAATAATAATTGTATATTGAAAGTAATGTCAGTCTAGTATCATCAATAGTTAGGGAATTCACCAGCTGGCAGAAACTGCAATAAGAATAATATAATTTGAAGGGTTTAATCCTAAAAATTGCCCCTATTAATTTGAGTTTCCTGACAGATGATCTCATTCTTTCAAACGTTATCTCCAAAGCAAAGGTTGTGAGATGGCTAATTACTTTATTATATGGTAAGTTTTACTTTTATTTCAGTAATCATTTTTGTAAAAGTGTCACTCTGCCAAATGGTATTCCACTCTGTAATGAAACTTTCCTCTCTTCAATCCTACAGACTTTTTGGTGTGAAGATTTTTCATTATGATGAGCCATGGGGACAGGCTGTAAATGGTTGTTTCTGGCAGCCTGAGGTGCTGAGACAATTCAAGAGGATATAGCTGTGCTCTTTTCTACTAACAGAAACAGCGGGTGTAGCAAAATTCCCCTTTCCCTTCATTTTAGCACATTTTTCTAAAAAAAAAAAAAAAGCGTCCCACCTCTGCACCATTGTGATTCCTACACAAAATAAGACACACACACAGACAGAGGTACGGATGAATGTATACCTGCATATATACACTGAAACTCACATACACATGCAGTAGCTTTGAATTAATATGTTGTATCATTCACTCCTTGACCTCTTAACCACTTCTTAAACTCAACTTAATCCTTCTTCCAAAGTTCACCTTAAACCTAAATCCTAAGCATGAATTAATCCCTCAAAGAATCCCTGAGAGGACACTTCAAAAGAAGAAAACTAAAAGCGCACACACACACACACACACTCTGGTGTTATGTTTACAATGCAGCGTGGAGGTGAGGATGATCTTTGTTGAGTGTCCCTGCCACTGCAGTGATCTAGTGTCCTCAGCTGACAGCGGTGCGAAGCTGCCAGGCTGCTCGGCTATCCTTGAGACGCTGCCCATCTCTACGGAACTCATGCCAGTGGACATTAGTCTCGGCCCCGTCCCTCTGTTTGGGATTTATACCCATTAATAATTCATTCACTGTGGCGGACTTATGAGAGGCCCCTTTTCCTTACTGCATCGCACCGGCCCATTTACACGCTCCAGAATGACGCACAGTGCAGAGCCGCTTTAGTGGCCATCCCATTTAAGCTGGAAGAGAGAAAAGAAAAAGAAAGAAAAGAGAGGAGATAGAGAGCTCCCTCCTGCTTTCTGTCTCCATCTCCCTCCTCACACACACACCAATGGTTGCTAGGCTACACCACAACTAATCACCGGGAAAATTATCTTCGTTCAAAACCATATCTCTAACTCGTATGAGGACATACAGTATTTACCCTGCAGTTTAGATTGGAGATATGGGAAAATAGAATTTGTAAAGCAAGCAGGAGGGCTGTGTTTATGAATATACTTGTGTCCAGTGGTTAAGGATGATTTAGTTGACAATACGCCTAAATAAATCACCAATTCGGTGCTTATCAGTGTTCTCAAATTGAAGTTTAATATTCTCTGCTCCCGGCAATTTCCTACATCTTCGAGCCCCGTGCACTGCCAACCAGATACCCAGGACTTGCATGGAAATCTTTCCTATCACCGTTCACCACCTCTGAGGGAGAAGATTATGAAGATTAGATTTGCCTTAAATAGATTTTTTATGGCAGCCAGAAACAATGCTATCCCGGAGTCACTCTATATGCAATTCACTCTGCCGAATGCCTGACAAAAAGCACTCGCCTTTCATTGTGCGTGAAGCATGGCTTTCTGTGCTGGTGATTGAATCTTGCAGGGGAAGTAATGGCAAATGTTATGACCACTGACGTAAGGGGATGGAGACTAATACTGTTCCCTGCCTTCCTCAGCAAACCACAAGTCTACGCAATCTGTCTGCAGGCCATAAAAATGCTATACCTGCAATGAACTACTGTAAGGGCTGCACCGCATGGCTGTACGTACGGGTATGTGTGTGTGTGAGGATGTCAACGTGATCATGACATACGCGTCAACATGAAAGCAGATGTACTCTATGTTTGTGCAAATGTGTTTGAGGCTTCAGTGCGCAAACTTGAATATAAATTTGCTTTAAACATGACATTTCCTGTGTTTCTGTTCAGAGCGAGATTACAATGGGTGTTGGGAAGTATAGTCACCACAAACTCAGCACACTCTCGCTCACTTGTGCTCAGTTTATTTGGTTGCAATGTTCTTTATCTGGTAAGATTCAGGTAAATCTACTGACCAAAATGTCATAATATTAGGTCAAATTGTATCTTATTATTCTGCTGTACATGCAGTGAATACAGGCGACTTACAGTGTGAAGATTTCTGGTGTCTTCACACTTGGTATTATGCACTCAACACTATCTCTTAGAAATGACATGTATATACTACTAAACTTGCAACAGAATATCCGCTCCTAGGAACTAATGCACGATTTTATGGTTCTATTTAGGCACTCGGTTAGTATAGGGAAAGATCATGGTGTTCATGGTCATGTTTTTTTTTTTATATGTGGCTGAAAACTACAACCTTTTCCTAATCTTAAAGGTGCAAAATGAGAGATTGGGAACACTTATATTGCCTCCGCACGGCTCTAAACATGAAGATGGCTGAGCTGGTGGCTCGTAGCTAACGGTGCTAACAGCACTAACAGTGCAAAATACAGCAACAGTGCTGACAGAGCTAACAGTGTTAACCTGAGGGGGAAACAGAGGGTGGGTGCTACACTTTGGCAACGTTATCAGCTGTTTCCTCCATATAAACACAGTGCAGAGTGGAAGCCATGAGCTAGCCAGTGGGGCACGACCACATGCATGAACGTGCACTAAAAGCACGTGCGGTCAGCTCGGCTATGTCAACAAAGCACAGAGAAGCTTGGATTACAACACAGGCGTGAGAGAGACTTCATTCTCTGCTCAGGTAGACATTAGTCCTCTATATCTTTACATAGCAAATAGTTGTTTGCTGCTATATTAATGCTCTGGATATCATAAAGAGAACCTTTAACCAAAGATTTTATGTTGCCTAAATTGACCTCACTTGGGATAAACCCCGGTCTCCAGTGTCAAAGTCCTGCGCTTGTAAATTAGTCATGCCGATACATCAGCTGATATTAGCTTATCACAAACATAACTGATTATATTAAGTGGATATGTTGGCTAATAAGTAACCAAAGATATGTTTAAGGGAAATTAGACATAGTGTCATAATTACATGGTTTGTCTGTTTTTCAACTGTAAAATGTCCTGCTCAGTACGTATCTTGGTAACAACTATTAAGCTGGGCATACACTGTACGATTTTAGAAATGTTGCTGTATGATTACAACTCCTACTGTAGGTGTAGATCGTTTGTGATGTAAAGCCAAAGTTCACTATTTATATGCTCACACTGTACGAGCCACAACCTGAGTGCTCACACTGTATGTGTACCATTGAAAATAAAACAGCTCGTCGGCCCCAGCGAGACGTTCTGGCTATTGACAATTGTCAATAAAGATTTGTTTGAAAGCTCCGAGACAGGCTAAGTTTGTTTGCTAGCGGAGGTCTTTAATGTTACACTAGTACAGTTCACAATACTGCTAACAATGCCAATCTGCCAATGTTTCCCTCGTTCATATTGGACAGGAGGAGGAGGAAACATCAGAGAGGATCATATGCTGGTGCCACAGCTCGACCAACCTGGCCTCCATATTTTCCGTCCAAATGATGCCTCGTGCCGCCGTGGCACTTACAGATGCTCTGTTTGCCACTTTGCGCAGGCGCAGTGAGAAATCAGGCACTGAATCGACTCGTGGCACTGCTTCAACTCTGCGAGAGCCTGAGACGGGCGACCAAAATTTCTGACACGTCAGAAATTCAATCGAACGTCTGACAGGAGCAGTTGATCAGGCAATGACCAGTCCTCGCTCCCCCCTGTACACTCACTGCACGGCAAACAACGCCAGACGAAGCTGAAATCCGGTCCGACTGCAGCTCAAAAATCGAGTCAGAAACGGGGGGAAATCGTACAGTGCATTTCCCAGCTTTACAAAATTAAGACAATTAGTCGTTAAAGTTTTTTGTTTTACACAACTGATTTAATAAAAGATGGATGTGACGTTAATTTATTGTTGAGTTACGTCACGAGGTGAAGAGGTGAAGAAGTCGTCAAAATTTACAAAGAAAAGAAAAGTTGACCAGGAAGACCGAGTATTCAAAGAATAGTGGACAGACAAATATCTAACACAAAGCCCATGTGTTTGATTTGCAAAGAAACAGTGACAATTGTAAGTGAGTGTAAAACGTCACTCTGACAAGGCAATCACAGCCATTTCAAACAGCAGCATCCACTGAACACAGAGGTGAGGACAACACAAATATCTTGACTGTCTTGAACTTGAATGTATGAAAGTTATAGGTAAGTTGATTAAATGTTTTTTTGTTATCGCCAATTGTTACGGACCTCTGACCCATAAAAATCAGATATGGACCTTTGAGTAATACGTTTGAGAACCCCTGGTATACACTGATATTGGAAAAATATCCAGATTAATGTCATGATATTGACCCTATCCTCCAGCACCAAAGGGTGTGTATATTTTAGCATGTGGGGAAATTGAACCCATAAAACTGTTAGTGCAAATGCTGATTGGTTTAAAACCACATGAGCATACATTAAACTAATTCATGGCCACATGTTTAAATACCCTATTGGCTGCTGTGTTAATCATAGTTTATGAGTGATTGGTTGGCTTTATTTTTTTTCTTTCATACTAAATCTATTTAAATGTGTTTTGTTAAGTGTTGCCTGATGACCCTGATGAAGACTACAGGCTCAAACCTGCCAGTTTTATTTTACTACACTAAAGTGTCGCTGGAGCTTTAATACATCAGTGTTAGTGCACGGCTCAGCCCACTGAGCTACAACAAACCAATACAGATGTACATTAACATTGATTTGCCATAATTAGCGAGGTGACATGCTGGCATTGTTTATGCTCATATCGTCAGAAGTAATGACTGCAAAAGTTTAGGTCCCATGGTGATAGCAGGTCTAATAACCATTATTTATATGTTGTAGTGGTGAGGGGGCTGTTTATTTTGTTTCGCTGGAATCCAGCTGTGTCAGTAACAGAGGTTGACTGGCACAACACCTATTTTCTATCCGGGTGCTCCTGTGCTGGATGGTTCACTGGAGGCAGCGTGGTTTGTTAGTGTCCTGCAGTGGCAGAGACAGGTAGACAAGAGCCAGCGAGATGTAATGACCCCCACCATCAATGACTAAGCCCCACAAGCACCTCTGCATGGCTGAGAAAGAACACCTGATATTAATGACAGAAGAGCTATAATAACCACCGCTGCCTCACTCTCTTCTCTGTTGCTGAAACAGTCAGGTGGACAGGCTGCTGGTGGGAGTGCTAAGCGTGTGTGTGTGTGTGTGTGTGTGTGTGGGTGGGGAGCATGTGTGTCTGCACCTGTGTCACCCACACACACATATTTCCAGCATGTATGCCAGGAGTGTTCATTGTTTGTATCTATATTTATTGTGTTATGAAAAGGTATTTTCATTTTGATTTGTATTCAGATAAAAACAAACCTAATTTCAATAAAAAACAGACACAGTTAGCAACTAGATAGTAGTCTTGGCGCAGCAGTCGGTGTTACCGGTGTTTACACGGTGGTCAAGCACACACACCGATTACATTACGTACCCACCGCCCCCCACTGTCGTTTTGCCTTTTTTACAATCTAAAAGTGAAAGTGTCTGCTCCGTATGGAGTCCAAGCACAGATTAGCAGGTGTCATATTTCACACTCACGGAACGAGAGAGAGTTGACAGACGAGACGAGGGCAGGGGATTTGGTGTTGAAGCGAAAAGCAAAAGCGCCTATTTGGCAATATTTCAGATTTAAACCCAATGCTATGAGGGAACCATAACGTTAATGAGGCGATCGCCGTGAGGAGGACGGTGCGGTCACAGCTGGTGTGTATGGCGCAGCGGCACCGGATGGAAAACTGCGACCCGCTGTGAAAGCTATCCCGGAGAGGCCAGACCCACAGCCACCAAACGTTAAAGATCAAAGTAAACGCGCTACACATATTGACCATCATCTTTTCTTGTAAAATGTCCGGTGTAATCGGTAACACCGGTGTTGTCACAAGTTTATTGACCGATGGGAAAATGTCCTCACCGTCACATCCCTACTAGTTGGTGAACATATCGGAGCATTTAGCAGCTAAAGAGACATATTTCCCTCAAGAATTAGTAGAGACCAAAAACAAGTGTGAATATTGGACCTACATTCATCAGGTGCCCAGAAACATGACTTCAAATGAACATTGCCTCTCAGCAAATAAATGTATTTATTTGGTCCGCTTTAATTTGTGCACTGTGAAACCAAGCCAGACTAAATAGAAAACAAAAGTATCAACTTCACACTGATTTGGACTAGCCAAACGGGACTTTTAGTCATCCCCTTTTGTAGTCAAAAATAATGTCAGTGTTTTTTTTTTAAATGTATTGTTAATAGTTTTATGAAAAGGAAGAAAAACGGTCTTTAGGAAAATATCAGAAATGCTCCTGTTCTCCTCAGTCGACTGGAGAGGCGTGTCTGTGTTTGATTGACAGCAGCTGACAGGCTGCCAGAGTGCCGGTGGTACACCGTAGGGAACGAGAGACAAAGTAAACAAACTCGCGCTGTAGCCTGCATGTCATGGGCAGACAGCGGGTTGTTAGTGGTGTTGAAGAGTAACAACCACACTAGCATCTAAGAGTGCACATTCTTAGGTCTGAAATGTATGGAGGCTGTCAGAGAAATAAAAGAAATTGCTATAAACAAAGTGCTCTTTTTCCCCCTGAAATATTAAAAAACGTCAGAATCATAGAGAACACTTCAAAGTCCCTTAAGTATTTTACAGTTATTGTTGGACAAAGTGGTGACATAGACTGTCCTTAGCAGCACTGAATCCCCTTTCAACAGCCAATGGCTACGTTTACATGCACAAAATATTCTGTTTTTTTTCTTATTTGGAAAAAGACTGAGTATTCCTACTAAGCTGTTTACATGGCTAATGAAAATGAATATTCCACTAATATTCCCATTTACATGCAACCGTGCAGACCACCGCTGAGGGACTTGTTTGACTGTGCAGACACAACCTCTCTCTTTCAATCCTTAAACCACCTTCTTGAAAAGGTCAGCCTTGCGATATCTGCACATATCCAAAAACCTGTTGTTATCCAAGTCTTTCATAATGTTTCTCCCTCCGACCAGACAGAAATGTGGGCTTTTCTTTTGGGCATGCATCTCTACCCCAGCCTTGCAAACTGTTGGCTAGATGGTTTGTGTTCAATGCACAGAGCTGGCTGTAACTAGGCAAGAGACCGTGTGTCGCAAACTGCATAAAAAACCCAATTGAGATGCACACTCCAAATGAACTATATACATGTCCAGAGAATGCTCCTAAAACCTGTATAATATCAACATATCCCATCTGCTTTCATCTGAAAAATGCTCAATTCAGTATTAGGCCTAATTCTCAACATCCAGACAGAATATGCTGTTTACATGACCTGTATCAAATTCAGAATATTGTCGTATTCGGAATAATAGCGGAATACAAGGCAAAAGTGAGCCTGGCTTACATACCTCCGCTCTCTGCTTGACCCCTACTAAAGTAGGGCCAAAGGTTTTGCCTTTTTGGAAAGGTTTTTAAAAAATGTTGGGCACCCTAGACCCATTCTAACCCCCAAAAGAAACAACTAGACCACACGGTCAACCATCATACTGAATTTCAAGTTCCTAAGTTAAATAGTTTTTGAGTTCTGCTCCGGAAACAAAAGTGTGACACGCGAACGGACTTGAAGGACGGAAGGACAGACACGCGGAGCACTATATACCCTCGACTACGTTGTCGCAGGGTATAACTAGTGTGCATGTAAACGTAGTCAAAGTCTCCTTCAAGAATTGCGTCCTGTTGTAATGTCTCAGCAAGTAAAAGACTGAATTTGCAACTTAAAGTTGCCAAAAAAGTTGAAGATCAGAACAATACTGTACATCCCCATACAGCTCACTGTCTTATAGATAAATCGAGTAAAGCCCAGAAGCCTATGATTACCCTAAACCCAGAGAGTTCATTACTTCAAAGTAGAACCTCATTAGTTTAGATTTGCCTTTCAAGTTCACTTTCTCTCAGGATCCTGACTTTAACTGTTAATTACTGTTCAATTAATTAAAGAACTGGCACCTCAGAGGCAGGTGCTGATACCACATAAAACTGATCAAGTTCAGCTTATTTCCATAATTTTGAGTAATATCACTACTGGGAATACAGAAGAAAAATAATAGAGACGGTAGCCTATCGTCAAACTGATAGGGCACAGTACGAGCAAATATTCACACGGCATTCCCGCTGTTTGATGTAAATCTTGATTAAACATCACAGTTATTAATTTCAAGGCAGACCCTGAGTGGATAGTTAATTACACAAGCTCTGTTTCAACAAGACTTATGTTCTCCCACAATTAATCAAGGCAGTCATAAACCGGGACACAAGAATGCCGGCCCGCCCCGTCTCACACAGCCCAAGAACCGACCTGCTTCGAGAACTGGATTTAATTCTGAAGGGGAGCGAAGTATTGAAGATATAAGAGGGTGAAACAACCGTCCGCAGCTAAAACCAACTGAGTTATGATGTGTAAGTGGATTAAAATGAGTCTCAGTGTGCTTCAAAGTGCGATTTTGCTCTCAGCCACTTTCGTCCCCCTGTCACCTCAGGTTAGAGCTTGCAGAAAGACCCGGTTGGAGGGATGCACGTTCTGGTTTTGAAATAAAGATGTGAGCCACACTGAGAAAAGGACGTATATACAAGCGTGCATGCTTGCCCGAGTGTACAGCGCTTCCACGCACACAAGTGAGCTGTGAGCTGTCATGACGATTTTACCTCCTCGTTTTTCATGTTACAGTACTGTTGAACGTGCTTTTGCTCAGCAGGGGAGAGTGATTACGTGCGAAGATTAGATAGAGGGAAAAGGGAGATATAAACCTCAAGGAAAACCCTATCGTTTCCCAAAATCTCTGCATCATCAGGTGCATTACAAGCAGGGCTGTGGATCAAAACCTCCCGGCTACGGAATTTCTCACTAAATCAGACTTGCTCTTCTTCATCCTCGTATTGTGACTTTATGTCAAAGCGACAGGGTGTAGCTGGCAAGGCAGTACAGTTCCGTGTATCTCTGCGGGGATGCTGAACCACATCCACTCCTTCGCTCATCAACCACAAGGTCTGCACTTTTTTTACTGATGGGCTCAGTTCATTTTGATGGAAAGGAGTGCACTGCAAACTTTATACTTATTGCTATTTTTGCTGTGCTGTATTGAGTTCTGCAACAATCATTTTACTCCACTGATAATCTCGGTGACATGTCTCCGATTTGCGGCTCTGGAGGTGAACATCCGGTGAACTCACACTGGTGCAGAAACTTCTACGGTGTTTTTCTGCCTTTGAAAGTTGGCGTCTCGCGCACTCAGGCTGCAAGACTGACAACGATGAACTGGCGTAACACCTGATGTTGAAGCGCTATACTCACTCAGGTGGAATCTCTGCATCTTACCACCATGCTGGGTGTGGTACTCCTAATGTAGACTAGTTTAAACTTTTGAATATCCCATTGAAGGTTTTTAAAACTTTCTCCACAAAGCAGCCTATATTTCCTCCATTATCAAGAGAACAATTGGCAAAGTAAATCACAATAAATGTCAGACGGGTACTTTATTCAATTAAAAATGATCATATATTATACTGATAACATGAGAAAGTACAATAAAGTTACTTTTGATTAGTGGTAGAAAAAGTGTTCAGATCCTTTACTTAAAGCTGGGGTCGGCAACATTTGAGAAAACAGCAAGAGTACGCTAGATTTTAAAAATACTATCCAATGAAATCCAATGAAAGTAGCTAACAGCACTAGCTCAAAAAGTCACTAAATCTAGCAAGAAAATCGTCAAGTCGACAACACTGACAGTCCGTCCCTTCAGCCCTCCCTCTAAAGCCACTACTCCAAAATTAGCATTATGAATGTAAACAACAAACATGGTTATTGTTAGTACTCACAGCTGTCAAGCAAGCATCTTGTGGAAGATTCAGGTGACGCGCTATGAGTGCACAGCAGAGTGCACAGCAGAGTGCACAGCAGAGTGTATGCGACAGATACTGGATTTTTTTCTTTTTTTTGTCAAAGCATTTGATTTATTGATTGCTGTCGGGACATAATGAGAATTTCAACTAATATAACAAAAAAAAGGTTTCATTACAATTACATTACCTACCCATAATTTGCATCCTCTATAATTAAATAGACATGATTAAATTATCCACTTTTCAAAACAAATAAGCCACTTGTACAGTAAATGAGCCAAATCGAAGTTTTGGGAGACATTCCTTATTTTTAAGCTGACATTTTAACATAATAAAATCTAAATTATATACAGTTTGTCCAAGCAAAGGTTGATGCATGGAAGTGGTGAATTAAACTTTGTTAATCTTAAATGCTGTTATGTTTAGGTGTAATGAAAGTTATCCATAGCACCACTGTCTTAGTATGTGACCTTAGGCGTATTTAGGGCACTATTAAAATATACTACAGTAACTTACTGTAGGTCTCGACCAGGACACCATTAGAATTAGAATTAAAACCAAGAGAAGAATTTTACCTAAGTGGTGTGTTGGTAGCTCGACTGTCTAAAGCCCAGACCATGAAACCAATACGTGCTGGGGTCAAGTCCAGTTGGAGACTTTTGTCGCACGTCATCCCCGTCTTTGTTTTCCTGTTTCTTCTCCAATTAAAACAAAATGTTTAAAAAATCTTGAGACTTTTACCTAACATAAATCGATGAGTGGGTTCTCTCTATCGAAATCGTCTTTGTGAAAGCATCAAAAGGCTTCTCCTGTTTAACTGATTTGCCGTGCGACAGGCTGGAGTGTATTAATTTGATAGATTCTCAGAATGACTGCTTAAATCACATTTCTTTGAGTTGCCTTGAGGCAATTACAGGACAAAAGTACGTCACAAAACCTTTTACAGAGTTGAAGATGAAGCACTATTTACTAATTAACATCTATAGTGCTGCTGGTTTAATTATTATATTCTGATCAAATGCATTAGTCTGTCAGATAGGCTGAGTTTACAATGCATTCCTTTTGAGATAAATTGAGCCACTATTAACAATTAAATCTTTAATGCTTTAATGCTGCTTCAATCAAGCTACTGCTCATCATTATTCCCTGGATTCAAGTGTTAGTGAGCGTTGCTGCTGCAGTCGTGTACAGTCCTTTCTGCCTTTTTACACATTTCCACGTTGTCTCCTACAAAATTATGTTCCCATACAACTAAACTGCATTCTCAATTACGTTTCAAGGGAAACACATTTCTCTGCATTACGGTCACAGTTTCAAACACGTGATTAACGTTGTAAATTGAAACAAAACAAAACAAACATTACTTGGTTGTGTTTAGACAACAAAACTTGGTTAGGTTTTAATAAAACAACATGCATGGTTTGGCTTAAAATACGTTTGTTACCTTATTGTAGTTACAGACGTAAATTTAAATAAATCAACGTTGATTTTGGGTTTAACACAGGACGTGAACAGCCCCTGGGTCTTAAATTGCAGTCTTACGTTTTACCAGATCCATGAACTTCCAAGCATTTGACTTTAAAAACAATGTGTTAGTGTGTTTGCGATATCCTACTATTGTTAACTATCCTCATAGCTCTTATTTGTAGCATGCATAAAGAGTGCAATCTGTTTTCGTCAGATACGGAAACACGAGTGAACCATACAGAGTGTTAATGTTGGGCGATATGTTAAAATGTTCCAACCAGCCATCGTCAGCCCAACAACCAGCGATTGCCGATCTATTTGCACAGGTGTGTGTGTCTGTGACAGTGTGCACCCCCCTCCTCCTCCGCAGTAGATTCAGCTAGGCGATCAGCTGGTCTACCGCAAAGCATCGCAAAACACACTTGATTCATACTCTATAGAAACTAAATAAAACTCACCAAAATCATCTTGGTTTGTCTTTCCAACAATCACCAACACCCGTTTGGTTGAAATAAACCCTTATTGCACTGAGTTAGGTGTGAAAATATGCCAGCTCTACACGTTATTTCCCCTGCTGTATCTCTCTCTCTCTCTCTCTCTCTCTCTCTCTCTCTCTCTCTCTCTCTCGTTCTTCGGAGGCAAATCATTAAATTAGCAAAATAAAATGACAAATATTGCCCAAAAAAAACACCCAAAAAAACAACCGGCGATGTACTCAGCCAATCACTGATAGCCGATTTATTCGTCTAATTGCCCAACCCTACAGAGTGTGCAAGGCTTTATGATCCAGCATTGACCATGTTTTGCCCAGAGCTGGAACGCTCCTTGCCAACTTTGCTCGCATATATTTAATTTGAGGTTTCCATCAGATTTTGTGGTCTAATAATATGACACCCAGAAATGTATTTTCATACACTCTTTCTATATTGTCTATCATCACTTCTATGTGGGTGTTTATCTTACAATTTCCCAACAGCATAAGATTGTTTCTGTTCAAATTTAATGATAATGTCAAACCACCGTCATAATTTACTCATTTCCGTTGTGATTTCCTCCAATAACTGCTGCAAATTCTCTCCAGAACAATTCTGTATTTGAGACACCGAGCAGATGCTTTTATTCAAACCAACTTGCAGGGACATACAATAAAAGTCATTTCTCAGGCAAAGAACACAGCTTATATGCCACAGTAACAGTGCAAAGGTCAGAGCCAAAGTGCTTCGACGATATTACATCTACCATGAGGTGATTAATTCTCAATCCATTGCGTGTTTTGAATTTACAGCATTTCTACTTCTGTCAGATTTTATGAATATAGAATGCCTATATGTCCTCAACCCCTTGACCGCTTTCTGTGCAGACCATGCAGTCCGTAGCTCTGGCCACCTTGAGCCAATGACCTCATCAACGTACAACACAAAGGAACAGGAATGACAGGCTTTTCATTATTGCCCAGCCATTGTGCCGGAGGGGGAAATCAATTATAAAAACACGACTAACAGCAAAGATAACAGCAGTGTCCTCTATTGTGTTGGAACAAGCGAACTTTTTTTTTTTCCTCAAGGGTCTCTTGACCAGTCCGGCATCACCTTGGTGCAATTTGCTCCCCATCTCAAATCCCATTGCCTTTTGGAATTGGATTTACCTGACTCATTCACACAGTGAATGGACTCTCCTTCCAGTGAAAAAAACACAGAGATTCTGTGTGAAATTGCCTGAGGAGTCAGGAGGTTTTGGATTCGTCAGGTACCTCTCTCTGTCTGCCATTAACCTTCCAACAGGAAGAATGTCCTCATTACAGGGAGGGACTGGGGGCTTCTGGGGGGGGGGGTGGAGAAGGAAGTGAGAGCGTGAACTGGACACAAACAAGGAAGGAAGGAACATGCGAAGAAGGATGGGAATGCTAGTGAAGAGAATTAATGTGCACCATGAGATGAGGGAAGAGGCTCATGATTCATGGAGCTTCTTGTGATTACAAAGTCAAATACTGCAACCCATGTTCCATAGTAAGAAGCCATCGTTGAATATTTCTAGATTCACCAATAAAACATAACCCTACCAGGAAAGAACAGCACACTTCAGGGTTTATGAGGGCATAAGGTATGCACTATTACTAGAATATAATATACTATATGTAGACTATCACTAGAAATTAAGGCACAGAAGCGACACAAGTATGTTTCTCACAGTTGTAAAGTGTTGAAAACGCAAAACAGTCAGCTGTCCTTTGAATGAACAACATAAATGAAAATAAAAATAATTCCTCATATTGAAGGCAAGCTCTGGGACCTTCATTCCCAGATGAATAGCTTCTAAATAAGACAATGACATCCGCTCACAGCTGGATATTTGGCTCAATCAGCAGGAGACCAAATCGAGATGCACATTTCTTTAACAGCAAACTGGTTTTCAGTCACTGCAAACCCAAAACTGTGGAACAGGAGAAAATAACAACAGCAAAACTCAGAATAAAGTTCTGCTAAACCAGTTCGGTTAAAAATCTATTTCCCCTTTGATGTAGAGCAATCATACCAGGGCGTAACGCTAAAAATAAAAGTATTGACTTCACTTATGCAGAGTGAAGTTCAACGCGTTCATGCTTGTATTACATTCTAGTTCAATTTTCTAACTCAATCAATGTTGCAGTCATTCTACTGCAATACCAGTATATTTGATTGTACTCTATAAACAGCAATACCAATCATGGCAACAGCACTAGGCTCTCAGCCAACCATGTTGGAATAAGCAGTGCAATACATTAACACAAAGTTCTGCCCATATCCACAAAGCCCGCTGCCAGAAAGAGATTTACAGTACCATGTTTCCCACTGTGAAGCATTATTGGTTTAACAAAATAACAACAATTTTTGATACCTCCATCCAGCATACTTCTGTACTTTTCATTTACCACTAAAACCCATCAAAAGCAAGCGTACATTAGTAGCAACTAGGGATGTCAGTTACAGTTAATTTTGTGTTCGATATACTGACACTGTTAACCGGTAACTAACCCGTTCATTTTTAAGACCAAAAAAAGTGTAAAATGATGTGAAATACCAGGAGCGCTTTCCGTTTACTCCAGCGCTCCAATGACTCAATGAGCTTTTGCGCCGCATTTCGAATCCATCCAATTTTAAGGTTTGTGTTGTAAATATCTTGCCTTTTATTTTATTTTATTTTGGCTTGGCTGAAGTTTATTGCCGCATTTTGATCAGGTCATTTAAGGGTGCTCCGATCAATCGGCCACCAATCGTTATCAGCTGATATTGATCGGTGGTCTCTATAAGGGCCAATCAGAAGAGGCGATCAGATGACGCATCGATTCTGATTGAAACATTTACAATGCACATTTGTCTGCTTTCTCATCTGCTCTTTAATTCACTCCGAGACCGACACAGCTGGACACCTGCGTGCTCCGCGGGGCCAGACCTGGTGTGTATGTGTCCAGCTGTTTCGCACACATACCTGGCCTGGCGCCCGTGGAGCTTGACGCACGTTTTGTCTGAACAGCTTAATTGGATTTAACATGGGCGCCGAAAGCAAGATTTGGCGCCCATGTTAAATTCACACATAGACCATAATTTAATTTAGACTATAGATCGTAAATTAACCTATAGACAAAAAGAAATATAAAACTTTCTGTGTTCCTATTTCCGGAAACCATCTATTCGTTTTTAACAGAATTAATAGATTGTTTTTGGTGGTCATGTAAACATTTGCCTATTTACACATTTAACATTCACGGAGCAACATTATCATTCATCTGGAGTAGAGTTTCTGGCCACTTGACAAATGTAAGTCCAATTTTCACTCCCCTTTTCGCTCTGTTTTGGTCTCCACCAATTCCTTAGAGAAATATTCTGGCTCTTTAGCTTGCTAGATGCTTCATTATGTTTATCAACTAGCCGCTATATAATTATAAAATTATGGCAGCGCAGACAACTGTTGCCTTGGTGATAATTCTCCTGGGGTTCATCACAACAAGCTCTATCTTTCACATTACACATAGTTATTTGATCCATGGTTAATATAAAATATTGATTAGTGCAGCTTTAACTTTAGGTACAATTTCATGCAGTTTTCTCTGGAGACCTTTAGGGATCGGGCCGGGTCCAAACGATGTTGTAATTGTCGCGTGTCTCTGGTGTGTGTGTAAATATATCCCGGGTGGATCCAAGCAAACTCGCTATCAGCTCAGATCACATGGTGCGTCATGGTGAGTGTGAACTCTAAAGTGCATGAAAAATGACATGTTCTGCTGCTCATGCATCATACTGCTGCCAGAGTTTTCGGTTCTCTCCATCTTTGAATCTGTTTGTGACGTTTGTGGCACTTTGGATCGGGGAAATAATCCTCAGGGATACTTTGAATCAGGTCTGACTGCCCTCAGGTCCTTTTGGGATCTGGGGCCAGTTGCATAAAAATAGAACTGGTCTTTATCTTAAATATATCCATCTACAGTATATCAGACTTGCTATAGACACCTAAATGTACCTGTAGCATAAAAAGCTTCCCTCTGAGTGACTAATGTAAGACTGACTTAGATAGCCTATCACGCAATGCATTATGGGTGAAATAAGACACAAAAAATGGCGGATGCAACAGCGAGAGCGACACCACACCAAGTCTATGGGAGAACATAACAGAAAAGGTAAACAGCACAAATCCATAAGTCGTTAGAACAATTAAAGACGTTCAGAAACAATTCAAAAATAAGGTACAAGAGTCCAAAAAAGTAATGGATAAACAGTTGAAGTAGTTAGATAACTGACCTTCGAACTGACCTGTCTGTTGCTAACTTTTGCAACACACAGGCTTAATTAGACTAGTCTAACCTGGCAATCTTAGACCAGTCTAAGGCCGAGGTCAGTCTAAAATAAGTTTATGCAACTGGCCATTGGTCTATTTTCTGGACTATAACTATAGGTATTCCATTGATCTGTATTTCATCTGGACCTGGAGGATCTCCAGGTGGAATCTGCCCATAGCTATTCTCAGTGGCTCAATACACTTTTACTGTTGAAGCAAGAAGAGCCAATATTATAATCCTGTCTTGTAACTAGGCTACATATGATGACTATACTTTGGCTGTAGAGAGATACACAGCTTGAGGGCCACCCACACCACGGACACCTGTGAGAATACATGCAGACAAAGACTCTCATTATAACGTTCTGCAGAAATAGTTCATGTCTAGCGAGTTAGAAACAATGACCCTGTCTATATTGGATGCATTTTATTTTGTTGCACTGGCTACTACTCCCCCACCACCTCCTCTCTCTCTTTCATCCCAAACAAGTTCGACCACTCTGACCCACATTCATCAACTCGTCTACATGCCTCTTTCAGATTTGTTGCGGTTTCTCCCATGAGGTCTGTTTGTTTGTTTCTTGCTCACACTGGCAGATTAGCAGGCTGTTTGCCAGCAACGTGTGCAACCTGGTTTGAATAAAGGATGATTTTCTGGCAGGCTCGCTGCGTTACGTCATCCACAGGGAGAGGTAATTGCCGGTTAAAACAGATAATTCTATAATCTTCTGAGAGGTAGCTCGCGGTTATCCCGCTGGGAAAGTCCTGTCAGATTAATCAAAATGTTACCCATCAGCAGTGACTGTATGGGAGGCAAGCAGCCCCAAAAACAATAGCTGTTTACCATCAGAATTTGAGTTAGATCCGGATTGAAACCCATCATGAACTGTACGGCTAATTCAGGCTGACAGGATGTGACAGAATAAACAAAGGAGTTCAATACCACTTTACGGAGTGGAAACCAATCCAGAGTCATTTGTAAAAGCCTCAGTCATTGTAATCTTTTATAAGAAAATCTAACACAACAATAAGTAGGTTTCATTTCTCGCAAAATTGAATTTCACTGCCGAACAATCTAGCATAGCCGAAGAAATCAATGTGATTTTCAATGTATTCTATTATATTTTGGATACCAAGTGAGGCAATAAGCTGTGTTTCTTATGGGCTTGCAGTTCAATTTGCACTGCTTCCAAAAGAATCGGTGGAGGAGAAAAGATGCTGTGTGTTTTTGAATTGCTGGGTCACAAACTTTTCACTCTGGTATTAACACATTATCAGTGATTCACTTCACAGCCTGTGTGAAGTTGCCATTGAACAAACAACTGAAGGAGCAGAGAGATCCGAAAGGTGACATCTATGAACGACTAACGCCTTTTACAGCATACAGTTACTAATATCACCAGTTTTACAGGTAGAAATATCACACCAACACCAGTGTTTAGTGTTATTTCACTGCGTGTTATAGAGCTCTGGCATGTCGTTTTGCACAGCTTTTCAAATGCAGCATTTTAATGCCATCAAACAGAAGTCAGTAGTTAGTGCAATTAATGTCATTCTTGGCTTCATCTTGGTGAGAATATGACAGGCAAATTGGTTTTATTGTATATGTTCATACGGCGCTGCTGATGTCAGTATAATCGGATCAAACACTCACACATACATGCAGGCACACACACACACTCACACAGACACACAGCCACAGCCACAGGCCCGGCACAAAACAAAACAGATGTAGGACTAATGACCCACTCGCAGAGTAAATGACAGTTGAAATAGGTTTAGAGCAATCTGGAATCAGATAAATGGACCTAATCTCGTTCTGGTCGGGACCCTGGCCGGGAAATGGCTCCTGACACCTGAGACCCTGCTACACGTCAAGGCTCAATCGAGGCTGGCGGCACAAGCCCATACATCTCCATTTTAGATGACAAGACACAAATCTGGATCCTCAAGCAGAAGAAAGCCTGGGAGGGTCAGTCGTGGTTTAGAGTGAGATTAAAAGGAGGAGAAAAATACGAGGCGGCCGTGGTCAACAAAGATGTAATGTGTACGTTTTACTAGATAAAGGTGACAAGAAAAATAGCTCTGGTTTAGGTCTCATTAAGGCTAAAGGCTGACTAAAGCCCAGTCGTATTTCTGAGAGCGGTGCTTATTTATTTCTCCTGCCAGAGTTTATCGGTCGGAGGATTAAAACCAGTTTAATTTCTCCAAACTTCAAACATCGAGGGACAAAACACAAAAGCAAGCATTAATTTTATTTATTTATTTATCCGCAGGAAGACTATAAAGCACTTTAATCCAAAGTTTTCTTTGTTACCATGAAACATTCTTTTATGTTTTGAGGTATGAACCAGAGACGTTCATGTATAATCCGCTCATGAATATTATATATTTACTGTTCTATAATCGCATCTATCAAACTTGTCATGTTGATGAAATGTGTAACTAACTACAAGAGAAATGCAAAGTAATAATATAAAAGTACAAGTACTGCAATGATGATCAATTAATTGATTCGTCAGTCAAATAGAACAGTGGTTACCAACCTGGGAGGTGTGAGGTTGTCAAAATTCAATTTGCACATGTATAACTAAAATCATATTAACACACTTATTTGAACTTATCATTTCATACAAAAGTCTGTATATAAAATTATTTTAAAATATTATTTTTTTTGCTATTTAGTAGGCCACATTCTGTTTAAACTCAGTATTTGTGCTCAGTTGCAGATAAAGATCAGGCTAAACTAATATTATTACTATTATGCTATTTGTGAAATTAGTTTCCAGTGGTGTTTGCGTAAGATTGTTTCCGACTCGTGTGATCCAAACATTTCCAATAACTCCAGAGCCTTGTTAGGTCCAAAAATCGATTTTTTTTTCCAAAAATTCACGTTTTTATCTAGAAAAAAATATTCTGCTTGAATCCAAATTTGTTGGTTTTTAGCCTTTCAAAAATAACATTTTTAATGTGGTAAAAAAACTGTTTGCATACGGACGAGTTATGTTCATTAAAGAAAGATTCATTAAAAAATGAATAACTCATTTAAAGTGGCAGTAGGCAGTATATTTTTGGCATCATTGGGCAAAAAATACATGATAACCTTTTAGCATATTGTAATTCAAGTGTTCTGAGAGAAAACTAGACTTCTGCATCTCCTCATGGCTCTGTTTTCAGGCTTCAAAAAATCTAGCTCGTGACGGGAGACTTAGGCCAATCACAGGTCATTTCATTGAGAGAGTGTTCCTATTGGCTGAGCTCCGGCTGGTGGGCGATACTTGGTATTTCCTAAACTGATCTCAACATGGCTGCCGGGTCACAAACTTTCTCATTTTACAGCTAAACAGTACACTACAAGATGTTTCTGAAAACATTTGAGGCGAGAAATAGGCATTACAGTAACAGAATATTGATTCATATTTGATCAGCGCTGCCTAGTTTGACCGTTTGATCGCAAGTGATTGACAACCGGCAGCTGGACGGCGGGCTCCAGCTCGGCTCTGATTGGTTGTTTTCCTCCGGTTTGTGAAATCCTGCAGATGCCGTTAGGAGCACCAGAGGACACAGAGGCACATGATTTCTTTCATATTACCTGTCTCCTGCACTACTGTCAGGATATAGTGACCGTTTTATAAAAATAACTTCTTTTTTTTAATTATATTTGCTCAACTTGTACGCTCTGCTGCTTTCAAAATGCTGAAGTTTGGGAACCACTGAAATGGAAAATAAATCAACAAATATCATGTTAAGTTATTTATTAGGCAAAACTGCCTAAAAATCATTCACTGGTTCCAGCTTTGCAAATGTGAGGGTTTGCTGCTTTTTTACATTTTGAATGATTCATCGATAAATCCGTTATTAATCAAAGTTTGAAAAAAAAAACCATTTTTCAGAAAAAGCCCTGAGTCCTCCCTTAAGGTCTGTGAAGAGTAATGGAGAGCTATGGAGGACACGCCACCTGTGATGGCAACGCTGAAATGTGGCGCCTGTGATGTCAGATGACAGAGAAATGTCAGTCTCGAATATTCACCCCATCACCTTCAATCAGCACCCCGGACACACCTCATAAGATGAGAGCCAGATAGCAAAGATCAAAGTTGGAAACTGCTGGCAGGAGATGTGTTGGTAAGGCATGAAGAAGGGAGCGCAGGTCCAGGAGGTCCAGGAGGAGAGCGAGACTCCACAGCAAACTGTCGGTCCCATGCAGGTATGAATCTACGCTGACATTCAGGTCAGGAGTCATAGACAGGTCACATTTAATTGGGATATTCACTGTTGATATTTTTAATTCTCTATACAGTCTACAAGCTCCAGGTAATACAGAGTGAAAGTTTGTTTTCGGAGTTAGAAATAAGGTCACATTAGTGTTGATGTTAGGTATAAAAAAGAAGAAGTGAGTGTTTTCATAACCTACAGTAGAGCTTTGTTTAACATCAATTTTTACTTTTACCTTTTTTTCTGACATAGAATACAATATTAAATAAGCTTTTTTTCTCGGGGGACGCTTACAGAGCATCAAAGCTCAGACCAACCTCCTCAAAGACAGTTTTTACCCCCAGGTGGTTAGACTATTGAACAGCTCTTTAAATAACGCACAAGCACTTTAATAACCCACAGATATTTTTTACTTATGTATTATTGTAGAGAATTTGTTATCAGTGTTGTTGCCTCTATCTATTCTGACTATACAGTATATCATTTTTAAGGGATGAGACAGCCAGGGCAGATGCATTTCACTGCATTGAATGTACATCTGTACTTTTTAATGTATATTAAAATAACCTTGAACTTGAAGTCATAATGTTTGTTGTCAGCTGCTCACTATCACTGGTTTAATGACGCATCATCTGTTAAACTACCAGCTGACTAGTGATTCACTAATGCTGTTTCACAATGCACAACATTTCCTGCTGCCGCATAAACCTCCTCCTTATGTCTTCTGTCTCCTTCTCTCTTTAAGCTTTGGTGTTGTTGATTTGGTATGCTCTGATGTTCATGTGTGATTACAGCTATTGTTGATTCTCCAAAATCCAAGAACAACAAAGTTGTAATGGTTTCAACTCTCAGTGAGAATTTGATTGTCATAAAGGGTGATGAAAGTAAATTTGACTGATTTAACTACAGTATGTGCTGTCCACTTTGTCTATGTAATGGTAATATTCCAGTGTGGTCGCAGTAAAAGGCGTATGAATGCTTAAAGTTAATGGTTTTCTTGTGTGGCATACAAATGACACGCAAAAAGCTAAAATGCGTACTCATGACATGCAGAATGTCTGCGTAATGTCGTGGTATTTATATGCCTTCCCCGTGAGACCTGGTTGCTTTGAAGCGTAATTTAGTTTGCTTAATCTTGAAGGGACTGTTTTTAACTTCTTACACGTATAAATCAATCCGGGTCGGTGTCCCATGCGTGCTCACGTGTGGCTACGCTGTTCAGACTTCATAGCTCTGAGAATATCTAGTGAATGTACAGTGGACGTTTGTGCAGAAATAAATGCTGCAGCTCCTCCAGACCAACAGAGGTTTCCCGTGTCTTGTGAAGTGACGGGGCTCCGCAGAAAGACACGTTATCATCTCTGACCAAAACTTCGGTGTCTCCCCTGTTCCCTTCTGCCTCCGGAGGCTGAGGCAGGAAAAGCCAACACTAGGATCAGCATTGATTCAGGGAGAGACCTTCGTCTGGTCAGCTAACATTACTGCCAAGCAGTAAAATATAGAGTGATATTGTGGTTTTAGCTGACGTGTGTTGCCTCACTGTTTTGAGCGATGCTCGTTCATGTCTATGTGGAGCGAGCACAAGCGCGAGCCCGAGCAACAGGACGCTGACTTTCGTTAACTTAAGGGCCACAGGTGTCACTGTTAACAAGCAATTCTGATTCTTACAAACAGTCCCTTTAACATTATGAATTTTCCATGAACTTTAAGTAAATGGAAAATTAAAGTATTTATGTATTGATCTGAACTGGATTTAGATTTACTGATTTATATAATGCCATTTAGATGAGGCGGAAGGTACCACTTCACTGATAAGGAAATGATTTGATCCTAATAAGACAAATTCCAAATGTTACCAACTATCTTAATCTTTCGTCTGACTGCAGAAACCTCAGTGTTGAGGATAAACATGTTTATTCATACTAACTGTACATATTTTAATTTTGCAAAACCTAGGAGAAAGTGAAAAGAAGAAAGAAAAACAAAATTCCACTGAAAACTCCTCTGCTCCTCCACATCCTGCTTTAGCAACTCTTATTACAGAATTATTCGACCACCTGCCAGTTTTAGGGCCAATTTTTAAGATTTTTACTGATTGCTTTAAAAGAACAGCTGGCTTTATCCCGAAGCTGTATGACTGAACGTTGAACTCGTTGAACAGCTCCTCACACACACAGATCGTCAGATGGAGCCCTTCTGATCATTCCAACATCTAGGTTTCAGGAATAAAAGTGACCCTGCTTTTGCTTCCAGAGCAGCCAGACTTTGGAGCAACCCACCAGGGGAGATGAGAGGATGAAACACCAAACCTTGTTTTAAGTTTCACCTTAAAAGATATTTTTACAGACGCTGGGTTTTTCTTTTTATGGACATTTTATGGTGGTTCTGTTGTATTTCTCTTTTAGGGTCTTTTTATCACATATCATTTTGTCTCTACTTACTGTGTGGCACTTATTAAACTTTGTTTTGCTATTTAAATAAAGCTCGTTATTGGTGGTGGACTACTGCCCACTATCATCAAAGTACTGCAGTTTGCAGTTGTGGCATCCATCTATTAATCTGCTTATTGGAAAGTCGTGTTGGTGAGAGAGACAATAGCATGGCAATTTTTCCCATGTCATTTTCAATTTTCACATCACAGGGTATAACCATGCTGCTGATAAACTCAGTTTAATTAAAGCATACATAATAAATATGCTATGGTCATTAATCGCCCACAACATGCCAGTATCAGTAAACATTTATTTATGAGATGAATTTAAATGAGAGGAAAAGCTTCTCTGTGGGTCATGAAGATGTATAGTTGCATAACAGCTTGATTTGATCATTTGTTCTTTATAACTTGAGTGATAATTGATCAAGAAACCTTTTAAACGCACATCTGCACCAAGAAGATAACTCCACGAGATTTAACAAGGTTGGAAAAAAACAAGTCTCACAGATTAATACAGCCATAAATCGAGTGTAAAAACCGCAGTTCTTATCAGATACAGACACAGTGAAGTTCATTACTCCAGCAGAGCGCTTCACCCATAATGCATCAGGGGTGACGACCTCTGAAACACTCTGTTTGTTTATGACGGAGTAAAAGGACCTATTATGTGTTCGCAGGCATAATACAGATTTCAACTATTTTCATTCCTTTTGTGGCTACCTGTCGTCTGCAATTTCCATCAGGACACCGTGACGCTTCAGAGACGTGTTTAGACAGCTGGTGTGTGCCGAAAGATACGGATCAAATTTGTCTCATTCAACAAGGGGATGGAGTTTGATATACTTTCATTAGCTTTGTTGGCTTTGCGATTCGCTACACAGGAGGGGCGGATTCAAGTGGTAATAGAGAGTGTGACACACGGGGGTATTATGATTTATTCTTTTAATTAAGATGTTAAACGTGACAGATTAGTTTTGGCAATTACATGCCGATTTGAACATATGTAAAGACGGTAGATTACTCTATAGATGCATGCTCCTGTATACACAGTATGGGCTGTTATTAAGAGCTGTGAACCGCCTGATTTGAAAAGCAAACATTTCCCAGTGTAATATAAGCTGCACACACTCCATCTCAACACAAACATAAAGCAGAGAGGTTGATGTTTGCTGGTCAACTCTCAGTGGCTCATTAGCTTCTGTTTATGAATCCTCCCCATTTTCCTCCAGACTTTACTGTACGGCGTTTCATCTTCCAGAGTGCCCTAATGCACAGCAAAGTATCACATTCCATGGCAAACAACCAGATATATTCCAGTCACTCATTAGAGCTAAACAATACCGGGATGATGACTCAAGACTAATATCACCCTCCGAACTAATTGCAGCGGAACATTCAGCCGTCTGGAGGAAATGGACGACAGTCTGAATGACATCTTAAACCTCCCCTTACAAAAGCAAGACGTGAAATCATGAACTCAGTAGCAGACATGTGGCGATCATAAAAAATTCCGAGCGAGTTCCTCCAATTTCACGGCAATGACTCTTGCATAAAGTTTAAGGTGACAGTGTATACACACTGACATCAATGTCACTTTTTCCCCCACTTCATTATAATTAATCGCATATCTCTAGGGCACACACAGAGAGAGAGCAAGAGAAGCGAGTTGAAGGCAGGACGGCTGTAATCTGACATTGATGTACAGCAAAAATGGAAGTCCTCGTTCACCTTCCCTTTGTTCCGGGGAAGGGGAAGCGGTGTGTGAAAGGGTGTAATTAATGAACCTACAAATAGCTCCAGTTTCGTTTAATGACAATCTATGTGTTAAGAGGCAGTACCCTTTGTTACTGTGGGTGTGGGAGTGCTGGCAACACTGGCTCCCAATAGAGTCCTGACAGGTAATTCTGCATTTTGAAATGGTAATGAAGCGGAATGCATCACTGGATTACACCTAGGGGACTAACATGTCGAGCGTCCTTCAGGGTGTAAAAATGTAACGCTCTTGATCATCAACGAGGCTACTGGCAGCAGAGTATCGGCGGGTGAGAAGGTCGAGAACTGTATCTGTGTGACTTACCCCAGGGCCTCGCCAGTGCAGCCAATTTCTAATTGCTGCTTTAAACAGGGCAAATGAAGCTGGCATGACGAATTGCGTCAAAACAAGTCTGTAGGCTGGCGCTCAGTTAATACACAGAGATGTATTCGGTGCCAGGAAGAGCTCACGCGTAATGAATATCATTTCCCAGGTAGCAACACGCAGATGATGTATTACTGCATACTGCAGTGCATTGCACGACAGGCAGACTGCTCCTCGTCTCATTTAAAGTGAACCCAGGCGATGCAGGGTCTATAATGCTATTGCATATGATGGGTGTTATAAAAAAGGTAATATTATTGGCTTCTCCTTTCATTATAAATGCTATGATTTTTATGTCGTATCAGACTGTTAGCATAAATTAGATGCTTTCCTCTTCAGAGAGATTTTACACATTCAGTGTTTAATTAATTTTTCACATCAGACACATTCTAAGACCATATCTTAGTCTCTTATCTGTCAGTCCAAAAAAAAAAGTTTCTGGCACCATCGCTGCCCATCTATTTTCACAATATGCTTATCTCAGTCCCTGAAAGATTCTCATTGTTCCTCAGCTAATCCTCCAAATCTGCAGCATGACTCAGAAGTTAACCACACTCTCTTGTGCCAATACAATTCTGTTCTGTATTATCCTCCAACAGGAGCCACACGTCACTTTTCCCTCTGAAACAATGCGCCGAAAATGACTCCTTGTCTGCCAAGCAGATGATAAAGTGGCCAGCTGTGAGTTCTAATAATTCTCGCTGGCAAACGCGAGTCAAAGGAGCAGTGAAAGATATAACGACGCACTTTGTTATAATGAAGCTCATTGTCTTACACAACAGTGGGTGACCTGATACAGAAATGGTCTGCTTTGCATGGTGAGGCTACGTGTAGTGCCCACCTCTGTTGTGGGACTAGGCAGCCCTGTCACCTACAAATTACGTTCCCATACAACAAAACTGCACTGTGAATTATGTTTTTAGTCGCTGATTACTAGGGAGGTAAATCACAAGTGTCATCATGATACGATATTATATCAATTCTTTGGACAAAGATACGATGTTTGCTGATATCTCAGTTATATCAACGCACAAAAAGCAACTAAAGTATGATTTATTAATTTTGTTTCTGGGCGTTGTAGAAGGGAGGTGCGTTTGGATGGAAATGATGACACAGACGTGCCATGAATAAAAAAATAAAGGCGTATCTTTAAAGATGGCATTATGTATCGATATTTTTGCTTTGCATCGATGTTATTGGATCATAGGACTATCGCCGTGAAGGAATTTCCTCTGCGGTGATAATGATTGGCTCAAAAGAGCAATATGCGGTATTATTGTAAGGTGTTTTTTTTGAAAATTACTTTATTTATCCTGATTTTACTGCTGTATAAATAAGCTTTATTGTTAGGCTATTATTAAGGTATATTGTTGCTTTATAAATGACAGATGTCAGATGTAAAATTAATTAAATACTTCTTTATTGTTAGATACAGAACAAAGAGCAATGAGAGCAATGAAGTGCAGCTTTTTTCAGCTGAGGTGCTTTGGTTGCATCTGGTTTAAGGCTGTCATCGATACAAATATTTAATTGCAATTAATCGCATGATTGTCCATGATTAATCGCGAATTAATCGCACATTTTTTATCTCTACAAAATGTACCTTAAAAGGAGATTTATCAAGTATTTAACCACACAAAACAATGACAAATATTGTCCTGAAACCCTCACAGGTACTACGTTTAGCATAAAAATATGCTCAAATCATAACATGGCAAACTCAAGGCCAACAGGCAACAACAGCTGTCAGTGTGTCAGTGTGCTGACTTGACTATGACATGCCCCAAACTGCATGTGAATATCATAAAGTGGGCATGTCTGTAAAGGGGAGACTCGTGGGTACCCATAGAATCCATTTTTATTCACATATCTTGAGGTCAGAGGTCAAGGGACCCCTTTGAAAATGGCCATCCTCGCCAACATTTTGTGCATGTTTGGTGCATTATTTAACCTCCTTTGTGACAAGTTAGTATGACATAGTTGGTACCAATGGATTCCTTAGGTTTTTCTAGTTCCATATGATACCAGTATCTTCACTCTAGCTTTAAAACTGCTACAACCTCTGAAAGATCGATTACATTAATGTGTGAAGGAAACTAGCGGCGTTAAAACTAATTTGTGTTAACGCGTTAACTTTGACAGCCGTAGTCTGGTAGCTATGATGAGGAATATAAAAATTTCGGCATAAGGTAGAGTACTTGCTCTGGATGAGGAGAAGGCTGAAGCATGTAGGGAAAGAGGACGGAGGACGTCTTGGCAGTTGGTATTGTAATATTGCGGTTATTGTGACAGCCCTATGGATCCTTGATCATTGAATCTGAACATTGAATCGATATATTGATCCAGATCGATGTATCGTTACACCCTTACGGATGATGTTTGTTTTTGACGCATCACAAATACGTTTTATAATGACAATCCGCGGAAGTCCACATAGGGAGGAGGTTGTGGTGATGGACGGATCAAACACACACAGGACTTTCATCCAGTAGGCTGCTGTTCTTGTCCCGTGTGAAACCAAAAGTCAACGTTCACTATTTTAATTTACATCCGCAGCTTAAATAACGTAACAAACAGTCATTTCAATCCAAACCATGATGTTTTACTAAACCTAACCAATTGATGTTGTTGCCTAAACCTAACAAAGTGGTTATGTTGCTTTTTTTCGGTTTTGTTTCAATGTACAACGTTAACCAAACTACGACCATAAAATACGTTTCCCTCGAAACCTAATTGAGAATACAGTTTCGTTGTATGGGAACGTAATTTTGTAGGAAAACAGGTTTGAACTAGGACAATAAAGAAAGAGTCTACCTGCAGGATTTCTCTTGGACAACCAGGAAAAGAACAAGTAATAAAGTCCACTTACGGTACACACTTCTCCTGGATAACTAAGAAAAAGAGCTAAACTTATACAAGTTTTGCCTATGTTGTGTCACTGACAGCTTCAATGCATGTTGAGATCAATTGAGATCAATCCATAGGAATGTAATTCATTCTTCGGGTGGGGTTGACTCGAGGGTGTCGCCTGTTAACCTTCACTGTTACAGGAATTTAGTCATTATTGTAAAGAATGCCGGCAGCCTTAATACAAAATCATGGCAAGCTGTGACATTCCAGCGCAAGTGTGGGTCCTTTTCAGCATGGCCCCTAATCTCCAAGGTCTATTTTGGACATCACATTGGTCCCCAAGGTCCCCTTACCCCACGTCTCTCTATCTCCATCTGACCAACTGCACGCTGTCACATAATACACTGTCTGCCTTTAATTACTGTCTGGAAGTATCAAGGTTAAGGGTCACACATTCCTTTGGGAGCCTCCGTGTGCATGTGTGTGCCGCATGTGTGTGTGCGCGAGTGTCTTGACTCAAATGTGCAGAATGTCCTTTGTATGACGGCTGGAGTATTGAGGGAAGTGCTGAATTCCAC
Organism: Sebastes umbrosus; assembly: GCF_015220745.1. Lineage (NCBI taxonomy): Eukaryota > Metazoa > Chordata > Actinopteri > Perciformes > Sebastidae > Sebastes > Sebastes umbrosus. Next base: position 10,506,712 of record NC_051280.1, on the reverse strand, counting down.
AGCACATTTTCCCCTTGCTCATCACGTATCGCACACCCTTGACCCGCGACTACATCAGCCCCTCGGACCCGTTTTAAGAGTGCAAATGGTTTGCAGGGAGCCACCGAGGAAGCACCGGGAATGTGTCGCGGGTGTGATTGCAAGTGTCTAATTTAAGTATGAGACAAAATTCTGAAATGATATCGGGCACAACTTAATCCGCTGTGATATGCAACCCAAACCCCAAAAAAGGTTTGTTGTCCTTGAGGTTAAAGCCCTGCTATCCCTGGGGCTCAACTTCGACTACTTTCCTTGACAAGAGACAAGATTAGCCAGCTGTACTAAAGACCAAACCGCTCTGGGCAAAAGCAGCTAATTTGAGCTCTTATCTAAAAATGAAAAAGGTAAATTATTTCCACATGGGGGTAAAAGCCCTTAGCTATTGACTTTAATAGGAACACATCTCCATAAGTGTATCCTACACGCCTCACGGTCTAAACAGGTGCTATATGTATACATGAGGGTAGACACAAAGGAGGCTAGTCGGAGATATGAATAAACCCCCCACACCACACCCTGTCATTTGATTACAAACATGATGGCATAAATCAGCTGGTGGCCTTTCATGCTCCGCTGTCACAAGCAAACCATCAGTCCATCCAGGCTATAAATTAAAGCAAACAAACTTAGGTGTGGGTCTACAGTAATTGGGTTTGCTGTCTGTTGTTATATTTTCCTATCTGGCGAGTTGTTATGAGTAATCATAAAATTCAATGACTAAACATAATAGTGTTTTCATGATGTGAAGACCGGCGAGCACAGGGGTGGATTTGAATACACTTGAGCTGAGATTTAGCGGCTCTGCCTCCGGCGCTGTGACCAGCATCGTTTTTTATAGGGTTTTTATTAAATGCTCAGAGTCGCCAGCGCAATTCCACACAGGCAGAAATAACATATTGTTGAATGCTGATGTGCTGCTTGCTGAACAAATAATCTGGACAGAAATAGGCTGTTTATCATGGGATCTGTTGACTAAAGTGTCTCAGACCATTAAGCAGATCCCTGAGATACTGATTACTAGGAGGGGGGGTAATGCAAATGCTTACGATGACTACAAGGTGCAAGGCCATGATGCACATCCTATCAATCAGAATAAACAATGATGTAACACTTGATGATGAGGCAAAAAAATAAAATAAATCTTCACACTAGAGTTGGACATTTTCATTACCAGAAGGTGCACAATAGGACATCAGTCCCACTCATTGGTTATTCAATACAATATGCATATATAAAGCTGCTGAATTATAAATGATGCACTTTAAGTGAAAGCATGAGGGCATCTATTGATTAGGTCTCTTACATGTGTCATATGACCCATAGATTATCACATGATCTGCACAGATTGCATTACTCTCAGCGCTCCTCTGGCGCACAAATGAGCACAGGAACCTGCCTCCTTATGTTAAATGGGTTGATCCACTGATGAGGTGATCCTTACTGTTTATCAAGTTCCCTCGACCTTGACAATGTTCCAGACAATATGCAGCTGGTAAAGAAGCATACGCTACTAACAGGATCAACAACAATACACAGAATCGGCAGCTACAATTAGCAGCTGATTCAGAAGCAGTGGATGGTTTACTGCAACAGTCATCAGATAAAACTGTCAGTTAGGGCTGCAACTAAGGATTGTTATTATTATCAAGCCTACTTGATTAATGACTGAAACAATTAATCTACCAGCTTGGTTAAGATAAGCTCTGATCTTGTTTACAATGATTACTCCAACCCGATCTCATGGGAAGGCGTATAAATAGCACGACATTACAACGACATTCGGCGTGACACAAGGACGCATTTTAGGCTTTTTGTGTGTCATTTGTACACCGCGCAACAAAACTACAGTAATGTCCGCAGTTAGGTTCAGGCAACAAAATCACTTAGTTAGGTTCAGGCAACAAAACCACTAACTTAGGTTTAGGAAAAACATCATAATTGGGCTTAAAATAAGTAATTAAACTAAGTATTAAAAACACGTCACAAACACCACTAAAAACATGTGACAAACATCACTAAAAAACACCGGTCTCAAACACTGGTCTCTTGGTTGAAAGTCCTGTGTTTGTTGGACCCGTCCACGTCCCTCCCATGCCCGCCTAAAGCAGTCTTTCTCACTTTTTACTCTACGTCACTAGCTCTGAGCGTAGCATATTAACATGGATGCGTTTACATTGGACTCAATACAACTACATGCAAATGACACGCCAATAGCAAAAATTGCGTTCTTATTGCACTTATTGCTAAATGCCTTGCGAATTATGGTGTCATTTTACGTTTTTTTTGTGCAACCTAGGCTGATAACTCATTACACAACAATAGGGCTGCAATTGATCAAAATTGTATCCATTTTTTCTATATGGTCTGCTGCAATATTTAAATCACAGGAGGCGTAATATTTGTTGAAGGTAAAATGTGCGTCAAAATACCATTCTGAATCAAATATTGTGGTGCTGCAGAGATATGTCCTGGCCTACACATCATATTCTACAGACTTAAGAAAACCTCTTTGTTTGGTACAGATCCCTGCAAAAAATCACACCATTATCATTTCAATATGTTTTTCAATGAAAGTGAGAATAATTATGTAAAAATTACCATACCCTCTAATATCGCAAATCAAACCACAATTGCAATATCAGTCAAAATAATCACAATTATATATTTTTTCAAAATCGTGCAGCCCTACACTACAATGAAGTGGTAACTTTAAATTATGTCGCCCGTTTTCTTTTTTCACTGATGATTATGAAACGTCAACGAGTCGCAATATCTATATGCAGAAGTGGTGGTGACACCTGGAGTAGTACTGTACATGCCGTTCCCATACAGACAAGGTTGGGATGATAACAAAAAACTATTTCCTGTGAAGTCCCATCTTGCAGATACGGTACATTGTAAAGCTGCCACTTTTTTTTTTCTTATCCAACCAAAGCTTAGGTGCCTTCTCTCCCACTGAGTCGTCTTATCCTCCTCAAGCATCTGTTTTTGAAGCCAGGCAGCTTAAGCACAGATTAATAGAGAGTCCTAGAGTTCTTCCCATGAGGACACAAAACAGAAGTCCTGGCTTGAAATTTGGCATCGGGACCTGCATCCAGTGAGTCGCCATTATCAGCAACATATCTGTTGGGCTGCTGAGACAGCAAGTTCGCTAACATTGCCACCTTGACTTATCTCAGCATTGTACTTTTCAGTCCTTCGGGCAGCGACACCTTGGATTGAGTACCCAATGGGGGGTTCGCAGTAGGCAACTCCAATTCCACTTGGGGCCATTTGCTGCCTTCTTTTGTTTTACTGGTGTAAATGTGCTGTAAGATAGTTGTCTTGTACTTTCATTACCACTCTCATTGTCTTCAAGAAATGCTGAAACAGCTTTTGTTGTAGATGTAGTATAGGTCTACTGGCATTTATCACCCAATCAATACTCACCTTAATCTAATTTAGTGGGAAGTAGTGGACTCTTTCACATTATCCCCTCCCCCCTCTCATTGAGCCGGGCTCTGGTAAAAAGGCCTCTCATTCTCTCATTATATTGCCAGGCTTTTCATCCTACAGACAGATACAATGTTCCTGAAGCCCTGCAGTGACTGTTCTCACGCTTTCTCCCTCACCGCTCTGAAAAAGGCGGAAAAAGAGGGTCTTTTCCCGAGCCCTTTCTCTTTCTTTCCCCCAGGGTTGGAGGAGTGGTGATGGGGGGGGGGCGGCAGTGATCCAGCCCCCCCCACCTCCCCCTCAAGTGTAGCCGCGACCCTGCGCGCCATGCTTGCTCCCCAATCCACCCATTCGTTGCAAAATGTGCCGAATGAAACAGTCTTTTTTTTTTTTGTAGCGAGCCAAAGTGAGCAGAGTATGAAACGGTAGCTCTGACACGGTGAACGTGCATGGACTACCAGCCATGATGTTTAAACAAAGATTAAATACTCACACTGCATTACGTTCCCCAGCCTGGCACAATGACAGCTCCCTCATCATTCTCTGCTATTTCCAGGAAATATAGAGTGCAGAGAAGCCCCCTGCGGCCAGGTCTAACTATGTTTATATCTGTTGATTATTTTTCTTGTTGCTCTTGCTGATTTATTTACCACCTTTTTTTTTTTTAATCTAATTTGAAGTTTCATTTGCAATTCCTACACTCTACATTGCACCAGCAAGCATGAGGCCATCACTGGACCGCATGCTGTGTGACTACCAATTCAAACTGGTAATTCCTATGCAAATCTTGTATTAGAAGTAAAGCCATTAGACTTAATGCATTGGAAACATTCAAACATCAAAAGCTAATATCTCATCTCCGCTAATCTGGTGCACTGGTTGACTTGTTGACAATTGACTAGCAAAGAGGATCTACGGTTATTAGCCTGTAACCTCAGACTTTTAATGCCGTCAACTTCTAGGGATTGGTGGGCCCGCTGCCATCAGTCCATGTTTGCTGTGATATTTCCCTCCATGTGTCTGTCAGTGAGTGTGTACACAGCAGGAAGCCAAACTCAAGAGTAATAGCAGCCAGCCTGAACACCATCTATCTACCCACAATGCCTAATTTTGCTCTCAGCTTCCCCCTTGTCTTCATATGTGGCAATCTGCATGCAGGACGGAAGCATGCGAAAGTCTGATTTGGTCTGATTTCCACTGATTTTGTTCCCAACCGCAGCACTTAGTGGATGCTGATTGCGGTTCAGATTACCACTACACACAGTCATTGCAAAAACTAGTTACCGTTCAGAGTAATTTTTGAAAAATGCATTGAATGGCTGTATAGTGCATATCCCATTTACGTGTTTAAGCAATCAAGCTCGGCCTATGGTTACAGATTGCCCTTGCGGTTGGTGTGACTGTGAAGTGAGATTTATGGGCTAGTGAAGCTGTTGAATGAGCAAAATCAATAGATTTGTGTCTGATATAGTGTGTTGCATTCAGAAACACCTCCACGCACCATTGTTCTGCGTCCACCCCTAAGACAGACAATTCTTCATTGTCATTTTGCGAGACATGACATTCACAGCACACCTTCGACAATGGCCCTTTGTGCCTTTTGTAAATGTCTAAAAAAACACTTTGGGGCAGCTGATTTTGATATAGATAGAAAACGGTCATTTCTCTACTTAAATACTTATGAAGTCATATTATTAACCAGTGCTGGAAGGAGCAGTTAAATCCTTTACTTCGCGTCAGTACAACAATAGAATAATACTCAATTGAAGGTTAAAGCCTTCCACTGAAAATTCTGCTTTAGTGTGAAAGAATTCATATTAATAAAATGTACTAAAGCAACAAATTAAATATTGCTTTAGACATTTTCTTGGAAGTGGACCTTGGGCTTGTGATGACTGACAATCATATTGACTATGAACCACTCTTCTTCTTGAATTGGTTTAGGGCTGTCAATCAATTGAGTTAATAGTTAATCACGATTAATCGCAAATTATCGCACATCTTTTATCTGTTCAAAATGTGTCTTATCAACATGGGGTATGTATATATTTATTATTGGAAATCAATTAACAACACAAAACAATCACAAATATTGTCCAGAAACCCTCACAGGTACTGCATTTAGCATAAAAAATATGCTCAAATCATAACATGGCAAACTGCAGCCCAATAGGCGACAACAGCTGTCAGTGTGTCAGTGTGCTGACTTGACCATGACTTGCCCAAAATTGCATGTGATTATCATAAAGTCGGCATGTCTGTAAAGGGGAGACTCGTGGGTACCCATAGAGCCCATTTTCATTCACATATCTTGAGGTCAGAGGTCAAGGGACCCCTTTGAAAATGTCCATGCCAGTTTTTCCTTGCAAAGATTTTGCGCAAGTTTGGAGCATTATTTAGCCTCCTTTGGGACAAGCTAGTAGTACATAGTACGAATTTGCGTTAAAGCGTTATTATCCGGTTATCTTTGACAGCCCTAGTTTAATTAAATAAACAGTGACATGTGCACTGAATGCAATATTAACCGACTCGTTTTTATTCCCTGACAAAAGCGTCACACTGTGCATTACGCAGAAAGATAACATTATAGAGATGTTTAAATTCCGAATGTAAATGAAAGGAAAAAACTGTACTTTCATAAATGTAGCTACTGTACTGTATTATCCCTCTAACACCGTAAGATGTGGACCCACTGCAGTGCGGATATTTGAACATTTCTTTACATCTGGCATGTAAAGGCATCCAGATCAAAATGCACCAGAGATGAAACGAGAGCACATCCATCTGTGGCGTATATATACTGTACACTGTACACTGTAATGGAGCAGCTGTAATGCCTCCCTGTACCAGACACCCTGCATATCCCATCTCTATTAATATGCAAACATCTGCCTCCGCTCTTTACGAGGTGTGAATTTTAAGTTTCCTCAACAGCATCTGCAAGCCAACGGTACTCAGTTGGGGCCTGGCCTGCTAAACATTTAGCAGCTGTTGACCCTACGGATGATGGCTGTGTGGAACAGAGCGCCGCCGTAAGAGATGACAACAGTTATCACACCGGTCCTCTGTGTCCACTTTCACAGGAACCTCTTTATCCACTTCTCTGTGTTAAGCAGATAGGCTGCTCAATGAGGGGAGTTTCTCTGATCCACAGATGTTGTGTAAGACACATTGAGGGACCTATTAAAAGCTTCCAACTCAACAGTTTTAAAAAACTTTGGATTTAGATGCTCCATCTCGAGCAGAAACTGTTTTGCCAAGGTCACGTATTGCACCCAGACATAATTACGTTGTACTCCTTTCTTTCCAAGTTGATGAGCGATTGCGTTATTGACAAAAGGCGAGAGATTGAAGACGAAAAAAGCTTTGTGGTATCTTCATTGTCAGAGCAAGCATGTAGAAAGCAATACAAAGGGGCTCTATTCATTGGCCACAGTGACAAGCTCCTGTTCTTTAGAGCCCAAAGGAAAAATCAATACTGTGCGAATGTAGCCCCCTGTCCTTCCACCCATCCACCCGTCCACCCCTCTATTCTGTAATTTCTATCTCGGTTTGGAGAGTTTTGTTTGCACTCAGACCAGCTCCACTTCTACCATCACCCCCCCTTCACCCCATCACCACGACAAAGATCTGCATTGCTCGGCCCCAGCCTTCACCCACAAATTAGACCCATCATTCAAGTACAGTTCCACGTACTTCATTATGTGAGCACTCCAAAGCTCTCCGCACAGATCATCAAGATTTGATGAGCATGCAAAGCATATTAGAAGGTCTGTTAGCCGCCTGATTGGAGAGAAATCTTTGCTATCTGTTGATAAGCATTTCCTGTTTGTTGTTCCTGCTGATTAGACACCTAAATTCACGACCCTCCGGTTTTGATGATGATGAATATGATGCACACTAGCTACCAGCAATTCAGGCTGGAAATCTGTATGCTAATTTTGCATTTGAGATGAGGCAATTTGGCCTAATGCACTGGAAAAATTCAGATTTAACCCTTTTTCAGGAGTCTAACACAAATCTGATTGACTGAGAGAAAGAGAGAGAGAGAGCAAGTAAAGTACAGCGACGGGAAAAGAAAGAGAAGATGAATATGGGGAACGAAATTCAAGGTAAACAAAACAAGTCTGATCAGCAGTACTGCCCTTCAATAACATAAATTCAATTATTAAATAATAGCCAAGTCTAAAGAAACACCTGAGGAGTGCAAAACAAAGGAGGGTCATGGATGAAAAAAAGGCGGGGGGAATGAATTCAGTGTTATTGTTTAAAACTGAATTGCATGGTTAATTCAGCATTATTAACTTTGCGTTGCTCTGAGTTTCTTTGTTCATATTAATTGCATGAAAATGAGAATTTCACAATACAAGCCTTCCATGGGAGGGAAAGGATCGTGCCCACAGAACCACTGAAAGGCTCTTAAAGGAACAGTGTGTAGCATTTAGGGGGATCTATTGGCAGAAATGGAATATAATATTAATAAGTATGTTTTCTTTTGTGTATAATCACCTTAAAGGAGAATCGTTGTGTTTTCGTTGCCTTAGAATGAGCCGTTTATATCTACATACCGAGTGGGACCTCTTCACAGAGCATGCCGCCATGTTTCTACAGTAGCCCAGAATGGACAAACCAAACACTGACTCAAATGGGGTTAACACGCGTTTTCGTGTCGGCCATTCTCCTACACACTTGGCACATGGGAGAAGGTTAAGTTGGTTGCAATCTGCAACCTCACCACTACATGCTGCCAAATTCTACACACTGCACCTTTAATGTTAAAGTGTTGAGTTACATTAACAGCAAAAAAACGGCAACAACAATTACAAATCGACATAGGAAACAGGAACAGATCAGAAAACACAGGGGCGTCTTACTAAAATATGTCTAAATTATAGGGCTGTCAATCGATTGAAATATTTAATGGCGTGTATTCGCATGATTGTCCATAGCTTATCGTGATTAATCGAAAATTAATCGCACATTATTTATCTTTTCAAAATGTACCTTAAAGGGAGATTTGTAAAGTATTTAATACTCTTATCAACATGGACAAATATGCTTGGTTTATGCAAATTTTGTGTATAAACAAATATTGTCCAGAAACCCTCACAGGTACTGCATTTAGCATAAAATATATGCTCAAATCATAACATGGCAAACTGCAGCCCAACAGGCAACAACAGCTGTCAGTGTGTCAGTGTGCTGACTTGACTATGACTTGCCCCAAACTGCATGTGATTATCATAAACTGTAAAAAGGAGATTCGTGGGTACCCATAAAACCCATTTTCAGGTCAAGGGACCATGGCCGTTTTTCCTCGCCAAAAACGTAGCGTAACTTTGGAGCATTATTTAGCCTCTTTCAAGCTAGTATGACATGTTTGATACCAATGGATTGCTTAGGTTTTATCTTTTCACATGTGGCCAGTATCTTCACTCTAGCTTTAAAACTGAGCCCACTACAACTTAAGAACTGCAAATTGTGTTAATGCATTAAAGAAATTAGTGGCTGTTAAAGTGTTATTATCACGTTAACTTTGACAACTCTAGTATAAATATACAGATTAAAACAGGTGAATCAGAGAGCATACACCTAATAATAGCCTGGATTGCGGTACATCACAGCTCACGTCCCTATTTGAGAATTCACAGCACCTACAGATGGAGACAATCGCCTCCATCCCATCAAGTCAAACGTTTTAGAGTTGGTCCTTTGAAAATGAATTAGTGAACGGCTCTGTGGGCTCCAGCCTGGAGCCACAAAATGCATCCTTACTCCAGTAAAATCACTTTGGTTTCAGTCAGTAACCAGGGAGTTGTTGCATTATACAAGAAACTGTATCTTTCAGTCTGTCCCTGGACTGAAATTCCCTATCAGTACTTTAGAAACATAATGTGAATTAAGGGTGAACTTGTTCTTTGAACTCATCTTCATTTGTTGGTTTCTTCACAATGTGACTGCATCTGAATGAAGGCATTATTTTTCTCTAAGGTCTGTTCTCTGATCTTTTGATAGAACAAATCTGGTGGTGTATGACGGCTTTTATGCTCTCACAAAAGTCCAAAACAGTGAATAATAGCTTAACACAAAAGCTAGTCCTTGAGTGGGTTATGTTTTGTTAAACTACTATTTCCAAGATCAAGAATTAGCTTTCATGCTTAGATTTCGGTAAGAGTGTGGGACGAATCTTTCAAGAGAAATCTACTTTCAATAAAAGTGACTAAATTCAAATCTGTTCAGTGTGGAGGAACTATAATAAGGCATTTGATGTCATTCTGGTGTTTATGAACGTACCTTTGAATTAATTTTACTGTGTGTACTGAGGCGCTACCTTCTTCCAATACAGAAATGTCATGAGAGAACAGTTTTTGCACCATAGGGTGCTTCGGTTAAATGGCATCATATTCCTTGGCGGTTATATGACCGCTCAGAGCAATCATCACATCTAATGTTTCCCATGACTGCTTATATCACTGCAGATCCACCACCATGTTTAACAGCTGGTAACAGACTTTGTGAGCTGTTGGCATCCTTTGCTTTTTCCTGTCCACCTGTAGGGGGAATAGTAAAAATGAATCTTTAATGCATGTAATGTCCACTGCACAGGAGTCCATGTTTTACGCTTCTTAGACAAGGTTGTCTTTTTCTGTGGAAAGCGAATGCAATTAGTTTTCAAAGGGCAACTCTGTCATATGTACCAGGCTTCTGAAGCTCACAAAGCAGTTCTAGATGAGATATTCAGTTCTGTGGTTATTTTTGAGGCTGTTTTTGTGTTGTTTAGCAACTGTTGTGTCAGTCTGTGTCAACTGATGACCAATGTTCCTCTTTGCTGACGCAGTTTGTCAGTCTTTGGCAGATGATTCTGAAGCTTGTGTCCCTTGTCACAATTTCCTAACTAATGTTACCGCATTTTCAAGCATTGTTTTGCCTCTTTGGGATTCCTGTTTGTTGCCACTTATCTTTGAAAACTTTGGAAACTTGTATATAAATGGGTGATGTCAGACTCTCTAAAGCTGAAGGAGACAGCCTGCTGCTGGATGTGGCTGACTTTGTAATTGTGATTTATTTTATCTCCCACTTCCAGTTTCTATTGCGATGAGAATATGATTCATGTTTCGGATATGACAGTCACTTCTGTCCTTTCTCTGACCTGCTGCATGACTGCCTTGTAATTGTGGTGTAGGATTTTTTTTAAGAGCTTCATTCCAAGTCTCAGAGGAGGCCAAGAACCACCAAGGGAGTTTCCTCCTCGAAACACCACTGATCAGAAACCACATCAGAACTGAATTTCACTGAAACACAGTAAAACAGAGGGCCTAGAATTAGCCTTTGAAATGTTAACAATCTGGGGACTGAAATAGCCTTTCAGGAGTTCCTATTTTTGCCTTGAGCTCTGGTTCAGATTGATAGTGGGTTAGATCTCATCAGGGGAGCTGTGTTTAGGGCTAACATTTGTTTGTTTATTTGGCCATATGTTTTCTAACCTCACAAAAAGTCCCTTTTCAGTTCCAGTAAACAGACTTAAACAGCAAATCCACCCAAAAACACATGCATTATATTATTCCCTGTCCTTTTCATATTACTTAATGTTCTTCCTGTTACTCTTCACTAACAAACAAACCAGTTTTTCTTTCTTGATGACTTCAAACATTAGTCTATTTTTTCATTGTTTGGTTTAGGTAATGATTTGCTTGTTCACATTTCTAAACTGTCAAATCTCAAAAAGGCTACTTGGATCAACGACAGACAGGAAGGGTCAGCGGGAGTCAATTATGCAGAGAAAAGTTTGTCTATGATAATCTGATGTGTGTGTGTGTGTGTGTGAACATGACGCCTCTAGTGTGCTCATGGGTGCAAATGTTTTTTCAAAATCGTGGCAACTTGCCTTTTGATCTCACAAATTAATTAGCTGACCTAGCAGCCTCAGTCAGTCTACAGAGTGCAGCGTTGATTTTTAGGAGCGGCCTTAATTCAAAGATGTTGAAGCTGACCACTGATAAAATAGGTTATTTAATGTTCAGAGAGAATGTGGACATGATTCAATGTGTCACCACTGGTGATACGATGATTGTTTATGAGAAAAAAATTGACTTTCAATAGGGAAAAGTACAGATTGGTAACAGATTAAAGGGTAAAATGTGAAAGTGACTTCGCAAGTCACCAGAACAGCTTCAATGATTCTTGGCAAAGATTCAGTAAGTCCCTGAACTCTGCTGGAGGGATGAAACACCGTTCGTACAAAACATATTCACTAATTTGGTGTTTTGATAATGGCATGTTCAGGGACAGGGACCTTTGTGCCTTGTGGATGACATTGCCATCTTAAAAGAGATTGAAATGTTTCATCTTTGGATAATGGCGATAGCTCAGAATAACTTTGCAGTGATTCTTCCCTCCAAGGCTTTAATTATAGGTCTCCAAAGCTACAAGACAATGTTTCTGCAGGTCGACGCAGAGGGGGTTGTATCCGGCGTCCGCGCTCCTCTGCCTGCTTGCCTTCACTCAGACAGCGCGCGCGTTCTCGCGTACTCGCTCCACCTCTAGACGTGAACGCGCGCTCACTCCACACTGCAGAAGAGTTAGTTTAGCTCTGAGAATATCTAGTGAATGTACAGTGGACGTTTGTGCAGAAATAAATGCTGCAGCACCTCCAGACCAACAGAGGTTTCCCGTGTCTTGTGAAGTGACGGGGCTCTGCAACGAGTTACGTTGTTGTCTCGTTACCGACCGGGTGCCGGTGTCTCCCTGTTCACTCCGGCTGCGGGCGGAGGGAGACGAGTTTCTTGCTGCAGAGCCCCGCTGCCTCAGGCTGCACTGAGGCAGGAGAAGCAAACACAGTATCAGCATTGATTCATGGAGAGACCTTCGTCTGGTCAGCTAACATTACTGCCAAGCAGCTGAAATATAGAGTGATATTGTGGTTTTAGCTGACGTGTGTCGTCTCACTGTTTTGAGTGATGCTCGTTCATGTCTATTTAGAGCGAGCAAGCGCGAGCCCGACGCTGACCTTCGTTGATTTCACGGCCACAGGTGTCGCTGTTAAGTTACAAATAGTCCTTTTAAGGTACATTTTGAACAGATAAAAAAATGTGTGATTAATTTAATCACGATTAAATATTTGAATCGATTGACAGCTCTAGCAAAAACACAATTGTTTTTACTCAAAATCTGTACATGAATAAAAGAAACACCCACACAAACACCTCTGACTGATCCCCATGCATGTTTGCCTACATGCACCCCAGAGAAGGACTTAAACCACGGCAGCAAGATGCCGCTGCATTTGTGATGCTTCTCCACTAAATATATTCAGGTTTTTCCCCTTTAATTTGTCACCCGTATGTATGTTGTGAAAGCTATGTGTGAACAGGATCCATCACCATTTTCTGAAGAGAAAGTCATGGGTCAAATTATTATAACGAGCAGCGCTCCCCACAGGCTCTGTCTGCAGGCAGAACTTGGCTCACTAGTCTTTAATTTAGTTACGACATATGGATCATCAATTTTGAATAATGATCTCGCTCAGTCTAGAAACAACAGCCTGAAGTTAAACAGCAGCGCCATCTTGTTCTCTGCTGATTGACAGCTTTCTTCCGCAAATAGCATAAACATAACAATGTCACAGAGCCATTTGAATGACATATAGCGCCCTGATAATGTTCCATTTTCCAGCAGCTGCACTGAGACCAATGAGCATTTTCCTATTTACGGCCTCGTGTTTTCTGATTTGAGTGGATATGTGAAGTATTCTCTGGCAGAGGTAATGGGTTCTGTCAGCCTATTCTTTCTCCAGCTACTTATTACCCTCAACACACCTGCCCATCAATATCAAGACGTCACTGGTGAACAAAAATACACCAGTAGACTTTCTCAAACGTCTCTCAAACAGCTTCAATCAAAACTAGTCAATGTACATTACATCCCTGCTCCCGGGGAAAGATTGAGACCTGCAATTTTATGTACAGATTACGTGTGGGGGGCTCATTGTTGTCCTCAGAGCACACAACACTTATCCAGTCAGCACATGTAAGTGCAACATGGTGTGTGATGGAGATCTGTTGATTGCACAGTAGAAGAGGTCGGTGGGGGAACATGAGAAGTTTGTAAAGCAGGCAACTTCAATCTCAATTCATCAACTCTCGGGGACAGAAAACCGTTTTGAAAATAGCCCCAACTGAGATAATGAGCCTGTTAGGAAAGAAATCACGAGGGAAAAGAAGAAAAGAAGATTTGTCCACATACAGCCCACTTGGCATTAAGAAGAAACCAGCATCAGAATGGCAGTAGTGATTTCCTTTGTTGCTCTGTGATTGAGGTTGAGGGATTTCTCATTAGGTCTTATTTCATGTGTGAGCACACAGCGAATTGATTCATTGACGTGATGACCTGGAAGCCCACCAGTGGTGTCCGGGTCACTTCTACAACTGTGATTAATCAGCTGCTTCGCATAGCTTGACAGACGTCACACAAACGCAACCCATAGAACATGAGGAGAAATTGATTTCACGAACAACAAGCTCATTTTTTACAAGAATAAAAGCATGTCACTGCAGGTACGTGTCAGCGTTCAAAAGTCCTCCTTTGTTTGTTAACTTTATAGTAACATAACGTCACAGGTAATTTGTAAGAAGTCATTAATTCTGCCTAACTGCCTGCTTTGAATTGTCATGCTCTGCTTTGAATGTCTCTGATAAGACCATATGCTTGCTCAAAGAATAAACGTTAACGCCATCTCCAACGGAGCAGTTAGAGCGGGGAAGAGAAAAAAAAGGGCTTATTGCAGAAAGCCCATCATATCAGCAGAGATTGTGCCGAGATGAACGGCTCCGTCTCAATAAATTGTATTTTTGTGTCAGAGAAGCACGTGGGACCCTTGCCTAATGTAGCGTAAAAGTCTCTTTTGTGGAGCCTCCAATTCATTGTATCAGCCTGTCAGAGCTAAACTAGGGAAATTGAAGTGAACAATAGAAACAGAAAGGAGAGAGAGGTCAGGGCATTGAGCTTGTTCCAGGAAACAACATGTGCTCTTTCCAAAGGATGACAATGCAAGCTCCACTGAGACAGCCATATTTTCTCAAGATCATTATTGAGAGATACAATCTGGAATTGATAGACTTTTAATTGAAGGTGAAATAAACTTTGTAGAGCCTTCTCGAAAATATGTATTTTTAAGTAAATGTGAAACATTTGTTCTTGTTTACGGCCTTAAAGTAACTGTGTAACTCGAAACAAACTAGTTCATATGATGTTTTCATCTGATAACGTGGGGAGGTGAAAACGTTTTAATATTTGTTCCGAACAGCCACACCCAAAGGCGGGACGAAAGGCCTGCCATCATACAGAGGGGCTAACACAATGTTCGTTCAAATAAGTATAACTGCGCATACTTTCGGGAAATGTTTCCTCAAAGACATTCATAGTGTTACACTCAGTTTTACACACAAAAAGTGGCAGAGGTACAGGTAATTATGTTTAAAATGAAAGCTTGAGAGAAAAGTTCAAACCCTGCCAACACCTCCCCACACCTGGGAAAACACATTGGGCAAAAATTCTATAATAACCTTTCAGCATATTGTAATTCAAGTGCTCTGAGAGAAAACGAGACTTCTGCTCCTCCTCATGGCTCTGTTTACAGGCTTTAAAATATCTAGCCTGTGACGGGAGACTTTAGCCAATCACAGGTCATTTCAGAGAGAGAGCGTTCCTATTGGCTGCAGCTGTCAATCACTCGCGTACTCCGATCAAACAAGACAGCGGTGATCAAACATGAATTAATTTTCTGTTACTGTAATGCCTATTTGTTGCCTCAAATGTTTTCAGAAAAATCTTGTGGTGTACTGTTTAGCTATAAAATTAGAAAGTTTGCTCTGGCTGGTGGGCGGTGCTTTGGCATTTCCTCAACTGATCTCAACATGGCTGCCGGGTCACAAACTTTCTCATTTTACAGTAAAATTAGTATTACATCATTACAGTAACAGAATATTGATTCCTAGTTTGACCGTTTGGTTGGAGTTTGACAAGTGCTCGGCTCCAGCTCGGCTCTGATTGGTTGTTTTCCTCTGGTCTGTGGAATCTTGCAGATGCCATTAGGAGCACCGGAGGACACAGAGGAAAATATTTTTTTTTAGATTACCTGTCTCATGCACTACTGTCATGATATAGTGAAAAATAACCTTTATTAAATCATAATTTGCTCCATTTCTACCCAATGCTGCTTTAATGATAATAATAATGGATTCCAGACACATACTGAGATGCATGCCAGTCACAAGTTGTTTTTTTCTGAAATGTAATTAAAGAACTTTAATCCAGGATTCTGATTCTCGTGTTGTGTCAGAATCGAGTCGATGGCGCGGCCACATTAGCTCGTTGAAAGTGATAAGCACCAAAACAAACTGAATCTTGTCCAACATGACCCCCATTACAATTCCAATTTATTTTCCCACCCACAGTCGGAATCAAATTGAACCTATTGACCAGGCAGATAGAAAAGGACTGGTAAACAAAACAAGATGTTGCACACTTCCCCCTCATTAAATACTGAGAGTCCATTGAAAATCAACAACTTATTGATGGCAACATCCTACATGTTGCCAAACAGTGGGCTTAAAGGAATTAAACTTGAATTGCTTGCTGTTGTTGAATGCATCTTTAAGTCGGTGGCTTTATGGAGACAGTCTTCCTTTTCACTGAGGATCATGGGGAAATTACGAATCCTGCCGCCTATAATATCACTATAAGCAAGTACATGGTAGCTCCAGATCCCATGCTGCTGGTATTCCTTCCTGTCCTTATTATTTGAATATAAAACCCATCAGCTTAGCTCGGCATGCAAGACAGTGTTCTTTGTTGTGGGCGATTGCCGCCATGCTTGGGACTGATACGGTTGTACGCCTTTATTTTACCCGGCACTCCAGTGGGTCCGTTGTGATTCAACAGTCATTATCAACGCCCAACACATGTCGGCCTGCCTCTAACTCTCCTAGTAGCACACTGACCACGACAGGGAACCGACCACACTAATCCATTGTGGTCTCAAAATGGATCCTGAACAATTGTTTGGCATTTACAGCCCTCACATGAGGTTGCTTAGAGTATGTCTTATTCAGCGCTAGGAATTAACAGTGAGGACAATGTACAGTATTTATCCTGTCCTGAATGTGGGATGTATCAATCTGGTGACCCTCTTCAACAATTTAACAGGAACCACACTCCAGTGCGCAGGAAAAATTAAACATACATGTAATATTAATCAAGACACACGCATGTCATATCACTTCATATGCAATACCAAAGGGGCTTCCATTATATAATAATGCATGTGTCACTGCTGGCGATGGATAGAGCTGCCCTTCACAATCCATTTGTCTTGTTCCTCTCTTTCCGTTTACACATTAGGGAGGGTGTCTAAACTGAGCCGATTATTACACAAGGAAATCAAGCCATCTGACGCGGCGATCGATGGCCGCCTTGACTGATGGGTCTCCTATCTAGATGAACGGCCCCCTAGAGGGATGCTCTGCCTCACCACTGCTACAGAGACTGAGGCGATGCAACAGCGCCGATTGTCAAGGTCACCTCGCAGCCACAGCGATGACATGATGCATCAGACCAACCCGAAGGAGATCATACAGCAAGATCTGACCACAAACTGAAGGGTATGTAAAATAAGAAAGACAAAGACCCTCCTCTCCTTTCACAAACGTTGATATTTCATTGTGTAGAACCACGCGAGGCTATGCTGTAACACATGATGACTGCGGTTCATTAAAAAAAGACCCATGAGAGATCAGGCTAATGCCCTTGTGGCTTCTTGAAGACCCACTGGAGGCCTTCAGGGACAGACTGCTCATTGTGAGCCCCTCCAGCAGCGGCAGCCAGCTGTCTCTCATTCTGGGGAGGAAGCAGATATGTGGAGACTTTGACATTGAATACAGCCTGAAGACGTTTGGATGGCATCGTGATAATGCTGGTCATCTGTTGAACTGTTACTGAGAGGTCACATGGAACTACTCACAGCGGAGTGAAGTCACTACATGGTATGTAATGTACTGATATGTGTACCATACATGTACGCACACAGGGGCATTCAAGATGAAAAATAGACAGCAGAGAATCTCTCAGAAGAAAATATGTATATGTTTAGTTCTAATTAGCAAATGTTATTACATTAAATTATGATGATGAACATCATACTTGCTAAACAATAGCATGTTAGCATTGTCCTTATTAGCATGCTGACATGAGGATTTGGCTCGAAGCACCATTGTGCCTAAGTACAGCCTCACAGAGCCGCTAGTGTGGCTGTAGACTCTTAGCCTTGTAAACACAAGCAGTGAGCAAGAAAGAAAAGTACATCTGATATGAGGCTTGTAGTCGCCACCCCCTCTCGGAAATCCACAAACAAATCTTCCAAACCAGGACAGAAACCTTCAAAAACGCTGAGTGTCGCTGCCTTGATCTAACTTCATGACTGACAAGAGGAGTGTTAACAGGGTGGAGAAGTGAGCGCTCACTGTTTGAAGAGTTATGGTTAGGGACTCCCTCCGTTCAGCTCGGTACATCTGCTGCTTAGTAATTGACGCAACATGAATTATACCTTATAGTATTCCTACAAGTTCAAAGCAGCCAACTTGGTACAAAGACAGGCCCCGTTACAAACGCACACTGACACTACAAACATCTCTGCTCTCCTTCTCCTTGGCACTGGATCTTTGCTCTCTTACAGGTGCAAGTCCTGGTCTACAGTGCAGCAGACCATGTTCTTTGTTTCTCTTTTCCCTTTCATTCTCCATCAAGAACAAATACAATTATCTTATAATGGGATCCCCTTTGATAAAAAAAGCAGTCTTCTGTCATTCTGTTGGAGGTGCCAGAGTGTTGGATGGTGAGAAACTCCAGGTTAAGTACTTTCTTTTTATCACTGCTCCTTTTTATATGCAAATCATCCTACCCGCCCATCTATTTACTGTTGCAGGTATTCAGACAGGGCCTCAAACCGTGCCAGCCACAGACCGCAGCCTGCCATCCGGCTCCAGCATGGGACTTGAAATAGATTTGATTAGGATTCAGAAATACGCCTTTGATCTCACGTTTGTTAGGCAAATGCGGCCACATGACAATATGCTTGAGAGGATGGAGTGATTCTGCTGGCGTTTACAAAATAATGGACAATCTAATTGTACTGTAATGCAGGGCGCGCACAGTTATTAATTTGTGAAGTGCAGTGAGCCAGAAACCGGGTTCATTTGCATCCGGTTCTGACAGGTTGAGAGAGAGGCAGTGGTTTGGCTTCAAACAAATGTGCTGTTGCCTATAGATAATCAGCACTCTGTTGCTGTGTGGCACAAACTCACTACCTGCTGTCAGGATGAATAGACTGCCAGTGTGTCAATAAATATGAAATACGGGGCAGAGGTTTTCAATAATTAGATTTACTATTACATAGTAGGATGCTCATTGCTGACTACACTTCTGTAAATCCACAGCACTGGAACTGATTTGGTCTTTGTGACAAGAAAAAAAAAACTGGCTTTCAGCTGCAGTCATCTAAATTGAGGCGCGGATGCTGTCAAGACTGAACATAGAAAGACCGATACACAAAAGGGTAATCATTCCAGCAATCTCACTGCTTCTATAAAACCATCTTAACATGTGACACTTTTTCTGTTTTCCAGTCACTTTTGAAAAATGCGCACCACACATACCAGAAATAAGCCGTTGTCATTTAAACGTTGAGTCATACACCCAAAAGACCTCAATGACCCAGATCAAGATCAAGCTCAACATGCATTATTTAAAACAAGAGGAATGTGTGTGATTTGAGCGTTAACCCACTTCTAAAAATACAACCATGACGCGGACAGCGGTCCGACAACATATTTCACAGACGCAGATTTTGATTTCAAGGATGATTGTATGCATGCACTGTACGGAGCTCTTTTAACATTCATTAAACCCGAGGCCAGTCAGTGATTGGACCACTCCACATTCATTATTAACTACATTACATGCTATCCTCTGATGAGCTGTAATTCTACTAGCACGGACACAGCTGGAGGGCCTGCACAAAGGTTTTCACATAGCTAACTTCATCCTAGTTGGAATTTGCAGTGGCAGTCTATTAAAAGAAGTCTTCTACATAGGTAAACACTGTGAGATTAGTAGCAGCTGGCCAACTCACATAATTAAATTGTTGTCGTAGCACAATGACAGTCGATGTTCTTTTTCCATTCTCAGTCATGGATAAACAAGAGCCTATTTTCGCTCCTTTGGGCGTGGGCTCAGACTGTCTCGAAAAGCTCCCCCTTCCTTTAAGCTTTTTCGGGCTGCAATTGACAACACTTGATGCTCAGGCTTTGGAAAAGACCGTGGATTTCCCTGGATTAGAGCGTGAGGGCCAAGGCTATTCCATCCTCTGGAACTGGATTAAATCACTTGATTGCTAAGGAAGCTGAGAAGACGGCTGTGGCGGATTGCCAAGATATAACGTGCTTGCTCTGCATCCAAGGTGAGAGGTTAACAGTCCTGTCCAGAAGGGCTTCAAACCGTTTGGCCTTGACCGTGCGGGTCAGAGGATGGCAGTCACACGCCAATGAACTACAATCAAAGTGCAGCGTCAGGCCACTTCACATCCTATTTTCACTGACAGGTGAAAAAGCATCTTCTATCTGTATTTTCCAAAAGGTAATATTTCTAAAGCAGAAAAAAATCCTTCTCACACAAACATATATATATACAGCACACACACAAACACACAAGATATGCTCAAATACACCCAAGCCTCTCATTTTTAACTGTTCTCACTCAGCAGTCACACAACCCTGACTTGTTTCTTCCACATCAGTTCATGGTGTCATATGCCCTTTCTCTCTCTCCCCCTCTGGATCATCCTCTGCACCACAGCTTCCCTAAGGCTCGAGGCTTTGAATAGCTTGGGTACAATTGTGGAGTCTGCTTCAAATCTCATTTCATGATTTATAATGCAGTCGGTCCTTTAAAGTTCTAATCCATGATTGGTTTGTAGCAGCATCTCCACCAATGGTCTAATATACAATTTCTGGCTTATGCACAATGTGAGAGTTCACACAGTGTACCCTCTACAGTACATGGTCTGCAATTAAAATGTGGACCATGTGGATTCAGTATTCTCCATGGAGGTTATGCTGTTAGTTTGTTAGCATGTTATCTGAATACATTTTGCCAACAGATCCAGAAGAAAGGAGACATTTCTTACCGTTTTAGTTCACTCTCTCTGCTCTCATCAGCATTGTTTACGGGCGCAGCAGGCAGCTGTTTTTAGAAATGAAAAGAAACAGACAGAAAAACTTAGAAGAACATAGAACATAGTGGAACATTTAGCAGCTAAAGAGCTGATATATTTCTCTGAGGAATTGGTGGAGAGCAAAACAAAGCTAAAAAGAGTCTGAATGAGATTTATATTCATCAGGTGGACACAAACATGACTCCAAATGAATGCTAATGTTGCTCTGTATCTGCTGGAGTTTTAAATAGGTAGCTGTTTGCTGACAACTTTGTCATATCAACTTTAAAGAGAAGAAATGTGAGTCTTGTGTTTGCAGCTTCTTTTTCCACCGCTCCCAAGTACTCAAAAATCAGTTGCTGCAGGTTTAAAGGTACACTCATGGATGTATAAAAGAGAACTGGATACAGCATTGGAGGCGGCTCCCGTTGATTCCGATGAGAGTTGCTCAGTGGCGCCTGAAGCCAAAATGGCTCGACTGCCGAGTGATAAAGCACCCGGATCTTCCGACGATCTTCTGCATCTATGGGCCCATAGAGCAGGCGCAGTAGCGTTTCCTTTAACTCCGCCTCCCAGCCACTTGGCCTGGGGCTACTTCACATGAACGGCAGCAAGAAAATAACTCTGGATTTGGCTATTATTGACATATTCGGACATAATGATTTAAATAAAGGCTATTTAGGTGTTTGTACTGGGAAGTTGATTTCCCTCAAAACAATTATTCACAGATTACAGACATCTCTTTCCCAATGTAAGTCTATGGGAAAAAGTCTTTTTAGGCCCAATGGCACCACGTGACATACAAATGGAAGTTGTAATTCTACCGTTTGGCCACTACATAAATTTGCTTTACAGCCCGGCGCTCTTCCCTTGGGACTTGGGTATACTATGTAGCATTGTCGGTTGCTGTTTGTAGACACGCTGCATTCAAAGTTGGCCCTTCCTCCCCGGCTCAACAAGCAAGCAAGCCAGAGAGAGAGAGTGCAGCGGTTGTTGAGCGTGGTAGCGTGTGTGAAGGAAAAAAGGGAGCGGCGTTAGTGAGAACCAAGCCGTGAATCAGAGGAATAAAGCGTTACTTTCTGATTGTTTCACAGTGGTTACGTTCTAACACTAAAATAAACACACCCACACCTCTGCAAAACCCTGCAGGAAGGTGGCGGATTGCCGGATTTTGAATGAATGCAGCCAAAGCGGAGGCTTCATCCTGTCATCTCTTCTCGGTGTGAGTGGCTCGGTCAAACTGACACACGGATAGCAGCACACAGCCGCCATTCTGCACACAGCAGAGGAGAGAGACAAGGGGAAGGTGAAACACTGATGAACATAAAAACACACCGCGATGCAATTACCAGTTGGTCGTCAAATACGTCGGTATCAGACGGCGAGGGGTGTGACAAAGCGGCGGTATTTGACGACCTGGGAATGAGACCAGGCTGCACACCATGCGTGCAGATGTTGGCTTGGGGTTACACACCCAAAGGCTCTGCTGACGCCCAGAAACAGCACAATAACACAGCAAAATATAATATTATATTATAATGTAATAATAATATTTTAATATAATAATATAATGTGTATTTTGATCCAGATCCACAGATCCAATTTCAAGATTAAGATTTTCGATGAACAAAACAACAGAAATAGCAGATTTGTCAGCTTTGGCAGAGGTGAGTTGAGTGTTTTCTTTTGTTGAGATGAATTGTTTGAAATTTATCATGAGGCTTTTTTGTTGTTGAACCATCAATTTAAGAATTTCAGAATAAAGCAGCTGTCTGCCCCATTCACACACTACATGAGCAATTAACCTTTTCTGCAGCAAATGAAGCAATTGCCACTACAACCATTGACCCTCTGTCTTTGCTATAATATTGTTCATCTGTCATGAGTTAAGGAGAAACACAGTCGTGGAAACGCCAATGAAAACCTGACAGCAAACTCCCACGACGCCTCTGAGAGCCATTTCAACGTCCAAACCTGCAGCGAAAGGAAGCGATCACACGGCCCTGTTTTGGCAGTTCTTATGCAGTCATTGTCTCAGGGGTGATAAACGGCCTCCATCACAGCCACAGCCCAAACTAATTACCAGACTGGCAGGTCCTGTATTCATTGTGGGCCTTGCAACCGCACATGCCCAGTTTTCTATCTGCTCCTCATTCATGGAAAGGCCATTTCCACAAAGCCCTCGGAGAGTTAGGTGAAAGAGGAATGATGTAGTATGATGTTTTTCTCTGTATGCCACAAATTCCTGCCATGTTGAATGTGTGCTCTACTTCTCTTTTTTTACTATCTTGTTATCACCTGAGGGAGAGTTGGATATCACACGGGTCCAACCTGCAAGCCATCAGTGCCTGTTTACGCCTCACAGAACCAACGTTAGGTGAAAATCTTCAAAGGGACTCACTGCGCCGCCACTTAGACAGATAATATGTTCCACTATAAAAGGGTCTTTCATTGACATTTAAATACCATTCCATCCCCATCATTCTGCACAATGCCGAGAAAATGTGTTTCTCTAATACCACCTCTTCTGTTGCTTCTAGTTTTCAACCGTACCAAAATATTAGTATTAAACCCCGTAATCATTGAGTGTATAACCGCTCCTTTTCCTCCTCATTTCTTGTTGAGTCAGAGGCACCGGAAGAAAGTCACATTTAACTTTATCTTCCGTGGTCAATCTATTTAACACTGTAAGTAGACTGAAATGGTTGGAGTGAAAGTGTCTGGGGAAATATCAGGGGCTGGGAAGACGTCCAATGATGCTGTGATTTATGGTTTCATTACTGCATCTACTAGGAAAGATCCCTGTGTGAATCTCTGCTCTGAACATCTCTGTGTGTCAGACCGCTGATTAAGATCACTCACACAACAAAACACTTGTAGGCCAAAGAGGAATATATGCCACCCTTATTCTTGAGTTACTTAATCTTCCCACTTTGCTAAACTTTGTAGGCCTAGTAAATTAATTTAAATTAATTAAAGCATACAGGGAAATGGTGATATAAAGATATTAAAATAGCAAACAATGTCTGGTGAGGCCAGTTAGCTTGTCAGGCTCCTACTTAATCATACATTAGCGCAAAGTTAGAGGAGAGTAAGAGGAATATGCTAACTCAACTGTAGAAATTCATATGTGACAGATTACATTTTTCTAACCATAAAACATTCATGAAATGAATCACTTAAGATATCGAAATACAGGAGAGCTGGGCTGGGTGCAAAGAATAGAGTTCTATTGCATTCCTATGAAAATACGCTGTCATATAACTTACTTCTTGAAATCAAAGGAGTGAAGAAGAATGCATAATGCATCTGAAATGGGCTGAACAAAGGGGATACATATCACAGGTACTCATGCAGAGCCATTAGTTTCTTATTATACTATGTATCACAGCTCTTCCTTCAAAAGGCCAACAGATACTGCTATCAGTCTGATATACTGACCTATAATGTGGACATCTTGTCTAGACTATGTGCTGGAGTAACCAAAAGCTTCCAAATGCCGGGGGAAATATTTCACTTAGACATTTCTTTTTCATCTCTGATTCTTTGTGTCCTGTGTTTCAGGTGATGAACCCACAGAGTATTATCACCCAACTCTGCAGTTCGCCCCAGCTCTGTGGAGCGTTTTAGCGCCTTTCAGCTCAATGTTTTACATCCTGCAGTGTTACCGTTTTGGCTCTGCTTCATTGTTCTCATCAACCCGATTTCCAGCCACAACAGGCTGTTGTTTTCAGAAAAAAACACAGATAAATCCACTGGACACAATCTGCCCAACACCAAACAGCAGAGGGACAAAGTTGCAGCAACTAGTTGGGGAACAGTGCAGCATTTAAAGGCAAAAGAGCCAGATATTTCCCTCAGGAGTTGGTGGAGACCAAAACACAGCTAAAAGGAGAAGAATATTGGACTTTTTACTACCTGACTACTTCTTGACATTTTGTCAGGTGGCCAGAAACATGACTCCAAATGAATGTTAGTGTTGATTTGTGCCTTTTGGATGGGTAAATAAGCAAGTGTTTGCCAACAAGAACACAAGAACTTTATGAGGTAATAATATGTCAATGCTGGGGCAGCTGGGGCTCACCTACGTAGCCAAAATAATCAATAAATGCAGGTTTAAAGGTGCCTTGTGTAGGATTTGGCAGCATCTAGCGCTGAGGTTGCAGATTGCAACCAACCGAAACTACTTCCGTGTGCCACATGTGTAGGAGAACTATGGTCGGCAACGTGTAAACATTAATGGCCTTATCTAGAGCCAGTGTTTGTTTCGTCCGTTCTGGGCTACTGTAGAAACATGGCGGCCGGCTCCATGAGGAGGAGCCGCTCAGTATGTAGATATAAACGGCTCATTCTAAGGCAACAAAAACACAACAATTCTTATTTTCAGGTGATTATACACTAAAGAAAACATACTTATTAATATTATATTCCATTTCTGCCCATAAATCTCCCTACATGCTACACACTGTTCTTTTCAACTTAGGATTTACAAAGCAGGTTCGATAAATATGCTACTTTGGTTAAATTCCAACTGAAATCACATTTAGTCATCTCTTTTTGCAGTCTGAGATAATGTCAATGTGCTGTTTTTTAATATATTGTTGTAACTGCTGTTATGAGGTTATTAGGTATCACAATTTTATATGAAGGTTTACAAGGTATTATGAAGATAATGGGGCTTTCTGTGACAACAATGGACAGAGTGTGGTTACGGTTTGCTCATTGTCATCTTCAGGTAAACTAAGGGTGTATTGATATCCAGCAGATATTCACTGAAGCTCTGACAGAGGCAGGATATGAACATCACACTATTTGTCACCGCAGGCACTTTGTTGATCCTGACAAAGGAGTCCAGGTTCAAAACCCTGAGAGATCATGACAGAAATTCAAAGTGGAGGTGTAGCTGTGCAGACGAAACAGAACCACAGCCTTGTTTGACGAACATCTCTCAATTAAATGGAGTAGAAATACAGCACTGGCTCCGCAGGACCAACAGACACCACCTCCTTACAGCAAGCATCAGTATCAGTGAATCACATACCTCTTTATACCTGGCTTTGTGTCTAGCTGTCTCCTTCACTGATGATATTCTATGTTAATCAGTTACACTGTTACTGTCACTGTGTTATTGAGTGTAGGTCACCCCTGTTTCGGCAGTGCTCAGAGCCCAACGCGCAATTACTGTTAGTTAGGTGTGAAAAAACAGAAGAAAACAGACTTGAAACATCAATATCCGCTTTGAGTCGCACATGACGCACATATAGCGACAGTTACTCTTGACCTTTTATGCAGCTTGTGTAGACAGCTGTATTTATTAAAGTGTCAAATCAAATGTTGTATCTGTTCTGTCAGATGCACGTGAGACAAACAACTGAAAAAGGCAGCTGAAACGCCTACTGTGTAGTCAAGCCTTCAACCATTAGGCTACCGGAGCGCCCACTGCACCACAGTTATTTTAATTAATTTTTAATTAAAAGAAACAAAGAAACAAAGAAGAAAGACAGAAAAAAATAGTTGATAATCCTTCAAATGATTTATCAAGCAAAACAGCCCAGTCGCCAGGACATTTTTTTGGCACTGCACATTACTGCAAACCACCGATACCTTAAATGTGGACGTTTCTGCATTCTGTCAGAGCAAGTCACGTATTACAATGAGCGTAGTACAACATTGTTGCGTTGCGTTACGTTGTTGCGTTACGTTGTTGCGTTACGTTGTTGCGTTACGTTGTTGCCTTACGTTGTGGCCTAACGTTGTTGCCTCCCGTTGTTGAGTTATAATTTAACACAAATTTTGATCTTTTTTCAAACTTAATCAAGTAGTTTTGTTGCCTAAACCTAACCAATCGTTTCACAACGTTAACCATGTTGAAAATGCTGAATTTTCTCAATTTATGGCAGGTCGTGTCCACACTCTGCATGCATTATAGGTGGAGTTAAAGAAATTAAAGAATTATAATGTTCATAATAGGGCTGGCCATTAATTCAATATTATCATTTACCAACTCTGAGTCATTTTGTGATGTGGGAATATGATCATATTATACTATCATTTCCCATTATTGCCATGACAATCAGTTTGCCATGATGCATTATTAAGTCTTACAGCAACTTCTACAATGTATTATGCATGTGTTATGTGTTATGTGTTATGTAGGTATTCAATTACAGACAGGAGCTTCAAACAAACAATACTGCAGTTACTTGACCGCAGCTTACGTACGTGCCAGACAAGTCTCACACTGTCTCACGGCTTGGGAGGCTATCGCTGTGCAGCCAATTTTAACTAACAGCTACAGAGATGTTACTGAAGGACATTTATAAGGACGGGCACTTGACTAGCGCTGTACGCATCAGTATTTCTACATGTGTCGAAGACTTCTCACGGACACCGTTTCTAGCAATAAGTCATCATTCATTCAATATAAGCCAATCCTTTGACACAAGGTAATGTTGATTTTCCTTCTCCCCCCATTTAGCCCAGAGCAATGAATCCCACAGACACTGTGGACATGTGTAGGCATGCTTCACTGTGACAGCTCCAGCTGGACTCACCACACAGACCTTCTAATGATCACAGAGCAGGATTCCCTCTCAAGGACCCACTGACCAGTGTCTACTTTGCTATGCCTTTAATCATGATATTTTTTCTTTTTTGATACGTAACTTTATCATCTTCAACCGTGAGGGCGAGGGATGTTAAACCTATATATCTGGAGAGTTTTAGCGTTTCATCTTAATCGCTGTGAAATATACACGACAGGGTTTTTTTTCCCCCCAGCCTGTCTGTGTGTGTGTCTGTATATATGTGTGTGTGTGTGTGTGTGTGTGCCTGGTGTCTGTGCGTTTTGATTGAGATATGCGACAGTAGCACTGGTTATGTTGGACCATTAGATGAGTGTCCTTGGGCTCCTGGGCTCCTCTCATCACTCTTGGGTGGCTGGCTGTCCCTGGGCGGTGTGAGCAGTGCAGGTCCCTGCTTGGTTCCATTACTTATGACTCTGTCAGTCTGACATCAGGTTTCCTCCACCTGTGCTATTCAGCCCACTACACGGCATGTCAGTAGGATGTGCAGCAAAAGATAACAACAGTTGTTGACAGAAAAACACTGGTTTGCCTCACTTTGATTTGACGTCTCGGACTGGAGAGACCGAAGGGATGGCAAACACTGCACGATCTTACCAGACAAATGTAAAAATGTAGAAGCTAAATTTAACCATTCCCACAAACAACATGCAGCAGTTTATTCGACTCCGGGAAGCCTTATGAGGGCTAAAAATGCTGACCCAAAAAAGGCCAGGACCAAGAGGATGATGTGACTAATGGATAGTGATCTGGGAGGTCTGAGGCCTTTGACAGGCAGGACTCAGTTTGAGAGATTGTTCTGACCTGTCTATCCATCAGTCAGAATGTGACAAGGCAGGAGCTCTTTCCACAGATGGACAGCCCTGACCTGGAAGGAGGGAGCTACTGTATCCCATCTAGGCAGTCACATCTCCATACCACCGGGGAGAGGAGTCCTGCCGAGCTGAGAGAATAGGTGTCCCAGCTGGATTGTAATTGGAGATTTCTTCGAGTGGCTGTGGATGAACGATGCCCTCACAACTGAGAGCGCATCTTGTATAAAGAATGGCGCGGACAGGTAATTTGACAAGCCCTGTGCAAACACAAGTGACAGTGTAAGTTCAGTTAATATATTCCTGTTATAAATGTCTTCTATGAAAACGGCTTTGTAATGTTGATGCATTTATTTAAATGATGAATCATGCCACCATCAGCTCAGAGAGTTCAGGAAAATTACAAGTCAGGACGCAGTAGTCGGCATGCAAATGAAATGAGGGGTATTAATCAATACTGTATTTCCCCCTACTAAGTGAAGCGTTAACTATTGTGCTATTTCAGGAACACGGCATTTGAATGAATATTTGATTAAGCTGGAACAGAATACATGCATGTTTGACCAGAAAAATCCATCACAATTTTTGGTTAATGCAAATGGCATTTACTCTGCTATTAATGAGGGAGGCTTTTCGGAGTACGCCAGTAGAGCAACTTTCTAGCAAGAATCACATTAACACATTGTTTTTGATACGTCAGTGTGTCACGCCTGTTGACATGAAAATGTGATTAGAAGAACAACAGGGAACTCAACAGTGTTTAGAACGAGTGTGGGATAAAAGAGAACGCATAAAATAAAGACTACAATAGAAACCAAGAAATACTTGAGACAGGATTAACTCCGAGCCCCTGCCATGTTGCCATGGTGACCTTAACATGTTGAGCAGCCTTGCTATCAATACACTGTGAATTAATAACTTGGTAATTGTTTGTTAAGAGGTATTGAAGGAGAATGGTTGAATGTTAAATTGGTCGGCTGTGGTCTGTAAGTACCCAGATGGCTCGTGTCGTGTATTAATAGGGGATCAGCTGACAAAGCGCATCGAGGGCCCTATTTTTGAAATGGCGGATGTCACATAAAGCAGCTTTTAAGCAGATAAAGATGTGCTTTCATTCATCACATACAATATTTTTCATTATCTTTTAGTGATTCACTGTTAATTCTACTATAGCAAAACATCGATCCATCTGTCCTCAAAGTTTCATTCCATATTGTTGGTTTTCATTAAAGGTGCAACGTTTAAGATATGACCAGACTTTAGTTTAAAAATATCAAAAAACTTCATTAATATTATCATCAAAATGTGAAGAGGTTCCAGTGTTGACGTTATTATCAAAGACGTCTATGTATTGTGTTGCAGAGATATCTACTGAAATTAGCATGCTAACTGACTAGCCCCAGCCCCGTCCTGTCTGGTGACACCACTTGTTCCTCGAGTTGCAATGGTGAGTCACTGTAGCGTCCAGTCTGCCCTCATGAGAAGATGAAGTAAATGGTAAATGGACTTGCATTTATATAGCGCCTTTCTAGTCTTGCGACCACTCAAAGCGCTTTACACTACATATCAGCATTCACCCATTCACACACACATTCATCCACTGATGGCAGAGGCTGCCATGCCCATCAGGATTTAATCTTAATACTCATTCAGACACAGATGGCACAGCCTTCAGGAGCAATTTGGGGTTGAGTATCTTGCTCAAGGACACTTCGACATGTGGACTGGAGGAGCTGGGGATCGAACCGCTGACCTGCCAAGTAGAACTGCCCCGAGAGCTTGTCAATAATACATCCATGTGTCTTGTTTACTGGATTAAATCCCCGCCGCCGGGAGCCTGCTTTGCTGGGAATAGAGCGTGCAGCAGCTCTGGGAGACGGACCCCCAGTTAGCAGTTAGTTCGAATTCAGCCAGTGGAAACCCCAGCACCGGGGGTCTGATCCTTGGGGGTCAGCTCCAAATTCCGGCCGGATCAGCAACCTTTTCTGTTGCTGTCGTTACACAGTTTAGACCCAGCGCTCCACCAGCCCGCTGTGACTCCTGGAGCTGGGGTTTGTGCCGGCTGAATCGGAGTTGCTGCGGCCGCTGACTGGGTGTCCGTTTCCGGGATCTGCTGAGTGCTGGTCGCTCTACTCCCGCCGGGGTGGTCTCCTGGACGCAGGGAGGATGAGATGAACGTGCGGGTCATTTTGTTGTTTCTGCGACTTTGGATTTAACCCAATAAACAAACCATCAAAGCGTGCACAGACCGGTTAGTGGCAAACACACAGATGGCTTACATAAACTATAGGCTGACGCAACATTTGAAGATATGATAGCAGTGTTATTTTAACCGGCTCTCAGAGTTTCAGCAGTTTGACTTTTACGTATTGTTGCCCTGCTATTAGTTGGATATTTTCATAACTACATACATATAACTGATGACTGTAAATTAAGACTGTATGGACCAAGTAGTAGAGGTGAAATGATAACCTCTATTTGTTTGGAGCATGTGGCTATATCTTACACATTGCACCTTTAAATTTGTATATATATTACGTCGGTGCAAATAGTCAGTGAAATAGCGGAAACGCTTTATATTGTACAAACTGTGACACAGATTGCACAGCACAAATTACCATCTGTTGATGTGTGTAAATAAACCCCAAAGGACAAAACCGTGTAAAGAAAAGCAGAAAGGAGGGATCTTGTATGGAAATACAGTATAAAACCTTCCCTAGTTTTCACAAGCTCTCTGAGTCAGTTTAATTCATGATAAAATGAAAAAGTCATGTTTAAATGTCTGTCAGACATTTGTTATTTATGTTACGATGCATTTATAATGTATGAGGTGATGAAAATGAAAATGTCAGACTGAGACACAAGCCTCTATGTAAAAAGGTAATACAGCTCTTAGTGAAACATGCAGTCATTTGTACGAATGAGTGTGTATGTGTGTGTGTGTTTGTGTGTGTGTGTGTGTGTGTGTTTGCATGTCACAACACTAATACAAATCTTTATCTTGAACAAAACGTAACAGTTGTAAGATGCAATTCCTGCCAAAGCCTTAAATGAGTCTAGCCATAATGTGCCGTAATGTAATTTCAAAGCACAGCGTAGTGCAAGGGATGAATGTCCCTCTGTGATACATATGTGTCTGTGGTTTGCACACAGAATAAGAGATTAGGAGCATTGTTACATGTGTAGACTTTGGTACAACGTAGAAATAGGGTCTGGACTTTTTAAAGTCTGGAGTTTGGGTTTACTGCTAAATGCCGTTTTAAGCTGTTGGAAGACAGAAAATTTAAATTGGGGCAATTATGTAGAGCTGAAAGGTAAAGGCTATAAGAGCAGTTATCATGGCTGAGTGCTGAAACCTGGGAGACCTGTCAATTAAAGCAAACACACCTTAGAACATGGCCCTTTAAAGCTTTAAATCCTCAAAGTCAGAATTTCCATCAGGACACATTAAAAAGTGGTGAAATTAGCTATTGATCAACACTCTAAACATGTTCATGTCTTATGGTGCCTTCAAATGCAACTCGTGTGCTTGTGTTTACAACATGGGAAGTCACGTACACGTATGCTTGGCATTCAAGTGGTTAAGTCATGAGAACACCGTTGCTAAGCAACGGCAATATTAACGTTATTAGCATTACTGTCGGCGTCTAGAAGCCACGGAGGCTAACAATTTAACAAGCAAGCAAGTGGGTAACATAATGCAGGAAATGGAAAGGCATAAAGACAAAGAAAAAAGATGAGGCCTTTGGGAATATCAACATTTTCCTTGTGCATATTATAAAATTATAAAGAAAAACAATATACGATAAAATTACAATATATTCACTTACAGTATGTACCGAACTTCCATGGCCTATGCCATTTCTGACAACGTCATCAAACACGTCACAACTTGTGAACTAGGAGCTTTCAGAAACTTTCCACTTAAGAGGTTATAATGACCACAAGAGGGAGGCGTTCATATGGACTCTTCTCGTGAATGTATGTAAAAAGTCACCCATTGATTTGTGGACTGCCATTTTGAAGCCTCAAGGTCGGCATTTTGTTTTTTTTTGCAACCAGAAGTGACACGAGAGGATGGAGCTAAGTACAACTAAATGCTGAATAAGGCATTTTAAGGTGACCAAAATGTTACAACTAACTTTCAGAAACTGAAAAGGATTAAAAATGTAAGACAAAAACACAGACAACACCCAGACTTGACAACGCCGGGTTGCAACCTGTCAATCACAAGGTAGCCGCGCCCTAAAGCAGTGGTTCCCAAACTTTTTCACATCAACGACCCCTAAACTGACACAAATTAGACCACAGACCCCCATCTGATAGATCTGATTGTATTTTTTGCTTTTGGAAACAACTGCCCTAAAGCATACCCTGCTTTTTCGTCTATTTGACTCTAAATGGGACCATCATTTACTAAATGAACATCATGCTGTATTGAAGAAGACTTGAAACTAGTGATTGAGACCATAAACTCATGTTAACAATGTTTACTGAGGTAACAAATCAAGTGAGAAGTAGGCTCATTTTCTCATAGACTTCTATACAATCATACTTATTTTTGCAACCAGAGGAGTCGCCCCCTGCTGGCTGTTAGAAATAATGCAAGTTTAAGACCTTCCGCATTGGCTTCACTTTTCAGAACCAGAGGTTGCCACCTGGTTCATGTACATTACAAAATACTTTTGTAATCATGTCTGTGTTAGATTCCACCATCTAGCATCCACTAGAAAACAGAACCTTAATGCATCTTTACCATTTGCGTCAGTACAATGAAAAATTTGCCGTAGCTTGGAGACATTCTAAAAGCAGATATTAAGTTAGTGCACAAAGTACTGATAAAGCCCTATAGTGGACTTAATGAGGCATATTACAGGCGTCTCAAAAATATCTAAGGTCTTTCATTTCCAAGCCACGGTGGGCCAAACATAAAGTAAAACTTATGTAACCTGGATTCAGCATTCAGCCATATTCTTCCCACAACGAGTGCGGCTCCTCAGTTAGCTTAATCGGGATTGATGGTACAGCACATTGGGTCTAAATTTAGTCTCTCCAAGAACATTCCTCTCCTTGCCGTTGCTGTGGGGCGAAGCTGAGGTTTTCAGATCCTCCACGGTCACACGCACACGATGGGAGGCAGTGGAGCTGAAATGCACTCCTATGTCACACTCTGCCCTCCTCCCGTTCCCCCGTCCCCACGCCACACTCCCTGTCGCTTTTTTCTCTCCCCCTTTATCTCTACATGCACTGGGATTTTGTGGATCACTTACTCACGGAGAACCCCCTGAGGAAACAGGATTCTGTGTTCAGAGGTTCAATTTCTAAAATCCACTCTTATTCGGATCAGCTGAAATGTAAAGTATAAATCAAACTGGATCATTAATAGTGGGAAATTGTTAATTTTCAGAGTTTGACATATCATACATTCAAAAACTGAACACATTCTTCAACATGTGTATTTTATTCTGCACAGCTTTAGTAGCTCTCTGGGGAGATATTCTTTTTTTTTTAATTTGCATCTGTGCCTTTGTAAAAATTGCAAAAATATAAAAAAAAGACAATCAAAGAACCTTCAGGCAAACCATTATTATTTTGCCATGATTTGATTTTCAAGACAGAAACCATAGCAAAAGCCATCTCATTACAGTAGACATTTTACATTTTAAATGTGCCTCTGGCCTATAGACTAACTAGCAGTAGTGGCAGTTGTTATGTCATTGTACCTTTAAATCAAATAACTAATGTATAATAACTTCTTTTCTGTTTTTAAAAGGAGGATGTAGCATTAAAGCAAGTTCCCATTCCTATTAATTCAATAAGTCCATTGAAATAGTAGTGTATTCCTAAAGCACTGTCCCGATGGTGACGGTGCCATGCCCTTGTTCCGACGGCCCGTTATTACGAAACCCCAATAGTCTAAAACAATTTCCCATTGGACCAAAAGTTGAAGAAGATTAATTTTACGCACATCACGTACTGTAGGTGCGAGGCTATCAGAACAGCGTCAGTAAATAAAAAGGTAACGTCTGCACACTACTCCATGCCACAATATTTTCATTGACTACGTTTCGATCCAGCTCTGATCTTCGTCAGGTCAAAATGTCAATAATTATTATGCAGAACGACGTCAGACGGTAAAAGTGTAATGGAGGACTGCAGTCAAAGTTGAGCATCGAACCCCACCTCCACAGCCTTATTTTTGTGTTTGGCACTGAATTCACCCACTGGTTGTTTTAAGCCATTTATATAAACAACAATGCTGTTTTTTTCTTTCTCAATATTCAATAAGATTTATATCCCATAAAACATGAAATGCAGACAAAGTGTTTTTAAATTCAGTTGGCAAGCTAGAGATGCTGTGCGTTGGGAAACAATGGATGGAGTCTGCTCAGTAATAAGCTCTGAAAGTGGTATCCAGTGTTCTCTTTCAATAATAAAGTACCTCTTGGAAAATTAAAGCCTGGCACATGTAAAATTGATTTTGTTTTGATCCATATCCTTTAAAATCTACAATGCAGAGGATTAAAAAGTGAATTAAGCACCAGTTAAAAAACACTCTTTTTTTGGTTTCATTTTTCAAATTGTTTTAACATCCTTT
The DNA here is from genome assembly GCF_015220745.1 of Sebastes umbrosus. NCBI lineage: Eukaryota > Metazoa > Chordata > Actinopteri > Perciformes > Sebastidae > Sebastes > Sebastes umbrosus. The sequence continues at coordinate 10,471,984 of NC_051280.1, read as the reverse complement.
TTTAATTCACTTACTCTGAAGATGATAAATACTTTCTCAATAGTGTGAGGTATGTTCAACACACTATGTATTCATTATATATGTTTGTTTGTCCTATACTATAAGATTAGAAGCTGCTTCTGCAAAAGTAGTATTTTCTACAACCATGAAATAATGACTAGAGAAACACCACCGACCTTCTTGACTGCAAGATAACACACCCCCATCTTGACAGATGGTAGTGAGTGTCTGCACGCTTGTGAGTTTACATAAGAGGAATACAAAGTACAGCAGGACCGGTAGTGCCCCTTTTGCTGACATGGTAACTTAAATTGAAGTTATCTGCAATCCTCCAATATATAATGCCAACTCAATCCCAGTCCAATCAAAAGGTGTCATGATCCGAAGGCAACAAAGTATTGAAAAAATATCATCAAAGGAGAATTTAAAAAAAAAAAAACAGATGGAGGAAAAATTATTCTGAGGTCAAAGGTACCCTGTCTAGTGTATTTTCTACTATGGTGAGTACCTGAAGATGTAAATTAACGAGACCTTGGCAGTTTCTAGGAAACTTTTAACCATACGTGGGATGAAAAGCCTGAATCAAGTCCACACAATGAAACATACTGTATAACAGCTGTGATGTTGTAGAGTTTTCTACATAAACGGTGTTTCTATTCACATTTTGAAGTATTGCATTAGAAAAGCTGGTATGGAAATTTAAAAAAAAATCGATAAAACTTCCTCAACTGTGAAATAAAGTTTTTAAGCTCGCTAGAAGTGTTTTTTGCCTTTGTCGAAAAATAATTAATGTGCTAAATGGGTTATGGAAACGCCTTTGCCGAATAAATTCTGACGTAACAAACATTTAACTCACGTTGACTGATTTAGCTGTTTCTGCTGTCGGCGTCTTCTCAGCTGTTTCCATAATGTGTTAATGCTTGTCTTCGTCTCCAGACAACATGAAACATGGCCAATACTAGCTGACATGACAATTAAAACTTGTCCTAATGAAACTGATTCCTGAATGCCTCTCTCCATTCTTGTTTGGGTTAGATGGCCAAGCCAACTTGTTTTGTTTCTGGTTCGCAACATCTACTTCTTCTTCTCCTCTGTTTACTGGCAGATTACAAAAATAGTACGCTGTTTTTGACCACACAAAAAAACACTGTAGAGCAATGTTAAGCAACCAAGTCTCCATTATTGTCTCTAGTGGCACTAGCATGGTGCCATAATACCATGGATTTATTAAGAGAGGGGTAGAAACACTAATGCGCATGTGCAAACCCGAAAGAGAAGAACCTTATTTGGCTTAAGCTCTTATAATACATCCATTCATGTTACATTTTTTTGCTGAATACAAAGGGCAGTAATATTGAATGCCAGTGGCGGTAATTTGCTGAAATAGCATTTTTCCAATAGAAGAAAAGAAGAAGACCTTATGCATACGTAAACAATGCATTAAAAAAACACTCTAAATGTTTTATGATATAGAAAATGCATTCATATAGTATTTGGTGAGTATTTGGTGATTAATATTGTGTTTTATATGTAAATAAAACTGTGTTTGTTTACAATGAGAACTCCACAGAGTACCTTTAAAAAAAATAAACCTAGAGATCCCTTTGAAGAATGTGACACTTGGAGCAGTGTGATTAAAAATAAATCCATATTCTGTTGTTGTGTTTCTAAGCTGGGGATATAATCATTATTTGTTTTTTTCATTTCGAAAAATAACCAAGAAGGGAGACTGATTATTTTGTCTTCCAAGCAAACCTCACTAAGGTTTTATATACCGAGGTTATTAACTATAATGAGGTTACTTTTAAAAAAAAAAAACAGGATATATTCGTTCTTGAAATACTCAATCAGGTTAGATTTCTCCCCTAAAATTCAATACAGCATAGGGTTTGCGGATGAAAACCTTTAATTATATCCTTTTCAAATTATATTTTGCGACCAATTAGGCTCACCTACTACTCTTGAATGCAAATTAAAAACAACTTCTCATTAACCAGTTTAATGATCATTTCTAGGGGGTCATGAGGCCAACGCTCCTGATCTCACACTGAATATAAATACCAGCGAGGGGGCTAATCAATGATAAATTAATGCATAAATGACTTGATTGCTCATTTCCAGTCTGGTGACTACATTTCATCCTGGTGTACTGTATGTCTTTGACAAAAAAAGCTATCTATTACACACACACATACCCTAACCAACACACACACCCCTGCTGTTTCATCTAGGGATGTTTCTCTGCTGATAGACCAAATAAGTTATGTTCTATTGTATGATGCAGCATCCCAGAGGCTGCTAGTCAAGGTTATTGATCAACACTCACCTCCATAATTGCATTGCCGTCTATTTAATTTGCTGTTAAGCTCCTCATTAATTACCCTGTTTTTCATCTGGGCATAGCTATTAATCTCTTAGTCTTTGATCTTTTTAATATGCCTCGTGGACTAGTCTTGACATCTTCTACAGTCGTCTGAACACATTCGGAGGTCCACTGACTTGTTCTGTTAATGTCGATGGACGAGAGGAAGAGAACCGTATACCCAAGACAAATGCAAAAGAAAAACAACTGCGTATATTTTGAGAAAAACAAGGGAATACTTCTGATTGAGAGATCTTTGAACTGACAGCAAAAAAATACCTCAGTGCTTGTCTGTAAACTGGTATTTACTAAACACAGTCACAAGACTGTGGAATGCATCTAAAATTGAAATTTTCTTTGAGATGTTTCACACTTGAGGGAGGAGGAGAATATACAAAAATTAGTCTGGTCCCTGTCCAACCTTTCTCTTGCCAAATCTGAAAGCATCTACCCATCATTTTGAAAACTAATCTCGAGTGCCTTATCCACGGTGAAAACTGACTTTCAAACTCAATCTCCCCAGCAATCAATCTTACCCTGGCAGGGTGAGTTTGTCGAAACTGGGAGCCGTGACTATGAAGAAAGCCACATTTCAATTTCTCTCTTCAACTCTTAGTGGCACCCGGCATATGTTAGCCTTGGCACTGGATGGAACCATTATGAATGGGCAACGGGGGTGTTCTTGTAGAAGGAAATAGAAGAATGTAATAATTCATCTGAGCTCCCTCTCAAACAAGTAGATGAGAAAAGAGATCTGTGGGGGTTGCAGTGGCCATGGGGTTACAAAAGGAGTTTGTGATTGAACTTGCTGCTTTATGTTACCTGGAACTACTAAGGAAATCATTTCAAATGGTTGAAATTAATGACTCTGTGTATATTATGCATGTGGGTGTTATTGCATTTCTAGCTTGATAAAAAAATAATACCTCACAATGTTCAGCATCTCTCAATTCTGATTCATCATGCCGCCAGAAAATACGAGAAAATGAACAAATTTGATGAAAATGTCCTGCTTAACCTGAGTCCTGACAGACGTTTTTGTGATAAGTTGCTCAGTTGTGTCGTAATAGTTTCTGGAAAAAAGAAGGGAGGCTTTCATCGGAGGCAGCACTGGAATACTTTAAAGAGGCAACTTTAAGACCAACTTTTATGTCTTGCTTCAGTGCTTTTCTGCAATGTCCATGGCCAAGTCTTCAATGGCCAGCTCACAGAGGACGATATGTGAATCTTTGTGAGCAGCAGGGTGCTCCTGATAAAGAACTGGGATTTTCAGTCAACTGGGCAAACAAGTAACAAATTAGAAAATTAAATGCTAATGTCTAGGGATGTCACAAGAACCAATACTTTGATACCAAGTTGATGCTAAAATTCTGAAAACATGACATTCAGGTATCGTAAGTACCATCAGGGCTCAAGGTTAATGTCGTCCCGTTGACCCAGGGACAATAGGAAATGTGTCTGGGATGCAGTAAACTCACTATCAACACGTCCAGTGGATGCACCCTATTTGTCCCTGATAATGCTACATTGCGAACAACAAATCCGTTGTCGTTCGGCCGGACGAGAGCTAGTTAACGTTAGCTGTTATCTCTGTGCAGGACTGTGCTGCTTACCAGCTGATAACAGCTAATATTAACTAGCTCTTGTCTTGACGATTTCAACACGGGAGGTGGCATTGATTTACATTATGATGCGTTCAGGCCCTATTCATTAAAGAGTATTGGATGAAGTTAAATTCTAACGTTATCATGATGCGTTCAAATGTTATGTTTTAAAATGTATTTTTTAGCAAGAAACTTGAATATATACAGTTGTTTGAAGGAGATGTTTTCACAGCAATATAAAATAGATATTAGAGAGGGCATTATGACCTGTTTGACTAACAAAAAACAGTATGCAAATGGTAATAAAGGAGTGGATGTTGAAGTACATGGGATTTATTGTTTTACCTTTGTTTTTTAATGTGGTATCGAAATGGTATCGAGAATCGTGGAATTTCACTGGTATTGGTATCAACTACTATATTTCTGGTCTCATGACATCCCTACTGATGTCAATAAATAGATATTGAGTGATAGAGACCAGAATATGTTCTGTTGAGCATTGTATGAAAATGTTATTTGTCCTGAAACAGTTTTTGGTTGTAATAAAAATGAATTGACAATTAATTATTGAAATCATTTATCAAGCAAAAATGGCAAGCAATGGTTCCAGTTTCTTAAAAGTGAGAATTTGTAGGTTTTCTCCGTTTCGTATTATTGTAAATCAAATATCTTTGGGTTTTTGACTGTTGGTCTGACAACCTCAATGGACTCCAGGAAATTTTGATGGCCAATTTGTTTTTGTGCTATTTTTTTAATAGTCATTAGTTGTATCCTAAAGATTTTTCAATATCAATGGTGTGCACCTAGGGCTATGGCAAGGAATTGCTGTGTAAGTCTGAATTGTCAGCTCTGGTTGTCTATCCTTGGTGATTGGCCAAATGTCAAGGGAAAGAGAGAGAGAAAACCCCTTCCAGTATATCCATCTCAAAGGAGTGACAAAAATCAATGGGTGAGATGCTTATCAGGAGCATGTTAATAATTCATTGCGAGTCCGTGGCAGGTGTATAATTGATCAAGGGGCGATAAGTTGTGGTGATAAATATTTCAAGGGTGGCTGAGAGAGAAAGAAGGAGCCCTCACTTGTCAACAGACCCCAAGCGTTCTCACCAGGAGACTGGCCTTATTGGGTCTCCCCAATTGTGCAGTCATTTTCTCTGAATGCCTGTGTGCTGATAGCGCTCCCAGAGATGATGGAGACGGCTCCCATGGTGAGGATCAAAGGGCTGGAACATGCAGGCTAGCTAACAGTGTATTGTTCAGGTCTATGGATCAACTCTGACATCCCAAGGGCCAGACCCTTGAAATTGGTTGGGCTACAGGGGGGTTTGCTTCAAGTGGACACACTGCTAAGAGATATAGCAGTTCCTTGTAAGGGATTGATGGATTGAGACTCTCTACTACTCACTGAATGTATGTTCTGTGTAGGGAATTCATAACAGGTAACTGATGGACATACAACCTCTATGATCTAACAAGGCGATACTGAGGTAAAAACAACCGTCAATATCCTTTTTATAAAGCTGCATTATGAGACTTTGGACCAACAGGGAGCAGAAACACTAAAGCTACTTGCAAATGGTAAAGTACCATGCTTTCTCCTTTCATGTCTTACAATATTGTCAAGGGACTATGAAAGACTATTTTTCCTCTGCATGTGTGAGCATAGTCAGCAGCAAGCTAGTATTAGTGTTGATAAGGATAATAGTGATTCCCATATAGACCAAACCGGAATCACGTCTTTGCCAAGACCACGCCCTATTTGCGGGACAGAAAACAGAATATGTCAATACAATTTGACTTGGTTGGGATTATAATTTTGACAAGTTTGTATGCATTTGTTTCTTGTTCAACAAACGTTTGTTTTAGAAACATGTCTAATAATGATTTTTTGACCTTGCCTTTAGTCTTCCCCAATCCAAGTGGATGAAGAACCAAACACAGTGGCCGGATATTGCTTATCCGGACATCTATGGACATCTATAACGCTACAAAAGAATAACAATAAGAAGAAGAAGAAGAAGAAGAAGAAGAAGAAGAAAGGCACTTTAATAATCCCCGAGGGGAAATTAAATTTTTTCACTCTGTTATATACAGGACGCACTCACACATGCACAAACAGGAACTATACTATATGACTGTACTGCAGAAGCCTCCCACTCAAGCTAGCGAAGCTAACTTATCAATCAGTAGTAACTGTCACAACATCATTTAGTGATTTACCACACTGACAGTGAATATTCACATATCTCAATTGCCTCAATTCTCAGTGTGAAAGCCTTGGTTAAACCGCTTCACAACAGTTTTTCTGCGTTTTCCCATTTCTCTCCAAATGTGACCCCGTCCCAAAGGTGGTGCAGCCTTGGCGATGACGCAATGCTTCAAGCCTCTTTCAAATCTGGCCACACCCAACATCACTGATGGGGTGATTGTGTATGGTCAGATGAAATACGCTTTGTTGCATCTGTAAACGCACCTAAGAGTGATGCCAGAGAGTACTGGAGTACACCTGTACATCACTGCAACAAGGTGAGAAGTTCAACCCCTGGTGGCCAGCAAACACAAAATTCCCAGAATGGGGTTACGTTACTATTTAAAATGTGTATACCTCACCGCATGAATCTCACTGGAATCATTTATCCAAGATCGCATGAGAACAGGTAGCCGTACTTGTAGCACTAAAAGCTGGGCCGTCATTATTTTCATAATGACTTTGACAAGGAAACTGTATTCAATGTGGATCGATCATATCACAGCTGATACCTGATCCACTTAATCAGATCAGTATCAGCAACAATACCGATCTGGTAGATCCGATAAGTGCATCTTTACTTCACAGGTCCAACATTTTAGACCGGGCTATGAAACAGAAGTGTGGAAAACTTACACAAACCCAACATGTGTACATTAATTTCAAAACAAGAGACCCAATCCAAAAGAGCCCCAGGGACAGTCAGACGCGGACCAAAAAGATCAGAGAATAATTAGTCACGATCTAAAACAGAATCCCAACTGAGGTTCGAGGTTGGGATTTGCAGGAACTACGAGGACCTTGAAGACTTCTAGTCTTGCAAGGTTTCCCACAGTGTTGTATTACAGAAGTGGGCCACCTTGCTTGAAATACAGATCACACCTCCACTAAATGGGATATATTTCATAGCTTCAAAGTTTTATGAGAATAGGTACTGTTCTGCTTTCAGAGAGGCTGAGCAAACGCATCAATTAATGAATGAACTAACTGTGAATTAACATTCCTTAATTAATAATCTATCAAGTGTGAACGAGACACATAAAGTCATGTTGACTTGATAATTTTTTAATGGTGAGCAACAGGAATTCATGACACACCCTGCATTAAATCATCATGAGTCATGCATTAGTTAAGTATTACTCAAGTATATGATTTGTACCCTTATCATTAAAGTGTCACCAATAATTCTGCAGCATCTCGAGGCAAAAATCAAATGGTGCTTTTAACAGAACAAAATAGAGCAATCTGTTCTTTTCAGTACAGAACTGGCATGACGTCCCGCATTTGTTTGTTTCCACTGCCCTTAATTGTTACCAATAAAATACATGAAACGCATCATTATAGATGATTAATTGCCATCCGGAAGTGAACTGTGGTGCGAATGCGAGAGACGGATGAAAAATGGGAAAATAATCTTCACAGCACCTGTGAAAGCCTGTGTTTTATGTGGGAGTGCATAAATATTTATTTTATTGAATTAAATTTAACACCTTTATCCATCGCCGATCAACTACGAAAGCTATGAATATTCATCGGCGTAAATCACAAGTGAACAGGATTTAATTCATGAAGTTGTTTCTGAAATTTCCATTTTGATTAGATCACACTGAACTAAACAGGGAAAACAACAGCAATGCAATTCATTAACATGGAGATGAAATGAAATGTCATAGCAAGGCCAGAAGTTAACAGTATTGAGAAGAACTTCCTAAACACTATCATTTAGTAAAAGAAGATGTACCTTTCTTTTTCCCCAAGTGAAAATGAAATTCTTCACATCTGCCTTGATGGGAGACCTAATATATCACATAGCGCCATGTTGACCTCTGATGGAACGAACTAATCCCTCATTGTTACTGGATTTACAAAGACGCCGCTTTCCCTTTCAAGTGGAGCATTCATTGAATGAATCATCATTCATGAATTAAACAAATAAAACAAACACATAATTAGGAGCCTGAATAACCATAGATTGAACCTGAACGTCTACTTATGTTTGTTTTTTAATCAGAATGCATTAACAATGTTCGGCTTTCTTTAGCTTGAATTCTCTGCGGAGGACGCAAACGTCAAATAAAATAGCAGAGGGGATTCTTTTTCACTGGGACACAAACAAAGCTTGGAAAAAAGAATACAAGGCAACCCAGATGTTACATAAGCAGAGTTATCTTATTTGGTTCATGCGTTGTAAAAAAGAATATCTGGCTGGTAATGAAGTGCAGGATAAGTAAAAGCCGTTTTCCCAAACACAATATATCTCCCTTGCACAGGCTTTGTCAATGCATGTTTTGACTCTTGCATAGTCGTTTTAAGAGCAGAGAGGTTTTCGATTTCTTCAGAAAAGTCAAGGTCACCTTCGTATAATAAAACACAATACAGCTTTGAATCGCGAGACGAAAAGGTTTATCTTTAACTGACGTGTATATTATATTTAGATTATAACTTGTGAAGTCTGTATTATGTGATGCAGTCACACAAGCTCCTCATCAGAAACCCCCAGTCAAGTCAGTGTATTCAAGTTACATGTCAATAATTTACAATGCCTCAGGAATACATAGAAAAGATGCTGACTATGTCAGAAGAGGAGCCCCTTGGGAATTAAGTGAAGTATATAATTCTTTATGGAACGTATTCTTTATGAAACATTGCCTCAAATCAAACATAATGGCAAACTATTAAAATTAACATGAAATTCAACCCACTTTAATATGCTCCGATTAATCACTACCATATATTCACAACTCTCAAAATGTAAAAATCTTTTAGATGTAAGTGAACCCTGCACTGCTTTCAGATACCACTGGATTAATTTCATATTCTAATCTGCAGAGTTAAGAATCTCCTGGCTGTCTCCGGCTCTCTGCCCACATTTGAATGACCCCCCGCCGTGTAAGAGAGGATTTAACTATAATATGAATCCTTTATTCTCCCTTTAGTCAATTCAACTCAATTATGCTCAACCTGGGCAAAATTTTTTATGTTATAATATAATTGAGAGATCATAACTCAGCTGGAAGACGCAGATGGAGATTGTGAAGTACCTGACCTTACCTGATGCCTATTGACAGAGCTCCCTTTTTAAGATTGAATTATGGCTTTGCCATTTGTGCCTTAGATCCCATTTTCTAGAGCCATGGGCCATGTGTTAATGGATGATTTTAATTAAATATTTCCAAGTTTAAACTTTTTAAAGACTTTAAATGACTTCCGCTATGCAGCTACAGGCTGAGTGATATGTTTCGCTGCTGTTGGTGGGATATCTGAATCACTGGTATCCTTCTGGGCAGCAGAATCAATATCTCTCTAATGGGGACACGTAATATGATAATATTGGGCAATTATCGGTGCAGAGGTATGATTAGTGTCATCGTTTTTAACCTCTCAGCTTTCAGCAGAAACAAATCTGGCATCTCATTGAATGTTTCAAAAATGCAGGAGAAAAACTCATTTGAGTCATCACAAAGGGACCATATCTCACTCTCTCCGTCTCCGGATTTGATGGCGTAATTCAAATTTGAGAGCACAGCACCTCACACAGCTCACATATTTCAGTGGAACACATGAGCATTGTTATCCTTGTCATACTGGCAAAATTTGGATTTTGAGGCAGATGTTAATATCTGAGAATAATAAAACAATAAAATGGTCAATATTTGTTCTTGCTTTTCTTTTCTGACCATGAATACATAAGATAAACAAACATTTTGTAGCGATAATAATAAAAAGATATTTCACAGTTATAGATCTTATTTATATAAGATAAATTAATTTAGTAAACAGCAACAGTAAGCCATTGTAATTGAAATAATTTTCATAATACTTATGAATAAAACATGCAAAAACTAAACTAAAGCCCTTTTTAAATCATTAGGTCTAAAAGTTGTAAAATGCACTAATAGCCCGATCCAGAGTTATTTCCCTTCCTCCGTTCATGTAAATGAGACCCAGACCGAGGCTGGAGCGAGGGCTGGGAGGAGGAGTTAGCAAACCGTTGACGACAGCGTGACGGCTGTGACCATGTGACCGAGCCATGTGACCGAGCGGACGCTGCTACGCCTGCTCCATGGGCCCAATGCATGCGGAAGATCGCCGGAACATCCGGGTCCTTTTCCAGTCGGAAGTCGAGCCATTTTGGCATCATGCGCCGCTGAGCAACTCTCATAGGAATGAACGGGCCTCTGCCTCCAACGCTGTATCCAGTTCTCTTAATACATCCATGAGGCTAACAGAGCTAACAGTAAAAAAAAACTGCAACAGTACTGGAGGGCGTTATCAGCTGTAAGCAGTACAGAGTGGGGGTCGTGAGCTAGCCATTGGGGCAGCTCACATGCACGAATATGCACTAAAAGCACGCATGGCCGGCCCGGCTATGTCACCAAAATACGGAAAAGCTCAGATTACAACACACACAGAGGGAGAGTGACTTCATTCTCTGCTCAGGTAGACATTAATCCTCTATATCTTTACATAGAAAATTGTTGTTTTCTGCTATATTAATGCACTTGATATTGTATAGAGCACCTTTAAGTTAAGCTTCTAAGTACATTCTTGATGTTGAAAATACTAGTTTGACAAAACAACCTTAACTATTATGGATAACTGATACAGTTGAAAACTCAGGAAAAGCTAGTAAGAGGACGTTGTTTTGTTTTTAAACTGAAGTAAACTTAAAACCAAATGGAGATCAAATATACATGAAATGCCGCCAATAATACATGTATTACTGCAGTTTATTGTTTCCCAATTTCTTTTGGCAGATATGCGAATATACATGCTGATACCAATGTATCTAAAATGAGCCAGCATTGGCTGATAACATCAGGTCTCTGATGAATCGGCCGGGCTCTGAAATTGGATCAAGGAGGCTAATAGTGCAATACATATATGTCAAAAACAACATGACCTTGTGGACAATCAACATTATAGTGCACTGATAAAATAAAAAGGAGCGGGGTATCTATAAACCTTGCACTCAACTTCTCACTGCAGATGGCCACCTAAACACATAAACGGCCACCTATTTTGTGTGCTCTCATAAACCTCTTGCTGACATTCCCCTCGTGGATGACATCCAAGCAGACAATATCACTCAGTGTGCCTCTGTATCCTGTTGGGCTGAGATGACTGATAACTATCTCCAATTTCCACAGGGCTTCTCAGATCTTTTCTTGGATTGGCCATGATTGGATAAGTGGTGGAGAATATGATCAACAGTCTCTCTTTACCAATAATGCGTTGCAGTGAAATAAAAGAATCACAGGTAGACGCTCTCCCCTGTGATAAACCTTGGCCATAAAAGGTCCTCTCAACGGGTAATTAATCTTGCAGGGGGGTGGTTAAATTTCATAGTAGTGCTTAAGTTCAAAAGGCAGAATCCACTGCAATTACTGACCTCAGCAGTTTTTGAACGGCAGTGGCTCTTTTGCTGTCTTTGACAAATATGGTAGCTGAGTGTGGTGCAATAAAGAAAGGAAACTGACAATGTCGGAGAGAGAAATAGGGAATAAGTTGTTTTGCTGACCCAAAGGCTTCTACTGTTTGCAACAGACGGAGAAAAAAGTTTCACTGTTTTCCTCTCATCGACAGTCATTGAACATCATGCTGGGAATGAAGCTGTGCTGTGCTCCAGACATTTTTGCAGTTGCTTTTCATTCATTATTCACTGCGGTTATAAAAGTGTAAAATGACTGCTCCTTGCCAATAACAATTTCCTCGCCAGTTTTCACACACTCGCGCTCATTCTTTCACCTCTCTCCGACCCGGGTTCAACTGTCTACTCTGAAATGGTTTCAGCACCACGCTGTGTTAGAAGTGCAACGTTTTCCACGTGGCACATCTCTGGAGGTGTCTGGTGCCACTTAAACGTTTACACCCTCGCTCAATGTCATGGTACGCTTCATCCAACTCCCAGGCAAGAGACAAGCCAAGAGGTCACAACAAAATTGTCCTTCTGTTTATCTAGCTATTGTGCCACCACTGTGCAGCCCTGAACCGTGGGCGCACTGTAGAGCTACAGGGCACAACAAAGTCATTGATCTGACCTACCTACTATCAAAGACAACCATTTTCTGCTTTTCTGCCTGAGAGAAAAATGTCACTCTATCAATACGCAAACAGTACATTTCACCATCATCCAATTAAACTGATTGATGTAGTTTATACTTTCATGCTATTCGTGATTTTATTCTATTTGATTATTCTCATGTTAATTACTATCCGGGCTGTTTAATATTCTTGTGCTTAACTGAGGTAACTGTGAAGCACTTTGTAAGTATTATTTTGAAAAGTGCTGTAAAAAGAAATCTTATTTATTTCCATTCTTTCCATTTATATACACCACAATATGTCAAGTGTAGCAAAAATAACCAATAAATACTCAAACTGATCTGTGTAGTATGTGTCTGCAGATAAGTGACAAGAAATTGCTCTCCAGAAATGTTAAAGATATGTAAGTGGTAATTTAGTAACAGTGTTGCCGTTACACAGCTTTCCATTAAACAGCACTGACAAGTTTATTGTATCGACTGTACAATGCCCGCCCAGTATACAGTATGTCTTGGTCACAATTATAAAAAAACATTAAATCGCAAATGAATCGCCCATTTTTTATCTATTCAAAATGTACCTTATAGGGTGATTTGTCTCCATATTAATACTAATAGTATAATACTATTAATAATAGTATTTAATACTCTTATCAACATGGGAGTGGGCAAATATGCTTGCTTTATACAAATGTGTGTATATATTTATTACTGGAAATCAATTAACAACACAAAACAATGACAATAACATCCAGAAACCCTCACAGGTACTGCATTTAGCATAAAAAATATGCTCAAATCATAACATGGAAAACTGAAGCCCAACAGGCAACAACAGCTGTCAGTGTGTCAGTGTGCTGACTTGACTATGACTTGCCCAAAACTGCATGTGATTATCATAAAGTGGGCATGTCTGTAAAGGGGAGACTCGTGGGTACACATTGAACCCATTTTCATTCACATATCTTGAGGTCAGAGGTCAAGGGACCCCTTTGAAAATGGCCAAACCAGTTTTTCCTCACCAAAATTTAGTTTGGAGCGTTATATAGCCTCCTTTACGACAAGCAAGTGCCATTGGATTCCTTAGGTTTTCTAGTTTCATATGATACCAGTGTCTTCACTCTAGCTTTAACGCTGAGCCAGCTGCAACCTAAAAAACGCAAGTTGCATTAATGCGCTAAAGAAATTAGTGGCGTTAAAACAAATTTGCGTTAACGCATTATTATCGCGTTAACTTTGCAAAACATTTTTTTTTAAAAGGGAATACTTATCCAAACTATGTGTTTATGTTTTGTTCTTATGTACACAAAAAAAGAATATCGGCCAATATATCATCATTGGCACAAATATTGATATCTGTATCTAGGGATACTGATCTAGTGGACCAGTATGATACACTGGATCAGTATCAATGCTGACACTGATCTTAAGAAGCATATTTTTTGCTATGATTTGACTGATGCACATTTATTATTTCATTATTATTATTATTATTAAAACTCAGTGGTTCTGCTGTCGGTTACATTCATTCTGTCTTGCCAGGCTGCCTACTAGAACTGTTATGGGCCACATGTTCCTAAAATGAATTCAAAGAGTTCCATTCTCTGAGATAATTGGGAAAAAATTGGGAAAAAGTGAACACTGGTGTACCTGAGCTGGGGTAATAGAATCTCTATCCAGAAAGAAAAAGTTGGATTGTACATAGCTATCATTTTCAGCCTCAAAAATCCAGTTACAGCCGGGCTCTTCCACTGTTCATACATCAGACGAAACTACCTAAAAAAACGTCAATAACTCATTCTGTTAGTTTTAATTAATGCTTGTTTGGAATTATTTATCCAGACAACTAACCTATTAACCTAATTTAATGAACAATAGTGTTCAGGCATTTCTAAAACAGCAGTTGTGGACTTCAGAGAGAGTGACGGTAAAGTAAGGACAAGTGAAAGAGAACAAATAGAAAAGAAAAAAAGGAGTTGAAGCTGCAGCGCTAAAAGGTGACAGAAAAGCTTATTGTGGGGTTGCAGATAATGCACAGCAGACCCTTCATTCCAGGTAATACAACACACAATTGGACCGGCTTTCCACAGAGGGAAATCCATCCATCTCCTGCCATCAATTATTCATTTCACTCGCCCTCTCTCTTCAGCACAGTTACAAGACAAAAGCTTTCTCTTGGAATTGCGGCTGAAATAGGAGAAAAGCTCTTCCCTTAGTCTGACAGCTTCCAACAAAACATGTGTATAGAAGTTACTTAATAACAGACTCAATATATAGAGAGAGTCTACCCGAATCAATTCAACAACTATTAATGAAGTTAATAACATGAAAAGCAAATATGAAACTTCACGACGTGCATGTAATAACAGAAAGTTCAATTCACCCTATAGCTTTACATCAGCCAAGAGCTTAAAGTGTAAAGCCCATGCAAATCTCTCAGAACAGATCAGTAGATAGAGCACACAGTGGGTGGAAAATGGGGTGGATATTATTCATGAGTGATAATGACTTCTCATGCTTATCATATGAAGTCTGCGAAGTATGGATTTATGTTATTGCATGTATCACACCAATCAACCACAACAATGATGCACCAAGTGCTGAGCGTCAAATACAATATGCTCATATTTGACTGTCCTCCGTTGTCAGCTGTCGAACGCCACTGGTCATTATGGAGTCACAACTGAACCCCTCATCAGCGTGATCCTGTTGTCGCTGTAGACGTAATTAACACAGTCTTGCTGGATCCGTAATCCTTAATTATTTGCCAGTGAACTAGATGATACTCGTTTATTGTTGTTATGGGAGAGCTGTTGAGACCAATCAGAGGATCAAGAATTCGCTGATAATCAGTCCGGGCAAGAAATAAAGTTAATTCCTAATTTAATTGGCATTTCAGACAGAAAGGAATTAATCCATATTAGCGTATTTCATACTGGGGAACTTTATGAAGGTTATTCAAGGTCACTATCTTCCAGGGATGTGCCATGTCTCTAACTGCTTTCATGGGCTTAACTACCCTTTCAATTAAAATCCCCTCAATATAGCTGATAGAAGATCTTTGACTGGACTGTTTATACTGCAGTTGGTGAACTAGCCATGATGGGTTCCTGCTTACTGGACAATAAGGAACAAGGGCAAAGGTTGGAATCCAAAGCAATAACAGATTTATCGTCCCATCATTACTTCACAACTGTCCAATAACACAACCTTATCACCAGTAAAGAACATCAATACTGGACAATTCTGCAAAACTGAGGATTGATGTTCACTGTTAGGCTGCAACTAACTTAATCGTTTGATCATATTGCCTATTAACTGTCCGAAAATATTGTAAAATGCACATTATAAACCCCCTCAGCTCAGCAGCATGTTTTCAAATGTCTCATCTTGTCTGAACAACAGTCCTAAACACAAAAATATTCAGTTTAAGCTCATGTACGACAAGGAAAATTATCAAAATTGTCACATTTGAGAAGCTCGATTGCATTTTTGCTTTAAAAATGACTAAATGATTATTTTGTTATGAAAATAGTTGCAGATTAATCTTCTGTCGACCGAATAATTGACAAATAGGCTCACTGTTGCAGTAGTTCATTGGCAAGTCCAATACCAATGGTCTTCAAATTCTCATTTTCTAAAATGTTATGAAAACATCGTGGTTATGGCAAATACACTTTTGTTAAAACATGGTCAGGGTTAGATAGAAGAAACACTTTAAAGTTAAAGGTTTAAGTATTTATGTTACTTAGAAGGAGGCACTAATCTAACTCATCTGCATGAGAGCTGATACACATCTGTAGCTATATTTAGGCATATGGTAAATTGTCCTGCCCAGAAGTGGAATACGCCGTATACCTGCATATATGCACCACTACACCTCTGGGGCACACCATATCCTTTATTGGCACCAAACGTTGGCATTGGACATGAAACGGGAGGTACGTAATTGTCCAATACAGACATACTTCCAAGGGGAACATTGCCTGGATAATATTACCATCACCCTCCCTTTTGACGCTCATTATCAGTTATTTAAAATCTCCATTTCACCTCGCTATCATTGTCTGCCTATACACTGCCTTCTCTTTCCAGTTTCCAAGGAGGCCGACCAAGGCGAGGCTAGAATGAAAAGAGGAGACGGACCAAAATGCTTTTCTATCTCAATGTGAGAATCCTAGCAACAAGGAGGTTTGCACTTAAGCCATCTTATGCTCCGAAGTGTCTCTGAGGACGGGAGGCTGTTAATTCTGCACTTACATTAGTTGAGGAACATTAATCCCGATGGATTTACATGCAGTGGCCATATCTTGTGGTTTGTCCTTTATGTGACAATAAATCTACCACCCCTACACATTGCTTATTGCCCTTGATGGGACACTAAGAAAAACCTGAAAGATTTCTTTTTGTGTTGTGGTTTGGATTTGAAAATGTGTAAATCAGCTCCGGATTGACAGGTCTTTTCTCTACAGCCTGACCTTCTCAACAAAATGCTTCTACATGTACACTCAGATGAATGTTTGAAAGGTATATTTCAGGACTCATCAACACATCTCTTGGATCCAGGTTAGAGGATCACACTTCCTGTAGACCCCCCGTCCACTTCAATTAGTGACCTCCACAGGCTTCTCCGAGCAAAGTGCCGAGATTCTCTTCAAATCCACATGATCAAAACGTATGATTAATGCTTGCTGTCCCTGCCAGCTAAGGCTAATCATCCAAAGATTCACAAAGCCATTAATACCTCTCCAAAATATAGGATTGAAAAGCTGCTTTAAGCAGCATTTAACGATACCGGCTACAACAATCTTTTGCACTCCATATTAGCATGGAAAGGATGCTATGAAGCAAAGTGGTTAAGAACACAGTCAGCAACATCTAAGGTAATGGACCCTAAATCTTTTTAACACACACACCTCTGAAGCTATATGACTATTTCAAAGGCAAAGAGGAAGTAAAGAAGTCAGTTAGGTAGTGACATGTGTAAATCTGATTGAAATGGGATGATTTAGATACATCAACATTTTCTAAAAGTGGCCACATTTGGCACAGGAAATTAAGACGTACAAAGATGCTGTTTGTTAATGTTGAGCTACAGCTCTGAAGGATCTGTGATTACAGTCCTCATTTTACACTGGGGGCCTCAAGCTCCACATCAATTGGTGGAAGAACAGCATGGTCTTCAGAACACTTCAACTAATCACCCATCTGTGGCCATTGTCTACCAGAACCATATGTGACTGTGATATCTGTTTATTATAATGAGGGTGAAGATAAGTAGCATTTGATTACTTCCTCACAAACTGCGCAGTGTGAAGTACTGTATGTGCCCGGGCACTTGAACATCATTCCATGCAAAGATACAGAAATTACAGCCACTCTTAGCCAACAATATTCAGAAATTGAAATGAGGAATTTTGAATGCCAGGAATTCATTACTGCTATCTTTGTTCCATCGTGTATCTGGAATACTGACACAGAAAGAACAAGAAATCCCTTTTCACTATCTGGTTTTGCTACAGAAGTGATTAGATCACTTGATACCGTCATTCCACTGCTTCTATTTTCTCCGCCATAGGACCTTCCCCAGGGGAATACACAACCATAATGGTTTTCGAGAAATATTATCGACCTGGCTTGATGCTGAAGGTGGCTACTGCTGTAATGATGCCCTTGCCTTGTGTAGATGAGACACAACTTAAAAACATGAAAGTGCTGTGTTTCAAAGTAGTTTGGTGTTTTATAGAGATTTCAGACATGTCTGTTCAGAAATAAACACCCAGAAACATCTTTTTACAAGAAGCTAGACACAAAGTCTGAATTTCGTGTGTGCTTTCTGATGATATTAAACACATTTAATGAAACTAGTGACATACAATTTGTGCGTTCCTCTATTGAGGCTTTGATAGGAGTTCATACAGCTGTGGTGTGTTAAGAGGGATTATTGTAAACTTCAAATACGATGAAAAATAGGTTTTATATTGTACATTAGGGATGTCACAATACCAGAAATGTAGTAGTCGATACCAATACCAGTGAAATTCCATGATTCTCTGTAAAACAATAAATCCCATGTACTTCAACATACACTCCTTTATCATTGTTTGCATACTGGCTTTTGTTAGGAAGTTAAACAGGTAATAATTCCCTCTCTATTATCTATTTTATATTAATGTGAAAACATCTCCTTCAAACAACTGTATTTATTCAAGTTTCACACCAAAAACTACATTTTACAAGATGACATTTGAATACATCATGATAACGTTAAAATATACTTTTGCCCAATACTCTATTACTACTATATTTTTACTGAGTAGAGCCTGAACGCATCAAAATGTAAATCCGTGGAACCCTGCGTTAATGTTAACTGTTAGCTCTGCAGGACTCTGCTGCTTACTGGCTGCTAAAGGCTAACGTTAACTAGCTTTCGTCCTGCCGATTTCAACATAGATTTGTTGTTCACAATATAGCATTATCTGGGAAAATATTGTGTGCGCCAACTGGATGCGTTGATAGTGAGTTTACTGCATCCCAAGCACATTTACTATAGTCGGGACGACGGAACAACCATCACATTTAAAGAATTTGGCATCAACTTGGTACTGAAGTACAAGTTCTTGTGACATCCCTATTGTACATAATCAAAAGAAATAATGAGTGGAAACAAGACTTTGGAAAGTTGAAACATACTAACAAAATAAACTAAAAACACACCTAAAACATTTTTGGTATTCATTGTATTGTTTATCTTTACTGTAAAAACAACACATTTCTGCAAAGAATCTTTACTAAGTAGGATTTCTATGTCGCTTTGTTATACTTCTTAGTGTTGGGGGAGTAACAAGGAGCAGAACTAGTACATTTCCAATATTTAAAATGTATTATACCAGCAATTAATCAAATGGCTGTATGCAATGTCAAAGGTGTCTATTGCAGTGACAAACCTACAGAGAATTATCACCCAATCCTGCATCTTTGCATAGCTTTTTAGCTCATAGTTTTGGTTTAACAGCCTATAAATGCATTACATAATTCAGTCTCACCACTCCCAACAACCATGCCTCTAGCAACAAAACCAATTAACAGACGAAGTTCAGGACTAGCTTGTGAGGAACATTAAGCATCTTGCAGTAGCAAGCTAAAGAACACATTTTGAAGGCTACCATAATGCAGCTGAAATTACAGTAAATGTTGCACTTAGCATTCGTAAAGTGGCCATAAATACAACTCAATATAAACTGTGCGTCTGTCAGCTTGTTGTTTTGAATATTTCTGCCTCCAAGTGGCCAAAAGTAAGCAACAACAACAACAGCAAAAAACAATTAATGCAT
The DNA here is from genome assembly GCF_015220745.1 of Sebastes umbrosus. NCBI lineage: Eukaryota > Metazoa > Chordata > Actinopteri > Perciformes > Sebastidae > Sebastes > Sebastes umbrosus. The sequence continues at coordinate 10,452,392 of NC_051280.1, read as the reverse complement.
CTTTAACTATTCCCAGAGTCATCTTTAGATAAGATGTCACTATCCTCCTACTGTACATGTTGCTGCTAAATGGTCCAAAATCAGGTAACTAATTTTGGGCGATATAAAAACAAGCAGTTATAACTTTAAGATGTATTTGTGAATAGATTTAAAGAAAAAGCAACATCATTCTGCCAATCATTCAGCTGGATTATACTTTAATACAATTCTGAATTATAGGCTATACGACTTTTCACTAGTTTTCCGGCGTTTTGTCTCTGAACTGCAGCACTTTGAGAGATGCTGAATTTGTTATTAGTAAGACTTCATTATGGAGCTCTTTGTTATATTTCTTGTGTAAGTGTCAATGGTTACTGAGCTTGATGAACATTAGAGGGGTACTTGAGGAAATTCCACTATGATTTGTACTCCACTTAGTGCCCTGCTACATAAAGAGGTCTATGCACTGTAATAAGCTATTGGGGCCTAGAAAGCCAATTACATAAAACTGAATCAAGAAATCACTGTACTTACTAGATGTTAGACCTCTCTTGCAATTATGATTTCCATTCACGCTCTTGCATGACATCCAACTAAATGTAATGTACGTTGCATTTTCCCAAACATAATGTACATTGAAAGCATAATAAGGCAGGCCTGCTAAACACAATGGAAGTGACTGAGAGCTAAAAGGCTTTCCTTCATCACCGGAAGCCCAACTGATGACAGTCTGAAGGAACAAACCTCCATTTTCTTCTCGATCTGATTAAAAAAGAATGCTCCCATTGTCGCTGTCAAGCTTAGAGGATACCCATTAAGGATATCCATTAAGGCCTGTTTTCATTTCGTTGAGAAGATGCTTTTATCCAGAGAGACTTAACAGTTAGGGCACAAAGAGAGGTCTTATATTTTAGCCATTTTAAGGCACACAAGACACTGAGTGTCAGAGAAAAAAGGGGGAAAATTATATTTATCCTCTTTTTTTTTGTCAAAATCATTACTTATCTACAATCAGTTTGAACACACACTTCCATGAGTCCCATTGTTCTTCTTCCACGGAAATGGCCATTGACTTGTTTTTCATGGAACAATAAAATGTGGGTCTATTCAGCAGCCACAAAGGTGAAACGATGGCAGATCAGTCTTTGTTAAGGACCAGCGCAGTGTGAAATTAAGTGTTGTTGTTGCATGCAAAAGCAGCTATTAGTGTTTATGCCTGCTAACCTCTGTTAGCTTATCAGGACATCATAAACACTCTCATTTTCCAACAGATGCTTTAATAATATAGCAGCATGAATATTCAAGAATTGGAATTACACACTGCAATTACTTAGTGTAACATATTACAAATGAGCACTGACTGACCAGATGATGGCTTATGGTAGTAAATTACAACAGCAAATGTCAGCTGTGATTCAAGCAGGCCTTGTGAAAGAAAAGCAAGTGGTAAAAATAACAATAAAGGCTTCTTTAACATGTTCTCCTAGAGCGCTTTCACAAGCCATAGTCCGTTTGGCTAATCCGAATCAGAGTAAAATTATACTTTTGGTTCGTTTTGTATTTAGTCTGGTTCGGTTTCACAGTGCACAAATTAAAGCGGACTGCGGATTGCTGTTGAAGTGTTTTCCCTTTGACTCGGCACTGATCTACTGTGTGCAACTTTTCTCCTCAAGTTTATCTCAAATTGCTTTATTAACGTCACTATTTTTTGTGGACTTTATTTAGCATATTCTGTATGTTCTCTTTGGCCCAGATGTCAAACAAACATCGGACTTCTGCAGAAGTACAGATCCGTCCTCGCCCACTCATGTTAACCTGTCCTTTACCTGTGTCTATCTCAACAAATACTCGCCCAGGCAGCCTGCGTTTTGGTTCGCTTGGAACCGACCAAGACCACCTTTTGCTGGCGGTCTTGGTCCGATTGTTTTGGACTGCACCAGAGTACGATTACTGTGTTCACAACTGCCCAAACGAACCGCATCAGAGTTCGATTAAAACGTACTAAATGTTGGCTTGTGAAAGCGCCCTTAGAGGAGACCCTTTTAATAGCTCTAGATTATTACAATTTTAACATAAAACTTGATCCTGTCTTAAAATGACTCATCAGCCAATCACAACCCATACAAAATGGTGCCAATTACAACTCTGTAAGTGGTTGTATTAAGAATCCTCTAAGAGGCCTTCAGGAAAGTAAAACCATACAGTAATTCTTGAATATACTGAAAGAATCTCTTGGGAGACAGAACAAGTAATGTTTCCTACCTTGTGGTACAGCAATAAACAAAAAACAACAACACTCGATGTGTGTTTTATTCTGATCTGTGAGCTGTGAACTGTGATCAAAGACAGAAAAAGAAAGAAGTTGAGATTCTTTTAAGACGAGCCAACAGGATCAGAGTGGCTCTGTAGATCTTTTGGAAACTTCAGACTCTTCTCATTATGTTGTAAATAATCACAGCAGCAGTTAAAGCGGCAGTTTGTGTCTGTGCAAGCTCGGCACATCACATCCTTTTCATCTGGGGACTTCATATAGTCTCCTGCAATGATAAAGAGTGATAAAAAGATTGTTTGTGGGTGCATATTGAGGTCTCTTTAGCTCAGCTGGTGAAGCCGTCTTAGCTCCTGCCACAGACATTATATCCAAATAAAAAGGGCTTAACGTGAATAAAAAAAGAAGGTTCAAAATATGCTGCACGGTGATGGCAGAATAGACCCCTAAATCCTGCCCTCCAGCCATTGCCGCTGTCACATATTGCAGAACATAAAAGGGTAAAACAAACAATAACTGAAATTTTAAGTTAATGAGGGAACAGATTTGGTAAATTGTACTGTTTTTAATTGGGCATAAGGGACATTTCTAAGACATTAACACATCATTAGAGAAGGCAAAATGATTAAAGCCTTGAGTCTAAAACCAATGGCATTATTGCCAAAGTGGCATCATTCTTTTCTATATAAAAAAGGAAACAAGCAACTGTTTTAATCGATACATTGCTCTCCTTTCAATGACTCCCTTGCTAGACTTAAAGTGTAATGTTAAATTGAGCTCACCTTGATTCTCTGAATTCCTCGTTTCAGAGTGGTATTTTCTGGCTTTTGTGGTCCTTAAATGTGTCTTGTTTCAGAGTTGCAATTTCTGGCTTTCGTGGTCCTTAAATGTAAGATTGATCAGAGTTTTCCTCTCACACATACACTACTTGAACAGGAAATGTGCTGACTGAAATGTTACTCGTAGACAGTCGAACAGAGGGGATAATTGCGGTCTATTGGGCAGTGTTGACTGCGGTAAAGGAAGACTCCAAAACGATCTCTCAGCAATAATACGTTATGGCTAATTGCACATCCAGGAGAAACAGCGCACCATGGCCACTTTCGCTACCTGTTGAATCCACGTCTAATATTCTAAACTTATTTTCTCAATCAGCTTGTTATAATGAGGGATGGGGCCCCGCATGCAAACAATATTTTGTGCCAAAGTTAGAACAGTTATGGTTATTTCACATTTGAGATTTCTGTTTTTACTTATTTTTTTGTCTGTGCTATTCTCATTGGTTTGAAGTGGGCAGAACTCACTAACAAATATTCAGACCTCTTTGGCTTGTTTTGCTCTCTTTTGCTGTCAATCATTTATCCGAGCGCTTAACAATATAATACAAGTATGGGTTGACTCCAGCCCCAGTTTGTGCCTCTCATGTGTTTCCATTACATTCGAGTCACAGAGCTAAGCATCTGTTTCTTTGAAATATAAAATAACCAGCGATCTTTGAAAAACCCAGAGGGTTTTTCCAGAATCCTCAAAGACTCTTAACCATAGGTGAAAAAAATATTCTTCCTTCTGCTCGATGAAAGAGATTTATAACTCATTTTCCAAGTTGCAATGATACTTCCTACCCAGGTAGGCGGAAATGACATAGTCCTTGCTCATTTTGTACAACACAAAACAAATATAAACACGTCATTTTGTATGAAATATACAATAATAATCAATATTGACAAATATAACTTAGAATTATGTCAAACATATGTTATTTATGTCTTTTAAAAGGTTTGAATCTTCTAAATAGTTAAAGCACAAAAGGACTCTGGAAAAACTAATGCTTAGAATGATCTAAATGTAAAGGCAATATATGAACTGAGGCTAGGTTGGTTCGAGACTCATGGTTTTGTTGGTCCAGCTGCAGAGACTCCTCATTGTCAGTGGTATTGACACTCATTTGATGTACTGTAATATAGAAACATTTTTCAATTCAGCTTAAGAACCATTGATGCGACCTGAAATGCTCCATATACGTAGGTTAGCTTCTGTTGAATAAAGGGATCACTTCTTTAATTAAGTGGATCATGAAAATGTTGAAAGTGTTAGAAGGTGCCTCTGTCACTGCATTCAAAAGCTTATATCGCAAGGTCAAAACCACATTTCATATATATAGAAAAGCATTGAAATATGTTCATATAACGGTATGTACACAAAAAAAAACACTTAAGAAGAAGATGAGGGAAAGGTGAGAAGGCCAGATGACTTAAAAGGTTTCAAGGATGGCAGCTGCAGAAGAGATTGACATGGACTCCCGAGTGAAAATCTGTTATATGTAAATTATTATTAAAGTAATAATGTGTATGTTTAGCCAACAAAAGAACAATGACGTGCCATCTGTGCCACCCACATTTGTCTTATCCAACAAGTTACATTACAAACATGTTAGCACACCTCACACGAATACTGTAGCTGATTTTTTTCCTAAGCTGCATAAGCTATGAAATACATAAATCTTCCATACTGAGGCCATCTTGCACAGTCAGACTTCCTTAAAAGCAACAGTGTATGTTCCAGGGTCTTAAAACACAAAGAGAGAGAGAGAGAACTCATATTCTTAAGAAATCCATGAGGTCAGTGTTCATAGTAAACAATGTTCTGCTGGAGTTTCAGACACCTCTGCTGTGAACCAGGTGCAGGTTTGTTTTTCCAATCCGATCATAAAAAGTGTAGCCATATTTGTATTTGATGACAGCTTCTGCCACCTCTGCTTGACAAGGGCCACACCTCAGTGTGTGTACTGTGCGACTAGCTGGCAACAACAGGCGAGACTGGCCGAGTCAGAAAAAGGCATTTGAAAATTAGACGCGACACACTCAAGTTGCAGGTAGAGGCGAAATAGTTGCACTGCGCTGCAAGTGAAAGATCAGAGTTGTGGTGAACCACAGAGATCTCTCATGTAAAGAAAAGAAGAGAAAAACATACTGAAATAGAGGCTTTATAAAGAAACATTGAGGAGAAAACCTGAGAGCCCTCTGAGGGCTAGAAGTGTGGCAGCCCACAGAGAAATAATACATCACAATGAAAATAATATACACAACACACATCTAGACACACTAAAATAAATATATACACTGCTTCATATAACACTTTGAATGTGTGTAAGGTGAAGATCACACATACAAACACACTCAGTCTGCAGCCTTGACAAGTGCCAGTCAAATCATACATATATCAGTACATCAGTGCCTATATGTAATGTTAGTGGCTTTGGTTTTGGTGCAGTTGCATGTATGACTAACAGCCAGCCACCTGACAGGGTATACTCACAACATCTGTGATATCTGTCATAACTGTGTCACAGTCTCACGCACAAACACACTCAAGACTTACAGACTTGTCCAAATAGATAGAAATAGCAGGAATACCAGCTGGGCGTGGTTATATCAGACAGTGAAAGTTCTATTCATTTTCCCAAGAGACACTCTTACGTGACTGGCCATTCAAGCATATATAACATTTTAATGGACTCTCCCACTTGAAGCAGAAGCGCAAAACGTCAGCAGCTGAACTCAACAACATATTCTATTTCAAAAGTCTAAAAGGTACAATACTGTGGAACAACTTTAGGAGAAAAGTCAACTAAAGCTTCCAAGGACTATTGAGGTAAAACAATAAAAACATCTAATCACACTTAAAGCTTAACACACACTTAAAATTCTGTTGCCTGCACCCATTATGGCACGGCGGCTGGATTCTCGCGATGTCACTAACTCACACGAGAATCGCAGGATCAAATATCCCGTGAAAATCCATCTCGTCAGGCTTCAAGTAATTCATTTGTGTCAGGCAAGTCAGACTACGGACCAATCAGCATCCTGTGAGGAGCTACTTGCAGCTAGGGGCGTGGCTTAGGTGTTTGTGTAAGAGTAGGAGTGCGCAATTAATCGAATATTAATCGCAATCACGATTTTGGCTTTCCACAATTAAATGAAAATGATCGACTGCGATATTGAGGTTTAAAATGCTCCGCTCATAGGAAAAATCTGCAGCATAAATCAAGTGCTTCCTACACTAAACAGCAAGAGATGCACCGTCAATCAGCAGTCGACCGAAGCAGCTTTTCAGCAGTCTCATATTCATATATCCAAGTTCTTTGCCGGTAAGACACACACACATGCAGCCGCCACATGATGCTTTTATGTTGGCACATAGCGGCACAGTCCGTAACGTCACACACACAACATGTCGTCGATGTGGAAGTTCTTCAGCGTGAGTGAAGAAGACATAAAGCTGCAATTTGTCACAACTGTAAGTCTAAAATAAGCCGTGGAGGAACAATCTTAAAAACATTTGTAACAACTAACTTAAACAGACACAAAATTAGTTTTGGGCGATGGTAAATTATAACCCTATCATGATGCGTTCACATGTTATCTACATTTTAACAACTACAGTTGTTTGAAGGAGAAAAATAGATATTAGAGAGGGAATTATGACCTGTTTCTAACACTAGCTCTAAGCAGCTTAATAACATATAATTAGTACTACTACTGCCAAGATTTCCTAATCATTTGAATTGTGTTTTTATGCAAATAACCAAAATAGATGACAATAACAAAGTAAAGGATAACATTTAGAGTTTTTGACAGTTGTAATGTAGCACAACATGGAAGTGAAAGCAGCTCTCTGTTTATTTAAATGTGAAATTGCAATCAAAATATTTTGTCCCTAAAATCTATGAATAATCGTGATGAATAATTATGATCTCAATATTGAAAAAAAACAATCATGATTATAATTTTGGCCATAATTGTGCAGCCCTAATTTGCATTGACATGATGTGTTAGAAGAATGACTGGCAATCAGCTCGTTATTGGTGTATAGGCTACGGTCACTCTAATACAAAGAAATTGAAAGCCTTGCTGGCAGTGATTTGGCTATGCATGAGCACTTAATACAACTGGGTCACCTGAGTTACTTGATAAGACCACCAGCCAGCCTAAAAACAAAGTAAATCAATAATTTAATGAGCTCAATACGCAACCTAACAGAGGTTACAGTAAAAGTAAACTTTGAAATGGGAACAATACTTCTAAAAACCCTTTTGCACTGCACTATTTATAGTAAGTTTGACCCTTTAAAGACTATTTCCAAAGAGCATAATACAGTGTCTATATTCATAAAAGCTAAGAAAGATCAACTGAGCTGAAAAACAAAATATGTGGGGGAAAATAACTTTGAGGAGTCAATTCCAAAATAATAATAAAAAGTCAATAGTCTTCGCCTTGTAGGCTTAAAGTTCTGTCTTAAAGTCAATGAAATATGGAGTTGTTGTATTTAGTAGAAGATCTAGGGGAAAAGACAAGGCAGTTTACTTTATTAATGCAACCCCGTCAAAGTTTTACTTTTGTGAATGAATTTACACCCACGCCACAACTCTCTCTTTTTGGCTATCCATCCTTTTTCTTCCCCAGTTGTGATATATTTCAACTTTATTCGCACACAGCTGACAACTTCAGTGGATGTCCACATCGGCTCCAGCTGTTGCTGGAAGATTAACTTCAAAGGTTCTATACATCTTCAAGGATCCCTTTTTGTTTGTGAGGAGAAAACAAAAACAGACTGCTTATCCCACTGTGTTACCAGCAAGCGTCCGACCACAGCATGCAGACCATGGAATGAATTTTTATCGGTAGCGGCGCAGTCTGGTCTCTACGCAGCACCGACACTGTGTCTAGATGAAAGATGTGTTTTGATGAGGGCTGTATGAGAATTTAATGAAGCAAGATGGGAGTGAGCCTGAAGCTATGGACGCCTATTGATGTGAGATGTTTTAAGGGGATTCCTCTTTCTTTGCTTTTATGAGTTGGATACCTTTTATGGGATTCAGCTGAGTCCCAGTACAGGTATTGCAAATGGTATTTTTCATGATTTGTTTTTCAAAGAGCTGCACTCTGGTGGAGATGTCCGCGACCCTGACTTGAACTGCTTTATAGCCATCATTTGACCTAAAAGACCAGGCCACATATAACAATAATATGAAAATGTCTTTGTCAGATAACACCATCGCACCTTAGCGAAATCCCCTGATTCATCTTTAGTTGAGAAGCGAGTTTCAAAGACACGCCTCGGGCAACACACATCTGAAGTAAAGGAAAATTAGCTTCTCCAGCTACCCTTTGAAAATGGGACACCCCAGTATAAGTCTTGGTTCCTTACTGTATTTATTAGTTGTGTTATCAGATCCTTGATGCTCTCAAACTGGAAGAAGCACGAATCCTCCTTAAGGGTGAATATGTGCGTTGAATGAAGTAATATCTTTTTCTAATGTGCTTTCCATTCACTTCCTCGCGGTCTTCTCAACATAACCTCTTAATGTTTCTGTCTGTATACAGGCATCCTCTCCAGTCTTCCAGTAACAGGTCTCCAAGAGGTCAATTAACGGTAATGAGGCAATAATGTGGTTTACTCCAAACCTAATTAGATTTCGTTTAGCCAATGGGCTCTCACATGTCCAACGTAAGAGGCTAAACTATGCATATCATTTACTGTGTTTCGTTTCATTTCACTTCACATGGACTTAAAGTGGTTCTCACAGAGGCAGCAGTAACACCCACCCATCAAAGATACAATTGTTTGCCTTTTAAGTCTCCATCATCTCATTCCAGTTACTGTGAATGTTCACAAATCCCTTTAGCTCCCTTGTGTCTCTAACATCCAATTACATGCCGCCTTCTGATTTTTACTTCGCAATCAGACATTAACAATCAGATATCAAATGTGAAAGAAATCCAAATGAAGACTACAGAAAGATGTTGACATCTTTGTAAATTGAATAAAAATATGTTTAACTTTTCTGGCAGCTGCATTGACTAGAAACTGTGTGGGAGGAGGAAACACAGGAATAACCAGAATTAAGACAAAAAGGTGCGAATCACTGTTATTACTCGAGATTCGGTCCAGCCGGGGCAAAAAGACAAAGTCGAGAGCCCCGTTCTGGTGGTTTGATTCAAATAAATGAAGAGGTAGGCAGAAAAGTGGTGCTTTAATGCAAATTCGATCAGATGAAATATTACACACTCAGATCTTAAGTGGCCTTTGAGGTCAATTGACTGGTTGCTGAGTCGAAACGTGGCAGGGGTGCTGTCCATATTTCACACGCCATTCCACCGCGCGGAGCTTATAAGTTATCACACGCGGGGAGAATAGCTTAGCTCCGACCCCGTGGCCCTCAGCGGCGCCGTAACACGGACCGCATCCGTCACGTAACAGAGAAGGAATGAGGTCTTTTCTCGGGCAATTTGTACCACAAGGACTCACAGTTATAGGAAATTATGGGGGACTTGCAGTTTCACTGTGAACATTTATCATAAAAGAGCAGATGAATATAGATATTTAACTAAATTCAATCTGAGCTTAATATCTCATTTGGAGCTAATATCATATGTAGGAAATGACATGGTTTGGGTTCACAGAGGGAACATTTTTGTCCAAAGTCGATGCTGCAGCTGAACCATTTCCTTTATTGTTGATAAGTTGCCTCTTAACTTCCTTGGAGTGATTCCCTCCTAACAGATGAAAGAGCAATTTCCATGTTAAGTGGATTGCTTCCCTCAATTGTGTCTGCAGAGGCAGAATATCTATATGTGCACATGTGAGCGAGGGGCTTTTCCACAACTCAGATTTGATAAGGTTTTGCAGCAGCTTCTATCTATTGGATTTCTCTCACTCCTAATGTAATTCTTCCAACTGTACTGTGTTTAACACGGGCCCAACAATTACATTATTCCAACTGCATTATCAGATAATAATAGAATACTGTAATCCATGTGCATTGTCTATTAAAATACATATGTATGTTTTGGTTTGCTCAGAATATCCTCGGCAAGCATACAGATTGCTCGGCGCATCTGTGCATAATTTGATTCTTGTCATATCAAAACTTTTTCAGATGAATGCCGCATCCTCTCCGTGCTCTCCGTCGCGACGGGAAAATGAAGAATATCAATTCATTTTTCTTTTTTTTCCTACTAAGGTTTTCCATCTGCTCCAGCAAAGTCATAAAGGTATTAACATACCTGGATGTGACAAGTGAAAAAAAAATGGCTCTTAGTTTTGGCGGAGGTACAAACAAGAGGAGGGGAGAGGAACTAAAAAATGAGACGTCTGTTGCATTAAAAAGGATCCACTGTTAAATGCGTGGTCCATCTTTTTTTCTACTCAAGAAGCCTATTGTTGAAAACCAGAGAGCTATTTTCTCTTATATTACAGAAACATTGCTACAGTTTTTCAAAAGTGGACTGGTGGAAAACATGTTTTGCCTTAATCTGAAACTTGGACTTCACGTCATTTCATCAGGATAAACTGATGCAAGCTAGTATCCCCGCTCTCCGGTTCTTCCCGAGGGGCACTGCGCTTTCGCTATCTCCCACTCTCAATCTGGTGAAAATAGCTGTAATCCCAATTGTGTCACCCATATTCTATATAACCATCCCTGGGGCTGTAACGAACAGCACAAGCCTGACAAATCCCATAACAGATGTCAGGGGAAACAAACTATTCACTCATACTGACAGGTTTATCTTTCTCGATTGCAACCTGTCAAAAAGAGCCAATACTTCAGGGTTCCAGCATGAGTTGTTGTCTTACTCCTCTCCAAGTTAAATTTGTAACGATGATGAATGAAGTACACAAAGCTACAAGAGAAAGTTGAAAGAAAATTGCCCTGAGGAAGTGAGTCAGCGTCGCACATAGACAGGCTATGAAAAGATACCCTTAATAAATGTGGTATATGGTGTTTAAATTCTTTTCGAGCTTAATATTTCTATAGAAAATCTGTATTTTCTCACTATGATATATTTTTTTAACATTAAATGATCTTCATGTTCATATTGGAGGTATGAATCAAAATATGGGAAGTTTCTAAACAAACAGAGTTTTACCTTTTGACCTTTGAACTTTGGCCTAAGCACGCCCTCGCTGACAAAGCTAATGCTCTCCAGGAAGAGCTACTGACACAAAGAGCATAATTCATACATCGTGAGCCTACAGCCAACTAATCAGTTTTCAGAGCGGGTGCAGCTCTGCCTCATGCACATCAGGCGTTTGCCAGAGAAACATTTCCCAAAGGAGATCGGCAGCGCTCTGACTGTCAGTCACAGCCTTACTGTACTATTACAGGAACATCATTAAAGAGCAGAAAAAGATGAATCTGAAGGGCCAATATATCACATTAATTTCTATGTAAAAATCTCCCTTTGGGAATGCATTATTTACGACAACATAAACATGTCTCGGCGCGGCTTTATATTTCTTACACGTGGATTATATCAGGAAGTTGGTAATGTATTCCATAGCTTTCCTGGTGCTCCTCATTTGCATGTTGCATCTAATTAGAAAGAAGTCATCACTCAATATAGGCCGCTCTGTTGATCCAGAATCATAACAAGAAACGTGTTGAGCATAAAAACATGATTATTGTGGCTCGTCATGAATGTGCTACTCCGGTTTATTCTATGCACCCAATTAACTTCAGCACTTCAGGCATGAACATTCTGCAAATAGGACTTCTTTTTTTTATTTTACGACTGACATCAACATCATTCACAGATTACATATTTTCCTGCTGATAAGATTGACAGGAGACATGGGCCTTTTTCTTGTTTAAAACAAACACAGTATAATCACATTCAAATAAACATGCAGCAGCATTGATATGCATCAACGGTTATGTAGCCGTGATGGAAAGTCGATAAATGCTGCTTGTTAACATCGAAGTTTAAGCAAAATTGACAAATCCACAGATTAGTTTATGATCATCCCTCGCTCGACGGACCACTAAAAGCATTTTAAGAACCAAGTAGTTTTCACACTGGGATTCTCTGCCTATCATTATATCATTACAAAGACCAAAGCTCCACTTACTTTCCTTATTTGACATGACAAATCCCTCTAAATACTGCACATACATTTGTACGTATGTGTTTCTCTATTAACAAAGGGGAGGACGTAATAATAATCCAAACATTATTTAATTCCTTTGAAGCCCTGTGTGTGTTTGCATTTCTATCATAGGACATGTTGTGCTTTTCAAATGGATGCAAATGGATGAGAGTGAAAGAGAAACCAGTCTACCATCAGTCTCATTTTACTGCTAATATATATATATTTTTATATTTTTTCAAAAGTAACATCGGCCAATTATCTCTGAAATATTGAAGTATTTCGCAGTGTTTTGTTTGAATTAATCTGAGGAAACTCACACATATAAAAGTGTAGGAGTAGTTGCTAGAAAAAAATGTATTTCTGCTACACTAAATTAGGTTGAATTTGTCAGACTTTCCTCTAATCTTTGCTTTTTTTTCTTGTGAATAACTTTATAATTTGGTCACAAGCTAAAACTGAGACTGTCTTAATCATCTATTGGATGCTCGGCAAAGTTCAACTACTAGACAAAAACAACAGAGACATGTTCTTTTTTTGCTTTTCACAGTAGAAGAAGACGTTTGTTCAGTCTCACAGATTTAGTTTAACTTAGTTTTGAACTAAAACAAGAGCACTATTCTTATTTAGAGATGTGGCTTTGTCAAATGGCAGAATATACTAAGGAAATAAGATGATTGAACTGTGCACTAAAATTGTAACTGGGACAAAACCAGGACATATTTGGAAATAAAACAAAAATACCCCTAAGCGCCAGAGCTACATAAAACCAGAGGAGAAACTTGCAAACTGTGTTAAGATTTATCAGATAATTGTTATGGAGTCAGAACAGCCTCAGTTAATGGATAGTTCAAACTGAATTTTCCCATCATCATATAGCCACAGGTACAAAGAAATATCCTGCTTAAGAAGAATTACTGGTACTGCACTGAATTTGTATTTGAACGGAAGTACTCTGGTGTATAGAGTCAAAAGAAAATATAATAAAAGTTTTTACAATGGCCTTTGCTCAGCAGTGTAATATACACAGTCCTTGCATTCCTCTTAATTCTTTACCTCCGTCACCAAAAAAAAAAAAACAGCTTCTGTGCAGCGTTAACTGCAGGAGTCTGGCAGAGCGTAATACAGCCTGAGAGCACAGAAAAACAAAGATAAAGTGGCCATCAGAAAAGATGGCATATAATTGGCAGGTGATGTACTGTGCTCTGGAGACGGCTGTCAGTTGAAGCATGAATCTTTCCTCAAACAACCTGTCAACAACTTCTCCACCTTGATAGTTATTCACTCTAATGCAATGTTGACGTTATAACACCTTTTTTATGGACTCTGTTGAGCATCCTGAATATAACATGTTGAAATTGATGTCATTATTCCATCTATAATTTAAGTAATACATTGATGTTGCCTTTGCTAGATTCACTAGTCTGGCACACCAGTTGGACAACAACCTGCAAATGCTTTTAGGCCGGTATTATCTGTCTGCTGCAGATGAATGGGAACATTTAATGGTGCAGTTGCTTTACATTACTTTTAGCGTGCCTGCACAGGTTTGACAATTTATCTATGCAAAATAGAACCCCATACAGTGTTTATGGAGAAAACAATAATACATGTGATTTAAAATGAGGGCTATTTACTATAGTTCCAATAAAAGTGGAGAACATAACACATTGTATGCAGTGTCTGAAATTAACTTTTTGACTCACCAGCCAAAGGGAATAGTAGGCGAAGAAATCCACCGGCCAAGCATGTTTTTTACCAACCAAAATACTAAATTGCCTTTTTGTGACTCATATACATTTGTTTCAGTACATTTCATTGAGATAATAGGGTATTATGTTGAATAAAAACTTAAAGAAGAGGCCTCTTTTTGTATGTGCTTCGTCCTCCTTTTCATCAGTGGGTTTTTTGTTTTAAAGGTTGGTTTTAAACAGGGTGCCTAGCAGCAGACCGGCGGCAAGTGATAGTTTAGTGGAGTAGCTGATGTCCCTGTCTGCGAAACTAGAAGCACTAGTTAGTTTTTTATTACATGACTATTTTGCTACATACATTTACCTGTCTGTGTTATGTGATTTACTCGCCAAATCTACCCACATTTGGCGCTTGGCGAGTATTAATTTTGGACGCTGGTTGTATGTCACAGTTAAAGGGCTTCTAATTTGAGAGCAGTAAGTTACTGTTAGTGAGAGTTATATCCAATTATCCAAGTGACATAAAACAAACCTGTCCCCTATAAATTACATTTATATTAGGGCTGTCAAAGCAAATTCAATCTAACGCCACAATTTCTTTAACGCATTAACACAACTTGTGATTTGTAGGTTGTAGCGGGCTCAGTTTAAAGCTGGGGTTGAAGATACTCACATCATATGAAACAAGAACATTTAGGGAATCCATTGGAACCAACCATGTCATACTAACTTGTTGTGAAGGAGGCTAAATAACGCTCCAAACCTGCGGTAAATTTTGGCAAGGAAAAACTGGCGTGGCCATTTTCAAAGGGGTCCCTTGACCTCTGACCTCAAGATATGTGAATGTAAATGGATTCTATGGGTACCCACGAGTCTCCCCTTTACAGACATGCCCACTTTATGATAATCACATGCAGTTTGGGGAAAATCATAGTCAAGTCAGCACACTGACACACTGACAGCTGTTGTTGTCTGTTGGGCTGCAGTTTACCATGTTATGATTTGAGCATATGTATTTAATGCTAAATGCAGTACCTGTGAGGGTTTCTGGACAATATTTGTCAGTGTTTTTTGTTGTTAATTGATTTCCAATAATACATATATACATATGTTTGCATAAAGTAGCATATTTGTCCACTCCCATGTTGATAAGAGTATTAAATACTTGACAAATCTCTGGTTAAGGTACATTTTTTAACAAATAAAAAAATGTGCCATAAATCACAATTAACTATGGACAATCATACGATTAATCGCGATTAAATATTTTAATTGATTGACAGTCCTACTTTATATATAATGCTGAATGGGTTTGCCTATAATGTGTTTGAGGAACCATATTTGCTGCATGGATTATGTTTACTGGCAAAATCTTGTCCAGTTAAGTTAAGTTAAGTTAAGTTAAGTTAAGTTAAGTGTTTTCTTGTATTGCTCAGATGTCGTACAAAGTGCAGTGGCTTTGACCTCGGAGACCAGAGTTTGTGTCCTATACCCTGTATGTGTAATTGTTTAGGATGTAACAACAGGGAAAGATTGTGGTTTAGGATGTGTTTGTTAAAACATTTACTTATCTAAATACAAAAAACATAATCCGAGCGGCATTACGTTTCTTTTAAACCATTATTTGCTGTTGCAATTTGATACAGGCAAAAAACATAGGGAATTTATTTTCCAGTTAGTAAAATGCGATTTGTTGCATAGAGACTGGATCACAACAAGAATATGGTAAACTGAATACTCTGCTCATATGATATAACATATTTCACCCTATAGCTGGACAAGCCACCACAGCTCATTATTTTTAATTAGCGCCACCATTTGAGTCTGTTAGACATACAGCAGAGGAATCTGTACAGCTGGCACTAACTCGTGAACCAACCCTTCAAGCTCCACATAAACATTCATGTTCACTCTCCGTAATATAGGCTAAAGTGTTCGAACCAAGCAGCATTATTCAGACATCTAAAACATCACTTTTACATGAAATACTGCCCTTTAGAGAAAGGACATTGCACTAGCATTGAACAATCGTGTAAGGAGAAGAAATTTAACCGGAAAAAAAAAATGTTATCCATCAATGGTGGAGAATTCAGTGCAGCCACAAGACATGATTGCACATGCAGCACAGAAAGTGCTGTGAACTCTCCTGCTGTTACTTTCTTATCACTCTCCACTTACACTTAAACCCCATATCTAAAATCACGCCTGTTCTCTGGGACTGCCAAAGGGGATTCTGGGAAATGTAGCAGGTTGAGGAAATTGGGTACACCAAAACCTGTAAAATAAACTTTCTCTCGTAATACACCTAAAATACATGAATGTCACAGTGTATTTAGATATATGTATACTACTCGTGTGTGGGCCAACAGTCCAAGGATGAGTTATTTTTCCATTAAGGCTGCATTTGCATGTTAAACTAACCTGTGTGCTGCAGGCAAAGAGGACGCGAAAAATTACTCTTGAATATTGTGGGAAGCAGTACAGAAAATTGTATTCACAGCACCACATAAATCAGATCTTATTTAACAGTAATTTAGTCATAGCACAGTTATTATTTACAGCATATATTAGTTTAAATATTTTCAACCACACACTAAGGAGCCCTTTTACAATAACATTACATTTCTCCTAGTGCATAAATCCTTGTTGGGCATTTCCTCATTACTTCCAATTAAGTTAGCTTGTACATCACTGCCTTTGTTCAGGCTATATGCATCCCCATAGGAGTGTGTTAAATCAGACAATCTTCTCGGTTATTCATTCTCAAACGAATGACCGCCCTTTCTGTGAAGACAGCAGTCTAAATTGGAAAGCGCCTCATTTTGGTCTCAAACTTCCATTCAGCTGAAAAGGAAAGGGACGGGAATTAATTTGCAGTGAGTGAATGGGTTTTGACAGGGGGCTATTTCACCAGTCAGTGTCAGTGTTATCATGGCTATGCAATAATGCAATAAGGAAAACAATCAAACAGCGAGCTGCAAAACATCTGACCTCAGATTCTGTTTTGATATAGAGTACAATTGCTTTGTGCGGAGGACTTACACTGGCCTCTGTGTTCTGCTGATTTCTTAAAATAAGTTAGGCTGAAACGCAGAGCCAGAAGCATAGTTATTTTCATACTGCCTTTGTTCTGCGAGATCAGTCAGAATGTCTCCAACATGGAGTGCTAGTCCCTTTGAAACACCCGGATAAAACCTTCATCCTCAGATTGTTTCCCACTTCTCTCTCGCTTCCTTCTTCACTCTTCCACGGTAACGCAAGAATTTTATGAAAGCTGAGAAAAAGAGTGCATGTCATCTATTTTCTGCAGTGAGTTTTCATGTTGCTCTTTTCAGGAACAATTGTTATTCCATGTGTTGAAAAAAAAAAACGACTAATTGCCGTAATTATGCCGCATCAGCATATCCATTGATGGATGAAACATCTGCAGTATGATGTTACAGAGAGATGTGTCTTTTCACTTAAAAACTCTTTGGCAGAGTGCAGTCAGAGAGCACATTAACCAACAGACAAAAGTTTCAGTGTAGCTTAACATTAATTATCTACGGCTATAATGTACTGCCGGTGACATTTGTCCTTTTAACCGGTGAATGCTGTCAGCGCTAGCTGTAAATGAGAAGCCTGCTAATGTTACATGCACGTTTTCAAGAATGCTAATAAAAAAATAACAAGGAGGGATAAAAGGTTATTGGAGCTTAACGAATCCGGGTACTTTACAGACCAGTATCCATAGACTGTATATAAGAAGTGGATGTAGTCACCGTGACGTCACCCACTGTTTTGCGGACTAACATTTTGAAACCTCGAGTTCAGCATTTTGGCAGTTGCCATGTTGGTTTTTAGTCGTCGCAATTTGGGGTTTTTGCAACCAGAAGTGACACGAGAGAATGGAGCTAAGTACAACCGAACATTGAATAAGACATTTCTCGGTAACCAAAAACGTTGTTATTAACTTTCATGAACTGAAAGCACACTGTGAAAGGGTTAAAGTTTGAAAGACGAAAACACGGACAACTCCAAGCCTGGACAACGCCGTGGTAGCGACCTGTCAATTACAAGGTAGCCACGTCCTAAAGCATTCCCCTGCTTTATGGTCTATTTGACTCTAAATGGGACCATAATTCACTAAATGAACATCATGCTGTATTGAAGAAGACTTGAAACTAGCAATTGAGACCATAAACTCATGTTTACAATGTTGACTAAGGTAATAAATCAAGTGAGAAGTAGGCTCATTTTCTCATAGACTTCTATTCAACCAGACTTCTTTTTGCAACCAGAGGAGTCGCCCCCTGCTGGCTATTAGAAAGAATGCAAGTTTAAGGCAATTCCGCATTGCCTTCACTTTTTGGACCCCGAAGTTGCACACTCCCAGGAACCAGATCCAAATTGAACCTGCTACTGGAACCCAACCCTAATCTGCAATATGTTTACCTCTTACTCAATCTATTTATCCATACATTTATTCTTTCTTAAACTCTGTTAAGATGTGAGAATTAGTTGTACATTCTTTAGTAAAATGGGCAACGATGAAAATGAAAAATATACATTATGTATTACTGACAGTCTATTCTTAACTCATGGTAAAATAATTATACTGACACCCTTCATGTCAATGAGAGAAACAATTAAGTTTTCACTGTGTGTTGTCATTAGACAAGCACTTTTAATGCAAAATAAATTTCCAAGGATCAGAGAGACTGCAGAAACAGTGGGTCTAAAAGTGGATTATATTCAGTACCGCAACAGTCTCTCTGTCCCCAGCATTTCCTCTCTTAATCCAATCATGTCCCAATTACAAAAACCCAAGATGAAGTCAGGGAGAGACAGAAAAAGAACACTCTAAATGCCTAACTAAAAACATAGTTTTCTGGCGCCATTTTGGGTAGATGAACTTATGACCTTTGTTTTTGCGTATTTACAGAGACGCCAAAAAAAGCAAAGAAGGCAGTGAAGTACATGGAAAATATCATCATGATGTGTTTATGACCATCTCCCAGACAGGAGAAAGTAAGTCACAAATTGGAAAGATATTTTTCTACAGGGGCAAAAAACACAACGACTAGCCAATTATAAAATTGCAAAATAAACTGAATCCTATAACAATGTTTGAACTGCCAGATGGCTCTGAGCATCCCTGATGGAAAACAAAGCTTTTTCATCAGGGCTGCAGAGATCATTTACTGGTTTACAATATTGTTGTCTTAACTGCAGCTCCAAACCATTAACTCCTACTTAATTTCATTCTTTTAAAGGAAAAGTTATATTGCTCTTTGGATGCAAAAATCGTTACCTCTTATGGGGCCTGATAGACGCCATTGTTCTTTATGCTTTGGTCACAGGAAATGTTCTTTGATATAATAACTGAGAATTGATTTAGATGTTTGTTTTTAGTGGCTTTTTTTGCTCCAGGCGAAATGATTTACCAGTCCAGGTGCTTATCTGTGTACATATTGTACAACTGATTATCAAATAACATTGTGAGGCAGCCTCATCTAACGTCTCATTAATAGTAGTCACACTCAACACGGACATATTTAGTGTCAAAGGTAAATGTTTATTTGAATGTGAGGCTTTCAATCTGTCTAGTTTACTGAAAGGGATACAATATATTTTACCTAGGGAGTATTATTACAGAACAGCAAATGGAAAGTGAGATTGCCCAGAGCCTATGATAAAGAACGGTATTGTATTGCAAACTATTTCAGAACAATTTAGAGTGAATACACAGACAAATCTCACCAATTAATCAGAGTATTGACTACTTTATGTTAGAGGTCAAAATATGTCTAGCCTTTATGCTACTAATTTACTTTGAGCAAGTTGCAGTACTTTTCCCATCATTTTATATAGCCTCCAGAATAATATCAATGTTTTAAAAATGCCCGTTGTTCCCCTTTAACCAAGTGCTTTAAGTTGTCTACATGTAACTGCAGACAGATATTGTAGGTGAAGCTAATGGAATATATTGATAGTTAATGTTTTGTAGATGCATTCTGTATGAACATATACAGAATGAAATATGGAGTTTGGTGATATAAATGTTGATTGAAAAAAGGTAATGGTGGTATTATTTTTTCTTACATAACATACTTGCTGATTGTATATGAATGTCATTCTTAGAAGACAAGGCTGTAGGGGGAATAGGATTCTCAAGTAATTTCATATATTCATTGCATTTCATTGAAACTATTTTTAATTATCCATGAAAAAGGTAAAGGATAAGAAACTCATATTTGAAGCTGTGCTTTGTATAGTAGGGCTGTAACTAATGCTTCAATATTTGTTAATCAGTGAATCATTTAGTCTACGTAAAGTAAAAAAGAACTGTGACAATTTCTCAGAACCCCAAGGTAACGTCTTCCAACCGCTTGCTTTGTCCGCCCAACAATGAAATATATAAAAAATAAATTAAATTTAATATCATATAAGACGACAGAAAAGTAAATCTTCACAACTGACAAACTGGAACCAGAGAATTTTTGGAATGCATGTAAATGACCAAAACTATCAACTGTTTATGGTACACGGTAACTGGAAAATGGACTTGCATTTATATATAGCGCCTTTCTGGTCTTCCGACCACTAAAAGCGCTTTACATTACATGTCAGCATTCACCCATTCACACACGCACACATTCATATACAGGTGCCAACATGCCCATCAGGATCTAATCTAAATACTCATTCACACACCGATGGAACAGCCTTCAGGAGCAATTTACGGTTAAGTATCTTGCTCAAAGACACTTCGACATGTGCTGGAGGAACGGGGGACCTAACCGCCCACCTACCGATTGGTGGGCGACCCAATCTAACTGTGAGCCACAGCCGCCCTAAAATGTATCAAAATAGTAGATAGTAATATTTTCTACCAATCGACTTAAAGGTGTTAAATACGAGATTGGGAGTTGTTACACAACACAAAGCGACTTCATTCTCTGCTCAGGTAGATATTACTCTATATATTTACATAGCAAATAGTAATCAGCTTTAGTGCATAATGAATGAATGAATGACTGCAAGTGAGGTTCTATTATAGTGTACCTGAATAATATCTGTCCTTGTATTGTGTGACATCTTAAGCTGTCTATTTATCTTTGGAAGAACGGCGCCAAGGCAAATTCATATATAGTTATTGTACTTGACAAATAGAGTTACACTGACGCTAATTATTCAGTGAGGGAGCCCAGTTCTTGAGGCTGATATATTTTGCCAAAACGTGTGAAGCACTATGGCCTTGTTGTACATCTGAGCCATTATTCCTCACAAATTAAGTTGTGAAAGACAGGAAGACTTTGGTTTATGTGCCTGAGGCCTCTTGTTGACCTGAATCATGAAATCATTCTGCTGCAGCAACAACGGTACACAAGGTGTGTGTGTGAGATGCTTAAAAAGGAGCCTTGGGTAGCACGGAATGCAGGTCAGTAATTACGGTTAGCTCAGTTGAGCAACACTGTTAATCTGTATGTCACTGTTAATCTGCTGTTGTCTATATATAGATGTTGCTTCATCACACCTGAAGGCACAACAATTACTCTTTTCCTTTACCTTTAAATTGGGTCATTAAGCACAACAGGATAATGTGAAATATTCTACAGCTTTAGACTCATGTAAATGTCATAGCTGTGACAGAAGCCTGTCACATTGTTCAATTTAAAAGAGGCACTTTTGGAGAGATATATATCCGCGGCTAGTTTTGACAGCAGCATCAGTAATTAGACTAATTATATGACTTCATTAGTGTGTGAGACAGCGTCTTTCCAAAGTGACAATGGGTAATCAGATTTAGAGCTCACATCTCTGACAGTTCACCGTTCACTACCCTCTTCCCGCCCCCTTTTGTCTTTGACATCACCTCTTTAAAGATTCATAAGCCAGGGCAATTTACATAAAAGTTAAAGCGTCTGATTAGTCGTATTACAACCCACTCTGACCGGCATGAGCCCTGCAGGGACTGGAGGATTGGCCAAGGTTACATCGGAGGCATGTGCTCAGCAGCACGCGAT
This sequence comes from Sebastes umbrosus, assembly GCF_015220745.1. NCBI lineage: Eukaryota > Metazoa > Chordata > Actinopteri > Perciformes > Sebastidae > Sebastes > Sebastes umbrosus. Next base: position 10,430,514 of record NC_051280.1, on the reverse strand, counting down.
GGGGCCCACCATGACGCCAGGCATAGGAGAGATTACGAATTTCTTTGAGGGCACAGCTATTCCACACTATTTTAGAGTCTCTTTTACCTTTATGCTTCCCCTAATTATTGATAGTGCTATGCGGGGACCATTTCATAGCAATATTATCGTGACACTTATTACACAGCATGAATTCCACAATCAATTCATGAAAGGAGTATTTCTTTTTATGACACTCACTCAGCTATTTTGCATGAATAATAAAAGATTGTGGGCGTGTTCTCGGCAATACACACAAAGCTATTTTGTTCTTTTTCTTTTGTTTGTGTACTGAAATAAGGGACCATGATGCAATGCTGGAACAATTTCCGTGTTTTCATGCACATAAAAAGGCATAAAAACATTGAAATTGAAACTATTCATTGCAATTCAATTGGGGTCATTAAGTCAAAATTTGCATTTAAATAGCAACATTAAAATGTTACATGGTATTGCTGAATAATGTGCTCATACTGGGGCATCATAATTAATGTGTGTTTCCAAGGAAACCTAAGAAGCCTAATTGCTCACAGGGTGGTCTCATTATAGCAGCAACACAACGCTTTGCACCAGTCTGGTTGACCAGAGCACAGAAACTGAAGGTGGCTGCTACGAATGCAATCAAAATCAAAATCTCTCTATGTTTTATGGTATTTATATTCTTCATTCTCTGTGAAAGTCATGTCATACAGTAGCTTCTCACTGTGCAGGCTCATCTGTCATTTTGAAATAATTCTGTACTTTAAACGTGAGGTGTGTGCTGATGAATTTTGCAGAGGACCCTCGAGCCGACTCCTGCTGCCCAGGCATCATCCCTAAGGCTGGGCAGAAATGCATCAAGACTTATAATAACTGCCTCTACTTGTTTCCCCAGACACACCAGCAGCAGTCCACACCATGTTCTACTTGGTTTAAGAGGAAGCCTCTGCAGGCCAATACAGACCTCTTTTATAAAAGACAAAGAAATATAGCCCTCGTTCACAGGTAAGGCCCTGAGGCGCTCTTGCATGCATGTCTTGAGAAGGAAAACAGCCATGCTTGACTGTAGGTTATGGGTTTGAGAGGTTTATCAGGACAAAACAAGGTCTCTTTTGTGGGTGATGCAATAAAACTCATACATAAAATAATACTTGATGTAAAAATACCAGAGATAGCTAGATAAAACTTTTATATCCAAAACCTGCTTTAAAAGAATATAAAATATACCACTACTATTTCATTTTCAAGCCAATGTTCTTTAGCAAGGGCAACAGAGCACCGATTTGTCCGTCATCTCCCCCATTAGCTGCAGTAATGCAGGCTATTATGTGCAAGGGGGGCAAATTGGAAGGGATATGGTACTTATGGGAGAACTAGGTGGCACCATTGCAGTAGCGGTGACATTTTGTTGTTTGTTTTGCAGGATGGAGCAAGAGGTGAGGAAGGTAGCCATATGGTGGGTATTTATCAGCCGATCGCTGCCAGAGTGATTGAATGTGAGCTGAAGGTGAAGCCGCAGACAGCTGAGAGGGAGAGCGGGGCCTGAGGCCCGGGGTCTGGTACCAGGTTGTTCATCATCTCCCTTAAAGGAAGGTCAACAGTCCAATGAATCACACTCACCACCAAACTTACAGCTTGTTCTCTGTCAGCTTTACTGCATTTCGCTGCAGTTCTCAGTGTTCAGCTGGAACCGAATCCACTCCCTGTGAGATTCTTTGGAAGAGATTGGTAGAAACAAAGATGCCAAAGAAATCTTTTCCGATATTCTCAGACGTCATCACAAATGGCTGCTGACGTCAGTGAAGCCGGCAACAGTACAATATCGAACAATTGGCGATTTGGTGTTATGACAGACACATAATAGAGAGGACGATAGCCAGTTTCATATCAGATCAGATCAGATCAGAAGCATCAAGGCTATTCTGGGATTTGCCCTGATGTTACCAGTACAGACACAAATGATAAAGCACATTTGGTGCAGAGACAATGGAGCAGTTTAATGAACACTTTAGCATGGTCCAAGGGCTACTACCCATTCAGCTGAGCACTCCACAGGGAAACCAGCAAATCCCAAGAAGCATGAAGTTTTTATACACTTACTCAACCTTTTTCACCAATCACCAAGACCTCACAAAACACATGGGAGGAGCATACACTAGAGGCGAGGATTTGGCCCTGAATACTTAAACTATGCAAAATGTGACAAGGGCACTCATGTTTGAAGAAAAGTAATCCTCCTCCATGTGAAATCAGAGCACCAGTAAGGAGAAAAACATATTATACACATTTTCTCTCTCCGGGAGACACTACTAGAGTCTTACAACTTGGTTCAAATTATGAAAAATACAGAAGTTCATTTCCATTTTGACTGACTCATCTCATTGTGGAGAGCACCCAAGGCAGATCTGGGCGTCCCAGAGGGTCAGTGTATGAAGTGCATCCAGTTAGTGCTGCAGAGCCAGCAGTTTCAGACCAACAACAGGTTTAAAGCTAGATGGTGCAAGTGTGACAGATTAAAGGAATAAAACTGAGCATGTGCAGCAGTATCAAAAGGAAAATGGTCCAGTCTAGTTGAAAGAATTTTGTTTTTGCCAAATAAATCTACACAAGACTCTAGTCCAGTTAGCGATAGTAGTGCACTTGGTTGGTTTGCCTTTAAGCAGCCAATAAACAAGAAGAATTAGAAAGGAAAAAAAGATTAAAACGAACCTGAGCAGACAACTTATTTCCAACCACGTCTTGTTTCGGATCACATTAGCTTTTGATATATACGAGGAATATTTTCAGAAAGCATTACTTCAGATTTTGTTGACATAAAGGGGATATTGAAACACGGATTTTAGCGGCGTCTATTTTGCCCTGGATGGAAATATCCCAGGGAGCCAAAAGCTTGTCAAACAGAAATGAACATGACAATTGTTGCCTGTCATCCCCACTCTGTCCCTTCTCTTTGCTTCGCTCCACTCACCACTTGTACACAATCTAATAAAAGTAGGAATGTCATAAAATGAAAACATTATTCTAAAAACAGGACACATTGATATGGAGCAGCATCATTTTCATTTCACTTCGTATGACACTATCACAGTTGCACAGAAGGCTTGTTTCATAGCAAGTGGTAAATACTGCAGCTCCCCTCCCGAGCAGCTCAGCCATCAACCCCTGAGGGTGCAACAAGAAGACTCACACTTTATAAGTATAGCACACATGCACACTACTTTATCTGGCACACCTTGGTGTTTACACCAACAGCGCTCCTCCACATTCCTGTGTGACTAAAGCTTAAGTACAAATAATGCAGCGATCAAATGTGCGGTTTCTGTTCAAGTACATTTCAGACGTGGCAAGACGTGCGGTTCAAGTGACCTTGAATGTGGTGTGACAGTTGATGCGTCATTTCCAGCAATTCAGAAAGTGGCCAGAAATGTCTGCCCTCTGGACAATGCAATTACCAAAATTCTAGCCAGTGCTGTGGGCTAAATGCCTTGCAAGCTAGAGATGAGGGAAGAAAAGCAAGACTTCAGGCTGGTTGCACACACACAGGGGGACGAGGTATGTAAATACCAGCTCTGTTCAACAATGGTGTGCAGAGGAGCATCTCCAAACAAACAACTCATCAAGGCTCTGAGTGGATCAGACGGCAGGAGATCATTGCTGGCTTCCAGCTAAGAATACGAGGAGGGTGCGGTGAAAAAGGCCCGATGATCACAGTAAATATTGTAATACTCATAGCAGGGTCAGCATGTAGAGTTAACAACGTGAATCCATATATCCACTAGGTCTGAGCCGAGCAAAAGTAGCAGGATCTGGAAGGCAAGCCACGGTGCTCGAGTCTTGCAGACTTGAAGGGAAAACAGAAGACAGAAAGAACACAGGCTGCTCTGTCTTTGTAGCTGTGTATCCGTGCACTGGTGTGAAGCTCTGGACATCCTAAACTTCAGTATCGGCATCCTTGCTACTTTGTCAGAAAATCAAACTCGGAACACAAGCAACAAGTAAACATGATTGCCATCAAAAAGACTACCTACATTTCATACATTAAAAAAAAAGGCAGCTCTTCCCACAGCTGGCTGTCAAGTTTTGTAAGCTGGAGGTTCCCACAGCACATGAACGCACTACAGCACAAGTGTCAGCTACGCACACAGAGCAGCCTGCAGCAAACTTTCTCAACCGAATCTGAGAAGGCATGCAAAAACACAGGTACTGTATGATGCTTGAACATCATTATACACCAAAAGATGCGAGAGTGAGAGAGAGGAGGCAGTGAATTTATCATTCCGTAGAGCTTAGCATTACCTGGAGGTGGGAGTTAACAGAAGTAAAGGGAGCAAAGGAAAGCTAAGTAATAAATATGTCTAGTAAGTGCCATATTCTGCTCTGCTCAGGGAAAAATGCAATGTGTCTCACCAGATGTTTGTCCCTTGTTTTTGTACTGTAGTTGGTTTTGGAAATAAATGTGATGCACGTAGTGGAGATCTGGATTTTGTGAGGTTTATAGTGTGGGTATTTTCTTTCCCCTTTTGGGGCACTCAAATTGACATAAGTGCAATCAAAAAAGTAAGATTTTGCAACAATTCCATGTGTGATTGGTTGATTAATCAATTAGTCAATCAATAAAAAAATGTATCTACAACAATTTTGATAACTGGTTAATTGAGTTCTTAAACAAAAAATAGGAAAAAATGCTAGTTCCAGCTTTGCAAATGTTATGAACTGTTTCTCTGACACTGTTTTATTGTTTATTGTTTTGAGTATAATTTTATCTTTGTAAGGTGTCCTTGGGTGTCTTGAAAGGCACCACCAAATAAAATGAATTATTTATATTATGTTTTTTGGACTGTTAATCAGACATAACAAGCAATGTTAAGACATCAGTGCGAAATGTCTGATGTTATATAGAATAAATCTATTAATAATTGATAAAAAACAGACTACTGTATGGACACCTCTATATAGGATGACCGCCATCTTTACTAATAAAATGCACACATCCAGCTAATGCACCAAATCACTTTGTATGCTATGTCCAAAGATTACGATTACGACGTTAACAGCAGAACATAACAATGACAAATCAGTCCCCATAACTCAACCCAAAAGTGCACCCCATAACATAAAACGGCATTTTAACACCCAAAAAGTGGAGACGACAGGAGACCAGGATCCCTGTGCAGTTTTTTTCACCACTTTGCAGAGTCAATGATTTGAAGATTTCAAACTGTTTTAATGGCAAACAGGTCCTACTGGGTGCTGGTTAGGTGTCCTCAATAAAGAGGCTATGGAGTGTAAAATGTTTTTGTGCTTTCTGCCTAAATACTGAGCTATGTTCGAGGGATCAGTGCTTTGTTCCACAGAAAGGAAATTACTCTCTTCACTCTGTTGGATATATGCAAAGTCTCTGTCTCTCTTTCTCTCGCACGCTCACTGGCAGGTTATTGATTCCCAACCTCCCATTGTGCTACATAGTGAAACTGACACCTAACTCACAGCACAGATTATGCAGGAGTCGCTGCAAATGGTAAGGGAAAGCGAGGGATAACAGAAAGAGACAATGGCAAGCTCTTCCCTGAACTCATCCCCCTTCATTAACAGCGTAATACCATAAATTATTTTAAAGATTCTTTTATTTGTTTTTGAAAGCATTGCACAGGCTGGCACCAGTTGAAACCTCTGATGTCCTTAACCCCTAATCCACCTCCAGAAACCTCACCTCTATTGACCAATTCTATGTAATATGCACTGATATTAGTTGGCATTTACTGCGTCAGAAAACACTGAACAAGAAATTTGGTACAGAAATGCCAAATAATTGTTTGAGGTAGTGTAGAACAGTGGCTTTCTGAGTCGCGTTGGTGTCTGTGATCCTCCTCCAACCCGGAGAACTTACGGCCCTAATTCAATTTTCCCCCAATTGCAGCAATCCACAGACAGAAGGGAAACGGTAGGGAAGTGAAGGGACAGTCAACGAGAGAGAGAGAGCACTGCAAACCGGCGTAAACAGCGGTTTCCCCCTGCTGATTTTGGGTGATTATTGTGGCTGCTCTGATAAATAAATGTAAATAAATAATGCTGACTGTTTAGTTTTGTTCAGTTTTAACAGCTAGCACCTAGGCGTTGTCCAATGTTCTGCAGGCACTGTGGATTTTTGATGCATTTCATGACCTTTTCTCTCCCCCTGACCCGCCGGATATCTCCCGTCAGAATCTCATGAGCACGCACACTGTGACTCTCACAAATACACTGAATAAAAGCTATTCTGAAGCAAAATATATAACTGGTACAGGCAATGTAATGTAAAAACCATCCCCCGGTCTAAAAGATATTATATCTTTAAAGTAATTTAATATTTTTCTCCACAACCATAAGGCCACCCCAGGAAATTACCTTGCAACCCCCTTGGGAGTCCTGACCCCCAGGTTGAGAACCACTGGTGTAGAAAGAGTGTCACCATTACATAGTTTGTCCACCGAAGAGCACTTACAAGATTATTTCTCAGTTGCAAAATGTCCTACTCAGTACACATCTAGGCCACTGTTAAAAAGCCCAAAAATTAAAGGTAGGGTTGGTGAAGATTTTAGAAACACTTTTTTTTATATTATTTGAAATTCAATAAATCAAATGCTCTGACAAAAAAAGAAAAAGACCCGGTATCTGTGGCTATTACAGGACTGTAATAAGGCGCAAATGTAATGACTGGTCAGGCTACCTACCTGTGTGAACTGTGTGTGGGCTTTGGAGGGAGGCCTGAACGGACAGTCTGTCAGTGTTGCCGACTTGGCGACTTTCTCTCTAGATTTAGGGACTTTTGGAGCTAACGTTAGTGCTGCTATCTACTTTCGTTGGAAAAGAGTTGGCAACACTGGGCTGGGTTTTTCATTTGGATCATGTTTAAAAATCTAGTTTCCTCTTGCTAGTTGCCTTTAAGGAATCCTTTTAAATGTTTTTAATTATGTACTTATGTAAAAAAAAATATATAAATAAACATATATCCTTGGACGAACTGTAATGCATATTGTTTCTATAATATATATTGTTACATATTCATTTCTTGTATTTATTTATTGGCATAACTTTCTTGTATTTATCTGATTTTTATAACTTCTCGGTAAAAGCCCATTGGCCAACATCTGTGCTCTATGAAAAAAAATAAAACTGAGATTTGTCAATGTTTACTGCCAGGCTTATTATGAGATCTCACTGTTGGTCTAAGTGGCTGAGCTACCAGCATAGAGAGGAGGTATAACCCAGACAACACTGAGACCAGAATAAGGTGAATTGAACTGTACAAACACACACTGTAAGGTTAAAGGCGGAAGTTATACACAAGAGCTTTACACGGACAACAAGCCTGTGTGCTGCTTCTCATGTGGCCTGCTGCGTACACTGTAACATGTGCCATCCATGTATAAGGCAGTGGCTACAAGGTGCATCAAACATGATGAGGTATAATTCAAGCATAACTGAGAATAGAAGAATATTCTAGGGATACTCAGTGTCCCTGTGCCAGGAAAATGTCAGGTACACAGTACACCTCGCCATGCCATACATTCTTCCGCTCAGTTGAATAAGCACAGAGACGCTTAAGGGTGACAGCATGCATAGTTAAGTTGCAGTCGAAACGACACGCTTGACAGCGCGCCCTGTATATATTCACACAGGGAATGCACGCTTCCACACGTCTTTCTTTTTTTTCATGCATGGATCAGCCAGGACCTGCATATCCGAACGATGATGAATGTTAGAGGACATTGTAGAGTAGCTTTTACATGTAAGCTCAGCATTGTTTGCTAGAATAGCACACTTGCTTGAAAGCATCTAAATAGCAATGCATTTATGTATAGAAAAGAAGAGTATAGGTGCCCGGCTGAAAAGAAAAAAGGCAGTAATTCAGCTATTACATCAGACCGCTTATAAAAGCAGAGCCTTAAAATAAGCCAAGCATCCATTGGTTCACGAGCAGGGCAGATTTATAGGGAGCATTTGAAGAGATTTATTTTAAAGTGAAATATTAAACTTTTAGAGAAAAAAATTGTTGGTGTGAAGGTAAATCACATTATGAGTTACTGATGAAGTTGAGCACAATCCCTCTTTAGCTTAAAGAACAGTAAATGTTTCCGACGGTAAAATCATCTGGGTTTATATCACAACGTTTCTTTTCCAAAAATATTTTGTTTTAAAGTGACAACACTTGATTCCCCTCAGTTATACTCTGTTGCAATGCTGGGTCAGGCAGCCTGAATGAGGACAGCGAGTGCCCAAAAAGAATCATCTCCCTCATTTAATTCTGCATGTGTGGGTGGATCTGATGATTCTCAGTCCAAGCATTCATATTCCTGCCTGTCTGAAATGTAACTTGGCCTCAGGGTGTGCGCCTACAATTACCCAACACACATAGGGTGGCTCTGGGAGCACTGGTCACAGAGCACATCAACAGAGTAGAGAACTAAAGGCCTACCACTGAAACCAATCCACACATGGAGTGGGACTGCAGGTGAGATATTGCCCCCTAGTGGTTTGTTTGCCAAAAGCAAGGACGTCTAATGGAGTGACAGTGAGGCTGAAAAGCAGAGTCATTGGACAGCCTTAATAACTAAAGAAATAAGCTGCAGATCATCTGCATTTCATCAAATTACTGTGCATTTTTTTACCACTATCAATGCATGTTCACTCATTATCCAAGAAAGACAAACAAAACACTTAATAAATTGTGCAAATTCAGAACTTGATTCCTCCCTATAGGTAAAACAGAGCAGCACAACACAAGATAAAATGTCGGGAACATGAAGCATTCTTATACAATACATCCAGAAATGAAAATTAAATACACAAAACCATACGCTGGAGGAGGTAGAGGATTTTCTCCTTCTGTAGCCGGCAGAGAATGTGCAGCTGTTCAGGTTCTGTGCCAGCAACACGCCAAGGTTGACTCACTTCCAGAAGCTGCTGTGCAGAATCATCCAGAGACCGGGGAGTCACCGGTGCTGGGGCTGACTGGCACACTGTGCTGATTTCTTTATGAAATCCTAATAATGGTTTATAAATTGAAGGATGAAATTTATCCCTCGCCGTAGTCCTGTGATATCAAAGAGAAGGCGGCACTATGAGTGTATGTTTTTCATCTTGAACTTTTTTTTACCCTGAATTTTCTGACTCGATTTTAAAATTTTAGTCAGTTGGATCAGTGGCATCTATCTAATAACGGGTATACACTACACGAGAATCAAGCCGATTTTGGGCCCGATTTCCCCCCTCACTACAATCGTTAGCAAAGCCCCGATTTTTTGATGTTCTAAAGATTATCTTACCAGATATTTCTGTGTGTGAGGTATGTTAAGAGTGTTTTTTACATCCTCCGATGGGCTCAGAAGTCTAAATTAAACATGTTTAATATTCACGATCGGATATCCTGTTGTGTGTGGGGAACCCCGAGGACAGCCGATGACGCAGACACGTGGGAAAGAACAATAGCCAATTGAAAACCAAGCTGACTGAAGAAGGAAGGACAACTACCGCTGTCATTGCTGTCGGGCTAATGCATGGGCTAATGCAAAACATGAAGCATAAAGTAGTAGTAAGGTGGACCTTTGCAATGGAGGACCAACTTGTTGATTAGTGGCAACAACGCAAGTGTTTATTCAACATGTCTCCATGACTTCATCCATCCTTTGTGAATTTTCAGTACAATGTAGTCCAAAAACTAACATCGCTAATTTTCCCTGCCCGTCGTCCTCAATGTTTTTTTACACCAAGGTCACATTTGATTGCAAAATTTCTGTTGTTTTTTTTTTGTTAGGACTCTTGTTCAACAATAAAAGCCTAAAATCTGTTTTTTTAATCATAATATTTAGGTAATAATATCTTTTTAATACCAGACTTTTAAGAACAACAAGAAAACTATATCAATGGACACATTCACTAATTTGTTGTTGTTTGTTAAGCGACTGAAAATTGCATCTGTGTATTTGTCAGTTTTGGTTTCTAAAGAAGCAATAGCAGGAAATTGTAAATGCTGACATGCTTGTCAGATCAAATTAGAGTGTGAAAACAAACCGGCCCGGCGTCGCACAGTCCTGTAAAGCCATTCATTTTGTTGCTAAGTTACATCTCTCATCATCTGAGCGACAACAAAATTACAAGTGACAATTGTCGTGATCCCCTGGAAACTCCGAGATCAACTGATAATTGGATGGTTCTTCACAAGCGAAGAAACAAACGCCATAGTAACATCAGGCATAATTGCTCTGTGTCTCATGTTGAGGATTCATTAATGCTGGCTGCCTCTGCTGCCACCGTGTTGATAGGTTCACTCTGTCATCACAAGAACATTTCCCATTCTGCACCGAAACCAGCCACACAGACAGTAATTGGAAACACAAGGTTCTTGTGGCAATGTTTGAGCTTTCATTGACAAACACAAAAACTCTGTCTAAAGACATGTGCAACACTCTGTACCGGCTTCAAGGTAATCCACAGCATCCTCTGCTTAAAAAAAAGTATCTAAACTTGAAATAAACAAGTTCACAGAAACGTTTGAACGCAGAAATGCTGAGGCTTCTTCAATATAGAGGGCACAATTGAATAAAAATAGGTTCCTCAGAGTGCTTTAGCTCAACGGCTGTTGGTGTAATGTAGCATGAATAGTACAAATTGCTACAGAGGCCTGTCTCTTATCCTCTCTGTATTCTGCTAGTGCTCTTCATAGCAGTCAAGGTCCTTTAACGCATATTCTCTTAGACAGTAAATGGTGAACAACCTCACTCACACGTCCCCTATTCATTCTCCAAACAATACACCTTGCATTTGTCCCCTTTTTTGTGTCAAATATCAGCCAGAGCAGAGCCAATTAACCTTTTTTCAGGCTCAAATACATGTTGGTTCACGACAGGGAAGACACATTTCTGCGTGAATCAAGAAGAAAATGGTTTGAAACAATCTTGTGAGAAACTCATGCGGATAATGCCTGAAGAATCTGACAGAAACACATACAGACAAGAAAGAGACTGAGTGGGAGACAAAGAAAGGAATTTAGCTGTAAAGTAGCAGCCAGGTGAGTGGTCACAGTGCCGAGCCTGACATGCTGCAACAAGAATAAATGGTGATAGATAGCTTATATTCACAGTTCTTTGCTGAGTGATTTCAACACTTTCAATTCCTAAAGAAACACATTCACATCTCCTTTTCTTGGAGGAGCACATATGGTCATGTTAAAAGGATGAGGCTGGCTGTATTCTATATGTTCCTTATTGTCAACAAATGAGACCAAAACTAACAATAAATTGATCCTCCTAACAAGTATTTCTTGTGTAGCTGAAACATGTTATCCCTCTGTGCCATAGACATCCACTGTTGCTCAAAAAGACTAAGAGTAACGGGTATAATGTTTACCATTTTAACCATCTTAGTGTGTAGTGTGTTTGCATGCTAACATTTGCTACACATCACTACACACAAAGTACAGCTGAGGCTTAGGGCTGGGCAATATGACGATATAAAAATATCTATTGTATACATTTTTCTATATCGTCTCTAGTATTTAATTCACAGAGGAGTAAACAAAAAAAACGCTTTACTACGTGGTTATTTCATATAGACTGTTTATTTATTGAATTACCAGAAAACATGCTATATTGTGATGTGTTTCATTATCGAGATATGAAATGACCTATATCATGAAGATTTTTGCAATATCGCCCAGCCCTACTGAGGCTGATGGGAATGTAATTAATGTTTTAACTATTTGGTCATAAACCAAAGTATCACACAAGTTATAAGTTTGACCTGATGATGGCATCAGAAACGTCACAGGATCACCAAAGTTATTAAGATTTATCCTGAGAGGGACATGAATGTCTGCACAATATTTCATGGCAACAGCAGTTGATACTGGTGTGGCTAAATGCTATATTGACCCACACCGCTGCACTGGGGTGACATGTTCCTTCATTATGATGATGAACGTGGGCACTGTAGTTCGTTTTAAGTCAATCCCACATACACCGACCTGTAAATATTCACTAGACCATCACGTGTATTAATCCACAGCTGAAAATAGCCCTAACAAATGCACTATTTACTGGTGTTTGAATAACATTTGCTAAACATCTACAGTGCCCTGCCGTCTTAGGAAGTACCTTAAACCTACGATATATTTGTGACCCATTTTTAAAGATTTACGACTTGGGACTTGGAACTAGCCTGACTTCGCCAGACCAAATCATAAATGCGAATTAGTCTGGAACTTCTAAGTCAATTTACAAATTCCATCAACCGGCGTAGACCAAATTTCCTCTGGACGCAATTAGACAGACCTACAACAAATTACAGCAACGAAACATGTGACGTGGCGCTGAGCGACAGACAAATGTAAACAGACTACAGCGTGCAGAGATGAGCTGTGATGGTGCAGCATCAAATATGGCTGTGAACGAGTGTTGCCGTTGTTGCCGTTGTCAGGCTACGTGATAGCGGCTTTGACAGAAAGTTCCACATGAGCTGCAGTCAACAGTCATCGTCTCAAACATGCCCCACATTAGATAAATGGTCGGATCTCAAGTTGCTGGAAATCTGTCCAAAGCAGAGAGGAACCAGGCGCATCAGCCAGAGCAAATAATACATGAGCTCTCTGATTCGTCTGGTTCCGAGGCAAGAGTGGAACAGACAGGGTAGGGAAGTTGGAAACCACTGACGATGACTAACACATTGTTGATTTTGGTCTTTTCATGGGACTTGTTGTTGACAATTGGAAAAATATAGAATAACACCAGCTTTATCACTCAACATATGCAATGTGAAAACATTATCTATGATTATCTGCTGCTGAGTGAGAATTTAATCACAGATAAAGATACCTTTTAAATTCTTCCAGGAAAGATGCTGAGGCTGTGTGCTCTTTTTAAGCTATACTGCACCTTGAATTGCACCCATACAGAAACTTTCATAATTTATATTTATATCTGCCAGTACACCTGAGTGTCTCTACAGAGCAAGCACCAAGAGCACAGAGGTGCTGTATATCAGAGAGAAAAACACAGAGCGTGCACAACATAACATCTGTCCTATAGGATCAACTGGAATTACAATATGTGATCACCACTGGGTAAAACAGCATCCATCTCCGGTGTATACAAATCTGCTGCTGTGAAAAAATATGCAGGGAAAGGGAAAACAATCCAATTTGTGTGGGCTGTTAAGGATAACCTCTAATTCTCTGTTTCCTTCTATCCAGGATGTAAAATGCAAATGAAAAAAAAACGAAAGAATAATAAATGGAGCATGATAAGCAGGAGGGGAAATTGCTGATAACGAGAAAAATTGTTACAGAGACTAATGTGCTTGGGAGCTGACCAGTTGTTTTCTACGCCGCCGTCTCATCTCTTTAGATGACCATTTGGTATTTTGATTGATGCGCGAGAGCGTCGGCAGCCGGAGTTTACGCTGAATGTTGAAGGAAAGAGGAATGGAATTGGTGAAACAGGGCAGCACCTGGACACGAGTGTGATTCACAATACCCAGCTCTTCCTGGAAACCCTGGGCTGATGGACTGCTGATGACTGGTGGATGTTGTGGCGGATGAGTGGAGGACAGAAAGAACCCACTGAGAGGTCAATAGTTCTGCGCTGACCTGTGAAGAACTCCATTATACCTCGATCACATCTCTGACTCGCTCCCTTTTTTTCCAACTGGTGCAGCCAGCCAATACTGAGCAGTAACAATATCATTGTTGCCAACTGGACTAGAATCCTGATTCAATCACAGCCCTGTACAGAAATACATCACACAGTCACCTCTTGCTTTCAGCAAAAGTTTGCAAGCACTTTGGCTGCAATACAGGTTGCAATTTGATGGCATTTCGGTCAATACTTCGCCCTTCTATTTGATCCCAAAACCTGAGATCACTTCAAAAACACAATGCCTCCAAGAGTGGCAGATTGTTTGAAGGCACATCTACACTAGTGTAAGGCTGATTTATATGATCTGTTATAAACAAGTAAGTGGCTGCTCCTTCACTTCCGATGAAACAAAAAAAAAGAGAGAACACAGCTGACTGAATCACATTACATAACACCTTTGTCTGTTGTTGAGAGGAGCAATCTGTTATTGCTGAAGCTATGCTTTGTCACTGCCATTACAGCCAAACAATTACATGCCTGATTGTATTCACTTTGCCCTTACACACACACACTGCAATCCTTTATGTTCTTACAACTGACTGAATGCTTTGCGTGATAAAGCTGCTAAGTTGCATTATTCCATTTAGAGGCAGGAAGACTATAAAAAAAACCTGCAGGAAATACATTAAATATGAAAAGAAGCTTTGATTTCTTCTGGGGTTCAGGGTGTGTCCCAACACTAGGGCAGAGATGAAAGAATAATTTAGATCTTGAAAGTAAACATAGCAATAACACAATGTAAAAATACACTATTACATGTCAAGATCCTGCATTGAAATTCTTACTAACGTGGAAGTAAAAAATGTATCAGTAAATTGTACTGAGATATAAATCATATAATTTTATATTGATGCACTATCAATCAATTTGAATCACTTTATATACTCAAAAAAGAAAATGTTCAGAAGTTCAAACAAGTGTAATGAAAGTGCTCTTTGGTAGGGAACACAAATGTTCAAAAAAGAAGAAAGGCCCAAGCCTTTAATTAGGTGGCTTTTTCATGGTTGAAATTCTAAAAACATAGACAATGCTTGTACTTGTTAAGAAAGAGCTGTCAATGCGTAGCGGCACGAACAGCCTTCTTCAGGCTGTCTACTTCATATAGTTGGGTAATTTAAACTACATGTACAGTGCATCATGTTTTATAAATCTTAAATCTAAATACACAAGTTATGCAAGTAAGTTGAACTTTACACGACTGCACTAGAGATTGTTAAAATTTATATTAAGAATATCCCTCCTATGTCGATGTATATATATCATGATAAAGCAAATGTATGCAAAAATACATTTGACTGTGTTCTACTAGTATGCATTACTTTAGACAAAACTATTGTGACTTAAACTGTTACAATTTTCTTGGAATCAATAATTTGCACATTAGAGATTCTACACACCAAATCTGCACCAAACATTAAATGTTTTGCCCTTATTCCGAAAAAGACAATGAATCACACATATTCCTACTAAGCAAGTTTACATGGCTAATGAACATGAATATTCCACTAATGTTTACATGCAGCTGTACATAATCCGATTAATGTAAAACATCCCCATGACATGCGTCATGCTGACCTACAAACAACCCATTTAGCTAAATAAGTCAGCTGGCTATCTAGTTGTCTTTTTCCCTATTTTTACCATCATCATCATCATCATCATCTGGTCCATTTGAGGAGCTCAAGGCATCCGCATCACTGGGGCCAGTGAATCCCACGTCGACGGCATTCTCGGCTGTGTTTGACAGGGGTCGATTGCCTTAACATGTCGTTTATCGTGTCAAAATATGGAAAAGTGGAAAGGAGCCGCTAGTGCCATTTTGCGTCATAATGTGTTTTTTTCAAAGTTTTCCACCAGTGGCAGACTTGTTCGACTGTGCACACACAGCCTCCAACTTTCATTCCTTCAACCACCTTCTTAAAAGAGTTGGCGTTACAATATTTGTGCATATCCAAAAACCTGTTGATATCCAAGTCTTTCATAATGTTTAGAAGTAGTTGGTTTGTGTACAATGCACAGAGCTGGCCGTAAACAGGCCATGTGTCGCAAACTGCTGTAAAAACCCCAATTGAGTTGCATATTCCTAATGCGCTTTATACATGTCCAAAAAATGCTCCTAAAAACTGAATAAACTCAACATATCCCACATGTCTTAATTAAAAAATCTACCATACGGAATAAGACCTAATTCAGAATAAGCTGTTTACATGACCCTTAGCAAATTTGAAATATTGTCATATTCTCAATAATAGTGGAATATTAGTGTGCATGTAAACGTAGTCAGTGTGTCCAATGTTGGGTTTGTTTAAAGGCTATGAGCCAACATAAGGACAGTCTGTAACAGGTCTTGCTCCTTATCTGGCAGGGTAATAACATAGACTCCTCTTGAGAATAAAAGCATATAGAACACATGGCAATTTTTTAATATCCCCAACATCACACAAATCACCAGTCACTACAATTACTTCTTTCACAACCTTTCTAAATAGGAAATTACAAACAGTAAACTGATCCAGAGATGTGTCTACAGCTACACGGCATGAGAGAATAGTGATTCATGGTGTTATATTTGGATATAGGGAGATGAGCTCATAGTAATGAATGAGCCTTTAAGGAGGGCTCGGCCCCCGTCATTAATCTTATAAAACTGTGCTACAGAGAAATGCAGAGTCACTCTATTAACACAAAAAAGACATCCGTTCAGTTACACTTTGTTGAACTCACCTAAGAAAAACGCAGACTGCTTCAAAGCAATTATACGATTCCAGTATGTCATTATACGGTCCTCTAGGAACAAATGAGAAAACAAAACTACCATAAAACAACATGAAAGATGGATAACGGGCGTGGGGACATATCTGATTCAATTAGGATTCAGAGCATTTAATGAAAATATGGACGAGAGTAAATGGTGCCAATACAGAAAATGTTTGACTAGGCACTGAGCTGTCATAGCTGCCAAAGCAATGGTGCTTATGGTTTTGTGTCACAAGGCGATTGATACCACCATCATTACACACCTAAGCTTCTTTTGATGAAACAGCTATCTTGGAAAATGTGTCTTCTTCCCGACACACTGTGCAGGCTTTTTCAAGTCACCCCACTCTGAGCATGATGAGAAATCACAGACAAGACTATGACAACTTTCTTAAAGCTATGAGACAAGAGCATCAGTCGCATTTTTACTCTCATTCGTTTTCTCTGAGCTGGGCTCGAAACCTTTGAAAAACTTCTGAGGAATTATTGAGGTGCTGCATGGGAGGTTTCAGCTTTCAGGAAAGTCTGAATTTCTTCCATAATTCCCAATCCACTCAGACAGCTGTTATCGGTTTTTCAAATTCATTCATTTCAATTTTTCAGTCTAGGATGCAATCCCGTGATAGGTCTTTGACTGTGCAGTTCTATAAAAGCTTTTTTTTTTTTTTTTTACTCATCAAGTGTTTTGATTTGACGAAATCAAAGTGTGAAGTGTTGGAAAATGTTACATTTCAAATGTGAAATACATTATCTGAGACTGCCTTGTGGCAATCACAGGCCTAATACAGTGCTTACTTTATTCAATAGCAGCTCCTGTGAAATACGCCTTAAAGTAAGTGTTAGAAAAGCAATCATTTTTGATGAAAACTCTGCTATAGTGACAAGTCCTTTGGATGGCTGCTAAGTTCCATTTATGATATACACAGTGCACCATTTTCCACAGGAACTATTGTACTGTAGCTTATATTGTGTTGCCCACAGCATACAGTATGTGGCTCAAAAATGAACCATTTACAGTAGCAGTATTACATGATCTTATTCAGTATAGTATATTTAAAACCTCTTTTTTTATATTGTAGGCCTACTATTGATAGTCGGGTTTTTTTCAGTAATAGCCATAAAGTATTTGCATTCTGTAATTGCCAGTCTATATAATAGTTTTCATTGTTACTGGCAGAGCACACAGGATTCACAGGTGTGCATGTGCATACTCAAGGTGATGTGATGGACAAAAGCCAGTGAAAGTACACATTTCACATAATACAGCTCAGTAGTAGGTAGCCATTTAGCTTAGCATAATTTTACTACTGTATTTACCAAAGCAGTAGACATAACATTACTGTGTAGTAAAGTAGTAGATAGCCATCTAGCGCAGTACAGTACTACAGTAGTAGGTAGCCATTTAGCTTAGCATAGTTTAACTATATTGTACAGTAGTAGGTAGCCATTTGGCTTAGCATAATTTTACTATCTTGTACAGTAGTAGGTAGCCATTTAGCTTAGCATAGTTTAACTATATTGTACAATAGTAGGTAGCCATTTAGCTTAGCATAGTTTTACTATATTGTAGATTAGTAGATAGCCATTTAGCTTAGCATAATTTTACTATCTTGTACAGTAGTAGGTAGCCATTTAGCTTAGCATAGTTTTACTATATTGTACAGTAGTAGGTAGCCACTTAGCATAGCATAGTTTTACTATCTTGTACAGTAGTAGGTAGCCATTTAGCTTAGCATAATTTTACTATCTTGTACAGTAGTAGGTAGCCATTTAGCATAGCATAGTTTTACTATCTTGTACAGTAGTAGGTAGCCATTTAGCTTAGCATAGTTTTACTATCTTGTAGAGTAGTAGATAGCCATTCAGCTTAGCATAATTTTACTATATTGTAGAGTAGTAGGTAGCCATTTAGCTTAGCATAGTTTTACTATATTGTACAGTAGTAGGTAGCCATTTGGCTTAGCATAATTTTACTATCTTGTACAGTAGTAGGTAGCCATTTAGCTTAGCATAGTTTAACTATATTGTACAGTAGTAGGTAGCCATTTAGCTTAGCATAGTTTTACTATATTGTAGATTAGTAGATAGCCATTTAGCTTAGCATAATTTTACTATCTTGTACAGTAGTAGGTAGCCATTTAGCTTAGCATAGTTTTACTATATTGTACAGTAGTAGGTAGCCACTTAGCATAGCATAGTTTTACTATCTTGTACAGTAGTAGGTAGCCATTTAGCTTAGCATAATTTTACTATCTTGTACAGTAGTAGGTAGCCATTTAGCATAGCATAGTTTTACTATCTTGTACAGTAGTAGGTAGCCATTTAGCTTAGCATAGTTTTACTATCTTGTAGAGTAGTAGATAGCCATTCAGCTTAGCATAATTTTACTATATTGTAGAGTAGTAGGTAGCCATTCAGCTTAGCATAGTTTTACTATATTGTAGAGTAGTAGATAGCCATTTAGCGTAGCATAATTTCACAATGTAGTACAGTAGTAGATAGCCATTTATCTTAACTAAAGTGTATTATGTATTGCAGTAGGTACAGTCAGCCCTTTGCTTAACATATTGGCAGAAAACCCAGAAACATATCTCAACTTTTTGATGCTTACAGAGGCTGGTGGAATAAAGGCTAGCTAGGAGAGGGGTGGGACTATAGCTGTATTTATGAATGACAATATTATGTCTTAAATTATACTGCTAGTTTTTTAAGTTATGATTTTTTTCCAGAATAGGGAAATTGTTCAACATCATTACCTACTAATAACTAATGAAACTTGGTCTTGTAAAATAATAACATGTGAAAACACTTACATGTAGTCAGTGTAGTTACTGAATAAAATGTAATGTCTTTAAATTGTTATGATTAGAAAAATAAATCATAAACTAGTATCTGTACTTTATTGCCATATGTATTACGGCTGTTGAAAATAAGTAATCTACAGCTCAGCAGCCCAGATGTCTGACTGACCAACCCAATATTCCAAGTCGGTGTTTGTGTGAATGATACTGCTTGGCACACATTTGTTGATATTCTGAAAGGCACTAATGCTAGTGAGCACGGTGTGTCGGATGCACTGAGACATCAGCAACGTTAGTCAACATTTTGTTTTCTTAGATAAATCCCTTGATCATTTATCTGTAATTACCGTTTCACTACACTGGATAATTGCTTGAGTTTAATTCATTTCTAAGTATTCCAGCTTCAGTGCCTTCAGTTTTCATTTTTTCCTTCACCAGAGCTACAGTGGATCTGTCGCTAGTTTTGTTTTAGTCCACTTGGTCTGCACCAGGGACTGACAGTAAATTAGGGTGGAGAGAGACGAACTCAGGGTGGCAATTGATGCAATTACGTTCATCTTTTCAGAGGATGCCTCAGAGAAAGTTCCTCCCCGTGGAATTAATCACCCCAGTGTTTGAGCATCTTACCTGTTTAATAACCAATTTAATCACTTCCACCCAAGGTTCAACACTCCTAAAAAGATACAAGCGGTTGACTTTTATTAACACACTGCTTCCATTAAAGGCCGATTAGGAGCCATGAATCAGTTGTGTGCTTGTGTTTGTGTCTGCTGTAATTCATTTGTTGT
Source organism: Sebastes umbrosus (assembly GCF_015220745.1). Taxonomy (NCBI): domain Eukaryota; kingdom Metazoa; phylum Chordata; class Actinopteri; order Perciformes; family Sebastidae; genus Sebastes; species Sebastes umbrosus. The sequence goes on along the minus strand of NC_051280.1, from coordinate 10,410,501 downwards.
AAATAAAATGAGATAGGGCTATTGAGAATAACTCCACATAGCTTTTCCCGGATTAGCAGTCTAATTTATTACAATAGCAGACACGTAAGAACAAGGTGCTGCTGCTCAACTAACCTATTACACAGCAATGGTATCAATCAAATCCGTCATCTTGTATTTCTACATTTCTTCAGTTGCTGTATGTGATTCAAAAACTATTTATCCTAGAGTGGCTTGAAAGGCTTAACATTCAAACCAGGAACGACGTTTAAAAAAAAGCCCTTCTCAAGGTCGATGGCGCACTTACAACAAGCCTAATTGAGAATTTGATCTAGTCGCTCTAAGGGATGGACAAAGTGCTGCTGTGAATGTTAAAGATGAGCTATCAGGATTTGATCAGAAGTAATCAAAACACTGGCCTACTTTTAGGTCACTTCCTTCTTTACCACCAAACTGTGCAGCAGACATGATTTTTTGTAGGATTTGTATGCTATACAACAAGCCAGACTTCTCTTAAGCACAGAGAGCTTCTATATCAGCAGAGATGGAAATAAATCACAAAATATATTTTTCAGACATCTGGACAGTGGAGCAATAGTATAACAACAACAACTGTCTGATGAAAGGAGGCTGCTATCCTCTTCGGAACCCAGTGGGAATACAAGTATGCTATGATGATCTATCTATACACGTGTGACTGCAAATTAAACAATGCAGAATAATTAACACCAAATTCATTTGCTATATAACAACAAACTATAAACAATAAAATTAACCGTAATCAAACAATCACATACCAAGAAAATAAAACTATGTGGTTTTAAAATGAGTGGGCATTCATGCAAAATCAAGAGCATCTGCCGTATATAACGGGACTAAAAGGCTACAGTCATGCTAGTGACTCTGTGCTAATATGCTCAAAATGACAATACAAGACGTCATTGTTGGGCTTGAAATAAGTACGTAAACTAAGTATAACACGTATGGAAACAAGGAAACATAAGTACGGAAAGCACGTCACAAACGTTACTAACGCAGCTTAAAAAAGACAAACACCAATCTCGAACATCGGTCTTCTCTTTCTTTCTTTTTATTCTACGTCACTGGCTCTGAACGTAGCATTTTTACACGGATGATTTTATATGGCAGTCGGTACAGACTACATGGCATACAAATGACACGCCTAAAGCAAAGAACACCGTTCTTATTACATACTTTTGCCTTGTGCATTATCGTGTCATTCACACGCCTTTTCATGTGACCGGGCTGGAATGTCATAACTTTTGCAAGTGTAGTCATAAACCAAAATATTAGACCAATATATAGTAAGAGGCAATAGAAGAGCACCACTTATGAAGAACTATTTGTGACCAAATAAAGGCATTTAGAGTATAGTGTTTGGAGGACACTTGTCACATTGCAAGTAATCATGTGCTTTTAACTGCTTTTAAGTTTAAGCATAAAGGGAGGTGTAAAGCAAACTAAATACTGTGAATTCATTCTTCATGCTGCTCTGAAAGGTTTCACTTACAGAAGCGTTCTTGAATTATTAGAGCCATATGAGAGCAATGATACTGCAGCGTAAAGCTCTTAGTGAAAGGCAGCTTGTTTTCATGGAAACAAACTCTCTTTGCAGAGAATAACGCTACTCTGCTCTGATTTAAGGCAGACGCCATTGAATATTTCATTGCAGCTTCAAAATGAACTTGTGTTGTGAGTGGCTTTGATGTAAACTTGCCGTTTCAGCCAGTGGTGGCTTGTTTGACAGGCAGCAGTCACACTGAGACGAAAACAGCCTAAAGTTGAGCGGGAGAAATGTGCCCCCCTTCTACAAGCTGGCAGAGTGGTAATGATTAGCTCTCTAGCAGGATTCTCCTAAGGCAAGTGATTACGACACGCTCTGCAAACTATGACACCTCTTACCTGGAGCCCAAACAAAGACAGCATCCCAAAATATTTCTAGAGCGCCGCTACGAAGAGTTTGAGCTGAAATGTTGTTTTTGCCCTCTCTTTGCAAGAGTTTGTGTTTATTATTCAGGTTGAGAACTTGGGGGGGAAATTGGATTTGCTAATGAAAATTACTTCCTGCAAAAACAAATGAATTGTAAATGCCAGCCACAAAGAGTTGCATTCCTGTTTTTTTTCTGCTGGGTGCTTGAGTTGGATGAGAGCTGTTGAGTATGAATCATTTTTCTCAGTGTTGTGCTCTATTTTGCCCCTTACCCGGGTTGCGAACAGCGCTAAGCCTCTATGAGAGGAATAACCTGAAATGGAGGAACACTTCAATGTCGCCCTTTCCTCCTCTCCTCCACGAGTGATTATACAATTGATTTTTTTTTCCACCAGTGGTTCCCGCTATAGGAGCAGTAATAACAATTTATCTTGGCTCCTTGTTCCATTACAGCAGAGCTGCAGCGAAACCAGAAGGAAAGTGCTGTGTTTTATGATTTATGGAGGCTATTTGACCTGTGCTTATTAGAGGGATCTACCGAACGTGATGCAGACTTCGGAAATAGACTATGAGCTTTGCTCTGTGATGGGAGTGTGAACACGGCTTTCAGAGAAGATGGAATGGGTGTCCCGGCAGATTGAAAAACAAACAAGACCCAGTCTGAACAGTGATGTTTAAATATATATCAGCTCCTCTGAACACATTTCAACACTCTACTTTTATGTTTCTTTTAAATCCAATTTAGAGGTCAATAAGAAGAAAGTCTCAGCCTCAATCCCCCCCTGACTGTCAATCCAAAAAGGATTTAAGAATATAAGTTTTACAGCATCACCACTGGTATAGTTTAGCATGGGAGGAGATAAGTAGGTGAGTGATAAGTGAGATGCTTATCGTCATGTGTCCTTACCCTGGTCCTAGTTTTTGTTAGAGTGATGCCTCAAGGAAAGTGCTGTGGCTCTAAGGGGCCCCTGGTTATTCCTCATTTATTGGTGTTCATGGAGCAGTTTAAGCATGGCGGCTACCTCCCTCCACCAGACCTTCCAGGTCTCTCTCCTGTGGCTAGTGATAATATTTAACTGCTGACCTTATCTTCTCTCCCCCACATCTCCTCTCCGCCAGCGAATGGGGAGCATGTTAATGTCTGACACAGCTCTACATGTAGCATGCTAATCCATCTGTGGCCTTGGCTGATTAAAGATGAATATCGGTGGGATGGTAAACACCGGCATGCCCCAAGCAGCTTCACCGATGACTACATCTGCACAGGACCATGTAAACGGTTACACCCCAACCAGCATATAATACTACGGATCTTGGGGCCGGATGAATAAATCAAGGGTCCCCACTTAATAGAGCAAGCTGCAAACGTTTATTGTCAAGTATGTAAACCACCAAATTCTCATATTCCCATGATCTCATTCCCATACCCCCACATCCACCACAATTTCAAATAATAATCACATATCTTGCTTTTTACAATGTCATTTCACACCCAACCTAATTATTGATAAGGAATAAATACAAGAGGTCAAAAAGGCAACATAAATCGAATCACAAATGCTATAGGGCTGAATTTATTGTGGCAAACAGCTCAAGTTGATGTTTGAATAATGAGATGTCTAATGGGACAGCTCAATATAGGAGCATTTCAAAGTGTCTGTTAAATTAAATAAACCCTCAAATACATATCAGGTTTGTGAGTAAATATTTAAAAGAAAACAAGCCATAAATCATTCTCTTATTCACTTTAATCCCATAGGGACGTGCAATATGAATATAAGATGTAAGCAAACCATTACAGCAAGCTGGTAAATATAATGTAGCTACAAGATCACTTATCCCTACATATTATAATCATATATGTAAATAATGTTATATAAACGATTTGTATATCTTGTATATAATTGCAACAGAAGGTTACCGGGCCCAATTAAAAGTGTAAAGGTCTTTCTTAAAGTACCAGCAGCCCAAGGCAGTATAAAATCTACTTTTCCTACATTACATTATTATTTTATGTTATTTTGGACTCAAATATCGAGATGAGTGGTCTGCACAGAAAGATGTGTATGGATGGATCTCTTGTTTTGTGGATCAACACAACGTATAAATTTGGCCCACCAGATATTAAAATGCCCTTTTATTATTCTAGCACTCTGCTGAAAGCTCTTTTGATACAGTGTTTCCAATTTGAGGAGATAAATGCTTCCGAGTTAATAAAAAACGTTAACAGATCAAACTGCAATAAGCCTTACTTTCATGATAATTGGATGGGTTTTTGTAAGGGAGAAGTGCTATATCTTTGTCTAGAAAAACACTCTTTTTTTCCAGAGCAGTCACAGGTACCTTTACATCTTGTTACAAATGTCTTCTTCAGCTGACAAAGACAGAATATGTGCCACCTTCAGCTGATCGATGGTGGACCACCTGAGAGTTGGGCCCTTTCTCTGTAGGCAAGAGTTGTCACCATTAGCTGGACGAGGAGCACAAAGTTGGAAAAGAAATGATAATGTTGGTGGTCAAGCTGCACGAAATACCTTTGAAAACAACAGAAGAGAGTGAAAATTGTGAACGATTCTGTGAAAAGTGATGGTTTACTTTATAAATATCATCAGAAGCAATCATTATCTCTGTAGCGCCAGGAGGGAGAGCACAGTGCTCTGCTGGCATCATATCAGGTGTACTTCTCTTCTCAGACAAGCCTTGGGTTGGCTACACAGGAGAGCCACTTACTCCGCTAGACTACTGATGAATCAGGGGAGTTGTTTCCCATCACCCGTATGACTAGTTCTGGCTCATGCCATCATCTTCCCCAACCAAACATAATACTTTAGGAAGCACAATGGTCAGGAATTGAACCTGAGAAGCAAACTTCTGGAACCATGCAGGGAATACTATACCGAATACCTTGGCATTGGCATTGTTTATGTGATGTACAAGCAAGCAAGATACACCATGGGCACAATTCAGGCTAAATAACAAGGCATGCCTGTCTTCCTGCAAGACATTTGCACTCAAAATAAAATAATTTTTCCTCTACGGAGTTTGCAAATACTCTGTCAACTGTAGTTTACTCAAATGAGGGCAAAACATTTTGACTGACATCTCAAAGCAAGCACAGACGCTGCAGTTTGGGAATTCTTCCAAGGGAACATGTAAAAAATTCTTCACCACCAATTACCATTGCTTATTTTAAAGAAAGGAAATACTGAAATAAGAAACGTAATTGCCCTCTAGTCATTAAAATCCTTACTCCACAAATAGGGTTTTTTTAGTTTCTGTGTTTATTATATTTAAACAAAAATCACCCTTTTATGCTTTGTTTCAAAGTTATCTAGGTGCATAATCCACAACCTCATCCCATTTTTTTTAATTACAGTACCAATAAAATTTCTGACCTATACTCATCAAAAATAATTAAAACTGGTGGCCATAAAATAAACGTATAGGATCTTTACACTATGGACATTGAGGAGATTGTTTAAAGGTCTTACTCATGACACTCATGTAGACAGATAATTAAAAAAAAAATTAAAAAATCCAAAGAGCCTTTAGAAAGGTGCAGAATAAAAATCGCATTTCCTAAAAAAAATATTAGGATTGTGAATTAATCTTTTCAAACATCTTGTCAGGTCCAAATGAATGTTTTGTTTATATCTGTGGAAGATCTGCGACATTTGGTTCCCACTTCTAACAAGGCTTGTGAGCACCTTAATCTATAGCTATAATGTATGCAAAATGAATTCATTACCACTAAAGATTCATCACTTGACATGACTTGTCTGTCTCTCACTCCACTCAACCATAAAATATGCAGGTTGTATAACAAACTGGCAACCAATTGTTGTGAAGTGAATGCAATGGAACGGAGGAGGCAGAGTGTGAGATCTAGTGGCTGAATGTTATCAATTTAATCAATAACACATTTAAAGAAAAAAAATGTAATGAGAACACAGAACGGGGGAAAACATTTGCAGAATCAGCCCAACATATATCATGAACTGAGCGAAGCTGTCCCATTCATCAGGTTTGTAACATTAGTTTATCAGCCCAGAGATAGTCGAAAATTGTAATATTTCATTCTGTAGATAGGCACACATCAACAAGGTGAGAGGGCTGTATTGTATTCAGTTTAATTTATATTCATGGACACTGCACATTAATCAACATTAGAATATGAATGTGGCAGAGTTAGCCAATATTCATTCATTGACATCAGCATCTGTCTCTTTTCAGAATGTTAAAATGACTACCTGCAAAGATGAAGAGTCTCACATATTAATTGCAGTAAAATTAATAAATAGGAATGCAGAGTTTCACTCAAAGGCAAGTCAAGTAAGCACCATTTTCAAGCTTCACTTTGTAATTAAACTGGTAGTTTAACTTACTCAGTATATGTCTTTACAACCCAAGGGATTTTTTTTTTTCTCTGCATCTGTTCCATTCTAACCCAGAGTTTAAACTCTCTGTGACTCTACCACTTTTGGCAGTGATAGCTCAAAGGGTGAGTGAATTTTTGGTTTTGGATCACAGTACTGGTATTTTGATTGGTACATTATCGATGTGGGTGGGCACAAAAGTTCATAAAATATCACTATAAAACTCCAACGGCCACACAGACAGTTTACCAGCTGGGGGGCTGATATTGTTAGCCGTCACGTTGTCCCATCTGTGATTTGAATCACGGGGTAACATACGGAGTGTGGAGGTTAGAGGACTACCCATTGCTGTGTGTTTTGACACTGGGTCATTTGCCATCACCACAACTCTACCCATGAAAAGGAGGCAGACAGACAACAGTAGCTAGACCCACCTTCCTTTGTATATATGTAATGAACACCTAATGTCAGCAAGCTATTCTGACTAGTTTACACTTTCTGGGTGGAAGCTTGTTAGTTATTTCCTCACACAAAAACTGAGGAGAATTCAAATTTCAGTTCAACTTTATATTGAATATTCTTCTTAAAAGGTGCTAAATGTGAGATTGGGAGCTTTTTCTATTGCCTCTGCGCAGCTCTCAACATGACAACAGCTGAGCCGGCGGCTCACAGCTACAACGGCAGTGCAAACAATGGCCACACTGCTGACAGAGCTAACAGTGTTTACCTGTGGGTGAACCGGAGGATGGCTATGCTTCCGCAACGGCGCCATCGGTTGGGATGGTGTTATCAGTAGTAATCGCCATATGAGAGTAATGCAGAGTGGCGGCCATAAGCTAGCCAGCGGGGCACGCTCACATGCACTAAAAACACACGCGGCCGGCCCGGCTATGTAAACAAAGAATGGAGAAGCTTGGATTACAACACACAGAGGAGAGTGATATGCTATTTCTTTACATCACAAATAGTTGTTTGCTGCTATATTAATGCTCTGACTATCATATAGAGCACCGTCAAAATAAATAAGATGTTTGTTGAGGAGGGTGACTTTGTGGTGTATGAATTAACTGTGAGCCCCTAAAACAGTATTTTTACAGCTTCCCCTCTACTATGTCCTCTCCATTAATCCAAAAGCAGTCACCCTCCAGATACCAGCTGGCATCTGGAACATGCCCTTCTGTTGGTGTTGGCAACCAAACCAGCAGGCTTTTGCTGTTAATTAGCCTCTCCACCACTAGGCCAATGAGCAGCATCCATAGCAAAGCATTTACGCACTCAGAGCAACAGATCACACTGGTCCATTTTCATTTTATATTTCAGACCCCCCCCCCCCATTGCCACACACACACTTCCGTCAAAACCACCAGATGCCAATATCTTCAGTCTCAGTTTGGGAGAAGAGGAAGGGGAGCAGCACATTAGCATAAATCGGGATTACTATGCATGACTGTCACTTCAAAGATAATCAAACAAATTAGAAAATTCTTCAAGTGTTCACGAATGTTGGAATGAGTCACTGATAATCCACTTTGCTCTTATTTATTTATTTATTTTTTGTTTTTTAGCCACTCAAGAGCATTTTGCATGCTTATGTAACTTAGAACGGGGTGCTTATACAGGGCAGCAGCTGCAAGAGATGCACCAGGACAGGAATAATATCTAATGAAGAGGGAGTAACAGAGGACAAAGGGAAATGGTGGACTCAGACAAAAGTCTAGACATGGTAATGAGTATCTACGGTCAAAAGCCAATAATCAATACACTTCTACTGCCAAGTAATCATTATTAGCACTGTCAGATAGAGGAGAGTTTCTTCAGAATGCCTGAAGATGAAGAGGAGGGCAGTTTCAGGTAGCTTGTCCTAAATACGTTTGCTCCTTGATCAGTAGGCACGATTGGTTGAGTTAAAGGTTAAAGTTACTTTGAGTTTCCAGAAAAGCGCTATATAAATAAAATGTAGTATTATTATTATTATTATTATTAATATTATTATTATTATTATTAATTCAATGCTGTGACACCAGTCAGTGCACAAACACTGCTGAAGCAATGGGTCGATTAATCTATCAATCGATTGGTCCAACCACATTCCATTTTATGTCATTTACAATAATACAATATAAAGAAATGCAGCAGCACGTCTTCACATTTGAGAAACTGGAACTAGCAAATCATTGGCATTTTTCTGTTATAAATTACTTAAATGATCAGTATGGTGCATTTAGGGAGATGTATTGGCAGAAATGGAATATAATATTATTAAGTGTGTTTTCTTTAGTGTATAATCACCTGAAAGAAGAATTGTGTTTTTGTTACCTTAGAATGAGTCGTTTATATCTACATAAATAAGTGGGTCCTCTTCACGTAGCCAGCCGCCATGTTTCTACAGTAGCCCAGAATGGACAAACCAAACACTGGCTCTAGATAGGGCCATTCATATTTTCATTTTTTTTGCCAGAGTAGTTCTCCAGCACGCAACACGCGGGAGAAGTGTCAGTTGGTTGCAATCTGCAACCTCACCGCTAGATGCCCCGAAATCCTACACACTACACCTTTAAACAGTTAATTGTATATCAAAATTGCTGTATATTTTTTGTCGTCCGACTACTAATCAAATAATGGACTAATGTTTCAGCATTACATGAACATAAAACAACAAAACAAAAAGGAATGAATGTTTACTGTTTTCAGCTTGTCAAATGTGAGAATTTGGTACCTTTCTCTGTTTTGTATTATTGTTGGGCTGTCAATCGATTCAAATATTTAATCATGATTAATGATAAAATCGTTAACTTAAACGTTATTGCGTTAACTTTGACAGCCCTAATTATTGTAAATTTAATATTTTGGGGGTTTTGGGCAGTTGTTATAAAACAAGTAAAACATCACTTCTCCATATCTAAGAAACTGTGATGGCCATTTTTTTTTACTTTTTTCTCTGCCATTTTACAGACCAAACAATGAACCGGTGAAAAAAAATTATCGATTCGGAAAAAAATCATTAGCTGAACCAAACAGAACTAATTCATTACAGGCAGCGGTAGCCTGAAGATCAGGAAGCTTATGAAAGATGGGCTTCCGTTAACATTTGTAGCTGGGAATAACTGGGCGGGAGAAATTATTGCTGATCCTTTAATCAATAACGGTTAACTGCTTGCCCTGCTGCCCCAATAAAGCTGCTCAGTCTACTGTACAACACTGAACTGCTGGGATTATTGTAGGTGCACATGTGAGTTTAAAAGCTAAACCTTCTGTAACAACTTGCCCCTGGCTGATATTGTAGTCAACTTTCCAGATTAAATGTTTACTGTATATGAAAAGGAAGAATAAAAACTTCCATCCACCCAACACTGTAAACTAATGGTGTCATATCTGAGAGCCGTGGGCCTCATCAAGCAGCCATAAAGTTTAATAAATCACAATGAAATGTGATTTTCACATGGTGCCATTCATTTCCATAAGCCCTGCCTTTACTACCCTCCCGTGTCGCCTCAGCGTCTCAGTGGGGTTGTAGAAAGTGGGGCTTGCGCAGGAGCGGAACACTTTCACAGCTCCATTTTCATTTAGTATCATTAGAAATTCAATTCCCAGCAAATGACTTTTTAGAATTTCACAGCAGTCCCTTAAGATGTTCTTGCATGACCTACTTTTGTCTTACGCAGCATAGGCTCCTCTTCATCGCCACAGTTCACAATGTACATTCATATTCCTAGACTCCATCTCCCAGTCCCAGTGCTCTTGTTTAAGTGTGGGTTTTTCAGGCCGCTTGCTGGGAATGCTGGGGGTCACCGGAGGGGAAACTGGTCATTTGTTTTAAAACTCCCAGGGTGATTCAGAAATACTGTAGCAGCTGGCTATTTTCAGCTTGCACATAATGGCATCTGCAACCTATGTGACTGTGTCAAATATGCCTCCATGGCTAGATGTAGAAAGGGAATATTAACAATGACACTGCAGTGCATTTTTTCCCTACAGACCTATTCCACTGTGATTTTATATTTCTCCGAAAAATCCCTAATCCGGCTGATACTGAGGTTGATTCATCAGGATCACAGGGTGATTTTCACCGGTGTATCAACATAAATTCCTCTCTGGTTCTGTTGATTGCTGACTTCAGGTGCAAACACAGCGTACATCAACAGCTAAGCGTGCTGAGATTACGTTCTGTGATCTGCCCCATCTGTTAAAGGCCGATGACGATAACAGCAGATCTGTCTCGTCTCCCCTTTCGGAGTTAAGTAGGAAGCGGGTACAGTTGACACTTGTAACTTTAAGCGTGAAATGAACACACTCACTTTTCTGTCTGTGCAAACAAGGCTTAATAAAGGTGATGGGCTTTGAATCTGGAGCTCCACCTTTTTCAATTTCCTGCTTCACTGAGCATCCTATGGAAGCGAGGGACCACCTATCCCCAGGAAATACCCTTACAAAGTGACATCACATGTCTCGTAATGTGACACATGAAATAGTGATTTCACACAAGGGGATTTGGGACACTGACCAAAAGCAAATTAAATCATGTCATAAAAGCAGATATGGGCCATCAGCTAAAAAAGAAAGTTGACTAGTAGGACCCCAGAGGAAAGATTGCACACTACAGGGCGTTAAGTGAGTGATGATTCCAACAGAAATCGCTCTATTCAGGTCAATGACACTGTTACCCTTTGAAAGTTTAGGCCTAATGGAGCTAATGAATGCTCTACCATTGAGTTTATGAAGCGTACATCCTTGAAGTGAAGTCCACTGCCCCCCAGTTGATCTTAAACATCATCAGTTGTGAGCCTGCTGACTCAGACAGGTGGTCCTGTGTTGGGGAGCAGGTGACCCCCTCCCTCTCTTCCCTCGATGCTGTCAGTCACAGTGACAAAGGTGACATTAGGAGCAGATCCTGCCATGATGGAAAGGGCATCTGCACAGCATGTACATCTTTTAATAGCCTCTACCTAGATCAGACAGGCAGATAATGACACACGAATTTACCCACTTTTGAGTGAGTACACACATGGTGAGATACAGGGTCCCTCTCTGGTCTGACAACACACACTGCACACAGCAGTAATTTATGAATACAAGGTGCCCTCCTGAGAAAAGAGGACAAATAGTTTGTACTTGATGAGGAGAAGTGATAAAAGTACCACAGGTGGTAGAGCGCAATGTCCTCAAATCATTTTTTTTTGAGACTTGAAAAATAATTCCAGTTTATAACAGCTGACCTTTTGTCTTGTGGTTTTGGCTATCATTTCTATCGGTAATAAAAGTAATTGCTGAAAAACTGGGAAAACGGCTTTATCACTGGGGCTACAATTAACAATTAGTTTAATTTATTAATTAATATTTGATTAATCTGTTGAATTATTTTCCCAATTAATCACAATGTTAGAAAATCATGAAAATTGGTTATCACAATTTCCCAGATCCCATGGTGCTGGCTCACCTTCAAATTGATTAACAGTGCAAAACCCCAAATTTGCTAATTTACAATGATGTAAGACAGAGAGAAGCAGCAAATCCTCACATTTGAAAACTAGAACTAGCAAATGGCTGGTATTTTTTGCTTAAAACTGAAAAATAGTCACACTAATTGATAAGCCTGTATAACATGATTGTTGTTCCTTGATAGTAATTCATATTATCATATGTTGCATAGATTATCGATCGACTAAACAGCCATACAAGTCCAACAGGGCAAGACACATGAACAGTCAAATGATCACACAGGTTAAAAAAGAAGGAAAGGTTTAGCCAAATTATCTGAATTACTTTATTTGAAGGTAAAAGCGGAAGTTAGTGCCCCAATAATCTAAGCAATAGTATGGCAATAACTAACCTATAGCGAATGTTTACAATGAACAGATATAATATATCTGTTAATAAGTATTACCAGGTATTCATTTTACCGTTTGCTTTGATTTTCTCATTATTTCTTGTTATAATCTGGGGATTTGTTTTAAAGAAACTTGTCTAATCATCTGACTTGCCTGTATTTCTTGCTCTGTCAGACTCAGCAATGTGACTGTGTTCCTAGATCTCAGACATTACTGTTAGAAATGATGGCAAAAAACTACAAAAATCACACGCAAGATGTAATAAACCAGAATTATCCTTTAAAATATTGGGAGTATGTTTGACTGTTTTTGTTGCTACTTGGACACCTCACAGTGCAGAGAACCCACATAGAAACAGAAATAGTGGCACTCCAGTAAAGATGGATTGCAAACATGCTGAATCTTTCACAACCTCGCTCTGTAAATAACAGCGTGCTTTGAGGAAATGTGAAATGGCTGATGTGTTGGAAGCCTCAAGAAGAGATACTGTGCAAGCCTGCACCGCAGAACAAAATGGTTTCCCCAGAGTAACACTATAGAGACAACAGCAATCACTTCCTCCTCTTGTTCTTCCTGTCGTCGTACTTCAGATCTGCCACTGTTGAAAATATGCTGTGGGCTGTAATGGATGTCTTTTCATCCTTGTCTCTGTGCTAATTGAAACAGAATCTGTGGGTAGATAGGTCCATTTGGTCAGGCTAGGCTTTTAACTCCAGTTAATGCACAGAGCTATTTGTCTGAGCATATGCTGCTAGAGTCAAAGTATAGTTACTGACTCTAGGGAGAAGTTAGCTTGCTTGAGTCGTGGACAGTGAAGATTCACCTTGAAAACAGCTGCTAATAGCTTCTTCACTTTAAGGATTTTTCATGATAACAACGCAGAACATTTTATGTTTGGGAAATGTTCAAGTGTGTTTTTTCTCACAAAAGCTAGAGGTCAAAAATAACAGATTTTTGAATTGTTTAACCCTGAAATGACAAACAAGTCTCATTAAATAGTTTTCAGCCTTACGGTAATGTGAAATTTGTCTGAAGTATTTAATTAATACATTAAGACCCATTCCAACAGTTCAGATTAGTGAAATGTGATAATGGGAAGCGATGAGTGTAGCCCTGAAGTAGGGATGTCACAAGTACCGATACTTCGGTACCAAGTCTATGTCAAAATTTTAAAAAAGTGACAGTACTCTTTTTCTACAGTACCGACGGTACCGTACAATGCCTGTAATGGTCATTGGTAGGGATGTGACAGTGAGGAACATTTTCCCACCAGTTAATAAACTTGTGGCACCGATTACACCAGACATTTTACAAGAAAAGATGAAGGTCAACATGTGCAGAGCGCTGACTCTGATCTTTACTGCCGGGTGGCGGTGTGTCTGGCCTCTCCGGTAGAGCTTTTGCTGCGGGGCTCCTCTGCGGGGGTCTACCTGGCGCCGCTGTTCCCTGCACACCGGCTGTGACGGCTCCATCCGCCTCACGGTGATTACCTCATTAATGTTATGGTTCCCTTATAGCATTGAGATTAAACGTGAAATATTGCCAAATAGGTGTGTTTGCTTTTCGCTTCAACAATAAATCCTCTGCCTCCTGCTCCTACTCCTGCTACTCTGAGCTGACGGACCAGATGCATTCACGGTCAGTATGTAGTGTCCGTCGTCTGGCTATCGATTGATAACATGCCGCTGATACGCCAAAATGAATTAAATGGGTCAATTCTTTTTTCTTTTTTTTTTATTATTTATTATTATTATTATTATTTAAAGGCTACATGCCTCTGTTTTTTGTAATGTTCAAATGTTTTAAATAAAAGAGTACATGTGAATTACATGGGATTTATTGTTGTTGTTTTGTTTTTTTTTACCGTGGTATCAAATTAGTATCGAGAATCGTGGAAATTCACTGGTATTGGTACGACTACTAGATTTCTGGTATCGTGACATCCCTACCCTAGACGGACATTTTTTTCCTATCATGTAGAAAAACACCACAATTAATAAATAATATATGGTGTCATGCATAAAAGATAATAATAGTTATAATATTCCAGAGGTCCGATTTGTCCATTTGTTGAGCACAAATAACAAATCCTGCTGATGCATTTCTATGAAAATTTCATAAGAGCTGTGCTGTGTCAATTATTCATGTTTATTGTAATGACGTCTTGACACAAAAGCCTGGACACAGTGAGAAGAGTTTAAAAAGACTCTGTCAAAACCGAGTATATGGCTAGACTGTGTATGGTTAGTCTGTGAATTTGTGGCTAAATTGTTGCACAGATAGTCAGTCAATGGTCATGTCCATAATGTTAAATCCAACGGTACATGTCCACCAGATCCGGGGAAGACACTAGGGGATGTGCTGCTCCACTCAACTGGCCGTTCAAGCGGTAACGTACCCTATCGTGAAATGCACCTAACTGGTTCCTGGTTTTCTGCTTGGAAACAACATGGCGGCCTGCTCATAAACTTTCTGTTATGCCATCCAAGCAATCCACCAAAATCTACTTCTGAAAACATTTTAAGCGAGAAATAGATTATGTCACTGCTGAATCCAAATCATTTTAGAACTAGATCACCTACTTTCACAGCTTGGTCCAAGTTTCGTGAGCCTGACGCGTTGCACTAGACGGGCTCATTTGCATAAAGTTTAGATTTTTCAACTTAATACAAATACAGACCCTCTTCAACTCACCGAAACACTCCCACCATGCACTGGGCGACTGCTTCTCCTGTTTTCCATAGGAAATAAATGGAAAGCATTGAGACGCCCTCCGTCAACGGATCTGGTGGAAATGCAGCGCCGGTGAGTGGAACCGCTGAAAAACGTAAAATGTAAACTTAAAACGTAAACAAAGGACCGTTTCTGCCTTTTGATTTTGAAAGAGCAACGGCCAATGAGGAAACTCCCAACACTCGGCAGACCAATCGTGTATCTTCATCACTCAGCAGTCGGTCACGCAGTGACAGACTTTTTCATTTGTAGGGCTGGCCGTCTGCGGTCAAGTCAAAAAAATCTCTTCAGTAACAGGTGTACAACAAAGTTTGTCATAACCATAAGAGGAGACAGCATAAAATTTACTTTTAAACATTTTTAGGCCTTGAATTTAAACCTGTGGGACTATATGTGTAACCCCCCCTCCCCCCAAAAAAGCACTATTTACTTCTGTTTGAGTAATGTTGCTAAAAACTACAGTGCCCGGCTGTTTTAGGAAATTACTGAGCCTTTATCTAAAATGAAACTATAAATGTGTGACCTGTTTTTAAAGGATTTCATCCCCAGTAGAAACAAATGGGCTTGGAGCTGAGTGACACAGAAGGTAGGGAAGTCTCAAAAAACAGAGAGAGACAAACCAAGGCATTGGATTTGTTGACAATTAAAATATAGAGAATAATGGCAGCCATATCCTTTAAGGATCTGCACACTAGAGTTGGGTCGATTTCCGATTTTACCAGTCCGATCCGGTGTACGAGCTTACACCGGTTTGATTTTATGCCAACCGGTTGAACGCATTTGTCATTATGACACGTTCTGGAAAATTAAGAAGTAGCCGACATCAGCAACCTATGCCGACGGCGTACCGGCACTAAATCCAGCAGCAGTATTGCATTAGTAATAAGCAATATGACAACGTGAATAACAATAATATTATGTTTGTTTATAAACTAACTAACGGAGCCACTAGTGTCTGACAGGCCGTGCGCATCTGCCAGGCCGATGCCAGTGATAACAAGATAACACCAGCAACATGATGGAGATCAAATTTCAGTAGAGGTGGGAGTGTGAAGGACCACACGTTGTGTGTTGTGTGTTGAGAGAGCGAGTGTGCTACTGACGAGGAGTATGAAGTTAACAGGTTATACTGTAACTGTGAACAACGGCCAAGGCTAACTTAAGGTGGGCTGTTAAGGTGGACTAGCTATTCTCATTTTGTGACAAGCGGCTGCTGAGTCAAGTGTGACACCTAGTGGTAAAATTTGGGCTACCGGTCGGGTCCGATGTTGTGGCTTAATATCAAACCGGTTTAAAAATGTTTGCACCAGCCCAACCCTACTGCCCACGGCAACTCCTAAACCCAAAAGAGCAGGAAAACATCCTGGAAATTTATGTAAAATCATACACTAAAAAGGAAAATACTGTCAATAAAAAGGGGCTGTCAAAAATAAATGAGGTTTATGACACCCTTATCTTCACTCTTTAGTCCCCAATACATGTAGTCCAATTCTTTTCAATTCCTCCTTGTGTCACAATCTAGCCACAAAGGACCAGCTGAGAAAACACTGGCGCACCAAGGACATCCACAAAAGCTGCCCTGGTTTGGAAGTTGATGAAATGGTTCTATGATATAGTGAAACATCATCCCCACATACAGCTAAAACACATTTCCATATTCCATTCCTGGAGAAAAGACACATTTGAATGAGGAAGGGACACGTGGGGCATAAGATGTAGAGCAGGGAATGGAATAATCTAAGCTCAGTGACTGTACAACCTTTCGAAAAATAATAAGGAGTCTGGAGTTGTAGGTAGGCAGGGAGGGAGATTCGCAAGATTTTATCACATGAGGGCAAAGGCATATTAATCATAGTCTGGGAACACATGAGCACAACGGTAAGGAAAGAACTCGGCAAAGGTTAATGTGTGGAAACGGGTGTAATAATGTGCGGCGTTGGAATACTAAAATGGTGCGTTCAATATGCAGCAAAGCAATCACTGCACTTTGTCACATGTCATTGTACAAAAGGCAATGCTACGCATATATACTGCTGGCAAAAAAATATGATGAAAAAATGTACACCATCTGCCAAACACCATGAATTTAACAATAAAAAAACTGAATTGTTTGTGTGTGGGAAGCTCAGCTAGTTAAGGCTGTCAGATTGAATCTGACTCAGCCTTTCCTGCATGTCATCCCCTTTCTCTCATATTTCCTGCATCTCTATTTAGACAAATAATCTCAAACATCATCTTAATAATCATCAACAACCCACACTTTTCGGCAAATAATCCATCACAAAACCTCCCAACGTGTTAAGTATTTTCAGGTCCAATTCTGACTCATTTATGACCTTGATAATGACAATAAAGAGCCACTGTGGAAGAAACAAAAGCAAAGCTGGCACGAAGTAGATCCAAACTTGAGTGATTCAGCTCAGCTTCTTTTTGACAGTCCAACGGGCTACACGCTTTACATCTCTGTTTCAAATGCAAAATCAAAGAGACTGTGTACTCATCAGCAGGCTACAGAGCCGGCGATCTCGCTCTTTGTCTTGCGGCACGGATGTTTTGGCAGCTGGCCCTGGTACTCATGGTGCCATTGCTTGCCACTAATGAATGCAGACAACAATTCAAAGGCCATATTGAAAAGTAGCAACATAACTCAAGCATACATCTTTCAAGACGTCCGATTTCGCTGAGAAAGAGAGCACTAAAAGGGAGATCGCATGGAAAAAGTATGTTTTCTTCGGTGAAACTAATTTATATCGGTGTCTGATCTCATAAACTAACCAATTTCTGCGTTTCACAGCTTTTCATTTTAATAACAACCTCCATGTCATTTTCATGTGATCAAGGATGTTTAACAGACATTGAAAATTGCATTCTGTTTGATCAGCGGGCGTTCATTTCATTTGAAAAAAGAAAAAATTCATCCTCTTTTATGTTGTTTCAGTTAGCTCATAAGTGGGATCATAAGATGACTGGACCTTGACTGTCACAGCTCTCACAATAACTGCTTAAATCCTTCCTATCAAAGCAGGTTTGCAGCTTTTCAACCGACACACTCGCTCAAATGCAACCACTTAGTGATTCACTCTGTATCATCTGAATCAGGGGAGCTCGTGCAGTCTGTCAGTCAGGGTCCAGAACCGTTCCGCATGAAATAACTTATTCTTCAAATTAATTCAAGAAACACCCTATTATCTAAACGGCCCTGTTTTCAAAAACATATTATTCTTACTCAGAGACATGGCACATTTGCAAACAAATTCCTGAAAAGCAAATAATTTTAGACGTTTGCTGAGCTCACCATCAATGCAAATCTGAGCCTCACGACATCAGCATAGCAATTTCCCTTTTTCTGCGGTGAAAAGGTGTTGTAATAAGCATGTCGCTGGCTCAGAACAACAATCCGAGCCTTCCAACATAGTATTGTGCAACATCAATCAGGACTGTGGGTACTAATGGAGCTTCAGTGGCCATCAGAGAAGGGCAACCTACTGATAGATGAGGGAACACGGCACAAACAACCCCGTGTACACACAGAAATACACAAACAGACTCCCATCAGTCTGCATGCAAGTAATGATAATGTCTTATGAGAGGCATTGACGATCTACCCACAACACTGCGATCCACAGATATGGACAGCATAGGAGTAATAAAATGTGAGAAAGAACAAGCAATATCTTCTTACTGTTTTATTATACTGAAAACATTCTTTAGGAGGGAGACTATTTAATTAGACCCCTATTAATCACAGTAATTGGCCATTCTGCATCCCAGGAGTGTAACTGGCCAATAGCTGTTAACCTTCTGTCTCTATCGCTGCTGTTGTCACCCAAACTATTAATATACTGGTGGGCATCATTTCCAAATGACTCCTGGGGAGAATGTCCATTGGTTCTCAATAAGGGGTTGATTATCTCCAACTGTTTGTTCATGCGAGGTGGATTACTCCTAAAGTACTTTGAATTGGTATCTCAAACAAACACTCACGTTTTGTTTTGCGAGTATCTCAAGGATTACACTTTTCTTGCTGAACTAAGCCCCATTTAATATCAGACAGAAATGTCACAAAGTAATTAGGTTGCTCTGCATTTTCCCCACCTTGTTTTGTCAGATTACTGCAATATTATGTAAACTGTTCAGATAAAACACCACCATCGCCGTGGCCTTTGTCAAGCACTACAGTATGCCTGGTGAAATTGTTTTTCATATTGTTGTGCAATGCAAGACTTCACATTATTTGCAACTAAATATAGTGTGAATGTTGAACTAGAGGTACATTGTGGGTATTCTGCGTGTTCCCAGTCTGTACATACAGCTGGTGCCCCCCACAGACCAGGAAATTACTGTTACACTAGGCCATCTGTCAGGAAGCAATGAGCAAATTCAGACCCAAAGGGCCACCCAGGCCAAAAGGGTCAACAGTAGGGAGGAAAACTGTGGCCAGAGACGGGTTTTTATGGATTTTATAGAGTAAGAACACAATACACTGAAAGACCATGTCACTGACCATGTTGTTTTTGTGCTTTTAGGTTGAGCTCCAATAAAAAAAATTATATAAATTCTGTTGATATTAGGGATGCACCGATCCGACTTTTTCAGTCCCGATACCGATAGCGATACCTAGGTGTTGTCTGTCGACAGGAAACGTCAACAAACAGCAATTTTTTGTACTCATCCAACCACCCTAACCTTCTTCCTCTACAGACTTTGTGGCTCTATAAAAATGCCACACTATTTACTCCTTTGCTCCTAACGGAAAAGAGACATAACACCGACAGCTACACGAGTACTTAGTCACTTGTATATGTTGTTTTTGGGCATCTGCTTCTTAGGGAGGAGAAGTCTCAATATGTTAAACTGAGAGATTACAAGGTTCACTTCAAAAGATCCAAAAATGTGACATAATAATTCTATTATTTTCAATTCACTGCCCTCATATTTGTCTTCGAGTAGCTGAGCTGTTTGTGTCACTGATTCCTGTCCCCATCCACTTCATCATTCCATTCCTTTAATTACTGTGTGAATATTCATGCAAGATCATAGCAAGAGCAATCTTCTGATATAGCTGATGCATTATGAGTCAGATGTTTAGTACCCAGTGAGTAAAGGGTACTAAAACAGCTTAATCAAGTGCTCTTGCTAAGGGCCATAATTGTACTCTGTTTATGTGCCAGGGTGCTCTTCTCCCCCTCTGAGTTCCTGTTATCTGGAGTATTTACTCTGCAGCATCACTATGTGAGTGATTAATTAAAATGCTGTCGCCTTTTGCTCAAAACAACAACGCCGTCTAGACGCCTCAGTTGGAATTGATTTATTGAGCTCAGCTTTTGATGCTATACTTTTGTGCATTTGCTCTATGAGAAGCTGAGATATACACATATTATCATTATACAGAAGCACTTCACTTGTCACAGATGAAAGTATATCTCAAACTGTGCCTTTCAAAATGAATTTGCACAATTAGCAAAGCTGAACTGATATGGAATTCACTGACGTAAACAAACAGCAGCAAATATTAGAAACTTGTCTACGGTCTGTGTATTAAAAGGCATGTCAATCAATTTGTGCAGCGTATCGGATTCCAACCTTGTGTTTTGGTAGGACAGCTGTCATTTTGTTTACAACAGATTATGCCTATAAGAAAAACTATTAGATTTCAGATAGCCTAGTTGCAGAGTTGAACTCGTCACTCCCAAAAACATACACCACAGCAGAGATTGGGGGAGTGATGATAATAAACTTCTCCCCCAAAAATGCATTAGATACTGAGCCCAAAGTCAGCTATCATGAGCAATGTGTGCAGATTGTCTTGTAGCCATTGCATTAACCTATTCTTTGAGTTTAATTAAAATATTTCGCTAGAAATCGCTAGAAAAATTGCGATTAATCGCATGATTGTCCAAAGTTAATCACGGTTAATTGCAAATTAATCACACATTTTTTATCAGTTCAAAATGTACCTTAAATGGAGATTTCTCAAGTATTTAATATTCTTATCAACATGGGAGTGGGCAAATATGCTTGCTTTATGCAAATGTATGTATATATTTATTATTGGAGAAAATTTAACACCACAAAACAATGACAAATATTGTCAAGAAACCCTCACAGGTACTGCATTTAGCAAAAAAAATATGCTATATGCTATACTATATGTAAAATGGCAAACTGCAGCCCAACAGGCAACAACAGCTGTCAGTGTGTCAGTGTGCTGACTTGACTATGACTTGCCCCAAACTGCATGTGATTCTCATGAAGTGGACATGTCTGTAAAGGGGAGACTCGTGGGTACCCATAGAACCCATTTCCATTCACATTATCTTGAGGTCAGAGGTCAAGTGACCCCCTTTGAAAATGGCCATGACAGTTTTTCCTCGCCAAAATTTAGCGTAAGTTCGGAGCGTTAATTAGCGTCCTTCGTGATAAGCTATATGACATGGTTGGTAACAATGGATTCCTTATGTTTTCTACTTTCATGATACCAGTATCTTCACTTTAGCTTTAAAACTGAGCCCGCTTCAACCTACAAATCACAAGTTGCAGAAATGCATTAAAGCTATTAGTGGTGTTAAAACAAAATGAACACGTTATTATCGTGTGAACTTTGACAGCCCTGCTAATAATGCTTTGCTCAATGTAGCGCATGTGGAGAAAAATGTTACTGACTACGTGTAAGTGTGACAACAGCCACGTTGAGCTTCCCATGGAGCCGATATTACAGTGAAATAACTATGTGAATGTGTTGTGTGCAAAACAACAATGATGTTTAAAGCCAATGTACGATGTTACCCTCTATTAGAGACCTATAGTTTGACGTAAGCAAATAGGAAACAAGCGAAAAGAATAGCAGCAACCTTTCTAAACCCCGTCGTGTCAGCACTGCACAGAAAACTTAGCCCCATTATTTCTTTCAATGAGATCACTGCATTGACACAGCGGCATGCCGATGCAAAGGGCTCCAGCAGAAAAACATAGTGTCGCCTGGCAAAACAAGTTCAACCTGACGTCATCTGGCGGCTCACTGTGTTGGCCAATTAAATACATGCAAGCTACATTCCTGGTGAATTTCCTTGAAATCAGAATTGGGTAATTCTACTGTTTACCATGCAATAAGTAACAGAAGGGATAAAGCCATTGTCACCATGATGATTTTTCAGAGTTATAAAATCTTTCCTCATAGTGCTATAAACTGCTGTGCGGTGTTTTGGCGTCTGGTAAGCCTCACAAATCTATTACTCAGACCAACCTTCCTGGATCATATTTCATCATCTCGCAGCTACCTGCTGCAGCAACATGCTGTTTTCAGTCTGAACACCCAACACTTCAACTTTGCAGCAGAATCTTGAGCATATACGAATTCACAGAAGGGAAGAAACTATTTCTTCTACGAAAGAGTATGTGGCATTGATAAGCAGCATGACCAACAGTACGACAACCCATGCTCTGTGTTCCAATGAAACCAATATTACAGGGACATAATTATGTGAAGAGGCTGTGTGCAAGGCAACAAACATGTTTACATCCCTACAGCAACACAATCTGTAGCCTCTATTAGGAAGACAGGTGTACAATGAGGCAATAGGTAACAACTTGCACAGCCTACCCATGTTATTCTTCATCTCCTCATCACAACAGCATGACACTTCATTATACACATGCCAAACAAAAAGAAACCAAAGAAAATGTTCAGCCAATTGAAGGAAATTGTTCACAATTGCAAATAGATAGAAGCAACATAGCAAGAATTTGCAAAACAGAAGAAAAAACAAACATATCACTGCATGTTAGCAGTGTTGCTGGCTGGACTAAACACAAACACTTTGGCTCAACATGTATTAGCACAAGCATCAAGCACTTACCTTAGCCTGGGATGTGTTTGGGAAGAGTCAACGTCGTAGTCCCACAGCTAGAAGAGTAAAACCACACTTGAAGCACATCTTTGAGACAGTGTGACACAACTATTCCTTCACAGAGCCGTCCTGAACGTGACATGATGGGACAGTTAGTGGGCTGGCTTTCTTGTGAGATGCTTTAGGAGTAGAGTTAGCAAATGAACAAATAACCATGTAGCAAACAGGAGTGGTTTGACAGCTCAAACCTGCAATGACACATTTAATAACACAGCATTGACATGTCACCATCTATTAAGTTGATATGGCTTTCAACTTTCAGCAGTTGTTTACTTACATATGTGGGGTCTTGCTTCTCTCTACCTGGCTCAGTCCAATACTCACTCTCATTGTAGCTCTGGTTTTGGTCTCTACCAACTCACTTTAGCGGCTAAATGCTCCGTTATTAGCTATTATAGTAGCTAACTGTTGGCTAGCCTCCTGAAAACGAAATTGTCTTGATAAAAACAGGCTTTCTGGCAAGAAAGAGTGAAGGCAAACCTCTCCCGTGTATATTTTTGCACTGTGCTTTGAGCGCTGCAAATCCGCGGGTGACCTACACTCCATACTGTGCCTGAACGCATCTTGTCTAGACACTATTACAGTTTTTCTCGATTGTTTACACACATTTTCTGAAAGCATGCCTCATACTCTCACAACTCTACACACAAATCAAAAAACACACACACACAATGGGCAGAACCCCTCAATTCTCCTGCAAAATGAAACTTTACATTCAAAACAATGTTATTTCTTCTCAAAATGGTATTTTGTTTTCAAATGACACACAAACCATCATATGAATAGACATTTATAAGAACCAGTTGAACACTGATGTGCTCAATGTAAAACACTATGATGAATGGAAAACACTTCTTCTCCATTCATCATAATGACTTAGGCCTTTTTTTTGTTCAGTGTTACACTTACTACAGACAGTACATACATAAGTGTGTTGTAAAATATTTTAGAATATTGTTTTTATACTCAGAACACACAAATACACGGTAACAAATATATTTTATTTTCCCCACAAAAACAATGTACACAGTGTACATCCCAACCAACACAAAGTTGCACATACAGTGGTCTACATACAAAACAACAGAAGAATTTACTGTATACAGTTACAGTAAAAAAAAAACTATGCTGCATCCTCTCTTCTGTTTCGGTCTGGCCACAGCACCTCATCCACATCACAAGCAATGTTTTCCCTGTCCAAGCAGCGGGGGAAATATCGCTTAGCATGTCGAATCCAGCCATGAAAAGCATCAACTGATTGCTAATTGTAACACTGTGTGACAGGTGTTTGCCCATGTGATGAGTCAGTGTGCATAGTAGGGCAATTGACTTTAGAATTTTGAATGACAGTGTGTTCCTTGTGAAAACGAGATTTTCTTCATGAAAATTGTGCCAAATGCAGAGAATTGTGTGTAGTGTTTTGAAAAAAGTGTGTTTTAGAACTGCAATTTGAGTGTAAAGCAGGAATTGTGCTTGTAGTTTAGCAGAATTGGTTCAGGGGGTTGGTGCATGAGTTACATGTTGTGGTCATTGTGTGTCAAGTACCAGTATTTGTGTGTAAACAATTGAGAAAAACTGCAAAAGCTGAGATTCAGATTCTGTGATAATTACTTATAATTACTAATTATTAATTGGTTCATCTCTATCAGCGATCGCATTGACACACTCATGTGATACATTGTTATTATGATAAATATCGATTATAGTCGCCACGCTGTAAAAAGGTGCATTACATTTATGTTGTAGAGAGTAAAGTGTGTCACGTGAGTGTAGCAGACAGAATCAGGTGTCTGATGGTTATGGGGAATTCAGGTGTTAAATCTGTGACCACCGAAATCCAACACATGAGGTCACCATTAAAAAACATGAATGTATTTTAATTAGGGATGTCAAAATTAACGCGATAATAACACGTTAACGCAAATCCGTTTTAATGCCACTAATTTCTTTAACATATTAACACAACTTGCTATTTTTAGGTTGTAGTGGGCTCAGTTTTAAAGCTAAAGTGAAGATAGTGGTATTATGTGAAACTAGAAAAACTAATAAAAATCCATTGATATAATGTCGCAAAGGAGGATAAATAACGCTCCAAATTTAGGCTAAATTTTGTCAAGAAATATTTGGCATGGCCATTTTCAAATTGGTCCCTTGAACTCTGACCTCAAGATATGTGAATTTACGCATCTCCCCTTTACAGACATGCCCACTTTATGATAATCACATGCAGTTTAGGACAAGTCATAGTCAAGTCAGCACACTGACACACTGACAGCTGTTGTTGCCTATTGGGCTGCAGTTTGCCACGTTATGATTTGAGCATATTTTTTATGCTAAATGCAGTACCTGTGAGGGTTTCTGGACAATATTTTCCATTGTTTTATGTTGTTTATTGATTTACAATAATAAATATATACATACATTTGCATAAAGCAGCATATTTGCCCACTCCCATGTTAATAAGAGTATTAAGTACTTGACGAATCACCATAATTTGACACAATGTTTGGTATATATTGAAATATTTGCTCATATTGATGAAACATGTGATGAGCTAATTAGATACACAGTGTTATGCACTTGTTAAAAATGTAGATAGACCAGGATGAAGGATGTGATTTTCTCCTCTTATAAACTGCAGGTGTGAGCCTCAGCAGAGACAGGAAGCATTCCTCACAGCGGTACTTTTATTTCTGATTACATTAAAATGCAAATGCTTTAACACTTTTACTTCAATTTAAATGCAAAATGACTACTTATAATGAAGTGGTGTTGATACTTTAAGGAACAGCAGGAGATAAATTGTTTGAGAGTTAGATGAGAAGGTCGATACCACTCTGTCCGTTAAATATGAAGCTATAGACAGAAGACAGCTTGTCTTAGCATTAAGAGACTCCAGGAAGTCACTACTCTTGCTCAATAAATAGTTGCCCACATAGCCTACCCCAACACAAATTAAACAAATTACATGTAACATGTTGTTTTTATGTTTGGAATCAGTCATATTTCTGACTCATCTGATTATCTTTTACTGCCTTGTCTGTTTTTGGGTTGTCCATCGAGGTTGTCAATCAGCTGTCAAAAACAAAATGTAGGTGAGCTGTATTCATTTTAGATATATATTGTACACTTATTGCATTATATTATTCTGTTAATTCAAATTCATGTCTCAAAAGTGTATGTTTTTCCTATTTGTAACAGTTATCATGATTTAAATAAAAAATGTCCAAACACCAATCTATGAGAGAATGTATCTTTGCTGCAGCTGTGACAACCAATTAGCGTTACATACAGCATGTTTTATAAGTACGATTATTTTATACAGGGCAAAGTTTTCAGAAAAAGTAAGTTCCAATTAAAACAGCTAAATCTTCTTTAAGCCTCCCAACACTGACTTTACAATGTCTCATTATTTGCATTTTACTTGTTTATGTGGTCATTTTCTGTGATGCTTTTTTTCACACTATTATATTTGTATAAATAACAAAAAGGACCACCAACATAACGAATGTCATCTAATGTGGAGCAGTGAGGGCAGTAGAAGTGGAGGTTGTCAAGGGAAGTCGATTCTTTCTCCCTTCTGTTGCTTAACCCAGATAACAGATTTCATTGCCCTCATAACTATAGAGGGAGGCTTAGCTCATTATGGTCCATAATCCAATCTGTGAGCTCCCTGAATTGGAGGTGCAACGGCATATCAATATTGTCCTTGGTAGAGAGAGAGAGAGGTTGGAAATGTAACAAAGTGGCGCAAAGAAAATGTTAACGAAATCACTGCAAGGGAGAAAAAATACAACATTTCTGGCTGTAAGTGAGGACCAGCTGGGAATACAAGGTTGGAGCAATGTTTCCTCTGTATTCATTCAGTTTGGCTGGTCCACTCTTGCAGAAAAATATGCCACCACTACTATAGAAATTTGATTGTGATGTGTGAATGTAAAGCTCTGTTGTTGGAAAATGAGCTTTTACTGTACTCAAAAGCAGCTGAAACAAGAGTCAAAATCCAACCAGCTGCAATATCAATATGGATGAAACACTGTGTTGTACATCTGAACAGCATGCAGCATACATCGATTCAGGGTTATCCTTAGGCTCTCTCTGCAGAAATACACCATGCATTAGAAAATATTAAAAGACAAATCATGCTAACCAAGAGACCATATCGCCTCGAACACACTTGGAGATGTTCTGCCAGGCTGCAGGCTGTGTCAGAAACATTAACTTTTTATTGTCCTGTGACATATATGCTTATTTATTCATCTCATTTCCCCCTGACTGTCAGGAGCTTTAGAGAACATTCATCAGAGTGAGCAGCTACCAACAGTTCCTGTATAGCTGAAGCAACAATCTATCTTGATGTGGCGAAAAGATGTTTTGTAAGCAGGTTACGTTTTATTGAAATTTTTCCAAATGCACAAAAACATCATTTGCGTTTTTGCTATTTACATCAAAAGATACCAGATGCCATAGCTGTCAAGTGCCCTCGCCCACAACAACACATATACACTCCTCCTGCCTACCACAGTGGGTTAATAATGCATTTTGTTATATTGCTGAATATAACTAATTGTAACAAAATGTTAATTTCATGTATTTTTTGGACCAAAACCATTCAATTACTCTCCAAGAGCTACCCCAGGTCAAAAGCCTGCTATTTGTTTTCCCTTTATTTTGCTGGAATTTTCTGATAGTTTCAACCCTATTTGTTTTTTTTGGAGTATTTACTTACTAATAGGTGATTTAATTGCTCTAAACAAACGATATCTTTCTGAAACACATTTCCGCACTGCCCAGTGTTCACATCCTTGAACAATGACAAGCTTTCAGAGAGGACAGAATTAAAATTCAAAGGCAAGGCGGTTCATTTTAGTTCCAGGAACCGCTGTGTGAAAAACACTTGACTGATTTTAATCACATTCTTATTTATTTCAGTTTAGAGCTCGGCATGCCTTTTTAAAAGCCTGTGGTGATTTTTCACTGTGTTTTCATAGTGCAACAGCACCATCTGGCAGGTCTCTGTAGGTATTAGCTTTGCTCACTGAAGCCATTAGATATTCACTCTAAAAGCCTTCACAGCAACGCTGGAATAGCATTTATTTGCAGAATAGGTTTTTACTAAGAGTACTTTATCTCCCTGTCTGCTATACACTTCACTGAGTCAGGATTATTGTTGCCTACATATGTCTGCACTGTTCAGTTATTAAGACTGCCAAACCAGGAGGAATGAGTCAGGGGATGTGATTGGCATTTTGCAAATTCAACAAAATCTCTGTCTGAGAGTCATTGCAACATCTTTCTCAGAAACAGAAAGTAGAGTGTAAACAAAATTTGCGTTGAAAATGCTTGCATCTGTGAGAGAGGTGACCTGGCTTAGGAGTCCCTATGCAGTGACTTCTGCTGTCTATAGTTCAATTAGCTTGTAATGAAACATTTGAAATAATAATTAATGAATTTAATTGCTTCATTAGATGAAATAATGGAGCAGAGGTGCAATCAAATAAGCTCAATCGGGAAAATCCAACGGATGTGAGTGCGCGTGACGCATCACTTCAACTGTCTTCAGCTCCGCTTCAGGGCTGACAGTGTGCAACCAAGCATAAAAAAACAAAGTCATATCTAGTGAAGCCCGTCTTCACTAGATAAAACAGGAAAGTGACCAACATTGGGTGAAAACGAGGATCATTATCGATACATGGAGGGACCGTCGTTTAATAGGCTAACATTACTGTCAAGCATGTGAAATATATAGTGACATTGTGGTTTTAACGGTCAATCACGGTCAGTCTCATGTGTGTCGCCTCACTGTTTGGACCGATGCTCGCATCTACGTAGTGCAAGCGCAAGCGCGGACAACAGAATGCTGTATGTAGTTGACTTAATGGCCACAGGTGTCACTGTTAACAAGCAATTCCTGATTCTTACATAGAGCCCCTTTAACATTAGTTTTAACCACAAACTTTTCCTGCAACAATGCGTAACAATATTGTCACGTCTTGTTGCCTTTTCATCGACATGTATTATACACTATGTATGTCTTCTGTTGATGTGTGGACTTTTTTTACTCTGTAATGTATTTTTTTGTATTATTATATGTATGAAATCGACATGCATTCGACGTTTAAAGGGACTGTTTGTAAGAATCAGAAATGCTTGTTAACAGTGACACCTGTGGCCGTTTAGTCAACGAAAGTCAGCGTCGGGCTCGCGCTTGTGCTCGCTCTACATAGACATGAACGAGCATCGCTCAAAACAGATAGGCGACACACGTCAGCTAAAACCACAATATCACTCTATATTTCACCGGCTTGGCAGTAACGTTAGCTGACCAGACGAAGGTCTCTCCATGAATCAATGCTGATCCTAGTGTTGGCTTTTCCTGCTTCAGCCTCCCGATCGCGGTCTGAGGGAAAAGGGAAAACAACGATAACGTTTCTCGCTGCGGAGCCCCGTCACTTCACAAGACACGGGAAACCTCTGTTGGTCTGGAGGAGCTGCAGCATTTATTTCTGCACAAACATCCACTGTACATTCACTAGATATTCTCAGAGCTACGAAGTCTTCTGCAGTGTGTAGTGTGCGTGCATGCACCTGAGGTGGAGCGAGCTGAGTGAAGGCAGGAAGAGGAGCAGGGGAGCAGAGACTCCGGCCCTGGAGACCAAAGCTACGGTCTCCCCCGCGTCCTCTGACCGCGGCCAACACTGTTTAGCAAGACGGGCTTCACTAGATAGAACTTTGCGGTTTTGTTGCTTCCGTGTAGTTTGTGTTGGAGTCTTGTCTGAACAGCGTAGCCACACACGAGCGCGTGCATTGGTCACCGACCCGGGTGATTTATACGTGTAAGAAATTACAAACAGTCCCTTTTGCTGCCTTCTTGGTCAGGTCACCATCACAAAAGAGATTTTTTATTTCAGTTGCTTTTACCTGGTTAAATAAATTATATAAATAAATTTAAAAAATCCAATAAAGTGAGATACTTATCTTTTTTTCTTACTCTAGACACATCTAACACAACTGTGCATTTCTTCATAGGCTTACATTCCTATTGAAAGTTAAGATATTGATGTCTTTGTGTCGTGCTCAAGCTGCTTTTACACAAGAAAAGCAAAGTCTACACGGTGGCCCTTACTCCACGACATCAATAGTTCTTCTTCGCTCCCTCACATCACTCTAATGAAGCCATTTATATTAGTCACAAATGTGATCATCCTCCTCTCCTTCTTCTTGTCTCTTTATCAACTCCACTTGCAGCTGGTGTTCAGTGTGTGTGTGTGTGTGTGTGTGTGTGTGTGTGTGTGTCTGTGTGTGAGAGCATCATTAAAAATGTATGGCATCTCTCCAAACAGTGTCCTGACAAGCCACTCATGCTCATTGGATATCAGTCATTAAAATTTAGAGAGCAAAGCGTGGCCTGCGGAGGTATCAGGTTTCTCATTCAGGCTGTGGATGAATTTTTCAAAGTCCTATTACCTCTACGGGCTTCACTGCTGATGTCTCAAGGCTGCGCGCTCTGACACTGCCGTTGTTTGTCTCTGCTGGTATTGTAGCTAAGGCGTGACAAAAGCCGAATCAACAATAACAACATGAGTCTCAGGGTGGCTATACTGACTCATTTACTACTGCTTGTTGACAAGGCTGATTCTAAAAAAGGTGAGTTGCAATTTGTTATCTTGATGGAGCAAAGCTTAAATTTGATGGAAGTGCTTTATCTTGCAGGTACTGTATATACAGAGAAAGTTGGGCCTCAATTGTTCAATGTCAGCTTGTAATGCACTTTCAGAGGTTGTATCAGGTGGCTGGAAAAAATAAATAAGTAAGCAAGGAAAGAGCCATGAATCGTACTCAGTATCTTCTCCTCTTGTGCTGAAATTAAACTTGTTTTGTTGTTATAAGGTGTCAAATGTGGAGGAATACTCTCTGCTCCATCTGGCAATATCTCCAGCCCAAACTTCCCTGGCCTGTATCCCTACAACATTGACTGTTCCTGGCTAATAGTGGTGGCAGAGGGCTCCTCCGTCCTCCTCACCTTCCACCACTTTGAGCTGGAGTACCACGCCAACTGCGCCTACGACTACATCAAGATCTACAATGGCATATCTGAGGATGAGGGGAACCTCCTCGGGACATTTTGTGGTGACATCTCCCCTCCGCAGTTCACCTCTTCTTGGAATGTCATGTCCATCATCTTCCATTCAGACCGCCATGTGGCCTACAGGGGCTTCAGTGTCGGATACAGAAAAGGTAAATCCTTATATTTGATGCAATCTGATGAGGATCAGTGGGCTAACTGCCCAAAACGTGGGTTGATTTTTTTCTGGCAATACCATAGTTCACGGCTTTTTAATAAATCTTCTTGACCTTAAAGGAACAGTGCATAGCATTTCAGGGGATCTACTAGCAAAAACGGAATATAATATTTCATTATAGTATAATCACCTGAAACTAAAAATGTTTGTGTTTTCGTTTGCTTAGAATGAGCCCTTCATGTCTACATAGGGATATCCTCATCACGGAG
Organism: Sebastes umbrosus; assembly: GCF_015220745.1. NCBI lineage: Eukaryota > Metazoa > Chordata > Actinopteri > Perciformes > Sebastidae > Sebastes > Sebastes umbrosus. Next base: position 10,379,218 of record NC_051280.1, on the reverse strand, counting down.
TCCGCCATGTTGCTCCGCCATGTTTCTACAGTAGCCCAGGACGGACAAATCAACCACTGGCTCAGGAGGGAACCATTTACATTTTTTTGTTACCTTAAGGCCACGCTTATGAAACTGCGGGAACGTGAGCTGCTGAGTGCAAAACTGTGGTACCACCAGCCGCCGTCTGACTTTGGCAGCATCTAGTGGTGAGGTTGCATATCGCAACTAATGGCAACCAGCTTCTCCCATGTGCCAAGCGTGTAGAACTATGGTGGCACCGCAAAAACATGAAAACGAGAAAGGCTCTATCTAGAGCCAGTGTTTGGTTTGTCCGTTCTGGACTCCTGTAGAAACATGGCAGCAGGCTCAGTGAAGACTGGACCCGCCCCATATGTATTATATAAACGGCTCATTCTAAGGTAACGAAAACACGCCGATTCTTATTTTGAGGTGATTATACACTAAAGAAAACATACTTATTTATATCATATTCCATTTCTGCCAATAAAATCCCCCTAAATGTGACACACCGCTCCTTTAACTGTCATCTGTGGTGTCACTCTTTTTCAAAACGAAAAATGTAAGGATGAATGTGAGTTTTCCTTCTATCCTTGCTAGATATGTGCGGTGGAGTTCTAACTGGCCTCTCAGGTGTGATCTCCAGTCCAGGCTACCCTCAGGAGTACAGCAACAAGGCCGACTGCTCTTGGTCCATCCACGTGTCCAACACCAGTGTGGTCACCTTCGTCTTCTTGGACTTCCAGCTGGAAAACAACGAGGGATGTAATTTTGACTTTGTCGCCCTGTTTGACGGCCCGACAGTCACCCATCGCCATCTGGGCAAATTCTGCGGGGCGGATAAACCCCCCAACATAGTCACCACCTCCAACCATCTCCTGGTAATATTCAAGTCTGACTTCAACATCGGTGGGCGTGGGTTCAAGGCCTACTATTACTCAGGTAGGAAAGTTTCATGTGATTAGTTGTATTCAAAAAATAAACTTTTCACACCAGTATGCAACATTAAGTGCTTTCGGTATTGACCTTGCCTTTTAGTGTTGTTTGGTGTAACTGCAGGAATTGGAAATTAAAAGAGGACAATTATCAACTTGACATACTATTACTCTGTTAGACTTTGGGTTTTACATAAAGCAACCATCATTCACAGTAATCCTATTCATTCGCCTATTCACTGCAGAAAAGCTGCCATGAAATCCAAGGAAGAAGGGGGAAAAAAACGCATTACATCATACTGGAAGTTTGAAACAAGGCACATGAAAGACCTCGAACATGACACAAAAGATCCTGTCATCTGATGAAATGAAAATTGAACACCTCTGCTACACTAAAAGCTGAATAGAGCAGAGCTCATCACCCGTCTCACACCATCCCTACCACGAACAAGAACAAAAGTCCCCAAAGTAAAAGTCCTTGAGTGTTCTAGCCAAATTCCAGACTTGAATCCAATTGAAACACTGCGTTATAACTTTTGGACAGCTCCTCGCAGACTGTCTATATTTGACCTTGTTGGGCACAAACCAATTGGCAAGAGAGTGAAAATCCTAAAATCCTTGACACGTATTTAAATTCCCTGTAATCATTAATCTTTACTTGAAGGTTGCCTATAAGTATGGAGGATGGAACCTGCCAAAATTAAAAATGATAATATATCAAAAAAATATATAAAAAATAAATGTAGGCATTAAATGACTGATAACATGTGTCTACCTTTGTATTAATTCACCTATCTATTTACTCTTCTATTAAATTTCCTTTTTTATTTATTTATTTATTCATTCATTTTTTATTTTGACAGGGTCCGTCCCCCATACAGAAGCGTTTAAAAAATCTAAAATGCCATGCTTTTAAATAAATAGTTTGACTTCTTGGGAAAAATGCGTAGTTTCTTTTTTTTTTGCAAGAGTTATATGAGAAGATTGATACCACTTTCATGTCTGAGAGGTATTGATCTTTACATCCAACTCTTAACAAGAAAATGAATAAGCATTTTTCCTATTCCCTTAAGCTGAAGGAGATATATTTTTTGCCAGTAAAATACTTCTAGAAACATAAACTTTTACTTTTGTAAAAAAAAAGAAACAGAAACCAGAGCACAAAGACCAAAGCACGTAGCCAAAAACCAGCATGCAGCTGGATCAAATCACCAAATCAGCTGCACAATCAACTCAAAACTAAAAATAAAATTTTACCAAATAAACCTTAATGGGCAAACCCCTATTTGTTGAGACACACCATGATGAAATGTTAACAAAAGATGCTTTATATGACAAATTAAAGCGAAAACTGAATATTTAAAGTATGGGGTGTGGAAGTCAGTGGTGTCAGTAGTGTACTGTATGTACAGCAACATGACCTAAAACCAAACCAAAACAGGAGTCTAGAGGGGAGCAGCAGAGAGACAACCAGAGAGAGGGGTCACTTTTCATTTTGCTAACATGTCTCCTCGATTCCTGTCCTTGCCTTCTGCGAGTGGAGGAGGTGAGGAAAAGACGCGAGGAGAGAGGAGTCGAGACAACAGCATGAAAAGTACTGTAAAAATAAAGAGTGACATATATCGATTCAGAGGTATATATCATATACACACAAACACACTCCTGTCTATCTATATGACAACATCAAATACAACAAATTAGTGCTGAATACAAAATAATTTTCTTATTGATCATTAAAGAATGTGGTTAGAACAGCGCCTTGTGAGGCACTACACAAACGGTGAAGGGCAGAAAGTTTGATCAGCTTAAATAACTACAACTTTTACATTTGTAGAGTGCCATGGTTTGAGATTATTCCAGCCGTGGGTCACGTCTCTTTTACGTTGCGGGTGCCAAAAAGACTTCTGCAAAGGATACACCAGTGTTTCCTCACTCTCAGCTCCTCCAGAAGCCTCCTTTCTCCTCTCTCCTCGTCTCCTCTGGTTGGATTTAAGGGATTGGAAGATCCTCTATGATGGCAGAGGGGGAACAATTTCCAAGTCAAGCAAGGAGAGAGGATGTGAGGAAGCATAAATTAACGTATTGAAAACCATCCGGGGACTGAAAGAGCTGCAGCTGTGCCCATGCTTTAAATAATCTAGATACACCGGACCTAGGTGTTCCAGATTACACCACTCACTCAGCTGCAGGGCAAAGAGAAACACAGGTTAATAATGGAGAAACCCAAGATCTCACCAGGGGTCATCACAGAGAGTCACTTGTATCAAACAGAGGATGCAGCGTCCTAAAACTCCAATGCTGAACTACACAGAGGTGGAAGAAGCATTAAGAATTTTACTTAAGTAAAAGTAGCAAAACTAGAGTGTAAAAATACTTTGATACAAGTAAAAGTTCATACGTAAAAGTACAAAAGTATTAGCATCAAAATATACTTTAAGTACCAAAAGTACAAGTACTCATTATGCAGAATGGCCCATTTCAGAATAATACATATTATATTACTGAATTATAATTAGCATATATACATCACTTTAATGTTGTAGCTAGTAAACGTGTAGCTATACTTTATATACTGATTTATTTATTTTTATTTTCAATATACAGTATTATATATTATATAATATGTTATATATTATATAATATAAGTTATATATTATATAATATATTATATATTATATAATATATTAATAATATAATATAATATAATATATAATATTATAATATAATATAATATAATATATATAATATATTATGTAATATATTATATTTACTTTCAAAATGGATTGGAGTAAAAGTATAAAGTAACATAAAATGTAAATACTCAAGTAAAGTGCAAGTACCTCATGACTTAAGTACAGCACTTGAGTAAATATACTTAGTTACATTCCACTGCTGGAACTACTGTATATTCACTGTAGTAATAAATATTACCATATTATTTATAATATTACTATAGTAAATGAAGTTGACCAACTTATCTACCAATTGTACTTTAACAGGTGAATGTCAGCAGATCCTGTCAGCTGTAAACGCCAACTTCAGCAGCCCTCATTTCCCAAACATCTACCCAAACAACATCAACTGCCACTGGAGCATCACTCTAGCAGCCGGGTACCGCATCAAACTCTTCTTCCCCGTCATGGACTTGGAAGACCGCAACAGCCTGTCAGACGAGTGCGACTACGACTCGGTTGCGGTTTACGACGGGGACAGTCAGACGGACGCCCTGTTGGGACGGTGGTGTGGCAGGGAGCAACCGCCCTTTCTCGTCTCCAAGGGCAACAAGCTGCTGGTGGTCCTCAGCACAGACAGAAACGAGGCTCACAGAGGGTTCACTGCTTCCTATCTTGGAGGTAAATGTTCCTTATGTAGTTAATTCTACTTAGACGTGTGGGTGCTGTAGGTTTAAAGCTGCAGTGGGTAGAAATGGAGCAAATATGATTTAAAAAAAGTTATTTTTATAAAACAGTCACTATATCCCGACAGTGGTGTCATTTTACAGCTAAACAGTACACCCCAAGATGTTTCTGAAAACATTTGAGGTGAGAAATAGGCATTATGGTAACAGAATATTGATTCATATTTGATCAGCGCTGCCTAGTTTGATTGGAGTTTGTAAATGATTGACAGCTGCCTCCTTTGAATGAACAGCCAATAGGAACGCTCTCTCTCTGAAATGACCTGTGATTGGCCAAAGTCCCCTGTCACGGACAAGGTGTTTTAAAGCCTGAAAACAGAGCCATGAGGAGGTGCAGAAGTCTAGTTATCTCTCTGAACACTTGAATTACAATATGCTGAAAGGTTATTAAGGAATGTTTGCCAAATGATGCCAACTGCCTACTGCAGGTTTAAGTCACACACCCTCTACTGCTTACAGTGTTCACAGTTTAAATCTCAGCTAAATGTAACTCTCAATACCTAAAATGCAAAATATCTATCTTGAGAAACAACTTGCCATTCAAAAGAAGTGTGAACTGTCTTTTTTCCCCCCTTCAATCCAAGTGGTACCTGTAAACATTAGCTGCACAAGATCAGAATTCACCATATTGATACCACAGCAGTCCTTACCTCAGCTGGACCGTGAGAGCATCTACCTGGGAGACCCAACCTGTGCAGCCCAGTTGACTGCCACCTCATATAAGATTCTTGCTCAGTTTGTCAACTGTGGTACTGCTGGCCAGGTGACTAGTTTCATATCACTTACTGGTACATCATAATATGATGATTTACCATAATTCAGCTGTTAAAGACACTGACTTGCTTCTCCTGATCCCTTACAGAAATATCGGAACATCACCGTGCTGGTAAACAAACTCTACATTGATTTCTCTGATGGGAAGCATCAGATCGTGCAAGAATATAAAGTGCAGTGTGACGCCCTGCGGAAGATAGCGTCCATATCCATCATTACAGCAGAGGAGCGTCGTCTGGAGGAGCAGGCCCAGCAAACTGACAACGACAGTAAAGACACAGCAGGGGATCCAGAAGTTGTGCCTCACGACCTGAGCGATATTGTCTTCATTAGCATCTGTGTTCTGGCTGTTATTCTCATGGTGATAGCTATTGTTTGGCTGGTGCTGCTTTAGTAATATATATATATATAAACATATGGTCTTATGCAACAAAGAAAGGACTCAAATGCTGAAGTTGTCATATTTTCAATCATATTTTGTATAAAAATGTTCAGTAAAAACAGTATAAAAACATATCATCAACAAAAAACTTCATGATTGTAGAACAAAAGGGACAGCATTATCATCACCACTAACAATAAATTACATATTCTTGACTGTGATTTACATGCATTTATAAAACAGTTTAAGGATGCTGATGTGCCACAAAGTGTAAAAGTATTTTATAAATCCTTTACAGAAAATAAAGAAATTAATAAAATGTGTATGCATCAAAAGCACCATTGCAAATTTCAAGTAAAAAAACGACCAGAGGTCTTCAACACCAGTTATTTCTTGTATTTAGAAACCAGCTGGTTGACTGATGTTGTGTTGTCCTTAACTTGAGTTCTGATATCAGGGTTGTGTTTGAAGGCAAACACCAAGGCTCTAACAGTCCGTCTGTATGAACCGCTGACTAACCGGGAGCTCTGGTGAAACACTTCTCTCTCAATGTTGTCTATAAGAGCAGAATCCTCCTGTGGGTCAGATGAGAAAAGAAAAACACATACATTAGCAAACAAATATACAAAAATATGTCAATGGACTTGCAGCAAACATACTGTATTTCTTGTAACGACTAACACAGTTTTTCTACATTTTTTTGTGGAATGTATATAAGATTCTCCATCAATTTATATTCCTAAAATATCACAACCAACAACTTCACTGAGACGCTCTTCCTCACCTTGACCTCCAGGGCCTCAGACATCAGTCTTCTAGCGTTGCTCCGAAGTCCTTCAGATTGTTTGTCGGAGCGCACTTCAATAGACGGCTTATTGGAATTCTCCTCAATGAACGTCCTCCAGTCAGTGTAAACCTTTGCTGCCATTGAACTCACCTCAGGGTCCAGATGCTTCCGCATTTTGTTGACAGTGTGACCTTAGAAGAGAGAGAGAGAGAGGTTTTCATAATGAGTTGAACTAATTTGTGTTATGTGAATTTGCATGTAAGAGGTAAACAAAATGTTGATAGGTGTTTGGTCTTTTGAGTAATAATGCTGCTGTAACAATGCAAAAGGTAGACAACTCAGGATTTGTAACCATGCAGTATATTCAACCAATGAGCTGTTCATTCAATTGAGTGGTTGTTCTACAGTCTGTGTTACATCCTGAGCAGAAAGATAATACAATTTACAATTTTACTTTACAGTGCATGTTTGTTCATGCTTTTCCACATCAATAGTTGTGCCGTTATGCCGTTGTTTACCTTTTCCCTGTTGTTTTTTGGTTGAATTGCTGAGTGATTGGAGGATTGTTCAGTTCAACTGTTGCGCAGGGTGTGAGGACTGGCTCTTAAATGATAGTTGAGAGCAGCTTGGTGCGCAAACAAACAACACAAAAAGCAGACAGCTTCGAAAAGTGCCTTTATATGTGATGATCCAGTGACCCTGTTAGTTGACACAGACTGTGTTTTGCTTCCCCCTCTACTGAAAGTATTCTCTTTTGTCACATTTTGTTTAGACACAATAATGAAATCAGCACAACATAGAAATCCTTATTGAGGTCTACAAAAATCTTTCTTTGTAACCACAGTATTATACACAAAAGAGGAGGGAAACTGCACACCAAGTGTCATTCTGATCTCTCCTTCACTAAATGCAACAGATGTTGTCAGCCAAACCAGAAACTCTGGTCTGTTTTAGGCCCTTTTGAGATTCTGTGCTCTTTGTGTTTTACTTATTGAGAGTGTGGACCGTCCTAGTTGGGGAAACAAAATATTATTATATTAATATATATTATTATAATAATTAGGTTACCTGCACTAGGACGTTAGGTAATATTTGTGCAAGGATCTGGCTTGCCTCACGATAACCTAGCGCCTCCAGGCTTTATTTTGTTCTTCTATTCATTTGTTGATTTTCACTGAAACCCTTTATACCCATTTCTTTTAGTCTATTTCATTTGGGGAAACTTTAAAGGTGGGTAAAAGGAAAAATAAAAACAATATTTCAGTTTCCTTAATTGTTTGTTATTGTAGAGGCATTTGTTCATTATTATTATTATTATTAAGGAGGCATTTTATTTTATATTATTATGTGGATGGGAACTGGTTTTCAGTCTTCTGCCTGATCAACTAAAGTCTGGGGGAATCAGTATCGCCACATACCTATTTTAGTGGACTTGAGCACCTCCCTGGATGGGATCTTCTTGCTCAGCTCTGTCAGGGCAGTCAGCAGGTTGTCTTTGGTCTGTCCTGGCAGCTCCAACATGGACTTGTAGCGCCAGATGTCCTCAATCACAACCACCCTCTGGAACAAACACAAGGGCGATGAATGACAGGTCACACACACACTAACATTGACTTTGCCTAATCATTCACACAGAGCTAGACAGAGTGATCAGGAAGAACAGCTCTGTCCTGGGATGCCCCCTCGACACAGTGGAGGTGGTGGGAGAGAGGAGGATGATGGCTAAGCTGTCATCCATGGTGGAGAATGACTCCCACCCCATGCAGGACACCATCTCAGCACTGGAGAGCTCCTTCAGCGACAGGCTGCTCCACCCAAAGTGTGTAAAGGAGCTCTATCACAGGTCCTTCCTTCCTGCAGCTGTCAGACTCCACAACCAGCACTGCTCCCAGTAGACTACAACCAGCACTGCTCCCAGTAGACTACAACCAGCACTGCTCCCAGTAGACCACTTACACACCAAAAACTGACAATAACCTGATATTTTCAGGTGGAATTTCATTCATTCTCACTGTGCAATATCATTTTCCACTTGTGCAATTGTGTTAATAGTCTGTTTATTGTCAATACTGTATATACTGCTCCTATTTTTATACTTCCTTCTATTTAAATGGTTCATATTTTGTTTCACTTTGTTTAGCTCTGTTTTACTGTGTTAGCTGATGCATCTTGTTTTTTGCACTATCCCCTTTGCTGCTGTACACTGCAAATGTCTCCACTGCTGGACTAATAAAGGAATATCTTATCTTATCTTAACTCACCCTTAAAGACTCAATTGTTGCCTGTTTGTAAACCTTTTCGTTGCTTTTCGATGTAGTAGGTGTTCCCCCCTTGGGAAGCCGCACTAAGAACTTGTCCATCTTCAAACACAAAGTAAGAAGCCACCTAGTAGACTGGCTGATTTTGACAAACTAAATAAACAGTTTAAACCTTTATAACTTTATAACTGTGACAGATGTGTTTGGTAATGCTAGCTAGCTGCAGCAGGATGGCTATGGTAAACAGTAGCTATCAATGATGCTTTTAGGTGCCATCGGAAATAACACACCCGACCCAACAAGGTGGGAAATAAGGAAATAGTTTGGAGCCTAGTACACATGGTACAAAATTAAATAAATAAGCATACATCACATTAATAAATACAGCAAACATAATGATAATAATAATAATAATAATAATAATAATAATAATAATAATAATGATAATAATAATAATAATAATAATAATAATAATAATAATGATAATGATAATATAATAATAATAATAATAATAATAATAATAATAATAATAATAATAATAATAACAATAAGAAGAAGAAGAAGAATTATGTGCTAATTTGCACGATTTTCCAGAACAGAAATCTGAACATTGGATAAAGCCAGGTTAAAGTTCTTGTTTCATTTTGTTGACATATTGGAGTCAAAGGTTTGTACAGAGCGGATTTTGGAAATCTCTTTTTATCACTCCATAAATCAGAAAATACAGCCATAAAAAGATCCATTTAGGAATACAAAATCTTACATAAATCAGGCTATGAATGTGTTGTTTTTGTTATTATCTACTTCTAAACTGGAAGAATCGAGTAATCTACGAGGAGACCATAAACACAGCAAAACCTTCAGGATCGTCTAGTTCTCGCGTGAAGCAGCAGAGTTATCGCGATACCACAGGCCGATTAAGGAGGAGGAAGAAGAGCGTGTTGAGTTGTTTGTTTAGATTCTCGCAGACAAAATGGGGACTCTTTCCTCCTTTGTTTGTATGTTGGGACTCTCCGTCCTGCTTGCGTGCACATCAGCGTCCACAGATGTGTTTGACAGCGTGTTGGGAAACACAGCATCTTGCCATAAGTCGTGTGAAATGACATACAGTTTGCACACGTATCCACGGGTGAGTAGTCAACTGCTGCTCTCGATGAGGAACTAATGTCTAGCTATTAGCTAACGTTTGGTAACTTAGGGACTAACCTAGTGATATATTCACTTTGTCACGACGTCTTTAGCTGAATCAGATGTTGTCTGTTGAAGGAGAGCTTTATGACTTGAAGTTGCATCATATCTCACGGTTATTATTGTTGTGTGTTTTGCAGGAGGAGGAACTGTACGCCTGTCAGAGAGGCTGTCGTCTCTTCTCCATTTGCCAGTTTGTTCGTGACAGTGAAGATCTGAATCAGACCAAATCTGAGTGTGAATCAAGTAAGCTATGCACTGAGCCTTTGGCCTATTTCAATTCACCAATGCACAGTCCAATACCAGGCCTCTGATATCTGCTGTTATCACCTACTGTAAAGCTATAAAACACTTGTTCCTGCATATCATATGATCAGCCTCCATGGTTACACACCCAGTTTCAATTCTGTGCAATATATCCTTGATGCAATACCCTCCTGGGAACCCAGTTAAAAACTTCCAAATCTTTTTTTTTTTGTGATTTCCTTCCTATTTAGGGTTAAAAAGAAAATCTTAACAATTTAGGCTTGTTAAACTTTATTTTTAGTGGACTACAGGACTATTTCAGTGTGAAAAGACTAAACAAATGAACAGATTATGGCTGTAGAGTGATATTAAACCAAGAATACATTCAAATTTATTTAAAAAAATGCCATATCACTGGAAAACCCATGATGTCATCTTTACAATACACCAGGGGTTGATAGAGTAGATCAAAAGAGTAAGAGGATATGCATGTGGACAAAATGTCCATTACAGAGGACACATGTCAATGGGCTGGTTAAACACCTCAAGTGCAACTACCTTTGTTTACATTTTATTTATTACACCTACCCTACCTATTTTACAAGTTTAATTACCTCTGTTTACATTACATCTATTTTTTTTACATTTTATACCTCTAGTGTAACACTTCTGATTATATTTATTTATTACATCTACTTTACCTGTTTTATTTGCTTTATATACTGTGTGTGTATTTTACCTGTTATATGTTTTATCTGCCTTGTTTAGTCTTGCCAAGCATTTGTTTTAAAGCACTGACCAGAAGTGGCAACTGTGAATCTAGTTGTTTTTAATACAATGACAATAAAGCTTTTTATTCTATTCTAATTTCATAATGTGTGGACTTCTTCCACTCCTTTTGTCTGTAATCCTGTTTCACCATCTGTTCCCTCTCTCACCACCATCAAAACTTCCGCAGCCTGTCGTGAAGCCTACACCCACTCTGATGAGCAGTATGCCTGCAACCTTGGCTGTCAGAATCAGCTTCCCTTTGCTGAGAAACGGCTTGAGCAGGTACAAGTATGTAACAATCCCTCAGTTGGTCTGTGTGGATATACAAATCCCCTCAATAAAGAACAGTGTTCTCATTATTGCTTGTTTTTTTTGTTTTTTTTCAGTTGGATGCTATGATGCCAAGGATTCACCTGCTGCACCCCCTGACTCTGGTCAGAGGGTTTTGGGAGGATGTAATGAATCAGGCCCACAGCTTCATCACCTCCACGTGGACGTTCTACCTCCAGGCTGATGATGGCAGAGTTGTCATTTTCCAGGTATTGTGCGGAGTAGGAGGGGAAACCTAGGCCATCTAATCTAGAGTTGTTCTGATACCGATACCATGCATCTGGTACTGCCCAAAATTCAGAATATCGGGCGAGTATTCCAGTCTATGCACTGATCCAATGCCATAATTGTTAAAAACTTGTTTAACCGGAAATCAATTCTTCTTTGCTGTGCTTCCGCCCTGGATGTATCATGGCTGCCACTGGCAACTACTTGTGCGTTTTAGAGCAGCGAAGAAGAACTGATTGCAGGTAGTTTGTCGCAGCTTTTAAATAATAATAATAACTATATATTTTTATCACGCTGGAATCGGATTGGTACTCGGTATTGGCCGATACCGCAAGTTCAGGTATCAGAATCAGTATTGGAAAGGAAGAAATGGTATCAGAACATCTCTAATCTAATTCAACATTCTGTGTGCAAACAACACAGTTCATCCTGTTACTGTACAAATGTAATTTAAAAACACTGTTTTTGTCTTCTGTTCACAGACTGAACCACAAGTCAAGTTCTTCTCCCAAATTGAAGTGGAAAAAGATGTTAAAGAGGAGCCACAGAGGAGCTGTAAGTCCTCCACTCAATTTAAAAAAAAAAATCCACTTAATGGATAAAGTTGATGACATTGTCAAGAAATCTTGCGATAAAAACAAAACCAACAATGAATGTATCTTTACAGGTATTTCCTGTATAGTCAGAACCTGATTCAGTGCATTCCTTTGTGCCATAGAACACCACTGTTCACAGAAAATACATACATGAGCTTCATGAGTGACATGTTCCATCATTATGATTGATTGATGATTTAAAAATGCCTACATCGAGGCTATATATTTCACACACAATTCATAAGTCTTGTAATACACGCAGGGAAATAAAACCGACTGAATTTGTGTGCATGTCAAGTAACTTTCATTTCTCATTTTCAAGTCCCCATGTTGAGCCCAGTTTACAAAGAATACCATCGCACTTTAATCCAGGAGAGGGAGAGAGATTTGACGGGGGACCGCAGCTACGATGATGAATACAACCTCTTCAGTTGTCTTTCAAGGTTGGTTAGCGCACATTTATCTACATCGTCATGGGAGTTAAAGTGTTTCACTTGCTTCGTAGAGTATGACATTAACAGCACCAGACGAACAAGCTTAATATTTGTGCTTTTCTCCTCAGGAACCCTTGGCTACCAGGGTGGATCCTAACCACAACTCTGATCCTGTCTGTGCTGGTCCTGATCTGGATCTGCTGTGCCACTGTGGCAACCGCTGTAGACCAATATGTACCTGCTGAGGTAAGTCCTATGCTTCCTGGTACTTAGTTTAACATAAAAGCTCAATCCAGGCATGTAAATGGTTGTTAAAGTGTAATTTCAAGGTGTCATAGTTTTGTTTTTGTACTCCCTCTGGTTGATTGCTTATAATGTTCGTGTGTATGAAGTTAAAAGAATAGTTAAACATTTTGGGAAATTCACTTATCCACTTTCTTGCTGAGAGTTAGATGTAAAAATAGATGCATGTATGTTGCTGGAGCATGCAACTGGTAAAGGGTTTGTGCTCGCCGTAGTGTCTTCAGGATGAGGATGCGTGAGCCAAAAATGACATCATCACATACTGTATGACAAACAGGCTCCGCAAGCTGTCGCAGCGCTTTGTCATGCACCTCTGAATTTTTTGTATCTAGGCGCCTGCTGCACTCTCTATGTCTCAAACATGACTGACACAATAAGATAAAAGCAAATAAGTTAAATTAAAGTAAAATAATGAGATAGAAAGATGGACAATTTGTTTTAAAATGCTTTAAAAGCAGGATATCTCTATTTTGCCAGCCAAATCAAATTGTTTACAGGATATTAAACTTTTCAACCTTCATTTCATTATAATACATCTAATTCTTTCCTCACAATTGTACAGTATAAAGGTGATAAAGTATGTCCATGAATATGATATATGAGTTTACAGTTAATTACTAAGTCCTCCCCGGCATTGAGGAGGAGTCACACTCGTTAACCTCTTGTTTCTTCACAGAACATTTTGTTCGTATGCTCTCTGGCATTTTGGAGAATACTGAAACAAACAACTCGTTGAGCAGAAACGCCCTTTTGTGTGCGTGTGTGTGTGTGTGTGTGTGTGTGTGTGTGTGTGTGTGTGTGTGTGTGTGTGTGTGTGTGTGTGTGTGTGTGTGTGTGTGTGTGTGTGTGTGTGTGTGTGTGTGTGTGTGTGTGTGTGTGTGTGTGTGTGTGTGTGTGTGTGTGTGTGTGTGTGTGTGTGTGTGTGTGTGTGTGTGTGTGTGTGTGTGTGTGTGTGTGTGTGTGTGTGTGTGTGTGTGTGTGTGTGTGTGTGTGTGTGTGTGTGTGTGTGTGTGTGTGTGTGTGTGTGTCTCTGCGTGCCATCTGTGGAGGTACGCACCACAGTGCCCTGCGCGAGCATAAACAAAGCTTTAGCTTAGCATAAAGACAGGAAACGGGGAAACGGATAGCCTGCCTCTGTCCAAAGGTATCAAATCTGTATACCAGCACCTCTAAAGCTCACCAATAAACACATTATATCTTGTTTGTTTAATCTGCACATAAACGGAGGTGTCAAAACAATTATCAGACCATATCTTGTCTAGGATCAGTAACTCTCCTAGAGTCTCCGCTGGTCGCCTAGTGTTTTTACACTTGTACAAATTAAACAAGATATAAAATTGTTGCCTTTGGACAGACCCAGGCTAGCTCTTTCCAGTCTTTGTGCTAATCTAACTGGCTGCTGAATATAGCTTCATATTTACTGTAGCGAGTCACGACTGCTAGCAAGGGCTAGAGGCTAAATACTAGGCTCTTTACTGTAATGCGTAAAACAGATTTGTACTTAAATCCAGATGCGTTTGACTGTTAATTAAATGAAAAGAATGACAAGCCACAACTGCTATGGATAAATTAAAGTACTGTAGGACCTGACGGTCAACAGAAAAATGTCCAAGCCTAATTCACCCTCTTTGTCTAAATCCAAGTGCACAGGTAATATAAGTGAAACCAAACCCCTTTGCCAATTACTAGAAGTGATACTAACTGAAAGAACGTGTGCAGTCTAAACAAATAATAATAATAATAATAATAATAATAATAATAATAAAAAAGACAGGCTAAATACACACATTGGTTCCAAATTTATCGTACAGATGTGAAAGTAGCATTGATTTTCTCATCCAACTCTCAGCAAGAGAGCAAATAGACTTATTAACTTATTTCCCAAAATGTCAAACTATTCTTAAGGAATAAGTGAAACACCTTTTAATGTGAAGCAGACTGCTGGAAACACAGAACATCTTCTTCCCATATTTACCATTAAACACATACAATAACGTTGATGATTGTGCTTATATTCAAGGTTGTGATTATCTTTACTTTTGAGTGCTATTTATGTTTGCAATGCCAAAACAATAGTTTTACTTTTTTGTCTTTCAGAAATTGAGCATCTATGGTGACCGGGATTACGTAAAGGAACAGAAACTGTCTCCGTATCCAGCATCCTCCCTAGTGATCATTACCTCTAAGGGGTCAGAGGAGGAGGCCGGTCCGCTCCCTTCCAAAGTCAACCTGAGCCAGTCCAACATCTAGAAGCCAAAGCTGTAGCAGAGAAGGGATTTTCCTCTTTTATGAATAATATTTAGTTGATTTTTATCCTCTGGCACCAGACCTGTGCTTCTTTTAGGCTAAAGAGAAGTAACTACTTGCAGAAGGTTTTGTATTACTGATATAATGTCTCGTCTCCTTTTTGATGCTTTTAAAATTGGAGTGGTGAAAAGGTATTTTTTCTGTATATTTGGTATAATTGAGGCATTATAGTATATGGCAGTACAAGTAAAATATGGTTTGGGATTTTTTTCTTCAATTTCGATGTGTTCATTGGCTCCCTGTTGGTGTGCTTATTTTATTGAATAACTATTTGTGACTTAAAGTGATGCAGGTTTCAACCCAGACCCTCAACTTTTGGTAAGCTAGATTGTGCTAATATTGCAGACTCTCCCTCATGTTTCTACTGCAGTGATTTACAGATGATTTTGAATTTTACAATAAAATTCTATGCTCTTAATCTTAATTAAAAATGACGGTACACGCAGTAGGTCTTTCCTGCTTCACTGTTGTCTGTTCTCATAATGATGGATCAGAATTAAATGCAATGGAGTTAAGTTGACATGGGTGTGACTTTTTTTTCAATCAATATATACCGTAGCTAACTTTGAATCTACCTGAAGGATTAAAGTAACCGGTGCAATCATTTTCAAGGGGAGAAATTCAGAAAAGAACCCTTACCTTAAATCTTAAACTAAAATGTTGAACTACACAACAGTATGATATTATGTTTCTTGTTCAGATTACAATGCTGTGAAGGTCTTATTTGCATCTCCAGCATTACATTACAGTGGGCATAGTGCTTCCTTTGTTAACATTCTGCAGGACGTTTAAAGCTCAGGTGACCATTTATTGTTAAAAGGATTTAAACTTAGTCATTTAGTTTTTTTTCTCTCCAATCGGGAGTTTATGCAAGACTGCAGAGAATAGCACTATTTTCCTGTGTCATGACGATAGTAACTGTTTTACCACTCTAATCTCTGTAATAATAGGGCAGTGAACTGCCTGAGGGCCTGCATGTGCAGTAATGAATCATCACACAACTTGCTTACCACTAGAATTGAAAGGTGTAATCTAAAAATCCACAGCTACATTATCCTACCCAGCCATTTTATATGTTGTTTTGGTGTAAATATCGTCAATATGTGTTCACTTAAATGACTGTGTGGACCGCTCTAAGGTGACATTTCAAGAGATGCAACAATTACACAATACATAAAAGATTTAATTAATGCATGAATTAACCTGCTAGGGTGCTCAAGGGCAAAAATGAGCTGTTAGATTGCCTATTAACACCATTTTTTCTCCCACTCTATGTGCAATGTAGAGTGTTTCTGTATTGGAAAACTACCTAACCTTCAGGTTTGCTGTGTGGTAATTTGATTTACAGCAGAACTGCACTGATTTTACACATCAATGTCTGTGTACAGGCCTTGGGGAGTACTATTGCACATGTAGAAAAAAAAATTTGTGTCTTTAGTGGAAGCTGTGCAAAGTGTGACATCACTTTCATCAGTTGTGGCTGAGGACTACAAGTTTGAAAATGAAAGGTCTGGGGTTGTGGAGTTAGAAAGACCTGAGCTTAACCAGACCTCTGTAGTGGGCTGAGATTACAATAGCTGCTACAAGCATAACTCTAGCCCTTTTGGTGCCCTAGGTGAAATCTGGATTTGGACAGTAAGCATGAAGCTGCTCCAGGGCAATTAACCGCTTTTCCCAGTTAGTAATCCATCCTATTGATGATATTGGCCGACAACACTGCCATATTTGGTCTGATGAACACACTTTGTTTCCAAACAACAAAATGTCATGCAAAGAAGTGGACACATACAAAATACTAAACTTTATTTATAAAAATACATAAACATCGCCACCTGTATCCAGGAAAAAAAGTGTTTACAGTTCACCAGTGTGAATCATCTTGAACCTAAATGTTACCGGTTAAGCGACATACTCAAGCTCCGCTCTTTGTAGAATGCTGCATGGACGCATACCTCAGTAGCTGTTCAGCAAGTCAATGTCCTCTACAGTGAGAGGAGCCGATGAGGACAAACGTTTCATTGGAGGACTTTGACGTGAACTGTCACAACTTTCTGACTGACGCTGCCTTTTTTTGACGTTGTGCCAGGAAGGCTTCGCTTGCTGCTTTGTTGTGGAAGGAGTCTGTTTGTCGGGTATGTGACTGTTTGCTGCAGGTCTGAAGAAATGCAGTCTCTCTCTCTTGTCCTCTTCCTCGCTCTCACATACCAAAGGTCTTGCTTTCAGTACTTCTCTGACAAACTTCTGCCTGCCGACTAGAGACCAAAAACACGCTCAATCTGTCATAATCATAACTTTTAAAAATAGCCTCTTACAATGTAAAAGAAAATGTAAAATTAACTTACAAAAGCGAAGTGCTGATGTTCTGGATTCATCAATTTTCTTCTGTTTTGGCATTTGTGAGTTATTTGTTTCCCACTGGTTTACAACCTAAAAATGAAACAATATATGTATTTATGAGATGTCAAACAGCCCTACAACTGCAACATTTAACCTATAAATAAGGAAACGTATGTTTACTATTATCAATGTCTGAAAACATTTACCTGCTCAGCCCAACCTTCTGTTTTACATCTGGAGTGATCAAAGGTGTCCAGTGGTTTCTCAGAATAAATGAGTCCCAACAGGTCCCATATGGTTGTCTTCAACCCTGTGTCAAGCTGGAGGTATAATATAAATGACATTTATAGATCATCACAATAAGCTGCAGCACACACGACCGTTACTGTCGTACCTTCAAACTGGTCCCAGATACATCAAGATTTTCAAGTTTGGGGAGGCATGTGAGGTATCTTAGAGTCCTCACTGAGATAGGGTTATCTGTACAAGAAACAAAATTACTGATCAACATTTGGAGGTGATGGTATTTGCAATGCCACTACAATATGAAAGCAGATCATATTTTGATTACTAACGGGAAACATCAAGTAATTGAAGGCAGTCCAGTCCCTTCCTCAGCATCCGGATGGGTGCAGTTAATCTTTGTAGGCCGACATCTGACAGGCTGTTACCACCAATGAAAAGCTGGATTAGGCTGCTGAAGAAGAAAGGCAGAGGTGTTACGTAAATTTAATGTACGTTACGTTAAGTAACATCGCTTCTTAAATTCTCCACTTCATTCAAGAAGATTAAAGATTCAAGCCCTTTATTGTCATTGTGTAGTACAACGAAATTAGATTGTGACAATCCCATAGGTGCGAATGAAAAGATAATACAATAAAAAAAGATATAGTGCAATATAAATATAAAAAATATAAAAGACAATACAATATAAAATATAAAAATACAATATGTATATTGATGAGATGACAGTTTTGCCAGATTACAGTTTTGACAGATTATTGCACAAAGTGTCTGTCAGAAAATCATATAATTATTGCACAGCATCATATAATTATTGCACAGAGTGATCAGCATGTTATTGCACATATCCGTAACAGTAGATTTACAGTATTTACATTACAAAAGTGACCTACGTGTTATTGCACATTAACATTGCACATGTTCAACTCAGACAGAGGAGACGTCAGAGTTCAGGAGTTCATGTCTTTGGGACTGAGAAATCAGGTATTACCTTGCCAGTGAGCTGGATGTTAGATGCTGAAATATCTCATGCTCATCACCCAGTCTGCAGCCAAACAGATCCAGAGACTTCAAACTATGAAATGTTTTTATTTCATCCATCCTCTCATGCAAGAGTGGGAATCTGCAGAAATGAAAGGGGACAAGAAGATGCTGCTGTCTCTGGCAAATCAAACTGGAGATTTGTTACTGCACTATAACTTACCTATTTCTCAGACAGAGGGATCCAAGCACCATGTCCCCATATGCATCACTGAATAACTGCAGAGCTTTTGGAGAGATGTCTGCGTTTAGAAAGACACGATTCTCCTCTGCTGCTGCAAAAAGCCTGTCTCCTATTTGCTCAGGAAAGCCCACCAGGGAATCCACATGGTGAATGTTGTCAGCCACGAATAGCAGAGTGATGTCAAAGAGAGATTTGGTGGTGTATCTCAGGCTCCCCTCTGCATTGTAGGTGAATATGAAGTGCTCTTTTCTCAGCACAAAGGGATTTGTCCTTCTGCATGATGAGGACACTGGCTTTGGCTGAGCCAGGACTATGTCACTGACACGACGAAGGTTGCCTCTTTCTCGCACATAAATGTTGCTATTGTCCATACTGAGGTCACACTTTTTTTATTTTCCTGTGAGAAGGACAAAACTCTCAACTCATGCACAAACACTCAAGGTAGCTGGCTAGTTAGCTAATCCATGGTCGTTTACAGAGCTAAAACCAAGACCAAAAGGACCAATACTTCTCAAGTAAGTCTCTTTTATAATCTGCTATCGTTTCCCATATTATTTCGCTAATAACACCAAGTTATTTAACACTTTAACTACAAGTATTTAGAGTTCCTTGTTGCAGCCTCCTACCGTGCAAGTTACAGCAGTTGTGTGTCTTTGCTTCCTAACTTCAAAATAAAAGTCCACTACTAAAAGAAACTCGTTTCATGACACCAAATACATAATAAGTAGCAAAAATATCACGTAACTAAACTTCTAAAAACATAATATGCAACCCCATCATGACACAATTGATTATATGTTAATTTCAAAAACTTCAAACCCTTACTTTGATATTTTTTAGTAACAGGAAGCCGTGTTGTTTACATGTCTAGGATATCCGGTTCCAGCCGAAGTTAAGCTAGCTGAGAGAAGTGGCATGATTTATAAAGGTTTGGGTTGATAATTTGGTAAACATGCATTGTTTTTAAAGAGAATAAACAAAACTATGTTGTAGACTTTTAAATACAACTGAGGCTGTTGCTATTCTTCCCAATCCTAAAGGTACGTTAGGTAGATATCTAATGTTAGTTTTCCTGTATTGCTTCATAGTTTACAACGAGTTGATTTAAACCAACAAACGGGGAATGAATAATTAGATCTAGGAGCTTAAAATGTTATGTTTCTGTCTTCTACAGCTTTCTAAACATTAAGTTTGTGCAACATTAACTCGAAGATAAGTTCCTGTGCGACGATCCACGTCACTGAGACTGAATCCGGGTAAATGGCGTCGACGAATGATCCATTCCAGTTTCAAGGTAACACACACATTATCCTGTTTCAATAAGATACAGAGTGAATGGATGAACATAGTGTGTACAGTCCGTCAATACATACATGTAATATGTACATATGTGCAGTCTATAAAGTGGTATATAGGATGTATAGTGTAAAGTAAGTGTAAAGTGCACCAGTGGTTTATAATAATTAATAGTTAATAATAATAATTATTATTATTATTATTAATATTATTATTATTATTATGTTTGCTGTATTTATTAATGTGATTTATGCTTATTTATTTAAGTTTGTACCATGTGTACTAGGCTCCAAACTATTTCCTTATTTCCCACCTTGTTGGGTCGGGTGTGTTATTTCCCATGGCACCTAAAAGCATCATTGGTAGCTACTGTTTACCATAGCCATATGAGCAGTCTATAAAGTGGTATATAGGATGTATAGTGTAAAGTAAGTGTAAAATGCGCCAGTGGTTAGAGTCCAAGATGGTTGCAGATAGTGAATTAGGAAATGAAGTTGCTTCTTTGATGATTTGCTACAGTTTATTATGCTCTTTCCCAGTCTCTCTATGGCATCTGTAAACACCACATCTCACTCTATCCATGTATTTGTTTTTATATTTTTTATTTTTTCCCACTCACAATGTTGTTTGGTTATGATTACCCAGAACTTTTTATAGATATTTAAATCAATATCCTCCTCACAAACACTAACCATACGCTTCCACGCAACACACACACGCACACACTTGTCTTTTTTTTTGTATTGTTATTGTTGTTATTATATACATCTTGTCCTAATTGTTTGTTATCACTATTATGTAGTCATATTATTTCTTTATATTAATCTTGTCTCTAGTGGAGGCTTCAGATAATAAGCCCAGTGGGTTTTTTGCCTCTTCCTGCACTTTATATTATTCATTCATTTATTATTTTTTTGTTATGTTGTATAGTCTTAAATTGTGCAAAATAAATAAAAATAAAATAAATAAATAAATAAATATCCCTGTGCTGCACACACATTGGTATCAACAACGCATTGTTCACTCAAAAACTGTCCAAATTTTAGATTAATATTTTTTTTATTTATCCGTGCTATGAAATTAGAATTTGAAGAAGCTGGCAATCTGTTGGAAGCCAACAGAGATGCAACCACCATTAGCATTGAAGATGACGAAATCCAACCTGAGAAGCAGCGAAAAGGTGCTGGTTTCATTCCTGATGGTGATGACGAGGACCCACTTGCCAGTGATGACAAGGCAGAGGTCTGCACAAGACTGGCACTTTTTTTCACCCATTTCTGTGAACTATTGAATGTTGTTGCATCAGATTAATTTTGCTTTTCTACATTCTTTCTCTTTTTTTTCAATTGAAGCTTCTCTCTGGGCAAAAGAAAAGTGTCCCCTTCTGGACGTTTGAGTACTACCAGAAATTCTTTGACATCGAGACCCATCACGTAATATATATTTACAACTCATTTTATTGACTTTTAAGCACTGTGACAATTTGTCTTGTAATGTGTAATGGTTCAGAGCAAATATCTAGCTTTGATTAGCTTACACTTGTAATGGTTATTAACATTTTTTTCAGGTGAGGGAAAGAATCATTGGATCAATGCTGCCATGGCCTGGAAAGAACTTCATTCATGTCCACCTTCGTAGAAATCCTGATCTCTATGGTTAGCACTTAAACAGTCAACATTCATCTCATCATGGTTTGGAAAATAAGAGGAGTCCCTGTTCTGTAGCATCAATTTTGTAATTGTGGTTTGTCATTTGTAACAAATGTTGTTTAAAGAAACCACATGGGCACGCAAACTAAAGTTCTTATGCTTGATATTTGTGCTTTCAGGACCATTCTGGATTTGCACCACACTTGTGTTTGCTATTGCCATCAGTGGAAACATATCCAACTTTCTGATGCACTTAGGCAAACCAAACTATAGGTATACCCCAGAGTTTCAAAAAGGTAAGTACTGTTATTCTTTGGTATTCATGGCTCACTTGTTCAGGTTGAATGTTGAAGGAAACTGGCCATTTTGGTTAACTTATTTTTGAATTTGCTGTGTTTTCTAGTGACAATAGCTGCAACAGCGATCTTCTGCTATGCTTGGTTTGTGCCACTTGCCCTGTGGGGTTTCCTGCTATGGAGAAACAACAAGATCATGAACTTAGTTTCATATTCCTTTATGGAGATCGTCTGTGTGTATGGATATTCCCTCGCGATTTACATTCCAGCAGTGGTAAGACCTTCAATTTATTATCTCAGAATATCAGGTGTAAAGGTTTCAGTCTGTGGCACTCAGCCCCAAGCCCATTGATTCCTATTGAATGTGTAATTTCTAAAAAAAACAAAACAGATAGGTAATGAAATTATAGTTTCATCTATTAAAAAGGGTCAGTAATTTTCTAAACCAGTTTAGCACTGTAGTTTTTAGCAAACATTACTCAAACAAGCAAATATTGTATTTTTTTAGGAATATTTTTAGCTGTGGATTAATACACATTTGGTGCCCTAATGAATACTTAAAGGGATAGTTTGGGTGTTTTGAAGTGGAGCTGTAGGAGGTACTTATCCATACCTTAAGGTCAGAGGTCAAGGGACCCCTTTAAAAATGACCGTGCCAGTTTTTCCTTGCCAAAATTCAGCGCAAGTTAGAACGTTATTTAGCCTCCTTCACGACAAGCTAGTATGACATGGTCGGTACCAATGGATTCCTTAGGTTTTTCTAGATTCATGTGATGCCTTATGCCTTCACTCTAGCTTTAAAACTGAGTTCGCTACAACCTCCAAAATATCAATTGCATTAATGCGTTAAAGAAATTAGTGGCGTTAAAACGAATTTGCGTTAACACGTTATTATCGCGTTAACTTCGACAGCCCTAATTGTTACCCTTCATTACAAATCTCGACAGTTGATCAATACTTATTTCCCCCTGTATCATGAATATATTTAGAGCATTGATTGTTGCTAATAATTCTCATGTTTCCTACATAAGGTCCTCTGGATTATACAATATGAATGGCTGAGGTGGTGCTCCATCTTGGTGGCTCTCTGCCTCTCTGGCTCAGTTCTGGTGATGACTTTCTGGCCTGCAGTCAGGGACGACCACCCCAAAGTTATCATAGCAGTCATGTCGGCCATTGTTGTGTTCAACGTCCTGCTTGCCGTTGGCTGTAAGGTAATTGTGCTCGCTGTAGTTCTGATGCTGCTTTTACATCCCTGTTAGGGTTAATTACAAATTTGGGAGATATGGAAAATAAATCTGTTCTGGGAAATGAGATACAACATCCATTGTCCTGCTTTGGCAAACTACATCTTCATTAATCCAGTCGGTTCAAGCTGCCTGTCCATCTTGGTGTAGATAACAATAATGATTGACTCACTCTCATTTGTCCTCAGTGATCTCAGTAAGCCAAGCTTTGATCCAACTTGTCTATGTCAATCACAGACACTACACTACACGGATATTTTTTGCATGTCTCTCGCTGTGTGTTTCGGGAAATGATGATACCTGATAGTGTCAAGTTCACTCCCTCCTGGGAGACTCTCTTCATTGGAAACTGTGACCGCATTGGCTAACTGGTGTGAGAACGGGTCGTTAGTGCAAGACAGGCACATGCACAGAGGTATCATATGTCTGGTCACATTCATGTAATTAGTCTACAAAGTAAGCCCATGTCTGAAGGCTGACCAAGATGAATGGATTGCAGGAATTCTCCTTACTCACAGACAGACTTTAGTTCTTGATTGATCATTCATTTCTCTTAATACTGTATTTGCTTCTTTGCCTTCTTTGTCTTTACTCTCCTTTCATTGTTTTGGTTTTTCAGACCTATTTCTTCAGCGTACCAGAAAAACTAGCTGACATTTCTGCTGCAACAAATGTGACCAAGTCTTCGACATGAAAGCCTCTCATTGTCTAAAGGTAAACAATAGTTACCCAGAAGCTTTTTATGCCATGATCCCATTGTGCAAATACACCAATAACCGGATACATGTGAGTCATATTCCTCCACTTTGTACTTTCTCTCGGCTGTTTTTACATGCACATTCAATTGTATCAAGAATAATGACCTCCTACTTCAGTAGCAGCTACACGATGTTGGCCTATTTTAGTGGCTTTGGCTTGAGCGTGTGTTTTTTGACCTGCTAGAGCAGAACATCTGATACCGGATTTCCTTTACATGATTTCTTCTTCCCAAAGCAAGACTTATTCTTTTTTAAATTGCAGGTTCTCCTGTTGCCTTATTAGAGAGAATCGGGTTGCTGTGGCGATGAAGTCATGAGTCGTCTGGATTTCACCTGCACTCGGACATTCTGGCTCAAGACCTTTAAACTCAGTGTGCATGCTCGGTTCAACTGCATGACCTCTGAAAATGAACACTGGTACCAAGTATGTTATTTCTAATGGGATGGGGTCTAAATTTCCTCAAAGATAATTGGGGTATGGTGTTACACAGCAACATGCAGTAAAATCTCTTGTAGTATTCCGCTTTATAGTTCTTATGTTGAAATATTTAGATAACCAGTCTGTGCAGAAATATTGGTGCATCGAAGGCATTTTGTATATGCATTTTTTTATATTCAGTTAATGGGGACTGGCTTGTATACTTTGTGTAAATAATATTGTGTATGAACAGCACAACAAATATAGGTGTTGGTAAGATATTGAAGGGTGGGACCCATGTACAAATAGTCATTGTATTTTCCTCCGACTGATATAACCGCAAGTGCCCTGAACAAATGCCAAAGACCCATTCGAAATGGCCAAGGCATTTAAAACTTGTGTAACTATTTTATTAATTAATTTGTTTTTACTGTGACAAACTACATTTGATAAATGTATAAAATTTAATATGTCAGTTGTCAATGAACAAGGTGTTTATTAATGAAACCATCATTAATAAAGGGGTTATGACAATGATTTACGGTCAACCCGGAGCCTATTTTCAAGCACAAATTAAACTCTATGAACAGATTATTTGCGTACTGTCTTTACCCCCTGTTTCTTATCGAGCTTTAGAGGTGCTGGTAGGTGGATTTTGTTACCGTCAGATATAACCAGGTTAGCAGTTTCCCCTGTTTCCAGTCTTTATGCTAAGCTTTTATGCTGCTAGCTGTAGTCTTATAATTAATTGACAGACATGAGTGTGGTATCAATCTTCTCATCTAACTCTCAGCAAGACAATAAATAAGCCCATTTCCCAAAATGTCAAGACTATACCTTTTAAATCCTTGGTTCCCAACCTGTGGTCTGGGCTCCCCTTAGGGGGGCGCCAAAAATCATAGGGGCAAGTGCGCCAGGATTTGTCTTCTCTGAAGTTGTCAAAATTAGATTTGAACCCGTATAACTAAAAATGTAAAAACACACTGGCTAATTAATACAAAATTCTGAATATAAAACTATTTACAAATATATATTTCTTTGCTACTTAGTAGGCCACATTCTGTTTAAACCCGGTATTTCTGCACAGTTGCAGTTAAAGATCAGGCTACACTCATATTACTAGTATTTTATACACTTTGGGGGCTTTGTGGAAAATATGTTGGGAACCACTGCTTTAAATAACTGAAATCGTTTTGTCAACATTTTTGCCATTCAAATCTAAAACTTGGAAAACCTAGGCTAAACACCAACTGAAATCCAAATCATTTTTTAAAACAATCAAACACTAAATCTTATCACTGGAGTGTTTGTACATTTAGTCTCCTAAATCTCTAGATTCAGTTTTTGTCATCTGTAAAAACAGTGTGTCTACTTCAAATGTCCAGTGACTCTGGATAGTTGCATCATATACAGTAAATACGTAAAATGTCAGTCAACAATATTTATTCACCCTTTTCTTTCAGTTTTTAGGTAAGACAGCCTTAAATCACCCGAGCTCCCTCACGTGTAGGCAACGTGACTCTTTTCTACCTGCTCCTGACAGCATTAAAGGCTGCCACTACATTTCAACAGTTGCACATTTTAAATATTTAAAGGGAGAGATCGTAACCAATTGGTGTAACTTCAACATTTCAAAGAGAACGTCTAACTTTAAAAGTGGACATTTGGCTGCTGGTACTGTATTTCCAACTCATCCATCTTAACTGTCGTGTGGTAGATCAAACTGATAGAATCTACTGTGTCACTGTTTGGATCACCTGCAGTGGAAAATGTTACTTATGTATGTAAAGCCTCTTCCTACATGCACGCAGCATGTGGTCAGCACCTTCCACACAGGGGACCTCTGTTAAGTCTGTGTTTCACATTTGGATTGATTAACAACGGCAAAATCCTCAGATTAATTAACAAAATAGAAAAGAAAATTGTGTCACTTGAAACGGTGTCACAGGGATGGTGGCGCCCTAATTAATGGTCATTCTAGCCCCAGCTTTGAGTTACACAGAGGCTGCCTGTCAAACAGATAACCCTGTGAGAGGAATGTCACCTGCCTCAGTCTCAGACATGCATTTAGCTGCTCGTGCTTGTTAAGGAGATTTACCAACACAATGCTGAAGGATTTGAGTAGCGTGTGAGTAATATTTTATTTAAAGAAATGCCTTTTTAATATTGACTTTTTTTCAGTATTGCGATTTGGAAATCTTACCATAGGATGGCCACTTCAAATGGGAAAGGTGAAAAAGTGTCCAAATTTGAGACACTGAAACTTTTGGAGAAATGCAGAAAGGAGAGAGATGATGCCATGCACAGAGAAAGTGTTCTCAGAGAGAAACTCAGACAGAACGAGTCAAGGATGCGTTCAACTGAGGCTGTGAAACAGAAACTGAAGACCTTGACTATGGACAACAAGGACTTGAGGAAACAAGTGAAGACTCTTCGTATGGAGATTGGACTCGAGTGCAGCCCCAAGTTCAATGGAAAGACCACAAAGGACATAATCAATGACTTTCATGAAAAGGCGCGTGAGTGCAGTTCCCTGGTGGAGAAGGCTGGGAAACTGAGTCTGACCATTGATGATTTGACTTCAGAGTTGGCAAATGCAGTCACCTCTAAAACACTTTTAGAGGATCAAGTGCAGTCATTGCAGCAAAATCTCAAGGACATGACAAATAATCAACGCCGCCTGCTGAAGTTGTGGGACGACAAGAAGGTCCAGAGGGAGCAGCTCGCCCTCCCTGCAATCGCTCAGAAACCTGTACAGAAACCATTCGTTCACAGAGCAGTTCAAACCGAGATGTCCGTCGGTTCATCCCAAAAGCTCCCAGTCAATGCTTTTGAGACAAAGCCATTCTCTCGGGACCATGACAGAAAGACAGTTTTGGATAAACACAATTTTCCAACTTATGGAAATGGCTATCATCATGACAAGAAGGCTTTCATGCATGATGAAACTAAAGGAATTAAGAATTGACTTGACTCATTGAACACTCTGCATTGAGAAAGTAAAGCAGAGATATAGCAAATCAATATTGTGTGATATATCTGTAAATAACAAACAAATGAGTAAAAGAGATACACTTTTTAAATAGCTGATTTCTGGCTTGTTTTGGTACCTTGTGTAATTTTTATTCTATGAAAATGTAGATAGCACAATATTTATATCTCTCAAACCTAACTTTATAACTGTTTCAGTCATTATTTAACTGAAGCAGCTTTTAAAAGCTATTCCATTTATCCAAACTTGTATCGGCCAGGCTGTCTGAATTTATACAATTTTTTTTTGTTGAACAAGCACAGTATTGCGTGATATATCTGTAAATAACAAACAAATGAGTAAAAGAGATACACTTTTTTAATAATGTAAAGCTGATTTCTGGCTTGTTTTGGTACCTTGTGTAATTTAATTCTATGAAAAAGTAGATAGTATATTATATCACTCAAACCTAACTTTATAACTGTTTAAGTCAACATTTAACTGAAGCAGCTTTTAAAAAGCTATTTTTGTTCCATTTATCCAAGCTTGTATTGGCCAGGCTGTCATGAATTTACACATTTTTTTTTTGTTGAACAAGCTCATTTAACTAAATTGGTGTAATACTGGCAGCAGGCAGAAACAAGGACAGCTTCTTGTTTAATCGGGGTCCTTCAGGGGTCCTTTGAATGCATGTGGCGCGGGATATGGTAACCAGAGGAGAATAGTGACAGCAGCAGCAGAGCAGAAGAGATTACTATTATCTCCGTCTGGCTCTCTGTTCATACAAACAACATGTTCTCTGCAGAGCAAAGTAGTTGGTTTGTCCGCAAGGTGAGTCTCTGAACTGAACTCTTCATTCATAAAAGTGTATGAAGTGTATAAAGTGTGCCGGCGTGCTAACTTCAACTAGCCTGTTGTGTGTTTCTGCTAACTTCTGAGAGCACAGCTAACATCAGCTCCAGCTTCTATTAAGAGACACAAAACACACGGTTAACAACAAGAAAGGAAAGTATAATGAAGATGAAGGAATGTGGCACAATATATGAGCATATACTAATGTTATACAGGTAAAAAATACCAGAGCAGGTATAAAATAAATAGGATTATCAAGAGCAACACAGCTATGTTTTTAAAAGTTAACTCAACTAGAAGAGACAATTAAAATAAAATGTGTGTGTATATATATATATATATATATATAATTTAATCAAGACATGTCATTATACAGTTTTACCATCAACTTTTGATACAATTTTGAGATTTATGTTAAAAGCAATAAGCCAAATCCAGCAGAAATAAACTTTAAAAGGACACACAATGCACATTGATCAAATGTAATAAGATCCATCAATTGAATATGCAATTATTTAAAAAAACTAAAATACTTTGTTAAAATGATTTGAACTGAAGAACTTTCCAGATCTGCATGTCTTTCACACACTGAAAGAGCAGATGCTCAACAGTTTCTACTGCAGAAAAACAGAAAATAAAAGGACCCTGTCATTATAAATGAATGTGCTGATTATTGTCTTGATTAGTCAAATAACTGTTAAGCGTTTATGCTAACTGATGTGAGCAGAGCATGGATGTATTAAAAGAAGAGCTAACATCTGCTTCACCTTTTATTAAGAACAAGAAAGAAAAGTACAATGAAGATGAAGGAATGTGGCACAATATATGAGCATATACTAATGTTATACAGGTAAAAAGAACCAGAGCAAGTAACACAAATACATAGGATTATCAAGAGCAACACAGCTGTTTTTAAAAGTTAATGCAACTAGAAGAGACAATTAAAGTACAATGTATCAAGACATGTCATTATACAGTTACAGTTTTACCATCAGCCTTTGATATCATTTTGAGATTTATGTTAAAAGAAATAAGCCAAATCCAGCAGAAATTTTTTAAAAGGACACACAATGCATATTGATCAAATGTAATAAGATCCATCAGGTGAATATGCAATTATTTAAAAAAACCAAAAAAAGACTTTATCAACATGTTTAAATGCACAACGATTTTTAAAGAACTTTCCAGATCTGCATCTCTATTCAATTTCAATTCAATTTGCTTTATTGGCATGACTGTCAGGTGAATAATATTGCCAAGGCGTCAATTCAATAATATATAAAAATATGAAACAGAACAAAATAAAAACATATATATATATATATATATATATATATATATATATATATATATACAATTAATTAAGCAAATTACAATATATAGATATTTAAAAAGAACATGCATGTAAATGGAAGAAAACAATAAAGAAGTAATTCATGTTTGTTGTGTCAATAAAACAAACAAACAAATAAAAAACAATTAATAACAATATATTGCAATATCAAAGGATAAATGTAAAAAAGAAAAACATGAAGTAATACTCTGACATGTTTAATTTTCTTCACATTTTTTATGTATTTGATTTATTTCTGACATGCAATTTTTCAGCTGCTGATGTGACGTTTGAGTGTCTTTCACACACTAAAAGAGCAGATGCTCAACTGTTTCTACTGCAGAAAAACATAAAATAAAAGGACCCTCTCATTATAAATGAATGTGCTGATTATTGTCTTGATTAGTCAAATAACCGTTAAGACTGTGAGATATCAGGAAATAATTAAAAATCACAAATTCTGGATGTAAAAAGCACTCACTGGATAAACTTTACATACAATCTGGGTCCTTGTTTTTACCTTTTCAGCAACAGGGTATTCAATTCAGTCATATTTTTCTCATTCATACCATAACACCATAGAAAACAAAGGGGTGAAACTATGACTTTTTAAAACTCTTTACAGATGAGTCTGCTACTACATTTCCTATCACTCAGGTTTACATCTCAGATCTTGGGAATAGGTAATGTTTTTGAGGAGAAATGATAACCCAGTAAGGCCTTTTGAAATCACCTAATATACCATTTTATAATATATATACCTTTTCAAACTTGACAACATAAATATTCTAAATGGGTCCCTTTGTATTTCCTGTTGCAATGTCCGTTAATGCAGTAATTGACAGGAAGTAAACTTGGACCAAAGCTGTTGCCCTAGCAACAGAATGTCAATAAAAAAGGTCTATTGACAGCTACGCAGAATACTTTGTCAGTTTTAATAATGATTGTGTGTTTATTATGTCTTTAATAATGACTGACTGCTCCGTTCAGGTGATTTGCTGGAGAGCTGTGGCCAGTATTGCTTGGGCTGTCCTGTTGCTGCCACCCATCACAGCAGTTTTTGTAACCCTCAGCAGGTTCAGTCTCCTCCACCCCATCCAGACGATATCAGGTCAGTCACCACGTTCACTGTGAGATTTGATTCATAGCTACCTGAAGTTGTGACACTCACTGTGGACCGCTTCTTACACGCAGAATGCCTGTCCTTCTTAACGAGTGCAAGTGCCATCTTCTCCTTCATCCTGCTGTGTGGAGTGATCATCATGGTGGGGTTCCTGAACCTGGAGTATTATACAGGTGAGTGGAAGGACACTGCAAATATACAGGATATTGAATATTCCTTGAGGTTGTTATTGTTTACCTTCTTGTGATTGACAGGGTCCTCCAGTTACTCAACTGGTTTATTAGGTTTTCAGTTTATTAGAGCAAAGACACATTACATCAGCTCAACAGAGTTTATGTACACAAGATGGACCAAACTGATATATGGAGTGAATTAATCAGAAGTGACAACTTTGTCTTTGTGTTCAACTCTTCGGCTTAACTCCTGTGCTTGTTTTATGCATGTTAGTGCCCTAGATGATAGGGTGTACTGTCCTAGGTCTCTAACAATTTATCATTATTTATCTTTATTTATTTTATTTTTATCTTATTTTATTTATTTATCCATTTAAATTTTTTTTTTTTTTTTACTATTTTCTTTGTATATTTGTGTGTATTTATTTATATTTATTTTTGTACACTTGTTTTTTTGAGTGCCCTCTGGGTATTGGGGTGGGGGGTGGGTGGGATATCTATCAGTCCAAACAGAGTTGTATTAACAAAATACAGAAATAAACACTGTTTAAAAAAAAAAAAAAAGAAATGATAACTAGCCGTAATAGGAAGTAAAGTGTCTGCATATGATACAATTTACATAAGACTAAATCATTTGATAGATTGTATCATTGTTACCACTTTATTCACTGATAGAGTAATCAACACATTATTTAGAATAATTACATGTGTATTACAATGTATTCTGTGAGTTATTACAACCCCAAGTAATGTTAAAAACCTCCTCACTTATTTCATTCACCAGTAAAAGGAACAGTTTTAGTTTATTTATATTATCATATAGTATTATCAAATAAAAAAACAAGAAACTCTAAACATTTGTGAAAGTGTAATGAGGTCATTTTTTGTATTTTATCTTGATAAATGAGTAAAATAATTTGTCTTTAATCAGTCTTTTTTGGCACTGCTTTACACACTGTATAATCTTAGCCAAATCAATCAGTATGACGTATACATTGCTAAAATTGCACTCCTCCCCACTGAGTCTAACCCCTGCACATTTATATAATGCCGTGTTGGGAATATATGTTAGTCTTTGGTTGTAACTCTGTTGTTTTTTTCTGTTTCTCTTCAGTCATCCCAACTATTGCATGCTCAAAAATTGCCCTGTTGGGTCAGCTGCTCCATCCACGTCAGTTTGTCAACTCCCTGGCCCACTGCATCATGGGAATAATCGTAGCTTGGTGTTGTGCCGTCACTATTGGGGGCAGATATGAGACAATCGGCTACCCTTGCATACAGGGTGATGGGTAAGCGGCAGCTACCACATAAAACTATCGTGTCGATGAGCTGTACATGCTCCATCCATAGTCTAATTTTCTCAGTTTGTTTTCAGCACTGAAAGTTCCACTCGGATGTGTCTGAACGAGTATCACCTCTTCCTTCTGCTGGCTGGAGCCTTTGTTGGATTCTCTCACAGTCTGCTGGGTGTGATCTACAACATGAATTATGTCTCCTTTCACACTGTTCAGGTATGTGATGTGAGTTTACTCATTTATCTGACTGATGGTGATGCAAAGATTGAGTATTAAGATCGATATTTGCCTGAATGGGTTAGTCTCAAATGCAAAGACCATGCCTTTTGTTTCCTTTAGAGTCGGCCTCTGTTTAAATCTGGTTTACAATTCTGCCAATCAACATGCATAGGTGTCGTAAGCCCTGTTATCTCCAGCAACACAGGCTGACCCAAACTTTAGAAAAACAAATGAACTAGCATTGTTAATAGTTGATGGTGAGTGTTTTTGTTAACTCACTGATATTTCCCCCCCAGCGATACAAATACCTTCGCTTTAAGGGATCCCTTCCTTTGGTGGTGAAGTGCAGCGCCTCTCAAGCCCTTTACTCTGTCAGGAACTACATTGTTGTGTATTTCTTTTTGGGTAAGTGATCTCTGTTTACAAATGAAACTTCAATAGCACAGAGCTCTGAGAACAAACTGTTTGAGGAGTTTAAACTTTCATGATCTTCTCTTTTATAGACATGCTTTTATTTAATGTTCAGTTATTGTACCTGAGCACTGTTTTTATTTTGCTCTTTTCCACCCAACGTTTTTAGAAGTGATAAACAAAACATTTCAATTTATCATTTAACAGGATACATTCCAAAAGCATGGATTTGTAAAACACTGAATCTTCATTTGAACAGGTCAGTATGGATTCTGTGTGATGCTGTATATCAAGTCAATATCACAAATCACAATTTGCCTCAAGTGGCTTTACAATCTGTACAAACAAACATGCTTGCAGCCACACGGTGCTGCTTCCTGGACTGCATTAATGTATTTGTCTGTGATCTCCACCTCCAGCTCTATCCACCCTCTTGACAGCATAGCTGGACTGCTGGACCTCTCCCTGCTCTACCACCTGTGGATCAGTGCCAGCTTCCTCCTCTTCACATGGCATATCACTCTGCTGCTCTTCAGGATTTTTGTCACTGAGGTATGTATATCAATAAAAACACAACATTTATACAACCCCTAATATTGCAAAACATTCTGAATGTCAAATCTGATTGTTAATTTGTAATTGCTTCAAAGTGGAGTGTTGTGTTGCAGAGACGACTTCTGTTTGCCTTTTGAATTATTTAGAGACACTAGGGGGCAATGTTGTCATTGCTTTGAGTGCTCAAGTATCTGAAGAGCACCAGACTTGATTATAATATTCATGGTGAACACATCCCAGATTTCATCTCACACGATCACTAAAGGTAATATGTTGTCTAATATATTTCCTGATATCCGCAGGTGTACAGTTTTCCTGTGCAGTCATCTTTTACTGAGGACACCCACCAGTGTCTTCCTAAAGTCCTTACCGACAAGCAGCCAATGATAGTGAAGGTACATAAAAACACACGATTTTCCTCTTCTTTGTGCTTACTGATAATCAAATTTGGGTGTTGTAACTTGTCTTTTTCCCACATTTTAGTTTCTAGCTCTGCAGGACTTGGCTCTGCTTTCTCAACACTCCCCATCAAGACGCTGTGAGGTCTTCAGTCTGAGTCAGCCAGGTCTGTTATGTTGTCTACACAGAGAGGAGGTCCTTGCTTGAGCTGTCATTGATTTTTTCTTGTGTAAAATACATATTGACACTCCACAAAATTCAGATTGTATTTGTAGATAAGTACAGTTGCAACAAAAAGCTAAATGTATTGATCTTTTCATTCTTGTCTTTCCCAGGTGGCCATGCTCATAACTGGAACGCCATCAGTAAGGAGTGTCTGTCTCTACTGGCTGATCTGACTCAGAGACTCATCGCCTATCATGACACCGTAGCAACCAACGGCAGGGCCAAGTCACTGTCTACTGGGAGTGAAAGGAAGACTTCATCTGAGTCATCAGGTAAGTTGCCATAAAACATAAATAAACTTAATTGTTTATAACCTGTCCTCTTCATCTTTACTCTCCCACTTTTTTTTTCTTGAAAGTAACTTCTGGTACAGAAGATCTGATGAGCCCGAGGCCCACTCTACTGATGAAAACTCCAGCCTCGGTCTTCGCACGCTCTATTGTTGGCGGCCCACACAGCCCTCTGACGGCACCGTTCACTCCTGACCTGGACAGCCCTTTTGCTTCTCCCGCCCTGCGGCGTCTTACTGCTCCCGTGGACCAATGCTCGCCGTGGTTCGGCACAGTGCAGAGCCCGCACATCATGAGGAGAGTCCCGAAACTCTGGTCCACCTCCACAGGTGAGAGGAAGCTAATGGTAGACATCAGCTAACTCCACTTAAACGTCCAATTTTAGCCAGGAAGTGACACAGTTTCACCTTTTTTGATCTGTTCTTTATAGCTCTGAAACTAATGTTGTTAAGTCAATTTCGAGGTGTAATTTTTTTACCTTTTCTATATGCTACTTTTCTGTCTATATTCACCTCAAATGACTGAACTAATCGGCTAACTTCAGCTATTACCAGAGGTTTTGGAACTTCTGATCATTATGTTAACTCGTCCGTGGGTCAGAGTAACATAAGTTTAGCAGTAGATAGATGAATGATAGATATCTGAGCTTTGTAGCTGGTTCCCTTTTGTGATTGAGCATCTCTCTCTGTGCAGATTCACAGGCCAACGGCAGTCCCCCGTCATCCCCCGCCTCAGTTCCCAGTCCCAAGCAGGAACCGTCCAAACCAAGTCGCCTGGCTCAGTTCCTCCAGAACAGAAGAGAACAGGTGCTTCAATCTTGTTAATACAATATAGAATTATAATATAGATGTTAGTATATTCATACAGCATTGACAAAAGGTTTTTCATACATAACATTTATTAACCTCGGTCTAACAATATTAGCCATACAGAGGTGTCTCTCATCTGATTTTTTGCTCACATCATCTGCCTTTGTTCTGACGGAGTGTACATCCATCTTAAGAGTGGGGATATCCCAGATTTGAAGTTGCTGTGGTGATGTTAGCCAAGTGTTGAGTCTGAGAAGCCATTAGGCTCGTTCGAGATGAACTGCGCCTCGTCTGGAAAGTAGACGAGATCAGGCAGCAGCAGCGGCAGCACGGGGCGGTGACAAAAAGCTGCGGACAAGTTGGACGGCTTCCAGCAGCCTTCAAAGAATTTACAGGAAGTCACACAAATGGTTACATCCTGTTAGATCTCATCTGTAGGCTACTTGTAGTTTGCACACCACTTTCAGATAGTTTGTAATTATATATGTGGAAATGTGTGCGTATTTGTGCTTATAAATAACCGTTATTATTATTACTATTATTAACCACACAAGATATATTTAACAGATTAAACCTTCATTACAAAAATTAGACTAGAAGCCTACAATTTATCGTTAAATATTACAATTATACAGAATATCAGAATTTTCTACAAATCCTGGTGCTTGTTGTCAAAGCTAAGAATCAATCAGAGTCATCAAGTCGGACACAGATCTAACCGGCGTGCATTACGCGGCGGTCACAGGTGATGGATTCTGCGCAGGCCTGGCTCATCTCGAACGAGCCTAATATTTTTACATTTGTGTTACATTTGGTTGTGTAGTTTTGAAAGCAAAACAACTTTATACTTAATTGTCCCATCCAGGTTAAAAATTTCTTGGCAAAGCGCGTGCTGATAATGTATTTGTTTAACAAGGTAAGGATGTGTGGCATGTGCATGCTGTCTTCTGTAGTCGTCTGAACGGTGTGAGGGGCTCCCTGCATGCTCTCGTCTGACACAGTAGATTTTCATTTAGTTTTAACTGAATCTAACAACCTCACCCTGCAGGCATCCCTAGTTTACCTTCTGGGTCTGGGCTTAATTGTGAACACATTGCTAATGTAGCTCTTCTCCATCCACCTAGCTGTTTCTACTAATTACTTTGAAAGCTTGATTTGTGTAACTCATGTCTTGCATTTCACTTGACTACGATAACACCCGTGTTGTTTGTACCAATCAAATGTTGAGAAATCATGTCCTTGCAATCCTATCAGAAGTGTGAGGTACTGATAAGCTTATCACAGCCAAACTCTGTACTTGCATTGCACAATTTCCTCTTTGTAGAAACTAGTTTGGTTAGTCTGCTTTGCTTTCGGAGGTTTCTGTATCTTCCACTGATCCTGCATGCATGTTGTAGTGTAGTCTCACTAAAACCTGTCCATCCATCCTGATTCATCAGTCTACTGTAAAAATGCATCTATCTGTTCAGTAGAGAGCTCGTACTAGTTAACATTGTCTCTTCCAGGTTCCAGAGGCCTCCAGTCAAGCTCTGTTTGCAGACGGCCAGGCTCACATCTGGGCTTTAGAAGGTAGGAGGAGTGATGGACTTTATTTTCATTTGATATGGATGCGACCTGTCCTGTTGATACAACATCTGCATTACGGTGTCCTTTAATATCTTCCTTCAGGGCTGTCTTACCTTGTTCAAGCCTCCTTCTCAGAAGACCAGTTTGGGGTTGTACAGACTACATTACCCAGCATTCTCGGTTGCATGCTGGTCTTACAAGAGGTAAGCTGTCGTGGTTTACTGGAGGTGATCAAATGAAATCTTTCATTATATCGATCAACACACATTAAATTCCAGTGTTTTTCTAAGAACCAAACTCAAGTGGGTCAGTCGGGTGAGAGTGTCTCTGTATCTGTGACACAGACACAAGATCATTGTCAATCAATCAAACTTTATATGTATATAGCACCTTTCATACAGGTGAGTACAGCTCAAAGTGCTTCACAGATGACTGACAAGCCAAAATTCAGACAGAACAAGTGTGGACCGTGAAAACAACAAAAGACAAGAACAATTCATCAGTTTAACAATTTGATGATTTAAGACCATTGCACGTGAGACAATAAAATGATAAAAATGTAATAAAACAGAATTAAAAGTCATAATAACAATAATAGTATTAAAACAGTGTGAAGTAAAAACTAGATTAATAAAATAATAAAATTGAAAAAAGTTAATTACAATAGAATATGAGTGAATAATATCATAACCATTCTTAATCTAAGGCCTGGCTGAATTGGTCATTTTGAAAGATTTCAACACTTCCAGCAGCTCTCAGATCCTCAGGAAGACTTTTCCAGCGGCTTGGAGCATAATGTCTGAAAGCTGCCTCACCAAAGGTTTTAGTCGTGCACTAACAGCAGTTGTCCTTTTTGTCTCCAGGCAGTAGATCGCCACTTCAAGCTGCCTCATGCCTCCAGTAAGCCCGTCAGGTCGGCCAGCAGCCTGGGAGACTCTACTCACAAAACCCTGCGCTTTGCTCTCAGGGCCACTCTCAAGACTGCCATCTACAGGATAACAACCACTTTTGGAAATCACTTAAAGTAAGGCCCGTTAAAACTGACTGTCTCTAAATTATATTAAAATAAATAAATAATACCTAGTAAACAAATTTTGAATGTATATATTTTTTTTAAATCCACAGTGCTGTTCAGATGTCTGCAGAGCACCGGAAAAGATTGCAGCAGTTTCTGGAGTACAAGGAATAACACACCTGACATTGTGCCTTCAGATTCTTATCAGTGTGGTGTGTGTGATGTGCGTGTGGGTGTGCGTGCGTACATTAGTGAGGCAACAAGTGAAAGCCCATGATAGTGCCTCTTTTAATATTTATGTCTGCACTATGTCATGGCAGATTGTATTTGATAGGCTAGATCAAATCTCCTACATGCATGAGGCAGCGTGGGCTTCCTGCCCGGCTATCACCTGCTGTGTTTGAGACATTTCATTTAGCTC
Source organism: Sebastes umbrosus (assembly GCF_015220745.1). Classification (NCBI taxonomy): domain Eukaryota; kingdom Metazoa; phylum Chordata; class Actinopteri; order Perciformes; family Sebastidae; genus Sebastes; species Sebastes umbrosus. The sequence continues at coordinate 10,341,135 of NC_051280.1, read as the reverse complement.
ACTGTAAAGATCAAATTAACTCATTCCAAAGATTTTCTTAAGGTTTTCTTAATTGGGATGAGTTGTAAAGGGCTGATTGCGCTGCATTTGTACTAAATTATCCACAAGTTTTTTTTGGTTTCAAACTTCAGCAGCTGTCTTTCCTTGTGGTTTCACATTATTTTGCATTTGTTGCGAGGAGTGAGTGAGTGAGATAGTATGATTATGTCAGAGTGATGAGAAAGAAGCTCTTTAGTTTCACAGGTGTCTGAAATGTGTTCTGGAATTTTTTTTTAGATCTGGTTTTGTTCTAAACACCAGCCTGGAGAACGAGTTTACTGTCAGCTGTGCACATCAGTTCAGGTTCTCTAACTAGAGAATACACCGTAATCAGATTCACAGATCGGACACGCCTGTTTGTACATTTGTGTTTGTCAGTTTTGTTCATGTGAAATAAGTCGAGTCAGAGAAAGGATGGAGAGTTGGTGTGACTGGTATCAGGTGTGATTGTCACTGCCAACAAGTATTGAGTTTAAATTCCCACTCTGAGACCTGTTGAATAAAAACAATATGTAACGATCATTTGTCAGGTTGTTTTTTCATTTCTCAGCTGAAACATGCCGATCATCAGCCATCAACTGCTACCCGAAATTTCAATTCTGTATATACAGGTGCAGCTCAAAAAATTCGAATATCGCGAAAAAGTTTAATATTCTTCGTCAGTTATTTAAGAAAGTGAAAATTTAAGATATTCGAGACTCATTACACAAAAACTAAAAAGTTTCAAGCATTTTTTCATTTTCATTTCAATAATTACAGCCTACAGCTCAAAAAAGAAAGAAATAGGTATCTCAAAATATTAGAATATTTCATAAGATCAATATAAAAAAAGGATTTACAATACAGAAATCTCCAACTTCTGAAAAATGTGTGCATTTATTCACTCAATACTTGGTATTGAGTGAATAAATGCACAAATTACTGCATCAATGCGGCGTGGCATGGAAACGATCATCCTGTGGCACTGCTGAGGTGTTATTGAAGCCCAGGTTGCTTTGATAGCGGTCTTCAGCTTATCTGTATTGTTGGGTTGGATGTTTCTCATCTTCCTCTTGACAATACCCCGTAGATTCTCTATGGGATCCAGGCTGGCCAATCAAGCACAGTAATATCATGGTCAGCAAACCAGTTAATAGTAGTTTTGGCACAATGGGCAGGTGCTAAGTCCTGCTGGAATAGGAAATCGGCATCTCCATAAAGCTTGTCAGCAAACAGAAGCATGAAGTGCTCTAAAATTTCCTGGTAGACGGCTGCATTGACTTTGGACTTGATAAAACACAGTTGACCAACACCAGCAGATGACATGGCACCCCAAATCATCACCGACTGTGGAAACTTCACACTGGACTTTAAGCAACTTGGATTCTGTGCCTCTCCACTCTGCCTCCAGACTCTGGGACCTTGATTTCCAAATGAAATGCAAAATTTACTTTAATTTGAAAAGAGGACTTTTGACCACTGAGTAATGGTCCAGTTCTTCTTCCCCTTAGCCCAGGTAAGATGCTTCTGACGTTATCTCTGGTTCAGGAGTGGCTTGATACTAGGAATGCGACAGCTGTGTCCGTTTCCTGAAGACGTCTGTGAGTGCTGGCTCTTGATGCACTGACTCCAGCCTCAGTCCACTCCTTGTGAAGCTCTCCCAAGTTCTTGAATCGGCTTTTCTTGACAATCTTCTCAAGGCTGCGGTCATCCCTTTTGCTTGTGCACCTTTTCCTACCACACTTTTCCCTTCCAGTCAACTTTCCATGAATTTCGATAGTGCTTCGATACAGCACTCGACGAACAGCCATGACCAATGATCTTCTGTGGCTTACCCTCCTTGTGGAGGGTGTCAATGATCGTCTTCTGGACAACTGTAAAGTCAGCAGCCTTCCCGATGATTGTAGTTACGTGTACTGAACTAGACTGAGAGATATACTGTATTTCTACTGTACGAATAGTAATTTACTCAAACTCGAAATGAAATATTCTAATATTTTGAGATAACTTTTTCTTTCTTTTTAGAGCTGTAGGCTGTAAATATCAAAATGAAAATGAATAAAATGCTTGAAACTTTTTAGTTTTTGTGTAATGAGTCTAGAATATATACAATTTTCACTTTCTTAAATAACTGACGAAGAATATTTAACTTTTTCACGATATTCAAATTTTTTGAGCTGCACCTGTAGATCCAGTTTTAATGGAAACAAATATAATGGAAGAGGTCAAAGGTTGCATTTTGCACTGAAAATCATAACAAAAAATATTCTAAATAGAATATAGTACACAAACAGCAAAACCATTTGTGGAGACAGAAAAAAACAAACATGAATTACAGTTTTTTTTTCAATTGCTAACACATTTTTGTAAACCAGTCTTTTGCTGCTGTGTTTGCTTTCATTGTTGTAAACAGGTGCTCACCTGTGGTCTTATTATAGTGTTTATATCCTGATTGATGACAATCAAGCAATTAGGTGTTCAGCAAGGTGTCACATGTGTTGGTCCATGGGTGTGTTTTATGTCAGATTCCTGTGTCTTATGTCGAGAACGGTGTGTTCTGTGTTGCAAAAAGTGTCCTGTTGAATTGCAAATTGAGTGCAGAGCAGAAAATGTGTTTGAAGTTTTGGAGACTTGAGCTGAGGTTTTTACTCTCTGAGTGTCAGTTTCAATAATTGTGCTTTATGTGTCATTTTAGTGTGTTAGCAATTGAAAAAACAAACTGTAAAAGTCCCTTGTTTCAAACTGAAAGCAGCCAGGAGTAAGAAGGAAGTGAAACATCCATTCATACAGTCAGCCTTTTTCAAAGCAATGACTTGTCCGGAGGAACAACACCGGTGCTACTAATGACTCGTTTTATTCAAGTAGTCCCAGTAAGCTGTGACCGTGAGCCTTCATGCACAGTACTATTCAGCCATCATTCATTTTATTATTTACTAATGTGCTTTTCCGACTGTGATGTCAAAAGTTTTGATTTTAAAAAAAGTCCTGCCATACAAATTCTTTTGTTTTATATGCTTGAAATAAAAAAATTGTTGGATTAGAGTTAAACTGTTGTAAATCTACATTTTTGTAATAAAAAGCCTGTATTACAGACTTGGGCAGTGGAGTTTGATGCACAGAGATGAGCTTTAACTACACAGGGATGGTTTAACGAAAGACACTACTGAGTTGCATTATGGGAAATGTAGGATCCAGTGTTTTGGGGGCTTAACCTGGCCTTACTTGAGATCATTAGTCAGGACATCTTAGACTCTGCTGCACAGATTTTGACTATTCTTTTTTAAATCTTTCTCTGAACAGAATATCTATGATATCATTTGCATTAATCTAAAGTAGGGCTGTCAAAATTAATGTGATAACACGATAACGCAAATTAATTTTAATGCCACTAATTTCTTTAACACAACTTGCGTTAGGTTGTAGCGGGCTCAGTTTTAAAGTTACCAGTGTACCAACCATGTCATACTAGCTCGTCAGGAAGGAGGTTAAATAACGCTGCAAACTTGTGCTAAATTTTGGTGAGGAAAAACTGTCATGGCCATTTTCAAAGGGGTCCCTTGACGTCTGACTTCAAGATATGTGAATGTAAATGGGTTCTATGGGTACCCACGAGTCTCCCCTTTACAGACATGCCCACTTTATGATAATCACATACAGTTTTGTGCAAGTCATAGTCAAGTCAGCACACTGACACACTGACAGCTGTTGTTGCCTGTTGGGCTTCAATTTGTCATGTTATGATTTGAGCATATTTTTTATGCTAAATGCAGTACCTGTGAGGGTTTCTGGACAATATTTGCCATTGTTTTGTGTTGGTAATTGATTTCCAATAATAAATATATACATACATTTGCATAAATCAAGCATATTTGCCCACTCCCATGTTGGTAAGAGTATTAAATATTTGACAAATCTCCCTTTTAAGGAACATTTTGAACAGATAAAAAATGTGCGATTCTTTTGCGATTAACTATGGACAATCATGCGATTAAATATTTTAATCAATTGACAGCCCAAATCTGAAGACATCACTATTAGTGTGAGCTGTCAGAAACCCATGTTGCTCAAACTCTGCAAAGTACATGTGAATGTTTCAGGCAGCCTGCAAAACTGGTGACAAAAGTGAAAAGTCTCCAGCAGCTAAAGAATAGGACCTCTTGTGTCAATCAATAAATCAAATGAATACATACAGTATGTTACAACAATACAACACAGAACGAGAACATAAAATGACAACATCATCAAGAGCACTGTCTTTTTGTTTATTGCACGAATCGTACATATTTCCAACTTAACTGGTAGAACGCATTAGGCAGTGGTGGACAAAAAAATTGTTCATCAAACGCCTTATTATGTATACAAGATGCCAAAAATAGCCAGTGGGAAAATCTGGATTTAACTGTCTCAAATGATGGATTAAGATCTAGAAAGGAAATACTTTTTTTTTTTTTATTTTCTTGAACAAGAAAGAGAATCCTTACTTTTAATACTTGAGATGACAGCTGTTCTGTTCATAACAGAGGGATGTCATTCATAAAAAGGAAAAACTGAAGAAAAATGGTGCCTCAAGTCAACTTTTTTTTTTCTCTGGATTTTAAAAGTACGTTGTCCTCATATAGAATATAAACCTCTGCATCAATACCAATCAAATGTTTTGACATCTTTTTTTTTCTTCTTTTTTTTTGAAGTCAAACAGCATTTGCTAAAGTTGATTTTTTTTTTTTTTTTTTTACAGTTTTAATATATATTTATATATGTACATATAAATTCAACTAACTAGAGTTCTCATAGAAAATGAGAAAAGCTGGACTTTATCGCTCTCACACAACAAATGACTGGCAAGCATATTGACCCCGCCCCCCCTACCTCCGTCCTCCTCTTAGAGCCACTGTTAACAAACCACAGACTGAAGTCTCATCACATGTGGTGAGCTGGCTGCAAACACACGACCTGGTTCAAATGTTTGTCTGACAAAATGTCATTCAGCAATGACATCACAGAAGGATTTTCAGGAACCGCGTGGTTAGAACTCTCAATCTCAATTGGCACTTAGGCAGTGTTTCAATTGGGATTTGATCCAGGTCGGTTCTGTCTCTTTCAAATTCGTCCCCCAACAGAGCCCCACATCAGTCCTTTATCCTATGCACATGCTGATCACCATCTACGATTTCCTGTCAAAGATGGAGAGAGAGTGAGGGAGGAAGAAGAAGAGGAAGGAAGGAAGGAAGGAAGGAGGAAAGGCTGGTGGAAGCAAAAGAAACCTCCTCTTCCTCAGTCAAAAAAGCTCAAGTGCAAAACATCTCCCCACTCAGAACAAATCAATAGAAATAAAACTAAACTTCACTGTGGGGTTTCCAATGAAGGATACAAGACAACAGCTCTTCCCCCCCCAAAATCACACACTCAGTGCACATTTTGTCTGTTTCTCAAACTAAAGCATCCCTGATTCAAAGTGCACTCAGTAGTGAGGGAGGGGGAGTGAGATGGAAAGAGGAAGGGAGAGGGAGTAGCTTGAGGGCAGCATGTCGAGGTGATGCAGCATGTAGGGATTTAGTAGTCCTCGGGTAGAGAGAAAAACATGTGAAAAATGCAACTAGCTGCACAAGCTTGGGGCAAGAAATCAGTACGAGACTGGGGCGATGCAGTGAGGGGGCACTGGGGTTTCCTTCTATGAGTTCAAATCAGAAAGGAAGTCACATTCAGGGGATAGGTTTGAGGGTACGATTCTGATGCTGACACTCCCAGGGAGCTCGAGAGCAAGAGGTGCGTTACTAAGAGAGGGGGGGGGGATTGTGTGCTGGTGATGTATAGCTTCCTACAGCGTACCTAAAGAGGAGGTTGCTTGTTGCCATACACACACAGTACATTGTTCTGGGGCTAGACAGAGCATATAGATAATGTATGGACAAGCAGGGGGCCTCCAAGTGGTTTATAGGGATGTAAGCACTCACTAAAACCTCTTTGTACAAATCTCAAAAAAATTCTGGAAGTGTGTATGAAGTCTGTAGCCGTCATTTTGCACACTCACTACTGCTGGGAAACCAGGCGTTAAGCATCTCTGTCAAACTCTGCTTCAAAAGGATGTTTAAGTAAATGTTTTTTTTTATCTGTGTGAGTGTGTATGTGTGTGTAAAAGAACGAAAACAAGTCTGTGGCTCGTCAGTGTGTTGAGTGTGCCAGTGTGTCAATAGTGCTTGCCTATGTGCATCAATTCAAGGGCAATAAAGTGTGTATATATGTACTGTATGTGTGTATGCATGTGTGTGTGTGTCTAAGTATATGTGTATGTGTGTGGCTCAGGAGGACATGCATTGGACGTGGTCCGGACCTCCTTCCTCTTCGTCGGAGGAATCCGGAGAGCTCCAGGACTCATCTGTGTCTGCGTCTGCGCCCTCACGACGGGCCTGTGTTGAGACAAAAAAAAGGAGGAGAACAGAGAAAAGAAAGAATGAGACTATTTTTGGGCTGAAATAGTGTGTAAACATGTTGCCAATCTATTCATGTTAGAAATTGCACTCTACATTTTCAGTGCTAAACTACCAGTATCCACACTGGAATATACATCTTTTCTACATTTCCTTCCAAAAGACCCAAGAGTCAGTAATTCAAGGGTAACATCAGCTGCTTCCAACATATTATTATGTTATTATTTAAGGAGCACTCCAGCAATACGGTATTACCTTTCCTTAAAATTGAGGGATTAAAATAAATAAATCAGTGTAGCAGAGGCCAACATATCCTTAACCTTAAGGCCTTTGCATAGCAAGTCTGTATTTTTTGTCCGAATTTGTCGCACGTTTAAAAATGCATACGACCTCACGTGTGTCAATCACGTTTATACACCAAGTCTGAAACTTTCAGACTGACTGTCACTGAAGTTTTCGGAGCAGGTTTCATTTTTTGTGTTTTTCTGCATCCGTCAAAAAGCAAAAGAGGGTTTGTTTGACCGCTCAGTGCCACTGTCCGTGCAAACGTCATCATCCGAACTGGCATCTGATAAACATTCACTTCGTCTCCCAGCACAAAACGCTTTACAGTAAAGAAATTATAGATTACAGAGATGCAGGATTTAAAGATGGATTGGAGCAGGTGATGACAGACCAGCTTGTAATCAGGGATGGCCACAAAACAAAGGATGTAGGAAACACTAGACGGTAGTGATTGTGCTCCAAGCAGCTAAACGATAGCTTCTCACTAATGTCATTCATTCATTAGCCCTGTTTGGTTTAGTGCTATCCATTGCACCCATGTAAATAATTCAGTTTTGTCTAGTATTGCAAATTTTCATGACGTATAGAATAATAAAACGCATCAGAGTCAGTGTGCAAGGTCTCTGTGTGTAACGCTTTTTAATCGGAAGACGGATTAAAAAAAATGCACACGAATAATATGGACGCGCTTTTGGTCAAGCTCTAAACACAATGGGTCCTACATTTCCCATAATGCAAACCAATAGGATGTTTTTGTTCGTCCATACCTGCCTGGTAAATGCTCACGTCTTTTCAACTCCACACCCCAAAACACATCTAACGCTTGTTGCTTTTGGTTTGTTGTGGTGTTTGAAAGCTCACCCTCGGAGGCCGTCTGTTCCTCATGTGTCTCATCAGGAACCACAGCAGCTGGGTGTCGTACTGGTCGCCGTGGCGCACGCTGTCCTCATCACGCTCCCGCTTGTTTTTCTTCATCACCTTGACAAACACAACAAACAGGTGTGAATGTGGGGCATGCATGCAGAGCAAACATGTCCTTAATACAAATTCCATTACTGGGAACAAGGACAGAGTTTTTACAACCTAAAGAGAGGCACTTGAGCGGCCTAATTATTAAATATACACAAGACATGCATTACTTAAGAAAATGTAATTTGTTTTACATCTTGGATCTTATTTTTTTTTGCAGTTTCTGCCAACATTCCTACTAAATTATAACATTTTACTCAGCAGCATGAGGATTAAAATAGCCTTTGTAAACATCTATTGAAATACAGAGCTACTGTAGCTGTTGTGCAGTGCATTGGGCAATTATAATAACAGTTCAGGCACATTCACCTTCAATTTCACTTTCAAATAAGTGGTTTAGACAAACAAGTTCAACTGGATTTGCTAAATATCTGTCCGTTCCACCTATGTTGTGATCGCACAGACTCTGTTATGAAGCTGTTTTCAGTGGTGTCACTATGAAGTGAAATTAGTCTCAAAACGGTCACAAATGTGTATTACATGCTCTACAAATGAAAAATAACATTTACAAATGTGTACAACGATTTGTGCGTAATTTTGGGTGCTTGCAAATGAGTGTTCCAATCTACACACAAATAGCAATTAACTTTTACACATTTGTAACGATTTTACAAATGCACACATCACAACCTGAATAAATACTCATATTTTACTTACAGATTTTTTAACTTGATCTGATCACAGATCGGATCATTTTCGCTTTTGAAAAGCTTCCTGTGTGCACACGGATTGCTTGATACGCATGGATCAGGTTACACTTACGTGTGGAGTTTTGAGACTATTTTCTCCAGCTCAAACAGATCCACAAATGCATGCTGTGTTTAAGTACTGCTGGAAAACTGGGACATCTGGGCTTTCTGTGAAATCGTGTGTAATTTCAAAGTGGGAAAGACGTTTTTTCTAAATAGACAGAATAGCTCGTCGCCCCTCTATTAGAACACATACATTTACCATGCTATAGTCAATACAGTAGCCTATAAATGTAAATATATGGTTTAAATAAGCTACTGCTTGGTGGTGGACTTCTTCTGCAGACAGGAGCAAATGCCGAACATCCCGGTGGCTCATCGTCTGAAGTGAGTATAAGCTAAACTGCCCTATGAAATGAGACAAATTTCACTCCATATATCACGGCATCCCTATGTCTCTACAAAGAAGTGTTACCACAACCAACAGAAATGATGGCAAAAACTATAAAAAGCAGAATAGAATACCTCTTTTAGACCCTTGAGTCCTGTGGGGCTTTCAGCTGTGGGAGCCCACAGTTTGATGTCGTGGTCCAGCCCACTGGTGGCCATACCGGGCAGATGGGGATGTGGCTCCAAACAGTTCACCTGTAGTCGTTGAGGGTAGAGAAAATGACTGAGATCACAATATGAAGATGACGTAAGTTTTAAAGAGAATATTCTGGGGCCGGATGTCTCTGCAGCAAAAAGCTAACTCTCCTGTGAAAGAAAATATACAACCAGTACATAGTGAAAGTATATTTTTATCACAATACAATCATGAGTAAATACTGGGTACTCAACACTAAGACCAAGAGATTACAGAAGCACTACCGACCACCAGTGTGTTTGTACCTTTCCTAAGGCCCCAATCAGACAGTGTTTTTTGCAGGTGGAAAACGTAAGGCGCACGGCTCTGCCTTTTTTTTGCCCGATCAGACAGAGCGTTTTTTGCAGATGCGGCGTCTTTTTTTTTTCATATGTTGCTCCGAAACCACCAAATGAGTGCTAACATTACCCTATTCAAAAACAATGAACTGTACGCGACCCAAATAGTTAATAGTACAGTTCAAGTTAATGAAAACAACTTACCCGAAATCTCGAGTAACGCACTAATTTGTCTCCATAGTCACCTTAATGAGAAAAAATGCTAAATGACATCAGGCGCTTTTCTGCTCTGAATTGATTTTTTTCAACTTGAGGAGTTCAGGGTGCTCCTGTAGAAACGCGAGGCGCACAGAGCGGATAAACGTGAGCTGCTCCGCAATTCAAAAGCAGCACGCGAAACGCTTCAATCTCATTGAAAACAATTACAAAAAGCCACACCAGGCTGCTGAAACGCACTCCGTCTGATCGGGGCCTAAGTCATCTTTGAACCCAATATAAACATAATATTATTCTCTCTCGCTCTTTGACTCACCACTCCTCCCCTGTCTCCCTCCATAAACTGGACGATGCGAGCAGAGTACTTGTCCCACAGGTAGATGTGTCCGCAGTCACTGCCGCTGACAACAAACTCGCTGCATGGCCCGTAGAAGTTCACACCCTTCACTGTGAGAAACATTTGAAGATGAGAGAGGATGATACAGCGTCAGTCTTTGCAATAACTAGAGTCTCTTTACAGTCCTGCAGTACCAATTGGGAACTGAATATAACACCTGTAGCATTATTGCGGTGTCCCTTGTATCTCCTGCGATAGTCGGCCCCATCACTGTGGTTGGAGTCAAACAGGTAGATGTCCTCGTCATTGTAACTGGCCAGGAGCTCTGCACAAAACAAAAAACAGTCTTTTGATTAATTCCCTTTATTCCATAACGGCAGAAGAAGGTCTGGGCTTTTTTTGTCATGCAGAAATATTCAGACAAGTTTGACTAAGTTGTTGATTTACAGGTGTTCTGCAAAGATGAGAGCACACTAATGCTTTTTAGAATAGACCTTGTTCTGTTTGTCACTGATATTGCATTGGTGTTGCATCAGGAAAGCTAATGCTGTGTTGCACACTACTGCGTCAACCAATCATATGTTTTTCCTTTCTGTCTAAAAAAAAATGTCACGAGTTCCCAGTGCTATTTAACGACATAACTAGCTGATAGCTGACAATGTAGCTGGCCGTTTTGTTGCTTTTGTCGGTTGTAATGTGAACACAGCATCATGTGTTGGGCTCATTATTTTTAATATTTCTAAAACATGTTCATAACAGAATGAGAAATTGCAATTAGGTAAGGATAATCTTAATTAATTCAAATATAAATAAGAAACAGGATTATAGCAATTGCATGAAAATTAAATCATGCCACGGGATATTAAATTATTTCCATTCACACTGCATGCAAGCTGTTGCATGTCTTTATTTTTGCTGCTCTCTCAGATAACTGTTCTTCAGTTTAAACACTACATGTTTACCTGTGCCATCGTGGCTGTACACCAGGCAGGTTATGTTGGTTTTGGACTCGCTGGATACCAGATGTGAAGGACAAAACTTTTTCAGAACACCATTGTTATCGTTCTCATTGATCTTCCTCTGGTCATAGATCCTAAAGAGGGTGAGTAGAGGAGGAAGTGAGAAAAGGATGACAGAGACAGAAAGCAAAACTATAAAATCATTTTATTCTATTTCCATTGCATCCCATTTTTCATTATTAGTGAAATAATCAGCACTAGAGCAACAACCTGCTTCATACCTCACATACTGATCTCTTCCGCCCACGGCAAAGTGTTGTGTCTTGGCTGGGTTCACAAAGATGGTGTACAGCCCCACTTTTTTATCCCCTTCCTTTACAACCACCAGTTTACTGCCACACACATTTAAGGAGACACAAAGAAGAAACTGGAATATGATCTCTGGCAAGGGGAAAAAAGTTTTAAATAGCATATGGCAAACACAGGAAAACTGGCAAAGAGGAACGTGTATCAAAGTGGGTGTCAGCCAACACTGACTGAAAGACAGGATATTTGCGTAACAACACCACAAACTTCCTAAAAAGGACGGGGTTGTGACCTGTGACTGCCTTCACAGAAATCAATCATTAGGAGTGTATTGTGTCACATTGTATGACATTTTGCTCACCTATTGCACAAGCCAGTCAGTTTAGATAAAAATCCAATTCCTGAGGTGACTAAATTTAAAACTTGATGAACTTTAATATTGGTATCACTCACTTGGCGGGACGGTCGAGACGCAGGTCGATACCAAACACAACAGCGTCCTCTCCAGCAGACAGAAAGGAGCAGGGGGAGTCTGGCTCAAGGGCCAGCTGGAACAAAAATTGGTAGAAACTAGAATTACCACCTCGCAGTTGCATATGTTCGCCAACCAGTCAAGTTGCAGTTTACATCCATGTCAATCTCGGAACCCATCTGTTATCGGTCTGACGACAAATAAGCCTTTGGGGGCAAGGGCCAATATTGTTGGGATTCCGGTGTAGCCGGTGGATATCCGGGTCAGGACTTCCTCTTTTGTGCGCTGCTCATTGTTTAAAGTCCGATTAACAACTTCAGATGTGAGACTGGAGTTGGAGTTGAGAAACTACATGTACGACCAGATTGAAGCTAATTTAAACCAATAACAAGCTAAATCATCATCAGTCGATAGCCGCTGGGTTCCCAGACTGCATTGCAATGCGTTCTGCCTCTTTTGCTCTCCACTCAGACTGTTTACCTGCATTCAGCCAAAGCCTGCTCTTTCATGATTGGTCAAAACTACTTGGACTAAAAATGGAAACCAGAACGCTTGCGATACCAGAATCGTGCGCCGTTGCCTACAGATTCTACATGTGATCGTGTTTATAGCGATTATCCATCCATGTCTGTCCAAAATGTCATCGCTTCATCATTTTATCCTGTCAGACATTTGCGTGAACTTGTCATAATCAACATATTAATTGTTGAGTTACGGCCAAAAATCTGTTTGTGAGGTCACAGTGACCTTGACCAAAATCGGATCAGTTCATCCTCGAGTCCAAATTTTGTGTGCCAAATTTGAAGAAATTCCCTCCAGAGGTTCCTGCGATATCGCGGGACGGACAACTGGAAAATATAATGCCTCCGGTCGTACATACTGTACAAACACTCACCTTGTGTGCTGCCCCTTTATGCTGTGCTACCCGCTTGGTGTTCTTGCAGCGCTGTGTGGCGGAGAGCTCAGCCACTCTGATCTGACCATCTCGAGCACACATGGCCAAGGTGGAGTCGCCACTGTGAGGCAGGAACTTTGCCTGTGTACATTAACGGCAGGGAGAAGACTCATTAGAAGCTTCTGACCACAATGGTCTCTTGGATTAGTCATTCACTCAGTCACTTCAACCTGCATCTACTCTCTTGTCTTACAAGTTTTATCATTTACTATTGATTAATATGAAGCAATCACTAACCCTAATCGTTAAATAAAAGTGTACAATTGTTTTTCTTTCCTTAATCCATCTGCGTCTTTGCTCATAAAGAGACAAAGAGACAAAGATTTTTGTTTTCCCTTACCTGAAACACATTGCTCTTGTGGCCACTGTCAAACTCCAGCTCAGCACGGCGGACCGCCCAGTCCCAGATCACCACTCGCAGGTCATCGCTGCCTGAAGCCAGGCGTGTGCCCGAGGGGTTGAAGTGCAGCGTGTTGACGCAGCCCGTGTGTCTCTCCAGTCGGCCCTGGAGCTCCAGCCTCTGCACGAGACCGCGGGCTCCACACACACGCCTCACAAACTGGTGCGAGTCCCTGCCGATCTCCCTGGAGCGCAGTGAGGGTATCGACCGCCATATAGGGCCACGCATGTCACGGAGCTCTGCTCCCAGCCACGCCTCCATAGCCTCGTCGTCGTCTTCATCGTCTTTCGGTTCATCTTCGTCGTCCTCGTCGTCATCCTCATCTGAGCTGGTGGAGTGATTGGTGCCGCCGCCGGGTCTATTCCTCTTTCTAGCTGCCCTTTTCCCACCATCTTTATCCTTCACTCTCTCCCGTCTGCCTCCCTCGCTCTCTCTTTCACCGTCCTCAGTCAGGGAGTAAAGACCGCTGCCATCCATGCTGTCTGTGTCTTCTTCCTCCTCTCCCTCTCCGTTTGCCCCCACCTCTCCTCCTTCCACATCTGGCATAGGCTTGTCTCCAGACGCCTCTGCTGTTTCTTTGGGAGCTACAAAAATAGGGAAAGCCATGGAGAATGAGGTTAAGAAGACATCGCTGTCTCACTGGGAGGTTCAACGAAAGGTGTACAAAAGGAAACTGTATCAAAGTTAAATATTAGGCTGCAAAAAGAGTATCCCAGCAGTTAAGATAAACTGGGGAAAAAAAGTTTGGAAACCGTCTTCCTGATGGTGTATTAAATGAATAAAGTGTAAAATAGACAATATGTCTTGTTTGTTCCTTGTTACTTATAGAGAGTTCAATCATCCAATCAACCAAACAACTCAAAACAAGAGTCAATACCAACAGGAGAATACACTGTTTACCATTGACAGAGCATTTTGGCAAATTTTTCTCCAAATGCATGATCCTTACAAGTTGGACATCATTGTGAAGGTAAATAAACAGGCTTTCCAATGATGTAAAATACCATGCCAATTGGCATTGTAGCAACAGAGAAATAATCCACCAAATAAGTTTCCAAACCTTTTTTCCCCAGTTTATATGCATTTAAATAAGAACATAAATATATTCAAGCATATTCTCGCTTTTTAAGGAGCTGTTAAACTACAAAAATGAGGTTATACCATCTTGAGACTGCGCTTGTTCCTCTTTGCTTCCGGAGGCATCTGCCTCCTTGTGTTGATCTTCTCCTGGTTCTTTTTCTTCACCTAGTAAAACCCAAACATGTTTCTGATTAAAGGTCTGTGCTAAGGAGCATGACGTCCTTCCTTCCTGCAGCTGTCAGAGTCCACAACCAGCACTGCTCCCAGTAGACCACTTACACACCAAAAAACTGACAATAACCTGATATCTCCAGGTGGAATTTCTTTCATTCATTCATTCTCACTGTGCAATATCATTTTCCACTTGTGCAATTGTATTATTAATAGTCTGTTTATTGTTAATACTGCTCCTATTGTTATACTTCCTTCTATTTAAATGGTTCATATTTTGTTTCACTTTGTTTAGCTCTTGTTTTACTGTGTTAGCTGATGCATCTTGTTTTTTGCACTATCCCCTTTGCTGCTGTACACTGCAAATGTCTCCACTGCTGAACTAATAAAGGAATATCTTCTTATCTTATCTTATCTTATCTCTCACACTCAGCATAAATAAATAGTTATTTTCTTTGCACTGGTCCTTTACCATTAAGGGGGGTGGATTTGCCGTCAGCCTCAGACATTGTGTCTCCTTTTGTCCTGCGTCGACCCGAGGGAGAACCTTTGGGACATAAAGAATATTTAAGGTGGTTTATTAATAAGGGCTCAAATGAACAAAACATACATACTTGCACATTTATAAAAGGCAGCAGACCCCGTTGCATTACAAAAGCTGAACTGTTGTCTACCGCACTGTGAGTTAAACTGAAACTACCAGCAGGCTGATCATCTACCGCTGCACATCACGACATAAACAAACTCGCTTGGTAGCTCAGCTGGCTCCTCACAGGCCCGACTAATGCCCTGTTGTTGCTTAAAAGTGCATTACCCTCTGCAGAGCTCGAGTATCTGACACTGTTATTAACTGCTAACGAATATAGAAACTATAAATCCTGTCACAGTCCTGCTTAACAACCAAACAGCTGCTTGTCAGAGAGCCAGCCTTGCAGTGGCTAACTAGCACGTAGCTGGTGTTAACGTTACCTCTGCTGGAAGGCCCGCCGAGGCGCACTTCTTAGTTTAGTCCTATAATCTTTATTGCAGATTGATCTTCTCCGCCGCACTACTACAGCTACAGAGCCTACGAGCCTCGACTGAGAGTCCTCTGCTGGTAAATACACGACATTAGGTCTGCGTGCATGAAGCTTTAGCGTGCATAAAGGCAGACAATAGAGAGAGCTAACTGCGTTCACACCAGGCTGGCTGGCTGCTCGGTGCTCTGTTTATGTTTTGACGGTTCAGCTGCTTCTTTTTTCTTAGGTTCCATTTCCGGTGTCGTGCTCGACTCGGGTTTTTTTCTCCGGAAGTTTACAGAGAAGATACGTAAGGCCATGTAATAATAATAATAATAACAATCATAATATTAATATTTAATAACGATATTATTATTATTATTATTATTATTATTATTATTATTACTATTACCACCACCACCACTAATAATTATATTTAATAACGATATTATTATTATTATTATTATTATTATTATTATTATTATTATTATTATGATTATTATTATTATTATTACTATTACCACCACCACTAATAATTATATTTAATAACGATATTATTATTATTATTATTATTATTATTACTATTATTATTATTATTATTATTATTACTATTATTATTATTATTATTATTATTACTATTACCACCACCACCACTAATAATTATATTTAATAACGATATTATTATTATTATTATTATTATTATTATTATTATTATTATTATTATTATTATTATTATTACTATTATTATTATTATTATTATTATTATTACCACCACCACCACTAATAATTATATTTAATAACGATATTATTATTATTATTATTATTATTATTACTATTACCACCACCACTAATAATTATATTTAATAACGATATTATTATTATTATTATTATTATTATTATTATTACTACTACTACGACTACTGCCACCACCACTAATAATAATATTTAATAACGATATTATTATTATTATTATTATTACTACTACTACTACGACTACTGCCACCACCACTACTACTACTACTACTACTACTAATAATAATAATAATAATATTTAATAACGACATTATTATTATTTTTTACTACTACTACTAATAATAATAATAATAATAATGTTTAATAACGCTATTGTTATTATTATTACTACTACTACTACTACTACTACTACCACTGGTACTACTACTACTAATACTACTACTATTATTATTATCATAATAATACTACTACTAATAATAATAATGACCGTTTTTATTATATTATATTATATATATTATATTATATTATTTATATTATATATTATATTATATTTTTATTATTACGATATTGTTATCATAATTATTATTATTATTATTATTATTACTACTACCACCACCACTACTAATAATATTTAATAACGATATTATTATTATTATTATTATTACTACTACGACTACTGCCACCACCACTACTACTACTACTACTAATGTTTAATAACGAGATTATTATTATTTTTACTACTACTACTACTAATAATAATAATAATAATAATATTTAATAACGATATTATTATTATTACTACTACTACTACTACTACTACTACCACTAGTACTACTACTACTACTACTACTACTACTACTATAATAATAATAATAATAATAATAATAATAATAATAATATATACCTTCTGAAATATATCACCAATTTAAAGTGGAAATTAAAGCGTGACTTATTTTATATAGTTGTTCAACTAATTCCACAACAATTCATCTTTTAATGTATCACTTGATTTTCTTAATGGATTATTTTCTTTCTTTATTTTTCTAATGGCTCAGTGGCCCCTGGGGATAAAAATTAGCTGCTGGGAACCGCCTCCCATTCTCTCTGAGCATGTGTACAGTGATTAAGTAATATAGCCTATGCAACATATAAGCACAAAAATCAATAAGGATGATCTTAAAACTAGATCTTCACACCTTCTCCAAGACAAGGCAGCTGATTAGGCAATAAAGCCGGAATCATATATTATATAAAATGATTTGAAATTCTCATTACATCCAATCAATAAATGAAATGCTCTGACAAAAAAAAGAAAAAAATGCATCAGTGACTTCATTCAGCCAATGAATGGCCTACCTACCTGTCTGTCTACCTACCTGCCTGCGTCATTGCACGTCACCAGAGTCTTCCACAAGCAGCCAGCTGGACAGTTGTGAGTACTAACAATAGCCATGTTCACTAACAATAGCCATGTTCACCGTTCACAATGATGATTTTGGGGGAGTGGCTTTGGAAAGAGGCCTGAATGGACTGGCAGTCAATGTCGCCGACTTGGCGACTTTCTGGCTAGATTTAGGGACTTTTGAAGCTAGTTAGGAGCTAGTGCTGTTAAGTTAGCTTTTTTCATTGGAAATCATTTGGCAACACTGGGCTCAGTTATGGGTTGAATACTTTTTAAAATCTAGTGTAGCCTCTTCTCTTCGTTTCTCAGCATGAAATCTGCAGTAGGCAGAATATTTTTGGCATCATTGGGCAAAAATTCCATAATAACCTTTCATCATATTGTAATTCAAGTGTTCTGAGAGATAACTAGACTTCTGCACCTCCTCATGGCTCTGTTTTCAGGGTTTAAAGGGAGACTTTGACCAATCACTGGTCATTTCAGAGAGAGAGCGTTCCTATTGGCTGTGCTCGGGCTGGTGGGCAGTGCTTGGAGTTCCTTCACCAGATTTAACAATGGCGGCCGCGTCACAAACTTTCTCATTTTACAGCTAAACAGTACACTACAAGCTGATTCTGAAAACATTTGAGGCGAGAAATAGGCATTAACGTAACATGATATTGATTCATATTTGATCAGCGCTGCTTAGTTTGACCGTTTGGTCGGAGTTCGCGAGTGATAGACAGCAGCTTGACAGCGGACCTCAGATCAGCTCTTACTGCTTGTTTTCCTCCGGTCTTCCGGTGAAATCTTGCAGTTGTCGTTAGGAGCACCGGAGGACACTGGAGGACACAGAGGCACATGACTTTTTTCAGATTACCTGTTTCATGTACCACTGTCACGATATAGCGACCATTCATAAAAATAACTTTTTAAAATCATATTTGCTCCAATCTCGCCTACTTCAGCTTTAATGACCCGACCTTTAAAATGTATTTTTAGCCACTTGAGCTGTAACAGCATTGAAACATATATTATCACCTTATCAAGCCACCTTTTTTCTTTCTTTTTTTTCCACCTGTGGATGAGCAATTGAAAGTCACAAGCTGAAGCTACAGACTCGAGCAACAACAGGAGGAAAGAAAAAGATGGCGGACTGTTTTGCTATGTGATAATAATGTGCTGTATAGTCTTCATGTATGCTTCTGTCATTGCCACAAATTGCCAACTGCTTAATACTGTAATGTTGCTGTTGTTGGCATGATTATCTCTTTACACATGAAATATGTCAGAGGTGAGACTTCAGTCATGGTCCGGTAACTTTATTAAATGAAATGCCATCCATCAGTTTATAGTCCAGTGTTTTGTGGTTAATTAGCTCCAAGCGCACAGCTTAAAACAGCAGTCTAAATTATTATTTATTATATTATATTTGAATAACTTTTCAGGGCTGCTGTGGTCCTCACACTTTCCCTCTGACTTCAACTGTGCAGGTACTATAGACTAGTTCATATAAAACTAACCACCAGATGGCGCATTTTCCACAACAACATACCTTGTGGGCAGATATAAATAATATATGAAGCTACCCAAACTGTTAAATTTTCATCCACTGTAAATTACGCATATTGGAGAGATCTGAGTGTGTGTCAATGCCAAAGGGTAAAAACAAACAAACAAAAACTATCATAACAAAGTCACATCCACTCCTCTCCAATAAGATCCTCTACTACTGGTGGGACAACATTTTTCACGCCTGATTATTTATAGATTAGTGGATGATTGATTGAGTTATTCCACCACTGTATCTGGAAGGAGCATTGTTGGAATCAAGAGGTATATGTGTCTTTTTTCTTGGGGATATACATAGGCTAACTACTGTCAGCATATGTTATTTTAAATAACTCTTTATTATGTGATACAATTGGCCACAAAGTCTGACTATTATTCCTATAATTGTAGGCAGATTCTGGATCCTTACGTCACCTTCAGGAACAGAAATGGGTAATTTATATATGTTTGTTTTATTTTCCTAGGAAAAAAAATATTTTAAAACAAGTTTTTGTGTTGTTTTTTTTAACAACAATGGAAAATCAGGTTGAAAACTAGACTCAGGAGGATTCATGTGAAAAACTAAACAAGACAAAATAAATACAATTTTTAATGTATCAGTACAAATATCCAATTTTCACACATGATTGGTTAAACTTGAAATGAATGCAACTCCAAATTCTGATGACCTTATTTTGTATTTCAGCGTATAGACAGTTGCAGGTGGACAGGTGTTTACACGGTCCGTGGGAACTATGGAAGTCTTCAGGTTTGTCTTTGTCATTTTATTCATGAACATTATGCAGTTCTCCACTTTCCAGTGTTAATGCTAACTATAAATACAACTATAAATTCTATAAAAGTGTATTATTGTTGTATGATTTTCCAGCAGACTGGATGGAGTTGAGGACATCAAGGCGAGGAGAGGTGAACCTGAAAAACATTACTGTCTGTACACAGCTGGAAACGGCAACAGTCAAATGACATGATTTTTATGTTTGAATGATTGTGTGTCTGTAATGGGTTTTTTTTTCTGTCTCTGTCCTCCAGAAAACGCTGAAGGAGCAGCTGGAAAACCCCTGGGTGGCTCATCAGAAGCAGTTCAGCTGCCTCCAAGACGAGATCTAGCAGAGGATGCTGGACGAACTCACTGAGTAAGAAAACGCCAGTTAAGCAAAATATTCTCTTGATAGTGATTATTATCAATATTTATTGATTATTATTGTTTTTTAAGCCTCTGAAATCCACAGGATCGCCAGCATTCCCGACCGACTTCATTGTCTTTCAGAGGCCTCAGTTTTAGAGCTATGTAAAGGTCCTGGTATGAAACTAGAAAACCTAAGGAATCCATTGGTACCAACCATGTCATGTTAGCTTGCTCCAAAGTTAGACTAAATTTTGGAAAGGAAAAACTGTCCATGTCCATTTTCAAATGGGTCCCCTGACCTCTGACCTCAACATATATGAATGAGAATGTAACGACCCCCAATTTGGAGTAACAATAACTTAAAACCCAGGGAAAGAGTGACATGAAATGTAACAATTTACTAACAATAAAACACAACGAAACAAATGGTACTAATAGAAAACTTCTTCCTGAGGAAAGCAGCACTAGTCATCTCAGAAAACTTCAGCATAAACGAATACACGCACTCCTTCCAGAATGGAGCTATCGACCCCGTCAAACACGTCAGCCTCTGACGTCAACCTCACACACACAGCTCACAAATGTTATAAAAGAATGGTTGTTGTATAGTATGCCATAAAAAACATAATGTAGTGAATTAAATTTAATAAATGTAATAAAATAGTCATAGTATAGTATGTCACAAAAAATGTCATGCAAAAAGGTTATAATATAATATGCCATAAAAAGGTCACAACATATCAAAGTATAGTGTGCCTTAAGAAATGTATAATATAGTATATCATAAAAAATGTCAGGTATATCATGTCATAAAAAGTCAAAAGATGAAGATATAGTGTGCTATAAAAAATTTCCTAAGAAATGTCGTAGTATAGTATGTCATAAAAAAGCTCATAGTATAGTTTGTCGAAAAAGCCATTAAAAAGCCATTGTATATTATGTCAAAAAAGTCATAAAAAAGTGTTAGTATAGTATATCTAAAAAATAATTTAATGTCAAAAAAGTCAAAGAATGGTGTGTCTAAAATAGTCATAAAAAGTCATAGTATAGTATAGTACTGTATGTCGAAAGATTCATACTATAGTATGTCAAATAAAATCATAAAATGTCATATTATAGTATGATAAAAAAAAAAGTCCAGAAAAGTTAGAATTCTTTATGGCGAAAAAAGTAATAAAAAGTTATAATAATACTAATAATACATTTTATCTATAGAGCGCCTTTCATAGTACTCAAGACACTTTACTCAACTTAAAATGATCATAGAAAACAACAAACTAAAAATATACAACACGCAACATTAATCACACACACACACATTAAAAGTAGTTCTAAAAAGGTGAGTTTTGATTTGTGATTTGAATGTGGACAGATTGGTACATTCTCGAATGTGTTTAGGGAGTGAGGTCCAGAGGGAGGAGACAGCTGTGGAGAATGCTCTGTCGTCTCAGGTCCGGTGCTTGGTCCTGAGTGGTGGAGACAGGAGTTTGGCATTAGAGGAGCGGTTGCTGCGGGAAGAAATTTGGTAGACAGATGTAACATGTGGAGACGCACAAAAAAGCCTCCTGGAGGTATACCCAAAACCCAACAGGAAGTTAGCCATTTTGAATTCTGTGTGCCATTTTCGCCCATTTTTTGCGTTTTACAGGCTGTGTACTTTAACAAACTCCTCCAACAGATTTACTCAGATCGACTTCAAATTTGGTCAGAACCATCTAAATCTTGCCGTGGCGTGGCGAACAATTCTCAACATGCCTGATTTCAGCTGACATTAGGTGTTGGTTTTGTATAGTGTTTGTGGAAGGAGTACTCTTATGTGTTTTATCCCTATAAGAGGGCATTTACCATCAATAGATGCTATAGCAGAGATTGACCAATTACATGAGTTGTTGGGAAATTATCTGATACTGCAAACAGTATAGGATGTGTGCCAGCGGGTTGGTATTTGCATTGTATTATAGTGATTTTTTATACTTAAGTTATCAAGAGAGCAAGTTTTCCTTACTGAAGTTACTCTTGTACAAGTTGAAGTTTATGAGCCTGCTCAATGTTTGAGGAAACATCTGGCTCCCTCACTCAGGGTGAAACAAGATGGGATACATCCAGCTTCCTTCCTGTGTTTATATAATGAGCTTAATGACAGTGATCTACAGTAAATCTCATGACAGGAGGAGGATGTCCTTCTCCTTGTCTCTGTTAGATCCCTTGATTCTTTACAATCTTAATTATAGAAACAAAAACTCTATGATAATTGAAACAGAAATCAAAACTTCCAAGCATACATGCCACAAAGAACTCAGATTAGTCACCTTTCAGAGCTGTTTAATCCACATGGAATGTCAGCTGAGCGTGAGAGACTGTGAGGGGAAAGGATCACTCTGCAACACACACAATGTTTCATAGAATAAATAGAGATACTCTGTATTGTTAATGATGAAATAAATGACAAAACACTGCAAAAACTGCCAACAACTTTAATAATCAGTTGATCACTTGAGTCATTTATCAAGCAAATTGTCAATTGCTGGTTACAGCTTCCTAAATGTGAGGATCAGCTAATTTTATCTTTTTTATATTACTTTAAATGTCCTAGTTTGGGGATTTGGGATTGTTGGTCAGACAATACAAATAGTTTGAAGACGGATGGAACATGTGATGGGCATTTATAGAGTTTATAAAGCAATCATTGATAAATAATTGAAAAAAAATAATCTACAGATTAAAGATAGAGTGTGTAGGATTTGGTGGCATCTAGTGGTGTGTTTGCAGATTGCAACCAACTGACTGCCCCTCCGCTCACTCCTCCCTTTCCAAGACCGCGGTAACGTGAGCCGCCAAGTGCAAATCTGTGGTAACGCCGTTTGCCATCCTTAACATAATAACACTACTTTAGGAGCAACGGAAGTCAGACGGCGGCTGGCGTTACCACGGTGGCCTTCAGGTAACGTAAAAAAAATGCGAAAGGCTCTCGCTAGAGCCAGTGTTTATTGTTATTTGGTTTGTCCGTTCAGGGCTACTGTAGAAACGTGACAGAGCAACATGGCGGACTCCGTGAAGAGGACCCACTCCCTACGTAGGTCATGGATGTATAAAAAGAACTGGATACCGGACCCCAAGATGGCTCCTATTCATTTCAATGAGAATTGCTCGACTGGTGCATACCCTAAAAAAGTTTTCTAGCTTCCAGGTTTACTTCCGTGGTATTCAGCCCACTGAATATACACAGTAGTGTTTCTCCATCTGGCCCTGACCACGAGGTCTTGCTCGGTCTATACAAGCCCCCAAGGCCTATGGAAAGGAGGCTGGGTCACGGGCGGACTTGGCTCTTGGGGTATGCGGTAGGACACATGCGCAGTGTAACTGAAGCTGCGGTGGTGCGTTGCGATTGGCTCAATTTCGGCAAATGCAGGCCAGACTTTACTGCGCATGTGTTATACCCCCAAAGATATGACGCGTTAATGTGTGACCCAGCGTGACCCAGCCTCCTTTCTATAGGCCTTGCAAGCCCCCAGGAAGAGTGCCGGTCATTTATACCAATTTTTGGTACTCCAACTTCTGTGTGCGTCACGTGATGCCATTGGGCCCAAAAAGACTTTTTTCCCATAGACTTACATCGGGAAAGAGACGTCTGTAACTCAGCGGATATTCTTTTTTGAGTTGAATCATCTTCTCAGTATGAACACTTGAATAGCCCTTATTTAAATCATTAAGTCCTAAAAGTTGTAAAATGCACTAATAGCTGAATCCAGAGTTATTCCACCTTCCTCCGTTCATGTGAATGAGACCCAGACTGAGGCTGCAGCTATAGGGCTACATAAAATGTATTTATGGTGTTGTTACTATGGCACACCAAAGACAATAGTTAGTGTTTATTTACAGTTAAAATGAAAATGATTTCTGCTGATACTCTAAATATCATAATTCCAAAACAATTGTACTTTTGAATAATAATAATAATAATAATAATAATAATAATAATAATAATAATAATAATAATAATAATAATAAATTGGAATTATATAGTGCCTTTCAGAAACCCAAGGACGCTTTACAAAGGGGGCACACAAAATCATACTAATAATTAAAACAGAGGAGAAACTATGGCTAAGTAATTTTTCACTTTTGTTTTTAACAAATAAATATTTAAGAGACCCATGCCAATTTATAAAAAATATCATTAGATCTCGTGCATAGCTTTATTTGATGGTCTTATAAATAATTTACCAAAAAATTGGCACATATTGAACCTTGAAATAGGGGTAAACATTTGCATGCATATAAAAGGTGGAAATAACTTGCGTTGATTAAACACTTCTGTAGAAGTTTCACAAAGACGGGGTTATTTTGTTCTGCAGGGCTGTTTTCATTGCATCCCGCAGGTGCAGCTATATAGGCCGCATTGGCAACTCATTTCATGCAAAAAGGTATATAAAAGGTCATAAAATATCATAGTATAGTTTGCCTTAAAAAATTTATAATATAGTATAGCATAAAATATGCCATAGGTATATCATGTCATAAAACGTCAAAAGATGAAGATATAGTGTGTTATAAAAAAATTCCTAAGAAATGTCATCGTATAGTATGTCATAAAAAAGCAATATAGTGTAATAAAAATAAGACATAGAAAATGTTATAGTATAGTTTGTCATAAAAAAATTAATTAAAAGAGCCATAGTATAGTATCTCATAAAATAAAAAAAAATCATAATATGCCATAAAGAAATCATCCTAAAATAAAAAAAATGGATGGAAAAAAATGTTAAAGTATTATATAGTTTGTCATAGAGATGTCATAAAAATGTCATAGTGTAGTATAGTATGTCGAAGAAAGTCATAGTATAGCATGTTGAAAGAAAGTTAATAAAAGTCACAGTGTAATATGTCGAAAAAAGTAAATAAAAAATAAGTATAGTATGTCTAAAAACAGTCAAAAAAGTAAAATAAAAAGTCATAGTAGTATGTCGAAAAAGGTCATAGTATATTATGTCTAAAATAGCCATAAAAAGTCATAGTATAGTTTGTTGAAAAATACATTAAAAAGGCATTGTATATTATGTAAAAAAAAGTCATAAAAATAGTCTTAGTATAGTATAGCCAAAAAGTCATTGTATGTCAAAAAAAGTCATAGAATGGTGTGTCTTAAATTGTCATAAAAAGTCATAGTGTAGTTTGTTGAAAAAATTCATAAAAAGGAATAGTATAATATGTCGAAAAAAGTAAAAAGTCATAATATTGTATGTCTAAAAATTCATAGTATAGTATGCCGACAGAAGTAAAATATGAAGTCATAGTATAGTATAGTACTGTATGTCGAAAAATTCATACTATAGTATGTCAAATTAAATTTAATATTATAGTATGTCCAAAAAAAGTCCAGAAAAGTTATAATATTTTATGGCGAAAAAAGTAATAAAAAGTTATAATAATATGAATAATACATTTTATTTATAGAGCGCCTTTCATAGTACTCAAATTTACCAAAAAAAGTGGCACATTGAAATCGGGTTAACATTTGCATGCATATAAAAGTTGGAAATAACCCGCGTTGATTAAAAACACCTTCTGTCATGTCAAAAGAAGAGAAGTTTCCCATAGACAGCGTTTTAATTCTGCAGGGCTTGTTTTCATTGTATCCTGCAGGTGCAGCTATATAGGCTGCATTGGCAACTCATTTCAGAAGAAGTAGGGGGAAGTATAACGATTATTTTACGACCACCTCTGTGGAAATCTGACAGCAGAAGGAAGGGGAAGTTGACAGTAAGAGCAGAGAGAGAGGGGGTTTCTCATATAAGCTGCAGCAGCTCAGTGCGTCCTCCAGAGGCGATGCTGGAGTCTGGAGAGACGAGCGCTGCTGCCATCATGCCGTGCACAGCAGGCTTAAAACAGGGACAAAGTTTATACATTGAGCATTAACCTGCTGCTTGTTTATCCACCGCTCTTCAGACAGTAACATGGAGTACTGGAGGCAGTGTGCGATGTGGCTGATCAGCTGCAACGTGCTGCCGGAGAAGCACCGTGTGACCGCGGACACGTCGCAGGTGTTCGACCTGGCTCAGACTCTGCGGGACGGGGTGCTGCTCTGCCAGCTGCTCAACAACCTGAGACCTCTCACCATCAACCTGAAGGAGATCAACCTCAGGCCACAGATGTCACAGGTATATACACTCAGTATTGCTGCTACTGCTTTCCAGAGCAACTTGTGCACTGTTAATAATTTCCCAGTAAAAGAACAGTAAAGAACTGGCAGCAGGGTTGCCTTTATGTTACTGTAAAATTAACATTATTATACTGTCGCTGAAATTTCCAGCTTTGTACTGTTAATGAAAAATACTGTTTTTAAAAAAAAATTATTTCACAGTATTTTACAGTTAATTTACTGTTCAAAGATACATTATATAGCTGTTTTTCATCTTTTTTTTTGGTTTACATTCTCTTACTGATTTGTTTTAATGAACTATTTAGGTTGTATTTTTTACATACATTTTAATAAACATTATTTTTTGCCTAGATGAATAGACTTAGCAGGTAACAGACATAGGAATAGTCACACTAAATACAATTAAAGGCACTTGTTAGGAAAAAGGCTATCATAGACTTGTTGACACTTTTCCCAAAATGTGTGTCTCTAGCTGGCTACAAGCACAGAATGCAAACCAGAACAACATGTGAGTGAAGAACAGAGCTAATTCACTGATTTTACAATCATGTACAATGTACAAGCGTCACATGTGCAGATCAGGTCCCAGAATTAAAAAAAATACTGCATGAAACTGTTACTGATGATACTTTAGACAGCTGATCAGCAGTAAAGTGATGTTATTTAAGAATGCATTATAGTTCAGTTAAAAAACGGTCTATGAGCGTAATTTAACAGGTTTTCTTTTGTATTAAAAGTAAAGCACTGTTTTTAGCAATAACAGGTTAATACTGTTGAAATCCTGCTGTAAATTAACAGCAATTGTTTACAGTGTGGTCGTATAACGTGTGCAAAACTGCTGTCAAATCCAAATGAATGGGATTAAAAGCATGCCATATTAGCGAAACCTGTAGTTAGATGGTAGATATAAGTTATTTTTTTTACTTCATAATCAGGCGCTACAGAATCAATTTAGTTAGTGAAAGAAGCCAAATCACTGTCACTTATGCTTATGAACGCTGACTGTAAAATGTGTTATAAATCAGGGTAGCATAAGGTCTTTAAACACACCACCACCGAAAAAAGTAGAATCTATGTTGGCATACCATTCAAAACACCTGCAGGCAATAACACTAATCTGCATGAAGAAGCTTTATTCCAGGTCCCTTAAAAGTTTGATGCGGAGGTGTGTAAGGGGAGTTTTATTCCCTTTTAGGTTGCTCCATGCATATTAGTGAGGATTTGCAGCACAAGGCAAGCTTTTGCTCATTTTCAATCTGTCACCCGTTTCATTAAAGTCCAGAATTTGGGAACATGTCTCGTCTGTGTCAAACTGACAAGTAAACATTTTCGAAAAATAAGGCCACAGAGTGACCCTCTGAAAGCTCTCATCTGGACATGTCTTCAGCAGTGTTGCTTCTTCTAAATATGTACGATTTCTACTGTCTCCCATGGAAAGTAATACGATTTTGTTTACATGAGTCAAAGGTCAAATTATAAATGTATACGAGTCCTTTCGTGTTCAGATCTTCAGTGTTGAAGGCTCCACATGAGCTGTGAGCCGGCGTTTTTAGTCTGACGGAGGTGACACCTGTCACAGTCACAGTCTTTCAGTTAAAGGACCAACACAGTGTGTGTGTGTGTGTGTGTGTGTTTTTTAAATCTTACTTTAAGCAATTGAAACTCTTTTTGTTTAACTGAGGGAGTACTAAATGTCCCACAGCCTGTGACACCCAGAGGGATAGTCCAAGTCTGGACCTCTCTTTACCCATAATTCTTCCCTCTGTAACTGGAGATGTCTGATAAAACCCTGGCTTTGATCCACCCATTAGTTAAGGAACTTTTACTATGTGTGCAGCAGCTCGTACTTTGTTTGCAACAGGGTTTGAAGTTAGGCATTAGGATAGGAGAGGGGATTTCTTACAGTTATTGAATAGTAAAATCTCAAAACTACACATTTTTATTCAAATACAGATCACTATTTTGGCCAGCACGATGATTGAATTTAATAAAACAAAATAATATAAAATCGTAATGTGGTGAAAAGCATATTTCACTTGGTATAGCTTAACTGAGCCAAGCGTCTGTAGGAGATCAGCAGTATATCTCCTTAGGAGAAAATAAACTCAACTTAAATCGGTTGTGGTTACCTAAATACTCACTAATAATTTTCATGCCTTCTTGTAATATTCCACTATAAGAGCATGACTTCCTGTGCAACAACTTGTGCTCACTTCATTCAACAACGTGGCAGGTGATTAGATCTTTATCGGGTCTTCTTTAAAGTTGTATGTCAAATGTGTCATCTAGTCAGACTCTGAACACTTTTGATTCCAAGTAATTGGCATCATCTTGGCATCTTAACCTATTAAGGTCAAAGGACCCTTTACTAAAAAAAGACTATGATATGAAGCATACGCACAACAAAGTTTAAACATAAGTAGGTCTGATAATTTGTTACTGGATGGTTATTTTTTGAGAGATGAGCAAAACAATTTTTAGTTGATGTCATAAATGTATATTGAAGTGCCACGTCACCACAGATTTCTTAAAAATGATTTAATCAAAGAAACAGTTTTTAATTTTAACCTCCACAAACTAGCATGATTAAATGGAGACATCTTGTCAAAATGACCAATTTTTTTGGTTAAAAAATCTTTGCTTCCATAATAAATAAAAGCCAGTTACTGAGCCGGGCGTTAGATCGTGCTCCGTCGTATAAACTGCAGTGTTGTGTATGTGCTCTGTCAGTGCACGTCCACTCGTCTTTTATCTTCTTGCTAGACAGTAAAAGCAAACCCAGGGCATAACAACAATGGATATTCAGAGCCTGCAGCTGTAGGCCATCTGAATATGGTCGAGAAAGCCATGTGTGTCAGTGGGCTCCAGATTTTAAATGGCCCTTTCTTTGTGCCCCGCTGACCTACGATCTTAGAAATGGAAACAAGGGCCTGAAGGTAGTGGACTGGAGGACCAGAGTGCAGTGTACTGTAGTGAAAATGTGCCCAGGAGTGCTATTTTTATCATATTGTATGTTCGGCTTTGGCGCAAATGCAAAACATGGAGTGTGACAGTGAAATTCTTACGTATGAATCATAAATATATAGGCACTCAATGTCATCTCTGCTTTTGTTATTTCATTTTTTCATAGAGAAAGTGATATTCAAAGAAATCTTTCAAGAGTGCCTTCAGCATCAGACAAACCAATGCTGCTAAACATCAATATATATGAGCACAAGCAAGATAATAAATAATGTAAAAGGTTACAAATAAAAGCTCAATAGTTAGTACGACATACTGCACCAAGAAAGACCTGCACTTTATAGTTTTTCATCTGTGAAGCCAAGGATGCAGTTTTATTCTTTATTCTGTGAAGAAAGTGAATATGCACCGGGGCTGTGAGTGTAATCAGGAGTGGTGCAAAGCCATCATGTTTATGCACTTCCTCCTCAGACAAACAGGGCCCCAGGGGGGGGCGGTGGAGTGATTACAGGCGTCTCCACGATGAGCTGATGTGATAAAAAGGAGCCTATCTAGTCTCTAGAATCAGCTCAGTTTCTAGTTTAATCATCACTTAATAATGTGCTAAATTATGCCGGTGCAGCTGTTTACTGCTTATTTACTGTTTGAATGCGTTACGTGGTGTTTTTTTTACTGCGTTATTTTGCATAGATGAATTTTTAGTGGCCCAAGCTTGAACGCATAACTATAAGCACAATGTCTTTAAAAGTTGTTTTGACTGCACTCTTCCCACTGTGACTCAGATCCTAATAGGAAGTGACACCGAAAGAGCACATTCTTAGTGGTTTCATTTCGCACTGATATCACTTTCAGTTTGCTGTGTGTGTGAGTGAGTGTGTGGTTCACCTTCACTTTTATAAAAGCAACTTCAAGATCTCTGCACTCACATTATAGTGTCAATGTAGATTTATTAAGGTTAAACAGAATGAAAAGGTTGGCTCTTCCAAATGACAGAAAAAACCCCCCACACTTCTCAGTTTACGTCAGTGGTATCTAACCATGCAGCCTGTCATGCATCTGCCTGATACTGCTGCAATTGAGGCACATAAGTCTGTGCTTATTTGTGACGCTTAAAGCATTAAAACTTATATTTAAAACATTAAACAACAACATTTCTTTCCAGAAACAATGCCGCTTTTACTCTGGATAAGCCTGCCAAACAGCATGATCAAAGGGATTATTTATTCAGTAAAAAAAATACTTTGAATGAAAACTGTTGTGGGACACTGTTTCTGTGAAGAAATGTCAATTTTGCAATGTATTATTACAATGCTGTAAGCATTGAGAAATGTGAGACACGGACCTCTCAAAACCTGGGCAGTTATAAATTGGTTGACCCTTTAATTTAGCATCTGTTTCAGGTAGTCGAACAATACTGTTTTGGGGTAAATAATGTATAGAAATGTCTCACATTCTCATTTATAGCAAAAATTAAAAAAATATCTGCATGGCTGGGTATGACTAAAATGTGATTTTAAAGGTCTTTTTGTGATTTAGAGGAGCTGACCTATTCATGATATTCCTAGAATTATGAACAATTCAATGAACATTTTGTCCCTTACATTTTAGCAAATGAAAAAATTCACAGATTTCTGTAAGGATGTATAGAGATGAGGGATGCTAAATTGATAAGTGTACATTTTTGCCCTATGCAGTTCCTATGCTTGAAGAACATCCGCACCTTCCTGACGTCTTGCTATGAGGTGTTTGGGATGAAGAAAAAGGACTTATTTGAAGCCTTCGACCTCTTCGATGTTCGAGACTTTGGAAAGGTAACACCCTCATCCATCATTCTGCTTTTCTGTCACAACACCATGAAACTCTCCTGTGTTTTCATATACCATATTCTCCAACAATGCACACATTTTCTGTTCTATTCTGTTTTCCTGCCCTCTTTCAGCTGCCTTCTTCTCTAGTTGCAATGATTTATGAAAGTCTTTAAGCTTTTCCGGATATAGCACTTGACTTTTACAAGCTGTTTTACGAGGAAATGAGTTTGAGTGAGCACATGAGTGATGGTGATGATTGTGCTGGCTGTCTAACCAATAGTGCATTTTACAGTTTTCCTCCGTTGTTCAGATGTTATAGTTAGAAACAACAGAGTGAAATTGCAAACAGCGAATGGGTATTGTATAAAAAACATAATGGTGTCTAAAAAGAAAAAAGAAAAACTCCTCAAAGACAGCAACATTGTTTTTTATCATAGTTCATAAAATCCTTGTTTTGCAGCTGCAATTATTCAGAGGTGATAAAAAAAACAACTGCATTATAAAATATTTAAACAAGTACTTTATTTTAAAAATGTTTTCAATGAGAATATTTACATGCAAACTGCATCTGAACATTGTTGAAAAATGGTAATACATCTGACTGCCTACATCCAGTCACACATTCATTCATTCACATTCATGCAGTGTGAAATAATTAGTCCCTTGCGATATATAGAGCCAGTCAGCTGTGTGTGTGTGTGTGTGTGTGTGTGTGTATGTGAGTGTCAATATGTGTCCACCCATTGCCTGGTTATGCATTTTTCTTATGCACTTCTGAAGGCATTGGTTGTCTTCTTTTTACTGCTGCGTTAATGTGGGAGCTGATTTCAGTGTGTGTACACGGTGTTACCAGGTCAGTGGGTTTGTAGTGCGCTCCTCTGAGCTACTCAGTGGACTCTCGCTCGCAGCTCCGGAGCCGGATTTAACTGAAGAAAGCACACTCACCCTCAACTGAACCTGCCTTATTCTCACAATTCCTTAGTTCAGTGCATTTGGTGCATAACTTTGCCTCGGAGCAGTACGAGTTGTCTCAGCATCTCTGGGTTATCCATGGGGGAGTATAATATGAATGTATTTTATTTGTATTACTCTGTACTGAATCTATTTAGTTTATAATTTAGTACTTCTGAAAAAAGAGATATCCGTCCACTAGTCAATTAGTTGACTAATCAGTCCTTTTGGTCTTAGTCGACTGAAATTTCTGTAGTCTATTAGTAGTTTTTTATGCTTTTTTCATGCTGAATGACTTATTATAAGAAACTTATGAGCACATATCTGGTAAACACAAGATTTAAAGTGGTGCTTTTGTGTGATTCTTTGTGGAGAAACTCAGTTTTACAGATCTGACGATTAAATCAACTAATCGATTAGTCGACAGAATCGTATGAGTGTAAGTCGACTGAGAATTTCTTTGGTCTAGGACAGCCCTATACTATGCAGTGTTACAATTTATTTAAATTTATCTTAAATACAGAACATTAGGTCTGTAAAAATGTTATCATCATTTCAAAAGAGTGTAATTTGTCTTATCCCTTATGTACAATATTTTCTTCTTATAAATTCAATTATTTTGTCAGAGCAGATATTGCAACTATTTTAAATAACGTATAAAGTATCGCAAGTGGTTAGAGAACTCCAGGTATATTTTATTAATGTGTGAGCAAATTTTGATTAAAAGAAATGTTCTTCAGGTAAAAGGTCTATCAAAAGTCCTTAAGTGAGGCATATTATACATGATTAATAGGTGTAATTCACGTCCCTGCAGAGGATAGACAGTGGTCATTGGTTCTCTCTATACTGTAAGTGTGAGCGGTTGCATATTGAGCTTTGCGTGCAGTTTCCCCACACAGACTCTCTTTTCTTTCAGTTGTGTTCTAAAGGAGCTTCCAGTTAATCTGGCGTCTGATAATCCCGCACGGGAGGTGGTGCTGCCTGTAAATATGTACAGTACATCCAAGCCGGGCTGCATAATCTCAGTCATGTTCAAGAGTTGTTCATCAAACAAACAAGCTTCCGGAGGGGGTAGATTGTGAGGCATCATTACTTTTTTTCATCATTAGTTAAAAATCCGGGTGTCTGCAGGTTCAGCGATTGGGCTGGGTTGGCTCCAGGAAGGGTTGTACGGCTGAACGAGAAATGCTCCATCAGAAAACATCCGAAAGAGAACATCTCAAATCTCAGCCAGTCTAATCCACTGGGGTTGAGTTGTGCCAACCCGTAGACTGAGCATTAGTCCACTGAATGTCTAATGAGAGCTCTCTAACCTACATTCCTCTGCTGAGTTACTACAGGCTTCACCCCGGGCAGCATGCAGCAGACTGGAGGCCAGAAACATCTTTATTTCTTCCCTCAATATAAAATTATGTCAACCTGGACTGTAAAAGCAAAATGTTTTGCTTATTAAATTCAAGTGAATAGAGAAGGGCATTTTACTTTGAAGGAATGGCTGTTTTTTTTGTTTTTCTTCTCAAAATAGATAGTTCAATGTTTCGGTAAATACGCTTATTCGCTGTCTTGCTGAGAGTTAGATGAAAGGATTGATACCACTCTTGTGTCTGTACAGTAAATATTAAGCTACTGCGAGAGGGGTTATTAGCTTAGCTTAGCATAAAATCTATCAAACAAAACAAAAATCTAACAAAATCTACCTATCCTCTAAAGCTCACTAATTAAAACATTACGTTTTTTGTTTTTTTTTGGGGGGGGGGGGGGGGGTTTATCTCCTGGAGTCTCCGTTGGTTGCCTGCTCATTTTTTTGTATATTATTTTTATTGTCAAATTTTGATGACAACATATAAACCAAACCAAAATCAAAACTCATAACCCAACCTAAAAATCCATACACCTGCACTCGCACACTCACACACATTTAGTGGTAGAAATAACTAAGAAAAAATGATCTAAACCGCGTGTCAAGGACAAAAAAAAGCATACATATCATTACATATAGTATCATCCACATGTGATTGTTAAATGCAAGCCGTCCATGATGGGAGTATTCAAAAACAGAACGGAGAAAAGGAAAAACAAAACAAAACAATCAATATATAAATACAAATGCTGTCAAAAAGTCCAAATGTTGCAAAAAAGGGGCCCTAAGATTCTTCCCATTCATATCGACATTTTAGATTATTAGTTTACAATTTCTCCATGTGGATAACTGAAACCAGTTCATGCAACCAGTTTCTGAAGCACGGTGGAGTTGGTGTCTGCCAGTCTTTTTTTGCTAATACTATGCCCATCAATAGAGCTGTTTGAATGTGTGAAGGGAGAATTGAGGAGTCCTCTGAGGATCCAAAAAGAGCCAGGTCTCTGTCAGGAGAGAGAATCCTTTGATAAACCTCATAAAAAAATTTAAAAAATGATAAATTAATGGACAGTCCCAACATAAATGCAGCAATGTACCATCATTTGATTTACATTTATCACAAATTGGAAACACAGAGGGGTAAAATGTATGTAACATGACTTTAGAATAATGAAAACGGGGAATCAATTTGAATGCCTGCTCGATTTTTGTACGAATTAAACAAACAAGATACCTTTAATTTGCCGTGCGATAATAAAGTAATTAAAAATTAGACCCTATGAGATTTAGTTGATTGTTAATAAGGAAAGGAAGAGTAAGAAAATATCGAAAATAGCAATCATTGCGATATTATGTTTTGTGATACTGTATTGATCCTCAAAATACACTGATTTTTAATGAATAGTTTACATGCAATGCAACTCAGTCAATACTTTATTTTATCCGTAAAAGAGATGTGCCCTCTCAGTGTATGTTCCCTCTCAAAGTAGTGCGATGATGTTGGATGTTACAGCGATTGTGATAAATGCAAATGCAGGTCCCACTGTTTTGATTGCATAAAAAAGTATTTTTTTTTACTCAGATTTAATGCATATGGTAGTGTGTTCTTTATACTATGACAGTTTTCCTGAAATGAGATTTTAAAAAATTGCAATATATTGCCTGCTTACAGTATCGCAATACATTGAATCATTACCCCTGTATCATGATACGTATCGTATCGGCAGATTCTCGCCAACACACAGCCCTAATTGTTTACATGTGTAAATGAATACTACTGCTTTTATAATTTAGATAGCAAAATAATAGAGTCAGACATGCACACTTAATTTGTTATGATTTGATTTCAACTTTCATTCCTTTAATTCATGGTGCTCTGGGGAATTATGCTGCACTTTGTGTACAGGCCACAGTCCCCATGGTGGTTGGACTTCAGCTCAGCTTGTGGCTTTGTTTCTCAAGTCTCATGTGGCTTCAGCTAACATCAGACACGTCAGCCGTGAGAAAAACTTGTTTTTAAGACTAGAAGGATTCACGATTCAATACACAAAGTAAACAAATGTTCTCTTTTTCCAGTGAGGTTATATGGGTTCTTCCATCTCTCTCGACAAACTCATATTCTGCTTTTTCCTCTTACGTTATTCTTCCTATACTTAGCACTACATATCTTTGAAAAAAGAAAAAACGGATTAGTCCTGCACAGCATCAGCTATCACTAGTGTTAAATCAGTTATGACGGGTGTGATGTGTGTGACAGGATGACATTCACACTGATAGTAACAAAGTTCTTCTTTTTTCTGAAATACCACAGAAATCAAATCATTCATGTAATTTGTTCTCAGTAAATGCTGTCAAAACAAGAGCCGATGGCAATTCTAATGTGGATCATTTTCTTAAAATCAACTGACTGAATGTGACCTTTGTGGAATAAATGATACACAACTAAATATCAGGGCTTCAAGCACATAATGCCACATTTCAAACAAGTGAAATCATCTCACTTCAAGGCAGAATATTTGTTTTGTTGCAGGAAAGATAAAGTTTCGAATGCTCTAAATAACTTGTGAACACCCAGGGGGCCCATTTTTACAGTTTTAAAGCTGGTGTCTCACACAACAAACATGACACATCTTTCAAGTCACAAGAACACCTGGGTTTAGCCAAAGCCACAGCACTCACTCACACAGGAAGAGGAGATCAACTGCAGATAGACAAGGCTGTTATAGTTAACCCCATCATCTATCTCTCTTAACCATGCCTGCAAATTCAAATCCTGAGCAGAGAGTAAATTTGCAGCATTGTTACTTGAAACTTCTTTGCAATCTTCTTAATGCAAACATGATTTCTACTTCTAAGAACTTGGCATCCTCATCAAAGACATTACAGCTTTTCTCTATTCCTCTACTGACTGCACTGTGTGAACTGTCCACACTGTACGTCCCAACATCCTGTGGTTCATCTTTTTGGTCAGTAATAATCTTGTATCTGAGGGGATAGAAATTGATGAAGGAACAACACTAAGGATTATTATAGCACAGATTCAAACCAATTCTGCTCTCCAGTTTCATTTGTGTTAGCAGACTTCAGACACGTAAATGTACAGCTGTACGTTTTTAAGGTGCTTTGTCACATGCAGAATTTTAATGTATTTATATACTTAAAATGCGACTGCGAAATAAATGACTTTCTATTCAAGAAAAGGAGGACATTTTGATATAATTTCATATTGGCAGAGGAAGCAGCATGTAGTCAAACTTCGCTCACTTTTTAAAAAAATCGTTCTCTTTCCTTCTCACGAATAAACACCCCCACCACCGCACACACATACACACAAACAGTCAGATGCAAAGGTGTGAGTGGCTGAGGTAGAATGACCATTTCCTCTAGACCATGCATGACCTTCTCCGTCTCTCTCTGGTTGCCTGCAGTCCGTCTCTTGCTATTGATTCAATTTGAATTTCATTTATTGCCATAATAGTAATTATTGGCATAATAGTAATAATTATAATAATGATTAAGTGAAGTTTTGCCAAACAGATTGTACAACATGTACAATTTAAGGGCAATGAAATGTTTTGTAAAAACATAAAAAAATAAAATACTGAATTTCATTGTCTGAAAGTGAATTCTTGCTACTTAAGTCTTATTTTGGTAAAGGAATGTGTTGTTGTTAGTTTGTTGTGCACATGTTAGCTGCCACCACCACTACAGCTACTACCACATTGCATGTTTCTTTTTCTTTTTTTATGATTCTTTGACCATTTTATGGCTTTATAAGATAAAGAGATTATCAAATTGTGATAGCAGAGAGATGAAATGAGGCAGCGAGCAATGCAGCAAAGGTCTCCAGCTGGATTTGAACTGGCACTGTTGCAGTTCATGGTCTTTATAAGCGACAGGGGAGCCCCAACTTTGCGTTTTCATAGTGGTAGCTGGTGTGTTGCTACCTGTTGAGACATTGGTTATTTAACTTACACTAGCAGAGCATACTTTGTCTGTCTCTCCTCTCCAGTCTCTCTACGTGTCTGTCTCTCTCTGAGCCATTCAAAAACATGAATTCACTTTTAACCTTTTTTCACCAGGTTATGGACACTCTATCCAAGCTCTCCTACACAGCTATTGCACAGCAAGGAGGATTCAAGTAAGTCACCCAAATATTAAAAAAACAAACAAACCGACTTTGATGTCAGTAGACATTTCATAAAATTGTCTAAAGGTGTGCTTAAAAAAATATGCTTACACAATTATTTTAGAAAATGTGCCCTCCAAGCTCCATCCCCTGAGTAGCTACCTGTACTTAAACTTTACCTCCACCGCCATAGAATTTATTTTCTGCAATAATCCAAAACCCAATGGAAAACTCCCATTGGCTTTTATTTGAGGGAACCCAGCGCGATGCTAACTTCCTGGGTGGCCTACAAAAAATACGTCATCCCTGGAGTGCTCTATCATGTGTAATTGTTTTAATGTGGTCCGTGTTTTTTTTATGTTGGCATCTTTAATAATTTTTTGGCATCCACCGAATGTGAGAATGGAGGAGCTGCAGATCTCCATCTCAATAAAATTTAGTTTGTGGCCCCAATTTGTAGACTTGTCCAAACTAGTTGTAACCAATTTGTGTCATTTTTCTGCTGTACCAAAGCATATTAGGCTGTTATGGATGTTTGAATACATTTGAATACATCAAAAGTTGTCACTCATTGATTATATTTTCTTCATAGTGATTTTTCTGTTAAAAAATGAGCCTCACGCTGCTTCGCTGTCATTTCCAGGCCGTTTCCAACAGAGGAGAGCCTACAAGACGAGGGCATTTACAATAATCTGGAAGACTTGATTGAGTATGTATGAGGCGCCTCTCTGCGGGGCCGTTACTGGTGTTGATAGAACATGATTATTTCGCTCTGTAGCACAACCAGCTCTGCTCATCATCCATGCTCTCCAGGGGTCTGGACACCCACATGTTTTGGTAAAAGGCTTGGCTCCGTTTCTCTGTTACCGTCAGAGGGAACGAATGAGTAATGCTGCATGTTTTTACTGAGTGCTTGCATACCACCCACATCAATCACTTACGATTGATTGATAAAGATGATTAAGGGCAATCAAATGTGTGTAGAACAGCTCTAATATTTGTATTATTTTTATTCAGAGCACGTTTTCTTTGAATTGTGCATTATGCCTTTCTAAAGTATTATCTAATACATGCAGTGATTAGTAGTTAAAGAGCAGCCCAAGTCTTGATTCTTCTTGTATTACTGCTATTGTTTACTATTTGTAATTACTTATACGCTGGACAGAAAGTGTGTTGCCTTTTCTTCATATCTGTGTATATTTCTTACCTTTTAACATTGCATTTAACCATTTAACATACCGTTACCATTATCCACAAACTGGTGCCCCATGGCTTTCCCATTGCAGGAAGTCATTTGTGACTGAAAATCAACACATTTGAGAGATATTAATGTGTGTGTGTGTGTGTGTGTGTGTGATAGTGAGAATGCTCTTGAGGACGAGGACGACTTGTATGCAGCGGTCTATGGGTTGGAAGAAGACTACGCAGGAGGAGAGATCTATGAAGACCTCATGAGGACTGAGCAGCATCCCCCATTGGTACCGCAATGAGTCACCCTCACACACACACACACACACACACACACACACACACACACACACTCACACCCATACCCACGCACACCCACTCACACTCACACACACACTCACGCTTCAGGAGATGGATGCTGTTGGACTATAACTCACAATATCCTAATTGCTAAAATGTCACTCTTCAACTTATCACCTGGTACAATTAAGTGAATTAAATCCTCTTCTGTAACTCAACATCAGGATATCTTTAAGTACGGAGAGTATTTACTTAAGTCAAAGTATCAAAGTACCAATACACAGAGGTAGAAGAAGTACTTATAAACGCTTTGCTTAAGTAAAAGCAGAAATACCCCAGTCTAAAAATACTCAACAACAAGTAAAAGCTCTGAATTCAAAATGTTTCTGAAGTAAAAGTACAGAAGTATTATCAGCAAAATGTACTTAAAGTATCATAAAAGTACAGTATAGTAATATGCACAGTGTTATATTATTATAGAATAGGCTATTATTCTGTTTTATCACTAACAAGTACATGTAAGAGTATTTTAATGTTGTTAATTATTAATTTTAGATACTTTGTGTACTACTGTGTAGGTTAGTAGTATTATACTGCATCTTAAGGCAGAATTAACAGCCGACAGTAACGTACACATCATCTGTTCGTGATATCTTGAGCTAAAGTTTAAGTTACGTCGTAACTAAGGTCCGTCCTATTTACTGGAGCAGTGAACAAAGTTTCCATTGCATAGGGACCTTATGGGATGGTAATGATTGTTCCAGGTATTAGCAGACTCTCAGATGTTGCTAGGAAAACGAAGTTATGGCTTGTGAAAAACTTAGGATTTTGGCTGCAAAACGCAAGTGACCATGGTACAAGTAGGATAGTGTGCTTCAAGGTGTCCTTAATCAGTTCTGCAAGTGTATGCTGATGATGCAGTCATGTAACAAAGTACATGAAAAACGTATATGGTTTAAATAAATGTTTTTATCTATTTTATTAACATCAGTCTTCCCAGGGGCTGCAGATGAAACTAGCCAATTGACCATTTGCCTGATCCCTAATAAATATAAAACAAAGTATAGTAATGAGTTTTTAATGATTAATATGTCAGCGTAATTTCCCTGAGCAAGAATTCACAGTTATGGACTGAACAAGTATATATGAAAGACCAAATCCCTGAAAATATATAAACCATCTTATTTTCTTCCATAGTTATCTATGAAGAAATTAGATAGTAACAGATGCAAAACTAGGATAATACTACCAACATATACTTCAAATTCTAGTATAATTAAAAGTATGCTATAATAATTTTGGACAGTTCACATGTAATAATTGTGAGAATTTTACACATGGGTTATACCAGTATATTGAAGCAAAAAATAAACAATTATTCAACCAATACTGCTACACCTACTCATGTTTACAAAAGTAAGGAACAATAAGTTATTTAAGACAAAAAAATATAGATGCAAGAAGAAATTCTTCCCATTCCCTGATTTATGTTTGAAATGAAATGATTTTGTTGATATTGCCAGGACCTGCAGGGGTGGAACTCAGCTGTGTTCTCAGACTGATGTGGACCATCTATCCATCAGCCTCCTGCTGCACCTTATTGCTGTGTGTGATGCACGCAGGAGGAAGTGTGCACATGCTGCTTTAAAAATACTGTCGCTCGTAAATAATTTGTTTTAGAAAAATGAAAATGAAAGAAAACTTATCAGTGTTTCGAAATTTGGAGATGTGATCTGAATACAGATATTTAATTTCACTATTCTGAGAGCATATTCTGAATATACTGACTCATTAGGTATGTCTACAGATAAAAAAAGTAAAAATGGTAATGTTAAAAGCAACATTTTCTAAGATGTGCGTGTTTCTAGAAGCAGGCAGAGGTGGATGTCCGCAGCTGCTGCCTCACAGAGATCAAACAGACGGAGGAGAAATACACAGAGACCCTGGAGTCCATCGAGAAGGTACATAAACTTCCTGCTGTTCTATAGAGCACTGAGATCATACAGTATATTGTTACATGACAAACCAAATGGTGTCAAATTCATAAATCTGATACCATTTTTTGTACAACTTTGGTGTAGATCATTGATTTGTGATCAGTGGGCAATATCACAGACTCATTTTTCATCACTCGCATTTCTACGATGGCGTATTAGGGCCATTGTAGGTAAAAAAAAAACACTCTAATTATTGTGTTTATTGATTCCAGTTCAATAACCAGTCAGTGAAAGAAT
Organism: Sebastes umbrosus; assembly: GCF_015220745.1. Classification (NCBI taxonomy): domain Eukaryota; kingdom Metazoa; phylum Chordata; class Actinopteri; order Perciformes; family Sebastidae; genus Sebastes; species Sebastes umbrosus. The sequence goes on along the minus strand of NC_051280.1, from coordinate 10,299,951 downwards.
CTGAGGAGAGGAGCTAAGATGTTTCATTCTGGTGTTCAATTGTTTCTTTCTCCAGTATTTCCTGAATCCTCTGAGGAATTTTTTCTCTGCGGCTGAAATCGACAAAGTTTTTGTCAATATTCCAGTAAGTCCTACAAATTTCCCTTCTCGTCACTTGACATGGAAATAAAATGTTTAAGTCCAGATACCGATGTCTTCTCTCTCTAATGCAGGACCTGGTTAAAGTTCACAAGAGCCTGATGGTCGATGTGCAGGACTCCATCTTAAACAAAAATGCCCTAGATCTCTACCAGATTTTCATCAGCTACAAAGAGAGGTATTCATGAACACCGTCCATTTACAGTTAGTGTGAGTTTGCAAGGAAAGTATGTAAGTTGCAAGTACAATGGCATCTCCCAAAATGTATGTGTAATGTCTCAGTAATCAGCTTTACGTGTACAGGAGGTTTCAGTTTAGGTTCACTAGATCAGTGGTTTTCAAAGTGGGGTCTGGGGACCCCCAGGGGTCATTGAGGGAGTTCCAGGGGGTCCCCAGCAAAAAGGGGAATCATGGTGCCTTCAAATGGGGTCGTGTTTACCGTGTTCACGAGAAGAGTCCTTATGAACACCCCTCTCTTGTGGTATTCACAACCTCGTAAGTGGAACGTTTCTGAAAACTCAGAGTTCACGAGTTGTGACGTGTTTGTTAACGTTGTCAGAAATGGCGGAGGACATGGAAGTTAATTTTTCGGTGCATAATAAGTTAATATATTGTAATCTTGTATTGTTTTTCTTCATAATTGTATAATAGGTCTGAGGAAAATGTTGATATTCCCAACGGCCTCATCTTTTTCCTCTGTCATTACGCCTTTGCATTTACTGCATTATGTTACCCACTTGGTAGCTTGCTAAATTGCTAGCTTCTGTGGCTCCTAGACGCCACAACTTAACCACTTGAACGCCAAGCATATTATGTACATGACTTCCCATTTTGTAAACATGAGTTGTAAACATGAGCTCACGAGTTTCATTTGAAGGCACCATCATTTGGCGGCTGTGGCTCAGAGGGTAGAGCAGGTCGTCCACCAATCGGAAGGCCGGTGGTTCGATCCCCGGCTCCTCCGTCACATGCCGATGGATGTGTCCTTGAGCAAGACACTAAACCCTAAATTGCCAATTAGCCATTTGTGTGTGAATGAGAATTTAGATTAAATCCTGATGGGCAAAGTTGGCACCTTGCATAGCAGCGTCTGTCATCAGTGTATGGAATGTGTGTGTGAATGGGTGAATGCTGACATGTAGTGTAAAGCGCTTTGAGTGGTCGGAAGACTAGAAAAACCAATTATCATTTAATTTCACTATAATTCCATCCATAAGTAACACAATGGCAGAATGTATGACTATTTTGGTCATGGGTTTCATACACTTTCTGTAATAATACATCTAAAAGCAAAAAAACTATCAGAATGGGACAAAATCTACTCTAGTTTGTGTCAGTGTAGGGGTCGTTGACATGAAAAAGTTTGGGAACCAATGCAAACAGGCTGATAGCTATTTGCCAGTTTTACATTTGAATTATATGACAATCATCTGCATGTTGTGTGTGTGTGTTAAAAAGGTTCAGTTGATGTAGTTCTATTCAGGGTCAAACTGAAAGGACTACAAAATGATCTTTACATGCTAGAGGAAGGATTTCCTTCTCAGTCATACCATGATGCAGTGTAGATGACTGTCTTGCAACAGATTCTGTATCAGAGAATCACTTGAAAGCGTCTTTATCGCGAGCCACAGGATTGCAACATATCACGAGTTACACTCTCTAATTACGAGAAAGCACCGCATCACTAACTGGCTCTCTACACACACACTCACTGTCCTTTTCTCCAAATCACCACTCATTAACGGCTCCACTGTCTCTCCTCTGAATTGCAGACTGCTCATTTATGGGATTTACTGCAGTCGGGTGGAGATCGCCATCGCTGTGTTAGACCTCATTTGCAAAGAGAAAGAGGACGTTCGTCTAAAGCTGGAGGTGAGACACCTGAGTAACACACATATTCCCACACAAACCCCCACATTTTACACAAATCCAGTTTTCCAGCGGCCCCTAGTGTTTATTTTGTGCACTACACATACATTACATTTATTGTTTCATTATGTATCTTGTCCTCTCCAGCTTTAACAAATTATACTATACTGGTATAAAATAATTAGAATATATGATAGATTTTAAATACAAGTAAATTAAAGATAATAGATAATATTGGTTTAAAATGTGTGTTATATATAATTTCTTTATAAACTGTGAGCTTGGTGCATGCTCTCTAGCACAGAATAGGATACAAAAAATATTACATAATTTATTACCACAAGACGGAAATTACAGATAGTATTGACAAGATTGATTGACTCAATAATGGCTGTGTAAAACTGAAGAAGGAGGCTTTGTTTTACTTTGAATTTTTTTGATCTATCTTAGGAAAAAGCGTCCCTTAGTCATCTGTGTTAATGATGCATTGTCGCTCACGCTGTTGTGTGTATTGTATTTGTTGCAGGAGTGCTCAAAGAGAGCCAACAATGGAAAGTTTACACTGAGGGACCTTCTGGTTGTCCCGATGCAGAGAGTCCTCAAGTACCATCTACTTCTTCAGGTAGGGAGGTCTGACTCCACTCATTTAAAGCAAGTGTTTCAAACCACATGTCTCCACAGAGTCTGCTCAGATTTTAAAGGAAATCAGAGATCAGCCCTCCCTGACTAGATCTGAAATCATCTGACTCTGTCCTGATACGCCTGAGTTAGATTTTGAATGGATTTGCTGAATCTTAATGCTTGTTTTGGGCAATCCACATTATTTTTTTTTTTACTTTATTGTTACTTTACACATCTAATGCTTTTAATTAGCAGCTACATTGGGACATTTGGAGCTTACTGCCTTATTCAGGACACCACTAGCTGTTGAGGCAGGAATAAGTATCAACATTGCCCAGATTTGACCTGTTGTTGAAGGGATTCAAACATACAGCCTTCTCTAAGGATATCATATACATGCCAATTTTATTGTATTAGTATTATAAGTAGCCACTTGAGGGCGACATCCTCCACAACTTTGCCTCCCCTCACAGCGTCCCAGCAGATTCACACTGTAAAAAAAAAAAAATCTTTTAGGTGTTAGGCATTTACACGTCGTATCTCACATCTCTCAAAAAAAGTACAGTGAATGAATAATAACACATAATTTCAATCTGACTCAATACATTTCAGTTTACAGATTTCTCCTTAAGCTTTTGATTATACATGATGGTATCTATGTCTTGCCGAGTGGTTGCACTCTTGCTTACTGTAGAAACCAGACATGCTGCCTTTCAAAATCCCCCAATTTGTCTACCAGCTGATAACTGTGTGACACCGTCTCCGCTGGATAGTATGAATCAGAGGTCAGACTATAGCTGGCAGGGCAGACGAGGACAATGACTAGAGAGCTGTTTTAAGTTGTTGTGGAGGGTAAAGGCCTCTGTGGTAAATAGTGGTGATCCTGGGTGGTCTCAGCCGCCTCCTGAGGAGAGACGTTGGGGCAGAAAGATGGAAAGGGAAGAGGAAGGGGAAAGGAAGTGAGAGAGGATACAGCTCAGCAAGGCAGCAGTACTGTGGAGGGATCTCTCCATTTAGTAATGTTATTAGAGAGGTAATGAAGGGCAAACATGCTTAAAGTGAGTGCACACCCACCTTTTATATTATCAGATATAATGTACATGTTGCTGTAATCTGATTAAGTCTTCATATCATTCTCTACTACAGCAAATACAGTATTGGCAGCAAGCTACAATAACAAAAGAAGCATGATGCCGCGATATACTATCCTGGTAAAATGGTAGAACTCGTAGGAAAAAATATCAATTAACTGCCACAGTGTTATGTTACAATTTGTAATGATATTTGCTGTGGAAATGTCTCAGTCTGGACTAGTATCAGGTTATTTCGTCTCCTGTCTTCTTTGCTGTTCGACTGGTGTTATGACGGTAATGAAACCAAAGTCGTCCACAGGAGGTTTCACGGTGCCTCTGTGCAGCTTACACTCCCAACAATGACTGCCATGTGTTGATTAATAAAACAGACATATGGGTGGGTGTTGGCAGGATGATGTGGTCAGAACATCCCCAGTTTTTATTCCTATTCCTGGCAGTAAAATGGCATTTATTTTTGACAGTATTTGTATAAAGCTGTCCATGTTCATGAAAATGGTGTTTGTACATGTTTTGCTAATTGTTCTGTGCTTTCAGACGACAGATGAATTCTATTTATCTGTCGTCTGAAAGCACATCTGTCTATTTAGCTTTGTTTTTCAGTTTATTAAAAAATTAATGATTCTACTACTGAAGCATGTGTGCCAATATTTGCCAAAAACTCAATTTTCTGCCCTGAAAAAAATAGCTCTGTTGTGCTTTTTTGTCATAAGAACTACATGAAGACACTCAGCGCCGGTGGAAGAAGTATTCAGATCCTTTACTTAAAAGTAAAAGCAGCAATACCACATTGTAAAAAATATCACAAACATCAGTGTTTTACTATGATATATTATATTATGTATTATTATTACTGATCCACTAATGCGTAAGCAGCATTTTCATGATGTAGCTGGTGGATCCAATTTTACCTACAGATCATATGTAATTTTAAACTGCAAAGTAACTAGTAAGTATAGCTGTCAAATAATGTAGTGAGACAAAAAGTGTGCTGTTTGTTTGTATGTAGTGGAGTAGTGAAGTATAAAGTAGCATAAAATAGAAATACTCAAGTAAAGTACAATTCAAATTTGTATAAGTAATAAGTGTAAGTACTATACTTGAGTAACAATTCTTTGTCCTATTCCATCACAGCTCGTTTTCTGCCCTGAAATAAAATTGATATAAGAAAATTGTCTATCTTCCGATTACTTGAGCATGTAAATGCTTCTTTTGTTATAAAACTATATGGTGGCATTTAAAAGTAACCTTCATAATGAAATCAATAACCCAGCTACTCAAACTAAATGTGTTTCCATCAGTGTGAGTTTTGTGTGTGAACATCTTTTTTCTTTCTGTCCTCCTCTAACAGGAGCTTGTCAAACACACTCACGATGCTGCTGACAAGAGCAACTTGAAGATCGCTCTTGATGCCATGAAAGTAAGTGCGGTGCTTAAATGGTAAATGGTCTGTAATCATTGTGATTTCAGCTTGTTACCAACAGCGTGCTGATTTAATGGAAACAGTCTCTCTGCCATTCAACTATCAACTTTTATTAGATGACAAAAGAAGAAGTCACAAATGGGCGTGAATTGATACATTTTTATTATTTATTTTTATTTTTTTTACATTACACTAGTGAGCGCTTCACTCTTCCAGTCTTGAAGGGAGCTGGAGCTTGATAGGCAGCTGATTTGAGGACTTAGCAACAAAAAGGCAGGAAACACATACTGTAGCTTTAGACAACTTAAACGCTTGATTCATATTTAGAATATTTACATGGCGTGCTCGCTTAGCTCACGGAAGCACAACAAGTACCAACATACAACATAAACATCCAGTATAAAGGTCGACATTTTATGAAGTGCACTTTTTCTCTTTCTTGCCAAGAGTTTGATGAGAAGATCTCATGTCTGTAAGTTAAATATGAAGCTGCAGCCGCTTAGCTTAGCATAAAGACTGGAAATGGAGAAATGTAACAAATTCCACCTACGAGCACCTCTAAAGCGAACTAATTAACACGTTATATCTGGTTTTTTGAAATCGGTTCCAAAGATTAAGTTGCAGTTTTATGGGGGGTTATGTTCTTGACTATTCCCCGTAAAAAACACAATTCATCATTTTTACACTTTGGTTTGAACCAGTTGTGAAAGTGAAGCCAAGGCTGAAGTGCCTTAAACTTGCATTCTTTCTAATATCCAGCAGGGGGCGACTCCTCTGGTTGCAAAAAGAAGTCTGATTGTATAGAAGTCTATGAGAAAATGAGCCTACTTCTTACTTGATTTATTACCTCAGTAAACATTGTAAACATGAGTTTATGGTCTCAATCACTAGTTTCAAGACTTCTTCAATACAGCATGATGTTCATTTAGTAAATTATGGTCCCATTTAGAGTCAGATAGACCATAAAGCAGGGTATGCTTTAGGGCGTGGCTACCTTGTGATTGACAGGTCGCTACAACGGCATTGTCCGGTGTGGGAGTTGTCCAAGTTTTTGTCTTACAACTTTAACCCTTTCACAGTGTGTTTTCAGCTCATGAAAGTTAATTGTAACATTTTGGTCACCTAAAAATGTCTTGTTCAGCGTTCGGTTGTACTTAGCTCCATTTTCTCGTGTCACTTCTGGGTGCAAAAAAACATCATGGTGACTACGTCCACTTCTTATATACAGTCTATGATTTGAAGAGGTCTGCTGTTTCACCATGTTTCTAGTCTTTATGCTAAGCTAAGTTTGCCTAACGCCCTCCTTGCTTCAGCTTCATATAGAACGGTCAGATACGAGAGTGGTATCAATGTTCTTATCTAACTCTCAGAAAGTGAATAGGCGTGTTTTGAATAATATTTCCCAAAATGTACAACATATTTCACTACCTCCAGACTGAACTAACCCAACAAAATAATAATGTGTGTGTTTGTGTGTGTGTGTGTGTGTGTGTGTGTGTGTGTGTGTGTGTGTGTGTGTGTTGCCCAGGACCTGGCTCAGTTTGTCAACGAGGTGAAGAGAGATAATGAGACTCTAAGGGAGATCGACCAGTACCAGAGGTCCATTGAAAACCTGGTAAATCAAAACATTTTTCTACAACTATCAGCAGCTGTTTGTGTACACTTTATACAAGTACAAAATATCAGGGAGTCATGTTGTCTGCTTTTTTTAGACGGTCGGCTTTGTGCGTCAAGTTTCACCCAACATGGTCAGTCACATGTGGCACAGTGTGAGGGAATCAGCCAATAATACAGGATCTAACGTAGACACATGCTCTAACTCTACACTTAAAGTGTTAATGCAGATGAAAGCTAAAACACTTAACTGACTTCACCTGGTTTAACCTAATCATTGTTAATGTCGGGCCACTGTGCATTTCTGCAATTTTCTGTGATTTATATTTAAAGATTTTTTTTTCCTTTTTCATAATTTTTTTTTCAAGCATAATTAAGATAAAATGACACTTAAACTTTAGGTGAAAAAAACCCTCTAATAACATGGTATACCATCTTAGTGCTATAATCATTAGTCAATTAATAAATTCGTTAAATTAATCTCCAACAATTTAGATAATTGGTTAATAGTTTTTTTAAGCAAAAATGTTAAATATTCCCTTGTTTCAATTTCTCAAATGTAGGGATTTGTTCCTTCTCTTTATCATATATGATAATGATTATCTTTTTAGACTGCTAGCCAGGCAAAAACAAGACATTTAAATAGGTCACCTTAGGGTTTGGGACATTTTAAATGGCATTTTTCACTATTTTCTGACATTTTATCGAAAACGATTAATTTAGAAATTAATCAGCAAAAGAATCAATAATTAAAATAAATGTTAGCTGCAGCCTTAAACCAGTTAAAGGAGTCATTCGTAGCAGCCACATCTCAGTAAGGAATTATTACTATAATCAAAACATCAAATTAAACAGCTTTTATATCTCTGTGAGAGACTCTCTGAAAATGAGGGTTTCAGCGTAGAATGTAATACCATAAATCTCCCTCAAGGATATCATATGTAAGGTGAAATATATGGAATACACCTCATACATAAGGCAAGAGATGTCATCACACAGTGTGGTAATAAGAAAGTGGAACAGGATGAGATGAGATGAGGTGGTGTAGCAGGATGGAAAAAGTGTAACCAGCATCATCATTATGAGTGAGAGAGCTTGTCGGGTTATAAAGACCTTCTCCTTGTCTTGATTGAACCAAATTGGTGATTTGAGTGAATGTCATTGGTGATAACAAGAGTCTGCCGATACTGATCAGCTGATGGTGCCAGAGCTTACATGATGTTTTTACTGGGAATACCTCAGTATGTATCAGTTTGGAGGAAAGAAGGAAATATGTTATGTTGGATATCTGGGTTGGGTTGCACTGATTGTGCAAAAGATGGTTACACATTTTAAAGATTTTACTATTATGCTTTTGACTAGAATGCATTACTTATTTATGCATTTATTTCATATATTTCATACATAATCAGCCCTGTCTCCAAAAAATAACGCTCCCAGACAGCTAAATTGCATTCTCAATTACGTTTGGAAGGAAATGTATTTAGTCGCAGATTACGTTTCTCTTTGACGTATCACAAATATGTTTGTAAGTCCGCGGACAGCAGCAGCAAGTGACATAGTATAACGTTGTATTTCGAGCGACCATGAATGAAAGTTACGTTAAATAATAACGTTTTTGATAATAATGATTATAACAAGCGAGAAAGTCTACTACTGGTGGGTGGGATTGGAGTTGGATGGGTCCGACAAACACTGGACTTTCCCCCAGGAGACCACTGTTTGTGTCCTGTGTGAAACATAATCATTTTAATTCACACCATGATGTTATTTACTAAACCAAGTAGTTTTGTTGCCTGAACCTAACTAAATAGTTTTATTGCGTTTTCTTTTTGTTTTGTTTGAGGTTTTCCTCAAAACGTATTTTGGTTATGCAGTTTAGTTGTATGGGAACTAGGGCTGTCAATTGATTAAAATATTTAATCGTGATAAATCGCATGAATGTCCATAGTTAATCGTGTTCACAAATTAATTTAAATTTTTTTTATCTGCTCAAAATGTACCTTAAAGGGAAATTTGTCAAGTGGGAGTGGGCAAATATGCTAGCGTTATGCAAATGCATGTATTTTTTTATTACCGGAAATCAATTAACAAATATTGTCCAGAAACCCTCACAGATACTGCATTTAGCATAAAAAATATGCTCAAATCATAAAACAGGCAACAGCTTGCAGTGTGTCAGTGTGCTGACTTGACTATGACTTGCCCAAAACTGCATGTGATTATCATAAAGTGGGCATGTCTGTAAAGGGGAGACTTGTGGGTACCCATAGAAACCATTTTCATTCACATATCTTGAGGTCAGAGGTCAAGGGACCCCTTTGAAAATGGTTAAGCCAGTTTTTCCTCGCCAAAGTTTAGCACAAGTTTGGAGCGTTATTTGGCGTCCTTCACGACAAGCTAGTATGACCTGGTTGGTATCAATAGGAACGTCATTTTTTTAATCTTAACTCTCTATTATTTTACTTTCAGAATCAGTCTCTAATCAGCTTCGGTCGACCAAAAGGTGACGGAGAGGTGCGCATAATCTCCAGTGTTGACAAGAGGAAACAGGACAGGTTGTTCTGCTTCAACTTCATTATTTTGAAAATGAAATTAGAATTACAAAAACACACATGAAATGTCTGATGAAGTTCGCTTTATTGCTATTGGATACATTTACCATAAGGGTCGACAGTGTGCAAGAGCTAATTTTGATATACTATATAACATTCTGTCTTCTTATTTTACAGGCACATCTTTCTATTTGATGTGGCTGTCATTGTTTGCAAGAGGAGAGGAGACAACTATGAGATGAAGGACATACTTGACCTCAACAACTTCAAGATCACAAACAACCCCACCTCGGACAGAGAGAGTAAAAAGGTCAGTTGGATGCGACACACAATATACCCTCTATCTATACATATAATTACACAGATGCTGCATATATTGCTGCATTGAATATCGTCTCTCTATCTGTATCCCCCTCCCATTTTGATTACTTTCACGGCTCATACCAATAAACTATGGAAACGTTGCTATTCAACATCTGTTTGGCTGCAGATGTTATTGCTAGAATAAATGTTGGATGCCTCATAAGAGTAATCTAGATTGATAGTCTCTCCCTTTCTGGTGTAGGGTCAGCCACCCCTCACAGTTTACACAGTGTGCTATTTTTCGCCTCGTGGGAACGTTCGCAGGCCGTATCGTAGTGGAGGGGACTTGTTGATGTCTTGTTGATGTATGCCCACAGATGGTGTCTTCTCACTCCGGTGCTGATTGCTAATGTGAAACTGACAGCTTGCCAGAATGGGATGGTTCTGTGATTTTTATCAAAGGGACTCCATTATCATCCTCATTTACTCTATTGTGCAGTGATTGGTATTTAACAAGTATGGTCATGGTCTTGATGTGTTTTTGTGGATTATGTGTGTGGTTGTCATTATTCAGGGTTGTATCTACCATTATGTCTAAATTAACATGTATGTAATGACACAAACAGTGCAATTTTGCCTGGATGTGACATTATTTTTTATCCCGTTCACCTTCTAACATTTTGCTGCACAAAAGGACACCGACACGTGTAAGAATTAATTTGTAGCGAGACACAGATGCACAGAAAAAGACAAATATCCCCCGACATACAGATACTGTGTAACTACATTTAAGCTATATAAGCTACACTCACCTCAACACACACTCACAAACACACACACACACACACACCGCAGGACAGAGATGCTAATATCAGGTGATGAATGTGTGCAGTCCTCCAAGGCTGCTTATAGCTATATATCATTTTCTGCTAAATGAAACTTCAGAGTGTGAATGTGGTGCCACTGAGCACCCACACAGTCATCAATGATTTAACACTCAGCAGAGCTCTAAAACACTCAGGACTTTGCAGGGCTGGCCAATCACTGACGGGTAAACCCTACCACTTTTCCTGTTATTAGATATGACACAACACGCTAGAACAGATTAGGGTGGCAAAAACCGAGAGGTTTGGGAATTGATTGAAAATCGTTCCCAAATATGCCCCTGGGTAACGCATTTAACGTGTTAAGTGCTGCAGTGGTAGGAGATATTTGGTGGTCAGCGGTTGCCAAGCTGTGAATGTATTGCTGAAGAGAAAACAAGCAAGCAATAGTAGTATTTTACACCCAGAATTTTGTAGAATTGATGAAACACCATAGTAGACTTTTGCAACTGTGGTTTAAAAGTTTTGATGGTGTTTCTAAATTTAGGATGTATTTGGAAAAGAAATATCGAACAGCGTTTTTGGTTCCTCTGAGTCAGATCAGCAGACTCTGCCTCACTGTCATCGCAGCTTAAGTCCTCTTTGGGCAGAACTCTGCACTGTCAAATATTTGACCGTACATTTATTTATATTTGACTGTACTAGTTGCCTTACTTTCACTTTCAAGTCATCATTTTTACACTAAATTATTGTGAAATGACAGCTGTATACTGTGACCTCACAGTAGCTATGCCAGTATATTACTGATTCAGCTGTATGCAACTAAGTAATATCAACAAGTAATATCCAGATTATTGTGATTTAGCAGTATGCTGCTGTAGAATTACTGTATTTAACTGTAACTTCAAAGTTTACGTCCAGATTACTGTGATTTAGCAGTATGCTGCTGTAGCATTACAGCGTAATCTGTATTAAACTCCTATTGCTGCTGCTCTCTTGACGTTGATAAAAAAAACCCCCCAAAAAAACAGCAACCAACTCACTCTTGGTTTATCTGGTGGCCTTGGTGGCACCAATCTTTGCACTTGGCACATGATTGATGACGGCATTAATGGTGGTACATCAGACCGTTGAATCAACATGAATTACACAGGGATTTCTTGGGTATATTGTATTTTCTTTCCAGTTTTTACACAATTGGCTTTTTTTATACCAGCCACACCACAAGTAGCATTTAGCTCGGTAGGCATCCTCCTGTATTTGAAACAGCGCACCTATTTATGTAACCTCCAGTTACAGAGTATCATGCACTGTATACCTACAAATACATCATAACAACCTGCCTGGGTATCTGAGATTTATGACACAAATGAAAAGAAAAACATGCAAACTCTAAAAAGTGAGACAGTCCAGTTTGAACTCAGATTGCACTTGCTGTAAACTCGCAGTGCTAACCACTGAGCCACTGTGCCTCCCACCATTTAATGTGTATATTCTGTGAGATAATCATTACAGTAGAAATGTAGCCATGGTAGTTTCCCTTCTTTATGCACATTAATATGCAAATGTACATATGCATCCGTGAGAAAATGCATTCTAAAGTCTTCTTCTTGACCTCCACAGTGGTGCTACGGGTTCTACGTGACTCACCAGCAGGGGCACGCAGGCTTTGAGCTCTTTTTTAAGACCAGAGAGCTGAAGAAGAAGTGGCTGGATCAGTTTGAAATGGCCATGTAAGTACACGGAGACATGAACACATCGCAGTTTGTAACCAACACAGAAGACCAGTGTGTGTATCACACTGTGAACTTGTATGTGTATTTGTGTGTGTGGTGTTTTTTGCCTTTGTTTGCATGCATGTTATTCCAAGGCCGAGAGAGGTGTTGACTCTTTCATGTGCACTGTTTGATCAGGTCTTTGCCGTAATCAAGCACACACTGCTGACAACAGTACGATAACACACACACACACACAGACTCACGCATACCCACACAGTACACATAAACTGTTCCAAAGAGCTGCAAAACTACAAAGAAGTCACTTCGCTTCGGCGGTTCTTCAAATCAGTGCTTTATGGAGGTATATTTTTGTATTATTTTGTAACAGTGTGAGGTTTTTCTCAGGCAGATATCCTGTCTGCATCCTTTTGTTATGTTGATTCAAGAGTGTACAGTGTTGTTTTGACATTACGCTCTGATTGACTGAACAAATGCGTTTGTGTTTGGGGTGGATATGTATGAAAACAATCTTCCTGATATGCATGCTGACTATCCGCTATGGCCTTCCTGAATACAATTTCCCTTCCCATAGTGTTCTGGATTGTACTTTATGTATGCACTGTAGCAAAATAATGCCGTAAGGTAGGGATGCACATTAATCAATGTGCTTCTCTTTCTCTAAGTTGAACTGAAAGTAGTCACGCATGAGTTCATAAACCTACATGACCACTAGACCGTGACACCTGCTCAAAACCTCATGTGTAATTTCCACAATTTAAAGAAGAAATAACCATTTTCCAACCCCTTCTTCTTCAAAAACTATTTTTTTTTTGCACAGACACAGGGTTTGTGTCTGAAAACAGCTACGTGTGCCTCTGTGCATTGGGTAACCACACCAGAAGGGGTCCATTCAGAAAGTGAGAATTGTACCTGTAAAGAGGATGTGGGCTCCTCATGAAGGACTCACTTATGGGAGCACTCAGTTTAAGTGGCTTCTGGATGGTGTGTTCAACACAAAAAGGTGTTTTTTGTGTCAGTCGTGTGTTTGTTCACATTCCAGATAGCCTGCTTATTTCTGCTGTGCATGTTGCCCCTCTCACATTTGAACACATGCGGCTCAAAATTGAATTTGTCTGGACTCATTCAAGCCCCTCTTCGTTTACACGTACACATGCACCGGGGGTAAAATTGCTTTTACTTCAGCCAGAAGTAAGAAGGAATGAGCAGGAATGAAGAAACAAATTGCAGATTATCTTTGACACAGCAAAGTAGTTTTATTCAGTTGATAAAGGAATGATTAAGAACGTTTTGTAGATTGAGCAAATTGAAAGAAAATTGTTCCCACTGCTGAATGAAATATCTCAACAATCATCAGATGGGTTGCCATACAATTTTGCACAGACACTCATGGTCTCAGGAGGATGAATCTTAATGACTTTGGTGATCCCCTGATTGTTCCTCTAGCGCCACCATGAGGTTGACATTTGTGGTTTTAATACCCTGACTTTTCATTTAACTATTTCTGTTTGTCCAATACTTGAATTAATGACATTCCCATTAGCCTCAGCTTTACTTTGTGTTTAGTGCTAATTACCAAATGTAAGCATGCTAACACACTAAACTAAGATTGTTAACATAGTAAACAGTATACCACAATCACAAGGTAGCCCCACCCTAAAGCATCCCCTGCTTTATGGTCTATTTGACTCTAAATGGGACCATAATCTACTAAATGAACATCATGCTGTATTGAAGAAGAATTGAAACTAGCAATTGAGACCATAAACTCATGTTTACAATGTTTACTGAGGTAATAAATCAACTGAGAAGTAGGCTCATTTTCTCATAGACTTCTATACAATCAGACTTCTTTTTGCAACCAGAGGAGTCGCCCCCTGCTGGCTGTTAGAGAGAATGCAAGTTTAAGGCACTTCTCCATTGGCTTCACTTTTCAGACCCGGAGGTTGTCGCCTTCAGTAGACTTTCATTTAATGTTCATTTAACAATTCTTTTGTTCTTTTCCCCTGTCTCAGATCAAATATCCGACCGGAGAAAGCCAACCACAACACCCACCAGTTCATAATGCACACCTTTGAAAGGATCACTTCCTGTAGTCACTGTCACCTGTTGCTCAGGTAATATTCAGGCATTATGAACCGACTCTTCTGTTTTTGGATAATTAGTTAGACCTGATGAAGCCCCTGTAGACCAAGAGTGAGACAGGCTGAACAGGAACTGTAACTGCACACATTGTTCTAGGATGGCAAATCATCATGTGTTATTGCACTGAAAATACACTTTCAAAATATTTTTCACAGTGAAGGTATGAAAGGAACATCATGACATTTTAAAATTTCAGTCTTAAGTCAGTTTTCCTCAGGCACTTAATTTAAAATTAACCCTCTCACTTAACTGGAAATGGCTTATTAATAGTGGGTTTAATTGAAATAACTAGGGACAACAGACTGTTAGCTGTCTCAGTTCTCACAGCAGACAGTATCAGATTTATGGTTTTGGAAAGCTGAAGGACATTTCCTGTGCCATTTTTTTCTTATCTTGACTGTGACAGGAGCCTGAGAATTCAAAATGTCAAGGTATTTGTCGTAAGGACGCTGTTATACATGAAATATATCCTGTGGTTTATTGTGTCCAGGGGCATCTTTAACCAGGGTTATCTCTGTCTAAAATGTGGACTGGGGGCTCATAAGGAGTGTCTTGGTCGACTGGGAATCTGTGGGAGAACAGGTGAGATCCTCCAGAACTGATTGTGTTTCACTTTTTGAACACTGTGGTCTGTAACATCTTATCGTTAAAACTAATGGCATCATTTCCATAATATTTGCATCCCTCAGAGAACATTTTGGTGACCTTTCCGCTAGCGCCACCATCAGGCCACGATTTCCACCCAAAATATACACCCAAAATATCAAAATCTAAAAGGCAGATTGCCATGAAATTTACTGAGCGCATTCATGCTCCCTAAAGGCGGACCTCTTTACATTTTAGGCACTCTGTGAGCTTTCGTCTAGCACCACACACACACATTCCAGATTGCCCACCTTGTACATAAGATATCTAACAGCTGGCATACTGTGGAATTTGTTGTAAAAAAAACGTATCTCTCTGGATGACGTGACCTTCCTTTTCTTTGCCACCCTCAGGCTCCAATTTCCACTTACCTTTATTTCCCCCTTCAAAAATCACAATTCTGTAAAAACAAACCTGCAAATTACACATGAAGTTTAGCAGTTAAAGCTGAATAATGTCGTAAATATATTCAGCAGTTGTTGCATCTTATTCCTGTGTCAAGCTTTAGCTCTTTGTCACCAGTCCGGGGCTGTGGTCCAGGTACATTCTCCTCCCTGAATGCACAGACAGCTAAAGGCAGCTCAGGCCGTTGACAAGCCCTCTCAGCAGAAGCGCTGTGGTCTTTATGCATTCTGAGGCGTGATGAGGGCCAGTAGAGGTTGACAGTTGAGGTTGTATGTCAGGAAGCCACCACACACTCATATTGTATTCTTCTCACTGTGTCTGTCTCTCACCTGACTGCAGATTCTGCCAAGCCGAAGCCCAAGGTAAGACCCGGACTGTTTCTCCTCTTTGACTTAGACACCAACATAATACGTGAAGCATAACAGATAAGATAATATGGCACACATGAGGAGTTCTGATTGGCCAGATTCCTGTCAACACATACCAGCTGGCCAATGAGATCTCCTGCTGCGTCTTTAAACGCAATCGATAATGTAACCAGGGCCGTAGCCAGGGTTTAGAAATTAGTGAGGTCCAGATTTTTTTCTTTTAATGGAGCTTATTTACTGCATTTCTGGTCGACACCTTTGTTGAGGTGGTGAATTGAAGCCAGATTGTAGAATTGATATTATATTATTATTATCATTATATGTATAACGATGCCTCTCACACATTTAATTTCACTCAAGGGCGTAGGTTTCGTTTCAACATTGAGGGGAAGACACAAGTTTTTAGTGTCAAAGCTTCATTTTAAGATTCAAGGTTCTTTATTTGTCACATTTCAATTCCAGCAAAGCGGTCATTGGCAATGGAAATCTTTGGTCTCAGGTTCCTTCAACAATGCTCATAAAATATGTATATGTATATAAAAGGGGAAATCCACAAGTAAATGTAAAAGCAAAATGATAATGTAAGGCATAAAATAGTGCAGATAAAAGAAATATAAACATAAGTAAATATTAAATAGTAATGTAGATGTAAATTTGCAATTTAGTTGATGACAGTATTTCAGATGGGAAAACTGAATGTAAACAGGATGTAGTATGTAATAATGAGGAGTACTAAAAATATATATACAGAGATGTAGACAAGAATGTAGTATGTTTCCTGCAACAATTTATGGTGGAAATGTCTTTATTTATGTAAAGAAAAACAGAAAACACAAAATTCAGGCGCCAGTTTACAAAAATAAATAAATAAATATATACAGTATATATATATATATATACACATACACGCTGTATATATATACAGTATATATATATATTTAATAAAGTTAAAATATAAAAAAGAAATATATCATTTAAAAAAATCGACCTGCCTTATTTATTCTGCTGTGCATTACATTATTGCTCTGCTGATATGGTGGTATCTTCTTCAGACTATCTGACAAACTGAGAACCCCGTTTGGGACTCTGGCGTTGATCTTCTTCGGAGGTGGAAAAACAAAACTATCTGAAAATACTTTTGACCAGGCATAAATCTCACCAATGTGTGACTTATTATCCACACAAATGTTAATTTCACCACCTCCAATAAAGTGCAGCTGACGGCCGATCCCTCAGCTTTTCATTTGGAAGCATCCTGGAGTCTGGAGGCAGTCCCAAACAGAACAAAGGTGTCTGTAAGCGAGGGGGAAGCAGAAACAGTGACACAGAGCTACCGGTCAGAGGAAAGACGCCACACTGCAGTCCAAACTTTTTACAACTCCATAACTGTAGGCTACAGTAACCTATATAATGCGGGATTGTCCCATCAATCAAATACAGAGAGGCAATGGGTTTTTTTAGGAAATAATTACCAAGGTAGAAACACAAGTCATAATAAAACTATAACCTATAATTGAAAATTTACAAAGTCTATATATTCTTATTACTGTGGTACACTTAAAGCCCCATATAAGTTATCTGTAAAGTATGAGGGCTTTTACTCTTGAGACCCTAGATAGACAAAATTAGTTCTCTCACTTCGCAACAAACGTAAGAAATTCAAGTTTGCCTCCCAGACATTTCCTGTTTCTTCCATTTGTGATAGCTAAACTAAAAAGTGAACACTCAATGATACCCAGGTTGGTTGTGGACAAAATGAGGATAATAATTCATTAGATTTTTTTTCCCAAAAAGACAAAACGCCTAGAAACAGAACTACATTTTTTATGTCTGTCTTTCACTTTTAAAATGGTTCGACAACACGTCTAAAGAGTATAACACTCATAGATGATTGTGAAGACTCATTCTTCAGGTCAAGCTGATCCTCCACAAGGAGTAAGAATGACCTCTCCATATTCTGCTTTCTTTTCTCTGTCTGACTTACTTTCTCTCTCCATCCACAGGAGATCACCACACCACCAGATCCAGGTCAGTATAGCTTGACCACCTCAACACTCATGTGAACCCGCTAAGAGCATCTTTAGGTGGTACCTCTTAAACTGCTTTCAACTCGGCCCTGTAACAAAACAGAAACACAGACAGGATGAAAAGGAGACAGTTAGTCAGAGGCCAGAGTGAGACCTGGAGGAGATGGATGGTGGTTTAAAGCTAACCCTCAGATGTTATCATACCCCTCCCGCACATTTATGATCAAATATTACTCAACTCTTTCTTTTTCTTCCTTTCCAAAGAACCCTGAATATGTTTTCTTAGAAATGCACTGACATGAATCTTCCCTGCTCACACAGAGTTCAAATGAGCAACAACAGACAAATATATTTGAGTATGAATAACAAATGAATAATAGGACGCAGAAGCAATCCTTAACCAATGCACAAAAAAAGCCCTTTTCGCACTGCATGCCGCGATGCCTAAACCCAAGACGGCATTGAGATGAATTGGAGTGGGTGGAATCATTATGAGGACTATACGGCAGGAGAAATGCTGGCAGAAAAGCACTTCCAGCAGTCTATATGCCTCGGCCTCAACCGCTGAGCTGTGCCTTTTGTGATAAATCAATTTCCATAAGGGGCTTTATGAGAAAGACAGCCACAGCCACGCTTATTGTTCTTATTAAATAAAAACATGAATGTGAGATATTCCATTCATCAGAGGTCACCGTCAGCTAATAGTTTCCTCGGGCTGGTTTGCAGGGGAGCCATGGCTGCGAGGGAGAAGTGTCTGAGGGGGCTAGATGTGTGAGTCTGTGGAGAGTAAGTGGCTGTGTCTTTTAAGTTGGCAGGGGTGTTTAGTCTTAGCCTTAGCCGGATGCTTGTGGCGGTGTTTGTCTGCCATGCGGAGGAAAGATTGGAGCTAGCACCGTACAGGAATCAAAGAGATTAATTTCCTGTGAGTGTAAATTGCTGCTTTTTAGGATTGGTGATGCCGTTCTTGTGGTTTAGACCTCAATCATATTTATGCACATGTTGGAGATAAATTGTGCTGAAACCTTTAGGACAATGACAGAAAGAGAATTTGCTTTGTGTACATGATTGGTGCAAGAAATAAAAATAATTAACAAACAAACACCACCTCCTATTGATGTTTAGTCATGCAGATGTTGTGACATGTCTGGCTCAACCCAGTACAATGCAGTCGTGATAGAGAATTTTGTTTATCGTGCTTAGAGCATTGAAAAAATAACAGAAAATGCATCAAATATATCGTTTCATTGTGTATTTAGGCTAGGTTACAGTTTGCTCTAATGAGAATAAGAGGTCCCTGTAGACTTAAAAGCTTTAGAATCACAATTTCAGTTAAAGTAAATATCAAAGAGGAGCTGTTATGCTCATTTTCCAGCCAGTTCTCCCAGGGCGTCAATTACCGATGCTTTGTCAAGGCCGTAGCTGTTCGATACCGCCGCACAAGGCACCTTTTACTAGTGCCTGAATGAGATGCACGTGGCAGTCCATTAAAGCTGCAGCGGGTAGAAATGGAACAAATATGATTTAAAAAAGTTATTTTTATAAAACGGTCACTTTATCCTGACAGTAGTCTATGAGACAGGTAATCTGAGAAAACTCATGCGCCTCTGTGTCCTGCTCCTAATGGCATCTGCAAGATTTCACAGACCGGAGGAAAACAACCAATCAGAGGCGAGTCCAGCCGTCCAACTGCCGTCTTTGAGAGCCGGCTGTCAATCATTTGCGAACTCCGACCAAACGGTCAAACTAGGCAGCGCTGATCAAATATGAATCAATATTCTGTTACTGTAATGTCTATTTCTCGCCTCAAATGTTTTAGGAAACATATTGTAGTGCACGGTTTAGCTGTAAAATGAGAAAGTTTGTGACCCGGCAGCCATTTTGAGATCAGTTGAGGACATACCAAGCACCGCCCACCAGCCGGAGCACAGCCAATAGGAACGCTCTCTCTGAAATGACCTTTGATTGGCCAAAGTCTCCCATCACGGGCTAGATTTTTTAAAGCCTGAAAACAGAGCCAAAATGGGGGGCAGAAGTGTAGTTATCTCTCAGAACACTTAAATTACAATATGCTGAAAGGTTATTATGAAATTTTTGCCCAATGATGCCAAAAATATACTGCCTACCCCCACTTTAACTACAATATAAACCCATCCGCGGCAACAGTAAACGCTCAGAGAAAAATGCGCCAGGGGTGTGGTGACATAGTTTAAAGAGCGAAAAGACACACACAGGGCGGGCGGGAGGAGTGGAGGATGGGTCCAACAAACACAAGGCTTTCATCCAGGAGACCGCTGTTTGTTTCCTGCATGTTAACTTTCATTTTTACGTTACAATCAGCTGTTCGTTTGTGTCCCGTGTTCACAACGTTCAGTTTCATTTTCACTTTACAAACATAGCAATTTTAAGACCAAACAGTTTTTTCCTAAACCTAACTAAGTGGCTTCGATGCCAAAACCTAAAGTGCTGCCATGGGGGCGTGATAAAGCGGCAGTATGTGACGAGTTGGGATAAGAACGTGTCGCATTTTCAGGTGCATACTGTACTTGTATTTTGTAGAACATGTTTACATGCTTTAATATTCAAAAATGCTTTATTTTTCTCATACCGGCTGTGCTGCAGCTCCTCTTTTCACCCTCCCTCAGCTCCTGCTCAAACAGAGCGTTACACAGTATATATTAATGCTTAAACTCATTTCACCTGTGTGTACAGCCATGTGTTTGTCATCAAATTATTTCGACTGCACTTCTTCCCGCACACTGTGCATGTGTAGGGTTTCTCTCCCATATGGATTCTCGTATGTAAACACAATATACCACCCTAAAGCACAGAGAAAAAGCACAAAGGCATAATAGGGCCTCTTTAACATCTAGTGTAACTCAACATGTCTGGCAGAATACTTAGAATATCTGAGCTCTCCATTTTAGTCATAGTCTGAGCAACACAGCACTCTGTGTCCCTTCTATTCGTTCCTAGATCTCATTCATCAGCGCTTCTCGTCCTTATGTCAATTTTCAAAGAATCTCTGTCATACATGGTTGCAGTATTTTTGATCTGTTACCTAAACGTAGTGATGAATCGAGCTACACTCTTGCACCTGCTGCATGTTGCTCTGTATAAGACTCTCTGAGAAATGTGAGTATAAATGTGTTTGTATTCCCTGTCTGCTAGGTTTACCCAGGATGGTTGTGATCAGAGACTACAGTGGCATCCCCAGTCCCCAGTGCGGGCCCCCACTAAGCATTCATGCGGGGGATGTCATTGAACTGATGTTTGCTGACCTGCACAGCTCCTGGTGGCAGGTGCGTGTCACTCAGCTCATCCTCGTTTTATCTCGACATCTGTGACTCTATGAAAAAATAACATGTTACGGCTCACCGGCTTGGCTCGGTGCACGCAACGTCTCTGCAATCGTGCTGCGTGTCACCTCTTCTTTTTTTCCACCTGCATGTCCCGCTATCTGAAAAAGCTTTCAAAAGTATATTAATGGGGTGACATCAACAATTTATCTCCCCTTGGCCATTATTGTTAGTAAATCACAAATTACATTGCGGTTGTTTTATCACATTCTGTGTCCTGTCAGGTGAGCCATAAATATGACATTATTATGAGGTCAGCGTTAATTAGAAGTATCAGTCGAAGATCTGTATGAACTCCACAGAACCCCAGTTACATTACAAATAGGCTATATGTCTGTTCTTTCACTCCTTGGATTGAATCACAGCCTACAACAGATGATCTAACCAATTAGTGGCTTCAGTTGATGAATTGAGCGCCACAGTGAGACAATAAAACAGCAGACACTGGAGCCTCTGGAGGGTGTTATAATGGTTGGTGCACAACCTCATGTACAGGCACATTTAGCAACCATCTCACGAGGTCAGCCAAAGGTTGACAGCGTTTGACCTTATCTATTTTTGAAAGGATGGGCGATTTATCTGGGGTCTTCCGGCAGCCTCCCTAGCTGTTTCTCACTCTGCTTTACGGCGGCATTAAAGCCTCATCCTCCTGTTGGTGCCGCTCCAATCAGACTGCGGTCTTTGCCAACGGCACGGCTGGGAGTTGGCGGTTAGCCTGATTTCCTATGCTCCATGTTTCTCTCTGTTGTGACAGAGCACAAGGTGGAGGGTGAGGACACGAATGCCAGGAGACTTCTTGTAAGCCGATAGAACGGCTAGCAGAATGTCATGCTGCAGACCTGATGGCACTGCATTGTTTGCTACCATGGTAACCATGCAAGCTGGGAGGGTATAATTAAAGGAATTAAATGATAATACACATTTGTGTCTATCACTGTCTTGTGCATAATGATGCTGCAACGAGGCTATTCGCCAAAACGAGTTAGCCTATTTTTTTTGGCTCTTGCATGGCAGTGAATGAGTGCAATCATTCTCACAAGCTTTTGTACAACAGTGTTAATGAATAAGTACCAACTCTGACTCCAAACCACAATGTATTTCAATAGATCCACTGTATCAATCATGATAAAACATTTTCTGTGTAAATTAAGGCTGTCAAAGTTAACACAGTGATAACACGTTAACGCAAATGTGTTTTAACGCCACAAATTTCTTTAACGGAACTGTGTGAAATAATTGCATCCAATGACTGCACACGTGAATTGCCTTTGAGAGCCACCACCGTATCAAAGATACACAACTTGTATGAAAGATCAGAAAGCAAAAGTAGCGGTAGACTTGGGACAGACTACGACGGTGCTGACCAGAGACTATTGGGCTCCACTCAGCAATCACAGTCTCCTTTTGGTGACAGCGCATTATTATGACCAGCAGTGGGAACTTTGGCCGCGTGTATTGACTGTTATGGAGACAATGGAGAGGCATTTTGCTGAAGCATATGCCAAGCACTTTATGCTAATAGCAAAACAGCGGAAAATTGAACTGTACTGAATAGGCCGAAGCTTCATTCATAACTTTGACATTCAGATTATTATTATTAATAACTTACAGAAACATTGCGGGCAAAGTCCACAGGTCTTCTCTCTCTCAAAAAACACAAAAGGGAGGCACCTGTATTAAAGGGGCTGTCTAGCAGCAATCTAACAGCACCATAAATTATATATTATATTATATTTATATAACCACAATAACAAAATTTTTTTAGGGTGATGACATCATAAAATATGATGACACAGCCCTACTGATTGAACATAGCCAAGTCAGCACACTGACACACTTTCTGACACACTGACAGCTGTTGTTGTCTGTTGGGCTTGAGTTTGCCATGTTATGATTTGAGCATATTTTTTATGCTAAATGCAGTACCTGTGAGGGTTGCTGGATAATATTTATCATTGTTTTGTGTTGTTAATTGATTTCCAATAAGAAATATATACATAACATTTGCATAAAGCAGCATATTTGGCGCTTTCCCATGTTGATAAGAGTATTAAATACTTGACAAAACTCCTTTTAAGGTGCATTTTGATCAGTTCAAAAATATGTGATTAATTTGCGATTCATTGTGATTAACGATGGACAATTATGCAATTTTTTGCAATTAAATGTTTTAATCAATTGACAGCCCTAGCTTAAACATATTTATGGTTTGGAGTCTTTCTTTTTTCACATTTCTGCGAAAATTCTGCAAATGCATATCAACAGCTGTTGGCAGTAATGAGCTGAAAAATGTAGGATGCAGTTATAAAAGAGAAGACGATTAAGAAGACTCCAATCTCATATAAACAATACATGTTTTAAAACATGCAAAAAAAAAAAAAAAAAAGACTTTGCAAATGTTCTCAACAAGTTTGTTAGGTCTTACGGTCACACACAATGCGTTTTGGTGGGCAACACTGAATCTAAAGAAAACCCTGTTTGCTTGCAATGAAACCTCCACAGGGTACCTTTAATCTTCAGCGTCCCCAGTGGCGCCAGAGGATGGAATTACAGAACATTGAGAATTCATATCCCCTGTTACCCAGGAGGCAATTATCCCCCATCCCACTGGCAGAACAATACAATCAATCACTGTAATTTCATTTGATCCTTTGGCTGCTGCCTGTTTATGCCAACAGAGTAATAAGTTTAATCTTTATCATACGCTTATCGAGGGCATAACAAATAGAGAGGGGCTCTCAAAAAACCTTTGATGAAATGTTATTACACAGAATGAATCATAGAGATGGGTAAAGATTCGCTTTCCAATCTAGTTACTGCCGGGGCTTGCACGGTCCCAAAAAGCATTTCATACTCTAATAAAGAGGAGTGAGGAGGAAAGCATAAACAGGGCAGGAAGCTGAATGAGGAGCTCCACATGCCCTCAACACTCACTGTCTCCTCAGATTGACTCAATGGACTTCAAATTGACCTCAAACTCAGAACTGGAAATCAAGTGATCTTAATGTTGATATATATCACTGCCGACAAGATAATGCACATGACAGAGGATTAAGGTTATGAAATAAACTGTACGTAGGAGCAAGTTTGTATGAAAATAGAGTAATTTGTTTAACCAAAGTGGTTTTATTTAAAAGGAGAAAAAAAGGTCTGTCTACACTATGTTTGCTGAAGGAATTAGTGATTTTCATATAAAGCTTGTGTTGTGCTTGAGGCGGGTTTGCTAAAATGCAATTGTTAGTCTTTAGTGCGAGCCAGAGAGCTCATGCTGTTTGGATATTCAAAGACCAGAATAAGATCCATTATTTAGTGTTAAACGAGGCTCTTGTTTTGATGCAGTACAAATCTAACTGCCGGCAGAGTTTGAACCATAATTAACTTGGGCTGCAAATTAGATGCACTGCTTGTTGTGTGCTAATTGCTGAGGATTTATTGAAGCGAGTGTGGGAGGGGAAGAGAAGAAGAGAGAGAGAGAGAGAGAGAGAGAGAGACAGAGAGAGGTGTGTTTGCTTCCAGACAAATATAATGCGATTAACAGCCAGTTGCCATTGCAGGGAAAAATTCTGGCGACAAGCAAGATTGGCTTCTTTCCAAGTGACGCTGTGAGGCCTTGCCCATGTGTAAGTGTGCATATTTTTCGCAATCAATAAGACACATTTAGTATGATTACAATGCATTCAGTGGATAATGGCTACTATTGATGTCTTGGCAGAGAAATGTAGTGCTTTTCAATCGCACTTTTTCGCTGTAGAAGAGCGATTTTAGCCATTAGATGTGGCTTGAATATCACATTACCGCAAATGACCTCCACCCCTCTGTATCGACTCCATAAAAAAACAGAAAATAACCACAATTCTTCTCTTTGCCAGGTTCCAAAACCTGTCGATTACTCTGCCCAGCTCTGGTAAGCGATGAAAACAAATGACTGTAGATTGCTAACAATAACCACAAGTCGTTCTTGCTCTATTTTTTTGATTGTATTGGCATCCTCATGTTCCGAATGATTGATTGCAGTGTAAAGTGCAGTAGTTGTTCATTGGTGGTTCAGGTTTGCAGGGCCGATGGAGAGATACCAAGCTGAGGTGGAGCTTCTGGACCGAGGACACAGCACCTATCTGATTCGACACAGGAGCAAAGAGTGCACCGAATACGCCATTAGTATAAAGTAAGTGACATGACGGCTTGTTTCCATACTAAATCTACAATTTTCACTCACAACGGTTTACCAAGAATGGTGGAATAAACAAAACACACACAGTCAGCAGCAGCCTTGTGGACAAAAACACCTTATTGTGAGAGCAGAGAGGAGAGTGGCGAGAATCATTCAAGCAAACAAAATGCCCACATGCAAATAATAGCTCCGCACAACAATGGTGCGGTGTCTGAAAACAAGCAGCTCATCAAATGTTAAAAGTGGACGGGGCCGCAGCAGAAAGAGGTCATGCTGTGTTCATGAAAAACAAGAAGTTATAGTGACTATATAATCTTGAAGAATGGAAAAAGTTTGCCTGGTCTGATGAATCGCAGTTGGTCTTAAAATGCAGATGGTGGGGGACAGAATTAAGTTTAAAGGGTTGTTTTTCGTTGTTCGTTAAAGTCAGGGCCCATGAAATTCAAGACTTTGCAGTAATCGTGGTATTACTTTCATCATTTAGCTATAGACATTGAGAAATGGCTTTTGGATTTGTTAAAGAAGGTGGAGTATTTAGGATTTCCTAACCTGAGATAAGACAGGGTGAAGTAAGATAAGATAGGATTCCTAAAGTCAGTTGAAATTTGCTTTCATAGTACCAAATTGGGGAAAAGCTCTATCTTAGACTCTTCCTATCCTAATTTAAGACTTAAAGGGACTGTTTGTAACTTTTTACAGGTATAAATCTACCGGGTCGGGATCCCATGCGCACGCTCGCATGTGCGCGCTCGCATGTGCGCGCTCGCATGTGGCCGGAGTTGCTCCTCTGCCTGCTTGCCTTCAGTCACACACCGTGCGCGTTCTCGCTGTCTCGCTCCACCTCTACACATGAACGCGCACACACTCCACACTGCAGAAGAGTTAGTTTAGCTCTGAGAATATCTAGTGAATGTACAGTGGACGTTTTTGCAGAAATAACTGATGCAGCTCCTCCAGACCAACAGAGGTTTTCCGTGTCTTGTGAAGTGACGGGGCTCCGCAGCGAGTAATGTAATCGTCTCCGACCGGGTGCCGGTGTCTCTCTGCGGGCGCAGTCGGGAGGCGATAACGTTTCTCTTCCTGCTTCAGCCCCAGAGCCCGGGAGGCTGAGGCAGCGAGGATGAAGCAGGAAAAGCCAACACTAGGATCAGCATTGATTCATATAGAGACCTTCGTCTGGTCAGCTAACATTACTGCCAAGCAGCTGAAATATAGAGTGATATTGTGGTTTTAGCTGACGTGTGTCGCCTCACTGTTTTGAGCGATGCTCGTTCATGTCTATTTAGAGCGAGCAAGCGCGAGCTCGACGCTGACTTTCGTTGACTTAACGGCCACAGGTGATGCTGTTAACAAGCATTTCTGAAAGTTACAAATAGTCCCTTTAAGAAATAAGTTTCTGTAACACGGGCAGGTCACTAACATTATACCCCAGCTGTTGCTAAAGTTTAGCCAAGGTTGCCTGTGATTAAAATCTTCTATTTTTTAGGCATGTAAACACCTGGAAAGAGACAGTTTAAGCATGTATTTCAATTATTTTGGTGGTCAAAGAGGGAAAACCATGAAAACTATGAATCAGCAGTTATTGTTTATGGACCCACATTGCTTCCACCCCTCAATATTGCACTTGAAAATTGATTTCCAGCTACTATTTGTTACATCGTTTTGAACTGTTTTCATTTGAACTACTTAGTACAGAAGAAATAGTCCCTATGAAAACTGCTGAGAGCAAGGTCTTTTTCTAGAAAGAGATGTTGCTGTTGTCTTTTTCAAGGCTCTGAGCATCAAACATGAAATTCTGCCTCATTTATATTGATGTACAGGTAGATAACTATACCTTGACCTGGGCAACTTTCTGCATGGCTAGACACTAAAGGTATAACGGTGTTTCTAATATGAGTATTCACCCTTCTTGTGTCAATGCCACAGGGTTCGTTTGAACTTCACATCATGCCTAAACATTATTCCAGTTATTTAAGTTAACCCTGACCGTCTCAGTTCACACATCTCAGCTGAATGCAGCGTGGGGAATGAGATGGAATTGGATGATCTATTTTACCATCTATCTATTGTCTGTCTCTACTGCTCAGACATATGCTCAAGGAGAGGCTGATAGCTTTGCATCATACTGTTTGCTGCTCTTTGCCTATCAGTCTTAGAAATGTATTTCAAAAGAAGGCCAGCGACGCACTTGCATTGTAGATAAAACATCCATCCCTTTAGGCCTCAATAAATGGCTGCTTTATCTGCAAGTTGAGTGCCTCGGTAGTCGTCTTTTGAAATACAACACTGGCCATTTAACTAGTGAATATCTTTCAGGCTACATCAAAGCTTGTTCAGTCTTTAAAAAGGACTATCGAGTCCTCCCGACCTGACATGACGGCTCCGAGAGATTATAACGATTGAGGGTGCGCTCTGAAATAGTGTTTGGACGTTAAGACTATTTAGCCAGTGACACACCATTCCAGCCCATTTGGTTTCGGTGGACTCATACCGTCCCTCATTCAAAGCTTTGATGTACAGGGCCAGTTTGTGAACACTCCAATCCTAATTGCCTGTCTCACTGCTTAAGATCATTATCAGGATGGCCGTTTGAGATAATGGAGCTTTATACAGAGAGCGGCTACTAATCAACTGGAACTGTCTAGTGTCACTAGACACTACAGTCTGTGTGTGTGTGTGTGTGTGTTGAACAATGTTTGTGTGTATGTGTGTTCAGCCTTGGGAGCCTATATAGGACTCACCAAACAGGGCTCATCTGTCTCCATGTGTTATGCACAATATAACTCAACACACATCAATAATGTATGACTCGCCATATATTCATAATATATCTGTCAATTTGCAACATGATCATATGCTCCTTCTTATCCGTTATACAATGCATGGGAGGAGATTTACAATGCGAATCTTCATCCATTGTATCTTGCACATCACAATGTGGGAGTCATGCAATATACAGCACTGTGCTTGACAGCACACGCACACTGGTGCTTACAGTATGTATGTACTGAACAGTGTGTATGTGTTTTCAAGGTTGGACCACACTATACTGTTCAACAAAGAAGTCAGCCTGAGCTAAGATTCTCACAGGACATATAAGTACTTGACATTTTTTTCATTATTTAATCAGACCTATAGCATACACTCTCATATATACTGTACAGTAAGTTTTGCAGTTATTTGTGATACCGTTTTCTATCATGGATTAAGCAGCAGTGGGTAGAATTGGAGCAAATATGATTTAAAAAAAGTTATTTAAAACGGTCACTATATCCTGACAGTAGTGCATGAGACAGGTAATCTGAAAAAAATGATTTCCCTCTGTGTCCTCCGGTGATCCTAATGGCATCTGCAAGATTTCACAGAGCGGAGGAAAACAACCAATCAGAGCCGAGCTGGAGCCTTGCCGTCTCTGAGCAGCTGTCAATCACTCGCGAACTCCGATCAAACGGTCAAACTAGGCAGCGCTGATCAAATATGAATCAATATTCTGTTACTGTAATGCCTATTTCTCTCCTCAAATGTTTTCAGAATCATCGTGTAGTGTACTGTTTAGCTGTAAAATGAGAAAGTTTGTGACCCAGCAGCCATGTTGAGATCAGTTGAGGAAATACCAAGCACCACCCACCAGCCGGAGCAAAAACAAACAACAAAATACTTTTAATTATGTTTTTTTTCTGACATTTCTTGCTTCTCTTGTTAATTACTTGATACTTTTTAGCTCCTAATGCCTCTAAAGATATTTCAGATGAAAGATGAAAGAAGGAAAAACACTGTATGTTATAACTGCTCACAACTCATGTCCACTGTAAGGCATTATGACCTGTGATGAAGGGTCACAAGTAGACACTGGTATGAATTCATAATACAGGGTAAGTAATCCTATGGTGCTTCTATTATTATCTGATTTGAGTGAATTGGATCTGATTTCCACAGCGGGGATAACCTAAGGTGTTCATGTCAAACAAAGTTGCTTGGCTCAGCTCAGCGTGGTAGCCGACAGTCAGCTGAGACGGACCTTCGTGATGGTTCACCATAGAGACCGGATTGATGTGGAAGCATGTATAGTTGATTAGCAGCCCATGTCTTATTCATTCTCCACAGGTTCAACGATAAAGTCAAGCACATTAAGATTCTGACCAAGGACTGCTGCTTTTACATCGCTGAGAGTCGGCTGTTCAAGACCGTGCTGGTAAAGGTTTTAACTTTGTATGGATTGAAGCTATTGTAGCATTAATGAGTATAATCATTTTGACATATTTGCTTTTGCAGCACTCTCTGGAGATAAACACCAGCATGCCAATGAAAGATTTACTTTTGTTTATGTGCAATGATAAAATATGTCTACTAAGTGGTTTATTTCTATATTTGTGTTCACACTCAAAGCTATAGGGGATGTTGTAAAGCAACTGCCTGTATTAAATATGAGCTTGTTTCCAATACTTACATTTGAAATGGGTAGAAAGAAAGATATATTGCGTTTAATTGCCTTTCTTAGGAGGGTGTTTCTGCAACTACGGTCACTTTTTCCCCTTCCAAATTATATAATTTTAACCATCAGAGTATGTAATACTTATAAACAATCTGTAACATGTTTATTTTTTATGGTTTTTATCACTTGTTCTTACTAAGTGTCCTTACCGAGTCATTAAAATAATTTTCATTTTATATTTTAGTTCATTTAAATTTCCTTTTTTAATTCCTATAACATTTTTAAGAAATTTAAATTCATGTTCATCAAGCTTTGTGCATCATTGTAAATATTGATATAAAAACGTTTTTTAGAAATAGAAAATTTCAAGATTTTTTGTACACCCTGAAAAATATAGACAGTAACCATAGATGTCAGTCTTCATACACAAAAAAATATAAAATATGTTGTGTTTTATGACAATAGATAGATATTGCAATTCCAATGTCTTTACCTGAACACCTAAAGCTGTTTCAGTAATAAGTTATTTTTTAAGTGTAGTTCGAAATACACAATCACTTAGCTGTATGGTAAGGACACAATAAATACCACAGAAAAAAGGTGATCTTAACCATGTTTTCTTAATCTTGAGGGTCACCTATGTGGGTGACCTTTTAGTATGGCATTCGTTCACTGTCGCGGTAAGGACTCTGAAAAAAATATAGTTGCGGAAACACCCAGGAACAGTTCTTCAGTACTGGCTGCTGTTGTATTATCAAGATCAAACAAGCAGCTCCTCCATACCCAACCAGCCCACATGCCTTTGCTTTCATTTCTGTACATTTGTACACAATACCATGTAGATTCACCTGAAATATCACTGTTAAGGGTATGTTTTTCTTTTATCGTGCTTGTTTTACACAGGACTTGGTGGAATACTACAAGCAGCACTCTCTGAAGGAGGGTTTCAGCAGCCTTGACACCACTCTGCAGGTCCCCTATAGGGAGCTGTCCAATGGAAACATGCCCAAGGCCATTACCAAGGCTGGCAGTGGTGAGTCCGCTTCACAAACATCCAGGTTTCCTCCCTGACACTGTCTGACAGAGGGAAATACTACCAGATCAGATCTCGATCCGGTTACAGCTGAACAGTAATTCTAAGCATTTTGACCTGTTTGGAGTACTGGAGGGGTGAGTTGTGCTACAACAGTCCAGTTCCGATAGAGTAAGGTGAGTTGTTTTCCCCTGGGAACTTGACCTGCCTGTAAAGCCTCTCTGTGTGACCCAAACAGTCAGTGGAAACTGATATTTCCCAGATCATCAAGTAGAAGCAACCAAACAAGCTGAGGGCAGAAACAGTATCTCACTTGCTTTATTTTGTTACTACAGACCAGCTAATGTACCGTGTGCCCTCACCTCTAAGAACTGTAAAAAAAAAAGTACCACCTTATGTTGCAAAATCATGGTGTCAGAGCATTTGCTTTGTTATTAAGTTAAAATTAAGTCTCATCCTATCTCTGACGTGTGAGGCTTGCTAGAAATATTTAGCGCAGCATAATGAGGGATTCCCTGTGGGACAGCTCAGGGAGAAAGACAGCAGCTTGACATTTTTAGCTTACAGTATGTATGATGTCATCTAGATTCAACTACATACACAAGACCTTGGTCTGACTGAGTGTGGATATGAAATGTTTGATAAATAAACTAGCAAATAGTGCTTTGTTTAGTTCAGTGATGTAAAATGTCATACTTAAAATAAATATATTGTCAAAATATTTTATATAAATTGGCTTTAGAATAATTCCATGACAATGAATTTGATACTTTTGTGTGCTATATAACATTTTTCAATATGCCTCTATTTATTCATGCTAAATGATATGATAAATGAAAAGGTGTTGAAATTCACACCACCAAACAATCCATTACTATCAATATACATTCAACCTTTTTTATCTAGTTGTCGTGGAATTGTAGATGTTCCCTTTTTTTTATGAGAAAACCAAATGAAAATAATTTAAATATAAAAATATAAACAGATATAAAAAAAGAATGGAAGGAAATAGACAAATGATTTATCCAGTACTGACCCTCTGTGTAAATTATCTGATAGACGTTATGCATGTTTATGTGGCAGACCCCATCTATTAGGGTCAAACTAACATTAGATGATATATGGAAATAATGAGAAGCTTTCACAGGGTCAGAATGAAACTGCTGAAGTACGTCACCGCGCGGTAAAGAGGTAATTATTGACTGTGAAATGTAAAGTAGCATCTTAGATGTCTACCTGCTGGCATTAACAGGCATGTATAAAATGTATAAATGCACACGTGTGCTTAAGTTCAACAAGTCCAGTCCCTGCGTCATTACTGGCCCTCGGAGACAGAAGCAGATGCTCGTTCACTCTGAGGCGGCATGTGAAGGAGGAGAGTAGGTGAAGAGGCATGTTAGGAATGGAGAGTCTGAGAGTGAGAGGCAGAGAATGTGGATAGAATGAAATGGACAGAAGGAGGGTAAGAGATGGAGAGAGAGGTGGGAAGTCGGGGGAGCAGGAAGAGGTGGAAATGGCAAAAAAAAAGTGTAGGAAGAGAAGGGAGGGGAGAGGGAGAGAGACAAAAATGAGGCACACAGTGAGAAAGACATGGATGTAAGAAAGGGAAAGAGTGAGATAAATGTGAGGTAGGGGAAGTGTAAAGGAAAGGAAAGGGGTAGAAATGGAAGTAAAAAGAAAAGACTCCATTTAGGAAAAGGTCACCGTTAGCTGTTTGTAGTGGACAACAAAACAAAACAAGAGTTAGATGAGAAGATTGATGAGACAATTAAAATATAGCTATTTATGCTATCTTAGATTAGTGTAAAGACTAGAAACAGGGAAACAGCTAGCCAGGTTCTGCACCCCTAAAGCTCACTAATTAATACATTTACATTTTTAGATTTTATTATTATTAAGTTTATATTACATAAAAAACAACACATGTGATGGGGAGGTGCAAAAACCCCTCAGAGGGGCTCGATCAGGGCACTCTCCGGTGCATACCTTTATCAATTATAAAAAAAGAATAAAATATTAAAAAGGATGGTTAAGAGAGCGAGAAGAAGAAAAAAAGAAAAAGATAAGATTACACACACTAAGAGACATCCATATATGCGAGTAGACAAAGTAATAGAATAGAATTAGATTAAGAATTAAGATGCTCATCATTAAAAACTCAATATTAGTAAGCAATTTACAGAGATTATCCATAAGGAAATCATTGGGGAGATAAAAACAAACCTTTAACGTCTTTCTTAATTTGTTCTGGTGCCAACTTTAAAATATGAGATGGCAGAGCGTTCCATATCACTGAACCTCGGTAAATTAAACCAAACTGTAACTGAGATGTTCGACACATAGGAGGACAAATAATTGTAGAATTGTTGATTATTGGAATACTATTCATAAAGCGAACTGAAGTTGGTTAACTTGATAAACACTGAGGATGACGGACTAAAAAAAACAAAGGTTGAGATGAATGAATTTGATGTACACAGTTAATAATTCTTAATGCTCATTATTATATCTCATTTATTTAAAACTTTTTTCAATTATTTCTTGGCTGTAGACTCCAGCAAGCTAAGGAATAGTTTCATATTTTACGTACAGATACGAGAGTGGTATCAATCAGTCCTGGCAAGAAAGCAAGAATATTTCCCCAAAATGTTGAGTCTTTAAAAATGCAGCCAAACTGTACAGATTACATTTAGAGTGATCCAATGGAAGTGCCTTAAACCTGCATTCTTTCTAATAGCCAGCAGGGGGCGACCCCTCTGGTTGCAAAAAGAAGTCTGATTGTATAGAAGTCTATGAGAAAATGACCCTACTTCTCACTTGATTTATTACCTCAGTAAACATTGTAAACATGAGTTTATGGTCTCAATCGCTAGTTTCAAGTTTGCTTCTTCAATACAGCATGATGTTCATTTTAGTAAATTATGGTCCCATTTAGAGTCAAATAGATCAATAAGCAAATGTTTTTGTCTTGACAACTTTAACCCTTTCACAGTGTGTTTTCAGCTCATGAAAGTTAGTTAATTTTAAGCATTTTGGTATCCTAAAAATGTCTTATTGATCGTTCGGTTGTGCTTAGCTCCACCCTCTCCTGTCACTTTTGGTTGCAAAAAAAAAACAAAATGCTGAACTCGAGGCTACAAAACTGCAGTCCACAAACCAATGGGTGACGTCACGGTTATATATACAGTCTGTGGATCGAGCTGGTACAATCCTGTTCAGATTGTAATGTAATCCACGTGCGTTTGCGCCTTGAATTAACACGTTTTTCCTTACCCAGATAAGACATCCAAAAACAGATGGCACGTTAATACCAAGTGTGAATGGGGTAAAAGAGAGACACAGGTTACAAAGGGGAGGCATGGGGCGAGAGAGATAGCGGGAGAGCAAAAGACAAAGGAGGGAGTGAGAGAGACAGTGAGTGAAGGAAATAGAAAGGAGCCTCGGCAGCTCACCAGGCTTAGCAGAGAGGTCCCAGTTAGGGCCCAATGCCCCAGGCAAGCACCAGGAGCCTGCTACTCCAAACGTCACACTCCGCACGCTGCTCAGCTCCGAGATGGCTTCACAATTTTCCTGACAGGACATGACATTTCACTTGGGCTGGCAGCAGAGAAAACTGTGTGACAGCCGCCTGCCGCTGACACACACCTGGGGGATACCCCTGGTCCAACCGAGGGACTGCTGCCTGTTTCCACAAAACTGGGAAAAGTTTGCAAATATGATCTGATGTAAAAGAGCAGAAAGCAGCTGGAGGTAAACTGTCTTAACTTAAAGAGAGGCGTACGTGTAAACAACCACAGCCGCTGCAACAGAGGCAAGCAGACGAACGCGTGGAACAAAGTCAAAGTTAGCCCTTTGTGTCTGTTCGGATGTAAAATTCTGCTACATCCTTGTCCCTCTGCCTCCTTTGGCAGCGTCGGTCTCCCAGCGCATCAGGCTTCAAAGCAGCTCTGCGAGAGGTGTGTTTGTGCATAGCTGCCATTCACCGCGCTTCCTTCAGTGAGAAAGCCTTGACAGACCCTCAGTGCATTCTGGGATAGATTATTATTGCCTTAAGTCGTCCACCCCCATAGACAGACTTAGTGTGGGCACCGCGTTCTCTGTCTGGTAAACAGCCTCCGTGGAAAGACAGATGTCATGCCAAAACAAAAAACACACACACACACAAAATGGTTTGAATCTCAAAACAGACACCTCATAGCAAAGAAAACAGAAGGCAAGGCTGAGCAAACAATCACAAGATGCAGAACTATTGAAAAACCATCAAAACTTTGGAGTAATTTGTTGGGAGAAACCCCAGCTCGCATCTTTAATTAAGTCTGACTGAGTGCTTGTCGTCTGTGTATGTGTGGGAATGTTAGAGATGGGAAATAATTAAAAATCATTTTGTAGTCAGTGTTATCGAGGATATTCTATTCTGTTGTCTTTAATTAATGATTGTAAGTGAATATTATGCAAAATCTGTCAAAATGAGATCTGAAAATTAGGCCTTGTGGCGG
This sequence comes from Sebastes umbrosus, assembly GCF_015220745.1. Taxonomy (NCBI): domain Eukaryota; kingdom Metazoa; phylum Chordata; class Actinopteri; order Perciformes; family Sebastidae; genus Sebastes; species Sebastes umbrosus. The sequence goes on along the minus strand of NC_051280.1, from coordinate 10,264,699 downwards.
ACTCAGTTTTAAAGCTAGAGTGAAGATACTGGCATCATATGAGACTAGAAAACCTAAAGAATCCATTGGTACCAATGTCATAATAGCTTGTCGCAAAGGAGGTTAAATAATACTCCAAACATACGCTAAATTTTGTAATGTATATATACATACTAGGGCTGTAAATCAATTAAAATATTTAATCGCGATTCATCCTATGATTGTTCATGATTAATCGCAAATTATTCACACATTTTTTACCTGTTAAAAATTTACCTTAAAGGGAGATTTGTCAAGTATTTAATACTCTTATCAACATGGGAGTGGGCAAATATGCTTGTTTTATGCAAATGTATGTATAAATTCATTATTGAAAATCATTCAACAACACAAAACAATGACAAATATTGTCCAGAAACCCTCACAGGTACTGCATTTAGCATAAAAAATATGCTCAAATCATAACATGGCAAACTCAAGCCCAACAGGCAACAACAGCTGTCAGTGTGTCAGTGTGCTGACTTGACTAGGATTTGCTCCAAACTGCATGTGATTATCATAAAGTGGGCATGTCTGTAAAGGGGAGACTCGTGGGTACTCATAGAACCCATTTACATTCACATATCTTGAGGTCAGAGGTCAAGGGACCCCTTTGAAGATGTTTTTCCTTGCCAAAATTTAGCACATTTGAGTCCACTAAAACCTCTGAAAGATCAATTGTGTTAATGTGTTAAAAAAATTAGTGGCGTTAAAACGAATTTGCATTTACGCGTTATTATCACATTAACTTTCACAGCCCTAATACATACATTTGCATAAAGCAGCATATTTGCCCACTCCCATGATGATAAGAGTATTAAATACCTGACAAATCTCCCTTTAAGTGAATGTGCGATTAATCATGAATAACTATGGACAATCATGCGATTAATTGCGATTAAATATTTGAATCGATTGACTTCCCTAGTTTAAATATTAGATAATTATGGTTGTATGTACAGTACACGTTTATTTATATCTGTACACATAAAGTATGTGTTTACGCTGTATCTACTTCCTGCAGGTTTGTGTCTGCTCTGGTCAGACCAACAGTTGACACGTATTGGCCTGCGTTTACTTATCCCTGTGGGGGAGAGGAAGAAGGCATGGAGCCATATTGTTGTGATGACAGCAGGTGGTTTTCAGAGTGCGAGGGTCCGCTGGCTCAGATGGGATTTTATATGAGAACAGAAGCTGTTGGTTCTGCGGCTTGGATTGCCTTGTCAGGGCGCCGTGCTGTGCTCAGACGTATACTTACCCCCATACTGCTGCTTTTGCTCACTCAAAAGGTTGCTATTGCTGTGTTATGCAGTATGACCTGGGGATGATTATAGAAGCTGCACTACATAGCCAAAGTAGACAGTTGAACACCTGATCTTTAAAAACCATGGGCATCAATTTGCTACTATATATGCTGCTGCAACAGCCTCAACTCTTCTAGGGAGGCTCTCCACAAGATTTTGAAACCTGACAGCAGAGATTTGCTCCCATTCAGCCACAAGAGCATCAGTGAGGTCAGCTACTGCTGTTGGGCAATAAGTGGATGTTCAGACCGAAAACAGCCATGTGTTAACTCAAAGGAACAGTGTGTAACATTTAGGGGGATCGTTTGGCAGCAATAGTATATCATATTAATAAGTATGTTTTCTTTAGTGTTAAATCACCTGAAAATACATTTTTTTGTGTTTTCGTTACCTGAAAATGAGCCGTTTATATCTATTTAGGGAGCGGGTCCTAATCACGGAGCTGACCACCATGTTTCTACAGTAGCCCAGAACAGACAAACCAAACACTGGCTCTAGATAGGGACATTCGCGTTTTCACAGAAGGTTATGATACTCTGAGAAAGGATTTTACAACTGTGGAAAGTTATCACAGCGGCAATTATTTCATCTTTCATCGTAATAATCGCGCGGCCAACAGTAACACAAACAAACAGTAAGTAAACAGTAAGAAATATACTGTTCACATTTGATTGGCCACTGCAGAGCCTTGCTGGGTGACATTGTGTTGCATTGTGGCAGCAGTTAAGCCCGCTTCAGGTTTTTTTGCGGGATGACCCTCCATTTTTTTGTCGGAGTCCTCTGCTTTGGCACCCCCACCAAAGATATTGCTAAGAAGTGACAGCCAATTGTTCGTTCCATTGCAACATCAGTGCCCAACAGGAGAGCCATTCCCATTGTGAACTGACTCTATTGTCGTATTTAATGTCTCTACTGAAATGGCCTGTGTTGAACAATAAAAATACTATAAACATGCACACTATTATAACTATTTACTTACTTACAAATTTATTTATTCAACTTTTTTCACAAATTTTGAGAGCAATCTCAAACGTTTCATGTCAAGGACCTCCAAAATACAGTAGATGTCCAATAGACCACAGACCATGGATGTATAAGAGGTTGTGTTCTGTGCTTATGCCCAGCGTTTTAGTAAATAGCCTACAACTCCATTAAATTCTGTTTATATCATGCTACTAGCACTACTAGCTACTGGCCGATAACCAGTTGTTTGGGAACAGAGGTGTTAATACATCCACCACGGTACAGGCTTACAGCCTACAGCCCATGGGTGTATTATAAGATCATAAAAGTGATGAAATACAGCCAATATATCCATTATTACAGCCGTATACAGCTAGCAGGAAGCCGGCAGAACCGGATATGTCATATGAGCGTGCAGGGCGGTGCAGTCCCGTGGGTCTGATGTTTATTATGCCGAGGAAAATAACTCTGGATTCAGCTATTAGTGCATTTTACAACTTTTAGGACATAACGATTTAAATGAGGGCTATTTAAGTGTTCGTACTGGGAAGTTGATTTACCTAAAAAAAAAAATGATCCTGTGATTTACAGACGCCTCTTTATACATTCATGGCTATGGACTCATTGTTGTTTTCAGTCCAAAATGGCGGCAGCACTACTGCAACGCCATCTAGCGCCTGTTGTCAAAAAAACACCAGAGTTTCGTCTCTTTGCTTCTATACTCTCTGGCCGCGCTGCGTTGCCGGACTGGCCTCCTTCAAAGGAATGAGGAGGCTGTGGATCAGGCCTGGGTCACAGCAGTTCAGATCATCCTAAAGGTGTTTTGGATGGGCCTGAGGTCAGGGCTCTGTGCAGGCCACTCAGGTTCTCCCACACCAAATCATTTCTTTATGGACCTGGTTTTGTGCAGGTTGGCATTGTCATGTTAAAACAGGAAAGGGTCCTCTCCAAACTGTTACCAAAAAGTTGGAAGCACGCTATTGTTTGAAATATCTTTGTGTGTTGAAGCATTAAGATTTAATTGAAACTAGGAGGGCATAGCCCAAATAATAAAAAAACAGCCCCAGACCAAAGTATGTGAACATTTCTGCATACTTGTGGACATGTCAAGTTAACTGTACTGTATGTAAGTTAACTACTCAACCTTCTATTGGTCAGTATTACACAAACATCATGTGCCAGGTGAAATGAGAAATTGTCTGATGCTTTCACTGTTTTGCCCTCCTCTTTCACGCTTCTCTCTCACCCATTCTTGCTTTTTGCTTGTTCTTTGACTTTGCCAACTCCCCCCCACACACACTCTCTGTCTGTCTCTCCTTTACCCTCTCTCATACTTTCTTTCTGTCAAACTTATGTTTACTTTGCTTATGTTCTCTCTTTGCTCCCACTACGGCCCGCTCCGTTTCTCTGTAGTTCCTCTTGGCGGCTGCAGCTTTGTTCCTCCTTCCTCCTCGCCTTTCTGGTCAGGTACAGGTACATCTTTTCTACTCTCTTTGTCTCTCCCTTGCTGTATGCCCACATTTCCAGGTTTCCAAAGACACACCGTCTTGTTTTCCCTGTCTCTGTTAAATAATGTAGTCTAATGATGCCGCTTTTTACGTCACATTGCCCAGATCGTACGAGTTGTCGTGTGGGGAAAAAAACATTCACGTCAGTCTCCTGTAATTCCATTTCTGACAGCTCTGATATCTCCCACTAGGTGCAAACAACTGCAGAATTGTCAGCAAACAAGTGGCAAAGAGCTATAAAGCTGCCATTGCTGGCATTTACATTTTACTAAAATGCAACGGTAACATTATCAATTCTATTATTACATTATCTGATTGAAAGGGGACATACTCTTTTGTTTGTATCGAACCACAACAAATATGTACGAAAATAAAAATAGCTAATTTACTTAAAGCTTGACTGCTTTCAACATGATGGCCGGGTCATAAACTTTCTCATTTTACAGCGAAACAGTATACTACAAGATGTTTCTGAAAACGTTTGAGGTGAGAAATAGGCATTACAGTAACATAATATTGATTCATATTTGATCAGCGCTGCCTAGTTTGACCGTTTGATTGGAGTTTACAAGCTTCGTGAGCAGGGATTGACAGCTGACTACTTGGCTCTGATTGGTTGTTTTTCTTCAAACTTGGTACAATCTTGCAAATACCATGTACTGGAAGGACTAAAAGGAGGCAGAGGAAATACATTTTTTCATCTGCCTTATGTACTACTGTCAGGATATTGTTACAAGTTGAGCAAATATGACAAAAAGTTATCTTTTTTTTTTTTTTTAGATTATGTTTTAGGGCTTTTATTGCCCTTATTAGAGCAGCTGGAGAGTGACAGGAAATGGGGAGAGAGAGGGGACGACACGCAGCAAAGGGCCGCAGGTCGGAACCACACCCGGGCCGCTGCCAGAAACTCCTCCGGGCAAGCCATAGGTCGCCCCAGACAAAAAGTTATTCTTATTAAAGGTACCAACTCCAGCTTTAATATTAACTTTTAGGTGTGACTACAAGGCTAGCAATGGTAGTAACCATCCTGGGATAAAGAGAAAATGCTCCAAAGTTGGAATAGAGGGAGGTTTTCCCAGCAGCATAATAGTCCATTAAGATTACTCTGTTTGTCCATATATGCATGCATGTATGTATGTGTGGGCTTGAGCTTCTGTGTTGGTATGATGTGCCTGTGTGTGCATTGGGGGGGAGTAGATGTATTCCTTTCATCCAGCATATCTTCCCTGTTGTGTCACCTGTATTTCCACAGATAAGGTAAACAAACCTGTGCACACCTGTGTTCACAAGTGATGAGCCCTGACCTGCATGTGTGGCTGTAACCTCGTATAATCTGATAAGTGTTGTGTTGAACATTAACTTTTAATGAGATCAACACATGACTTTGATAACCCATGACCTGTCATCTCTACTGTGTTTGTCACCGCCAAGCTGGGCAGCTCTATATATTTCTCCCCTCATCTGTGTCTTTTACACAAGTTAAGGCTCTTTGCTGCCTCATCCTTACAAGATATCCATAGATATTTTACTGTGAGAAATGTGTTTCATACCGTTGTAATGTTAACCTTGTACAAACTACGTATAATGATAATATACCACTCTATATTAAAGGTAGAGGAACCGTTTTGTTGAGTTTGCTCTGTGATTGTCCTTGGAGTCCCAAAAGGCACCTGTTTGGAGTGAACCTTGAGTTAATATTTTTTGTTGTCAAAGTTTTGTTAGAATTTAAAAATAAGATAAAATAAGTCCTCTTCACCCCCTTTGCCATTTGAATTGGACGTGGTGTATTTGTGCAGACTAATAGACTTATGGCATATGAGATGTATTTCTCTCCATCAGCTAAAATGTATGACATCATGAAGTTTGAATTTTGTAAATAGAAATGACCACTAATAGTTAATTTGTCCATTTATACATGGTGCTTTGTACTTGATGTCACTGAGCTTGGTACTTATTGTATGAGACGACTCAACGCATCTTGATTGAAGCATTGAGTATTTGATGTAAAGTCTATCAGCCTATTTTATCTGTAGTTTGGGATTTATCCTTTAATTATTATTACTGTCAATGTGTAGGTTATTTATTATTATTTATTACATTTTTTAAATCTTATTTTTCTTTCATTCTTTTTTTTCCTCTTCCTTTTTTAAAAATGTATCTTTGTTTTTTGTTCTTTATCCTTTTTGCATCAGCAATGGATGAGGGTTGGGTCGAAGGGGGATTTGGGGGAAAAATACCAAAATACGGAGGGAAAAACATTTACATTTGTGCTTAATTTGTATGTTTCTGTACACAAGATGCTACTTTAAATAGATTATTACGAAAAAAGAAATTCAAGGTTAAATTTCACCAAGCATCCTTGCCCTTACAAGTGCTCTCAAGGTAGGGCTGGGCAATATGGCCAAGATCTTCTATCACGATATAGGTCATTTCATATCTCAATAACGATATATATTACAATATAGCTTGTTTTCTGGTAATTCAATAAATAAACAGTCTATATGAAATAATCACAAGATAAAGCATATGTTTGTGTACTCTTGTGTGAATTAAATACTTGACAAATGAAAAGTCAAGAGTATTTACAGAGAGTTTCACACTACCCCTTCCCAAAAAGACAATAATATTTCCATATACACCGTTTGTTACATTGAAATGAGTAATGTAAACTGTAAAAACAAAACCGCAGTGTTCAAATTATATTCCCTCAAAATATTTCACATCAGGTTTTCTGAGAAATTTGAGTTAGTATCTGTATCTCGATATATCATTTTTAATCATGCTTTGATTCTATTGAAAGATGATAAATTATCATATTGAATTATCGCCCAGCCCTAATCCCACAGTGACAAACCTAAGAACACCTGTAAACTATGCTTTTAGATTCTGGTTAAATGGTTGTATGGAGCGTGACTTTCTGATTTTGTGAGCGTGATAGTTATTGGTGGACCAATGAGAGGAGAGAGACACATAACCACAGCACCAGAGATAATATAGTTCTTGTCCATTTGTAGTCCAATAGTTGCTCTAAGAAATTAATTAAATCACTGAGAGTGTTCTCAGAATATTTGTGAAATGTAGCGGAGATGTCTCTCAATAATAAGACGAGATCTCTTTGTCTCAGTGTTTTCTCCCAGGGTTGTCGGTATCGCAGTGGCACGCTATGACTTCTGCTCCAGAGACACACGGGAGCTCTCCCTGCTGCAGGGAGACATCATTAAGATCTATACCAAGATGTCCAATGGGTGGTGGAAGGGAGAGGTCGACGGCAGGGTAGGTCTGCTAGAGGATGCTGTCATTTGATTCCATCTTTACCTTGGTGTTTCTGCACCATCTATGCTGTTATCATACACAATGGTAGCTATTGTAGAATTTCTTTACACATATTCTACATATTCATACAGTATTACTGCACATCTAATTGACTGGACAGTTCGCTCTTAAATATCATGCATTAAAATTGCGGTATCATGGCATCATGTTATGCTGTCAGTTAATTTGAATAATAGTTATGAATGTCTACCCTTTTAGGGCTTAACGGGGAATACACTTTTTTAAATAAGTCTTCTTGTCTGAGCAGTAGAGTTTCAGTGTATGTACTGACCTAAATAGTCAATATATATTTTATTGTTTAAAGCAGGGCCTGAATTGGACCAAAAAAGGTGCCAGTACCCTAATTCAGCAGTTTCGTGACATAATCTTTGCACGCATCTTGAATATATTTATCTTTATACGCATATCTTTAAACGTATTTTTGTATGCATTTCATTACAAACAACATACATTTCCACAGTTTGTCCATACATTTATTTGGTAATTTTTTTTATGTAGCTATTCATACAAATCAAATTATGCACAAATATAATAAAACCAACTAAAAATATGATATCTTTTGGCCTACCAATTAAATTGGATAATGAGAAGGAATAGCAAAGGCAAGTCCATGATGGATGGGCATTAATTTAGCTCCAATGATGCAGTCACATTAAATGTCACCTTGAAGTAGGCTGCGGTGTGTCAATCAACATAAATTGAGTATAACTGAAAACATATTATTTAAATGTCTTCCTTTATTGTCTGGTAAACAACATTTCTCCCCGCCTGCCATAATGTTAAATACATAGCATGACGGAACAAAAAAGGAGAAAATAGAGAGTATGAGAATAAGAATAGAATTTAACTTATTTACATTGTTGCATTGGATCAGGCCTGAAAACATTTCAGCACTGGTTTAAAGTAATTAAAGTTCATTCAGTAAGTTTTTGACCGTACAAATACTTGATATGTTGGTGCCTATAGTGATGCAGGGGTTAAAAGAATTGTTGGACATAATTGAAGGTGTTTGGTGGGAAACTGGAGAGGGTTCATGGCACCTGCATGGAGGACGGTTTGATCTTGGCAGGGTGGGAAGCGGTAGTTGGAAACTCTCTGTATGTGTGTGCATTACGTAACCTCTGTGAAGCTCCTCACAGTTAGCGCCCTGTGTAGGCACAAGGACTGCAGCGTGAGGACAATTCACCATTCAAAATTGAGAGAAAATGGGAAAAATACAAAAAGTACATGAAAAATATATATCCTGTCAAATGTGCTGCTGCCTGAATTGTATTCTGCTTTGTTGCTTCTCAGATGGGCTGGTTCCCCTCGACCTACGTGGAAGAGGAGGACTGACTTTGCGGGCTGAATGACATTTAATTTGGCGTCCATTCAAAGCCAACCACCTCCAGCGAGCGCCGTGCTGCTCGGCCACTCTCTGTGCCCCGCGAGTCAGATCTCTTTGATAAAAACCCAGAGACTCGGACTAAAGAGGAAGTGGCGGTGCCCCTCGAAAACCTTCTCCTGCCCTCTGACAGACTCTCACACGGAGCAGATGTCAAATCACAGATTCCAGGAGCGTCACACCATATCTCGCCTCTCTGCGGCCCTGTCTGGCCCCGCGGCCCACTGGGAAGTGCATGTGCTGTACCCAGATAACCCTCCCCCTCCTGCTCACCTTGTCTTATTATTGATGGCTCCATTGGCTGGTGTGAGACTTGCCTTCACTGTCATCATGTTTCAATACCAAGGAAAGGCTCAGTCACCCAACTGGAACACAGATTCTGCTGACAGCGCACCGCCCAGGTACCGCACCAAATTGAAATGCAGGAGCGGAGGAGCTTCGACTGTTGGAACACCATAGCCCTCTTGGCTGTTCAGACTTTTGTGTTCAACTTTCTGTCTAAGACTTTTATTTTTAACAGTTTAAATCACTGGACTGATATAAACTTTGTGATATTTAATACAATCGGTGAATTGTGATTTGATGATGTTTTTAAAAAAAGGATGGAAAGCTTTCAGTACCACAGCGTGAAGGATTGATCCGTCATGCACGTGTGGCGTGTTTGACACCTTTAAGTGAAGTGATTTAGTCATATCATTACAGCACAACACGTCCGAAGACAAAGTAGTAGATAATGTTGTTGTTGGAAAGTGTTGAAATCCACCGCTGATAAAGCTATGTCTCCAAGATTTGATTTCTATTCTGTCATTTCTTTTAATTCATTGTTTAGTTTTGAATCACCACCTCAACTTTAAGAAGCATTTCTATGAGACAATGGATTGGTGTCAAAATTTAAAAACTAGTTCACGATGCAATAGTCCAACATTTTGGGAAATACACTTATTTGCTCTCTTGCCAAAAGTTAGACGAGAAGATAGAAAAGCCAGCAGCTGGTTAGCTTGGCTTATCATAGAGACTGTTAACGGGGAAACTGCTAACCTGGCTCTGTCTGAAGGTAACAACATCTGTCTACCAGCACCTCTAAAGCTCACTAATTAACATGTTTGTGTAATCCATACAAAAAACAAATTGTTGGTCTTTTGAGGGGTTGTGTGAGGGACTATTTCGGTGACTTTCTGGAGACTTGCTGGTTTTCTGGCAACCTCACAGCGACGACAAGACTCCAGGAATTAGTGAGCTTTAGGGATGCTGGTAGGTCTGTATGTTAAGCTAAACCAGGGATGGAAGTAATGAATTACATTTACTCTTGTTACTGTAACAAAGTAATCTTTTGTGCACTTGTGTACTTTTTGAGTAGCCTATTTAAAAGACAACAAAACATTAATTTTACTTTACTTAAAGGGGCGGTTTGTAAGAACCAGAAATGCTTGTTAACAGCGACACCTGTGGCCCTGAAGTCAACGAAAGTCAGCGTTGGAGACACCGGCACCCGGTCGGAGACGATAACGTTTCTCGCTGCAGAGCCCCGTCACTTCACAAGACACGGAAAACATCTGTTGGTCTGGAGGAGCTGCTGCATTTATTTCTGTACAAACTTCCACTATACATTTACTAGATATTCTCAGAGCTAAACTAACTCTTCTGCAGTGTGAAGTGTGCGCGCATGCATGTGAGGTGGAGTGAGCTGAGTGAAAGCAGGCAGGCAGAGGAGCAGAGGAGCAGAGGAGCAGAGTACAGCAGAGACTTCGGCCCTTGAGACCAAAGCTACGGTCTCCCCCGCGTCCTCCGACCGCGGCCAACACTGTTTTGCAAGACGGGCTTCACTAGATATAACTTTGGGGTTTTGGTGCTTCCATGTAGTTTGTGTTGGAGTCTGAGTCTGAACAGCGTAGCCACACGCGAGCGCGCATATGCGAGCGCGCATGGGACACCGACCCGTGTGATTTATACATGTAAGAAGTTACAAACAGTCCCTTTAAGTATTCTTCATCTCAAGTTCTGTACTTTATTACATTTCAAGTCCCATCCGTTACAAAGTGAAAACCAAACTCATAAAAAATCCTGATGAACCATGGGAGAATGGCACAAAAGAAAGGAGATACATAAAAATACATTATTATTATTAATATTATTATTATTATTATTATGATTGAAATAGCAGCTGCAGCAGAGAAGAAGCTGCTGATGTGTCTTATAGTTTGTTCACCTGTCTGTCTGTATTAAGCTGCTGGTGTGTCTGCGGCCACTAGAGGGCAGAGCAGAGCTGACACGCTGTAGCAGGTACGTGTTGAATGTGTGTACCTTGACTGTCCGGGGTTTGGAGGTGCAGTAGCAACTGGGCCGGGCTTAGCAGTTTGTGAACAGTATAACAATGCAGTAAAATAAAGAATGATGTCATTAAGGTTAAGGTTAGCATTATTGTAAAAAAACAAAGTTCGCATCCTTAATCAGTCACTGGTTGCTCCACCCGGCCAGCACGCAAAGTGACAGAAATCAAACACACCTGAGTTGATGCCTGAACAACAGGTGCATTCTGGATCCGGCTAGCACGCTAAATGCTAAACCGTGGTGGTGGCTCTTCCAGCGGTGACTTCAGATTGTGGAGGACTTCACGGTACAAAAGACTCACACAAAGCCGTCCAGACAGGTGTGTTCAACAACTAACTCACTGTGAATGTTGTAGGCCTGTCCATAGAAACGCTGAGGACAATGTCAATGCCAGCATGTGTCACTCTGCTTGCTGTAATGTGTGTGTGTGTGTGTGGCTGCTGCAGCTGTGGAGTTATGTTGTTTACATGTGCGTGTTGTTTCTGTCTTGATAATGTTAAATCCTTCCTGCCATTATTATATTATATTACACTACACTACAATACAATTACTGACCAAAGGATTGGTTTACACACATAAGATGCATTAGTCACAAAACAATTACAGTTTATTATACATGTATGTTATAAACTCATAATATACTTACTAGAAAATAGATATTATATTATATATTATATAGATATAAATGGATGACATGGTAATATATATTTTTTTCATTGTTTATAGTCATTCTCAACAGCCTTTACTGGTGCAAAATACAGTATATCACAGATCACATGGTTCAGATCATATCTGCCTGGTGATCACTCTTTGGCCACCAGGTGGTTTCATGCACATGAAGCCTCCAGAAATGAACCCTTTTCCAAACCCAATTTGCTGGAAAGCTTCAATGCTTCATGAAGCTTCAGCTTGCCATCATTAGTCCTTAGCTCTTTTCATTTATTTTCGTCCATTTTTGTTGAATTGTCTGAGATTTGTCCTCTTTTCTGGTTATAGGCTAAGAGTCCAGCGAGGCTCCACTGATTAAGCTGGTTGTGTTGATCATCAGTTGTATGCATGATCAGGCTGAAAAGTGCTGTGTTTGGTTTGGCTATAAGGGCTCTGTGGTGTGATATTTAGCCTGTATGATGCCATGTCAATGCACTGTATTGTATAGCCTAAAATGTGTTGTGCAATGTAGGCCTAATATGTCTTTGATCATAGGCACTCACTTTGTCCCCCCATCTCTCCCTCTTTAAACATGTAAAGCAGTTCAACTCAGAGTCCATTAAGTGACCTACTTTTTTACTTTTATCGGAATACATTTCTACACAAGTGATTTTACTTATACTTGAGTAAAATATCAGTAAAAGTGCTCTTAGGCTACTTGAATATAATATTTTTTAAAGTAAAAGTGCTTGTCTACCTGAGTAAAATATTCTTGTATTCTCTCTATCTCTGACCTAAACTAACCGTCTGCTGGCTGTGGCTTCATATTTAATGGACAGACATAGTGGTGTCTTCTCATGTAACTAATGCGTGTAAAAGAAAGTGAATAAGTATAATTCACAAAATAATCAAAGGATGCATTTAAACCGAAACGGACAACAGTTTCAGCTGAGCCCCATGAGACCCAAGCTGGGGACACACCAAGCCACCAGTTGAGTTGCCTCACGTTGCCTTTATCTTGGCTGTCAAGTTGCACTCAAACACGCTGCAAAGTCTACAGCGGGCGGCCAACTACCACGTATGTTCTGCGCCTGCGTGAGATGAACATGCTGCCGCCGATGCAACATGCTGAATCGGCGGAAAAAACGCCGACAAGGGCAGACTGGAGCCGGTGATGGGGGACACACAGCAAAAACTAGGCCGACAGCCCCAAACAGTCCGACGTCCGATCGTCGGCTTGGTGTGTCAGGGCCTTAAGGCTATGCTTCAAATCGTGTACTATTACTTTTTACTTTTAGTACATACTGCAGCTGCCTTTACGTACTGTTGCGTGCAGTGTGCATACATTGGGACATACTTCGTCATAACATTGCGCCTTGAACTTTGACCCTCTTGGTCATACAGTATATCTGCTGCACAGAGGATTGTGGGTCAGCACAGCCAAAAAAGCATGCTGGCTTGCATACTGCAAAATGCGACCGGATGTAGTAGGACATCCTGGTATTTTTGGCATACTGCATTTGACATACTATGTATTTTTAGTATGTCCGAAACCTTAGTATGAAACCATTAGTATACAAATTGCGTATTATTTCCTGTGGCATAAATATTCCACAATGCAATGCAGTAGTGACGACAACGTTCATAACAGACGTTGACGGACAGCTCTGTAACGTCAATAACACTTCAAGTTAACTGTAAGTATAAGATTTCACTTCGCTAGGCATACTATTTATTTTAAATTAATTCAGACTATCTTTGATTATCACAAACCCGTCATTTTGGTCACATGAGGTTGGCCCGGGTTACCATGGTTGCACGTCTCCAACCGACAAGGAGGCGCTCAGGAAATAACGACGTAAATTACTGCTCAGTGTGTCCGAAAAGATACATACTGCTGTTTAGTCACACAAAAGCATGTTGGACGATAGTACACCTATTGAGTATGTAGTGCAGAGTATGCGATTTCGGACGAAGCCACAGTATGTGAATATAGTGAATCATCAAAAGGAGGAAGGAAACCACACTTGGTTAAAGGGACTATTTGTAACTTTCAGAAATGCTTCTTAACAGCGACACCTGTGGCCGTGAAATCAACGAAAGTCAGCGTCGGGCTCGTGCTCGCTCTACATAGACATGAGCGAGCTTCGCTCAAAACAGTGAGGCGACACACGTCAGCTAAAACCACAATATCACTCTATATTTCAGCTGCTTGGCAGTAATGTTAGCTGACCAGATGAAGGTCTCTCTATAAATCACTGCTGATACTGTGTTTGCTTCTCCTGCCTCAGCGCAGGCTTCAGCAGTGGGGCTCCGCAGCGAGAAACTCATCTCCCTCCGCTCGCAGCCGGAGTGAACAGGGAGACACCGGCAACCGGTCGGTAACGAGACAACAACGTTTCTCTCTGCAGAGTCCTGTAACTTCACAAGACACGGAAAACCTCTGTCGGTCTGGAGGAGCTGCAGCATTTATTTCTGCACAAACGTCCACTCCACATTCACCAGATATTCTCAGAGGTAAAGTAACTCTTCTGCAGTGTCTAGTGAGCGCGCGTTCACGTCTAGAGGTGGAGCGAGTACCCGAGAACGCGCGCGCTGTCTGAGTGAAGGCAAGCAGGCAGAGGAGACGAGGCTCCGGCCACACGCGAGCGCGCATATGCGAACGCGCATGTGTCCCGACCCGGTACATCTATACGCTTAAAAAGTAACAAACAATCCCTTTAATATTTCACATTGTTCCCCTTTAAATGGCACTAAAGGAAAACAGGGATGCCCAGTTCTCATTTTTGTCTTCATACATGTAAATTAATCAAAGGGAAAACATACTGTATGCACATAAGGAATTACAAAGCCAAATAGGTTTTAAGAGGGCATGTGTGTATGTGGTAGATTTTGTAATTGGAGGTATAGGTAGTTACTTCACTGCGAGCTGCTCCATCTTTTGATCATTCACTGTAGAAACTGGCGAGCCCTTTTACATTCCACAGATTTAGTGTTTACCTCAACTCTTTTTGGTTTCAGAGTGAATGATTCAAGGGTGATGTAACAGCTGTTCACTGTAGAGCAAGGTAGCACAAGGGCGTTAAGTGATGCTGTTTTCCTTCAAACGTTAACATCCCGCTAACCATGTGTGTGACATCAATATTTAATAAAAAGCACACTCTTTGAATTGTACTTTTGAAATTTGATAGGCTATTTTTCCCCTCAGACACATGTTGCATTGCAGGAGCCAAGGCTATGTGGTTGCATCACAAATCATAGCTGTGTCTGACACAGTGGTGGAGGTGCAGTGGAGGACTGGCAGTGCTCAGATAATGGCTAAACAAACAGAAGAACAGAAAAGACAGACAGTTGTGGTATATGAACATACTGTAAAAAGCTCAGGGAAGCTTTACGTTCTTTTTTTAAATTCGGATCACTAAAATTGGAAACAATCTTGGGCCCTTTCACCAAATTTGCAACATGCAAGCTGCTTTTTGCAACATGAGATCATTCCTCTGGTGAATTCTGACACAATTCACTAAATTAAACTATTATTATTACTTATTTTTTTTACAATACTGATATTCATTCTTTAATGCCAGAATTGATATATTTGCTTCATTTGAGTCTATGCGGAGGTAGAAGGAAGTTACCGCTTTTATTGTTGTAGTCTGAGTAACGTGATGTCATATCCGTTCCGTATCCGTCAACCAAAACAAACCGCTACTGGCCGCAACGAGGAAATACAAAAAGGAGGGTTCGCGTGGATACGACTTGAACCCTCCCATGTTAAATCCAAAGTGGTAAACACTACACATACAGTAAAGGATGGAAACACTTTGGGTTTCACACATTGCAGGAAAAACAGAGCTAGACATCACGGCTAAAGCTGCATGCTAACTCTGTCATGGACAGGAAACGTTATTGTATTGCGGTAACGTGCAGTGAAGCCAGCCATCACTCTCATCTCCGTGGTCAAATCGGCCGATGCTACAACTGTAGAGCACCCATATACTTACATTTATAGTAAATACAGTCAAATGGAGCTGACCATGGATGTATAAAGAGAACGGTCAAAGCTAGCGACGCTAAGATGTTAACAAAGGGAACTGTATATACAAAATACATATATAGAAATAAGATTGATTGGATTATATTATCCAGAAGTATAAAACATTACATGTGCCTTATAAATGAAAAAGAAAATACCACTAATGTGTGAGGAAAATGTCTTTTATTCTTTGATTTTAAGGGTTGCTGGAAAAAGTAATGTAATAATTTCTGACAATGACTGATATATTTAACAATCAAACATTCTTACTGTATTCATTTAGATATTTTCCAAAGTAAATGTCCCTAGAAGTGTAGGATTCAACTTTTTCCCATGGTCTAGTGTTAAAAAAGGTATCAAAAATTGTAATAAATTGTAATATCGAATCACAATACTTGTAGAATCGCAATACATATCGAATCGGCACCCAAGTATCGTGATAGTATCAAATCGGGAGATAGGTGAATCATCCCAGCCCTACCAGAAAGCAGTTGTCGTATAGGAACATGTAAGTTGGTTCACTAAAATTGTAAACAATTTTGGGCCCCTTTCACAAAATTTACAAGATGCTATTTTCATTCCTCTCTCGTTAATTCTGACACATTTCACTAATTAAAACAAACCCCACATCTGTGACCCCTGCATGAGCATTAGAGAGCCCTTTAGGACTCCCATATGTATCTCTTATTTGCTGCCACCATTTCCACCCTGCATGTAAGAACCACTTGCTTTTGTGAAACAAGCTCCTTTTCTCGTTGATCCTCTTCTCTTGCTTGAGCAGAACAGCTCATCTAAAGTTAAGGAAAGTGGTTTAAATGAAGTTCAAATCTTACCTCATGTCAAATATCTAGACGTTATTTTTTTCTGAATGAAGTAAGGGAGTTTTTTTATGCATTTATTGCATGTGTGTTCACTCATGTAAAAAATAAAGAATAATGGCTAGAGGTATGGTGTGAGGGGAGATTTGAACTTCTACAATAGTGATTTGTCCTGTTCTGTATGGAAGGAATCGTCTCGGCTGTTGAGGAGTAAATCAACTCGTACAGCAATAATAGAGCTATCACTTTTTCAAAAAATCTGGTTTAATTACGTTAGAATTAACGCATAATTTGTTCTCGGCCTGTTCATTTGTGACAACATTGTGTCATTAGAAGCCAGATTGTAATTTCTTCAAACTGCCACAGCTAACTTCTATCCAGCCTCCCCAACAACGTTAGCTAGTGAACTGTTTTCTACCTCATTCTGCATGCCACGGTGTGAGACAAGATATGTGTCTGTGGTCATAGACAAAAAGGAGATATCACGGAAAGCAAGCTAATATTTGTAGCTTTACCAACTCAACCTATGGCTCCATGGCATGTTTTAAATAAAAAAATATTCGCTCTATCCAAATAAGTTTTTATTAACATACATAAATATAGTTAATATACAAACGGGGACGTCCTTAGGGAAAGAATAGGCTCGTTCGATGCCCATGTGTGCATGACGTCAGAGCAAGTCAGGATCAAGTCGGACATGAATCTAACCGGCATGCATTGCGCGCTTGGGTCATCTCGAACGAGCCTAATGTCATGGTTGACGGTATTGCCTCAAGGGGCTACCCCCAGTTCTGAAAAGTGAAGCGAATGCGGAAGTGCCTTAAATTTGCATACTTTCTAATAGCCAGCAGGGGGCGACTCCTCTGGCTGCAAAAAGAAGATTGTATAGAAGTCTATGAGAAAATGACCCTACTTCTCACTTGATTTATTACCTCAGTAAACATTGTAAACATGAGTTTATGGTCTTAATCACTAGTTTCAAGTCTTCTTAAATACAGCATGATGTTCATTTAGTAAGTTATGGTCCCATTTAGATTATAAGGGAGGACGATAAAGGAGGGTATGCTTTAGGGTGTGGCTACCTTGTGGTTGACAAGTCGCTACAGTGGCGTTGCTCAGCGTTTGGTTGTACTAAAGACACTAATTTTTTCCGGTCGTGCATTTCGTTTTAAGCATGGTTTTTTGCCTTGCTCCTCACCAGTTCCACTCTCTCGTCCAAATTATGGTCACTTCTGGCTCGAAAAAAACAAGATGGCGATGGCAAAAATGCCAAACTCGAGGCTTCAAAACGGTACTCCACAAACCAATGGGTGACATCACAGTGGCTACATCCACTTCTTTTATACAGTCGACACATTGCCTTCAGCAATTATGTTTTATCATGATGTTTTCCAATTGATTGGAAGTTTGTTGGAATACAGCTTTGGATCCTTTGAGCTCTTTGAACTCTTAGTATGCAGCTACAGATAGTTGTTGTCAAATTATGTCTCTAACCACGTCTCTGTACTGGTATTTGGCACATTTCCCTGCAGTGTTGTGATGCTTTGAAACTATTTTCTTCATTATAGTGCTGTTTATCAGGTGATGTGCTCTGTCGACTGTTTTAATACACTTAATAATTTAATTTAACCTATTACCTTTTGTATTTTATGGATTTTGAATTATAAGATTAAACAGAAATACGTGCATTTATACAACTAGTGTCTCACAATATCAGTATTCCAGTAATGTAAACACTCCCTCAGGCTTACTTTCCCCCCACTGCTCTGCAGCCTCTCTAATGACCAAACTCAGCAGAGGGAGGGCTCCGCTGCGCTAACAGTAACCCTCCCGTCACAAAGAGGCAGAAAGAATGGCTCCCTTAATACTCTTCCTCTCCTTAATCTGCCTGTTCCTGTCTTAGCCAAAGAGATGAAAGACGACGACAGAGAAGTTGGACAGCAGCCAGAGAGAGAGAGAGAGAAATGGGTGTACAAGGTTGCATGGAGTAGATAAAGTGCAGGGAGGAAGAGGATGGTGCGTAGGGGTATGTGTGCGGATCTGAGCGAGAGACAAAAGGCAGACAGAGAGAGCGAAGGAAGCCATGCATCATCTTCATCTGTCTGAATGATCTCCTTAACCCCCAGTCTTTGCCAGTCAGCCCCTCTGGATCTCTATATGGGGTTTAAACAGGGATTTAGCAAAAGCTGGAGCTGCCCTCAAATACGGTGAGCTCTCAGTTCCTCTCAAAAGGGCTCGACTCTCCAAAAGACTTTAAGATTTATATTCAACTGCTGACTTGTGACCATCAACCCACCTTACAAAAATCATAAAACTACTACTGGAGTTTTTCTGTATTCAGACAAGGTGCATAAAAACCTGCCATGCGAGAGAAAAGAGAAGTGTAGGAAAAAAAGAAGCTGACGTAGCTGACATCTACTATTTAATGGATTAAATCAGGATTTGACATGACGAAGGGGAACTCAACCAAATACTATGTTATTATTTATACTAATAAATAAAACAATCCTATTGATTAAAATCCGCAGAACCTTTCTGATTCTTGTCACCTCATCTCACGTTTACAGAGGATGGTCACGCCCTGCTCCTGTCAACAGTCAACGTTGATATCTTTTAACCATGAAGACAATCTTTTTTTAACCATAACCACGTTGTGATCTCAATCCTTATCAAGCATTTTATCAATGAGGAGTGATCATTTAGAAATATATACAGTATTTCTTAAGATGGCAACAGAGAACGTTTTTGGTGATTTAGACTCCATCAAAGTGAAGCACCTTCATAAAATGCTGACTCATAAATATCCCCTAAAGGGTAGACACCGCCAGTGGTGGTGGTGGTGGGGGAGATATGGGTTGATATCTTATGAGCAGCATCCTATAATTGATTGGTTCATGGAATATGGGAAGGATGATGATTGGCCTGATTCGAGAATGTAAGAAATTGGCCAATGAGAGGAAGCTGGAAAATGTTGGAGGAGTCTTAAAAAGCAGAAATTCGATGAAAGAAATGATCTTCCTCACTGAACTTAAAAGCCTCATTAGCTGACAAATGTTAACCATATCTCAACCAGGGTTATTATAGTAAACTAAAACTGAAACTAAAACAAAAATAAGCAGTGAAAAATATTTTTTTTGTAAAGTGAAACTAAATAAAAAATATATCCTTTTAAGAAAAACTGAACTGAAACGATATTGCCTGGGTAAAAAACTATTAAAAAATAAAATAAAAATGAACGTAAATTACTTTTTCTTTTAGCAATAATATATCGCAACCGAAAAAAGGAGAGGTCATGAATATCCGTAAACTCTCGTGACATTGAAACAGAAATTGAGCGGACTTGACATTCCAGGAGATGGCGCTATGCTGCATTTGCTTCACTAAAGCAGATTAAACATTAAGGTCAGCCATGTATTTGTTTGTACTGTATGTACCTACATACTTCTGAGACATTCTACCTGGCCCTGAGAAAAACAAACTAAAACTACTGTAAAACTTAATATATAAAAACTAAAATTAAACCTTTCTGAAAAACTGAAACTAAAACTAGCAAACACTCAGAAAACAAACTAAAAGTAAACTAAAATGAAATCGAAAAGTCAAAACTAACAAAACTATTATAACCTCGATCTCAACGATGTAGGTGGCAGATCAGAAAACATTCATGGGATGTTTTTTTGGAAGAGAAACATTCTGCAACCAGCTGTGTTGTTTAGGTATAAGTGCTTTCATATAGTGCAACCAGCAGGCCAAATAAATCACTTATCCAGTGAAATATATATATCCATATCTGCTAGATGGATAGGACAACTTTTCCTTTGCCATCATTATTAGGTCAATATTTCATTTTTTCCAATACTTTGTTTTACAGTAGCCTATAAATATCTGCAAAACAGCCTCAATTGCACTTAGGGTTTAGTAAATATTAGCAAGCTAAACAATAAACTAAAGGCTGGCCTACACTAAAGGAAATTTCAAATCTTAACAGATGTTGACAATGTGAGAGACCCCACATATAACGACATGTTATGTTAAATCTAACAGTTTTGTTCCTATAGTGTGTGGAGAGCAACGATCTGGCCAAAACAGCAGAACACACACTAACACATTCCATTCATGAACAACAAGAACATCTCGCAAAATCTCTCATGATCAAATGTGCCTTTGGTGTAAACAAACATGGTTCCCCACACACAACAGGACATTTGATCATAAATATTGAACATGTTTAATATTTATGATTTGAGATCTGTGCGGCCAGGATGGACTTCTGAGCAGATCGGGGGATGTAAAAAACACACTTAACATACCTCACGCCACAGGAATATCTGGAAAGATAATCTTTAGGACCATCAAAAAATCTGCTCTTTGCTGACGATGGAGGAACAGGGCATAAAAAATCATCTTGATTCTCGTGTACCTGGCATAAGATGGTGAACATTACCTGCTAAATATCATCATTTAGCAGGCTATACTATTTTAGTGTTTCACTCAAAGCACCGCTGTGCCAAAGTAAAACCTCCCGGAGCTTCCAGAATGGCTGTAGACGTTTATTACTTCTAATCATTAATAGAAAATACAATTAAATAATACTGTCTAGGAATTGAGATGAGTTTATCCAGAGAAAGAAAAGGAGTGAGGCAGAGAAGGTATAAGGACAAGACCACCCTCCTCGCCTGGATAGTGTTGCTAAGTCGCTGTGAGGACTCTATCAGTGCTACCCGGCAATTAAGATCTCACAGATCAAAGCAGTCTAAATGAGCTAATCCTCAGAGAACCGCTGCTTTCTCCTCCTCCGTCTAGCTCTCTCTCTCTCTCTCCCCCCCACCCTGGTTACTTCCTCTTGACTCGTGGCTCCATGTGCTGACTGTGCTTTGATGCTTGACAGCGGTGGGTCTGCTAAATGTAAAACGGTGAATAAATGTGCATTAATGGGTAACACTTTCATATCCTTAATGCCAATTTGCACAGGCTGGGGAGCATGTTTTCAAAGGTCTTAAGACATAATTGGTGATCATGAATCTTTAGCTAGTCTATCTGATGCCCACATGCAGAGCGCAGAAGCCTAACACAAACTTATGAGGGCCACATCGGCCAGAAAAGGCATTTTTTGCACAACATTTGGTAACAAGCAATATTCATACATCTAGGCCCGCATTAAAACTTATGGTGCAACAAGCCCCTTGTGAGGGTGGCGAGTCGGAACCGGCGCTGGCGTGAAACCCGAGTGACAGCTTTGAGGTCAATAGTTGTTCAAAGGAGCGTGACGCCGCTAGCTGCTTAGCAGCTCGGCCATTATCATAGAAAAAGCAGAGCATCTGCCTGTGACTCCTGTGGACAGGTTTAACGAGGTGGCGCCGCTCGTCATGGGGGCCGCTTTGGCAGGGCCTGTCTGTCTCTCACCCCTCCTGCTCCTTCTCTCTCGCCCCCCCCTCGGTCTCCCTCTTTTTCTCCGTTCCCTTCCTCCAGGTCTGCCAAACAGGGGTGTTTACTGCTGCCGCTTTCCATCAGGGAACCATTGTTTCATGGCGGGCGTTTGTGATGAAGGCTTCTGTCTTCCCTCCTTTATTTCTCCCCACTAACTTGAATCTCTTTGTCTTATTGTGCCCGTCGTCTGCCTAAACAACCTCTTCTCGTGTCCCTGTCAGTCGGTCTCTCCGACTATCTTTTCTGTGTCTGTTTCTTCTCTAACCGCTTCTTTGTACCAGATCTTTGTTTTGGGATTTTCTGCTACCATCACCACCTGTGCCTCTCTTTCTTCCAATACATGAGACAACAGTCGTTGGATTAACCAATACCATCGTCAACACTGGTTCGCAACAAATGTGGAACAAATACTATTTGTTAAAATAACGTCAGAAGTTTGCACATTTGCAGCAATAATAGCAATTGTATAGTTTTTTATTTTCATTTTGAGATATCCATTTCTGCTGCCGCCCTAATACAATGGAGGTGACTCGGTTTTACAGAGGAAATAGTCCCTATGAAAACTGAGGTCTGTGAATTATGAACTGGACATTGCTTCTGCTTTGTATTTTGTGTAGAGGGCAGTGTAAAGGGTAACACACACTGACGCACATCACAACACCTGCAGCCATTGTTATCTGTGTAAGCCTGCACAGTGGCAACATCTCGACCCGCGTCACTGTAGGATGACGCGAGTCAACACATCGGGATACATCATTGTCCTATTTTCCAGCTTCAGTGCATGTCGACTCCTCAGAAAAGCAGCAAAGTGTATCACATTTCCTTTTTCCAATCAGCGCATTTCGTCTGCTGTTCCTTGACAACTCCTTCTGTTGCCTTTGGTGTGTGCTACGGGCGTCAATTGACTTGTATCATCCTACAGTGTCTAGTACAGTGTACAGACTTGCATACATAGATAACAATGGGTGCAGGTATTTTGATGCATGTCGCAGTGTGCTGCCTTTTACAAATCATGCTACACTTTGCTGTGCTGGCAATGCATGTTGCACTTGATTTTTTTAATGTTGTTAGCACCACTAATGAAATACATGCATGGTTAGATAATAGGACTAGATAATTGAGAAAATGTTCTCTTTTTTTGTATTTGGGTAGACCCACTGGTTTGGGGCTGTGAGGAGAGGTAAAGAGCTTCCTAAAACTAATAAGCATTTTCATTTTAAGACTAAGACTGAATCTAAAATAGCTGCCAAATTGAACTAGGAGTCTAATACTTATACGCTATCCTTTCTGGTACTCAGGGTCTTATCAGACCGGTGCCTACTTAGAGAGCAAAAATACTATACCGTATATAACTGTTCAAATTGGCCCAGGTGTGATTTTTGGGACTCATTCTGTAGAGAAACTGACTGTGCTTTGGAGCAGGTGAATAATCTTTTATACATTCTACAGGTATGTTATTTTTGGTTTCCCAGTCAGAGGTGTTTATGCTGCGACCCAGGGGCCAACACAAACCCCACATCCCTCTCAGCACGTGAAGAAATGAGGGATAAACCGTTTTCTTCCAAGCTCCTGGAACTCTGGAGCAGACTGTGAATGGTATCTTTTATTTATGGACGCCGTCGGTGTGATACATAAATAATTTCTTCAACAGGGTGTCGGGGGCTTGCGGTGCCAATCCCAGCCGTGGCTGATTTGCAATTTAGGTGTGGCACTGAAGGCCACAAATGCTGGATTTGGCATTGAGAAAAAATAGACAAGAGCTGTGATCGTGTGTGACACTGAATAGGATTACCATCTGTATCCGAAGAGCCGATTGCTGCCCTAGATTGTATTAAAATGAGGGGACATCAGATTGGTTTGTGGTCGTGACAAGAAAGCTGATTTTTTTTATAGCTGTAGCTTAGTGCCTCTAAACAGTTCTGCTTAAAGATGCCTATGCATTTCAGATAAATAATTTCAATTTCATATTTTTTGCAATAACTGTTGCAACCCACATCGACATCGAAAGTTTATAGTATAGTCCTCAGCGATAATAGAATAGTTTCAAATGAAATAGATGACTTGTACCTTATGAAAAAATAGTGTTTTTCACATCATTCTTGAGCTGATGTATGGTGGAAGAGCGTAAGCATTGCTTCCTGTTAAGTTTCAAGACCTCTGAAAGAGCGGTATAGGGAGAAAGGTATTTCCATTATGTTCCAGCGGAGGCAGCTTAACTTCCTCTTTGTTCTGTATATTGATTCTAGTGTACTCTGGCTCTGTGTGCCAAGCCGACGAACCACCCACTAGCTGTCCTTGCGATGTCAGGGATGTGAATAGGAATTTGATAAAGCCACAGATGGCATGCTGCTCCCACCCCTCCATAACTGCCATTCCTGATGTGTTGCCACATAAATGGAGTCGATACAATTTCTGCTGCTGGAGCTGACGAATTGATTAAGATGGAGAGGGCGGAAGGTCCTATAGATGTTGGTAAATTAGTGGGCCTGTATTGTACACATACAAGCACATATGTGTGTGTGTGTGTTTGTGCTTCAGGCTGTCTCATATGATGTCCAACCTCTTTTAATTTAATACAATCTGATAAAAGTTGAATCCCTATTCTCTGCACAAAAGTCATCATCGTTGCCATCATTTCTAGCTCTGTCCTTTTTGTAAATTTTGTAAAAAATTGTGTACTTAGAATGTGATATGTGGTGATATATAATAGGAGGATACATTTTACAGTGATGGAAATACTACCCTGTATCACTGATTTCTCCCTGTGGAGCTTCTTTGCACTTATGCTCCTTTTCAATATAACCTTGCTGTATCTACTGTAACGGGAAGAAATCAGAAACCCCTGCCAATATACAAGTTATTGACTAAAGTTCAATGTAAGGCCTGGTCACATCAGCATTTAAAAGGACAACATTATGCAGAACAATCTGTTAATTTCAATGATATTGCTACGATCAGTCGATTCGGATGTGGGGATAATGTACATCTGGACACGTTTTATTGGCTCAAATGTGTGCCATTGATCAATAGTAAGCAGACGGTGCTGCCCTTTGATTGAGCAGAGAGGTGGCGAGGAAGATATCGTAGCATATTTGGTGTTTTGCTGCTCCATCCACTTTTCTTTAACCGTCCTCTGTTAGTATATACCTCTCCAGAAAAGGAATGGTTTGCAAACAGTTATGAGACGGGAGCTAACGGTACAAATACATATTTTGAATAGACTGAAACACCAAAGTATCCACTGCTACTGTTATAATTATAATTCTTTCATGCACAAACCTTTTTTTTTTTCTTTTTTAAATATGAACATATCATCTGTCACTGCCAATATAAATCCTACTCAATGTACATACAGTATATAGACATGTATGCATGTACATTCTGTACATAATCCAGCCCGTGTATATCCATTCAGTATTTATTCTTTGCACTATTTGTATTTTTTATACTTAAAGATAACGTGACTTGACTATATAGACATTTTTTATTTGATTTCTTATTTAATTTTTGGGCATTGGTGCTTTATATATATATTTATATATTTATATACACACCTATTTCTTTCACTTTCTGTGTACATAACAATTCTGTCTATTCCTCACCTTTATTTGTCCAGCTTTGTTGTTGTTGTCCCAAGCTGTTTCTTCTATTTCTGTGTAACGCTTAGAGACATGCATAAAAAGCTGGAGTCAAATTCCTTATATGTATATACGTTGTACAAAAACTAATTCTGATTGTGAACTGAATTTATTGTTCCAACCAAGCTAATGAGCTTGCTAACGTGGAGAGTTTTCCCCCCTCTTCAATAACTTGAAATTAATGTCAGGGTGGACTAAACAAACTGGCATAGAGCAAATAGATGCCTGGAGAGCTATGTGACTGACTGACTGACTGACTATCTCCAGCATGTTCCCAGCTGGCTAGCAGGTGAGTCGCAGGAGATTTTATCAGGGTCGCCAAATAAATTTGCAGAATTTCTTCCGTAGTGTTTTATTTAAGATTTATATCTGCAGTACATCTTTGAGCCACATGAGGGAGCCTGTATGTTCGTATTATTCTGATAATTGTAGCCTAGTTATAACATTGACTCTAATATGAAAGGCTAGCGTACATTCCGTTTGTTTTACTGATTTATTTGGCCTCATTTATGAAGTATTTAATATATGAATATGTTTTCAATAACGTTTATAAAACAAAGTTGTGATTTATCACACGTATATCTCTTCAAAATGGCTGGTTTACCTATTCAAGATAATATAATGTGATGTGGAAATGGCAGTAAAAAATGGTCAGTAACGTTCATTTATGCACAAATCTGCTCTTCTCCTGATTTCTAGATAAGGCCTATTATGAATTGGGCCGTGATGGTTTGACATTTTTTAAAAAGTGGGTCCACAGGGAAACACTATGCTAGAGTTTATCTGGATTGCTACAGCCTTGTGATTACGCTAATCCCTACACAAGCAAGCTCACCAAAGAGTATACAAGCAAAGAGAGGAAACTCCGGTGTTTTTTTACAACAGCCGCTGCTGCCATTTTGGACTGAAATCGCTTATTATATTTATAATATTTTATTGTTCAACACAGGCAATTTCGGTAGAATATGACAATAAAATAATTTTGTTTTACTTTTGTATGGTGACGTTTTACTGGCGTCCGGTAGTCGCTTTCAGTCTAAAATGCCGGAAGCGTAGCTTTGCTGCTGGGCGTTGATGTTGCAGTGGAACAAACAGTTGACTTTCACTTCTTGGCAATATTCGTTCTTTGAGCTAACCACACATTTCCTGAAGATGAGCAGATTCAGTTTGCTGTGCCACTTTATGCTGTGACCAGACATTCATAGTTGAAGGAGTTCATGTTGTACGTACATATAGATTAGAGACCGTAACAATAATATAGAAAAAAATTCAATTCAGCTTCTCAGTCTGTTCTGTACATACAGCACGTATGTACTGTATGTACCTCACAGTAATTAGTTTTCATTTAGTTCTCGCTATCATTTTGCAAAACTAGGTGTAACTTTTCTTCAAATGGTGGATATCTTTTGCAACAAAACTTTCTGAACAAACAAACAAACAAACTGACAAGAAAATAAATAAATAAAGTAACTTCCATTGTCAGGCAGCAGGCAGCTATCGCTCTATGAGAATAGCGCTGCTGCTCAAAGGAAAAGAAGGTCTTTGTGGAAACGGCAACTCTCCATATGGAGCCACACTTTCACATAGTTTCATTTCTTTTGTTACCGTGGCAGTCGGGCCAGCAGCTGTAGCTTGCTCAGTGACGGGTCAAGGACAACTTATTGTTAGAAACACAGTACTATATTTGAAAAGTAAAAGAACGTGTGACCTCTAACTTGGATTCCGAGCTGTAAATCATAGCACTGTATATATTCTACACATGATTTAAATAGAAGCTGTGCTTTTTTTGGGAAGAAAGTCTTAGCACAAGCGTAAACGCATGCAATAGTATTACTTACATTGTTGACTGGCAGAAAAGTTTAGCTTTCTGTCCCTGAGCATCACTAGTTTGTGTTTTGAGTGTCATTGATGAGCTGAATATGGATATTGGATTGCTAATAAGCTGAGTGCTCCAGTCATGTTGCTGAGCCTCTTCTTTCCTAGATACTGAATACCCCTTGTCTTATGTTATGTAACTTTCTGTTGGTGCCACCAGTGCTGACAGTGGCAGAACACAAGCACTGCTCTGCTCATGTCTAAAAATGTCCTCCTAATACCCCCTCCTGAGTCTTAGAAGTGAAAGGAAGAAGGACAAGGCGTTGCTGTGACACGGAACAGTGGGGAACATAACTAGCGAACAAAATCCTCAGGTCTTTTCTTAGTGCACTGAATTCTGACCCCTGAAGAAAAAAGCCTCACGCTGCACTCCAGAAATATACCAAAAAAAATCATTATCATGAAATGTTCCACTGCTGCCATACGTAGATTTGAATGTCAGCATTTTTGTTTAACTATTTGTGATAGCATTAGAAGATATACGCATGCATATGTTCATTCACAAGTTGGGGTTGCCGCAACTTTCTCTGTCTTTAAATCGGGTGTGGAAGAAGAGAGAGTTTCCTTAAATATCCCCATGCCAATACTCCAGCAGCAAGCGAGCCATGCAGAGGAGTTATGGCGCTCATTTTCCCTCCGTGGCTAAAAATGTCGGCGTTGGCAGCGTGTTGCATTTGCTCTAGAGGCAGAGTAATGGTCTCAGTCCAGTTGTTCATCAACCTTTTGTGCCATAATCTGCATTTAAGTGCAAAAGACTTGGGTTTAACCTTAAAAGTTTTTTGTGCTAATAGCTAAATGCAGCCCAAAGCCAGGAGCAAGTGTCATAAAACACCAGTTTTATTGCACTAACATGTCATAAAGGTAATTGTCTTTCACACACACACACACTCGGGCCCTTAAACACTGCTCTAAAGCTTCGTTTCCTCCAACTGTCACCACAAACAGTCTCAAGAGTGCCACTTCACATCCTGCAGAGCCAGTTCAGAGACAGGAACCTTGAGCAAAACTGTTAAATCACAGAAGACGATATAATTGCAATGCTGGATAGAAATGATGTTGTTACTGTATTTGGGGTAAGAGCGTAGTTATTTGTCAGTTTTAGTCACATCTACAAGCTTGAAAGAGCAATTGACCTTTTGGTAAGCCCCCGTCCCCCTCAGTTACTGTCAGTACGCCTATCAAGCTTTCTGCTCTGGCGTGGCACATATGCGGTTCACAATGAAACAGATTTACCGTGGTAATTCTTGGTAATTCTTGAAACAATGGGTCCTTGAGTTCTGACAGGTGGGCATATGCAGACTTTTATTTATGGCAATGTTGGTGACTTTAGACATTTAGCAACTTTTCAGACCCTCTTAGCGCCTTTTATTTCTAAAAAGCGGCCAGCGACAAATTTAGCGACTTATCCACATCAGTGAAAAAGAGAGAAATATATTATATTGTAATTCATTCTCTTGCATGCTGCTCAGAGTAATCGCAGTCCACGGCTCTTCTGCCAAGGTCTTTTCCTCTCCTCATGCGCGGAGCACCATGCCGCGCACAGGCAGGTGGTCAGCCGACAACAACCACTAAGCTTTATGCAAATAATGCGTGATGATGTCGCAATATGCAAAAGAGCATTTGATGTCATCTGGCAACATTTAGAGACTTTTGGAGCTAGTGCTAGCTACTTTAATTGGAAAAGAGTTGGCAACACTTTCCATGAGTTTGTTGAAAATGATGTCTGCAGTTCCCAACTGACTCGTTTTAAAAAGAGAAACTTATAAATTTAAATTTAAATTTAATTAGGGCTGTCAATCAATTAAAATATTTAATCACGATTAATCGCAAATTGATTGCACATTTTTTATCTATTCAAAATGTACCTGAAAGGGAGATTTGTCAACATGGTAGTGGGCAAATATGCTTGTTTTACGCAAATGTATGTATATATTTATTATTGGAAATCAGTTAACAACACAAAACAATGACAATTATTGTCCAGAAACCTTCACAGGTACTGCATTTAGCATAAAAAATATGCTCAAATAGTAAGATAACTGCAGCCCAACAGGCAACAACAGCTGCCAGTGTGTCAGTGTGCTGACTTGACTATAACTTGCATGTGTTTATCATAAAGTAGACATGTCTGTAAAGGGGAGACTCATGGGTCCCCATAGAACCCATTTTCATTCACATATCTTGAGGTCAGAGGTCAAGGGACGCCTTTTGAAAATGTCCACGCCAGTTTTTCTTCGCCAAAATTTAGCGCAAGTTCGGAGCGTTATATGGCCTCCTTCCTGAAAAGATAGTATGACATGGTTGGTACCAATCGATTCTTCTTTCTTATAATACCAGTATTTTCACTCTCGCTTTAAAACTGAGCCTGCTACAACCTCCAAAAGATCTATTGCGTTGATGCGTTAAAGAAATTAGTGACGTTAAAACTTTGTGATAACATGTTATTCTCGCATTAACTTTGACAACTCTAGTTTTAATAGAACTTTTGATGGCTACTTGCAGTACTTGTACTTGTTTTCGTATTGCAGTGTAGTGCTATAGTCCTTGCATTAGAAGTATGATAAGCTGTTTGGCTGCTTAGCTTACAGTACGGACTTTGGATTAGGGATGCCCATTATGAAACATTTTCTTAACAAATAACCGACCCTCTTTAACCGATTATTAACCGTTAACCAACAAGATCTGTGCCTCGCATGCAGCGGTGTACCAGCTGCAGGAGCACAACAGATATTCGTTGACGGGAGTCCCCAGTTCACCCGTCCGGGAGCGCACACGTGGTCTGCGTAACTTTAGCAATCTCCAACAGACCGTGTGTGTGTGTTGGCGGTGAGTGTGAGGTTGTTGGTGGCGTTCTAGCTGTGAACGTAGGTGTAGCAGTGTGTGTACAGTTTATATGGGTGAAAAAATGCTACGAGGCTACAACTCCTCCGCTCCGCTCAAGCGAGCCAGAGACCGGAGCCAACTTCCTGTATCCTGCAACTCCGGCTCCGCCTCTTAAGGTGGGCTGTTAAGGTGGACCGGCTTTTCTCCTTAAAGAGACGAGCCGCTCCTCTGAGGCGCTCAGCTTTTGAGTTAATTATTAACATTTCTTTTAACCGTTTTAACCGATAGCGTTAATCGTTTAAAATGCTTAATGTCGGTTAACGGTTAAACGGTTAACTATGGACATCCCTACTTTGGATGCTCTACTTTTTGTATTTTCAAGCAATGTGTTTCACTACAAAAGAAAAGGCTTTTAGGATAAGGGCGAGGCCTAACAATGCGTTAATTATAAACTTCCCCAAATCCAATAAAGAACAGGACAGAGGTGTATTATGATATAATAACATTTAGGACTTCCACATACAGTAGTGGATGTGCTACCATAAACAGATATTTTTTGTCTTTCTTTTTTTAATGCAGCTTGTATCCCCACAAAGCATGAAAGCCTAGGTTAGTCAGCTAATTAGATGGACCTGCTAATATTTACAGTTTACATTAGAGCAAGTAAACACAGTTGTATACCATTCCTTAGACTTTTGATCTTGTATTTTTGGTTTGGAAAGCCTAAAAAAGCTCTTTATATAATCACTGTTAGTACAGCCCAATGCTCACCACTTCAACATGTGTAGGAATTAAAATAAGCTTTACAGGCCCGCTGTGCGAATGATTAAACAAGTGCTGTTTTGGGGAGATGTTTAGCAAATGGTCAATTCTTCAAGGATGTTGTTGATTTATTTTTTTAACTTAAATTAATTGCCATGCCATAGTTGTTTTTTCTCCAGCAAATTTACGCTTTTCTTTTTTCTTCCACAAAATGTAACATTTACTCTGCTAAATAAATAACACCCATATCTCTCCACACACTGTATTAACCCATTTCAAGTAGCTCATCTGAGTTTCCAAAAGTTGCTTTCCAAAAAAGGCATTCGCTCCTCTTTTTCATCGACAGTGTCATTTAATGAGAGGCACTTACAGTAGACTCTAACACAATTAGGTGTTTCATGACAACCCCGGTAAGAAAATTAATCTCTCAAATGAAATTGCTCTCAGTGCTCAGTATGTCACCCAGTGGGATGCGACTTCATTTCGATTCATTGACCCTCCATGAATTAAAGCTCATTTCCTGAACGTGTCGCGTCTCTGAGGCTCCCGCAGCAGGATGCAGGCTTTCAACCGTACCAGCTCAGGAAACCTTCCCCTCTTTCCATTTGATTCAAGGATTAGATTTGATTACAGATTTGAGCTGGACAACCTCTGCGACAGCCGTGCAATCTCCTTTTTTTTTTTTCTCCCAAAGTCTTCTTGTTAAATTTACATAAAGCAGATGGGATTTTGGCTCGAGATTCTTCTGATTCTCCCATGTTTCATGAGCACAACAAGGATGGTTACAACACGTTAGAAAAAAAACAGCTGTAGTCATAGAATGAGGAATTCATTTGTTGACTGATATATTGCTACCAGCAACTGTTGCTTCAGTGAATAGGTCAACGATTGGCATTGATAGCTTTCAAAAAATCCTTTAAAATGACATTCAGCTATTGTCAGTGGCTTGTACCTATCTACAAACAATACACCGTTAAACTCTACACATCTGGTCTCAAATGTCATGTTACTACTTAATAAAATTACTACTGTTCAACAACAAGACAAAGACATGTTTTTTCTTTTTCCCTTTGGTGGAAGTGTATTGTGTAAGTGTGTACTGTAAACATAGTTTGGACAGCAGCTCTCAAATGAAGAGAACCCATGTGCCACACAAGCAAAGAAATAATACAACCAAACTCTTTGCGCACTCATTAGTCCACATCTAGGACACGTCGGCAGCAATAGAAAACAAGTAATACATCTTTTAGTTTTGCGTAGTCATGAAAATATCTGTTTTATACAAAAATTAAATACAGTTACAGTATGTTACAACTTTTTTTTTTTCCCGTACAGGTGAGCTCAAGCATGACTACAAAGCCTCTGAAAAAGAAAAAAGGAAGAGATTGGTACTTGTCAAGGGGCTTGATAATAATACATGTGCAGCATTTGGCAAAACAACAGACACCCTTCAGCAACGTAAAATCACCAGAGTCACCAAAGCACAGGGAGGAGAAGGTGAAGGGGTGAGGGAAGGAGAGAAGAAGAAGGTAGCAAGTAAGGAAGGAGGCAGTGAGGCAAGATGTTTTAAGATGTCCCCGTCCACATTATTATTTTTTAATAACTTCAGATGATACTTAGAAATCATGTGTCTAGTTTTGTACAGTTTTGCTCTCAGAGTGTGGGTAGCTCTATCTGAGTCTCCAGTCTGCCGTTAACGAAGCCGATGACATAATCACAAAGCGAGGGCTCCCACCGCTTCCTCTGTGACATTAAAAGACAGCAGTGACTTCACCAAGCCTTTCATAAATCCATCTAGCATTCGGTATAACAGATCAGTGCACAATCTGTCGCACTAGCAACGCTGTCTGTCACCCACCGCTGTGGCCTTGGATATACAAAAGAGTTGCTTATATTGTATGCTGAGCACATTGTCCACACATCCTTTTGTCCTTTTATGTCCTTAAGGTTGAGAGTTCAGCCTCAACATATGTGGTTTTAGGGTTTTGGTTGAGGATGAGAGGCCGTTCAGGTCTCTCAGCAAAGGGAAACAATCAATAGCGGGAGCACTACAAGGGTAAGAGCGAGCTGGCGGCTGATGGGGGGATGATGGAAGGAGGCCCGTCCAGACAATTGGTCATCACACTCCCCGGGGCCCTGGCAGCGAGCTCTCTCGCACAGGACGCCCGTGAAGCCAGGGGAACAATGGCACCGCTGATGGTGGTGGCAAGTGCCACCGTTCTGACAGCGCAGCATCGCGTTGTCACACACACGAGCTGCGGAGACAAAGCAAAAAGGGCAGGGGAGACAGGAAGGGGCGATTAATAGATCACTCAGTGATAGGGCGGCAGAGAACATCAACAGGCAAGTTCACAGGGCACAAGCTGCCTCTTCTTGTCCTGTCTGCAGCGCTCTGTGTCCTTAGAGCGCAGCTGACACATTAGGGAGGGTGAAGCCAAGGACTTTTGTGGAGGAGTGCGCAGAGGAAGAGGAGAGACAGATAACCAGGCCACATATATACTGTATGAATACTAGGATGCAGCCCACAGCATGTGTGACAACCCTTTTCCACGAATGATTGTTTATGACAAAAGAACACAGACAGACATTTTATGGATTTATGGATATTTGTTGGTGCACCAAAGGGACTTTAGAGCAAATAATCCTGGCAAAACAAAAGAGCAAACAAACCATGGCAGTGATGATGTGAAATTAATGATGAGTGAATCAAAGGATGCCAGAGTATTGTGAAACAGCCCCCCTTGTGCAGGTATTAAATTTTTGCTTCCCTGTGGCACGACGACACACGAAGAAGAACAGAAAGAGGAGAAGACATGGGATAGATACCTGGCTCCAACTGCACCACCATTACCTTTTGATATGCAAATAAGCATTTTCAGTAATTCACCAATTGCTGTTATATTCCTCTCTGTGGTTAACCTTTCAACAAACAATACAACCCTGTTAGAGGAACATTATGTAACATCCAGGACTGCATTGTTCTAGTGGCCACCAAACATGTCTTTGTTTTGATATGGATTGATTAGAACTACATAAGCTAATATTCACATTTCCAGACAAAAACCTCACGACTCAATTATCCCAGGAAGCCTCTCTGCTGGCAGAGGTGAAATCCTGGAAGAGGTAATATTTGCCAAGAGATTTCAGTGTAATTGGATATCTCTCCTTGCATAAATACTAATCACATTTTTTGGTTTTCAGTAATGTGGCTCATGCATCAGAATAAACTCAACAAATAATCATTACTCCTGTCAAAACTGATTAGAAAGGCATTTAACTTAATAATATTTCCGTCCCCTTCACACAGACGCCGCTGCTGTTATGTGCTTTAAATGGAAAAAGTCCACCTGTGAACGATCATCAAGATGGGATTTTCAATAATTCTGTGATGAAGTGTTGTAAAATACTCTTTTGGTGAACCCACATTCCTCGCATCGTCTGCCTCTACTTTCGAGAGTTTTGTTGTGACAGCCTTGTTGTGTTCAACTGTTTTTTATGTATTTATAGACAGGCTGATAATGATAGCATTATAAGAGCAAATATAGCAGCTCTTCCAGTCAGTCAAACTCCTTACTTAAAATGCAGCAGGTCTTGGGGCTGCGTAGCATGATAGATTTTTCCCTGCATGATTGTTGAACGCCGGTGCAAAAATAATGAGTCTGGCAAGAAACAACTGCTCTTTGATTCAGAGACTGACAACAAAACCTGACATTTACAATTGATGTTTTTAGATAGATTACCGATTTTTGTCTACAAAACTTGAGTCGATGCTGGAAATATGACATCATCATGTTTATGTTTAGATGAAACGCAAAAACAACAGACCCTGATCTGCAAATCATATATCATTAATAAACTGTTTGTTTACATTCAGGTTAATTTAAAGGGCAAATCAATACCGAACGAGACAAATAATGATACAAATTATAAAAATGATATATGATCATTTTCATAATTAGAGGCAGTAATGCAGCTTTGAAAGGGGTTGGATTAGAATTATGATATTATTACTAGAGACTGGCATGTCATGACCACTGACAGTTTCTGTACTGCAGATTTTGCAGCACCACGCAATATTTTAGTCGATTAGTCAACTAATCGGTCGTTTTGGTCGCAGTTGACTGAGATTTATTTAGTCGATAAGTGATTTTTATGCTTTTTTCATGCGGAATGATTTATTTCCAAGAATCTTATGAGCATATCTCTGCTAAAAATAAGATTTAAAGTGTGTGATTCTTTGTGGAGAAACTCAGTTTTACAGATCTGTCGATTAATTCATCTAATCGATTAGTCACCAAAATCGAAGAACGTCTTTGGTCGAGAACAGCCCTAATTTTGTGTACATATTTTACAATTACCCAGTGATGTAGAGCAAGGATTTAATAATTAAAGTGGCTACAATAAATATCTTTTTAATAGCA
Source organism: Sebastes umbrosus (assembly GCF_015220745.1). Taxonomy (NCBI): domain Eukaryota; kingdom Metazoa; phylum Chordata; class Actinopteri; order Perciformes; family Sebastidae; genus Sebastes; species Sebastes umbrosus. Next base: position 10,229,416 of record NC_051280.1, on the reverse strand, counting down.
ACATATCAAATTGCTATACGTAAGATGAACTCTTTAGTACCTTCAGCTCTACGGTGATTTTAGTGACTTTCAGCTCATATCTAACATGCTAATGTTACACTTTCGGACTTGCACGGACGAGTTGCACGCCTGCGCAAGCGTGAGACTGTTTATGCGGAAGTTAGGGATGTCACAGTGAGGCAATTTTCCCACCGGTTAATTAACTTCTGACAACACTGGTGTTACGGATTACACCGGACATTTTAAAAGAAAAGATGACGCTCAATATCTGTAGAACGTTGATCTTTACCGTCGGATGGCTGTGTGTCTGGCTTCTCCGGTCGAGCTTATGCTGCGGTAATGTAATGTAATAGGTGTGTGCCCAAATCGGTGTGTGCCTGAACACCGTGCAACACAGGTAACACCGACTACCGCGGCAAACCTAGCGGAAGTGATTTAAATAGTAAGGTTTTAGTGGAGATGCATGTGTTTGGAAAATAGTGAGCATACGACTGGATAAATGACTGTGATTAAACTGCACAAGTTGTGTGAGAGTTTGTGAACGGATGTTTTGATATAGTTTTGCTGTTTTTAAACGTTGCCCCCTTTTTACTTCAATTCATTAAGACTTTTTCCATTTTTTGATTCTCAGTTCACCATGGAAGCATGTGAGAAAAACAAAGTTTTCTTCAAGAATTCAAGGTAACATGGGGGGTTATTGATATGCAAATGGTTGTTTTGTGTGTGAAGTATTCCTTTAAGCCCTGCCGAATTATGCCTCTGGCCTTGACAGTCTTGGTCCAAGTCTTCCAGTCAGTCTATTCATGCCCCACAAATTAACAACTTAAAATAGTGCAGAAGTGTCTGTAGTTGAACTATGCATTAAAATGGACTCCTGAGTGCTGCTCTCCTGTCCTCAGTGGGTTCAAACATTAATGGCCTTCTGGCTACACCCCAATCAGTAATGTCAAAGCAGCTTTCTCATTTTACAACTAATGGAAAACACCTGCTCTGTGTGTTTTGGTAAAAATTACCATGGGATCAGCTGAGTCTCCATTGTCTAGTTTGTTTCCTGTGGCCGAAGGATAATCTCTGAGTCCTCCAGCAGACCCTCAGGACCATTGTCTTTTTAAAAGCATCTTTAGCCCAATTAGTTTGCTGATGGCGAGGCTTAAGCCTGCGGTGTCTTCGATGAGCAACAGGGCCCTGCTGTCATGACAAAAAACGGAGAAAAATAACTCAATTATTCTGTGTCACTCAGAAAAAATCTCACATAGTGACAGGGTATGTGTGGAATAATAAAAAAATGTTGAGTTGGTATCTTCAGTTATTATTTATTATCTATCAGTGAAACTCTGTGTTAAAACAACACAGTGAGACAAATTTGGGATTTTGGGCTATATTTTGCTCACAGCAAGATGCACTACACGCCGAGTAATCCTCAATCTAACTAATTTAAACAATTGCATTTAAATGTATACATTTTATTATTTAGATATGAAATATAAAATATGATTATTATCTCATGGAAGCCAAAAATGTTTACCCGGCCTCACAGGAAGGCATATAAATAGCACAGAGTATCATGAGGACGCATTTTAGCCTTTTCACGTGTCATTTGTACGCTACGCAACAAAACTAGGGCAACGTCCGCAATTAGGTTGAGGAAACAAAGCCACTTAATTTAGGTTTAGGAAAAATATCACAGTTGGGCTTAAAATAAGTTAGTAAACTAAGTCAAATATATATGGAAACAACGTAACATAACTACGGAAAACGCGTCACTAAACATCACGTGACACACTACTCAAACGTAACTTGCAAAACAAAACTCTGTTAAGTCCTGTGTTTGTTAGACCAATCTACCTCCCCTCCCGCCCGCCATAAGCAGTCTTTCTCGCATTTTATTTTACATCACTAGGTCCGAGCCATATTTACACGGATGCGTTTATATTGGACTCAGTACAGACTACATGGCGTACAATCGACACATCAAAAGCAAGAAAGAACTCAGGCTTTCTGTTTAAAAATTGTAGTCTCCAAGCCCAAGCCAAAATAACCCTGATGACATCATTAGGGGGTGATTTTTCAGACTTTGGAAAGCTCCCCTGAGAGCCACAAAAAACATGATACAACTATTTCACAGCCTGAGTAGTACTCTCTGTGACAAGTCCACTACACTTGATTAGTAAAGTCGGTGGAGTGCCTCCTTAATAATAGATAATAAAATACAATATCATGCTTTTTGAATGATTTTCTACATACAACTGTATCTTTATATAGGGATACCAACATCACTCACTCTTAGACTTGTGTTGGCAGCAAGTGAGAACACAGCAATTTGAGTCCCAGCTAAGCACCGGCGCACTCTCTCTTGAGACATATGTGCACCTCACACCTCCGACAGATGTGTGACATTTTAGCAGTATAACTGTTATGACAGATCCATACTTGGGCCTTGGTGTTGCACGACGCAACATGGAGTAAAATCACCACAGCAACAGCAATGCAACGGTTATAGACAGAAAGGACAAAGAGCTGAATTAGATTTCATATTACCGCTTGTGTGACTGGAAGCATGATGCAATGGAAAGGTGTGTTTTTTTTAAATGTGATTTTTGTCTGGTCGTGAGTTATAGTATTAAAGAGCTCCCTTTTTTCTGGTGTTTTCTGACCCACCCATCCGCCCTGACCTCCCCCCTATGCGGCGTTTGATGCTGTTTATACTTCCTGGTCTACGATTACATGGATTATATACACATTCATTTCGTGGGATATACTTTATACACATTTCAGTGCATTACTTTTCATAGGTCGAGCTATGAACGGTGTATGAGTACAGCCTAAACCATGGATACTCAACTTGCTTTGCCTGGGGGCGACTTTTGCAAAGTGACATGAGGCCATGTGCCAGTTAATAAACACAACAGACATTTTTGGCCTCGGTCGGGGTGAGATCCTCCACTGGCATTTTTTTGATAAACAACCTAGTCTATTAGTCTATTTTGATGATTTGATCATTTTTGATGCACTCTGGCACCTAATTTACATTCACAGTACAAAAAAAATCTCATTGTGAATCAATTGCGTGTCACGTGGCGCCCTATCTGGCCCGTGGGCCATAAGGTGAGCATCACTGTCCTAGACATACCTAGACAGTTCTTTAATCCTCTCATCTCAGTGAACTCTTGATGTCCTCAGTACTCTACGACTGAAATCTCTGAGATACAACTTTTTGTGGAAGATCTACTTCGTATATGGCAGAAATAATTCTATTGAATAGCCAACCTTTTTTAAATGCGTCAATTCATATCAACAGATCTAATATTACACGAATCACTGAGTTTTGTTAGTCATGTGAAACCTGTTATAGTATTAAAGATCTCCCTTTTTTTTACAAGAAAGACCCCACAGAGACAGCGGCACGTCCATTTAATTACATACAGGGGAATATATAGTGGTTATTTATACTAAAGATATTAATTTAAGATTTTAAAAAGCCTTTCTAACTATAGATTCACCAGTGCAATTAACTATAGCTGGAGACAGTTTTCAGATACAGGATCTTCTAATTATATGCTTTGAGACAGAATAGTGTTGCTTCAATTACATTGGATCAATATCTTTTGCCATGGTGTCAGGGTAAACTGAAACCCACATTCAGCCGTGCCTCCTGTTATCATATTAACATGAAGGCTTCGTCATTAGTCATGACTCGAGGCTCTGAAGTTCAATATAAAGTGTCAGCTGCATACTGTAGTAGACAGGACTTGAGTGAAAGGAAAATCAGACACTTTCTATGTTGTCAGAATTGGAAGATTAGAAAGTTACATTAAAGGAATAGTTAAAAAAAGCGGAAATATTCTCTTTCTTGCTTAGTTAGATGAGAAGATTGATACCATACTAAATGGTAAGCTACCACCAGCAGCCTGTTAGCTTAGTTTAACTTAGTACAAAGTGGAAGCAAAAAAAAATGTTGTTGAAAAATACTGCTACCAGCACCAGTAATTTACATTTTGAATCAATAGACTGTATATAAAGATGGACGACATGACAGCTCCCCAAAAGTCTGAAGCTAAAACATCTGGATCGCCCCGTGGTGGCTGGCTTCAGTAGAGGTCATATATCCATGTAAGCGGGTGGCTCACGCTAGCAAGCTACGGCTGTGCTCTGCATGTGATTGGCTTTAGCTGGCGTGTGGGCGGGACCATCGATACCGCGGCTCCAGCGCCCGATCACTACCGCGCAGACTCTGGCTCCAAATGATGTCAAAATCTCAAGACGGCAGCTCCCGTGTCCAAGATATTTTGGCTTCACTTTTGTACAGTGGGAGGAAGTGGAGAGGCGTCATCCATCTATATATACAGTCAAATTTAACAAGCAAATTTAACATATTTCCCGAAATTCCCAAAAACGAACTATTCATGTAAAATATTGGAACTTTTTAGGGTCATTGAAAAAAAACTGGATACGAATGTCCATTATAGAAGTCCACACTGTTACATGTTAACGCAAGAGGTGACGTATGTAATGATTACTTTTTTCATTTTTACAAAATCAAAACAAGACATTTAAAGATAACTTCCTTGTGTTTATTTCAGAGACACTGCTGTTGCAATCTGAAATGTCACCTCTCCTTGCACTAATGGGATTTTTCCTATGAAAACACCTACTGTCATAGGGCATTCAGAACTGCAAAAGGAAGTGCAGAAAATGCAGTACACCTACATGTACCTGTACATATAAAAGCGTTTCATTGAAATTGTTATAGGTTAGATTGAAATACTGTGTTCTGACACTTTATATGGAAATGATGCAGGATAGCAGAGTTGTTTGTAAGCAGAGTTGTTTGTAAGCCACTCCAGTGCAGTAACTAGTTTCTTTTCACCTCTGACTGCAGCACTGGATTATTTTCATAGGTGCATTTCATTCCCAGCCTTGTGAGTCCAGAGCAGAGAAGGAAACACCCTCTCTTAATCGTGGAAATCCTGAAAGTCCTCTTTTAATTTTTTTTCCCTCTCTCCTGGCTGTGAGAGCAGTGGTGCAGATGCAACTTAACACTCACTACACAGGATATCTGGGCCCGAGGATTAGCTGGAGATAGCTGCAGATCAATCTACATAAACCCCCCTGAAGCCTCTTCTCTCCTTCCCTCTCCTTCTCCTCTTTCCTTTTTTTCCCCACTTTGTGAACATGGCAGAAAGGGTGCATCCCCAGAGAGCATTCTGGGTAATTAAAAAGAGGGCATGATCAAAGGGGTTAGGAGGCTACGGACTTGGTGATCATGAGGCATGTGGTCCGTTCCCTGCAGTGTTCTCACAACAAAAGGTCTGCCTTGTAAGGACCAGCGTGTGTTGTGTGCATGCAGGATGAAAGCATCTGGGCTTTGGGAGAACAACCTACTGCATACCTCTATTTGAATATTCTACATTACACTTTTTTTTTTCTTTTTTTTTTTTCAAATTGCCAATCAATAAGCAATCAGTTCTTTCTATAATGTCATGCTGAAGTTACAAAGCCTATAAGCCTACCTTGGTTACGATTTGCAACACCAAGAGATGAAGCATTTGCTCGATCTGTGTAAAGATGGGAAAGGTTATATATTACACTGAGTTGTCATATATTTCATGCTGTTATGTAGTTAAAGCACAGGGACAGCATGCATAGATTCTGATAGATAATCTGTGAGTTATCTGGGCTGCTTCGCCTCAGAATTATTGGAAAATTTCTGCCACGTGTTTTGGAGTAGTAAATGGACTGATGTAGAATAGTGTGCATGCAGCTCAAATGAGTGAATCTTCCACAAGACAGAGGCAGAGACATGTACATATGGTAGCTGCTTTTGTTATCCAGTATGAGTCGTCGCCTTCAGGCATGCGTACGGATGCATGGTGGGAGCCATGTCTTCAGAAAAATTGTTCTTTTTTTTCTCTGGCTTTGGGCAAATATCTGTCTGTGCGCTTAGAGCAAATATTCTAGTGTGAAAGGGAGATAATGATTCTCAGTAGTGCCTGCTGATACACTGGCCCAAACAAACAGGACTCCTACAGTATTTTATTAACTAGCTGCTAGCAAGTCTTAAATCATACTGGTGTTTTTCCAAGTTTTTGGTTATCTACAAATTATACACACTATTACTGCTGACCATTTTGCAAAGCATGCTGCAGAGTTTTATAGTATTTCCTCCCTTAACACAAAGGATGCCTGGAAGGCATCCATCGTTTTCCATTCATTTCTGTACAATATGAAAATCTAAAAGCCTCTTAAAACCAGCCTGGGTTGTGTTATTCAACAGAAAGTTTACAAAGCTCCATGGCCATTAAGTTAACTGTTCATTGATTTGAATTAGGGCTGTCAAAAGTTAACGCAATAGGTCTTTCGGAGATTGTAGCGGGCTCAGTTTTAAAGCTGGAGTGATGATACGGCTGTCATATGAAACTAGAAAACCTAAAGAATCTATTGGTACCATGTCATACTAAATTGTCGGGGAAAGAGGTTAAATAACGCTCCAAACTTGCGCTGAATTTTGGCGAGGAAAAACTGGCATGGTCATTTTCAAAGGGGTCCCTTGACCTCTGACCTCAAGATATGTGAATGAAAATGGGTTCTATGGGTACCCATGATTAACTATGGACAATCATGCGATTAATCACGATTAAATATTTGAATCGATTGACAGCCCTAATTTTAATGCTACCTGGAAATATATGGAAATCAGCCATTTGTTTCCATTCATTTCCCAGAAAGGCAGGAAACAACATTTCTAAAATATGAAACAGGAGAGCATGATTTGCAAAACTGTTAGCAGGAATGTGAAGTATACTGTATATGATTTGGAATAAAATATAGTCATTTAAAAAAAATGTTTTTCTTAAAACAAGATAGAAATCTTGTCAATAGGATGAGAAAATAGTACTTGTTTCAGATGCAGTTTCGTTTATTTAAAGCTGCATTGGAGAAAGTATAGTTTTCTCGCACCATGCATGGGTTCACTTCCATTCAGAAAAGTAGGATATTAAGATGTAATTCTACATTAATGCCTCGTTAGGATGGATTCTTTTTTTCACTGTGGGAAACATACTGATGAATGATAATGGTAATGCTCAGCACAACTTCTCACACCAACATCATCAGTCAAACAAGAGTTAGTCATCACTGAGGGAGGAAACCATTAGTCAGCATGCCAATTTAAAAAGGTTGATCAACTTACGCACTGGTCCGTGATTACTTGGAATACCTGCGGAAAGAGCAAAGAAACAGTGATTTGTGAAAGCATGGATTCATGTTCATTTTAGTCTTGAAACTTTAGTCATGAAACCACAAGAGAAAACATTATTGTTTGCTTTGAATAATTCAAAGCCCACCAACACTTATCAAATTGGTCTCCACTGTGTCCACTGATTAACATGGCTCTGCAGAGAACCTGACCACTGCTTTAATCCAATACCCGCCTACTTCTGATGATAATAACAGGTCTGCCAGTGACAAAATGTCAACAGAATCAAAACTCTAAATATGGAAAAAAAAAAAAGTCTTTTCATCAGCGTTTTCATTTATGTTTCAAATGCCAACAGTTTGCTTTCCTTATCTTCACTTGGCTTGTCTTAAAAGGTAGATACTGGTCATCATCTTTGAATCAATGAATCTCCGAATCAAATCAGTCAAATAGCATGTGCAAATAATTCATAGTTTGTTGTAATCTTCTCCGGTTGTTAGGTGAGTGTGATTTCCAGTGGAAAACGGAGAAAAATCCAATCAGAGAAAGGGAAGAATAACAAAAAAGCTTTCAAACTGGAGGCGTGGAAATGTCTCGATTCTAAGATGCATCGCAATGCGAACGTGAATGATTCTGCATCGATGCAGTGACGGAACATAATCTGGAGTTTGGTTTCATTTCTGTCTTGCTGTGTTTTGCTCTCATTTCTTTCTCTCTCCTCTGATCTCTGTGTTTCAGCGAGGGCAGAGCTTACTCACACTCCGTGGGTCATGTCTAGAAGGTAACCCGCAAATAATTACGAACACTTGCAAAAAAGTAGGAAAAAGTTCTCTGCCCGACAACCAACATTAACCATTCGAGGTCAGTGCCTAATCATAACCATCTTGCGAGAATTTCTCAATTTGCGTGTCACCTTCTAGCCACGACCTACTCCATGTGCGCTTAGCAGAGAGACAGCACTCGGTAGCCCGCTAGCATGTTGCTGTAGCTACCAATATCGGCTGCTCTGATTCACCAATGTTGGTCTGAAAAAAAAGTGCATACAGACTGAAATTCGTCTGTGGTGTTGTTCTGTCGGGAGATGCAGTGACTTAAACCAAGTAAGAGTAGAAGAGCTATGAGTAAGGGAAAAGTAACTATTAAACTTTCTAAAGTCCACTAGCCGCTAGGTTACATCACGGAGTGTAAAATGCCATAGGCATGCAGGATGTGCCCTGTTTTAGAGCTGCTATGTGAAAACCTTATTTTTGTAGATTACAGCACACTTTGAATGCACTGCAGAAGGATTTGATGTTTTGTTTTTGTAATGATACAGCAATTAAAAAAATAATGAAGCCAAGAACCAGGTGTGGATGGGCCTACTAAGGCGGGTCACACAGATACTGATATTGAAAAGATACGGCTTTATATTGTAGAATGTTGCAGTCTGATCTTTTGAAAGCACTTCAGATTTATCTGACTGCTAGCCATGTGCAGTACTATAGATAGGATGCGATACATATGGGATGCATCAAGAATCGTTGTGCATTCGAATCGTAACACACCTCTATTTCAAACATTCACCTACTATTGATTGTAAATTGAAGACAAAAGGCTTAAAAAAAGAATCAGGTTTCCGAGCACTAAAATTGGCCTCGTCTGTGAGCTGACTTTGGCAACCCTTTTGCAGCCTTTGTCTGAAACTTATGTTTTATCAGTATGTGGCTGTGGATTCACCATCTTTGTGTTACGTTAATGTAATCAGCGGGGAAACCCTACCCCACAATTAGTGCAATTTCTGATCATTTTCTCATGCTTTATCACTTATGTCGTTTTGTGATTATGTTTCAGTGGGGGTTTTCATATTGTGTTCACACCATTCATCACTTCATTACCAGTTTGGGGCTGTCACAACAACTGTTGGCAAGTGCACAACACTGCAGCAGCAGGAAAAGCACAGATTTTACGCCCCTATTTGCAAGAAAGCGTGCAAGCTGCAATTCGTAACCAATAGTTGTTCTGTGTGAGAAATGGAGGGCAAACAGTATTGGCCTTTGAAGCCAAAGCACATTCTACAGTCTGATCAAACTCTCAGCCCCAACCCCTCTTAACCTGTGAACCTGCATTGGAACACAAGATGAGTTGACGCTCCCTGCAAAGTGGACTGTCAACATAATTCTCAAAGTGATTCCTCTTCTGCTCCGTGGGCAACTTTACCAATTTTTCTCCTCCTTTTAGGGTTTCCTTGGATTTGAATCACTCTCAGTCACTCTCTGCTGCTGACAGCTATAGCCCATAGCAACGCAGGGCTCCATTTTTGGGTCTCTAATTTATTAGATGAAGGGTCACGTATGTCCATATATCTGCATGTGCGGGGATTTGAATGTGTAATAGACCTCGCTCTGTTCCCACCTGTGAGATAAATGACTTCCATGATTAAAGAGGAAGACGTGATGACAGATGAAAGCTATTAAACCATAATTACATTTTGCACGTTCAGCATATTTGTCTTGATACGAAAGGCATGTATGTTTAATATCCTCATCGGAAATATGAGCTTCACATAATGGATAAAGGCATGTTACGGGGCCTGGGCTTTACTTATGAGAGAAATAAGAATAATTCACGACACAAAAGTGTGTTCATTCAACACCTGGGGGACCAATATTGTTACGTCACTTCCATGTGTGACATTATTGCGTTTTATGCTAGTGCCAAACAAGCGCTAATATTGCTTTTGATATGGCTAGACCTCGGTTTCATCAGTTCGGTGCAGATGCGGCCAAGTGTTGGATTTTTTAATAACGGCCTGTCAATCTGACAGCGAGCACCACATTGCAGGGAGACTCATAAGGCAGGAGAGGTGCGGGGGTAAATCCAGCAATATCTCCGTAGAGTTCACAGACGTTCCCAAAAACAAACTCCCACTCACAATCAGATGTGTTGTATGTGCAATGCACCCACATCCACATACATTTGTGCACATACATACATACTCATAACACTCATAACACACATAACTCATACAAATGACTTGTAATCCTCCAATTCATCATTAACAAATAGCCCAAAGAAAGAGCAAGACTGTTACTGACTGCACAAATGTGCTCACGCTAAATCAGCGGATCAATAGCAATATCACATCTCTGTACAAATCTAATCAGAGCACCATGTCTGAGAATCCAAGTCAGACAATCAAACTGAGCATCTGATAAACCTGCTGTCAATCCCGGCAGACGGCTGCCTTGAGAGTTTCTGACTGCAAGGCTGAATCAGTGTGAACGGAGGACCAGAGGGCTAGATCTTCCACCATCTGGCCTCGCCTGGCCGTCCACCACCACATCCCTGAGTGGCTGTATTAGATTTATTGAGGCAATGAGCCCCCCGCCTCAGGCTTGGGATTTGATAAATGTGACTCAACTCCCGTCCAAGATTATAATGGGGATAATGCAAAAGAGCACCTTCTGCCTCATGTGAACAGGCAGAGAAATATCTAGCATTAGTTCACACTTGTCATGGAGTTGAGGTAGGAATACTAAATTCATTGTTAAAACATTGGAAGGAAGTTGTGTTCACCTAATACTGAATGAATAAAACACGCCATGACTTATGAATTATTAAGTCCCCACAAAACAAACCCAACATACTCAACAAGTGCTCATATCTAAATAACAATAAAGGTCATTTGTCTTCACTGCCTTCCAAGATGACCCATATGACTGTTCTAAAAAAATGACTTTTATCAGGGTTGTCTGATCAGCCACACCTCCGGTTCAAATATAGGGTACGTTTAAATAACTAAAACTACCTGTTTGACAAAATAATCATAGCTCAAGGTCGGCTTATAAGCCTTTTGTGAAGCTTCCGTCTGTATCTTACTGTCAAACTGAAAACCCTGTGCCTGTTCAAGGATGGGCTTTGGATGTGAAGGGATGAAAGGGGTCAAAATGATCAGCGAGGAGTCAGTGAGCGGTCGGACAAAGATCAAGGAGGCCACTCACATCCAACACCAAAGACAGTCTTTGAATAGAGACAGGTGTTTCAATCTGTACAACAAAATGACAGACAGAACTGGAGTTTCTGGTGAGTTCAGTCAGAGGCTGAGCTGAACACAGACACGATCTGTGTGTCTGTTGCTAGCTATCTTACAGATAACATCTGTACAGTTTGTAAATTGGCTGTTTTGGGCACAATGCAAATTCTGTGGTCAAATCCATGCAAATAATGCAAGGCTAAAATTCACTGCACTTTCTATCTTAGCAGACTTTAAAGGTTCCCTATATGAGATCCAGAGTATTAATGTACAGTAGCAGCAACCAACTATATGCTATGTAAAGAAATAGAGAAGTAATGTCTACCTGAGCAGAGAAAGAAGTCACTCTGACTCTGTGTGTGCTGTAGGCCGGCTGCATGTCCCTTTACTGCATGTGAGCATGCCCCACTGGCTAGCTCTGGACTGACGGCGTTGTTGCAGAAACGTAGCACCCACCCCCCGGTCCCACCCCCCAGGTTAACACTGTTTGCTCCGTTAGCACCGTCGTCGCCATGCTGAGAGCCGGGCAGAGGCAATAGATATGCTCCCAATCTCGCATTTAGCACCTTGAAGAGATTTTGAGAGTAGACTCATGTCCCACTACTTTTTGACCTTCGTTTTTGATCCTCAAATCTCAGTCTTTTATCCATCCCCCACTTCAACTGCAAAACAAAAGGTGATCACGCCTTTGCTGTTTTAGCCCCAACCCTCTGGAATCATCTTCACCAGATTTGCTGAATCTTTGGACTGTTTTAAGCGGCTTCTAAAAACCTTTTTATAGATCTCATTCATGTCATATGTTTTGGTCGTTCTAGTTTGGTCTGTCTCTCATTGTTATTGTAATCAATCTTTACCTAATTCATTTATATTTTTCGTGTGTGTGTGTGTGTGTAAAGCGCTTTGTAACGGTGTGTTTTTTTTTAAAATATATGCTATATGAATAAAGCTTAACTTACTTACTTCCATCTTTGCTTCTGAGTTAGTGCAACCATTATTCACATGATAAAAGAGTGAGTTTGATGTCACTCTAAGAGTTTGAACAAGCAGCCAAACTTGTCACTTTACTGTCTGATATACATTAGAATGCAAATTGACTTTTTGTACTGTTGGAAGATTGCTAAGTCCACCACCCAAAAGAAAACAAACTGTACATATTAAGCAGTATCTGCTAAGAACAAATCAAAACGATGTGGAGAGGTGCAGTCCAGAAGCAAAGAAATAATATGATAAGGAGGTGCAACAATCTCTCAAGAGCAAAGAGAACTGCTTAAAAGGTAGGATGTTTCATTATTGCATCAGATACCAGGGTCTGCTGTAGTGTTGCTATCAGCACCAACAGTCTTACTAGTAAATTGGCTGCATGACCACTCACTCTATATCTAGCAAACATTAGAAATACTGATATACTTACATATATTTGCCGTTCCTTTGGGTATAGGGAGGTAGGAGCCCACACTCCAGGCTCTTCCGTGGTAGTGCCTCTTACAGCGGCTGCAGTCTGGCCCTGTGGTGTTGTGTTCACACTCACAGCCCAGCTTCCCCTTGTCAAACACACAGCTGTTGGCATGCAGGTTACACTTGCACCTGAGACGGAAAGATAACAACAAAAGACGGACACATGAATAAGCATAATTCAGCAGCCATTAAATCAATACCCTCTGGGGGGGAGTACACAAAGTCTGCCCTTGCTGTGGCGTGTATTTGTGCTTTTCAGATTTTTTGACGGGTGAATTGAAATCCTGGTGGGTTATCTGACTTGGATTGTGCCTTCACAAAGCTTCATTATGCTCTCCTTTTAAAAAAACAAAAAAACAAAGCCTCATTTGTCTCTGTGGAGAGAACAGCGATGCAAATAAGTCACTTTTGCCACTCGGAGAGCCAAATGAAAGGCACTCTGTGAGATTCGCTAATTGAGCACAAAACAGGGATCTGATAGAGAGATGATAGCACAAAGAGAAGCTGCGTAGCCCAAGAATTCTCCTTTTTTCTTTCTCTTCAAAGTAACTGTTATTTTGTCGAGGGAGCCTTCAGGCAGGAAACCCTGCTGACTGACAGAGCTGGTTTATTAGACAGAACTGTGGCAGAACTGACAGACGCTCCTGACCGGAGAGGAAAGAAGGCCTGATGATTTTCAACATTCAACCACCCCATCTTCTGACCACATGAGCTCGCTTGTATTTCTAAGCTTGTGGAAAAAGAAAACAAGTTGGTTGCTGTCTCTCTTGTGTGTTTCTAACAACCTGAATGAGCAGAGAGTATATTATCAGGGGTGTCAAATTTAAAGCGATAATAACGTGTTAACGCAAATTCATTTTAACGCCACTAATTGCTTTAACGCATTAACGCAACTTGGGATTTTTAGGCTGTAGCGGGCTCAGTTTTAAAGCTAGAGTGAAGACATTCTGGCATCATATGAAACAATAAAACCTAAGGAATCCATTGGTACCAACCAGGTCATAATAGCTTGTCGGGAAGAAGGTAAAATAACGCTCCAAACTTGCGCTACATTTTGGCGAGGAAAAACTGGCATGGCCATTTTCAAAGGGGTCTCTTGACCTCTGACCTCAAGATATGTGAATGAAAATGGGTTCTATGGGTACCCACGAGTCTCCCCTTTACAGACATGCCCACTTTATGATAATCACATGCAGTTTGGGGCAAGTCATAGTCAAGTCAGCACACTGACACACTGACAGCTGTTGTTGCCTGTTGGGCTGCAGTTTGCCATGTTATGATTTGAGCATATTTTTATGCTAAATGCAGTACCTGTGAGGGTTTCTGGATAATATATGTCATTGTTTTGTGTTGTTAATGGATTTCCAATAATAAATATATACATACATTTGCATAAAGCAGCATATTTGCCCACTCCCATGTTGATAAGAGTATTAAATATTTGACAAATCTCCCTTTAAGGTACATTTTAATTGTAGTGAGAGTTGTGTTTACTCCCAGTGAAGAGCTCTATCAGCGGCAGAACCGGCCTTGTTTGTGGTCACATGAGATATTAGTTTCATATTCCATGTGTATTCCAAATATAATTCTCCGTATTTGATTTTACTCCTAAGAGGGTAAAAGGTTACAACTAGTGACCTCAGCGTCTTGGGAGATTGGGGGGTGATACAGAAACAGTTGGAGGGCGGGGAGACCATCGGGTGGATCTGACACACTACCCGTCCCCAGGGGTTTGGGCGGCTCATGATTTCACATCATTCCTATGTTTGTGTTTACAAAGTGCTTCCGAGGGAAGATTTCTCCCGTTTGAGACCGAGGAGCCGGGTATCTGTTGCCTACAATCGCCAGCGAACATGAGACAGAGAAATGACAGCAGCAGTCAGAAATACATCCATTCTAATTGACTTCCTGGCCTTACTGTGACATCTCACATTAATGATAGATAACTGCGGGAAACAGGGAAACTGTAGCCTGTTGTGTATTGCTGATAAGCAGCAGTAAAACGTCAGTGAATATGGTCTAAGGTAATGTGAATGTCTGGTAATATCCACCCATGGGTAACACCTTATTTTAACCCCATTATTTAGCATTTAATAAGCATCATACACACACTACACCCATACTGAATATTAATAACACACTACTGTATTGTAAAAAATACTTACTTAAAGGTGCTTCATTAGGGTTTAAATTGATTAAAATGTGTTTGAATGAAAGCTTAGTTGATTTGATAATAAACATTTACTAAATGATTATGCACAAATGCATGCATGCAAAAATCCTTTGTATGTTAGCATACAGTAACAACAAGGTATTCATATACACTATTGACTTATAACGCTTTTACAGTGTGTTTATAAAACATGTATTACCTGTTTGTGTATGTAAAAGTACAGTACAGTATTTAAAACTACTGAAAACAACATATTCAAATGTGTTATACTTAGTTATCTATCATTCATTAACTTGTTTATACACAAGTTATGGATGTGTAATGTAAAAATGCATATAGGAAAAAGTCTGTATATGTGTTTATAACTATGTAACAGTGTGTTATTATAAACATTTATCTACTGTCTGGTACCACTTATAAATGCTACCCTAGATAGAGGGGTTTAAAAGGTGTTGCCCCAAATGGCAAAATAAGTTAAAGGGGACATATCATGCTCATTTCCAGATACATAGTTGTATTTTGGGTTTCTACTAGAACATGTTTAGATGCTTTCATGTTAAAAAAACACATTATTTTTCTCATACTTTCTCTTTGAATATACCTATATTCACCCTCTGTCTGAGATGCTCTGTTTTAGTGCCTGTCTTTAAGACCCCCTCCTAAAAAAGCCCAGTCTGCTCTGATTGGCTGGCGAGGAAAATATGGTGCACCTTTACAAAGGTACTTCTCAAGCTGCGGGCGATATATTCTAATTAGCCTGCAAGTGACATAGGAAGGGGAGCCAAATCTGAATGGCTTGGTGAATTACGTTTTTCTGATCTAGGCAGCCTACAAAAAACTGACTGGGTTGTCTTATTTCAAAGTTTGTGGGTTGGTAGGTACTCCAGATACCCAAATGTATGTGCACAAGCACTGAAAATGTGAGTTTTTCATGATATGTCCCCTTTAAGTGGGAATGTAAGTTAAAAAAAATCCTTATTTTTGAAGGGGCAATATACTTATGAAATATCTGTGATGAGAAGAGCTCAGTTGGAAACAGAAGTGCCCAAAAAAGCAAAATCATCAGTAACACTGGAATCAGTGTCTGAAAGCCTCATTGCAATTTTAGAAATTCTACAGAAGTATTTTGACTTTTTTCAATGCCTCAAAGTACACAAAACTTACTAAAATCTTACATGACCATGCAGGAATTCATATAGACCTTAGATGACCATGCAAACCTTTAAATTCAAACCAGAAAAAAAGTAATTGCAGTTCCATGGATTTCCACAGCTACAGCCACATTAAAGTTGCAAACAACTTCTTAAGTTTATCCGTAAAAGAAAATCCCCATCTTTCCTCAGATTAATGCCAATGTTGTCTCACAACATTGGCAGCCATAATGGATGTGACTAAATACCAGCTCACATTCACAGCAACGAGATGCTCGTGCCTCTTACCCCGCATTCCCCATAGTCCTTAACTTTTTAATCAATTAAAGTCCCTGCTCCATAAAATTAATGACTGGGTGTAGCTCTTCTGCCATGCAGACAGCAGCAGCTCCCTGAAGTCAAGAGCGATGAGATTTGACCTTCCACTTAATTAAAAACCAGCAAAATCTGGATCATCGAGCCCAACCGGTGCACGTAGCACGCTGATGGAGCACAGGATGTGCACCCGGGGGAGCTCTGGGATGTGATGCTTTTGCCGCTGGCATTGTCATATTGAAATCAGAGAGCTTTTCTGTCAACGGTTTGGGCCACAAGAGGGAAGATATCCCCTGTATGTCCAGCCTTTGTCAACCGGCACCATTACAAAAACACATTTTATAAAGTTTTAATGACCTTTTATCCATTGCATAGCCCAATAACAATTATTATTATCCATTATCCAAACAAGTGACCCTCCCTTAGGAGATCATCAAGCGTCTTTGTCCCTTCTTTATCAATTGCATTTCTTCAGCTGGGGATCAAAATGCTCTTTGAAGAATGAAATTACACTGTTATGGATGTCTGTTATTGTTCAGGTGAATGTGTATGCAAGAAAGGTGTAGTGGGAGTCATTACTAGACACTACATAAAGGATCAGTTCATCAAAATCACAAAAAAACATGTTTTCCTTCCTCTATCTAAGATTTTATTTGTTCAGCAACATCTTTCAACTGTTATTTCTTTGATATCAAGTAGTTTCAATGAAAACGGTTCACAGGGAGGTCTGTAAATTGTCCAGAGTGACTAGGACATTGCCTCTGGAAAGACATACTGTATTGCTGTTGAATTTTATAAATCAAATTTATCATTGCTGTGGACACCACAAATTAAATTCCCTTCACCTTCTTTGAACTGGCGTGGAGGAAAAAAATATCAGAGAGAGAAACCTGGGCAAATATAATCCAAACTATCTGTGGGGTTAAATCCCATTCTAGAAAATATATGTGACTTTTTTTGTAATCTACATTCAACGTGGTAGACTTGAGGCTTCATCTAATTAGGAGTGTTGTCATGACCTGAGTTATAGATTACCTTCTTTAATCCTCACATTGAAAAAAGAAGACACTATAATGTTCTGTGTCTGATTTATGCTGCACCTGGTGAATAATGTGATACGGATTCTGGACTGAATTGTGGCCCGTGAATGAGCATGCCGAATGTAACAAAGAACAAATGTCTACAGTGAAGTGAAGGTGAGGACGAGGGGCTAGTTTACGTTGATATTCTGGAGTAGACAGCAGCAGTGCCCTGCGTCTGCTGCCTAACCTTGGCTTCTCCTGGCTGCTTGGCACTGTGTTGACAGGCTCACTATGTCTAACACGGCTTTTCTTCCTCGTGACAGCTTCTACTGTAGCATCTCTGATTCAAGACAAGAGAGGAGCACAGAACTCGTTAAATGAGAACCTCGAAGTAGAAGAGCCCCCCACTGACAGGTAGGGAAACTTTCATTTTTTCGCTAATTTTCAAGTTTAACCTGACAGTGACTTCCAAGAAAAAATAGCTAAAAATCTGTAGTCACATTTTCAAAAATCAAACAATTTAAACAGGTGCTTCTATCCAAGGGGCACAGCGACAGATGATATAGGATGTGATGTGGATGAGAACATGTGGCTATGTTTTGTGTTTTTCCCCCCATCTGTGCCTTGTTTACTGTACTGTGTGCTTTATATTTAAACATTTGGAACCAAAGGCCATGTGTGTTGGATTTTTTTTTGAGCACTGGCAGCAATTTCATGTTGCTAATATAGCTTCTTACAATTGTTTTCTACTGTACATTCTATAAAGTAAAAATGACTCATTCACTTTTAATTAGTATGTTTCCAGAAATGCACACATTCAAAACTAGTGGTGGTTTGAGGCCTATTTTTTAAAACTATTGTGTTTTGTTGCAAGTACTTTCACACAGAATGCAAATATTACACGGCAAAAATGTTTTCAGAACAAGGTCTATTTTTCTGAGCTTTCTCACTGCGAATAAAAGCATCAACCAATCACTTTGCGCGGAACGGTTTGAGTTGCTCCTATATCTATGAAACAACAACACAAAGGATCCGTAGTCCGAAACCAAGACGCCGAATTCTATTACTCCTTTCAACCTTGACAAAGCCAACGCATAGCAGATCCACAACTTCCATTCATACCTTTCACAATAAACATATAATATTTGCAAGCAAGTATTCTGCATTTTTGTGTTGTTTATTCGTCCCCACGGTGTAAAGGCCTAGTAAAAGGAAGCTGAATTAAAAAAACAACAACAATGGATTTCATTTTGTCTATTATGTATGCAGGTGTACTGAAAACATGAAAAGTAATGCAGTTTTTGTAATGCTATCAACTGTTTTCAAGTATTTTGAAAGACGTTGTGCGGATTGACTTTATGTTCCTCTTGGATAGAAAACGTGCTAGTGTTTTGAAAGAATGATTTGATATTGAGTCAGGTTTGCCGTGTTTTAAAAGTGTATGCACAGAAAGTTTTCTTGAAACGTAGAGTTGGATGAACAAAACGTGGTTTTGAACAGAACATTATCTATTTGGCTAATTGTGTGATGTAGGTGTTAAGGTTGCAAGGACTATGGTTGTTGGTAGTTGTTGTTGATTTTGTTTAAATATGTCAAATTGTTATTCTCAGAGCTACCATGTGACACCAACTTTGTTATACTATTGGCTCACAAACCTTGAACCAAACGTTATCTTCCACAGAGATAAACAAAACATTCATTTTAGACCCGTCAATTTTTTTTTAAATGATTAGTTCACAGTCATAATTTCATGAATGGAGAAGCGATACTGAAATATTATTCATCTAAATAAAAATGTCATCAATAAGACCTTTTAAAGAAAAAGAATATAAACCTTTTCATGCTTGACAACATAAACGTTTGTATTTCCTGTTGCAAGGTTTGTTAATGCAGTAGCTGACAGGAAGTCAACTTGGACCAAAGCTGTTGCCCTAGCAACAGAATGGCAATGAAAAGTTCTATAAGCATAGTCCTTTTTTCACGGCAGACGTTTCGACATGTCATAGCTGGAAAAGCAGAAATGTATTCAATAACATTAATAGCATCCCACTTAGAGGAGGCCCTGGTATTGTGCATGCTGGCACTCTGGAATAGCTCACTGGCACACTTAATGGAACTGAGCCATCACTAATGTTTTCAATTTCAGCCGTGGTTTTCCTACTATGACAAGTTAAAATGTCTGCTGTGAAAAAGCTCCATTGATAGATGTCTCAGTTGTAACTGGGCTAACTTAAGATGAAAAGTTGTTTTGACAACTTGGTTGTATATAACCATCACTCTAACAGCGTTTCAGTGTAGCAAGTTCTAACTACACATTGAAATGTAGTCTTTAAAATGTTACATTGATGCCCCCCCCCCAACAGTTTGCTTTAATCAATATTAGTCCTGACGTCTTTTGACCTGCGCATCGCCACACCATGAGATAAGGTCTGCACTCTCTATATTTCACACTTCAATTCAAGGCTTCCTTGCTGCTATAAATCTATATTCTATGTGAACAATTGCTGATGCTGACTAACAGACAGTACTATATGTGCCTGGTGTTTCATGTTGTTCCCTATGGTTCAACTGAGGTTCTCTCTCTTTGTGGGGGCAATGATGTGGTTGACCTAATTGATTGTTAGCACCCGTGGTAGGGTATAAATCCTGAGGCTCACAGCGCCAGGTCATACACTGATGAAAGGTCGGTAGCTAAAATGTCTCTCTGTGAATTATTCCCCACTGCTATGAAGATACAGAAAATGAAGATAATAAGAATTGCATATTATCTACTTTTGGAAAAATAGTGGCAGCAGCTCCTACAAAAGGTTTTCTTCTCCTAAGACCATTGCCTTAAAGCGGAAGATTATTTTTGGCATCTTTGGGCAATAATTCCATAATAACCTGTGAATGTTTGCTCCGGCTGGTGGGCGGTGCTTGGTATTTTCTCAACTGATGTTAACGTGGCGACCGGGTCGCAAACTCTCATTTTACCGCTAAACCGTACACTACAAGATGTTTCTGAAAACATTTTGATATAACATATTGATTCGTATTTGATCAGCGCTGCCTAGTTTGACCGTTTGATCGTAGTTCGCGAGTGATTGACAGCTGCTCAGAGACAGCAGGCTCCAGCTCGGCTGTGATTGGTTGTTTTCCTCCGGTCTGTAAAATCTTACAGATGCCATTAGGAGCACCGGAGGACACAGAGGCACATCATTTTTTTCAGATTACCTGTCTCATGCACTGCTATCAGGATATAGTGACCGTTTTATAAATATAACTTTTTCCTAAATCATATTTGCTCCAATCTGCCTACTCCCGCTTTAAACCTGCAAATGTGTATGCAGACATTACTGAGAATTTTATAAACTAGCTATTTTAGACTGGAAAGCCTCTTTTCTGTCTTTTTTGTCATTAGAGATTTAACCCATGACTGCCACTCTGACTGCTAAGACTGACTGAGCAAACCAGCCTCCCTCAGCTCTATATCTCACCTGTTCCCTCGCACAAGTCGCCCATGGTCAGAACCTTAATGCGCCTCCATGCTGTATAAATACATACTGAGGTTTCCTGAAACTTTCCTCGACAAGACACTTTGAGAGCCTCCATATCCCGACCAGCTATAGCTCTGACAGATATGGAGAGATCAAGGCTGAAACTTTGGCCTTGCTGAAAGTTTTAGATGAATGTCAATGTGTTACCTGGACAAACCGGAACAAGCTGGCAACACCTTACAGGGAAAGAGAGGCTGTTTGATGTCTTTTACATGAGAGGAAGGAATGCTGTGAATCATGCGAACATGGAGGAAATGGTAAAATTGCCTCCAGCTAAACAAAGATAAAACAGAACTAATTGTTTTTGGAGCCAAAGACGAATGATTATCAGTGGTCAGCTGCTGTGTTATGAACATCCAGACCTCTCAGATCTTCTGAGAACGGAGGCTTAAACCCTTTCTGTTTGCCGCCACCTTTTATTAAATTAAATTTGGGACTATTCACTCATACTCTATCTCGCACTGCACCGTAATTATTTTCCTGTTAAATCTGTTTATTCAATTTATGCTTCTTTTTATCCTCTATTTGATTTTGCTCTTTTTAAGTCTTGTCTCAATACCTTGCTTATCGTCTTCTGTAGAACACTTTGTATTTTTTTTGCCAGTACACAATTTGAAAAAAACACATTTTGTTTATTTAAAGGCTGTTCCCACTGTTTTTTTGTCTCAATATATTGAAATTTGACTACTTTTAGGACCACAAAGGTTCGTTTTTTCATTCAGAGATGACTTTCTTTTCCCGTCATAAAATTAAAAAAAAAATAAAATTATATTAACGTTAGTCTTACGTAGTTTTTAAATGTTTCTCCATATGTTGTCATGTATGAAAAGACCCAAAATGAACACCATAAGCGAACTACTTGATTACTGTAAGCAAATGATTTAAACAGCGTATGTATAGGAATGATTCTGTCCCAAGCTTTTTGATCCTTATAAGCGGTTGATCACTTTATAATAAATCCGTTTTCTTTAGCATATCATCACCTAAAATTAAGAATCGTTGTGTTTTCGTTACCCTAGAATGAGCCATTTCTATCTACATAGGGAGCGGCTCCTCTTTACAGAGCACACGGGTGAAGTTTCAGTTGGTTGCAATCTGCAACCTCACCGGTAGATGCTGCCAGATCCGACATACTGCACCTTTAAGTTTGGATAAGGTGTTGGAAACAGCATTCAGACCTTTAATGTTTTTTACATTACATTTACAGAAACTACAATATAACAGTCAACTGAATGAATTAAATATTAATGCTGGAGGGGTTTGGACTCATGACCTCAGTATTTCCTAAAATCCCGCGGTCCTGTTGTTGAAAGGTGCTAAACAAATAAACTGGATACTTTCATGTGGGAAAATATGTTAACTGTTATCTGGTTTGTTAAACTGTGTTTACTCTTTTGGAATAAAATGATTCATGTATATTCAAATGAATAATACAGCGGCGCATAATGTGATCTAAAAATAAATATGGAGTTAACACAGTGAAATGTTTATAAAAATAGCCCTAAAGCTAAAAAAGGCACATTTGCTGTAACTTGATTTGAATTTGAAGGTTCATAACAGTGAATTGAAAACAGTATCTATCCAGTTTCATAACTAGCACGAGGCAAAAGCTGAATTGTTCACATCCAGGCTTCCTTTAGAAAACTCAAACACATAGTCGCAAGAATAGGGAAAGAAAAGTCAACAACAATACTTTGAGCAGGAACAAGACAAATCCAGCCAACGTAATGAGTTCGACAGCGTTACTTTACATTGACTGCGCTTACATTTTTGGATGGCATTGAACTCTCTCACAAGGAGAGGAGGGGAGACACAGAGTCACCTCATTACACCAGGCTGTGTCACCGTGAAATTGAAGAGTCCGATTAGGCTTGTTTTCGTCGCTGTGTGCTGTGGCCAATTTTGTCATTCTTCGGGGTGTAATGTAATACATCTCAAGCAAATTGTTTGCGTCCCCCGTCGAAATATAAAGTAGCCACGCCAGGGCTCCCCAAATTGTTGGAGAAATATTAGGAATGGATCACAAGTTAATTCCCCCTGCTTCAATTTTCTGCCGAGGCGAAATGAAATTTGAATTTACGTGGCTTGGGCCACCGCCACTGAAAGCCTGTGATTTGTTTCAATGACAGGGCCTATTATTGAGGTTGTGCATTGATGTAGGCATACAGTATGGTAATGTCTACCCACCTCAGCCCTAGGAGGGCCGCCTCATTCATGTGATGTAAGCCACTGAGACAAGGAGGAAGCCGTGAAGAAATCGGCAATGGGAAGACATATTAATATGGAAATCAGAGGCTGGCTGCATGCTCTGTGTTTGTGTGCGTGTGTGAGAGCACAGAAGCATGCAAGTGGTGCTTACTGCATGTATTCACCTACTCCAGTGTGAAGGGTGAAAGTACAAATCTGTAGTGTTAATACTTTTATGTAATGAGAAAAAAGAAATATGCTTTGATGTTCATCTTAAACGTATGCACACATGTATACACCATTTGAACTCGTGAAGCCACAACAACCTTGTCTGTTCCACTACTAGTCAAGCTTGATCATACAGTAAGTGTAGCAAAAAGGACATGTTGATGATTTTACTATTCATGGCTGCCGGCCCACCAGAGACAGCTTATGTTGATGTACTTTCCCTCCATATATTATTTACAAAGAAAGCCTAAGCCTTAATGAGCACTAATTAAACGCTGGAGACGGCGAGATGACTGGCAGAAAACATCGCAGCATGTGACAGACATCTGGTGGAAGATAAGTGAGCAGGCGTTGGCAGAGCCGGAGAGAGCCTTACGGTGGTAGCGGAGTAACGCTGGGGGTCGTGTGAACCTGCACTTGAACCTGACTTTCAAACTCTGTCAATCAAGCTGGCTACAGCTGTCATGGTTCACAGGGCACGGGCTTGGAGGATTGGAGGCATATGTGTGTGTGTGTGTATACTGTATGTGAGAGGCCGGATAAGAGCCAGAGAGTTTGTGTGTGAGTGTGGTTTGTGTTGTGCTGGTGTGGTTATGTGAAGGGCAAGACTGCGATGTAGCCATTTACAGGAAGATTCCAGTCCAGTGCTAAAAAATGAGTGTCCTGTGTTTGATCGGCTTGGCTCGCTGTTTACTTTGGCTGTGGGCCATATCGATGTATCCTGTGTTCCTAGCCTTCCAGGGTGTACCCCCGCCTTCGCCCAATGTCAGCTGGGATTCGGCTCCAGCCCCCCCGGCGACCCTGAATAGGATAAGCGGTTACGGATAATGAATGAATGAATGTTCCTAGCCTTTCAAGTCTTTCAAGTCTAAGTCTTTCAACTGCTAAATAATGGACAATGTAAGATACCCTCTTCAGTAAATGATTCTGTTGGATCTCTGCTCCTGTTGACAGGGTTGTAGGCGTTATTTAGAAATGCTTAGGTCATGTTAAGGTCAATTTATCCAATGTAACCACATAAGCACCTTTTTATGCCTCTGCACCAGTGACAGCCGTGGCCGGAGGCATTATGTTTTTGAGGTTGTCGTCCGTCCGTACATCCGACTATTCTCTTGCAATATATCTCAGGAACGCCTGGAGGGAATTTCTTCAAATTTGAGACAAATGTCCACCTGGACTCAAGGGTGAACTGATTAAATTTTGATGGTCAAAGGTCACTGTGACCTCACGTCCGTCCCATTCTCTTGAATGCGATATCTCAGGAACACTTTGAGGGAATTTCTTCAAATTTGGTCCAAACGTCCACTTAGACTCGAGGTTGAACTGCTTAGATTGCAGTGGTCAAAGGTCACTGTGACCTCACGTCCGTCCTAGGGCTGACCCGAATGCTTTGAAGCTTCAACAGTTGCCATGGTTATCAACCTTCAAATCAGTATTTGAATGTTGTTGTTTTTTTGTTTTTTTTATAAACAAGTATGTACTAATAATGTATAAATCCCAAAGTAGAATAATCCCACATTAGTCATTATTCATATTCAACATTAATTCTTCTTATTAGTTATTCTCAGACGGATATCACTGTTTGTTATGTTTAGAGGTGAGTGTATTTACAGTAGTGTGGCAGCGATACTGTCCCGAAGCTTCGAATACCTTCAAATATTTCTCACCAAAGCTTCGAAGACCAAAAAATGGCAATGTCACACAAATGTCTAACAGGATAAAATGATGAAGTGATGACATTTTGGACAGACATGGACGTAAACTGCAACTTGACTGGTTGGCGGAGGAATACAACAACGAGGCAGTAATTCTAGGTTCACGTTTTCTTTATGTATTTACCAGTGCAATCACATTTTCTGTGAATCTTAGCTCACTAAATGGTGGCCTCAAAGGAGTGTCAAAGGCCGTAAATCTTGTGGAGAAACATTAAATCCATTTAAAGTTAAATTAGAGAGATTTAATTAAAAAAATATCAAAGCAGCCTTAAAAATCTTGCATGCGCATTTGTAGAATGTAAACTCCTCTGGTCTTTAAAACAGACATTTCCATAAACTATACCTTGTGTCTTAAAGATAGTAACCACGCTGCTCATTAGCTATTTAGAGATCTCTGAAATTTTGAATTTGAGTTACAGTCTGATGTAACTCCAGAGGAATAGATGCCTATCTTTTCGTCACCTATTGAGGTCGATAAAGGTAAAAGATGTCTCAACTGCTACTTAACCATGTAGTATGTATGCTGTTAACTGTCCGGGGATGATTTAAATTGCAAATAATGGTATCAACAATTGAACGTTGGCAATAGGTGATTCAACAGCACACTTTGACACAGTCTTCACACTAGACATGAAATGAAAAAGCATCTGTCGGAGGCAGCAAACATCCTTAAAGGAAGGGAAACAGAAATTGCTTAAAGATGAGGGTGGATCTGGGTTCAAAAACCTTTTTGAATGTGAAAATATTGAAGGAGGAAAAAGTATAAAAACTTGGGCTGGGTTAAAAACTACACACACTGTGCAACTGTGCATGCTCTGCCGTCTTTGCAGAAGTGTACTCTGCAACAGTCAAAAATTATGAAATCATTTGAACCCACTGAGCTAAAAAATCAACGACAAATTCCATCTAGCTACTCAACAACATCCTTTACTCAAACACTCCAGAGGAATTTATTTCCTCCCGCTGCATCCTGTCCTGCCTTATAAATGTACAGAGAGAAAGAGTGAGAGAGACACGCAAACATACTGTAGTAGGGATAGAAGGATTCAAATGTCAGAAGTTTAAATGAATGAGGGAGGGAAATATCCCAGCACATTATACAGTCGATGATATGGTGCAATATCATGACACTTTTTTCTTGAATTTCTATACGCAACTGTTGGAAGGCATACCTTGTTTAGATCTTCTATATGTGGTTCAACTGGGTGCGATGCCCGTCCTGTGAGTGCACTGTGGAGGAGCTACATTTAGATAGACTCCTTTTAAGTGCAAGATACAGTTGAAGTGTGTGATACGGTACTTTTATGAGCTCAAGATTCCCACCGGGAGAGAGGGATACGGAGTTTGTCTATAGCTCGAGGGGAACATTGGGGAGCATATAATAATACTAAAATGTTTCATATCTTATCTAAAACTAATATTCTTTTGTATCTAAATTGCCTTTGAATAACTCTTGTACAGTTTACCTCAGAGGGAAGAATCAGGATATGTTTTGTCTTTGACATTTGCTTTTGTTTAATATTTGTCAGCATAGAAAGTCAGAAGGGAATAAAACATCTCTCTCTTTTTAATTTCTACAAGCCTGCAGTCATGTTAACATTAGATATTCTAACTTCCTGATGTGTTACAGAGCAGCGTTTCACTGGGTATTGAATTGCACAAGACTAGTATCAAAAATGGCATATTTTCCGAAATGAAAAATGATTAAATGTTCTATGATCAATAAGTCTTTGAGAAACATCAACGTGTCTTTGCGTACAGTAATCCTGGAGCTGCACCAACTGTCTTAAACTCAAACTTAGCATATTCATAATAATGTTAACTGGAGATTTATGCATCACAAGTTGCGCTACACAAATTAGTTCTTAAGTAGATATACGTCGTTAGTTAATATATACAAAATACAAAATGTATACAAAATGTATACAAAATGTATACAAAATGTTATGCCAGTAATAGAAGACTAAATGGCCACACTGACCAACTGTAATTGCTGCATGTTTCATACTGTTCAAACTGTATATATATCTTAGCGTATTCTTGTTACATGACTTTGTCGAATACACAATTCTGATTGGTCAATCATGGCGTTCTACTGGCTGTCCGTTGCTATGGAGGCAGTTCTGATGTTGGACCCTTACGGACCGTTTTTGTGTCAAATTATTGATTTCTAAAGTAAGTAGCCGTGTAATAAGCGGGGTAATGTACAGCTAGCGGGTCATTATTGTGAAATAAACCCCTTCAGGGCGATGCAAGACCCTTTCAGAGTATATTTCACATGCTGTACATTATCCCTTACATATCTACCCCTGACACCTCTTCCTAACTGGACGTGATGTGAACGAGCAAACTTCAGATTGTTTCAGTTTTTCCCAATGAAGATGCCCTAACCTGCTCCGTGCGTCAGCGAACAGGCTGTCGCTTGTTTGAAAAAACACTCGCCCTGGCTCTATTATGCACATTACTCTGCACTTAACTGCTTTCCGCACTCTGTTTAGATACTAAACTACATTTCATTGTCTCAGTACCGGCACTCTGTGCATTGACAATAAAGTTTAATCTAATTTAATATAATAACATTGCCTAATTACGCATAATTCCCACTCATTCTAAACTGCATGAACTTGGAAATACATGTCTCTGTATGTGTGTATATATATAGTGACAGCTTTGTATCTTGACATAAGACCTGTGGCCGTGTTAAAAAGTTATTTTATGGTTACTTTGACAATGTTTAGGTAAAAAAAAAGGAAAAGAGAAAGAAACAGTGAGGTAAGTAAAAAAAAGAAAAACGAGAGAAGCGGTTAGGGAAAAATAGAGAATGACATGGGGGGGATGAGAAAAATAGCACATTAGCACTTATGGATTAGCTGCCTCTCATTCCCAGGCCCCGCTGCAGCCCTGCAGATGTGCAGCTCTGACCGCGCAGCCAGCCGGTAGCGGTCACGTCTTAATTAACGAGCAGACATCTGATCAATAAGTGAGGAACGATGGAGAGGGAGACGTGAAAGGTGGGACAGCCTGCACGGTTCAAGGTTTTTGTTTTCCGTTGATGTGGGATAACATTAGAAATCAATAGCACGGCTACCCCCGCCACACACGACTCTCTGCTCAGGAGAGGTGAACAAAATAATCCCCCTACTAGCTTTTCCTCATGTCTTCTTTTACCCACAACTTTTTCTATCATACAAGACCTCTATTGTACAGGAAGATTTGTCACAGTATTTTGAACAATGTGATTCTGAGCCTTGTAAAGCCACTTTTATAAACTTGTGCTCTGCAACAATTCTTCGATTATTAAAGGAGAAATCTACCCTGGTTCTTTTGTGTTACCGTGTGTGGCGTCTCGAGCTTCTAAGGATTTATTTCTGAATGAAATGTTATTTACTTTTATTGGCGTGCCTGCTTTGCTTCAACCTGCCTCGGGCACTTAAGTTTGGGATTTCATTATGTTTTTCTCGCAATGGCTTCCAAGAGCCTGCAGGTAATGAGCCTCAGTCTTTAAAGATTTGTACGCTCAACTTGCACAAATGAACCATGTTGAGGATGCTGTTTTATTTACTTTTGTGTGGATTCATTGTGTTACCAGAGTAATCAGTTCTGAGCATGATATCTATAGTACGACTAGGTATGGTAAGGGTTGAGCTGGATGTAAGGGGTTACCTACAGCATTAGGTTTTATTGCTCAGGGTCGGCTTTCTCCCCGCTGATATTGAAACACTACTAGATGGATGCAACATATGTGATCGCTCACCATATTTCATACTTCTTTCACTGTGAAAGAGAGCGGGGGTGGCAGCGAGTTGAAGGTTTGCAGTGCATGGCTTTGCAAGATGTGTGTTACTGAAAGGGAGAAACGTGGAGGTTCACATACTCTGGTCTCTTGACTGAAATTCCACCACCCTGACCTCCACACCCTTTCTTTCTGCCTGAAGGGCTCACTACTTCCTTTACTGGTACTGACTTGGCATTGGACATAAATCATGAGGTGCAGAATCATCCAGTGTGAGTGTGATTCCTTGCAAACTGGTAGATCTTCTACTGCTGATGTTTTAAGTTGCTGTCTGACGCAACTCCTTTGTATCTGGAAGTATTTAAAGGTGACAACAAACTTATTATTAGGGCTATCAAAGTTAATGTGACCGTAACGCATTAGTGCAAATTTGTTTTAACGCCACTAATATCTTTGATGCATTAATGCAACTTGCAATTTTTAGGTTGTAGCGGGCTCAGTTTTAAAGCTGTGAAGATTTTGGCATCATATGAAACTAGAAAACCTAAGGAATCCATTGGTACCAACCAGGTCATAAAAGATTGTCGCAGAGGTTAAATAACGCTCCAAACTTAAGCTATATTTTGGAAAAAACTTTCATGGCCATTTTCAAAGGAGTCCCTTGACCTCTGACCTCAAGATATGTGAATGAAAATGGGTTCTATGGGTACCCACGAGTCTCCCCTTTACAGACATGCCCACTTTATGATAATAACATGCAGTTTGGGGCAAGTCATAGTCAAGTCAGCACACTGCTGACAGCTATTGTTGCCTGTTGGGCTGCAGTTTATGTTATGATTTGAGCATATTTTTTATGCTAAATGCAGTACCTGTGAAGGTTTCTGGACAATATTTGTAATTTTTTTGTGTTGTTAATCGATTTCCAATAATAAATATATACATACATTTGCATAAAGCAGCATATTTACCCACTCCCATGTTGATAAGACTATTAAATACTTGACAAATCTCCCTTTTAAGGTACATTTCAAACAGATGAAAAATGTGATTAATTTGCGATTAATCGTGATTAACTATAGACAATCATGCGATTAATCACGATTAAATATTTTAATCGATTGACAGCCCTGGTTTAAATATGAAACGTTGTGACCTTGTGTGACAAAATGATCCTCAAGAAAAACAGGGTGTGGGTGAGTTCAATTGTTCTATGATTGATTTTTTTCTAACATTTTCACCAATTTAAATGACTTATTAATTTTTGACTAATTTTTATATTATCTTTTCATATTTGCAAACTTCTTGTGAACTTTACGCAAACAAGGTGAATTCATATTACTTTTGTCATTTCTGAAATTTAAGTGTGAAATGAGGCAAAAGCATTCACAGATCATTGTGGAAATATAATTTGACATTTATTTAGGCATCCATCCATTCAGAGCTGTGACATTCACAAACATATCCGCAGGTCACCTGACACTGCACATATTCAGCGGTATATGAGTGAAAGTTAATCAGCATTTGTGGAGTATTCTAGGAATTCTCGGACAGGATGGTCATTCTGTGATAAGGCTTTCACATTTGGTTGTAGCCAGGAGGCTGCTGAGTCTGGTCGGAACTCTAATCAGTCTCTCCCCACCCGTCTCCAACGCCCTCTTTCAAGTGAGTTACTGATCCACCTCTGGACAGAAATCGTATGTTTATTTTCTTTTCTTTCTCACTGCAAACTTTTGGTGGAAAATTGAATTTGATACCCGGGGGCAGGATGGAAAATTGGGCAAAATAGCTTATTTTCCTCCCATCCAACCTTTTACTCTTTCTAATGAATGGCAAAATAAGATATCTGTGGGAGATGCTATTCTCTGCTTGGTGGCAAGCCCTGCAATGTAGAACTCATCAATTCATGTTTACAGTACGAGTGAGAATATTGGAAGAGTGTGTCTGACTGCATAACTTTTATATCGCTCTGATAGATGAATTGCGAATACCACTTGCCACCATTATGAAAAAGTTGTTGTGGCATGTGATCAAAGTCATCAAACATCATAAAGTGTTGTCAGATGTTTTGCCAGTTATGACAGCTCATGTTCAGTGACTGACTGCTGGTTGCAAAAATCTGAACAAATCAAAGATGATTAAAACGTACTAGAGATGTTTGAAAATGTGTGTTATTTAAAGCGTAAACTACAGCTTGCTCAAAAAGGAAACCTCATAGATTAAGCCATAAATCTACTCATTATTAAACAGGGCAAGGCTAAATTTGGAACCGCGGCCTGGCAATTCAGAATGTCTCCACGTTTCACTGATGTGTCTCCGATGATTACCATTTAATCAGCTGCAAATGCTCTTAATTACAAGATTAGTCTCCTACCAATTAGCCAACGTGCTAATGGTTCTAATCTGCCATTGAAGTCGACTGAATTCTAATTAGGGACTAACTGTTTCAATTCACCGAGGGCCCATCTGATGGGTCATTACCAACCTAGTTATCCTCATATAAACCAACTGCAGCAAGCAACACAGGTCCCATTTGGAGAGCAGCTGTAGAGGCTTTACGACCATCATGTGGGCCATTTCCATGCATCATGAAACGACAATGTTTCCATTCCCTGAAAATCACAGAGGCATTCTGATGACTCACTGATGGATATATTATACGTCGCAACATTGCAGGCTGTGTTAACGACATGCCGGTAAGCAGACGGAATAATTCTACTGAAAATGTAGGTTTTCAAATGGGGGAAAATAGGAAAACCTTTACCAATTTTTAAGTGGAGACAGAGGAATATCTAAATTAAAAAGAGGTGAAATAGAATTGGCTCTCTTTAAAGCTGCACTAATCAATATTTTTTATATTAACAATGGATCAAATTATTGTGTTTGATGTGAAGGGGGATGCTTGTAGTGACAAACCCACTCAAATCAGCCAGCTCTGCAGTCGCACTCAGCTCTACAAACCTTTTTAATATATTTTTGGACTGTTTTTGTTTGTTTTTGGGCCAGCAGACGCATGCTTTTATCATCCTTGTTTCCAGCGATAAATACGAATAAACGCACTGTACACTACCTGCTCTGCACAAAATGGCAAACAGACAAAGTTTGCGACTATCTGCTGAACATAGTGGAGCAATTAGCAGCTGAAAAGTCAGATTTGTCCCTCAGGAGTTGGTGGAGACCCAGTCCGGTCGCACAAAATGGCGTATGAATGACACGATAATGAGCAAGGCATTTAGCTTGCAATAGCTTTTGGCGTGTCATTTGTATGTCATGTAGTCTGTACTGACTGCAATATAAACGCATCCGCATAAATAAGCTACGCTCAGAGCTAGTGAAATAGAATAAAAAGAGAGAAAGGCCGCTTATGGCGAGCAGTTGGGGAGGAGGATGGGTCCAATAAACATACGACTTTTGACCAGGAGACCCGTGTTTTATTTTGTAAGTTACGTTAATGATGTTTGTCACGTGCTTTCCGCACTTATGCTACGTTGTTTCTGTACGTATTCTACTTAGTTTACGTACTTAACTCAAGCCCAACCATGGCGTTTTTCCTAAACCTAACTAAGTGTTTTTTTGGCCTAAACCTAACTGCAGACAAATGACATGCGGAAAGCATAAAATGGGTCTTCATGACAAGTAGAATGTCTGTGTGATGTTGTGCTATTTATACGCATTCCCGTGAGACCGGGTTGAGCAACCAGACCACAGCTAAAACGAGATTGAATATTGGACTTCCATTAATCAGGTGGCCAAATGAATGGACTCCAAATGAATGCTAATATTGATACGTGTCTGGTGGAATAAGCAACTGTTTGCTACCAAGTTTGCCATAAGGACTAAGCTGATAAAATGTCCATGTCCAGCTGCCCCCAAGTGGCCAAAAATCACTGAATGCAGCTTTAATAAAATTAAAGTTATACATCATGTACTATCAATTTGTCATATTTATTTATTTATTATAATATGAACATAACGTCTTACATTACGATGCAAAAAAGAACTTTGTCTCCTCACCCGAGCTATAGAAATAATAAACGCCACACAAAATGTTCCCTTCCTAAAATACAGCTCACGTTTCTTATGGTCATTCATCCAGGAAAACTCAGAAATTAAGGGCATTTCACTTAAAGAGCCCTTAAATCATCATATAATGAGCAATAAAACTTGAAATCGACTTCGTCTCCAGTCTCACCTAAATCACATGAAGTCTTTTCTCCTCAGGGAGGCCAGTAAAACTGCCTGTTTCTATAGCTAATGGTAATGTACCTGAACATAACTGTGCACACGGAGATCTTTGACTTTCGGCTAAATTCTGCCTCACACAAGGCTCTACACTTAAGATGTTTTTCATCAGAAAATAAAAACACTTTTAAATTTCTTTTCTCTCCTGTGTTGTGGCCTCGGTCCCCACTATTGTGTGCAAGTAAATAATAAACTAAATTGAACTGGTTTAATTGGAATAAACAAACACAGTTAATAAACATTTAGTCATACAGTAAATGATTCTGTTTACAGCCTTAGCAGCTGACTTCTGCTTGTATAATGGCATTGAGAAATGTGGATGGTGATATCTGTGGGTGTAATTAAAAAAGTGAATTAATTACGAATAAGAACATTTGTGTAATTATATAGAGATTAGTAACGGTGTAAAAATGTTCGTATTCATCAAAAGTTGTGGTAATCAACAGAAAAGCTCTAGGTAATGTTGTTATTTAATTAAACTGACAACAATGTTTTAAAACTAAAAAATGTAACCAAAGTAAGTTCGGCTCTCCAGAATTTATGTGCTACCTGACCCAATAATCGTAATATCACATTATGGGGTTATGAGATGTCTCCGGAATCTTGATGTGTGTCCGCAATAAAAAATGCAGAGAGACATGCATTAAAACTCTTCTCCTCGCCACGGCTCACAGGAGGAAATCTCAGCCCTCTGTCCTTGTCAAGTTAGGGTTATAATAAGTAATTTAGGAGAGTAGAGTTCAGCGTCTGCTCAGGCGGCTCCTTTTTTTGCCTGATTCAGACTAATTTTAGAAACGGACTTTTGGGCTCGGTTGAATTCACACTGTCTGGGCCACCTGAACACTTTGACTGCTACATGTCTACAAGTGCAAATTGTGCAAGACTTAGGCCTTTGCATTTTGAAGCTTTAATGCGTAATATCATGTATTTATTCACTTAGGAATCCTCCTTATAAAAATGCATTCATAGAGCCAATCCCAATGTCCACACTCATAGACCCGCGGCCTTGGAGGCGCGTTCCCGCAAAGGCCGTGAGGGTTTAAGGGCTGTCCAACTGTCAACTTGAGCCCTTATATGCACACTTTCCGTAAGATCGCATTATTGCAGATTTTGCTTGAGGCAATAACCCACAATTCATAGCTTTGTGATGTTAAGCAGGGTTACCAGGGAAAGCCCAGAGGCGTTTTAAAAAAAAAAAAAAGGTAAACAGAGGACGGCACCTGGGTATTCAGCCTGGTATTATAAATTTACATAGAAACGCTAAATTACCATTAAGCATTTAAGATGGTACATTCATCAACTTTTTTTTTTTAATTTGCTTAATGATATATTTTGACAAATACAAATAAATTGATTATTTGATGATTACCTCTTGTCTAGTAAGGCAGGAGCCTGGCAGACGTTCAAATCAGGCAGTAAAAAACGTAAAATAAAAACCCACAATTGTACATAACATGCAAAGTGCTGTCACATTCGTATTAATACCATTTTGAGTCCTTGCAGCCTCTCACACTCAGGCATTTACTAGGTGACGTCAGTAAGTCCCTGAGGGTTTAGGGCGTAAAGGGATGGTTCGGGTGTTTTGAACTGGGGTTGTATAAGATATTTATCCATAGTAGGTGTATTATTTACAGTAGATGACGGTCAGCATGCCCCCAGCTTGGAGAAACAGACAGGAGTACCGACACAAGAGCAAAGCAACACAGTGCTGTAAACGGGGACAACAGAAAAACATATTTTAGCCACCTAGAACAAAGGCTCACCTTAAAAAATCAATATCCGTTAAAGTGTACGCTATATTAGAATATTTTCGCATCTTTATCTTGCCGTCAGACAGCCCTTTCCTTCTCCCTTCTGATGGGGAACTGAACTGAAAGTGAAACTTATCAATGCTCTCTCTAAAGCCAGCAGGCTCAGATGACAAAAACAGTATTTCACTTTCAGTTCAGTTCAACGTTGGAAATATTATAAATATAGTGTACACTTAAACAGATATAAAACATTTTTAGGTGAGCCTTTTTTTTAGGTGGTTAAAATATATTTTTCTGCCGTCCCCGTTCACAGCACTGTATTTCTTTGCTCCAGTGCCTGTGCTCCTGTCCGTTTATCGATGCTGGGGGCATGCCGAGTAATACACCTACTATGGATAAATACCTCATACAATCCCACTTCAAAACACCCAAACTATCCCTTTAAGGCATTAGGGGGGATATTGGGATTGACTTGCATTCATGTTTAGACTGTGGTAGTTAACCATTCTGGTCAGTTGATGGTGCTTTCCAAAATCATAATTAGAAACATATCTGATGTCCCTTTGTGGAAATGAGATATGTTGGATTTTGTTATGCCAAAACTGGACCACCCGAACAACACCAACAAGAGGCAACTTCTACACAGAAAAACCAGGTTGGTCTACACCGGGGGTGGTGCCATGTACCACGGAGAAGCCACAGTCTGTAGGTTGTCATTCCAGCTGATCGCCTCAGCAGGTGATCTCACTGATGAGCTCTCTAAAAGTAGTGCTAATCAGTGTGTGGTGTTATGGTTTGAAATGAACCTGCAAACTGTTGGAACTCAATAGCACATGGTCGGCCACTACGGTTAGGCAATATGTAAAATTTTTCCAACTGGCCATCGTCAGCCCAATAACCGCCGATTGCCGATGTATTCGCACAGATGTCTGTGTGTGTGTGTGTAGGCGGCATGAGCCAATCGCAAATAGCCGATATATTCGTCTATCGCCCAACCCTATTGGCCACCCCAGGTAATACTGATGTTCTGTGAAAATTATAAAGATATCATTTCTACCAATCCATCCACAACATCCATCATTATTGATCTGTCTTCATCCACTGCTGAGGACTACAGGAATTTGAGGAGTATTGATATCATCACAGAACTCCTACTGTTTGAAAAAATAACTCCCCCGACAAAGGTCAGTTTTAGTTAACAGAAAATTGGAGGCTCTTTTTGTGAAAGACCTCCACTTCGGTGTTTAGGTTTTGTTGACAGCTGTGCAAAGAGGTGCAGCAATGCACCAATAAAGGCAGTGAAGAAAAAAGACTGCAAACAAGTAAACGTGGATGTAACATGCACGATTTAAAATATTGACAAATCAGCTCTGTAAATGATTTATGAGGAAGGATTTGAACTCAACATGTTTGTTTAGACCTTAAGGATACACACAGTGTTTTTTGGCGAAAAACATTGCATGTAAACATAACTTAGGGTTATAAATTAATAAAAAGACAATTTACAAACTGAAGCTGCTTTAAAAGACCAGTAAGAATTATAAAAGAGTCTTACCTGCCCTGCACCTTGATGTCAGAGATGGCGTAGAAGTATCTGGACAGGTTATTCTCATCCACCATGGTGGCTCCAGTGGCTGGCTTCAGCAGCTTAATCCTCAGATCAGTGATGGTGAAGAAGTCCCTCAGGTTCTTGGTGGTATCCAGCTGGCCGTACAGCGAGGCCATGTTGTGTAGCCGAGGCCCGGCAAAGAAGGCAAAGCGGTCCTTTATCTCAAAACGTACCGTCTTGTCGTTCTTCCACACGTAGCCTCGGGAGTAGTCCTCAGTGCAGATGATATCCAGCAGGGTGCGCTGGGTGAGGTCGTTGACTGTCTTGGGTTCCATGGTGAAGGCGTCCAGGCAGTCGGTGGCATAGAACTGGTACGGGGTCCAGGTCCGGCCATAGTCGAGCGACTTTTCCAGGACCATCTGCTCCGGTCGGCCTGACTCAAAGGTCAGCACGATGTCGTCGGTCAGCTCGATGGTTTTGTTCCACGACAGCGTGATGTTCACCTGGAGGGGCTTTGGGTATTTCTTCCATGAGGTGGACTGCCAAAACGTCGTAGGGTTGCGACCCTCAAAGTCAAACATCAACTCTGGAGGATGAGCCAGCTCCTCAGTGGTGGCGTCACATTCATTGTTGCACATATAAGGATTCTCCTGTGATAGAATGAGATAGATACACGCACATGTAAGTGTGCATTGCAATCAGGGTATGAAAATGCGTATGGTTCAACTCTTGAGATATTGTATAGTATAGAGTGAGTTGTTACAAAATGCAGTATTTTCAAAGTGCAATGCCCAAGATAAAAAAAATGAAGTAGTTTAAATTTGGGGTTGAATTCAGGGACACTAGCCTATACAATATGAAGAGGAATGTGGACCCAGTGAGGTAGTACATTATTCTAAAAGTATATGTCTTCACAACATTGCAATGCATTACTTGTTGAACTCTGGGGGTGTGATTCAGTGCAGCTTATTTCATATAAAAAGGCATCAATAACCAAACATGTAACACGTTATTGTATGTAATGTTGTAGGCATCATATAAAACTAGAAAACCTAAAGAATCCTTTGGTAACAACCAATATCATACTAGCTTGTCGTGAAAGAAGGCTAAATAATGTTCCGAACTTGCGCTAAATTTTGGCGAGGAAAAACTGGCATGGCCATTTACAAAGGGGTTCTATGACCTCTGACCTCAAGATATGTTAATGAAAATGGGTTCTATTGGTACCCACGAGTCTCCCCTTTACAGACATGCCCACTTTATGATAATCACATGCAGTTTGGGGCAAGTCATAGTCAAATTCAGCACACTGACACACTGACAGCTGTTGTTGCCTGTTGGGCTGCAGTTTGCCATGTTATGATTTGAGCATATTTTTTTATAGTAAATTTACACAAAAACACATTTTGCATATATATATATATATATATATATATGTGCATATACAGCATACATGCAAAATCATGGCAGTATCTGTAACGATTCAAGAAATACACAAAAGCCAGACCCCTTGACAATACAACAAAACAAAACATTACACCTAGAGTAATTATACCAGAGCCAGGTCATAAAATTAATCTTTCTCAATTTGCTGACAAGTGGTATAGGGCATGATTTAATTGCTTTCTGTGTTAGACTGCTTGACTTCCCTTTTGAGACCTTTGGATTGTATCAGAAAGTAGCTCTCCCTGCTAGTTTAGGAGTAGATAACTCTACAGCAAACTAACGAGTTTGATTAATGGTGGTGAAAAGATTAGAAATCAAAGCCCACGCTGAAAATATCTGAAATTATAGCCAGTTTACCGTTGTGCAGGAATGGTTTTACACAATAAAAATGATTAATGATGAAGAAAAATAGGGATAAACTGCTCTCAAATATTTAGTTTTGCATAAACTATTCAGAGGAAAAGTAGAATCCTAGATCACTTGTTATTTTAAAGCAGCCCGCGTTAATAATAGTCTCACCCTCATGATTACAAAACCTAAAGCCTCTCCCAGGTCGGCTGTTGGTCCACTTCGCCGTGAAAGGTCATTTGCTTTTCCAGTGCCTCGTTGGCTCGTCATCTTATCGTGATTCCACCACCGTACTCAACAGCACTTCCATCACATTCAAGCCAACGTGTATTTTATAATCTGTGCAAGCAATGCCGGCCCTAGAGCTGCAGGAGACGGTGACCCTCTCATTACGATGACACCGTGGATCCCATTTTCTCGTTCAGCGCCATTCCCTGCCTACAACCGCCACCCAAATTGCCAGTGTAATTGATATTCCTGTGCGGTGTTTCAGCTGAGATGGGAATGGAATCCCGATGAGTGTTTCTTATGAAACACGCAAAGGGACATGCATTTTTCATGGGCCTGTGTCTGCTCTATAGACATGCAGCGAGTCTGGGTGTTAGTGTGAGCGTGTTAGCGGGGAGAAAGAGGAGCTCTTGATGCGTTCGTGTTTGTTTGTGAGACGGATAGAGGGGCTCTGAATGTGTTTGCTTGTGTGTGCACATGCAGCATGTATCCCTGTGTGTGTGTGTGTGTGTGTGTGTGAGTGAATGGCAAAGAGAGAGAGAGCTGAAACAGAGCCAGAGAGCACACAAGACACACTCCAATTGACATTCCTCTCACCTCTGCTCCAGGAACAATGAGGTTAAGTGCAGATGAGATTCAGATCAACTGTAAAGCGGTTCGATAATCAGCAATCATCTGACACTCTACACGCAAAATTATCTAAAGGTGAGAACAGTGCTATCTGCAGCATTACTCGCTTATCTCTCCGGCATTGCAGTGCGTTCAGCGGAGACTGCCACTTTGTCGGGTGAAGATCACTGGCAGGAATACTGATAAGC
Organism: Sebastes umbrosus; assembly: GCF_015220745.1. Lineage (NCBI taxonomy): Eukaryota > Metazoa > Chordata > Actinopteri > Perciformes > Sebastidae > Sebastes > Sebastes umbrosus. Next base: position 10,190,315 of record NC_051280.1, on the reverse strand, counting down.
ACACGCCATTATATTTTATCTACAAAGACCAATGGCTGCTTTTTTGTCTTTGAGTAAAAAACCCTGAATTCCTCTCGCACCAAACAGAAAAATGTATTTGATGCTTTATCATCTTCACAGTACGATGTGTGTATGACTTCCCTGTTTTTAAGATACAGATCTTCTCAGTTTCATTATATTATTTCCTGCGGGACTTTGATATGCTATCAGCTCCTCAGCTACAGTAGAAGTGATAACTATGGGGCGAGGTAGAACAAGACTGAGGGATTGTGGGTCACTTGGCCTGCTCCTCCGACTCAAAGGAGCGTTGCATGATCCAATTAGGAGGGTAATAAGGGTTATGCTGGTAAGACAGAGAGTGAGAGCATAAGAGAGAGTGGAAGGGAGAGAGAGTACACCTTTTTGCGTTTTTTTTTTTGTTTTTTTTGAAGGAAGATCTCATTAGCTAAAAGTATTCTCCACTCACGCCCATGTACACCTACGCACACAAAGCCGACGAAGCTTGAAAGGCCACGCTGAAAGCAGAAACGCAGAGAAAAGGGAGCTCTGAAAGAGAGAGTTGAGGGGGTAATAGGGAGGACGTTGACAATAAATTGTACTAGTGTCAACTGTTTGCCAATGATGTGTGCTGAGGCTCGTTATATTCCCCGCTTGTGCTTGAACAGCCTTGGAGGTCCGCTCGGAGCTCAGACCTCGACGCTACATGGAGAGCGAAGAAGGGAGAGAGAGACGCAGACGGTGTAAGAGAGAGTGATTTCCCTGTTGTCGTTCAAGAGCATGAATTTTCACTTATATTTGTTTCATTTGTTGTTACGGTTAGGTTCGGGGCAGCAGCGGGGTGGCCGCCTTTGCATCTTCCTGAAATGGGAGCCTTATTCACAGACGATATAAAGCACTCAGACCGCGGCGTCCGTGGCTAATGAGAAAAACAATTTCCCGACTGAAGAGTGAGAAGCAGAGTAAATAGAAGTTTTTAAAAAGAGAGAAATTTGCTTCATCACGCCAGCAGAAGACGTGTTCGGAGACCAGTGGAAAGCAAGTCATAAATTCAATCCATAATCATTCTCTCGTTGCCTGCCTCGACTTCAGGCCTTCAGGGAAGTGATCATTCTACCCGTTCACATGTGGGAGCTGGCTGGGGACAAACCTTTCATAAAAGCCCCTTCCGTCATTAATAACACTCAGTAATGTGAACGCACTTTCCCAATCTAACATTAAGTGGCATGCACAGTATTTACTCTCTCCCAGTAAAGCCCACCATACTGGAATGCTTTCCAGGTGAAGGTTGGCCGACAGAGACTCAGACAAAGGTGAGGTTCTTTCATCAGATTTCCTGTGGTGTTTATTTAACAACAAAAACAGTGCCTTATGAAGATCAATACCTTCTGTGGTCATTTAAGACCCAGGGCTTCAGTACTGTGCCGCGGGGCAGCTATTGGAAAACAATAAGCCCTCTCAGCTTGATCCTTTACCTGTGATCATGGCTGTGGGAGAGGGAAATAGTCTGCAGAGAATTACAAAGAAACAAGAGTTTTGTACCAAAATGAGATATCGACCGATTGAAAAATGTGACTCACCCTTACAAAAGAATTGCTGCCATGAAAGTATAATTTAGCATGGATTAGTATTGAAGTTATAGGCTTTTACCAATGTGTAATATGTTGATGATGTAATTACATTATTGAGAAATACATTTATTTGTATTTTTTGAAATATTGTAAATCTGTGTGAAATGAAAGCAGCTTGCTGATATGCACACATTAATTTTATTATAATTAAAAAATACAGAATTACTTCACTCATCTAACTGTATAATAATAATAATATATGTATGGCTTATGATGCCATGCTACTTTTATTCAGTTATTATGTTATGATATACAGTATATGCGTATTATATGAATCATATAAAATATGCTGCATATCAAATGGGCACTCCACGAATTTTATGCATAAAGACTTGTTTACTTGTTATGAGGAGTCCCACTCGGGGGGGCTTTCTAAAGTCTAAGAAAATAACCCTGGTGATGTCATGCTGATGTCATCAGGGTTATCGCAACAAGGGCAATAACCGCAATAATGCAGTACCGCGCTACTGACAATCCAACCGCAGGGGATTGCAAGCAACCGCCGCAACCGCTACTGTACACGTTTCTTTCTTTTTTTAATTCATTGCAATGGGAGCGCCGCATATTTACACTATGCTACAAATGGCAGCAGCGTGCAGATGAGCTGAGCATCTATTCTGCTCTGAGCGCTGCACGTTTGGTGTTTGTATCTGATCGTCGAGAGTTGAAAAATGTTCAACTTTGGGTAAAACGCTGCGCTCGTCACTGTCACTCTTTTACCCAGCTGTCCAATTACAATGGAGGAGGGGCGGGACAAATACCACAGAGCCCAACCGTCACATCCTACATGTACAAGTGCTGAATAACAACAACAACAACAACAATAGAGGAGAAATGAAAACACATATACAGTCCTCTCTCCCTACGTGCTTCAGCCCTCCCTTCATCCAGAGCAAGTTCTCCTCCTTGTGCTGATATTTTTTTATTTCTGCAGATATTCCTTATCATAGCAACCAGATGCAAGCAAAGCGTCTAAGCTGAAAATAAAAAACGCTGCGCCTCATTGCTCTTCTGTATTCTGTATTTAACAATAAACAAGTATTTAATCATCTTTTGTCATTTAAAAAGCAACAATATACCTAATAATGGCCTAACAATAAAGCTTATTTATATGGCACTAAAATGTGGATAAATCAAGTAATTTGCAAAACAAAAAGGCAATAATACTGCATATCACGCTGTTGAGTCAGTCATTATCACCGCAGAGGAAATTAGTTACTCTTCTCAACCTGAGCTACAAAATGTATAACAGAGAGTTACAAACTGGGATCGTGAAGAAATTATCTTTCACTGTATTTCATGTGTCGCCTCTAGAGCTGTCGCAATAATCGCTATGTTCACGTTTTTTTCTTTTTTTAATTCTTTGCAATAGGAGCGCTGTGTATTTACACTATGCTACACTATTTAAAAAGCAACAATATACCTTATAATAGCCTAACAATAAATCTTATATGAAGTTGCAATAATACCGCATATCCCGCTGTTGAGCCAATCATTATCACCGCAGGGGAAATTCCTTCACCACGTCAGCCCTAGTCGCCTCTCTAATGACCTTTTATTCAACAAGATGTTTTTATGTTACATATTTAACTTACATTGTAGGTTCGTAAGTTAAAAGGATCCCCCATTAGGTCATATCATAGAAGTCAGATTAACCCACACCTAATGACATTACATACAGTGCTGCAAGGGCTTCTAATGGCCTGTCTCTTCTTGCTGACATCTCTATTGCCACCATGGCTGCTGTGTAACGGAGAGCACAGCTGGGTTCTATCAGCGCTATATGATCTGTCCGGGGGCAGTGGCTTAGTGCAGGAGGCCTGAGCAGCAAGTCTGCGGCTGGTCGCAGCTAATGATGTCCCGATCTCTGCAGCCTATGAGGTCAATCCAATATCAGGGTGTCACGCAGCAGGAGAGCAAGAGAACAAGGAAGAGAGACAGAGGCTGGAGCTGGGAAATGTGCATCCAAATGTCATTCAGTGGAATATAAAGCATTCAGGACACTCAGGCCTTCAGATTGTCATGAAGGCTCAGTGGATGTTTAGATGTAATTTCATGGTTGTGTTCGATAGTTTAAGGTTTCTATTATAGGAATCAATGAACCGTGACAGAACAAACAACACAGAATCTATTTGTTGCACACCGATTATATCAATAAAATCTTAACTACTCCATACAAACACTAGCATGCACACGCGTGCACACGACAACGCGATGCGAGGCAGATGTTTAAATGAGTGACATATGGCCTGTGAGATTGACAAAGCGTAACCTCTCGATGTGCCTTTTGACACAAGATGTGGCTCGCCAGATAAATCCTCTGGCCACCGACGGCTCCAGCTGAAGGATGGGCGCAGGCAATCCAACCAATCAGTTTAGTTGACAGATTTCTGGACTTGAAGCTCAGATAGCAGATTGAACTCACCGCAGTTTTCTACTTGAGCCATCTCCTCTAGGGCAAGCTTGTTATTTCAGCATTGTGACATTTTAAAGTTTGATATGTGCTCACTTCTTTGTTTCTCTGTAAATCACACTGGGCCACACATTTTTTTTGCTTAGTGAACGCTTTTTAAAATTAATTTGGCTTGACTGATGCACCCTTTTTCAGGAAAAAAAAAAAAGAAATATTGTGCTATCAGCAACCAAACAGTCCTGGGGGAAATTTATTTTGGGTGTACACAGAGGCCCACAGCATGTAAAGAGTTCATTCAGTACATAAACTGATAAGCAGTTTAGTCAGAAGCCACAACACTGGAAGGGTATAATAATGAAAATTATACAGCACAGTTTGTCAGCAAGTAATGGGTCAATCAGATAATGACTCATTCAATTTTGATTAGTTCTTTATTCGTCAGAGTTTCCACCAACCCTCCTGCCTATATAAAAACAGCACATACACAGACTGCACTCCTGCATTGAGACTGTAGATGCATGCATACATTCAGTAGAAACTGTATAGAAGGATGAGATGTTTGTTTCAGATTAGAATTAATGTCATTGCCCTTCCAATGCAGAGGTGTTTGTTAGGAATCTGAAGTTGATGATGATAATGAAGATGATCGACTGTACATCCATCCTCTCTCACTCTATCCTCTGTTATTCTTACCATACACAACTCCGTAACCTTGCATAAATTGCATTTTCTTACCAACGTAATGCTCTTATAATACGTTTTTATATTACGACACATTACTTTATTGCACTAGATACAATTCTAGAAACTTTTTAAAATGACAAGTATGATTTTAATTATTAAAGATCATAGTCTTTGAGGGATAATCCCATTTTAGAATGACTTTGGTACGATCATTTTGACACGCTATTCTCACCAGAGCCATTGCTTAGTGGTCACACGATCAGAAATGTTGAACACAAGCCCAATGTGAAAGCCCTGAAATGTTGATCACAATCCCTTAAAGGAACAGTTTGTAGCGTTTAGGGGGATCTGTTGGCAGAAATGGAATATAATATTAATAAGTATGGTTTCTTTAGTGTACAATTACTTGAAAATATGGAGCAGGTCCTCTTCACGGAGCCGCCCGTCATGTTTCTACAGTAGCCCAGAATGGACAAACCAAACACTGGCTCTAGATAGGGACATTGGCGTTTTCACGTCGGCCACCGTAGTTCTCCAAGAGAAGTTTCAGTTGGTTGCAATCTGCAACCTCACCGCTAGATGCCACCAAATCCTACACACTGCACCTTTAAGGCACAGGAACTCAAGGGATTTCACAGGTCAAAATTGAAATCAGGAATTTGGTCTGTTAACTGTTAAATTTTAATTTACAACGGACAGTGTGGGTAGTTATTTTACCATTCACCTCCACTCTCTCTTTCAAATAAGTTTGTGTGGGTTTGTTCAAAGCCTACAGTACATCATCATCTGACTCCTTGGTCCGTTGATTTTGTTGTAGCATTATCACCATATTCCCCAATCTCAGCAATTAACTTAGTGAGTACAGTGTTACCAACAGTGATGATGGCCAAAATAAGAAAAAACTGTAATAAACGAGAATTTCCCTTTAAACTTGAAGCTTTACCTACCTTTATACATATACACGATTTGTGGTAAATCTACAATGTGAAACCTACAGTAATATTACATCAATGAGTCTGTGACCTGTGTGTACTTTACAAGTTTGTGCTGAGTAACTTCCTCGCTACAGATCCTCTCTGGCTGCGTGAGAGAACTCTCTCCCACTGGACCCGAGGTGTTGCTGGATTAATCAGCCCATCATCCTGCTCGGCCTTACACCTCCTAACCTGCCGCATGACACCTGCAGACCTGTCGCTGGCCCAAACCCCCTCTATCACACCTCCGGATGCCCATCCTCATTCACGGCGTGCACCAGAGGAGGAGAATTTTTGACAAATGACAGCTTGGTGATATCACTTGTCTGTGATTCAGTGTTCAGGGAGTTGATCCAGGACCACAAAAATGACGATTTGAGCTGAAGCACCACTTGACAAAATCACAAGATGCCCATTTTGAGACCACAAAAAAATCTCAACTTTCAATCAGCACGAAAAGGCAAGCCCTCTATGCCCTGCACTCACATGGTACTTCGATATAACTGAGGTTGATACGTTTGTGGTGATACACAGAAGCCAAGCCAAAAAGGATGATATCAAGGTAGATCTCGGCCGGTTTTTTCGAAGAGGGAATGCTCAAGTGTACAGCGAACACAGGGACTGGGTGTTGATCCTTTCAGGGCTCGGTATAAGCCCTGACGGAAGAGACAGCTGAGATGAGCCATGGTGAGATATTGGGAGAGTCAGAGCTTTGGCAGAAACTCAATAGAGCTTTAATGACCTGCAGTCAGGGCCAGCAGTGGCTCAACACAGAGCCAGGCTTTTCATTCTTCTGACCTTCAGAGGAATGAAGGACAGGAGGATTGCTCATCTGACCTGTAAGTGCACCATCATATCACATCTGAGGTTGGAGGGTTATGAACGTCTCAGACCTGACAACAGATAATGGCAATTCAATATCATGTTTGTACAGCACAAAAGCACTATTATATACTTTTTCTACCATACCGGTCAACCATTGGCTTACATTCATTTCTCTATAGTATAAAAATCAATTAGCCAAAACTTGCTTGAGTAATGTAATCCAGCAGGCTGTTCTCATACACTGTTCGTACCTGCAAAAAGACATGCGCTTTAATTAGTATATAACCCAGGACAAACGACGTAGTATAAAGAGTGCTAGAGTCCGCGAAGGGAGGAGGTTGGGGTGGACGGGTGGGCCAAAAAACACAGGACTTTCACCCAGGAGCTAGCTGTTTGTGACCCGTGTGAAACCAGAGGTCCCCGACTTATGTGTCACGTAACTACCGTACTTACGTAACGCCACTTCCGTAGTTATTTTAACCCAAACCAAAATCTTTTCCTAACCCTAACCAAGTATTTTTTTTGCCTAAACTTAACCAAGTATTTCAAACGTACTTATTTTAACCCAAATCATGATATTTTTCGAAACCTAACAAGTATTTTTTTTGCCTAAATTTGACCAAGTATTCCAAACGTACTTATTTTAAACCAAACTACGATCTTTTCCTAAACTTAACCAAGTCGTTTTTTTGCCTAAAACCCACAGGGGCTTGCGCAAGCACATTGATCGCTCGTGTTGCTGGACATCCGTAGGCAAATGCATGAAAAATAACAAAATAACTTTTTTGTAAGTTATCATCTGAACCGTTGTATAAGGATACGTTGAATCCAGTGAGTGTCAACTTGGGAGTCCTAGGATCATTTTAAAGGGTCACAACAAGGAATACGAAATAAAACGAAATAAAAGAATTAAACACAGAATTATGTTTCCATTGTTTTCTGAGAAATTGGATATATTAAGCTCCCTAAGCCTCTGAAAATGAAAACAACCAGAGAATGAAAAAAAAAAAAACTGCTCATAAACGGCCGTAACCTGTGATGATATTTCACAGGCAATTAAACAAAAAAGAGATCTCTAATATGGGGCAAACTTTGATCCTGTAGAGATACACCACAATACCAATAATGCCAAGGTTGTGATTTGTAGGTAAAACTCACGTCATGTGTGAGGCTGCACACAGCAAACCAAATGAAAACATATGCAACAGGTGGTTCAGTAAACCGCACATCAGAGGGTACAGAGGTGATGGCTGTAACTTGCCATCGGCGCCGACTTCTGATCAAAACCAAAACACAAACTTCTCCCGGCGCTCGTGTTTCGAATTTGCCACATGCCAAGTATTCCGCCCTTTGGAACGTAGCCCTCGCCAAAGCAGTCCCTTTGAGGACTGCAGTACAGCCAGTCTGGGCTTTTGAAGTAGACTGCTTGGCAAATCAACCGCGCCGCGATCCAGCATTGATTGGGATTCACGGGGCGTCGGTAGACGAGGGGAAACGCACTCCACATTAATTAACACCTGGCCTCATTATCTGTCCCATGTGGCAGAGTCCCACTGGGGTAAATTTAACACCGCCTTATTATCATGGGGGATGGTGGCGCGCTTTCATCAGTGTGCATTTGCTTGCATGTGTGGAAATCTCAGAGAACCGAATCAAAGTCATTTCTACATGTGTATTTGTTGCATTTGTGTGTATGTTTATCTGCATGTGGGGATACCTGCATATTTTTACTGTGTATTAGTGTGTGTGTATGGCTGCGTGTCTGCGTGTGTGTGAGCTTGGTTGTGTGTGGGATTAGATTCCCTCTGATGTCAGGATTCAATAAAACGCTTTCACATTGCTATAATGAGAGGATGTTTAATTCTCTTTGCTAGATCTCTCCCTCTCTTTGCGGCGCTCTGTATTCCAAAGCAGCCTCTGGATGAAACGCTGCCTGCTTGTGTGGTGAAAAATTATATCTCTCTCTTGTCAAGATACTTTAGAGAGAATACTTAACACGGGCAGATATTTGTGTGTAAAATAAACACATCAGATAAATTTTACAAGCATCTCTTTTGATCCTGACGAGATCGAGCATGACACTAACAATGCCGGGGTCGTAGGTTTGTGTCTCATTTAGTGCTAGAAGTATTTGTTCTTTATGGTTTGATAAAGATGGCCTCGCCCATTTGACAAGATTCATATGTTGTATTTTGATTTGATCATACTGCACAGTCTGTCAGTATTTTGTCTAAGATGATTACACATATTTCAAACAGTATTATACTCGTGCTTTGTGTTAATGAGTTTATTCCAGCCCCGTCTTTCCCAGGGCGTCAAATACCGTCGCTTTGTCACGCTCCTCAGCGTGTGATACCGTCGCACAAGGCACCCTTTACTGTCTGAATGAGACACGCCAGGATTTCAAGTAACTACAATGTAAACCCATCCGCGTTAAAATTAATCACTCAGAGATAGTGGTCAGGGAGTGTGGTGACGTAGTTTAATGAGCAAAAACACACACATAGCGTGGGTTGGAGGGGTGGTGGATAGGTCCAACAAACGAGGCTTTCATCCAGGAGGCCGCTGTTGGTGTCCCAAACAACGTGCTGTTTGTCTTTGTGTTCACAATTTTAAGTTTCACTTTCACTTTACAAACGTAGTAATTTAAAGCCAAACCATGATATTTTTTCATAAACCTAACTAAAGCTGGGTTTCCACAAAAAGATCCTGGGACTTTTCGTCCCTGGATCTACTTTTCAAGGAACAAAGCGGTTCCTTCCGCACACTGTTGTCTGCGTTTCCACCGAGGTCTAAAGACCTGCGAAAATTACGCGAATTAGTCCACTGACAACATGACATGAGACGAGGGCTGCTAGTGGTCACAGCGGTGAACACTCTGCAGCCTGCAGTTCAGTCTGACTACATGTTTCATCTAAAAAATACGCTGGAAAAAATATGTTTTGTCTCACTGCGACGATATTTACTGCTGCATATATTTACTGATGCACGTTGGATGTAATGAATGAAATGCAGAGGAGGAAAATGAAACCCTGAGAGTCTGTCTCCACAGTAAATCATCTGTTGAGTGTTTGAGGGTTATTTATTTGTGCTTTAGAACGTGAAACAATCAGAAAATAACCTTTCATTCCCACATGCACAGCACTGCCGCGCTACATCTGTCTCTTCTACCGCTCGCCCTCTCAGCTCGCTCGCACGATCTATCTCTCTTTTTCTCTCTCTATTTTTTTCCGACAGCAGAGCCTAACTTTAACTTTAATGTTATAAAAAAAAGACATTAAAGTCTCTCCCCTTGTCCTAAAATGGTCTTAAATCGATACTAGAGTACTTCCTTGTTTTATGAATGAAGCGGTACAGTTGAAGCAGCAGTGCTGTGTGTGTGTGTTCCATCAATCAGCAGCGGTCATCCCTGCAAACTCCACCCTGAAAGTTCTAGTACTTTCAGAAAGTACTACCCCCCGACCGGGGCCTTTTTTGGGCGGTAAAAGGTAGACACTACCCAGTGCGTTATAAAGTGACGCCAAGAGGTCCTGACAAAGCGCCAGTATGTGACGAGTTGGGATGAGAAAGTGTTGATTCCCCCATTTATATTGGCATGCCATGTGTTTGTCATACGAACAATATGAGGTACTAAATATGTTACAATGAATGTACTTATACAAAGAGTACTAAACTGCACATAAACATGACACAATACAAAACACTAATAAAACATTGTATATTCATTAGAGCTGGCAAAGTTAACGCGATTATAACGCGTTAACGCAAATTTGTTTTAACACCACTAATTTCTTTAACGCACTAACACAACTTGCAATTTTTAGGTTGTAGCTTAATCAGTTTTAAAGCTTGAGTGAAGATACTGGCATCATATGAAACTAGAAAACCTAAGTATTGGTACCAACCATGTCATACTAGCTCGCGAGGGAGGCTAAATAACGCTCCAAACTTACGCAAAATTTTGGTGAGGAAAAACTGCCATGATCTTTTTCAAAGGGGTCCCTTGACCTCTGACCTCAAGATATGTGAATGAAAATGGTTTCTATGGGTACCCTGGCGTCTCTCCTTTACAGACATGCCCAATTTATGATAATCACATGCAATTTGGGACAAGTCATAGTCAAGTCAGCACACTGACAGCTGTTGTTGCCTGTTGGGCTGCAGTTTGCCATGTTATGATTTGAGCATATTTTTTATGTTAAATGCAGTACCTGTGAGGGTTTCTGGACAATATTTGTCATTGTTTTGTGTTGTTTATTGATTTCCAATAATAAATATATATATACATTTGCATAAAGCAGCATATTTGCCCACTTCCATATTGTTAAGAGTATTAAATACTTGACAAATCTCCCTTTAAGGTACATTTGAACAGATAAAAATGTCTGATTAATTTGCCATTAATGGTGATTAACTATGGAAAGTCATACGATTAATCGCGATTAAATATTTTAATCGATTGACAGCCTTAGTATTAGTCTTATTGGTTATATTTACTCATTCGCACCAGTCTCGTGAACACGATATCTCAGGAACGCCCGGAGGGAATTTCTTCAAATTTGGCACAAACGTCCAGACTGATTAGATTTTGGTGGTCAAAGGTCACTGTGACATCACAAAAAACATTTTTGGCTTAACTCAAGAATTAATATGCTAATTATGACAATTTCACACCAATGTCTAATAGGACAAAATGATGAAGTGATGACATTTTGGACAGACATAGATGTAAACTGCTACTTGATTGGTTGGTGGAGGCATAAAACCGTGAGGCGGTAATTCTAGTTTTTTCATCATGGCCAAATGTCATATGTAAAAGCCTCAATCTTTGCTGATGTAAATGGCCACGTCCTTAGGAAGGGGTAGCTGACCTTTGCTAAGCCACCAGACTTCTGTGTGTTCTAAATCTTGATTGTCATTGATCACATCAAGTGTAACTATGCAACCCAGAATTGTTTATACAAACCCAAATTTCTCGATCTACTCTATTTCACTCCTATTAGGCCATACAGAAAGTGTAATCCATTTGTTACCCTAGAGTGCCTCCGCCCTAACAATACACTGATAAACTATTCTAAAATCATTGCATTATTGATTTTGACTCTTGCTAGTTTCATATAAGCGGCTTTAAAACACATCAATGTGCCGCTGAAGGATTCTAAGTGCTCTCTCATTGAGAAGAAAGTCAGAGGACACAGACTCAGGCTTTTACAATGAGATGCAGGGGTCAGCACTGAGAAATTGATGGAAACTGGGATGAAATTGAGAGAGCGAAAGAAAGAACGAGAGACAGTGAGAGTGAAAATTGCGGCATTGTTCATCAGTGTGTTAGCTCATAGTGTGTCAACTCGTCCTCCATCTTTTCAATCTGCATAGTTATTAGAGGCTTTTATTAATTTGAAATGCCAAAGTGAGGAATAAAGCATTACTGAAATGTCACCCTTTCACTGAGCATGATAAAATCACACAAGTCACTTTTGGAAACGGGCATTCTTCCCTCCTGCACTTTCATGCCTACCCCTCTCCCTCTCTACAGCACAGTCTCTTACACTCTTTCTCAGAGATCGATATGGCCTGACAACATGATGGCTGGGTTTCCTAAGGGGAGGTGGGTCGCAACAGTAGCCTGTCATCTCGCCATTATTTCTCTCTTTCAAGTCTTGCCCCTTCGACTCAGTACATGTTTTCTGGAAATAAAAAAATAAAAAATGAATACAAAAATTCTGCCGTGTAATGCTTGACCTTTTCAAAAGGTCAAAACGCTGCCAGCTTCCAGGGGATTTTAGAGGGGACAAAGTTCAAAGTTGATGTGCTGCACACATTACAGTAACGCCTTTAAGGCATTGTTTTAGGAAATACGGTTATCAGCTTTCTTTCCATGAGTAAGATGAGAAGATCAATATCAATCTCATGTCTGTGTGTTAAGTATAGAGCTTCAGCTGGGATGTCTTTAGCCTAGCTTAGCATAAAGACAGGAAACAGGGGAAAAGAGATAACTTGATTCTGTCCAAAGACATTGAATATTTCTTTCTTCGGCCTTTCTGAAAAAATTAAATTTACTCCATATTCTGAGATAAATTATCATCTACTGTAGATCTGAAAATGAAGCCTTTGTGATCCCAAGAAAGTTATACAGTGATTGATTTCTTTTAACATACAAAAAAACTACAGCTCCCAGGAAAATTCACTGGCTCAGCACGGGTACTTGGTCATCGTAATTTGTTTCATACATACCTATAATATTCATCAACACTCTCCGGTAAGGACCAACAGATATGTCTGAACTAGCTGCTGCCTCTTAGCACATTTGTTGAATTCTGACCTTTAACCTGTAGTTTGTTAAATGGTGTTCAGCTGCTAAAAGCAAGAGTTCAATCAACAACAATATTATACATACAAAAAACAGAGCAAAGGGAAATAGCTCCAATATGTAACTCCCCTAAAATCACTAATCGTCATTTTAACATTTCTATTCATGTAAAGGTTAAACAACCCGATCTCATGGAAAGGTGTATAAAGTGTAAAATCACGACACGTAGAAATATTTTAGACCTTTAGCGTGTCATTTATAAGTCAGAAGCTTACTGTTGTGAAAGGGCTTTTCGTGTGTCGTTTACTGTAACGCCACGTCGGTACTGTGAAACGGTCGCTGTTATGTTTAGGCAATAAAACTACGGTAATGGCTTGCAGTTAGTTAGGTTCAGGAAAAACATCATGGTTGGGCTTAATAAAGTGCGTAAACTAAGTAAAATACATACGTAAACAATGTAACATGGAAAAAAACACTGAAAACACATCATAAACGTCACTAAGGTCTCTAACGTAACGTCAAAATAACTCAACAACACTTTGGGACACGAACACTGGTCTCCTGGTTAACAGTCCTGTGTTTGTTGGACCCATCCACCATAAGCAGTCTTTCTCACTTGTTATCCTAGCTCACTAGCTCTGAGTGTAGCATATGGTACGCAGATTTATTTGCATTGCAGTCAGTACAGACTACATGGCGTACACATGACACGCCAAAAGCAACAAAGACGTTGCTATTGCACGCAAAATGACTTACAAATTATAGTGTCATTCATACGCTATTTGTTGCTGCCAAGCTGGTAAACAAACAAGACATATTTAAATAGATAAGAGTGCTTTAGAGGTGTGGATATGCACATTGGTGCCATCCTTAAAATGGGTCGTGGAATTTTTTTTTTTTCTGTTTCTAGAGCCTGCAATTTCACTACGCGTCTCTAAGCCACTTCAAGAGACACTACACATTTGTGTTACTACAGTATCATAGTCAATGTCATATTCTAGCTCCTGTATTACATTCAGGAGGAGGTTATCTGCTGTGTTTTCATGTTAAATAGGTGAAAGTGGCCTTTTTAAAAAGGCTGTCGTTGTAACAAAGCCGTGTTCCCACCAACACAGACTTTTGAGGTTAAAGCTTTCAAAGCGTTCCTCTCCCTTGAGAGAACTACTTGATTGCTTGACACTTCTCAGTCTCGCCAAAATTATAGACGGTGTCTTGCGGGAGGGGAAGTCCTTCACATGTACTTCCCTGCTATGAAAGAATCTTAAAAAAAACGTTGGCACATGGGTGAGCCAAGTTGAGTTTTTTTGTGCAGCAACAAAGAACCCGCCTGCCAAATAGCTTTGGAGTAATTCAATTACTGTATCTTTTACAAGAATCCCATTCAGCTTGTGAGGTATAAAAAGGATGCTGAATGGGTGTACAAGCACTGAAGACTGGGAGAACACAAAGAATTCAATTCAGTGGTGAAGGAATTCCTTTTTATTTTTAAAATTACAGTGTGGACAGTCTTGTTACCTTCTTATTACTTTATAGAAAAGGTAGCAGAGCTGAGATGGACATGGCAAAATGGCAGAGACAGGAAGCTCTCTGAGCGGGGGGAGTCAATCTCAAACTAACTGAAGCCCACGGGTCACAACTACAACGTCATCACTAGAAAAGTACTTCATTCAAAGCTCTGAAATACTGTCACTCTCTAAGAACTATTGACAGACACCACACACGTTGAAATAGCGAATTGTTTCCTGTGTACTGAAGTGTAAGACAAACACCCTGATTCACAGATGAAACATTCATGCTTGTATATTATAGTACGCCTTTGCCAGGCAAGCAGCAAAAATGTGTTTGCATGTGAGTCTAGAGCAAATTAGTTAAATGTGGCTGGACTACTGGAAGAAAGGAAACTGAGTCATATCGGGAGGCAAGAGGATTTCCTTTGAATCATTCCAAAATATCATCTTATCTCCTGCAATTTGGGTCCCCGGGGAGTAAATGCTAATGATTTGTCATCCTGTTTTAAAATTCAAACCTAAAGGGAAAAAAAAAAGATTTAATATCTTGTGCAAAGTTTGTTGATCTAGAATTTATAGAGAGGCGAGAAGTAGGGATGTAATCGTTTCACTTTCAGTTGGCCGATTCTCACATGTAAACTTAAAACTATCAAACTTTGTGGGTAAAAATAATACTGTCAAAATAACATACGAAGAGAGGACGTTTTTTTTGTATTGTAAGTAGGGCTGTCAATCGATTAAAATATTTAATCACATTAATCGCATTATTGTCCATGATTAATCACAATTAATCAAAAATTAATTGAACATTTTTTTTCTTTTCAAAATGTACCTTAAAGGGAGATTTGTCAAATATTCAATACTCTTATCAACATAGGAGTGGACAAATATGCTTGCTTTATACAAATGTATGTATATATTTATGATTGGAAATCAATTAACAACACAAAACAATGACAACTAATGTCCAGAAACCCTCAAAGGTACTGCATTTAGCATAAAAAATATGCTCAAATCATAACATGGCAAACTGCAGCCCAACAGGCAACAACAGCTGTCAGTGTGTCAGTGTGCTGACTTGACTATGACTTGCCAAAAACTGCATGTGATTATCATAAAGTGGGCATGTCTGTAAAAGGGAGACTCGTGGGTACCCATAGAACCCATTTACATTCACATATCTTGAGGACAGAGTTCAAGGAACACCTATGAAAATGGCCATGCAAGTTTTTCCTCTCCAAAATTTAGCGTAAGTTTGGAGTGTTATTTAGCCTCCTTCTCAACAAGCTAGTATGACATGGTTGGTACCGATGGATTCCTTAGGTTTTATTATTTCATATGATGCCATGTATCTTAATTTCACCTTTAAAACTGAACCCGCTACAACCTCCGAAAGATTGGTTGCATTAATGCGTCAAAGGAAATAGTGGCATTAAAATGAATTTGCGTTAACGCGTTATTATCGCTTTAACTTTGACAGACCTAGTAAATATTAATATGTGGCCTTTGCTATGTGTTGTAGCAAGCTTAAAATAACCTAATTTTATATTCCCTAAAAATCAAATAATTTCTACTGACGTTAGGGGAGGTGCTACTGCTCTAAAACACTGTGGGGAAACAAGACTTAAAATAGATTGATGTTGGTTTTACCATGTCATATAATGATAAAATGTGTTCTGATATTTCCGCATCGCTTGAATTAAATGTGCTTCGACCCCAGCTGTGTTAAATGGAAACATATGTCACAGTTTCACTACATCATATTGAACACAGTGGGCAAACAGAACATCAAAGTCCATAAAGGTTTGACAGTCTGCCACTCAGCAAGCTCAGTCAGCTTGGTTTCATCATACGTCAGTGAAAGTGGCAGAGTGTAAAATACAATATACAACTGTACAATCTGTTTCACAGAATAAGTTTATAAAACGGCTTTATGCTTTCTGGATATAGGAGAACTTGAATAGGTAAGAGAATGTATATGGATATCAGACAACATTTGTATTAGTGGAAGACAATCTGTTATTGTAAGGAAACCTACTGTTATAGCATTTGTGCTGACAAAGCAATAGTCCTGCATACACCTGCAAAAAAATATTCCAAACTGGCTATTCATGTATTATGTCTGCTTAGAATTTAGTTTTTAAAGAATGAATGCATATAGGCACTCTATTTCAGACAGCATACATGCATTCAAATGTTAAGCTGCTCAGGAAGACTGTCTAGTCGAACCACAAAGTCCATCACTTTCTTTTGTATCTCCATGCATAATTCATCTGTGTTTGTATTTACAACCCTCTAAGAATTAACCTGTCAAAGATCTCAGCGTATAATGCAGACATATCTCTATCTGTCAGGTGCTCACCTCATATGGAGCATCCAACCTCCACATGTTCAAACAAGGCATGGATATTATGCATCATCAGCTGACAGAAAACAAGGGACAGGGAAATTAAAAAGCCAGGAGACAAAAGAGGTGTCAGGCAAGTGAAGGAATAAATGATGACTCCCCCCTCTCCTGGAGTCAGGGGACATGTTGCATGTCATCTCGGTGTCTTGGTACGCAGTGGTGCGGCGATGATGTGCTGGGCAGGGCCAGTTCAGAACAGAGTCAAGGGCGCAAGGTTGACGGCAAGCTAAACGCTCCAACTGTTTCTTGTCCCCAAACAAATATATGGATGACTGAATCCCCCCCCTCTCCCCAAGAAGGAAGGGCACTTTCAGGTATGACCTCTGAACTGCTCGGTCATTTAAGCAACTAGAGATGCCCAAACTGGTTTGCCACAGACATAGACACTTCCTATTTCCTATTACTCTCTGCCATTTTACTTGAGTGTCAGAATTCTGTGTGGAATTTGATGTGCTGTATTATACAATAAAGTAGTGTCTATGGCTTGTACACTACTTTTCTGGATTGAAAACTGCCATTTAACTTCATTCAGGCAGCAATTACGTTCCTCCAAAATGTAACTGGCAAAGCAAGTTAGTAGTATATAAATAGGGATGCACCGATACCGATACTAGTATAGGGTATTGGGTCAGATACTGTGCTCATGTACTCGTACTTGCAAACCGGCTCCGATACAACGGCACCGATACCACTTTACGGCAGCGTGACGTTAACCTCTCGTCACCATCTTTCGGGTCCTATTGCACGCGCTCAAGCTCCACTTCCCCGACGGTGCGGGCAAGACGGGCCAGTGGTGCGCCCGACCCTGCGGGGCCGGCATCCGACCTTGCGCCGGCCCTCACTTTCATTGTGCTACGGGGTTTTGCTTGCACCCTCTGACTCGCGCGTGCGTTAGACTCCTTGGTCCGTGTTTCAAGAAGGGTCTGGTGGGTTGCAGACATCGCCGCAGACCCCTGGCGCCTTTTACGGGGGCCGAGCCCCGGCCTGGCTGAGGACAGTCCGCCCCGGTCGACAGTTGCACAGGGAGCAGGGGGCTCCGTTCACTTTGTCCACGGCCCCAGGAAGCACCTTTGCCCCGAGCCTTTCCAAGCCGACCTAGAGCCGGTCGCGGCACACCGACTCATATGCAGGACTCCCCAGCCTGCCGTGTGGCGCTCACACCCTCCAGCTGGCTGTTAACGAGGGTCTTTTGGCACAGAGAAGTACTCGTATCGGTACTCAGTATCGGCGAGTACCCAAATGTAAGTACTTGTACTTGTACTCAGTCTGAAAAGAAGTGGTATCGGTGCACCCCTATATATAAACATATTGTAGGAGATAGAGTTGAGGCAGTAGCCATTCTGCAGATTCACTATTTCTGTCAATGACCTCACACCGTTTGTAGCAAAGGTTACTTCCCTTTCTCTCATCTGTAATCGATTTATTTCTAAAGTCTATTACGTCAATTCTTGTGGGCATGTAAGACACAGATTGAAAGTTCACAATGACTCCCGTCATTGCATGCAAAGATAAGTCTGCTGCATTGACTGTCAATAACGCGGCAGTCTCCAAGCAGCTTAGTGGGAGCTCTCGTCTCGTCTTTCCTTCCTAAGCCTCCGAGGGGGCCGTGTGGTGAACTGGCAGCCGCAACTCCTTTCATCCATTCTGAGAGAACTGAATAAAGTTCAGAGGAATTACAAGAATCTACCCAGTTAGACTCGGAGTAGCAGGAATAAGCACCATTACTGAATCAGTCTCACAAATGTTTATACAATTGCCAACGTGACGCGGATGAATCAGCGTGGCTGCCGATACTGTGGAGCATGTGGGCCGATGACACCTTACTCAAAGCTCACGTTCATTCATTGAGATCTACTGCCAGATCACTGTAGATGTTGTTGGAGGAACAGAGTGTCTCTCAACTTCTTCCTTTCACTGCCACATTTCAAACCACTGGGCGAAAAGTTCTGTAATGAGCAGGGTACTAATCCAAACACTACTCCACCATGGCAGTCTCAGTTAGAAATGCCTGACAGGGTGGTCTGTTTAACAAAACAGAATGTATTTACCCAGCAGTTTCAGATTGTGAAAATTTTAAGACGCTGTGGCAGCCATCTGCCAAACGCTTATTTATGTTTTGTGGAATAAACTCGTCCATGCCCATTACTTGGCAACTACAAATGATTTGGTTTAACTCTGAATTGCAGGAAAATTAAACCTCCTTTCTCAATGAAGTCGATGTAATGGGCTGCCACTTTTGCAAACTGCCATTAAATCCACCAAAGCCAACCTGATTTGGACTTAAGAGAGGGAGAGAAGTGCTGTAATTAAATACACTCTCATGTCTGTTAACCAGATCAAAAATGATTATGAGAGGTTTTAGATGCAGATGACGTTCAGCGGGCGTTCTTCTGCATTAACAGCCATTGTTCATTAGGGGGCATATGGTGCAATAGTGTAATAACTGTCTCGCCTACAACCATTCAAATGGGTTTAATTGGATAATTTGTATTAATCTGTGAACATGCTGAGTATCAAAAATGTCTTTCTCTTCATTAGCTATAACAGAATTCATGAAATATTAGAGAAATAATATGCAAATTTGGAGAAGTAATGACATAAATGACAGCATATGTATGAAAAGTTTTAGCTTTCAAACTGCCTCTTAGTTGAAAAAGACCTTAAACCATGTTGTTGAATGATAGTGAGTGACAGTGCCACAGTGCACCACGGGAGAACAGCCTTAATACCAACACATTTTGAAGAACCCCTGAAGGTCTGCAGCTAAAAATAAAAACAGGGCTAACTCCCTGATGCAGAACACCTGTCCTAGACACTGTTTATCCTGGACTCTCTTTGATACTTGTCCTAAACAGCCAAGAAAAAGCAGGCCTGGTATTAGAGCCAACACCAAAAGGGTATCTTTACCATCTCATCGAAAAAGTAAACAACCTCAAACCTTAACATATAAAAGATCCCCTCTTGAATGATTAATGCCCTTTTGATGAGCAAAAGACTTGGTGATAACTATATTCAGCAGAGCTTAGTTTGGACAAAAAAACATCCCTGAGCGACGGAGATGGAAATCATAAGCACAAGACAGAGGGAAGGGAGGGGGGAACGAGACATCCAGGATTCTTTGACCATCCGCTATGAGGGAAAGCAACTCCTGGGGAAAGTGATTAGACTAGGCTCACTGCAGGCAACTTGGTGATTGGCTAAAAGAGCTCATTTGCATGCTGCTCTCATCTCCAACAAACTCTCAGGAAGCACCGGTGGATAAGGTCACCGGTGTCAGTCTGCCTCTGTGCCAGCCGAGAATGTAAACAGATCAAACGCACAACAGCCGTTTAAGCGAGTGCAGGAGGAGCCTGTGTTCTTGATCATCTAGACAATGATGACCTCAAATTCATGTCAGAGGTGATCCTGGCATCCTGATAGTCAGATGTAGGGACGTCTCTGAGCAGTCACATAACAAAAGCTTTTAGTCAAGTAGAAGGTACAGCTTGAATATTCACGTGTCGGGGAATGTGGGGATTGAAAATGCTATTGCTCACTTATGTCTTGTTACGGCAGGTCGGTAATCTTTGTTTTCCTTGACCTGCCGTGATTACATCAATGTCTAAAACACCAATCATTCATTTATTTAACACGGGGATTAAACTGCTTCTATTTATGATTAGAATTTGACTTTTTTTGTTGTCCATTAAACTATATAATGCGTTAGTTAAGTGTTTTTCCATTCAGACGTTGCTGTCTGGTGAAAATGTATCTTTAAAATTCTAACTTTTCAGGAAGTAAAATAAAGGTTTTTCATTTTTAAAAATTAGCATTTTATCATTTGATAAGGCTCGGCTAGTCCGGGAGGTTAGAGAATTTTATCCAACCCACTGAAAACAAGACTCGGTCAAAACTGAGGATATGGCTTGACTGTGTATGGTCAGTCTGTGAATTTGTGGCTAAATTGTTACACAAATAGTTAGTGGTCATGTCTATAATGTTAAATCCAGCGGTACATGTCCACCAGGTCTGGCGAGGACACTAGGGGACACGCTGCTCCACTCAACTGGCCATTCAAGCGGTGACGTACCCTATCATGGAATGCAAGTGACTGGTCCCCTGGTTTCAAACAGTCAAACATGGCAGCCTGCTCGTAATCTTTCTGTTATCTGTCTAAAATATACTTCTGAAAATATTTTAAGCGAGAAATAGTCTATACCACTGCTGAATCTTGTTTCATTTTAGAACTACATCACCTAGTTTGACAGCTTGGTCCAAGTTTCATGAGCCGGACGCGCTGCGCTGGACAGGCTCATTTGCATACAAGACCTTTTCATTTTGAAAGAGCAACGGCCAACAAGGAGAAAACTCCAACACTCGGTCGACCAGTCGTGTAACTCCATCACTCACTCAGTGACAGACTTTTACGTTTGTAAGGCTGGCCCTTTGCGGTCCAGCCAAAAACTAAGACCAGTATAATTGAAAATAATGTAACAAGACTAAGAATCTATAGCCATGTAGCTCATTTTTGAGGCTGAATTGAGGCACTGCATTGCTGTGAGCTAAATGCTAACGTCAGTATGGTAACATGCTGACACTGGCAATGCTAGCATTTAACAGATAATGTTTACCAAGTTCACCATCTTGTTTAAGCTTATAGCCATGCTGAAAATTGAAACTAATTAACAATAAATTTACGGCTGAGGCTGATGGGAATGTCATTAGTTTGGCAGGCATTCGGTCATAAACCAAAGTATTGGACACACTGAAATTTTGACCTGATGATGGCGCTAGATGAAATTCAGGCGATCACCAAAGTGAATACTATTCATCCTAAGGGGAGCATGAATGTCTCTACCAAATTTCATTGCAATTCATCCAATCAAGACATTTCACTTAGAATTACAAATGTTAACCTCATGGAAATGCAAGAGGATAAGTAAAAGGATCACCGAAGTCATTGGGATTCATTGTCTGGGAACCATGAATGTCTGTACAAAATTGTGTCCCAATCCATCCAGTAGATATTGATATATTTCACTGGATACAGTAAGTAAAGATTCTGACCGCTCTAATGGCCCTAGAGGAAAAGGAGCAGATCACCTAAGTCAGTAGGACTCTGGGAAACATGAATGTCTTTACAAAATGTCATGGCAATCCATCCATCCAATGGTTGTTGAGACATTTCAGTCTCGACCAAAGTGGTGGACTTACTGACTGATCGACCCTCTGAGCGACGGACTGTTATCCCTAAATCCAGGCTGCTAGGGTTGGCTAAAAGCATTATTCAATAAAAAGTGACCAATGTCTCCTTCAACAGCTTACCTACAATACTGGTAAGTAATAAGGTCTTAAAATTCACTGGTAGTAGTTTTATCTACAAATGTATAAATCAACTTTATAAATTGCGTAACAATTACTACACAACATATCCTGACAAAGAAATGTAAAAAGGAAATATACAACTTATGAAAATAATGATGCAATATGTATGCAGTATACGGAATATGAAATTATTAGGGGTGTTAATCGGTTGAAATATTTAACCGCAATTAATCGCATGATTGTACATAGTTAATTGCGATTAATCGCAAATGAATCACCCATTTTTCGGTTCAAAATGTAGCTTAAAGGGAGGTTTGTCAAGTATTTAATACTCTTATCAACATGGGAATGGACAATATGCTTGCTTTATTCAAATATATGTATATATTTATTATTGGAAATCAATTAGCACAAAACAATGACAAATATTGTCCCGAAACCCTCACAGGTACTGCATTTAGCATAAAAAATATGCTCAAATCATAACATGGCAAACTGCAGCCCAACAGGCAACAACAGCTGTCAGTGTGTTGACTTGACTATGACTTGCCCCAAACTGCATGTGATTATCATAAAGTGGGCATGTCTGTAAAGGGGAGACTCGTGGGTACCCATAGAACCCAATTTCATTCACATATCTTGAGGTCAGAGGTCAAGGGACCCCTTTGAAAATGGCCATGCCATGTTTTTCTTCGCCAAAACTTTGCATAAATTTGGAGAGTTATTTAGTCTCCTTTGCGACAAGCTTGTATGATATGGTTGGTACCAATGGATTCCTTAGGTTTTTCTTGTTTCATGCGATGCTAGTATCTTCACTCTAGCTTCAACCTAGTCAAAGACCTACCAACTTAAATAATGCCAATTGCGTTAAAGAAATTAGTGGTATTAAAACAAATTTGCATTAACGCGTTATCACGTTAACTTTGACAGCCCTAATACTGATGCTTTGTCAGACCCTTCTGCATCACTTTTTGGTTGAGAAAGAGATATAATCCAAAGAAATTAGAAGGGAAACATGGACAAAGATGTGACAGAGCATTTTTAACTACTGTACCAACAGTTACTGTAGTGAAATGTAGTCAGTCTTACCAATTTGACTCTCTCTGTCTCTATTTGCTCTTTTTTCTCCCTGTGTTATGTGTGTTATGTGTGTTATGTTGCGTATTCAGGATAATCTACTGTGCTGATAAAGATTTCACTGTTTGCTTTGATATAAAGCTTCACAGAACGTCACACATGACTGGCGGCCGGCTCCTTTTTCATCCTACAGCGGCATTAAATGTCTCAATGCCATCTGGAGCTGCGAGAATAAAAACTCTCCTTTTTAAAGATGCCCATTTTAATTGGTAAATATTTACTTGCAGGAGCTCTCTGCGGGCACACACACGGTTTCTAATGAAGCACTTTAAAGCCTATGGGCTCTCGTTGCTTACTTTGAGTGTGATTCTAAACAAATGCAACCTGGGGTTGAACTGTAGATAATGGTTGATATGGGCTAATGAAACACAACGCTGAACAATGAGGTGAGCGTGTAGTGCATAATAACTGCGCTAGTACAATTACCCTGTTACTGTTAACGCTGATCCTCCCTCTGTGTGTGTGTGGTTTGACTATACAGTATGTGCAGTCACATGTACGTCATATGTGTGTCTGGGTGTGCTTTTTTTAATGTAGGGCTGGTTGCCAAAATCCATATCACAATATTTTTGACCAAATACCTTCATATGTTTATGCAGTATGCTGTATATTTATACAATTATTTGAGGAGGAAAATAAAATAACATTAAAGTTCTACAATTGCATGCAGCGTTTTCAGGGTCCGAAATGAACTCCTGCCAAGCGCCTAATGCTGGTAGATTTTCCGTTTGGCAAGTAATCTGATAAGGCTGTCTACCACACCGGTGGGTATACTGGTGGTTTAACGTTAGTACCAAAATAGTCCTTTAATAAAAAACGATGCTTGGTTACACTGAGAGTCTGTACCGTGTTTTGATGCCATTTCGGGCGCGCTGCTTCTGTCCTCTGCTCTCTGTATCGGAGTTTGACACATGCACAAATTCGCGCCGTGTGCTTAACGTTAGAGATTGATTGAACGGAGATTGTGTTTGTTTACGAGAAAGTTCATGTGTATTTTGGGGTGACGATGAGACAAGAAAGGTTTCTGCCAGCTAGTGTAGTGCACTAGTGGCCCGTAACGTTAACGAGTGTCCAGTCGAGAGACAGAGAGAGAGAGAGAGGGAGTGTCTGACGGTGATGACGACGTTAGCAGTAACACTGTGAACGTAGCAGCACAGTGATTGTACAGTTCAGACTGTCAGTGAATAAATGCTACAACTCCTCAAGACACAAACTAAGTTCCCGTGTCTTGCATGCCACCTGCTGATTAAAATGAAGGAGGTTAGCCCTAAAGCTAGCGACAACAATGACCTAAGTGGGCTGAAAGGTTTACCTTTAAGGTGGACCAGCTATTCTCATTTTAGTGACGAGCCACTCCTCTGAGTTTTGTTTAGCTTTTTTTGTCTTTTTTTTTTACACAAATACCGTCATAATCCGTATAGTAGCCTATACCCAGTGAAATGTCAGGAAGGTATGAAAAAATAGATACCGCCCAAGCCTAGTATTCAGGCTTGAATTGATTAACCGTCAAAATATTTCGATTATTTTGACGGTTAATCAATTCAAGCCTGTATACTAGGCTTGGGCGGTTTATCAATTCATATTTATATTCAACATATAGCCTTATTATTTCAATGAAATGTACCGAAACAAATGTTTATGTGACACAAAAAGGCAATTTATTATTTTGGACGATAAAAGATATGCCTGGCTGGTGTTTTTTTCATCTACCAGTCCCCCTTGGCTGGTGAGTCAAACAGTTAATTTCGGACACTAAGCGTTTTGCAAGAGCACAAAATCTATCAAGGGAACGCAAAGAAATTGCAAAAGGTTTTTCTCCCATCTATTAAATTGTCCCCTCGATGACTCTGTAGACTTTTTGAGACATACAAACAAACAAGAAGACATTTGTGATCTTGTGTTAAGATAAACCTCAGTATCGTCGAAAAAATTACACTTTTCATTTAACTCCGCTAGACCAGTCAGATGAGCTCAGAAATGTTTGCAATTTGACTGTTATTCATGACCTGTTGTGTGTATGTACTGTACTGTATGTCTTCCTGTATGCTTGTGCATGTCTGTGTGAATATGAGTCCATAGCTGCGTGCGTGTCCTTGTGCGGTACTTGTTTTAGTGTGTGCTGATATGCATCTGTGTATCTTCACACCTGCTTCTCCAGGATTTGTGCATATATATTCACGTGAGTCCATCTGCGTGTGTCTAGATTGTGACTCTGCTGCTGCATGTTAGCACTTGTATCCTAATGCACAAAACCCGGTGTGCACATTAATCTCTGCCGCAGCGGCAGCACGTTGCCTTGTATGCACTGCTCTCTATCCCTGACCCAGTATGCTGTGTGATCCTGCCTACAGCCTCATTTGTCTCCATCACGGGACAGCCGAGGTTACGACTCACCAAAGCGCAGTAGGTTTCTGGCGGATCTCCACACGTGATATTTGGGGGGTCGAGGGCCACTCGCAGGTACTTTGTCATGTCGGTGGCTTCTGGCTGACAGGCCATGTAGTCCCACGCCAGGCCCTCCTCTGTATAGATCTGGGACTTGCACACGTCATAGTGTCCCCAAGCCGCCGGGTAATGTTGCATGGCATGTGACACGCTGGTGCACACGGCTTGCAGAGTGAACAATACGGGCCAAAGCATCGCTGATCTCATTCTGTATGGTTTTCTGTGGAACTTCTTTTTTTTTTTTTTGTCTTTACAGCTGCTGCTTTGTCACAGAAATGACAATATCGCCGAGGATTTTCTAAATTAACTGCAGCTTCGAACGGTGCAATGGTGCATTTGGGAACTGTGGCAGCATGTTGCTTTCTGTTGTGTGAGCGGCTTCAGGCAACGATTAGCCCCCATTCACTTATTTTGCCTTTGATTGCTGCCACTTCTGCCTGGTTGATGAGGTGTATCAACAAGGGGAGCTTCTTCACAAGTCTCGGGCGTTGATGAAAGGGTCAACGAACGGTCAGATGTGATGTGCAGAGAGGAGTGACACTCCTCATAAGTCAGTGGCTGTCAGATGTGTTAGCTTGATCTCCTGTCGATGGTGGTTTTTGCAGCAGGCAGCATCCTATAAGACAGAAGAAGAAGACCGTTTGGTGAATTAAACGGACCACATAAAACATTTGAAACACTATTACTTTTATTACGGTTATATTAACAGAGGCTGTGCATGGTTTAAGGGCACTGAGGTGGATAAGTAGTGCGTCTCACTGTCTACTACCACACACACACACACATAATGTACACACAAACACAATGCATTCCACTGTTTATGTTTATACGTATCCCTCAATAATAACCTTGGCAAAATCACTGTACACAATTCAAATCGAGCTTGCTCTGCGGATCTAATCTCCATTTGATTTTCATACAAAAAGGCTTATTTCCATGTGTCAAGTCACTGCATTTAAGTTATTGCTTTTTCCGATTCTCTCGCTCCTTTAGAGCCGAATGTGGAGTCGCGTTTGTCCCAGTGCCTTTCAGAGGCATTTGGGAAATATTAAAGTAAAATTGGGAGACAGAAATGGTCTATTTGAGGGATTGTGCGTTCCTCTGAGCTATCACAAGCCATCAGTCAGATGGCCTAACTCATCAGGTAATGGTGCCTGGCAGCAGTCAGTGGAGACCCACACCATCTCAATGTCTCAGGTACAACGTGTGTGTGTGTGTGCGGTAGTGGAGAAAATAAAATTGAGCAGCTATATACGGCTGCCTGCAACAGAGTAATGACACTGTAAATAGTTACGGTTGCCTGTCAATGTGCTCAGATGGCCTGAGGTTTTTATCATAGTGAAAAGAAGTCCATGTTCCAGTGAGTGAAAAATGTACTTACATTTCAATTGAACCTTTGCCTACTTAGGGCACAATTCCAACAAGCATGTACGGTTATCCTCTTTAAAAGCCTATTACAAATGTACAATGTCACATCACATTTATTCTAACACAAATCCAGGCCTAAAAAAATATTCGGCACAACCAGCTGATATATACAGTTGAGCCAGTAACTTTCCAGTCAGCAGCTTTACTCTCAACCCTTCAGGCTCCAGCTGTGACTGACAGCTGTCACTGCTGAAATAAATAGTTTCAGGTAAAATGTGATTTGAAGCATGTGGTGAGTCTTTTATTTTCAGTGGAAAAGAGCTACTTTTGGATTTTCTGTCACGAGATTACAGCTTTTATCAAGTCAAATCAAATTAATTAACGGAAGGATTTTAATAAAAAGGTTTATCGTGTGAAAGGAGAAAGATTCCGATCAGATTTGGGAAACAGAAAATCATCTTAATGAGCTGTTGCGGCTCACACATGCAGCCTGGTTTCTGTGCTCCCTGCTGACATACGGAGGCATTAGCATTCAGTATTTTAACTTGGCCATCTTGTCTTGGACTGAAAATTGTGCCAATTTGAATGGTTTCTGACCACATCTAAAGCAATTACTGCTTCCCTTCTCCCAACCTAATGCCCCTTTAACAAAAATGACTACAGGCTTGAATACATTCCAACTGTAATGCCAGATGTTCATGTGAGCCAGAAAAAATTATCCGCGCTGCCATTCAGACTCGGCAGACCCTTCAAAGTGAGCCGTGTCAGGAGGTATGGATGGCAGGTTTCATTTGACAGACCTCTGGTTGGGGCTGAGGGGAAGAATCTGATGGGGGGGGGGGGAAAAAAAACGTACGGGGAAAGAATTTTGGCTCTTTAAACGTGCTCATGTCAATCAACAAGACTCCTCAGAAGAGGCCAATTACAAATTTGATAACACGGCTGGAGCTCCGAGTGATGAATAAGCCATTTCTTTCATGTGTGTATCAAAATTCATAAATATAAATGTCAGTCCCTGATCAGAGATGTGTCACAGGATAGACTCCTCTCAACTCACACACACCTAGATGTACCCCCTTTCATAATACTGACGTTGACTTTCATTATAAAGACAGTTAAATTAGGCAGCAGCTGCAGTGTCGAGGAGGGCTCGCTCATCTTATTTTCATTTAATAGGGAACATTGAAAGCTAATAAGCGACCGCCAATGGAGCTGACCACGGGAATGTTGGATTTAATTCATAGGCACTTGGAGTAATGAAATCTATACAGATGAAAGGAAGGTGTCAGAGTGAACAGATACTATTCTGCATCAGAGAACTACTAAGGTGACAGGAAACGGGGGGAAAAAGCGTACAATATAAAATCTTTCAAATCTGTATTTTGCCTAATAAATTATTTCTAAGTGTTCTGACACCAGATAATTCATCTCCTATAAAGACTATAGAGTAGGAAGGCACCGATTCGACTTTTTCAGTCCCGATACCGATACCTGGGCTTTGTATATCGGCCGATACCGAGTACCGATCTGATGCCAGTGTTTAATTAATAAGTTGTATGGAAGTGACTGGGATCATTCTTTTATGTGTAAGCTAACATCAGACTTGACTTAAACATCGCTTTTTTAACTTTGTAAAACAAAATGTAACAAATAAATACATAGATACACAATTACTGAATTTTTATTTATTTTTAAAATAATAAATCATACACCAGAAACTTGGTAAAATATAAGTGTAAACCTTTTTAATGCAGCAACAAATTGGTCAAAACTTTAAACAGGAATTAAAATTCCAGTATATAATATAAGTTGTATATAAACATAGAATTGAATTTAATAGATCGGCCCCATCGTCACCGATATCCGCTCCAGTTATTTGAGTCAGTATATCCGATCCGGTATCGTTGCATCCCGACTAATAAGCGACAGCAAAATGAAGCTGACCATGGGAATTTAATTCATAGACATTTGGAATAATGAAATCTATGCGGATGTAAGTAAGGTGTCAGGGTGAACCTCTGTAGACAGATACCATTCAACATCAGAGCTTTAATGTGAGAGGAAATGGGGGGGAAAAGCGTACAATATAAAATGCTTCAAATCTGTTTTTTTGCTCTGACACCATTTAGAAAGCTAATTCATCTCCTATAGAGAGGTCAAAACATCAAATCAACATCAACATCTTTACTTAAAATTACACATAAAATCTATAAATGCAATATACTGTACAACAAAATTAGAATCTTCTACCCTTGTTTCCCCCGCCCCTGTATCTATACCTCATACCTCATACCCAGTGGCACTCAAAATGCACAGAGAAGCTCATAGGAATGTCATAATTTCACTGAGAAAAATATGAGGTCAGACTCTATATTAAAAGTCATCAATATTTGAGCAGCTCTCTGTATGCAGTGAGAGAGAGAGAGCCTAGAGCTTAGGGTGACCACCTCACCTCTCTCTACCCCCCCACCCTCCTCTTTCTCTCGCTGACTCTTTCCTTCACTTGTTTTCGAAGCCTCTGAAACACCCCCTTGTGTCCGCTTGCATTCCATCCCCTGGGCAGCTCAAGCATGGCAGAGTGTTTTAAAAGTCAGCAGGCAGCCGAGCCCCGTGGCTTATATTGGTTACAAACTCCCAGCCAGACTCTTAAAAAACCATGGCGGGTGTGTGTTCCATTCATTTTATAGTAATCCCCGCTAAAGTGAGGCTTTGCTTTCTGTCTCTGAGTGTGGCTTTTCTGATCGCCTCTTGGCTCCCATACAGGGCAAAGTTGAGGAGGGAGCTGTCCACGGTGCTGAAATACCGGACATCAACATCTGCTCCTGTGCTCCGCACTGGACAAGCCAGAGCCTTAAACGCTGACATCAGTGATTTCAAGATGACACTTTTATTGATTTTTTAAGAACAAAAACAAAAACAAAGCCCTCTGACAGCCAAACGGATGCTCCCACTGTGGTTTTTATCCTCCCGCAACAATTGCTATTTTGTTGCCTTTGCCTTTCTGTATCGAGCACCTGGTCAGGATTTTGGATGTGCACGCACACAATACTGCCTTGTTGTGTTTTTATTGATTCCGCTGACTTCCAACCAATAACTTCTGATCCATAGCCAGTTTGAGCAGACTGATGCTTTGTGGCTGGCTGATGAGTGCAACAATAAACGGGTTAATGCGTCCAACGTTCTCCGAGCCAAGAACCAACCCTTTCCATATGAGTCACAGTGGGATCGACTGGCAGGCAGAAGCATGTCTGTACTGGCACGCATTCGTCTTCTTATTGTCTTTCAATCCTTCTCTCTCTCTCTCTCTTGGTATCTCAGTCAATCTCTCAGTCCTGCTCCTTCTCTCTTCCAACCCTCTTCATTTCTTTGTCTCTCAACAGCACCCTTGCTGCACTACATCCGTAAGCACATACAATTAAATGCCCAAGGGCTGCACCTTTAAACCTCTGCAATTGGAGTCACTTTTTTTATTTACAACAATGACTGGCTGTGCTTTCATGCAAAGGGCTTTTTTTCCCAGAGAAGATGTATGCAGTTGAGACAATGTGAGGGATTCCTCAACGTGGAGCCCAGCCAGAGATAGACACACAGCCACACACATGAAATGTGATGCCATACATTATTCAAAGTTCTCCTCCTGAACCACTAACATGCAAAAACGCAAAACATGTAGCAAACATTTTAAAAATCCAGGACATGTAACATTCATGCAATCAGAAAAAAACACAGGACAGAGAATATAAGGAGAAAAAAAAGTCCAATAATTTTGTATTTTTTTTATACAATTTAAATTAAGATGTAAATAATGCAACCATTTATCACAACTTAAGATATTCATCAGAAGCTGTGCTCTGTCTGTTCTGGGTCAGATGTTTTTGCGCAGAGGCGAGGCACACCTAGATCTGACTTTACTGACCTGCTGCGCAACAGGTTAAAGTCACATTAGTCCTTTTATTAAACCACTGAGGAGAATGGGGATCTATTTAGAATAACAGCAGCTTTAAATGAAGCGTATACGATGCAAATCCACATTTATAAGCAAGAAGAAAAACCTCCTCAAGACAGTAAAACTTAATGGTAAAAACACTGTGGAATTCTATCTCATGTGCCTCTCATTCCTTATTCATTTAAGTCGCATTAGTCCATGTATTAAACCACTGAGGATAATGAGGATATGTTTAGAATAACAGCAGCTTCAGATGAAGTGTATACGATGCAAATCCACATTTATAAGCAAGAAGAAAAACCTCAAGACACTAAAACTGAATTCTATTTCATGTGCCTCTCATTCCTTATTCATTTAAGCCACTTCAAACCTGATTACACTTAACGTTCCGCCCATGAAGCAGCCCCTCCTGTAATTACCCTATAATTGCCCATTTAGTCACGATTGTCATCATCATGCAAAAGAGAAAATGAACAATCTGAATGCTCCAAAACACAATACTCACATTTTAAATGCGCTCCTCATGGGACGAGCTGCTCATTCAACAAGTTGGAGAAAGATATTTTCACACGATTCCTCTCTTTTCTAATTTATTCTAATTTCAAGCAGATGGGATGGATGAATGAATAAAAAGCGATGTATGCGCAGAAAGCGCGCATTCACATGGAGAGCACAACGGGTTTCTCTTTTCCTCCTCAACTTTTTCTTTCAACTTTTGCGTCTCTCTCTGAAAGCAGCCTTTTTCCTTTCCAAAGAACCGTTTACAGAGGCTACTCGCTCACATTCACAGCTTGTCTTTCGCGCTTACAGACGTCGCCGAGTCTCGACTGATGGTGTCTCCACACACACACACACACACACACACACACACACAGAGAGCTGTTTGTCTTTACGCAGCGCTGCTCTTTTTTGGCGCAGCAGCGTTCATCGGAATGAGCGCACGCAGAAAACAAAGTAGCCTGTTCAAGGGGATTCAAAGATTCATTAAAAGTCCATCAAGGCGCATTTAAAAACAACACATCCCCGACGGAGAGCAAACAACTCTTGGAAGAGATCTGTCAGCTCCAGCCGAGTTGTGAGGAGGAGATGAGATAAGCGATCTGCCTCAGATGGAGCCGCTATGTCCAGTTACATACGAGCGCTCCGCCGGGTCCTAAAGATAATAACACTGACTCGCTTGTTAAAATCTCAACTTCAACCGTTTGTTTTTTTACGCGGTTTTAAATTCGAGCAACTGCGCAAAAAAAAACGCTCCCTGGAGTCATTTATTCTAACAGGCGGATCTTAGTGTTTTTTGACATGGAACTCCATCACTAAAATTAAACAAAGCAAGTGATGTTATCTCACTGTGATGCTTTTAAAAAAATCCTGAATTGATTTTCTCCCATTTATTCATATGAAATAAATGTGTCCAAACTCTTTAAGCATGATGATAATGAGTCGTTTTTCGTAAACAAGAGACACAAACATCTGCAGTGGCACTAAAGTGGAGTCTTCTATTTTAAAGTTGCCCGATGATTACTGAGCTGCAAAGCTTCACAGCAACCAACTAAAACGCACTGATGTCATGTGGAAAACAGTCCAACCATTGTCGACTACAGCATATACCAGTAATAATAAGAATGACAATCTTCATGTGTGATCAGGCGCATCACATGTAAGCTACTTTAACGCCGTGCATTATTAAGTGTGCTCATTGAGTTTTATTACCACATTTCCAGGAACGCGTGTTGGAGAGCAAAATCCACCCAAACTTAACAGAAGCAAGTCCTCGGGGCAGAAATCCAAAGTGCAACACACATTCAAAATGCAGCCGAAGTTTGCAAGAATCGCCGAAGAAATAAAAACAACTAAGAAAAAAAAATATCATTTGTCTGTTTGTCTGTGTCACATATTACGCATATCATCTCCACTATACAACATCACCGCTTCAGGGGCTCGAGAACAAAAAAAAGATAATCTTACCTTCCATGTAAGGATGTGTGAGATTGGAGCTGCGCTTTGCCAACAAAAAAAAAAGAAAGAAAAAGGAAACGGAAGAGAAACTCCTCTTGGCCGGAGTTGTTGTTGTTGTTGCTGTAATTATTATTGGTTGGATTTTCTAAGGCAGAGAGCTGAGAGAATAACTGGAGTGAGGTGCGTCTAGCGGGCTCCCTTGGCGAGGAGTCCTAGATGTCACCCTCTCCACTACAGGGTGCCAAGCAGCCGCCACGGTGACAGCTCGCTTTCAACACGCATTTTAATTGTGCTGTAATGCCAACTGGTGGAGATGGCACGATAAGAACAACCGCACCCATCTGAAGGTCACTACAGTCATTGAGTGGACCAGATAACATGTCGGTGCAATACAAGCCTCAAAACTACTGAGTTGTACAATCAGTAACTCTAGTATCTTTTATATTTCCCATTCATATTTTTTTTTTTTTAGAGGTGTGTTCCTTCAAAGACACAGAGCAAACTGGGGCGTTTTTTTTTTTCCCTGTTGTTTGTAAAAAACAAGAAATGCAAAAAGGTGCTGGAAAGCTTTTCAGTTTTCATTCTGTTTTTACTGTAATCTACTTGCATGCATTGTTCAGCACCCTGGACAGCTCCTAGGCAACTTCACCACATGCTGGAGTTAAATTTTCAATGAATAAAGTCACATATTATTCACTAAGATGATGCTTTAAATCACTTTTTTAACAGTTGTTTTGTAAAGAAGTTGATGAATGCAGTTTATTATAGTTAAAAACTCCTCTATCCTCCTTTTTCTTACATTTAATCATCCTTTTTTCCTCCTCTCCTTACATCCATTCATCCATTTTATCTCAGAATATAAGAATAAACCCCACTGGAATGAACCATCTCCTTTTTAAAGGGGTCCATTTGACCTTCTTTGTTTCTTTTCTTTCCATCTCTTCCTTTTCATAAATCAGAATATACAAGCCTAATTTCCAAACCCCTAGCTCTTCATCATTCTTTTCCCCAGAATGTACGCTAAGCAGCTAAATGTTTAAAATGCCCCCAAATGGACCCACAGCCCGTATTGATTTCTGGCAAATTAATATGCAATGAAAGAGCTGTAATCCCATTAAAAAAGTGACAATGCCATTTCTGTTCTGATAAAGGCAGATTTTGGTCGGGGACCGGAGCTGAATGACAACAAGTCTCTCATCCCCACCGAGGTAAAGTGGCTCACATTGTATCAGAGGGTTCAGCCTTTGCTCGGAGCGACTGCTGCTCTTGACATTTCCATTAAATCATTCCTCCTGGAAATACTACCATGCCGCCCTGACAGTCACACACATGACTGTGCTCGGTCATTTTGATTATAAGCAGTGCAGATAGATAGATAGATAGATAGATAGATAAATGCATCTGTATGTACCAATTTCTTAAAAAATGTAGTGAAGTATGAAGATAATGCTACAAGACAAAGAGTTTACATCCATGACAGTGTCTCTTAGGCAAAACATTGACATGCTAACATGGTTCAACAGTGACAATGCTAACATGCCAAGCTTTAGTTGAGCTTGTCAGCATGCTGATATTCATTATAATGTGCTTTAGGCATGTCATTTTCACACCATGTAGTCTGTACTGACTGCAATGTAATGACGTAGAATAAAAGGAGAGAACGAATGCTAAAGGTGGGAGGGAAGGAGGGAGAGAGGGGTCAACACAGGACTTCCAACCAGGAGTCCAGTATTCAAGACCAGTGTTTTGTTTTGTAAGTTACGTTAGTGACGTTTGTCAAATGTTTTTCGTAGTGATGTTACATTGTTTCCATACGTATTTTACTTAGGTTAGGTACTTATTGTAAGGCAAATCATGACGTTTTTCCAAAACCTAACTTAGTGGTTTTGTTGCCCCCTGCTGGTTAGGGATGCACCGATCCGACTTTTTGAGTCTCAATACCGATAGTGATACCTGCCTGGGTTTTGGGTATTGACCAATAACGACTACCGATCCGATACCAGTGTTTAATTAATAAGCTGTATGCCTCACTGTGTGTGACAGTGACTGGGATCATTCTTTTATTACCTCCGCCAAGGTGGAAGGCCTAGGAAGGAGGTTATGTTTTCACCGGCGTTGGTTTGTTTGTTGGTTTGTCCGTTTGGAGGATTACTCCAAATTCGTGATGGATTTGAATGAACTTTTTTAGTGGGGTAGGGTGTGGCACAATGTACAATCCATTAGATTTTGGTGGCGGTATGGATCATGATCCAGCTTCGGGAATTTTTTTTAATAACTCCGCTCAGCCTGTTCATTAACACCACAGGCTTTAAGACATGCGCAGTGTAACTGATGATGCGTTCATGATGCGTTACACTGCCTCTTTCCTTCTGCCTGCAGAGAGAGGGACAGAGAGAGAGCCGGGGTAGAGGGAGGGGGGGACACACCTGTAAATTCAGCGTTTTTTCACATTAAACTCTGTGAAATTACAGTTGAGTTCGACCAAAGCACACTTGGTGATTGTTGGAAAGATTAACAATGATGATTTAGGTTAGTTTTATTTTGTTTCTGTCCAGTTTGAATGAAGTGTTTTACGATGCTCCGCTGCGTACCCCTGATCTCATCATAAACAAAAATACACGAGGATGATGGCGCAAGCTGAATGTATAAGGGGGCAGAGGTCTGTGCTCTCCGAGTGCCATTCTAGTTCTTGTTTGTGAGGCAACATCGGGCTTGACTTAAACATTGCTTTCCTAACTTTGTAAAACAAAATGTAAAAAATCAATACATAGATTACATAACATAAATTTTGTGAATTGTTATTTATTATTAAAATGCATCGTACACCAACAACTTGACAAAAGAATCTTCAAAATTAACGGGAATTACAATTCAAGTGTAAACCTTTTTAATGCAGAAACAAATTGTTCAAAACTTAAACAGGAATTAGAATTTCAGTATATAATGTATATAGAATATAAACATAGAATTTAATTGAATAGATCTGCCCCATTGTCACCAGTATCCAATCCAGCTATTTGAGTCAGTATCGGCCCGATATCCGATCCGGTATCGGTGCATCCCTGCTGCTGGTACTGCACCTTCATACACACATGTATTATTCATGCCTTGACGAGGCAAAACTTGACACTGACAGTAATATTTGGTAATTAGCATTACACACAAAGTACATCTGAGGCTGTTGGGAGTGTTATTAGTTTTACAGTTATTTGATCATAAACCAAAATATTGGACAAATGAAAATTCTGACCGGATGATGGCGCTGGTTAAAAAGCCAGAGTATCACCAAAGTGATTACAACTACTTTTACCAAATTTCATGGTAAACCATCCAACAGTTTTTTTTATCATTTCACTCAAAACCAGAAATGTCAATGTCTCATGGTGGCGCTATAGGAAAACTTCAGAGGATCACCAGAGTCAGTGGGAGTCATCCATCTGGGGACCATAAATGACCATGGTAATCCATCCAATAGTTGTTGAGTTATTTCAGTCTGGACCAAAGCGGTGGACCGACTGACTGACCGCCACTACCATCCCTACAGCCAAGCAGCTTGGCAAAAAATAAATGTCCAAAGCCCCAATGTTAAAAACACTCCACATGAGTCTTTGCTTTCCTTATTTTTATTCCATAAACAGTAGAGCAACAACTATTAGACCACAGTTCATTGAATTTCAATGTTTGCAAACTACTTCAGTGTAGTTGGAATAAAAAATGCTGCAGAAGATGGCTCCCCTCACTCCCTCGTAGCCGCCACAGGTCAAAGGCAGCGGGGTCATCTGAATGAATCCACAAAGCCTGCTTGAAATCACATCAGAGAGTCTGGAATTCCTCCATAGCTGCTCGGCGTGTTTTTCAGCAGCGTGCTACGGTGTACGATGAGGATACCGAGGCGGAGTCTGCCCTCTCACCCTCTGCATGTCCTCTCCCTCGGTGCCACCGAGAGCTCGCGCTGACAGAGATGGAGGGTTTGCTGTTTGATTCAGCTCTCGGGGGTCTATTGATAGTTTCAAAGTGGAGTCCACCTGCCACTGCTTTAATCATCCGTGACCCCAGCTGCATGTTGGAAGACCGCAGAGGGGGACGGGATCAGCAGGCCTGTACGTGTGTGTTTGTGTGTGAGCAGTCAAGAGAAAGAGTAAAAAAGAAGAAGAGACAGATATGGAGAGAGGATGAAGAAACATGCAGACCTAAAGAGATAAGATGGGGAGAATGAATGAGTCTGTGTCCAGCCACTTTTCAACCCTGTTGTCATCATGTGTGGGTTGAGATTTTCTCTCTTGGAATAACACTGTTTTGATTCCAAACCAGCTCCAGGCTTCTTTTTTTTCTCATGAAGCATTTCTATCTGGTTTAAATGTATTATTAGTGTATTTAATCAGATTTTTCTCCAGAGGTGGAGCAGAGTGAATCAGCATGCAGGCACAACTTATGGCTGCCAAATTAATTCAATTTATTCCAAAGCCTTTCTTAAGGCCAAGGTTGTAATTATGGCATGCAATTAGAGGGGGTATAAATATTAGATCACTTCCCAATTCCCAGTGAAAGTTAACCCAAAAGTTGTTTTTTTTCAGGTATTGGTGATTTACATAAAGATCTCACAGTGCTCCGGGCTATAATTAGAGCTAAATTCACATACTGCTGACAAACATCACTCATCTCTTGTAAAGCTTGGGTGAGACGGCTGTTATAGCTGTTTACTTTGCTGATTGCGTCACCTGACGTCTGCTAATAATTGGAGTGAAACTTCACCTTTAAAGTGACAAGCTGAGCGACCGTGCGGTGGCATATGACAGTGTATCTTTTCACCAAGTGAGACATAGTTGTGAATTTCAGTGGGTTGTTACCTCACATAAAAGTCTCTCTGTACAAGGAATATGTGACACTTTTCTGGAGAGTATGCCAAAGCCACTGCAGTGCAGCTTAGAACAGGAAGTGATCAGGGTAAGGAAGGAGGTGGGAGAGTCAAGAAACACTCTTTGGAATTAGTTCAAGCACTGCAGTCTGTCCGTGTGTGTGTGTGTGTGCGTGTGTGCTGGGGAAAGTTATGCTGATTTGAGACACTAAGCATAAAATTAAGCTTGTAAACATCCTTATTTACTTTTGTGGTGAAATGTAACCGATAAAACGTACTGCAATTAATTCTGTCTTAAAATCCTTACCTCTTTTGGTTACCAGTATAATGAACCAGCTCTGTTAACACAACACAATCATCATAAACAAATCAAACCACGCTGATGAGGATTGATAGTCTCGTCCCGTTTCAGATTTGTTCATCGATTCAAATAGGTCTGGTGTTGCCCTCATTGACGGCAGTTTCTTCAGCTTGGAGAAACAATCGACCGATTGGAGCTTTGTACGCAGTAGGGATGTTAATAATTAACCGCTCAGTTAAACGGTTAAAAAAAATATAAAAAATTACACAAAAAATTGAGCAAAACTCAGAGGAGCAGCTTGACGCTGAAAGGAGAAAAGCTGGTCCACCTTAAGTGAGTCTGAGCCCAGATGTGTTGCTAGCTTTGGGGCTAACTGCCTTCACTTTAATCAGCAGTTGGCTGCCAAGACACAGACGATTGGCTTGGGTCTTGAGGAGTTTTAGCATTTATTCATCATCAAATAAGCTGTACACACACTGCACTGCTAAGTTCAAAGCTATAACTTTACTGATAACTTAATACTCGCACACAGTCTGTCGGACACTCGCTAACGTTGCGCCGGGCTGACAAGAGTATGCCAGGCAGAAACATAGCTGAAAACCTTGCAGCTAAATCTAATTGAAGTGGTTGAGACTTTTACTGGGAAAGTGGCTGCATGTGCCCACAACAATACAAGCAGCATCGTGGCTGCTAGTAGAAATACGGCCACAAAATTGTCAACAAGTATGAATGGGACCAAAAAAAAAAGAGAAGTTAGCGTTGTGATCATAAAGCTTTGATTATACTTATATACTATACACAAGGACGGTCGCACGGACATGAGCTGACAAGTGCAGACAGGCAAAATCCTGCTGCACGAAACCTAGTCCCTCCATCACAATGAATATATAGTATGAATGGGATCGACACGGCTGTACGGCAATAACAACCTTTAAATCTGCATAGTTATTTGACCCCCTCATGATCGTAACACTGGTTAAGCATATGCTTACTACCATTTGTATAGCATTGGAACTATTTGTATTCTAAAACTTTTCAACTTAATTATTTAAGACATGTTTTTTAGTGAAACACATTTCAATTTGAATCATGTTAAGATAAGATAAGATGAGTTAATCCTTTATTAGTAACACAGCGAGGACATTTGCAATGTTATTGAATGATAATACCACTTATACCTTTAAGCAGAGGGGGATTTTATTCAAATTGCATTTGGACTCAACTTGACAGCATTTATAGCCTTCATTTCAAGTAGTTGATCTTAAAGGCTTTCAGAAAATGAACAGTGGCAAGACTGGCATCGTCCTAATAAATCCAGATATTTAAAATGACCAGTCTAAAGCTGACTTTCAGTAAGTGCTTCAATTTAAAAAAATGAACTTATTGCTGTGTTTCACAATCATATCAGAGTTTCTATTGGTCCAGCGCTAATGTGGTTGGGAGTAATGGACTCAATATGCTTGTTTTATTGGAGCAAATGTTACAGCAAATTATTTCACAGACCCCCTGACAGAGTGCCACGGACCCCTAGGGGGTCCCCGGACCCCACTTTGTCCTAGAAACCACTGCCGCAACTTCCTGCAAGTGATGTCGTCAAGACTGATACTTGCTCTGTACAATGTTGCACCTGCGTCTTTGGTGGGAAAGCCCAGAAACATGAGCAAAAGGTGAATTCAGTTTGATTATCAGGCTAACACTAGTGGTGTTGCTAGAACACTCACAGCTTTTCCAATCACACCAACCCTCATTAGCATGCACTGATGCTACCTGGACTTGGCTTTGTTGCAAAGAAGGCAAAAGAAAACCATTGATTGAACCAAATCCAATTTGAAGACAAAGTCTGAGTAAAGTAGAATATTGAGAAGAGTATTACTGAAACATTTTACACATGGGGATGAATTTAGTTATTGGTATAAAGCATCGTAATTCTATTATTACATTCATCTATAATAGATAAATAGATAGATAGATAGATAGATAAATAGATAGATAGATAGATAGATAGATAGATAGATAGATAGATAGATAGATAGATAGATAACCAAGACTGTACTCTTTGCACTCCTGGAATCTTGAATTAAAGTCTTGTTGCTTGTTGAGTGGGTAGCTCACTTCCTTGCCAGGTATGAGAGAGGCAAGCGGGTGGCACCTTAGCTGCACCAAAACCAGGGCATGTAAGCAGCTGGATCCCGGCATCTCTTGCTATGAGAAAAGCGGGCAACGCGCCAACCTCTCTGGGAGCTGTGCTACATTTCACCACATGATGGATGACACGAGTCATTTTTAACCGTAACAACAAATCAGTTCATCAACATTCCCCTCCTTAATATTTGAGAGGAGATAAAAAGCGTTCTTTTAGGATAAAGGCTGAAATTTTAACTCTAATGAGGTGATAAATGTGAACTATTCCCATCTGAACGATAGGCCAATTGACACATGCAGATTATGTCCTGCCCTTTTACTTCAATAGACAGATGAGACGATGCTAGCGAGTGTTTAATTGGGGCTGTATGTAGTGTAGATGGCTCATACTCGCCACAGGCTTATTCAAATTTTCATGACTTTGAATAGAAATTGCATTCATAATGGTACAATCAGAGTGCTTGACATGTCATAAAACAAGCTTGGATGCAACGAAACATATCATTGCTGGTTTTGGAGGTGAAAAAGAACATCTTACTAGGTAATAGACTGGAGGAGGCTTTGCATGCTTTTTTCTTTTGCGGTAAAGCGTTGATTCTGGCAGCTCTAAGTTTTGATTCACATGTCTACAAACCCATGTGAGCCTCTTGACATTTATTAGGTACGGCATGCCAAAAAGTCCACATATTCCCTGAGGTTCTTTTGCTTTGTCTTGACAAGGTTTAGACTTTTTATGTGGTGCAGAGGAGAGCTGAGATTTCCTTGCAAGATTTCCGGTGGATTGACATGCCGATAAACACTCTCCAGGCTACAGTAGGGTGGCTTTATAGTGCAGATTACAAATGTGTAATAGCTGACCATAACATGTTAATTGCTCTGTGGCTTCATCTTTGCCAGGGTGACATTTGGTGTGGTTTAAAGCCTCATTTGCTGGGAAACTGTGGCGTCGGTTGTTGGAGCATATTGTAAAGTTTATTAAATCACATCTCTTTGTCAGGGGGAATGAAAAAAGAAAATCATTAGAATGAATCAGACCAAGATAGTGTTTCTTGGCTCGACATTAATGTCTCGAAGCTTTTCAGTAGTTGTGTGACCACTGGTCTACTTCCCAGAAGGCAGACTTAGATGGAATATATCCCAGAATCAATTATCTATGAATTGGATTGTATTACAGAGCGCTGAATACGTCTAGTAGAAGCACTCATGAGACAGTCAACAGAGTGTAACCACCCAACGCCGGGCGCATGTTAACACGCTTTAGCACACAGACTAACGTCACCACTGTCATTAATTAAAATTCCATGCAGCCATTCATTATTCTTTGTCGCTCCTACATACATCTCCCTATTTTACAGACAGTGCCGTGAGGGTGTTGTCCCGCAAACATGAAACTATTAATGGATTGGAGTTTTCTTGTGTTCCGCCTTATTAATCACCTGACTATCAATTAAGCCTGTGCAGCCTGTGCTGAGCGTGTTACTCTCATATATCATGCTATTTGTGTCTGTCATGTTCTGAGCGGTTCATTATTTCCAACATGGGCCATTGGCAGCCGACAAGGTAGTCATTGACCTCTGCCTAATCTACTTTTGATTGAGGGTAACACATTTTGATGTGGAGACTGCTTGCTAATGTTTAGGTGCACTTAGAGAATATTGATTCAGAAGGTTAGCGCACACTCTAAAATAAAGTCCACTATCTTGATTTGTGTGTGTAAATGCTTGGCTAAGCATTCACTCGCCCATGTCTAATCTACTTTTCATTGAGGTTAACC
Source organism: Sebastes umbrosus (assembly GCF_015220745.1). NCBI lineage: Eukaryota > Metazoa > Chordata > Actinopteri > Perciformes > Sebastidae > Sebastes > Sebastes umbrosus. Next base: position 10,148,338 of record NC_051280.1, on the reverse strand, counting down.
TGTTGGGATGTTAAAAAACCACAGGGACTTGTGCTGCTCATAAAGTGAACTCAACTGCTGAAGCTGCTGTAGTATCAGGAGGAAAGAGATCACACCTTCAAAAACTCCAGCCAGCTCAACGAATAACAAAGCTCTCGCTCCCACCGGCTCCCCTAAACTGCACGCATTTCACTTTGAAATAAGAATAGAAGAGAACCTGGCTCACTGCTATTTCTGAGATTATTATCCTGCTTGTCTTTAGCCACTAAACATGGCAGGATATTAGTATTTCTAAATAAATGTGAACCAAGAAGCATCACCTACTGCATGTTATATAATGGTCAGGGTTACCCAGCATGGCTTCTGTAGCCTCGGGGACAGAGGCCAGACAACCTTAGTTGTCAAGTCAATTCTCAGAGCAAATCCAGTTGAGTTTGAGGTGAGACCAGAGGCGACATTAGTGGGTTAGCGAGGTATGTTGAGTTTTCAATGTCACAAAGGTGGCTCTCTTTTAACCTGGCTAGATCGCCATGGCAACTTATGCTGCAGACCTAACCTGGTCCGGACCGGTTTATGTTCCGAGTTTCAGATTGAAACCTTTCACTAATCAACTCCTTTGGAAACTCTTGTCAATACTCATCTATGAGCGGTACAGATCTCAGCTGAGAATATGTTATATATGCAATCTTTTTGAGCCAAAACGTTACGTTAGTAATGCCACAAAGTGCAATTACAGTAGCACAAACTGTATGCATTGCGTTTTGTTTTGTTTTGCTGTGAGAACATATATCAGCAGATGCAGAAAATACTGTTTTCTTTTAATCACAAGGTTCATCTTGCCCTCGCTGAGCTGTTGAATATGTCTGTAGTGTTCTCTGGTCATTCGCCAACGCTGGCTCTAAAGGAAGCCTTCTATAAAATCGCAGGTAGCATACATTAATGGTTCGCTATACAGTATTTTTAATCAATATGACATTTATTTCCATATATAGTATGTATAATTCCTTTAAACCCTGCCATAACATTACTTTATTATTATGTTTTTTTATGCTGATTTATGCTGATTTATGCTTGGTCCTGATTTTTACACTGCTGGTATTGCAGCTAATACAACACCAGTTGCAACATTTATGAGTCTATTGGTATTTATCACAGATGATATTCAATCATAAAGTTAATTTCAGTGATTTCCACATATCCTTCATTATGGGACAGTGTCAGACCGAAATGCAACTCTTGAGTATAATGTTTAAATATGCTGCATCAAGCTTAAAGTTTAAGAGCTGTAGAAATGTGCATTTGTGACATTAGAAATAAACAGAGGGCAATGAGAGTGCAGCGGGTGGTAAAATGAATATTAACTTATGAATTTATTAGGGCTGTCAATCAATTAAAATATTTATTCGCCATTAATTGCAGGATTGCCCATAGTTAACTGCGATTAATCGCAAATGAATCACACATTTTTATCTGTTCAAAATGTACCTTAAGTGAGATTTGTCAAGTATTTAATACTCTTATCAACATGGGACTGTTCAAATATGCTGCTTTATGAAAATGTATGTATATATTTATTGTTGGAAATCAATCACAACACAAAACAATGACAAATATTGTCCAGAAACCCTCACAGGTACTGCATTTAGCATAAAAATATGCTTAAATCATAACATGGCAAACTGAAGTCCAACAGGCAACAACAGCTGTCAGTGTGTCAGTTTGCTGACTTGACTATGACTTGCTCCAAACTGTATGTGATTATCATAAAGTGGGCATGTCTGTAAAGGGGAGACTCGTGGGTACCCATAGAACCCATTTTCATTCACATATCTTGAGGTCAGAGGTCAAGGGACCCCTTTGAAAATGGCCATGACAGTTTCTCCTCGCCAAAATTTGGCGTAAGTTTGGAGCGTTATTTAGCCTCTTCCATGACAAGCTAGTATGCGATATGTATCAATGGATTCCTTAGGTTTTCTAGTTTCATACGATACCAGCATCTTCACTGTAGCTTTAAAACTGAGCCCTCTACCACCTAAAAATCGCAAGTTGCATTACTGTGTTAAAACAAATTCATATTTATGACATTTCTTTTAATCCACATTCCAAATCTTGGCCCATCAACATTTTTCCAATTAAGAACAATTGTACGTTTAGCTTGTAATACACACATTTACAAATCTAAAATCTTTGCTTTGTAAGTGTGGGTTGGTAGGATACATACCCAGAATTAAAATCTTAGGATCTGGTAGTAATTTCTTTGATACAATTTGATTCATCATATTAATAATATCTTGCCAAAAGGATTTCATTGTCACACATTCCCATATACAGTGATACAGTGTCCCTCTTGCCTCATCACACTTGATACCAGCATCAGGAATAATGTCATTAAATGATATGCTTTTTAACAGGATGTATCTATGCATCAGCCTCTTATACTGTATAAGTTTCAGGCTACTGTTGACTGTCTGCGTCTGAGCCTTCTTACGTGCATCACTCCATATTTCATCATCTTTATCTTCCTTCCATAGTCTCAGTTTAGATTCTGAGGATTCATCAGACCCAGACACAAACAAGTCGTACAAAGATGAAATTAAACCTTTATCATAACAATGTCCTATGATTGCTACCTCCTAATGAGGAAATGACAGGTATAATCTAATGAATGGTTTTGAGACGAGGATATAAAGCTCCTCAGTTGGAGAGATTTTAAAAAATTATGTTCTGGAATGTCACATTTGATAAAGCTGCAAAGGACGCAAGTACTTCATCTTCTCCGTACATATCTGCACTATCCTTAACACCTTTTCAGCCCATATCCGAAAGCCTGACGCGTGACCAGAAAGAGTTAATATTCAAATATTTACAAGTGTCAAACCAAACGTTAATCTTATTCAATACAATAGGGTTGTCTGTATTTTTTCTCAGGTATTTGCGATCTGCAGAATACAAATAGAGGTGCAATAGTAAGCTTGGTGTAACAGAATAGAATTCCAAATCCATCCAAGCTGGAGGGCTTTCAGATGAAAAATAAAACATGATGGATTGCAGTCGAGCTGCCCAGTAATACCATTGGATGTTTGGACATTTAAGACCACCTCAGTCCTAAGATAAATACAAAAAAAGATAAACGTAGTCTGGGACGTTTATTTTGCCAAATATAGAGCAGTTTTGAGATGAGGGAGGAGGCAGGTTGACATCTGGACTAGATAGAGAAATGTAGGGAATATTTTCATTTTTAGAATATTTATCCCGCCAATCATTGAAATAGGTAAAGATGTCCAGCGTTCTAAGCACTTCCTTTTATGGGAATGCGCACAGAGCCTGAAGAAGAAAACCTGGTTTATAACCACCGTCATGGTACTACCTGCTATTTCTGAGTGGGGTTTAGGATTTGTGGAACCAGCTGAGACAAAAAGAGCCTGGCTCTGTCGAACTTGCTGCGTGGTGCACCCCTCAGGTCCACAAGTCACTACAGATAGATACCTGGGCCATAACAATACAGTCAAGTATTTTCCAATGTAAAAACACCACTTAAAGCAACAGTGTGTGTAGGATTTAGCAGCATCTTGGGGTGAGGTTGCTGATTGAAACATCCCCCGTGTGCCAAGCGTGTAGGACAATTACGGTGGCTGACGCGAAAATGTGAATAGCCCTGTCTAGAGCCAGTTGTTGTAAGAGTAGCGTAGGTCATTTGTAGAATAGCAGAGCCAGTGCGTAGAGTCTGTGTGTACGTGGGAAGTGAGTGGTGAAGCAAGAGAGAGAGAGTGAGAGTGAATGTGTGTGAGGAACAAGTGAGCTAGTGGAGCAGAAGACACGGTTAGTTTAGCTCTGAGAATATCAAGTGAATGTACAGTAGAAGTTGCAGTTTGAGCAGAAATATATGCTGCAGCTCCTCAAGACCAACAGAGGTTTCCTGTGTCTTGTTTCCCATCAGCCGAGAGGAGTAACGGTGAGGATTATCTCTCCGGAGCAGGCAACATTATGGATTCTGGCTCGCTAAATTACAAATTCTGCTATAGTGAAGGCATGACCCGCAATACTCTAATGCCTCCGATTGGCTAGTGCTCGCGCCTTCGTTGGATAGATTGGGTGGGTTTTGGAATGAGGAGTGAGATTGGTTAGGGTTAAGGTAAGAATATCATGGTTAGCCAATCAGCGGCAGAGTGGGGCGGGTCATACCTTCGCTGTAGTAGGATTCATAATATCACCTCTGACCCAAGCAGGAAAAGTTAAGTTCTGGGCTCCGTGAAGAGGACTCGCTCATATAAGTAGATATAAACGGCTCATTCTTAGCTAGCTAAAACACAACGATTCTTATTATCAGGCGATTATACAGTAGAGAAAACATACTTAATAATATTATATTCCATTTCTGCCAATAGATTACCCTAATTGTTACACAGTGTTCCTTTAAAGGATAGGTTCACATTTTTCAATGCTCACATGCGTATACATATGTACATTGAGTTATTGGATGCTGCAATTGTCCTTCCTGTCCGTAATTGTCGTTAAGTGATTCCTTCATAACGTTAAGAAAAGAGCTCATAAAAATCCACAGTCCTCATTTCATGGAAAAATTGTTCAGACAAAGTTTATATGAGGCTTCAGCAGTCTGAGTTAATCAAATGAAGTTGAAGATATCTTTTTCACAACTACTTTAGATAGTCTTATTCTGCCACTTCCAGCTAATCAGTAGGAACTGACCAATCAATTCAATGACTTTGAATGTCAATTATTGAATGTCAAATGTTTCTTGAAGGGAAATGATTGTATCTTAGGAGAGAAGATAAGATACACTGCTGTTTTTAATGTCTTCTAGTCAAGTCAGCTTTCATCTGTGGCAGGGATATGAGAGAAATAAAAATGCAAAAATATTGAGAGCAGCAGTTGTCAAGTCACAGGAGTCAAGACCAGATGTTAAGTAGCATAACACTTTATTCATATGGATCTTACTCTGGTGTATGTTTGGGCAGTATGACAATATTTAGTGTACCATGAGATGATATAAAAAGAGCTTTGGCTATTGTTTATATCTTCACAGCTATCCCTTTAATATATTTAGGTGTATGAGGCCATTGTGAATGACTAGATCCTCTTTATGGCTTTTCATATATGTATATGGTGCTATATTTTTAGTTATCTATTTATCTCATTACTTTTTCAATCCTCCTTTTCATGTGTATATAGAACTATATTTTATTTATGTCACCACTTTTTATCTTGCAACTTATTGTCATTTCATCATATCATTGTCTTTCTGTTTTATTAATGTTATTCTATCTTATTATTGTCATTTTATTCTGTCTTTCATATGACTAGTGCTCTTATATGTGACTAGTAGTACTTTTATTTCTGAGCTGACCCGTTCTAAACTACATATGACAAAGAAAAATGAAACTATACTTTTATAATATTTGCTTTTCATATGATTTTGGCATCAATGTGATGAATATCTTGATTTGCCAGTTATTTAATTCACTGTATTGGTCTAAAACAAGATAATCATGTCTGTTTATTTTATCTGTAAACAGCTAACAGTCAATTCATCTTTGAGAAAATGTGCTATTTTAGGCTATCTATCAATATTTCAATATAGAATAACATACAGTAAAATAAAATATTTAGCTCACACCCTTATCCTGCTATATACTTTATTTATCCATGCCACTTTTTAATAAATGTTGACTGCCTCGCTTTTTGGTAAGCCTATGAGCTTTTATTAATGACTCTATTAACATTTATACCTGCTGAATCAATGCTTTATTAGATAGTTATACCCATTGCCTTTTAATAATGACTTACCCGCATTTAAACCTGCGACCCATGAATATTTAAGAATGAGTTTCCAACATTTATAACTGCATCTGTTTATACATTCAGCCATTCATTGTTATGCTGCAGCTGGAGAACAGTTGGTTTGTCTTTACTCGCGGTATTAACAGGCATTGACATGCCTCCAGCTAAGGTATTTCATCAGAAACTCGGGTGATTAAAAGTGGAGGGGAAGCAGATTTCGGATAGTTGGGAATGTCTCAGCCACAAGTTTTCTGGAGCATTGCTTGAGCAGACTTTTATGTGGAAGATAACTGTCATCACATATTTTTTTCTGCCAATCTTATCTCCCCCAAAAAACATGATATTTTTGGAGATAGAGCTACTGTACTTTACAGGCTCACGTATCCACCCATAGAGTTCTCTGTTCTCCCTCTATACTACCCCTAATATGTAGGGTACCTTTATTTATTCCACCCACACAAACAGAAACATGCACCCTGACAACACACAAACACACACACACACACACACACACACACACACACACACATCATTCCAACAAGAATACACATATTTGTAAACACCGCCCTCGAACGGAGGCATCTTCGTCAAACGTTTCCTGTTGTTTTTTTCATTCGGGTTGCTCCTTGAAGTAACCTTTCTCATTCTGAGAATCTGCAATGCAGGCTGTCTTCATTTAGGTGTTGGGTGGGCAGGGTGGAGACTGCATTATTTATGATGAGGCAAACCAGCAGCAAGTGATGGGCACCAAACAGACACGAGAACAGCCCCTCATACCAGAGCGAAGCAATCAAACACCGTCCCCGTGCATTTAGTGACGCCTCGTGACACCTCTTTTCATTTTAAACATGAAACATTGCATCCTCCCCTGCTGGGTGCCTCGGAGAGGACAGAAATGAGAAGCTTCAGAATTGGGAGTCCTGAGGGACTGTGCCAGCGTATCTCCCCCCAAATGTTGGTGTAAAAGTGTTGCAGCTGATTTGTCAGAAACGAAAGGAGTGCGTAGGAATCATGATAAACATTTCTCCAGATGAACAAGGACACCTCTATCTCCACCCCTTCATCTGGAAGAAGCGTTGTTTTCCGTAGAAAACAAAACGTCACATCAGCTCTGAAGTAGTCAGGCATCTCATAGACAGGCGTAATGAATTCATATTACAATGCAAATAGCACCTATCCATTATCGTCCACTACTGAATCCTCTTTGTTTGTCGGGTTTAACATTAATCTCAAAATCTGAGGAGTGGCTGACAGACAGACAGAGACTTACTTGTGATGTTCATGTTATGGAAAATGAATAAAGCATGAAGGCGAAGTGTTTGGGTGCAGAGCAGGATTTGTGGAGAAGACAGGGATGGGTTTGAGAGATGTGGTGGGAGGATAGGTGGGGAGGGGGTGTTGTGGGGTGCAGGGCGGCGTGGAGGCCACAGGGTCCGCAGGCCAGGTCTGCCGAGAAATCCTCGCTATTTCTTCAGTATGCAAGGCAGGTGCTGGAATCCAGCGAAACCTCTTAAATATTAAACGCCAACCACCTGCAGTTTTTCTCTCTCTTTCTGTTCAATAATAGAGGACAGCCGTCGAAACTGTGATATTTCTGTGTGTGAGAGAGTAATGGTTGCATAACAGAGAATGATACAAAGCATGTTTACAATAAAACCATTACATACAGTAAGCAGCCAATGTGTCTGTGTAGTTACCAGGGCATCCACTCTGATGGATGAATAATGAACTTAAATTGCACGTCTACTGAATCACCTGGCTTCGCTAATATCATTAACGCCTCTCAAGGCACTGGCTGACAAGTTGTTCTTTTTTTCTCTTTTGATGGCTAAAACGTGAACATAATTTTAATTTCTCCAATTCCTCCTAGAGACATGGCCACTACACAGCAATTGCCTTATTTGTGTATATTTTACTTAATTGGATAATCACAGACTTAAAGGTGCAGTCTGGACCACACTGCCTGCGGTAGCAGCGCGTGACCGCTACCTCGCTAAACTGCTGCGGCTCGCACACGTGTGGCGTCCACACTGACAGCGTTGCTGCTGCTGCGCTGCCTTTCATAATGGCAATTTTATTTTATTATAAATGTCAGTTATATTTATTTGAGAGACAAAAAAAAAGGTTAAAGGCTGTCAAAGTTAACACAATAATAACGCATTAACCCAAATTTGTTTTAACGCCAGTAATTTATTTAAGGCATTAACACATCTTGCTTTGTAGCGGGGTCAGTTTCAAAGCTAGAGTGAAGATGCTGGCATCATATGAAATAAAAAAAACCTAAAGAATCCATTGAGACAAATCATGTCATACTAGCTTGGTGCGAGGAAGGCTAAATAACGCTCAAAACTTCCGCTAAATTTTGGTGAGGAAAAACTGGCATGGCCATTTTAAAAGGGGTCCCTTGACCTCTGACCTCAAGATATGTGAATGAAAATGGGTTCTATGGGTACCCACGAGTCTCCACTTTACAGACATGCCCACTTTATGATAATCACATGCAGTTTGGGGCATGTCATAGTCAAGTCAGCACACTGACACACTGACAGCTGTTGTTGCCTGTTGGGCTGCAGTTTTCCATGTTATGATTTGAGCATATTTTTTGTGCTAAATGCAGTACCTGTGAGGATTTCTGGACAATATTTGTCATTGTTTTGTGTTGTTAATTGAATTCCAATAACAAATATATACATGCTTAAAGCAAGCATATTTTCCCTCTCCCATGTTAATAAGAGTAATAAATACTTGACAAATCTCCCTTTTAAGTTACATTTTGAACAGATAAAAAATGTGTGATAAATTTGCGATTAATCGCAAATAACTATGGATAATCATGCGATAAATCGCGATTATATATTTTTATTGATTGACTGCCCTAGCAATATTCCAGAATTACTGAACACTGTTCTGCAAATATTTCATAATACAAGCCTTGGCTTAACAAATTAAGGAATTTTGTCCACAGAAAAATGCTAGAGGGCTTTCATTTTGAAACAGAACAGGACGTGTTTTTCCATGTCTGTACCATATTCTACAGATATAGACATTGAAACTGTCTGCTAGCTGTCCGTTCTGTGTGAGCGCTGAAAAGAATCCGGTGTTCATGCACAGCTCTGGCTCTGTAAATGGGAAACAAACAACGTGGCTCCGGACCGGGCCACACAACATCATTCCAGCCAATCAGCAGCAGGGGGCATTCATGCTCGTGTACAGGACGGGGGAAAGGCCATGGACATATACAGAGAAAGACAGTGGGAGCGAGTGGGACGGTAAATCTAGAAGGAGGTATTTGTTTGGGTGTTCAGTTCAAATATCAACAATCTTTCCCCCGAATCGCTGACTCCACCTTTAACATTTGACAAAATAGATAGTTTGTTGATCTTTTCATTCCCAGAATTGACTTCAATCCTCAAAATGGGTTTGGGTATTTCTCTGGAGGCCTAGTGTTGGCCTCATTTCCTGATCAAAAGAGCTCTCTCCTCCTCTGTCCTGTGGGACAGATCTGGGATTAAATGGCTATCTCTGATGACTCACTTAGCAAAATTACAACCCTGTCTCCAAAGATTACCCTCCCGGCTGCTTTCTCTTTTTTTTTTTTCGCCTATTTCTGAGGTTCGGTCAGTTAAAAGACTTCGTTTTAGATGTCAATTTAAATTCAGAGCTTTATTGGTGCCCTCACGTTATCTTTTTTCTTAAATCTTAGTTGTTATGTATTTTAATTAGATAGTGACATCTAGGAAAAATGGTAAAAAAGTTCTTCAGATGAAAGACTTTATTCCCTTCAGAAACATGTTCACATATGTTTGTTATATCTAGATATAAACAGCTATGAATATAAATTAAACATGTGCAACAAAATGTCCCCATGATGGCAGTCTTAAATGAAAGAGTTAACAGTTTAAATATTTAAGACTTCAATACCCAGAGGTCCAAAAGGAAGAGTATGTTATCACGATTCCAGATTTAAGCTCATTTACTGCTGCTTTGGAATCAGTTTGGGATTTTTCTATGAGTTTTAATGAAAAACGGTGACCAAACCTGAAGCACTTTAAGTAATATTTTGACATTTTGTGCAATGTGTGTATTTATTTTCTTGCTAATAGTGAGACAAGAACACCACTCTCATGTCTGTGTTGAGTGCGGAGCTAGAGCCAGGAAAACATGGTGCTTTAGTGTCTCCTCAGGAGAGAAGGGATGCGGTTTGCTTTGCTGTTTTCTCTTTAAACTACAGCATTTACTGTATTACATATACAGTTCAACAGAGCAGACTTGAAAAGCATGCTCTGTGCATTGAGTCATTTCCTTTTTCTTTCTTCAAATGACTTATTTAAGCAGTTCCTCGCGGATACCTCTCTTTGTCTTACTTGGGGAGCTAATGGGAGAACAGAAAATAATGGACCTGGGAGGTTCGATGCAACTGAATGTCATTTATATGAATGTCAAAGATGTAAGGAAGTATATCCATACCCCTGGTGGAGCTTTGCACAATGAATATATAGAGCACACCCTCAGCCGGTGCAGGCACGAGGGGGCCAGCATATGGTAATGAGCTTCCTTCAGGCTTTGTTTCATCTAATATTGTGGGTAGTCTTGAATTAGCGTCTGGCAACCAGTGGGAATATCATGTTGTACAAAAAGTGAGTGCTTACAAGAACAGCAAATGCAGACTTCCATTAAAGATTTTTTTTTTTTTTTCCAATCAAGCATTGAATTGTGTCTCCTAACCTCCTGGGTCAAGGGTAAGTGTTCATGTCATTAAGTGTATCCTCTATTTCTTCATGCTTACGTGTCACAGCAAGTTAAATAATGGATTTTTTCACCCTTATGTGGATAAGTTCAAACACTTAAAAAATGGAAGGTAGGAAAAAACAACAGCACAGTGGCATTGTGGGGAATGGTATAGAAGCATGCAGGCACCTTTATGTCACCAGTTTGAATCAAATCTCTCAAGTTCCTCGATGTCTCCCGCTGAAATGCTCTTAAGCACGGTGCTTTGTTCCTACTCGCTGTCAATGTCAACATGCCGTTTACCTTGCACGGCAGCTGGATTCTCACGGTATCACAAGATCACGCAAAAATCCATCTTGTCAGGCTTCAAGTAAAGTCTGTGTCCGAACCACAGTGGTTCAGACCAATCAGTGTCAGCTTGGGAGGCAGCTACGGGCTTGGTTTATGTGCGTGTGATGCGACAACACTCATCTCAGATGGTTCTGTGTAACAAACCATCTTGCACGTCAAGTTGGCATGCTATATCAGTCTGGATAAATACAACATTTAAACCTTATGCTGTGTTGTGCTATTTCATTGGTTGCATTTGTTCAAAAATGATGGCCCCGAAACTAAAGTGACGTTAAATTGATTGATTGAAATGCTGTTGTATATGTACTGTTGTGTATTGTTAATATTTTAGCAGGTTTGTTATATGATAAGATAAAACCCAACCAAATGTCATCAAGCATGTTTCTTTTTGGTAATATTCTTAGATACATGACAGTAGGGATGTCACAATATCAGAAATCTAGTAGTCGATACCAATACTAGTGAATTTCCACGATTCTCGATACCCAATTCGATACCACAGTACAAAAAACCCAACAACAACAATAAATCCCATGTAATTCAACACGTACCCTTTTATTAATAACATTTGAACATTACGAAAAACAGAGGAATGTAGCCTTTAAGTAATAAATACAAATAATTGACCCATTTCGTTCATTTTGGCGTATTCACACACACGCTACATACTGATCATGAACGCATCTGGTCCGTCAGCTCAGAGTAGCAGGAGTCACACACCGAGAAATGGCAGAGGATTTGTTGTCGAAGTGAAAAGCAAACGCACCTATTTGGCAATATTTCACGTTTAATCTCAATTCTATAAGGGAACCATAATGTTAATGAGGCAATCGCCGCGAGGCGGATGGATCTGTCACAGCCGGTGTGCACGGAGCAGCGGTGCCAGGTAGACCTCCGCAGAGGAGCCCCGTAGCAAAAGCGCTACCGGAGAGGCCAGACACACCGCCACCCGACAGTAAAGATCAGAGTCAGCGCTCTGCACATATTGACCGTCATCTTTCTTGTAAAATGTCCATTGTAATCGGTAACACCGGTGTTGTCACAAGTTTATTAACCAGTGGGAAATTTTCCTCACCGTCATATCCCTACCAATGACCATTACAGGCATCGTACGGTACCTTATGTACTGTAGAAAAAGAGTACCGTCCCTTTTTTAGAATTTGGGCATCGATTTGGTACCGAAGTATCGGTTCTCGTGACATCCCAAAAGGACATTGAACAAACCATGCGGACAACAGCCTGGATTCACACCCATTGATGCTAGAACCACCCTTTCTCATCAGTACATTATATCTCAATAAAAGAAAAGTCAGCAACATCCTCTATAAGAGAGCCGGCCGTCTATTTCCCCTCCGACGGTGTCATCCCAGATGTGTACTTAAAAGTTAATCCCATTTCGAGGGGGCAATTGTTGTGAGTGTGGCACACTAGTGAAAGGCTATAAAGCCTCGCTGATAGTGGTAACAAGGCCCAACAGGGCACTATTAGGGTGCATTTCAAATGTCGCCATTGTGTCATTGTGTTGCCTGACAGCTGTGAATGGCAGAGACAGAGAGGTCATAACGGGGAATTTCATCCGCTCTCCAGCGAGGGGCGAGCCGAGACATGTGCACCTCTGTCAAGGCAATCCGGAGCTCGGCTGACAGATAACTGATACCTGGGCTTTAAAAGAAATGAGAAACGAGAGCAAGTCTAGGACATTATAATCCCTTTGGAAAGGTTTTCCATCTGTCACAAACGGTGGTGACCGGGCTTGGGTAATTTCCCCACAGGATTTACAGAGAACATAAAAAAAAGAGCCATGTAATATTCCCCCTACCTCCGAGAGCCTGGTGGGTAGACAGTAGCAGCGGTGCCAGGTATGAAGGGATATACTGATCCACCCTTTTCATTTCACATGGAAAGCCGGGGTGTATGTTTGCATGGCTTGATAAGCATATGTGGATAGCTGTGGTATACCCTTTTCCTACCAAAATTATTGCTTATATGCAGGTTTTTAAAACACAGGAAACCTCCCAAAAATAGGCAATAGACTTCTTTCCCATTGTGAGTATGCCATGCTGTTGTACTGGGCTTTCTGTTTTTTCCTTTCTGCACCAGAAGCAGGGTTAGTAAACAGTGAAAATGTTACAGTAGTTACTTCTTTTTTTATATTATTCAGTCTCTCTTTGATGATTGTTGGAACAGTGGAAAGACCAACAAAGATGACTTTTATTTAGTTTCTGTCGAGTTTGAATGAAGTGTGTTTTACGACGATCAGCGAGGTAAAATGACTGTTGTCTGACCGGGGTCTGGTGGCTTTGAGAAGAGCATATTACTTGTATGTTTTGTACGTTAATAAATGATAATAATTCCTGTTGATTTTTTTTATTCACTTCAACGCGCGTCATATAGCATCAAACCAGAAAAGGGGCGAAGATTTGCGTGTCCACCCGGATGCCATGTTTCCATCACTGCCGATCGGAGCTGGAGCCAATAAATACTCGTCACTACTGCAGAGTCATTTGTCCCGGGAATGAATATGTGGATATAGTGTGAACAGCACAGAGAAAAAAAGAGAGAAGCTGGTTGAGAAAATGCCTGTGTGATCTGGTCTTGAATAAGTGGTGTGTTCTTTGTACTCCCCCTCTTCCAACCCTGTCTCCTAGAAATTACGTTTATATACACCTAATTTGCAACACCAAATATGTTTTGAAGGAAATGTAATGCACAACAGATTACAGTTTCTATTAACATAATGAGGAAATGTTAATTATCATATCAGCAAATTATTCACTGACAGCATAATTAATTTGTCTTCTGCCAAAATAAGCTTTCCAATCGTACAAAATCTGCATTATTAAACATTTTTCATATTAAGCACTGGAAGCACGTCCAAGTTGATTGGAGAAAGATTGTGGTCTGGTTTAATACAGATAAATGTGCAGTGATCAGAGACACAACATGTTATTAATTCATGTCATTCATTAACTTCTTCAATGATAGTGTGGCCTTTCTGCCTTGGATCTTTCTCAAACCTTACCCAGAGCACTTTTCTTGTCTAAACCTAACCACACACAGTCCTGTGCTTTGTACAGCCACCACCCACTCCCTCCTCTTCCTCTGTGTGAGTCCTGTGCGGTTCATAAATGTAGAACTTCATTCACTCAAACAAAACGTTGCCTCTGAACATAATCCCACCAGCAATCATGTTTTTCAGCACAACGGAAAACGATTAGGAGACAGGGATATCTGTCCATATCTTCACTAACATCAGGACAAAGATCTCCATGCACCGATGCTCCTCTTTTCAAAACCATCACTCCATCTGATCTGACCTCTGATCTGACCATGGATGACCTCTTTCCTACGTGGACTGCTGCGGACTGTCATTACAAACATATATGTGATAGGTCAAAAACAAACCCTCCAAATGTAATTCACAATTCAGTTTCCTTGTATGGGAACATAGGAGACACGGCTGTACATGGTGATGAGAATCTCTGGCCTCATTATGATTAATAAAGGCCGGAAAAATCAATTACTGTAAACTGTTCAAAATGTACCTTAAAGGGAGATTTGTCAAGTATTTATCAACAAGGGAGGGGGCAAATATGCTTGCTTTATGCAAAAGTATGTATATATTTATTACTGGAAGTCTATTAACAACACAAAACAATTACAAATATTGTCCAGAAACCCTCACAGGTACTGCATTTAGCATAAAAAATATGCTCAAATCATAACATGGCAAACTCAAGAAGCCCAATAGGCAACAACAGCTGTCAGTGTGTGTGCTGACTTGACTATGACTTGCCCCAAACTGCATGTGATTATTATAAAGTGGGGATGTCAGTAAAGCGCAGACTCGTGGGTACCCAGAGAACCCATTTTCATTTACATATCTTGAGGTCAGAGGTCAAGGGACCCCTTTGAAAATGGCCATGCCAGTGACAAGCTAGTATAACATGGTTGGTATCAATGGATTCCTTAGGTTTTATAGTTTCATATGATGCCAGTAACTTCACTCTAGCTTTAAAACTGAGCCGGCTACAACCTAAAAATCGCAAGTTGCATTAATGCGTTAAAGAAATTAGTGGCATTAAAAGAAATTTGCGTTATTATCGCGTTAACTCTGACAGCCCTAGTTGAAAAAAAACAAATAGTAGTCTAATATTACACAAAATGCCAAGTCAATATTTCAAATACAATCTTTTAAAGGGACTGCTTGTAACTTTTTAAGTGTATAAATGTACCGTGATCCCATGCGCGCTCGCGTGTGGCCGGAGTCACTGCTCCTCCGCCTGCTTGCCTTCACTCACACAGCGCGCGCGTTCTCGCTGTCTCGCTCCACCTCTAGACGAGCATGCGCGCACACTCCACACTGCAGAAGAGTTAGTTTAGCTCTGAGAATATCTAGTGAATGTACAGTGGATGTTGATGCAGAAATAAATGCTGCAGCTCCTCCAGACCAACAGAGGTTTCCCATGTCTTGTGAAGTGAAGGAGCTCCGCTAAGAGAAACGTTGTCGTCTCCGACCGGGTGCCGGTGTCTCCCTGCGGGCGTAGTCGTATGTCTCTCTTCCTGCTTCAGCCCCGGAGGCGGAGGCAGGAAAAGCCAGCAGTGATTCATGGAGAGACCTCCATCTGGTCAGCTAACATTACTGCCAAGCAGGTGAAATATAGAGTGATATTGTGGTTTTAGCTGACGTGTGTCGCCTCACTGTGCTCGTTCATGTCTATTTAGAGCGAGCAAGCGCGAGCCCGATGCTGACTTTCATTGACTTAACGTCCACAGGTGTCGCTGTTAACAAGCAATTCTGAAAGTTACAAATAGTCCCTTTAAGTGTAAAGATGTTGTTGTTTCAAAAATGTAAATTTGATGCCATACAAAACAAAAAAGTCCATGACCGAAACATTGATTCACTAATAAATTCATTGCTGACAGTCTGCAGGAAAATGAGTTGAATGGCAAAATGTCACAACAGCAGTGATCTGCAGCGGCATTCTGCTTATTAAGACGTAGGCACAGACAAATCGGCCGTGGGGTCAGGGGTCACTAGGGCTCATTACCCTTGACAAGCTCCTGCCTTCTATAATTGGATACTGCATCATAAATGGTGTTGTTCCACAGAAGGAAGGAGACACAGATCAGGCAAAGGATTTGCCTGCGGGTGATATTAATGGGCCATTGCTTTCTTGTGTGTAAAGAGCGCTCCACACAGTAGGCAGTTTTAATTATTTTATATGGCTTCTAAGATACAAAAACAAACAAACAGTGTTTAGGTCTGTATATCCTCCATGTTATGGTACGTATCTATTAGAAGGCTGTGTCATTTGCTCCACTTTGGAAACTGCAGTGTCATTCTTCTTAGTTTGGAAAGACTTTGCATGGGCCTATAATTGCATGGAAGTGTGCACATTAGTTCACTCAGCTTGTTTTATGATACTAATTTTGCATGTACATATTGTAAGTAATGTTAACAAATGACCGTCACGGTCTCTCCCTGTGTCCTTACTTAGCACCAGGAGACCTTTTCGTCTGCGAGACTGTGGTTTGTGTTTTGAGGTGTTGTTGGATTTCATACACCTGCCTATTTTGTTTCCCACCACCTACTGTTTGGCAGCTGGGATAGCTGGTGGGTGGCATTCGCTACCAGAGTACGGTGGATGCGGAAGAGACCCGTGGACCAAGTAGAGACCTGTGGGTGTGAGAGGCAGATGCCTGGGCCTACATTCAGTCAAACATTGTGTGATATACTGTGTGTTTCCACCACCTTTGCCGAGAGGCGAAGCTACGTGGGAGGTGGCATATTTCCCTGATGGCTGGTGTGTGTCAGGTACAATACGCTCTGCTCCGTGGAGAGACCTGCGGGTATATGAGAGACGGGTGCTTTTGTCTTTTTACGATGTGGTGCACCGACTCCAGCGGTGGTTGCCCACCACTTTCTTCATGGCAGAAGGAAAATGTAGGATGTGATGATTATTCTGGTAAACTTCCTGTAAAGTGACAGTTATTGAGCTGTGTGCTTGAAGCAAAACATTGCTGCCCTCTTGCCCTCTGCCGAGCAGCTTGTTGGGTCTACAGCATTGATGTATTAAGAGAGTTAGGTAATCCACTCCCCGTACAGTTGAATGCCTTCAGAACAGAGACATACAGTACAAAGGGTTAACAGGACACAAACTTGAACTGCAAACGCAGTCAATAATTATAGACAATTAAAATGTATAAAGCCTATAGAACAAGCAAGAAAAGTTAAGGAAAAACACTAATGTATGTTGTGAGCCACTGGGAGAGCAACTTTCATTAGAATGATTGGGGGCCATTCTGTTTTCCAGTATCCAGCTGTCATACATCTATATATCTACAACTATTTTTACAGACTTTCCAATTATCTCTGTCTTGTGAATTAATGGTTCATTTTACTTTGTTGGGCCTCTAAAATGTATTTAAATAAAAATAAAAAAGTTAATTTATTTTTGTTTAAAAAGCTCACAAAAGAATCAAAACAGAGTCAGACAGATCCACACACCAAGTAGCTCCACTTAGAAGGATTTTTATTTATTGCTGTGTAACATTTCGAGCACCAGGCTCTTCCTCAGACTTCTGATAAGTACGAAGTTGCCATCTTGAATACGCATAATGCATATACAAACACATGAGACATACTGCACCTGTTGCAAAGAGTTAATCAAATATTAGATATTAGTAAGAAAATACATTGCAGATTCACCGATAGTATATCAAGGCTACACATACTGTATAACATATATAAAGTACAGAAAGGTACATAAATATGATGATAGTTTATAAATGATCATACAAGTATACAGTATATAGAAAAAAGTACCCCTATAAATAAGTACTAAAATAATGTATAAACACGCGTGATATACTCTTACATACAAGGAAATGCATTAAGCAAATACACAAATATATAAATCTAGGCTACATCTGTACAAAAATACACAAATATACAACAAAGGTACATGAGTAAAATCACCTTATAAAAAGGAAATAAACAGTATATACAAATCAAGTACCCCTAATAGAATGTACTCCATAAAGGGCCCGGGCTAAATAGCTGTCATATATATACAACATATCCTCATACAAGAGTTCATATGATATCTTTTCCTCATTTTTTGTGCATTTTTCTACGAATGTCCAGCAGCATGCGAAGCATGTGTCAATTTCCACTCCAGTCTTTTCAAAATAAACCTTTGTCTTCACAGGAAACAACTTGGTTAGGTTTAGGCAACAAGTTAGGTTTAGAAAAAGATCATGGTTTGGATTAAAATAAGTACGGAAGTTACGTGAAAAAAACTACTTAGTTAGGTTTAGGAAAAGATCATGGTCTGTGTTAAAATATACGGAAGTGGCGTAACTAAAGTACAGAAGTTACGTGACAAATGAATCAACGTTTACTTTTGGTTTCACACAGGGTACAAACACCGGTCTCTTGAGTGAAAGTCCGGTGTTTTTCGACCCACCCATCCACCCCGACACCCTCCCTACACCATGTCTCTCGCTCTTTATACTTCCTTTTTCATACGATATATACGAATTACAGTGCATTACTTTCATTAGGTATACTGTAGGTATGAACGATATATGAGAACAGCCTCATACATACTACCTATTAGAGCCACCTCTGTCTACATATCTATTATTAGAAGTTATTATAGGGAAAAAGAAAGTTTAAACAGCTCACAAGCAATAGGAATATGCTGACAAGAGGCGACAAGTAGGCTCCAGTCTAGAGTGGCAGCCTTATGTGACCACTTATAATGTGGGTCTCTGTGTCAGTATTACAGCATGGGGTACAATTACAGTATCTGTGTCAGAATGATTATGGTGCACTTGAACGCAAATTCTAGAGGCAGAGCCCTCTACACGCCCTCAGCTTTCCTGCCGTCCCACTACTCCTCTAGTTCAACACAAATGAGCCAGTTCCCCATACAGTATGTTGGAGCTCATCAACTTAGGCTGAACAGAAAACATGTACATTTCCAGAACACTGACTCATGAAGACAAGAGGTTGAATAGACAGCAGCATTATACTGTATGGGGTTCAAAGAACCAGGATTAGAATATGTAGCCGTCAACCTTTTTGTGTTTTGTGTGTATTTGCATGTGTGTGTTCACCGTGTCTACTTGTTTCCCTCCATATTCTAAAGATATACATGTCCAGTCAAGTGGAGCCTCATAGGTGTGAACGTGTACGTGTGTGTGTGTGTGTGTTTTAGCACTTGTGATGAACTGTCCAGGGTGTCTCCATGTTTTCTGACCAATATATCCTGGCATATGCTCAGGCCTCTGGACTCTAAAAAGGTCATGGAGTGGGTCTGAAAAAGATGTTCTCCATAAATAATTTATTTTGCCGTCAAAAATTACAGATCATTATTTCAAGGTTCTGATAGAAAAAAATCTAAAACAAGTCCCCCCTGTTTAAATTGATCAAACGTCATTTCAGTCTTACCTGTTCACCCTTTTCTTCCCTCTGCTAAACAGGTAAATATGGCTCAGAATAGTAATGAGAGCAACAGTGCATGGCCTTGAAATTATGCCTGTCTGATACTCACCCTTGAGACACAGTTGAACAGTTCAGCGCTGAACCAGAGCGGAGCAGCGTGAATGAATATGCACTTTGACTGGGTGAGTGGAAACCATAACCCCCTCAGCCGGGCTGTCTGACAGCCTCCTGCTGTTCAGCACTTGACTTGTGGCAGCTTACAAAGTTTTTTGTTTTTATTATGGATGGTATGTTTTGGTGGATCACAAGCTATAAGCCACTCTGAAATGAGATGAGCAAAACTTTTTTTAGATTAAGTTGTTAAGACGGCTCAGCCCTCTTCACCGCTTTATTATCTGGACGACTGACAGAGGAGCTATTTGTACAGACAGTACACTACAAACCTGTGCTAAATACTTTATGGATATCTTTCACACTATTTATTTAAGCTGTTTATTCTAAGTGAGAGCTTTGCTTGTTTTTAGTTGCAGCCATTAAGATCAGCATTAATACAGCATGATGTTCATGCTCATGGTTCCATTTAGAGTCAAATAGACCATGAAGCAGGGTAAGCTTTAAGGCGTGGCTATACCTTGTGATTGACAGGTTGCTACCACGCCGTTGTCCGGTCTCGGTGTTGTCTGTGTTTTCGTCTTACAACCCTTTCACAGTGTGTTTTCAGTTCATTAAAGTTGATTATAACCGTTTTGGTCGCCTAAAAATGTCACTTGGTTGTATTTCGCTCCACCCTCTTGTGTCACTTCTGGTTGCAAAAAAGCAAGATGGCGACAGCCAAAATGACAAAATCAAGGCTTCAAAATGGTAGTCCCCACTACAAACGGTGACTACGTCCACTTCTTATAAACAGTGTATGGGGCTACAACAGTCAACAAAGGTTAAACAGCTTATTAAACACTTTGTTGTCATTAACATCTATCATTGTCCTATAGCGCTCACTGCAGCCAGTCAGTATCCCTTCCTTTTTATTGGTTGTATTGTTTCACCATGTCATTAAATTATAAACAAGAATTTAAATAATCACTATTTCTTGAAGGGGAAGTCAATCCCAACCTCCAAATTAAAACAGGCTGGACATTAGAGAGAGCCTCGCCGTTTTGAGTGTGAACGACAGAGTGGAAGCAAATGCGCCATGGCCCATTCCTTACAGAAATCAATGGGGAGTGAAATCTGGTGTGACTGCACCTGAGTCATAATTTTTTTTAAAAATTGAAATTATGGCTGTCAAAGTTAATACGATAATAATGTATTAACGCAAATGTGTTTTAATGCCACTAATTTCTTTAACGCATTAATGCAAATTGCAATTTTAAGGTTGAAGCGGGCTCAGTTTTAAAGCTAGAGTGAAGATACCGGTATCATATGAACGTAGAAAACTCTATGATAATCACATGCAGTTTGGGGCAATTCATAGTCAATTCAGCACACTGACGGCTATTGTTGCCTGTTGGGCTGCAGTTTGCCATGTTATGATTTGAGCATATTTTTTTATGCTAAATGCAGCACCTGTGAGGGTTTCTGGACTATATTTGTAATTGTTTTGTGTCGTTAATTGATTTTCAATAATATATACAGTATTACATTTGCATAAAGCAAGCATATTTGGCCACTCCAATACTGATAAGAGTATTAAATACCTGACAAATCTCCCTTTAAGGTACATTTTGAACAGATGAGAAATGTGCGCTTAATCTTGATTATATATTTTAATCGATTGACAGCCCTAATTTTAATGTTTTACAGAGGAAAAAAAGAAAAGGACCATGAAATATAAATATTCCAAAATGCTATTTTGATATATACTTGAGATATACCAAGATACATGTATATCTGATTAATAAATGCAGGAACAAAGAATAAAAAACCTTAATATAACACTTCCTCAAAATTGTGCTCACATGTGTTCACATTCTACATAAGTATTAAAACATGCATATATATTGTGAAGTGGTGCTTTGACTGTATTCATTGGCCCACAGCAGCACTTTTGCCATTTTTTCAGGAAGAAAAGCCTTTACAGTAAAGAAGAAGTTGACTCACTGTAATGCACTGCACTGTATGGCCTGTCACAACGAACAGAAGCTCAGTGGAGCGCGAAGAGAGTGGACCAGAGGGGAATGTGGAAGGAAGGACTGGGGCTAAGTGTTATGCGGAGACAGGCGGTGACCTCGTGGGAAAGGTACACACCATCTCAGTTCATGAATTGGCTCCAGATGGGAACTGGCAAGTGGCAAAACGTAAGAGAATTGTATCGACAAGCTATGCCTGGGCAGGCCCTGAGCAAAGCCATTAGCCATGTCGCCGAGTCACCAGGGAAAGCTCCGTCAGTCTGAGATTTCACTTCACCTGAGTGTTGATGGGAGCTCTCTCCGGCCATCCTGCCCAGCAGCCAAACACCGAGGCACAATCCCAATCAAGGTGCTGATGAGAAAAAACACTGCAGAACTAAAGTAATAAATACCTCTAATGGTCTCGTCCCTGTGCTCATCTCCCTCTTTTTAATGAGATTATTACAAGGTCCTATTACCCAAATGACTTGTTCTGTCCTTCCTTAACTTTTACTAATTCACACCATCTATTGTTAGTACCTGAAAGTTGGGAGGCTATTATCACCAGAGGGCTCAGCAGGAGCGCAGCATGTACTTTGTGAGTTACCTTCTGGCTGTCTGTAGGGAAAGGAAACTTAAATGGCCACAGTTGTTAAGACTGATTTGAATTTTTAGATTTCAGTTTAAAGGAACAAATGAAGTGACCAAAGAAGAGACAGAAATAAAAGATGATATGCAAAAAAAGATAGCAGCACTTCAATGGCAACAGTCCACCTCTCCTTAAAGCTGGTACCTGTTTTGATCATGATGATTAATTATTGATGTATCCATCTTATGGTGGAATATTGTTAAACACACAGGCATACTCATTTACCATGGTTTGATACACGTTGATACACCACATACAGGGGTTAAGATTCAATATATTGCTATTTTGATATATTGCAATACTGTAAGCAAGGAGTTATATTGCAATTTTTTTAAATCAAATTTTAGGAAAACTGTCATAGTATAAATAACACACCACCACCATATGCAGAAAATCTGAGTGAACAAAGTTAATTTGTTTTAATGCAATCAGAACAGTGAGATCTGCATTTGCATTTATCACAGTCCCTGTAACATCCAACACCATAGCACTCTTTTGAGAACGCACATCTCTTTGTAAATGAAATAAAGTATTTACTGAGTTAATCTTGCATGTAAACTATTAATTTAAAATCAATAGTGTTTTTGAGAATCGATACAGTATCACAAAACATATTAACGATATACGCTATTTTTGATATTTTCTTACACCCCTGCTTGTTGTACTCTGATCAGCTTGTCAGGTCCTTGTTGTCCTTGTCGAATTCCAATAAAGTCTGTTCAAAGCCGAACTTGCACACTGGAAGCTTTTAGTTTCTTACCTGGAATCAACATTATGAGCTCAATCTATTTGTATCATACTTTGCGTCTTGGCACATTTTCCAACTTTTGCAACGGTTGGATCAAATAAACAAGAGGCTTCCTTGCAACCTTTTACAAAAACTTGCAGAAAGTTGATTATTTCATCTTTGCATGGCACCACCAAAAACAATTGGTCAGCTTGGGAGGTTTGGAGTCTGGAAACAGGGCAAGAACAAAATAGCCTAATAAAAAACTCTGAAAATGAATCCTAAAACAAACCAGTGCAGAAATGCTACAAGCCGAGTCGTGTTGATCTATGTTCCTGGTTGTAGTTGAAAGTTTAGCAGCAGCATTATGTTCTAGTTGGAGTCTGTTGAGTATTTTCTTTTCATAGTGAAACAATTCATGGTGCAATAATTCATAGTGTGTATGTGTATTCTATATTTTTTTATATAACTAACTAACTAACCAACTCATAGTGTGTTTCTTTTTCAATTCTGCTCTTTCTAAATGCTTTTCTTTGCGTTTTTTTATATTAAGCTGACTGAGAGATATGAACAAGATTTCCAATGTACTTGTACTATACTGTACTGCTCCTGTGCAAATGGCAGTAAATCAAATCTATGACCAGTGCAGTGGTCTAGTCTTTTTCCGGGGATAGTTTCCACAGTTAACGTTAACATTACTCCAGTTGTTCCACCGTCCGCCATTTCCGCTACCTGAGGGTAAGCTACTGTAGGCTATTTTGTTGAGTTGTAAGCTATTTTGTTGAGTAGCATCTTAGTCAAATGCTCTCTGGTAATCAGTGATGAAGTGTATATATAGGGCTTTTATTTTGAAAGGTAAGAACATAAGGAATGTTGCTCTAATGCGCCGCTGTTGACAATGTGGGAGACAATAAAGAGTTTGCCGTTTTCATTCAGATTACGGAGCACAAGCACGATCCTCTTCCTTTTTTTGCGGTAAATTAAGCCTTCATTTTCCCGGGAGAACGCGACCCAGAGGCAGACAGAATTGCTTAGTGAAAGTGGGGCTTATAGGGAACCAATCTAAATGTTGATGGTGTCATTATTCTATAGCCATTACAGTGTGTAATCAACACTTACTTACTTACAATGTTAAGTTGAAGCAAAAAACCTCTATTGCCACTGTAAAGAGCAACAGCAGCTGGAAATCTTGATTTTACTAACGTCCAGTGGTTTAACTTCTCACCTTGCTGCAGTTATGTAGAAGTGTACTTCAGGGTGTGGTCAGTACACCATGACATCATTGTTGGGTGTGGTTACAGGTGTACTGGAGTCCCAGCATAGAGTAGCAGGAGTCAGATTTCACAGATCTTGGATAACTTCATTCCATAGTGACCAAACAGTGACACTCTACAATCTCAACTTTAGAAATATCAGCGAGTACATTTTAGGTAATGTGTTTTTTCATGGTGGATATCTTACTTTTTGGAGTAGAACACTAAACTGATGGAGCAAATGTTGAAATCAAACTCCAGTATATTATGTATCGAGGTCAGAGCAGAAAACTTTTTATTGAACAAACACTTGGCTGAGGGCCTTTAAGTGAGCACTATCCTATGTTCAAGGGAATTCTTTAATAACTATACCTTAATACCTGCAGGCGTAGTGATCATAACTTTTCATTTCACAATAACTATAAAAGTAATTTCTAATATTTGGCTGGATAAGTCAGTAAGTAATAAAGCAACACACACAGGTACTGAATGTATGTTGTTTCTGATGGAAGGATATGTGTGATATATTTTGTACCTGAAAGGAAGACGAAGATGTCTTAGACATCAATTCATACAGAATTCAAACTGTATTTCTTGATATATTTTTAGCCATTTCCAATCCACTTAATATTATATTTTGTGTATAACAAGTCCAGACGTATACTTCAAGCATGAAAGGGAAAACTGACATATTTGAGAGGGTAACAATATGTTACAGGCCATCGCCGTGTCGTAAAGTGAGCATCCAACTGCGGTCCCCACTTTTTGACAGTGGTGACAGACTGTGATGTGGAACTCGCTTAGCAATGCTGAGAGAAGCGTCTATTCTGATCAGCTCTACTTGGAGCAGGATATTTGGAGTGAACACTGTCAAAACCCTCCGCAGTCCGCGTCTCAGCCGAAGACAACTCGTGCCACAGCGCATCAGTCAAAGACGGGCCTCAATACCTCTGTCGCCACCAGAGAAAATTTGGTGCGAGAGTGTGAATACATAAAAAAAGTTTGCAGATGACATTTTTCTTTAACGCATAGCAAATACATCTGGGTAGACAAGAGTCAATCAATTTTTAATAAACCCCACCGTGCTAGAGGTTGTGAATTGAATAGCAGCACGTTGGGTATGAAACATTTCTTCGGAGGATGTTGAAAATATTTGTAGCATTTTAAATGATCCCGAGATTTGTCACATTGATAGAGAGGCTTTTTTTAAAAGGTAATGGGATTGTGTGAGTAATAACAAATAGCAATATATGAATTGCACTTTAAGCACATTTGTCTGTGTCTTGCTAACTCCCTATCCGTCCGTATGCCTGCATCTCTATGCATGTGTGCTTGTCTCTCACCACCTACAGTATGTGTTGGCGTGTGCCTGTGAGTATGCATGTGTTCGCTGTCTGACTCTATAAGCCAGGGGAGTCGAGGGAGTTGTCAGAAGGTGGTTGCCCTGGTTTCCTTAGCAAGAAAGATGAGCATTTCCTGCACAAGCCTCTGGGGTTGTGCAGGAGATGCAACCTGCAGAGAAAAAAATAACCATCGAAAAAGCTCCCAAACCAGTGGAATTCACCAGCAAAGCCAAACTACATAGATCTGATCTGATAGTAGTGACGCTAATTAGCACTTCTGCCTTTTTCTGTTCCTGTTATGCACCTTCATAAGTGACTGATCAGGCCTCATCTGATGGGAAGCAGCTATTGTGACAGAGGGTTAAAACTCTTCCAAACACACTCAGCTTCTCCCGCCTGAACTCTTTCCGCCAGCTGATGGATTTTGCATATCCCGAGCGCAGCCTCCTTGGGCTTCGCTAAATGAATTAGGGAGGCCTGAGTAGCTACATTTTTAGCTTCATGCACTAGATGCACATTATCCTGAGCCGTTGAAAGCCTAAATACCTGCTGGGCCTCGCCATGACCGTTCGGTTGCCATCAAGAGCCCGCAGAGAGGTCGGAGAGGAAGAGAGACTGCACAGGATAGAGAGAGCGCGCGGGGAGAGAGTGGCTGATGACAGCGAAATCGATTAATTGAATGAGTGGACAACTCTTGCGCGGATTGAGTTGCACTGCTGTGATAAAACAAAGTGCACATTATGTTTTAAACTGAGTAAAAAATGCGTTAAGCACCTCGATGCCCAGCAATGATCGGGACTGCATTCACTGCTTCACATCTTTTATAGCTACAGAAGCTCACCGTGCTTCGCTGCAGCTCAGACAGACGCAGAGGCACCAGAAGACGCCTTCGCTTTTCCTCCCAGGAGGCTCGCATCCTCCATCAATATTTAAGTTTGTTTATGTTTAGCTGTTTCCACTTCATTGACCATGCCCAGGCTACTTTTATATTTTCTTTACTTATCTTTGTTTTCATAATGTAGCAGCCCTCTCCAGTCAGATTTGTGTTGTTCTGTGCATATTATTTATATAATATGATCCATACTGTGCTGCTAAAGTATACAGTCATGGTCTTCTCTTCAGTGATTCCATAAATACCGGCGCTCTTTTACCTTGAATTCCTGTTGCTTGTCCAACAGCGCAAAACAACACTGCATGCTTAGCATGACTGTAGCCATTATCAGCAGCATCATTAAAGTCTGCCATGCAATGTTAACCTTAATAACATCCAGTTTAATGCTCACTTAGCTGAACACTAGTCAATGATCTGTGACAACCCCATAACTCTCACAAGAACCTCGCTGGATCGCTGCCAGCTTTATCTGCGATCGAGATAGGGCAAGATAACCAGATCACAGGTGCGCTGCATCAGTCTCTGCTGGTGTCAATGGGATTACCTGTCCTCTGTAGCCCGGGCTTTACAGAAGGGAGGGTTGGAGCAAAGGAGCTGGGGAAATAGGTCAAGCACACTGATAAGGGCAGGTGTTCTTTTGAAGATGTCTTCACAGTCTCCGGGGGACCGAGTACAGCGAAACATTTCTACTTCAATGAAAAAGAGAAAGCTTCTGTTAAAATCAGTGCAGCGGTTCAAGGTGCTCTCTTCAATAAATGTTTGGTTAGAATCTAAAGTGAAACTACTGATGTTACCGCATGTCTGAGCCTTGTAATTAATGACGTTAAGAAGTAGGCACCCAGCTGCACCTTCGTCCTCTCTTTCCTTCTCTTTCTCAAACACACAGAAAGTCCAAGATAAATGCGAATTATTGTGCCTCAGAGATGCCTTTTTTTATCCTGAAGTACTTTACAAATAGACAGATCCTAGAGGTCTTATCACGATGCAGATAAGAGGACTGCAAAGTTTGGATAACGATCTAGTAAAAAACCTGCTTGGTACTGAGTCTGATACTGCGATACTGAGGGAACAGCAGAAAACAGCAGAAAACAGCAGGGACGCTTAGGAAGATGCTGTCCACATATATGTAGCATATAGAAAATGCTATATATTCTAGTGCTGGGAGTTTTGAGTGTTATGTTGCCTTGGTATAGCCGGGTCTGGACCTTTTTAAAGGTGCAGTGTGTAGGATTTGGCGACATCTAGTAATGAGGTTGCAGATTGCAACCAACTGTGTGTGGGAGAACTACACCCATGCAAAAATGTGAAAATGTGAATGTCCCTCTCTAGAGCCAGTGTTTGGTTTGTCCGTTCTGGGCGCTATGTAGATACAAACGGCTCATTCTAAGGTAATGAAAACACAACAATTTCTATTTTCAGTATTACACACTAAAGAAAACATACTTATTCATATCATATTCCATTTCTGCCAATAGATCCCCATAAATGCTACACACTGTTCCTTTAAATGTATCGTGTATTTCATGTTTTCAAGTATTGGATGTTGCACATCTTTCAGGCCACTACAATGCAGGGTACACTAACATGATATGCGGGTATGGAGTTGAAGTAAGGCAATAAGCTTCATTATCCTCCAAAAAAAATATGCTGTAGGCTACATAAAACTGAAAAACTTATAAAATCAAGAAATATTTAATGTAATAGTTGTGCTGCTGCTATGTGTTTTTAAAGTAAATAAACAAAAATCTACCAACTCATATTTATGTTGCATCATGACAGTAGCGGAAATATGAAATAACCTTGACATTTAAAGGAACAGTATGTAGTATTTAGGGGGATCTATTGGCAGAAATGTAATATAATATTAATAAGTATGTTTTCTTTAGTGTATAATCACCTAAAATAAGAAGCATTGTGTTTTTGTTACCTTAGAGTGAGCCGTTTATATCTACATAGGGAGTGGGTCCTCTTCATGGAGCCGGCCGCTATGTTTCTAAAGTAGCCCAGAATGGACAAACCAAACACTGGTTATAGAGAGGGCCATTCACGTTTTCACATCGACCACCGTAGTTCTCCTACGCGCTTGGCACACGGGAGAAGTTTCAGTTGGCTGTAATTTGCAACATCACTGCTAGATGTCACCAAATCCTACACACTGCATCTTTAAATTGAAGAGCAAAAGACTAACAGGCTCTTAAAGTTGTCTAACTATCAACCAAACAGTAGCTGAGAGGCTCGCCAAAGTCTGCAGGCAGCCATGAAAAGTATCCACAGGCTAACAGGCTAACAAACACAGAGTCCACTGTCTGACTCTGGTACATGAACAAGTCCCCGAGCGGTCTCTTCTGTATTGTTTGTCGTATGGGCATACGTATATGGCGTATTCTTTTGGCATGTATGGGAAGCACTGAGGGGAATACAGAAACCAACCTGTCTCCCATTCACTCTTAATCCAGAGGCTTCAGACCCCCTGATGATATCTTACCTTAATGTCTAAGCAGGGCTTTTGATTAAACCATCCACAACAACAGGAGTGATATATAGGATTCCTTCTTAACTTACAGCATTCCATTTTAATCAGACAAGTTCTCAGGTGTAGCCAGAGGGATGATGTCATTGTGATGAAAGGCAAAGTGGTCATGTCTTTCATGTTGGCAATCCCTCCATTAAATAACAGATGAAAGAGCAGCTAAAGAGAAAAGAGAGCTGGTCACGCCGGATAGAAAAGACAAAGCTAATGCTTAGAACAGGATTTCAAGGACAGGTGGCATTGTATCTCTGCACTGACAATGAATCTGTCGACCCCTCTGTCATCTTGGGAAGTAGCTTTGACCTCGGTGACGGATTTTGCATTTGGCATCCTTTTGACTTTCCTCCAATGCCGACATGAAATAGAATCCAGATACTTTGAAGTGAGGTGTCAAAACACAAGTCCTAGCCTGCTGGTGAATAAGTTATGACAGTACCTCCTGTGGTCTAAGTTTTATTCTTCAAGGTTTGTTTGGAAGTTCAAAAGACATACTGTACTGTTCAGTTGGCTTTTACTTAGGAAATGATATGAAAACATACAATTTAAGCATTACGATTACAGTAATGTACTTTCTAAAGGTTAGTGAGTGAGTAGTACTCGTACAGGTTACTGTATGAAGGATGATGATTGAAATTAATGACTAGTACTCATACAGGTTACTGTATGAAACGTGTGCCAATGCCCATGCTCGTCTAGTGGGATGGGCTTTGGACAGAGAGGATGGAGAGAGGAGAGCTGCAGGATGAGGGCTGTGTATTCAAATTCTGGTGTTTTTTTGCCTTTTCCAGAAGTACCACTTGAATTACAAATATGTTGAAAGGTTATTTTGGAATTTTTGCCCAATAATGCCAAAAAATATATACTGCCTACCCCAGCTTTAAGTAGTGAAAACTAGTTCCACCTTGACCAGCTATAATGGTGCTCTTTATATGTCATATACTCTGTAATAATAACAATTTTCTGCAGAGGTACTTGTACATTTAATACTTTAAAATCATTTTGCTGATTATACTTCTATACATTTACTTACATAGAGTTTTGTTGCAGTAATTGAGTATTATGTTTTTGTCAAGTAAAGGATCTGAGTACTCCCTCCTCCGCTGACTGCGTTATTCTAAATATGTATTCCGTGTTGCACATCTACAACTGCAGGCTTGTGAGTGGGTAAATCAATCATCATAAATGAGGGACAGCTGCTACACAGATTAATTATTCCACTCACACATCTACTGTTTAGCCTTCTGGAGGCAGCACGAACCAACTTCAACAAGACGTCAGTGACGGGAAGAAGCCCACTTGATAACACCAGTGAGATACAGTGTGATCTCCTTTAAAATCCAACTCAGCTTTCTATACAAGCACTCATTCATAAATAGCACAAGGGAGGGGTGATTTCCATCTGTTTCTGTAAAAAGAGAAGTGTTACAACACTCCACATGTAGCTCATTATATTGATTTCAAACAAGCCATCATGATAGTGTAGCCGTTTAGCTTGCCAAGATCTAATTGTCTATTTCCCCAATGTCACCGGATGGTGCGTATTCGCTACAACCTCCCGTCTCATCATCTCAACATTCCCATCCCGCCCCCTCATTAAGTGAATCACTTCTTGAGATGCTCTAATGGCTCCTACAAATTGTTTATGGGGCAATTTAAATTGTGTGTAAGGAATCCTAATAAACACTCTGGCGCACTGACGAGTAATTATACGTTTGGCTAAATAGATAATTGAATGGGCTTGAAGATAGATTAGTGCATCGGTGAAACATTGTTTCTTTGGGGGGAAATACAGTAACTTTTGAAGAAATGGAAGCAATTTACAGTAATTGTGTTCCATACTCATACCATGAGAATAATTGAAATGTTGCTTGATTTGCAAGTTAATGAAAGCGGAAGAAATTGCCGTTTTGGACAAATTAGACATGGAATATTTTCAGGCTTAGTAAAATATTCTGTATTTTCATTGTGTTATCTCAGCAAAGAGCAAATATTGAACCACTTTGTGTTGGTGTGTTTACAATATTACCTAAGCTGCAGTACTATTATATATCTTCATTCAATAAGATGAACTCTCTCTGGAAATCTCACATATTGTTTCAGTTCACGCAGGAATACTAACCTCTGACTGAGGAAGGACTCTTTCACTATTGAGGTCAAGCACAATATGAGTCCAATATAGTCACAGTGAGGCTGTAAATTGAATTATTCCTGCATTAGTCTATTGATTCACAGTATTTATTTTTTAATTATAAAAGACCAAACTAATAATGTCCTTAAGTAAGATGCATGAATGATTAAATGTGTAAAATTGCAGTTGTGCTCAAGTCTGTAGCAACATAAATGTACACATTGGCATCTCACACCGTCGTGGGTCTTATGATGATACGAATTCAAGGCGTGAACGACAACACTGACCATTCTAGCACATCGGCGTTGGCATGAGCCTTCCGTGGGCTTCCGTGGAAGTTTTCATCAGTGGAGCATCAAACATCCTGAGACTGTGTCAAACTGAAATCTCTACGCGGCAGAGCCTGAATGATTTATGCATTTGTCATTTCTCATTTGTTGAAACAAGGTGTCAACATTTTTGTTCCATTGCACCAGTCAAGCCTGCAGAGACAAAGAGGTAAGGATGGCGTAATGCCCTTGAAGAGAATAGCAAAGTCGACCAAGCAATTTGTCCAGGCGCGTCTCTTTTTCTCAAGCATTTTCTCGTGAAGGTGCAAAGGTAGTAGACAATCACCTTGTGACTCATTTGTTAATCCTCTCTGTCCTTCCAATATATTATCTCACAGTGTGTCGTACATTGTCAAAGCGAGAGGATAGTAAATCCAATTGCTGTTTTAAGAGAAACGATCTCAGTTGCTTTTAAAAATACCCAATCCTGGCAGAAACTGATGTCAACTGCTTTAATCCATTTTGACTTTGAGAAAGAATTAATTCATCTGCATAATTCTGAAATTGCTGAGTGAATACTGCCGTTTGTACATGTTTATATGTTACCTTATATTGGAAACGGCTTTGTATCACCTAACAATGCTGGCATTCACATACAGTACACTGCTACTGCATGCAAATGTGTGTACATCCTACCTAACCGCAACGATGTTCTTTAATTAGGAGCACATTACAGACAAAGAGGGAAACCAGAAATATTTGTGATAAAAACATGATGATGACAAATAGAGCTCAAAACAGGCGACGGTTCTGAGAAGTGAAGCCAATGCAGAAGTGCCTTAAACCTGCATTATTTCTAATAGCCAGCAGGGGGCGACTCCTCTGGTTGCAAAAAGAAGTCTGATTGTATAGAAGTCTATGAGAAAATGACCCTACTCCTCACTTGATTTATTACCTCAGTAAATATTGTAAACATGACTCTATGGTCTCAATCGCTAGTTTCAAGTCTTCTTCAATACAGCATGATGTTCATTTAGTAAATGATGGTCCCATTTAGAGTCATATAGACTAAAGCAGGGGATGCTTTAGGGTGTGACTACCTTGTGTGATTGACAAGTCGTTACTACGGCGTTGTCAGGTCTGGAGTTGTCCGTGTTTTCATCTTACAACTTTAACCCTTTCACAGTGTGTTTTAATTTTATTAAAAAGTTAATTGTAACATGTTGGTTGCCTAAAAATGTCTTATTCAGCGTTCGGTTGTACTGCTTTACTCTCTTGTGTCACTTCTGGTTGCAAAAAAACAACATGGCGACGGACAAAAACTAAGATGGTTACGGACAAAATGCCGAACTCAAGGCTTCAAAACGGCAGTCCACAAACCAATGGGTGACGTCACGGTGACTACCAGTTCTTATATATAGTCTATGGCTCAAAATGTTTTTTTTAGCAGCTTCTTTTACAGTAGCCGTCCTGCCATCGTGTCCATTCATCAAACTATGAATCAGTCGTTGAGGACTTTTAAGATTCACGGAGAGGATATCAAAAATAAAAACCAACACAGCCAATCTTCTTAGTGACTTATACAATTAAATAAGGTGGAAACAATCAATGTCAAGCTCTTGTAAAGTGACAAAAAACATAATGGACTCAAAACGAGACTGAATGACTTCAGTTTAAGTCGATAAAACCCTGTAAAATCAAATGTGACAGTATTTCATCCTTGCTTATGTGACATCACATTCATGCAAAAGCGTGCAAAGAAGTACTGTATTCACACAGCTCTGTCTTACATATACTCAC
Source organism: Sebastes umbrosus (assembly GCF_015220745.1). Lineage (NCBI taxonomy): Eukaryota > Metazoa > Chordata > Actinopteri > Perciformes > Sebastidae > Sebastes > Sebastes umbrosus. The sequence goes on along the minus strand of NC_051280.1, from coordinate 10,115,330 downwards.
GTACACCCACACAACTTTTGGGGAAGCTTGGCCTCATCCTGTCAGTGCAGGCGCTGACAGACAGGCTTTTGCTGTGTGTGTCAAAGGAAGTGGTCCGGTATAGACTTGAGGGACTCACTAACAGAACACTGAACAGGGGAAGAAAGAAGGTGAGAGAGAGCGAGAAGGAGAGACAGACAAAGAGAGAGAGAGAGTGACAGACACAGAAAAAGAGAGACAGGAGGAGAGAAGCGAGTGTGTGTGTGTGTGTGTGTGTGTGTGTCGTGGAGGGGGTTTAAAATGCCCCAGGCTAAACCACGTGTGAAGATGGCAGCGCCTGAGAACTCCCTGCTGCCGGGGAACAAGACAAAACAACAAGCCCAAATGTATAAACTTTAACACCCTGTCCTTCCTTGTAAATGCATGAGCAATACCCAAAGCCCACTTTGACATTTCACTAACTCAGTTTGGGATAGAGCACTTTGAAATTGTGGTTCACATGCAGGCGCTGCTGAATTGAGATACACTAGGTTAAACTGAACCATCTTGCTGAATTTTACACAGAGGATGAGGATTGACCATTCGGTAAACCTTTTTTCCCAAACAGCGATTGTCCAATCATAGTTTAGCAACCGTAACTAGGCAGGGCAGGTCTGTCAATCTTTGGATTTCTCAACAATGTACAGGGCTGTTGGAAGAAACCAAAAACACAACAGTAAAAGTGTAAGGAACTGTGTGTTTGCTCTAACATAAGCTGCATAGACTGCATGGACGACACATCACCACTTCCTTCAACTGTAAAGAAGTGAAGCCAAAGTATTCCGGACACATGCCATCTTGATATTTTGACATCATTTGGAGCCAGAGTCTGCGCAGTAGTGATCGGGCAGTGGGGCCGTGGTATCGAGGTCACTCGCCCGAACCAATCGTGAGCCAAACACGGCCGCAGCTTGACAGCGAGAGAGACTCACAGCTGTCAGTCATGACGTCTCACCCCCTTTTTATAGCCTCAAATAACTAATTAAAACCAAATTCATCAGAAAAATTAACACTTGAACATAAATCAGCGTGATAAGAACGACCTAAAATGGTAGAAACCATCTTTGGGAACATTTTATTTGACATGTACTTGTACTTTTTAGTTTTGGCCATGTCCCATCCGCTAACATCGAGGGGGCGGGATTTATGACCTATACTGCAGCCAGCCACCAGGGGGCCATGTCGTCCATCTTTATACACAGTCTATGAGCTGCAATCGTTAGCAGTTAACTGGCTAAATGCTTCCAGTAGTAACTGACCGTTAAGCCAAGGAACACATCTTTAACTAACTACATTAGTTTGTGGGTTTAAAGGTCACATTAAAAACAGCGAGTAGCACATCATCAGTTTAGGCTAATGTTAACAGCTCTTTCCTGCTCTTTTGCTTTGAGAAAGATACACTCCAGCAACCCAGCGTAAGTTAAGCAGCTAAACAGGGTTATGTATGAAGGAAATCATGTGATTTTTAGGACTAGGACTAACTAGCTCTACGCTGCAGTATAAGTGGACATTATTTCCATGTCTTCTTCCTGGATCATCAGCTGGGACATGAGCTTTAACCTCAGTCTTTGTCTTTTGGCATGACATCATGTATGATGCCATGAATTACATGTTCAAGACCACTATTGCAAGATTTCAAGACAACTCAGCTGGAAATTCAGTCAGCCAGAGACAGCATTTTCAACCAACTCACAGAGCTAAAGTTTTATTAATTACCTTGCTAACTACATTTAATTAAATCTGCTGGTGATAGTCATCATTTTAGACCGCGAAATCAGCGGTTAGGGGCTAGAAATAAGACACTTGTATTTGTCTTCTTCTGTCTGAAATACAAAACCCACTGTTTTAGAAAAATTAACGTAGAATTCGGGGTGCCATCCCATTGTTCTGACGGCCCATTATTTCGAAAACCCAATAGTCTGAACAGCCCAGAAGCAAATGGCTAATTATTATGCCAAATGAGTCATCGGACCTTCCCGGTCGTGATACTTTTTTATACTTTGGCGAAGGCATGACCCGCCCTACTCTGCCTCTGGTTGGCTTACCCTGATATTCTTACTCTAAACCCAACTAATCGCACCTCCTCATTCTTAAAGCTAACCAACCCAACCAAGGAAGGCATTAAAGGCAACAAGACAGGAAGGTCAGTTGATGTCCTTCTGTATAACAATTAGCCATGTGCTTCTGTCAGGAATTTAAGGAATTCTTATAGTTTAAGTTGAAATGCTAATTTAGATGTGGGCCGAAAATTGTAAGCTATACCCTGCGGCACTGTAAGGGAATCACTCAACATACAGTATCAGAGCACTGACGGAACATTCTCTAAATCTGAGACGGCACAGAGAGACAAGATACTTTGAAAGTCAAAAGGCTAAGGGCATAGGAAATGACTCCAGCACAATGGTAGTCTGCTCAATGTTCAATTATTGCTGATGAAAGGGACATTTTGTGGGGCGGACATCAGAGAGTGGGATTAGTGAAAGTGATTTCCTTGTCCTGGGTTGTTTGACAAAGTCTGCCTGTAATCCTCTTGAAAACTTTGCCGTCTTGGCTTTTCCTGACTGTTGGCTCTCCTCTGAGCTGAAGATGGCACACAGAGCAGAGCAGAAAAAAAGATGTCCACTTATGTCTTGGGGAAAAAGTGATCCAAGCCATGCACACATAAATTGTAGAGGGTATATATTTTTTTTCACTATATAGTAATGTATTTTCTGTATTAGATGAAAAATTAAGTGTGACCTAAATTCTAAAGCTCCAGTCTGATTTGTTAGCCAGTTCAATGTTGCCCACCACTTGCCTTCTATCGTGATTTATTGGATTAAGACTGAATAGATTCATAGGAAGCATATAATAAAATACCGACGCATGGATGAAATGTATCATCGTCATTGTCCTGCTGATAACAAGTCATTAACTTGAATAGAAAAGCCAGCTTATTTTATGCACAATGTTTCGCTACTCACAAAAGTAATGATAAGGGCAACGATCTATACAGTGTCGACAATATATGCGCAACTACACTTGGTTATTTCGTATAAGGAGGCCATGAAACAATGCAAATTATCCCAATGTGTTGATGTTTAATGCAGCACTTAAGCACTGATGCTTTCCTTTCCAGAATAATTTACGCATGAATATTTTAGCAAGGGCGCTTTTTTATAATTCTTCCCAAACACTTTGACTATTCACAATATATTCAGATGCATTAAAGCTTACATTCTGAAAAATCTAAAAATGAGATTAGCTGAAATTGGTTCGAGTCTAATTTCAATACGTGTCTAAAAATGTGATTGTGTTTTTTCGTGGCGGTGTCTCATCCAGTTCCGTGATCCAGCCAAGTGGATCCAAATACATGAGGATTTAATAAAACATAGCAACATTTGGCAAACAGTCACCATTTGAATAAGGCAGGATTATGAAGATGGAGCATGCTGATAGCAGTGAGATCCTGACTGCCTGAGGCTATCACAGAGGAAAGATTTACCCCATAGTGTCCTTTCTGACAGCGAGTGAAGAAAATAATACCTTATTTCCTTTTCACATTTGCATGTGCATGGCAAACTCCAAAATTGATGGATGGACGGATGGATGGATAGATGGATGGATGGGTGTTGCTGTCTCAGTCAGCCCTGGCTGAAGCGTGTTTCAGTGAGATCAAGACTCCCTCCGAGCGTATTGTTCTCTGGCTGACCTCGAGCAATAACCTCACTGTGAGAGGGACAAATGAAAAGAGAATTCCCCGACACTGATCAATACAGTATCACATTTTCTGGCTGATATCCTACAGGCGGTACCATCATCACCACGGCGAGCGCTGATTGGAAAAGAACTGGGGTGTTCATTTTGGATAACAAAACTATAGTTGGGGTTGTCTTTTGTCGACCAACAGTGGGTCCCTTGAGGGTGTATATTGTGTGTTTTTATATATTTCTTTGGCATTTTCATCTTTATTGGACAGATGACAGTAGAAGGAGACTGGAAATGGGGGGAGTGAGAGGTATGACGTGCAACATGACTGGAATCGAACCGCGGACGTTGCGGTTATGTGGTATGTTCTGTAACCATTGGTTACCAAGGAACAGGAACTCTTAACAGATTTGGAAATACACTTGAGTTATCCAGAGTTTCCGTTCAGTTATCCAACAGTGTAGTGCTAAGTTAAGTCCAGGACATGTTTATCCTACTTTAGTACAAAGACGAGAAACAAAGTGTTTGCTTAGGCAAGGCAAGGCAAGGCAGCTTTATTTGTAGAGCACATTTCAGCAACAGGGCGATTCAAAGTGCTTTACATAAACATTCAAGAACATTGCGACAAAGTGCAAAAGAACATTAAGACATAATTAAAACAGTTATAAAAACATAAAAACATTAAAGATTAGATAATAAAACAAGCTAAAAATAAAAGCTAGGATAGAAGCTAAAATAGAATATAACACACAAGAGTAAAAGCTCTAGTGCAGTATAAGATCATTATCTGGTTTAATAAAAGGCAGCAGCAGCAAACAGGAAAGTTTTAAGCTTTGATTTAAAAGAACTCAGAGTTGGAGGTCCTGCAGGCTTCTGGGAGCTTGTTCCAAATATTTGGTGCATAAAAACTGAACGCTGCTTCTGCATGTTTAGTTCTGACTCTGGGGACACTAAGCAGACCTGATCCAGATGACCTGAGAGGTCTGGATGGTTCATATCATAGCAGAAGATCAGAAATGTATTTTGGCCCTAAACCATTTAGTGCTTTGTAAACCAGCAAGAGTATTTTGAAATCAATTCTCTGAGAGACAGGGAGCCAGTGTAGAGACCTGAGAACTGGACTGATATGATCCACTTTCTTGGTCTTAGTGAGGACTCTAGCAGCAGCGTTCTGAATCAGCTGCAGCTGTCTGATCGTTTTTTTAGGAAGACCAGTAAAGATGCCGTTACAGTAGTCAAGTCGGCTGAAGATAAATGCATGGACTAGTTTTTCCAAATCCTGCTGAGACATCAGTCCTCTAATTCTTGCTATATTCTTCAGGTGATAGAAGGCTGTCTTTGTAATTGTCTTAATAGGGCTGCTTAGTCATATTTGTGACCTTGGTGCATCGTTCATTATTCCGCATTATGTTCATTTTTTTGCTGTTGTTGGGCGGCGATTTACAATTTCAAAGGTATTTTTGTGATCTCACAGGTGTTAATTGGCGACCCAGGAAAAGACCCATCTTCGCCTGGGGTGAAACCGATGTTTAAATATTTCCACAGGCTGTGCCCTGCAGCTTTTAAACGAAAGCATTTCAATATGTAACATACAGAGCATTGAGGTCACAAATAGGGTTAGGCACACCAGGAAAAGATTAGGGAAAGATTAGTCTGACACACAACATGTCCATCCACCAACCCGACCTCAACACCCTTATTTCTGCCTCGCTACACAAAGGGCAATGCTTCCTGCATTGGCCCTGAATGTTGGCATTGGACCTAAATTGTGTGCTGCAGAATTGTCTAATATTAACGTAATCCTATATTAAAGATCCCATCCAGACATATTTTAAGACTGGTTCAAAATTCTTAAAATTACATTCACTTCCTCTCCCTCATTGAAAATTTCAAAATCTATGAATATGTTAATTTCAAGTGCTGGACACAAGATGTTTCCTACTACAGAGAAGTGTAGGCATGTGCTCTGGAGGTTTCAAATTTCACCACAATTGGCTTCCAAACTAGTTGTGATGTCGTAAAATCCTGCTCATATGAACACGTCTTAAAGTCAGATTTAAGGTGAGCACAGAGAAACTTTAACTTTACTTTCCTCAGCAGCCTCCAAACTCTGCACATACATCATTCTGCAAAGTGAAGCTCAAGCATCAAATGAAGAAACAATGAGCGAAACACATTTTTGAGTTTTGACAGTTAACAGTCAACATTTGTCTCCTTCAACCATGACCACGATCTTTCTCCTAAATTCATGAGATTAAAACAAAGGATAAACTGAGCAAGCAGATATTTAATCGATAGATATTTTTGCGGCGCACAAGGTCCAGGATATACCATCGTTTGATGCCTCCTAAAGAGAGTGGAGGACACTTGGCCAGCACGAGCAGAAACAGAAAAAAGTACATCAAGACAGCACCAGCAACACAGCACACAAGACAATGTCACAACATTGAGTTCAGTAGCTATCTTTGTCACAAGATTTCTAGCAGTTAGAAACATTCGAAGCAACAGCTAAAAGACAGGTCTATGTTTTGCCCTCGGGGACTAAACATAGGAGCTCAAAGATCCAAAACTCTTCACTCTAAAACATTTGGTGTCATACTCCTCTTTGCAGCTGCAGCTGGGAATTTATGGTTGATTCTGAACTTGGCCACAACAATACCACTAGTAAAACTATGACGTAAATAGACCTGCTTAGCCTTTTATAGATCATTAGCACAAGAGATCTCTGATTAAGCTTGTCAAAAGCATGTAAAGACGACCTCTTTTGATCATAAACCAGGCTGTTCTCATACATCGCCCATAGCTATAACTATGAAAAAGGAAGGCACTGTAATTGGTATTTACCCCACGAAATCAATGCGTATTTAATTCACGCTATTGTGAAGTATGAAGAGCGACAAACACTGCTGTAGCGACTTCAGGAAACAAACTAAAAGCTGCTGAGAGGCTGAGGTCGGGCTCGGCTTGCTTGTCCGATGCGCTACCAAAATGATATACTGAGATTCAAAAAATAGTTTGAACAAAATCTTATTAAATGAAAATGATCAACTTATCATAACATGCACAAAATCAGGATAATCAACAGCGATCAAAAGAAAATAGCAAAAAATACGGCGACCCACTCACCCCCTCTTCCGTCTGGCACCCAGGTAAGCAGCTGATTATATTAACAATTAGTGCCGCCTATATCCATGTCACCCAAATCTCCCAAATCATCACAGTTACATAGTAATAAATTACAATATCCCAAACATTAACGAATACCAATAGCAAAAAATATAAAGCGTCTCAAACCTAATTTACATTACTACAAACGTTACTCCTGTCTGAAATCGTTCATGGCTCCTACAACTGCGTAGAAAGGAGGTCGGGTTGGATGGGTGTTCGTGTCCTGCGTGAAACCAGAAATCAACAGATTTATATGTATTTGTCACTTAAAGTGGCAGTAGGCAGTATATTTTTGATATCATTGGGCAAAAATTCCATTAAAACCTTTCAGCATATTATAATTCAAGTGATCTAAGAAACAACTAGACTTCTGCACCTCCTCATGGCTCTGTTTTCATGCTTTAGAAAATATAGCCCTTGACGGTAGACTTTGACCAATCACAGGTCATTTTATTGAGAGAGCGTTCCTATTGGCTGTGCTCCGATCATGTGACCAGAACTTGGCGTTCTTTCAGCAGATTGTACACAAACTTTCTCATTTTACAGCTTAACCGTACACTACAAGATGATTCTGAAAACATTTGAGGCGAGAAATAGGCATTAACGTAACATGATATTGATTCATATTTGATCAGCGTTGCCTAGTTTGACCGTTTGGTCAGAATTTGCGAGTGATTGATAGCCGGCTCTCATAGACGGCAGCTGGACAGCAGACCTCAGATCCGCTCTTACTGCTTGTTTTCCTCCGGTCTGTGAAATCTTGCAGATGCCGTTAGGAGAAATTGAGGAACAAAGGCACATTATTTTTTTCAGGTTATATAAAAATAACTTTTTTTAATCATATTTGCTCCAATATCGCCTACTTCAGCTTTAACTGACATACAAACGATGTAAGTTATTTTAACCCAAATCACGATCTTCTCCTAAACCTAACCTAGTTGTTTCCTGTGAAGACCGAAGTTTATTTTGAAAAGACTGTATGCATGTAACTTGCTGAAATTGACACGTTGCTGGACATTCATAGGAGAACGTATGCAAAATTTGGAATAACCTTTCATATGTACCATGAGGATACGTTGCATGCATAAACATAACATGAAAACCCACTTCTCCCTCACTGAAATTATATTAACAATCTCATTGACTGGAAATAGAGAGGGTGCTGTACATTGCATTTGTCCTTCAATAGAAATGTATCCATACAATATTTATTAAAACCCTCCAAAAGATTTTAAGACCACACCTGCAATGATGAGGACCTGATGTACAGTATGTGTCGATTTATTTGAAATGAAGGTGGATTACTGCTTTAATCTCCACACTGGATTAAAATGCCAGAGACAGAGTCTGGGCAAATCCATAGCTCTCTATTCACAGAGGAGTGCTGGCCCCTACGCATATGTATAATCTGTTTAGTATGCCCAGGCAGGTCCAGTACCTTTCCTTCAGATGCTCATCCCTTTTCTCTCCATCTATTGAATTGTAATAGGATATTTAAATTTAAAGAATGATGTTACACATTAGGGGGTGAAGAAACAATTCCCTGTGGTGGCCGTTACTCCACAGACTAATGGGGGAGCACCCTGCTGATATATACAGCATAGTGTTATCTGGTGACAAATGTTTGTTTTATGCATCGTGGTTTTCACACAAGTCACGGTGTGAGCCGCAAATCGCTATTTTCTTAAACAAAAGGGATTACTTCCTCCATGACTCTACACCTGAAATGTAAAACAGCCTTTAATTCATACCTTTGTTTGACATTATACATCCATTTCCAAATCCATATAAACTACTGTATTATACTTTATGTAGGAGGATCAAACCAGCGAAGAGATTAATAAACTTAAATATCTTAAATCCAAATCCATTTGCAGACATATAAAAACCTGGCACAATATGCAAATGCTATGGCAATTACTTCTATCTGTGCTGAATTAATTCTAGTAAAGAAAAAAAATATTAATTTTAAGATTTTTCAAAAATCCCAAAATGCCTCTGGCTGATTTTCCATTTTCATGTTCCAGGCCATCGCCTTTCCAATTATCCACCATTTAAGGAACACTTCACCAATTATTCACTTTATGTTGTCAGTCGTATAGGGGCCTGTCTTTATATTACACAATACATCCATCCCAGTGTGATCTGTATCACAACCACTGAAACATTTTTGCTGGTAACTAATTTGCTTAACAAAAGAATGAACATACTTTTACTGTTGTTGTTCTTTTATATAATTTTTTTCCCATTTTATAACACAATAAACATGACGTCACTCAGTTATGTTGAACAACTGTAGCGTTTTTTCACATTAAACTCTGTGAAATTACAGTTGAGTTCGACCAAAGCGCACTTGGTGATTGTTGGAAAGAGTAACGACGACGGTTTAGGTGAGTTTTATTTTAAGTGTTTTACGATGCTCCGCTACGTACAGCTGATCTCAACATAAACAAAAATACACGTGGATGATAGCGCAAGCTGAACGGAGAGGGGGCGGAGGTCTGCGCTCTCCGAGTGCCATTCTAGTTCCCCATACTTTACTAAGGAATAATACGATGTGATACCGTGCCATAGCCATTGTCTGAATCTGAAATCTTGGTATGCTGGTTTAAAATTTGGATCATATGGTGGCCACCTAAATAATTTGATCTCTTTCTAGATCTGAAACTTCTTCACAAAGTCTAACCATGTACCTAAGGAAAAACAAATCCATTGATTCTGGATATCGAGCATGTTTTTAAATAATAGATGGGCAGCCCAACAAAGATTGTACAGGTCTACTCAATATTGATATTTCAGTGTTTTTCCAGTTGGCCTCATATTCAGGGTTACATCAAAGAATCAACGCTCTGCACTACATAGCAATCCCTCCGGCATTGTAGGACCATCCCATTCTCCTCCTATGGCGACTGCAACGTAGTATAAATGTATTCATGTTTTCTTGGCTTTCCGAAGAATAAATATAGTGAATAATCACCTGGTAAACAAGTGTGGCGATCCTTCAGCTGACCAACATTCACTGATATCAGTGGATGGTGGAAAGAACTACACTGTAAGTTTGGCTAAGTTTGGTTTCTCTGTCTCCTTTTGGGAACATTAGTAGACAATAAATAATAGACCTTTTCCACAGCAGACATTTTGACATTTAGCTGGAAAAGCACAGCAGGTGTAATTAATAACATTAATAATGGCCTCATTCAATGTAGGTGTCTAGTTCCAGGGTCGTGGTTTCGTGCATCCTTAACATTATTAGTTACACCTGTGCTTTTCATCAAAGACAAGTCAACATATCTGCTGTGAAAAGGTTGCAAGCCTGGGCCAAACAGGCAACGTCAGCAGCGTCTGGCGGCTGCAGAACCTGTTGCTTTTTATCACGGCGTCCACGTTAACAGGTTAGAGCAGCCACACCGCCCATGTGAGCAGCGCGGCGGCTCGGCTACATGTCAGCTGCGTCAATTCTAGAGATTTGAGGTCTTGCCTAATTTTACCGTGAGCCGCGCGCGGCTCATGGTAACAACAGACAGTGAAAGTGATCTTTTGACTATATACTGACATCATACCAGCAACATTACTACACTTTCAATGTCTGTATCTGCAGATTATGTCACAGACATGAAAAAACAAAAGATTTATTTTTAAATCAACACTTCCTGCCTTCATTTAAAAAATAAAAGCCCTCAAGCGTTTTTTTCTGTGGATAGAATTCCTTCATTTGTCAACACGAGGCTTTGATTCTGAAATATTTACAGGACAGTGTTGTAGGACATGCAGTGACTTGCAAGGTTCCAGAAATGAATAAAGAACGGGGTTTTAATTGTGGATTATTACTTTAATTTCCAAATTACCACACGGTTCTTCATAGATCGATGCATTTAACTTTAAAATGTAGGCTCTTTCTAAGTCCATGTTTCCAAAGTTAATGAGTAATCAATATTGCTCAAAGTAATCGTGATTATGGTTTTTGCCATAATCGAGCGGCCCTAATAATATCCCGGGATCGACTGTATTTGAAGTATAGGTGACAGGCATCAGCCACCTTCAACTTGGCCTGTATGTTTTTCAAACTGCACTCTGGATTCTAGGTTTGTTTGTTTATTTATATATTTACTGAGAGCTGTCATCCGGAACCTACAGCCACTGGAAACAAAACATGTTTCCAGAAGGTATAGGTTATGTTTGATCCAATATGCTGGAAAAACAAATGGAAACAATGCAATGACAAAAACAAACTCAAACTTTGACTTTTCAGTGGTTTTATGGGATGGAAAGGGGGTTAACGGAGCAGAGAAATTACCTGAAATACATACTTTCTACTTTGGTGAAACTTCTAAAGTAAACCCTCATTCATTCTTCTAGAAAACTTCACTCTAATCCTTTTGTAGAGCTTCTCTCCCAGCAGGTGTAATTCCATTACCGTAGACAAATATATGATCAAACATATGATGTTGAGAAGAAATGTACTCTCTGAATTGACTAGACATCTTGGATAATTACCCGAGTGCCTGAGTGTGCAAACAAAAAGCTTATATTTCTGTGTGATGACACTCAGCTTTCAGACTGCAGAGCAAAGGCACAAGTAAGGTGTCACTCTTCATGCATACCAAGCCACCAGGAAGAGCGCCGGTCATTGACGCCAATTTTCGTAGCGGCCCAATGGCGATACTGCAACTTCCGTGTCCGTCACATGATGCCATGGGGCCCAAAGAGACTTTTTCCCATAGACTTACATTGGGAATGAGACGTCTGTAACTAAGCAGATTTTTTTTTTAAGGGTGAATCAACTTCCCAGTATGAACACTTGAATAGCCCTTATTTAAATCATTAGGTCCTGAAAGTTGTAAAATGCGCAAATAGCTGAATGCAGAGTTATTTCCCTTCCTCCGTTCATGTGAAGGAGACCCAGACCGAGGCTGGAGCGAGGGCTGGGAGGCGGAGTTAGCAAGCCGTGACAACAGCGTGACGGCTGTGACCCTGTGACATGTGACCGAGCAGACGCCACTGCGCCTGCTCCATGGGCCCAATGGACGTGGAAGATAGCTGGAAGAGCCGGGTAGTTTTCCACTCAGAAGTCGAGCCATTTTGGCTTCATGCGCCACTGAGCAACTTTCATACAGTAGGAATGAACGGGGCCCCGCCTCCAACGCTGTATCCAGTTCTCTTAATACATCCATGATGCATACGGCAGCAGAGGGCCAGTTGGTTTGACATTACTATAGATGGCACTGACAAATCCACTTGTGCATTTTTGTTAATAGTCCATACTGTTTATATTGTTCCTATTTTTATATTTCCATCTATTTAAATTGTTCATATTTTGTTTCACTTTTGTTTTGCTTATATTTTTTACTGTGTTGTATCTTGCTTTTTGTTTTTACTGTGTTGTATCTTGCTTTTTGTTTTTACTGATGCTTCTTGTTTTTTGCACTATCCTCTTATCTTATCTTAAATAAAACTCCAAATAATGTTGCTGTGTCTCTGCTGGATGGGAAAACCATTTGCTGGCATCTTTGCCTCAACGACTTTATAAGGTGATAACAAGGTGATAACTTGTCACTGTTGTGTATATAGCTTGTTCTGCTGCTCCCAAGAGGTAAAAAAATCAATTGTTACTTGTTTAAATATATGGTGGTTATTGTTGTGTAACCTCAATCATACCTTGACTTGACCAGACTTAAGTGGTCACAAGCAGATAGGCCTATTGAAGGACTAAGTTCAAACACATTTGAGGTCAAACCTTTACAGATACAGCACATACAGCACAGGTGCTCTATACAATATCCAGAGCATTAATATTGCAGTAAACAACTGTTTGCAATGGAAAGATATAGAGGAGTAATGTCTACCTGAGCAGAGAATGAAGTCGCTCTCCTTCTGTATGTGTTGTAATCCGAGCTTCTCTGTGCTTTGTTGTCATAGGTGCATGCTCAACTGGCTTCTCACGGCCACCGCTCTGCACTGCTCCCATACGACGGTTACATCTGATAACGCCGTCCCCACCACCGGCGTCATTGCTGAAGCACAGCGCCCACCCTCCGGTTCCACCTCAGGTAAACACTGTTAGCTCTGTCAGCAATTTTAGTCAAATTGATCCCAATCTCACATTCAGCACCTTTAAGTTTGGACATTCGTTCTGCTGTTTCTGTCCAAAACATTTATTTCTAAGGCAAAATAATCGGATATAAACCATTATTCAAAGTTGCACAAAAGCATTTATATATGAGATAATGTTGTAACTTGAGAAATCAGAGTGAGAACTGTTATATCTTTTGGACTTTTCCAAAGCAGCAATGATACGAGGAGTAAACCTATGCTTCATGGATTGCGTGTACACCAGTGGTGCAACAACTTACATTGTAATACAATACAAACAATGCACAGCAGGCTATAATTATCACTGGAGATTAACAGATGCACATTCAGCATTAAAGCACTATTTCCATTTATTTTCAGACATGTGATATTTGCCCATTCAAGTGTTTTAAGTTACCTGTCTTACTTGGGGTTATTTTTTTTAGATACTGTATTTTTGAGGGTAGTTAACTTAACGGTTAACGCCACTTATTTCTTTAACGCATTAACGCAACTTGCAATTTTTAGGGTGTAACAGGCTCATTTTTAAAGCTAGAGTGAGCCGGGTCAAGATACTGGCATCATATGAAACTAGAAAAACCTAAGGAATCCATTGGTACCAACCATGTCAGACTAGCTTGTCGCGAAGGAGCCTAAATAACGCTCTAAACTTGTGCTAAATTTTGGCAAGGAAAAACTGGCATGACCATATTTTAATCGATTAACAGCTCTATTCAGGGTATATTATGAGTAGAAGTATGTTCTTGCAATTTATCAAAAATGCAAAACCCCCAAACTACCTGTAACTCAACGCCACAAATAAAAATCCTTTTTTTAAATCAAATTTAAAATTAACATTGTAATCGCTCCTTTTGACTCTGTGACCTTAACAGTTGAGTCACTGTCAGGCTGTTAAAATGTATAAATTCAGAGTTCACCAATCTCTTGCGCTCCAAATATGTCACGACCAAAACATCAGGGAGCCTCCGTCACATCCATCTCCCACACAGGAGTCAACCAAACTGCAGGGAAGCTTTGTAAATTTGTCAGTGTGTGAGAGACAGAAACAGAATTTTTCACTGGAAGAATACATGATGATAAATGATTGTATGAAAGATAAACCATCTTTTGTGGAATGATCTAAAAGGTTTGCGTGGAAAAAGAGTCTTGAAAACTGTCGAATCTGTGCTTCAGCAGGAAACATTTGTGCCCATGTGTTTACTCTGACACTCGTGAGGTTCTCGAATAAAACATCCAATGCTCTCAGACTAGACAGAGTCAACTGTGCAGCATCGCAATGACGCTTTATGTCTACAGCTTTTAGTTTGAAATACAAAGATGCTGCAAAATGAATACGCACCAAAGAATGTTAATAATTTAGGGTGTTTAACAAAGAACCACATTTATTATGCAATGTGACACAACACAAAAGTTGACATAGAAATTTAAAGGGAAACTTTGCAGATCTTCAACCGGCTTTGTATCGCTGCAATATGATGTCAGCTTCTCTCCGTGTTACAAACTCCCCGCTCACCTGCTGGAGAGGGCTCGCCAGATTATGGAGAACGCGTCATTTCACGTCATCCACAGTCCGCCGGATACATTTAATAACATTCATTTTTAATTATATTAAAACTTTGCCTTTAAACAGACACCGTGTAGTACAGAAAACTAAACAATTACACTGATACATGTTTGATGGAACAACAAATATATTACAGATTTTATTAGATTACAACTGCTCAACTGCTATGAATGTTATATATGTTAATGTGAGAACTACATATATTATTAGCATATGTGTGTCTGCCTGTGAAGGTATGCTATGTACTGTCTATTTTGTCTCCTATAAATTATGTTTATTGACAACTAGTTTGCAACAGCAATTATGTTTTGAAAGAAGCGTAGGCCTGATGTCGCCCTGATTACATTTTGTATTAACATAATGAGGAAATGTTAATTAATTACTGACAAATCACAAAAATGATGATAGTGAACGTATCAGTAAAATGTTCACTGACATCATATTGAATTTGTTTTCCAACAAAATAGCCAATTTTACAATACAATATCCTTTCATAGTGAGTACAGCAAACTTTTTTATGGTAATGTTTAGGCGCTGGCAGCACTTGGTCTGATTTGATACAGAAAAAGTCAGAAGTGACCAAATCGCTTTAGTTGCCTAAACCTAACCACGGACAGGAGTCTGGATTCAAACCCTGAACTTTTGTTTCCTGTGAATTGTATACCCGCCGTCCACCCAAAGTGCCCCCCTGTGACTCCGGTGTGGTACGTATATGAAGCGCTTCATTCAATTTCTAAGAGAAAGAATTGGTGCAGTACACGTGTCAGCATGTTTATGGAAATATCTGGGAGTAGAAACAGGTTGTGTCAGAGCACTTTAAAATCCATACAGCATGCAACATCCTTTGTTATTGCATCTTCGATTTAGAAAACACACACACACACAAACACAGACACAGACACACACAAACGTAAATAGTAAAGAAATACGAGAAACCTCAGGAAGGAAGAGCAACAGTTAAGGGATCCTTCTTCCAGATAAAGATATGCAGTAGGTTCCATATGTACAGAGTAGACAGACGATGTACAATAACAATGTGAAGAACAAATTACAATATGTATAATAAGTAAAATATAAAGTATATACAATATTATATTAAGTAAGTATTGTAAGTGTAAAAGTGTCAGGCAGAAAGAGCAACCATAAAACCTTGTTTGATTGATGTAATTTCATTTCAGCTGCAAATAATCCTCCGTATTTTAAGCCTTGTACTATTGAGAAATAACATTTGGAAACACAATCTTCTCAGTTTAAAATCGGCTTATCAGTTCAGAGATGATATAAAACACATCTAAAATGACTGTTTTTGGAGCACACAAACACCTGCTGGGCCAGAATCAACTCAAATTTCCTTCAATTGGTCTCAATAATGGAAATGGCCCACCCTTGTTTTTCACTGAGACTGTACTCAAGCATTGCATGCTGGGTTTGGCCACTATTTCCACCCCTTCATTCAATATCTAACAAAACAATAAGGTAGTTCTGAAAATGTAGCTGTAGCTGTTTAGATTTCATTCATGGAGTTTATTTTTCGTTTCCTTTCACTGTATTGTTTCTGTAACTGGGTCTTACACTTTTCTATGTTTTTTTATTTTATTTATTTATATCATACAGCGTCTTCTCTTGTGACCCTGAAATCTACAGTATGTGTTGCTGTATCAAGTCAACCAATTTTCTTTCTTTCATAAGAGCCTTAGTCACAAAAGAAAGAAACACAATATCAAGTGTTTATGAACAGATGCTAGCGAGCTCTGATTTCATTGACAGCTGGTATATCCTTTATTTTTTGGTAAAAAGGAGACAGCTACCTCCGGGTCTGAAAAATGAAGCTAATGCTGAAGTGCCTTAAACCTGCATTATTTCTAATAGCCAGCAGGGGGCGACTCCTCTGGTTGCAAAAAGAAGTCTGATTGTATAGAAGTCTATGAGAAAATGAGCCTACTTCTTACTTGATTTATTACCTCAGTAAACATTGTAAACATGAGTTTATGGTCGCAATCGCTAGTTTCAAGTCTTCTTCAATACAGCATGATGTTCATTTTAGGAAATTATGGTCCCATTTAGAGTAATATATACGAATATACAAGTTTCAAGTCTTCAGTACAGCGGGATATTCATGTTAGCAAATTTCTGTCTTGGAACTTGAACCCTTTCACAGTGTGTTTTCAGTTCATGAAAGTTAATTGTAACATTTTTGTCGCCTAAAAACGTCTTGTTCAGCATTTGGTTGTACTTAGCTCCACCCTATGGAGACGGCCAAAATGCTGAACTCGAGACTTAAAAACCAGATTCCACAAACCAATGGGTGACGTCACGGTAACTGCATCCACTTCCTATATACAGTCTATGGTAAAAAGCGATCACAAAAGGAGGCCCAATGTGCTAAACCCACATGACTTGTCTTTCTTTTAATAATTTTTTGTAAAATGTGGTATCATAAATACATTTGGAAGTCTGTGTAAGGATGAAGTTGGGACGGTGGATGGGTCAAACAAACACCGGACTTTCGCCCAGGAGACCGGTGTCCGCGTCCCGTGTGAAACTAAAAGTCAACGTACAGCAAACAACAAAGTAGTTTTGTTGCATTTTTTGTTCTGTTTCAATTTACACCATTAACCATGTATTTAAACAGTTGTGACCATAATCCAGGAGAAAACACTTGAAACACAATTGCGAATGCAGTTTAGTTTTATGGGAACATAATTTGTAGTAGACAGGGTTGGTTATTTTATATTTTTCTTATTGTCAACAACTCCCCTCAAAGCCAACATTACATTAGTGGCTGTTCAGACTAAAAATAGCCCTGCATTTAAAAAAAAAAAAGCAATGGGATGCATGAGTGTGGGCATGTTACTTCAGTTACTGGTGAGACAATGAAATACAATCCAGGAAGTCCAGTTTTAGTCTAAAGCCTTCATTAATAAAATAAATCCCAAGATGACAAACACGACTATGTTAGACTTCTCGGAGTGGTTCAACATTTGGAATCATATGCACAAATCTTCTTATCATAATATTGAGCCAGGTTTAAAGGAAATATGGCAAAATCTTTCTACAGCATTGCGGCATCCAAACAACAGAAGGTGACTAGAAATGAGAATTTGTGCACTATTTGCTAGACTCTCAAAATCTTAATGGTGATTGACAGCAATAAACACCTACATACATAAAGTGGAGTTCAAAGGGGTTCATTTGCATCCACAACAAGATGGTTTTTGACAATTTCCCAGCTGCTCACTGTGGGAAACTTTCTAGAGATAATGATCCTCCCTGACAGATTCGGTGCAATCAAACTTGTTTCTGCAGGTTCTTTTCATTGCGCATACTCCACCATAACAAGGACATTTTCAAAGCGAGGAAGTGCAACGAGGAGAAAGCTTGGGTGTCCATGAGAAAGTTTAAAAAGATGATAATACTGTGGGATTGCCATGAGTTTGAATTACTGAACAGCTTCTGAAAGAGGCAGTATAAACTGTCAGCCTGGTCTTCTGAAAATGACGTTCCAATACAACGAAACTGCATTGTCAGTTACATTTTGAGGGGAATCTTCTCCCTTATTAACTTATCACAAATATGTTTGTAATTATAGTCTGCTGAAGTCCATGTAGGGTGGATAGATGGGTCACAGGACTCTCACCCAGGAGGCCGCTGTTCGTGTCCCGTGTGAAAAGCCCTGTCTCCTAAAAATTATGTTCCCATACAATGAAACTGCACTGTGAATTACGTTTCAAGGGAAACATATTTTGTCACAGATTACGTTTGTTTTTGACGTATAACAAACATGTTAGTTCACGAGGGGCGACTGTGGCTCAGAGGGTAGAGCAGCTCGTCCGATCCCCGGCTGCTCCGGTCACATGTCGATGTGTCCTTGAGCTAGACACTTAACCCCAAATTGCTCTCGAAGGCTGAGCCATCGATGTGTGAATGAGTATTTAGATTAGATCCTGATGGGCAAAGTTGGCACCTTGCATGGCAGTCTATGTCATCAGTGTATGAATGTGTGTGTGAATGGGTGAATGCTGACATGTAGTGTAAAGCGCTTTGAGTGGTCTGAAGACTAGAAAAGCGCTATATAAATGCAAGTCCATTTACCATTTACCACATATTATAATTTACATCCGTAGCTTATTAACGTAACAAACGCAGTCATTATAAGTCAAACTTTTTTTTTTATTTTTACTAAACCTAACTAAGTAGTTTTGTTGCGTTTTTTATTTTGTTTTGTTTTAATTTATGTTTAAGCCTTTAGAAAATCTAGTCTGTGAAGGGAGACTTTGACCAATCACAGGTCATTTCATTGAGAGAGTGTTTCTATTGGCTGTGCTCCGATCATGTGACCGGAACTTGGCGTTCCTTCACCAGATTTCACAATGGCGGCAGCGTCACAAACTCTCATTTTACAGCTAAACAGTACACTACAAGATGATTCTGAAAACATTTGAGGCGAGAAATAGGCATTAAAGTAACAATTTTGATTCATATTTGATCAGCGCTGCCTAGTTTGACCATTTGGTCGGAGTTCGCGAGTGATTGACAGCCGGCTCAGATAGACGGCAGCTGGACAGCAGACCTCAGATCAGCTCTTACTGCTTGTTTTCCTCCGGTCTGTCAAATCATGCAGATGCCGTTAGGAGCACCGCAGGACACAGACTTACATGATTTTTTTCAGGTTACTTGTTTCATGTACTACTGTCACGATATAGCGACCGTTTTATAAAAATATTTTTTTGAATGATATTTTCTCCAATCTCGCCTACTTCAGCTTTAAGGTAAAGGATTAAATTAGGGCTGAACCATTTTGAAAAAATATCTAATTGTGACTCTTTTGATAGAAATTGCGATATCATTTTTCGCTATCATAGGGAATGATCGTTATTCTCATTTTCATTGAAAAACATATTCAAATTATTATGTTGTGATTTTTTAAGCATTCTGTACCAAACAAAGATGTTTTCTTAAGTCTTTAGAATATGATTTGTAGGACAGGGAATCTCTCCAACATTTAATTTAAAATGGTATTTTGACATACATTGCCTTTAACAAATATTGCGCCTCCTGTGATTTGAGATTGCAGTAGGCCATATTGCTATTTCGATAAAATTTTGAGTAATTGTGCAGCCCTAGATTAAATGGTGAGTTCTGTACAATTTGTACTGTACATTTTTTTTTATGATGTTCTAAGCCCCCAAAGACAGTTGTAGCTGGTATGTTTGAAGTTGTCCAAAGCGAAGAGAGAAACCCAGGCAGGGAGAGATATAGCAACAGAGACAGATTGACAGATGGAATGAGAGGCGCCGGTGATTCATAGCATGTCAAAGAGCCTTGTGATGGTGAGGGGGGGAAGAAAGAGAACCTCGATCTCACCCCAAGAACAGTGGCATTGTTGTTCCCTTGTTCATTATTCCAACCACATGTGGTCGGCACGTTGATGTGATGCGGTGTTAATGTTTGAACTAGTGCACCTTACATCTCAATTTGTAACAACAAAGAGTAGTGGCATGGAATTACACTGGATAGATTTGCTCTTTGTGCAAATAACTGTGGGAAAAAAGGAGCTATGTTTGCTGAGTGCATGTTGAGGTTATTGTGGCATTTACATGTCGCACTGACGATAATCTAAAAATACAATGGGCTGCTAGTATTTTATTTAACGTGTGGTGCAAATAAATACTGAGAAACAACACAATTGATTATAGCCAGTTTAACCACATAATAAAAAGAAGAAAAAAAAGCTCAGCAATGTGCTCAAAAAACGTTACTCAAACACCAGTAAATAAAGCTTTTGTTGGGGACAATTTTCAGCCACGGATTAATATGCATTTGATGCTCTAGTGAGTATTTATATGGGACTGATTCAAAATAAACTGTGTTCATGGTAGGAACATGTCACCCAGCGCAAAAATGTGGCTCACTAATGCGTTTTTAATAGTTTTGGGACAACACTGAAGGACTACGGCACAGAAGAGTAAGCTGTATCAGGCTTTGGGCTGCACAAGCATTACTCATTAGTGAGAGCATTTCATTCTTAGTTTTGGTGTTTTTGTGGGATTTGTTGATGGCAAGAGAAATTATCTAGTATTATTATTAGATTATCCTCTGCCTTAAGGCCTTTACACACTAGGGGCATTTTTTCTTTCATGCGATTAATTTGCACATTAATATATTTTTCAAACTGTTTTTGTCATGAGTACTTTCACACAGAACGTTGTGTGGAATGGACAAAAAAACAAGCTATGCACATGACAGACACAGGTCCATATATGTAAAAAACAAAAAGTTATAAAAGGAAAAGCATAATATAATGATAAGCCAAGTCTATGTATAAGTGTGTACTTGCGTTAACTTGATATTAACAGACAAGCTATGATAGAGGAATCAAAAGACGCCAAACTTTATTACTCCTTTCAATCTTAACAAAGGCAGACCAGATCCACTCCTTCCGTTCTTACCTTTCACAATAAAAGCCCTAACCATAATACACTGTGTAACTATTTACCAGAGGCAAATGTCTGCTCTGAGGTTGTCAAAATTAGATTTGCTCCTGTATAACTAAAATCATAATAACACAATTACTGGATAATTTATACAAAAGTCTGTATATAAAATGATTTAAAAAGAGATATATTTTTTTTTAATACTTAGTAGCAAAATCAAACAAAATATTAATTTTCAATCCATATTCAGCTTTTCTATTTCATCTATTCAAACCTTTTATTGAAAAAGTGTTGCAACTGTCGCAAATTTTTAAAAACGATTAGTTTTGATGCAAAATGTTCGCAGGCAAGTATTTCGCATTTTGGTGTCGTCACAACCCCGGTGTGTAAAGGCCTTTACTGTAAAAAAAGAAAAGAAAAATGAATGCATACAAATATAACAGACGTCTACATTTCAGTGCTAAAAAATATAAGCACAAAGATATCAGCCAACAAAGTACTTTAGCACTTTAACTGATACTTCACATTCCCTAACCAACTGTAATATTGCTGTGTAATTGCAGTATAGCCTCTCGCTCCAATCCAACTGAGTCTTCAGATTGCAATCCTTTTCCAAACACAGTCAGGCCAATCGACAGCACAATTGATTTCCTGATTAATGTCCCGGCCCACCTACTAGCATAGAAGCCTAGAGACATAATTTCCTTGTGAGCATGATCAATGGCTGCATCAACATAAATAAATGCTGGAAGAAAAGACATTTTGTTTAGTTAGGGCACCGAGGCCAAAAACCAAAGTGCATGCTGGGGGAAACAAAACAACAAAGTAACAGTGCAGAAGACAAATACAAACAATAAGACATTCAAGGTTTGTAAGATATGCTAAATACTCTCTTGCATCATGCTGTGTGTTGAAGAGGAACAGTAACTAATTCAATATAGGCAGCCAGGTGCAGAAGTGCAAGCTCGACCTGCGTGTGACATTTGCCGGTGCTACATGGAGGTAGGGAAGTTGCTTCCGTGCTGGACTGCTGACCTCTCCCTAGCTTGCCTTTACACGATGAGCAGAGATAAAATATGTAGCAGGCAGTCGTCTAATTTTAGCATCCAGCTCCTCCATCATCACTTTCGAAGTTTCGTGCTTAAAAAAGGTCTCTCGGACTCATCATCATCTCCTGAGTGTATTACGGGGTAATGTCTACAGTGTAAGACAGATGTGTGGTTAGCGACTTTGGCCTGAAAAGGTTACATTTGAAGTCATAAAACAAGAGGGAGAACACGGTTACATATTGTAACTGAGCAAATAGCTATCAGAACATGCTATTTAATTTCATTTAAACTTAAATATGTTCATCATATTTGAAGCAGGTTGTTTTCTCTAATGCACGCTGATTTCTCAAATTTTCAGTAAACGCATGAACACATCCAGTATCATTTATTGTCGCAGTCTCTGGTGTCGTAAAGCGACCCTAAACAAAAACTGTGATTCATTTGTAGTATGCCCAAGACCAGTGTTGGTTCCAGCCGCTGATGACTTTGAGAGAATAATTAAAGTGTGGGCTGAGTGTTGCTCGGGGATATTTTACATGCAGTAGAAGGGATGGGACGGGGAAGCGGCCAGAGATATTGATTACTGCTGGGATTACAGCACCATGAGCATCGCTCTCAGTCCAACAATGTAATCATCAGCCTTCTACTTGTAATGCGCAGGTCGCCACAGCCTCACCAGGGGAGGGAAGGAGAGAGAAGTGCAAGTGGACGCAGAACAGATGGATAATGTTTCATCTGCCATTGTCCTTCAACTCTTGATAAATTTAAGGTTGAAATTTGCAGACTGGGAATTTGTTTTTAAAGGAGGTTTTAAATGAGCTGTGCCACACAGTAATTACTTGGATATCAGTGCCTGGTGTGTATTTACTGTCAAAATATATCTTTAGGAAATAATTATTTTGTCTAACACCTGCTCTTTTAAACGAATTACATCCCTTCCTATGGAATAAGGCTGTATTCTTCACAGAGTTTAAGCCGATTGTTTCTCCTTTGCTCAGTGACTGTCACCGTGGCTGCTAGCTCTAGATTGGATTCAGGGAATGCATTGATGTAAGTTGGCAGATACTTTAAAAAAAAAAAAAGCTCCTCTTTGAGAGTTTAATCTTCAAAATGCATGACAGTGCTGATCCAGCAGTTTTCCCTTACTTTTAGACAAATATTTTTCACATATCTCTCAAAACTATCAACTTCCTCAATGAGAGCTGCATATATATTCATACATAGACATCTTTCAAACATTTATTTAAAAATGTTCTAAACTACAAAGTGCAGCCTCCTCTTCGTCCCTCTCCACCTTCAGTATTGCATCAGTGGATTTATTTTTCATTACTGTGATGCATTTGTTGTGGAAGTTGTTGTGTAGGCAGAGTCAGTAAGATGCTTCATCACAATCAGATTCTTCTTCTTATATAATAGGTACAGTAATAGAGATTCTAGTATACAAATAAAACAAAAGCAGTGGAGATGTTATCACACTGCGCCTTACAATTTGAATCCAAGTGACTTTACCCATTCTATCTGGAAAATGTAGACATTATATATCACCAAAATGTACAGCAGAAAGATTTATGTAGATTTTTTTGATATTTATATTTATTTACAGCAGATACTAGTAGAAGTAGTAGTAGTAATAGTATATAATTTTATCTGTTACCCTATTTACAAATGGATATGCCATCCAAACCCAGTCACCAGTAAAAATGTTGTATGTTTCTGCTAACCACGGATACGTTGAATATTGATGTTTCTGAACCAAAAATATGTTTCATTTTAGCCTCGTATCACACTTGCTGAAACGCACAATACCACGTGTTTAATGTTGAGAAACAATTGCATAGGTTAAAGCAAGGCAAACAAAACTATTTGATTAAGGTAAGAAAAAAGATCATTGTTTCTGTTTATATAATAACATAACAACTTAACACAAATACCGTAACAACGTAACTACCGTAAATAAATAACAACCACCCTTAGTGGACTTCCTTACATAACGTAGTGTAATGAACGTAACAACATTACGTAACAAGCGTAACAACGTTACGTAATTGGGTCCTGTAAGAAAATTCAAATAAGACGTTTTTGGATGAAGAGATGTGCTAACTTTTAAACTTGAACCTGCATGAATTGATTTTTGGGCTACTTGGGGGCCACACGACAAGCTGTTAACACAATATTAACATATCATCATATAATGCAGATATATAGATAACATGTTAGCAAACAGTACACATCCCGTAGACACAGAACAACATTAGCATTATAGAATTAATTGCGAGTCCAGTTCCTGGAGAAGTCCAATATTCGCTTTTAGCTCTCTTTTGGTCTCCACCAACTCCTGAGAAAAGGGTCTAGCTGATAACCTTTTCTCTCTGTTGTTTGGTGTTGGGAAGGTAGTGGACAATGAGTTTTTACAGCTTTTTCACTAAAAACAGTTGCCTGCTGTTGCTGGAAAAGAAGTTGAGTCAACCAAAACAGTAAAGTAGTGTTTGGTTAAAAGTTGGTTGATAATTCTTTGTGTGTTCATCAGAATGACCCCTTTCATCATTTGATCCATAGTTAATACTTGTGCAGTGCCCATTTGGAGTGCATGCCTGTCTGGAACGGGCCGAATGCTTGGACCCCAGAAGCTCTGCTTGCAGTGTTGTCGAGAACTGCGGTATGGCTGCTTGCAACCGCCAAGTGTGAATTTGATTGAATGACTCTCGAGATATGCGAAGAGCATTCATACATACGTACATAAAGTACATACAGTACATACAGACAGAGAGAGCATACTTCCTTTATACATAGATGATGCTGCTTCAGTGCCACCTATTGGCCAAATGGCACCAAATTTGGCATGGACGCTCAAACATAATATCTACACATGTCCACCAAATGTGGTCACAGTAGCATAAAGCGTCCAAGAGATATGACATTTTTTGTAATATAAGCCATGCCCACAGCACTTGAGCTAACTTTGAGGACCAGCTTTGGCAAAACTATATGAAACATCAACAATCCAAAAAAGTAACCTTTTCTGGCTTGGACTAGAGACGTTCTGTACCAAATTTGGTGTCGGAGGAGTAGCAAAAATCTGATTTGAAAAAATTCAAAATGGTGGAAAATCAGTCTAAATACAAATGGATGTGGCTTAAATGGATAGTTTTGCCTTGACCCACAAAATCCAGGAAAATATTTAGTTCTGAGTTAGGGTTCAAAAGTTACAGGCCAAAACGTAAAGTTCATTGTTATAGCTCCATCATCTGGCCAAATTGCATCTCATTCGACACTGCACTCCCTTGGGTCCTGAGCAATATGCCCGCCAAGTGTGAAGTCGATCGGATGAGCGGCTCTTGAAATATGCGAATAACACACAGAAGGACAGACAGAGATTCCTTGCTTTATGGTCAGATAAAAATATTGATAACAGCAGCTTTAAGTCTGTCAGACATTCAGATGTGTGTTACTACAGAAATACATTTAAGTTTACTCCTTTTTTAAAACTTTCATACTGTATCTGTGATAGATTTTAAGGCCTTCACCTCTTGAGATTTAAAGTCGAAATTTCTATATAAATATTTGACATTATTGTGGACGCTGCACAGTCAGCTAAGTAATTCTTCTTTGTTTGAATGCACTTGCACTTTGAAGAGGAAGTGCTCTCGAGACGGTCAAGGGTATTTCTTGGAGTTCTTTGAGGCGCCGTAGCCCCGGGGCGTCCCTTGAAACAACTTCCCATCTGAGGCAGGGAAGCCGGGACATCTGAAGTGAGCGGGCCAGGTGACATCACGGTGTTCCTGTCTTCTCCTTGCAAAAGTGTCACACTTGCCAACTGTCTGGCAAACTTTCCTGCAACTTCTTGACATGGATTCTTATATAAATGTTGCTGCTGCTGGAGTGGAAGGCTTAGTTGTAACACCTCTTAGTATGCAAGCTTACCTGTGGTTTTACAATATCTGCTTATATAAAAGACCCCTCTTTGTGCATTTACTCTGTATAACACACACAGCAGTAAATTATTTCTCTGTACGCCCACACCAATTATTAGATATAACAACAGTTTTTATTTTTACTGGGTAAATTGATGAAAACAGAGTGTATGTCTTCTCTTAAGGTTTCTATGTGTGTTGCATGCTGGGACATATTTATATTAATGGATCTATCACCAGATGGCACCTACCAGTTGGTTTATCATCGTCGAGGAGAGACAGCAGTGCATGCTGTCAATACTCAATCGAGTCATGCCTGGTGGTGGTGGTGGTGGCGGGGATCTGGACTTGATCCTGGATAATGACACCATCCAGCCTCATATGGGGAAAAGTGGAGCTACTTTCCCTCGGGGCAGTAGGAGGGGAGGTAGATAAGCATCCTCTCTGTGGCTCCAATCTGACTGAATAGGATGACCGAGGAAACTGTGGGTGTAATGTTGGTTTTAGATACAAATAGAGACACTAAAACCCCCAAATGCAATTGATATTGTATTAATTAATTTACTTATGTGCCTGTAGAATGAATATGGGTTAGGACTGTCAAAGTTAAAGCGATAATAATGCAAATTCAATTTAACGCCACTAATTCGCAAATAAAGTAATCAATTTTTTGGAGGTTGTAGCTAGAGTGAAGATACTGACATCACATGAAACTAGAAAAACCTAAGGAATCTATTGGTACCAACCATGTCATAATAGCTTGTTGCGAAGGAGGCTAAATAGAGCTCCATGTTGTGCTAAATTTTGGTTTGGAAAAACTGTCCCATTTTCAAAGGGGTCCTCTGACCTCTGACCTCAAGATATGTGAATGAAAATGGGTTCTATGGGTACCCACGAGTCTCCCCTTTACAGACATATCCACTTTATGATAATCACAAGCAGTTTTGGGCATGTCATGGGCAAGTCATAGTCAAGTCAGCACACTGACACACTGACAGCTGTTGTTGACTGTTGAGCTGCAGTTTGTCATGTTATGATTTGAGCATATTTTTTATGCTAAATCCAGTACCTGTGAGGGTTTCTGGACAATATTTGTCATTGTTTTGTGTTGTTAATTCATTTCCAATAATAAATATATACATACATTTGCATAAAGCAAGCATATAGTATTAAATACTTGACAAATCTCCCTGTAAGGTACATCTAGAACAGATAAAAAATGTATGATTAAATTACGATTATTTGCGATTAATCATGGAAAATCATGCAATTTATCACGAATAAATATTTTAATCGATTGACTGCCCTAATATGGATATACATATTTGGCTTTCAAAAAGTGTCTCTCAACTTCCTCAAACAGAGGCCAAAAAAGGCTCCTCAAAACAAAGCACTAATTCTAGCTGAAGTACAGCTGGAATGTCAGCACCAGTAATTGTGTTGGGTCACCCCTTACAGATGCCAGTCAGTGAGATTACACCATTTGTTTAAATACAGCCTGGTCAAAAGGATAAACTCAAATCAAACGGAACTGAATTGCCACCTCAGTTTTCCACCGTTTGTGTGTTTGCGCTGGCAGCAGAAAACAAGGACAACTGGCACAATATTGACAATCATCAAACACAGATGTTCAAACCCATGCAAAGGTATTGCTGCTTATTTGGTTGCGGTCCAATGTGCAAAATTAGATAAGAAAAATAAAAATGAAAGCAATGATTATCAGTCATATGGTCAGAACAAAAGAGTGGAGTTTTCAACATGCTTTCATAGTTTCCTACTTTGCAAAACATTCCCTTATAGAAGGTTTAATCAACTCTGTGTTAACCACCAGGTTACATCGCAATTTGCGATCAATTATTGCTCTCCTTAATACAACAAAATTAGTCTGCTGGTTGTGAAAGTGAGCAAAACATCCACTTCATGCTTTATCTGCATCATGAAAGACAAATAGTGGAATAGGAGTGTGAATTCCTTTGTTTAGGGAAAAGAGCGTCTGCAGGGCTTCTCTGAGGGGGCACTTGTCATTGAAGGAGTAGAGAGCGATAACCTGGGGGCCTGCAGATAAGTGAATCTAAAGACCTCAATAAAGCCAGAGCCAGGAGAGGAGGAAGACGCAGGCAGGTATTAGTCCATCCATCATTTTCTTCACCCGATCAGAGAGTACAAAAATATACCACTCTCATCTAATCTGCCTAGTTCTCTCTATCTTTGTCATCGGTGGCTTCAGATAACCAGCAGAGGCTAATCCCCTCATCATTGATGACTAGAGGTGGTGGGGGATGTGGGTTTACTACTGGAGGGTCTTATTCTCCAGTGTTAAAGGGAAATAAAATAAAACCTGACCCTCTTTTCTCGTAGTACACACCCCAAGTTTACTATCTAATCTAAACCACTTATTTGTTATTATTTCGTTCCTTTTTTGTTACCACCGATTTTACTGGCTTATTTAAATGGTTATATTTGAGTAGATGTCAACATTAGAATTTTCCTTAAATGGCCAGTGTTTAGCATTTGGGGGATCTATTAGCAGAAATGGAATAGAAGGTTCATAACTATGTTTTCATTCGTGTATAATCGCGGAGTCGGCCGTGTTGCACCGCCATGTTGCTACAGTAGCCCAGAAGGGACAAACCAAGCACTGGCTTTAGAGAGAGCCTTTTACTTTTTTACATTATCTGAAGACCACTGTAGTTCTCCTACACACTTGTGAATCTGCAATAATGTGAGCTGCAGAGTGAAAAACTGTGGTACCGCCAGCCGCCGTCTGACTTCTGTTTCTCCTAAAGTTATATTATTCTGGTAAGGAGTGCCTCTGAGCGAGAGTTTCCGCCAGGGAATTGCAAGCCCTGCTGGCCCTAAATTGACCCCCCGACAGGCCTGAGCCTCTGGGAATTATGCCGTGTGTGTGACAGACGGTGGGTATGAAGTCAGTAGTAACGTTATAGGTGTGAATGTAGCAGTGCAGTGTGTGTACAGTTTAGGCCATCGGTGAATAAATGCTACAACTCCTCAAGACCCAAGCCAAGTTCCTGTGTCTTGCATGCTACCTGCTGCTTAAAGTGAAGGAGGATTGCCCCGAAATTAGGCACAACAATGGCTCAGGCTTGCTTAAGGTGGGCCGACCTTCAAGGTGGACCAAAGGTATTCTGTTTTCAGTGACAAGTCGCTCCTCCAGTTTTGTGTGTGTGTAAGCATCATGCCAACTGATGAAAAACCTGTAAGCCACGCAAGATGACACGAAAATACTTTTCTTCAAAACCATATTTGCTTTCTGTTTGACATGTCTAACAATGGCTGGTTCTGTAGAAAGAGATGTGTTCAGAGATCATCCAGATTATCTTTTCCCCTGCACGGCGATGGCAGACTAATTTAGAATTTCCCTGTCAAGGAAAAGCAACAGATCCAAAATGGGGCTAAAAATTCATGAAACAACACTCATGAAGCAGAGGTGACAAAATGCCAAAGAACGGATGAATCATTTATTTTATAACATTAGAGCAAAAAACACGTGCAACAAGTCTGACTCGCATGCAGTCGTATAATGTCAGCACTTAGTATTCAGCTGTTCTGCATCAAAGTGGCACTGGAATTATTGTAATTACAAATGGAGCACAAACAAATTTGTGAACATGTCTGGCAAACATTATTATGATGGTATTAAATGGTGGGTGAGTCAGACTTTGCTTTGATGGCGAAGTTGCAGGAATGTGATGTTTAAGGATGGCCAGATGTTGTGTCAATATTAAAAAGTAAATCTGATTTGTTTTATTGCATTGTTATTGAAATCCTTTGCTAATATACTGAAACATATTGCAGTGATTGGTTGTTGTTAATGAAAGCAAGACAAGGTCCATGGTTATGGGCTCTTGTGATACATAAACTGGACCTTCTTTGGTGTTACCTTCACTGCTGACGAATGAGCCCTTGCCTCATTAAAATTACATGAGGAGAAAATTATTAAAACTGCACTGTTTTTATTTTTTTTACACTTATTGATTAAACTGGATTTTTTACGAATAGCAACATTAATGCAAGATACACTGTCATCCTTATTTTTGCTACTGACCCCTATGCATCTCTGAGATTTATATTTTTCCAAACTTAAATAATAAAGCACCTGTTATTTGGTCCATTTTGTTATTGAGATGATCAGATACAGAATTATTACTATATATATTATCAAATGTATTACTTGTCAACCACATTTGAAATGGTATTGAGCAGAACAAATACAGACGTAGGCAAAATTGTTGGTACTCTTCCGTTAAAGAAAGAAAAACCCACAAAGGTCACTGAAATAACTTGAAACTGAGAAAAGTAATAATAAATAAAAAATTATTGAAAATTAACTAATGAAAATGAGACATTGCTTTTGAATTTTGGTTCAACAGAATCATTTTAAAAAACAAACTAATGAAATTGGCCTGGACAAAAATGATGGTACTCTTAACTTAATATTTAGTTGCACAACCTTTTGAGGCAATCACTGCAAACAAGCGATTTCTGTAACTCTCAATGAGACTTCTGCACCTGTCGACAGGTATGTTGGCCCACTCCTCTTGAGCAAACTGCTCTAGCTGTCTCAGGTTTGAAGGGTGCCTTCTCCAGATTGCATGTTTCAGCTCCTTCCACAGATGTTCAATAGGATTTAGATCCGGGCTCATAGAAGGCCACTTCAGAATAGTCCAATGTTTTGTTCTTAGCCATTCTTGGGTGTTTTTAGCTGTGTTTTGGGTCATTATCCTGTTTGAGGACCCATGACCTGCAACTGAGACCAAGCTTTCTGACACTGGGCAGCACATTTCGCTCCAGAATGCCTTGAGATTTCATTGTACCCTGCACAGATTCAAGACACCCTGTGCCAGATGCAGCAAAGCAGCCCCATAACATAACCGAGCCTCCTCCATGTTTCACATTAGGTACAGTGTTCTTTTCTTTGGATGCTTCATTTTTGCATCTGTGAACATAGAGCTGATGTGACTTGCCAAAAAGCTCCAGTTTTGTCTCATCTGTCCAAAGGACATTCTCCCAGAAGCTTTGTGGCTTGTCAATATGCATTTTGGAAAATTCCAGTCTCGCTTTTTTATGATTTGGTGTCCTCCTCGGTTGTCTTCGATTAAGTCCACTTTGGCTCAAACAGTGACGGATGGTGCGATCTGACACTGATGTACCTTGACCTTGGAGTTCACCTCTAATCTCTTTGGAAGTTGTTCTGGGCTCTTTGGTTACCATTCGTATTATCCGTCTCTTCAATATGTCATCAATTTTCCTCTTGCGGCCACGTCCAGGGAGGTTGGCTACAGTCCCATGGACCTTAAACTTCTGAATAATATGTGCAGCTGTAGTCACAGGAACATCAAGCTGCTTGGAGATGGTCTTATAGCCTTTACCTTTAACATGAAGGTCTATAATGTTCTTTCTGATCTCCTGAGACAACTCTCTCCTTAGCTTTCTGTGGTCCATGTTCAGTGTGGTACACACCATGATACCAAACAGCACAGTGACTACTTTTCACCCTTTAAATAGGCAGACTGACTGATTACAAGTTTGAAGACACCTGTGATGGTAATTACAGGACACACCTTAGTTTAATATGTCCCTATGGTCAAATTATTTTCAATCTTTTCTAGGGCTACCATCATTTTTGTCTAGGCCAGTTTCATCAGTTTGTTTTTTAAAATGATTCTGTTGAACCACAATTCAAAAGCAACAGCTGATTTTCATTAGTTAATTTTCAGTAAATTTTTATTTATTATTACTTTTGTCAGTTTCAAGTTATTTCAGTGACCATTGTGGGGTTTTCTTTCTTTAACGGAAGAGTACCAACAATTTTGCCTACGTCTGTATACCATACTGCACTTTTGATGGGCCATTCTGGGTAGAAATGTGTGTTTTTACATGCAGTCCACCCTTGACAGGCTGTATAAATGGTATATGGCTATTAAACACCCCAACCCCCCCAAAAGGCCTACATTGCCACCCATCAAAGCATGTCAGGAAATGTTGCTGAGACTTGCTGCGGAACGATCAATAGCAAGCTGACCTTTGTCACAACCTACACGACATTTAGCATCTTACTTTAAGGTCATTGTGAGAGATCCTGGTTGTTCCTGCCCCATTTGATCTTTTATTGTGGGCTTTGATGAGGAGTATTAAAACAGGTCATTCGCTTTATGTCCCTCTCCGTCCCATCAGCAGGCGCATGATGTTGGCTTCACTAAAACTCAAGCCAGAGGTCGACATCAGTGAATTAATTGTGGAGCGTGAGAGACGCTATTCCCGGACAACATATTGATCCTGGGATGTTGAATATGCTAAACATTTGTCTGAGGTGCTTTGAGAATCAGTGATACTACCTCCCCAGAATACCAGGAGTGAATCTGTAGGCGACTGCGTTAAATTATACTAGTAAAGGATTGTGGTCATTGAGTATTTAATCACGTGGTCCTTTGCTTTTGTCACCAGCAATTACCATGTTAAATAAGTCCTTGATTAAAATTCTTAATACCTTTATTATTGGTGTTTGCTTTTGTACTGAGCAGGTTTCAAATGGCTTTTGCAGCTTAGACATGTAATCTCCTCATAGGGAAGCTTCTCATATGTATGCTTGTGTGCATGTACAATTTCTTATAGGAGTATAACTTTCTGCCTTTTCTTTCTCTAAAACTTTCTCCAAAAACCAAGAACATTGTGTACGTATGTGGCCTTTAATCTTTGTAGTCTTGTTTTCAAGGTTAAATAATAAGGTTTAATTTACCAATCAAGGAATCTTTTTTAAACACAACTTCCTTCTCCTGAACTAATTTTCCATCTGTAGCTTCCTTTGTGTAAGAAGACTTTTGCTTCTGGTGACATCTGCTGGTGTTTAGTTTGGGGGAAACTTCACAGAGTGAAGAAAGGTGGTTAGAAGTACAGGTTATCCCATTTTGCAAAAGTTTGGTC
This sequence comes from Sebastes umbrosus, assembly GCF_015220745.1. NCBI lineage: Eukaryota > Metazoa > Chordata > Actinopteri > Perciformes > Sebastidae > Sebastes > Sebastes umbrosus. The sequence continues at coordinate 10,082,467 of NC_051280.1, read as the reverse complement.
CCTGCCAAATCCCAGCTGATTTGTCCCCAACTACACCTCCTGTCATACATGCCATGTCAAAATACCTTGAGCAAAACAACACAAAATAAGTTTTGACAGTCAGTATTTCAGTTCCTTTTGGTTTTAGACAACCAGCCTTGAATTTCAACAAACCAGACAGTTTCCACCAGCCCTGCAGGGTACCTTGTCCGTATTTGATGTTGAACTTTATCCCGTTGACCCGAGTGCCCGTGAGTCTCCAGTCTGTCATTAGTCTGAAATCTGAGGGAACATGTTCCTCAGGTTCCAGCAGCGTGACATGAAATGACTGTAAAAACCTGTTTAATTACCTCTATTTCCATCCGAGGCCCGTCTCAGGACTTTTGTTCCACCGCAGAGTGAGCCGCTCCCACACTGTGCGGCCTTCTGTGATTGAGAAGACATGCGTTTGATAACCAATCATAGCAATGCTGTGGGAATTTCTGGTAGGGAGAAATGTGGAAGATTTTTTTTTTATTCTTGGAATCAGAGTGCAGGAAATGCAAGTTTTCAGATCTTTTGGAGTTTTAATTATTAACTCCCTACTGTTTGCTTCAATGTGAAAGTTACTGTCAGATTTAGTGATTAGTGGTGCACATTGTGACAACAAACAAGCACCATCCAGCAAATTACAATTAATCACTTATCACCTGTAAACTTTTACTGTACATTGTTATGATGTTTTTGAATTTATATATTGATATTATAGCCACTAAACCCACACTTCTATCAATCTCCACATTCTCAGTTTGTAACGCAGTCTGTCCGTTAAAAGTTTCCAGTGTCCAAGCCTAAACAAAGATACTCAGGTGCCCAATACTGATCATTACTGAGTGTAAAGTCACTCTAACGACAGTTTCACTGACTTTGACTATACACCAACAACGATCAGGTGAGAAAAGCTGGTAAATGCCAACTTCAACTTCTCCGTCACCGATGCTGTTACAAACTGCAGCTTTAAACGCACAATATGTCATTTTCTGCCCTATGGGATCTCTCAATCAAAACAATAACAAAAAACAGAGTCTGGTGACGTTGTGAAGTAGGGTGGGATCATGGGAGTTGTTACACCACCATTGCCGTCATTGCAGTCAGCTTCTTCCGGTTAGGATTCTTTCAGTGTTCATAGTTCAAGAAATTTGATCACTCCATTGGACCAAGTAGCTGTTTAGATTTCTTTCATGGAGTTTATTTTTATTTTCCTTCCACTGTTTTGTTACTGTAACTGGGTCTTACACTTTTCTGCGTTTTTTTATTTTATTTATTTATATCATACAGCGTCTTCTCTTGTGACCCTGAAATCTACAGTATGTGTTGCTGTATCAAGGCAACCAATTTTCTTTCTTTCATAAGAGCCTTATAGTCACAAAAGAAAGAAACACAATATCAAGTGCTTAGGAACAGATTTTAGTGAGCTCTGGTGTCATTGACAACTGTTATATCCTTAATTTCTTGGTAAAAAAGGAGACAGCTACCTCTGGGTCTGAAAAATGAAGCTAATGCTGAAGTGCCTTAAACTTGCATTCTTTCTAATAGCCAGCAGGGGGCGACTCCTCTGGTTGCAAAAAGAAGTCTGATTGTATTGAAATCTATGAGAAAATGAGCCTACTTCTCACTTGATTTATTACCTCAGTAAACATTGTAAACATGAGTTTATGGTCTCAACCACTAGTTTCAAGTCTTCTTCAATACAGCATGATGTTCATTTAGTAAATTATGGTCCCATTTAAAGTCAAATAGACCATAAAGCAGGGTATGCTTTAGGGCGTGGCTACCTTGTGATTGACAAGTCGCTACTACAGCGTTGTTCGGTCTGGCTGTTGTCCGCCTCTTCATCTTACAACTTTAACCCTTTCACACTGTGTTTTTCGTTTGTGAAAGTTAATTGTAACATTTTGCATTTTTAAAATCTTTCAACATATTAAAATATATAGTTAAAAACTACCAAAATCTAAAAAGTGAATCATAAAAATGTGGCTTATAACTGGATAAAAAGTAAATTTATGACAGCTTCTGGCAGACAACCACAACGCTGGGGCATGCGCAAAGGGGATATGACGGCATTGACAGGCGACCAAATAATTGATTAACTTGATTAAAATTACAGATTTCTTTAAGTTTGAAATTGATTTATTATATAATAATTATATTTGGGATGATGTAAGAACACAACTCAAAAAAATATATAACAGGTCTAGTCGTGTTTAGACATTTTAATGTGTGAAAGTTCCATATTATACCTTTAACTGTGGTGAGTTAACAAATAGAGAAGACTGGAATTTTATTGCAGAAGACGACAGAATACTGTCGAGCACAGGTCAGAGCTAATGAGAGAATAAACCTAGAAGCATTCAGCTCATTATGCTTTTCCCACTAACTGGGTCAGAATCAAAAGGTCCATTGGGGAGAGAGCACTAACCACCCGGATCAGAGTGGCCAGAAGTTCAGAACACTTTCTCTAATAGGCCTTTGAGAGGCCTCATTAGCTGCATACATTTGAACTCAGATCTGCAACACGTAGCAAACTTAAAATTTAAATTTATTCAACTCAGAATGCACACAAACAAGAAATGGAGACGCACGTGCAAAGAATTGCAATCATGTATTTAAAACTTAAAACCAAATTCTGAAGAGGCACACATACACACACTTATATACAAGTCTGCCCTCCTGCTGGTGGAAATATACACCACCACACTAGTATTAATGATAAAAATAAATGAAAAGGTACAACACAACAAAACTCATATCATTAAATATTTAAAAAAATGTTAAATCAATTGGATCATGATTCCTAGATTGCTGTTCTTTTATTTCTCTATCCTCTTCTGTCCTATTTCATTATGCATTGTGCTTTGCAGCTACTACACAATACAAACCAGCCATTCCTCCAACTAACATCATTGTCATGCAGCAGCTCTCAGTTCAGTCATATTCTCCCCTCACATCTCCGAACCAAAGCCCCCTCACAAAGCCTTATAAAGAATCGGTGCCCCGGGAGGGAGCAAACTGCGGAATACCAAAGCGTGCCAGGTGCTGCGTTTAAAAAAGCAGGACTCTGCTTAAACAGAGATGCATTATTTAAAAGATAACTGAGAGGCATAAATAGAGTGAATGCATGACAAGGCCCTACAATCTGTAGCCCCTAATAGGCCCCCAGTGGTCTTGGTGTGGTCTTCTTGTGCGAGATCAGTCGACTCGGCCCCCCTCTGGCTCAGGATAACATGCTGTTTGTCTTCGTTTGTCCTTGAGCAGCTATTTCCCAGTCAAACCACGATAATTTAGCCCAGTCGGGCTGCAATGTGAAATCATAGAGCTGTGTAGAATGGCAATAAATGCTACTGGAGCTACTGTATTGTGCACTGTTGGCCGTGGCACATAGGAACTTGGATCCTTTTCTTTCCGGACGTCAAGGTCAAAACAATTATAGATACAATGCTGTGCCTTGTGTGTGCGCTCGTCTCTGCTGATTGGATGAATTATTCCCTTTGATCGGACATAGATGACTTCATTAACATTTGCAGGACAGATTAAACTTCCATCCGAACCGCTGTGCAAGTCCCCGCGGTACCTGAAATCTGGCTATCATCACCACTGGCTCACCCTCGCAATCACATCATTGTCATGTGACACAGACGCTACAAAGGCAGCTACGCCAAGCTGCGAGCACATGGCAGAAATGAATCGCTCGGAGTCAGCCATGTGGCGGGCAAATGTCCAACTAGCTGCTACAGAGAGAGACAACATAGGCTGAGTCACAGACGCTGTGAGTCACAATCCACTCTCGGGGCCATATCCAATCTGTACGGCAACCTACGGAGAGCCAGATGACCATCAAACACATGCTAAAAAGAATTACAAGTAATACCTGATTAGCTTTCTGTGTTGCTCATGACAACAAAGGTAAATCCAGCAGGGCTACTCCTGTCCTAATCAGCCAGGCTAATGCATTTAGTATACGGTTGTTGATGAAGTCAGTGCCGCATTTTAGGCACTCTAAGGCTCTTCCATTGCACTTTACTCAGGTCTTATACCTCTCTAGGCTCTAGTGAGCAATCTTCACAGATTGCTGGAGTGCAGGTGTGCCACAGAGACTCACATCTCATTAAAACGTGCATTACCCCCTTCCTGTCTCTCTTTCTCCACTCCTACCCAACCCTGCTGTAACCATATGGACCCCATACCGACTCTCATTATACGGCATGAAGTGAATTCATTCCCGGGAAGACAAGGAAGGCCCAGAAGTGTTTGCGTGTTCAGGGTGGCATGTTAATAATCAGATCTGGGGTTAGAAAAAGGCTGCGATGCTGACTCATGAAATTATGTCTGATAAGGGGATGATATGGCTTATTTGAGATGTGAGAAGGGGTGTATTACCTGATACTAGAGCCATAATTATCAGGTTATCCCAGATTTAATATGTTTTGTTTACTGAATCGGTTATGTTTTGCAGTGGGAGTTTTTATGGTAGTTTTTAGGGCAGTCAGTTATGGCGGTTTAGATTGATTAAATATGGTGATAGCCTTTGTTACGGTAAATGTCATCATGAGGACATATACCATTGTATGTGCCAATACAACATTTATTTTTTGATATAATGTGTGCAGTTTTTATTTCTGAGATAACCTTTAAGGTTTATTATTTTCTTTACTTTTTTGGACTAACAGTATAGCAAATCCATGTATCTTTCTATTTCTATTCAATTAAGTATGGCAATTAAATAGGCTACCTAGGGCTGTCACAATATCAGATTTTCACTGCAAGATTATGATTATCGTGGCCAAAAGAATTCATGACAACGATATTATCGCAATATCTATAGGAAATTAAATAATAATAATGCTATCAGTCAAATTCATCTCTAACTTTGTTTACTATGCATTTTGTCTCTTTTTAGTAGGGCTTTCAATAGATTAAAATATTTAATCGCATGATTGTCCATAGTTAATCATGATTCATCACAAATTAATCGCACATTTCTTATCTGTTCAAAATGTACCTTAAAGGGAGATTTTTCAACTATTTAATACTCTTATCAACATGTGAGGGGGTAAATACTTCTGTATGTATGTATATATTTATTTTTGGAAATTAATTAACAATGACAAATATTGTCCAGAAACCCTCACAGGTACTGCATTTAGCATAAAAAATATGCTCAAATCATAACATTGCTCACCAGAAAACAACAGCTGTCAGTGTGTCAGTGTGCTGACTTGACTATGACTTGCCCAAAACTGCATGTGATTATCATAAAGTGGGCATGTCTGTAAAAGGGAGAGTCGTGAGTACCCATAGAACCCATTTTCATTCACATATCTTGAAGTCAGAAGTTAAGGGACCCCTTTGAAAATGGCCATCACAGTTTTTCTTCGCCAAAATTTAGCACAAGTTTAGAGCATATTTAACCTCCCTCGCAACATGCTAGTATGACATAGTTGGTCTCAATGGATTCCTTACGTTTTTTTTAGTTTCATATGATGCCAGTATCTTCACTCTAGCTTTAAAACTGAGCCCTCTACAACCTCCGAAAGATTGATTGCGCTAATGCGTTAAAGAAATTAGTGGCGTTAAAACGATTTTGCGTTAACGCGTTATAATTGCGTTAACTTTGACAGCCCTACTCAAAATATATTTAGATACACTTATAAATAATAATAATAATAATAATAATAAATATATTTGAAAAGTAGGTTTTGAGTGCATTTCCTCTATAAATACAAATATTTTTTGATTTATTTTCATACATTTCCAATTTTGTCCATTTTTTAATCATAATCCATCTCTAAGCATACACTACTCTGAAGGAAAGAAGACACAGAAAACATGCATGTAAACAGTTTGAAGAGCCTTCGATTGGCTTTTCCACATGCACAGACGTGTACCACTCTCTCCATCCCTCTTCCTTTAATCCATTAGACACTGTGAAGTTACATGTCCTGCGAGGCGGGGGGGTGTACCGAGGCACTCTCAGCCCCCAGTCATTAACCCCCTCTCCATCTGCTGACACAACAAAGTGAACGACCGCATAATCAGATGACAAGTGATGGAAAGAAATTAAGCAGGAGGAACGGGGAGGGTGGTGGGGAAGATGTCTTAAGCTTTCCTTAAGAGACAGCACACAGCAGGCAGCTCATCAGGAAATTGGGGTGTCAGCTAGCTGTCAGGGTGCATTGACCTAACAGGGTTAGTTTGCCGGGCAGCTGTCGTTGACATGTCAATCTTGCTCTCAACCAATCAATCTTCGGCAGAAAGGGGAGCAGCTCTCAGAAAGAGGGGGAGGAGAAGACCTGGAGATCCCATAATATATATTTTGAAAAATATCAATTTAAAAATGACTTTATTTACCTTCACTATTAAAGCACAAAGCATAAGAAACTGAATTTAAGATCCTGACCATTTCACTCAACATAACCATCAACGTATACACTACTGTATATGAACTTCAAAACAGCTTTTGCCACGCCCTTAATCTCTCAAAAAATAAGTTGACTCTTTTCCCAGTCGATACTCGCCCACCAAACCCTCTCTGAAGGTCAAGCGAGTGCTTGTAGAAAGTGTGTGTTGGTGCAGAGGAGGAGAACTGCTGCATGTGTTCAGTGGCGGCTCTGTCTGGGTGACCACAATGCTGCCTATCTCCCCCCATTGCTCCCGCTCCCCTCAGCCTGGGCATGTCAGCTTTCTGGGGCACAGCGGCCCGGCTCCCCAGGGAGAGGAGACAAAGAAGGTAGGGGAGGGTGGGAGATGGGTAGGGCATAAATAAAATAACACTTGTTTCACCTTGGAGAGGCCGGCTTGCCTGTTGTTGTTTTCCTCTATGCAGATTTAAATCCAGAGGAGCGCATTAATATCCCTGGGAAATGTGACATCTTCCCTTGGGTTTACATGTTTTCAGCCCATGGTTTTGGTCATTGTTTGGGAGTGCTGCATTGTGAGTGACAAGTTATCAACAACTTAAATGAACTACGCTGGCAGGGAGGCTTGCTAATTAAATTTTCATGGCAAGCATATAGGACACAAAGGACAGTCTTACAGTACACAGCAGTCATAACAAATATGGTAACAAATGGACACAACATAATGCACCCTGCACATAGCAAGGTAGAGAAAACAAACAAGTTGAAGAGGACATGGGATGGCAGAGCGAATTATACACAAAAGGCGAAGTATGGTATGAGTCACTGTCATATCTGTATGGTATATATGAAGCTACAGCCAGGAAATATTTAGCTTAGCATAAAGAAACAAAAGCAAAGAAGAGTATTTCCCAAAATGTCAAATTATTCCTTTATGCAAACATTCTGACATAGGTGGCTCTCTAAGTAACCAATAATTAACAAGACTAAGAGTCAACAACCAGGCTCACTGTGACATTTCTAACATGCTTTTATATACCAGATATAATCTTAGTTTAGCATGATAACATGATAACATTTGCTAATTAGCATAACAGGCTGATGGGAATGTCAGTTTTACAGGTATTTAGCATAGTTTGTATATAAGAAGTGAACATAGCCACCGTGACGTCAACCATTGGTTTGTGAACTGCCGTTTTGAAGCATCGAGTTCGGCGTTTTGGCCGTCGCCATTTAGTTTTTTTTGTTGTCGCCATCTTGTTTTTTTTGCAACCAGAAGTGACACAAGAGGGTGGGGATTTAAGTACAACCGAATGCCGAATGAGATAAGTTGTTAAACGAAAACATGGACAACTCCCAGACCGGAAAACGACGTGGTATCGACCTGTCAATCACAAGGCAGCCACCCTAAAGCATACCCTGTTTTATCATCTATTTTATTCTAAATTTGGCCATAATTTACTAAATGAACATCATTCTGTATTGAAAGAGACTTGAAACTAGCGATAGAGAACAAAAACTCATGTTTACAATGTTTACTGAGGTAATAAATCAAGTGAGAAGTAGGCTCATTTTCTCATAGACTTCTTTACAAACAGACTTCTTTTTGCAACCAGAGGAGTCGCCCCCTGCTGGCTATTAGAAAGAATGCAAGTTTAAGGCACTTCCACATTGGCTTCACTTTTCAGAACCGTAGGTTGCCGTCTGGTATTTAGTCATAAATCAAAGTATTGGACAAATAACAATTTTAATCTGATGGTGGCACTAGATGAAAGGTTAAGGTATCACTGAAGTTAATACAATTAATCCTTAGAGGGTGTGTGTCTGTACCACACTGCATGACAATCAATCCAAATAATACCATTTTCACATTCTGCATGCAGTCAAATTTATTATTAGACCAATTAGCCATCAATATTGACTGAACCTGCTTTACACATTAATTTCATTGACACCCACAAAACATGTCTGATAACACACAATTACGATTTATGGCACACGACGTGTGTAATGTTATTTTGTTAATTGTGGTGTCAGTATTCTTTTTGTAATGAAAAATGTTCCATCTGATATCCATTTTCAATCTTTTTTAGACACAGATCATTTAAATTATCGTTAACATTTTCTGAGCTACTTTTGACAGATGGCACATTTTCCTTCAAATCATTAAACTTTTTCATATGTGAACATATGCAGTGTATACAGTAGTGTTGGATGGGCTGCACAGACTATTGTTGTAAACTGACTGTTAATCAGGTTGACTGTTGAATGTCGATTAATTGATTTTAGGTCCATCTTTTCCAAATGGTTTTAACAGGCAACTGTTCGACTTTGTGTTTTTATAAATTAAACTGGGAATACAGTGGCAGAGCACTGGGCTGGCTGGGTCACAAAACAGATTTTGACATACTCTGTCTAAACCAAGCCATGCAACTTTAATGTTATGTGTTGCCCAGGGCTGCCATGTATAATTAAAGTGTTTCTGTGCCCCCCCAGCCCCCACCCTTGCAACGCCTGGTAGACAGATAGGGAATTAGGTGGGAAAAGTGTTTTTGAATTGCTCACAAGAGATGAAAACATTATGGACAGAAAATGTGATATTAAAAATGTAGACCGGCTAATTAGATATGACACTACACCTACAATTGGTCAGGTAAGCAATATAGTAATTTTTTTGTGTATCCAAAACCTTTTGTATGAAACCAATGGTCCAAAAATTGCAATTGAAATATTACAGTATGCCAACACTAGACACTACGCCAGCATAAATGTCCCACAAGGCAATGCGGTAGTCATGACAACATTCATAACAGACAATGGCGGACTGCTCTGTAACATCAATAACACTTAAATTTAAGTGTAACTATATTCCTCTTTCCTATAGGTGTAATATAGTTTTTCAATTAGTTCAGACTTAATCGTAAATAATGGTTTGGTCATATGAGGTTTGCACGGGTTACCATGGTTACACGTCTCCAACCTGCAATGAGGCTCTAAGTTTAGTGCGTACGAAAAGATACATACTACTGTTTATTGCAGCCTGGTCACACGTAAAGGTGTATGAATAACACAATAATGCGCAAGGCAAAAGCGTGTAATAAGAACGCCATTCTTGGTTTTGGACAATGTCATTTGTACACCCCGTACTCTGTACTGACTGCAATGTAAATGCATCCATGTAAATATGGCATGCTCCAGAGACACGTGTTTGAAGCCAGTGTTTTGTTTTGTTAGTTACGTTAGTGACATTTGTGATTGTGCTTAGTTTACGTACTTATTTCAAGGCCAACAATGATGTTTTTCTTAAACCTAACTGAGTGGTTTTGTTGCCTAAACCTAAGTGAGTGGTACTGTTGCCCCCTGCTGCTACTGCACCTTCATACACGCATATAATATTCACGTCTCGGCGAGGCAAAACGTGACACTGACACGTTATCCTCTGGTGGACAGGTGGATTTATTACACACAGAAGTATATTGAACGATACACATATTGAGAATGTAGTGCAAAGTATACGATTTTGGACGCAGCAAAAGACAGACCAATCCAGTATGCATAGTAGTCTTCAAGAAGTTTCTAGAAGTCCACTCCTCTTGAAGAAGTCCCCGACCCTGCATATGTCAGAGTAGCAGTAATGACCTTGATGAATCTGCCACTCGGCAAAATCCAGTGAAGATGGGGCCATTCCAACACATCAATTATGAGAAGCGTTTGTTGAGGTAATGTGCTGCACGCAAGGCAATGGGCGGGGGTGGACGGGACCTGCTGCACTATTCATGTCACCATCTGCTCCCTTTCAGAAAATCTTGCTCCACAGGCCTGTGGGCTCTGGAACCAGGCCGTGGGCTGCGTCCCTGGTCCAATTCTTCCAGCAGTGCTTGTAGCCGCTGCACAAACATGTGATTTAGAGCAGCCAGCTCTGCTGCCATCACTGTTTTGGTCTCTGCTATATACCACCACGTGCAATACAAACAGCCAGGCAGAGCACCTGTGCAATTGGAATCTGCTGGAATGGGGAGAGAATTTAAGGGAGCAAACACAAGCAGCAGGCGACTTCCACAGCAATAACGGGGATCAATAAAGAAAGCACAAGGGGCGACAGCTGAAAGGGGTCATCACATAAGATCCCAAAGCCAACACATGAAATATAAATGCTGCTGAAATGGACGGGATTTCTTCTCGGAACAAATTTCCAAAGACCAAATGTGCTTTGTGTTTCCAATCTTTTCGATCCGTGTTAAACCCCGTATCTAAGGCACTTCTATTGGCTAGATGAGTGAGGAAGCTGTTGACCCACTGCCCAATTTGTCTTTGAGGTGATTAGGACCTGGCAATGGCCTAATTGAAAGCCTTAGTTTGCACTCCTCTGGGCGTGTTTGTAAAGTAAATCCGTGCTCTGATTAAATGTAATATCCACAGTGAATATCTATGAGAGGGGGCTGTGTATCCTGATGGAGGCATCTTATCAGTATGCAAATTGAACAGCTCACTTTGCTCATTATATTAAATGAGCCGCGACTGAATGAGTTTGTCTCAATTATCAATATCAAAGTTGTGGTGGGCGCCTGTTTCACATAGTGGTATTTTAGTCTCATATTAGAGTCTGGGTACAAGATTCAAGGCTAAGTAGGGCTTGTCACACTCTACATTTAGGATGCCTGGGGTACAGACCACACACACACATGCACACCATAGACTAAATATTGGCCACCCTGTGGGGTGTCAGCTATAAAAGATGACTTAGCCAGGCAATGATATCATTAAAGACTAAAGCAGAGAAATGTATGAGGACACAAAAGGCCAACCTTCACGTTGCTCTGTGTGCTGCTGTATAATCTGTTGGTGGGGGGTATGAATAAGCTCACTGGAAGGACAGCAAAGGTGTTGGAAAAGGGTAACTGTGACAGACCAATGCACTAATGTATCCACATAATTTAAGGCTATTTACTATCCTCTTTCATAGTATTAAATTGGAAAGTGTGTTTTTTGGGAAAATGATTCTATTTTGGCTAAACCAATTATATTAATTTGACTAAATTTTCATACTAACTGTACGTGAATGTTATATAAAAAAAATTTCAGAGAATGTGTTCGGTTCAGGTTCAGATCAGTGTGTGTAACTTCTATGATACTTCCAGCCCGGTCGCACTAAATGGCTTATGAATGTAGTCTGTATTGAGTATTGAGTATTGTAGTCTGTACTAAGTCTAGTTACTACAATACAGCTCTTTCAAATCAGTTACTTGATTCAGTGGAATTAGAAGACAGAATCGAGAGTATCAAATGCATCTGCGTAAATATGCTACACTCAGAGCTAGTGACGTAAAATAAAAAGTGAGAAAGACTGTTTATGGTGGAGGGGAAGTGGATGGGTCCAACAAACACAGGACTTTCAACCAGGAGACTGGTGTCCGTGTCCCAAAGTGTTGTTGAGTTATTTTGAAGTTACGGTAGCTACGGTAGTGACGTTTGTGACGTTGTTTCTGTACATATCTTTGTTAGTTAACGCTCTTATGTTAAGCCCAACCATGCTGTTTTTCCTAAACCTAACTAATGCGGATCACACACTACATGAGAATCAAGACGATTTTGAGCCCGATTCCCCCCTCCCAACAACAATCAGCAAAGCCTTGATTTTTTGATGGTTCTAATTAAGATTATCTTTCGAGATATTCCTGTGGTGTGAGGTATGTTAAGAATGTTTTTTACATCCCCCGATTGGCTTGGAAGTCCATCCTGACTCAAATCATAAATATTAAACTGTTCAGTATTTATGATCGGATATCCTGTTGTGTGTGGGGAACCCCGAGGATAGCCAATGATGCAATTACGTGGGAAAGAACGATAGCTAATTGGAAACCAAGCTGACTGAAGAAGGAAGGACAACTACTGCCATCATTGCCGCCGTGGCTAATGCATGTACTAATGCAAAACACGAAGCATAAAGTAGTAGTAAGATGGACCTCAGAAATGGAGGACCAACTTGTTGATTTATGGCAACAACACAAGTGTCTTGTTATTCATGAATGGAATCTGTTAGTATGTGGTGTTCTGCCTGTTTTGGCCAAATCGTTGCTCACCACACACTATAAGAACAAAACTGTTAAAATTAACATAACATGTTGTCATGTGTAGGATCTCTCACATTTTCAACATCTGTTGAGATTTGAAAAATATTTTATTGTAAGCCAGCCTTAAGTGATTTTGTTGCCTAAACCTAACTGTGGCTGTTACCGTAGTTTTGTTGTGTGGTGTAAAAATGCCACGCGAAAAGGCTAAAATGCAATCTCATGACACGCAGCATGTCTTTGTAATGTTGTGCTATTTATACGACATCCCATGAAATCAGGTTGATACTTCAGTTTCTTTGGGAATATGCCTATTACAGACAATTTGCGGCATCATTTACAGATGATTATTGACTAATGTCACACTTCTTAAAAATATGCTTCTTGTGGTTCATCATTTCCTAATTTTGCATCCAAACTAGTGATTACATCCTCATTCATTTCATTTCAGTTTCCTTTATATAAACAAGGAAAATTGTCATTGAGATTAAAATCTCTTTTTTTAAGAGAGACCCGGCCAAAAGGGCAGTATGAATACATTATAAACACGATACAAACAACATGAACAGGCTAAGACAACTCTCACATGCTATAAAAGGGTTTGAATCCAGTCAAGATGCATAAACAGGTATGCAGGCCTATTTGTACATATACAAGTTGCCATAGTATGTTGCCAATTTGAAATGGCCACTACACAGAGATATAGAGTGACAGCTACTGTATAGGGTGAGGAAGGCTTGACTCGCCAGTGACCAGAAAATGGGATCAATACCTCTCTGCACTTTGTCAGAATGATTCGTTGAAAAATGTGATGTCAACATCTTACAAATAAACAATGAACTGCTCCCATTAATGGACAACGAAGGCAGGGTCTGTATCAGCTGGGAACAAACACCGACACCCCAACATTATGCTGTTTTGCATGTATTAAGTTTGTATGAGCAATACGGTCATACATCGTTCACCTCTTTTATACTGTCATTGACGATATATATATAATTCATGCTCAATTCGTAGAATTAAACATCAATCATGAATTCTTGTCGCATCTTGAATAATTCTGCGTTGAATTTCAAGCAGTTTGGAAATAAATATCACTGAGTAAAATGTCTCATGGACCTTTTTAATTCTGTTTTGGAAAAGCGTGTGTTTCATAGTTCTTGCTTCAATACTGCCCCCATGTGATATGAAGCTGAATGTTACCCATGTACCACATTGCTCAATGGAATCATGGTATGTTGTGTTCATGATTACTGCGATCACAAAAACGTCTGCACCAATCAGCAATCATTATTATAGTGAAATAATGCTGTCTTAAGCCAACTTTTTCTTTTGGTCAAACTATGTTCAAACAGCAAGGTAACTATTTAAGCTTGAACCTAAATTTGGCATTCTGTAGTTTGTTATATTTGACTGTTCCTCGTCCTTTATCAGAGCACCGCATGAACTTCACCTACGCTGTCTTTGACTTTCTCGGAGCAGAGTGAGAGAGAGCTGAATAGATCCAAAAACCCAGTTGCTTCGTCTTTAAGTTGATGACTGTCTTTCTCCTTGGGTGATGTGACAGGCAGGTCTGGTGCACCATATGAAATATGAAACAGGATGGGGACACCGTTGACAGCCATGTCACAAAGCATCAGTGAGGATGACAGGACCAAAGACCCCGGTCTGCTACACTGACATCTCTGCAGCTAATCGGAAGGTACAGGCCCTCACAGCTGCCGGACCAAAAGATGGGGAGAGGGTCAATAATTTAGCAGTAGCAATATGTTGAGGCTGGTCCAACGTTAAGGTCTCCTTCCATCCTTCTCCTGCACTTTCTGTCACTTTGACTTTCTCACTCGCACGTTTTTGCGAACAAAGATTCATCACTTGCCGTGTAGCGCTGTAAAATTAAACAGCAATTCACAACCTTAGAGGCCTGCAAAGCTTAAGATCCTCTCAGAAGAGAGGAGAATGCAGGTGTATAGTATAACCAATATTGCTTTCTATTATAATCTGAATGACTTGATTGACACTCTAAAGTGGTTTAACATGTCTACCTGTGTATTGCGAGGACACATTACAAACCATATGACCTGTCCGTGTTAACACTGAGCACATAAGACTCTTTTTCGTTCTTTGCTGTGTCGTATTCTTTCTATGAGGCGTTTCTCAGGTTTTCTCTGCTCATGGGTCACGTTGCCATGACAACCGAGATGAGCTGAATGTTCTGGCAGGTATCACCTTTGCTGTCTCACCTCTGGTGGCTGGCACTCCAGTGTCACCGGTCCAGAGCTGCTGACGGCGGGGACTCTGAAGGTGGAGACGGTGGGGGAAAGCGAGGGCGACGGGGCAGGAAGACGGGCAGAGAGAGAGAGGAAGTAAAGATGGAGAGTTGGCTCGTTGGCCCTCTGGGCCCCAACGCTGCCCTAATGAGTGATGCCAGCGTTGCACTCGGGTGAAACTGAAGTGGCTGCTGTGCAATGGCAAGGAGTCGTCCCAGTGGAGGAGAAACAGGAATGACATTCGCAGGCATCACAGGTCTTGTTCAGGACACTCACTGACTGTGTGACTGTCTGATTAAACAGCTTCTTTTTAAACCTCATAATTCAATAACCATTTCTTTGTCATTCATACATCAATTGACCGATTTCTAAACTCTACTAAACCATTGGATTTCCAATCGTAACTTGAAGCGGTGTTTAAGACTAATACTCAATTCTATATAAGGAGTCGTCATGGAGCCTATTTTCTCTACTCCCAATAGGGGAGAGGCATTACAAACACTTTTCAGATAAACCCAACCCAGATGGTGTAGTGCAAGAGAGTTCTGTAATGCTGGTGTCAACACTTTCCAGGCTCTATTGAGAACAAATTTATATGTCGGCTAAATGATTCACAGAATGCCATTATCATGCTACTGGCAAATCCTTATTTTAGTGTTATACGATACCAGTTACCCCCATGGAAACATTGGTATAACTGTCTTTTATAAAAAAAAAAAGTGGCAGTTTCTATTTTTTAATGTATGTATTGCTGTTTGTGTTGTATGTTTTTTTACGGACTTCAAATCTGTCAATAAAGATAAAATGGAAATGTAATTGAAACCTCATTTTAAAACATTACAGACAGAAACAATTTTCTGCTCTGATCAACAACTCACATGTGTATTCTATCAATACCAGGTATTATTTTTTACAAATGTGGAATGACTTTGGTATAATTTGACCTTAAACGTTGCACATTCTTACTTTCGACCCTGTCAGTCAGTACAAAAGTAACACAACAGTATAAACTTGAATTGTTTATATTATTCTTGTTTTTATTAAACATATCTGACAATGTCATTGTTAATATGTGATTACAAACATATTATATCCTTTATCTTTATAAAAAAAATATTAAATGAATTTCAATTTCAATTTTCATTTTCATCGAATGTTTTATAGCAGTATGAGCAGTATTACTGTTAAAGAAAATGCAACAATACAACAGTGCTTCAGATTCATTTAAGTATTGATAATAACACATTTAATTTTGTTGTTGGACTTAAGCAGTAACAAGGGTGTAGCGGGACAGGAGAAACATCTGTTACTTTTATCCCGACAATGACTCCTGACAGTTGAACCTGACTTGCTGCTATACTGAAAAACTCTGATATGTCAAACTTCAGGATTTGTTAAAGTAGTAAGTAATCTGTCAAATGATCATGACTATGACTCATGAAACTTCTAGATGTGCTGCTGTATTTGCTGATGTAGTTTGGCACATCAGACTCGTATGGGCTTGAGGAAAATCTCTGCGTTACTTTCGCCCCGCATTACTTTCGTACCGGCCCTCCCCTATGTAATTTACTTGAGTTGATGTTGGTTTGTATGCTGAGAGGAAGGTGCACATTCCTCACGCTCAGCTGTTCAACATTTACATGACCTGTGATTTTTGAGAAATGCTTGTTCACTTAGTGTGTTTAGTCTTTCTGCTCACACCTGTTTTCTATAGGGGGATTGTAATTCCCTGACCTGTCTGACCCTTTAAGAAGAAGGAATGTGCTTCCCATTTAAAACGTCTTTGTGGGTCATTTTTCTTGCGGTAATGTTTTTCAGTTCCAAAGAAGGAAATGTTTAGTTGTTTCTCTACTTCACTAACAATGTTTCTGTTTTGCTTATGCCTCTTGAGAGGGTACATTTGATTAATACCAGGTGACAGGGTATAAAAGGTCTTGGAAGGCAGCAAACTGGTTGGTCTATTTTTTTCACCCTCCAGGAAAATGGAGGAATTCCAGTGTTTAATGGACCAGAAGGATTTTTCTCATGAATTGTCTGTAGAGAACCCTAAGTGATAAAACTAATGATATTGTTTGTTTTTCCTTTTTGTGGCCGGTCTGAATTATGTTTTTCTGTAAAATCAACACCTGCATGCTGGTCCATTCTTCCCACTCGCACTACCAACCATCCTCAAGTACAACAGGAGTCTTTTAGATTTTACAAAACCAAAACCATAACAGCAAAAGTGTAAGGAATGGGTAAATCAGTGTGTATCTGCTTGAGTGTAAGCTGCAAACGTCCAGCTAACTATCTTATAAGTTCATCAGTATTGTTTGAGAAGCAAATGACTGTTCTAGTCATTATTAGAGTTAATGCTGTAACGCTTTTTACCCTTACCCTAAGGTTCCTGGCAACCTATTAGCCTTTCATTGAGTAACTCCCAAGATGGCAGCAGAACAGTTGTCACTGCAAGTGAAGTTTAGTGAATTTTACTGTTACTTTATGAACAGATGATGGTCAAACAGTATCATCATACTCCATGCCTGATCTGACCAGATTTGACTAACAGATGGACAGATTTTCTGCATATGGGTGATTCATGTATGTGGCCCTTTAATTTGGCAAATATAGAGAGAAGACACTTTGCATAGATACAACAGTGCAGATTGCACAACAGGCCTTTACAATTTTGTCAGTTTTTTTTTCTATGTTTGTTTTTAGCCTTTCTCCGTGTGAACTTGGCATCAATGGCAGATGCTGAATGTTTTTTGTATTTCCCAGAAATGTATGGCTTTGATTTCTATCCATCTGCAAGTTGTAAAGTAAACTAAAAATCAATAGCAAAAATAATTCAACATGATTTGAATGTTCTTTAAATTGTATCAGTAAAAATTGAAGTTCATCATTCAAGTTTGGATAATAAAATTTATTTGAAGTTGTACGCAATGTTTTTACAGCTTGGAGTCGGCGTGGATAGCAACGAAGGGGTCCTCATCTCTGTTGCTGATCTTGAAGTGGGCACGGCCATCTCCGCCAACATTGATCTGCTTCCCAGTGCATCTGCCTCCATCCTTCTGGCCAGAAATGATGTCACAGTAGGTGCCACCAGGCATGCCAGTGTTCAGGGTGACATCCAGGTTCCTGAAGGTGAAGACAAGATGCATATTGTTATTCAAACCACCACAATGTCACAATGAAACAGTTTTTTTGTATTTTGTCAGTACCAGTTAGAATACTTAGCAAATAGTCCTCACCAGTCATCATTGTTGAAGACGATGAAACCACGATTACCGCGTCCAAAGGCCACCTGGTTGCTCTGGTTGTCCCACCAGTTGGAATGAGGCTGTCCGTTGACCACGTTACGGAAATTAACCATGTTCCTAAAGGGGCGTTGACAAAATAAAAAAACAGTCAGAACGTGTAATATGCGTAGTTTTCACATCCATATGACCAAGTAGAAGTGACTTATGTCTCTGGCTTTCTGAAGACTCACTTGATCTGACGCCATCTGTGCTCACACACCCATCCGTCACCACAAGTCTGGTCAGCGTTGATGGGAACAGACTTGGTGGATCCATCACCATTGCTGGGGGGGCCCATCCAGTCATTCTGATCCTACAAAATAATGATGAATCAATGAGTTTAACAAAAACTAGTTCCACATACATACTATACAGTGCATTTGATCATTTCCTACTTAAAAGAGAACCTACCTTTCCATTGACAATATTGCGGTTCCAGCGGAAGCTAGACATCACCCTGGTTACTCCGTAAGGGTGGGCCAGCATGTAGGAGACAGCCATCTTGTGGAGCTTGGGGTCCCAGAAGGAAACGATGGATGCACCACCAGCACCGTGGCCTCTCTGGTTGTCGTGGTTGTCAACGAAGACGAGAGCATTGCCGTTGGGCATGAAACCCCATCCCTCTCCCCAGGACCTGCACACAAGTATGCAATAATACTAGTGAGGAGTCAACATCGAAAACACCCAAGTTTGGACAAAGTATATTATACAAATATTATAATTCATGACTCTAGAAACACAATTAGTAAGAACGAAACTATTTGTCCAATCCAGCAATTTGTAGCTACCTCTTGGTTAAATCCATTTTTCTAATATCAATATCAATATCAATTTGATATGTGATTTAGGCACTTCAACAGTAACACACATACTTGGTGTAAGACAGTTTCTCGCCGTTCCACTTCCTGAAGATTGTTCCCAGTTTGGCACCATATTTGAACTCCGTCACCCTTCCCAGATGGAAGTACTCTCTGGATGTGATGGGCTCACCTCCCAAATCAATAACCTAGAGATAAATCAACATATAATCCACGTCATCCATAATGTTCAAAGTAGATTTGGTGTGTATTAACCGCATCATAACAGTGAGTTATGGATTGACAAAAAGTATTTCAACAAGTATGATTTTTTGGGATTCAGCAGTAACAAGAGCCTTATTTCCGCTGTTAAACATTCATTATCCTTTTGTACTATAGCATCAGTATTACCTGTATTTGTACAGGTGCTTGTCAACTACTAATGTGTTCTTGGATATTAACAGCTGCTACCAGTGTGCATGTGTTTGTCATCTTGATTTCTGCACTCATTTTCCCACAGCTCTGTTGACTGCTGTTTTGCAGTCAGCAATAATATTGGTAATGTGGGTGGTTAGTACTCAATCACATCCTGGTATGTAGATTTCAGCTGTCAACTGTTTACTTGAATTCAAATAATTACATTGGCAGCATTTTGTGTTTGCTGGCACCATATTTTCCAACTTGAAATAAGTTCATCCAGCCTTTTGGCTACTCAACATGATGACATATGCATCTATAGTATATGCCCTTAAGGCTACAGTAAAATGGGAGTTGATGGTTGTGTGTTGGTTGATATTATTTTGGCATATTTTACCATTTTGGTATGGAAATCAAGTAAACTTCCCAAAAAATGTTTTAAAGACTTACCTCCTGGAAGATGAAGGGTCTGGAGCCACCAGAGAACCATTTGCTGTTGAGGTTGTGCAGACGGCCGTAGACAACAGACAGGTCACCGGGCCACATATGCTTACAGGCATCCACTCTGAATCCAGCCACACCCATGTCAATCAGCTTGTTCATGAAGTCGGCCACCTTGCCCCTGACGTAATCTTTCTCCAGGGCGAGGTCCAACAGACCGACCAGACGACAGTCACGCACCTGGAGCAGCAAATAAGCATTTACATCGCAATTAAATTATAATTTTTTCTTGTTTTAAAACTCCTCCAAGTCAAACATTGAATTAGTGTGTAAGCTTCTGACTAAACAGTTCCTTACCTGATTGGCATCACCATAGTTCTCAATATTGCCACTGCCAGTCCTGCATTTGTGGTCGTTGAAGTCCAACCCGGTAAAGGGGATACTGGGGAAGTCCTTCCTGTTAGCACTGAACCAGCTTCCACATGAAGAGTGGGTTCCCTCTCCACCGCCGGCGCCGCACATATGGTTGATGACAACGTCCACATAGATATTGACCTGTGATGGGTTGATACAGGATTGTAGGTGCAACACAATTAATCATCTCTCTTCTATTCCTCTTCACATTCACTTCTTTTACTAGCACATTAAGTTAATTCTCAGGTCACAGGAATATGTCAAAGATGCATTGCTCACTTTTGCCAGACAGAGTATTTAATTCATTCAATTGTTCGAAAATTATCTATTCAAAAATGCCTTTTGTTAATTAATGCCATGTGCCTGTTGTTATAAAACTATTTGATAATGATGCACAAAGCATCTGCATCTTGTAAGTATGTGTTGTCTTGTAAAAGGCTGTAGATTTATGAGGTGCTGTCACCACAGAAGGACATTGTTCCTAATGCCTTTCACTAAATCACTGTAGTTTACCCCAACATTGTTGCATCTGGTGACCATGTCTCTCAGCTCGTTCTCATTGCCGGATCTGGAGCACAGGTTGTAGCCCACTGGTTGGTATCGCTGCCACCAAGGCCTCCAGGGACTGTTCAGCACAATGTGCTCATTTGGAGGGGAGATCTGAGCAACACAGAGGAAAGTCATTACAGTGATGTTCACGTTTAACACAGGAATTGTCTGCAGACGGAAGATTGCTGTTAACTAGTGTTGTATTATTATGTACTATCATAGACCGTCTATAAGAAGTATACGTAGTCACCGTGACGTCACCCATTGGTTTGTGGACTACGGTTTTGAAGCCTCAAGTTCGGCATTTTGGCCATCGCCATCTTGTTTTTTTGCAGCCAGAAGTGACAAGAGAGGGTGAAGAAGACTTGAAACTAGCGATTGAGACCATAAACTCATGTTTATAATGTTTACTAAGGTAATAAAACAAGTGAGAAGTAGGGTCATTTTCTCATAGACTTCTATGCAATCAGACTTCTTTTTGCAACCAGAGGAGTCGCCCCCTGCTGGCTATTAGAAAGAATGCAGGTTTAAGGCACTTCTGCATTGGCTTCACTTTTCAGAACCAGAGGTTTCCGCCTATGTACTACACAATTATTAAAGGACGACTCCAGCAATTTTACACAGTACTACTCAGCTTGTGAAAACATGATGGCATCATCAGGGTTGGTTTAGGAGCTAATAAAAGACGTTATATAGAACCGTTATAGAGATGTATTATGGGAAATAGTGTTCTTGGAGCTTGATCCATAGTAAAAATCTGAATATCTCTGTTTCTGACGTTTCAGTTTTTACCATTCTTGTTCAAATCTATTTCTTGTAAGTCCTCTAACTTTATGGAAGTGCAATACTAAATCAATGGAATACCCCTTTAAATTTAACTGAAGGGAAATAGACAGAGAATAAAAATAGATTATTGAACCCTTCCAAAGGCTGTATGAAAGCCAAGACTTATATCCTTATTTTGTATTTTAAATCAGCTTAAACAGAGGTCCCTAAACAGAGAAGGTAAGATCCCTCTAATATCGATTTTCGTTATTTATCCAAACGAAAGTTTTTTGATTAAAATGAACCATTCTTCAAACACCGAAATCGATGAAACAAAACGTAAAAGTAAAATTCATCATGAAATGCATTTACACTTTTATGATTAAGAGTTAATGACACTATGAATAATGTCCATTTGACATTGTCATTTTTTGAACAGATTTAACTTCCCCATGTATTCACCTGTGTGCCTACTGCATCTTCAAAATGCAGTTTGATTATATAGACACCTTATTTCAAAAAAGAAAAAGAAGGGATTATCCTCCTTCTCTATACTAAGAAGCTGTCCTGTGTTCAGCCATACATACCTGAACTCCACCAAAGCCATTAGGACCCAAATAGCGCTCACACTCTGCAGCGATGTCCGCCCAGCGCCACTCAAACAGGTGCACGATGGCGGTCCTGCCGTGCTTGGTGTGGGGGTTGTGCTGGGCAAGGCTCAGCCCAAAGAGAGCCACCAGAATTAACAACTTCATGCTTTCCCTGGATGAGCGAGAAAATACACACTTACCTGCTGCTTCACTGTTAGTATTTATCCTCATTTTCCCTCTCTCCCGGACCAATGAGATACTGGCAAATATCAGCATGGAGGCTAAACAGGTGCTGCTTTCTCACGGCTTCCTACCTTGTTTCAAAACTATCAGAAGGATAAATAGTTTTGAGGTGCTTGCAGGTTGGAAACTGAAAAACATGATGTTTGCATAATGTCTTTACCCAAATTGTATCGTCTCTGCAGGTCAAAACAAACTGAAACTTAAACAAAAGCCGTGTCATGTGGCAGTAACCTCAAGGTTTCAGCTAAAACACAAGTCCACAAAACATACTTTTCTGGCTTTAAACGTTACCATAATACCATTTTAGTTGATTTATGAGATTATCTTGTACAGATTCAACTATAAAGACATAAAAATACATATTTTAAAGCTATTACCAGTCACAACAGGACAGGTTAGATATATCCTGCTTTTGTATTTGTTTTACTCAGTTCAATGTCCA
Source organism: Sebastes umbrosus (assembly GCF_015220745.1). Classification (NCBI taxonomy): domain Eukaryota; kingdom Metazoa; phylum Chordata; class Actinopteri; order Perciformes; family Sebastidae; genus Sebastes; species Sebastes umbrosus. The sequence goes on along the minus strand of NC_051280.1, from coordinate 10,059,819 downwards.
GATGATTTTGCAACAGTTACAATTTTCCTTGAGTTACAAAACTTTGATTTGGATCAAAAATCTATTTTGGGCAAAGCAAATAAAAAGCTGAGGCAGGTAAATTCAGATGTTTTTTGTGTGTGTTTGTTGGGGGAAAATAGGTACAAGAGGGAAAGTAAATACAGTCAGCAACATTTACTTTTCCACTTTTTTTTTACCTAATCAAACATGTGACTGCTTATGTAATGAAATGATTGCCCTTGACATGAATTTGGAAATTAGCCCTAAATTTTGAATAACGCTGATAACAGTGAGGTTCTCTCCAGTAGGGAAATAGCAGTATTTAGGTTAATTCTAAATTTGGGCTTTTTGCATGGAAATCTGAAGTATACCTTGGATTTCTTTCAAGATATTACAATGTACTGTTATGTCGTCTTATCATTTTGAAAGATGAATATCTTTATTTAAGTTTCAATATTCTTGAGAACAAATTGAGGTTTCATGATCCGATCATCTAGTCATAGTCATTAGTGGTGTTGAATTACCATAGCAGTGGGTAGTTTTACTACTGATGTTATCTCACACACATACACACACAAATGTTGGAGGCGCGGCAGTTACAAAGCATGCCGTGTCCTTCTGTAACTTCACCGTGTTATCATCCGCTTTTTATCAATGAAAACCAACACAGATAAGCTACACTCGGGTGAGAAGATAAGGAGGTCAAATATGTTGTGTAAAACAAGTTAACTAAACCAGCCCTGAAAAAACCCACATTTTCCCATGAAGGGCTTCAAATGTGACCCTCCGCTTAGTCGTTTCAGGTCAGGAGAGAAATGTATGGTAATGCATCAGGTTGATCCTCAAAATGACTTTAATCACCTTAAAGAAGTTGTATCTGTAAAGACAAAAAGGAGATAATCATTCAACTTTTTAATTTGATTTTATAAGTACATTTTTCTTGCTCTGTACTCTTTTACTCAAGTCATATTTTGAATGCTGGATTATTACTTGTAATGTGGTTTTGCTACTACTTGAATAGAAAATCTCAGTACGTCTCTCTACTATAACTACAGTACTTCACAATACCCTGTACCATACACTACTGAATACTTAATGGCTCTTCTTACAGCTGCATTTATGCCGCACTGCAACAATGGTTATACAGGTATTGAGTGCTGAATTATACATAGGCAGACTGTGAATGCTTCAACTCTGTTGTTTTGTATAACTGTAATTGTCTACATCAATGGTTGTCAACCTTTTCGAGTTGCGCCACTCCAGAATAATCAGGTTGGTGTTCGTGGTTTGCTCTACCCCGACCCATCAGAAATCCCCCATCAGATAATCATGTGCATGCCATGCACACACTGACTGACATGACTCACAAACACTGAATAAAATCTATTCTGAGGCAAATGATTTCACTGGTACAGGCAATGCAATGTAAAAAACATTCCCCAAATGTTAAAATGTTATTTCATGTTTTTCCCCACAACCATCTGGCTACACCCTGAAATTTTCACGTGACCCACGACCCCCAGGTTGAATACCACTGGTTTACATAACAGTGCTTGCAAGATCATATCCTGACTTACACATTTAGTTTATTAACCCTAATGTTCTGTTCGGGGTCCTGGAAACCTAAGGTCCTCTGCAGCAACTCAAAAAACCTCTCAGAGGTCTAAGTGACCTAAAATATGCAGTATGTAGGCTAATGTTCCAGTATGTATACATGTATATGTGTTCATGCATAGCCCATATACAGTGACGTGAAAAAGTATTTGCCCCCTTCCTGATTTCTTATTTTTTTTGCATATTTGTCACACTTAAATGTTTCAGATCATTAAACAAATTTTAATGTAAGACAAAGATAACCCAAGTAAACACAAAATGCAGTTTTAAATAATGATTTCATTTATTAAGGGAAAAAAGATATCCAAACCTACCTGGCCCTATGTGAAAAAGTAATTGCCCCCCCACCCCCTTGTTAAATCATGAATTAACTGTGATCAACCACATGTTTTGGAAAGCTGAGTTCAATTTCACCAGCCAATCACTGTTCAATCAAGAAATCACTTAAATAGAACTTGTCTGTCAAAGTGAAGTAGGCTAAAAGATCTCAAAAAGCAGCACATCATGCCGTGATCGAAAGAAATTCAAGAACAGATGAGAAACAAAGTCATTGACATCTATCAGTCTGGAAAGGGTTACAAAGCCATTTCTAAGGCTTTGGGACTCCAGCAAACCACAGTGAGAGCCATTATCCATAAATGGAGAAAGCTTGGAACAGTGGTGAACCTTCCCAGGAGTGGCCGGCCTATCAAAATTACTCGAAGAGCGCATCAACAACTCATCCAGGAGGTCCCAAAAGAACCCACAACAACATCCAAGGAACTGCAGGCCTCACTTGCCTCAATTAAGGTCAGTGTTCACGATTCAACAATAAGAAAGAGACTGGGCAAAAATGGCATCCATGGGAGAGTTCCAAGGCGAAAACCACTGCTGACCAAAAAGAGCACAAAGGCTATTCTTACTTTTGCCAAAAACCATCTTGATGATCCCCAAGACTTTTGGGGAAATATTCTGTGGACTGATGAGACAAAAGTTGAACTTTTTGGAAGGTGTGCGTCCCGTTACATCTGGCGTAAAACTAACACAGCATTTCATAAAAAGAACATCATACCAACAGTCAAACATGGTGGTGGTAGTGTGATGGTCTGGGGCTGCTTTGCTGCTTCAGGACCTGGACGACTTGCCATAATTGATGGAACCATGAATTCTGCTCTCTACCAGGAAATCCTGAAGGAGAATGTCCGGCCATCAGTTCGTGACCTCAAGCTCAAGCGCACTTGGGTTATGCAGCAGGACAATGATCCGAAACACACCAGCAAGTCAACCTCTGAATGGCTTAAAAAAACAAAATGAAGGTTTTGGAGTGGCCTAGTCAAAGTCCGGACTTAAATCCGATTGAGATGCTGTGGCATGACCTTAAACAGGCCGTTCATGCTCGAAAACCCTCCAGTGAGGCTGAATTAAAACAATTCTGCAAAGACGAGTGGGCCAAAATTCCTCCACAGCAATGTGAAAGACTCATTGCCAGTTATCACAAACGCTTGATTGCAGTTATTGTCGCCAAGGGTGGTGCAACCAGTTATTAGGTTTAGGGGGCAATTACTTTTTCACATAGGGCCAGGTAGGTTTGGATATCTTTTTTCCTCTAATAAATGAAATCATCATTTAAAAACTGCATTTTGTGTTAACTTGGGTTATCTTTGTGTAATATTAAAATTTGTTTGATGATCTGAAACATTTAAGTGTGACAAACATGCAAAAAAATAAGAAATCAGGAAGGGGGCAAATACTTTTTCACGGCACTGTAATATCTAAAACATGAAATATGTCCTTATTTGGTGTAATACAAATGATTCATGGTCATTTACATATATTATATATATAATTAGTAATTTACCATATACCATAGGGTATTTAAGTCAATGTTAAATATAATAATATATTCTGTATATATATAGAGTCATGTTAACTTTCCTGAAATACCTGCACCGCCCCATGGCACTGTTACATTTTAACTGCCATTCTAATGTCAGTTGTAACCCTGGGCAGCATGTTATAATGATTATGATGGGATGTACTTTCATATAACAATAGCTCCCCCAATGGTTTTTAAGAGATACTGCTTCATTTAAAACATACATACAGTATATAAATACTGTAAATCATTTTTTGCCAACCCCTATGTCCTATAAGAATTTTTTTTCCCTTAAGTAAATAAAATAAAATGTTTATATATGGTATAAAGACATAATTAGTTTGTTCATGGTATAGCATGCATTAATCAACTATTAATGTACCATAGAAATTGGGAGGAAATCCTAAAGTTTTGTAAACATTATCTGCTGTATTATTGATTGTAATGGATTGTATCCAGCATTGTTGCTTAATAAGGATACTATTATAGCAGCAAAGCAACATTAAGAGGGTTCAGTACCCAAAACTAACAACTCAAAAATGCATGTGCTTATTTCACCACGGGTGCATTGCATAAAAAAAGGGCAGTGAATGCCACACTGACTGCAGGTTTGTGTGTGCTGAAGCTTTTGTAAATAAAGCCTGGTGTGCCTCATCATGCCTCATCCCACCTGCTTCCTATCTGACCCAGCTCCTGCCCCTTCCGTCCCCCCCGCGGTGAGTGTGTCAAACGGACATCTGACCTGCCTTACTGGGTTTCGTTCCGGGTCACTCCTCCCAGTGAGTCTGTGGGTCAGAGGCATGTAAAAGTGAAGGGGCCCCGACACGTTTGTGTTGGAAACACTCACTAATAGCTCATCTTGGCCCAGACTTTGTGTGTTGACACATAAGGACTAAAGGGATAAAGATGTAATTTTAAAGTGCAGGTTTTGCTCTTTGGTGGCGATGCCCTGTGCACATAGCAGCACTGTTCTCTGGTGTTATTTGAAGCTGTAGTACATAAAAAACATTTTATATTTGTGAATATTTATCTGACCAGTAAGAGCAAAATCCACATAGACGAGTTAATTATTAAATAAGAAATGACCTGATGTCCAAATGTGTGTGGTGAGGTAAAGCTGTGTTCTATTCCTTCTATTTTCTGGTCAAAACAAATTGCGATATTCACCAGTCAAGTCAGGGCTGCACGGTGGTGCAGTGGTTAGCACTGGCGCCTCACAGATAGAGGGTTGCAAGTTCAAATCTGGCCTGGGGCCCTTCTGTGTGGAGTTTGCATGTTCTCCCCGTGTTAGCGTGGGTTTTCTCTGGGTACTCCGGTTTCCTCCCACAGTCCAAAGACATGCAGGTTAGGTTAATTGTTGACTCTAAATTGCCTGTAGGTGTGAATGTCAGTGTGAATGGTTGTCTGTCTCTATGTGTCAGCCCTGTGATGGACTGGCGACCTGTCCAGGGTGTACCCCGCCTTCGCCCGATGTCGGCTGGGATCGGCTCCAGCCCCCCCGCGACCCCTAACGGGATAAGCGGTTGCAGATGGATGGATGGACCAGTCAAGTCAGGTCATACTTAATGTATTTGTTTTAGATCTTCGAGGGTCAAAATAGGAACAACAATTTTTAACCTCCAATAACAGTTTTTTGGCCACTAGGGGGCAGCAGAAACAAGTTGTAAACATAACATTGACATGTCATAACCTTTTAAGTTGATATGTTGAATTTGTTGGCAAACAGTTGCTTACTGTATGTGTACATCCAGCAGTTAAAGAACTATATTATCATACATCTGTTTTTAGTCACGACGAACTCCTGTGGGAAATATCTGGCTCTTTAGCTGCTAACTGCTCCACTATGTGTGTCTATGTTCCCTCAACCCTAAGTTCCCTCAACCCTATGTCACCTCAGTCCTATGTTCCAATGGCACATTATTCCGAAATCCCATTAGTCCAAAAAAAGTCCCATTGGACCGAAAGCCCATTTGTCCGACAGCCCCTGAAAACGTCCATTGTTCCGAAGACCCATTGCTCCGTAAATACAGCAAACAGAAGCACATGGCTAATTGACCCTTCCGAAGTCCCGCCCCTTTTCGCTCTGTGCTCCATTGACAGTTGAGCAAGCTTGGAACCTGGCATGTTGAAGTATGTTTCGTTTTGTCAGACTTGTCCATCCTAGCAACAGTAACTAAGGATGGTGGAACTTAGGATTGGTCAATTATTATGCAGAATGACGTCACCGGAACTTCCTGGTCACAATATTTTTTCCCACTATGACGAAGGCGTGACCCGCCCTACTCTACCTCTGATTGGCTTACCCTGATATTCTTACCCTAACCAATCTCTCACTTCATGCCTAAACCTTACCAACCCAACCAACGAAGGCAACAAGTACTAACCAGACTGTCTGTCTGTTATCGGATCTTGTTAGTGCGATATCTCAAAGAGTTATAGACAGATTTTAACATGGGCCAGGGAGGATGCCGAGGGAACATGGGGCTGAGGGATAATAGGCCTGACCCCCTATCTTCACCATGGTAAACAGCTACCTGCTGCGGCCGAAAACATCACTATGAGAGCGATGAGAATGAACCAAAACAGTTAAGTTGCAGGCTAGCTATACAATAAGGCTGGGTATTGTTTAAAAAATTACAATGCCAGTACCAAATACCAGTACCTTTTAAAGTGATACCGATACCTATAGAGTACTTTATACCCATCATGTGAATGGAAACTGTGTGTGTGTCCCACTGGCTAGCTATAATCACCGCTGCACTGCACAGTGTTCACATAGCGGTTATCGCCGATAACGCCGTCCCACGACCCACGGTTGAAGAGCCGCGTTGTCATGGAAGCGTTACGGCCACCCTCCGGTCCCCCCCAGGTTAGCTCTGTCAGCACTTGTTGTTGTTGTTAGTGCTGTAAGCACCGTTAACAGGGTTGTTTCAGTTGAACTGAAACTCTCTATAAACCTCTGTAAAGCCGTGGGGAGCTGCAGATTCAGGTGATAATTCTTCATCACTACGAATGACCCCGTTCACATTGTTTTCACATTGTCATCTGATATAGTGTTATTATAAAAAAAATATGGATTATGTCCACTTTAAGGTTTCTTTTGAGTTACCGGCGTGAGGTTTTCACCCTAATGACGCATCATGCTCTGTGGGAGGAGATGTCAGAGAGAGTTAAGACCCAAACTCGCTCACATTTTCCCCACGGGCCCCAAAAATTCCAGTCAGACCAAAGTCCTTTCCTGTATGGACAACGTAGGACGTACCTCCGGAGGCGATGAAGGGTTTTGGGGACAAAGCTTTCTTTCACAGCTCAAGCTCTGAGACCAGGTGAAGGGAGAGAAGCTGGTCATTTGATTCCCGCCCCTGGTTCTGTCATGGGAAAGTGGAAGAGTCATAGCGAAAGGGGGGTGGGGAGGCCGGAGGGTTGACGGGGAGACAGGGGGAAGAAAAAGGGAGGAGGAATGAGGGAGAGATGAAAAGAAGAGGGAAGGAATGGGGGTCAGCGGGTTAAGAGAGAGAAGGAAGAAGAGAACGAGTGGTGAGTGAGGGGCCTTAGTTGAAGACAAATGAGGAAAAATAAGAGAGGAAAGAGTGCATGAGATGGTGAAAGGGGGAGCTGCTGTATAGTTCATGGCAAATGAGCAAAAACACAGAGGGAGTGAGTGGAAAAAGAGAAGGGGGAGCTAAAACCATAGAGGAAAAAAGGGAGTTGGGGGGGATGATAAGAAGCTGTATGTACCTCGTCTTCTTACACCTCAGGTTGCTCTTTCAGACAGACAGCTCTAGTTGTCGGTGAACAGACAGCACATGGCATGCTGGATAAAAGCACTGTGTGCAGAGTTAAAATAGTCTTACGGGAATAAATGATGTTGCAGACACAAAGCAACCAGGGTTATTTATAACATAAAAGTCAATGGGCATACTGCACGACACACTGGTTTTGGAAACCACTGTATTGGATAAAGAGGTGTCGATTGGAGACTCTAACCACATTTATGGTCCGGTAACAGTCTGATCTAAAGCATTTGTTGCTTCACTGGGTACTGGGAGAAATTTACTACCCCTAACTCTGTTTGGTTTTTAATGATCCCATGCCATCAAGTGTTTCTTGCGCTGACGAGAAGTGTGTCATCCCATTTTTCCCCTGTACGGTTTTAAAATATTTTAATAAATGAACATAATTTTGGGAACTTTTCAGGTTTCCTCAGACAGCCAAACAACCAGGCATACCAGGGAGGAAAAAGTCCTATAAAGTGAAATCCACACGCTCTTCCAAAGGAAAGTTTCAGCCCAGTATCCTTTCTTTTTTTTTTTGCCGTGATGATATGTTGTGCAGATGTTGGGAAAAGCTTTCCATCTCACTGCAAAGAATAACAGCAGCAACGGAAGTCCCCCAGGAGAGGTTCACGCTCTGAAACTTGCTAATACACACACACACACGCAGACAGAAACTCAAATACCTTTACACTTTTAGACAAGACATCTCACACTCACACTCTCCGTCCAGCCTGAGAAGTCACACAAAGGTTGTAGAGACACATGCTTCTAACTTCAAACATTAAAGAGATATATGTAGACAGTAATGGTGACCATATAAAATACAGGGTTCCCCAAATGAGTCATGTCAATGTGTGAGTCGTACCACTTAAAGCAAGACAACAGTAGTCTGGAATGTCATTATCAATTTATATTATTATGTTTTTAAATGAACTGCTTATTTATTTTATACTTTAAATGTAAGCTCCCAAAGTGTTGTCCAATGGCTTATTTTGTCTGAACAAAAGTTCAACAAATGATACAACAGTGAGAAAAGTTGGATAGGCTCGAATCTACAAATGTTTCAAATTTTTTATCTCATTTCTTACACCTGCAATAACAATCTTTTTTTTTTTTACCAATTGGGGGCAGTGGAAACAAGCTGTAGACAGTGCACAGTGAGTTTGTAGAGTTTTTCGCTGAGAACAGCTTCCTGCTGCAGCTGAGGCTGAATAGAGCGGTGGGAGTAAACCAAAACAATAAAGTTGAAGGCGGTAAAATCGAAACAATGTAGCTGAAAGACACTAAAACGCTTCAGCTGACAATTCCATGTGGGTTCATCACAATGAGTGTGACACAAGATGTGTGACATATATTGTTAATCTATAAACATTGATTGTAGCCGCTCAGGACTACTCCAGCAAGTTAGTATTATTCTTCCATAAGGTTGTTGGACAGAAATGTTCATAAATGAAGAAGCAGAAACTGAGAATACTGACTTTTAAAGGAACAGTGTGTAGCATTTAGAGGGTAATAAGTATGTAAGTAGTAGTCATATAATGACTTAATAAGTATGTTTTCTTTAGTGTATAATCACCTGAAAATAAAAATTGTTATGTTTTTGTTACTTTAAAATGAGTAGTGGCCAAACGGTAGAATTACAACTTCTGTGTCCGTCACGTGATGCCATTGGGCCCAAAAATACTTTTCCCACAGATTTACATTGGGAAATAGATGTCTGTAACTCAGATGATTTATTTTTTTTGAGGTAAATCAACTTCCCAGTACGAACACTTGAGTAGCCCTTATTTAAATCATTAGATCCTAAAAGTTGTAAAATGCACTAATAGCCGAATCCAGAGTTATTCCCCTTCATCCGTTCATGTGAACGAGACCCAGACCAAGGCTGGAGCGAGGGCTGGGAGGCGGAGTAAAAGGAAATGCTACTACGCCTGCTCTAAGGGCCAAATGGATGCGGAAGAACGCCTGATGATACGGGTACTTTATAACTCAGCAGTCAAGCCATTTTGGCTTCATGTACTGAGCAACTCTCATAGGAATGAATTGGAGCCTGCCTACAATGCTGTATCAGTTGGTTGCAATCTGCAACCAATTGATACGTCATCATTATTATTATCAAAAAGATACATAAAGAGGTGTCTCAAAGGTTCAGAATTCCAAATTCAAATCCAATTCATGCCATGACTTTGCATATCATTTGAGGTTAGTCAGGTTCAATCCGTCCCTCACACAATTAAACACAAGTTTCTTTTACTAAACAAACCTATGGTGTTAAAATTACTTCAAAAAATGTTCGTCTCTGTCCCCCGGGCCTCCCCATCCCAAAGTCCTGGGCTGACTTTCAGTCCCAGTCCGCCCCTGCTTCAAGCGGATTTTAATAGAAGGAATGCCGTCGTGCTGCTGGTGACTGGAAAGTTCACCATAAAATTACACATGGAGTCAATTTTATGATCCTCTTTCACAGTAGTCAGCGGGAAATGGGAGCTTTGCTTTCATGGTCATGAGCTGAGCAACAGTTTTACTGTGAGGAAAGTTCCCGAGCTCCCCTGTACCGACTGCTTCTGAAATGTTTGTCCTCCTTAGACATTTGTTACCTTTTATACTACAATAACAGAGAATTGAAGGGTGCAGAGTTTCAGCTGTGTGGCCTCTGGGAAACACTTGAAACCACCTTTCCTTCGTTTGCTGTGATTTCCTTCAACAAGTGTTTCATGATGTTCCCAAGAAATGCAATCACTGGGCAAGAAGTAATGATGCAACTACATTGTGGACTATTTATACAGCATTTAAAAGGTGGAAAGCTCAGAATGAAATCCATGTGAATGCAGTCTTAAAGTTGAATCTTGAGAGAGCAACAGTAATCCTTTGACTCTCTCCCACACCTGACTGACTGTCAGCCTTTTCCATGATATCACTGCTGGCTTTGAGATATAGAGAGCTTCCTTTGTTTTGCAGCGCTCTGCTCCTCCAGAGCGAGAAGGGAGGAAGATGAGAGGCGTCTTGGTGAGGGGGGGTAGAGCAGGCAGGCATCTTTCAGATAACACAATATCACCCACGCTTTTATCAAACACAACTCACTGGCCGCATCGGCCCAAACATGTCTTCCAGTATCACCTCAGTGTCACTCTGCTGCTTATCTCTAGTTTGTCTTAGATTGGTCATTTCAACAGACACCAGGGTTCACTAAACATAAAGTGAGTGTGAGGGACCACTGCTGTTACAGTATCAAATATTTTGGTGAACAGAAATATAAGGGATTTAGCTGATGAAGCAGATGATGAACATCCTCGCCAAACTGCAGCAATGTGCGGGGCAGATGTCTGTCTGTGGCACAAGAGGTAGCATTACGGCATCGAAAGCATCTCTTTAAACACTCCTATCCTCTCCCTCAAGAAAAAATAGCAACACGTCTTTAAAAGGGCGAAGACGCAGCGCTGTAGGTCTGCAGGCTTATACTTAAAGACAGGAATAATCACAGGTTGTATAGTTGGCACGGAGAAAGGAGTGGTTGGCTGTAAAGCTCTCGACTTGATCGCACACTAATGAGCTTTTGTATAAACGTGCCGGGCGCCCCCTCATTTCTTCTCTCCGCTGACTTTATTTGTTTTCAGCCGTAAACTGTGTAGCCCAAGGTTTGCCAGATCTGTCCAAGTTCCTGTCTTCAACTGGCTGCTTCTCTGTGCTCGCTGCCATAACAGTAGCCAAGAATACCTCTGTGCAAGCCGCTGGCATAGATACATACACAGACACATATGTGGTGAATTGGGAGAAGGTGGGTCAATAGATAAAGTCTCACTTTCATGATAGAATTAGTCCATTTTGAACTACCATGCTGTAATACATGTAATTATGGGACTGAAAGGTGTTTAAAAAAACATCCAAAAATAATTCAGGCTAAGGTAATGAACTTAATGGGATAGTTTTGGTGGTTTGAAGTGGAATGGTATGAGGTACTTATCCGTAGTCAGTGTATTAATTACAGTAGATGACGGTCGGCACGTCCGCAGCATCGAGAAACCGTCAGGAGTACCGACACCGGAGCAAAGCAATGCACTGCTGTGGACGGTGACGGCAGAAAACCATTTTTTAGACACCTAAAAGAAAGGCTCACCTAAAAAAATGTATATCCGTTTAAGTGTACGCTATATTTTGAATATTTTCCAACGGCGAACTGAACTGAAAGTGAAACTTATATATACTGTTTTTGTCATCTTTACTTTCAGTTTAGTTCCCCGTTGGAAAGGAAAAGGAAAGGGCTTTCTGACGGCAAGATAAAGCGGTGAAATATTCGAATTTTCTAAAAATATTCTAATATAGCGTACACTTAAACAGATATAAATTTTTTTAAGTGAGCCTTTCTTTTAGGTGGCTAAAATACATTTTTCTGCCTGTCCCGTCCCTGTATTGCATTGCTCCAGTGTCGGTACTCCTGTCTGTTTTTCCAAGCTTGCGGCACACTGACCGTCATCTTTAAATAATACACCTACTATGGATAAGTACCTCGTACAACCCCACTTCAAAACACCCAAACTATCCCTTTAAGTGACAGAAAGTTGCTTCATATTTGATTATTTTACCCCTTAAATCTTAATCCCTTTTGTCTTGGTTGCAAAAACTGAGCACACAACTTCAAAAGTGAATATCACCAACTCATATTTGACTTCAAACAGAACACCACAGGAAGTTTTCAAAGTTTAGACACTTGTAACGCCTAATTGATGGCCTATGTGGAGACTATCGTCAGCTATTAATCTTTCATACATTGCACCTCCTTCAGTCGTGTGCGCTCCAAAAGCACATGGTGTATTAATTAAGAAACAATGGCCTCTTTCTGAGAGAGACAGAGATGGAGGAAGAGAGGGAGGGAAAGAGTCGGAGGGAGAGACAAGAGAAGAGGAGGAGGTGGAGTAATAAAGCACATCCCTTTTCCATACTGTAAAACATTTAACCCAGTTTTTCATGGGAAAAAAAGTGTGCTTTGAAAGCAAGGCATACTGTGGACAAACTGGTGACAAATTAAAAGAAAGAAAAAGAGGAAAGATAAGAATAACTTTGTGTAGCTGGTATGTTTTTTTTCCCCTCTACTGTTAATCATCTCACGATCCCTTAAATTGATCTGGTGACCCCTTCAGGGGGTCCTGCCCCCCATGTTGGGAACCACTGAGCCAAACACTACTGTTTTTTCTCCCCCCACTGTTTGACTAACACTAATATTGTCATCTATTTATCTTCATATCTGATCGTTGTGACTCTTTTTCTGCTGTTTCTTTCTCCTTAACGCACCCTTTCTCTTTCTATATGGATTTCTACATTTCTGTAATACCCTGACGAAAACAACCCACCACCGTAAAGTTGGCCAGAGCACCATTTGGGTATGAGAATGGATGTAGACTTAGAGGCCCTGTAGAATATCCAGGAAGTTAATTTTGGAGGACTTCCATGAGGCATTCTGGAAAAATCCACTTGCAGCCAAATCAAATTAAAACCTCCAGAGTTGTGGGAGTTAACAGCTGAATGAGATTCACCCCGTCCAACCTGTCCCATAGTGTCTATTTACTGTCTATTATCTGCTCATCCTGCAGCCACAGATGAGCTTCACACTCCATAAACACCACGCTTTGAGCCTGTGGCTGTAATTCTATGTTTCCAACACTAGGGGTCTCTCTAAGGACTTGCTGAATGAAAGCCAAATTGCTCAGCAAACAAACCCGTTAATTAGAAAACCCCTTGGTTCCAAATTAAGCTCACCTCATCAAGCAGGGGGAGGGCAAGTAAGTAGTCTAGTGCCCAGTGACTCCACCAGTACAGCCTGGAAGTGGGCAGCAACTTTATTGACTCTTTAAACTTACAGAGGAGAGCTTTGGCCTGAGATTTCTCTTTTTTTTCTTTCTCTCTCACACTTTCTATTTCAGTTTCAGTTCATTTTTGTTGCTTTGCTGATATGAAATCTGAAATATGTTGCCAAAGCATATAGTAAAGATATACTGTGGGTATGAAATAAGAAAAGAAAAAGCAACAATGGTGATTTAAGTGCCATTTCTCTATCAATTCAAATCAATTTTTACACTTACTGTAAGTCAACAACTCTTTTGAGTGATGACTTTTATAATTTCAGTTTCTTGTTCTTACACATTCCTCCAGTGGTGGAAGGTAACTAAGTATGTTTCTTAAATGTACAATTTTGACGTACTTTCATTTTGTGCTGCTTTATACTTCTACTCCACTACATTTCAGAGGGAGATAATGTATGTTTACTTTACAGATGGATATTTTATATAGAAAACATCAGATTAGGCGTACTAATATAACGTATGGCTTTCAGTGGTTAAATGTAACTAAGTACATTTATCTGTGCTTAAGCACAAATTCTAGGTACTTGTACTTTACGTGAGTATTTCCAATTTATGCATCTTTATATAAGGTTTTGAATGCAGGACTTTAACTTGTTTCAGAGTATAAGTAAGGGATAATGTACAGCGAGCCGGTCACTGTTGTGAAATAAACCCCGGCAGGGCGATGCGGCAGCAACTTGCATCGCCCTGAAGGGGTTTATTTCACAATAATGACCCACTAGCTGTACATTATCCCGCTTATTACATGGCTACTTACTTAAGAACTCAATAATTTGACACAAAAACGGTCCGCCAGAGTCCAACATCAGAACTGCGCCCAAAGCAACGGTCTGTTATACATAACAAACGGTCTGCTATAAAGAAATAACAGACTGTAGAATGCCGTTATTGACCAATCAGAATCGAGTATTCAACTAACAGCCAAAAACCAAGATAGTGACAGCCAAAAACCAAGATAGCGTCAGCCAAAAACCAAGATGGTGATGGCAAAAATGCCAAACTTGAGTCTTCAAAATTGTAATCCACAAACTAATGGGTGTTGACTTCTTAAATACAGTCTATGTTATAAACCAAAGGATTGAACATATTGAAAATTTGACCTTATGACGGCGCTAGATGGAAAGTCAGGGGATCACAAATAGCATTACAATTCACTCTGAGGAGGAAATGAACGTCTTTACCAAATTTCATGACAATCTTTCCAATATTTGTCACTCTAACGCACAATTGTCAACCTCATGGTTGTGCCAGAAGAAAACTCAGGGGATCTCCAAAATCATTAGGATACATACAGTAGGCCGTCTATAATTAGCCAATAATATGATATTTAGAAACATAACCCAACAACAGGGCACAGTCTGTCTCTGTATTCTTACTGTAAATACTTTGAGTACATTGCTAATAATGCTTCTGTAGATCTAAATACTTCTCCCACAGCAGACCCTATAGCAAAAAAAAGACAACGCCGCAGTGTTATAGCCTCATCAACACTACAATGCATCAAGCCAAAACACAAAGTAACTTTATTGAAACATTTTTATGAGTCAATTCATTGCCCAACATTCACAGTCAAGGATTTTTTTAGGGACACATTTCACAGACTATATCACAAATCAGATTTCTTCTTAATTATCAGACTTCCGTGCTGTCTGAAGTGCTGAATGGTGCGATAAAAGCGGTCTGTCAGTCAGTTGTATTTGCTTCTTTATTGAGTGTGATCGGGCTTCAGCCAACCGTCTGGAGCCAAACCTAAGCCCAGACCGTTATTAAGTGTGTGTGTAGCACATATCTGGAGCTTGTCTGACAAAACCACCCAGTATTGGGAAATGTGGGCAACAGTGGTTTCAGTAACATGGCTGCTGCTATAAGGCACTGATGTGACATCATGTCTTCAATTACACTGAGATGATGATCGCGGGCTGACGCGGCCACTTGTCACATTTGTCAACGGAGTAAGAGCTTTCTATGAAACCCTGGAACTCTTCTTCTCCCTGAAAAACAGATCAGATAAAAGGGTTTCTCTGGGATGAGTTATGTGTCATATATTACATATAAAAGTAGAAGATTCATTCACGCATATATCACTTGTGTCTCTTATAAGAAAAACCTTCAATCTCACATCTTATTTTGGGCTTCTATCCTTACTAAACTCTAACGACTTTTCTTAGACACTGAACAATGTGCCCACATTTCTCACCCACTTACACCTAAACAGGAACTTTCAAAGTATAGCCTTTAACTGTGTGTGTGTGTACGTGTGCGTACATCTCCATCCATGAGTGTAGTCGTGCATTTGCTTCACAGTTTATGCGTATATGTGATTTTCTACGTTATATTTGTTCCAAGGTATCAATTTGGTTAGCAGGGCTTGACTTGGTGGCCAGTAATAAACTTCTATTCCAGTGCTGCCTTTGCCTTGGCCTTCACCACAGGCAACTATGTGGCTGGCCGCCCGTGCCACCACAGGGAGAGCCATACATTTGAGTCCGGTATGAGTCATTGCCCGTTTACTACAGCACTCACACACACAGGGCCGCAAAGTGGTGCATCACGTTGTCGGGCTTCAAAGAAGCTTTGGGTTTCAAGAGAAATTATATGGGGAGTTTTAAATTAAGTTCAGATTTAAGAGTTAATATAATGTTGCTGAATGATGACGTGACAAACCATCATGTGTCTTATAAACAGTTTGGCTTTCACATGTTATCTTAAAGTGGCCCACAAATGGAAACAATCTTATTAATTGTACATAGTAACCTTGGTAATGAATTAAAGGCTTAAATGTTTTAGCTACTGAAACTTTGATTAATGTTCTGACTGTTAAAAAGAGACATAAATGGTGAGGCAAACCTCAGTCACTGCTTTGTGGCTTCATAAAGACTTGACTTGAAGATATACTGTATATTGTTGGTGTTTCCGTGTCTTAAATGAGTCAGACTTTTTTTTATTAAATCAACTTTCTTTAATGAATATAACTCAACAAATATGGATGATTGAAGCAGAATATTTTGTTAGATAAAAACATTGTGAATTTTGGAAATAATTACATCTATCTTTTTGACTTTACAACGCTCTGAAGTTATTGGAAATGTTTAGATCACAGGAGTCGGAAACAATCCTACGCAGCCACTACTGGAATCTAATTCTACAAATAGTATAAAACTAATAATATTAGTGTAACTTAATTTTTACCTGCAACTGTGAAGAAAGATGAATTTGGTTGTATCATGTACAATGACAGTAAAGCTTTCTCTTCTAGATACCGGGTTTAAACTGAATGTGACCTACTAAGTAGCAAAACAATCTGTATTTTTAAATAGTTTTATATACAGACTTTTGTATAACTTATTCAGTAAGTTTGTTATAATGTTTTTAGTTACACATGTGCAAGTCTGATTTTGACAACCTCAGAGCTGACAAATCCTGACGGTGCCTCTGTGATCTTTGGCGCCACCATGTTCTAGTGTAAAGCAAAATGTATTTCTAAAAAAGTTAGCTTTATAGATGTTATAAATGAACAATTCTGCTTTACCACATGTTTTAACCAAGAACTCACACTGAAATACATACATCTTAAAGGATATTGCTGGCGATATTCTATACGTTTTTTTATTGTCAACACATCACACGAAGAGACCAAAACCAAAGCCTCATACAACCTTTTCCTCTGTGCCACAGAGCTCCATTAAAACTATTAAAAGAACAGTGTATAGGATCTGGCGTGTATCTAGCAGTGAGGTTGCAAATGACAACTTCTCCTGTGTACCAAGTGTGTAGGAAAACTACAGTGGCCGACGCAAAAACGCATATGGCATAAAGACAGTTGTTTTACGAGTAGTGTTTTTAGAGTGTGAGTACGTGGGAAGTGAGTGGTGAAGCAACAGAGAGAGAGCGGCGGCGACGGGAGCGAGTGACGTTATCAACTCCGGCCCAAGCAGGAAAAGTTAACAGAGTTTGGTTTGTCCGTTCTGGGCTACTGTAAAAACATGGCGGAGCAACATAGTGGACTCTGTGGAGAGGACTCGCTCCATATGTAGATATAAACGGCTCATTCTAAGGTAATGAAAACACACCGATTCTTATTTTCAGGTGATTGTACACTAAAGAAAACATACTTATCAGTATTATATTCCATTTCAGCCAATAGCTCCACCTTATTGTTACACACTGGACCATTAAAAACATATCGAAAGCCTCACTGTTTGCTCTGGGTGACGTATTCATTCATTATGACGAACATGGGACTGTATTTTATTTTGAGTCCATGCTCACATACACCACACACCTGCTGCTGTAAATACTCAGTAGAGCACCAAATGTGTATTGAGATGTGTACAGTCCCCAACAAATGCACTATTCCCTCAGCATATAAACAGCTCTTTTATGAAATTACTGTGACCAGTGGGCTTGGTGCTTCGTGTCACAGATGGGGTGGGGATGTCAGGGAGAAACTGACTAACAAATATTTGGTTTTGAGGTTTTCTTAGGATTTGTTGAAAAAAAAAATGAAAAAACACCAGTCTCATTCTTCAAATATAACCCCCAAATGTTCTGCATTTATCTATATCTGCTTTGTTGATTAAGTACAGTGCTTGTTGTCCCTCACTCTGCATGCTCTTCACAGAAAGTGTCATCAAAATATCCATAACGTACAAAGCCATTACATGATTGTGTATCTCTTTCTCAGTCTCCCCAAACTGGGTCATCAATCCCAATTCTCAGATCAGAACAGTCATAACTTCCTCCTGCGTGGATTCATTCCCAGAATTTTTGTGTGAAGACCTGTATAGCTGACAGGAAAAAAAAAACGAAATATAGGAAAAAATGCTACCTGATTCATGGTGAAAGCAAAGCTGTCTTTGGAAACAATGACACTCCTATTGGGAGGAATGATTCCACATGCGGGAATGTGTTCTCTCTCCGTTTAAATGATTCCAGACACGCTGCTCTCCCTATCGGGCTTTACGCGGGTGCACGGGCAGCCAGCAGCATGCACGAGTATAAGCAGAAAAATGCACACATGCGTACACACTCCCACCTTCCACCATACATATACAATCACACACTTATCTTAGCAGGAGGGGCTCCACTGATCTGCAGCACCCATGAGCCTTTGCTGCAGCATCACTTGTCAGTGACTTGTTATGACACGATGCATCTGAGACCAAACGAAGGCCATTACTGTGGATGTAAACCCAGCTGCTCTGCCACCTCTGTCTTTGAGTCACAGTTACCCGAAAAACGTGTAAGGACCTCCACTGGAAAAGGCAATAGATCAACGTCACTCAAAAATGCTCATAATGGTCTTTTATGTTATTGCAGGTCCACCCAGCGGCTTCCTTTCCCTACAGCCAGGATTTGGCATTCTTTGACAGCCAGATGTTGGACCAAGAAAAAAGACTTGGGTGGTGCCAACCCCTCTTATTAAGAGCAGAATTTAAGGAGTTACACTGGCTGAGATGGGTTGAAATACATTTCTTTAAAGTGACTCAAATCAACAGGCCTACTTTTAGTGAATTATTATCGCCCAACTCTGCACTTCCCCCCAGCTCTACAGAGCATTTTAGCGTCTCACTGCTTTGGTTCACTCTCACCAGCTTTCTTTTTAACCTGTTCAACAGCTGTTTTCAGCAAAAAGAAGCTTTGTTAAACCTGAAGTAGGCAGAATGTTTTTGGCATCATTGGGCAAAAATTCCATAATAACCTTTCAGCATATTGTAATTCAAGTGCTCTGAGAGGAAACTAGACTTCTGCACCTCATCATGGTTCTGTTTTCAGGCTTTAAATTTCAAGACTTAACAGGTCGTTTCAGAGAGAGAGCATTCCTATTGGCTGTTCATTCAACGGAGGTAGCTGTCAATCACTCGCAAACTCCAATTGAACTGTCAAACTAGGCAGCGCTGATCAAATATGAATCAAGACTCTGTCACTGTAATGCCTATTTCTCGCTCCAAATGTCTTCAGAAACATCTTGTAGTGTACTGTTTAGCTGTAAAATTAGAAAGTTTGCTCCGGCTGGTGGGCGGTGCTTGGTATTTCCTTAACTGAACTCAACATGGCTGCCGGGTCACAAACGAGATGGCAGGCTCCAGCTTGGCTCTGATTGATTGTTTTCCTTCGGTCTGTGAAATCTTACTAGGAGCACCTGCGGCATAGGCGCAGTTTGAACTTTAAGGGTGGGGGTTTACAAAAAAAACGAGAGGAAATTATAATGTGCACAACGCAGGGAGGTCTAATGTATTGGGATGTGTGTGTCCATATTATACCCTCCAAACAAAATGTGATGCAAGCAAGCGTCGGTGACCAAATCAGTTTGATTGCATTGTTTTCTGTTTGAATGAACTAACTGGCCGCGAGCAACGAAGCACTGCGCAGGGTGTATGTCATTTTCAGTAATTATTGCAGTATAAAACCTGTGTTTTCTGTTTAAAATACACAAATGTCGGAAGAGAGCAAGTACTACTCACCCATCTTTTAAGTCACTATACGTCTCTGATCTGGACCGCACAGCTAATAGGTACGTGGTCTGTTTACATGACGTAACAGAAAGTGCATACTCAACGGTGTGTGGACAGAGAGCGTCCGATGTTATTAGACTATAAGTAAATAAAAAGACCACAAATCTATCTTCTTATCTTGTTGGTTTCTTATTCTGTCAATAAGAAGACACAACAAGGTTGACAGTATTCATCATTACAATACATTATTAGTTCTGCGTTATTATAAAAAAAAATATAAGATGCATTTCAGTGAGCCCCCTGAACCAACACAAACTGCGCCTGACACTGGAGGACACAGGGGAACATGATTTTTTTTCAGATTACCTGTCTCATGCATCACTGTCAGAATATAGTGACCGTTTTATAAAAATAACTTTTTTTAAATCATATTTGCTCCATTTCTACCCACTGCAGCTTTAATATAATACTGCAGCGTGCAACACTGGCAGTTATAGCCTACGCTCGTCTGACCTGTACTTATGCCTAAGGTCCGCACAGAACTAGGTAAAATGGCCTTTTGCTATTCCGCTCCCTTTTCCTGGAATACACTGCAAGCTAGGTTGAAACTGGGAAATCTGATTACTTTTGATGAATTTAAAACATTAAGGAAAGACCTAGAAGCAGAGTCAATCGGGAGCTGTCTGTGTTTCTGAATATCTTCACTTTAACGTTGGCTTCAAACACTTGATTTTAATGTGGTGTGTATGATATTATGCTATGTATTTATTTTGCATTTGTTTTATGTTGTGGCGTCTGAAATTTTAATGTATTTTTAAATAATGCTGTCTTGGCCAGGTCTCTCTTGCAAAAGGTATTCTTAATCTCAATGAGTACTACCTGGTTAAATAAAGGTTCAATAAAAAATAAAAAATAGAATAAAATTTAAATCAACGACACACAGATAAAGTAAGTGACTAGCTGGTGATCAAAGTGGGCCATTTAGCAGCTAAAGAGACAGATATTTCCCTCAGGAGTTAGTGTAGGTCAGAGGTTTCCAAAGTGTGAGGCGCACTTCCCCCAGGAGGGCGCGAGAGAGTTGAAGGGGAGGCAGGAAGAAGAGACACAAATATGTTGCGTGTCGCGGTGAGAGGAACAGGTGAACAGGTGAATACCGTCTTAAACAAACAAAATAAGTTAGTTTAGTTTTGCTCGCTCATGTAGCCCGACACAGCCAGAAGTTGGGAGCAGCAGCAGTTGCCTCCAGTAGATGTGACACACGACTCATGGAGGTAATTAAGGTAACGCTAATTAAACCACTTTAAAAACCTACGCAATTTGCGTCAAAAGCGTAGCTAACGTTTCACCTTCTCGGAGTCATAACCCAGTCAAATCCGACCACACAGACATTACACACACATTTTTAGATTCAGTGTGACTTACACTTTCCGACGATACCACTATCTCCTCCGAGAAATCAGTGGAAAAAAAGACGCTCCTTACACCTGCAGAACCCGCCTGAGAATCCCCACGTGTTTACGTTTTCTTCAATATTGACGTAATCCAGTGATAGTTGTCCGTACATTTATTGGTGCATTGCAAACAAGAAGTGATAATAGCTAATTCGGCATACTTTTAACAGCTCCAATTTGTCAAAATTATAAACAATATATAGGTTAAAAAAAACGGGGCTCAAGGGGAAACCCACAGCTGACTGATTGCACTTCCTGTTTACATCCTCCAGAGACCCCAAATTATGGGAACTGTAGTTCCAAAACTTAGAACATGATTATCCCCCAAATAATAATAATAATAGGATCTACAAATCCATAAATTTGGATTTTAATAATAATAATAATACATTTAAATATTAAAAGAGCTTAAAGGAAAGTGAATCTGGGATTTCATCAGGTGGACAAAAACATGACTCAAAAGTAATGCTAAGATTGGCCTTGATTTGCATATTTAAATTGGCAATTGTTTGCTTACTAGTACGCCATATCAGCTTTAAAAGTTATAATATGTCAGTGTTTTGTTCACTGCTTGATTCAGCACCCCAAAGTGGCCAAGAATCTGTTATATTAGTTGAAATACTCATTTCATCCTGACAGTAATCAATAAATCAAATGCTCTGACAAAAAAAAAGGTATCTGTGGATGTTGTGAGACTATAATAAACCCGTCCAGTCATTGCATTCGGCCCGAATGTGATGATTTGGAACGAGTTGGCAACACTGGGCTGGGTTTTTCGGTTGGATCCCTTTTAAAAATCTAGTGTACTCTACCTGGTTTCTCAAGATCACTGACCCTGCCTTTAAGCTTATAGATCATATGTTATTTTTGTGAAAGATATTTTGATTCCATATACATTGATAAGGTTCAGCAACTGAATTGTTCAATGTGCACAGGAAAGAAAAAATACTTTGAATATATTAATGGAAAACTCATATGGTGCCTCCATCCCCCACTCTTCTCTCTCTGTTTAAGAATAATGGCTTTTGATTGGCTTGTTGCAGAAGCTTGTGGGGGGACGTATCGGCACCGCAGCTTACAGGCACCGTGGAAACAACGCTCCATCCAGCTGGTGGTTAGGCCTACTGGAAGCCAAACCACGATGTTGGAAAACACCCAATTCATACACTGTGGGAGGTGATGAACATGGAAAATGGTGAGCTACTGCTGCTACTGCTTTTACCTTTTCCACTGTAACTGTCAGCTAAAATACTGGTAACAATCAAGATGGAGGGAATATATATACATATATAAACCCCTGACCACAGAGATGCCTCAGTTCAATTCAGGCTATCCACTCATCGACTTATTTTACGGTACTTTATTCAAGCAAAGCTTTGTTACAGTGCCATCATCAATGGAAGATGTCAGGGCCTCATTGCAAGTGGAACAAAATGGCCCATTCATATTCTCAGTGTTGGGGGTGATATGAGTGCAGTTCTCTATAATTTACTTCATCTGTTTTTCCATATATCTGGTCCAGCCACAGTGGTGTCTTTGGTCTTACGTGGGAGCGCACAAGCATAATCAGGGATTTAAGCCAATGTGTGGTTTGTATTTAAGCCACTTTTTGCTTCGAGCTATGGAAGTATGGTGACATTGTCTGTTGGCCACGCATCTCTTTCAGTGCAACAAATCAGAATCTTTTTGCCTCGATTGTATGACATTTTTGTCGTCTTCACCAGTATATTCACAAGCCTTTATTAGCCATATCCATGTAGTGTATGACACGCTACATTCAAATAAGCAAAGATTAACTAATCAACTGATCACAGCAACAGTAAGCTTAGTGGAACAGCTTTGAGCCAGGATTGTAAAAAGTGTTATTTCAGCAATTTGATTCTTGAACTGCAACATTTTCCTCGCACAGTTAGAGTTGGACAGCCCTTCAAGATGTGACTAAGCAGAAAAACATGTATTCCAGCGTGTGTAATTTGGAAGCAGAGTCATGATTTAAATTCTTAATCCTTATAAACGACTTATTTAGATGCCAGCTCCAATCCTTGACCCACATTTTTTATATTATATTTAATTCAATATACTGTATTTTCCGGCAAGTAGTAGAGTGACCTGGCAAAAATGTCAACATCACTTACAAACATAAAAAGTAGTCAAACAACATGCCTCAATGTGCAAAGGTAAACGTGTGATTACAATGATGATAATGCCGTACTGTATATTAAAGGAGCAGCATGTAGCATTTAGGGGGATCTATTGGCAGAAATGGAATATAATATTAATAACTATGTTTTCTTTAATCACCTGAAATATAGAATCGTTGTGTTTTTGTTACCTTAGAATGAGCCGTTTATATCTACATAGGGAGCGGGTCCTCTTCACAGAGCCGGCCGCCATGTTTCTACAGTAGCCCAGAATGGACAAACCACTGCATTAACATTTCCTTCTTGGGCCGGAGTCAACAACGTTACTATGCACATACACTTGATATTCTCAAAGCTAAACTAACTGTCTTCTGATCCACTTTCTCACTTGTTCGCTCACACATATTCGCCACCACTCTCTCTCTCTCTTGCTTCATCACTCACTTCCCGCGTACACACACACACACACACACTCTACGTACTGACTCTGCTATTCTACAAATGACCTATGCTACTCGAACAACAGCTCTAGATGGGGCTATTCACGTTTTCACGTTGGTCATCGTAGTTTCTCTACACGCTTAGCACACAAGAGAGGCTGCAATCTGCATCCTCACCGCTAGATGCTGTCAGATGTTACACACTGTCCCTTCAAGTAAATGAACAAGACTACAGTAAGAGTCTACAGCCATGCTAGCAGCTTTGAACTAACTAAATGCTAATGAATGCTAATGTCAGTATGCTAACATGCTCACAATGACAATGCTAACATGCTGTTTGATACATATGTTTGCCATCTTAGTTCAGTGTGTTGGCATGCTAAAATTGGCTGATAACAAAACTAAACATGAAGAATGTCGTTAGTTTTGCAAGTATTTTGTCATAAACCAAAGTATTGGACACATTATAATGTCGACCTGATGGTGGTGCTAGATGAAAACTTATAGTGTCACCAAAGTTTTTGAAATTAATCCTGTGGGGACCATGAATGTCTGTATCAAATTTCATGGCAATCCACCCTGTAGTTTTTGAGTTATTTCAGTCTAGACCAAAGTGGTGGACCGACCCACAAACACAGTGACATTGCCAGGTCAGGTTGCCAACAGGGATAGTACAGAAAATAAATTATCTCAATTGCTTGTCATATAGTTTCAATCATAGTCCATTTCCCTCTTGTCTTCATTTAGAGCAGGGTGAACCATGTGTTGATTTGCAATATCAAATCCTCCAATTGCTTGATAAATAGTCCACATTGTGCCAGTTCAGCTCATGATTCAGATGTTGATTTATTAGTTGAAGCTGTGTTTTGTACTCTCAGTTATATCCATTTGCATCATACTTTCCTTTTATTTATTTGCATAATAAAAAATCATGGCTATGCATTCATGAGAATAACAAGCCAGGGCAGGCTTTCAGGCTGATATTAGAGGACACCTGGAACTCACATTGTTACTAGCTCGTAAGAGTATGTGTCCAAACAGCTTCAAGAACTGCTAAAAAACAGCAAAAATTAGCCAAATACCAAAATGCAGGTCAGTACACAGCTGGGTTCAGTAAATATGCCTATATGTATTTGTGTAAAACGGTTATCTTAAAAGGGTGATGGCTGGTTGGAAAAGGAGTCTCCTCAGTGGCTGCTTTTATGACTGGAAACCCCGCTTGGGTACCCACTCATTAAGATGTCAGAAGGAATATACCTGTTGCAATAAAAAGTTAGGCAGCAGACATTTGCTTAGTCACTAAACTGTGAGCAATGGCTTTTAACTCCAGCATAAACTCAGTCTTGCCCGAGTGTCTGGACAGCCCTTAGGAAAACAGGGGAAAGAATAACCCTCTGCCTGGATGTCAAAACATTCCCACCAACCTTGAACAACATTACAGGGCAGTTTGTAATTTTTTTTTACTAGTATTTATCCTTAAGGCCCTGACACACCAAGCCAACAGTCGGCCGTTGGACAGTTTCGGGCCGTCGGTGAGCGTCCGTCGGCCTAGTTTTTTCAGTGTGTCCCGCACCGCCGGCTCTAGTCTACCCGTGTCTGAGTTTTTTCAGCTGAATCAGCATGTTGAATCGGTGGCGGAGCCCGTCAGTGAGAGAAATCACTCTGATTGGCTGTTCAGCTTAAACAAATCAGTGCACGAGAAGAGAAACGAAAGTGAGGAAAGCAAGCAAACGAGTAAAGTCGAGAGGAAAAACACAGAAGGATCTTCTCATATTCATCTTCATCTCATCTGATCATTCCAATACACAGATATTTTCACAACGACGTGGCCATCTGGAATGAATCTAAGTGGTGAGTGAGAGTGGTGAGAAAAATGGTCGGCAAACGCCGCTTTGTTTCATGTACGGCTTGTATATCCTCCATCCTCGGTCTTCCGGTTTCCCTTTTTGAATGATCCCTTTATCATCCACTTGGAGTCACGTTTCTGGTCACCAAAGTCCACTATTCCCTCTACTCTTAGCTTTGGTTTGGTCTCCGCCAATATCTGTAGTATCTTTAGCTTACTAGGTGTTTGATTAACTTTAACGGCTAGTTGCTGCTAGATTTTAGGCCATAGTTGGCAGAAGAACATGTTTGCAAACAATTGCCTATTTAATCAGATACAGAGGATGTTTCTGGCCACCTACAAATGTAAGTCCAGTATTCAATTTCCTTTTTGCTCTTTCCTATTGCTTGGACTCAACCAACCTCTGAGAAAAATATAGGTGTTTCGCTAACTTCAACAGCCAGTTGCTAACTATAGTTGCCGATTATGTCTCTTTCATTGTCAGCAATTAGACTCTGTGGGCTTATCAGAGCTGGTTGGTTGAAAATAGCATGAGAACTGTGAGACTGATCCATACAGTCAACTGGCAGGTCATAAAAACCAAAACAATAAGCTAAACGAGACCAAAGAGAACCTTGCAGTTTGCAGATAGAATACAAGAAATCCAGATTTATGCAGCTTTAAGGAATACTGAATGTTGCACTGAGCTGCATTCACACGTGGTGATTTTACAGATTTCTTGATTTACTGTTTACCACCTCAAACTTCGCCTAATTCCCAGACCCCGTCGCTCTTTAAAGATTGATCTTCATCTGCACACACACGAACGTTTGTGAAAATAGTCTCATTCATAACAATTGCTATTGTATAAAATGTCAGCCTGAAACTGAATTCTCTGAATAAAAGTTTTTATGCAGAGCATCAAAGATGACACAGAGATTTATGACCACAACAAACAACAGTAATGAGGAACATTCATGGCCTATAAAAACAGCAAATCCCCAAGTGCTCTAAATCCAGTAAAGTTCATGAGTTCAAGCATCTTCAGAGAATCGGCCAAGTATCTTCTTCACCTGCCAAGTTCTCAGCTTTGTCTCTTTCCTCTCATCTTTTGCAATATATTTCCTGTCTCTTGTAGACCTTATCTCACTTATTTGTTGTTCTAGATTAAAGACCCAAAGTCAGTAACTAAGCTGAGTTATTTCACATCCTTATTCCCCCCCAAGTATGATAACAGGACATGACTAAGCGAGGTTTTGCTTTTGTCTGTGCCTTGCTGTGTTTGTAAGTCAATGTCAGCTAGTCCCTCTCCGCTATCAGTTTTTACTACTGACGGCTGGAGACAGGGCTCAGGGAGACTTTTGGCTCATGAAATACGAGCTGCTTGGGGCATGTTTAGATTATCACAGACCTCTCCACTTAACTCCCTGTAACACTCTGAGAGGAAAGGCATTCATCACAGACTTGACAAGAAACGTGAAAAAATAGGATGGCCTCTCTTCATCTGTCACTTCTCTGGTACACTTGGAGGTTGATCGCTGTGATATCTGATATCTGCTTCTGTAACTATACAGACATACCTCTGTATCGAGAGATTGAACCTTTTTGTCTTACCGTTTTGTTCTTGTCATATAGATAATTCTGTAAGTTTAATTGTTTATTTATTTACCATTTCAGCTCCTGCAGTGTTTGTTCGCTCTTTAGGTGTCCATAACGTACAAATCTAGTGTAGTACATCTCAATTTGTGTATGTTTCTTATTATTTGTTGCTATGCAAGCAGCATGGCTCTAGGGATGGCAATGTTGGCATGTCAGTCAGTCCAACTTTTTGGTCTTGACTCAAATATTTCAACAACAACTGCATGGATAGCCAAGAAATTTGTAAAAGGTATTCATTGTCCCCAGAGGATGAATCTCACTGACTTTGGTGATTCCCTGACTTTTCCTCTAGTGCCACAATGAGGTTGACATCTGTTTTTTTAGTGAAATATCTCAACAACTAGTGGAAGGATTGCTATGAAATTCGGTACAGACATGCATGTCCCCTTCAGGTGGAATTGTAATCATTTCTCCTGGCTTTTTTTCTTGTGTCATCAGGTCAAAATTTAAATCTACCTTGGTATATAACCAAATACCTGCAAAAAAAAATACTGATGTTAGCATGCTGATGTTAGCTATATGTTAGCTATATAAAGTACAGCCTAATAAAAAAAGAGGTACTACCATGGCTGTAAACTCTTAGGCTGCTTTCCAAACGGCATACTTTTTCTTTTTACTTTTAGAACGTACTGCACCTGCCCTTACAAAGTATGTTATATCCGTCGCAGTCCGTAGCACGAAATTTCATTGAGCCATCATCAGGCTGTCATCCGTCTGTGCTCTCTCGTCGGCTCAGTTGATGTGACGAATCTTCCGCTGCGCAGGTGATTGTGGGTCAGAATAGCCAGAAAAGCATGCTGGCTTGCATACTACAAAATGGGACCGGATGTAGAAGGACATCCTGGTATTTTTGGCATATTGCATAAGTTTCGGGTCAAACTAAATATTTTTCTGGGATACTAAATAGTATAGTAGTATGGGCATTGGAACGCACCCTTAAGGTCTTTACACACCAGGGGCGTTTTTGTCTCTACATTTTTTCAAATTGTTGCTTTTGTCATGAATACTTTCACACATAAGGCGAATATTACGCTGTGAAAAAGCGACCTAATTTTTTTTTTTGGAACAAGATCGATTTTCTGAGCTTTCGCACTGCGAATAAAGGCTTCAACCAATCACGTTGTGCGGAACGGGTTGAGTTGAGACAATATTTATGAAACGACAACACAGACTACGGAGCCGAACCAAGACGGCAAACTTTATTACTCCTTTCAATCTTGACAAAGGCAGCGCAGACCAAATCCACTTCTTCTGTTCTTACCTTTCACAATAAAAATCCTAGACATATAATATTCACAGGCGAATATTCCGCATTGTATGTGTTGTTTATTTGTCACGCCCCCAGTGTGTAAAGGCCTTGTTACTCTTTCTGGGGGTGTTCAAAAGGCTCATACCTTTTGCAGTAGTCTGTATATATTTCACAGGATGTTTTTCTTCAGTAATAGAAGGACATCAAAGACATTGTATACTGTGTTGAACTGTATTATAAAATCCACTTTGGTTGGCATGGTTGTGGAATTATTCCTAATTTAATGGACAGATTGGGCTCAGTGTTAAATTAATTTGTTCATTCTGCAATATGATTGATTGACACAGATGCCAATAATGCTGTCTCCTCTGATGTTGTGTCGGCTGTTTCTTTTCTCCTCTGTGCACCATGTCAACGTGTAGAACAGCAAGAGATGACTTTGCAATATAAACCCAGGTGACCTTACAAAATTTGAAAGTGAAAGCACCCCTTCCCACGTCCTAGCAAACCCCTACTAGGTGAGGCTGTCTGGGTACCACATGCACCTATAATAAGCATTTCCAGACTAACATGCATTCCACTCAGTGGTTATGCGGTCTGCAGTGTCTAGTATGCATCCCTCTCCTCCCCCAAGCCACACGCTGCCTTCTAGCTTTATAATTCCATAGTAACTATGAGCCCTTGAGGTTATATCAACTTGTGATCTGGCAGAGGACGTCTGAGATCAGAAGACTCGGTTGAAACTTTGTTCTTACTGCAGCTGTTTTGGCATATTGATGAAGGGAACCATCATTCAACATGAGGCATAGGTTCAAGGGTTCACTGTCATTCAGGTGAAGTAACTTTGAGCACCTTCTGAATCTTTATGTGCTCCAGGGTCGCTGACTCCCATGTGGTGGAAGCTAATGAAAAGAGTCATCAGTGAGGTGTTATAAGGCAGCCCCTTCACAATAAATGGCATATGAATTACACGTTATTCGCAAGTAATTTTGCGTGCAATAACAATGCCATTCTTGCTTTTGCCATGTCATTTGTACACAATGTAGTCTGTACTGACTGCAATGTAAACGCATCTGCATAAATATGCTACGTTCGGAGCTAGTGACGTAAAATAAAAAGCGAGAAAGACTGCTTATGGCGAGTGGGAGGGGAGGAGGATGGGTCCAACAAACACAGGACTTTCAACCAGGAGACTGGTGTTTGTGTCCCAAAATGTTGTTGAGTTATTTTGAAGTTACGCCAGCGACATTTGTGATGCGTTTTCTGTATTTCTGTTACGTTGTTTCCGTACTTATTTTACCAGGCTGTTCCCATACACCATTCGTAGCTATACCTACGAAAAGTAATGCACTGTAATTTGTATACATCCCACAAAATCAATTCATATGTAATGCACATAATTGTGAACCAGGAAGTATAAAAACGTAGGTAGGAGGTCGGCGTAGATGGGCGAGTTAAAAAACACTGTGGACTTTCGCCCAGGAGACCAATGTTTGTACCCCGTGTGAAACCAGAAGTCAACGTTCATTTATTTGTCATGTATCGTCCGTACTTAGGTCACGCCACTTCTGGAGTTATTTGAACCCAAACCCCGATCTTTTCCTGAACCTCACTAAGTAGTTTTGTTGCCTCCTGTGAAGATGGAAGTTTATTTTGAAAAGACTGGAGCAGAAATTAACACGCCCATCACGTGTTGCTGGATGTTCATAGGAAAAAGAACGAAAAATTAGGAATAACTTTTCGTAAGATATCATATGAACGGTTGTAAGAGGATACGTTGATTTTACTTAGTTTGCGTACTTATTTTAAGACCAACCATGATGTTTTTCTAAACCTAACTAAGTGGGGTTTTTTCTATGTTAGTGGGTTTATTGCAAAAACCTAACTGCGGACATTACCGTAGTTTTGTTGCATGGCGTAAAAATTACACACAAAAGAGACGTATAAATGACACACGAAAAAGGCTAAAATGCATTCTGTTTACAGAGAGAATACAAGATTGGGTTGTATAATGAGTTTCATAAGGAAATGCTGTTGTACATCTAATAGAACATTGTATCCTGGACATAGTGTTTTATAAGCATCACAAATAGCAAGAAATGTACAGACATACAGAAAATGCAGCGGTCGTGCATTTGAGAGAACTTTTATTCTTAAACTCCTGAACTCAAGTGACTGTACATTAGCAGAGAGGTGTGTCAGTCTACTGTTTGTGGAAAGCAGCGAGAAGAATTTTATTCTGAAACTTGAAAGCCCTCAGATTAAAAGCTGCCTACACTGGGCAACGTTTTCGAGACATTTTTGTTTTTATAGCTGCCCTGGGCTGAACCATGCAGGGAGTAGAGGCTTATTATAGAATAATTATACAATGTCATCTTTGCACACATTGGCAGTAAATGCATCAGTTGTAATCATATGCTTCCAACTACAAAGAAGGCAGCTCTGAAGTCAAGTCTTCCTGAAAATTGTAGACTGTCCCAGTAGACATGAATCTATAAGGAGCCGCTGGACGCCTGTCAGTAAATTTTGTTGGCTGTCCGAGTCTTGTTTGGAAGGAAAACTGAAGACTTTAGTTTCGGTTGTTCAGCTTTCCTCTCTGCCAATGCAGGAGGACTCGTCAAATTAAACCAAACATTTTGGGCCACGGTCCCAGGGAGCAACATGAACAAGAGGTTCTGACATCTTCTGCCAAACAACTTGAAACCAAAATGACAAAAAGCCAACCGTCTGCCAGAAAACCAATAAGCACAGCCACGCTGCGTTCAAGAAAGTTTTTTTTACTGCTGAGCAAGCACAAGGTCATCACGTCAGGTCATAGATAAATCATGAAAATAGTTCAGACAGTCCAACATCACAAAATTAGCCACAAAGCTCATTGTGTCATTCTCATTCTGCTCATATTTCCTTTTTAAGTATGCCTGAAAAAAGTGCATACCAGTTAGTGAGTAATTTCCTCCAATGCATTTGTTCCAAAAGTGAGAATCAAACCTTTGTTTACACTAGCAGTCACTTTGCAATCCACTGATACTGTATGTTTGTCTTGATCATATGTTTTTTAGCCACACGAAGTCGATCAGACTTTGGTCAAGACTGGAATATCTCAACAGTTATGGGCTGGATTGCCATAAACCTTTGTGCAGACATTCATTGTTCTCAGAGGATGAAGTCTACTGACTTGGATGATCCCCTGACTTTTCCTCTAGCATCACCAACAGCTCAAATGTTTTACCTATCCTCTGAAATATCACAACATCTACTAGATCGATTGCCACCATAGACTATAAGAAGTGTACGTGGTCACCATGACATCACCCTTTCGGCATTTTGGCCGTCACCATCTTGGTTTTTGGCTGACCAAAATGTTACAATTAACTTTAATGAACTGAAAACACTCTGTGAATGGCTCCCAGACCGGACAACTCTGTGGTAGTGACCTGTCAATCACAAGGTAGCCACGCCCTAAATCATACCCTGCTTTATGGTCTATTTAACCCTAAATGGGACCATAATTTACTAAATGAACATCATGTTGTATTGAAGAAGACTTGAAACTAGAGATAGTCATCATGGATCCTAGACAAAGACTTTGGTGATACTCTGACTTTTCCTCTTGGAAAACTGTGGGATATATTGCAATGAAATTCGGCACAGACGTTCATGTCCCCTTCAGGATAAATTTTAATAATGCTGGTGATCCCTTAACTTTTCCTCTAGCACCATCATCAGGTCAGATTTTTACGTTTGTATTGTTTATTTTGTTTATGACTAAATGCCTGCAAAGCTAATGAAACTCAACCTCAGCTGTACCTAAGATGATGAACACGATGAACATTTTACCTGCTGAAAGGATTGTCTGTGTGACGTTAGCATTCTGGCGTTATCATTTAGCTCAAAGCAGCCTAGAGGGCAACCTCCGGGTCTGACAAATGAAGCCAATGCGGAACCTTAAACTTGCCTTAAACTTACATTCTTTCTAACAGCCAGCAGGGGGCGACTCCTCTGGTTGCAAAAAGAAGTCTGAATGTATAGAAGTCTATGAGAAAATGAGCCTACTTCTCACTTGGTTTATTACCTCAGTAAACATTGTAAACATGAGTTTATGGTCTCAGTTGCTAGTTTCAAGTCTTCTTCAATACAGTATGATGTTCATTTAGTAAATTATGGTCCCATTTAGAGTCAAATAGACCATAAAGCAGGGTATGCTTTACAGGCGTGGCTATCTTGTGATCGACAAGTCGCTACCACGGCGTTATCCAGCCTGGGAGTTGTCTGTGTTGTCGTCTTACAACTTTAATTCTTTCAGCATGTTTTCAGTTCATGAAAGGTAATTGTAACATTTTGGTCGCCTAAAAAATGTCTTATTCAACATTTGGTTCTACTTAGCTCCACCCTCTTGTGTCACTTCTGTTTGCAAAAAACACATGATGGTGACGGCCAAAATGCCGAACTCGAGGCTTCAAAACCGTAGTCCACAAACCAATGGGTGACGTCACGGTGACTACGCCCACTGCTCATACAGTCCAAACCCTTAGTCTTGTTTAACACTAGCAGTCCATTTTCAACCCATTGATATTGTGTTTGTCTTGATGACATAATTTTATTGTCATCGGGTTCAGAGAGAGACGTCATCTAAAGAAAGTTCAAAGGAACCTAACTTGGAAGCTGCCACCTAAGTGCCCATGAGCAAGATGTTTTCTCTTGTCCAGTAGAGCTGCACAGTGGCCAACCAGTAGAAAAACTGTAGTGTAACAAAGTTGCAACCACATGTGAATGTGTTTGCATTTTAAATATGCTCAGCTAGTTTCCCTGGGTAAACAAACGTTTTAAAAGTGCATGGCCCTAATAAATCAGACCACTAGTCCTGCACACCCTGCAGTCTAAAACAACTAATCAAAGCCACACTTACACGCACAACAGCATTTATAAAGGAAGTCCAGACATCTAGCTATTAATCTGCTTTTCTTTTTTATACTTAATCTCTATTATTCATTGTCCAAACTATTTAATTAGCCGCACCTGCACAGTGCTGTTTACTTCAGCATACTAGGTCTATATGGTTTTAATTTCTGTATTGTTATAAAACACGTAAACATTGACAAACTTTCCGAAAATGTGGTTTAAGTTTGTGTGACCGTGGCTGCCATCGCTCTGTTGAATCCCTCTTTCATCCATGCACAACAAGGAAAACCAAATCAAGGAGAAGACTCTCTATAGCTACCACCTGTGCTTCCATTCTTTGTTCCAGCCATTTTATTAATTCCTCAGGAGCCATGCTGTCCAAGAAAAAAAAAAAAAGAAAAAATCTAAGGGGCTCCTTGAGGAAACTCCTAGTCTGGAAAA
The DNA here is from genome assembly GCF_015220745.1 of Sebastes umbrosus. NCBI lineage: Eukaryota > Metazoa > Chordata > Actinopteri > Perciformes > Sebastidae > Sebastes > Sebastes umbrosus. Next base: position 10,026,162 of record NC_051280.1, on the reverse strand, counting down.
CATTTCAATTTGGCCATTGTGGCATTTATATTAACCATTGGCCCATGTTGATGCTATTCAGTCTCTTTTCACAGCTCCACCCTGACACTTAATTTATGTGTTGCATTTAGTTTAGTGCCTCTCCTGCTGTATCTGCTCCATGCCCAGGATTACTTCTTTATGGGGAAGTTGAGGCTCTTTAATTGTTGTGACCTTTTAGTTGAAATCTTTGTAAAAAAGAAACACGTGAGGAGCTCTTCTTTCTAGGATACCACACTGTGTCCTGTAATTATAGGTTACACTGGGATGTAGGCTTAGAGATGCTCCTCTTGATGCTGTTGCTCAGAGGGGGCGGGTCCAGACACAACTTTCCCGGCTGCTGATTTGATGAACGGAGGATTTTCCAGTGTCAGTATCTTCCAGTCGGTCCAGCCTCCTCACGGTGCGCAACTCTCAGGGAAACCGAGTTGCTTTGCGCTTCTTTTTTTTTTTCTTCATGAAAGCCCTTCACCATCACCATCAGTCTGAGATCTGGGCTTAAGGGGGAGCAGGATCTGAAGGGCTCCGGGTCCAGGCTGTGAGAGGAGAAGAGAGAGATACCCTGTTAGACTTGAACACATGGCGCTAGTAGTATAAGCACACTTTTTTTTTGTGGATTTGTGAAAGGGACCCGAGTTTGATCATTCAAAAGTCGCCCCGTTTTCTGTCCAGCTGCGGGCGTTCATCATCTTCATCATCATGGAGATGCGGAGGTGGACCACCAGGTGGAAAACGAAACGGTCGCTATGGGATTCAACGCTAATCGCTGTGGTCACATTAATTGTAATGCTACAGGCTGCCAGTGTCAGAGCAGGTAAGAAAGCTGCACGACACACAGTCAGCTGTGCCAACTCCATGCAGGGCATGATGAGCGGACAGCCCATGTCCTCCTGGGAACCGAGTTTAAAAAAGTGTCTTCCAATTACTTTTTTTTTGTGTGATTTCCTTCCTATTTAGGGTTAAAAGAAAATCTTAACAATTTAGGCTTGTTAAACTTTATTTTTAGTGGACTACAGGACTATTTCAGTGTGAAAAGACAAACAAAATGACCAGATTATGGCTGTAGAGTGATATTAAACCAAGAATACATTCAAATTGATTAAAAAAACAACAACACATGCCATATCACTGGAACAATTAGGATGTCCTCTTTACAATACACCAGGGGTTGATAGAGTAAGTCAAAAGAGTAAGAGGATATGCATGTGGACAAAATGTCCACTACAGAGGACACATGTCAATGGGCTGGGTCTCAGGAGGCTATAGCTGCTGATAGTGGGCTCCAGCGACCTGGCCATCAACTTTAATATAGTAGACTGTCATATCTCTGGCTAGGAAAGTCACCATAACTCAGTTTACAAATCTTGTCAGATGCCAAAACAGACCTGTCCACCTCATCAAAACAGAACACATCCTACTTTTTGTGTTTTTATATATTCAAGGCAATTTATCTGATGATTATGACTGAACTTATTTTTTTTTTTTAATTATTTGACAATGAACTGAGCCTACATGACTGCACCTGCATCCACGTTTTCCAGTAACTTGTATTACTGTGCCACCACAGTAGTTGTCTCTAAACCTTTGTTGATGACTCTGAAGTTGTTACTTAAAAACTTCCCCTTGGCGACCTACATGATTTCTATAAGTCAAAAGATTAATGTTGATGGGTTGTTTTTGTCAAATAAAGTTTATTTTTTGGCACAAGCCAGCAGAGATATTGCTCTCTGTTAGTTGAACTCTGAGTATCTTAAGTAGGCAAAGTGTGCCATCCAGGTGTGGTCAGCCACTGGAGAGGCTGACGGTGTCGCAAAATACTCTGATGGTCCGCGTAGAGAAAGTGAAGTAGTGAAGTAGCGTGAAGATACTATAATTTATATTCTGCTGTATAATTTTGGAAGCTAATGTGATAACAAAAAAAAAAGTTTTGTTTATTTGTGTTCCAATTTACCACTTGGCAGTACTACTGAACCCTTAAGGTTTTACGCACAACTTTTACGCACGACGTTTGGTGATATAACTAGTAGCCCACACATGGTGCATTAAGTTTTTCCAAAATATCAGTGAAGTAAGAGCTTAAAAGTTGAATCAAAATCGCAAAAGGCATAAAATTGGCACAAAATGTTTGTTTTTTTATTTTGTCTAACAGGGTGGCAGCTGCCATGCTGTCAACAGAGTTTATTAATTTGAAACATACAGGTTTAGTGATAAATATTCAGAGCATTTATATAATACACTGGGCAAGACCCTGTGGAATTCTGGAAGTGAAATTCATATTCTGGCCTGAAGGATCACCATCTTTCCACATTATCCGGGCTCCCACTAAGTCCAAGAAGGGGCGTTGATGGAAAAATGAAAAAAAAAAATCTGGAGTATTTTTCTTTGCTTTAAAAACACATATGTGGGTCACATTAACTACGCCTTTTATATTTTTCTCTGTCTGTGAAGTAGAGGCATCCATACTGTACTGTGGCTTTAGCAGAGATAGTGTGTGTCAAAAGTTGTGTGTCTATTTGGTTGCATGTGGTTTTTTTAATATTTGTGGTTTTGACATCAGATCAGTTATTATGCAACCTTTCAAAATAATTCCTTCTTGTATCAGAGCCACAATACTGACAGAAATTAAGCTATTTAAAAGGTTGATATTTGATATGGAGTCATGAAAATGCTGATCAGAGGCTAATATACAATAGTTGGTGATTGGTGTAATGTATCGCATCCTGTCTAGACATTTCCTCTCTTAAGTCCCACCTTATTTTGAAGCATAGTTTTTACTGTACAGGTCCTGTAATACATAAAGAAATCCGTCAGCAGAGGGCAAATTGCAGAGAGCGCCCCAAAAATGAAAAGATCATAAAAGCAAACACCACAGTGGCATGGCTTGCCCGTTGCCCATCTTCCTTCACCCTGACTGATACTTAAACTAACCATAATTGCATGATGTGCTAGCAAACATTTGCAGGCTTTCCAGTGAACTTTAATTGCTGCCTGTTGCTGCCAACTCTCAGTGGAAGCCAGTGACACGAAAAAGACCCGACAAGACATCCCAAGATGCTGCTGCATGACCGCAGAGGCACTAAGTCAGAATGTCACGGATTGAAAAGTTAATCACAAGTCTCAACTTAAAACATCAAACTGTATGAGTTATTGACATGGAGAGGGCTGGAAATTGTGACTATACAGAGGGAAATGGTATTTTTTTTTTTGTGCGCTGCTTTAATGATTTTAACAGGTTTTCTCCTGTCACTACATGCCTCACTGCCTCAAGGGAAATCACACGTCTTTGTCATGTTAGTAGCTTGTTAACACGGCAGATAGTATATCACAAGTCTCACAGCAGTCAGGAAGATGTGTCATTAAAAATCACAGACTGGCGATTACTCCTCAGACAAGACTGCGGCTAGCCTGGAGCTGCTTTGGTACCTTGAGCATGAGAGAACCATCTTCTCTGTCTTGTGGTTTTCAATCCTTATCATTAGAATATGGTTTATTCCCTTTTAAGGGTGGAATAAGAAGGGGGGACTTTTTCTCAGGATGTGTTGAGGCTATAGGAGCATACTGGCTCCTAGAAAGCGTTTAAAAAGCTATGCTTATTCATTTGGGGTCTTTAATGGTTCTGGGATATTGCCTGTTTTTCGGGACTTCTGTGAAGCGGTGGTTGTGGAAGGAGAGGGGCTGAGGAGTCGGGGGGGTGAGGGCGGGCGGGTGTGGGGTGATGGGGGTTCCTGGCCAATTCAGCACATCTGGAATATATGAGGCCTTGAGGTATGCAGTAATGCAGAAAGGCATTCTGAAACTCACAAAGAGACCTTTAGTCCAAGCTTTCTTTTTTTTTTTTCTAGAACCAGTAGCTCTGTACTTGGGACAATATTCAGAAGAGCCACAGACATATTTTCTTTTTTATGAGGCATTTGGTGTGAGGTTTTAAACTTGCCGTTTGGTAACCGTATTTCATTCTGTCTGCGTTCGAGTTAGAAGTCAGTCTGGTTCTCTTAAGGACAAAACGAACTAGGGCTGTTCTCGACCAAAGAAATGCGTCACTCGTACAATTTTGTCGACTAATCGATTAGTTGATTTAAGAAAGAAACATCGGACAAAGAAACCGATTATTTGACTAATCAATTAAGCATGAACCCGTGTCTGTTAAATTGCTCTTAGTGCAGTGTCAGTCATAAAGCCTTTTTTTTTTTACTCCCATCCCTCTCTCAGTTGATAAAAGTTGCTGTGGGACTGAATTTAATAGAAATCAAAAGAAAAGACATTTCTCATTTGCTTGATTTCCCAGCAGAGCAGCTTGCTTGATGCTTATGCTCTTAACAATTTAAATTCATGAGCCGTTCCATCAGATCATCTGGACCCATATCAGCATGAACGACTCCAACTCCTTTCCATCACTCAAAGAGCAGATCTGCACAACTTCAAATGAGCTTAAACTCGAGACCCGATACCCGAGCATGTGCTCAAATCAAGCGAGTTTGATTCACCACTCAAGCTGTTATTTTTCTGGTCACAGGAGAAGTAGCCACAGGGATGGGGCCTTCTCCGTTTAGTCTCATGTATGTTTTAGTTGGGGGGGTTATAGGGAGTGGTGCCAGTACCATAATGGGTTCAGCATGTGGACTTGTAGCTCCACCCATCAGACCCCCTCCTGGTCCCTGAAAGCGAAAAGGAACTGCATAATAAGCACTTCCTGGCTTCACGTGCCACATGACTTCCAAAGACGGAAAATGTAAACAGGCTTGTATTTTTTTATAATAAAATTCCTTTAGCTTTCACTATATATTGATGTTGAAATGTTTAGTGAAGAGGCAGAAAATTATGGTAAAAGTCAACATGGAAAGAAAGAACATATGGTTCTTCCATTGATGGGGGGAAAAAAAGTTAACCCTCTATTATTTTACATTATATTACTTTAAATAATATCCCTACCACTAGTGTACCAAACCGTCTTTCTGATTCATGCAGTTTTATGGAGTATTTATAAGGCGGATGAGGAGATTTCCTGCAATGTGAATTTCAAGAAAGTCTTCTGTCTGATCCCTTTAAATGATTTTCCCACAATACTCTTCAGCTGATCTTAAACACATGAATCTCAATTTTTTTTTTCAAGGAAGGGAGATTTCACATTAAGCCTGTTATCTACCATTCCTTAAAGGCCTCATCTTCCCAGTGAGATTTTAATCTGACCATTCAGACGTTCTTTATAACTGCTGGGCCTTTTGAAGAGGACACATCCTGCCTCCTGACTCACTGAAAAGACACATACAAGAGTAAATGTTATGTCTCTGCTGGTTTTTGTAACAGTTAATCAAGTAGCATTTATAAAAACTGGGTTGTGCTGAGTTTGGTTTGGAGTGGGAATTAGTCATTTTATTCTCTGCATTGGCCCTCTGTTAGCTTTTAATATGCTCTTCATAGTTGGGTAAAATAGTTTCTGGCCAGTTTGTAGATCTAATGTCTCATCAGGCCTATACATACTACAGTATTGATGTTCGGTCTTAAAGTCTTTGTTTTTACTTTAGTATATTAACAGTACAACAGCACTGAGATGTTACTACATGTGGGGAATTTCATTAAACTACAAGGCAGCAAATGTTACAACAGTTATGGTCAGAAAGTGTTTCATGTGTAATCTGTTTTGAGTGAACGCCAGAATATTATTAGCAATAAAACAACTAACAATTAACACCAACTTTAATTTAAAGACCCCTCAGCAACATGGATATGAAGCAATAAATCAGAGTTTTATTCACGTCTGCTTATTTACAGTGAGGCTATGTAACTTTTGAAAGAAGGAATGACACATTCAAAATTGGATACATGAGCAATAAAATGCTCATTTCACTAACTCAGGGGTTTTGCTGCTACAGCCTTACTTGGTCTGGTCTGATCATAGACTGTATATATAGATGGACGACGTGTCTCCTCTTCCTCCAACTGTACAGAAGTGAAGCCAAAATATTCCAGATACTGGAGCTGCCAGTTTGAGATTTTGACATAATTTGGAGCCAGAGTCTGCGCGGTCCCGCCCACACACGAGCCAATCGCGAGCCGAACACGGCCGCAGCTTGTTTGCAAGAGAGACTCTCGAGAGACTCTCGCAAACAACATTATGGTGGCTAATGTTATCAAACTTTTTAATAGATATTTCTGTGTAACTGACTTTACTGAGTCAGTTTTTCTTTTCTACAAGTATTACTGTTGCACTGCATTGTTACCATCGTCCTGTAATTGTGACTTTTGGCCACCGTGGCTGGTGATCAGCAAAAGTATGATAGACTCGCTTTAAAGATTTGGATTTGAAAAACATAAAAGTTACTTAGAAACACTAGAGCTAGACTGATAATTGGCCAGGCGGATATATCTCTAAGTAAAAATGAACGCTCAGAAATGCCAAACTAAAAAGGTTAAGGTAGGTCAAAGAGGTTTAGGGAAATTTAGAAAGAGTGTCTGCCGTTTGTCCACCAGAGAGCACTGACACGTAAAATGCCCCACTCAGTATGCATATTGGTCACACAAAAAACAAACTTCAGAAGAAAAAACAGTTGATACGATTCCTTTATGTTAAAATAACAAAACAATATCAGCTGATAAAATATTGGATTTCTTATCATTTTTTTTTGCACTTTTCGGTGTTGGCCTCAACAATCCTGTTGCGGTTGACCCACAACAAACACATCACATCCACTGTTTTCATGGAGACAGATGGCAATGTTGCAATTCTGTATGAATGTGTGTATTTTACAGTGAATGGATAACTTAAATTGACAATGCCAAGTACAGACAAGTAATAACCTACTGTAAGAGCATCACTGTCACAGTTACACAACACAAGCCAGAATGAAACAATTTGCTCAAACCTTGAATTAACAGCCTCCTCTTACTGTATATTTTTAAGCAAGCAGCCTCAGGCAGACACGCGTCAAATCAGGAATGACGTTGTGCTGTACGTCACCACTCCTGTTTATACACTAACCTTAAAACATACCCTATTAGGCTTCTTAAATTCCCCATAATCACACTGTAACTGATGGCGTGCCTCGGGGTAATGGGAGAGAGGGGGTGGGGGTTTAAGAGAAAAAACACTTACAGAATGGGACAGAGAAAGACGCAGAGTGTAATTACTGGAGAGAGAAGAAATTAGAAACAGTGTTTATGACCTCACTTTACAGTAGTCTGACCCCTCAGCACCAGTCCATTGATAGAAAAGAGTCTAGTAGTGTTAAGAAGCTTGTAAAGCTGCCCCCCCCCCAGACCCAGTGATCAGCAGCAGTGAGTTTTATCATCCCATAGATGTTGTGGGTGTAACAGTGGAGGTGAGGAGGGGGGGGGGGGGGTTACCAACATTTTTACTACTCCTATGACAAGGTAGCTCATAAACTAACAACTGGTCGAACTGACAGATTTGGCCAACAAGCAAGGGGCGTAATGAGTGTAAATGTTGACTTATCATCAAAATGCCAGCTCCTATTAGATTTCCTGTTAACTGTTGAAAGATGCCTACAGTGTGCTGTAAAATTACATGCAGCTTTTACAGCATGTTCACTAATAATGCCTTATAGGAGATTAAATTAGGTTAATTTATGTCGTTGCAGCGAGCGAGCCTTTAGCAGTCAATTTAATGTTCATTTTCTGACGCTCATGATGCACTCAGCCAGTTTGCAGCAGACGGACAATTTATTTTGACATTTAAGAGTCGACTGTAAAACAACATCACATTTACAAGCTGATTTATGTTTAGGAAAGTCATGTTTTCCAATCTAAATATCTCCACATGAATGCAGCATCATATAGCGAACAATTTTCAAATGATGTACATTTTGAGTTGCATTTTCACATATACCTTTTGAAGTATTAATACATGCAAGAAACAAAACCCCTAAAAAAAACATGTTTTAAGCTATTTCAGTGTCCTGCCCAAATAGGGAACACTGACTCAGCACTTTGGACAAATGCATTCCCCAAATAGCTTATCGCGATGCAGATGTTTGCTGCCCAGGTATCATTGGTTAATCTAATCAATTCTTTCTTCTGCCTCCTCAGCTGAACCAGTAGATGTACTGAAGGCTCTGGACTTCAAGAGCTCTCCTGAAGGAGTACGGAAAACAACAGGCTTCTGCACAGTTCGGAGAGGATCCAAACCTGACGTCGCTTACAGAGTGGGAAAACAGGCTCAGATCAGCGCTCCAACCAAACAGCTCTTCCCAGGTAACCTCACTCCGTACCCTGCACACAGATCACATGCATTTAAATTAAAGCTGAACCAGGCAACTTTGCACGATCGGTTGCTCCGGAGAGTAGAAAATGGATCTAAAAAAAATAATTAGATGTAAGTAAACTGCACAAAGTGTTAAGCAGCTCATCTGGGGTTGTTACGCTTTATATCAAAGACATGTAAAGAGGCTAATGTTGTAATGTTGGTGAGTGCAGCATTTCTAAGAGGATCACTTCTCCACTGCTCAGGAGATTGTTTGCATTTCACTTTCTTGCCTCTGTCACTCCCTGGAAGTGGATAAATTTGACACACTTTTGCCTTGCGCATTATTGCATTATTATTGCGACTAGGCTCCTCAGAGATGGAGAATGTCATCATATTTTGTGATGTGAGGGCAGGGCTGAGCAATATGGAAAAAATCAAATATGATATTTTTGACCAAATACCTCAATATTGATATTGCAACGATATTGGTGCTATATTATAAATATTTACAGAATGAGAACTTTGATAAATACTCATCAGTAATGTGGATATAATGACTAAGTGGGTAAAGGCAAATAATAGAACAGCTAGAGCAGTCCGGTAAGTTCAGAAAATTACATGACTTTACTGTAATGCAGGCTTTAAAACCAGGAAAAAACAACACTTGTATGCCCAATATCCAAAATCTAAGACAATATCTAGTCTCATATCACGATATCGATATAATATCAATATATTGCCCAGCCCTAGTGAACGGTATGTTTTTGCATAAAACCTTGCAAAAGCAGCTTTTACACAGGGACTCTTGCACAATCTCATTGTAAAACGAGCTATCCAGCTTTTAAAGAGGACTAAGTCTGCTGCCATGCCAGCCGCTCTGTGAGGCTTTACATATGCACAGTGGTGCTTTAAGCTAAATGCCAACGTCGGCATGCTAACATGCTTGCAGTGATGTCAAGCAGGTATAATGTTTACCGTGTTCATCATCTTAGTTTAGCATTTTAACATGATATCATTTGCTAATTAGGACTAAACATTCATTCATTCATTCATAAACCAAAGTGTTGGGACACATTTCAATTGTGAGTGGTAGAGATATTTCAGTCAAGACCAAAGTGGTGGAAGAACTGACCGGCTGGCAGATCGACAGATCGACTTTGCCATCCCTAGAGCTAGAAATTTTATGCCTACTTAAACATATTATTGTTTGGATGAAAAAGAAATGGATGCTTTTGTTTACTGTCTTGAACCACTTAATTGCAAAATAGAAACATCTTCAAAATATTCCAATTTCACTATAATACAGCAAAAAATTATGCAATGGCCAACTGCAATGAAACCCTTCACTACAAACACCTGTCCTGTGAAATGCGGTGCAGACGTTCACTAATTATTTTCTAGAGGATACGTTGAATGCGTTGGTGTTTCAGTATACTCCAAGAGCCCATGGGGGATGAGAGCCACACAGCACATGGTGTATGAAATGTCATGTAAACATATGATTCAAGTAAGAAGAGCAACACCAGATTTTTTTATTGGGTAATTTGGGGATTCGAAACCCACAATGTATTACAGCAAATCAATGAGATGAATATTTCTTTTGATGTTTTGTGGACTGATCTTGTCAATAAAGTATCTGTCCTCAAGTTTGATTGCTGGCAGACTCCAGTCTGTTGTTTTTGGCTGATCTAGTGAAATCTAGCAGGGATTTCATACGGAGTGCGTACTGCCTGACTCAAAGTCTGCTGCCCGGCTGTTTGTGAGAAATAAAGCCATATTTATTTTATTAGGAAGGAGTCCGTTCAGAGAGACAAAAAAGCCATTGTTTGTGTATCCATTTGGTTTGCTACTTTCTTACACAGCTTATCCAGAAATTGAATAATTAACTGTAGGGGACAACACTTCTGTTACTGATGGCTGTAGAGCACCAATGAGCCGGTGACGGATGTAAATTTGCTATTTGCCAATTTCCAATCTTGCCAGTTGTTCATTTTCCAACAGAAATATAAAGTAATTAAGGACAAATCCAATGCATTATAATATATAACAATAAAGTTCACATCCATTGGAGGCCTGTTAATTTTTTATTACTCGGGCAAAGTGTAGAAAGAGCCCCCAATTGCTTACTTACTCAAAACTAACTTGGCAAGAAAGCGTATAGAAATTTATTAGCTGAGTGCTGTTGAATAAATTGCCCCAGTCTGCAGTATGTGTTGGTTTTTTTGTGGTTTGGCTTGATGTCAAAGAATAAAAAACAATTTAAAATAGTGTGAGATATTGGAACTGAATTTCTGTGATTTTTGGCGTTAACTGTCAGAACACCTTAAACTTTCAGTAACGGAAATTTGACTTGAGAGATGAGGCGTTGGAGATGACTTGGAAGTAAAGTGTCAAAATGTCCTCAGTCAGTCATTTGACATTTCTCATTGAACCCAGCTATTATGGTTTTAAAAAAATATGACATTTGTCTGAGTATTTACAGCCCTTGTAAAATTATTGTGGCTACATCACCACTGTTGAGTCCTTTCAGGGGATGCCAAGGTCTCTTTCAGCTTCCATCATAAACACTAATCAAAGTCCAGTTGTCTAGACATCGGGGTTAAAGGAGGTGAGAGTAGAAAAGGTCAGAGAGCTAATAAATTTGCCTTTATTCAATTTCGTCAAATGACATCAGTAGAAGATAGATGAGTAAATGACATAAGGTGACACAGAGTCTGCATTCCATTTCTAGCTTCATATTCATTGTGCACTGTAAGAGACTCAGCAAGAATAGCCTATGAGTTCTACCCATAGACTGTATAAAATATAGACGTAGTGTCCATGACGTCACCCATAGGTTTCCGAAGAGCCGTTATGAAGCTCAAAGTAGGTGAGCTCCAGCCGTCGCCATCTTAGCAGTGATGATACAGCCTAACACCTGACTAATCCAAAAATGGGCAAAAAGGTGGATCGTCGGTGAAGCTGAGGCGGGCCCAGGTGATGCAGCAGAAGAGAAAGTTAACGGCGAGCGACCTGAGACTGCGCCCACCTGTCACTCAAAGTGGCAACAGCCTTAATTATGCCTAATTTCAAGCCATAATATAATTTGAACACGTGAGTTGTATAAAAATGCACCCCCTGTACAGTTGTTATGAATGAGGACGTTAGGTATAGAGACCAAAACATTTTTTTGTACCAGGCTGTAAACCTGTTTATTTCTGCTGTAAAGTTTAACATGGGGGTTTATGGGGATTGACCAAGTGGCAACGATGCTGAGAAATGAAGCCAACGTGGAAGTGCCAAAAACTGCAGTTCTTCAAATGGCCACTTGAGGCTGGCTCCAAAAACGATCCCCATAGACCCTCATGTTAAAATGCACTACTTTACAGCAGAAATAAACACGTTTACAGCCTGGTACAAAAAACGGTTTTGGTCTCTGTAGCTAATACCCTTATTCATGACAACTGTACGGGGGTGCATCTTTTATAACTCACCAGTTTAAATTATATTAAGGCTTAAAGTTTTGCATAATTGAGGGTGTGGCTGCTTTGAGTGACAGGTGGGTGCTGTACCAAGTTGCGAGCTGTTAGCTCTGCTGCGTCACCTGGGCCCACCTCAGCTCTACTGACAATCCACCTCTTTGCCCATTTTTTGATTAACTGGGAGTTAGGCTGTCGTCACTGCCAAGATGGTGACGCCCGGAGGCACCACCTACTTTGAGCTTCTCAATGACTCTTCAGAAACCTATGGGTGACGTCACAGACACTACGTTCGTATTTTATACAGACTATTAGATTTAACTCGCTTTTGGAGCCAGCCTCAAGTGGCCATTTGAGGAACTGCAACCTTTGGCACTTCCAAGTTGACTACATTTTTCAGCACCAGAGGTTGCCGCTTGGTTTTATCCTTAAATGTTGAACTATTCCTTTAAATTAAAGAAGGAAGGGAGGCAGTAAACCCAAAGAGTATAGAAGCAAAGAGATGCCATTTTGGTCTGAAATCACTTATTATATTTACATTTTTTGTTCAACACAGGCCATTTAGGTAGAATATGATGATAAAGTAAAAATAATTGTGTCTTACTTTTATATGGCACTTTTAAGATGGACGTTTTACTGGCGTCCAGTAGTCGCTTTAAGTCCAAAATGGTGGAAGCGTAGCTTTGCTGCTTGGCGCTAATGTTGCAATGGAACGAACAATTGACTGTCATTTCTTGGCGATATATGTTCTTTGGTAAACCTTCTCTGCAACATCCTCAGAAATGAAGTAAATGTTCCTGACCCAACATCCCCACAAGAGCCATTTGATTAAATTGAATTAAAATGCTGTGGTTATACTGGAAAGGTCCCATGTGTGTAATTTAATGAATCTGAAGCAGAGCAATGCTGTAAAAACCTCTTGGTCTTTACTAATATAACAACCTACATGCCTGCTGCTTGTTCAACCTTCAGGTGGAGTTTTCCCAGAAGACTTCTCCATCCTGTTTACCATCAAACCCAAGGCTGGCCTCCAGTCCTTCCTGCTGTCCGTGTACAACCAGCAAGGCATCCAGCAGCTCGGCGTGGAGGTGGGCCGTGCTCCCGTCTTCCTGTATGAGGACCAGCATGGCAAGCCTGCCCCGGAGGAGTACCCCCTGTTCCGCTCCATCAACCTTGCTGACGGCAAGTAAGTGACTGACTGCTTCTCAAGAGGGCTTTCACATGTTGGGTCAGATGTGGGTGGTAGATTGTTATGTCCCTGGGATTTTTTTCCATGTCTGTATCCCATTTTCAGTGCTGAATGTAAAATATCAAGTTTGTTGTGAAGCTTGTGTGATTGGCTCAAGAGCAAAGCGGCACATTTTGAGGCTCATCTTGAGCAACTTATCAAATTTTATAGGTAATATTTTATGCTAAACAAAACCAATGTGCTTAACATATTTTCTCAAACACTCGGGACATAGTAAACTCTTCTAGGCTGCTAAACAGCTCTGAGGATTTATTATCATCTTGTGTTTGTTCAGTCATTAATGCCATATGGAACAAGTCAGACAGTAATGGCAAATAAATTGCTGGCAGCAATTTGATGACAGCCTTTTCTTTTCCAGATCATTTACAGCAGTTGTATACTGATATGGAGTAATGGGATCTTCAGAAATTGTGTAGCTGCCAAATGAAGCTGATTCACTGTTAAAAAGTTGACATCAATCATTTGCACAAATGCTAACAAAAATGATTCCATGCATGGCTGTTTGTCTGCAATGGATTATATCAGCAAAAAAACATTTCTGTGTAAATAAACAGCACAAACATTACATTAATTTGCAATGTTGCTATAGTAGGTAGCTTGCACTAGTGTGCAGTTTAAACATTTTGACCCTTTCCAAATTTACTTTTTAACTTTTAAATTCATTGGGTTTACATAGGCTTTTTCTGATTCTTTCTGACATACATATTACCAAATCTAAAACTATTCCCCACATACTCAAAGGTATGGAATCTCTAGACATTCAAAAGAACAAGACATGTTGGAAAATACACTTACTTGCTTTCGTGGCGAGAGTTAGATGGGAAAGTGGATGCCACTCACGTCTGTACGATAATATGAAGCTACAGCCAGCCAATGCAGAAGTACCTCAAACTTGCATTCTTTCTAATAGCCGACTCCTCTGGTTGCAAGAAGAAGTCTGATTGTATAGAAGTCTATGAGAAAATTACCCTACTTCTCACTTGATTTATTACCTCAGTAAACATTGTAAACATGAGTTTATGGTCTCAATCGCTAGTTTCAAGTCTTCTTCAATACAACATGATGTACATTTAGAAAATGATGGTCCCATTTAGAGTCAAATAGACCATAAAGCAGGGTATGCTTGGCTACCTTGTGATCGACAGGTCGCTACCACGGTGATTGACAGGTCGCTACCACGGTGTTGTCGTTGTAGCCTACAAATCTAAGAGTGGTATCGATCTCCTCATCTAATTCTCGGCAAGAAAGCGTTCCCAAAATGTCACACTATTCCTTTAACCATATGCTGTGGCAATTTTCGTGAAAGAATAGGAAGTGCCAGAGCATTTTGGTTGTAATTCTGACCTCCTATTTTGCTCCCCTGCTGCACAGATGGCATCGTGTCGCCATCAGTGTGGAGAAGAAGAGCGTCACCATCATCGTGGACTGTAAGAAGAAGTTGACCAGGCCCCTTGCCAGAAGCGACCAGGCTGTCATCAACACAGAAGGCATTACTGTCTTCGGCACCAGAATCCTGGATGAGGAAGTCTTTGAGGTAAGGCAGCCATAGTGAATCCCTATTCACCTGGATTAAGCTAGCTGGGTTGTGATTGTGGTGTGATTTGGTTTAAAGGGGTTTTAACATTTTGGAAAATGTGTTTATTTGATTTTTTGTCAAGAGTTAAATGAAAAGATGGATTAGAGTAGTAAGCTAGAGCCAGTTTACAACCTTCTCATTTAAATGTCGGCAAAAAAAGTGAATAAGTGTGCTTGCCAAATTCCTTAAATGCCCCTTTTGGTTGTATCAGTGCAAAGGACTTAAATATGATTAATTTGTAATTATTATCTTCAATATTTCTTGCTTTCTTGGAAAGATACAACACAATTCCCCGCTGACATTAAAATCTGTGGGAAGAATCTGCTTCAAGATGTCTCCATCATCTCCACAGGAGTGTCTTTTATATCATGCAGACATTCACCACTAGATTGAAGGGATTATGCTTTGAGGGAGTTTTGGAAAGCTTACCTAGATGCCAGCGATTCCTCCATTCTGGTTAAGCATGGTTGTAATCAAAAGCATATTGTGCATCTTTCTTTCAATGAATCCCATTTACCATTGTGAAAAGGGACAATTTCAGTGTCTAATACTTTAAATCCAAACGCTTTAAGGCCAGACATTTTTATTTGTCTTTCATTAACTTGTACATAGAGTAGATGGTGAATTTTATTGGCCAGAACAACAATATTGGCTTTGTATACTTGGCAAGAGTTTGTGGGCAATGTCTGTGGAAAGGCTCCATGGACAGTGTGTTGTTCAACTTGCTTTCTGTTCTCTCAACACCGGTTTGTTTGACTTATTTAAAGAAAGACTGAGGTCTATAAGGCTTCAGTTGTTCATATTGGACAGTGTTAATTGAGATGCATTAATTTTTCCACTATTTGTGAGATGATTTCATATTATTCCCTCAATAACTGACTATCAGAGCTCAGAATCAGACTTGGTGTATGGTTACTAAGGTGGCGATTATGAAATGGAGGTCCTACCAGGTTTAGTGCAGGTAGCTGTGAGCTGAGTGGAAAATGTGAGCTGAATGCTTGATCCGAAGACAATAGCCTCTCTTTGATGTCTGCATGTGGAATGCTTGCTAAGTAGAACAGCCTGCAAAATGTTTGCCTCCAGGTCAGACGTGACTTTCCACAGAGGAGCCACTTGAAAATGGGATCCCACCCTTCTCCAGTGATAGGTTTTTGGCAAGCAGATTACATCGCTAGATATATAGGTTAAACATACAGACAAGTTTAGGCCGTGATGAAAGGAGGCAATATTTCTGTAAATTTGACATTTACTATTATATTAAAGTACAATGAGCACGACCACAATTAGAACGTAAGAGTAAAAGCCATAGTGATTAGAGGTGGGTTTGTAATTAAGGTAATTGAGAGTTGAGTGGAGAGGATAAACGTAGCCTAGCACTTTCACTAAGCCTTTTCTATTTTTACTGCTGATTTAAGGCCAGCCATTTGGCTTTTGTGAGTGCTCTTTGTTTGAACATATATTACACTAAATGGTGTTGAATTACAGAGTAATTTGTTTTGTTCACTTTTTAAAAACCTGGAGAAGAGAAAATGATTCCTTTTGTTCCAAGGGTTGAGGTTTTTTACATGTTCCAAGGTGGTTTTAATCAGTGTATCACACAATAGCAATGTTGTGGTGTCCCAGCTAGAAAAAGCAGCCATATCTTAAACTGTAATTATTTCCACTTCAAGTTTGATAACCCTAGATTTGTTGATTACAAACTGGCTACTTGTAGACACTGCACTGCTAATGGCAAACATCCTTACTGGCCAAAACGTCTTAGCTATATATTCCTATAGATAAAAACAGGTTTGTAAAGTAGATGCAAGCCATGTGTTTGGGATGGATTTGTAGCTTATGGGATTATACTCTGGCGTCCATTCTACAGCTGTTATAGGTATACTACAATCAGTATACCTTGGAGGCTATAGAAACCTTTGGAACACTGCTGGCTGCAATATCCAATGTAGATAAACACAATGTGAAAATTTAAAACATCTCCGCAATCAGGTTATTGAGTTCTTCCAAGGTCTTGTACGTAATGTATTTACATTGAGATCTTATGGAGATACACGCTAAATTATGGCTTAGTCTACAACGTTTAATTCATTGTGATTCTTGGAATTCCCCTCCAGCTTCATTGTGTAGGTGTTAAGTAATAAAGCTCAGCTGTACAATGTATAACAAGCAGAGCGCACCCTAGGCATAAGCAGTATAGGCAAATGCTAGGGGCGTCATCCATCCATAGGGGCACCCCAAATGAGGGAAGAAAATAAATTCAAAATTATAACTTTTAAAAAATGTTGTAATCCTATTTTAATACTATTTATTTAGAATATTTTAAAAAAGCCCAAAACAACATGTAGCCTGTTAAATAGGCCCTATTTTCACCCAGCGCATCACCCTAATAGCTAATAAGTAGCTAACGTCAGTGACTTTCACCTTCAGTTCATTAGGGAAAGTTGGGAAGACTATTCAGGTGTTTTGGTGAATAACCCACAACATCATTTTGAGAAATTCACTTTTTCTTTTAAGTGTGATCTGCCTAGCTCAATCTCAAAGACATAAAACTAAGCGTTTCTGTGTGATTGTGTGAACACAAGGGTCGGTGGTGGAATTGGCTGCGATGCAACGGGCACCACCTAAAATTTTCCCTAGGGCCCCAAATTGGTCTGATAGTGAGCTTCAGAGGTTTTTGTATGTGCAGGGCTCCAGACAAACGTTTTACATTGATTACACTGGTGCGCCACAACATAATTTAAGTGCAACCAAAATTTTTCACTGCGCCTTTTGGTGCCGCAATAATACATTTTAAGTGTTTCGTCAGTTACCATAGGCCTACACTAAGGATGCCACAAAACCGAAAATTTAGAAGTTAATACCAATTCGATACCATGGTAAAAAACAAAAGTCAGACAACAATAAATCCCATGTACTTCAACATAATTTTTTTTATTACTGTTTGAATACTGGTTTTTGTTAGGATGTTAAACAGCTCATAATTCCCTCTCTATTATCTATTTTATATTGCTGTGAAAACATTTCCTTCAAACAACTGGATTTATTCAAATTTCACGCCAAAATCTACATCTTACAAGATTGCATTTGAACACATTATGATCACGTTATTATCTACCTTCACCCAATACTCATTTTTACTGAAAAGTGGGACAGGTGTAACGGGCACCGCCGTATTTTTCTTGACGAAACAACAATCTTCATTTTGAATTACCGGTATGTTTTATGGTTGTGATGGTTGCAGTTTCACACATACAAACACACAGAGACAAACCTGTTAAATGTCAGGTGCATCAGTGCAACTAATAAACATGTTTACTTCCAGAAATTTCCCCATCACCAAAACTTTTGGTCCATCCATTAAATTTGCTGTGGTTATTCATGACGCCCAGATGATAAATCCTAATGTGTTTAATGATCCTCTGACATGTTGTTATGGATCCAACTGTAGCTATAGGCAAAGATGGAAGTTCATTCCTTAAAAAATAACCTTATCTAACCCTGACCATCTCGAACCCTAAGCATTACAGTTATCTACTAATTATAAACATACCCCAGACCTATACCTAAACTAATCTTAGTTAAATGGCTCCAACAAAAGGCAAATATTTGCTGCAGCTTGTCTTGCATCTCTTTATCTGAAGAATTAAAGATGTACAGCTATGATTAAGAAGAAATTGTGTCTGTTAAGCCTACTGAGCCTAAGCTTCCCAACTTTGGAGCCATTCCACAGTTTAATTACTGAAGTTGGCTGTGAGCTCTCTCACTAAAACGGCTTCGAGCGGCGAGCACATGGCTACCTTAACTGCAGTAGATTGCATAAGCAGGTGTCAAAGTTGGAAGCACAGGGGAGAGTGAAGGCTTGGGGAAAATATGATCAGTGTGTGCTTAGTCTTGGCTCCGATTGCACAGCTGTTTAAAAGATATGCTCACTGACCAGGCCTCCAAATGCCTTTCCCCCCTTTCTTCTGCTTTTTTTCTTCTTTTTAAATAAAAGCCACACGTTATTTGAATCATCTCTCATTTTTATGCAAATCCATTCTTCAGACTTTAAAGGAAAGGGTGGGATTCTTTGTTTGGTGACGGCATGTGTGTTGTTTCATACGTGCATGTATGCATAAAAATGTGTGTGTGTGTGTCTGTGAGGAAGCGAAGATAGTTTGTTTATGTCGCTGTCATTGCTGCATAGCAGATCGTTCCAAATGCTGTCCCTCAAGCAGGACAGTCTTTGGCAGGGGAATCTAACAAGGCTCTGATGGGCTCTAAGCCTTAAAGTGAATCATTGTTTATGGTTGAGTTGGCAGGAGGAGAAACGGTCCGACTGTTTCTCATCTGCCTCAGTCACTTTTCACCCTCCAGTACTCGTCACAAACTGTTTTGGTTAGCGTTGTGTAATAGGAATATGGTCATTAATTCATATTTGTATGAGTGTTACTGTAACTGAGAAGGTCTTCAGTCACTGATATTTTCAACATGTATTCATATGAAGAAACAGAAGACGATAGGATGTCTTAGTCATAGTGTGCCTGTATCTGACCTCCTTGTCCCTTGTGTGTAACCCTCACTAACTGGTCCCAGCACAGCCAGGAAGTAATGGACCCAAGGTGCTGCTTAGAAACTGATGGAAAAGAGCAGAGCGAGGAAAAAAAGAAACTGAGACGGAGAAGTGAGGAAAGGGCAGGCAGACAAGCAAGCAGATGGTTCAAACAGTTCAACAGTTTTTTGAGCTACTGGCAGACGAAATGTTTTAATATTCGAAGGGTGCAAGACGTTTGTATGCCTCCAGTGCTTGAAAAGAAACCTTATCCTTTGCGCTGACCACAAAAGGCTGCATTTGATAAAACACTGGGAGGAATCAGGAGGGTATTATACATTTTTCCTCTTCTCTGCTTCTTGGTTAATTGTTGTCCTTGTACAGTTTTGAAATTCCATCTGTCTATTTGTTCTTTCAAGATGTGTTCCTCTCCAAGAGTTTGGAAAAGCAGGCTTTTTAGATGATAAAATAAAGAAAATACAGAAGGAAGTTACGGCTACAACAGATACAGCAAGCTTGCACGATATGCATTTGAAAAGCAGAAACATCTGCAAGAGACTGTTGAGTTGAGCAGCTGTATTGGGCTGCGTGGCCTCTGAGCTGGTCACATCTGGCTGATGATGGATCAGTGGGACAGACAGGTTACAGTGACACACGTAAAAGTTTCGTTTGAACTATTTTGTGAATGTTTTTTACAGCAAGGTCTGTGGATTACCCTGAGTTGGGACATTATTTCTGGAAAAGGAATATGTAAATATTCACCTGTTAAGTCATCTTAAATCTCAAAAAATGTTGCAGTAGTAAGGACTTTCCTTTCATTCGTTAATTCATGTTGAGAGCCTGTACAATTACCCTTTAAGTCCAGATAAAGTCCTGGTGCCATGTAAGGATGCTGTCTTCTAATTAGTTTAAAGTCTGTAAAGCAAAAATTTGATCACACAAACGTATCCTTTGTGATCACGTAACCCTCTTTTCCCAGCCTCTGCCTGCATTTGTGTTTTAGTGGGTCAGACTGCAGATGCTTTGGCATATTTCCAAACATCTTCCAGGTGCATTAATATCCCCCAGCTGTGCCCTGCAGGCAGAGTGACCTGCTGCACCTGGCCACAGACAACAACCCTACAACCACTTAATTATGTACTTACATGTTGTTCTGGTGGAATTAGTGGAAACTACATATTGTTTTTGAGTAGGGCTGCAAAGTGGGATTCTTTTTCTTAATCAATCAATTTGCCTTTTAATTAATTACTTTCTCAAGTAAAGGTAGGGTTGGTAGTTCTGTTCAAATACATTTTATATTTGTTGAAATTCTCATTACTTCCTGACAACAATCAATAAATCAAACACTCTGACAAAAAAAAAGTTTCACAGCATTACCGCCCCTACTTGTAATTGTTTTGTCTATAACATATCAGAAAAATATATTCATAGTATAATTTCCCAGAGCCCAAGAAGGTGTCTTCAAATGTCTTGTTTTGTACGATCAACAGTTCAAAACTCAAAGATATTCAATTTACAACATTATAAAAGAGAACTGAATAAAACAGTTGCATATTACCTTTTTTTGCGATAGATTTTTCAACTAATCTATTTATCGTCTTATTTGGCCACATCTAAGTGTTAGCCATTGTATTCACAGATTGTCCTGATGTATTTATGTATTTTTTAAAGATTATATTTTGGGCAATTGATGCCTTTATGTAGTGATTGTGGAAAGAGACAGTAAATGTGGGGAAAGAGAGTAAGGGGAATGACATGCAGTAAATGGTCTGGCCAGCTGGGAATAGACTCGCTGCTCAAGGCATATGTGCCCATGTGATATATGTGCCCTAATCACTTGGCTTGTCGGGTCGTCCTTCAGATTCTCTGAATTTTAATGTGTTCACTTTAGATATAAGCACAGATATGGGAATTTGCAAAACGATTGCTGCATTTTATAAGTCTCTCAGGCAGCACTTTGTCACAGGATTTGTACTGCTTGAAGTCAGGAACATGTGTTCAAACCGTGCTTAAAGTAGGAGCATGGATGGTTTAAGGTTTTGCCAACGAGGCGGGATTTGAGTGCAATTTGGGAAGAGGTTGTGCTTGTAAGGCCTGAGGTTGAGGTTGGTATTCCTCCAGAAATTGACACTCTAATGTTGATAAAGTCTCTAAATCAAGTATGGTCTCAATTTCGTGGAGTCAAACACAAACTACATCTTTGTTTATGCCTTCAAATTAGTCCCAACAAATTCAAGATGGGGAAAACCCCCCCGTACCTCCTGTCATCTCTGATCCGGCGCCAGCGGGAGCTATCTGCATCTAATCAAAGTTGCGTCCGGATTTTTTTAGGTCATTCATGTGCTTTATAATCATGGATGAGGTAATGTGTGCTCACAATCAGATGTCAACTCACTTGATCACAATCCCGCCCCACACCTCTATCCTTTTGAGTGGCATTCAGAAGCACATATCTGACGTCCTATTGAGAACACAATACCAAGGACAGATTTCATGGTCTGCTGAGGGCTTTTAATACCGCCCACTAGTAGGCGATTATCCATCTGCCAGTTGTTTTTCTTAAGTGACTTCTGTTCCTAGTGGGTGTGGACTGTGTGTTGGGAGGGATACTTTTCACAGCCAAGGTCACCTACTCCAGGGAGAATCCAGTGGTGTCTGTTTGCTGTTTTACATTTCTTAGCTTAAAATCAGATGTGAAACCTGTATGCTCGAGGAAAAACCATAAACTGTTTATAAGAAGTAAGAACAACTCCCAGACTGGAAAACGTCGTGGTAGCGACCTGTCAATCACAAGGTAGCCACGCCCGAAAGCATCCCCTGCTTTATGGTTTATTTGACTCTAAATGGGACCATAATTTACTAAATGAACATCATGCTGTAATGAAGAAGACTGGCGATTGAGACCATAAACTCATGTTTACAATGTTTACTGAGATAATAAATCAAGTGACTAGTAGGCTCATTTTCTCATAGACTTCTATACAATCAGACTTCTTTTTGCAACCAGAGGAGTCGCCCCCTGCTGGCTATTAGAGAGAATGCAAGTTTAAGGCACTTCAGCATTGGCTTCACTTTTCAGAACCGAAGGTTGCCACCTGGGAAAAAACAATGGTGTTTATTTCCAATCCAAAAAAAGCAGCCATACTCTGATGGTGCCTATGTGTGAACTGTGGATGGAAAGAAGGATTCAATGATGTCTCTAGCCTTTATTCAGTCAGTCTCATCCTTTGTCCTTTTATATACTTTTTCCCGTCGCATGGTTGTTGTTACAGTGGGCGATGAAGGTTAACATGTGTTCAGGCGCGTTGTATTTACACCCACATACACATTGTACGCAGTCCCATTAATAGATCGATTGTAGTGCAGCCTAGACAGATGATTTATCTTATTGTGTCTGTGCCAGCTCTGAGCTCGGAGCCGGGCCATCGCTGTAGATCATTCCTGTAATTCTGAGGAGGAACCTCAACAGATGCCAGAGAGATGTGCAAGACAATCCAGACAGTTACATCAACAAAAGCACTGAGATGCAGACGAAAGAGAAACAGAGGGTAAAAGAAGAGAGGGTGAGGGAGAAGCCCATCGTGGAGTATGGGAGTGATTGAATCACTGACTGGCTTTATAAATGGGCCGACTGTGTGTGGTCTCTTTACAAGCACCGTGTGACGTTTTTTGGACTCTTCTGCAGATCTTCAGCACATATTTGTCATCTTGTTGTAGTAAATACAATACTTGCTATGTACCTCAGGGCTCAACAATAAGGATTGCAGGCTTGCCTGGGGCAAGTAAAATCCCACGTTGGACTAGTAAATCTAGCAACTCACTTGCCCGATCAGACAAGTGGTGAAAAATAATTAAACACATAATTTTCCGGCATTTCAATTATCCTCGAAACAGGATAAGAAAAGGTAGACAGGAGGAGGCAGACAGAGATCTTGTCAAATTCAATGTGTTTCTAACTTTCTTTGTCTGGCTTTGACTTTGGATCCATTTGTGTTAAATTATGAAAAGGACCCACAGTATCTAGTGGCTGAATGTCTGTCATTCATTTGAGACTTTCTGCTTCATTGTAGTTTTAGTTGTAGTGGGAGGTTCAGACGGTGCAGGGTGAACTCTTGAGAGCAGGGTATTTTTCCCCTTTCATTTCACTGAGCATAGGTTCAATAAGCACACTTTCGCAGAAACGCCCTGCTCCACACTCTGTTACATTCACACCTGGGAGCTGCCCAGTACAACCATAGTTTAATCTATTGGCCACATTAAATGCCTTGCTCAAGGGAGGGAGAGTTGATTTATTCTGCAGTCTGGGAATCAAACTAACGACCTTTTGGTCACACATGTTTGCTTTGGGCCACTGCTGCCCACTGTTATTTTAATTAAGGTACATGTGGATGTGGAGGAGAGGAAGGGAAACTATTAGAATTCAATGTACGATACTTCTCTGTTTGCTATTAGAATTATTTTACATTTTTACAATTACAATTCTTCTTCTAAAAATCTTCTAGGTTGCTTCCCAGCTATAAACTTGATACAGACAAGGGTTGAAATGTTCAGATCATGTTACTAGGGCTGCAACTAACGATTATTTATAATATAATCGATTAGTTGTTTGGTCTATAAAATGTCACAAAAATTGTGAAAAATCAGTGTTTCCAAAAGCCCAAGATGACGTCCTGAAATGTCTTGTTTTGTTCACAACTCAAAGATATTCAGTTTGCTGTCATAGAGGAGTAAAGAAACCAGAAAATATTCACATTTAAGAAGCTGCAGTCAGAGAATTTGGACTTTTTGTTTTCTTAAACAATGACTCCGCTTAATCAATCATCAAAATAGTTGTCGATTCATTTAATAGACAACAACTAATCGGTTAATCATTGCAGCTCTACACGTTACTGTTTGAACGTCATTTTATTCATCTTTTCTTCCCTAATGAGACACAAGCTACATTTTACCCCAAGATCCTGTAAACTGTAGAGATTCTCCGCCCCTAATAACATGTGTATGTGTTTTCTCATGGGAAGGAGGGATCTGAAAGTGAGTGAAAGGCAAACGTGATTGTAGCATTAAAAGGCACAACAGGCGACAACAGAAGGCATTAGTCCATTTGTAAAATTTCAACTTGTGTATATATTCTGGTTGTTATTAGGGTTATTCAATACCCCGTTGTTTCGTTGCATGATGGGAGCATGTGGCGGTGAATATCTAATATGTTCCAGAGGTCTAAGCTTGTACAGATGTTGCCTCCTGTAATTTAATGCAATCTGCATGTATGTGCTTCCTCTTTAGGGCCCACCCTGACTGTGGCCTTCTTTCACCTCTACACAGCACTTTGTTTTTTTTGTTTTTATTTTCGCTATTTGTTTGTCCTCTTTCTTACTCTGGGTGGATTCTGAAAAGTGTCAGCTGAGTTGCCCATGTGGTCGATGGGTATAGATCAAATTCTCCTCATCCGTGGCATAGAAGTTCCGGGTTTAGAAATTCCTTAGGAGACGATCATGGAAAAAGAGCCTTTGGCTGATGGAAGGGGTTGCGAGCGGGGATCTAATTTCCTTTTCCAAAAGCTCATGAAAAACAGACAGCCTCAGATAAGTACAGACCTTGGTTATTTATCTGCTGTGTAAGGGGACTTGCCGTCTCTGATGGCTGAGGGGGGGACTGTACAATAGTTCTTGTTTAAAAGCTCACAGACTCCCCTAAAGCCTTGATTTATTCCATAAAGTTATATGTAATTAATAGTCCAGAGACTACTGCCTGTGGTACTGTACAACATCTGCCTTGTTGTTTTCATTTTATTATCACCACATTGGTGCAAAGCTGAGGCAATCAAGCGAGGAGGAATAATAGGTGTATACTTCATGGACATTAACATTTGGTTTCTATTTGTAATCATGAAAGAAAATAGACAATGTGAATGGTCTCTGGGGTCATTTTGGGCGTCGCAGCTCAGGAAAGTCACGTTCAAATATGATGTTAGCTGATTGGCAGTTGGAGCACTTCCAAGGTTTGGATGGGCGTGAAGTTTGAGTTGAATTTTCAGCGCAAAAGATTATCACCTGTGTCAGAAAATGTTTGTTTCTTTGATCAAAAAGTCAAAAAGGCAAACCCTGTGTACATAAAAATGTAAGTGGAGCGGTCAACTACAACCTCCAAGAAACATTTCCAGAGTTTAAAATCCTGTTACGTTTTTGTGCTGCCGCTAACAGCGAGTGGATACTAAAAGATTACCATTAGTAGAAACTTTATACCACATTCACAAGTGTGAATCCATTCACTATTGGATTCTGGATGGAGTTTGGATGTTCATGCCTCTGACTGGCTTCTCCTCAACAGCAACAGTGGCTAAGGCTCCTCCGTATCGTAGTATCTGGTGCCATTTGCCAAACCACATTGGAAACTTAATAAAATTGATGGCCCTAATATAAACCTATAGTAGTTTTATGTTGAGAAACACTGGAGATAATAGAAAACTCCGACATGGGAATTTACAATACAGGCTGTAAAATTTGTTGACATGGCTGACATGCTTCTTCTTCTCTTCCAGGGTGACATCCAGCAGCTGCTGATCGTGGCAGACCCCAGAGCAGCCCATGATTACTGTGAACACTACAGCCCTGACTGTGAAACCCCCAACCACCACGACACCCCCCAGGCTCAGCAACCTGAGGACGAGGTCAGTATCTGGAGGAGGGGGGAGACAGCGGGCTGGGCGAGGTGGATTTAGGAGTAGAGAACGGGTGGGAGGAGGAGTTGTCCGGAGGGAGAAGGAGGGAGGAAGGGAAGAAGGAAAAGAGAGTTGGGAGAGGAAAGAGGGAAACACAGAGGGAGAAAATATGGGAGCTGGAGTTTGAGATTTAGTAAGGATGATAACAGGAATTTGGAAAGAGGCCTTCAAACTTGGGTGTTGTTAGAAAGCGAGTAAGAGAATAAATTATGCTTGGATGGAGGACAATGAAGTACATCAGTTTGAACGATGTAAGATAATGAACACTATAATGATGCTCCAGCTGTTGTGCATATTTTTTCTATTTTTTAAAAGAGGATCAAACTGTATTTGGACGTATTTGTGGAAGCAAAGTCTAAGCTTAAAGCCTGTAAATGGCGGTTTCCCATGGCAACGGTTCAGTGACATTTGAGGGCCGTTATTGCTAGGAGACGCACTGTCAACTTTTGCAGTTAGCTACTGACTGGAGAACGCCATAGCCCTGTACAGATTACAAACATGACACAAGATATGTTCTCCCTTTTTCAACTGCAAACATACTGTTGTATTACTTATGTAGCGTTAGCAATTTCAGACGTCTGTTCCTTTATAACATTAGATGTTTGGAGAACCCGTAATTCTGGTAAGTTTGTATAGGGAATGGGAATCGCGGCGCATTCTGGGGCAGCGCCTCCATTCATGGACGATAGCGTACGTAGCTACGATAGACTGTCATTATCTGTCACCGATCTATTCATCTGTCATCTGTCAATCGTTCATCATCAGAGATGTATAAAGTACGCGCAAAAGACAAATCCCTATATGAAGAGAAGTAGAGCAAAGGGGCAATATACAAAATCAAATGTAGTTAATGATATCGATCCTTACGTATAACAATACTGATGTTGCCGCAAATCTGGTGTTTGGCATTAGCGACTACACCTGTCAGCAATTAAAACAATTTAATCTTTGGAGGCCCATGTCCAATTTACAAAGGGTGGGTATTATTATTATTGTAGTGTTTTGTGTTATTTTAGCACTTATTTTTGACACTTACAGTAAACAGCTAGCGGATGGCACTCTTACCCTTATCCTCCAAAAATGGGCAACTTGCTGTTGATTACGACAGAATTCCTATTCCCTATTCCACTCGGAGCGTGGAGGCCAAAGCCAGGCTGTAGCTCCCACTAGGAAAGTAGAAGCTGAGCTTGGCATAGAGGTGATATTATGACATATTTTAGTGCCCACCACAAAGATATTGCTCTAATCAAATTACCAGTACTGACATCCAAAGAATCCCTCAAGAACACTAATGTAGGGTGAATTATCATGGCAGAAAATTAAATAAAACCTAATTTTCTTCTTTTTGGTACATTAGAAGTGAAAACAGACTCCATATCTATTGATTTTTTTTGCAAAATTAAATAGAATTCCAGATTGATTTTAAAACCAATGATTTAAGGGGTGAGAAAAGTAGAAACCTGATGCTTTGAGGCACATAAGGTAGGCTTTAGGGTTGGGTAGTAGAGGTTATTTGAGATACACCAGCTAAACACATCAAGTCCCTCCACCCCCTCCAAATTTGGACATTTTTCCTTAAACACTTCTGTAACATAAACACTGGTCTGTGACTAATAGTAGATAACATTTGCTGGGGTTCAAGCCAGTGCAGTTTCTCTGCAAATTATGTGATCTTAAACATTTTTTACAAACATTCCTCCAGGCAAAAGTTCTTTGACAGAGACAGACTTGTATGAGTGTCTGTGTCAACGTAGATAGGTCTCTTTCTTCAGTCGGCTGGAAACATGCTGATATATCAATGTACAGTGTTGAGTTTGAGCTCATCTTCTGAAATTAAAATGTTATTTCCACTAGCTCCGAAACATCAATTGTAGCCTCTTCAGCCAGATCTCTTAATTGAAATACAGTATTTTGTATCAGGGCCTCATCTGTCTTTTTTCATCTTCATTTTTTTGTTATTTTGCTGGTTCAAGCCTTTTTGTCGGCTGACATTTTCCTTCAGTATTTCACTAAATAACTGATGAGCTCACACTGGAAACTTTTTCCCCTGCCACGAAGTCTGAGCCCACTTTGGAGTGGCCCCGTGATTTATATCACTAACGAGTTCAGCAGGCTCTGCCCAGACTCCCAGGGAAATTTAAGCTTTTCCTTCCCCAGCTAGACTCCCAGTACCTGGAAAAGTAGACTTTAGATCCCTGGTTCAAGAAAAAAAATCAGGAGCTGGTTCTCTATTTGAAAAATATTGGCTGTACAGTGGGTACCGCGTCCCGGAAAATATTGCTTCATCATCAAGTTACTCTTCAGCGCCAAGACAAGGAGCTTGTCAATTCTAAATAGACAGCAGGGAGCAGTTTCAAGAACATTGTAAATGTGGTTTATTCATTGTTGGGTTCTGTGCAGCTTTAACAGGAATGTTTTTCCTACATTCCAACTCAACTTTCAAGAATTGATTTCCTCCTGCACTAATTTTTCACCAGGAGGACAAATCACTGCTGTGAAAGTTCAAATCTTTTTATATTTGAAGTGTTTATGTACATTGAGGTCTGAACTTCCTGAACCTATCCCTCAATATTTCTTAAAACACTACAATTCTACAAAAGCACGGAGCTCAGCTTTGACCTTAGCCTGTGAAGATGCTCCTTGACCTGAGGCACGCCGCCTTTGCAGTCGTCAACCACATGTCTGCAGCTGGGTTAAAAGAGGAAGAGGGAGTGATGCAGGAGGAGGAAAGGGGGAGTTTTTTTTTATGAGCCCACTTCAGCATTTATGCCTTTCATCCAAGCCTGTGGTGAAGGCCTTCAGCTCAGCCAAGCACTTCAACGCCATAAATCTTTATAAATCCATCCTTAGTTCTCTATCTTTCTCTGTATTTCTCCCTGACCCTCTCCTTCTATCCTCTCAGCCAGTCTAGTTGGTCTGGCCAAGGCTTCTCTCTAGTGTGACCTCTCTCTGTCTCTCTCTGGGCCACTGAACGGAGGCCAGGCCAAAATTGCAGCAGGCCGCGGATCTTGTATTATTTTTATGAGCTCAGCAGCCGTCCAGGGACTAATATTTATCCCTGCGCTGATAGAGCGACGCATATCGGGGGCTGGTCTGTTAACTCAATTTACCTCGCCCTTTTTTTCACAGTATTAGTAGAAATAAAAGAAAAAGGGCGAATCAGAAGGAATCTTAAGATTTTGACAAGGGCTAAAGTGGCTAAATTGCATAATATTATATTGGTTGTGGGCAGTGCGCCAATAAATTATGATCAACATTTTGTGGAATTCTGAGTTGGATGAGAAGATTGATACCACTCCCATGTCTGTATGGCTAATATGAAGCTGGAGCCAGGAGACGATTAGCCTAGCTTAGCATAAAGACTGGAAGCAGGGGGAAACAGCTAGCTCTGTAAAACTGAAACTTGACGTTTTCAGTTTTTGTACGGCTGAAACAAATGACATATAATGTGTTAATTAGCGAGCTTTAGAGATGCATATAGGCAGGTAATAAATCAAGTGAGAAGTAGGGTCATTTTCTCATAGAGTTCTATACAATCAGACTTATTTTTGCAACCAGAGGAGTCGCCCCCTGCTGGCTATTAGAAAGAATGCAAGTTTAGGGCACCTCTGCATTGGCTTCACTTTTTAGGTTGCCCACTGCTCCTGTCTCCATTTTCATAAGTAACGCCCAAATATAAAAGTGGGATTGATCTTCTCATTTAACCCTCGTGAAGAAAGTGAATGAGCGTATTTCCCCAATTGTCTAATTATTCTTTTAAAGTAAGCAACTTCATGGTGAATTCATTTTCAAATGTAAACATGGAATACTTTTGAGATCCCAAAAGAAATATTTTGAGAGTTAACACATGTTGTTTTTACAGACACTGGTGTAACAGTGGTTTTACCCCCTGCTACTGTATTCTGTATGTTCCCCATAATTTACCACAATCCGGTGAGTCAGGACAGCTTTCTGTTTTAAAGGGCCCATTAATGAAACCCTGGAGCCAATGTTGGCATAAAGAATTAAGCGGTAGCGGCAGATAAGTTTTCACTGGCATCACATTAACCCTCTAACATCCTGTTGGAAGCAAACAAGAATCTTAATTGCTGTTTGCTTGCTTACAGACATGAACCCTTCAATAGGGTCATCTGAGGCTCAGGGGGTTCGGGTGGAAAGGGAAGCAAAGGATTGTTTCTGTGAGCCATATGCCAAATTGTTCAGTTTTATAATATGGATGTGATATTTCATTTGAACATGTTATTTCCAAAATAGCAAGATGACAAAAATATTTCAATAAGTTAATGGTTTAAACATTTTTCTAAATTGTTGTTTAAAAAATGATAAGCTCTTACGTACCATGTAAATAATTTGCAACATGTCTCTGAGACATTGTACCGCCTTATTTACATGATTAATGACTAATTAATTGATTGCCCCTCGTCCCTTTTTCCTTACAGTACACCAACTATGAATATGGTGAGTTCTATGACTACAATGAAGGAGAGGTAACCACTGATGCTCCCCCAACTGAAGGACCCAAGACTGAGGTAACACTTTACTAATACAGTTATCATGGCTGTTCCCATGAATAACACATATACAAGTACTTGTTGTCAACCTTGTCCTTCTCTTGTCTCTCATTTTCAATCTTTAATTGTCTCTCTGAAAGCTGTTTCTCACCAGTGTGATACTAAAATGTGGTGCAAATATGCGGAAAATCTGCATTAGAATTAGAACAGAGAATGTCTGACGGGCTATGGTTAACAACACAATACATGAACTAATCGGACCCCAAATGTGATGCTAACGGTAGCTGTTGTGGCTAGCCTCGTTGAGTGACCAACATATAACATTAGCAAGTACATCAGCTAAATTACCATCTTCATCTTATCCCAGCAGATCTCAAGCCGTATATTGTCCTTAATTTGGTTGTTGAGGTAGTAGTGTTTGTCGTACATTATTGGGTGTTGAGAAGGGGACGGCCCATTGACATTTCGAAACACCAATAGTCCGAAAAATGTCCCATCCGTCCGACAGTCCGTTATCCCGAAAACAAACGCCCATTGTTCCAAGGCCCCGAAAATTCACACTCTCCGTGCAACAAACAGAAGCACATGGCTAATTATTATACAGAATGACTGCGGTCAATTGGAACAAAGGATTTCATTGGTCAAACATATGTTTCTGCAGGTGGAAATTGCGGTCCGTCCGAATATGTTTTCCCCCGTGCAAATGTTCCGCAGGGGTGTGCAAGCATTCATAAGAACCCCAAAAATATTTTTTTATAAATTTCTGCGCAAAGTTTTTGCACAAAAATCCGTGCTTGGGGTGAAACAGCTTTTTCTCTCTCTTTCTTATTTTTCTCCCCCCACTTCCTACTTCATCAGCATGTCTTGATGTCTGCCATAAGTTTTTTTTTTTTTTTTTACCTTAGTTGTAACTAAATATATTCTACACATTTAAAATATATCATGACTATTATAATCATTGTTTTTTCCCCCCAAATATATAGAGGATAATCACCCTTTCATTCACATTTTGTGGAAAGATGTGTACACAAAATGGATATGTGCATTAACAAAAGCTCTTGAATATGACCTGAACTTGAATTTACTCATCTCAGATATGTGATGCTTTCCCTGTGTGCTGTTCTCGCCTGATTTCAGACAAATGTGGGTGGAGACTACTACACTGGTGAGTATGACTACACCACAGTGGATGGAAGCCAGCCTGAAACCCCCACTGAGACTGCGGGACAAGGCCAGGTATTTTTCCCAGCCTCATCTTGGTATTATGATGTAGAAATAGTTGTGTTGTTGACATTTGTGAAATCAGAAAGGTTTGGACCACCACTATGGTGGAAAATTCTCGTGCGTCACCGAATTTTATCATCCATCCATCCAATTAACCTCAACATTCCTATTTATGTAATTGATTTAAAATAAAATTGCAATAAAACTGCTTGCATCACAAACAACAAAGCATATTTTTACGATCATCTTTGGAGGTTGAAACCCAAGAAGGCCTCACTAAGATCAAACTGCTCTCTCTAGTCTGTGATTTCCACGAGAAACCGCTTCCATCAAACAGGACTGGATAAAGGCCTGGAGCAGGAAAACGTTGTCATTTAATGAACCGTAACAAATGGAAAATCAGTAGACAAACGCATCCCCTATGTTTCTGCCATATCCTGAATTTGGCAGATCCTGTCTTAATTTGTGCTAAACCATCACATAAAACGCAACATAATGAGAACCATTCGGGGGTTAAACTAAAACAATACGGCCGTGTGCTCCTCCGGCCAAATGTCTGCCGATTGCATTGTGTTGCACCTTGAGGTGGATAACGCAGCTTCAGTCAGCTTGAGACATTACATTTATTTAAAATGACAGGCCGGAGGGCTAACCACGGAAACTGAACATATGCTGTCCCATGTTGGAACACTTGTCTGATTACTGAGGACTGTGAAGTACTGGACAACATTTAGACAATGTCATCGGGTCATATTGTCCATAGACCGAACACAACATACAAAATATTATCGGTGGATGCCTTTAATATTAGTGTGTTGCAGTATTGTGTTGTCAGTGGATGGCTGAAGCCCTGGACCTGGCAGTATTGCTATGCTCTATAGTCATTTTGGGGGCATTTTGCACTGCGTGGCTCTTTTGATTACCTGTTTAGGTCTAAGATTGTGGTTTGTTAGATGCCCAATTGTGGGATTTACTTCTTGGTAATGATATACAATAAATGCAACGTGTAATAAGTACAATCAGAGATTCTATTGCGAATGATTATAGGGTACAATATAGGGAAATGCAGAGGTGTGGACTCAAGTCAAAAATCTGATGACTTTAGACTCGACTTGACAAAATCAAAAAAAGATTTGCAACTCGACTTGGACTTTAACACTAATGACTCGTGACTTCACTTGGACTTAAGCCCTTTGACTTGAAAATACTTGATACCTTCTCCCAAGCCCAAAGATTAAAAAGGGTGCCACGAATCAATTCATTTCCTGAATCAACTAATGTTAACTCTATTCATTGCCAGCAAGTCAACACTTAATTCCCCAGATCCACTTTGTTTAATCCAATTCAATAGTATCCAATCAAGTTGCAGGAGAGAACTATGAAGAACTAATGTTACGTTACTGAGCGCTAGTTGGAAAAAATATTACCAAAGATAATTTTGTCCACGTAAAAAAAAAAATACACGGTCATCAGCAAAAAAGTAATTGCAGGATGGAAAACGAGCAGGTCGAAAATTGCAGACAGAGACGCAAATGGCATTATATTTGGTGAAGAGTGCATTATAACTTGTTTAGGACTCGAAACTCAAAGTTTAGGACTTAGGATTTGTCTGTCTTGACTTAGGACTTGAGTGCAGAGAGCTGAGACTTACTTACTTGTGACTTGCAAAAACAATGACTTGGTCCCACCTCTGGGGAAATGGACTGGTGAATTAAAAGTTGAGGGTTTAAGTCGTGTGTATGTAAATCTTAGAAAAGGAAAATGGTTCATTGACTATAAAACATGGAAGCACTCTTACAGAATGTTTAACCTCTAATAATTCTGGCTAAGAAGAAATCTTGGACTATGATAAGATCCCATGAAGTGAGTTGCAAGTTGTTTTACGCAGATTACAAGCTGAATACTGTGTGCAACAACTTTTAACTGACAAATGGATGCTTACGAAAGCAAGTTTGCACGAGAGGCCTGGATATTTTCTCTACATTCTCCCTCAAGACAATCATTGTTTGATGTCTAATGATGCATTTGAGTGCAACACTGACTGACATCTTTCAGCAAGCTGAGCACATTGTGATTTACAAGGCAAAGCTTGTAAATTAAAGATCAATTGTTCCTTTACAACAACGTTTCCTCAGTGCCTCAGATTCTTAAACGTATTGCTAGACGTTTAAGTTTTTCTTCTTCCTCTTAAAAAATTACTGCTTTTTACAAATTCAGCTCTGATTTTCACTTCATTGGGTCTTGAATAGTTCTTGAAAAAAATGTTTGTATGACATTTTTGACTAAGATTGAAGCATTTAACATTTTGCTGTTTAAATGACCTCACTAGGTTGTACTGTACTGTAATTTTACAGCATGAATGAACTTTACAGTACCATATTTCTTTTCCATATTGTACAATATTTTACTGTTTAAAAACATCAATGTGTCAATAGTTTGGGACATCTTACATTGTTATTGCTTTGCAGACAAAAAAAATATCCTAATATAAAATATGACTATAGATGTTAATGTTAATAATAGTGCCTGTTGATAAAACATATGTGGAGTTTCACATATGTTGACTTTTAATTGCTGTCCCAAACTAGATACATGGATGTGTGCACAACTAAGGAGGAGTTTCACTTAGTTGGTATCCAATAATTTCATTGTCGTTAAGTGCTGAATACTAATGCCTTGACTGTGAGTCATGTTATAAAAAACATGTGAATCATTACAGCTATTCACATGGTTTCATTTTTACTAACCAAACCTCCATGTTCCCTCCCATCTTACCATCTTACCAACCCCTGCCCCCTCTTTGCGATGCCTGGATTGATCCCAGAGCTATGAGGGAGAAATAGTGGATGATTACATCACCGGCGTGGAACAGGTCGGGGCTGATCCCACCGCTGCCGCGGAAACCGCTGCCCCAGTGGACCCTTCTGAGAAGGTGGACCCTGCCACTGACGTGTATGAGTTTAAGGAATACGACCTGAAGGAATATGACAACAAAGAGGTTGTAGAGAAGCCATACGATTATGGTGACTATGGCGATTATGGCCCCACTGACACCAAGCCGACATCTGAGGACGAATTTGGTCCTGGTGTTCCAGCGGAGACAGACATCAGAGAGAGCAATGTAAGTGGTTAGGAGTGATGGTGGGGAGAGGGGGAAGGACGGAGGTAGTGGTGAGGAATGTGGAAAAATGGAGAAGATGCTGGTGGCATTTGTTTTGATGGGGTATGTGCGGTTTTGTTTGTTGTTACTAAAGGTATCAGGTTATAGCTTGGAGCATTCTGCATTCACGTGCACCAAACACAAATACACCAGCAAGCAAAAACACACACCTTGTCTGTCTAAGTCTCCTACAGATAAACAGATGTCGACCCAGCTGTCAGCAAAGACACGCCCCTCTATAACCTTTGGCCTTAGTGACCTTTGCTGTTTATCAAAGACATGCTCCTCCCTGGTCATCACACCAATGATCTGCAGGGATTACCTGGTGACAAACTTAAGTCTTTGCACATGTTTATTCATCAAATCATCTGGATCAATATCTAAAACCAGACAGAGATCTCTGCTGAGCCAGTGTCTTTCATGGCTCATTTCCAGCCTCCTTCCTTGCCTCAGGATCCAGTTTCTTAGAGGCAGGAAGTGACACAGTCCCTGTCTGGATGTTGGCGTGAGATCTGTCTGCCTTGGGTTAATCTGAACCGCTCTATTGGTGCTCTCCACGCCACAATCTCAGGACACCGCAGCCCTAGTCCATGACTTTCTCAAAAAGCGTCTCCTCTTTAGGCTAAACTGTACAATCTAGTGGTTTTTGGACACCCTGCTGTGGGTGGTTTGTGAATTCTTCTCATGTGAAGTCATTGTATGTATAGTGTCAGGTAACGACCTCTGCATTTGTGCACAGTTGGGGGCTTTTTGCAGTTCCTGGCTTTAAGGGAAGCTTAATAAATAGGAGTCAGACCAAAGTCTAAATTATAGCTTCATGCAAAAATGATTCTTGAGGATTTTTCCAGCAGGCAGAGAAAAAAAAATCCCCTTTATGCCTTGAGAACTACCTAAATCCTTTAAAGCATGCAGAACACTAGTCAGCACTTTGCTGAGCTTTTCTTAGCAGTTTTGTTGGTATTTTAAGTAACTTCTATAAAAGAGGAGACACCCAACAGGACAGGGCATCTGCTGCTGCCTCACTTTTTCCATTTTTGGCTCTCACACAATTGATGCTCTACTCTACATATAAATGTCTGGCTGTTTTCTGTGTAAAACGCTCACTTGGTCTTATCTTCTGTCTGTAGGTGGGAGGTCAAAGTTACCTGGGAGAGAAAGGAGAGAAGGGTGAACCTGCCGTCATTGAGCCAGTAAGTGAAGTATTACACTGCTGTGTTTTGATTCTGATAATAAACCCACACAAGTTTGTGTACCAAGTTAAACAGCTAACATTCAAATGTTGAAAGTCACATTCAATGACAAACACTACATCTATCTATCTAGCTTTCCATCTATCTATTTATCTGTTTATCTAGCTATCTGGCTAATGTTATCCATCTATCTATCCATCTATTGATCTACCTAACGTTATCCATCTATCTATCCATCTAACCATCTATAGAGCAAGTTGCTAAATAGCTATCAAGATAGCTATCTGTAAATATATTACATACTGTATCTTTGTTAGCTATCTAGCTAGCAGAATTCTATCTTTCTGTCTGTTGCTTGGTTGGTTTGTTATTCTAGCCAACAAAATGTGGCATATTTCAAAATGAGTGTCTTCAATTGAGACTTTCCAACAGTTGCACACACACCGATTTTTTCGTCTATAAAAGTCCTAAATCAGATTCTCTGCATATTTTCTGGGGAATATAGTTTTCTTTTATCTGTTCTCTTGAACAAATAAAAGAATAAGATATCTCTTTCATATC
Source organism: Sebastes umbrosus (assembly GCF_015220745.1). Classification (NCBI taxonomy): domain Eukaryota; kingdom Metazoa; phylum Chordata; class Actinopteri; order Perciformes; family Sebastidae; genus Sebastes; species Sebastes umbrosus. The sequence continues at coordinate 9,989,766 of NC_051280.1, read as the reverse complement.
TGGTTAACATCCATCCACATATGTATGTTTGTTTATTTATTTCAATGCAATTTCAAGTTGATTTCCCTAAAGCACTTACAACCAAGACTTCCCTTCTGATGAGGCTTAACACGCATCTTTGGTCTTAGACAAAACAACCGCTGTCTACCGATGCCAAAGTACTTTATAGCGCCATCCTATACAATTTACCACTATAGGCTAAACATCGACTGAAATAGCAGCTGCAGTTAACGTCTCTCCTCCCATGCCATCTGCACCACCACAGGCTCCCATCCAAATCTCTGACCACACACACACACACACACACAAACACCCATTACAGAATAGAGCATCAGATAGCTGAAGTATTGAACGTCTTGAGCTTGTAGCTATAAGTAAACTCCTCAAACTCAAACTCAAACTCAAAGCACCCTCTGGCTCTAATTTCCCCCCCATTCTCCATTGCCTGTGGATTTACAGGCTGCCCTATAATGCTACTGTATCCACTTTTCCCTTTTTCAGGGGATGCTTATAGAAGGACCCCAAGGAGCCCCCGGCCAAGGAGTGAGTATCACGTTCTCCCACACTCCTGTCTGCCTTCCACAGATGGAGAACGGCTAAAGAGGGAAAAAATGTCTTTATGGAAAGAGCATCAGCCCTGATCGCCAGTGAAGCTTGAGTTGGGAGAGACAGTCAAAATGTGTATTTGTGCACGAATGTGTGTACACGTGTGTCTCTGTGTGTGTGAGCGAGTGCGAGAGAGAGAAAGAAGGGGGGGTGGGGGGGGTTGGAGGCTATTTTATATTGAGGCTTATTTCTTTCTGAACCCATGTCTTTGCCTCTGTCTTTGTTGGCCTATATGCATGTGAAGTACTGCATGTGGTGGGAATGCTGGTTAGCAGCAGCAGCAGTTTGGGATATAATTTGCTAAAGTGTATGTGTTTCTGTGTGGTCTCAGGGTCTTCCTGGTACCCCAGGATTGCAGGGTCCTCCAGGTCCCACAGGAGATCATGGAGACAGGGTGAGTGAAGACTGGCCTCATTTCACAGCTGATTACAGATGTTTCTCCATTCTCTACTCATCATGAACATTAAAATTGAAGTTAAATTTGGCTAAAAGAAGAATAAGCAACCAAAACACATATTATTTTTCTATAATTGATATAAAAACATACTGAAATACTAACTTTTACCATTTGCCATTCATCTTATTTGTGGAATTATGGGAGTCAGCATATACTGTATATAAACGCCCCTGCATTTGTCTTCTTTACTGGAGAGCTGTGAAGTAAAGTCTCAATGCCATGGAATGAATAATACAATTGGACACAGCTTGCTCCTGCAGCAGTAGGGGGGATTAGCCAAGGAGTGGTGCGGGGAAATGAGATGCCCATAAACTGTCAAATTACCAACAAAGAGAAGTGAGAAACAGCTGTGCGGGTACGCTGCAGAACTTCAAGAACCTCAAGGAGTTTGCTATTAAAATGTGTAAAAGCCTAAACGTTCCCAGCACCGTGGGATTCCACTCATTCATTTGATTGATTGGATGACACAAAGTAAGTGCCTGTCCCCTTCCACAAGGCTGGATCTAAGTTTGTTATTCACAAATGGGATGATTACCCCGCGCCCCTCTTTCATCACCCTTTTTAGCACGTCTATTCTGTCTCTGGAGGTTAACCCTTTAATTGCTAACAAAAGAAACACCTCCAGTATGACCAGCAGACATTGCCTGTACAAAAGGCTTATTGTTCCACTGAGTTAAAGTGATCAGAAAATGTTTTGTTGGTCCAAAAGTCTCTCCCCTCCCTTTCATTTCCTCCCATGAGAAACCGCCTTGCTGAGGATTGACGTTGGGGCATTAAAAGTGACTTGTTTCTGTAGTCTTGTGGTTTTCCGTTGCGCAGTATCCGCCTGGACTTGACGTTTGATCGGCTCATTTCTCTCATGATTACCGGCGTCTCCCTCCTTTCCACTAAAAACACCACTTTCCCAGCCGCGTGGGACCGTCATTAACACTAGATGCCGCTATGCTTACTATAACAGCAGTGGATGGAGAGTGTTTACCACCTCTGGGGAAAAAGGCAGATGGGAACACATGGCATCAATTTGAACAGTCTGAGATTGCTGCACATGACAAGACTGCTAAATAGATTGTGGCTTCTCTGGAAACACTGGGTACTGCTTAGTCTTGATCCTTAAGATACGTTTTTGTCTTTATTAAATCAAAGTCTGCTCCCCAGTATAATTTAACTGTTTATTCATATGGTCATTTTCAGGATGAGCAACTTTGATGAAGTTATTTGATACATTTGGTACAGACTTTTGTGGTCCACAGGGGATGAATCCTGAAGACTTTGGTGACCCCAGAACTTTTCATCTGGCACAAAAGATGCTTTTTTGACTGTCTAAAACTTTGTTCATGTCAAAATTGTCCTAATCCTCAGCTGTACTTTGACCTTAAAGGGATAGTATAGGTGTTTGAAGTGGGGTTGTATGAGTACTTATCCATAGTCAGTGTATTACCTACTGTAGATGACGGTCGGCATGCCACCCGTTTGGGAAACAGACAGGAGTTACTGCACAGAACCAAAGCAATATACTGCTGTGGACGGGGGCAGCAGTAAAACGTATTTTAGCCACCTAAAAGAAAAGAAAAAAATCAGTATCACTTTAAGTGTACGCTATATTTAGAATAATTTCGCCAGTTTACCTCGCTGTGAGAGAGCTATACAGTCTGTGTTTCTGACGGGGAACTGAAGCCGTTAAATATGCTCTCGCAAAAGCAACCAGACTCCATTGAGAAAAACCCCCCCAGTAATTTTACCTTGCAGAACACGAACAGTTTGTTTGTGGTATTGTGTGACTTTTTTGGATTTACCAAAGTCACACAATAGCACAAACAAACTAACCGATCGAGCCAGCGGTAGACCAGCAACCTCCATGTTCTGCGAGGTAAAATTGCAGGTTCTGTCAATGGAGTCTGGCGGCTTTGGCAAGAGCATAGATGGATACAGCGGTAATACACTGACTATGGATAAGTACCTCATACTACCCCACTTCAAAACACCAGAACTCTCCTTTTAATGCTATTTTTCCATTTCAAGTTTAAGTTGTTAGCATGTGATGAGCGTTACAGCCTCACAGGGCCACGGCTGTGGATTTCTAGTCTTGTTATAAAGTCGGTGCTCTCCTGCAGGCAATATACCCAGGCCTGCTTAATGAAAATACATTCTTTGTCTTTACTCATGATTGAATCCCCTGTCTTATTCTTCTCGGTCGGATTAGTGAATTATCTATTGGGAATAATAAGCAACAACAATGCGAACTGTAGCAAAGCACCTTCCCATTGAAATTATTGTCATAGATAAAGAAGGGGTGTGCAGTGAACAGATTAGTTGTTCAGTCTCTGCACTGTTGCTGTTGTTGTTGTTTGTTCGTACTGTTATCAGTTTTTTCTTCTTTTCAATTTGCAGAGCACCTCCAGGGGATTATAGAGGAATAGCAAAATAATCATGTTATCTCATAGGAAAATATATGGCTTGCTTATTAACCACATCTAATTAATTGTTCCTGGCAACGTTACGCTCTGGTATACAAGTCAACAAAACAATAGCTGATGATTTGAACTCAATACTGTCAGGATGTGTTTATTAGCAATACTTTTGAGCATTAATGCAGTTAATGAGGATTTCATATGCTTTGATTTATTGACCTGAGCTCCAACTGCATCCTACACATTCACAGTGAGACATGATGTCTTTGTACTTAGAGAAGAACCAACTCTCTCTCCCTCCTCCGATTCTCCAGGGTCCTCCAGGGCGTCCTGGTCTTCCCGGTTCAGACGGTGTCCCTGGGCCTCCAGGTACCATTCTGATGCTTCCAGTAAGTCCTGCCGATTTCCACATGCCCACTGGGCTGTCTGTCTTATTTCCACCACACACTGTACGCCCTTCATCTCAGGCACTAGCCCGTGAACTCCCTTCATTTAGTGAGTTTACCTCATAGCATCACCAGTAGGCCAAAGGCTCGCAACCCTATTTTCTTTGGGTTACAAATCACTTACCCTGTAAATGTCAGCCGGTGCAATGGAGTGGAACCAGTGACTGAGGCTTTGAAAGGCTCGGCGACACATATTTGTGTGAATGTGTGTGAGTCGCCTGTGCTTGTATGCCAGGATATGTATGTGTTAAAGTGTGTGTGGCGCGTTGACAGCTTTACAGCCCGGTTTAACAAAAAAATCTGATTTGAACACACACTCACTAGGGGAGGCCATTAGATGTCGCCTCACTCTGTAAAAAGAGACAAGTCAGTTTGTTTTTAATTATGTTTCTTTTTTGTTTTGTGGTTGACAGTTCCGTGCGGGTGGTGAGTCACACAAAGGACCTGTGGTTTCAGCCCAGGAAGCTCAGGCTCAGGCCATCCTTTCGCAGGCTAGGGTAAGTACGATTTTTACAGTATTTGTTCACACAAGAAAACAAAGCAGCAGAAATACAACAACAAAAGAAAAGAAGTTATGCAGTTGAGATTAATAAAACAACAACAAGTGGCTTATAGAATGAATCCCACCTCAATAAGCATTATAAGCAAATACAAAAGTCATATAAATATGATAAGTATGAGTGGTATATATGACCCCAGTCAGGGGACACTTTACTTGGACTTCCTGTGCGTCGGTGTACTCTCATTAGCTGCCTTTTAACTTAAACCGAATGCAGTTCAGATACAGAATTCAGACTTTCATTTACAAGAAATACCGTGCTCCAAATTATTAGAAACAGCTTATAAAAGAAACATTTTAATGGCCCGGAAAGTGTAGTAAATAATGAAAGGAGGACTCACTATTCACAAGTCCCACTCATTCTATAAATTGTCCAAATTCCAAAATATGGACCTGTGTCAGGTTAGGTAGTATATAAAGCCACACCAGATGTTCACACTCCCTCAGGGGCCCTGATAAGCATAGCGCTGTTGAAAAGCAGGCTGAATTATGCGGCTGTAAGCAAGGTGTGATCTATAGTACAACACATGGAGATCATTAAATGTTGCACAAACACTGAATATTCACACATTCACAACACTGTATGGAGCTGGAGGGCTGCCAGAACTGGTAAAAGGGTACTAAAGCACTTGTCACCTTTCTATATTTGTCTTTTATGCCAGAGGTTTGGCCCCGAGACAGGAACTAAAAAAAAAACTTGGCAGGAGTTGTAAGTTTTTCAAAATGTAAAGAGAATTGAAGGGACAAATTGCTGAACTTGTTGACTTCTCTTTGACCTATTTGCACTCTGGAAATGTAACCTCACACCTGCTTCAATGCAAATACACTAACTAATATGTGTGAGTCGGCTTTAAGTGTAGCATAGGGCATGAATTGCTTTCCATTGAATTAGAAAATTTGCTCATTCAGTAATCAGGCTGCAAATAAATCCCAGACAACTTTTTTTGGCAGTACTGTACAAGACTGTGGTCAACCATGAGCAGGAACAAAGACCAGAGTGGTAAACCCCAAACAAGAACAAAGTAAAGTTTGCACATGCTATACAGAAGCTAAATGGGCTTTTTATTAGTGTTTTATTTTCTTTATTCCTTTTGGTGTTAATCCCAGTTTGTCATATTGAACATGACTCAACATCCATTCAACTAAGTCCTACTCTAGTACAGGGACTATATCTATATAGCATTTTAACTTTCATACCACATCAATTTTTCAATATTGGAATAATCCCATAAACAGAGTGTCTTCATAGCCAAATGGTTACAACACATGCTACTTAACCACAACATCCCAAGTTCGATTCCAGCCTTGGGACCATTGTTGCATGTCCTACCCCTCTCATTGTCATTCTTTTGTGTTGTTAATTAATTTCCATGAATAAATATATACATACATTTGCATTAAAGCATGCAGTATTAAATACTTGACAAATCTCCCTTTAAGGTTCATTTTGAACTGAAAAAAAAATGTGCGATTAATTTGTGATGGACATGGACAATTGAAAAGAATAGTAATAATGATAATCCCATGGAAAACAAACAAGAATTTGCACGTGGTCTTCATTTTGAGGTTAAAACATAAAAATAGCCGCCACTTATTTTCAGAAGTTTCTATCTATTAAAAGTATCTCCATCAGACCAAGAACAGATGCTCATAAACTGACCTCAAAGAGAACAATATAATAAGCAGACATGGCTGCACTTCTAATATAAAACATACATTATCCTAATTGCTCTTGATAGAGGAGAAAATATAGCTTTTAGAATGCATTCAATTGGTGTAGACAGGTATAACTGCAAGATTGGATTATGGGTTGTTTCTGTCTGATCCACAGCTGACCATGAGAGGTCCTCCAGGGCCACTGGGCATGGCAGGAAGATCTGGTCCTGTGGTGAGTGTAGCTTTTGAAAACCGTCCACACGCACGCACACACACACACACACACACGCACACCAGCACACCATTCACACATCTACTTCCTGTAACATCCATTCGTTTCACAGTTGATGAAAACCACATTAGGTGATTAGCTCTTCTTCCTGTGAAGGGTTCAACTCAGCATTTATCATTTCCTAACATGCATATGCACACCCTCATACACACGCCACTCTCCTCCCTAACTGTCTGTGAGCAGATTTGATTTATTCCATCAACATGTGATATCCAGCTTGAATGATTTAATGAAAAAAAACACTGTCTATTTACAAATGGCAAATTATTTGTGATAGCTACAGGATGATAATAATAATAATACATCAGATTTATACAGCACTTTTCAACGTTCTCAAGGACGCTTTACATACTGTAGAATAAAATAAGAATTAAGAAAAATAAAAAATAAAAGTAAATAAAAAAATTAAGTAAATAAAAACAAACAAGCAGTAATCTGTCACACATTTCTTGAAAACAGATAATAGCCGAAGCCTTCCTGTTGTTTTGGATGTGTCTTCTACATGACAAGTGCCTTCATGTCTTTCTTAATTAACACACAAATGTTACACCAATCCTGTAACTCTTGGAGGGATTTTGTCCACATGCAAAGATGCTCCAGGTGGTCTTCCTGTTGTACTTGGTACATCCAAGTTCCTACATGTTTGGATTTGCATTAGGTTCTAGTCCAACCTAGATTTTTCTGGTTCACTAGCCAAATGATGGGATGACAAAATATTTGGCTTCAATGCAAACATATTCATTTGTTAAATCTGTGCGTCTGTGTTTATCATATTTAATAGGGAGGTCCTGGTGCTACCGGAATTAAAGGTGACGGTGGCGACTCCGGACCACAGGTGAGCTGAGTATCTTTCTTTTTACCCACAGAACCCATTATTGTTTTGTCTAAATCCTTGATTTGCACAATACACATCTTTTTTTTTTAACTTTTATACATCTCAACGTAAAGATATTGTAACATCAATAATGTTGTCAACGTTAAAGCTGTATTTAAAACATTCATGTTTTCCCCATAGGGACCCAGAGGTCTTCAGGGAACAACTGGTCCACCAGGGAAAGCAGGAAAGAGAGTAAGACTTCTTTCCAACAAGTTTCAACCAGCATGTTTTTATACTTTTTTTTTTTATTCATCTCCTCTAGAGCAACACTGCATTGCAACCGGAGATTAAATTTAACTTCCCAAATTTCTAATATTTCATGCCATGAAGAGTGCGAGGATAAGTGCTACATTGCCCAAAGAGAAGAGCCTGACTAGTTTCAAACATGGCCTCGTTTCAAATAAGTCAGCTGCACTCAATAATCATCTCTCCGTGTTGTGTAAATTCATAAAGTCATGTTTATTTAACTATAAACCAGTTAGAAAAATGATGGCGTCCTCCCCGTGTCTGTTCTCCAGAACCATCAGAGATAATTAAATATTTTTCTTATGTGATTTCCACGTAGCCTAACATGATATTCTGCGTGTGCTCCAGGGTCGTAATGGAGCCGACGGTGCTCGAGGAATGCCAGGAGAGTCAGGGACCAAGGTAAAGCACACACCGAGTTGTCCAATAAACCAGCTGCGGGATGCATTTGAAAAGTTGCTCTTGCAGAAGTGATTGATGGAGCTAACCGTTTGTCACTGTGCTGTTTCAGGGTGACAGAGGTTTTGACGGCCTCCCTGGTCTTCCTGGAGAGAAAGGGCACAGAGTAAGTACGAGGAGAGAGAATTTATGGCTCGGTGAATGAACAACATCAGAGGACAAACATTAAAGACTTCTATCTGTCTCCAAAAATAAGATTCTACAGTCTCTTATTTCTAGACTAAAAAAGAAATCCCCATTGATCACAGTCACTGCCGCTCTGTACCCTGTCCTTACAGCAGAATCAGGCCTGATTGGTCGCTCAAGGGCCACCTCCCATCCATCTCATGTACACTCAAGTGTTGACAGATATGAATTCTGAACAAGTGGAACTCATTAGGGCGTTTGACCCACATATGAGAGGCGGGACCGACTCCAGAACCACTTTAACCAGGCCTGAAGGCGAACGAGGAGCGCTGAGTTTGGTGTTTGTGGAATTCGGGCCTGCGTAGAGAGCCTAAAGAGAGAGGACTGAGATCACAGAGGGGTATTTCTAGACAGACTTTCATGCTTTATCCTATACTGAGTAATTACAGGGTCACCAGAGGTAGGCCAGTCCTTATAGAGCACTAGGAATAGTGGAAACCATATAGGTCCATGCCAATTGTGGTATACTGTAGATTAAAGGCGGGTTTGTTGCCATTTTTTGTTGCCCTCTTTTTAACGCTGTGTTTTCTGAATTTTTGATTATACTTGTTCAAAAGTAAAAGATTAGGAGTTTTTGTTCTCTCTGTTAGCTGCAGATATCAAGCTCGTGGACTCTCTTTTTGTTGATATTCCTTTTTCTCTCTAGGGAGAACACGGTTCTACAGGAGCTCCAGGACCTCACGGAGAGGATGGCCTAAGAGTAAGCAGTACACCAGTCACCATACTGTATAACTTGTTCTCAAATTTACTCTGCATTCCTTGATAACACACTCTTCTCTTTCTGTCCAAAGGGTGAAGATGGCCAGGTTGGACAGAGAGGTGTGGCTGGAGAGAGCGTAAGTGTATTTTGATATTATCTGATGACACATTTGGGACAGGATTGTTAAACTCCACCTTATTGCATCAGGATAAAGATAAGAATATGATGAATTTAAAGCCTATTCCTTTGCTACTACAGGCCTCATTCCCCCTCATTCCTTCCTCTACTTTCATTTTGGCAATTATTTAAACACGCAGCCTCGCCCTCCTCTCCTCTTGCAACTGTAACGACATTCCTGTCTGCAAGGGCAATTTGGTTTGTAATCTCAACCTTGCCGAGACAGAACGGCTCTGAATAATAGATCAGAAAATAGAACTGGGGAAATGTTTTGTTCTGTTCGGTGCAAATGGACCATGGAGTTACATGAGAAAATAGTTGCTCCCTGTCATACCCGCAACAACGTTGTCCTTTTAAAGAAGTAGTTGCACGGCATTTCATCACCCACGCTGTCCACTAGGTGAAAGATGATGATTTTAAGTGCATGACTTAAGATGTTGAGATCAGAAACTTTCATGCTCATTCCTGGAAATGCACAAGCAGTTACCAGATATGACCACAAGGGGTCAATATTTTACACACTTATGTCAAACCAGTTTTTGATTTCAGATGTTCAGTGTATTGTGCCAGTTTTTTATCGCCTGCCTATTTCTAAATACAACGCACAGTTTCAGACAATGTTGAAGTATTATTTTAGATAATTCTTTTGAACCTGTGTTTGTCTTGATATACAGGGTCCTCGAGGTTTGCTCGGCCCCAGAGGGTCTCAGGGTGCTGGAGGACAGCGTGTAAGTGCACTTCCTATATCACTTAATTCTCATATCGCTCATCATTTGTGTTCTAGCTCAATGGGATGGCGACTTTCATTGTTAAGTTTCTGGTCTCTTTAGGGTCTTCCTGGACTTGATGGGCAAGCTGGTCCCAAAGGAAACATGGTGAGAAATATTTATGTTTTGCTGATTTTTAATATTAACCAGTGAGAGTAAAAAATGTGATTGTTAGAAAGGGAGTTTTCCTGCACATATTTGTGAAGACCGCCTCAGCAATCAGTGTGTAATTTGGCCCGCTTGAGGCCGATTGCAGGTCAGTGACCTTTCCGCTTGTCCTGTGTAGAAGGGGTCATAGGTCATTTTTCTGATAAGAGATGGTAGACGGAGATTGGTGGTGTCTTATGATAGTTTTCAGACCTTTTCCATAAACTACAAAGTCTGCTGACTTAATAGGTCGTGACGAAGAAGCCTTAAGCGTTTAGTAAGGTATGAAACAGAAAAGCTTGTCTGTGCATGGTCCCATCATGCATTCAGCTTCCCGGAGGGTCTCAGTGGGACGCTAACATATCATTGGTCAGCTGGACCAGCCCACACGGTGTCTGTAGTATCTGAGTCACTGAGCTGAGGAAATAAGCAGCTGTTAATAGGACACAAAAAACAATGGGAATATGGTGCTTCTCATTAATATGTCCAGTTAGTATTGATCTTTCTAAAAAAAAAAAAGTCAAAGCAGAACACTTGAAAGTATCCACAGTAGTAAAGCTTCCCAAAGGGTTTATAAACCCTTGTGATGCTCACACCAGCTGCTGACATATGGACGTTTTTAAAACATCCTTTGCAAGTGAAGAACCCAAATGTTTTTTACTCACTACATTTGGATCTTAGGCGAATCCCCAACTTTGCATTTTGCATTCAAGGCCCTGCTAAAGCTACCTAAACGTCTCTGAATCCAGCTTTTGTCTTTAGTGTTTGTTGTCACAGCTGGAGAAGACTGCTTCACAAAAGGGTCTTGTCTGTTTTTGTATATGTTTGCTTTGTGACACACTAATTCTCAGCAGGGATATCAAACAGTTTGTCTCATTCGCCTTAATCCGTACCCAGATGGCTCTGTAGCCCCACAGCGTGTATTTAGAGAAAGCTGTATTTCATAGCCAAACTCAGATTCTCACCAGCCACCAGATTTTAGGGCTGGCTTTGATAGAAACTAAACATAACTTTGGATAATGCCAAAAAACAGACAGCTCTGCTTTATGAGCCAGTGTATCATATTTCTCCCCACCATTTACACCTTTTTTGTTTCACATTCTTGACATTGACTGGATGAAGCCAATTCAAGCAAGGTCACCCAAACCAGTACCACAGTTTTGATGTGGAAAAGCAAAAGACACATGGCACCTAATTACTTTTTAAGGTTTGCTCCTCATTGCCTCTATATTAGGGCTGTCAATTGATTCAAATATTTAATCGTGATTAATCGCAAATGAATCACACATTTTGTATCTGTTAAAAACGTACCTTAAAGGGAGATTTGTCAAATATTTAATACTCTTATCAACATGGGAGTGGACAAATATGCTTGATTTATGTAAATGTATGTATATATTTATTATTGGAAATCAATTAACAACACAAACCAATGATAAATATTGTCCAGAAACCCTCACAGGTACTGCATTTAACATAACAAATATGTTCAAATCATAACATGGCAAACTGCAGCCTAACAGGTCAACAACAGCTGTCAGTGTGTCAGTGTGCTGACTTGACTATGACTTGCCCTAAAACTGCATGTGATTATCATAAAGTGGGCATGTCTGTAAAGGGGAGACTCATGGGTACCCATAGAACCCATTTTCATTCACATATCTTGAGGTCAGAGGTCAAGGGACCCCTTTAAAAATGGCCATGACAGTTTTTCCTCACCAAAATTGAATGTAACTTTGGAGCGTTATTTAACCTCCTTCTCGACACGCTAGTATGTAATGGTGGGTACCAATGGATTCCTTAGGTTTTCTAGCTTTAAACCTGAGTCCACTACAACCTAAAAATCACAAGTTGCGTTAATGCGTTAAAGAAATTAAGTAAAAGTTCAAACAAATTTGCGTTATCTTATTATTATAGCATTAACTTTTACTGCCCTAAACAGAATAGATGAAATGGAAGCACGGAAATATTAATTGCATCCTCTTCTTTTTCTTTGTTATGCGCAGGGTCCATCAGGAGAGCCGGGGCCTCATGGGCAGCAGGGTATGCCTGGTCCACATGTAAGTTTATTTTCTTTCCTCTCTTTCTCTTTTTTCTAACCCTGTCTGATCAGTCCGTCATTCCTGTTGTATCCCCCCCATTCTCTCCTCCCTGCCCAATATCTTTATTCCTGTTATGTCATCTCTCTTCCTCTTCATGCGCTGTGCCTCAGTCTGTCCTTTTCATGCTCCATCCTCGTTGCCATATTCATTGTGCAACGGGGAGCACCATGAACTTGAATGATCACTACTTGCACTCCTGTTTTCTTAATCAAACGTTCTCAGAAATATTTTCTTTTGCTCCACTTCCCTTTTTTCTTCTTTCTCTCCATCCTTCATTCCTTAAGGCCTCTCTATGGGGCACCAAAACAGAGCAAAGACTTTACAACTAAGTTCATTAACATTGTTTCTCTGCTACCACGAAGAACAAAAACCTGTCCTGCTGAGATGAGACACATTGTATTAATTTGATAGCACTTAACTTAATTACTGTATCCAGTTGGTAGCAGAGTGAAAAATATTCCATTTCGGAGTCATCTTTAATACAAAACAGTGCACCCAATATTGTAGCCAGGGCGAAATGACCACTGCCAGGTAAGATTTTCAGTCCTGGTGACGCTCACAGCCTGGACAGGATGGCGTCATTCCCCTGGAAAGTATTAGCAGGGACCTATCCTGATGGTATACAGGTTGAATAAATAACTTCATTTTAGTTTAACCTGGCCAGAGGCCTTTTAGGGAAGGCATTGGCCCGTAGAAAAATATCACAGCTTGCTTATTATAACTTTTTTTTATATTCCTCAGGGGTTGAATTTTTTAAGAAGTCTACAAGAAGTAGCTGGGTGTCAAAATTGTAGATGGAAGGAAATTAATGTGTTAGAAAATAAGCAAATTACAAATACATCACACCATAAAAATCAGGTAGACTTTCCAAAAATGAATAAAACAGGTGTTCTTTTTTTCCCCCAAATGCACCACTTCATTTTGTGCAAGTATCACGTAAGCCTGAAGACTAAAGTTTGTCTGATTGTTCTAATAACAGATCTATCTTGATTGTGTTTCAGGGTCTTGTTGGTCCTCAAGGTCCGATCGGGCCTCCTGGTGAAAAAGTAAGTAAAGTCGGGAACCCAGTCACCCCGTCAGTCCTCCCACCACAGCTCTGCTGCCCCGCTAGTGTTTCAGTCAACACACATCATAAGTGATTCTGCAGAAAGACGGCTGTCTGAGCTTAAGGCCTTTACTGGCTGCTCTGAAGGCTAAAACACACTCGCACACTATATACATATTACCATAGGACTCCTGCATAAGCACTTACTAACTGAAAGTATTTTATTCGTGGTTTTGTGGACATTTAATAAGATTTCAAGCAGATGAGCTTTTGGCAGTCTTCATAACGCTGTTAGAGATGGTGAGGTATGCACTCATCTGTCTACTATCTGTTCGTCTGTTTAACTTCTATTTATAGGGACCTTCAGGGAAACAAGGTTTGGCTGGTCTTTCTGGTGCTGACGGTCCTCCTGTAAGTAACTCACCTTTTTTTCCATTTTTACATCATTCAGTTCATTCATGATGATCAACTTTTATAAACTAAATCTCTTGGACTTCTTTTTTAGGGTCACCCAGGAAAGGAAGGTCCTGCAGGCGAGAAAGGAGCAGCTGTAAGTATAATGTACTTACAGATGTTAATTTGGATTTTACAGGAAAGTTTGTAATTACAGTTGTTCTCAAAGATTCATTAAATGTGTTGCTGCGCAGGGAAAAAGGCTTTGTTTAGCCTGCATTGTGTGCCAGTAGGGCGAGGTTTAATATAACCACATAATCTAGATCATATCTGGTGAGCTGCCTCAGAAATAGAAAACACTAAATTGGCCTTTTCATTCTTTTCCTGTGATTGGCTGATCTGGTGAGTTTCTGTGATTGGCTTGTTGTACTTTGTGGTAGACTGTAATTGAGCTGGCACCAAAAAAACCCCAATATAAACCAAACCATGAAATGTATTTCATGCTTTGTATACAGTAGACTCTGTGTAGAGATAGAGAGATTTGAAAGTAGTCGGTCATTTTAAGACGTAAGATAAGATAATTCTTTATTAGTCCCACACGGGGGGAATTTGCAATGGTACATAATGATCGTAAAGTTATTCCAACAATAGATATATGAGAAAAATTATTAAAATCATGCCATTATTTTTGTACAAGACAATTTGGCTGCATAGTGGTTAAATCCATATGTACAGAGGCAGCATAAGTTACTATGTATTTATCAAAATTTGGATTTTATTTTACAGTAATCCATCTGGTACAGTTGTCTTAATTGTCCCTATCATGTTAAATGATGCACACTACAGCAGAGGTTTTCAAGGGGTGAGGTGGACCTCACCAAGGGGGATCCAAACAGTTTCAGGGGATCCAGGCTCAGTGAATGGAAGTGAAAAAAATATTATATTATAGTTATTACATTAATTAAAAAAGAAGATCACATTGAATAGCCTAAATGTGTGTGATTTGGTTAAAGAAAGAGTTCGTTTTTTGGGGAATTTTACTGTTTTTCCAACTTTCCCACAGTCAAAAACTAATACATGCCTTAGGTCAGACCTTTTTTATGTATTTGGTGTAGTTTAAAAGTTATGTCAAACAGCAATATGAGTCCTAAACCCTGGAAATGAGTTGGCATTTTAGCATTTCCGGTTCTCTCGTCTGGAAGTCAGTGGGTTTTTTGAATGGGTTTTTAGTTAGATGTCTGAAATAAGTCTGTAGTTAACACAAGCTGAAGAGATTTAAACATTTTCTTTTATGATATAAAATACATCAATAAATGAATCTGTATCTTAAAAAAGGCAGTTACCAACAAGAGGCTAAATGAGACTACAAAACGTCATCACGTCGCACTCATGTGTAGGTCATTTATAGCCTAACGTTAGCTTTTTACTTCCGCCGATTGCATTTATGCCTCAAAAATCATAAAAGTGGTGTTCATTTCTGAAGATTATCTTGCTGAACAAAACGTGTCAGTATCATAAACGTTTGTTTGCCACAGAGTTTATTTTCTGCAATAATCCAAAACACAATGGAAAAATCCCATTGGCTTTTTGGCGAGGGAACCCAGGGCGATGCTAACTTCCTGGTTGGTCTACAAAAATAGGAGCACTCTATATTAGGCTGTCTCGGCTCATCTGTTGAGTGTTTATGGGATCATATAACATAATCATGATCCCATAGGCATCCAGTAATCGAGCGAAACTAAGAAAGTAGACTTGGGTCCAAGACAGTCAAATAAAGAAAAACTGCTTAATACCAGAAATATCAAAGAGTTAATAATTTTAGTTTTCAAAAATAATTATGGCTAGATTCAAGTAGTCATTGGGCTTTTATCAAAGTTCACTCGTTTATTTCTATTGTATTGTATTTCTCTACTTGATGATGCTGTCCATTTACTTTATTGTTGTTTTTCTTATTTTCACATGCATAACTTTACCCAGTAGCTTCTTGAGGGTTAACTGTTGAATAAAAACACGGGGAAATCATTGGAAATCAATGAAAACATCTCTAGTGAAGTTATCTAATACAGCAGAAACGCATTACACAACACAAAGTGTGATGCATACTAATGCAATGTTACTTCACCAATCACATGACACTCTTTGCAATCTTTCAGGGTCATACTGGTCCATTGGGATCCCTCGGCTACCCCGGGCCTCGCGGTGTGAAAGTAAGTGCTATCTTACTCAAACAGTACCAACCTGCCATGATACATTTCCATTTTTCCCCTGAATTTCATCCTGACTCCTGTTGTCCTCTCTCCTCAGGGTGCTGAGGGAATTAGAGGCCTTAAAGGTGGCAAAGGAGAAAAGGTAAACACCCCTCCAGTCTCCTCTCCTTCCTCAGCACGTCTGTCAGATGTCACTCCTCTAAAAATGGACCCACAGTTGCAATTCCCTCTCAAATGAGACTTCCTTGCAATCCAGTGGGAAAAAAAAAACCTCTTAAGAGCCCATCAGGCTGGTAGTTAAGTCCTCGTGCCACTGAGGTGAAATGGAGTAAGGAACATTAAACCAGAATGAGGCTGTTTGTAGGGCAGTTCCAGGGGAGACTGATCTGTTGCCATTGTTTTCTCGGGTTGCTGGGGTTGAACGTAGCCTGTTCCTACCTCAGTGCCACTGGATAGATTCCCCACTCAGTCAGGAAATTAAAGCTCTTCAGAGATAAAAAAAAAAGAAAAAGAAAAAAAAACACTAAACATGTTGTTAAAAGCTCTTCTACTCTGATACTTTTGTTTTACATAAAATCCTGTGGGAGAAGTATTCTATCAATCCCAAGTCACACATAAGGTTATGTGCTTTAATGTGTTACAATTTATTATCTTAGTGATTTAATGTATGAAAACATGTCAGAAAATTGGCATCAGTGACCCAACTGTGTTGATAGCAGTGCCCTGGCAAAGATTGAAAACTGCATTCTGAATTTTAACCAGCAGATGTCAGTAGAGCAGCAGAGAGAAAGAGAGAAGGTGGCTTCTGCGTCTGTGAATGCTTCATTTAAATGGCCACTAGGTGTCAGTATTAACCTACCCTAAGTCACTCATATTCTGTTGATCAGTGGTGGAAGAAGTACTCAGATATTTTACCTAAGTAAACATACTAATACCACAGTGTAGAAATACTCTGTTACAAGCAAAAGTCCTGCATTCAAAATCTTGCTTGAGTAAAAGTACAAAAGTTTTAGCATCAAAATATTCTTAAACTACAAATGTACCTGTTGGGCAAAATTGTCCCTTTCAGAGAGTTTATTTTTTTTTATATCATATAATTGGAATATTTATACCGATGCTTTAACACATAAGCATCATTTTAATGTGACAGCTGGTGGAGGTGGAGCACATTTTAACTACTTAATGTACTGTTGGATAGTTTAATCTGTAGCACAGTATCATATTTTATAAACTGATTTATAAAATCTTAATCTGTAAAGTAACTAGCAACTAAAGCTGTCAGATACATGTTGTGCAGTAAAACGTACAATATTTCCCTCTGAAATATTGTAGAGTATAAAGTACCATAAAATTGAAATACTCAAGTAAAGTGAAAGTACCTCTAAATTGTACTTAAGTATAGTACTTGAGTAAATGTACTTTACTTACTTTAAAGTACTTTAATAGTGACTTTACACCACTGGCTGTTAGAAACTTTCACAATGATTTTGTCACTTAAGTGGTCCATTAATAATCTTCAGTCTTTTTGCTATTTAAAGTATTTCCCATGTGAACTATTTAGCTGGACTGTATCAGTTGTTCCTCAGTGATACTCGATAAAACACTGCTTTTAACAGCTTTCTATCTTTCTCATCCTCAGGGAGAGGACGGATTCCCTGGCTTCAAAGGTGACATGGGTCTCAAGGGTGACAAGGTGAATCATCATCTCTAAAAGAGAATACTGATGTGTGCAGCTGCAGGGAGTGATACGGGTAGCACAGATAATAACACTGTCTACATTTTGTTTTCTTTGCATCAAGGGTGAGGGTGGTGTCTTAGGATCCAGAGGAGAGGACGGCCCCGAGGGCCCCAAGGGCAAGTCAGGACCCAACGGAGAATCCGGTCCCTTGGGATCAGCTGGAGAGAAGGTGAATAATCAATACCTGCAAAGACTGAATTGTAAAACTGTGGATTGTCATTTGTTTTATTGACATGCTGAAGTAATTGCAGAGGATAATTACATACAAAATGCAATTACATGCTTAACAGAGTGATAAAAGGTTAAAACATTTATATGTCAATACTCATTATGAATAGATGAAGGAATACAAAGTCTGTTTCAGAGCTGTTGTGAGATCAAAAACCAGACCAGGGTTTCACGATTGCTCTTTTCTTACATTAAACCTGAAGTCGGAAACTTTGAGCAAATATGTAAAAGAAAAAAGTTATTTTTATAAAACTGTTACTTTATCCTGACAGTAGTGCATGAGACAGATAATCTGAAGAAAAAAATCATGTTCCTCTGTGTCCTCCTAGTGTTCCTAACGGCATTTGGAACAACCAATTAGAGCCGAGCAGTCTCTACAGCAGCTGTCAATCACTGCTCGCGAAACTCAGATCAAAAGGTCAAACTAGGCAGCGCTGATCAAATATGAATTAATATTCTGTTACTGTAATGCCTGTTTCTCGCCTCAAATGTTTTCAGAAATGTCTTGTAGTGTACTGTTTAGCTGTAAACTGAGAAAGTTTGCTCCAGGAGGTGGGCGGTGCTTGGTTTTAGCTGATTTAGACTGTCTTTAACATGGCGGCTGGAACGTTCTCATTTTACAGCTAAACAGTACACTACAAGAGGTTTCTGGAAACATTTGAGTAACAGTAACAGAATATTAATTCATATTTGATCAGCGCTGCCTAGTTTGACTGTTTGATCGGAGTTTGCGAGTTTTGCAAGCAGTGATTGACAGCTGTTGTGGAGACAGCTCGGCTCTGATTGGTTGGTTTTGTTTGGGTGTGTTGGAATCTTGCAAATGCCATTAGGAGCACTAGGAGAAGTCAGAGGAATCAGATTTTTTTTCCACAGATTATCCGTTTAATGCACTACTGTCAGGATATAGTTACAGTTGTATAAAAAAAAACAACGTTTTTTTATCATATTTGTGCAAAGTTCCTGACTGCAGCTTTACTAGGGGTCTAATAACAGTTGTATTTAATGAAGCGGAGAGAAAGCAGTGTGAAGAGAGTGGTTTACTGTAGTTTTGTAGCTGTCCTGATCATATTGAAGTTTAGATTTTCTCCACCCTCCCTTCAGCTCTACAACAGTCCCGTTTAATTGGCTCATGCTGCCAACATTTCTCCATGGAGCTTTGATCTCGCTGCATGTGGCTTCATGGTGCTGCAGTATTTACACTCTGACAAAGAAGTATCAAAGGTTACAACATAGATTTTTACAGTTCAGATTAAAGGATTAAAATATAATTGACGAATTTGAAGAGAAATAATAGCTCATGAATACCTTTGGTCAATGAACTGTTTTCTTACACTGTAAATAGGCTTGGATCAATCCATTTTGTGGTTTGAATTACATCATTAAAAACTGTCTAATGATCTCAAACAGGAGTCAGTTGTGATTTAAGCGGCCATAGATAGAAAGGGCTTAAGAAAAAAAAAATTCTCTAAACATCATTAACAAGTTTTTTTCAGTCATTAAAGTTAAATCACAATTTGCCACATAGATGAGCTAAAAGTATTATTGCAAAAATGATACTTTTGCTGTATCAATAATGTATTTTCTACTTTGCTGGCATCCTCATCCTGATTACCTTAAAATGAGTGCAACAGTGCAGTAAAAGTAGGAATTACCAGCACCAGAGTCAGACGTATTGGATTCATAATAAAACCATAAATACTTGACCTTTTATAGTTTAAAAGCACACGGGATAGTTAGATCAGATTCCGTGTACTTCTTTATGACCATAATGACCAAAATGGACCAAAGTAAATGTACATTTGGGTGAAAAGCATAAAAACCTCTGCACTGATGATGTCATGTTCATAAACATGGTGTTAAAATATTTCCCACACTAGAAGTAAAAGTTTATGGTTATAAGTTTATTGCTTTTCGTAAAGCTTCTGTGAACTTTACCGCCGTCTCCCAACGATGTCTCTGGTGACAAAATCAGAATTCATCATCCTTGTTTTGTTTTTCTTTGCTCCATTTTAGGGAAAACTTGGAGTCCCTGGATTGCCTGGGTACCCTGGTCGACAAGGCTCCAAGGTGTGTGATGAGAGTAATAATGCACTCTGCTGATGATCAATGTAGAGGAATTCTTACTGTGCATGCCGCCGCTCCGCTGGGAGGTCAGAGATCAGTGCCGGCTGTAGGTGTTCAGAGGCTCGGGTCAAGGGTGGATCAACAGAGGAGACCTCTGCCAACTTAGTAATGTGAACAGTTGAAGGACAAGCTCTGTTTGCTCACTACACTGCCTTTTCAGTGGGAAACTATTATGCTCATGCGTGCACATAATAAGTATATTTATGCATGCATCTTAACTGTACATGTGTATTGACTCTCTCAGTGGCCGTGTTTCAGTGTACAGTATATGTAAATGGAAACATGGCCACTGAGAGAATCAATATATACTGTATGTATGCATGAATTACTGTACATGTGTATTGATTCTCTCAGTAGTCATGTTTCCATTCACTTATTTTTATGCGCATTAGAAAAGCTGTATGGAAACGGAAAAATTCGATAACACTTCCTCAATTGCTCAAAAAGTTTTTACGCTCCTTCAAGGTGCTTTTTGCCTTTGTCGAATAAGAGTTGATGCGCTAAATGGATTATGGAAACCCCTTTGCCGAATATATTCTGACACAGCGAACATTTAACTCACGTGACTGACCAGCTGTTTTCCGCTGTCGGCGTCTTCCTGGATAAATATTTATGTTATCTTTGTCTCTGAACAGCATGCAATTTGTTCGATACTAGCTGACATGGAAAAACAATTAGAACTTGCCCAGTAGAGTGGTGCAGGAATGAGTCCTAAAACCTGGAAATGAGTTAGCACTTTAGCTCTTCCGGTTCCCTAGTCTTGAAGTCGTTGTTTTTTTTTTAATACAATTTCAACATTTTGTTCTACGATATAAAATACGCCAGTAAATATCCAACTCGTGAATTTTGAAGCCTTTATGTGTCTTAAAAAAGGCAGTTTCTGTGCCTTGTTGTGGATATTCGCGTTCGCTTTATAGCCTAACTTTTGCTTTTTACTTCTCCTGATTGCATTTACACAAAAATCATAGAAGTGGTGTTCATTTGTGGAGATTTTCTTGCTGAACAAAATGCGTAAACATCATAAACGTTTGTTCGCCACAGAGTTTATTTCCTGCAATAATCCAAAACCCAATTGAAAAATCCCATTGGCTTTTTGTCGAGGGAACCAGGGCGATAATAACTTCCTGGTCGGCCTACAAAAATACGTCATCCCTGCAGCACTCTATAGATACAAATTCCCGAAGACCTCTCTCCATTTTATCAGCCAAGGCAACTTGTTTTGTGTCCGGTTCGCAAATCTACTTGTTCTTGTACTTTGTTTACTGGTGGATTACAGCCAGTTTGCTTTAAATTTGCTTGACAATTGAATGGAAACACGACTATTGACTACATAACCTTCTATGCATGTCTGTCTGATCAACATGCACTCATATCTAAACTTGCCCTCACATGCCTTTTCTAAAATCTGCCGACGTGCTGACTAACCCTTTCTCACACAAACACAAACCCAAGCAGACACCTACTGTGCTCTCGCCACGACTCTTACAGGAAGCCTAAGTGGCATGGTCACCCACCGGAGTCATCAGCTGTCCGCCCTCCTTAAACTCTTCCAGGCATTATCTAACAGACTGGCATTCCTCGCAGACTGTAGCGCTGACCACTGTGCCACAGCTCCACTATCAAGATGTGCTGCTGCTGCAGCTGCTTCCTCTCTGCTGCTGTCAGCACTGACAGCTTGGCACTGATATGACGGGTCAGATACACCTACTCTCACAACATCCTGTCTGTTAATGTCAGCAGGATCTGAGCTGAGCGTGGCCCACAAATTAATAAGAGACCCAGACAAATTACACAAAGTGGGAGATGCAGACGAAATCAGATACGAGTTACTATTCCAATGTCCAGTGTTCTCTCCAGTAGTTATAAGTTATTTTAATTAATGAATATTGTATACAATAATGGCAAAAACACAAAGGATATTCCTTTTGATTGTATCCAGAAATGGTTTTAAACAAAGGCTGCCCGCAAAGGTTCCCAGTGGAGCCCAGGGTCAGATCTTCTTTTTAGACTCTTTATGCTTCAAAAAAAAGTTTCTGGAGAAACAATAAAGGCGTCCTGGCTTTGGCTTGGTATAAACAGTGCCATAGTTTCCTCTCTATAGCTGCATTTGAGTTTTCTTCTTCTAAAAAGAAAAGAGACAGCTATCCAGCAGTTAAAAATTGCAACTCCCACTCTTTACTAAAACAAAGTATGAAGCTGTCTTTAGGAAACTTATAATGAGGATGCTATTATAAACCAAATCCTCTATAATTTTAAAGATATTATATTTGACAGTAACTTTTTAAAGCCACTTTTTGGAACTTTTTTCTTCAACTAATTCATAGAATTTAAGAGATCAAGTGCTGTTTGAGATAGAAACTAACCCTCGTTCCCATCGCACAGTATCATGACTGTTCTAAAATGTCACATCGTCCTCTAGAGTAAGTTCAAGGTCAAAGTCCTGGCCCGTTTGCAGCCTTTATCCCCCTCGATCAGCCTGTGAACGCATCCCTCCACTGGCTGTGTTTTTGGCTGCTGCACCCCATCACTCTCTGTTAACAGCTCTCCCCACACCGTTAATTCTGGATGCCATTTGCAATGACTTCAGTGGACTGTCTTATCTCTGTGGCGCAAGTCAGGCTTGTCCAGTACCAGCTCTCCTTTCAGTTTACCATAACTGCACCTCTGTGAAAAACAAATTAAGCGGCATAGATCTCCCTTCTTGCTGTCTCCACAATGTCGGGCTGTTTACCTCTTGCGATTCTGCCCACGGTGCCTTGTTGTGGCGCCCTTGCTTATACTGGACAGCATTATGCCTCATATACATATGCATGTGAACAGTAATGAGCACTATAGATGTGCATTGCATCAAAGTATGTTATAAACGCAAAACTCTCAGGCATGCTCATGACCTTGTAGTACAGCTGAGACTTTGAGACTTTTTTTTCTCAACTTAAATTGGTTGAATACATATTTATGCTACCTAATGCTGCATAAAGTGAGGCTGTATTGGTAAGCTGCTTGGTACTCCCTTTATTCATCCCACAGTGATTGCCCTCCTAGTATTTGTTTGACTGGCCCCATCGCTGCTATCAGAGGGCACAGCCTGCGAAAGTCCAATAACTAAATTGCTGATGGGTATCAAGGGGGATCTGCTGTTTCCCCTTCCTTTGTCTTTATTTGCTCCCACGCCTTTTTTATCTTCCTAGTTTGCTTCCTAACTGTGCTAACAACCTAACAGCATCTCTGTCTGTCTGTAAGTGGCGAGGAGGAGACTTTCCCTTTGGGTTCCTCTTAGAAGAAGGTCCTCATTTATCTGTGGGAACTCACAAGTCCTATGATAAGAATCTGCTGGCCGATACTTCTGTTAGGACTTCAGTTTCTCTGTTAATTATCGCTGGTCAGTAAAGCATGAAAGAATAGTTTCTCTTCTGCGTCCGTCACATTGTTGCTGGACATAAACTATAGTAGACATCTCTTGTTTTGTACCGTCTAACTCTAATGTATTTCCCCTCTCTGTCACTTCTTTCTTTCTTTTTCTGTACTCATCTTGCAGGGCTCCAACGGCTTCCCTGGATTCCCCGGGGCCAACGGCGAGAAGGGAGCAAGGGTGAGCCACAAAATACATCTCTCTCTCTCTCTCCTATTACAGACATGTACACTTGGTCACTGTGGGGTTTCTGTGTAACAGATGGATCAAGAGTAGATAGTGTAGAATACTGAAACACTGGATGGTCAGTGTGTCTTAGACCACTAAGGCTAGCAGTCCAAGACGTACAACATGTAACTATGACGTTGCTGATTTGTTTCTGTCTAAGAAATAAATATATATCATTAAGTTTCAAATTAAAGCCGACTTAGTTCTTCGTCTGGACTGCAAAATAACTTGTGTGCTCAGTTTGCATGTGATTATACACAGTTAACGTCAGATCAAGTCAATTTACTTTATATAGCCCAAAGCCAAAAATCCCATATTTGCCTCAAGGGACTTTACAATCTGTACAGCATACAACACCCTCTATCCTTAGACAGAAAAGGAAAAATCCCCTAAAAAAACCCTTTAACCTTTTGCACTCTACAATAGAAATGGTCCGCCAGTGCCTGCATTGGTCATTTTGCTTACTGTGATGTAATTTATATATATATATATCTTCAAATAATTGATATCCCTAAAATCTGTACAATCTAAGCTAAAAGGTTATATAAGTCAATAAACCATAGTAATTGACAAAAGTATTGAAATTGTGTCATAAATTAATTATTTTTTTTTTTTTATAAAATGTTACTACATAAACACACAAAACTTATTGATCCAAAAGCTTTCTAAATGTAGAAACACTTACTCCATGAGTTATTTGATCTATGCACATATACAATACATCCTCACCACTATTCCATGTCAGCTCATGTCAGTGCGACCGTTCTTGCGGAAAGTATGACTGAAGCTTAAGACAGAAGCCTTGGCTTTCTGCTGCAAAAAGAATGAGTGCTCTAGCTATTATGTATTTTTTTTATTTTAAATAGATTTAAACAGGATCGCCCACGAGAGGTCCGTTTTTAAAGGGTTAAAACAAGAGAGAAGGGACCCCTCTTCCAGGACAGACAGACAAGTAATAGATGTTGTGTGTACAGAATAATACGTCAAGAACCAAGTGTGTCAGCATATAAGTTTGTTAATGAATCCCTAAAATGTGGATGTAGAATGTGTATTTCACTGTTTTTATAACCCAACTATGTATGAACTGCGCTACAAAGTAGGTAAACACCCAAACAAAGTATGTAAACACCCCAACTCGTGAATAATGTGACTTTATATTCCAAAACCACTGGCATTACTATGCTGCTCACAGCCTCCACTCTTTTTGGAAGTCTTTCCACAAGGTTTTGGAGCCTGGCTTCAGGCGTTTGCTCCCATTCAGCCACAAGAGTGTTAGTGAGGTCAGCTACTGATATTAGGCGATAAGGCAGACGTTTCCAGTTCATCCCAAAGGTGCTGGATGGGTTTGAGGTCAGGGCTCTGTGCAGAGCAGTCGACATCCAACTCTGAAAACCATCTCTTTGTGTATTTCACTGTGTCATGTTGGAACAGGGAAGGACCCTCCCAGAACTTTTGCCACAAAGTTGGAAGCACACAGTTGCCTGAAATATCGCTGTATGCTGTATCATTAAGACTTCCCTTGATTGGGACCAAGGAGCCGAGCCCAAACCGAGACAATCAGCCCCAGACAAAAAATAGTGAGAGAGCAGGGGTGTCCACATACTTTTGGTCTTGTAGTGTAATCAGGACTCATCACTCGACTCGAGGGATGACCGCCTACTGTATTCAGCTGTGTAAGCGTAGAGCGGTCCAGTTGAAAAGCGTCACAGATGGAGGGGTTGCAGAATGGTGGGTAGGGTTATTATTGAAGAGACAAGCTCGTCTGTGCTCTCAGACAGACATTGAGAGGCAGACACCGATGGCCCCGGCGTGCTACAACTGACAGGTAGTTCAAGCTGTCAAGTGCCTATGGGTAACCACTTACCGCAGCAGTTTGATTATTTATTTTTGTCCAAAGATGCTCCGATGGTTCCGTTCCATCCCTCGCTTCAATCCCCTCAGCATTTGTGTCTGTCTGATGTTTGAGTGTATTTGTGGTTGATTTAGCTTAAACTTCTAAAAACAAAGAGATGAAAAAGCGCTTATATTCGCTGATGGTACAAGGAATGATTTTGTCCTAAATCAAAGCTTTTGTTTTTCTTTCTCAGGGACTTGCTGGCAAAGCAGGCCCCAGAGGGCAACGTGGCCCAACGGTAGGCGATTCATCTGTCTGCCCAGTCAGCTCCAGCCCTCCCCATAAATGATTTATTGTGTTCAAATGAAACTCTCCTCTCTTGGTGTAGTTGTGTATGGGCTTTTGTTTTCCTGTCTTATGAAGGGGATATGCACTCGGTGGGGAATTGTAGAGATGGGCAGGGGAGGCGTTGATGACCTGCCCTTTATACAATAACTTTCTGTGTTTTGGTTTTTATTGTATTATGTATTCTAATATCAAACAAAATACTGAAAATGCAATTTTTTTTTTTCCTCACAATCACTGTATTGTTTTATATCCTATGTATGTAGGGTCCACGTGGTGGACGCGGTGCTAGAGGACCAACAGGAAAGCCAGGTGCAAAGGTGAGAGCCAGGGCCATTTTAGAATTTATAATGGTGGCACCGATGATAATGAATGTGTCTACATGTAAGATTATATACAGAAAGTACATGAAAGTGAACAGCATGAACAAACTGAGTTGTCTGAATGTAACATTTACCTGCTACTGGGTGTAAAAAAATAAACAAATGCTCACATAATGTAGAAATTCTTGGGTACCAACTCATGTAGAAGTACTGTATGATTGTGCATGTGCAAACAGGCTTGCTATATAAACCTCAGTGCTTTGCAGGAATTTTATTCACACTTCAGACTTTGACGTTTCTCTTTGCTTTTTCTTTCTCCTCAGGGCACCTCAGGCAATGATGGACCAGGGGGTCCGCCGGGAGAGAGGGTTAGTATCAGATATTGTCTTGATCAGTGCCTGAAGTTTTGTGCACCGAGTTAATGTCAGAAAAAGTTCACCAGGTGCATCGTACTTGAATCTTAACTCAAAGCTGCTATCTGTCAAATACAATAAAATAAAAAAGATGTGTGTGCTCTATAGTAGCTGCTGATTACCAACTTCTAATTAGAAATGTATGTTTAATTTACCTGAAGAAACACAATTCTGTGTACCGCTAAACTATGACATAAAATCATAAACATTTATAATAAGAAAGATGGAGAAGAGAGCTGGATTTGGCAGCTAAAATCTAATTAGCTCATTTGTGTCTAAAGACTTTATTTGGTATGATAAGGAAAATGCTAAAACATTTGTTCTGACTAGTCCAAAACTCTTGAAATTTGGTAGGGCTGCCTCCCTCTTAGTCGATTAGTCGACTAATTGGTCGTTTTGGTCTTGGTCAACTACCATTTCTTTAGTCAAATAGTCATTTTTTATGCTTTTTTCATGCTGAACAACTTGTTTCCAGAAACTTATGAGCACATCTCTGGGAAACAAAATATTTAAAGTGGTGCTTTTTTGTGATTCTTTGTGCTGAAACTCAGTTTCACAGATCTGTCGATTAAATCAACTAATCCCCTAGTTAGTTGACAAAATCGTATTAGTGTTAGTCGACTAAGAATTTCTTTGCTCAAGTACAGCCCTAAAATTTGGTATGGACTTACTTTGGACAAATCTAACATTACAAATTTGAAATTTTTTAGATCACATGAAAAATCACACTTTTATAGTCAAAGTTTTGAAAAATGAGGAAAAACGCTACCTATATGTTTATTAAATGTTTTCCATAGGAAATATATATTTTTTACACTGCATGTGTGTGCATGTCTTTGATATTAAACTTGTTATGAGTTCATAGATACCAAATACCAAATTAAAAATTTCAGTTGCGGGCACGAATGGGTTAAATACCAATAACCATTGAAAGTTGTTTTGTGTGTGTGTCATCCATTCTTGTCTCCACCCACGCTCATTGATTTTCTTTTCATTTAAGGGACCACAAGGACCACAGGGACCCGTCGGTTTCCCCGGACCTAAAGGACCAAATGTAAGTAGCTGCTGTCAAACTGTCTCTAAGTTAGCAACAACTAGTCATTGTTGACACTTTTCATATTAGCTTTTCAAATATTAATACCCACTCATGACCTGATGTCTTGATTTTTATGAACTGTCTACCTGTTCACCCCCAGGGACCGGCAGGAAAAGATGGGCTGCCCGGTCATCCCGGACAGAGAGGAGAGACGGTGAGTGGGCAGTTTCTTCCATGAATGCATTGAGTCATGCCATTTGACCCTGAGCATCATGCATCAGCGCCCACTCACTCCCCACTCGGTCCCTCAGATAGGTTGTACAAAAAAATGAAGCAAGGAAGAGGATAGCTGAGAGAGAGCATACAAATGGTGTTCTTAGGGCGAAAGTAAAGCACCACTAATAGGAAATGGAGTATAGGCACTGCGATACAACTGAGCTCATTCACAACATCATGACAACTGTTGATGGTCACTACTCAACAAAGAGCATTTGATCACTGATCATGACACCATAAATACAGTTCTATACTATCTAATTAGTTTTAGATGCCATATTAGTAAATATAGTAACATACACATTTTTAATGCAACACTGTCTTTAATTTCTTTTCCAAAACTTACTGCATTCAGAGAACAAGCTATATTACCATATTTTGTAGTACTTTATTTCAATGACAATAAAGTTGGAGTGAACATAATTGAGCTAAGCTGAGTTTAGCTGAGTTAAGTGATGCACTACATGTTTAGTGTGCTTTTATAAGAACTTGTTCACAAACATTTCCACCTAGATATTTAGTTTATTATTCATCCCTAAAATGTAATATTAGCCAGTAGGATGAGAATACTATACCGTACAAATGAACTTGTTTGTTCATAAAGTAAATAGTTCGTTATTTTCTGAAGTGTAATTTTCTTGATGACACTAGTCCATGACACTTTACTTCAGTATTTACACATCTATTGCATTACATTTCTGAAGGAACTATTTTACTTTTTTACTCAACTACCATTATTTGAGAGCTTTAGTCATTAGTTATTCTGCACAAAATGAGTTGTAAAGATTTTTTGCATTATACAATCAGAAGAATGCAGATTGTTCTGTGTAGCTTAAATAGTTTACTACGTTTAAAATGGAAAATCTAAATCAGTTTGTTTGCCATCAGCATGTAGATACATTACCAACTTACACTGACACATAGCTCATATTGATTTTCTTTATGGCTCCAGACCCTTTACATAGTGTGCAGCACAAAGTAGACAGTACATGCTATATAACCCTGCATGTGTACAGTCAACATTCTCTGTTTTCCCCTTCAGGGCTTCCAAGGAAAGACGGGACCTCCAGGACCTGGAGGGGTGGTTGGACCACAGGTACAGTACATCACTACAGTTAGCGTCCACCTCCTCACTTCTTCTCTGTCTCGTTGTTGTTGTTGTTGGAGAATTATGAGACACTGAAATGTATGAAAATATGTATCTGTAACAACAGCTGAACCCTGAAAAACAATATCTGTATGCAGAGGATGTAATCAGGATGCATTGTAAAGAATTTTGGACGCCTTCAGTGAGATCTCTTGTCTTTTGAAAGTAATGAAGCGTAGGCTGAAAATGAATTATTCCATCTTATTAAGACTTCCATTTACTACAGAAAAAAAAGCAAAATTTTGCAAAGAAATATGATTTGTTTGCTAGTATCAGTTGAGATATATCCTTTAAGACACAGGTGAAGACACATGTTAATAGCACATTGACCTTAACATGTCTCTGTTGTCCCCGACAGGGCCCAACTGGAGAGGTAGGACCCAGCGGAGAGCGAGGACACCCAGGCTCCCCTGGTCCACCTGGTGAGCAAGGTCTACCTGGATCTGCTGGAAAAGAGGGTGGAAAGGTAAATGAACATGTATTTTTATTTGCTACAAAAGCAAAGTCCACCAGTCATAAGTAGTAACATGTATTGTGCCAAGTATTGTTGTATGTTAGAGGACCACTGTGGAAATAACGTCCTGGTTTCTTTGTTTTTGTTTGTGGAGGTTATTTGTTGTGTACTTATTTTTTCTTCTTTATTCCTACACTTGAAATACCCATTACATTTTAATGTAACTGATTTATTCTAATGCTAGTTATGGGGAAAACAAAGTGTAATAAAGAGAAATAAAAAAACTACTTTAAGTTCTTGCCAAATGTGCAAACATTATCTTGTTGAAGATCAAACTGCATTAACATCTGAAGTCACACAAGGTTCTTTAGGGATGTAGAAGTGTGTATTTGTGTTTATTGAGATGTAATCTTTGAATAGGAACTTGTTTTTAAAACACCCTTGTGCACCCTTATTGTTAAAACATCCCTTTGATGGTTGTTTGTTAAAAATTGGCACATCTTTTCTTTATCCTTCTTAATCACTTGCTGTTGTTCCCACATAAGAAGGTATAATTTCAGCTTTTATCAAGCAGATCAATCACTTTAATTGTTTTTCCTATAACTTTCCTCTGCTCATTGTTTTCACCTAAACCACTTCTGCTTAATGATTACCTGACGGTATATCAGATGTCAGCTAAGTGGATGCTGTTTTTTCTTCCTCTGTAGGGTGATCCAGGTTCTCAGGGTCCTGGTGGCAAGGCAGGACCTGCCGGCCTGAGGGGCTTCCAGGGTGCGAGAGGTCTTCCAGGGGGCATGGTAACGAACACACACACTCTCACGCAAACATACACGTATGAACATAGAAGTGTGTCATCCCACATTGCGAGAACACACCCGGTTGAATATAGCTCCAAACTCCAATTACCAGGCTAACTACCCGCTGTTAAACCAAATGTCAGGCCTGGCAGTGGACCTGGCTGAAAGGTGCAGAACTGGCTCACATAGAAGTGATAGAAACGACTGAGCCAGACACAATATTGATGAATTTTTATCATCGTTAATCTCAGCACTGTTGAAGTAGGTTGTAGTCTGTTGTGAATGTGGCTTTGGCAAAGCGTCAACCAGTAAAATGTCTGTTATTAGTTGAAGCATTTTAGAGGCATTTAAAGCAGCAGTAGGTAGAATTGGAGCATATATGATTAAAAATATATATTTTTAGAAAACAATCACTATATCCTGACAGTAGTGCATGAGCAAGTGATCTGAAAAAAACATGTGCCTTGCGAACTCCGATCAAACGGTCAAACTAGGCAGCGCTGATCAAATATGAATCAATATTCTGTTACTGTAATACCTATTTCTCGCATAAAATCTTTTCAGAAACATATTGTAGTGTACTGTTTAGCTGTAAAATGAGAAAGTTGGCAGCCATGTTGAGATCAGTTGAGGAAATACCAAGCACCACCCACCAGCCAGAGCAAATGTTCTCATTTTACAGCTAAACAGTACACTACAAGATGTTTCTTAAAACATTTTACGCAAGAAATAGGCATTACAGTAACAGAATATGGATTCATATTTGATCAGCGCTGCCTAGTTTGACCGTTTGATCGGGGTTCACGAGTGATTGACAGCTGCCTCCGTTGAATGAACAGCCAATAGGAACGCTCTCTCTCTGAAATGACCTGTGATTGGCCAAAGTCTCTCATCACGGGCTAGACTTTTTTAAAGCCTGAAAACAGAGCCATGAGGAGGTGCAGAAGTCTAGTTATCTCTCAGAGCACTTGAATAACAATATGCTGAAAGGTTATTATGGAATGTTTTGCCCAATGATGCCAAAAATATTCTGTCTACTGCAGCATTAATTCCACATTTAGAGCCGCGCTAGTTGCAGATCCTTCTCTTTAAGGAATTCCTGATTAGTTTTCGATCGAAGAATGAGTCAAAGCCGTCTGATTCTGAGTAACCCCAAATTAATTCTCAAAAGAAGTGGGTGTGGGTGAGATAAAGTTCAAGGTGAGGGCGGACGGCTGTTAGAGGCTCAGCTTGAGAGACTGAGGCCGAAGCTCATTTCAAGGCTGACCATTAAGAGAGCACACGACAGCACAGCCCAGACTTATTACCACCGTTATGTTTGTCCCATGTGTGCAGAGGGATGGCTTTTTCTTCATAAGGGCAGCACACACACAGTCTACACAAGCAAATACAGCCTCCCACTCTCTTAAAGTCCAATCACACACAGACTCAAACATACATAAACATGGTTACACCTGTTGCATGAGCGTAAAAAAGTTAATCTAATTCTGTTTGCTGAGAGAGCGCAGGTGCAAACACACGCATGCAAGCGCACACAAAAGTTTATACCTGTCCAAAAAAAAAAAAAGATTGATACACACACATACACGCACACTCTTCATCCCATCTCTCACTCTTGAGGAAAGGCACCGTAGCAATATACGAGCCAATAAATAACTTTTTGTGTGTCTGGCAAAGAAAGATCCTTCCAGTCTTCTAATGCACCGTGGTGAAATGTGGAACCCGGGGAGGTGGAGACTGAGAGCCTGCTTGGCAGCATCTGCACCCCCCTGGCTCTGTCGGAGCCTGTAAATTAGTTATTATAATGAAAGTCTTTACTGCCTCTGGTGAATTGTGTTTTCCATATGCAATCTCAGCCTCCTGGTGCTATTATTCAGCAGCACAGGCAGGCACTGCCATTCAAGGGCCGGGATCTCGAGGAGATGACAGGGGTCCAGAGATAGATGGACTATGTTTGAACTTCAGAACCTTGTCATTCCTTCTCTTTTTCATTACCTTTGAAGCTCATTTAATGATGCCATTTGCATTGATATATGCTATATAAATATATTTCATATGCCTACAGATTAGGCTATATCATAATTTATTAAGTAATAGCCAATTTTTTCTCTGGCGGAGTTGAACTGCAGCCTATGTAAATGTTATTAAATCTTGGTATTTCATTAATAAGGATTTCAGTGTCACGAAATTATTACCGAGCTCATTAACAGAATGCACCCAGGAAATGCATCCCGTTGCTTAAAGGGTTGATTCACCCAAGATTTTTTGCCACTAAACCATTTCAAAGGATGTGAGTGGAATCTTGTTTGTGGTGTATTTTGGGTGAACTGACCCTTTAATGACCTGCTGCCTCAGTAAATTAGGAGCTAATAACATGGGGATTGTGAGCGCAAAGTCAAAGAAAGCTCATCGTCTATGTGCCCTTTGCTTTCACATACCTAAATCTGGAAGGAATACTGTAGAAAACTTTACTTGAGAATCAAAACAAGAAACTTTTATCAACTGTCATTATATCTTTTGGTGATGATTACATCATCATTAATATTCAAAAAGATGCTACTATAATTACTATAACTACTAGAAAGATTACATCTCTTTTTAATACTTTATATAGATCACAAATTGCTAGTTACTGTCTGCCTTTCATGATCTAAGCCCTCCACATGCACAGGCATACACATTTCTACACACACTCACGGTAACATTTAAAGGCCCATTTGACAGCTGTGATTACTGCTCTTTGAATGGCATTGAGCGGCCGCCCGCAGTGAACGAGCTCTAACCCTCTCCTGTCCTCTGCTTTCAGGGTCCAGCTGGCTTAAAGGGAGGAGAAGGGCCTCAGGGTCCCCCCGGCCCCATCGTAAGTAGCCCGTTACTATGGTTACCTCATCTCTCCTGCCACAGAGATTACAGTGAAAAGTGACTTGTGCTTTTGGAGAATGGAGTTGCACATGCTGTGCGCAGCTCCGCTCTCCACTCATTCAGCAGCAGCCGCTCTGTAAGCTGCAGTGTAGTGGGTGGTAGAGTAGGGCAGGGTGGCATGATTGAAATCAATACCACAATACTTAAAAAGAGGTTGTTCAAAATGAATTGACACTATAATACTGAGGGGAGACACTACAGGTGAATAGGGTTAAAACATTTACCTACTAGATATCACCATGAAACTTCCCCAGTAGATTACTTATATTAAGACAAGTACTTTTTGTATTACAAGTTTTCTGAAAATGTTATGTTTAAAAATGAAAATGAGGCATAGCTTTATTTTATTTTATTTTTTACATAGGGAATTATTGATGTCTCTATTGATCACTCCATAAAACAGAAAATACTGTCAACAGCCATAAGAAAATCCATTTCCGCCATGTTTTTAGGAATAAAATGTTCTATAAATCAGGCTATAAATGATATATGAACAAACCCCTCGGTAAAAACCTTCAGAATATAGATGGGAATGAAACTGTAAAGTTTGGTGAATGTAAGTGCTACTGAAGTGAAGATTTCTGGCTCAAGAGTATGAGAACAAACTCATTTTGAGAAAACGGCCTTTAAAGATGTGTAATGTAAAATTCCATAAATGTTGAAGACACTACAGGTGACTATGGTAAAAAAAAAAAAAAAAGTAACTTATAGATATCACCATGAAATTTCCACAGTTTATTACTTATATTAAGGCAATTATTGCAAGTTTTCTGAAAAGTTGAGGCATTTTCTTTCACTAACTTTTGGTGAATTTAGAAGAAATCTCCAAACGCAAACAGACAAAAAGAGATTTTCTTTCCACTGGTCTGACAGAATACATTATGGAAGCAAAATAGCCCAAAGTCTCAAAATTCACCAGTGCATGAAAAACAATACTATTGCTTGTGGTGTCTCGCCTTAAATGTCAAATGTTATTTTGAATTAGTTTTCTTTGTTTAGTTAGTTGTGGGAAAAAAATCATCCAACACTTTTGCCTCTATTTTTGTTGTCATAAAATGGAAATTACTACTGATTTTTCTAACTGTGAATCACCTCTCATACTGATGTTTATTGTGTTTTACTGTTATATTGCCCAGGAGAAGATAAACCTCTTAGTTTCAGCAGTTTAAAGATGCAATATGCTGATTGATTTATAGTGTTTTTTAGTGCAGCTAAGAGATATTCTTATAGGTATGAAATTAACAAGCGTGCCCAACATCATTTTGAAGCATGGCCTAATCATTGCTTTATTGCCCAACTGAACAACTCTAGTAATTTTGTCCCAGTAACTTGAGTAAGTGTCTTGTTTTACATTTCCGTGTGACCATTACTTTTAGAGAAACTTTTTACTCAATTGATAATCACCCGTAATACAGTTAGGATGATTTCCTCTGTACTCATGTTGCATCCTGTGCATCGCTGACACCCTTAATCACAGTAAAGGACATCCTCTTATAGCTGCATTCATATACTGTGCTGTTGCTGTAACACAGTTTAGGGCGGTGAAAGGAGCAGGAGTGGCAGCCCATTAATAAGTGCGGCACTTTTTCCCTGCCTTTGTCTCTGAGCCCCTCAGTTAGCGATATGTGTAATGAAAAGCCTCGGGAGCTCTGGTGGTGAATCTGTACAGAAAGCTGACTGACAGGCAGCTTTGAACCGTCTGACATTTTGTTCAGGCGTTAAACGCAGGCTCCCGATAATTGCCCCTGCTCACCAGCGACAGAGCAACACCAGATTAGATGACAGCGGATATGCAGAGCACGGATGAAAAGATGATGAAAGCGAAGAAGAGGGGCGTCCTCTGAATGAGTGAAACCGTTTCCACTGTGAAATGAGAGTTTTCTTAAATTGGCTTGAAAGTGAGCCATTGGATGGAAACATGTGATAGACCTTTTTGGAAAA
The DNA here is from genome assembly GCF_015220745.1 of Sebastes umbrosus. Classification (NCBI taxonomy): domain Eukaryota; kingdom Metazoa; phylum Chordata; class Actinopteri; order Perciformes; family Sebastidae; genus Sebastes; species Sebastes umbrosus. The sequence continues at coordinate 9,954,821 of NC_051280.1, read as the reverse complement.
AAAAAAACTCCTTGAAAAAGAGGCCGTTGTGAGATGCCCACGCACATAAGAGATCTGATATTTTCCTCCATCGATTTCCTGCCAGAGACTGAGCTGCTGTTGTGCTGTGGGAAAGTCTGTGAGTGCTGTGTGTGTGTGTGTGTGTTGCTATTTCATAGTCTTTTTAGAGGGTTGTGTGTGTTTGAAAGAGACAGACCAAGAAACTGCACAGGAAAAAAAAAAGAACAAAGCGTGAATACGACAAGTTGAGTCGCAAACACAAAGTTTTTCTGTTGCAGTTTTGATTTCTAGCCAGAGAATTACATGTGTGGGAGAGAAAACATGGGTGAAATGAGAGGGAGGGAAGCAGAAAGAGAGAATGTGAAGTTATGTGAGTCAAAGACACTTGTGTGTGTGTGTGTGTGTGTGTGTGTGTGTGTGTGTGTGTGTGTGTGTGCGACTGAATGTGTGTGTCCTGGCGGGCAGGTTGGCAGGCTCGGGATGGCAGTTTGGAGCAGTGTGTGTGTGTCCCCAGCAATGTCTGTCATGAAATGGGCCAGGCATATGAGTGCCAGGTGGCAGCTCACATCAGCAGCTGAATCACTCTGTGTATGTGTGTGTGTGTGTTTGTGTGTGTGTGCATCAGGGTGAATCTTTGGCTTGTACACGGGCAAGTTTTATTCGGAAGCAGCCTGAGACCTTCCCCGGGAAGGAGAATGCCGTAATGACCTGCTGATCAAATATGTAGTGTAGTCACAGTTTATATGGTTTGGGCCCCCTAGACAGCGATGAGCACCCACCTGAGCACAGTGAAGAGCGGGGCAATAAGACACGCTGATGTGGGGAAAGAATGGAAAGACCTTCCATAAGGCCTTGGCAGAGGAAAGCAGCTGAATCCTATTAGTCACATAAGAGTCCGTTCATCAGCACAGCTCTCATCCTGGTGAAGCTTTGAGCCTGACAGCAGGGTCAATACACTTTTATTATTGTTCTTAGTATTGATTTTATTAAGTACAATCATAGGTTACACTATTATTAGTGCTCCTCATACTGTATTTATCTGTTCAAAATGTACCTTAAAGGGAGATTGTCAAGTAGTTAATACTCTTATCAACATGGTAGTGGGCAGATATGCTTACTTAATGCAAATGTATGTATATATTTATTGTTGGAAATCAATCAACAACACAAAACAATGACATATTGTCCAGAAACCTTCACAGGTACTGCATTTAACATAAAAAATATGCTCAAATCATAACATCGCAAGCTCAAGCTGACAACAGCTGTCAGTGTGTCAGTGTGCTGATTTGACTATGACTTGCTCCAAACTGCTCTAATATGTGCTTGTTGCAAAAAGCACCACATTTACTCTAAACTTTTAGTGAATAGTGTCCCTGTGTAGAGTGAAACCTTTCTGATTGTGTAATCTGGATATTGTTCTGTGCAAATTGAAACACCGACAATCAGGCTTACTCATTCAAATATATGAAAGACACATCCCATTATAATGGTCATAGTCTGTGGAAAAGCTATTCTTTGAAGATGCTCTTAATTAGTGCAGCCGTTCTCATGAAGTCAGAGTTTTCATGCTTTCAACACTTTCTGTGGCTTTCAGCCGTTTCATAACTTTTCTGCAGGGAATTGACTTCTCTAGTTAGCTACCACGCGATGCGGCAATGACTGATGGGTCTTTGTTCTTCGGTGACAGGGTTCTCCTGGAGAGAGAGGTGCTGCTGGTCCTGGCGGTCCAATCGGTCTGACAGGACGCAATGGCCCCCAAGGACCACCGGGCCCTGCTGGAGAAAAAGGCGGCCCTGTGAGTATTTCTGTCAGACATTTCAATTCTACTTTTTACACAGCAAAGTGTGAGAAAAATGTAGATTTTTTGACTGCTGGTAATGTGACACTTCTTTATGAATGTTATGTGTTTAGGGAGAGAAAGGTCCCATGGGTCCTGCTGGCCGTGATGGCATTCAAGGTCCTGTTGGTCTTCCTGGTCCTGCCGGTCCTCAGGGTCCCCCTGGAGAGGATGGTGACAAGGTGGAGTAAAGATGTGATACACTGGAAATGTAGTAATCCTTGATTTAAACAACAGCAGCAGCAGCTCCTTCCTAATGAGATGTAGTTCAACGACAAAGTTTAGTTCTCAAGGCATGTCTACATCTGTCAATATCTTCAAAATATGTCTAGAAATGTGACACGAATCCGGGGAAGTACTGGAAGTGAACAAGTCGCCATTACTGCGGTGGTGTCTCGCTGCAATACGTGCGCGTTTGAATGCAAGTTGTCCTTAGAAATGTACAATTTTTTCTACTTTTACCTTTACTTTCTATGTAACGTTACTTTTGACAACGATGTCTAGGAGTTCGGGAAGAACCTGAGCATTTCTCAGCTTCAGTTAACACTGCTTAACTAGCGTATCTAACATTAGTAGGCTGAGACACTGTCTAGGGGCTGCGGTGGTCAACAACTAACTGTGGCGTTATTGTAAAATATAACGTTAATTGAACTAACCAGGGCAACCTAATGACCACAAAGTAAACATCAGTCGGGCGATATCACAAACAGAACACGTACAAAGTGTCTGCTAATCATGTTAACTGGCCGTATGCGTCGCGGTTGCTCATAGTGACGGCAGCTATGTCCTCGTAAAAGCCTTCAATTTAACTTTAATCACTTTTAAATACATACTCATCTGTGTTTATTATCCACCCCAACCATTTATATAAGTTACTACGAGCAACCACGTATGCTTTTGGCTGAGAGTCCCCAGTTAATACTGTTAGCAGACAGTAGAGTCACTACGACCTGCCACCGCAGTAATGGCGGCGGCGCTAGATGGCGGAACACACAAAGCGGTGGCCGGATTATCTCTAAGCACTTACTGTACTTCGGTGTATTGTTGTAATGACACCATATGGCTATTTCACGTAGGCTGCTGCACTGTTGCTACAATAAACATGTATTCCAATGCTATGCATGTCTTTATATATAGAAAACACACTTACTGCATATAAACAACTACATTTGTGTCACTCTGTTTAGCCTCTAGCCTACTATGACAGGAATGGTTGCATTCAGTGAACAACATAAGCTCACTGGATGCATTAAAACATTTCTGAACACAAACAGATAAACATTCTGACATAGCCAATAGCATACATACCGTGTTTACCCTCAGGCCAGCAAATCCCACATCCACACTGAACCGCAGATCTGGATCTTTACATTTGTATCCATCATGCCTCTCCGATCCCAGTCACGTCTCCTATCACACCGTTTTGTCAATCATAGTGCCAATGGGGTTAGACAGGGAGCCAATCAATTAATTGCAAACACTCGCCCAAGGTCTTTGTGGGCCAATCAAATTAAAATCTCTTGAGAAATATTTACTGCCCACTCGTGGTAAAGGTGACACTTTAAGATATTGGACTTTGACTAAACACGGGAGGCAAGAGCCTTTTAAGATGGACAGGAGAGATGTGAGCTGTGCTGTTTGTATTTCACCACAGGGAGAAGTCGGCGGACATGGACAGAAGGGAGGCAAAGGAGACAAGGGTGAACTTGTGAGTTCTCATTTTCTCTCTCTGTTACTTTTAATATTATTCTGTTTTCTGTAAGGCAATAAGTTTTGAATGATAACCAATGCTAATTGAGCAAAGAACACTAATCTTAGCTGCTGGATTCTCATCTGAGCTGAATAAATCAAAGAACACAGGTTACTTTGAAATGACCTCGTCTCAGGTTATCTTGCCCCAAACAGTCTGCAGCATATGAAATATTATCTGAAGTGCTGCTGTGATTCCTTAATGGGTACTTAGTTTCCAATAAAGATGCCAGTGGGCTCTGTCCTCAGCTTAAACATTTGTGTTTTTCAATTGACTTTGGTTTTAGTCATCACCAGCATCACTTTAAATACATTAAATATTGTTATATGACAGTCTGTATGAGGATAAACAGCTATAGCATGCAGTTGTTTTCATTAACTTCCATTGTTCTCTAGTGTAAATGGAAACAGCAGGTCTATGTTGTTTATGCCAAAAGTCAGACTGCAGTTGTTGTAACTTTATTGCTTACTGTATGAAGTGTAAGTGCATTCAACTAATGGGGATCCTAATAACCAACATCTCATTGCTTTTTGTGTTTTTAGGGTCCACCGGGCCCAAGCGGTCTTCAGGGTGTGCTTGGAGCTCCTGGTCCAGCTGTGAGTATTGCTTCTTCTGGCCATATAATGTCAACTTTCCCCCCAAGAAATATTATCATATGCAAATGACCATGCACACCAATATTTACTCTAAAAATATTTTTTTCATTTTAAAACGGTTTCCAACCTTTATTTGGTAGATACTTAATTTGTATTGAATTTTTAATGAATTCCTTTGTTTTCAACATTTTAGATGACTCTAAAATCTAAGTGTTGATCTCCTAATGGTAGCCCCTGCTTGCCATGATGGGTTCTGGGTCAGAACAATCAAATGGCAAATCAAGATTGAAATATTTACTCCAATTCAAGGCCCCATGAAGACAGTAGCAGTGACTACGTTTGCATGCACAAAATATTCCAGTTTTGGCCTCATGCTGAAAAAGACAATATTCCTACTAAGCTGTTTTACATGACTAATGAAAAAGAATAGTCCACTAATATTCCCGTTTACATGCAGCCGTGCAGACTCTGATTAAAGGAGGAATATGTGGTGACACTGACAGTGTTTAAAAAGGGTAACATCCGTCCAAATTGAAGACATTGGAGCCGTGGCCCGTCCGCTCCTCCGGTGTGACTGAAAGCAGTTAGCGCACATTTTCGCAATTTGAGGGTTACCTTCTAAACACGACCGTGTTAGCCTCTGGCCAGCAGTAGTGTGAATCACTTCAACAGCTGTGTGTCTCAAATACTCGCTGTCTTGATAACTCAGCTGTACACGGACCACAGAGAGATGTTCCGAGGCTTTACAGGTCGGGTAGAATCTAACGTTAACGTTATCTCTATTGATCCAGTTCGTCTGCTTGCCTCCATGGCTGCAGAAGGCTGTGTTTGCATGCCGTTTACATGACAGGATGCGTAATATTGTCATATTCTGTGGAATATTAGTATGCATGTAAACATCGTCAGTGAGGATACAAAACAGCCTGCCTGCCTGTGGGCAGAGCTTTTTAACTTGTTGTCATCAGACCTGTGGTATTATCACAAATTGACAGAATCATGTCTGCTTCTGCAGCACTAGACTGCACATTATTAAGTAGTTTCCAACCATGATCCATCTGGAGCAATGTGTGCTTATTTTGTTTATTTTGACATTACCATTTCTGGCTGATGGTGTGATAATCAGTTAAATGAGCTGTTAGTGTTAAGATACATTAGAAAAGTGAACACTTGGCTCTTAATTGCGCATAGTTGGAGACCCCTGTTACAACAATAGCCTGATTTAAAAAAAACAACAAAAAAAAACCAACTATGTTTTATTCCCCAGATGGGCAGAAATGAAGTACTGTTCCAGCCAGGTCAGGGATACATTATGCAAGCAGCACTGCTTTTTACAGTCACCTCTGCAGTCCAAAAACCTTTGGCTGCAGTCCCCATTTATTTAAGAATCTCCATCCTTCTATTATTGTAATGTTACACAAATTTAATTTTAATCACGACTATTACTTGCAGCAGGGTACCCCACAAAGAGTTTAGTCATCACAGTCTCCAACAGCTTGTTCTTTAGAAAGTTTTTTTAGCACCCAGTCATCAATTATATTGCACTTCCGAATTTGTATTGCTTTCCGATACAATCTCACAAATCACAATGGTACACCAGCTCGCCAATCATTTCCATGTCTTACCTCATATGGCACCCACTTAAACTGAGAATACTGCCTTGTATGCTGCAGAACGTCCTCTACTCATCTATCTCATTAACACAAGAGGAAAAGTCCTGTTTCTACAATAGCTGATGGCCTGAGGGCAACTGAGAGCTCATTGCTGTAAATTATCAGGCCTTAACAACCATTCTAGCAAAAATTCAGCATCTGCAGGGCTCTGTGGGGGCTAGAATAGACCTGGTGAGACGGATTGCCGCGAGCAGGTAGTGCACCCAAGCTGAATAACAAATTATTTAACAGTTGTTTGTCCTGGTGAGTCAGCCTGCTCATGTGTATTCATGCCTTCATAACTGAGACCTGACTCGTGCTGCGTAGTTATACCATTATCTGCCCTCTTTTTTTATTATTGCGAGCCCTAATGCCGTTATCAATTTCCACCACACTACCTACCCCACCTCTCAATCCAGGAGAAATGTTGGTGTTTGCAGGGAAAATGCACGATTCAATTTTCTTTTCAGCTGAGGCTTAACGAGGTGTACAGCAGCTCATTTCACCAGCGTTGTCTTTTAGATACAACTAAGGTCAAGCAGTTGGAATGAAACATTATTGATCTTCATCAGGATGTGGTAAACATCATTTTCTACCAATCAATTATGTTTTTATATTTAACAGTGTCTTACAAAAAGGCATAAATGTTGTATGAGAGCAGTTTTTGAAATGTCACTCGGCAAGAGAAAACACAATTTTGTTTTAAACATAACATGAGGCAAACAAAAACACTTAAATACGCACTTAGATTTTTTTTCAGGGACAATCTAAACATATTATAAGTTAGATGCATTTCAGGAGAGTCGTAAATTATACCTGCCTCAGCATGTGTGTGATGCCTCCAGGCCTAAGCATCTCTTATACCCACAGGTATCTCTTTCAATTACAGCTACACTTCAAATTTCACATAGACCCATGTAAACATTAATACCAAGTTCTGCAAAATGAAACATTCACATGTTTAGTACAAGTTATTACACATTGCAGTATGATCATTAAATCCACAAAGAAAGCGTTTTTCTAATTAGAACCTCAGCGTGTCTTGAATGCACAGATTTCTTCAGTTCCTACTCTCTTACAGCTGTAATTAGTTCAGAAAAAACAGTTTTTTCATAATCTACTTCATCAGTCCTGGAGAATACACTTTTACTGCACATTATATTGGTACTTAAATTGAAATTAAAACCCATTCCCACCCTTTAATCGGGTTTATGATCACATAAATACTTGACATTCGTCATAGTTGGACCATTTCGCTAATTGTGAGAAGCAAGACATGCAAACCAAGCTTCGCAATTCATAATATAGAATATGCTTTTACTGCACGTTAGTATTAGTATTCACTAACAAAGACTACGCTAATAACGATATGGGTTTAGAATAATTTATCACGTATAGAAGATAGAGAGATGCCATGATGATGAAGGAGGGATGGATCAAAGGTCCGGGAGGATGAGAGATAAAGGGTAAGGGATGAGGGATGAAGAGTTGTGGGTAGAAGGATAGAGCAGTATGGGGAAGAGAGATGAAGGGATGAGGGGAGGAATCAGGGTTGTGGATGGATGGTTGGAGGAGAACGTCTTTGAACCGGTGTCGACTAGATGTAGGAGTGAATCGGGGGGAGTCGAGACTCTGAACGGTGAAGCTGTCTCTTTTTGAGCTCAGATATTTTTTTGCAGAACCCCCATTGGTTCCTATATTCAAACAGGAGAGAGAGAAAGGAGAGAGAAAAGAAAAAGGGGTTTGAAGGGGAGGGGTGTGAAAATTGAGTCAAAGGGGAAGTGAACAGATCAGGTGTGCTTAAATACCTTTGTGCAGAAATGGGATGTGTTTGAGGCGTGGTCTTTGTTCCCGAACCTAGTTATAAAACTAAACTAAAATTAAAACCCATATCCACCCATTATCGCGGGGCTTCATGCTCATGATTACATAAATACTTGACATCGGTGGACCATTTCACTAATCGTGAGACGCAAGATACGCAGACCAAGCTTTGCATTTTGGTGATGATAACTGCTTGGGGCTTTCCTCCATGTTCCTCCGTTGTTTTGGCGGTTCCATCTAATTCCATCAATCAAAGTCAACACGAATAGAGGAGAGAGTTGTGCATGCGTAACATGTTTCAATGAATGACAAATTATGCAGCCTTTAAGTTCAAACACTCTACAGGCTCTCTGTGGAGCTGTGGGGGCAGTCACATTCATGACTTTATTTTTTTTTTGGGGGTTAAAGTCTCTCCACTTTGTCTCCGACTCCTCGGTTCAAAGCTGTGCTCACGCTTACCTGTAATCACCTAACATTTCCCTCTAAACTGCTCTACATTCAGCACCAGCGCCTTAGGCTGCCTGCATGTCCCAGGGCTCAGCGAGAGCTCCACAAGCACTTTCAAGTGCTGACATGCGTTTGAACTGAAAACTCCCAGTTTGTCAGCACTTCGCTCCTTCCCTGTAGTCTCCCCTTTCCATCCTCTGTAGCCCCGTGCACCTCTGACTTCACAGATGAAGTCAGCATCTTTCACATACACTGTTTACCATAACCCTGTGGCTATACTGCACTGTATCCTACAGTCTCTGATCAGGAGCTTTGGTAATCTGGTTGCTGTTACCCCAGGTAGCCCAGCAGCACAGTGGCTAGAACTGTTGCCTCACCCTTGTCCTTTTTTGACTCGAGTGCTCAAATTGCTCAAATAGGTTGATTCTGACCTCTGAATGACCTGTGAGTGCAAATGTCTGGTTATGCGTTAGCTCAATTAAGACTACTGACCTGTCCAGGGTGCATTCTGGGAAAAGCTTCAGCCCCCTCATGACCCCGAGTGGGTGTAGAGAATTGATGGATGAATGAAATTGCCATAAAATGACCTTCAGAAAAGGCATTAAGGTAAACTGTCTGTCCTAATCTGTGTTTGAAAACGGGCATCGACCCACCCTCCACCGTGTGAGCTTGGATATAGTCCATAACCTTGAAAAGGATTAAGAGGGCAAAGGAATCCCACTAGAGAAATTCCACAGTGTTTGTGAACTTGCATTTGCCGAGGCTTCGGCTAATGGGGGATCAGAATAAATATGTTTAGATTTAATGAGCTTCTGACCTCCCACAGGGCAGTGATGGTGAGTCTGGACCGAGAGGACAGCAGGGCATGTTTGGCCAGAAAGGAGACGAAGGAGCCAGAGGATTCCCCGGTCTGCCAGGACCCATCGGACTGCAGGTAAATCCACATCTTTTATACACATGTTGAATTCCCTCTCTGAACACATGACAACCAGATCACATTGAATGCAGCACAGCACATCGCTCTCCCCTCTGAAGAATGCAGAATGAGTCCCTCCACACCCCTTAAACCGACAACATCTCACCTCTCCTTACATCATTTACATTACATCAAAACAGAACATAATTTATTAATGCAGCCTCACCTTCCTAATAACACTTTGTGTCGCTCCTGGGCAAATAATGCTCTTTTTCCCCTCAAGGATAGCACAGACAGCGCTCAAAATCCATCACCGTTGCTAACATTTTTACATTTGGCATTTTGCCGCGCCGTTAATGGTGGAGGGGAGACTGCCGTTGGTTTTCCACTCAGACTACATCACATTATCATGCAGTAAACCACTTCCTTGCAGTGCTCCCAGGCCCAAATAAGAGACCAGCTGCAGTGGAAGCCTGTACTCAATCAGATATTTTAATCAGTTCATAGTACAAATTCATTTATCTTTTGCAAATATGTCTCATAATAGATTGCAAGACACATACAATATTAATTTCCTGGAGGATTTAGAGAGAAAGAGGCAGCAACTCTGAAGGGAATAGGCAGTTGCGACGCTTTTGATATTAGGATGGACACATTTGCTTCGTCGGGTATAAAACCTGTGACCCTACAAATAGTCTGTCTAGCCACCAGTTCACCCTGCCTACACAAACACAGGCTATGCATATTAAATGTTGTGCAGAAAAGTGATATTTGAGGGCTTTTATCAATAAATGACCCGCAGTTTTATTTTCCACTTCAACACACATTGATCTGTGGCTATTTATCTTATTTTTTAATGGTAGTAGTTCATTGATTTGTAGAAAGTGCTTTTCTTGCAATCACGCACAGTATTACTGTTGCACCCATTTTTGGAATTAAAATGATACTACCAAAATGTAACCTTTGAGAGAGACTCTTGCAAATTGCAAAAAGTAAAAACAATAACCAAAAAAATGCACCATTCCTTAATTCAATACACTCGGGGGGGTTTGCAGATTCAACCTCACTTAGTGTGGTGTAACCAATAGCGTGTTGTGGCTAATGTTAAAGCAGCAGTAGGCAAGATTTGAGAAAATATGATTTAAAAAAAGTTATTTTTATAAAACGTCACTATATCCTGCCAGTAGTGCATGAGATAGTAAATCTGAAAAAAATCATGTGCCTCTGTGTCCTCTGGTGCCCCTAATGGCATCTGCAAGATTTCACAGACCGGAAGAAAACAACCAATCAGCTGTCAATCACTCGTGAACTCTGATCAAACAGTCAAACTAGGCAGCGCTGATCAAATATGAATCAATATTATATTACTATAATGCCTATTTGTTGCATAAAATGTTTTCAGAAACATCTTGTAGTGTCCTGTTTAGCTGTAAAATGAGAAAGTTTGTGAGCCGGCAGCCATGTTGAGATCAGTTGAGGAAATACCAAGCACTGCCCACCAGCCGGAGCAAACTTTCTCATTTTACAGTTAAACAGTACACTACAAGATGTTTCTGAAAATATTTGAGGTGAGAAATAGGCATTACAGTAACAGAATATTGAACCATATTTGATCAGCGCTGCCTAGTTTGACCGTTTGATCGGAGTTTGCGAGTGATTGACAGCTGCCTCCGTTGAATGAACAGCTAATAGGAACGCTCTCTCTCTCTGAAATGACTTGTGATTGGCCGAGGTCTCCCGACACGGTCTAGATTTTTTTAAAGCATATTGAATTACAATATGCTGAAAGGTTATTATGTAATTTTTGCCCAATGATGCCAAAAACTTTCTGCCTACCCCTGCTTTAACTAATATCAACAAACTTTATGTACATATTGCTGTGTAACTGCCATTGCTGAGTCATTTCACTGACTTGAGCACTATTGTTTCTGGTGCAGCTGTTATAAGATAATAATAAATGATAGAACATAGTGTAACTGTCTCTTGTGCCTACACTTTTTGCCGTTCAGCAAAAGTTACATAGCCTCACTTTAGGAAACTAACTGAACAGTATAGTCTGTGTTTCCTTTTAAATGATCCCAAACGGATGTAATTCTGAGATTAAGACTAAGCTTTACGTGACCACTGATCCTCTCTACTTCGCTCTGTTCAGCTCCCTTTCCCTCAAAACTGCAACAGCGTAAAAGAAGAGCATCGGCTCATTTAAGCCAATGGGCAGAAGTTGAAGGAACTTGCTTTGGTGGCAATGAATAAAGAAACAGCACATTTTAGAATATCTAAAAGTCAATTATCCAAGGACTCACTGAGGATGAAATTAGAGCCAAGGCCTGCTGGTCAATAGGGCCAGATAACGTTGTTATTAAGTGCAATTGGCTTCTAATTGGGCATAATGCACTCCATCTCCACTCTTTTAATTATGTTTGGCTAAGCTGCCCTTCAATAGATGGCAGCAGCCGCTGCGAGCTCAGCTCTTCAATTCAATTATCTGTAGCATTAATGATTTTTGACTATGGGGAATGAATGGCTTCGCTTTGAAAGGCCTCCATCATTTAGGGCTGTGTTTGCCGTGGAATATTGGAGTCCTGGCTCAGCAGATGAATTCTTCAGATCAAGAGGTTAAGATGAGGATGAAGAGGAGAGTAAATATCAGATTTGATGACGCCAGCGTGTCCTTATAGTTCAAGGCTAGGAAATGCCAAGTTATAAGTAAACATTTATTTATTATTTGCTCTGATATGTGAGGCAAAGAGTGTGTGTGTATTTATGTGTGTGTTCATTTTACTCACAGTACACCTCTTCTTTCCGGCCTTCTAATCCATTAGTACATTTATTTTACATTGATCAAGAGCCTGTCACATCCAAACATAATGCATGAAATCATTTGATGCTTTATTTATTTTTCCACCCTCATGCTTTATTACTTTGACTAAAGTCCCCGCTCACAATTTGTTATAAATTAGCCTTCGCTGCCATTCCAGAGGTGCATTAAATCAAACAAAATGGACCGAAACTACACATACGTGATCTCAATGATCGATATCCATGTCATTTTGGTTTCACAGTAACTTATCATTACTGCTGCTTTCCACCCACCTATTGATTATTCATGCTCCATCATCGGAGCTTAACTAACACAACAAATAATAACTGCAATTACGCAGATAGACAATGAGCTACAATAGCGAGTGAGAGCTCCTTCCCTAAGTTGCATTCAAACTGTTTTAGTCAAACATGATTGAATCCCAAACCTGGATAATACGCACCGCCTGCACCGGCCCCCTTTGTTTCCACTTTCCTGTGGACATAGATGGATGGAGCTCCCACCGTGCAATTTACACAGGCTGATTATACCCAAGCCTCCCATACCCTTTAATTACAATAGGTGTCCTTTTTGACTAATTGTGTGTTTACACTCAGGGGTTCTTCTGCTTGTATTAATGCGTTCTCCATCACATCGCATCCTAAAGCTCACTATTCAATACACATCATCTGTAAGTACCTGTTAATGAGCGGCAGGAATGTATTTCTGCAGCCTCACACGACCCTTTTTCTTTGTTCTGAAGAATATTTGTCTTCTTCGCAGGGTTTGCCCGGCCCTCCTGGCGAGAAGGGAGAGAATGGAGACGTTGGACCGATGGTGAGTGCGGCTTCTTTCAGCGACTATTCTCTGTTGCAGCGATTCACATTGTTTTCACGTACAAGCCGGAGAGGTGGGAAATTGTGCTGATTGTTCTGAAGTTTTGGCTCGTGGCTGAGTTTGGCAACTCCTCCAGCCATTTGGCAGATTGTGTGAAGTCTGTGGAAGATGTATTGACACAAACATTTCTACTCGTGAAAACTTTGCATGCTCTGTTTCCGTGCAGTTGCTGTTTTTAGCTACTTGGATTTCTACATTTTTCAGTTCTGTTAGACTCTGATAGAAAATAGTCTCAATGTAGCACTAAAGGGTGCTGAGTTCAGTTGAAAAAACAAATATCATGTACAGATTTGGTTTGGGGGGATGGACATTTCCCATATGTTCAACGGTATTCTGTGCTGTTTTGTTTTATATCACAGACAATCTTACTTACTTCCCCCTGTAAACTTAGTTGTATATAAAGTAGGGCTGTCAATCGATTAGAATATTAGATTATATTAGAATAATATATAATCGCGATTAATGCAAATTAATAACACATTTTTTGTCTGTTCAAAATGTGCCTTGAAGGGAAATTTGTCAAGTATTTAATACTCTTATCAACATGGGAGTGGACTAATATGCTTTCTTTATGCAAATGTATGGAGATATTGATTACTGGATATCAATTAACAACACAAAACAATGACAGATTGTCCAGAAACCCTCACAGGTACTGCATTTAGCATAAGAAATATGCTCAAATCATAACATGGCAAACTGCAGCCCAACAGACAACAGCTGTCAGTGTGTCAGTGTGCTGACTTGACTATGACTTGCCCAAAACCACATGTGATTATCATAAAGTGGACATGTCTGTAAAGGGGAGACTCGTAGGTACCCATAGAACCAATTTTCATATTGAGGTCAGAGGTCAAGGGACCCCTTTGAAAATAGCCATGCCAGTTTTTCCTCGCCAAAATTTAGCGTAAGTTTGGAGCGTTATTTAACCTCCTTGCCGACAAGCTAGTATGATATTAATTGGTTGGTACCAATGGACTCCTTAGGTTTTCTAGTTTCATATGATGCCACTATCTTCACTCTACCTTTAGAACTGAGCCGCTACAACCTAAAAATCGCAAGATGCGTTAATGCATTATAGAAATTAGTGGAGCCAAAATGAATTTGCATTAAAGTTTCTATATATTTACAATTGTTTTACTTAAATTCCTTGTACACTTTTACTTAGTGAATAAAGTCTGATTCAAGTTCTGATTCCCATTTAAAAGAAAATAAAAACACATTATACTGTAGCACCAAGTGATTCTTTTGGATACATTTTTTACAGTGTATTATAGAGCATACATTTAGTTTGCCTTCTGCAACATAAAGAAAGACATATTGGTACTACTATTATACTGAATAGGGGTGTTGTGATATAGCGGTATTGACGATAACTGTGATATTAAAAAATGAAATATTGATTTCATGTTAATAATACACATTTATTACTATTGTGTAAATAATCCAACGCTTCTTATATCAAGCTTTTGTACAGTTATAGCTACAGACTCTCTCTTTACCTCTCTACACTCGTATTTTGAGTGTAATTAATATGCCAAAAAAGACAAAACACACAATAATGAAAATTAAAGATGAATTTGACTGATAGCTTTATTATTATTATTATTATTGTTATTATTATTATTATTATTGTTAATTTTCTATAGATATCACAATAATATTGTGATCGTGAATTCTTTTGGCCACGATAATCGTGTAGTGAAAATCTGATATTGTAACGGCCCTAATACTGAACATAACATGTATTTTTGCTGACAGGGTCCACATGGTCCTCCTGGCCCCAGAGGTCCTCAGGGTCCCGGTGGAGCCAGCGTAAGTTTGATTGTTTTATTTTTTGTCATACCCATAATTTAAAAAAAAAAGTTTTGTCAAAAGAAAAAGCACACAGTTTCCTTGTATGATTCTTACTTTCTGTGGATAATCTTTAAATGTCCTCATTATGATTCATTCACAGGGTGCTCAAGGTCCTCCCGGTGGTATCGGTGCAATGGGAGGCGTTGGTGAGAAGGTAAGAAATAACATGTCCAGATGATTGTGGAAACACTTATTACGCACTTTTCAGCTCCTAAAAATACATTCCTTTCATTTCCTTTTGTACGTCTTGCCTCAAAATAAGTACATTCTTTGGATTGTTTCTCTTTGTGCTCCTGACGGAAGCAGACATTTTTACCACCATGTAATGCATGAAAGAGTTTGTGTGTTTGACATCAAAATAGAAGATACAAAACAAAAGTTACCCAGCTGATAACGCTATCTGGATTGTTTACTGCGAGTGGGATAATCCACGTTTTCACATATTAATCCACATTTTCTCTGTGATATAACAGGGAGAAAACGGTGAAGCTGGCAACCCAGGATCATCTGGAGAGCCCGGTATCTCAGTAAGTACAATATCATGCAAAAAATACTCATGATCTCATTTCAGATAGCATTTTTTTATTTTCAAAAAACAAGATAACTGTTCGTTTATAGATGTGTACACAGCACTTAGAATGCATGGCAAGTAGCACGACACACAATCCAGCGGTGTGCCCTTGTGTACATCCCATACAGTATGTAATCGTGACTGTTTAAACATTCAGTTCTGTGAATAAAATATCTGTGAGCAGCTAATTAAGTTATGTTTATTATTTGACACTTCAGCTGTGGGGGCTGTTCTACCTCTCCAGTGTTTTACCCCCATATTACTGCTGCAGGCTGATGTGCAGCGATGCTAGCAACCTGAGGGCTTTTACAGCAGATAATTAGCTCAGCCAGATTTGGACACCTCCACTGTTGGAGGTGTCATTAATCTAACCTCCTGTACGAGGCTGTAATTAGAGGCAAGAGTCAGAATATGCAGGGGAGTAATTTTGTGTGACAAAAGCATCACGATAGAGTGCTCCAGGGATGTCGCATTTTTGTAGGCCAACCAGGAAGTTAGCATCACCCCTGGGTTCCCTCAACAAAAAGTCTATGTGATTTTTCCATTGGGTTTTGGATTATAGCATAAAATAAACTCTGTGTGCAAACACACGTTTATGATACTTGCACGTCTTGTTCAACAAGATAATCTTCGCAAATGAACACCACTTTAATGATTTTTGAAGTGTGAATGCAATCGTCAGAAGTAAAAAGCTAACGTTAGGCTATAAACAAACTACACCACGGTCGCATGAACGCGAGTATACACAACGAGGCTGTAAAGGCGGACGAGACGCGTGACGACGTTTAGTAGTCTCATTTAGCCACTTGTTAGCAACCGCCTTTTTTAAGTCACATTAAGGCCACAAAATTCATGAGTGGGATATTTATTGATGCATTTTATGTCGCAGAACCAAACGTTAAATTCTCTTAAGCGTGTGTTAACCACAGACCTTATTTAAGGCATCTAACTAAAAAACTATTCAAAAAATCCATTAACTTCCAGACGAGGGAACCGGAAGTGCTAAAATGCTAACTAGGACTCATTCCTGTAGCACTCTATTGCTTGGAGTTTTTCCACAATAACATTTTGTTGCATAGTGTCAAAAATGTGCTTTATCATAACATTCATTTCCAGGACAATTTACATGTGCATCAAGCCACATAATATGCATCATCAGTTTCGTGATGCAGCATACTGTGGTTGCCTGCAGAAGTGCCTCTGCTTTCTACTTTCCAGAAGTATAAATCATGATAAAGTATTCACCCATCAGAGCAGTGCCATTGAGCCAGGATAAGCATTGGTTGTGTAGACCAGAGTGGCCTCACCTTAGTTATAGGTATGGACCAATTGCTCTCCCTGAGTCTGAGTCCATCAGGCTGTATTGACGTATCCGCCTGCTGCTGCGTATCTGTTTACGGTGACAGATAGAGCCAGTGTTGCACGTCACATCGAGGTCAATTTCAAAGGTGCCATCGACTAGAGAAGCTAGTGGGCCAACTAACAATTCTGGGCTTGTTGTAATCAGGCTCCAACTGCTGCTCTTAGTCAGAGCCAACACTTCAAGACGCTGTTGCTAGAGAGAAAAAAAAGATACTGTAATGATAAGACCATTTAGTGTTATCATTCAGTGGATCAAAATATGAGTTTCTAATGAAACTCTAGAGCAGATGATGTGAAAAATACACTTGAAAAGCTTCATTTTGGTTTCTTTTTTCCATCTCTAAGAGACATATTTTGAGTTCTTAGAGCCAGTTTGGTGCGTGTTTTGATGCCAGTTGGAGTGACAGATTAAATAACACATGTCCCGTGCCTTATTTAGCACACTATTGTCAAAGAAGTGTGAATGGGCCCTTATTCGCTCTTCATGGTGACAAGCCTCTGATGTTTTTGCACAGGGCCCCAGAGGAGAGACTGGTGAGAAGGGAGAAACCGGCCCACCTGGAGCTGCTGGACCCGCCGGTGCCCGCGGACCCTCTGGAGATGACGGCCCCAAGGGCAACCCTGTATGTCACCTCCACTGTCACACACACCCACACACACACAGCCATGACTGATGCATTATTAGAGCTGTCAGCTGCAGAATCACTGTGTCATATTTCTCAGTCGAGCTGTCTGCTGTCAGACATGTTGTTGACGCGATGTCAAATACCTGAGTCAAGCTCAGTCTCCTCAGTGTCTCGATCTGTCTGCAGGGTCCTGTCGGCTTCCCAGGAGACCCCGGTCCCCCCGGAGAGCCTGGTGCTGCCGTAAGTGCTACATTTATCCCACAATCAATCTTATGTTTAGGATGTTGTTCCATTCAGTGAGTAACAATAAATACCTTTCTCACCCAGACGTTCTTGTTTTTCTCTTTTTAATGTGTCATTCTCGATTTTCCCATTTTGTGTAGGAGGATTTTGTTATTGTTTATACGTACATTTCTTAAATGTGCCTTTTAATATAGTCCCAACTGTGATGTGAAATAATATTGCAGTACAGAATAAGAGCTGACTAATGTTGTCATTTGTGTGTTTGGTTTTAGGGTCTTGACGGTTTATCGGGCGACAAAGGAGATGATGGAGAGGCTGGACTAGCTGTAAGTGTCTGAAATTGTAAAAATTTGCCAAGTAAATAAATAAAAAAAATATCAAGCCAGTCAGCCACTAAAGTTAATTTCCCATGTAAACAATCACGTGCAAGAATACAACAAGATGATGAAGAATGCAGTTTGAATTACAAGCATTTTTAGTATCTAGTGACTAAATTATGGGTTGTCTTCAACATTCAAAATCTGGAAGATTTGTACAATAAGGGAAATGATGGAAATGAAACTTCTAGCAGTGCCATATGAAATCATGTTGCAGTTTATTGTACATTTTATATTCAATTCTGTTGAAATGCACTGTATCACGCTTATAGCAGAAGCAAATAGAGCACCAATAAGGTGAAATATATATTAATATTACATCTCTATTAGGGCTAGGCAATATGACGTTATATATTGTCAAAACGATATAAACATGTCTATTGTATATCTTTTTTTATCGTGATATTTGTATTTTTCTCTATAATTTCACTTAAAACTGTTCATTTTGCACAAATTCTTAAAATGAGAAAATTCATTATTTCATATAAACTGTTGTTGAATTACCAAAAAACATGCTATATTCTGATATATAGTCGTTATCAAGATATGAAAAGACCTACGTATATCCTGATAGAAGATTTTGTCCATATCACCAGGCCCCACTTGCTATTCTGTGAAAATCTGAGATATCTCATTATGTAACAAAACTCTTCAGTTTATGTGAAGTGGAGTTAAGGGTTCTATCTGCTCTATTTTAGGGCCCTCCAGGTCCATCTGGTGAGGCTGGAGTACCCGGACCTCCGGGCAAAAGGGTGAGTACATTTCCAAAATGATGCATGAGACGATACTTCTGCTAAGCTCCGGAGATGTTCTCTATTTTTAGATTTACAACGCTCTTACATGCTTGCAAGATATTATCACTCGCTGTAGGGTGATACACATTTATGATAGTGTTACACTGTATGTTTGGATTTTTAAATTAGTTTGACGGGAAATGATGCCCATTAGTTAAACGGAGTGTCTGGACTAGCCAGTAATTGCAGACAGAGATCATCCTGTAAGAGAATATTGACATATTGCGAGTTTGACTGTGCAGTAATGTGAAAGCAGTAGGATGGCTGCCGCTGCTGCTGCTTCTAATGTCAGGAAATTAACTTGCCACTTTAATTTCTGGCACTCGGTGCCCTTTCTGTCACATCAGACTCAAGATGACATTATTTAATTTCACTAGCGTGGCGTTTTTTACGATGCCTTTCCATTTAGTGTAATAATGTTTTACAGTTAGCAATAAAGCACTGCATTAATGTACTGTATGACAGGCTGGCACAATACAGTAAGAGACAATAGAAACCTGATATTTAGCAGAGATGATCCTTAGGGAAGTCTAATTTATCCTCCAGAGAGTAATCCGTATCAACCAGCCCTGCTGCCATCTCTGTACATCGTACAGTATACAGTACAAATACAGTACAGCGCTTGCAAGTCATAAAAATATAGGTATGATAAACTGATTTTTTTTGTGCAGCACTGTGCATATTTGAGGTAATTGTGCTTTACTTGACTATTTCCATTTTATGCTACTTTCTACTTATACTCCACTACATTTCAGAAGGAAATATTGTACTTTTTACCCCATACCTTTATTTGACAGCTATAAGTACTTGTTACTTGTAAGATTTTACATTTACAGAAGCAGTATAAGCTTATATAACACACTACATTGATTGCTATAGATTAAACCAGTGGTTCCCAATGTGCAGTAGTTTGTGACCGCTTACAAAAAAAACAATGTCAACAATTGTCAGCAGTTCAACCAAAGAACGATTTCCCTCCTAAACCGTTTGGATTAGGGATGTTCCTAACGACAAATTTCCCTAACGTTTAAACGGAAGTTTAAACTTAGACTAGTTGACTAGTTGAAAAGTGAGAAAACACTCAGACAACAGTCAAAATTGAGCACAATTTCATTTCTAAGGTTAAAAATTGTCCCCAATAATATTGCATATATTATAAGAGCCATTTGAGATCATTAATAATCAAGTTTCAATAACCAAATTGTATTTCAAATGCAGCTGAAATGTGTAGCACTTTGCACTGTGCTCCAATCCGGATGTGATCATTTTGCGCCCCGGCATCGTTTATTCCGGCTCAATATATTCGATTAACTTTCAGAAGCATTTGCCTTCAACAAAGTTGAGTGGAAGGAAAAGTTTGGCTAGCACCAGCAGCCTGCTCTCCTTGCAGGTTAACATCCACATATCTGTGCTGAATGTTAATAAGCATTTTTCCGGTTGAGTTGTTATGTGCCAATTTATTCTGACACAGCCTGGATACAACCTTATTTTCATTTTCTAGCAAATGAAAATTCTGCCAAACCACACTGGCTTTACAAGATGTCATCTTCCTCCCACTTTCCACCTAAAATAATAATTATAATAATAAGTTTAACCGATTAGTATTTCTATTTCTGGCGCCGACTAGCGAGGGTTTCAAGGACTGGTCGACTAATCGCCCACATCCCCGGTTCAGATGGTTTCACTGAAATAACTGTTTAAGGTCCAAAGTGGTAAAATTATCCAATGGACCAAACTACCTACTGTGCATTGGATGGATAACACTAGCTCCGCGTTAACCAACTCATACAGTAAAATGCTACTTATGCAATGATGCATCAGTATTAACCATCTAATTATATAATATTACAATACATCAGTCACAGGGGTCATTTTGCAGGAGAACAAATACTTTTACTTTAAATGTTTTAAGTACATCTTGCTGATAAAACTTGTGTACTTTTGCATAAGTAGGATTTTACTTGTAACGGTGCATTTTTTACATTGCTGTACTGATGCTTTTCCTCCACCACTGTTAATAAGACATAAAGCCATGTGTTGAATTGATCGACATTGACATTTTCTTCACCTTGGAGACTTCGAAATAAACAGAAACAGAATCAGAAATACTTTATTGATCCCGCGGGGACATTAGGGAAGAAAACGGAACAACTGCAACAGGCTGCATGCATGGTCGGCTCATGTACACTATTACTAAAATATGATTAAAATACTGCCTGTTGTGGCTGAAACACATTGATTTCTCAAGCTCGTGGTAAGATGCTGTATAGTCCTGCACAGAAGAAGATCATCGGGTACATGCAGTAGCATTATCTGTGATAAAAACGTCCAAATAGTATCTACTGGTGCATCATTGCGATGGTGGTGCATCACAAAAATGTTCTTTGTAAGCATCAGACGCTCTAGCTTGCTTGTTTTCCTGCAATTCTGTGGCTTGAATTAAAATGCAGCCTCGGACGATTGATCATAAATTTTAAAAACGTTGGTATGGTGAGCCTTATTTAGACCCCCAATTTGTATTCCAAGGGATACTATCCAGGTGACAGAGGCTACAGAACATATTAATGGACTTTGCGATATGATTTTTCATCCTTCACCGAGGTAATTCGGGGTTAGTCTCTTTCCCAATATCTCTTCGAAATTGACTCAGGTTTGGTGCTCATTGATGCATGTGGGCTGCTTGACTACATTAGCACACACGCACACACACGCGCACATACGCACTTTCACTAATGCACATACACAGTTGCCAGGGCTCGTAACCTACATTGAAGACTGGTGGCTTTTGTTTGCTCTATTTGATTATGGTTTCTAATGGCAAACGACAGCCCACTCACAAGGTTTTGACCAGAGGCTGTTTGGTGAAAACGCTGTTGTGCTTTTAGCTCAGTATGTTTGGAATGTAGGGCAATTTGCTCGCACTTTTGTTGCCTGGCCCTGCATAACCCTCTCTCTTTTAAAAGATTCAAGGTCAGAGCGTGCATCAGCCGAACAATTAGTATGTACACGGAACTACTGCCTGTCAGCAAATGTTGGAGAATTTCTCTTGTAGAGAATAATTATGTATTTTGTGGTCTTTTGAATAGGTTTATATAAAAGGTTTTCACACAATGGAGTATAGTTATTAAGTTAGGTATTTCAGAACAATGACATATTTCAAGTATTCATGTACAAATTGCATTTCATTGTCTTTCTCCTCAGGGACCTGTTGGAGCAGCAGGTCAGGAGGGCAGACAAGGAGAGAAGGGATCCAAGGTAAGTCGCCAACTTTCTTGTACAAATTATAATTAGCTATTGAAGTTTTATTCTTGCTGGGAGCAGGGTTTCATAATTATATGGAAGCAAAGAAAGGCCTAAATTTTAATCTTTAATAATGTGAAATGTTATCGCTACTGAATATTTAATTTTGAAATATAAACTCCACTGAATTTAATTAGAAAACCATCTATCTCAACTCATGTCTAAATGTAACTTCCTAGGAAATTACGGGCCGTTAGAATAAAATCAAGTAAAATATTTTGATGCTATAAATTCATTTTATTTACATTTCAACATTAAGTATTCGGTAGTGGTGCAAATTCATAATTAGGTGTGTGGGACTGTATTGTTTCACAAGTAAACAGTTTACAAACTAATTTTAAACAAATAAAAAGCTAAATCATCGTCAGACAATAGCCGATGGATTCCCCGATTGCGTTTCAACCAAAGCGTTCCGCCTCTTTTGCTCTCCAAACGGATTGTTTACCTGCATTCAACCAGAGCCTGCTCGAACATGATTGGTCAATAATACTCGGACACGCTTCCGATGCCAAAATCTTGTGCCGTTGCCTAGAGATTCTACATGATTACATTCAGTGTTACTCGCCAAATAAATAAAAATCCTTGAGGTTATACAAGCGTGTCGAGCGCATTTCTTTCCTCATAAAACCTTTGCAAATTAAGTATTTTAAATCCAGCATTGTTTACAACCATGTTCACCAGCTTGCAGTCTTCTTCTTCTTGAGCTTTGCTGGTGCATTGCTGCATATCTTGGCATGTTACCACCACTTGTAGATGAGTGTAATAGCGTGACACCATTAGTAGGACTGTGTATCGCGTGCATGTGCGTCCTCGTGCATGAGATAAACACAACGGGGACTCATCCATAGAGAAACAGCTCCATAGTGCCACTAGAGGTCTAAAACTCCTCAGGGAACCTTGAAGTTGCCATAAATGGCTGCCAGACTTTGCTGCCTAGAAGGCAGTCAAACAACATTGATTGAAATGTCTGTAATGATAGATGCCCAGCAGATGATATAAAGGCCAAAGTAACACAGATTTAAACCCTTTCCTGGTAATATCCTGCTCAGGTGTACATTTGTGTTCACCTCAGATCAGGTTAAGTTGTAAAAATCGGTGAATTCGTCTCAGCGAAGATGCAGCGGGGTTTCTCGAGGCAATCAGCGGATTTGATTGCTTTGTTAAAATCCATAACATGCTAGTGTTTGCACAGTTGAAGAGCATCAAATAGAAAACGTCTTTGTACGCCTTAAAGAAATTGTTTGTCTCCAAATCAGTCGGTTCAAAGAAAAGCACAGACAGAAAACCTGAAAATCTCAGACGTAGCCTCCCTCTTTCTTTTGTACGTTGTCGTCCTCCATCCATCACAGAGACACGCACACATATACAAAGTGCACATTCTGTCTACATTGAGGTAAAGGATTAGAGTTGATTTGATGGAGACAAGACAAAGCCTGCGTGTTGATGTTAGGGTGTCAAATCCAGGCCTAATTGGCTGTCAGAGCAATTTAATCCCCTCCTCCTATCACCCTAGTTGATATGACATCTCTGGAACTTCAATACATAAAATCTCACCGTTCCTGCTCAGAGACAACAGACGAGATCTGGTAACATTTGATCTGTTGGGATGTTGCGAAATCCTCGAAATCTTTCCAATCTGACGTGTTTTTTTTGTGGAAGGAAAACATTGCAACATATCAAACGATGTGATGCAAGATTGCTTAAATTATCAAGTTGGATGAAGATGTTGTTGTGAAGAGACATATTTGACTATACGCATTGCAAAGTAACAGCATTTAAGATGTCGTGTGGAGTTTTCGAGTACTAGTGTCATTGTGGAGCAATGTTTTTAAGAGCGAGTGCTGCTTTTTTTTTTGTATGGGCTGCACAAGGACGTACTTATATGTGCACAATGTCCAATAAGCTTTTAAAGTGGTTTTTTTTTGAGGAATAAAATGCATTCAACATGTTTGTAGGACTCAAGGATACACAAAAAAAAAAATGGCAAAGAATACTTTCAAGTGCCTAGACATGTATGAGCCCTAGATGATTATTAATTGTTATTTTGTGCTGATGTTTTACAGGGAGAAGCTGGAGCCGAGGGGCCTGTTGGGAAAACTGGACCTGTGGGACCTCAGGGGCCTGCTGGAAAGTCTGGTCCTGAGGGACTGCGTGGAATCCCTGGCCCTGTTGTGAGTACATTTTACATTTTTTTTTCATGCCACAGGTTTCACATTCATGTTTATGGAGCAGATTACATTGAAAATTAATGTTAGTTAAAGTGGCAATCCTTAGGAAATAGAATAGAAAAATTATATTTCTATGTACATAAGCTTCAAGTTTTCAGAATTGTTAATATCATGGATACCTTTTGAACATGTATTGTTTCTTAAAATACAGTTTAGTATCTTTAATAAATTTAATTGAATCTAGTATTTAGATTATTCTCATGTTATAGCCAAATACTGTAAATACTGTATTATTTTGTCTGTATTTTCAGGGTGAGCAAGGACTGCCTGGTGCTTCTGGTCAAGACGGCCCTCCTGGACCTTTGGTAAGACATCTTTTCCCACCTGCTCAGTAAAAATATAGTTGTATTTATTGTATAAAAAAGTAAAACAAATGTGCCGACTGCTGATACTGCAGCACTGCCTGCCCACTCCTTGTTAAAAGGTCTTAATTTGCATGCGTTTTATGCATTAAATGACATTGGTTATCCTTGGTTTTACGGTACAATATACATGGTTTTGGTGTGATAACATTACAGTATTGTAGAGCTGCAACGATTAATTGATTAGTCGATCCACAGAAAATTAATCAGTTTATTATTTATTATTCATTTTATAATTGAATTGTCATTATATAATCAAAAATGCTAAACATTTGCTGGTTCCAGCTTCTTGAACGTGAGAATCTGATGGGGTTTTTTTGTCCTACATGGAAGTAAGCTGAATGACTTTGGATGTTTTTGATTGTTGGTTATACAAAACAGTAGATTTTTCCCTATTTTCTGACATTTTATGGACAAAACGAAATTGATTAATCGTGAAAATAATTGAATTGCACCCCTTAAATATTGCTCACAGCAGTTGTTGCAGTACCGCTGCAGGATAAATGGAAAACAGTCACCATCAATCCAGAGATCTGCGATGGCTGTCACTGTAAAATAATGTGTATTCATTTCACTGTCAGTCATGCTTCACAAACCGATTCTTTCCCTCCACAGGGACCTCCTGGACTTCTTGGTATGAAAGGTGACTCTGGATGGAAGGGAGAGAAGGTAAGACATTATTATGATGCAAATCTAAAATTGCTTTATTGTGTATTCCTCATATCTGCGTATGCGCTTTATCTGCAGCTTCCATAGTAAGTAAACATCTGGGCCTATTGGCTCTATCTCTTTGTTCGGTCTCTCCCAGCCGGTATGGATGAAGAAAGCTTCTGCTCTGTGCTTTCACACAGTGATTTAATGCAGCGAATGAATATGTATAAGTCCAATAATATCATGGCTGTAATGGTCATTGGTTAAATGCCAGCATGCAGTAGACAGACGCAGACGACCAGCAGCAGGTGCTGAGACAGACCACCATTGTTAAATATGACGACCACTATAAACACAGTAATTATTTATTGGCAGAAATAAGAGTAATACTGCGGTCGTCCGGCCAGATACTGTGCATGAACTTGCAGGTGAATTTGCATTTTGGTTTCACTTTGAAAAACTGCTTTAATTTTCTGCAGATGATGAATGAAAGGAAATTAAACTTTAGTAGATATAATAATGACTTTATGTCAAATGGATAAATCAGAATCCGTTTATTGGTCAGGTATGAGTACACATACCAGGAATTTGGCTCCAGGTTTCTGTTGCTTTCATTGTACATACACAGAAATAGAAACACGGATGCAAACAAAGCTGAACAAGAGTGAACATACACGTAGGTGAAAGAAGATAAATAAATATTAAAAAAATGCAATACACCAGGGAACAACATACAATGTATGAGTCAGACTGTTTCTGTAAATTGTAAACAATAATACAACAGTGCAATGGTGCAGAGTGCAACTATGCTGGAATAAATATTGAATGAGTAATGTAACGAGTTATTCCGATGCTTTTGTCTCACTTTTTGTTCTTTATTTTCTTCTCTGCCTTCTCCAGGGTCATCCGGGTCTTATCGGTCTGATTGGACCTCCCGGTGAGCCCGGAGAGAAGGGAGACCGAGGATTGCCTGGACCTCAGGGTACTGGAGGAGGCAAGGGTGAAGCTGTAAGTGTCAGGCAGAGTATGCTTTATTAAAATATACCCTCCATTGTCTCCACAGGAATGTGAATCTCATAAAGTCATAGCGCTGCATAAATGTATTATTTTTGTAAGTGTGACTTTCTTCGACTTAGAGGTTTTATTCCCACAAGACCACTATACAGTCATAGGGGAGGAAGTGAAGTTGCAACGATAAGTCGATTAGTTTATTAGTTTATTTTGATAATCGATGTTTGAGTGATTTTTTTAAAGAAAAAAAAAGGTCAAAATTCACTGATTTTCAGCTTCTTAAATTTGAAAATGTTCTGGTTTCTTTACTCTATTACAGAATATCATAGAATATAATTGAATATCTTTGAGTTGTGAACAAAACAAGACATTTGAGGACGTCATCTTGGGCTTTGGGAAACATCTTTCACCATTTTCTGACATTTTATAGACCAAACAACTAATCGATTCAACGTTAGGTGCAGCCTTAGATATAAAGACTTATTACTGCAAGTAGGGCTGGGTGTTATTGTTTATCGACATTCAGTGAAATCACATTAGAGTCATACATTACATATGTGAAACGTTTTGTCTGATGTAATACATAACAATTGAACCCAGTTCATTGCATTGAATGTCAGCTTGCTTATTGTATATGTAATTTTGCATCCATTTGCCATATTTTCATATATATCAACCAATATTTTAACCATATTTCCCAGCCAAATGCATCAAATATCATATCTTAAATGATCTATTAATTGCATTCTGACTGATGTGATCTATTGTCTGTTATTTAAGGGTGCTGGTGGTTCTCATGGTCCTCTCGGCCCTCCTGGTCCTCCTGGTATTTCTGTAAGTTCCATTTCTTATTGATTTAAATATTTCTACTTCATTACATCATGACCGTATTTCATCTCTTTAATATTTCCTTTTCAACAGGGCGCTCAAGGACAGAAGGGTTCCAAGGGATCACTTGTAAGTTGTGTTTTCAGTCTTTTGATGCCTTTCATTGCTCGTTGAGTGTTTTATCACAGTGGCTTGCATATTAATTATGTCCATTACACTTTGTTTTCTGTCAGGGTACAGCAGGACAGAAGGGAGACACTGGATTGATTGGACCACCTGGAGCACCTGTAAGTGACCTGTTTATTATCAATCAATTTACATAGTTCTACCCAAGCATTATTAAAGGGTAACTTTGGTATTTTTCAACCCCATTTTCACATGTTTTTATGTCTAACTGACTAATAGGGACAATCATTTCTGAAACTGGTCCAGTGTTGAGGGAGAGCGGTGTAGACGGCAGCTGCTCACAGGCTGAAACATGGTGCTATTGGGGCAAGCTGGCATCGTCATTTACGTCCACTAAAAGTGCTTGTTTTTGCCATGAGAGGCTCTGATTATTATTATAAGTGTCTGACATTATGGAAAGAGTGTCGCTCAAGGCAAGGCAAGGCAAGGCAAGGCAGCTTTATTTGTATAGCACATTTCAACAACAGGGCAATTCAAAGTGCTTTACAGAAACATTCAAGAACATTGCGACAAAATGCAAAAGAACATTAAGAAATAATTAAAACAGTTATAAAAACATAAAAACATTAAAACATTAAAGATTAGAAAATAAAAACAAGCTAAAAATAAAAGCTAGGATAGAAGCTAAAATTGCATAAAACTCAAAAGAGTAAAAGTTATAGTGCAGTGTCAGAATGAAAGGCACCCGCAAACAGGAAAGTTTTAAGCTTTGTTTTAAAAGAAGTGAGAGTTGGAGCGGTCCTGCAGGTTTCTGGGAGCTTGTTCCAGATATTTGGTGCATAAAAACTGAATGCTGCTTCTGCATGTTTAGTTCTGACTCTGGGGACACTAAGCAGACCTGATCCAGATGACCTGAGAGGTCTGGATGGTTCATAACACAGCAGAAGATCAGAAATGTATTTTGGCCCTAAACCATTTAGTGCTTTGTAAACCAGCAGCAGTATTTTGAAATCAATTCTCTGAGAGACAGGCAGCCAGTGTAGAGACTTCAGAACTGGACTGATGTGATCCACTTTCTTGGTCTTAGTGAGGACTCTAGCAGCAGCGTTCTGAATCAGCTGCAGCTGTCTGATCGATTTTTTAGGAAGACCGGTAAAGACGCCGTTACAGTAGTCAAGTCGGCTGAAGATAAATGCATGTACTAGTTTTTCCAAATCCTGCTGAGACATCAGTCCTCTAATTCTTCTTATATTCTTCAGGTGATAGAAGGCTGTCTTTGTAATTGTCTTAATATGGCTGTTAAAGCTCAGGTCTGAGTCCATGACTACACCAAGGTTTCTGGCTTGGTCTGAGCTTTTTAACATCACAGATTGTAGGTGAGCACTAACCTTTAATCTTTCTTTTTTGGCTCCAAAAACTACAACCTCAGTTTTGTCTTTGTTCAGCTGAAGAAAATTCTGGCACATCCAATTATTGACTTGTTCAATGCACTCACTCAGTGCTTGTATTGGACTGTAGTCTCCTGGTGATAGAGTTATGTAAATTTGTGTGTCGTCTGCATAGTTATGGTAATTTATTTTGTTGTTCTCAAAAATCTGACCCAGTGGGAGCATGTAGATGTTAAACAAAAGAGGCCCCAAGATGGAGCCTTGGGGAACTCCGCATGTGATTTTGTTCAGCTCAGATTTGCAATTACCTATAGACACAAAGAAGTCCCTGTCTTTTAGGTAGGATTTAAACCAGCTGAGTGCTATGCCAGAAATACCCACCCAGTTTTCCAGTCGGTCTAGTAATATATTATGGTCAACCGTGTCGAATGCAGCACTGAGATCCAGTAAAACTAAAACCGTAGTTCTACCACTGTCTGTGTTCAATCGGATGTCATTGAAGACCTTAACAAGAGCAGTCTCAGTGCTGTGGTTTCGTCGAAAACCTGACTGGAAGACATCAAAAGAGTTGTTTAGTGCCAGAAAGCTATTTAATTTTTGAAAAACTGTTTTTTCAATTATTTTAGACAAGAATGGAAGATTTGATATCGGTCTGTAATTATTTACTATTGATGAGTCCAGATTGTTCTTTTTGAGGAGTGGTTTGATGACAGCAGTTTTCAGGGCCTGTGGGAACACTCCTGAAACAAGAGATGCATTAACAATCTGTAAAAGCTCTGAGACCATACAATCTGATACTTTTTTGAAAAGGCCTGTTGGCAGAATGTCAAGGCAGCATGAGGAGGATTTTAGATGTTGTATGATTTCCTCCAGGTATGTCTGATTTATTGGATAAAACTGTGTCATGGTATTTGCACCAGGTTTAAGTGGACGCAGGGGAAACAAACATCCTGTACCTGCTATGGAGGAAGTGACTGCTTGTCTGATTTTGTGAATTTTTTCTGTAAAAAAGGAAGCAAATTCATTGCAGGCCCTGGAGGATAAAAGTTCAGAGGCTACTGACACAGGAGGGTTTGTTAGCCTGTCGACAGTAGCAAACAGGGCACGTGCATTGTTATTGTTTTTGGTGATGATGTCAGAGAAGAAGGACCGCCTTGCATTTTTCAGTTCTGAATTATAAATGCAAAGTCTCTCTTTATAGATGTCATAATGAACTTGTAGATTTGTTTTCCTCCACTGGCGTTCAGCTTTTCGACACTCTCTTTTTTCATTTCTTACCAACATGGTATTTCTCCATGGAGATTTTTTCTTACCAGAGACAATCTTCACCGTGGTGGGTGCAATGGTATCAATAACATTTGTCATTTTAGAATTGAAATTATCTACAAGCTCATGGAGAAGTCTCGTTCTGAAATCTGGCGAGGTGACGTGTTGCTGGAAGACAACGGTGGAATAGTGGAA
Organism: Sebastes umbrosus; assembly: GCF_015220745.1. Classification (NCBI taxonomy): domain Eukaryota; kingdom Metazoa; phylum Chordata; class Actinopteri; order Perciformes; family Sebastidae; genus Sebastes; species Sebastes umbrosus. The sequence goes on along the minus strand of NC_051280.1, from coordinate 9,924,917 downwards.
TACATCCATGGTGGAAACGTGAGTGCCAGCCAGGCAGATTTTGTTATGTTGGAGTACAGAAAGCGTAGCTTAGTGTTATCTAAAAGATTCTCAGTGTCATGGCAGAATATTTAGATGATTTCCACAATGTGGATGAGGTCTTTGAATTCAAAGGCCACCCGTATATATTTGCGCCAGAGTATACGGATATTCAGATTTCACAACGAGACTTCTTTTTGAGCGGGACTTGGACACAAACAGACCGAATCAAAAGAAAGGTAAGAAAAATGTTTTATTTCTCCGTAGGGTCCTTTCCATAATGTTGTCAGACACTTTTAATAACAATCTGAGCCTGTCAGTGGCAAAAACAAGCAATTTTAGTGAACGTAATGTTACATTGACGCTGCTCACTTGCCCTCACAGCTGCTGGTTACAGCGTTAATACTGGATTATTGTCCCCATTAGTCACTTAGAAACAAAAACATGGGAAAATAGGGTCCAGGTTGAAAGATACTGAAGTCACCATTTAATATATACACATAATGCTCTAAAGGTGCATTTACTACAGCATTATGATTAAATACTGTACACGCTAGAGTTAAAACGATTAGTTGATAAATGGCCTCGGGCTGGGGGAATTTTTGAAGGCAGTTTTTTTCACTAATTTTGATCAAACAATTAATCATGAATACAGTTTGCCAGATTAAACAAAAGTTGTCTAAATTGATAAAGGCGCTTTGGAAAACATCCCTTGATAAATATATATCGACAGCAATAATGTGCTTGACCTTAACCTCCGTGTTGCAGGGTCCACCCGGAGACTTCATCCAGCCGCTGCCCATCCAGATGTCCAGAAAGACCAGGCGCCATGCTGAGATGCAGGGAGACGAGGCATTGCCAGACTACGGCGTAGATGGCGTCGGTATGGAGGGAATGGAGGATGTCTTTGGATCCCTCAACAACCTCAAACAAGACATTGAGCGCATAAAGTTCCCCATGGGTACCCAAGACAATCCTGCCAGGACCTGCAACGACCTGCACCTCAGCCAGCCCGACTTCCCAGATGGTAGGACAGAGACGGGGTTCATATTAGTATTAACCATGAGACAGAATCCATCAATAGTAGAATCTGGTCTACAAATGTAACAAACAGTAAACATACAGTAGGTCAAGTGTCGCAACATTTATTCTACGCTCTACTTTTACTGTTTCAGTTCTATTTAGTCACTAAAATATCTTTAAACATCCTCTTACTGTCCAGTGGCCTGGATAAAAATGTTGACACTCATTTTCACACTTGAAGTACTTTGTGCCCTTTTTTTTAATAAAAACATGTTTTAATTTACATACTTACATTTAACATTCTCTTAAAACACACCAGCATCAATCAAAGATAAGGTTGTAAATATGAAAATTCATTATAAAGTGTCAGGTCGCTATCAGGGAAACTAAACGGAATTGTAACTCAAGTAACAATGCTTTAATAATACAGGTTTTTAACATAGCGTTTCAAATTATTTTGGCTAACCAAAAACACCACTGTGTCTTTTGAAACCAAAGTAGTGCTGCAACTAACAACTCAGTTAATTATAATTATTAATTTCCGATTAATCTGCTGATTATTTTCTCAATTAATGGTTTGATCTATAAAACATTCCCTTCAAAATATCCTAGAGATTTCTATCCTAGAAACGTCGTGTTTTTATTCAACCAACAGTGGAAAACCCCAAAATATTCAATTTATTATAATTTTAAACCAAGAAAAGAAGCAAATCCTCACATTTAAAAAAAATAAACAATCAAATGTTTGGTATTTTTGAAAGAAAATGTACTTAATACATTTTTAAAATATTTTCTGATTGATTTATTTCAATCATCTAAAGGATTAATTGCAGCTTTAGACCAAAGCTACACCATAACACATCAGTCAGTGTATTTTGATCTGTGATGATGTGAACATTAAATAACAGCAGTAGTATTCACTCTGTAGGAGGCCAAAATGTGTGCTTCTTACCCTTGCCTTGGCTCCATCTCATGGCTGTTTATCTCTCAGGTGAATACTGGATTGATCCAAACCAGGGCTGCATAGGAGATGCCATCAAAGTGGTCTGTAACTTCACAGCAGGCGGAGAAACGTGCATCTACCCAGATAAGAAATCCGCAGGAGTAAGTTACAGGCAGATGTTAACATCTGTTAAAGACAGTATGAGACCTGAATGAAATGCTGTTTAACATAAAAAACATGTAGGAGCTATTTAATTAAGATCTGTGTACAGCTACTGCCATCGTGACACTTTCAAGTTGTCAATAACTATTTTTTTTTAATTACAGGTTAGAATATCCAACTGGCCCAAGGAGTTTCCAGGTTCATGGTTCAGTGAATTTAAACGTGGCAAAATTGTGAGTCAACCAACATAATTTTTTCTTTTCTATTACCTCCCAGTAGACATTCACATCCTTTTCAAATAGGTTTTTCAATTTTGCTGCTTTATCACTTTGTCTCATTTACGGTAACTCTTCACCACCAATCTCTCTATTCTATCCTGTCATACATCTCCTTCCCTTACCTTTCTCATCCTTCCTTTTCCTATTTACCTCCTTATCTTTCTTTCAAACCATCCCTCCCTTTATTTACCTTTCCTGTTCCTTCTTTCCATTCTAATTGTTTTTCTCTCCATCTCTCTGTCCCCAGTTGAACTACGTTGACATGGCAGAAAACACCATCAGCACAGTGCAGATGACTTTCCTGAAGCTGCTGAGCTCCTCAGCACATCAGAACTTCACCTATGTTTGCCATCAGTCCGTGGCCTGGTACGACGCCAAGGCTGACAACTATGACAAGGCGCTGCGCTTCCTGGGCTCCAACGACGAGGAGATGTCTTACGACAATAATCCTTTCATCAAGCCACTGATGGACGGCTGCTCGGTAAACACTCATTTTCTAACTTTCACTTTGCAATTAAAGTTTTTTTCTTAATCCCATGAAATCCAACTAATCCTCACAAATATGTAGACTGTTGAAGAAGAATGTCGTACAACAATGTTTATACAGGTACAAACCAGAATAATCGAGGGATCAAGTGTAGAATCTGATATTATATGCTTATAGCATAGCCCCTTTTTTTATGCACTAGATTTACAGTTTTAAACAGTTTGTAATTATAAATGTTTTATAACATTTTCATGGCACACTATACTGTGACTTTTAGGGCAAATTATCTGACATACTATGACCTTTTTTTTTTTTTTTTTTTACATTTTTGACACTACTGTGACTTTTTATTGCATACTATACTAAGGAATTACTTTTTTTGGAGATACTATACTATCACTTTTTTCAGCATAGTACACTACGATGTACTTTACTATGACTTTTTTAATTTTTTCAACATACTAAGACCTTTCTCAACATATAATATAACTTTTTTGACATACTATGACATTTTTATCGACACACTATACTATGATTTTGTTTTTTACATACTTTACTATCACTTTTTTTGTTTTTTCAACATATTAAACTGTCTTTTTAAATTTTTTCAACATACTAAGACCTTTCTCAACATATAATATAACTTTTTTGACATACTATGACATTTTTATCGACACACTATACTATGATTTTGTTTTTTACATACTTTACTATCACTTTTTTTGTTTTTTCAACATATTAAACTGTCTTTTTAAATTTTTTCAACATACTATACTATGACTTATTTTTTCAACATACTTTGTTTTTTATTTTTCTGACATACTATACTATGACTTAATTTCTTCAAATTACTGTCCAATGACTTTTTTATTTTTTTATTACATACTATTCCATTCCTTTTTATGACATATTTTATAGCATGCTATACTGTGACTTGTTTTATTACTTTTTTTTCTAACATTATAGTAAGACTATTGTATTACCTTTTCTGGGTATACTATTCTATGATTTTTTTTTTTACTTCTTAAGACACTGGTTACGATATTTCTCATAGCATACTATATTATGAGTTTTTATGACTTGTTTATTATCTTGAATGGAATATCTTTAGCTTGATTGGACTAAACAAGCAAAGTGCCTTTACTTATGGCTTTGGGAAACTGTGATGGGCGGATTTTACAATCTTGTTTATTTTAACATTTTATGGGGATATTATTAATCAAGAAAATAAAGGTCAAATTAATCACAAATGAAAATAGTCATTAGTTGCAGGCCCTAGAGGACTTTTTCTTACACTTAAACAACAGATGTAGAGATTCTTTCTTTAAATTATTTAAATTGTTTGGTCAGTAAAATGTTAGAAAATAGTGAAAAATGCCCATTACATTTTTCCACACCCAAAGGTGACATCGTCATTTTTTATTTTGTTCGATCAACTCTCCAAAACCCCAACATATTTAATCTACAAACAATGTAAAAAAAAAAAAAAGAGACAAGTAGCAAATCTTTGCATTTCAGTAGCTTGTTATCAAAACTGTTAATAGTCTGTCTAATGACAACTATAATGGTTCAGCACTAATTTGTACCAACAATACAATCAGCTTCTGCTCTTTCAAGGTGTGCATAGAGCAAGATATTCTATATTATCTCTCCATAAAAAAAACATATATTTTTTTAATTATTATTATAAAAGTTTCCTAAAGGAATTTGTGAACCTTACTGCACCACCTTACTAAATAACTGTCTGTCCTTTGTGTTCACAGCTGAAGCAGGGCTATTCAAAGACGGTGATGGAGATCAACACTCCCCGCATCGACCAGTTGCCCATCATTGACGTCATGCTGAATGACTTTGGGGAATCCAACCAGAGGTTTGGCTTTGAGGTCGGCCCCGTCTGTTTCCTCGGCTAGACACAACACTACTCCCCGCTGAAGGACAGGGTCAGAGGGTACATATTAACACCCACAAGCTGAGATCCGACAACCTTTACCTTCTCTCCCCGCGAAGCAAAAAAAACCTGTGTTTACTTTTGTTGCCGAGAAGATCCACTCTGCCCCTAGGCCCTGTCATGAAAGCGCTGACCAGGGGAAACTACTCCTCGCCCTTGTAGGGCCAGAATCACATGACTTTAACTTACATGTCGTAATGGGAGTGACATCAGGAAAAGGACATTTGATGCCGTGGCGGACAGTGGCGCACTTTCAGCAACAGAGAGAGGATTCACTCACCCCAAGCCCCATCCTCCCTTGTCCTTCCCCTCCCACCACGCCTCCCTCTCTGGATGCTCCAGGTGCTGCTCTGAATACAACCACAGTGGTGCTTTTGTGCAGAATCACAAAACACTCAAGGTGCTACAAAAAGTGCTTTTTGATAAAACTGTAATTATTATTATTATTGTGTACAATATTGTTCCTTTCCGAATCCACTCTAAAAAAGTGCATGTGCCCCAGCTCTTAGAGTTTAAATAAATATTTGGTAAACTATATAGAGATAAATCCAATGAATATATTTGATGTGTTAAAAACAAAATTTGCTAAAAAAATGTCTTTTGAGAACATTCCGATTTGTAAGTACAAATAATCCTTGTGTAAATAATATAACTTTCAATATTTGATTTTTTTATGAGAGCTAAGACAACTGGAACATAACACCTAACTCTAAAAGCATTTTTGTCCTTTTTATGACATACAAGTTGGTATGCCCATCAGGATATTAAGCCATAATAAAATGAGATAGTAATATAAATATTGTAAGAAAGGGCTTATTCTTCCAAACTTTATTCATGCAGATGTTATATTGTACCTCAGTTTCTTAAAAAAAAATTAAAATGGACATATTTGGCTCGTCTTCAACTGTGTTTATAACTTGACAACACAATCAAGTTTGAACATTATTTGTGGTGCTAACTTCAAAGAAAAATATCTTTGTGGAATTAAATTCGCTTTGGCGATTTTCTCATTTGTAACAATGAACAAAATGTTTCATGTGCCTTGAATTGTTCAAAAATATTAAAACTGGATTCTGAAAGATGTTGGGTTGAATGTCTGTATTGTTGGCTATTTGAGTGCAGAAATAATTAGTGCTCTTTTTTGTGATTCTGCCAATCCTTATTCATAATACCTTCCTTCACCCTGACGATTTAAGATTATGAGGGTTAGCGGCTCCAAGTGTTTGGGTTCATGTGATTGATTCTGCTGAGCTCAGGCGCTGTGATCTCTTCCACTTTCTCTCTCTGACTCGGATTTGACTTTGATCAAGATCTGTTTGCATTTCCACCTCTTTAGCTTAAAGCTATAATAGCATAGACTTCAGAGACGCTTTCAAACCTGTGTAATTACAATATGTTTACAACCTATGTACAAATGAAATAAATATTTGGTGCTTTGCCAAATGCACACTGCAATCGTTTGCATTCACTTACAGATTATCCTATATTTATTTATAGCAAATTGAGCCCGTAGAACCAGTGTATCACGATAAAATGCATAGTCACACAAAGCAAGCTGAGGTCTTATATGCCAACACTGGATAACAACAGCTGATTAGGCTTCACGTGTAGTAAAAAGAAAATTGAATTTTACCACCCTTGCCTCAAAAATGCTTATTTTTCAGCCAAGTTATCATACATTGTTGATGTTCTGTTAAGGATTTTGAGTAACTACAGACAGTCCTACCTGTGAGCAACCCTGTCAACATTTAGGTCAATACCGAGTGCAGCAACCACCAAAACATTTACTTTTCTGAGACAACACTGATCAATTGATATGTAAATCAAACAACATGCTGTGTCATTCCAGAGAGTTCAGTTCAGTTCCATTTACCTATATACAGACGTGTTAGACTACGACTTTTTCTATGGCATGTTTATGTCATATGACATACTACACGTGACTTTTTTTTTTTACATATGTCAACTTTTTTTGACATACAATGACCTTTTTATAACTTTTTCGACATACCATACTATTCTATGACTTTTTTCGACATACTATAAAAGTCATGGAAAAAATCATAGTATTGTATGTCGAAAAAAGTCATAGTATATGATGTTGAAAAAAGTCATAGTATGTCGAAAAAAAACTCATAGTATGTGGAAGAAAAGTCAGAGTATAGTATTTTGGAAAAAGTCGTAGTATAGAATGTCGAAAAAAGTTGAAAACAAAGTCATAGTGTAGTTTGTGGAAAAAAGTAATATTATAGTATGTGGAAAAAAGTCACAGTATAGTATGTCAAGAATGAAGTCATAATATAGTATGTCGAAAAAAAGAGTCACAGTATATTATGTCAAAAAAAGTTATAGTATAGTATGTTGAAAAAAAGTCATAATATAGTATGTTGGAAAGAGTAAAAAAAATCATAGTATAGTATGCAAATCATACTAAAGTATGTTGAATTTTTTTTTAAAAAGTCATAGTATAGTATGTTGAAAATAGTCATGAAAAAGACAGTAAAATATGTTGAAAAGAAGTCATAATATAGTATGCTGAAAAGAGTAAAAAAAAAAGTCATAGTTTAGTATTTCAGAAAAAAAGTCATAGTATAGTATGTCAAAAAAAGTTGAAAACAATGTCATAGTACAGTGTGTCGAAAAAAGGATATAGTATAGTATGTCGACAGAAAGTCAGAGTATAGTATGTTGAAAAATGTTGAAAAGAAAGTCGTAGTATAGTATGTTTTAAAAATTCATAGTATAGGATGTCTAAAAAAAGTCATTGTATAGTATGTCGAAAGGAAGTCATAGTATAGCTTGTTGAAAAAAGTCATAGTATAGGATGTCTAAAGGCATGACTAGACCACACTGCATACCATCATACCAAATTTGAAGTTCCTAAGTTAAATAGTTTCCGAGTTCTGCTCCGGAAACTAAAGTGTGACAGACGGACGGATGGACGGACGGACGGACGGATGGACGGACGGATGGACGGACCGATGGACGGACCGATGGACGGAAGGACAGACACGCGGATTGCTATATACCCCTGACTACGTTGTCGCGGGGGTATAATAAATAAATGCTTTTGTCCTTTGTGTTCACAGCTGAAGCAGGGCTATTCAAAGACGGAGATGGAGATTAACACTCCCCTCATCAACCAGTTGCCCATCATTGAGGTCATGCTGAATGACTTTGGGGAATCCAACCAGAGGTTTGGCTTTGGGGTCTGCTTACTCGGCTACACGCACCGCTCCTACACGCTCAAGGACAGGGTCAGAGGGTACATATTAACACCCACATGCTGAGATCCGACAACCTTTACCTTCTCTCCCCACAAAACTAAAAAAACAGTTTTCTTTTATTGCCGAGAACCACAGAGGTGCTTTTGTGCAGAATCACAAAACACTCAAGGTGCTACAAAAAGTGCTTTTTTATAAAAAACTGTAAATATTATTATTATTATTGTGCACAATATTGTTCCTTTCCGAATCCACTCTAAAAACGTGTGCGCCAGCTATTAAGAGTTTAAAAAAGTATTTGGTAAACTATATAGAAATACATCCTATGAGTATATTTGATGCGTGTTAAAAACAAAATTGCTAAAAAGATATCATTTGAAAACATTACAATTTGTAAGTTAAAAATAATAACTATAAATAATATAACTTTCAATATTTTATCTTTTATGAAAGCTAACAACTGGAACGTAACACCTAACTCTAAAAGCATTTTTGTCTTTTTATGACATACCAGTTGGTATGCCCATCAGGATATTAAGCCATAATAAAATGAGATAGTAATATAAATATTGTAAGAAAGGGATTATTCTTCCAAACTTTATTCATGCAGATGTTATATTGTACCTCAGTTTCTTTTAATGTGGACATATTTGGTTCGTCTTCAAATGATTTTATAACTTGATAACACAATCAAGTTTGAACATTATTAGAACTTACAAAGAAAAACCTTTTTCTTCGTGGAGTTAATTTCTTCCAATTGTTTGTTTTTCAAATAGACAAAAACGCCTTGTCGATTTTCTTATTTGTAACAATGAGCAAAATGTTTTCATGTGAATGAACAATTTTGAATTGTTCATTAAAAATATTAAAACTGGATTCCGAAGATGTTGGGTTGAATGTCTGTATTGTTGGCTATTTCGGTGCAGAAATAATTAGTGCTCTTTTTGTGATTCTGCGCTTCCTCATTCACAATACCTTCTTTCACCACGATACTTTAAGATTAGGAGGATTAGCGGCTCCAAGTGTTTGGGTTCATGTGATTGATTCTGCTGAGCTCAGGCGCTGTGATCTCTTCCACATTCTTTCTCTGACTCGGATTTGACTTTGATCAAGATCTGTTTGCATTTCCACCTCTTTAGCTTAAAGCTATAATAGCATCTTACTTCAGAGGTGCTTTCAAACCTGTGTAATTACGATTTGTTTACAACCTATATACAAATTAAATATATATTTGGTGCTTTGCCAAATGCACGCTGCAATCATTTGCATTCACTTACAGCTTACTCTATATTTATTTATAGCAAATTGAGTCCGTAGCAAGCTGAGATCTTATATGCCAACAACACTCCCCAGGCTGGTTAGGCTTCCTAACTGCACCACTGGCTTTGTAGAAAATACAGTCAGTCCACACGTCCAACAAAATAATTTTACAGTATAGAAAAAAAATAATAATTGGATTTTATCGCCCTTGCCTCAAAAATGCTCCCATTTCAGTCCAGTTATCATAAATTGTTGGGTTTTGAGTAACTACAGACAAAAACTCTGTGCTACGGGTGAGTATGAGCAACCCTGTCAACATTTAGGTCAATCCAAAGTGTGACAGCCACCAAAACATTCACATTTATGAGACAGCAGAAAAGTATATGTATATCACACAACATGCTGTGCCATTCCAAAGAGTTCAGTTCCATTTATCCATATACATACGGAGTAGAGAGGTTGTGTAATATCTTGATTCATATTCTTTACAGTCAAATGAGTTGCTTAAAGGACATAAATACATAGTGTGGATTTAACAATAGCAGCGTTTGTCTGTGCTGCTGAAAAGTCTACAGCAAATGCAAAATGACAGTAATTATCTTTTCTCTCTCAGAGTGTTTGCCAATTCAGCAGTGGTGAGTAGGAAGTAAAATTTAATTTATGATAATGAAGGATACTGGATAGATTTTCCAAAATAGATGATTTTCTGTCACTTCGAAAACAGTGACAACAAAAATATCTGGTTTGCTTCTTGTGCAAGTTTTAGGGTTAGGTTTTAGCGTAATTAAGTGGCAAATCTGAAAAATGATCTACTCATTACAAGTGTTAGCATTTGGTAGGAAAATATTCAAACTGAGCCGGAGCATAATAGCATAATAATTCTGGCTTTCAACACTGACTTTTGACATAAACAATGAGACAACTATGGCAACCAGAACACACCTCTGATGATAAAAAAAAAAAAGTCTCGTACTCATGCTCAAACAACTTCTAAATGTTTATGACCATTATTCGATTAACAATGTCACATACACTCCTCTAGATATCTCACAATTACACTCACAACAACTCTATAAACATGTCATGGCAGGCTTCAGTAACAAAGTGTTATTACAGTGTCAAACCTACTGTTGCCGGCCATGAAATATTTATGTCCCCTTGGCTAATGTCAAGGTGTCAGAACAGAGATCCTTACAACAGACTGTCATTTTTAAAGAAAGCCATTTGGAAGCAGAGGCACAATAACAGTCACAAACATAAATGTTTAAATTGTGTTAACTTAATGCGTATCACACCATCCTGAATCACACATCTGAACAAAAAACTATTCTGTTTTACTTAATAGGTCTGCTGGTTTCAACTCACCAGGTTGGACTTTCACTTTTGGATCAATCTTTGATTCGATAAACCTTGGTTGTAGCTGACACACACAGTACAGCATTACAAAAGCTATATTGTGCTCACAATATTGGTAGGGAAATCTCTATTTTCATTGGTAAGTAGGGACGCACCGATACCGATACTGGATCGGATATCGGGCTGATACAGATTCAAATTGCTGGATCATATATCGGTGACAATGTGGCGATCCATTCTAATCAATTCTATGTTTATATACTATATACATTATATACTGGAATTTGAATTCCTGTTTAAGTTTTGACCAATATGTTGCCGTATTAAAAAGGTTTACAACTGAATTGTAATTCTTGTTCATTTTGAAGATTTTTTTGCCAAGTTGTTGGTAAACAATTTATTAATTTAATTATAAATTAAAATTCATAAAACTTATATCTATGCATTTATTTGCTACATTTTGTTTTACAAAGATAAGAGAGCAATGTTTAAGTCAAGACTGATGTTGCCTTACACAAAAGAATAATCCCAGTCACTTCCACACAGTGAGGCATACAGCTTATTAATTAAACACTGGTATCGAACCGGTACTCGGTATCAACTGATACACAAAGCCCAGGTATTGATAACGCTATCGGGACTGAAAAAGTTGAATCAGTGCATCCCTATTGTAAGAACAATATTCACATAAACAAACCTCCAACTCACAGCCTCAAAGAGTGTTTTTAACCTACGTTTGCAGAAAAAAATGTTTGACTTGTTTGTTTAGTTTTCTCAAACTGTTTTCATTCTGCTGTGTGAATCATTGCATCTGTGCGTAGAGCTCTGTGTGTGAACTTCTGAAACCTGAATGCTGTCATCATGTTTTGGTCAGTGGAAAGCGCATATGGTGATGAGTGAGTTGCATTTTTTTTTATTTAATACAGGGCCACCTGTTTTTCATCTTTGAAAGCACAACATGTTTTGCTGTTAGGTGAAACTGGCTGCAGTCAACATCACAGGGAAAGAAAAATAAGGCTGCCGTCCAATGATGTTTGCTAGGGTAAGGGGCTGCTTGCTTACTCTAAACTTATCCACTCCAAACCCAGCTAGTCACAGCCGATCTGTTAGGACGCCCACTTGGATGCCCAAATTATTCTGTCAAAACTCCAGAGCTGCCGTGGGCTGCAGTCACATCTGATGAGAGGCAGTTTCCAAAGAAAGGAGAAGTGGAACTGTTAAATCTTCCACTATTCTTACACATTTTCTCTGCCCATTTAATCCTTTCCAGGGTGATGAAGGGCTGCACCCTACCACAGCCCGAAAGGACAAGAAAGCACCCTGGAAAGTTTCCACTCTGTCTGAGGACTAACATGGAGAGACAGACAATCACATTTAAGGCAATGGACAATTCAGACTGTGGTTCATCTTACTTAAATCGGAAGAAACACATAAAGAAGCCCAAACAGATGATAGATGGACTGAGCCACCTCACCACATTGTGCATTGTGTTTTTACTTAATCTCCCATAAAAGAAACTATATTTTCCTGAAGCCCTTTCTATACTTTCAGGTACTATCTTGATATACCTCATTTTCATTATCTTCATCTATTAAACCAATATTTGGGCATTTCAACACGAGCAGTATTTGAGTGAAACTTAATATGTTTTTTCGACATTCACTCTGGCTGGTTTTGTTTCATGTAACATCAAATTCCAAATGGATAGTTAATATTGGCTAGAGGTCATACTGTGATAAAGCTTGCAATCGAAATTTAATTAAACGTGCAGTGGCGATTATCTCTTTTTATTACACGGCTTTGTTGAATATTTGATTCTGATTGGTCAATCACGGCGTTCTACAGTCTGTTTTTTCTTTATAGCAAACCGTTACTATGTATAACAGACAGTTGCTATGGGCGCAGTCCTGATGCCGGACTGTGGCGGACCTCTTTGTGTCAAATTATTGATTTCTTAATAAGTAGCCGTGTAATAAGCGGGATAATGTACAACTAGCAGGTCATTGTTGTGAAATAAACCCTGACAGGGCGATGCGGCACCCCGACGCAAAGCTGTACATTATCCCTTACGTAATATCCAGAAATTTTGTAAAATAGTTAGGATGGCATGTGTCCGGATTTATCCATCAGTATGGCTAATGTACGGTGCACGTGCAATTACGTTAGCTACAAGATGTACAGAAATGGTGATACAGGCGTGCCATGGGAATTTCAAAATAAAGCTGTATCTTAAAAATGGATATGTTTTCACGTTACATTGATGATATTGGATTGTTGATCATGAATCGATATATCAATACAGATCGATGTATCGTTACATCAATAAATTTAACACCGCAAATCTCACTGTGTGGACTGTTGGTTTAAATAACTGGGCAGATGGAGCCAAACTCTGGGAAGTTAACAGACATCCAACTGCTCTTGAGCAATGTATTTACCCTCCAACTGCTTCAGCAGAACTGCTTAGTGACCAATAGAAAACTTCTATCGTACTGGAAAGATACTGGGTGTAAAAGTTTGTAACTGAAGCAAAAAAGCAAAAAAGAACAAGAGCACATTCTCCTGGATAAAAGGAAGACGACTTGTTTAAATTGCCAACACCATGTAATTTTCAGCTATTTGGAGAGGAACACCATAAACAGCCCGTATTGACCGGTGGTGTCTCTTTTGTAGCAGGATAATTGCTCGTTCTCTCGGTTGATATTTTCTCGAACACAATAATCTGCTGTGTTTACAGCATTAACATTTTTCAGTAGTCTATTGATTTTTTTTGCCCGCTACTTCAGTGAATACATGCTCTGTGCCGATTTTGAAAGTGTATTTGAACTGCAAAAGATACCCCTCCCATGGCTCATCATATGTCATAACCAATTTGAACTGGGTTGAGCCACAAAGCAAAGCAGCAGCCACTGTTATTGCTGGAGAGTCTCATCAGGAATGCAGGTCATGGCTCACGAAATCCCTTTGTTCAAGTGCGCCAAGAAACTTCTGTCTCCTCCCGTCAAAGACACTTCTTGAGTTCAAGTATTCCCTGTTCAAACAGTTTCACTGGGAAACACTCCAACAGTACTGTGCGTCATTGCCCAACACGTCACCTCATCCCAACCTGCTGCTGACTGCTGATCTAGAGAGACCTCGAGACACCCCGACTCCTCAGGTCTGCAGTTTATACTACCTCTACTCTCATTCTGGGTGCACGATTATGGCCAAAATGCTAATCAGGATTATTTTGATCAATATTGCGATCACAATTATTCATAGATTTTAGGGACAAAATATTTTTATTGCAATTTCACATTTGAATAAACAGAGCGCTGCTTTCACTTCCATATTGTGCTACATTACAACCGTCAAAAATTCTGAATGTTATCGTTTTACTTTGTTATTGTCATCTATAGTGGTTATTTGCATAAAAACATACACTTCAAATGAGTAGGAAATAAATGATTATATTTTTAAATATTTGCTTTGATTTAAAAATCTTGGCATTAGTAGTTCTAATTATATATTATAAGCTGCTTAGAGGCAGTAATAGGAACTTAAACGGGTCATAATTCCCTCTATTATCTATTTTATATTGCTGTGAAAACATCTCTTTCAAACAACTGGATTTATTCAAGCTTCACGCCAAAAACGACATTTTACAAGATGACATTTGAACACATCATGATAGGGTTATAATTTACCATCGCCCAACAATACTCATTTCTACGGAGCAGAGCTTGAACGCACCATAATGTACCTCAACGGAACTTCCGTTAAGAGAGCCCTCTAGCCGGTGTCTGATTAAGTTAGTTGTTCCAAATGTTTTAAGGGTTGTTCCTCCACGGCTTATTTTGGACTTGCAGTTGTGATAAATTGCAGCTTTATGTATTCTTCACTCACACTGAAGAACTTCCACACCAAGGACATGCGTGTGTGTGACGTTAGTGACTGTGCCGCTGTGTGCTGACGTAAAAACCCGGATAGCCTATATGAGAGTGAAAACAGGCCAGCTGCTGATGGACGGTGCATCTCTAGCTGTTAGTTTAGGAAGCGCTTGGTTTATGCAGCAGAATTTCCTATGAGCGGAGCATTTTAAAACATCAAAATTGCAGTCGATCATGTTCATTTAATTGCGGGAGGCAAAAATCTTGATCGCGATTAATATTTGATTAATTGTGCAGCCCTTACTCACATTGTCGGCAAGCCCAGAGAAGGCTGAAAAGCTAACCACACCCTATGTCTGAAACCAAATGTGTGCCCCTAACCTGACAGGGCTTTGCCTCCTCCTTCGCTGCCTTTCCACTATCTTAACAAAGAAGAAACAATCTGTCCACTTTCCTTACAAAAGGGAAAACATTGATTGGCATACCAAAATGAAAAGGTGACTCCTGATGAGTCAAGGACATGCTCTCACCGCATCCTGTGAGGACATCCTCTAGAGGAGGGTCTGAATGGCAATCAAAGTATAGAAGCCATAGCTAGAGCTCAAGTCAAGAGCTTATATTAGACAAGGCACATATTAGAGACGATAAGAAAATCTATCTATACCAATCAAGAATGCTGTCTGCAAACAAAATATCCATTTAGCACAATGTCTAAACTAATGATGGATGTTTTTAAGACTCTTAGTTGATGCAATGATAGTGTTTTTTATAGATGGGGTCATCTCATCATCATGAAATATAAACTTAATGTTTTACTGCTACGCTTTGTCCCAGTATTATCAAAGCTGCCTCTTCAAATGCTACAGAAAACATTCTTGAACAACTGTGGGAAAACTGGTAAGGAGAAATAAGATAAATGTCAAACAAAAGTAGCCTGAAGCACTTTTTTTTCAAAACATATTTCCAGCCTTTCTTCAAAAACAGAAAAAACGTCTGAAGCTTTATGTTCAGTCAAAAAAAATTGCCAGTGGTCTCTTATAGTGAATCTTAACTGAAGTAAAACAGCTTGAGCACGAAAAGCCGAATAAACAGCTGTGCGTCTTACGCCTCCACAACTCATTTGTATGCGTAATGAGCGCTCCACACATTATTTAATACCTCATCTCAATTATTTTGAGCACTGAAAATACTGTGTCATAAGAGTACGTGACTAATGGCTCTGGACGGAGAGGAACATTATAACAGCACGACGCCACAGAGACCTTTGTGTTATTTGTTTCAGTAATATGACAGATTTTAGATTCCCGTATGGTAATGAGGTCTTGGTAATCAGGAGTGTTTCCCCTGTTTAAAGGATCGAGTCATTCAAAATACAAAAAAGGATTTGGTTTGTGGTGGTCACAGCATTGAACAATTTCATTTTTAAAAATGGAACTGCAACCTCTCTCTTTGCAGACATAGCCCTCCTCTCACCCTGATTATCCACAGACCTGACTGTTAATCATTTTCACAGGGACTATTTCTTCTGTAAAAACAAAGAAGTTCCAAAAAAAAAAACAGCCCACAACAAGCTCTTTGTTTGGCCAGATATATAAAAGCTAATATCTGCCAGAAAAAGAAAAAAAAATACTAGTATTACTAATATTATAAAAGTTTTTAAGGTAGAGAATAAACTTTCACGCTCAAGAAATAAACAGATGGAATGTTAATGACAAAAATAAAAGTAAGCCAGTGTGACATTAGTGTTGTCAAATATCTTATCTCGACACATATCGATGAATATTTGAAACCGTTTCAATACTCCTTTTCCACAGTACACTGGTACCAGCCATGCCTTCTGCTCGTTGTTCTTTCCGAAAGCGAGTTGACACGCACACCACTACTTATCTTTAAAAAAAATCTAAGATTTTATGACCTCAATGTCCTTTCAATTTTTCCCTGTGTTATCGAAAATCGATATTTTGTCATGGTATTATATTGAGGTTAGAAATTCCAGTATTGTGACAACACTATATGAGATACCAAGTAAAAAAATGTATTAAGTTAAAACATTTTAAGTCAAGATACAGTAGGTAATCAAAATATATGCAGCCTGGTGTGTGCCATCAGAATAATTTTTATAACGTTTAATTTAGGGCTGTCTATCGATTAAAATATTTAATCTTGATTAATTGCATGATTGTATAGTTAATCATGATTAATCGCACATGTTTTAACAATTTAAAATGTACCTTAAAAGGGAGATTTGTCAGGTATTTAATACTCTTATCAACATTGGAGTGGCCAAATATGCTTGCTTTATGCAAATATAATACTGTATATATTATTGAAAATCAATTCACAACACAAAACAATGACAATTATTGTCCAGAAACCCTCACAGGTACTGCATTTAGCATTAGATAATATGCTCCAATTATAACATGGCAAACTGCAGCCCAACGGGCAACAACAGCTGTCAGTGTGTCAGTGTGCTGACTTGACTATGACTTGCCCCAAACTGCATGTAATTATCATAAAGTGGGCATGTCTGTAAAGGAGAGACTTATGGGTACCTACAGAATGATTGCTTTAATTTTTTATCATGTGTAAGCAGCGTGCTGCCTAAAAGTTAAAATGAAATCCGACCCACAAAGCAGCAGCAGCAGGAGCTCTGATTGGCCAGACTATTTGATTAGTAAGTTAAAACAAATATATATTTATTTTTATTATTTTGACTCCATATTTTTTTATATATATTTTTCAATATGTGTATTTTATCATTTTATTTTTTTCCTTGGCACAAATGGGCTACCATACATTACCATTAGAGGTAAACTTGAAATGTTTTGGGGTAATTTCAGTGAACTGAACCTTTTAACTTCACATTTGCTCTAAAACACTATAGTAGTTTAGCCAAAATGAAACCATAATATTCTTTCTCATATAAAACTAAAATAGAATATTTTGCAAAATGAACCAACAAAGCAGCAGCAGGAGCTCTGATTGGCCAGACTATTTAATAAGTAAGTTAAAAAAAAAATTTCAATATGTGTAATTTATTTTTTTCTTGGCACAAATGGGCTCCCATATAAAGTCCATTAGAGGAAACCTTTTGGGGGTAATTTCAGTGAACGGAACCTTTTAATTTCCCATTTGCACTAAAACACTAAAGTAGTTCACCAAAAATGAAACCATAATATTCCTTCTCATATAAAACTAAATAGGATATTTTTGCATGCTGCCATCATATCATCTCCTCGCGCTCTTTCTCTCTCTCTCTCTCTTTGCGCGTGGCACAATAACGCAGCAGCAGCTCTGATCTCGTGCCTCTATATCTCCTCTATTTCCATGCTGAATACTGCCAGCTGCAACTTTTGTCAGCGCACAGCTGCCGGTGGTTCCTCCTCACACACACGCATATACACACACACACACACACACACACA
This sequence comes from Sebastes umbrosus, assembly GCF_015220745.1. Lineage (NCBI taxonomy): Eukaryota > Metazoa > Chordata > Actinopteri > Perciformes > Sebastidae > Sebastes > Sebastes umbrosus. The sequence goes on along the minus strand of NC_051280.1, from coordinate 9,906,921 downwards.
CACACACAACAAGCTGGCTTCATTAAAAGTCCAGAGGAGGCAGCTGGATGATGTCATATCCGTGAAGAAAAGGGTCCCTAGAACCTAAACGCAGCTCGGATTTGCGCTGCATGCGTGCCCACAAACTTTTTGCCCCTCTCTCCCCTCCAGTGACGAGCTTTCTCCCCCTGCTGCCCACATGGCGTGCGTAACGGGGACGAGTGGATGGATGCGCTCTCCTCCTCATCCTCTTCCTCCTGTTCCTCCTCCTCCCCAGGAAGCCGCGGTTCTCACCAGCAGCAGCTCGTAGAGTGGACGAGGTGGCTGCGAGCCCACACGGGCACAAAACCTGCGTGAAAACATTGTTTTGTACCCGTCGCAGGAGGAGAGGAGAGGAGAGGAGAGGAGAGGTGGAGGAGGGAGAAACACCGAAGCCCAGCAGACAGGATGTGGTCGCTGTCCGTGGTCCTGAACCCGCTGCTGGTCCTGCTGCTGTTCGGATACTGCCCTTCAGTGGTGAGTCACAGAGAACTTCAACACGAGCTTAACAGCATGCTGTGTAATGTGCTTGTTTTTAAAGTTCATCTTTCATTAGGGTGGCGCAATTGCGCAATGGTTGGTGGATAACCAACAACAGAGACAATCAGTTCAGCTTACAGGCTTTTTTTTTTGCATGTTTGGCTGCTCTCTTCTTCTATTGTATATTGGTAGAAATTAAATTTTTTTATTCTTATTTTATTCTAACGTTTATATCTATTCTTTTGTTATTATACTGTTTACTTGCTCTAACAAAACCAAAGCAAATTCCTAGTGTATATACCTCTTACACCTGGTAATAAACACGATTCTGATTCTTTGCTATATAGTCACTGTGTGCACTCCATCCAGCATTGGTAGGAATTAACAATAACATGCCAGAAATGTTTTGGGGAAAAAAAAAAAATCATGTGAATTTAAAGTAGTGGTAGAGGAAGAGCCACCCCTCACAGCACTCATGTTTATTGCCTTACATCAACCACATTGCACTGATATTGATCCTGGAGCATTGCCATGCAGGCATATAACTCACTTTTAAGAGAGAGAGTTCAAATCATTGTAAAAAGATAAATAAATATTGCTGCTGGGAATTATATCCAAATTCCCCTCTCCCAGATCAGAGGAAGCTGCACTAAAACATCTTAATATATTCTTACTTTAACTGAAAAAGATTGATTCATTTCTCATTCCAATTTCTTTTTGCATGCTACCTTCTTAATGCTTTATAGGGAAATCCATCCTGCCCAGTTTAAGCTTTACGAAAATGTGGGAATGCATTTGGGAGCATTATCTCAAATTAGGAAGAGCAGCTTGCGGATCACCGAGCCATTTGGACAAGAACAATGGTCGATTAGGTTCATCCCACCCATGCAGAGCACAACATCCCTGTGCCAGTGTCTTGATTGCAAAGCAGTGTCCTCACACACACTACATCACCTTGCCATGATTGAAAGTGGTGCGCAGAATTAATGTTTTCCTTGTTTGTTCACAAAAAAACAGGAAACCTTTACAGGATGCTCAAAAAAACTGAGTACAGATCTGTCAGAAAGTCTAAATGAACGGCAAGAAACAAAAGAGGAACCAGCTGTCTGAATTATTCAATGAGCGGGGGTAAAAAAAAACCTCTTTGTGCAGAGTTGGAGAGTGCATCTGGCTTGGCTGAGCTAAAGATTCATTTTAATATGAGGAGATGTGAGAGTGAGGAGAGGGGGGAAAGGATGTGCGTCACTCAAGAGACGGAGGAGAAAGACCGGTTTAACAGAGTAATGAAACTGGCTTCTTTTTAGGAGCCTTTCAAAGCAAAGTAAGGGTGTTTTTTCCCTTCCTCTTTTATTCCATTCAGCTATGATGCCATGAGAGATGCAGATTCCAGCTATGGTGCACCAAGCCATCCAGTATCTCTTACACTACTACCACCATAAACTACACATGACCTCTAGATATATATTCTATGCAATATCACTTCTTTCTTCTGCTGCTTTTCAGTGGTTGGATTCTTTAATTAAATGCGCGTTTGTACAGTTCAGAGGTAGAACATAATGTATCAAATAAGATTGTAAAGGCAAGATTATGATATTGTACTTCCATGGCTTTTATCTAATAATCATATAAAGGACCAACTTAGCATCAGGGCATCAGTAGAATAAGCTTTAATTCAGAGATCACAAACTTTACCAGCAACCAATAGCAAAGGGAGACAAAGATCGGGCCTGTGGTGTTTTGATAATACCTGAAACAATTTTCTTACAATCTGATAACATAAGGGAGTTGTGCTGGGAGAAAGAATGAAAGCTCAGGAGATTGATAGCGCAGAATTATATTTTTATATATACTTTTTTATTTTTATTTTACTTAGATAAGAAAGCAAAAAGAAGATGTGGCAGAGGAGATGTAAAAAAACTAAATTAGTGATAAATTTCTTCATTGCAAATTCAAGGTTTGATCAGCCGTTTCATTCTTAAAGGGGGAAGTACGCCATTTTCAAAATTCATACATGTTATCCCTATGGTCTAAGACAGTCCAAAAATGTTAGTAAACATGAACAACTCTCTCCCAAATCCAAAAACTAGAGTTCTAAATCTCAAACTTGTGATGTCATAGGGTATAAAGTGTGGAGCTGCTCCATAGACAATGAATAGGGAAAGATGTTCTAGATGATACTGAGAGCACCCAGAGGAATGTTCTGAGTAGGGATGCTAATTTTGAATTTTTTCGTTAACCGCTCATTAACCGTTAACCGACAAGATTAGTGCGTTGTCTAATAAACCGCCCAGCTGCAACGATAAACCGATACACAAACAGGTTAAATCCATCATTTATCGCCAGCTGCAGTGTATATACTGTATATATATGCACAGTGTATATATAGACAACTGAGTCCCAAGTTCACCCGACCGGGAGAATTACTGTAGCAGCCACGATGCTGCATGTCATGCTGTGGACACATGCAGTCACTTTCCCAGTAAAAGTCTCTACCTCATCATTTAGTATAGCTGCGAGGTGTCAGCTGTCAGCTGTGTTTCTGCCTGGCGTAACGTTAGCGAGTGTACGACAGACCGTGTGAGTGTGACGACGGTGAGTATGACGTTATCAGTAGCGTTAATGCTGTGAACGTAGCAGTGCAGTGTGTGTACAGTTAATTGATGTCAGTGAATAAATGCTACAACTCCTCAAGACCCAAGCCAAGCTCCTGTATCTGCAACACCGACTCAGGCTCACTTAAGGTGGGCTGTTAAGGTGGACCGGCTATTCTCCTTTAAGTGACAAGACGCTCCTCTAAGTTTTGCTCATGTCGGTTAACAGTTTAACGGTTAATTATTAACATCCCCAGTTCAGAGTATATGGGAACATTTTCTGTTTCACAACACTACAATAGAATAAAGAAAACCAACATTCTGTGGGTCCATTAAATCAGTCTCCCATTCATTGTCTATGGAGCAGCTCCAGACTTAATACCCAATAACGTCACCAGTTTGAGACTTACTTCTCAGGTTTCTGGCTTTGAGAGAGAGGAGTTCATGTTCACAAATACTGGACTGAACTTTCTTAGGCCATGGAAATAACATATTGAAATTCTTAATTTATGTGGTGTTCCCCTTTAAAACACGGGATTGTTCTATGGCAGTAATACAGTATAACTACAAAGTGAAAATGATGAGTCAATGACTGAGCTTTTTCCCGTGGCGTGACGTCTGCCTGCTCATAGGGGCCATTATCTTTCAAGGCTGATTCCCAACGCTTTTTAGAAAGGTTCAGGTTGACAGGTAAGGATGAATGGGAGAAGGAAAAGGGATGCCTGCACTATGAACACAGGGCACTCCTCTTTTCTGTCCACAAGCTTCAAAGGCTGGCTGAGGCCAAAGTTCAAATTTCACATGCTATTCTCCAGCCAGATTGAGCTTTAGAATGCAAAAACAAAATCCAAATAAGGGTTGGTTTTCTGCCAAAAGATGCTGGTAGTGCAGACAAATTTACCGTCCGCAGTCAAAGGGTGCCAGTATTTGGCTGGAGGCGGTGTTAATTTCCCATGCTGACAATAAACAGCAGTATTGTTCAAATACAGATGCTGTTTGCGAGTCTGATACTTTTGCAGCACTTCAGGACACTTTGATCAATATTTGGAGTGGAACTAGTTTCTACTGTGTACATATTCGTTGATGGTACTGCATTAGAATATGCTGCATTGGCTTATGATGCATAACTTTTATGTTCTTTAAGCTTTATACTCTAGTGCTGCGGAGCATATTGGCTGTAATAAAGAGCGGGAAAAGCTTCCACAAATCAGGTTTATCTGCGTCTCCCAGCAGGACTTTCAGTTAAGGCCTAGTGAGGAGTAACAGAGGAATTTCCACACTTGGGTTATTCATCAAGGCCAGGAAACACTATTTATTGTTGAAGAGGAAATTCACTCGAGAGCATATACTGTGGAGGAATATATTAAAACAAAAGCAATGTATTCTTTCAAAGCCGTGGCTTTTTTATAAGTGAGTGGAATTGGTTGATGTTAAAGCTTTGGGGTGCGTAAGGCAGAAGAATGGATGACCCATGAGGAAAAAATAAAACATAACAGCTGTGTGCCGCAATTTCATGATAGCAATATCATGATAGCAATATCATCGGTGTTGGATCTCTGGAGTGTGTGTGTGTGCCTGCCTGCAGATGTGTGTGCTGTGTATTTATGACTGTGCTTCTGTATGCAGACCATCAGGCCAAAGGAGGGGTGGCAGGTGTACAGCTCAGCTCAAGATGCGGATGGGCGTTGTATCTGCACAGTGGTGGCACCTGAACAGAATCTGTGCTCCAGAGATGCCAAAGGCAGACAGCTCCGCCAGCTCCTGGAGAAGGTGCGTGCACGCAGCCGCTCACATTTCTGCTTATGCAACAATGCACAGACTCTCTAAACACACACACACACACACACACACACACACACACACACACACACACACACACACACACATACTGTAAACAGCAACCAGCACACCTAAAGTCATATCGACATGTCACATTGATTTCTATCGTTATTCATGCTTCTTTGTTGCCCTAATCCTCTGAGAGATTGCACCAGCCAGGTCCATAACCCTATTTTCCACGTCTGCATATATTACATGGTTGACATCAGCTGAATGGCTGCTCTCCATCCCACCTTAACACAACAGGAGTGCTCCCAGTATTTTGCAACGAACCATTCAAGGCTCTTGGTTCAGTATTATCAGGCTTTATGGAACCAGTGTATAATAATTAGGTGGATCTATTGGCAGAAATGGAATATAATATTAATAAGTATATTTTCTTTAATGTATAATCACCTGATAATAACAATCCTGTTTTCGTTATCTTAGAATGAGACGTTTATATCTACATAGGGGTCCTCTCTCCATGGAGTCCGCCATGTTGCACCGCCATGTTTCTACAGTAGCCCAGAACGGACAATCTTAACTTTCCTTGCTTGGGTCGGAGTCAATAACGTTACTCGCTCCCGTCGTCGCTGACGCTCTCTCTCTCTTGCTTCACCACTCACTTCCCATGCACACACTCTACGCACTGGCTCTGCTCCAAATGACCTACGCTACTCTTACAACAACTGGTTCTAGAGAGCGCCATTCGCGTTTTCGCGTCGGCCACCATAGTTCTTCTACGCGCTTGGCACACAGGAGAGGCTTCAGTTGGTGGCAATCTCCTCACCTCGCCGCTAGATACCGCCAGATCCTACACACTGGACCTTTATGCTTTTGATTAGGACCCTTATTTCTGTCAGAAAGTGAACTCTAATCAAAATAAGCCTTTCAAGAAATAGTTTGTATTATTTATTTTTTTCCACATTTACACCATGATTTAAAAAATAAATCAAAAGTATGGATTTTGAATTGATCGCAAAAAAATAGCTCTGAATACAACAGCCAACATTGTGAATTGAAGTAGAAACACGACTTTCAATTCCAAATGAAGTTGTTTTTTTAATGCATTACCTACTAACACACAGATTGCACGGTACCAGAGTTACTTTTCCTCAATCACTACGCCATATAAGGAACATTGCTCTAGCCTACATTTTAATGTTGTACGCCAAAGGGTGTTCTCTGTCGTTCACTGGGGTCTTTGACACTAATGTACTAAGCTGCCTAGGGGCTTCAGTGAGGCCATTTCGGGATCCCTGTACCAGAGCCAGAAAAGTATGCAGAACACAATGTGTGAGTGTTGTGCCACTTTGCTAGCGATGTGCTCCAATAATGTTGGCTGGCTACAATTAGAGCCGAAGAGAAGAGAGAGAAAGGAACCACATTTCTTCTTGTTCACATGCCCCATAAACCTTTAGGCTTTTGTTAAACCGCAGAGGGTTTCTGTGTCAAATATCTACTCTGAAATGTGTTATCAAACCTTGCAGATTCACTAGTTTATCCGTGACATTCAAAAAACAGGCAATTTGTTTTGAATTATAACTGATGAAGTGAAATATATGCTTCAAAACTGAATAATAAAGTGTCCATGTAACAGTTACGTGTCCATGTAAAAGCCATTTAAAGCTCTATTCGGCTCACACATAGATGGTTAAAAGACAATCTCGTTGAAGGTCAAAATGTTGATTTGTTCCCCGGGAAGTTAGAGCATGGCAGGCTACTGAACGGCTGAACATGGAGGACATTTTAATCTCGCAGCGGATGGAAAAATCAATGCTGCTGCACTGTTTCATTCTTTTCAAAAGGTGCAGAACATGTCGCAGTCAATCGAGGTGCTGAACCTGCGGACGCAGAGGGACTTTCAGTATATCATGAGGATGGAGAGCCAGATCAAAGGACTGCGGTCAAAGTTTCGACAGATCGAATCGGACAGGAAGACGCTCGTCAACAAAAACTTTCAGGTATATTTGTGTTTGATGTTTAACTTTGTGAAAAACATCACAGGAGAGGCTGTGAAAGGATCCCCTCTAAAGACACCTTAGAAGCATCTGAATAGATAAACTTTCATTCCTGACTAGATCAATACCACTGCCCGGCAGAGGACAAAATTGTCTTAAAAAGCTAGACAGGCTGTGGAGGAAGCATCCAGTATGGATTCTCAAAACTCTTTTATCAGCGAGCGTGATAAGATCCTGATGGTTATATGAAGCATTTCCATTTTCCATGTGTATAGAATATTGTACTCTTTGTAGCTGTGATCAAGCACAATACTTTAGTTTTCATTTACAAAAACGCCTCTGTTGCATTATGTTATACATGCTGCTGCCTCTTCCTGTGAACCCCACTGTAAAAAAAGTTATTGGTAGAGGTGGAAGGTAACTAAGTACATTTACTCAACTACTACATTTAAGTACAACTTTGAGGTACTTTACTTGAGTATTTCCATTTTACTAACAGTATTACTTCTACTCCACTGCATTTTGGAAGCCAATATTGGACTTCTTACCACTACAATACATTTGACAACTTTGCAGTTACTTTGCAGATTCAGATTATTAATACAAAATAAATCAACTAATAAATTAAAGTATGATGTATTAATATGGATTTAATTTCTATAAACAGATCATGCATTCACATCTAATCTGTAGCGACGGCACAAGATTTTGGCATCGGAAGTGTTCTGGTTTCCGTTTGTAGTCCGGGTAGTGTTGACCAATCACGTTTGAGAAAGCTTTGTTTAAATGCAGGTAAACAGTCCGTGTGGAGAGCAAAAGAGGCAGAATGCATTGGCCGAATGCAGTCTGGGAACCCACCGGCTATCGTCTGACGATGATCTCGCTTGGTATCAGTTTAAAATTAAACTGGCTACTTGTGAAACAATCCGGTCGTACAAATAGGCTCTCAACTCCAACTCCAGTCTCACATCTCAAGTTGCTAATTGGACGTTAAACAAGCAAGTATTGGCCCGGATATCCACTAGCTACACCGGAACCCCAGAAATATACCCCTTGCCCCCAGAGGCTTATCTGTCGTCAGACCGATAGCCGATGGGTCCCGAGATTGTTATGGATTAGGCCAGTGTTTCTCCCAAAAAAATTCTGGAGACTCACTTTTTAAAAATGTCAAACCATCGCGACCTAATTCACAATAAGCCTTATTTATAAATCATAAGAAGAGCAAATTTGTGCGTAAATGTACGTTCCTGACCACTTTTACTGTCATTTCCGGATCACCTTATATTATCTTGAATAGGTAAACCAGCCATTTTGAAGAGATATACGTTTGATAAATCACAACTTCATATTATGCATGTGCTATTGAAAACTTATACACATGTTAATACTTTATAAATGAAACCAAATCAATGCATTTAGGTGCATTTTTTCCTTCTCATCAGTAAAACCAACAGAATGTACGCTAGCCTTCATACTGGATTAAATGTTCTAAGTAAGCTACAATTATCAGAGCAATATGAACATTCAGGCTCCCTCATGAGGCTCAAAGGCATACTGCAAAGACTGGAAGAAATCCTGCAAATGTATCTGGCGCCCCTAATAAAATCGACCCATTCTTTGGCAATGACTGGATTAAGCTACTGAGTATCTTATAAAGTAGTAAATAAAGTAGTTAAAATAAGCTCTTTACCAGTTGCAACATCAGTGATGCTTACAATTTAATGCATCAATATAAATTCCAGTGGTAAACATATTGTTCTGACCATTCTGCTTAATAAGTACTCTTACTTGTAGTATTTTGAGTATATTTTGATGTTAATACTTTTGTAATTTTACTTAAGAGTTTTGAATGCAAGACTTTAATTTGTAACACAGTGGTATTACTACTTTTATTTACATGTAAATAAAATTCATCCACCAAACTTCATCCACCACTGGTTATTGGTAGAGCTGGGCAATACATCAAGTTCTGAATCGGACACAAAGTAACACAAATGCACGTATAGCCAATATTAATTCTTCTCATGAAGAAGAACTTTGCATTTTCACAGAAGAGAGGATTTCCATATACTTTGACATTGTATAATTGACACTGACATTACATAACAATTATAACCGGAGCAATTACTATAATGATTATTACAGTTATCATCCATCAGTGAAATTTGTTTGCGTCTTACTAGAGCTTCTCCCTCCTCCTTACTCTCAAGTTTCCTTTCTGATGATAAACTTTTGATTTAGAAAATCTTTCCTGCAAATATTCAATTAGTGTTTTTCTCTTTACGTTAATGTGCCAGAAAACCAAATGATATTGTTTTCCCTTAATCAACAATGTTTCTTGTAATAATCAATCTGTATGAAGAGTCTGGATTTTTTGGAGGGTAACTTATATTTATATTTATCAAATATCTACTCACTACTATAAGAACTGTTTCCAGATTGAGACATTTGTTTGCAGTGGTGTATTTTTGGTGTTTTCTAGGAGCTAAAGGGAAAGATGGAGTCCCTGCAGCCGCTGATCCCTGTCCTGGAGCAATACAAGACGGACGCTAAGCTCATCTCCCAGTTCAAAGAGGAGATCAGGAACCTGTCCGGTGTGTTGATGGGCATCCAGGAGGAAATGGGCGCCTACGACTACGAGGAGCTGCAGCAGAGGGTCCTAAACCTGGAAAACCGGCTCCGCAACTGCATGAGCAAACTCAGTAAGTCCATCGCAGAGGAAGCAGATTCAGGCACGGTGAACCCAGATTATTTGATGGCAGAGGGATCATAGGCACATTTCTTGCAGCTATCAGCAGATTGGCGTTTTAGATACAGAGTAGGGGACAGTAGAACTGCTACTGGCGGCAGAAATAATGTTGAGAAAACCTCAAAGAACAATTTTACAAGCTAGAGGTAAAGAGGTGGTAGTATAGCATCTTGAAGCTTTGTACTGTGGTTGCCAATTAAAAGAGTGCAATCAAGTCACAGTACAAAATCATGATTGCTAAGTTTTTCACGTCTATTTTTTTTTTTTATTTTGAATCCTTCTGGTTCCTTCCTTGCCATTTGCAGTTTGAAAAGCTGTAGCTCCTTTGCTCCACCCATCGATGTTCCACTCATCTAATTCTGCTTTCAGAGCAGCGTTGCCTCTGATAAAGGTTTGCATAACTAAACTCCAATTTGCCAACTGCCATGTTATCAACACTGATGGAACCTGTCAAAGTGTCACCATGAATAGCTAACATGTGAATGCTAATGGGACGTGGCTGGAAATCTGCCTGAGCTCGAGATGATTACTTACGCAGTGCATGAAGCTTTGATTGATTAGGTAAAATAGCAGTTAAATACTTAATAGGGAACTCGCACAGTTGCGTGCAAGTGATAGCCTACTGTCATTTGGCACAATTAAAGTGTCTGGCAATATGAATTAAGTGCAGCTATTTCAAATATTAAACAGTGTGGGATAAATGGACACGCAGCTCTGACACATAGGAAGTTTTACTAGTTGTTGTACAGCGGCAGTTTATCCTCTGTATTTCTATAAAAGCAGAGAAAAGCATGTGGCAGTGTGCAGATGCTGAGCACAAACAGCCCACATCTAGAACTTCTTTGTTTACTCGTTAGCCACAGATTGCAGCAATCCAGTGCTTTGAGATTTATTCCAGTATTACCATCATCATAACATTGGCTGTGGCTTTATCATGTGCTAGCTGGTGCGGTTTGTGACCAGAGCTGTGTGATGTGTTCTCAGCATGTGGCAAACTAATGAAGATCACTGGGCCTCTGACTGTGAAAACTTCAGGGACCAGATTTGGAGCCTGGATGACCGACCCGCAAGCGTCTCCCAAAAACAACAGGGTGAGCCGAGTTAATAGTCTTTGATGCAACGCGGGGTAGTTCAATAATTTACATCCGCTTCCCTCCTGTTGTTCAGTGGCGAGAGACGAAGTTGAATTGCAATATCATGCTCGCTAAAACTTTTTTACACAATTAACTGCTGGGATCAAACATAAAAGTCGATGTCGCTTGCTGAGCATTTTGGGCATTCTTTCAAATGAATGTGAAACTCAATACACTTTATTCCCTAATGCGTTTTGGCACAGGGCCTTCATCAGCGTGTTTAACAGAACGGGTAAAAGCACAGCCTTTACATACACCACAAGATGGCTGAGGCTTTGTCAATTATCCAATGAGCACTAGACACATTAATGGCCAGCTATCCTTGAGGCTTAAAGAAACAGTGTGTAACATTTAGGGGGATCTATTGGCAGAAATGGAATATGTTAAGTATGTTTTCTTTAGTGTATAATCACCTGAAAATAAGAATCGTTGTGTTTTCGTTACCTTAGAATGAACCGTTTATATCTACACAGTGAGCGGGTCCTATTCACAGAACCAGCTGCCATGTTTCTACACTAGCCCACAATTTGAAAAATCAAACACTGTGTTAACATTTCCTGCTTGGGCCGGAGTCAATGACGTTACAAGCTCCGGAGTTAACCCCCGTCACTCCACTCAGCCGCCAAGAAACAGGACACGAGAAACCTCTGTTTGTCTTGAGGAGCTGCAGCATTTATTTCTGCAAAAAACTGCAACTTCCACTGTACATCCACTTGATATTCATATTCTCAAAGCTAAATTAAGTCCATCTTCTGCTCCACTACCCCACATTGTACTTTTAAACATGTCAGTGCATTTCCCTCATATGCAAAACCATTTTTTTTTAATACAAAAAGACTGCAGAGGCCGTGTGTTCACCCTCAGGATCAAGTTGAAAAACACAGTAAAGATAAAAGCCTTTATTTGGTCAGGCATAACATTGGATACATTATGCCAAAACTAAGTAAAAGGTGTTTAACATAACTATTGTCTTTGCTTTGAACATTTTTGATGTTTTTAAAATTATTTGTTGACATCCATGTGTGCTATCTCACTAACTCTAGCAGTCTTCTTCTGCCTTTGCTGACACTTTGCTACGTGTCTTGGCTGTTAACAACCATCAACTGTCATTAAGTGTAATGGCATGAAGCAGGAATTTGCATTGTCTGCCTGCGTTTACGTGACCTGGCCTACTTATCGAAACATTGCTCCATAGCACTAGTTGGACTAGTGGTTGAAAACTCCACAGCAGATCTTAAACCGCTTGGTAAATATTAACTTTTTCCACTCCTTGAGGGCGCCGGACATCGCTGCATAAAAGTACCTGTGGTGACCGCTAGGATAATCACAGCCTCATGAAACTTTACAGTCACAAACTAGAGACCTAGAGCATTCAGAGGAAGGATGGCTGTCTTAGGTCTTGGTGTCTTAATGTGGTAAATTTGGAGGGATTGTTTTTAATTAATTTTTCGAGTGGTTAAAAAAAAAAGGGTTAAATTTAGAACCAAATCTGTGTAACAAATGGTATCAACCCAAACATTGCTGCAACAACGCATAAGACATAACAGAGCGTGGGAATGGCCATCATATATTTTGATCATAATGTTCTAAGCCGTTAAACACTTTCAAAGCTTATCTTAATTTTTATTTATGATTTATGAACAACTTGACACACAGATTAACACTAAAACTAATCTTCAGGTGATTTACACCACTTCTATCTGACATCTACTGTTGACCTGCTAAATTCCCATAAAGACCCCCTGTACACTTCTAAAAAAGACAAAAAGGGGTCTATGGTAAAGAGGGATGGAGTTGAAAAGGTTAAAAGCCTCCTAAATAAATGGAATAAAAACTACAAAACTCTCTTTTATTAAATAACTATAAAACTTTCAAATACAAAAATCCTTATTCATCCCACTCGGATGCAGTATTCTGAGATTATAAATCCAAAAGGTCTCTTTCTGTTTCCTAGAGTAGTTAATGTTGTGCTCCCTCGGTCCCAGTTTGACCTTATCAATACAAATAAAATAAAAATAAAATAAAAGTCCATCATTGAATGTTTTGCCTCCAGCAAATGTCTGGTTCTTTTTATATCCACTTTTATGGAGCTCCTGTGTTCTGTCCTCCTTTTATTTAGTGAAAGCCTTCCTTACTTTTTTCATGGACATGTTATATAGATTACTTTGTTTTACAGGTGATTATAATTACTTTTTTTTTTAACTTTAATTAGTATTTCTTGTACATTTACAGCTGGCACAGTTTCTCATAACTAAACATCACAGGAACGTCTGTATTCATTTGTCCTCAGGTCTGGTACATGGACAGCTACACCAACAACAAGATAGTCAAAGAGTATAAATCCATCGCTGATTTTGTGTCAGGTGTTGAGTCGAGAACCTACAACCTGCCTTTCAAATGGGCCGGAACCGACCACGTGGTGTACAATGGCTCCCTGTACTACAACAAGATGCAGAGCAACATCATCGTGAGGTACAGCTTTGAGACGGGCCGCGTGGTCACCCAGAGGGCTCTGGAGTCGGCGGGCTTCCACAACGTGTACCCCTACACCTGGGGAGGCTTCTCCGACATCGACATGATGGCGGACGAGCTGGGCCTGTGGGCCGTGTACGCCACAAACCAGAACGCCGGGAACATCGTCATCAGCCAGCTGAACCCGGATACGCTCCAGATCCTCAGCACATGGAACACAGAATACTCAAAGAGGAACGCCGGCGAGTCTTTTATGATCTGTGGGACGCTCTACATCACTAACTCCCACCTGACCGGTGCCAAGGTGTACTATGCTTACTCCACTAAGACCTCCACATACGAGTACACAGACATCCCCTTTCATAACCAGTACTTCCACATGTCTATGCTGGACTACAACTACAGGGACCGCGCCCTCTACGGCTGGAACAACGGCCACCAGGTGCTGTTTAATGTTACACTTTTCCACATCATTAAAACTGAGGACGACTCTTAAGCGGAGGAAGATACTGTACACATGAAAGAAATTATGGATGATGGATGGTTGCGCCTGAATGTTCAAATTAATTTATTTATTTATGTAATTTCCCTGATTATTTTCGGATATTTTATAGGAATCTATTTACAGACATCTTGCTATTTGCCTGTTTTCATATGAAGAGTTAATCAATTTCTCCATGTGAAAACGTGACACTTGGAGGTGCATTATGAAACATATTGCAGGTAATACAATTTTAATTTAATAATGGCACCTTTACTGAGCAACTATTAGAAACACTGAACAATGAACTTCCTGTAATTTCTGCAGTTCCTTTTTCTCCCCAAAAATGAAAGCTTTTCTTCCAAAAAGTCTTCATATTTTTAATGGTTTTCTCATTCAGTATTGCATTTATTCATGCCCCCTAATGTATTCATATTTTGACTGTGTTCACTAATTGTTCATTTTGTTTCCATTCTTTCCTTGCCATTTATTCATCATCATCTGCTAATTTATTCCTGCCTTTCACTGCCTCCATTTAGCTTTCAATTTATCTTTGTACTTTTCCTTTCAAATGTTTTTTTGCACTTGACCTTGTGCAAGACAATGAGAAATGTGGTGAACCATAATGCACCTGTATAGTTACTGTACTTGGCTATTTTGTGTCTATGAAGATTCTCAGTCATCCAGGTCATAGGATGTCTTGAAGTACTAAGTCAAAGTGCTTCAGCAAACTGCAGAACTGCTCGCCTTTAACTTCGTACTTTGAGATATTGGCTTTTTTGTAACTTCAGCAACAGTTTGTATGCCTTATTCAGTGCAGTACGTTCTGTAAGCCCAAGGGATAACCGCTCTCGTGCATGAATGTTGGCTATCCTAATAGCATTTTTACTGTAACTGTATATCTGTGTATTTTGTATCTGCACAACATCCCATTCTCCTTCGTCTCTAGTATATTAATGGTAAAGATCCATTTATACAAACAGCAGTAGATAACTTTAATAAGCATTCATTTGTGTAAATAAGAAGTTATACATAACCAAAATAAAAGTATTGTTTTCATTAAGTCACTGTTCTGTATATTTGTGTTGTCAGGATAACAGCTTGATAAATAAAGAGGCTTTTCTGCCACTAAAAGGAAACACTGAAACGCCTCAAACATGAAGTAGCGCTGCACTATAATTTAATGTGACGTCACTTTAAATTATAGACCTGAGTGCAACAATGTCTTTCTGCCAAAAACGTTATTTCATTATCCTCTAAAAAGGGCAAAGTGACTGAGGATATTTTTCATTTCCTGCACCACCTTACTCATTTTACGTCGCTGTAACTCTTTGTCAGAGCTTTTATCACATTCAGAGATATTTGCTGTTTTCCTGGTTACTTTCAGTCAGTGGCAGAACAAGTACTCGGATCTTTACTATTCTTAACTACAATGTACAAATACTGTTACAAATAAATATTGTAGAAGTATAAAGTAGCAGAAAACGTAAATACTCAAGTTCTTCAAAATTGTATAATCTAAATTTTAAATAATTTGAATAAATTGTAATTATAAATACAGTAGTTCAGTAAATGTACTTAGTTACACTCCACCACTGCTTTCAGTAAGGAAGAGGACCTCATCATCTAAATGTCACTTTGTACTCGATGACAACAGCTCGTAAAAGCTTCACGCTTTGTTGGTTTGACTGAGTTCTGAGGATTGATTGTGACTCTTTGTCGAAGAGCATCTAAATATAAATGGATGGTAAACGGAATTCAATTTATATAGCATCTTTCTAGTCTTCCGAACGCTCAAAGCGCTTTACACTACATGTCAGCATTCACCCATTCACACACACACACACACACCTTGCCATGCAAGGTGCCAACCTGCCCATCAGGATCTAATCTAAATATTCATTCACACACAAATGGCACAGCCTTCGGGAGCAATTTGAGAACCTCCGGCCTTCCGATTGGTGGACAACCCGCTCTAACTCTAAACCCCACAGCCGCCCCTAATACCTTATAATATACTGGCCTGCGTCACAAATCCATACTGTAAAATAAGGCTATAAAGTATATATATTATGTGGTAATATTGACAGTGGACTTGGCAGTTAGTAAACAATAAATACATGTATAAAAAATTGTGCACAAAATGAACTACTCTTTCAATTCATTTGTGAGCACAGCCAATAGATGTAGATGTGTGAAATGTATGTATGTACTGTATATACATGCTCATTTGTGTAAAATTGTCATCATTAGCATATGAATTCTTGAGTTATGTCCAAAATCGTGTTTGGTGCGGTCATAGTGACCTTTGAACACCAGTCATCAGTTCATCCTTGAGTCCAAGTGGACGTTTCTGCCAAATTTGAAGATATTCCCTCCAGGCGTTCCTGAGATATTGTGTTCACAAAATGGTACGCACGGAAGTATGGATGGACAACCCAAATACATCCTGCCTCTGGCCCCGGTTGTCGCCTGCGCGGAGGCATAAAAAAGTTGGTGCAGCAGTGCACGTACACAGAAAAAAGTATGTTGAATCCTGCTGTTGGTGGCTGACTAACCTCTTAACCCCGAAAATGAAATTTCAACAAGAAAACATAATAGTTTCTCACTTGATTCTAGAGATGCTCAAGTCAAACTGATGTGCGGAGGAGACGTGAAGTGAAATCAGCTCGCTACTTATCTTGTTCTATCTGTTGCAAAACAAACATGATAATGAATGTAAGATGAAGAGATAGTAAGATACAAATTATGTGGTAAACTAAGATTCTCAAATACCATTTTGTAGAGACACAAATCCAAGAATAGAAGTTCATTATCAAGCAAACGCAATTCTCAATCAGCCAGATTGGACACAAGCATTCCTGTAAGGTTAATGAGGGAGGCAGATCTTTTTACAGTGTAAACATTTGCAAGTTTCAAAGAAACTTCCCATAGCAGTGAGTCCTAAAATAAATCTTTGCTTAGAGCTGCAGTGGGTAGAAATGGAGCAAATATGATTATAAAACGGTCACTATGTTCTGACAGACAGGTAATCTGAAAAAAATCATGTGCCTCTGTGTCCTCAGGTGCTCTTAATGGCATCTGCAAGATTTCACAGACCGAAGGAAAACAACCAGTCAGAGCTGATCTGGAGTCTACCGTCCAGCTGCCGTCTCTGAGCAGCTGTCAATCACTCACAAACTCCGATCAAATGGTCAAACTAGGCAGCGCTGATCAAATATGAATCAATATTCTGTTGCTTTAATGCCTATTTCTCGCATAAAGAATTTCAGAAACATCTTGTAGTGTACTGTTTAGTTGTAAAATGAGAACGTTTGTGACCCGGCAGCCATGTTGAGATCAGTTAAGGAAATACCAAGCACCGCCCACCAGCCGGAGCACAGCCAATAGGAGCGCTCTCTCTCTCTGAAATGACCTGTGATTGGCCAGAGTCTCCTCTCACGGGCTAGATTTTCTAAAGCCTGAAAACAGAGCCATGAGAAGGTGCAGAAGTCTAGTTTTCTCTCAGAACACTTGATTAAAATATGCTGAAAGGTTATGATGCCAAAAATAATCTGCCTACTGCAGGTTTAAGGGCATAATATTGAGAACTATGTCTTGAGGCAAGCGATGTGGCTAATAAGATTATTGAAGTGAGATGACATTCAAAACAGCTGAAATCTCCTGTGTTGATCGGGATTTTACTGCTCAATACAGACTAAACTCAGCTTGTTAAGATTCTCACCAGGGAGCCTTGCTGTGGCGAGGAAGTGTGATTGCATCGCGTGTGTCATGACCTTACGGACTCTTTTAGCCATCCACTGGCTGCCGTATGCCCAAAGGAAACTGTGCCCACACTACTCACACGTACAGTACGCTGAATTATACACACACACACACACACTCATATGGACACACGGACCACCCACAGCTCAATCTCTGACAGACTCTGCGTTGAAACTCTCCTCCAGGTCAGATCAATGCAGGTCAGTCGGACAGGAAGCATCTTAAAAGGTCAGAGAGGCAGCCACAGTAACACCAGAGGCCTTAGGAAACGCAGTATGGATCTCCTGAGATATTGATCCCTGGAGTACACCAGTGTCAAAGACCACCCCGTGTATCAACTGCTTCTTACAGTATCGAGAGGCATTGAACCTGGATTCTACAATTGAATTACTATAGCTTGTTGTACAGCATGCCAGCTGTACATCAAGATATCAGGGCTCTGTTAAATCCTGACAGGAAATGAATCCAATGCTGTTACAGCAACTACCACCTATGAAAAGCTCATCCTGGCTCAATGAACCGCTGCCTGCCAACCCAACAACTTTGCCACTGGCCAATTTTCTACTTTCCTATTATTATTGAACTCGAGTCGATTCAGGGAAGGACACTCGTGTTCACTCATGTTTTACTTCTTTAATAGTGTGCTCGCTTTAGCGCAACGCACTCTTGTTCAGTTAGGGTTTCTTCTTAGTTCTCGTACAGCTCTCACTGACAAAGAATGAGACACTTTTATGTGGCTCCAAACACACATTTAGCAAACCAGTCTGTTTCAGGAAGACCATAGAATAATGTAACCGACCTCAATATCTTCCTAAAACTGGACCTGAATCCTGATGTAAGCCAAACGATATAGGACTACATCAAACACCATGCAGTTGTCTTCATTTTAAATCAGGGTTGATGAGCAGACATAGCTATATCATGTTTTTTTCTTTGTTACTTATTTAATGTTAGAAAGTTTTCTGGGCTTTAAAGTGAAGTATCCAACAACTTTCAGGCCACCGTATCACCTGTAGTACATACAGGTAGAGGAACTGTTCTGTAAATGATAGTATATTGTAGTTGTAGCTTCATCAGTATTAACTTTAACTGAGAACCTTACTAGGAACTATACAAAACTTGACTTTTGTATGCCTCCGCCAACCAGTCAAGTTGCAGTTTATATCCATGTTTGTCCAAAATGTCATCACTTCATCATTTTATCCACTAGACATGTGTGTGAAATGGTCATAATTAGCATATGAGTGCTTCAGCTTTGGCCAAAACATATTTTGTGAGGTCACAGTGACCTTTGACCACCAAAATCTAATCCGTTCATCCTTGAGTCCAAGTGGACGTTGTGCCAGATGGAATGAAATTCCCTCAAGGGGTTCCAGAGGCACCGCGGTCACAAGAATGGGACGGACGTGATGTCACAGTGACCTTGAACTTTGACCACCAAATTCTAACGAGTTCATCTGTGATGGTCGTGTCTAGAAGGTAACCCCCAAATTGCAAAAAAGTGAGAAAACTCTTGCGACTTAACTGTTCTTAACTATTTGAGATCAATGCACAACCTGCTTTACCTTCTAGACACGAACTAGACGGACAATTCGAAAACATGATGCCTCCGGCCACGGCTGTCGTCGGTGCGGAGGCAGAAAAATGTAAACAAATTCAGTATTGCTTCACTCTTGGGGCTGGTACCTCCAGAAGAAAAACAATATAACCGCATGGAAAACACAACAACACAACAAACAACATGCAAGGACATTAATTAAAGATAATAAAACCCTAGCAGGAATTGATTTACAAATAAAGACAGCACACACACGGAGTAGAAAAGCAAGTGGGCTCTCGTTAATGGCAACAATACAGAGTGAGTAATGACTTTCAGAGCAGTTAGATAACACGGCCGGTATGGTATGCTAGTTTTTAGTCAACACAACATGATATGCCTTGGTTGTCCTGCCAGAATTAGTTTATTTCCCCCTTTATTTCCAGTGTTGTCCACTCTAATGAAACAGAAGCACAGTGATATGGTGTTAACATTGAGGCTTATTCTATTCCTGTTCATTGGAAATTGTGTTGCTAGGTAACAGCTTGGGTTAAAATTTATTCCCTGTCAGCTATTGATATTAATATATACCACAACAGGAAATAAAGCCAGACTAATTTAGAATGCTGAGTATGAAACAGAGGCCGTACTTAACACACACAGTGCAACTTTGTTGTTGAGAGCCATTAGGCCCTGATCAGACAGAGTGCCATTAGCAGCCCGGGGCCGCTAATTGGTTTCAATGAGAGTGATGCTTTTTGCTCTTTGCTTTTACGTTGCTGGGCGCCTTGCGTTTTTCCGCTCTATGTGCCTCATGTTTTTTGCAGGAGCGCCCTTAATGCCTTCCTGAAGTTGAAAAAACTTCAACTCAGCGCCATGGGTAGCCCTACCACCTCTCCTACATAGGAGGAAGACACACAGACTTTATAGTTGTTTAGCTTCTTTCTGATGTTGTTTTGTGTCTCTTTGTAGTCGTTACGCATCTCTGTGTTTTTGTGTCTCTTTGTGTTCATTTTGTGTCCATTTGTAGTCGTTACGCATCTCTCTGTCTTTTTGTGTCTCTTTCTAGTAATTTTATGTGTCTTTGGGGTCATTTTGAGTCACTTCCTGGTAGGTACGTGTCTCCTTGAAAGATATTTTACAAGTGAAGGCCAGGGGGGCCCCTGATACTTTGGGCCCCTGGACCTGTGTCCGGTAGGCTCGATAAGTAATCATCCATCCTCAGAGCAGAAAAGCAACCGACGTCGACGTCATTTGCGTTTTTTTTCCCCCATTGTTCAATCAGATGAATTGAGATGACAGTTGATTCAGTGGGCCGAGCAACAATAACAAAAAAAAACACACCACAAGCTGCTCTTTTTTTATGTAGGCTTAGACGGAGGCGGTGGCGCCTCGCGTTCTGCAAAAAGTGCTCTGTCTGATCGGGGTCCATTTGATGCTATTTTATAAGCACCCACTGGGAACCCTTATTTATCATTATTACAGAATAAACATTAACATCTGCTGACCAACAATGACTTCAGCTGTCAGTCCAGCTTTGCCAAAAACAAAATGATTAGAATAAAATTATATGTTTAGTACTATGGGAAGTGTGAACCCTTTTCGCTGAAATACAAAGTATATTTCTGATCATTTTTATTGAAGCTACAAATCATCCTGACAACTGTGTGCTAAAACTTTAAAAGGGGACATAACATGCTCATTTTCAGACTCATACTTTTACATACATATTTGGGGTTTCTACTAGAACATGTTTACATGCTTTAATGTAAAAATAAAAACATTATTTTAATCATACTGTCCGTCTGAATATACCTGTATTCACCCTTTGTCTGACATGCCAATTTCTGCTCCAGTCTTTTCAAAATAAAACTACTTAGGTTTAGGAAAAGATCACGGTTTGGGTTAAAATAACACCGGAAGTGGCATAACTGTAGTACGGGAGTTACGTGACAAAAACTACTTAGTTATGTTTAGGAAAAGATCGTGAATAACTCCGGAAGTTGCGTAACTTAAGTACAGAAGTTATGTGACAAATAAATGAACGTAGACTTCTGGTTTCATACGTGGTACAAACTCCGATCACCTGTGCGAAAGTCCAGTGTTTCTTTCACCCACCTGTCCACAACGAGCTCCTCCCTACACAGCATTTGTCACTCTTTATACTCCCTGGTTCACGATTACGTGGATTACAAACAAATTGAGTTTGTGTGATAAATACGAATTACAGTTAATTACTTTTTTGTAGGTGTAGCTACCAAGGGTGTATGAGAACACCCTGCATATTTCACAGTTTGTTGGTTGGTAGGCACATCAGATACCCAAATGTATGCGCACAAGCACTGAAAACGTGACTTTTTCATGATATGTCCCCTTTAAAAGATTACCTTATCACTGTGTTTTCAAAGGAGATTCAAATATTCTTTGCTGTACTTAGACAAGCACCAAAGACAGGCAGGATTCACAGGAAAGGGGAAAAGCAGGGAAATAGATACCATATTTCAGCATTAAGATGGATGGCACTCTGTTGACAAAAATATGGGTAAAAAAGACAAACTGAAACAATTATATTATAGAGAAATTGTATTTTTAAAAAGTATAATTTTTCAGTTCCTGTGCCAATTTACAACCTAACAGAGGGAAGAATTTGCTTTCAAACATCAATTCAGTTTCGACCGTGTCAGGTGTTCTCTTATGCAACCGAGGCACGTTTGAGGGCAGCGGAAAACAGTTTGAGAGCTTGAGATGGGGCCACAGACTGCTGTCTCTAAAACAAGTCAACTGTGGTGATTGAACCCATTAAAGTTAACAGCTATTGGTGGCAGGGAACACTTAGACTTTACATTTAAAGCAGAACTATAACAAGACAAGATTTAGCCTCCATCAAAAAGCCTCCCTTTGTATGTCACTTTATAATAGAGTTTCTTTCCAGATGAGTTAAAATGGAAATTGTACTTTGATTGCATGGATCCTTTTACAAATGACATTGGTGTTTTCAGCTCGAGAATGAACCAGATCTCTTCACCAAATCTTGCTTCACTGCATCTTGTTTTTGGTATATGGTTAATGGCTTTTTACTGAACATACTGGAGGAAAAATAAGTAACGAGATGCCAGGAGACAACATTCCCAAATATCCTGTTGACTGAATACAATTTAATGTGCAATCAAAAGAGCCAGAATGAGATACGACTTGGGTGGAAACTCAAAATCAATCATACATTTTTTTATATCAACTTCTTCCTAGGATTATTGGTGTGGCACAAAATGTACAAATAATTAAAGGGGAACTGTACAAGCGCAACCCCTAAAGCAAGCATACGGTTTGGCTTTGTCATATGGTCAAGTCGATTCAATTATATTTATATAGCCCCAAATCACCGAACAACACATGACACTGTTTATCCTTAAAAAGGAAAAACTTCTCTCATCTTGGTGAATTAAAAGTGCGAGATTGGGATAATTTCTATTGCCTCCGCACGGCTCTCAACATGGCGACATTAGCCAGCGGCTCGCAGCTAACGGTGCTAACATTGAAAACAACGGCAACAGTGCAGTTGCGCCGTCAGACGGGACAGCGTCAGCTGTAACCGCCATATGACCGCCACAGTGCAGAGAAGCAGCCGTGAGCTAGCCAGTGGGGTACGCTTGCACAAACATGCACTAAATGGCCCGGCTCAACAAAGTGAGGAGAAGCGAGGATTACAACACAAACAGAGGGAGAGCAACTTCATTTTCTGCTCAGGTAGACATTACTCCACTACATCGTTACTAGGAATGCACCAATACAGATACCAGTATTGGGTCCGATACTGAGCTTATGTACTCGTACTCGCAAAACGGCTCTGATACAACGGCACCGATACCACTTTACGGCCGTGTGAGGTTAACTTCTCATCACCATCTCTCAGGTCCTATCGCACACGCTCACGCTCCACCTCCCCGACGGTGCGGGCGAGACGGGCCGGTGGTGCGCCCGACCCGGTGGGGCAGGGACCGTATAGAGCACCTTTAAATGATTTGAATCTTTTCTTTGTGTACATAAAATGCCCTATAACAATTTCCTTGGTCCAGCTTATTTCATTTTTTAAGGGGAGAATAACCTCAACAAAATGTTACTTATTTGGCATCTTCCTTCTTGCTTGGGATAAAGGTTTATTGTGTGTATCTTATACAAACATGACAGATTCAACAGGAAATCTCACTGTACTTGTAGAACTGGGTGAATCTTGAAACATGTTGAAACTGGGTGAGATGGGTCAAATTCTGCAAGTTTCTGTAAGGTGTATGCAGTGGTTGTAAACTAATTTACCTTAGCCTACCTCAGCTGAGATACCTTAGTCTTGTCTGCAATTTTAGTCTTGGGGTTAAAGTTGTTTCAGAGACTTTCACACTGTAGCTAACATTTTTTCTTCCTAGTCTCATTTTATTTTTTTAAGTATTTACTTCTAACCTTGTCTCTTTCATTTTATCTTGTTTATAATTTACACTCTGAGGAACGTTGCTTTTTTTTCATCAATCCCAAACTTTGAATTGCATGCCTTTAATCCCTACAAACTGTGATCATTCGTAACCTTAATTTGGACTGTCTTTTCTCAGCAAACTCGTCAACAACCTCTAGAAATGGTGCTTTAAAATGCCGACGCTTTATCTGTATCTGCTTTTAAAAAACCGCAGGCCAATCATCTTCGTATGAACAGTGATTAGATTAAAAGTGTCAACACCAAAACTATTCTTTTACTCTAACAGCTGGAGACAGTTATATCCCCACAGTGTACAACTTTTAATGCTTGGGTCGGCACAGTGGGAATCAAATCGCTGGCCTGCCTCTAAAGTTTGAGACGTGTAATACAAGAAGACGCTTTTTGAACAAATAAACATTAGAAAAGGACACAACAGCAACAAAACTGCTGCTAACACTTTCCCTCATGGACAACATCGCTCTATAATTCCTCCAAAAGCAATTATTGACCAAAAAACATGTACTTGTGAGCAGCATAAATGTCACATGCCTCAGGCTGTTACGGATGATCAAAGCTACTGTAAAGTCTAGTCGGTCTGTCCACCAAACCGAATTACTGAACCCAGAGGCAAGAGTTATCGTCTGAGATCGTCTTAGATATTTCGTGGTGGGAGATAAAGTAGAGGAAATAGAAGCTGGAATACTTCTTCGGATTTTATCAGGTTTTGTGTAAGACAAGAACTTTTGTTGGACACTGCGATTCTGTCGATAGATAGAGATAGATAGAGGGAGACGGATAGAGAAAAGAGACAGATTTTTGTCCTTCCACACCACTTGTGTTAATTTTGAATGTCACTTGTTCCCAGGTTTGCATTTCTGTATTTGGCTGCACTCCTTTGCAATCATCCCTTATCTGTGTGCACAGCAGCTGAGGGTTCGTCTGTCTGAATGAATGGGCTCAATAAACCTGTCACAGCCCAGACTTGTTGACTGTGTATTGACTCAGGTTACAGTGATCCATCCTTTTTATTAGCTTCAGTTTGGCTACAGATTTACAACGTGATGTTCTGCTCACACATGACAACGCCATTAAAACACAAAGTCACTTTATATAGTGCACTTGTTCTGCTCAGTTGTTGTTGCTCTCTGTACTTTGAGGTGAAGAATACAACAGTAACTTGGTGTATTTTACAAACCCGACACCTACAGGTCAACTATTATTGTAGAGTTGTCATCTACTCGTCTGTTACGCAACTACCAGTGTAATAATTATTATTATTATCATCATCATCATCATCATCATCATCATCATCATCATAGGGGTATATTTAAAAGGTATTCAATAATAGTGACTATTTAACAATGTGTAAATTTGCCAAATTGATTGACTGGTCTGTAATACAAGATACAGTATTTTTTTTATCTACTAATTATAAAGCTGCATGATTATGAAAATGTTTTCTAATTGCCATTATTTTGACTGATATTGCAATTGCGATATGATTTGCGATATTAGAGGGAATGATCATTTTTACATCATTATTCTTTTCTTGGAAAACCATATTGAAATGATTATGATGTGATTTTTTTGAGTATCTGTACCAAACAAAAATGTTTTCTTAAGCCTGTAGAATATGAGGTGGAGGCCAGGACATCTCTGCAGCACCACAATATTTAATTTAAAATAGTATTTTGACACACCTACCGCCTTTAACAAATAATATGATTTTAACAAATGCTTATTTACATTGTGGTTATTAATTGTATGCGTTTGATGAACATTTTTGTACATATTTATTTTGATTTCTTACTTATATTATTTATTTATATTTCTTTACATATTGTAACATTATGTACAAAATCTACATGTTACATACTCTTATTTCTATTTTTTCATGCTTTTAAATAAGAGCAACTGCAACGCCCCAATTTCCCCCTGGAATCAAGACAATTATTTCTGATTCGGTAACAACAACTATATAAAATATAGGTTTTCTTATGGGGTAAAATACTAGTTTACATAGGTAATATTTGAAAAGAAAAAAATGTATGATGACGTTATATGATAGATCCATTAAACCGAAGAACACATTAAGGCTATAGAATACAGTGCATTGACATGTCAACGTAGTGTACAGCGCCACAGAGCCCTTATGGCCAAACAGCACTTTGCATCCTGTGCATACAACCTACATCCATGCATACAACTGATTATCAATTATACAATCACCTTCCTCAGTGAAGCCTCACAAGACTCATCAGAAAAGAGGGAAAAACGAAAGACGAATAAATAAAAAGAGCTACAGACACCTCGGCGGGTGCAACAAACAATATCAGGCTACAGAAATGAAATAACCTGACACTTCTTCTTATAGAATTAACAGCGGAATAAAACATCACCAAAGAATACCAACATGTAAACTCCACAGCGACCGCCTGCAGCCACAAACACATTAGAGAGCCGTTTATGCACAATTTGTAGAACACACACACATACGCTACGATGACGTCCTCCAACTATGTACATTTACTCAAACGCGAGGTACTTCAAATCAAACTTGAAGTTATTTTATTTGTTGCTTTTTTTGCTGATGGAATCAAGAAAATGTTTATCAATCTTATTGTCTTATTAGCTAAATTAAAAACACCAGCAAATTTGCAAAACATAAACCCAATCTGACCGTCTTCTTATCCTTTAAAATCCTACCTGGACCCACTAAAATACTGCACAAACCCTAAAGCTGTGAAAACTAGAGCCTTATGTAATGAATCGGATTTGTAATTCATGTAATCTAACTTTGTTTATGTTTGCATTTTGTTTTTATTTCTTTATCCTTTTAACTTCTGTACACTACCTCGAGGTTACATTGCCTTGTTACTGTTGTTGGTAAACCTGTTGTAAATTCCACTGCGTAAATAAATTAAAAAAAAAAAAAAAACTTGAAGTACTTATTCTTTACTTGAGTAAGTTCCTTTTATATTACATACTTCCACTCCACTAGTACATTTCAGAGGGGAATAATGTACTTTTTACTGCACTACATATACAGTATTTGACAGTTTTAGTTACTAGTTGCTTTTGAGCTTAAGATTTTTACATCCAAAACATATTGAGATCTTATAAAATATGATGCTTTGTATTGTTATAAATGAAACTACTGTACCTAACAATATATACAAGTAGAGCTGAGACGATTATTAGTTGATTAACAGAAAATTATTGGCAGCTATCTTGATACTTGTTTAATTTTCATGGAAAATGACAGATAGGCTATTTCATTGTTCTCTAATGTCAGGATTTGCTGCTTTTCCTTGTAATTATTTATAGGCTACATTTAATTTTTTTTATAACAATAATAATAATTAGTAGCCATTGTTTTCTGCCTACTTTTAGCCTAATTTTGGATACTTTAATAGGTTATTATTTCCACATAATAACATTTTCAATGCAGTCTGGTTACGTTGTGGTATTACAGTAGTACTTTAGCTTAAGTAAAAGGCCTGAATAGCTCTTACATCACCGTTACATCCATCAGAATAGGTTTGTTGTTGCACTCACCCATATGAAGAGCTCTCTGTGAGCCTTGAACACCGTCAGGTCCTCCTCCTCCACAATCTGCTCCAGGTTCAACGACTCTGCTCGGTCATTCTCAGAGCACCAGTCCACTCAGCCTCTCTGTCCCACAATAACCACCAGTAATTAGTTTATTGACAGAAAATGAGTGGCAACTATCTTGATAATGGCTTATTTTTAATAGAAAATTACAGATATTTCATGGTTTCAGCTTCACAAGTGTCAGGATTTACTGCTTTTCCTTGTAATTATTTATAGGCTACATTTAAATTATTATTTTTTTAAATCACTTTGAGGTTTGGACTGTTGGTTGGAGAAAAAAAAACATTGGGAAAGTGTCACTGTTTCCTAAAATATGACATTGACTAGTCTAGCTTACTTTTACTGTTGATACTTTAATATGCTAGACTACATACTAACATTTTCTAAGCAGTGTGGTATTACAGTAGTACCTTTGCTTAAGTAAATGATCTGAATAACCTAGACCTACTTACGTTATGAGTTACATCTATCACAATAGGTTTGCTGTTGTACTTTTCTTTTTTGTTTCATAATAACAATATACAGAGTAACATTGAAAGCATTCATATACAGAAAAAGCATAGCGAAAACATTAATAAAGAGCAGTGCCAAACATAAAAATGACAACAGAAATTAAACAAAACCAACATAAAATTAAAAAAATAATAAAACAAAAGAACACCCAAGAGTATGACAATAAGTTCACTTAAAAACTTTGAAGATATTGCATTCATTCATTGTTTTCATAGCTGTTTTGTTTTGTGAGGAAGAAAGATATTGATCCATTTCCTTCATAAATACAAAGAAATTAAGTTTTTTTTCTGGCAAATTTACACCAGTGAATGTGGAACTTTGCGAGAATTAAAATGATATTAATAAGAAAAAATATGTTACTGTCTTTGTCACTGTAATCATAGCAGCTAAATATAATATTTATATAGTACAGTGCAAAATCTGAGAAAATCTTAGTATAAAATTGTTAACATCTTTCCACAGCTCATATGTAAATTTACAGGACAAAAATAAATAAGTGCAAGTTTCAGGATGTGATTCACAAAAAGAACATCAATGTCACTTTTGTAAGAAATGCTTCACTGGATAGAATCTATGGATCAATTTAAATTACACCTCTTTTACCTTATTTGTTACAAGGAACTTTTGTGGTAAGGATCAAACTTTCTTCCAGTCACTATCACTAACAAAATTACTCCAATAAAATGTTGCTGCCGGAATAGAAACCATGTTTTCCTGAAACAAGGCCCTTATTCTGGAGTTCATACCTCTATTAACAGAAAAAAACTATTTGCTGTTGTTCTCACCTTTTTTTTTTTTTTTTTTGAACTTAATTTTTATTGCAGTTACAGCAACTTACACAATCATAATAACAATCTATATCACTGTATTTTCATTTTGATAGCTGTCTCATAGTTTTAACACAAAATCTTACAGCTTAAAACAAGGGGGAAAGAGAGAACACAAAAAAGACAATCCAAATAATTAAAATAAAGTAAAGTAAAGTAAATAAATGCATAAATTTAAATGATGATAACTGTGGTAAGGGGTCGGAGGTAAGGGAGGGGGAGTGTGTTGTATGGGTGTGTGCTGTATGAGTGCGTACACGTGCCCAGAGAGGTGACCTGGGTCAGGAAGACAAAGACACAAGCATGATCCAGGATATACAAGAACACTCAGATCACCGCACTAGTACAATCCTGGCAGGGCTCCACCTTTTAACAAATGTGTCTTTTTGGAGTCTTAGGGAATAGGTTATTTGTTCCATGTGGTAGATTTCCCATACCTTCTCGATCCATAAATTGTATGTTGGGGGCTCAGGTTTTAACCACATAATTGTGATACATTTAACTGCTGCTGTAAGCAATATTTGTAAGAGATATTTTTTGGCTCTTCCATTAATGCCTTCTGGTATTGCTCCCAGCAGTGCCATTTTTGGATCTTTGGTGAAATTTTGGTCGAATACATCTTCGAGTGCCCGAAATACCTCTTCCCAAAATGTTTTTAATTTGGGGCATGTCCAAAATATGTGATTATGGTTGCCAATATGTGTACCACAATTTCTCCAACATTTATTCGAGTGTTTAGGGCCCATTTTAGCCACTATTTCTGGTGTACGAAAGAATCTTGAAATTACTTTCCATTTGAATTCCCTCCAGCTATTAGAGTTGGTCACTAGATGTGCTTCGGTGCATATTTCTTCCCACATGTCCTGTGGTATGTCTGTATTCATTTCAATTTCCCATCTACCTTTTATTTGAAGCGTATTGTTCAAATTCATGCCTAAAAATATTTGTTAAGAATGGCCTATAATTTTCTTATCTTCTTATCTATTTTCTTATGTTCTCACCTTTAATGAAGAACTGAGCCTTGAACACCGTCAGGTTCTCCTCCACTATCTGCTCCAGGTTCATGGTCTCTGCTCGGTCAGTCTCAAAGCACCAGTCCACTTAGCCTCTCTGTCCCAGTATAAACCAGTCCACTCAGCCTCTCTGTCCCAGTATAAACCAGTCCACTCAGCCTCTCTGTCCCAGTATAAACCAGTCCACTTAGCCTCTCTGTCCCAGTATAAACCAGTCCACTCAGCCTCTCTGTCCCAGTATAAACCAGTCCACTCAGCCTCTCTGTCCCAGTATAAACCAGTCCACTTAGCCTCTCTGTCCCAGTATAAACCAGTCCACTCAGCCTCTCTGTCCCAGAATAAACCAGTCCACTCAGCCTCTCTGTCCCAGAATAAACCAGTCCACTCAGCCTCTCTGTCCCAGTATAAACCAGTCCACTCAGCCTCTCTGTCCCAGTATAAACCAGTCCACTCAGCCTCTCTGTCCCAGTATAAACCAGTCCACTCAGCCTCTCTGTCCCAGTATAAACCAGTCCACTCAGCCTCTCTGTCCCAGTATAAACCAGTCCACTCAGCCTCTCTGTCGCAGTATAAACCAGTCCACTCAGCCTCTCTGTCGCAGTATAAACCAGTCCACTCAGCCTCTCTGTCCCAGTATAAACCAGTCCACTCAGCCTCTCTGTCCCAGTATAAACCAGTCCACTCAGCCTCTCTGTCCCAGTATAAACCAGTCCACTCAGCCTCTCTGTCGCACTGCGCTCCTCAAACTTCTCAAACACAGACCTCACACTCCTTCATCCCTGAAGTTACTTACTGTCCCTAAGTGAACGCAGAGAATCATGGCTGGAGATCCGCCATGCTGCATTCAGCTTTAGCCAGGTACACAACGCACCTGTGTTGGTGACGCAATGCGAAATCGTGGGTGTGTTTGATTTGGTTCACTTGAGACCCCGGGGGGGGGGGGGGCGGGGTGTGAGCAGAGCATTAAACCAGTGATTACAGTTTTTCTCGATTGTTTACACACATTTTCTGAAAGCATGCCTCATACTCTCAGAACTCTACACACAAATCAAAAAACACACACACAATGGGCAGAACCCCTCAATTCTCCTGCAAAATGAAACTTTACATTCAAAACAATGTTATTTCTTCTCAAAATGGTATTTTGTTTTCAAATGACACACACACACCATCATATGAATAGACATTTATAAGAACCAGTTGAACACTGATGTGCTCAATGTAAAACACTATGATGAATGGAAAACACTTCTTCTCCATTCATCATGATGACTTAGGCCTTTTTTTTGTTCAGTGTTACACTTACTACAGACAGTACATACATAAGTGTGTTGTAAAATATTTTAGAATATTGTTTTTATACTCAGAACACACAAATACACGGTAACAAATATATTTTATTTTCCCCACAAAAACAATGTACACAGTGAACATCCCAACCAACACAAAGTTGCACATACAGTGGAAAAAAAAAAAACTATGCTGCATCCTCTCTTCTGTTTCGGTCTGGCCACAGCACCTCATCCACATCACAAGCAATGTTTTCCCTGGCCAAGCAGCGGGGGAAATATCGCTTAGCATGTCGAATCCAGCCATGAAAAGCATCAACTGATTGCTAATTGTTACACTGTGTGACAGGTGTTTGCCCATGTGATGAGTCAGTGTGCATAGTAGGGCAATTGTCTTTATAATTTTGAATGACAGTGTGTTCCTTGTGAAAACGAGATTTTCTTCATGAAAATTGTGCCAAATGCAGAGAATTGTGTGTAGTGTTTTGAAAAAAGTGTGTTTTAGAACTGCAATTTGAGTGTAAAGCAGGAATTGTGCTTGTAGTTTAGCAGAATTGGTTCAGGGGGTTGGTGCATGAGTTACATGTTGTGGTCATTGTGTGTCAAGTACCAGTATTTGTGTGTAAACAATTGAGAAAAACTGTAATTAAGGTAGGGTTTTTAAGACCTTTTCATTGCCATTCTGTTGCTAAGGCAACAGCTTTGGTCCTATTTTACTTCCTGTCTGCTGCTGCATTAACAAACATTGCAACAGGAAATAATACAAATCACTAAATTGTGATCTTCACAACTACTCAATATGGTTTCATACAAATAAGTTGTCATTAAATGTCAAAAAGTCTAATTTCATGTTATTTGCAGGAAATAAAAATATATGATAGTGAGCAAATTAAACTCCATATTCATAATGAAGAAATAATGAAAGTTTCATCAATATGTTTTTTTTGTTTTGTTTTTTAAAGGGACTGTTTGTAACTTTCTAAGCGTATAAATGTAGCGGGTCGGCACACATGCGCGCTCGCATATGCGGGCTCCTCGTCTCCTCTGCCTGCTTGCCTTCACTCAGACAGAGTGCGCGTTCTCGCGTACTCGCTCCACCTCTAGACGTGAACGCGCGCTCACTCCACACTGCAGAAGAGTTAGTTTAGCTCTGAGAATATCTAGTGAATGTGGACGTTTGTGCAGAAATAAATGCTGCAGCTCCTCCAGAGAGAAACGTTACCGTCTCCCTCCTGCGCCCGGGTGCCGGTGTCACGGTTCACGTTTCTCTCTGCGGAGCATCGTCACTTCACAAGACACGGAAAACCTCTGTTGGTGCGCGCTGTGTCAGTGAATGCAAGCAGGCAGCGGAGGAGAGGCTCCGGGTGCCGTTGTCTCCCTGCGGGCGCAGGAGGGTGAGGCAGGAAAAGCCAACACTAGGATCAGATCTAAATCATGTTCATGAAGAGACCTTCGTCTGGTCAGCTAACATTACTGCCAAGCAGGTGAAATATAGAGTGATATTGTGGTTTTAGCTGACGTGTGTCGCCTCACTGTTTTGAGCGATGCTCATTCAGGTAAATTTAGAGCGAGCAAGCACGAGCCCAACGCTGACTTTCGTTGATTTCACGGCCACAGATGTCGCTGTTAAGCAGCCATTCTGAAAGTTACAAATAGTCCCTTTAACCTTTATTTAACAAGGTAGTACTCAAGAGAGACCTGGCCAGCATCATTTAAACATACATTAAAGTTTCAGACGCCACAACATAAAACAAATGCAAAATAAATACATAGCATAATATCTTACACGACACATTAAAATCAAGTGTTTGAAGCCAACGTTAAAGTGAAGATATTCAGAAACACAGACAGCTCCCGATTGACTCTGCTTCTAGGTCTTTCATTAATGTTTTAAATTCATCAAAAGTAATCAGATTTTCCAGTTTCAACCTAGCTTGCAGTTTATTCCAGGAGAAGGGAGCGGAATAGCTAAAGGCCATCTTACCTAGTTCTGTGCGGACCTTAGGTACAGATAATAATTACAGGTCAGACGAGCGTAGGCTATAGCTGCCAGTGTTGCACGATATGAGAGTGCACAGATAGGAGGGGAGTATACCAAGAATGGAGTTATAAATAAATGTGAGCCAATGTTTGTGCCTCTGCATAGGCAGAGAGCCAGTTAGCCTTGGTGTACAGGGTACAGTGATGTGTGAGCACTTTACAGCCAGTCACAAACCTCAGTGCACTATGGAAGACAGGATCTAACATTCGTAAACACTGCAGATGCATTCATATAAAGCAGATTCCCATAATCTAGCAAAGTTCAAAATGTAGAAGTGACCAATCTCTTCCTAGCTTCAATAGAAAAACAGGCCCTGTTCGGATAATAAAATCCTAGTTTTAGTTTTAGCTTCTTCACAAGTGTTTCAACGTGAGGTTTAAAAGAGAGTTGGCTGTCAGTTAAAATACCCAAATAATTATACATTTTAACTTGTTCAATCTTCTCACCCAGCACAGTTATAATGCTTATCATGTTACTTAGGTATTCTGATAGATGACAACCTCTCTTGGAGAAATCAGGATGTTTTTCTCTCGGGATTCTGAGAAAGAATAAGAGCTTTTGTACACAATACATGTCTTTTTTTTAAATTGCAGTGATTAACTATAATTGACATCAACAATCTTCAAACCTGTTCATTTGTCTTTAAGGCAATATATAAGGATGCAGATTTATCTCATTGTTTAAGATATTATTTCAACAACACTCAATTCCATAATTACCCAACCAGGCAGGCTGAGAATCTTCATCTTCCTTTGTATAAAACATCCTGTGGTCAGTTTTCTATCACATTTCGTGGAGTTATCTTATGGAATAAAAAAATGTCTATGTAATGGATTCCTCTGTGTCATTGTCTATGTATAAAAGAGACTTAGAAATGCTCTGCTGTCAAAAACATTTGATTTGGAAAAAGAATGATCACTCTTAGAGACTGTAAATATGAATTACTTCTGCTTCTTTGATAATTTACTTACCATGATTAGTTAAAAAAAATATGCAAAATGATTTATTCCATCATTAGGCTTATGTTTAGTTTGGAAATACAGCTGAAATTGATGTGTCAAAGGATATGAACTGCTCCCCTAAAAAAACATTTCAAACAATTTTTTAGTTGTCTTGTTACTACTCACGTTTGGTGATAGTGCTGTCACAGAACATTATTGTAATTGTGAACTTTGCACTAATTGCTTGTAATGTAGGGGTTTTTAGGTGTATTTAAGCTCATTAAACTGTGGTACATATTGTAAATTGCTCAGGATGAATGTGTTAGCTAAATACCTAAAATATAACAACAACTTGGTGGTAAATATTAGTATACATAACTAAGATTTGTAAACACAGGGATATATTAATTAACTCCTCACTTATTGTATGTTCAATATGTGATATCACCTGAAATATTGTCAATAAATTATAAACTTAAAAAGAAAATCATTTCCACCATACATCTTCAGTTGTTCTACTGCTTTTAAATGCATTTCTCTTAAATCATCATTTGGCATTTGACAGTTGTAATGTCATAGAACTTGAATGATTGGAAAGATTCCTATGTTTACAATTGGCAAGTTTTCGCGTAATCTTACACTTCAGGAAGGTTGTGTAACAACTGAGTATAGGTCATGTTGGGGGTTTAAAATGTTCACTGACAAAATGACAGTATATCCATTAGATTTGGGTTACATTGAATAACAGGCTTAACACTACAGGTGAGGAATCAGTTCAGGAAGATGAAGGCGAGGAAGGCTGCGGGTCTTGACGGCATCAGCTCCAGGCTCCTGAAGTCCTGTGCAGACCAGCTGTGCGGGATTGTTGTACACATGTTCAACCTGAGCCTGAGGCTGGGCAGAGTGCCACAGCTGTGGAAGACATCCTGCGTGGTACCAGTGCCCAAGACTCCGCAACCAAAGGACCTCAGCAGCTACAGGCCGGTGGCACTTACATCCCACCTGATGAAGACCCTGGAGCGGCTGGTCCTTGCTCATCTCCGCCCCCTAGTGAGCCCATCGATGGACCCACTACAGTTTGCCTACCAACCTGGCATCGGGGTGGACGACTCCTTCATCTTCCTCCAACACCGAGCTCTCTCTCACCTGGAGAAGCCTGGGAGCACTGTGAGAATCATGTTCTTTGATTTCTCCAGTGCTTTCCACACCATACAGCCTGCGCTTCTGGCGGACAAGCTGGAGAACACAGGAGTGGACTATCACCTCACATCCTGGATACTGGACTACCTCACCAACCGTCCACAGTATGTGAGGACACAGGACTGTGTGTCCGACATGGTAGTCTGCAGTATGGGGGCCCTGCAGGGAACGGTCCTGGCTCCGTTCCTCTTCACCCCCTACACTGCAGACTTCACCCACAACTCACCAACCTGTCACCTGCAGAAAATCTCTGACGACTCTGAAATCGTCGGCCTCATCACAGAGGGGGATGACAGGGAGTACAGAGAACTGACTCAGGACTTTGTGGACTGGTGCCAGCGGAACCGCCTCCAGCTTAACGTGGGGAAAACAAAAAAGCTGGTGGTGGATTTCCGTAGACGCACACACTCCCCCCCGACACCGGTGAACATCCAGGGAATAGACATTGAGATGGTGGCATCTTACAAGTACCTGGGTGTTCACCTGAACAATAAACTGGACTGGACTGATAACTCAACTGCACTCTACAGGAAAGGCCAGAGTAGACTCTGTCTACTCAGAAGACTGAGATCTTTTGGAGTGCAGGGAGCTCTCCTGAAGACCTTTCATGACACTGTGGTGGCATCAGCCATTTTTTATGGAGCGGTCTGCTGGGGCAGCAGCATCTCGGCTGTGTAGAGGAAGAGACTAGACAGAGTGATCAGGAAGAACAGCTCTGTCCTGGGATGCCCCCTCGACACAGTGGAGGTGGTGGGAGAGAGGAGGATGATGGCTAAGCTGTTATCCATGATGGAGACTGACTCCCACCCCATGCAGGACACCATCTCAGTACTGGAGAGCTCTTTCAGCGACAGGCTGCTCCACCCAAAGTGTGTAAAGGAGCGCTATCGCAGGTCCTTCCTTCCTGCAGCTGTCAGACTCCACAACCAGCACTGCTCCCAGTAGACTACAACCAGCACTGCTCCCAGTAGACCACATACACACCAAAAACTGACAATAACTTGATATTTTCAGGTGGAATTTCATTCATTGTCACTGTGCAATATCATTTCCACTTGTGCAATTTTGTTAATAGTCTGTTTATTGTCAATACTGTATATACTGCTCCTATTTTTATACTTTCTTCTATTTAATGGTTCATATTTTGTTTCACTTTGTTTAGCTCTGTTTTACTGTGTTAGCTGATGCATCTTGTTTTTTGCACTATCCCCTTTGCTGCTGTACACTGCAAATTTCCCCACTGCGGGACTAATAAAGGAATATCTTATCTTATCTTATCTTATCTTAGGCTGACGTGAAGCAGTTTCCCAGTCGTAATTACGACTTGGATGTTGACGTGAACGTTATTGACAAGTCGGAAACTCATATTATGTGCATTCATTAGGAGCCTAGACCTCACACACCTGTCAACATATAACAGCTGTCCAATCAGAGCTCCCGTTTGCTGCTCTGTGGACTGGACTGCTTACACATCTTCAAAATAAAGAGAGATTGTGAAATGGACTCTAAATGTTATAGCAGGAAACAGATCATCTGTGAGGTGGAATATCATATAACTGAATGGTAGCACACTCCATGCTGCATACTGTATATATACCTACTGTAAATTGCTCAGGATATGTGTGTCAGCTTAATGCCTAAAATATAAATGTAAAATCTAGTCACATACTGTGTCAACTTTCAGTCTTTCTCAGTCATTTTGATATAATGAGGTCGATAAATGATAAAGAGGTGGAGGTGGACAGGTCCTGGGAGGGCCATTCAGGATGTTTAGGTTCTACAGCTGTCAGGACAGATGCACCGAGATCCTTGACTGACAGCCGAGCATGTCGAGGCATAAACGAACAGGTCCCTCTTCCAGATTAACTTTCTACTGCTCAAGCCTCAGAGATTGATCTGTGCCAAGGACTGGCGAGGCCTTGGTGTGGGTATTGTAAAAAGAGATTGGATCTATTCTTTCAAGGAAAGAGCTCCCAGGGTTGAGAGAGAAAGAGCATGATAAAAGAGATATGGCACTTTTATTAAATCACTTACAACCATTCCCTGGGATGTGCTCTCACACACACACACACACACACACACACATATACACACACATATATAGAATCACACATATCGTGTAAAGGTCAGTCTAGTTTTAGTTCATTCAGAAGTCAGTTTTCTTTAAAATTCAAACACCCTGAATAAGTTGAAAAAAGTTATTGTACTCGCTGTGACTAAAGTGAAAACCACTCATCAGATAATATACCGAGGTCCAGTCAAGCGAGAAGATTGCTTTTTGTTTTATCGTTATACAAGTTTAGAATTGCATGAAAACAGCAGGTATTGGGGGTATTCTTGGTAGCATTTCTTATGCACATACAGTATTGATGTTTTTAAATCTGTCATCTAAAAGTTAAGGCTTTCATTATACTTTTAGTGTTGTATTTGTGTAGCCGGTCTTTAATCATGAGGCGGTCTTGCTGTTTGAGTTTTGTGGAGCTGGCGTTAGAGGAACTGTGTGTAACAATTGGAATGGAATATAATATTCATAACTATGTTTTCTTTAGTCTTTAATCACCTGAAACTAAGAATTGTTGCGTTTTCGTTAGCTAAGAATGAGCCCTTCATATCTACATAGGGCCTCTTCACGGAATCCGTCATGTTGCTCCTCCATCTTTCTACAGTAGCCCAGAACGGACAAACAAAACACTGGCTCTAGAGAGAGCCTTTCGCGTTTTTTATGTTACCTGAAGGCCACCGTAGTTCTTCAATACGCTTGTGAAACTGCGGTAAAGTGATCCACAGAGTGCAACAACGCAGTCAGCTGCCATCTGACTTCCCTTGCTCCTAAAGTATTGTTATTATGGTAAGGATCTTCAAAATGGAGGAGTGAGCAGAGGGTTACTCAGCTGGTTGCAATATGCAACCACACCCCTAGATGCCACCAAATCCTACACACTGTACCTTTAAAGGAATAGTTCAACAATTTGGTGAAATGTTCACTTTCTCTGTGCGCTACGGAGCTAAAGCTGGCAGCGATTAGCTTAGGTAAGCTTAGGTTAGAATAAAGATCGGAAGCAGGAAGAAACAGCTAACCTGGCTCTCTTCAAAGTTCAAAAGTCCACCTATACCAACATCTCTAAAGCTCACTAATTAACAGAATGCATCTTGTTTGTTTAATCGAGTTGCACAAACAGAAATGTAAAAGCGACAATTTTTAGGGATATTTTTGGTCTTTGGACAGAACCAGGCTAGCTGTTTCCCACTGCTTTCAGTCCTTATGCTAAGCTAAGCTAATTACCTCCTGACTTCATGCTTCATAGGCTACTTAATGTACAGACATCAGAGTGGTATTGATCTTTTTAATTGATTGCTAAATGCGATATTGGGAGCAATTCCATTGTCTCCACACGCCTCTCAACATAGCGACAGCTGAGCCGGCAGAATATTGTATAGAGAACCTTTAACTCTTGCCAAGAAAGCCTATCTCCCAAAATGTGGAACTATTCCTTGTGCAGAGTCAACAGAGCAGGTTTTCTTTCTTTAAGCTTTTTTGTTTTTCATCCACTATATTGCTGGCATTGTCAATGTAACCAGTAGAATAGCACTTTGCATTAGTCATGGATGCAGTAGAAGTTGACAGCGACCTGCAATAAGCTGCAGGCAGTCAACCTCATTGTGTTTGACATTAAGGGGCTAACAGTGCGGATGGCATCACCTTCATTACACTCAGCTCCTGCAGCAGGTTAGGTGGGACAAATTTGCTGTCAGCCCGCTCCGCATTAGGACAGATTGAAGCAGACCAGTGGATGTGTACATCAGCTGTTTTCTAAAAGCTGTCACTCAGCAACTCTACTGGATTTTGTCTGACTTGTAGTCTCATAAACTGTTGATGATCAACGTATGTGATTTATTGGATGCGTGAATGCCTAGTGCTTTTAAATGTGCACATTTTTTACTATAACATTCTCATTTCTTTTATGGTCTCAAATGAAATCAATTAGACATCCGTGAGATATGCATTCCCCGGGCAAATTATTCAATTATGTTCTGTAAATGAAGCGTGACTGACCTTTAAAAGGGAACCATTCACAGTTTCCACAATTGCCTCCATGGTTCAGCTAATCTATTTTGCATTTCTGGATGTATCACATGGGGCTTACAATATCAGAGCATTTCAGACGGTGTCAGGTAACAACACAATCTGGAGGACTGACCTGATTACTGCCCTAAAACAGTATCAGGCTCTCAGCTGATCTGGGTAATACACTGTAGATAGATATGTGTGTTAGGTATAGCTAAACTGATCAACTAACCACCATTATCTTGATTTGCTGGTAATATCTGGTGCCTTAGAATGAGCCGTTTATATCTAAATAGGGAGCGGGTCCCATCAACGGAGTCCACCATGTTGCATCGCTATATTTCTACAGTAGCCTAGAACAAACAAACCAAGCATTATTAACTTTTCCTGCGTGGGCCGGAGTCGAAAAAGTTACTCACACCTGTCGCCGCCACCGCTCTCTCTCTCTTGCTTCACCACTCACTTCCCACATACACACACTCTACGCACTGGCTCTGCTCCAAATGGCTCTAGAGAGGGCCATTCGCGTTTTCAGGTCGGCCACCGTAGCTCTCCAACACGCTTGGCACACCGGAGAGGCTTCAGTCGGTTGCAATCTCCTCACCTCACCTCACCGCTACTGTAGATACCACAAGATCCTACACATTGGACCTAACTATTCAAGATCAATGCCTAACCTTTACCATCTCACGAGAGTTTCCCAACTTGTGGGCTACCTTCTAGAAATGACCCTGTGAAGAGGACTCGTTCCATATCTAGATATAAACGGCTCAATCTAAGGTAATGAAAACACGATTTGTATTTTCAGGTGATTATACACCAAAAAAAACATACTTATTAATATTAGTTTCCATTTCTGCCAGTAGATCCCCATCAATGTAACACAGTTTCCTTTAGTGGAATACTGCACACAGAAGTTTTGAGCTGGCACAGATTTCCATTAGAAAAGTCATCACAGCTGTTCTTTATTTTCCTGACCTGTAGGTGAGACAAAACAACCCTATTGCCTGTCAGCCATTTTTCATAGTCTTAATCAATAGGCCAAGAATAGCAGTTGAAGGTGAGCTTCGTCGATCCGTCTTTCTCAATCATCTCTTCCTCTATTACCCCTGGGGGTCGATACCACTGCCTTTAGAGGCAACAAAGTTATTCTCACTTCCCCCCTGGGAGTAGCAGCATGGAGCTGAGGTGCTGGGAGGAAGCTAATGAATGTATTTGTCATATCTCTAATGGCTCACTATATCACCACAGCACCTTGGCTTGGGATTTATGGTAATCATGACTGCAGAAAAGTTAATGCGTTCTGTTTTAGGATTTTTTTCTGGTTCTGATGAGACAGCTTGAGAGAACATTGAATTGACGGCAGGTTTTTATTTTCTTCTGAGCCCAAATCGTGGAAACGTTGACAATGTGCCAAGGTAAATGATAGCCTAAAAACTCAGAGTTGGGAAGTTGGTATTCACATCAGCAAGAGTGCAGGAATGGCAAACTAATGATGAGTCAACTCTGCTATTGATTAGAGCCGGCTTATTTTAGTCCCTGAGGCCCACACGAGCCCACACACCCAGACCAACAATATCAGCTTACTCTCAAGTTGTGCTGAGATGTCTTTACCGATAACAACTCCAGAAACTTTTTATTTTACATTCCCTTTTTTGCCTCGCAAATCTCATCCAGCAGCAGAACTTCATCTTCTTCCATTAAGTCCCAAGTGACTTCATTTTTATCTACAGTATGCACTCAAAATGCAAATGACGAAGTGTCTCGGGCTCAGGCGAGCACAGAGCGCAGCTGAAGAAGACGTCAAAGACAAGTGTTCACAAGAGATGCGGTACATTAAAATTGATTAAAAGAAATTAAAGTAATTA
Organism: Sebastes umbrosus; assembly: GCF_015220745.1. NCBI lineage: Eukaryota > Metazoa > Chordata > Actinopteri > Perciformes > Sebastidae > Sebastes > Sebastes umbrosus. The sequence continues at coordinate 9,866,078 of NC_051280.1, read as the reverse complement.
GTCCACAAATTAACATTTTGTGCTGCTCATTCTGTGATCGATTTACCATAAATTACTAAGGGACATACGTTAATCTGGACTTGCTGATCAACAGTGGGAGTGCTGAAGTGTGAAAAAGCCAGCAGCATATTTCATTTGTATGTTTTTTGGAGTTTCCAGAGTACATTTTATGTAGCATGAATAATGGTGTGTGGGTGTGAGAAAGGAGAGAGAAATATTTGTTCAAGATTCCTCAAGGGCGGCTCGTGCAGCTTCTGTGGAGACGAGAACACACGTACGAGGCGAGAAGACGCAGGCTGGCTGCACGGTTCTGATGCACTTTAAAAGCACACTTGATCAGCAATTCCTTCTATGAGCCCACACATCCTTCAGACTTCAAACACGCCTCTTGAAGGTTAGGGGCACAGAAGTGAGTAGATAACAGAGGGATGCCTCAGCAGAGATGCCTTACTTTGTTGACATAAGACATTACCGGGGTATTTTCACAAACCTGCTGCCCTCATGTGGCTGCTGATGGGTCACAGGCAGGACAGAAACATTTTCAAAACAGCATAAAACTTTGACGACAGTCATGGAGTTCTCAGGAATACATCTCAAAGTGCTCATCGCTGGCTGAATCCTGCAGAAAATGATGGTCGTGCAGCTCTTTTACTGTGAACTATCTACATCCTTTGATTCAGTCAGGGCAGTAACTGATCAATTACTGACAAATGATTGATGATTCCTTTCCTGCCTTCTCAGGGAAAACAACATTATCAGGCTAATTTAGGAAACAGCTGAGCTTTAGTTCAGTGCAGACTTTATCGACGGGCATGTTCCTCTCCAAGCTGTCTGATTCTGCAACACTGTGGATCTGTAAGGTTTAGACGGCTCGCTGTAACGATTTGTCCCTCTCAATGCATTCAGTAATCATACCAATACAATTGGTTAATTTATAAATAGAGCATTTGCTAAAATACTTTATTTATATCTCTGTGTTTCTATTAAGAAATACTGAATGGCCTGTTTTATGGCAGAGTTGGATAAATCCCTAATAGTAAAAAAAAACAGAATTATCGCCTCCTGGTTGTATTCCTCCGCCAGCCAGTCAAGTTGCAGTTTACATCCATATCTGTCCAAAATGTCCTCACTTCATCATTTTATCCTGTTAGACATTTCTGTGAAATTGTCCTAATTAGCATATGAATCCTTGGGTTACGGCCAAAAACGTGTTTTGTGACGTCACAGTGACCTTTGACCGCCGAAAGCTAATCAGTTCATCCTTGAGTCCAAGTGGACGTTTGTGCCAAATTTGAAGAAATCCCCTCTAGGCGTTCCTGAGATATTAAGTTCATGAGAATGGGATGCACATGAGGTCACAGTGACCTTTGACCACCAAAATCTAATCAGTTCATGCTTGAGTCCAAGTGGATGTTTGTGCCAAATTTGAAGCAGTTCCCTCAAAGTGTTCCTGACATATCGCGGTCAAAAGAATGGGACGGACGTGAGGTCACAGTGACCTTGACCTTTCACCACCAAAAACTAATCAGTTCATCCTTGATTCCAAGTTGACGTTTGTGGCCAGATTTGAAGAAATTTGCTCAAGGCGTTACTGAGATATCACAAGAATGGGACGGACGTGAGGTCACAGTGACCGTTGACCACTAAATTCTATTATTGAGTTGATAATGATTGATAATGATTATTCTATCATCCTTGAGTCCAAGTGGACGTTTGCGAGAAATTTGAAGAAATTCCCTCAAGGCGTTCCTGAGATATCGTGTTCACAAGAATGGGACGGACGGACATATGTACGTATGGACGGACAACCCAAAAACAACAAACAGCTGTCGCCAGTGCGGAGTCCTAAAAATGTATCATAAATCCAGCTATACAGCAGCTGATTTTTCATCCACATAAGTACAGATGGCCAGCCATGTTTTTCTATACTAGACTGGTATCTACTATTTGCAGACTTTGCAATCCAGGATAAGAAGAAGAGGAGAAAAAAAGAAAAAGGAAAAGTATACTTTGCTTTTATACTCAGAGAACAAACTTTAAAAACACACAATACCAAGGTTACAAAAATCTATGTAATAGTTTGACTTTAGTTTTTCCTTTCTTCTTTTTCTCTTCAACTGTCTCATGCATGGTACATCAGACCATTGTGCTGCTCAACACTTACAGACAAAGCTGCAGTCGTCTATAATGACAAGCTGAATGTAAAGTGATTGAATGCTGAATGTGCATTCATCTTGTCCACTGCCATAAAGGCCTTTTTGTACATGTGAGTCTTTATCTCTCTTTGTCTGTCTCACTCTCTCACACAACACACTCAGTGGATTATGACAACCTCAGCGCACAATTTCCCTTCTTTTAGCTCATACTTGGACACCAACTTTGTCTCTCATCCAGAACTTTATTCTTTGCCCACTCTCTATGTAGATACACAAGTAACCTTTTTTGACACCATTCTTCAACCATGCCCCCAATTAAACTTATGACCCAAAATATCCGCTGCACTGGCTCACAAGCTAAAAAAAAAAAAGGATTTGTAAAAGTATTAAATGCTGTGTGACTCAAAAAGAGAGCCGGGCATATTCCGCCCACACATCACTCTCACAACAGCATTAACGCTTCTATGCAAACTACAAATAGACCAATTTCTAATTTATTCCCTGCATTTAAATACACTGATTCATAATAATTCACATCATTGACCATGATGGGACATTTATTATCATTGCAGCTTCCATTAACACTAACATTATCATAACTAACATTTAATGATTGAACATCTGATCATCTCTCCTAATTTTCATCCATTCTTTTAAAATCTGGATTTAGAGATCCCTTTACAATCAACACAGATATGTCTTGCGAAACTTAAAGGGCGGGTCCATTACTATTATTATGTTTTTTTTATGTTTTTCATTCCTCATTCTGTATCTTCCCAGTGGTGTTTCTTATGTATTCAAATTCAAAATTCAAATTTTGGTGAAAGTACGGTATGTTTTAACATCAAAACGCTATTTTCCCAAGCCCTTCTAAAACCTTTTACCAGACATGACCTGACGTAGGTTTCTGCATGATGACGCTGCCACATGTACAGTATACATCCTTATCGTCAGTGTATTAATGTTACATACAATTATTTAGATGGCGGTCAGCACGCTCCCAGGTTGGAGAAGCAGAGAGGAGTACCCGCTCGGAAGCTAAACAATGTACTGATGTGTGGACGCCGCGTTAGTACTGTACTGCTGTGTGGACGCAACGTTAGTACGAATCCGAAAGTCACACAATAAAACAATAAAACAAACAAACTAACCGATCAATGCAGCGGTAGACCAGCAACTCCTGCATTCTGCGAGTTAAAATGACTGTTTTTGTGAATGGAGTCTGGTGGCTTTGAAGACAGCGATATAACGGCTTCAAGTCCCCGGCGGAAAGGGCTGTCTGACGGCGAGGTAAACCGGTGAAAACATTCTAAATATAGCGTACACTTATATCGCTCTCTTCAAAGCTACATTCACAAAAGCAGTAATTTTACCTCGCAGAACGCAGGAGTATACATAAAACCCCACTTTCAAAATCTGAATTAACCCTGACAGTTATTTCCAAACTAAGCACAGCTAGCGTTGACTCAGCTAGTGCTAGCATTCACATTATTTATAACCTTATTTATTAGCTTCGATTAGTTTACTTTGGTAACCTCTGTGGCTTTCAACGGCTGAGTGGGCGTTTTCATTTGAAATAAAAGGAACAGAACGCAGATGGACCTGTCCTTTAAAAGGTTACTTCAAGTGATTTAGTGTGGTATTTCCATATAACTGGGGGACTTTTGAGAGACAAATTTTTAAAAAGAATGGTCTAAGTTGAGGCAGCAGAGGGTCAAGCCCCTAAAACCTGGGATCATACACTTCCCATAATGCAACTCACTAGCATTTTTTTTCTCTGCTAAGTAAATTCCCTTTTCTTTCAACTCCACATCCTCAAGTTAAAACAACATTATACAACTGCATTCACAGGATGAAAAAAGTACTCCTTGTGACTAGTGTATGTAATATGTAATGTATGTAATATGTAAAGTGCCCCTTTAACATGCGTGTGCCGCTCATTCCATCGTATCAAAAGGTCGTGTGAGATCATTTCTAGATGTTGTTTTATGGGATTTCAATAATGCCTTTACAGACATTCATGTGGGCGAGTTCTCCACGAGGTATTTGTCTCAACAGCTAACAGTAAGCAGAAATCAATACCGTATTATGTCATGTCAGTTTTGTTTATATTCTCCATTTAATACAGAGTAAAATTCAATGTGTTTTACATTAAAGCGTTTTAGAACATTTTAATTCGAAGCCACCAAAATAGATCAAGGCAGAGACTTTTAAGTTCAGGACAGTTTTATCTAGTAATCACTGCTGTGTAGAATGGATTTTGCAATAAACAGTTGATCAAATAGTTAACTTTGTGTGCATTGATCTAAAGCAGGACACCTTGGATGGATTAACTGTTTGTGATATGTAGATACAGAGGTACTACAGAGGGTGTTTCTAAGGGTGAGCTGAGGCTGCGGTGCTAATTAAGCAACCATGGATCAGTTTTATAGGACGAACTGTGTCTTCTCTCTAGTCTACATCATACTAGCGATGAAGTTTGTCATGCCCCACACTTTGCCTCACCCATAAAAACCTCACCATAAGACAGGGCTACATAAGACCATATGGCATCTGCACAACAAGAGAACTCAGTGCAGGATTATCTGTCAATCAGATTGTGAGAGCAACATGTGGACTGAGAGTTTTGATATCTTCACAGTAATAACAGAAAAACCTTTCATATACTTCTCCCCAGAACACTTGCATCACTGGGGATTTGCTGCTACATCGATCACCCACCGTGCACACCACCAGGTGAGCCTGACCATAAAATCTTTCATCTAGAAACACTATTTCAACCTGATATATAACATGCCAGCAAAAAGAGATTATGTGTATTTTCTGTTTCTGTTTCATATTTGTGACAAAACACTACACTGTTAAAGTAGTATATGAGACTGAGCGGTCTTGGTTAAAGGACCACTGTGTAACAATTAAGGGGGATCTATTGGCAGAAATGGAATATTGTATGAATAAGTGTTTTCTCTAGTGTATAATCACCTGATAATGAGAATCGTTGTGTTTTAGTTACCTTAGAATGAACCCCAGAACAGACAAACCAAACACTTTTAACTTTTCCTGCTTGGGCCGGAGTCGATAACGTTACATGCTCCCTTCGCCGCCGCTCTCTCTCTCCTGCTTCCCCACTCACTTCCCACGAACACACACTCTACGCACTGGCTCTGCTCCAACTGGCTCTAGAGAGGGTCATTTGCATTTCCGCGTCGGCCACCGAAGTGCTAGATACCGCCAGATCTACACACTGAACATTTAATTAACGTTACGTGAGTTAGGCAGTTTTCTGTTTACCGTAAGTCTCTAATTTAGGCTGCAGCTGTAAATTAATTTGTATTCTTATAGCCCAAATTAATAATCAAAGGTCACATTTACTTCACTTTCCTTGTGTAACTATTGTAGACTACTGCTCTTGTATCAAGGCTTTCTTCAAACAGTCAAGTTGCCATGTCATTAAATGTCATTAAATTTACATTTCAGGCATTTAGCTAATGGTGAGATGATACACCCCATAACCACAATGTCCATTTTTTCCTTTGCGTCATGCACAAATGACTAATCTTTGTTAGAACATTATATTGTTTAACCTTATCTAACTATTTAACACTTCAATTGGTTTTGGCTCGGATAACATGGATAACACATTGTGCTCTAAGTTAGCCCTTCTCCTCCGTATTCAGCAGTATACAGTCACAATTCACAGCCTGTTACAGTGTGACTCATTTGCTCTCCCACAGCGCCACTATTCGTGCTCATCAGCTCCATCCAGATGACCATATGGGCAGTAGAGGAGCATGAGATCCACACCAGAGAATTCATTAGCAGCCCTGAATTGCACCGTGCCATCATCCCTCTGTTTCTTTGAGGTGGCCAATGAAATTCAGGCTAGTGGGCGGCCTGAGGCAATGACACCATCACTTGTGGCAGGAGAACAGTAATTGGACCGTGTGTCAGATAAATCCAAGTTGTGACAAGCCACTCGGCACAGTGTCGCCTTGGCCTCGATGCAAAGCCATCTCTCAGCCACTCCACTGACCTGCAGTAGCTTTCTGAGCTTTTCAGTGGAGGTCAGCGGAGTTACTGCAGGTCACCGGAGTGAAAAGCCTTTCAACTATTCTTTTCACCATATAACATGCAGTAGCATCCCCTAAGAGAAGCAAGGGAGGGCTGAAATGGTTGAGGAATATATTGAAGAAATACTGCATTTCACATGTACATTTATGAAACTTGGGACTGTTTTATTTGGGACTGATGATTCAGTACAAATCAGCTAGTTAAGAGCATGAAGTATAAAGCATATTTAAGTTTTATTTGGTCAGATACAAAATATAATTCCTCTTCATCTAGAGCTATATTTATCTAATTAGCTTTTTCTTCTCAATTTGAATCCCTCAGGAGGAATATTTTAGATTATTTTGTACTGACACTGGAGAACAACATAACATGGCAATGTATGAAACAGGGCAGTCAAAGAAATACTTAAATATACAACAGTGAATGACCGAAAAGAAAAGACGCGATAATAAATATGTTTTTTTTTTGGAAAAAAAATAGACAACCAACATTAAATAACATTTGTTTACATGTGTCACATAAAATTGAGGTGTGTGTGTTAATGTAAACATAAAAAAATACTGCTTCTAAGGTGCTTAAGTATTCATTACACACAGAATATGTACACATTTATACAAGCCAGTCAATCTAAGCAAAAATATCTTTCTTTTCCGTATTTCAGATGAAGAACCAGCTGTTTCTGCATCAGTTTCTGCTGTTAACACTTATGATTTCATGTCCAAGTGATGAGTCGGACATACTTGTTTTTTGATATCGTGGAAGATTAACTCCCGTTTGCAGCCAAAGGCTTGTAAAGTTTGTCTGTGGCTGGAAACATGAACTGTTCTACCAGTCACTTTGGCAGGTTAACTGGCTAGGCTCGTCTCTATTCTAAAAAGCAATTTGGCTAGTGAAATATAACCTTTACATCTGTGTCTCTGTACATTTACAGGTGACATTTTCATGTTTTCCTCTGCATTGGGGAGATCTTGACTTCTTTTCTTGCACCTGCAGTTCGTCTGTGTAACGTTATGTCGTCGTCCTCTCCTGTCTGTTGCTTGGCAAAGTTGACAAACACCTGCACAACAGACAAACTCATTCAGTACAAAATAAAAACAACAGTTACCGCCTCGTGGTTGTATGCCTCGGCCATCAAGTCAAGTTGCAGTTTACATCCATGTCTGCCCAAAATGTCATCACTTCATAATTTTATCCTATTAGACATTTGTGTGAAATTAGCATAATTAGCATGTGAATTCTTGAGTTATGGCCAAAGATGTGTTTTGTGAGGTCACAGTGACCTTTGACCAGCAAAATCTAGTCAGTTCATCCTTGAGTCCAAGTGGAAGTTTGTGCCAGATATAATGATATTACCTACAGGCAGTCCAGAGGTATCTCTTTCACGAGAATAGGACGAACATAAGATCACAGTGACCTTGACCTTTGACCTCCAATATCATCAGTTTATCCTTGAGTCCAAGCGGACATTATTGTCAAATTTGAAAAAATTCCCTTCAGGCCTTCCTGAGATATCTCGTTTTTGAAAATGGCAAGGAACACAAAATTATAAATCAATCACAATTACTCAAGAATTAATAACAAACTTATTTTTTTTTTACTTATTCATACAAATAAATACTAATTCTTAATAAATATCATATAATCCTTGTCTGAATTACCTTAAATTATATATTTATCCATAGACGTTTATATTTTAAAGTACTGGCCCTACGGGCCAACAAGCCTTTAAATTTGGTGGCCAAAGTACATTTTTGGTGGCCCAAATGTAAACTTATGTAGAAACAATACAGAAAAGACAATTTAACGTAACTTAACATGACCCTTCCTTCACTGTGACACTTCAATATAGTAAATTATTTATTTAAATTCAAAACTGCCAGTTAGGACATCCCAACAGAAAACAATACAAGTGGATATTTGGTGGCCACAGAGTAACTTTCTGTGGTCGTGGGCCATGGTTAATGTTGAACCCTGCACACATTTAATTCCAAGAAAATTCAAATACATTTCTTTCACCCAGTTTACATTTTATATCATCCATAGTTTACACACACACAATTCTGAATGTATCTGCTCAGGATTGTAAGTCATAATTTAATTTCAAGTGAGATGTTTTAGACACAATAAATTAAAATATCACACTTATAAGAAGAAATTAAACAGTTGTGTTTAAAGAGTAATAAAACATATTTAAATATTGAATATAATGTTATTATTTATGTGTAACGGAATCAGAAAGGTGCGATTTGTTGTCTTATTCAGGCAGAGTCCAACGCTCCATTACTGTTTCCTGTAATGTTTAACAGCCAATTAAATTGCTGGATGCAAAGTTCAGCACAATGATGAGGATGTATTGATACATGTATTGATACATCCTCATCATTGTGATCAAGATGATTAAATTGAATATTTAAATATTGAATAAATATTGAAATCCAATCGTATTCTATAAGATTCGATTACATTTATACATTTCTTTTTTAAATGATGTAATAGTTTAATAAGTTATCGTTGGGTGGTTGTTCCTTCACAAATGTTATCGTGACAAATTCCCTCACATGTATTAAACACAGGTTGAGACACACACGTACCTGATCCAGTGTTGTCTGGGAAACAGAGTAGTCTTCGATGCTGAGCCTTTCTTTATTGGCCACCACCAGCTGAAATATCCTGGCTAGGGAGGAGGAGGCGATCTCATACTGCAGCGTGTTGTAATGCTTCTCCCTCTGAATGCAGCCGGGGAAGCTGCTCTCTATGAAGCTCTCGACAGGCTCCAGGTCTGGGGACAAGCCCGCTTTAGCTGCCTTGATTTTCATTGTCACTACGTAGCCATCACCAAATCTGGATCAAGGAAACACAGTGTGAGGATCAACATCTACAACTTGTACTACGTGTTTTTATCCCCCAAAGATGTTGTACAACTTCATATTGTTAGTATTTTTCAAAGTCTGAATGTTTCTTTCTTCATATATTAAGGCTACGCACAGAAACATTTTTATGCTTCCATGTTTTCTGTATCATGATGCAGAGAAACATTTATTTATCATATTTTAAAGGGTTTAGAATCATGATATTAGAATACTGCCCACACACTGTACAAGCCTGCTAAAACACAGAAAACCTCTTACTTGTATTTCAGATGCTGGATGGTACCCAGACACTTGAAAGTCCCATTGACCATGATGGCCAGTCGAGTGCAGAGGGCCTCACACTCCTCCATACTGGTGGAAAAACAACCACAATCCAGCTTTATTTTTTTACGGCTGCTATTTCACGTCTATGAGCAATGAATCATAATTTATTGATCTCTATGGTAAAATCGAGCAAATTCCAATCTAGTCATGATTTCATCAACAGTTGTTGGCAGAAGAGTTAACTGTGTTTGGTCAGCTGCTGCAGCAGATGTGTGCGGTGGATTAATTTCATTATTGGATGTTGAACCTGTGTGATGTTAGCACCACGGCCCTGCCGTCCTGGATGACGCTCATGATGGCATTCCACAGGAAGCGTCGGGAGTGGGGGTCCATCCCCGTCGTGGGCTCGTCCTAAACACACACAGCCACAGACAAACAGCAAACTTGACTCTCTGAGCACATAATTCCATATGAACGGAGACCAAATCCTTATCTCTATCAGCATATGGCAAAGATCTCAGATTTATGCCAATTTGAATTGGACTGCTCAGTTGACTGCCAATGTATAAAACATTCGAGGCCAGGCTTGACCGAACCCATATGGCTTCCCATCTGGATCCATAGACCATTTCATTGATAAATCCCTGCATAAAGCCCAAAAAGCCAAACAATGGGCTCGTGAGCTCCCCACCATTGGATAACTCACCAGCAGCACCAGTGCCGGACAACCAATCATTGCGATGGCTGTGGAGAGTTTGCGCTTGTTGCCTCCACTGTAGGTCCCTGCAAAGCGGCCGGCGTACTCTGTCAGACCCAGCTTCTGGATGCCCCACTCTGCCACCTACAGGGTGAAGTGGAAATGTGCATTTAGAGGACACCATGCATCCACATTACATTTTTAGGATGGGCAACCCCTACTGTTAACTGAGCCCTTCAGAACAGCGAAATTAAACTGACAAATCAAACAGCAGTGAAAACGGAGCAGCAGTAAAGAGACAATGTACCAAAAAAAAAAAGAACAAAGCAGATATAAAGATCTCTATGCAGTATTGAACCAAACAGCAGAATGAAACACCCTCAGACAAGGTGAAGATGTGAAGCAGCTGGAGTCCTACTCACTCTGGGGATCTCTGACTCAGGTACCCCTCTGAGACGAGCGTAGAGGTACAGATGCTCCCTGCCGGTTAGGAGCTCATCGATTGCATCGAACTGAGGGCAGTAGCCCATGTTCTGGTGCACGTCCAGAATCTCATTCAGGATGCTACAAAACAAAACACAATGTGCCACTCGTTGCAGTAGCCGATAGAGCATATAACAGGATAAGAAGAGTGGTGTTAGACTGATAAAGTCATCATTTAAAACATGACATCCAGATCTGCGAGGAAGCTGATTCTTCTGAACAAAATTATGTAAAAATTGAACAAAACTATACAAAAACAGTGCAAATGACATGGCTGGTATCATAAGAAACTGGAAAACCTAAGGAATCCATTGGTAACAACCATGTCATGCTAACTTGTCAAGAATAACTAAATAACACTCAAAATATAGGCTAAATTTTGGTGAGGAAAAGGGGTCTCTTGACCTCTGACCTCAAGATATGTGAATGAAAATAGGTTATATCGGTACCCATGAGTCTCCCCTTTATAGACATGCCCACTTTATGATAATTACATGGAGTTTTGGGCAAAAAACATGCAGTTTTATGCATGCAGTATATATGTGTTATTTTCGCCTATTCTAAAAATGGTGTATTTGAATATTTCTGCATACTGGGGTCCCTAAACAGTCTTGAAGTTACATAAGTTGGGTATGATTGTAAAGCTGAGACTCTTGTGGATTCAAAAAGCCCAACTGTATTAATGTGTGATGATGTTAGTAGACATTCACTATAATGAGACAATTTTTTGAAACTTGACATCGCTGTATAAAATGACCTGTTGTGATCAAATCCATCCAATCCCCGAAAAAATGCTTTTCTTGCAGAAATCCCCAAATGTCAAAAGTTTTTGATACAAAATCACAGCATGGCTTTTACTGAGGTGTTCCTCAGTGATGTACACCACTTCTTTGTGACACATACTGCTGACCTGCTATCTTCCACTGAAAAACACAAAAATGTTTCTATGTAGTCTCTTAGGTATAAAAAGATAAGAAAGATAAGAAAGAAAGAAAAATCTATAAACTTCTGTTCTGTTTTTTTTTTTGGTTACTGTTGGGTTATTTAACTTTTCTTATGAAATACTTGATACTTTCACCTCTTAAAGCTTCAAAAAATTAACCCAGACTTTCATTAATTTGGGTTTTAAAGAGGACCTATTATGCTTTTGTGCTTTTCCCCTTGCCTTTAGTGTGTTATATAGTTTTTTATGCATGTAAAAGGTCCGCAAAGTTACAAAGCCCAAAGTCCACGTCAAAGGGAGTTACTCTCCCCCACAGAAACACTGCTCCTGAACTGCCTGAAACGCCTCGCTTGAAGTCCTGCCTTTTCTTCCGTAATGTGCTGATGTCACCAAGTAACACACTTTGGCTAACCCGAAACAAAGTGTTTCAGAGAGAGGTTGAAAAAGAGGTGCTGCAGCACAGCCGGTATGAGAAAGGTAAAGCATTTTTCAACATTGAAGGATGTAAACAAGTTCTAGTAGAAACCCACATTACAAGTATGAATCTGAAAACAAGCATTATAAGTGCAAATGCGGTTTGAGGGGCTTATTCTCCATCACAAGAAGTCTGAGAGAATTGTTCAGTCGGCATGAAAATTGGATTTTTAACAGATTGAATTTTAGCACCAAAATCACTTCACAGTAGCTCCACTACAAATATTGATTTGAAACTTCAAAAACTAAATGGTAAATCGAGCCCTTGTTCCTAGCTTTTTTTCCTATTCAGAGTAGCACTTGTGTTGGTTTTATAGTCAGATAGTGTCATCAAACAGAATAATGTCAGATTGACCTTCCCGTGTTTAAACTTTCTAACTCATTGGACTGTTTCCGGTCGTCTCCCATCTGGAACTGCATGCAGGATAAACCCAGAGTAAAGTTTTGTGAACACAGTTTGTGTTATATCGACCAGGGACATTTCTGACTGAACTTTATGTACCTGTAACCAGCCACAGTGGCCTCCCCGGAGCTGACATCAGTGTCACCAGTCAGCATTTTGAAGGTCGTCGTCTTTCCAGCTCCATTAACTCCCAGGAGACCAAAGCACTAAGGGTACAAAAGACAATCAGGCTCTCGATGCGAGGACACATTCTGTTGAAATACTGACAATAAAGCTGAAACGCACTCACTATCAGAGAAGACAAATATCCTTTTGAATCTCTACTATTCTAATTGGCTTCATACAATGACTAGAAATGTCCTTGTACATGCGTGTTTTAACAAAGAGCACAAGAATGTAACAACAGAAATATAACAAACACATATAAATAAGACCAGATATACAGTAAATATACTTCATTATGGTGGCTGCTGCATATAATCTGCATCTTAATCAGTATTTAGGTTTACTTGAGCAAACACAAAAAAAGAAAGCTTGAGTACTATAAATATATAACAGTCGTAACTATAGTAAGTCTGAATGAACTCAGTGACTTTACCTCTCCTGCAGGGACACCCACACAAATCCGGTCCACAGCTGCCCTCTTCCTGCCCACATACGTCTGTGCAGAGAAAGGCACAGAAACAATGATAACTGACCCCATTTGTGAAGTACTTTTAAAACGATAACAACAATTTAGAGATACAAACTATTAAATATGCCAGATGCTTTTTTTCTACAGCATTAACCTGCTTGCATATATTGTCTTCAGAATGTAATTATTTGTTCTGCACTACAAATATGTTTGCATTTTTGGCTGTTAGGGACTGTAAGAAAATTATTATTATTTGTTTACCCTCCTACAGACTTGGAAAAGAACTTCAATATCCTCCACCCGATATCTGTATGTATGTATCTGTATAATTTATGGCAAGCATAACGAAATAGCAAAAATAAAGCCACTCTCTGTTTTTGAATAAAGAGCTCCTATTGGTGCTGATGGACTTGATATTAATGAATATTTTTGATGAAAAATATATTTCTGGGATGAGAAAGTTGAAACACTCTCCCCTGCGCTCCCCAAAAATATAGACTATTCTGCCTTGAAAAAATAAATAATAAATACATAGCCCTGCCTGATTTCTGAACCCTTATTTCAGACGTCATAATGCTACACTCCATATTTTTCACAGGTAACTTTTCATAGGGAGCACCATGTTAGTCGAGTGGTTGCGGCCCGAGTTTGATTCCCGCCTTGGAACCTTTGTTGCATGTCATAACCCTCTCTCTCTTCCATTTATACACTCTCATCTGTCTAATAAAAAAAGCGAAATGCCCCAAAAAAAAAAACGTTCATTAATTTCTACCTGCGAAACCAAACAATAATTCTTTATATTTTTTTATCACCTAATATTTATTACATTATGTGCAGTTACACGTTTAAACAGGCCTGTTAGGGGTTAGCTTATATGTTATTTGCCAAGTATTTTGTCTTCATTGTTGTGTTGTGTATTGTTGTGTCCATGTCATGCATTTTTTTCTAAATTGATCTTGTATTTTTTTCTATCTCTGTAGTTGTTTGAATTAGAGGGATTATTTAAAGGGAGCTGTAATTCCAATGTGCACTGCAGGGTAGTTTTTCAACTATCCCACTGAGGTTTTGTGGATCCGTGCATGAATACTTTAACTTATTCCTTCTTCTTCTATATTTCATTCAACTTTATGCGCATATGAATATAGATGAAAGGATGATAAAGTTGAAATTGAGATATCATGATGACATAACAAAGCCAGTGATTTTTTACCTTAGAGAGGTTTCTGATGTGTAGGATGTCTGTCTTGCTCCCTCCATTATGAATTCTCTGCCTCTCTGCTGCCACGTCATCGTCCTCATCTCGTATTGAAGTCTGCTTGTAGTCTGACAACCTGAAGGGTGCAAGAAACTCATCTGAGGAGAAGCATCTGCTACGGCACTTTTATCTGTTCAAAGGTGGGTACAGTATGAGTTCAGACCATCTGGGAAAGAATCTTCCTGATTATGTTTGTATGGGAAGGTCAAGACGTTGGTGTAATGTTTGAGATGCTGTTTATGTAAACTTGTCTGGTCTGTGTGTAGACAGTAACTTACCAGTGGTCCAAGAAGAACCGGTACTGGAGCAGAAGATTGAAAATAAAGTAGACAAAGCCTTCCACTGCCATGAAAGCAATATTTTTCCCCACAAAGTCCCACCGGAAAGGGTCCTTTGTGTACTCTTCACCTGAAAACAGATATATACTGAAGATGAACCCTTTGTTCAGTACAAAATCAGTATTTGTTATACGTCACAAGCTGTACAAACATTTTTCAGACAACCAAGGACAGCGATAACTCCCTATATTATAACTTTGATGCAGTCACTCACAAATCTGACTAATGGCTGGTCACAAATAGCTACAGTGTGAAATTAAGAGCATAAACAACTAGAACTTTGATTACAAAAGGTACAATTTTGTAAAATTTTGTAAATCATTTTCATTTGAAAATGTATGCAATATGCTAAATTCTCTGGTTATTTAATGGTTATGTCACCTATTAATGATAATAATTAAAAAAGTAGGATTTTCTGATATATTTTTAGTGATGGAAATTATTCTATCATGAATTAATGATGTGAAACTAATTGAACTTTATCGGCTAGAATAGTACTTACCGAATCTGGCATAAACATCAGTCACTGCCTGGTTCATGGCCATGTCTATCAGTCCTCGCCCCAGGCAGAAGTGAGGGAGCACCAGCAGGCATTTCTTTAGCCACTCGTTGAACATCAGCAGAGACTGGCAACACACACAAACACATAAACATTCAATACACATTTCACTCGAGGGCAGGATTGATAGAAAACGTCAGCATTCAGTCTGCAGTCTACACAAATATTCAGCTAAATCTGTTTTTTGCCATTTTTGTGAAAGAAATAACTCTAACTGAATTAAACTTATGGCTCATTTCTGAAGCTCGGTATTGTTCTGAGTATTTTGCATCATCACCTCAGCATTGTGTTCTCATACAACATTTGCATTATATACTGTATCTTATGAAATGTTCTTTATTGGCATGAATAGCTCATGCAAACAAGACCAATAATGCAATAATTTTACTCCTTTTTCAACTTTAAAAACTAGCTGAAAACATAAACTTCACTCAAAGTAGAACACTTATTTGCATGTATTTTGAACTGAACGCAGGTCATCAGAGCTGTGGCCGAGTGTACACACCCGCCATCCAGTCATGCTTAAATCATGTGAGCTCATCAATGTCATATAAAAACTGGAGTAAATCCTATTTTAATTATACAATTGATATGAGATCAGGCTGTTAGCAAAAACTGACATTTGTGTATAAAAACAAACTTAATCTTTCTTTTATGTGAAACAAATCCTCAATTAGTCCAGTGATCTCTGTTCAACTTTGCTTTGTATACACTAAAAGCAAGTGTTCCATGTATTCACTAAAACAAAAATTATTATTAGTTGTTTATAAATGTCCAGACAAATAATCGCAGGAGTGAATAAAGTTGTGATTTACTGTCAGTATCAACATAACAAACATATGGGCCACCTCCAGTTGTTCTCTCATGACTCACCTGTTGAGGGATTTATCAGTGAGAGCAGAGAAGAGGAGTACAGATGTGCGGTGGAGAGAACCATCTGGCTAAAAGAACCATCTCCAGGAAGTCACCTGTCACTCTGACAGCAGCAGCATCTGTGCCCTTTCCCCTACTTCTATTTCCTCCTACTTCTCTGTTGTTTTAACTAGTATGCATGCGCCGACCGATCCAGCAGATGTTCCCCTGCGATGCTCACCTGTGACTCACCTGCAGCCCTTCTGCTTCCCCAGTTGTACCACATTATTAATCAGCCTTTGTGTACGTACCTACTGTATAGTTGGTGTTTGCTGTATAGTTTTTGTCAGGCCCTTTTCACAGAAGATATTTTGACATGTCACAGTGGGAAAAGCATTGGTGTAAATAACAAAATGAATGATGACTGAAGTTGCTTCAGTCTCAGGGTCATGGTGTTGTGTATGCTGCCTCACTGTCACACTGGCTTACTGGGGCATTTGTAACACCTTAGTAACACCTGTACTTTTCCTGCTATGACAAGACAAAATGTCTTCTGTAAAAAGGGCACTTGTTTTGAATCCAAACCTCATTTTGATTACCCCCCATCGGTCTGCTTTTACATTAAAGGGGTGACTTCAGTATTTTTCAGCCTGGACCCTATTTTACCATGTTTTTGTGTCTAAGTGACTAATGGGGACAATAATTTCTGAAATTGGTCCAGCCGCTTAACGAGCTGCGAGGGCAAGTGAGCAGCGTCAATCCAACGTCCATTAAAAGTGCTTGTTTTTTGCCACTGACAGGCTCATATTGTTATTATAAATGTCTGACAACATGCTGGAAAGGACCTTACAGAGAAATAAAAATGTTTGTCATTGTGTCCAAGTCCCGCTCAAGAAGGAGTCTTGCTGTGAAATCTGAATATCCGTATACTTCGGCTTAAATAAATACGGGCGGCCATCGAATTCAAAGACCTCATCCACATTGTCAAAATCATCCAAATATTTAGCCATGACATTGAAAATATTTTAGATAACACTAAACTACACTTTCCGTACTCCAACACAACAAACTCTACCCGGCCGGCACTCGCGTTTCCGCCATGGATGTATTCCAATATTCCACCGTTGTCTTCCGGCAACACGTCACCTCACCAGATTTCACAACGAGACTTCTCCTTGAGCGAGACTCTTTTCATAATGTCAGACACTTATATTAACAATCAGAGCCTGTCATGGCAAAAACAGGCACTTTTAGTGGACGTAAATGACGTTGCCAGCTTGCCCCAATAGGATTACATTGCAGCCCGTGATCAGCTGCCCTCTACAGCGTTCTCCCTCAATACTGGAGATTGTTGTCCCTAATTTGTCAGCTCTCTAGTGCCCTAGGTGCCCACAATACATTTTCTTAATAACACCTGTGTTTACCCTGCAATGACATGTCAAACAGCTGCTGTGAAAATGGCCTATTGATGTTAACAGAAATTAATTGTCTTAGCTGTGTGTTGAATGGTGAGTTTTTTTCTTTCAATAATTTATAGTCTGTATGTTCTTACCCGATTGTTTTCAAAAAGCTCTAGGATGAAGGTGATGGCGCTGGTGTTGATGCCGATGAACAGGTTGATGCAGGACAGGGACACGTATGCAGTACTTGGGATGCTGAACAGGTAGGACATGGGGTACATCATGGGCGTAACCGACCACCTAGAAATTAGAGAAAAGAGAAATATTTCCAAAACAATTCCAGCCATCAGACTGTTTTTTTCACCTCCCTTTCATGTCATTTATGCATTTTGTTCTCTCTCTTTGGATTTACCTGTTGCTGAATTGAGCTGTTATTCAGAACGTTTTTTGTTTAAGAGGTGAGATATCCTAATAAGGCCCTCCGGGTGCCTCCACACTATAACACTAACTCAACCTGCACAATCTGCATTTCCTTTAAATGTCTTCTTTGTATTTTTTCGTTTATGTTTTTTTATGCAAAGTCTTACCCATATAGTAGAAGCAAAGCTATTAGTGCTGGCAGGTTGGACGGTGATGTGTAACACTTTTTGTCAAAAGCCATGAAAATGCCAACCACCATTGCAGCACTGAGAGAGTAGTTAACCTAAGGGAGAAATGAAGCATTCAAGTAATAAGATAATGAACAGAAACATCAACTATTATACAAAAATAACTAGTTGTACGATACAAATTCACTTAAAGGAACAATGCACAACATCTATCTGTTTAAATCTGAGTTTATGTCCACTATATACATGTAAATCAACTTTTTATTGCTTACAATTATTTGGAAACTGGAAAAATCTTTTATCAGTTTCAACATTAAGAGGATGCACATCTCATATTGACTCCCTGCTTGACTTACCATGTCCCAGCAGAAGTTGGCCACCCAGTACACTAAAGGGCTGACCCCACTGACGAACTGCAGGTGTTTGGCCTTGGTCACACGCTCCTGGATGAGGTAGAGGATGAAGCTGGCGGGGATGAAGGACATGGCGAAAATAACACAGATCGCCACCACGGCGTCTACTGAAGTGGTCAACCTGAAGGAAGAAGGAAGAAGTTAATCCAAATAACCATGTATTAATAATGATAATTATTGATAATAATAATAATTAATAATTATTCATGATAATTTACACATGACTCAGATGGAACTTTCTTCCAAAGGGAATTTTAAAAAGTAATTAAGGTAAAATCATATCTATAATTTACTTTAAATGATCTTAAGATACGGTCATGTAAACTTGTTTCTAATAATGACCAAGATTTATGTAAATCAATTTATATTTTAAAAATGGGGGACTGGTGTTAAAATGTCAGAATAAGAGTTGTATCTGCACAATGTACTGTAGATAATAATAATAACAATAAAATGAATAACATTAATAACATTAATAATAATAATAATAATAATAATAATAATAACAATAACAACAGTAATAATAACAACAGTAATAGTTATTATTATGACATTATTATAATAATCATAAATAAATATTAAAATAATAATAATAATAAATAAATAGAATTCCAGAATATGTCTTTCTACAAACTCAGACTACACAGCACTAAAAATATTCTGGACTCTTGTGAGTATAAATATATATATATATATCTTTTTTTGTCTTCTCATTTAAAAAAATATTTTATAATATTATAACATTTTATTTCATGTAATTTAGTTTATCTTGCCTTGAGTTTCCTACCTCTCCTGCACAAGCTTTTGTTTACTTTTAATTCATGTATATCTGAGTATATGTAGGTAAAAGTATATATTGTATATATGTGAATGTCGTCATGCTTGTATCTTTTATAATAATTATACAATTTATGTACAAACAATCACAAAAAGACATTTTAAAATCTAATTAATAAATATAAGAGCAACACTCACACTGTAACTTCAGAAAGCTGCTCCTTGGTGAGGTTCAGGGGGTGGTTGATGGCGGTGATGCCGAACTCGACAGGTTTGGCGGACGGAGGTAGGAAGGCCCGTAAAATGGCGTTATTGGCCACATTCATGAAGGCCACCATGGCGTGCCAGCCTTTATTATTATACCATACCTGACAGAGGAGAATAAAGTTAACTGAACACTTATTACAACCTTCTGTGATAATTACAGTCCTCATCTACAATATAGGGACTTGCAAAGCTCGACCTTCCTTATATAAACCCATCATTACTTTAAGTGGAAAGCAAAGCTATAAAAACAAGCATTAACAGCCAGTCAGTCAATGTCCTTGTGATATGACAGACTTCATAAATTGAAGTTTGTAATGTAAAAGCAAAGCGCCGGAGGTAGACATCAAACCAGCGAGGGTTTGCACTTAATTTCTGCCATTTGCTGTTTTGCTATTTGCAGAAAATCCCACTCCTGTATCCATCCCACACATACCTTTATATTGAATTCACTTTCCATGTATCGTAAGAAAGGACCAGTCTCCCTCAGTGCACGTCCAGAATAGTAACCCTGTGAAAGAAAATGCTCATTTTAAACTGACTTGATGGACTTTACACACTCTCATGAACAAAAAAAAATAAAACAGTGAGTACCGCTGTGATGTTGAGCATTCGTCCCAGTTGATGGAAAACATTCTGGATGTCTCCGGGGTTGACGTCCAGGATGGGAAGCTGTCCTCCTACTGACAGACCTCCATATCTGAGGACAGAGAACATTTACACTCAGTATCCCACACTGACTACATAAGAGAGAGACTGACAACAATAAAACACAAGTTATTACCTTTGTTCATTCACCCAGTATTTGCTCTTCAAACTGTGAAATGAAATACAGAATTTAATTAAACAGAGAAGTAAATTATGTGATAAAAAAGTGGTCATACAAAAAAAAAAATCAGAGCAATCATAGCTTGTTTCATCAGCAGAGTTTTGAAGACATGCTCCTCAAGGTCCTGGTGTCTTAATGTGGTATTTCAAAGGGATTTTTGATAATTTTTTTTCAATTCTCGAGTGGTAAAAAATGGTTAAATTTAGCACCAAATCTGTGTAACAAATGGGATCAACCCAATAATTGCTGCAACAACTTATGAGACATAATAGAGCATGAGAATGGTCATCATATACTTCTATCATAATGTGTTAAGCCCCTATACACGTTCAGAATTTATTTTAATTAATTAATTAACTCTAATGACTAGAACAATTTGACACACAGTGCTGAGTTACATCTCAAATTAATCTTCAGGTTCCCAGCTTTCAGATGACGTACACCACTTCTATGTGACATTCTACTGTTGACCTGCTATCTCCCTCTAAAGATCCCCTTTACCCTCCTAAAAAAGACAGAGAGACCTATGTTGGTCTCTTAGGGTTAACATACTTGTATTTCTACTTTAATTCCTCCTGTTTGTGTCATTTCAATGCAGACGTAAATTACATTTAAAGCTACCTGGTTCTGATGAGACTGGGATATGTTTTAACCAGGTAGTCAGAGATGTTCCTGTCCGTCAGGTCCAGCATCGTGTCTCCCGTGGCCTCGATTCGTTGGCGAGGGGGCAGGCCTCCCGCTCCGATGGGACAGATGGGCATCATGGTGAGCTTCTTACTGGTGCTGCACTGGCAGGAGGGAGACGGGTTTCTCTGGTTCCACTCTGGACTCTGTAAGATGTTGCTGACCACAGGAGAGACGTTGGGATTCTCCCACTCTGTTGTACTGTTACTACAGGTCATTCTGTGGAGATACATTCAAAAGGGTATCAACATGGATATGCAGTAGTCAAAAGTCTTTATCATGCACAGCATATGATTACATAATTTAGTACATGTCTTGTTTCATGTCCATTTTCACTGAAAATGAGGCCTTGTGTCAAGTATACTCTTATACTTATACTCTACAGACCTATACTCTGCAGACCGGGCATTGGTAATTTGTGTAAATTAATTCTACTTGGTGAATTAATTCTGATGCTGACTGAATAAAAACATGTCAAGGGTTATTGAAGAAAAACTGGATAAGCATGTCACCAGTTATATGATGTCTTAATGATAATGTGATTTTAAACTTAGTCTTCATGAACTCCGAGGCTGCGTCCAAAATCACATACGATGCACTACATACTCAATAGGTGTATTAAACAGTAGTATGTATCTTTTCGGACGCACTGAGCTGTAATTACCACGTCACTTCCCGAGAGCCTCCTTGTCGATTGGAAA
This sequence comes from Sebastes umbrosus, assembly GCF_015220745.1. Classification (NCBI taxonomy): domain Eukaryota; kingdom Metazoa; phylum Chordata; class Actinopteri; order Perciformes; family Sebastidae; genus Sebastes; species Sebastes umbrosus. The sequence goes on along the minus strand of NC_051280.1, from coordinate 9,844,403 downwards.
CGCGTAACCGTGGTAACCTGTACCAACCTCATGCAAAACAATGATTTGTGATGATCATAAAGTCTGAACTAATTTAAAACATATATATTATGCCTAGCAAAGTGAAATATTATCAATTATATTTAGTTAGATCAGTTAATATTGAACCGTTACGGACGTTACAGAGCTGTCCGTCAACATCTGTTATGAACTTTGTAGTCACTACCGCATTGCATTGTGGGATATTTATGCCGCCGTAGTGTCCAGCGTTGCATACTGTAATATTTCACCGGAAATAGTATGCAGTTTGCGTATTGTTGGTTTCATACTAAGGTTTCGGACATACAAAAAAATCTCACAGACTTTTTTAGTGTACTAAATAGCACGTTATTTGGAATTTCGGACGGAACCCAAATGTTTAAATGCATGTTGCAGGAGTTCTGTACCAGTCATTTGAATTTTGAAAATGAAATGTACTTGTGTAATATATCTATCTATCATCTCATCTATCTTGTCCTGGCCTATGGATAGTCCTGATACTCACCCTAGTGGTTCTCCTTCCATGCAGCGTGTCCCCAGGCCTGGCCTGTTCAGTAAGCGATCTGTGAAGCGTTTCATTGTGGGGTCGAATGGTTGCTCGTTACTGAACAGGGATGAAAACATGTAAAGAAGAAAATCAAGTTAAAGCCACCGACTGAAGAAATATATAAGCAATATAATCAGCACCGCTCTGTCAGGTACTGTACGTCAGTGTTTATGTGATTCATAACTGATGGTTTGTCTAAAGTTAGTGTCTTGGTGAACTGCCTATTGAGGTCTGACCTGAAGAAGGTGAACTGCTGTCCGTACATCCAGGGCGTCAGAGTCAGACTGGGATATTCTCCGAATGGAGGGACGATCATGGTGAAGATCAGAGCTATTAGGACAAAACTGGCAGGAAGGACGATCTGAAATCCACAAAAATACAAGTCTATCATAAACATTATGTACACTTGCCTATGCATTATGTTATTTTTACTAGATCTAATAATACAAATGCAAACAGTCCATACATCACATAATCCAACTATCACTACTAAGCCATCAATCCAGCCGTTGCTGCGTCCCTGTACCTGTGCCAGGAAGTCTTTCTGGCTCCGTATGGCGTGGTGAAACCTCTTCACTATCAGCGCATAGAACTGCTTCAGGATCAGAGAGGCCCCTTTCACCTGCCTGGAGCCTTTTCCTTCACTGCTGTCTGATGCACCGCGGGCAGTGCCGTTAGACTGCGTCACACCGTTATGTTCTGTGATAACAAGAAAACATAGAGTAAGCTCTGTACATAAAATATCTACACAGGACAAAGCATTTGCTGGAGAGACAGTGGCGGATTCTCACTGAGGAAGGCACCTAAACTCATCTGAGGTTTCTGATTCTGTTTCCAGCCGGTTAGACTGTTAACAGGTCATTAACGGGGTGTTATCAGTGGTTAAAACACCTCACAGGTGTGGGTCAGAAGGGGCCTGCTACACCCATTAGTAGGTTTTATCATCTATTCACATGGGTGATCAGCGGAAAAAGGAATAACAGAAGACAACAGTGACCTCTAGCGACAGTAGTAATTACATTGAGTAAAAGCAGATGACAGGCGCTGTAGTATTTGAATCTCTGTGTGAGGTGGAGATTGGGGGCGAAACACAGAACTTTCACCCTGGAGAACAGGGTTTGCATCCTTTGTGAAACCAACAATATTTACTATAGTAGTTCTCAACTTTTTTATGTCAAGGACCCCGAAATGAATACACATTAATACACATGGACCCCCATTTGATAAGATTCCACTTCAGGGACCTCCATCTGAAATAATTTTGGTTATTAGATTTGATTAAGACCAGATTCTATAGTTGTCAACTACAGTTGAGGAGATAACCAGGGAGGAAGTGAAACCTATGATCAGAATAGTTTTCTCTTAGGATTTACTTACATCGGGCTCACTTCTATAGTGAATTAAATAGTGTAAATAAACTATTCCCCTATTTTTCTGGAGATCCCCTAGAACCCTGGTTGAGAACCACTGGTGTAGTTGTCTTTGTGTTCACAACCCTCAGACTCACTTTTCAAACGCAGTTATTTTAAGCCAAAACACGATCTTTTTCCCTGAACTTAACAAAGTGGTTTTATTGCCTAAACCTAAAGAAGCTGTTTTTTTTTGTGTTCAAACCGTAATGTTTCATTCAGTTTTACAACGTGTTTCTTTTAAGTTTCGCTTTCACTTAGTAGGTGTAGCAGGCCCCTACCTACCCACATCTATTAGGCTTATAACGACTGATAACGTACATTTAATGAGCTGATAACGGCTGAATCTGGTGTTGTTTCTATGCAGCTGACAAATCATAAATGTGAGTAAATGCATGCTTTTGAATTTAAAGCAGTAGTGCAAGAAAAGAGCAAGCAAGCATTTCTAAATAAAGACTAAGAATACCAGCATAATCCCTGCTTCGTTTTTTAACAGCAGAGCGTCTGCTCTAGATTCCAGACCTGGATCACATAAACTGGTTGGAGTACCAGATGTGTGAGGCTAATTAATGCCATTAAATTGGTCACTGAAAAGCATCTTAATGTCAGAATACTGTACTTTTCTGTGAATATACTTAAAAGGATCATATCAAATTTGTCCACATCTGATATGTACTCCACATGCTAAAATAGTTTACTTTAAATTGAAATAACAAATGATTCTTGCACATCCTGATTGACCCTGATTGATTGATCCTGATTTAATTTAAAATAAAGCTGAAATTGCCAGAATTCTGTCTGTCTCTCAAGGCTCTGACCTTTATCTCCCTCTACACCAACTTTGCTGTCGTCTTTTCTCCGCTGTAACATCCACTGTTCTAGAGGTGGGAGTGCACAGGTGAGACACAAAACACACACACACAAACTGGAGGGTTAAAACTGACAAACAATGCACCACATCACATGTAAATACAAAACAAGCAGCTAATGTTAAAGTTGGGGAATTAACAACAATAACAGCAGCAATAAAAACAACTGTGACACAAAAAGGATTAACAGCAAGTTAGAGAGAAAGGACAGAGGGTCAGAGATTCAATTCCAGGAAAAGGCCATGTGGAATATCAGTGGTGGTATTTACCAGGAGTGGTGGCATTATTCGCTGCTTCTCCATCGGCAGTGACCTTTATGAAGATCTGGAAAGAAAAAAAAAGAACTTCCTTAGACATTCAAAAGTTTTCACGCATCAAAGTTCTTCCTTTAAGTTCAGAAGTAGGGATAAACGATCCGACTTTACAGTTCGCGATACCTAAGGCTTTGGGTATCAGCCGATACCGAGTACCGATCCGATACCGGTGTTTAATGAATAAGCTGTATGCCTCACTGTGTGGAAGTGACTTGGATCATTCTTTTATGTGTAAGGCAACATCTGTCTCGACTTAAACATTGCTTTTTTTATTTTGTAAAACAAAATATGACAAAAAAAAAACATAGAATAATAATTAAATTGTAAACCAGCAACTTGGTAAAAAATTCCAAAATTAACCGCAATTACAATTCAGGTGTAAATCTTTTTAATGCAGCAACGAATTGGTGAAAACTTAAACAGGAATTAAAATTCCAGTATATAATGTATATAGCATATAAACATAGAATTGAATTGAATAGATCGGTCCCATTGTCATGATACCCTATCCAGCTATCCCTATTCAGAAGTAATATGATACAAGTTTTACATTATTAAACTTGAAAATTCTGTTTAAACATTATATATTCAGATGTGGACAGGAAAACTGCTGCCATCACATACACTGTGATACATTATGCACTTATTCTATACGCTAAAATTTCCATTTTGCTATTACATTTTGGTCCATTGTTGAAAAAAGTCAACTGAACAACTGAAAACATCTGGCCGTTTGGGAAGATTCCTTCAACCTGTTTCTAATACAAATCAACTTGTTTAAAAAAAATGTTACACAATTAAAAGTATTTTTTCTTGTTTATAGTTCAGTAATCCACCCCTTTATTAATTATTATGTATTTTTTAAGACACTGACTCTCATTTATAGGAAATGTATTTATTCATGTCTTTATTAGACAGCGATAGTAGAGAGAAAACAGGAAATGAGGGAGAGAGAGATGCAAAAAAAAGGTCCCCGGCCAGATTCAAAACAGGATGTTACAGTTTATTGTAGCTATGAAAATTATTTATATCAGATTGATTTGTATTCACTGAAATAATCATATTGTAGCAGCAGATTCTTTCACCTTTTTTTTTTTATGAGAAAACAAGACTTTATGGACGCAGTAATAAACAAGATTGACTTGTTAAGATTGAGTTTCTGTAGTGTACAGTAGGTGATTTTTAACAGCAAATCAAAGATTGTAGAGTGATACACTGAAAAAATATTCAAGAGGTGGTTGTGTCCTGCTATGGAATTGTAAAAGTTATTATCAAAAATGAAAATCATTAATTTTATTTTAATTTGTCTTTTCTTTAACTTGACTATGGATGCTTTCTTGTTGATGATATCAGGATTCACAAAGCTGAAGGGGGTTTATCATAAAAATCCAAACTAGCTCATGTTATATTGTGGAAGCTCTTATTTACCATCTGTAAATGCATCATTAAAACACCTCAATAGACGGAGACAGGCGACGTCCCTACCTCTTCTAGTGATGTATCAGAGATGCCAAAGCTGCTGAGGCCCATGTCACCAAGCGTCTCCTCCAGCTCCCTGAACAGGCTGGCATACGCTCGATGTTTGAAGCCCTTGTTGGGGAGCAGATAGGTCAACTCCTGGCCAATCATCTCGATCAGCTTGGCTTCAGGGACGTGGTGGTGGATGAGGCTGGTGATGCTGTCTATATCCCCTGGGAAGAAGACAGAAAATCATCATTTATGGAGTAGGGTAAAGGACAAAGGAAGGGAAACTGCTAACTATGCCAAAAACAAAAAAAACCCAAACAGTATTATTCAAGCACTAAAATAGATGAGAAAATTTGTGCTTGAATCCTTGCATCTAAAGTACAGCATCCTCAGGCAGGCACATGGGTCAATATCACCACTGAATTATAAATGTGAGAAAATAATGTGTTCTGTTTCTGTATCTGTTTTACAGCTTGGATAAGTGGGCCAGTCATGAGAACATCAACCAGTGCACACTGACACTCACACACAGGGATGTACTGCTATACTTGTGAGAACCTTCAGTGCATTAAAGGCCCAGAACTGATTTTCTTAATCAACATGAGTATGAGTGATAGAGGACAACAACAGTTTTGGTTATTTCACATTTGGAGATTTTTGTATTTGTATTTATGTCAGCAATGTTCTCGCTGGATTTAAGTGGGAGTGAGTCTTTGTTGGAAAAAGCTGATATCACAATCTTCCATGCAGAAATGAGGATTCAGCACTATTTGAATTAACAGTTGTGGGGTGGCTTGTTTGTGTTGCCAGCACTGTCAATAAAGTTAGATAAAAGCACTTTCATATAGTCCTAATGAAGCAGATTAGCTGAGTTTTTTAGTGTGCAAGTCTTTGTTAATAATAGTTAAGGATGTTTTTTCTAACATTTGACATTTGAATGCAAAAGTGCCTTAAAACCTGCATTCCTGCATTCTTCTGGTTGCAAAAAGAAGTCATGACCCTACTTGTCACTTGATTCATTACCTCAGTAAACATTGTAAACATGAGTTTATGCTCTCAATCGCTAGTTTCAAGTCTTCTTCAATACAGCATGATGTTCATTTAGTAAATTATGGTCCCATTTAGAGTCAAATAGACCATAAAGCAGGGTATGCTTTAGGGCGTGGCTACCTTGTGATTGACAGGTCACTACCACGGTGTTGTTCAGTCTGGGAGTTGTCTGTGTTTTCATCTTAGGACTTTAACTCTTTCACAGTGTGTTCTCAGTCCATGAAAGTTAATTTTGGTTGATTATGGTTGCCTAAAAATGACAGTGTTCGGATGTACTTAGCTCCACCCTCTCGTGTCACTTCTGGTTGCAAAAAACAAGATGCCGACAGCCAAAACCAATGGTTGACGTCACAATGACTACGTCCACTTCTTATATATAGTCTATGGTGAAACCAAGCCTAAGCTTAATTCCCTAGGTCCTATCTGTAACCATTGCAACAAGAAGCCTAACCCCAACCCTTAGTCTAATCTTAACCTGAACCTGAATCTAACCGGAAAATGAAGTCTCAACCCCCCTAAACAGCTCTTTGAAGAAGTAAGGACTAGTCAAAATGTCCACACGTTACACAAATGCCCTCACTCATAGGGCCTGAATCTGAAGTTGTTCCTCAATAAAATAGAACTACGAGAGAACACATGGACACAAACAGAGGACGGGGAGTAGCTCATGAGCATGCAGTTACAGTAAAATAAATGTGCAGTGTACACTTACCATCCAGAACTCTGTCTAGATGCTGCAAGGGGTTGTGAGACTGATCTTTGTAACTAGTACAGATGGAGCAGGAACAGGAGCAGTCTGAGGCACAGTCACAATCATTCTGATGGAAAACAGCAAAGACAAGAACACTTTTAACAATTCAAAAGTCCTGACAGGAAACTGAAACTTTAACGGAAGGAAAGCAGGTATTCTCCTTTGTGTGTCTGCTTTTGAAGCCGATCATGAACAATAAACAGACAGGGCAGAGGTAACGCACATTGTCGCTGGGTCTCTGGCTGATTTTGTGTAAAAGGTAAAGTTTACCTCCTTCTTCTTGAAATCCTTCATCCGGCGAACAAGTGTCAAATAGAAACCAACTCCAAAACAATTCTTGAGGAAGAGGGGGGATCCACAACAGTGGAGTTGTCCTTTGGAGATAATGGCGATGCGGTCGCTCAGCAGGTCGGCTTCGTCCATGTGATGAGTTGATAGGATCACTGTCCGGCCTGCACAAAGGGTCAAACTTTTAATAAAGTACTTTTTATTCACATGTCATTTGAATCACAGGAGCCTATTCTTACGGAAGCCCTGAGAGACAAGTGCGAAAAAAAAATTCTGGTGATCCATATTCGAAGTGTGATCTAAATTGTTTTCTCTCCTGCATTTATGACTTAAAGTGGCAGTAGGCAGTATATTTTTGGCATCATTGGGCAAAAATTCCATAATAACCTTTCAGCATATTGTAATTCAAGTGTTTATTCACCAGATTTTACAATGGCAGCGTCACAAACTTTCTCATTTTACAGCTAAACCGCACACTACAAAATGTTTCTGAAAAACATTTGAGGCGAGATATAGGCATTACAATAACAGAATATTGATTCATATTTGATCAGCGCTGCCTAGTTTGACCATTTGATTGGAGTTTGCGAGTGATTGACAGCCGGCTCATATTCGGCAGACTACAGCTCGGATCTGATTGGTTGTTTTCCTCCGGTCTGTGCAATTTTGCAGATGCCATTAGGACACTGAGGCACATTCTTTTTTTCAGATTACCTGTCTTATGCACTACCGTCAGGATATAGTGACTGTTTAATAAAAATAACTTTTTTTTCTCACTTGCCTCTCAGGGCTTCCGTACATTCTAGATGAACAAAAAAGTATAAGTTACCATAACTTTAAAGTGCCTTTGCCAAACGATTATTGATTTTGTGACTGCAATTTTTGCTTATATTGTAGCAGTGTAGCTGAATTTTTCCGTTTGATCAGTTCACTACTTAATTCAAGCGCCTCAGGAGAGCTGTAAGGCTGCAAAGGATTTGGTTTCATTCTTCAGTGTCTTCAGAGTAGCAGTAAAAAGCGGACCTTAGTGGTGAGATATGTACTGGTGGGGGTAAAATGGTGATCTAAAGGGGTGAAATGTTGACCTGGAAGGCTAAAATGTGGAGCTTAATGGGTTAAATGAGACTTTGCTGCAGTGACATTTTTACCATCTCTGTATTTCAGCAGGAGGTCCCAAATGGATCTCCTGGAATATGGGTCCACTCCTGAGGTGGGTTCGTCCAGGAACACGACCTTTGACCCTCCAACAAATGCCATGGCAACTGACAGTTTCCTCTGCATACCACCTGTAAAATGTGTGAGAGGCAACCGTTCAGATCAGATACAATAAGAAAGGAATGAATTAAATTATTTTTCACAAACAGAGAAACAAATGGTCCACCTGAGAGGTTCTGAGCCTCGTCATCTCTCTTGTGAGGCAGCCCGAGGTCCACCAGCATGTCTTCAACCTCCTTCTCTGCCTCCTCCTGAGTCCGACCCTTCAGCAGTGAGTAGAACAGGATGTGCTCTTCCACTGTGAGACTGGGAAAAAAACAGGAGAGCAGTAATAAAGTTGTTTATTTTTTTTACAGAGGGAGAGTGTAAAATTGTTGTTTTGACAGATTTTTGACTGTGTGAATGCTTTGAAAGCTGGGAAAGACTGGATGGAGAAGTGAATGAGTAACTCTGGCTTTCAGAAACTGCTGTCAAAGCCAATGTTTGAAGAATGTGCATTGATTTTAACAAAGTCTGCTCCTCACTTTACTACAACTAAAGACATTCTAAACTTTCAAAGTTTGTTTAGCAACTTTGAACAAAGAGTAATTTTAGTTTATTGTTCAACATAAACAGTTCCTTTATTTTGCTCTTTTTTGCTCTATATCCTGTAAATACTATATGCATGTAATGTTTGTTTTTCTACTGAAATGGCTCCAGTCCTGTCAGCAGCATCTGTAATGTAACTCACTGATTGAAGAGGATGTTGTACTGAGGGCACATCCCTAGGGAAACGCGGATGGTGTCCATGTCAGTCCTAATGTCGCTTCCATTAATGTAGGCTGTGCCAGATGTAGGAGGGAACAGGCCGGTCAGGATGGACCTGGACAGAGCAGAAGCACATACAACACAGATACCATGACACAGGGGTAGCCAGCTTTGAGCTATGATCTTCAGGAGATCATCATCTTGCATCAAGTATTAAAAATGGTTTAATATATACAGTATATACGAACTAGCCAACCTGAGTCTGCATTCAACTTTCTCTTTTCTTAAAGGGTAACTTCGTTATTTTTCAACCCTATTTTCCCATGTTTTTGTGTCTAACTGACTAATAAGGACACAATTTTCTGAAACTGGTCCAGTATTGATGGAGAGCGCTGTAGAAGGCAGCTGCTCAGGGGCTGCAATGTAATCCTATTGGGGCAACCTGGCATCGTCATTTACGTCCACTAAAAGTGCTTGTTTTGCCATGACAGCCTCTGATTGTTATTATAAGTGTCTGACATTATGAAAAGAGTCTCGCTCAAGGAGAAGTCTCGAGGTGACGTGTTGCCGGAAGACAACGGTGGAATAGTGGGATACATCAATGGTGGAAATGCGAGTGCGAACCGGGCAGAGTTGTTGTGTTGGAGTAGAGAAAGCGTAGCTTAGTGTTATCTAAAAGATTTTTAATGTCATGGCTGAATATTTAGATGATTTCTGCAATGTTGATGAAGTCTTTGAATTCGATGGCCACCCGTATTTATTGGAGGCAGAGTACACGGATATTCAAATTTCACAAGACTTCTCCTTGAGCGGCACTTGGACACAATAACAAACAGACCTGATCAAGAGAAAGGTAAGAAAAACGTTTTATTTCTCTGTAGGGTCCTTTCTATCTGAGCCTGTCAGTGGCGAAAAAAAATAACTTTTAGTGAACGTAACATTACACTGAAGCTGCTCACTTGCCCTCGCAAGTTTTGCAGCTGCCGGTTACAGCGTTATCCCTCAATACTTGACCAATTGTCCAGGTTGAAAATTACCAAAGTTACCCTTTAAACAGCCTATTCTAATTAAACGATCAAAGTTTACATCTTTAGAACCTTCACTCCACTGCGTGATTACAGAGATTTATAACTTGTTAAATCTGATTTCAGCTTACATAGTGGTGGTTTTTCCAGCCCCGTTGTGCCCCAAGAAGGATGTGATCTGGCCTTCATAGAAATTGATGTTGAGACAGTCGACAGCTGGACGGGAACTTCCATCAAACACCTTCACCAGGTCCTCAATCTCCACCCCCAACACCAGGCCCACGGGGTCGGGCTCAAAGAACAACTGACCTGCATGGAGAAACAAAAAGACTGGGTTAACGGTATTTAAATGCATTTCGATTATATAAGGGATCACACAATAGTCAATAGGAATGAAAAGATTGTGAAGCAAAAACCACATAAAAACAAAAAAAATGTTTTAGTCAACCAATTATGGGTATTTCACATAACTAATGGCATCAAATATTCCTTAACTGAGGACTGGTATAGTTAACAATAGAAAGGTTTGAAGATTCTATCACATTTGACTCTGATAAATATTGTCCAGAAACCTAGAAACTCCTATTTTACTTAAATTTTCACATGCAAAATCCATCTTGCAGTCTCCCAGCAATAGAGTGTGGATGCAACCACACGTTTTCTTTGTTTTCCCCCTTAGTATTCCCTCGTCTCTTATCTGTGCTGTTCCTTTTTTGTCTTGCATATCTGGGTGTGGTGTGTTACCCTGCCTGCCCACCAGATGTCCTCAGTTTGGTGTCACTTTCCACTCTCCCGTCAGTCCTTCTTTCAGTTACTGCTTGCTCTCAGGCTTCAGCTCTGTATTGGTGTCCTCACCTTCGGTCCCTGATTCCTGACACTCCTCCTCCTGGGTTGGAGGTTCCTCTTGTCGTCTCCGCAGCTCCCTCTCTCTCTCCAGCTGATCCCTCTTACGTTGGTGCTTACAGGCTTTCCTGCTGGCTGAACCATTACAGGTGTATGTCTCCGGTGTGCCCCTGCTCTCAGCGTCCTTCTCCACGTTGTCTGGTTCGGGTTTCTCCGGATCTGAAGAAGACAGATCACAGAGTCACTTTATGGTTAGGAGATGTGTTTGGTAAAGTTTTCTCTAGCACATGTGGAAAGTTCCCCTCTCACAGTCGACTACAGTGTGGTGCTTAAGTGTATGTTGCTTGTGACGGTAACAGTGTTTCTTACAGATTCATGCCATCAGTGTGAAATGTCAACCACTCTCAACGTGCAGTTACATGGCTTTTATTTATATGTAAACTTGCACCCTGCTTGCATGTTTTTATTTTGCTTATTACTGCTTGCTATGAGATGAGATCTAACTATTTCAACTGTTTATCCATTACTTTTAGCTGACTTTTGGCTAATTATTTCAACTGTTGTCCATCACTTTTTGGAGTCTTGTACCATATTTTTGAATTGTTTCTGAACATCTTTAATGGTTCTAACGACCCTTGGTTTTATGCTTTTTCCCTTTTCTGTTATTTTCTCCCACGCTTGGTGTTGTTGCATACGCCATTTTTTTCTCTTCTGTGAAGTGTCTTATTTCACCCAAAATGCATTGCGCGACAAGTCATGGATGTACGATCTCCAGTCAGTCTTACATTAGTCACTCATAGGAAAGCTTTATGCAACAGGTAAATTCAAATGTCTATAACAAGTCTGCATTTAAGACAAAGACTAGGTCTATTTTTATGCAACATTCCTCTGGTTTCAGACCCTGTGCTGGTGAAAGTGCACTCTACTAAACTGTTGTCTACCAAGATGCTGACTCATTTGCTGCTCTGGGAGTGCTGAAGGAGGCAAGGGAGAAAATCTTTCCCGTGGGTGTCTTGACTCATTATATACCTTATGTTGACCTTTCCAATACAACCATAATCTTCCAGCGGTAATTATAAGCTTTGCCGGGGAGCAATTATTTTTTTTGGCAAATAATAAGGGCACTTCTCCCACTCAGCTTTTACTTGCAAAGCTGAGCAACAAACATCCAGTCACAGGGCTAATGACTGAAGCATGTAAGAGACTTTAGAGTCAGTGACACTAACCTTGACCAGCCGTTTCTGTGTATGAGGGTGTGGGTGTTCGCCAGTATGAGGGCTGGAATGGGAAGTAGAATCGTCGACCAATGCCATACTGTCCTGTGAAGGAGAAATGTGATATAATCCTCAGTGTAATAACCTTGTACTACCTATAAAGCGGTGAAGTAAATCATGCAAATATATTAGCAGCCCAACCTGGGAAGACATTATCCAGATACCAGGCCAGGACGGCGTAGAGGACGGCATCAAACACCATCATGAAGATAGAGGTGAGGAAGGAGTAGGTGTCCTTCTCTAACGGACTGGTCATGATGTTGTCCCACTGCAGACCCAAACCCTGCTCCTCATACCGCGACAGGTACTCTGTCCCGAAGCCAAAGGCTACTGGAGACAACAAGCTCTAGAGAGGCAGGGGGATGCAAGAATTATCTACACTTGATTCACTGACACGTGGTGCAGAATATCTACATAAAGAAATGTTTTTGCAAATGTCTGAAATTGATCAGTTATCCCTGCTGACTTTTGATGAAAGTAAGCTATATGATGATGTGTGATCTCCTTTAAAAACATGAAATTGGATTAAATACTCCCTACTTGCAAATGCTTGTCCTTAAAATATTTTCCATGAATTTTTCTGTATTTGTAAAATGTGTCATATAATGAAAATAGACATACAGCAGCCATCTTCATTTTCGTGGTGATGCGGTCCTGCCAGGCGAAGCAGAGGATATGCGGCAGATAGAGGGTGAAGTAGATGATGCCGCTGCAGGCGGCTGCCAGGTTGGCCTTGTTGAAGAACACGCTCATCAGGAAACACTGCATGATGGTGGCGACGGTGAAAGTCAGCAGGAAAAAGAAGACAAGGACAGGATTGCTGTAATTCAGCACCTTTCCACCCTGAGAGAAAAACAAAGATATATAGTGTGGGATTATATTGAGATCACTTAAAACACAGCTGTAAACAAACACAGAGCCAATGCCAGTAAAACATTTCTCTCCACAAATAGAGCTTTTTAAAATCATCCACAAGAGGGCACTGTTGCACGCTACAAAACATTAACCCTCCACACCAGCAAATACAACTTGACCCTAGTTGCTCTATCAACATCTTCCACCTTCTCCATCCTGTTTTCTCACCATGATGATGGAGGTGAGCAGCGCCGTGCTCGCCGTCATCATGACGAAGCTGTCGATGAAACACGTGTACCAGATGACTCCGTTGTTGACCCCCATGGCTTTGAGAGTCTCCTTGAGGCGCAGCTCCTTCTCTAGCACAATGCTCTTCACAGTCATGGACACAGAGTAGATCCAGGCCAGCACCATGAACATGGGGAAGCAGCGGTTCAGTGTGATCATGAAGCTGGAGGAGAAGAGAGGAGCGGAGAGGGAGAGGAAGTAAAGATGTGACCCCAAAACTGTGTTGAGAAACCTCATTAAACCCATGGGAAATATGTATTTGATGATCTACTGCTGTTCTCAATATTTATATACAGGAATATTAAACTGTAAATTATTTCAGTTTCTTCTGTTTTAGTAATAATATTGTGCGAAAGACTTGTCAGAAAATGTGAGTTTAAAGGAGAAAGATTGTACGTAAGATTAGAACATTTCTGACTTTGGTGCCACCCAGTGGTGATATCAAAAATAACGCTTTGACAGAAAATAATTTATGCTGCTGCCCCGCTTCCCTAAGGAATCCAAACTTGAAAACAAACTTCCAAAAAACAATAACATTCTTTGTTTGCCTGGTAACTTAAAAGAATAGTTTGGCTGTTATGAAGTGGGTTGTATGAGGTACTTATCCATAGTCAGTGTATTACCTACAGTAGATGACGGTCGGCGTGCCCCCAGCATCGAGAAACAGACAGGAGCACCAACACTGGAGCAAAACAATACAGTGCTGTGGACGGGGACGGCAGAAAAACTTATTTTAGCCATCTAAAAAAGAAAGGCTCACCTAGGAAAAATCAATATCAGTTTAAGTGTACGCTATATTCAGAATATTTTTCAATGGGGAACTGAACTGAAAGTGAAACTTATCTATATTGGATTTGTCAACAGAGACTGGCTGCTTTGAAGCGAGCATAGATAAGTTTCGCTTTAAGCTCAGTTCCCTCTCGGAAAGGGATGTCTGAAGACAAGATAACGAGGTGAAAATCTTAAACTTAAACAGATATTGAATTTTTCAGGAGGGCTTTTCTTTTATGTGTCTAAAATATGTTTTGCTGCCAGCCCCGTCCACAGCAGTACATTGCTTTGCTTCCGTGCTGTAACTCCTGTCTGTTTCTCCAAACTGGGGGCGTGCAAACTGTCATCTCATACAACCCCACTTCAAAACACCTGAAATATCCCTTTTAAGGTGGAGTGAGGGTTTCTGGAGAAAGATTGTTGAGCAGTTGATCAGTGAGTTAGAGAGTCAATCAATAAATCTATCATTAAATTACAACGTCACATGCACAAATGTGCTCTGAATGTTGTCATTTACAACTCAACATACATTCAAACAAAACAGTGTGAATATCAGGGGGTCCTTCACTGTGGGAACAGAATAAATGACGCAGTTTTTAAAAAATCATGGCTTGAATAAAAGTGAAAAAACACTGTCTTGTTTACTTGTGGTGGATTTATTGAATCAATATCAATATCCCTGATGACGTTTTTGTTAAAGGGAAATGTTGTATTACCTAAATAAACCAGCTGTTAGTGAGGCAGTGTGCAGGATTTTATTTAGGTTTGGTTTCACTCACAGGTCATCTACGTAGCACGGATACGGCATCTGCTGGACGTAGACCCCGAGCGGCCAGTCTTTGCCCGTGTGAAGCTTGATAATGCCGTGCTCAATCATGTCCTGCAGGTAGGCGAAGCCTCCCCAGATGTACCTCTGGTCCTCCATGGGGTCTGCTCTGGGGCCTGGGTCCCAGTACCTGAGAAGAGGACACAGAGAGTGAATGACTAGAGGATCGTATTGATTCAAATAAGGCCACAAGATCATTCATCACACAAACGGTTAAACAATTTATTCAAACATTTTTTGGTTGTTGTATGAAATAATAACAATCACAGTCTCCACACAAAACATTGTCATAAAAACACATCCTGAAGCCACAGTCTTTAAAGCCACACACACACACCACATGTACACTGCTTCTACTTAAGCGGATAAGTCCGAGGCAAAGCCCTTTTACAATCTGATTATTCAATTGTATAGAGGCAGGACTCCCACTGGGTCCATTACAGCCTGTTGGTGTGCTGTAAACAGCTAACACATTTTGTTCACCCCGGGGGCTATTGACATACAGCCTGTTTATGAATGGGGGATCAAAGGGAAAGGAAAATGCATGCACGATGCTCACATGGGAGGATGAAAGGGCAGGTATCGAGTTAATGTGGAACCACCAAGAGACTCTGGAAAACACATTGAGGCCAGCTGGAGAGGGTTCTCTTTTCCTCCTTTGAGGAATGTGACAGATCCATATAAATTGCCTCATTAATACGGCAGTAACAACATGGAAAAAATGAAAGAATCGTGGGTTGTCAGGGTGATTTGGTAGTCTAAATGTTACCGGTCGGACCCTACTTAACCCCTGTGTGTATGTTTACCAGTCAACTACAATGATGTATTAGAAAGTGCCTATGATTAGCCTTTTTGAAATGTTTATACCCCAAATTTGTGTGTGATAAATTAGCTTCAGCCAATGGTTTGGAAACCACGGCTCTTAAAGGATTGGGGATCTGTATCTGTATTCACAGCGCAATTAAGTGGATAGGAAAGAAAAAACATGTTCTGCTACACAAATATATTAATCTTTCTGACTTCTCTCTATTTATTTCTTGAGAAATACATGACTGTTTTACCTTTTCAGGTCTCAAAAAATTAATCAATCTGAGATTAGAAGGAAAAAAACCTGCTCAAAAATCATATACAACGTGTGATAAGGAGTCAAAAGTAGACAAAAAAACATCAGTCCACACAGCTGCCACTGACCTGTCTTTGATCTTGTTGGTGCGCTCAACTGCGTCAATGTCCATGCGGATCTTGTACTTGACATGCGGGGGTACGCTGGTAGTCCAGGGATACATGTCCATGAAGACCACGCCGGCCCAAAACTTGTTCTCCTCCAGCAGGTACAAGGCCTGATGGGTCATCTGGGACTCATCCGTGTAAGGCACAAATTTATCCAGCTTGATGCACTATAATAATCAGGGGAGAAAAGAGAATTGTGGGTTTGAAGTTGTGCACTACAACAGTTAGATAGGATGCCTTTTTGAACTGTAATGTTCTTCCACATGCTGTTTGAGCCAGGAGTGATGATCTAAAGACATATGATGCTGTTCTCTAGGTGCGTGTCCAGGTCTAATTTGATTTTGGATTAGATTATGTGCATGTGTCATTTGCTCCATGTGGATACAGCTGACGGGTGGAGCTGAGTATTGAACCTCGATACTTTTTAAGTCCGGATCAAAATGTGTATTTTATTATTTACAGCCGTCAAGTAAATATGGCATTGAATGCTTGGTCATATTATAAGTAGAGGCAGACCGAGGGCGTTTTTTTCAAACTATTGTTATTGGCGGAACTGGGCTCTGATTGTGGCCGATGGCTGTACAGCCACCACCAGTCACGCAGGGACGTAAATCACCATTTTGCATGGAGGATCCATACACAAAGTCAAGGTAGAGAAAAAAGTTATCTCTCGAATATCTAACGCAACACTATCAGCTCTTTGTCCCAGATACAAGACAGGCAGACAGGGAGGAAAATAAATCGTTCACTGTTACTTTAACTTGCTTACTGTACCAATTTGGTGTTCTCTCTTCCAAATAATCCAGCTACGTAACTATCCATTCTTGAAATGACATTGCACACTTAAGGATCCTCCTTACTCTGGGAATATGCATGAACATTAATTGCTTGCAAGAGTGGCATTTAACAATGTATGAGACACGCAACAGAAGTAATCCTGGCCAGTCATACTGTAAGCCACAGAAGAGCGCATCGCCCATTGTAAATAAATAAATATTAAATTTGGAGTGACAAAAAATGATTTATTAAAAACGGTGTATGCAAAAGTAGCCGACTAGACTGCTGCAGAAGTAAAGAAGATATCGGCCGATTAATCGCATATCGGCTTCCTGCTCCAAACTATCGTTGTTATATCGGCCTTTAAAAATCCACTATCGGTCGACCTCTAATCGTAAGTCTTGTTTACTTATTTCCACTGAATTTATTTTATTTAGCCAAAGTTCTTATGTAACTGCTTGTTTTTTGCTGCCAGCAATTTATAGTAATAACAATAACAATTTATAGTACTATTACCATTGCTTAAGCATTTCATGTACACGTTTTGCTGCTAGTAATCACACTACTGTTACTTTAACCACACCACAGTCACTTTACCTTGTAATTTTTGTCCCTAATATGCTCTTGTATAGTTTCTATTTTTTATTCTATTTTTATTTTAGTTTTATATAACTTGCATTATTTTTTTCTTTTACTTTCTTTCTTTGAATTTCCCCACTGGGATCAATAAAGTTTTATCTTGCCTTATAAACCAATTAAGCATTACCAAGAATATATGGACATATGTATCAAATTTATTTTAATTAATGCTAATGTGCTGTAAACTAAAAAAAAAATGAATGAAAGAAATGCCGTGTAGAAAAATATGTTTATATTAGGGTATTATTGTACTGAAAAAAGTATAATTTGGGGTCTCTCAGGTATTGTATCAGCACCAGAAAAGTTTCAAATGAAACTCTCGCTATAATGATAATTCTGTGTGTAGTTATGTGAATTTCCATTCGCTTTTAACAGAACCATCTTTCACTGAGGCGATCTGGTGACATGGGAAAATCTGAGCTACTACATTCATTCTGCAGCGACACACACAAACATGCAGGAAAGCATGCACTCAGACAATGACACGTGTATCTAAACACACATGAGCACATACACCTACACGCTTACACGCAAACACTCACTTTCTCACATGCACACACACTCTCTCTCTCTCTCTATGAAACATGCGTAATTGCCATGTGAAACTCTCACCCTACACACACACACACACACACACAAACACGCTGCTGTCTAACCCCCCACACATCCCTGTGTACACCGTGTCTAATGTCTCCATTCACATTACTGTATAATACCCTGAGAGCGCTCAAAGAAAGAGGGGAGACCACTTCCCATTCATCTTTACGGCACCATACATTCACAGCACAATAATGTTCTCTCAGAGATGGGCTGAGAAGAAAGAGCCTCACTGATACACATGTTCCAATGGGACTTCAGTGTGAGAAACATACCCCTGACGGAGTGAGAGGACCTAACGCTAACAGCAGCAGCTATCCTATGGCCCAATGCTAGCTGACAGCTATATCTAATTGGCTAAAGCGCCTAGGTTTGTTTGTGGGGCTCTGAAGGGTCTCGATGCTGAACTTGGAGACAAAGGACAGATTGAGATGCCGGCACTGATAGGGCTCTCTCCAAAACCGCAACCCTTACCCCCTTTAAATCAGCCCAGAGAGGAGAGAGGGAAGGCGTGAAGGATGGATAGAGTGATTTGCCCTCTTTTATTTTGCAGGCGCAGGGGTCTGTTTCAATGCGGGGCCATACACCAAAACAGCATTGAGCTCATAGGGGGGAGGGGGGGTGACTCACTCCCATCTACTCTCCACTTTATCACTGGCTCCACAATGAGAGCAGAGGAGGGGGGTGACAGCAGGCTTGTTCTCCCCACCTTTCAGCCTACAAGGATGGGAGAGCAGCTCTATAGCCGTGCTAAGTGGCCTGCTCTGTTTCAAAGGGGCCTTGCTGCAATCTCCGGGGAGCAGACCTGGAAGACTGATGCACCTGTCTGGAGGGCTGAGAGTTGCTCTTACAAAAAGGCTGAACACTTAGTCCTGGGAATGTGCAACATTTGGTCAAAAAAGACTGGGGCAAAGAAGAAAAAACAGACAGCAGATTTCGATTTCTTACCTCTCCATACTTGTTGACTATGCGTACAATCTGGTCGGCGATGTTGAAAATGTTCCTCCAATCAAAGCTGGGCATGTCCGCCTCCCTGTATTCCTCTGGGCCGTTGTACAGGAAGTTAAGAATGTGTTTGGTGGTAAACTCAGTGTCTTCCAGACTGTTGTCCATGAAGTGCATCACTGTCGGGTTTCTCAGCGTGTCCTGCAGCGATTGAGACAGAAGTAGAGTTACTGCATGTAACACTCAGGCAGATGGTCTACCAGTATGGCATTGTTGAACAAATTGTGATAGAAAAAATGACAGACTGACTGTTGTCTGTTTATTATCTGATGTTTGCTGTATGGCACATAATGAATTTTTGAAAGGACTAATATCTATCTCTACGATCTATCCATCTCTCCATCTCTCTATCTCTCTATCTCTCTATCTATCTATCTATCTATCTATCTAGACATACTACATATGCTAGAACAAGTACCATTTAGTTAACTGCATATTAGCAAAATCTTACCAAGTATATTTGTCTAATTACTAGTCAAAATATCTCATAGCACTTAATATAAGACACAATCACCTAACAAGTAACATTTCACTGAGATATAGGGACTTGTATATAGACAATGCATCTTGAATATGTTGTTGAGAAAGTGAGAAAATACTACTTTTGAGCATTACAGACTTATTATGACACACAACACTTCCTAATACTGGTGAAATATAACTTGAAATAAGTTTTCCCAGCTAATTTCAAGATCTCATTTTATCTTATGCCTAAATATAACATCTTATTTCAAGAAATCTTACCAAGCGAATTTTCACTTGTTTCAATGTCAGATTTTTTTTACTTTTTATAAGCAAAAACACCTTGTATTCATTGTTTTTTAAACTTATTTTTGAAATGGCTTTTTCTCCAGTGGCCTTTGTGTTTCAAGTCATAAACCTAATTAACTTTCACCTAATTTAATGTAATTACAAAATGTCAGCCTAATGTTTGAGAGGATGGTCAAACTGAATGCTGATTGGCTGGAACCTGCTTTTGGTAAATCAACTTGTTTGGAGGAGTCACCGGACATGGTGAGTGAACCCAGCTAGCTGGGTAGTTTGTCTGCAGTCTTTAAATACACTGCACTTTCAAGAATTTGTGGCTCGAATTTGATTTAAATCCATCTCATGGATTGGTGTCCATATCTCTGTTTACTATTGGTTGCTTTGTAACACTGGTTATGTTGTAAGTAAGGCTTGCTCTACTAATGCACTGTTGAATTTGAGCATAATACCACATTTTAAATACTTCCAAATACACTGATGGTGGCACCTTTGTTGGAAATGTATAGTGCAGAGAATTCTTGTTAATTAGTGTTTATAGGTGTGCACAAAATTGAATACAGGCATGACTGGATCTGTGTGTTTGTGCAGTGTTCCTACCCTGATCATGTTCATCTGGACACTGTTGTGGAAGAAAGCCCAGAGCTGAGGTCCCATTTCCTCCCAGGCCTTCAATATATTCTGCAACCTCTCCAACTCCTCGAATGTTGTGTTGGCCTGCAGCACACACACACATGCATACACACATAAACACAAATGAACACTAAATCAAGGCAATGCACGTTGATGTAAAGTTCATAGATATTTTTTTATGGTAGTACTCCAGCTGTGAAGAAGCACAATCAACATATAACTCTGTCGACGTGTACTAATAACATTGATAACAACTGATCCTGACCTCTGTGGACATTATTAAAAGAAACCTTAAGACATATCTTTTTAGCTTGGGTTTTACTTAAGGCGCCTTGTCATTTATTGCCTTCATTTTTAAGTCTTAATCATTGATTGTCATACTATTTCTATCTCCTGTGCCTATTCATTTTACTGACCTTTATTTATTTTAACATTTTATTGTTTATTGTCATTTTTAGTCTTGCAAAATTATATTTATTGTTGTCTATTTTTTGTCTGTGCTGTTTTTTTTGTATCTTAGACTGTGAAGCACTTTGGGCTGCATGATTGTATGAAAGGTGCTATATAAATAAAGTTGAGTTGAGTTAATTCTGATTCTCTTGTTTTACTTTCAAAAGTGATTATATTATTAAAAAAATAGTGTCAGACAGCTGGCACAAGTGAGATCCATGAAACCTGAAACTTTCATGCAATACTCTTCAAACACCACAGGTAATAAACCAGTGGACAGTCACATTAGGTCGTTTTCTTTCTTTTCTTTAGCAGGTCGCTAAATTCTCATTAACAAAACTCCTCTTGAATTGAGATCTGTTTTGTGTCAGGACCACTGGATGAGATGTGACAGACAGAACAGTTTTTCCTTTCATTGCTGCACCCTCACACTCAGTTTATAGTTTAATTCTTCCCTCCTGTTCCCTTCCCTCACACTGCAGTAGATCGCCCCCCCCCCATCCCTCCGCCCTCCTCTGCTTTGGTAGTCAGCTCATTCCTAAGAAGGGTGGGGGTTACGACGCATAAAAACAGATACGTAGAGTGGTGAAAGAAATTTAGAGGAAGAGAAAAAGTGAGTAGAGAGACAGAGAGGTGAGGGGTCGGGCTGGAGGTGGTCTCTCTTACACTCTTTAATATCTTGTGGACGGCAGGGGAGTCGGGGGTGTACAGGATCTTTCCCATCACCAGGGGCTTCACTGAATTCCACACAATTTTTGTGACAGGGTTGGCCTCCAGGGTCTGCATCAGGGCGTTGCAGGAGGGAGCTAATGGTAGAGGAAGAGCAAAAACAGTGAGATTAGAAGAAGAAAATAGATATAGAAAGAAAGATAAAGCATCATATTGAACTTTCTTATATCCTCCAGACTTGGGCAGCATTCAGATGCTATCAATTAAGTTACTGACAACAGTCATGTATGCTAAATTAGTCACCCAGTGCTTATTCAACAGCTTTATGGCGGAGATTTATACTCTTATAGGAGATATTTGCACATCCATGTCATCCATTTGTTGAAAAATATTCAAATGGTATCGATGCATTGATGACATATTTTGTCTGTTTGAAGGAGACATGGATGAACTACAAGATTTACAAGACTTCTCAATGAAAAAGATCCCAATTTAAAGTTTGCTATGGAATATGCTTTTGAGTTTACTTCCTGGACAAGAAACTGATTGAAACACCTGAAACTGCCTGCAAATAGCAGCTATCACCCCACACCCCTAAGATGAGCTCTACCAAGAAGTCAGTTTTTCAGATGATTTTTTTTACAAATTGGTCGATATGAACGGGGTTATCCAAGTGAGTGTGTGGACTAGGCGTGGGATGATATGAAAATTTCATGTCACAATTATACTGGCCAAAATAATAAATAAATAAATAAATAAAATTGCTACATTGTGTGTCTGTTCATTCATACATGATAATTCCTGTGTTTTTTAAATAATAATAATTTTCACTTCTCTACCATGATAGCGAGATTGACACCTTTTTCAAGTCACTCATGTGAGATTATCCTGATAATGGAAATTCACTAAAATCAACTTATTGTGAGCGTTCTTTAACGTAGTACGCGATAAAATCCTACATCGAAGCCTATTATATGGCCTGACAGAAATCTAGAAATGAATTGGTACAAAAGATCCTCCCACAGAAAAAGAAACTCTCCATTATGTTTAGTGCAACCTATACCCCCAACTGACACAGATCATCATCAGACCCAGCGATATTCATGGATTTGAAAGGATCACCATTAACAGTCTTATCAAAGAGGACATAATCCTAGAGACAACCTTGTACATGCTGATATAAAATCAGTGAAAAAAAGCACACAGTCCTTGTTAAGACCTCCTCCAAATGGATGCTACAAATGCAGAGGATGTGCTCAATGTAATAATACGGTCAAAGGTATCGACTTCACTCACACTGAGGAAGAAATCATTGTATCAATGATGTCATCTTCCATTTCTCATGTAATATTTATGATTAACGCAAGAGCTCCATAAGGAGAAATGATTGAGATTACCTAATAGCAGTACATTTTCACGTTTGACTTCAAATATGACATCTCATCAGAGACCTATGGCAACATTGATGGAATACTTAATAGAAGAGAAGTATACTGGATATTTAATTTGCAAACCCTATCCCCCAAGGGACTGAATGATGAGATACCATGGTATGTCATGCTCTAGAAACTCCTCGGATTTTATAGACCTACTACTGCTACTACTTTATGGTACACTCAAGATACGAGCAATGCATATGAATACACAGCTTTGAATGACTTATGAAAGCTGCAAGTCCGATGTTTTCATTCATCATATATGCAATTTCTGTAAATAGACATAATTATGTATTATTGTGTCTATCTTGTTTTTGTGTTTGTCTTTTCTTATTATTTTTCTTAAATGTGGAACTTCATGTGGCAGATTGTACACATGCTGCTGTCAATTATTAGAGACACTTGTGTTCACAGAGTGGGTGGAATATTATATATTTAAGATCAATTTTGTATTGATTGTGTAAAACGCTCTTGATGAAAGGTCCAGAGGGACCAAAACGTTATGATAATCAATAAATTGTGATGCTGAGCAAGAGCAGTGTGCACGATCTTCTCTTCTTTAGACTCTCGTATGTCAAACTCGATCCGTTCAACACTCACGTCGACTATAACAACTGATGAAATGTAAAAAAAAGCTGTGACGTCAAAGCGGTGGAACAAAAAACACTACTTATTAATTCTAAGCAGGTTTTCAATATAAAGTGCTGAAAACATGAAAATGTAAATATTCAAAGATGCAAATTTGACTGCTGATTGTGCTGTTGTGGGAGATTATTATTCCACAATACAATGGACAACAGAAACAGAGAAGCTGCTCACAGCTGGGAAAAAAAATGAAACTGAATTTGGATCATTCCACAAATAAACAAACAAATGAAGTATTAAATCTTTGGAAAAAGTCACGGACCCCCCCGGTGCCATGGACGCAGTTCTGATCTCGGACTCTGGAGGACCATTTTTGTGTCAAATTATTGATTTCTTAAGTAAGTAGTTGTGTAAAAAGCGGGATAATGTACAGAGAGCCGGTCATTGTTGCGAAATAAACCATCCCCCTGTCGGGTTTTATTTTAAAACATTGACCAGCTCGCTGTACATTATCCCTTTCATAGTATATACTATATATACTATAGAGACTATTACAGTTCACTTACTGGCAGAGTCGTCATAGACATAGTTGTAGTTCTTGGTGGCGTTGACCCCCAGAAACACCTTGTAGTTGTTGTCCTCGTACCAGTTGAAGGACAGGACCCTGGAGCCGCCTCCCTCTGGGTATCCACAGAAGAGGCTGGACACACTGGACATCAGCTGGGTGAATGAAGCGGGACCCCCGGCTTGAAACAGAGAGGAAACTGCCTTCAGGAGCTCCTGAGAGCTCTCCCGCGCCATCAGCTGGAAAAGTCACACAGAGGGCCAGTTGAAAAAGATTCTCTCAGTGGTCAACGTCCCTGTTGACCTACATTAGATCTAAACCATCGTTCATAACAACTTAGAGTGTTTCTGTTCAGTTAAGCCTTCTACCTTCACCTATTCTATGTGTGTCACATGGCTGATGAACATAGGGCAGTTTGAATTTTGAGTTTTAAAAAATGGGAAATACAAACTTAACACAGAAAATCCAATTCTATATTTAATTAACAGGATTTTTTGTTTGTTTTGTAGAATTTGATTTATTGATTGCTGTCAGGATGTAAATTGAGAATTTCATCTAATATAACAAAATGTTTTTGAAGAAGATTACCAACTCTTTGAAGCTTTAACAGAGACACAAATAGGATTTTACAGTCTGTGCTTTTGTCTTTTAAGTATCATGCTGACTTGGGGGTCAACATCCCAAAATCTTGGAGTACTTTAAGTTCACTTTGGTCTAGTTTACAAAAAATATGACACATGTCATCTACAAGCCAGGCTGCATCAGATCAGATTGAGACATACACACACACACACACACACACACACACACACACACACACACACACACGCACACACACACACACACACACACGCACACACACTAGCTAGGTTATTATGTGTCCCCCTTAGAGGCACCCAGACTAGTTGTAACCTTAACTTTCAGATTCTTTGACTAATGTCTGGTCATCAATGTTGCCAACCAGAGCTAAACATCATCCTGCCTCCAACAGGATGAATGAATGTTGAGTATTTCTATAAAGTGTAAATAATTAGCTTTGAGCTATTTGACCTTTTGTCAGAGAGTAGGGACATTTATGTCCTTCATATTCATTCATACTGTGTAAACAGCATAACATAAACCATCACTAGAAAACAATAGCTTGAAAGATAAGCAAACATGTTCTGCTCTCATGACGAGGATAGTCTGAGGGTGGACTAAATATCCTCCTATTGATGGAACAAAAATAGCTTCATCCAAGTGCACTTCTCCCCGGTATGTATCATTTCCTTTCTGAAGAAAAAGCGAAGGAGGCTGCCAATAATTTCAGTTTCATGTTTGAGTCATTTTTCAAATCTCATTTCAAATCTTTAGATGATCTCATAGGGGATCAGATTTTAGGTGGAGTTGAGTTCTTCCAGGAATATTTGTTCATAACCCTTCGTCTTTATTAGCATAGCTCTATAATCCCCTTATAGTTTTTAATGTAACCTACGGATAATCAAACTGCTCTCAGAGGTCAGTGATGAAAATGACTCATTGTTTTTCTAAATTCAACACTCAAAGCAACCTTTTACCCACACACCCACACACACACATGCTCAAAAACAGCCTTGACTTATTTCGCTCTGACTCCCCTTTCCTCCCTTTTCTTATTTATCATCACACACTCAATAAATTGAAGGGAAGGAGAGGTAGGTAATGAGAGCATTTGGCTCGCCTTTCTGTCACCACGGTGATATGAAGGTCCCACCTACAGGATGTGTCACCTCAAAGGAATGTCTCTCTCCCCCTTGACGACCCCCCCTCTCCACCCCACCCTCTCTCTCCCCCACACCCTCCCCAAGGTGATGATGGGATACACACCACCCCCTGGGACATACAGTGAACGTGCCGAGACGCACAACACAATTCCAGTCATTCTGTCTGGTTTTGTGTCTCTCTGTGTGTGTGTGTGTGTGTGTGTGTGTGTGTGTGTGTGCGCACGTCTGAATTAGTATGTAACTATACCACAATATATATATATATATACATATATATATATATATATATATACATTACTATTTATCTACATTATCTATTATATTAATTTCTCTACAATATATATTCCAATCTATTTGTCTATACTATCTATTATATTATATTCATCTACAATATAAATTATATTTTATTTCTCTACAATATTTGTTGTATTCTCTTCTATTATATTCCATTTCTGTTCTTTTTTTGATTCTGATTTGTATTTCATATGTATTAAAAAGGGCTGTCAAATTTAACGCAATAATAGCATGTTAAAATTGGTTTTAACGCCACTAATTTCTTTAGCGCATTAACGCAACTTGCGATTTTTAATTAACCTCTTGAAAATCCGACGGGTCTTTCTGAGGCTCAGTTTTAAAGCTAGAATGAAGATACTGGCCTCATATGAAACTACAAAACCTGATGAATCATCACCATGTCATGACATAAAGCAAGCATATTTTCCCACTCCCATGTTAATAAGAGTATTAAATACTTGACAAATCTCCCTATAAGGTACATTTTGAGCAGATAAAAAAATGTGAGATTAATTTGAGATTAATCGCGATTAACAACGGACAATCATACGATTAATCGTGATTAAATATTATATGTATATATTACTATTTATCTACAATATCTATTATATTCTATTTATCCAAAATATAAATTATATTATATTAATCTACAATATCTATTATATTATATTTGTCTATAATATTTATTATATTATATTAATTTACAATACCTATTATATTATATGTATCCACAATATCTATAATATTATATTTATCTACAATATCTATTTTATTATATTAATCTATAATATCTATTATGTTATATTTATATACAATATTTGTTGTATTCTCTTTTACTATATTCAATTTCTGTTCTATTCAATTCTGATTTGTATTATTATTTATGCATGGATATATACATTAATGCACATAGACACACACACACACCCTCGCACGTATCACATGAGCCTACAAAGACACATCAGCACTTGTACAGTTCACATGTAGGTTGTTAACACACCCACGCACACATATACACCCCATATTGTTGAGCCCATCACTCAGCCTCCTCTGTTAGCCATTCTCAAACTGGGAGCAGCGGAAGAGGCGAGTTTCCTGCAGGGCTAAAAATACTGGTGCCTCTGATCCTGCAGGACTGAGGAGAAGAAGAGAGGAGGGATTGATGGACTTTGGAGCACTTACAACTTGGATCTTCTCCGACGTCGCCTTAAGAACCCGACCCCATAACTGCAGGTCAATCCCCTCGGAGCTTCTGTCAATAACCTGAGGCATCTGGGGAAACAAATTCACAAGATGCATCAGTCAAAGGAACAATAATCACACAGTATTTAAAAAACTGAGATTTTAATACAGATAAAATGAGAGGTTAAACACAATTTGCTCTTTGTTCTTGTTGTTCTGTATCAAAACCATCACTGCTCTGTTTAAGTCATGTCCTGTGATGACCTTAGACAGAACAACACATTCATTTCTAGCAAGAAACCAGTGAAACAGCAACCCTTAAATGCTGGAAACCACCTTTGTTACAAAAAAGAAGCCCTTTTTTTGCACACTTTCTTTGCAAACCAGCAACACTATCCATTTGGCCTTCCTTTTTTTCTCACGATATTTTGGGTCTCATCTGTATTCATGGAGGAAATTAACCTGTTTCAAACTTCTCTATATCAGTTGTTCAATATGGAAACGTGCTTCCCCTAACCCTCCGTCAATGACTTCATCTTGAGCAACCATTAGCAGTAGGCGTTAGAGAAGGCCTGGTCAGAGCAGAGTGCTGAGAGCTACGGAAACCCCGAATGCAAAGACAAACACGCACATGTGATATCCTTCCTCCCGCATTCCTCGCGCTTGCATTTCAATGAACGAAGGAAGGAGGGAGGCGGTGTGGGGGGGGGGAAGAGAGAAAGCGAGGGAACAGGAAGGGAGGGTGTTGAGAGGTGGATGGGAGAGGGGAGTCAGTAACAAGTTGTTACAAGGCAGAGGTCAGTGTGGTAATGGGTTTAAACTTAATAGAGCTAATGGGTTAACTGCACAGATCCCCACTAAGATGCTACTGTAGTATAAACTAAGGAGTAATACATACTGTACATATATGCTTGGTATATCTAAGCGTCTTTGAGATCCCTTAAAAGCGCTATATAAGTTTAATATATTATTATTATTATATATATGAGTCAAGAAACTCATATAAATTGTGTCATGTTTCTCTGATATTCACTGACAATATGTACATTTGCACGGTAAACAAAAGAGGTGGAATAATAATAATTAAATTCAATAAATCAATATTACAAACTACAGGCTCAAAAACACCATGAATAGTAGTGTTATTGCACGGCTACTTTGCTGGATTACATTATATTGTGATGTCATTTTATCCACCTTCTGTATATATTGTATGCAAAATGTTTTTATGCACCCAAGATGTTGAATACTGTATCTGTTTTGCTTTGAAGGCCCTGGAAACATATCGCCTTAATCCGCCTCTTACTTCGGCTCATGGGATCCAACATGAACATAACATTTTTTGCCAAAGTTCGAACAGTTCAATGTGGACGGGGCTCCGTTGGAAAAGGTGATGTCAAGTCGTTTTCTGTACCAATCAGAGAGTAGCAACATCTGAATCCGAAACAGAATGACAGTTGGTGGATTGGAGCCAGGTTTTCAGGATCTTGACCTCAAACTTCTCTTATATCAGTTGTTAGTTGTAAGTACAGTACTGTTTTGGAGAAGTACTGTTGCCATTTTCTTGCACACATTCATTTCCAATTGTCTATACCGCAGTTTTTTACATTGTTACAATATCATATATTTTATGTGATATTTGATATTACATAGGCCTCAGCCCTCAGTGACCCTACAGAGGATAAGCAGGTATAGATAATAGGTGGATATATATTTATAAAATTTAAAGAAAGGAAAGAAAAAATATGCAGGAAGGGGAAAACATACAGAAAAAATAATCTTAGACAAGAGGGTTTTGTTAGAAGTTACATACTAGATAAGCAAAAAAAAAAGAGTAAATATGCTAAACTATAACCAAAGAAGGGAGAATAAAATGAGAATTAAATAAATAAAAAATACTGAATGAAAAATATGTCTGTTTTAGGATTGATTTTAAGATACTATTGCTTGTTTTTAAGGTCTTAAATGGGCTGGCCCCACCTTATCTAGCAGAACTATTGCATCTTCATACTCCAGCTTTCATATTAAAACTGCTCAAACTACTGAATCATTTAAATCGCTGCTGAAAACCCGCCTCTTCCCGCTGCCGTTTGATTAAACTGAGCTTGACAACTTGACTTTATCTTCTGTTTTGCAGGCCTTCTTTTACTGATATTATGTGCACATTATGTTTATTGTTTTCCTTTGTTCTTAATGTTGTTTTCTTTGTATTCATTTGTATTTGTGCTTATTCAGCACTTTGGTCAACTGCAGTTGTTTTAACTGTGCTATACAAATAAAGTTTGACTTGACTTGACTTGAACATGCTTTGTTTAGCTCTTTTTTTACTGTGTTAGCTGATGCATCTTGTTTTTTGCACTATCCCCTTTGCTGCTGTACACT
Organism: Sebastes umbrosus; assembly: GCF_015220745.1. Classification (NCBI taxonomy): domain Eukaryota; kingdom Metazoa; phylum Chordata; class Actinopteri; order Perciformes; family Sebastidae; genus Sebastes; species Sebastes umbrosus. The sequence continues at coordinate 9,814,895 of NC_051280.1, read as the reverse complement.
GCAAATTTCCCCACTGCGGGACTAATAAAGGAATATCTTATCTTATCTTGTCTTATCTTAGTCATTTAATCCATCAATCCAACATCCATTACATCTTTCAAGGCTGAACCACTTAACTCCTACAACTGCTCAAGTCTATTTACCCTTCAATACTATTTGATTATGGGTCTCATTCTCAAATATTCAGATTCCTAATCTTTGTTATATCACACTGTCGAGCTCTTACTGTTTCAGTGAGCCCTTCTAGCATAACCAGGTGTTCTCTTTAGCCTGGATCATGTTGGTGACATATTTATACGAGACGCAGCATCACGTCTTACAGAATACTTCGCAGGCTGTAGGCGGGGTCTAGCTAAGCCCATTAGAGAAACAGGCCAAGAGGGATAATGCCATGGCATCGCTCTGAGCTCCACCTGACTCAACTGAGAGTTTAAATATAGTACAGTTTGTTGATGTACCTGCTTTTTTTTTAATGTTAATTTGCTTTTCTTTATTATTCTATAAAGATTAGGGCTGCACCCTCTTAGTTGATTAATCATTTTTTAATGCTTTTCTTCATGCTGATTGACTTATTTTCTAATAAAGATACATCTACATACGTCCTATTTCACTACATTCAAATGAATAACAAATGAGTGTTCAGCTTTCTCTGTGTTTCTTGGTTTTTGTAAATACATGTCTAAACAATTTGAAATGAAGCCCGTGATTTCTTCTAAGCCCCAAAATAAAGCCAGTGACTGAGTGAACAGGTCTGGCAGAGCTGGAATCAGCCACTACGCCTCATAGGCGTCCTGGCATCACCTGCAGCTCTACATAGAACAACAAGCCACCTGACATCACGCCACAATTCACAACAAAAAAATCACTATTCTGAGCACAAAGCAGCACCGGCACATTTGCAATCACAAGGAAGTACACAAGCCAGAATGTTATGTTTGTCCACTATTTTGCTATTGTGAGATGGTCCAGCTAGGTATTCTCAGACAGAGTGGGGGAAAACAGGTATATGAAGGTGATTACAAGTGAGGGCAAGTCTTCCCCTCCATTATCAACCTCTGTTAAAGCTGGGGTAGGCAATATATGTTTGGCATCGTTGGGCAAATAATCCATAATAACCTTTCAGCATATTGTAATTCAAGTGTTGTGAGAGAAATCTAGACTTCCTCACCTCCTCATGCCTCTGTTTTAGGCTTTAAAAAATCTAGGAGACCTTGGCCAAGGAAAAGTTGCTATTCCAGCACTGCCTACACTGCAAAGCAAACCCAAAAATAAAACTAATTTATCAAAAAGAGCCTGACAACATCTGACAATATTAGCTAATAGCCTTCTGCTCACCGCTGTGTTGACATGCCTGCGGTGAGCAGAAGGCTAAATTATTAGCAACTTTTTCTCTCCATCTCTGAAATGCTTCACTGACATTGTAGCTCGCTGGAGCCTCGAATCACAGTATGTCATCTCAAAGGGCTTTACAGGCCCACAAGTCTGCAAAGCAAACAAAACAGTAGTTCTCATAGGATTGCTGCTATATAACGGCATTAGGATCACAAAGATGATTGGGATGATGTTAGAAATGAATAACTAGTAGTTGTACTGGTTACTGTATGAAGTATGTGCCCCCACAGAGCAGCAGGAACAGGGCTTTATTTCCAAATTCAGGTGTTTTTTGTGCCTTTTCTAGATTACTGCCTACCCTGGGCTACCACTTGAATTACAATATACTGAAAGGTTATTATGGATTTTTTGCCAATAATACCAAAAATACACTGCCTCCCCCAGCGTTAAGTTTCCTTTTAAATCATTAAATCTGAGACTGTTAAAGGGTCAAAGCCGACAGAATTAAGAGGCTAATTGCATTTGACAAAACTCAGTATCTCTGTATTTAATCCTCCATCTTCATTCTCTCTGCAAATATTTCACAGTAAATTTACCCGGTGACACAGTGTCTTAAAAAAATATGAAGGGACATGTGTCCTTGAAGGATAAGTCAGGTTCATATTTTTCTCATGGTCAACAAATCCCATTAAAAAGACCAAAACCAACAATGAATTGTGTGTGTATCCACAGACAGATATATCTTATTGCTCTGTGTCGTTGAGCTCCATTGTTGTCCAAAGAATATTAAAAACACATCCGTGAGCCACGCTGTTGCACTGGGTGATATCTTTCCTATCTTTCATTACCATGAACACACACACTGCCAGAAATACTAGCTAGTGCACCAAATATGTAACAACCCGCCCCTGAAAATAATCCTCAAAAAATGCACTATTATACTACTGTTTGCAGTAATGTTTGCTAAAAAACAGCTATTTTAGGAAATTACTGAGCCTTTTTTAAATAATGAAACTATATACCTGTATTTGTGAGTTTTTTTTTAAAGATTCTCTATACAATATTCGGAGCATTAATATAGCGGCAAACAACTATTTGCTATGTAAAGATAGAGGAGTAATGTCTACCTGAGCAGAGAATGAAGTCTCTCGCCCTCTGTGTGTGTTGTAATCAGAGCTTCTCTGTGCTTTGTTGACATAGCCAGGCCGGCCGCACATGCTTTTAGTGCATGTTAGTGCATGTTAGTGCATGTGAGTGTGCCCCACTGACTAGCTCACGGCTGCTGCTCTGCACTGCTCTGCACTGCTCTCATACGGCGGTTACAGTTGATAACGCCAAAGAGCGTATATTGCCAAGAAATTAAAGTCAATTGTTCATTCGTTTGTAACTTCAGCGCCCAGCAGCAAAGCTACTCATTTTGGACTGAAAGCAACTACCGGACGCCAACAATAGTAAAACAAAAATATTTCTATTGTATTGTCGTATTCCACCAAAATGGCCTCTGTTGAACAATAAAATATTATAAATATAATAAGCTTTTTCAGTCCAAAATGGCGGCAGCGGCTGGACACACACAGGAGTTTTGTCTCTTTTCTTCTATACTCTTTGATGACATCGTCCCACCCAGTGCCGTCGTCACAGAGGCGTAGCACCCACCCTCTGGTCCCTTCTCAGGTTAACACGGTTAGCTATGTCAGCACTGTTGCTATTGTTTTCACTATTAGCGCTGTTAGCATCGTTAGCTGTGAGCTGTCGGCTCAGCCGTCACCATGTTGAGAACCGTGTGGAGGCAATAGAAATGCTCTGAATTTTGTACTGAGCACCTTTAAAGATTTAGGCTACTTATTCAGTAGAAACCAATGGCTTTGGAGTTGAATGCTACAGACAGGGCAGGAAAGTCAGAAAGTTGAGAGACAGACTAACACATTGTTAGTCCATCTGACAGGACAGGAAGAGGGACAATATGTTTCCAACAAATGCAGCCTCTCAGGGGAAATAATGACTACCATTGTCAATAAAGAAAGTAAAAACAGGGAGGAAAGGATGGATGTAAGGAACAACATCCACTTTACAACAGGAAACAATGCAGGCCATCAAAAATACAGGATAATATAGGAAAATACAGGAAAACACTGACATTTATAATATGAATATATAATGAATGAATCACGTACCACTCTTTATTTATTCATTTGACAGTGAAAATATTTGTTAAAAGCACAACTCACCAGTTTAAAGATTTTGAAGAAGTCCAGATTAGCATAGAGGATGTCCTCTATTTGCTGCAGCTTTTGCTGGCTGAGGGCACACATGGCGTTGCGGACGCCATGGAGCCCCATGCGACTGGGGAAGATGATGAAGCGCTCCAGCAGGGCCTGGCTGCAGGCTATGTCTTTCAGCTGCAGGTCTGGGATACCAAAGGCAAACTGGGGAACATGAAAACAAAAGGATTAGGTGGAATGCTGGGTTTATTGTGGGATATGTCTCAAAGAATCATCAAATATTACAATGAGCTCTTATATTGATTTTAAACCCCAAACCAAAACATGTAAGTCCTTCAATATTCTTTCTACATAAGCCAAGATGATTTAATATCAGTCTAAGCTTCATCCCTCCAAACTGCACCTGTTCTAGTCGTAGTTCTGCATTGACGAGCTGGTAGACTAAAGACTCCGAAAGGCCGGCGTCCCGCAAAAGGAAGGATGTGAGAACCTCGTCATCCTTCAGAATATCGTCTATCTTCAGCCCACGACCTACGCAAAACATCAAGAGCAGAGACAGTGAAAGGTTAGAACCACCAAAGACAATATTGACCCGACCAGCATCGGAGTGCACAGAGGAAATGATTCACATATTGGCAAAGATTTTCAGGATGTTTCAGGGAAAGTCCAGCGAGCAATGTCGCTGCCAAAAGGTTGAGCTAATTTCAATTGAAGTAATATTAAGAACAACCTTTTCATGTGCGCTTTCAGGCCCGGTCATGAACAATCCTGTGTGTATGAATGACCACAATAATGTGAATATTACCAGAGAATAAGAGGTCCAACAGAATAAGAGTAAAGGGGAAAAGGGAGTTTTTAATCCACTATCCTGGATAAATCTTTGTGTCGCTGTCACATGCTTTTTACCCAAACAATAATACAAATGGAAATGCAACATCTAACATCTCAAATGATGGTGACAGATTACTGCCAATGTACACCAACTAATCAGCAAAATGGAACATAAAAACAAGATGCTGAAAGTCAGACAAAGAAAGACAAAACGAAAGAGAAAGAGAAGAGGTGCTGTGACGAACACAAGACACAAAACCTCAACAGAAAGAGGATGTGCAGAAAACAACAAGACAAAAAGGTTGAGATCAAAGTGTAGCTCATGTTTCCTGTCAGGTTAAGAGTTTACTATACACTTGAAAGGAAACTTCTTAATCGAAAATTAGGTCCAACATTTGTTTCCACATTTTGGCCAGAAAGCTACAATCCAAAATAGCTGACTTGTGTCAACAGTCTTTTTCTCTTCTGATTACCGAGTTGAGAAAAACAAGCTTTTACTAACCATTTTACTTTCAAGGGAAGTGCTGCTGCCGCCTGAATCATTTCTCAAATTTACCTGACACCATAGATGGGTTGTTGCGCAACGTTTCCATGAAGTTTGAGAAGGACGAAATGTCACGCCAAAGACGGCCGAGCTGCTGGACCTCCGTCTCGTGTAGCAGAAGCTCTTGGACATCAACGTAGAACCGTGCCAATCTAGAACAAGCCAAACACACACTGAATTAGTCAAATTTATGAACTATTCTTGATTATAAAGAATGTTATACTGCATTATCTAATTTCATATAATCCTATCATATCAGCAGTAGAGCAACAAAGTAAATGAGGTTTTTCTTTCTTTCAAATGTCTTTTTTATTGATGATCAATAATGAATAAATCAATAACTGTACAGGGATGGGATTTAGTTTTTCTCGACAACGCTCACATGTGTCTCAACACATCCATCTGCTCACCCCAAAAAACAAATACAAAGCAACCACAGCTAACCACAGAAGATATATTCTAAATTATGGATACATAAAGTTAAAATTATAAACAAGAAAAAATCTACAATATACTTTAATAGTAACAGAAAAAGTGAGTCGGGAAATAAAGGAAATTGAAAATGAATAAATAGAATAGGAAAAGAAAAAATAAATAAAAAGATACAAAAAAAATAAAAATAAAATAATAACAATTAAAATTAAAATTAGTTACATATTTAATAGTTACTATAGATTACTGTAGTGGGTTACTCAAACAAATTTAACAAGGGGCGCTACACAATTTACTCTCTGTTCCCCAGGTAGTATAACAGATTTTCTCTAGGTTCATACAGGACAAGATGTCTCTGTAAATCAGGGTTTTTAAAAAAAAAAAAAAGATTTAAATGTCTGATTTAATTATCTGATTTTGATTAAACAAATTTTAAACGTATATAAGTAAATGACAGTAAACAATTCAAGAAATTCATTTTCTGAGGTGTTCTGGTACTGTGGAGGTCTACAACGTTAGAGAGCGCTATGATTAGGCTTACACTGAGTTGTTATAGTTGGAGACGACGCCCGGAGACTCTCCTCTGGTTGGATATCTGAAGCAGGGGTTGTTGACGTTGCAGAAGATGCCCTGGATCCAGGGCAGAATCCCTGTTGAAGGCATGGCCTTGTTGGGGAAATGACCTGAAGAAACAGACAACACAGATACGGGCATGTGAGGGCTAGTGAAGTGACTTTGAAAGAGTTGTAAAGGTTAACATGGGCTATTCTTTCCATGAAAAGAAAACCATATTAGTATTGCCTCCTGGTTTTCAAAGAGATTACTAAAAAAAAGCTTGTTAATGAAGAGGGTTTTTTTACATTCATGTTGTTGGTACAGTGGATTGGCCTTCCTCAGCCACACCAGACCGATGAATAACAACACAGGCCAGCAGATCTCAACCAGGAAGCGAACCTGGACAGAAACAAGTAAAGTAGGAGTTTTGCACATAAAGAAAACAATCTAATTCAACACAACAACCCTGGAACAAACAGTCTGAAGATTATATGTTGGGACTTTATCAGAGAGGTGTTGGACGCTGTAGTTTGTTGTGTTACTATTTTGTATTGCATTATGCTGAATAGTGTTTGTAAGGTTTCGTCCGACCCCAGGCAGTCACATAAATGATAATACCTTCTGTCTCTTGCGGAGAGTCCAGTTTTTCCACAGTAACAGGCGGATTTGAGAGCCTGTCTTCATTGCTCCGCAGCTTTACCCCTGGAAGGGGTCATCAGACTGTGACAAACCTGCAGATACAAGACTCCATCAGTTGTTAACATCTCACAAAGAAAATCTAGACCAGATCCCACTTCTCAGAATTTTGTATTTACTTATTTGCACTGTGGTTATATGTTATATATTTTATGTCTGAATGCAAATATTTAGTACATATTTCTTATATACAAAGCCTGCAGCCCCCGCGACCCGGCCCCGGATAAGCAGAGGCAAATGGATGGATTTCTTATATTCTCATTTCTCATTCTTATTTTTATTATTTACTTATATTTCTCTACATATATTGTAGCATTATGTACATAATCTACATGTTACACACTCCTTTATTTCTATTTTCTTACATTTTTTTATGGTTATATAAGAGCAACTGTAACGCCCCAATTTCCACCTGGGAATCAATAAAGTATTTCTGATTGTGATTATTGAGTCAAGCGGAAGAAAGACCCAAGACTACAGTTTATGGGTCTGGTCTTGAGACCACTTGAGTTTTGTGTTTGACCAGAGTTTTGCATGATTTTCTGAAACATTTTAAGATATACAGTATCTTACTCTATATGATCGAACATTATTTGGGTTTTTTTAAGATTATATTTTGGGCTTTTATGCCTTTATTGATAACGAGAGAGATAATTATGAAAGGGGGAGAGATAGGGGATGACATGGAGCAAAGGGCCACAGGTCAGATTTGAACCCTGGGTGCTGCAGTAAGGTATATAGGGTGCTCTCTCTACCAGTTGAGCTACCGCGGCACCCCTTTTTGTTGCTTTTTAAAAGTCTAGTTTCACAGTCTCCAAAAACAAACATGTGCTTTTACGAAAAATGTAGTAGTACTTCTTAGGGATGCCCCTTATTAGACTAATTTCTTTAGTCGATTAGTCATTTTTTTATGCTTTTTTTCATGCTGAATGACTTATTTACAAGAAACTTATGAGCACATCTCTGGTAAACACAAGATTTAAGGTGGTGCTTTCGTGTGATTAAAAATAAATTAAAAGTCGATTAAATCAACTAATTGATCAGTCGACAAAATCATATGTGTTAGTCGACTAAGAATTTCTTTGGTCTAGGACAGCCCTAGTACTTCTACATATCTACTACTACAGATCAATCCTACGTTCTATGCTAAACTCATTAAAACTATTATTTCCCCATCAGGAAAGACACATATATTATTATCGGTCTTGAAATGCTCTGATTTTTCTCTGGCTGGTTTTGACCCAACCTTGACTCAAACTTGACTGTACCTGGCCTTAGCATTGAATTGGATTAATGGGTGGTCTTCACTACAACCTTGGACAGACCACCTTTCAAACCACTTGGAAAACAAACACCCTGCTGAGCAAAACACCACCAGCTTTAAGATTTGTTGTGAAGGCGTGTTGGCAAAAGAAGGGGATTTCTCTACAGGACAAATACAAGTTGGCATAACATTATCAAAATTATTCAAATGTAAAGTCCAACATTGTTATTAACAGCATATAAACATGAGCTGGTATGTGATTGATAAATGCAATTTGTACCTGCTCTATCATACAGACTTATTTCAAAAGACAAATTCATTTTTGGAGCTGAATGCTGACACAAAAACAACTCAAATGCCAATCACATACACAGGTTGTGTGCAGATGAGCTCAGAGAATGTCAGACATGAAGAGTAATTTGTTCACAGTGACATGTCCAATAGATTACTGGCAGACTGAGGATTCAGGGACATAAATACTTGTCTAGGAAAACAAGAGGACAAAAGACTAGATTAAAATAGGAGAGTGAAGGGTATCATTATGCTTCTCTGAAATCACCTTATTACTCAAACAGTAATTACACATGACAGGACTTCCTTGCACAAGATTGGCAGAGAAATGTGTAGAAATGTTTTGGTGCGTCGAAAAAACTGCTGAATGTTTCAGTAACTGATACAAGAAGCCATTTTAGCATCCACCTGTTATTACACCACCACATTATGTCAGACTGTAGGCATTAGAAAAACAGTAATTAGCAACCACACACCTGTCAGCTCGTACATCATCTTACAGCACATCCTATTTTGTCAACAAAAGAACAAAGCTGTTCCTTACCTCTTATGGAAAGATATAAAAGTCGTACGACATCTAGAGAAACAGGTTCAGCTGAAGTAGTGGAAAACAGCAAGATAGGAGAGCTCGGTATGACTCCTAGCTGCCCACTCTCTCTCCTCTGCCTGCAGGTCAGCAGCACTCCTAATCTGATTGCTCTAATCTCCCAGCTCAACATGGGCAGGCAGAGAAAAAGACAACAGTCATCCATTTTGAGGGAGATTTAGGGGTATATCTGCTGGAGAGAAAAGGGGTGAAGTCAGGTGGAGAGAAAAGACTGCCCTGTGGTGGAGAGGGGTCACAGGTTTGATCACAATAAGAGCCTAAATGATCGTCATCCATGAGCAAAAAATGTACCTGTATAGTTGTTGTCACTCTGCAAGACAACATTTCAGCTAAAACACCTACAAAATAATTTTGACTTAGTTACATAAGAAGAAATACAAGACCCGGATATAAGACGTTTTTGTTACATACGTGTCTGACTCACACCCTCTGAGCAGCTCGACAATGTAGAGCAGGTGACATGAGTAATTAGGTTTGGAGAATTTGAAGGCTTGACAGTTGGGCATTAAACCCACTTCAACCGGCTGTGAACTGTGAGCGCTACAGACACAACTAGCTTACCCTAAAACTGAGGTAAAAAGCAAGGCTTAACCTGCACAAACATGGTGGCTAAGGTAGCATGGTGGATATCATGTCACACTACTCCACACAATGTCCAAATACAGCAAATTATAGCAACACATCTGACTGGATTCATGGTTGGAATATACAATAGGATGCAATGTCACAGGTAGTATAAATAATACATTAAAGTAAACTTATGTCTACATGGCTACAGAAAAAAAAATCTAAAAAGTTTTAGATAAAACACTGATTCTCTGAGGCGCTGAACAAACATTGGAAAAGAGGTGAAAGGATTAGTTGATTAGTAGCAACTAATTTTTCAAGAAAAAATCTCTGTTTACAGATACTTACATGTGAGAATTTTCTGCTTTTCTCTGTTTTATATTATGCAAATTCATCATTTGAAGATGTCTCCTTAGGCTCTAGGAAATCGCAATGGATTATTTCACTATTTTTTTGTCATTTTATAAACTAAAAATAACTGATCAATTGAGAAATGAATGATTGGTAGTTGCAGCTCTAGATCTGACACCATTCCACTGTCTCTTTCTCCAATGTGTCCAATACAGCACAAATACAGCCACAAATCTGATTCCATGCATGTTTGAAATACACAAAAAAGCTGCGATTTAAAAAGGGACACAAGTGAACATACTTATAATATAACCCTGGTTCTCTGAGGCACTGGACAGAAATAATAGAAAAAAACTCAATTGGAACAGAAATAACAGTTAAACTACGTGTTTAATTTGCAGCAAGCACTGTTGCACGTCATTTTTCTTCTGTATAGTCACAATAATGCGATGAGACAAAATTACTGCGACAAAACATGCAGTATGTATGAATGAATATAAAAAAAACGTAAACAGATACATATGGTTTACATACTGAGAAAAAGATGTACCAATCACAGGCAACAAAGGACAAATTTTTGATAAGGTAAAAATGTTGAACTCTTTAAAACTGAGAACCTCATGTTAAAAATACTTCCATCCGTTCTTTGTGGAATAAAAATACAAAATTTAGCACATTTTAACATTAAAAGGCAACATTAGAATTTGAACCTGCGTTAAGTGCATTGTGTGATTACAATAAAATATAATTTCATAAATCAAACATTGTACATGAACTTAAAAGGTTCAATTCAAACAAGGAAAATGATAGAGATCTTTACAGACAGATGTCAATTTGTGGTTGGCATAAAAATGGATGTATTTGTTATTTAAAAGCATGACACTAAACATTCAATGTTTGCATCACGCTAGTATTTGTTTTGAATACTTGGGGAGACCAACCACGGTTGACATTTTTGACTTGAACATGTAAAATACAATATATTAGTACTTATAACACTTTCCTGGTACAGTATATTTTCACAGGCCTACATTTTCTCCCACTCTCAGCTTGTATGATATAAAAATGTTTTCCCCTGTATACACTATGGCACAGATACATTTAATATTTACAGATATAATATGTTTTTTTGGCGTCAGACAAAATGGGCCTCTCTGTGTTCGAGCTCCTGCAGCCGCCGAGGTCGCAGTCTTTGGTAGACGGGTTTAGACTCACTGGGGCTGAGGTCGTCAGGGCTGCTGGGGGGTGGGGACTGCGGGGGCGAAAGGGTCTCGGAGGTCGAGACCCCGGGGTCAATGGCGCTGTCAGTGGAGTCCTGTGTCTGGAGCCGTGTCTGTGGGGGGCTTGGAAGGGCAGGGGACGGGGCGACTACATTGGCAGGGTTGGAGGGGTCGAGCGATGAGGCGGTGGTGGTGGTGGAGGTGGTGGTTGTGGTGGTAACAGTTGTATTCCAGTTTGGAAGCGTCCTAGCTTTGCTGTTAATGGAAAGAGGGGGCTTGTAGAAAGTTCCAGGAGGAGGCTGCAGAGTTCTCGGTGCCCTGAGTGTTAGAGGAAAGTTTGGTGAGCTGCTAGACTCACTATCTGTGTCATTTTCCCTTTTAGAAGTCCAGCCAGGCTTCACTGACACTGTGTAGGGGTTGCTGGAGAATATGGCGCTCATACTACCTGTGGCAGTGCCCACAGATGCAGCCGTTACAGTGACGGGCATCGTTGCCTTTACAGGTTGTACTCCAGAGCTGGCAGATGGCAGGTTGGCCATAATCATAGCAGTCCTGGGTGTAACGTCATAGTGCTTGTACTTCCTGTCCCACGTTCTCCTCTGCATCGTCTGTGTGTCAATGAAAGGAGTGATGTAATAGGTGCTGACCCTTGATGAGCCACTTTGGCGAGCCTTTTCTGGCTCCGGTATCTCCTGTATAGTTTCAGAGACGGGGTCCCGCTCAGCAGAGCTCGTATCAACTTTAGCAGCAGTGTTGCGGTAATTCCTCTCGCTGATCTGGGCGGGGTTGGGCAGGCGTTCCAGCGGCATGCTGATCGGTCGAGACACATGTCTGGTTCGCTGGGCGCGTAGCTGGACCTTTGGTGCCGCAGCGGTGGTGGAGGGGATGGTGGTGGTGATGGTGCTGGGACGGCCAAACACTAAGGTCGACCTCTGGACTTCTCCTTCATTGGATGTCTGGATCCCGTTGAGTCTGTCCAGGGCTGAGACCACCTCTGTCCTGTCTGTTCCCGGCTGGACCTCCTGAACCTCGTTCATGATGTGTGAGGATGGGATCACTGATGAGTATCTTTTATACACTTTGGCACTCTGGAGGGACATAATAAACAATCAAATTACAATCTATGAATCACATAATAATCAGTATTCAAAGAAGTTAACTTTGCTTTAATAATGTAAATGTCCATTATTACATATCATAACAATAAAAGTTATGTCCATATTTCTTAAAAGAGTACTCCACCAATTTAGCCCTGCACTCCTATAACACTGTCAGACTCACGATGAACAGTTTGGAAAAAAAAATCTAAATGGATGCAGCAGAACCATAGATATCGTCTTTTTTATTCTACACATTCTTCTTCCTAGTCCAAAACTGGACTACATTACCCACAATGCTACTCAACCACCAACAGTTCGGTCGGAGATTTGGGTGTGTAGCATCTAATGTAGCCTCAAACAGATATAAGGAGCGGGCTAAAGACCAACTCAACTCCCCCAGATTTTTTTTTTCATTTTCAAATCTGTAGTCTTCAGCCCCAACTGACGCTGACTCAAGTGACATCACTTGAGGTAATTTATCAGACTTCCCTCGGCTCCTTGTGGCTTCATGCAGCTTTTTTTAAACATTGTTTTCTTCCCACTTGGCCGCTCATACTCACAATATGATATGAGAGCAGTATTACTGACACCCTTAAATCCCCCCCTCACCTCTTTGATGTCCATCAGGGAGGCGGAGTGTCTGCTGAGCCGCTGCACCTTCTCTTGGGGGGTGAGTCTAGGAGACGCCTGGCCAGTCGTTGAAATGTCGGAGCCGGACAGAAGTGATGCGTCAAATACCGCTTGGAAGTGTCGCACGAGCAGCTCCACCATCAGGGCCTGGTAGGGGTAGTCCACCAGGGAGGACAGGGACACCTCAGCGTCTGTCTGCCGTGGCTTGACCAGTGTGGGGCCAAAGATGATGCCCAGGTTACTCGCAGTCATCTTGTTCTCTTCTGCCTGCTCCGTCACTCTGTGGTAGTAAAGAGTGATGATGAGTTTAAAGTATAAAAGACATACTTCAGGTATTGTTCAAGTGTTTTATCTGGGTTGTATGGAACAGTACAGTGAGTGACAGAATGACATTCTGCAGACCAATAATGGTGCTGGTGTCGGATTTACTTTACTTTACTTTGACTTTATTGTCCACCTTAGTGGAAATTTGTCTTTGGTTTCTCTAGTACATACCAAGATAAATACAAAAATGGCATATCAAGCATATCACCAGGACAATAAAACATTAAAACTATACAGTCAGCAAAACACTCCGCACTGTTACAAAACATACAACAACAGACGTACAATTGTGCAAATGTGCAGGAAATAGCATCAGCAGGTGGGGATAGGTTACACATTTCAAAATACTTTAGGTCTTCCCTAGTGCAGTCATTTTGCATTCAGTACCTGTATGGAATGGGGAATAAAAGCCACGCCCTCGTGGCGCCGAATCGACGGCCAGACGGGAGCAGCTCAACCTCAGACTTTAGTGGGTGTGAAGCATCTACAGATATCTGTCTGGCCTTCCTGAGTACTGCTCTATCAAATATATCACAGAGCTGCCTTTGGGGCTTGCCAACCACCTTCCATGCAATCTTAACAATTTTGGAAAGCTTGTTTTTGTTCTTCCCACTCAAGTTGCCATACCAAGCAGTTATACTAAACTGTTAAATGCTTTCGACCAGGCCCCTGTATGCCATCTCAAGTATGTGCTGACTTACACCAAAGCTCCTCAGCTTCCTGATTAAAAACAGTCGCTGGTTGGCTCTCTTAAAAATACTCTCTGAGTTTTCAATAAAACTTAAAGTTTGATCAATGATCCTGCCCAGGTACTTAAAATGTTCCACTACTTTCACAGGCTGGTTGCTAAAAACAACAGGGGTGATGTCATTGGTCCCCCCTGGTTTTGTTTGTATTACGAGGTCCTTTGTTTTCGCCACATTAATTTCCAAATCACTAGTTTGACACCAGTCCTGTGGCAAGGTGACCTGGCTGCAGTAAGCTTCCTCATGTGTTGTTTCTGTTAGAAGACCAACCAATGCCATGTCATCAGCATATTTAAGTAACTTAATATTGCTGCTGTGCACAGTCACGTCATTTGTATAAATAGAAAACAACAGAGGTGACAACACGCAGCCTTGTGGTGCTCCAGTATTTAGAACAAGCTCGTCTGAGTGGACCCCATTCATTAAAACTCTCTGAGGGCGGTCAGTTAAAAAACTTCTAATCCAGTGAATGAGCCCACCATTCACATTCATCTTAAAAAGTCGTTCTAAAAGAGTGTCAATTTGCATAGTATTAAAAGCTGAGTTTATGTACTCTGTGCTACTTCCTCTGTGCTATAGGGAAGTATTTGTTTCCCTTTTGAGTCTTAAGAGGAAGTTTGTGTCTCAGTGTATTTGTGCAGACAGCGACAGACAGAAATCCCTACAATGGACTACCTCTGGGTGTTCTTACCTGTTAAGGTGTGCTATCAGGAAGCGCAGAGTCCTGTAGTTGGCTGTAGGCAGCTGGCGGAGAAGGTCTTTGATCTTGAAAATGACTCTGTTGAGCTGGACGCTTGGCCCCCCTTTCTCTCCTGTCTGAGGTTTATCAGCCTCCTCCACAATCACTCTCTGGCACTCTTTGGACAAACCGATAATGTCGTTGTAGTATCGATACTGGATCAATGGCTCTGGTAACTGTACACAGAAGGGAAACAGAGATGTGTTTTGTGTTCTTAGCAGTGGAAATTGCTGCGAACATCTGTTTTGTTGTGTTCAGTAAGAATTTAAAGGCTCACCTGTCTCAGGTAGAGTTTGAGGACATTGCTGATGTCGTGAGGTGAGAGGTCAGACAGCTCAACCAAGTCCTTCCCGTTTTCAAACGCCTGACAAAGCTTCTCGACGCGTGATTTGGCACCATTCACACGATAAATCCCCTGTGAGGAAAAAATAAACAGGTACACGGATTGGTACATTTTTGCTATAACAGATCATCTTGACACTTCCAGGTAAGATAATAAATATCTCTAACATGTATGGTTTGAAAAGGCTACAATCCAAGATATCAAGTGATAAAGTTAAAGAAAAAACTCCACTCTTTACCTTGATGTTGAGGGCTCGACTCTCAATCTCAGACGTGCACTTCTTGATGATAAAAGGGATACCATCTGTGCTGTTCTTTGCTGCTTGTACAAAGTCGATGCCAAACAGGTGTAGTCTGCCTTGGAGCTTTTTATGACCACACTGGATAGCAAGCGTCTCTAGACACTTCTTATGGCAGGCCAAGGAGCACTGGCAACCAAGAGGAGAAAAGAAGAAATATGAAGTAGCTGATTGATTAATACTTAGTTTAAACAAATTCTTGACTTAGTATCTTTTTTGTCTCTTCTTGTTTTGGGTCTTAGCACCATATTTTTCACTTGAAATACAAGTCGGCAGCCAACTGGCAACACAGTGTCTGCTACATTTATCATTTCTAATGCATACTCCGGTAAGCAATTGTTGCAATGTGTGAGATACATGGGCTGTTAAATCAGCTAATGCATCATGAAAAAGTTCATGTCCTGCTAATCTATTCTGTATATAACCACACAACAGCATTATCATCTCTACAGCTTAAAGGAAAACGTTGCAGATTTTCAACCAGCTTTGGATCGTTGCAGTGTGGGTGGTGAGTGCAAATGATCGGCGGACTTTTGCCGGCGGATGAGTGAGGAGCTCTGGGTGCTGTCAGCGCGGAGGGAGGTTGAAGGTTGTTAATTTGCATATACTACCCGCATTGTAGCGATACAAAGCTGGTTGAAAAGTTTACCCTAAGAAAGAGTATGTGTACTGTACCTCCTCACACTCAGCTCCATGGAAAACCACCAGACTATCACACTCTCTGCACTTCGACGGGGCTCGTAGTTTCCTCAGCTTATGGGTTTGAGCAGCTTTGGACATCTGAGCGTTTCGGAAGGGTCCCGGAGAACTGGCCGTCTCTGTCACCATCTCTGCCAGACCTGAAAATCAGAGCCACTGATGAGGGAACTTATTAGACAGGTGACATCATGCTGCTGAGTTCCTGTTAGTTCAAAGCAGAACAAACTGAACCTCTGTGAGGGCAATTAGAAAAGTCTTTGTTGATGTCACGGCACTACATAAATGGTGTGAAAAAAGTCACAAATGAAAAGATTAAATTAGGACATGATAATTTGGATAACGGCATATAAAATTAAAAGGGCTGTCAATCGATTAGAATATTTAATCACGATTAATCGCAAATTAATCACACATTTTTTATCTGTTCAAAAGTATTTATTACTCTTATCAACATGGGAGTGGACAAATATACTTGCTTTATGCAAATGTATGTATATATTTATGAGTGGAAATCAATTAACAACACAAAACAATGACAAATATTGTCCAGAAACCCTCACAGGTACTGCATTTAGCATAAAAAATATGCTCAAATCATAACATGACAAACTCAAGCCCAACCGGCAACAACAGCGGTTAGTGTGTCAGTGTGCTGACTTGATTATGACTTGCCCCAAACTGCATGTGAGTTTTAAAGCTAGAGTGAAGATACTGGCATCATATGAAACTAGAAAACCGAAGGACTAATACATGGCCATTTTCAAAGGGGTGCCTTGACCTCTGACCTCAAGATATGTAAACGAAAATGGCTTCTATGGGTTATATATCGCCTTGCTTATAGTATCGCAATGTATTGAATCGTTACCCCTATATCATGATACAAATCGTATCGCCCGATTCTTGCCAATACACAGCCCTATATTTCATGCTTAATTGAGCTTTCTTATCATGCAAACAAATACACATCAATTCACGATACATTTTTTAATTAAGTTGAATAGAGGAGCTGGCTTACTGCTTCAATTTTCAATGAGAAAATAAACATATACACTGACTGGGAGAGCTCCGCATAGATACAGGAAGCGTGAGCTGAGGCCATACGCCAAAACTAACATGACCCCAATCTGTGCAGCTCTGTCGAGTGTAAAAACATTTCATGTAAGCGAAACCCACCAGAGTCAGGGCCATAAAAAAAAGCACTATGTGAGGTGTGCAGTAGTCTCTCACTATTTCTCTTCGCTGTCACATAAATGGACACACTGACTGACTGTGTTACTGCAGATATAAACCCAAAATTGGTATATACATTAGCATCCATCTGCTTGAGGAGAAGGGGACACGTAAAACGCAGTCATAAAGACAAGACACACACACGCCTTACCATTGTCCGAGGGCGAGGGTGGTTCTCTCTCATCCAGGTCATCAGCAGAAGACATGGTCCCAGTGGAGGGGGTCCTCGGCAGCCGTCGTTTGAAGTCGCCTGCACATATATATAAAAGTCATGAATTTGTTGCATAACAATGTTCAGTGGCTAATTGTAAAAGCACAGTTTCACCACAGATTGGCACAAGGACAATATCCCAGTGCAGTACCCAGAACAGATAAGCTATAGTGCTCTTCATGTGTACATTAAGTGATGAATAAGTCATGGCTTGGCACAGGCAAGTAGTTTCAGCTTTAGAGGGAAGTGCACTGACTGAGATGAGTAGTGCGTCGGTCTG
The DNA here is from genome assembly GCF_015220745.1 of Sebastes umbrosus. Taxonomy (NCBI): domain Eukaryota; kingdom Metazoa; phylum Chordata; class Actinopteri; order Perciformes; family Sebastidae; genus Sebastes; species Sebastes umbrosus. Next base: position 9,797,383 of record NC_051280.1, on the reverse strand, counting down.
GTGTACAATGAGGAAGTCACACCAAAACAAATATAATAAGAAGAAATACATCATGAGCGCCTTCATCATCCTTTAGCTTTGTTGTGATTTGGATATGGAACTCAAGCTATTTTCTATTTTCTGTTTTTATCTTCTCACTGTCTTTATCATCTCACTTAAATATCATCTTTTAAATGAGAAGATTTGGGTGTTTTTTCCAATTGGATTTCTAGATCTCATCTGCTCAAATGTTTCTTCTCTTTGTCTCTTATGTATCATTGTATAATTTCCATGTGCAAATACCCTCAAGATCTTTAAGAAATTCCCCAAAAAGTTGAATGTAAAATCCTCTTACCTGGACTGGCGGTGGGGGAGTCCATGGACCTCGACTCGCTGCTGCCTCCCGCACTCTCCGAGTCGCTGCACATCCCGCCCTGGCTCCCCTGACTACTGGACGCCCAGGCTCTCAGCGTGGCCTGGCCTCTCAGCGCTGCGAGAAAGCATACAGACCAGCCATCACACACAAACAGAATGACAACAAAAGAAATAGAGCTGAATGGCAGCTTCCCATTTACTGATATTCTTGGCGTCAGTTTCGGGTTATTTTCAGAGACAAGTGGTCACACCGATATTCTAGACTTATGACGAGCAGGCAGCACACAACTGTTTTGATTATAGTCCTGAGAACATTTCCATGACTCAGAACACAAGTCCCTGAAAGGCTCATGTAAAGACACAGGCAGGTCTGCAGATCGCCTGCCAGCTTCAGCTGTCCAACCTTCAGCAACAATTATTTTGGGTTTGGGAATCACCCAGTTTCTAAAATACTGTACACATTCATGTTGGGAAAAAGCATGACCTAAGTAGGTATCAAATGGGATCTTCTCTAAAGTCTGCTGGCATTCATAGTACTTGTAAATACAAAAGCCATCCTTGTTTGGCTTGTGATCATCCCTTGAGCTCACATTATGCAATGTTCCAGACAACTCTGAACTCGAAAATGTATGACCTCCTACTATAAAAAGTACAATGGAACGCCACTCAAAGTAGAGGTTGTGTCTAAAAGGTAAAGAGCACAAATTGTGAAACTATCGCAAGATGGTTAAGGTTCGGCAGTGAACTCGAATAGTTAAGGTATTGACCTCAAGTGGTTAATGTTAAGATAGGTCGTCGGGCAGTGGGTCTCGAGTTTTTGTAAAGTTCGCAATTCTTGACATGACCCAAAGTCAGAGTTCCTACTTTTAAACTGTGGGCAATCCATCAATGCCGACTTCACAAAGAAGCAGTTGTCTGACGTCACACATTTACAAAGTGCACATTATAGATGGTAAACGAAAGTATATTTGCCTGTATTTAATTAAAATAATACATACTATCATATAGTAAAACATGTTCTGTATGTTAATTGATGTCAAGATATGTTGCCATGTGATTAGGTAGCTGGTTACGGTAAACAATCTCTCTCTGCACAAAGGTTTTTCAGAAAAACGTTAAAAATGCGAGAGGAATTTGGAGGTTGCACTGCTGAGAGTTCAATTGTGTGTACACACGCCAAAGTTTATCACAGTCGGCAATGTTTTTTGTTTACATTTGGCATTGTGCGTCTGCACACTTTGTTGGAGGTTGGACATGTCAACTGTGAAAATTCCGACCTCCGAGTTGTCTGGACCACAGCATTAGTACAATTAATAACTGAATGAGCACCTGGTATGTCCGTGCTGCTGTTGGACCTCCGCTCGCTGATCTTTGCAGGTCGGTGTAGGGGAATGTCCACTTCGTCTCCGCTCAGCACTTCACAGGAGGTGATGGACGCCTGCGACAGGTTGCCATGGGAGGAATGAGTGCTGCCCACTGACCTTTTGTTGAACACAAACCTGGGGAAATAAAGTCAGCATTTCAGGTTACATGTGCTGAAGATTTCTATTGTTCCAAAGCTCGGTATTATTATATTACACAGTGTACATCTGTGGGTATTTACAAGATTGTTGATCAGTAACTCAACCATTACTTCTTCAGGCACTGAGACTTTTGGTGTGAATTTTCTGGTATTTTATCTGTTTTGCTAACACCCACTATAGTACCAAGACTCCAAGCACCAAACTTGGAGAAGAGTGTTATGAATAAGCAAGCATGTACTTTTAATGCATTGTATTACCTCTTCACAACACACCAGGGTTATTATAGTAAACTGAAACTGAAACTAAAACGAAAATAAGCAGTGAAATGTAGTGTTAGTAAACTGAAACTGAATAAAAAAACGATATCATATAACATTGGAGAAAACGTGCCTTGTATTAGGGCATACGTTTCTGTCAGGCTAACCTCAGCTGTTCTGGAGACCTTTTAGTAATTCCTAAGTTTCTAACAGATGTTGATAAAAGATCATGAAGTCAAAAAAGCCCCATTTTCTTTGTTATGAGAAACTTCAAAGATTTTTCAGAAATGCAAGTTCTGCTTTAGGCTAAACTAAGACTGAAAGAGAGGATTAGGAAGAGAAACTGAAACAGCCCAGCCAGCAGACCACAGAAACAAACCCATTAGAGTGGCTTCACAATAATGGAAGTTCAAACTTGTCCCAAGCTCTAAATTTACATTCTAAGCCACAAAGCGGTTTTCAATCAATGTCAACACTTGTGATTTACGCTTTACTGTACCTAATAGAGCTACAACAACGTCATTAATCTTACCATTAACTTAGTACTAAGAAAGCGAAGCATTGCTTATTTTCTTAGTGATAATGAGTGTATGTGGGGGGGAAGCTGGTTCGGATACTGCTTTGACAACCTAAGTAGAGTTGGGGACAGCTTTAACTCGGAGCCAAACTCTCACGCTCACAATCTCCCCTGCTGCATTCAGCCTGCGCCACAGATATTTCCTGAGGAAGGGCAACAAATTCAACACGCATTCTGTCTCTCCTTGATTCTCTCTCGCTTCCTCTCACTCTGACTCACTCTTACCTTTGCTGAAAGAAGAACTTACTTGAAGATATTTTGAAACACTCGTTAAAACAGAAGTTCGATTCAAAACAACCTTTAATCCTGAAACTATGGCCTGAAACTGTTTCATACTATGCTCTTGCGTGCTACAATCTGCCCTGTGATGATGACTGTGTTTAAACTACAATGAACCATAACAAAGGAGAGAAGCAAGCAGGTTTCATAAGCTAATCGCTTAGAGTACTTTCACAAAGCTGTGGAGTTTAAGTCTGACTTTGGAGTTGTTTTGCATAATTTAATTAAGCCAACATTCTAATTCATAGCCAAGCAGTTTCATCAACATCGTTGCTGAGTTTAAATACAGAGACCATTTCCAGAACCTTTTGGTGCATCTACAGTCCTTGGTACCTGGTATTGTCAGAGGAGGTGGAGTCTAAGTGCACACGCTCTTTAGGCAGATTTTTGGGCAGGTTCCGGACGAACTCAGCGTAGCATTCACCCGGTTCGTATAACTTGGCACTCTCGCTCAGGGCCTGGTGGTGGGCGGGGAGCGACACAGTCTGTGCCTGCTGCATCTGAAACCAGTTCACTGTCACCTGAAGAGAGAAAGATCATTTAGTAAAGTTGAATGAGTGAGTGAGTGAGTGAGTGAGTGAATGACATACTGGCTGAATGAATTAGATAATAGGCAAATGAGTACTCAAGTGATTGTAAATAGATAAACATATCCAAAAACAGAAACGGAGGCAGGCATGTACTGCAGTTTCTTTTCTTTCTATTGAATATAAACAACCAAGTTTTCCTGTAAACTTTCACAATTTGATAAACCACTCCAATCTTAAAAATAGATTTTTTTAACTTGACCTTCTAAACAATCCTACAAATTCATGCAATTTAAAAAATATTTTTAGCCCGAAAGTGGCCTAACACAAGAAGCACAGCACATAGTACAAGTAGGACATTAGGCTTCTGGCCCAACATCAGTCATTTTTGATCATATACATTTTATGTATATTCAAATTAATTATGAAGACTTTGAGTTACAAAAAAAATGTGTGGCTGCTTTATATCATTAACAAACCATTTACAAAGAAATAGACAAACAGCTTAAAACAAGGACAACAAAGCTCGACAGAGGTAAAACATAAACATTTACCTACTAGTAGCAGCATATTAACATAGATTTAGTGTTGCTGTTGTTAGGTCCTTGTATTAAAATATCTTTTCGTCTTGTGTTTCAATTTTTGGTTGTGGGGCAACTAATTTGTTTACAATTTGATTTACCATGCATAGTATCTATAAGAAATTTATATAACAATTAGGGCTGTCAAAGTTATTCAAGTTAACGTGATAATAATGCAACTTGCGATTACTAGGTTGTAGTGGGTTGGCATCATGTGAAACTAGAAAACCTAAGGAATCCATTGGTACCAACTATGTCATACTAGCTTGTCATGAAGGAGGGTAAATACAGACATGCCTACTTTATGATAATCACATGCAGTTTTGGGCAAGTCATAGTCAAGTCAGCACACTGACATACTGACAGCTGTTGTTGCCTGTTGGGCTGCAGTTTGTCATGTTATGATTTGAGCATATATTTTATGCTAAATGCAGTACCTGTGAGGGTTTCTGGACAATATTTGTCATTGTTTTGTGATGTTGATTGATTTCAAGTAATAAATATACAGTATACATACATTTGAATAAAGCAAGCATATTTGCCCACTCCAATGTTGATAAGAGTATTAAATACTTGACAAATCTCCCGTTAAGGTACATTTTGAAGTGATAAAAATGGGCGATTAATTGCTATTAACTATGGACAATCATGCGATTAATCGCAATTAAATATTTTAATAGATTGACAGCGCAAATAAACAACTAAATGTAATTGGACAATCCAGTTTCCTCTCTCAGTTCACTGGTGTGTTAGCTTAGGGCTAATATCATGTACTGTTCACTCACTGCTTTGAGTGTGAGGTCACACTGGAAGACCATTTCTCGGATCTGTGTGAGGATGGTGCTCTTGGCGTTGGCAAGATCCATCCTCCTGACGCCTGCGTCAGCCATACAGCTCTGGTACTGGTCCTGGGCCTCCTCTGCCTGACCACAACAATGAAAACAGAGAATAGTGTGAGGACGTGAATGAAATGTTAAACAGCTGAGTAAAATGAGTTTGCAGGAATGCATTTCTGCAAAGACACATTTTGACAACTAATATAAATCGTCCTGGTGTGGTAAACCCCACCTATAAGGTGATCTTCCCCCTATCTCCTCCACTGCGTACCTTCTGCAGAGCCTCCTCCTCCAGCTTCCTCTTCTTCTCCAGCTGTTTGTTACCAGCATTAGACTGCTCCTCCTGGGAGCGGTTGGTGGATGAGTGGGCTTTCTGGTACTCCTCTCTCCGCTGGGCCTTCAGCACTCGTGCTTTACGCAAGGTTGCATCTGCCTCTTGCTGCCAAAACCACACAGATCAACCACACAATCCCATGTGATTAAAATGTGACAGAGGTGTGCAACGGTTACCATGAATATAATCAGGTACGCCTTTGTGGTTGATTAACCTTGCATGTGAAATGACACAGTATCATTTGTGAACAGCCAGGAACACACAGTGAATGAAACAAATACTGCCTAAAGAGCAATAAAAAAATCTTATGTCTTATTACCATCTCAAAAGCACATTCTTATACATCACTGATGATACAAACTTAAAATTTATTTTGAGCTGAAAATACCTGGACTTTGTGAATGGTCAATAATAAAAGCCATAAGATTAACCCCTCTCAGATGTTGGACCATCTGTGATAAACCTGATTGTTTGATGTGTTTGGATGTATGACTACGGCCAGTGTGACCTTATGCATCTTTCCTTTTATTTTGTTGTTGGTAGGATCTATTATTATTTTATTTATTTTAATTTGTGATTATATAATTCATGACATTCTCATTTCTTGTCTACTTCTTGTATTGTTTCTATTCATATTGTACCACTTGTATTGAAAATGTCAATAAACAGTTTCTAATAAAAAAAAAAAAAATCTATTTTGTGCTTTTGCAGAACTCCATGCTATTTAGCTATACTGACATTTACATATCTCACAATCTCCTGGCAGGCTGACAACATTTAAACATTTACTGTGGAATGCTGCTTGTCTGTAATGCAAAGAAGAAGATGGGTCACATTGATATCGAGCTAAATACTATCTAATAGTATGCATCGAAACAGGGACTCATTACAAACCATTTTCTTTTGCTCCCTCTGCCACTGTTCCTTGATGTCTTTCCTCAACTTGTCAAGTTCATTTTTACGGGCCAGAAGAGGCTGAAAAAAAAGATGGAAACGGGCCAACAATTACACTGATGTACACATTTCCAAAAGGCCTTTTTCGGAATAGGAATATTCTCACAACCTTTACCCTAAAGATAAGACATAAGGATGTTCACTGTATCAGAGATGCTTGTTTCCTGATCAGCAAGTACTGTTACAGAATATTACAGTTGACTAGAGGATTACAGTAAGACTTCCTGACTTTAAGGGCTAGAAGTCTTAGCTGTGTGCAAGATCTCTTACTGGAAATATCAAGACCCAAAAAGGGCCTGAGAATAGTGCGATGACAAGAAAGACAAATAAAGATAAACAAAATTACTTGAATGTGTCTTCGTCGCGTTAAAAAGTGTGCCTTGTACTTAGAGTGCTACATTTTGCACAAGAGGCACAGTCATGCTATCTTTATTCAGTGTATTTCACTACAGGTCTTTTATTTTTGTGCACTCTTTATGTGCAAATCATGCTTCTGCTCCATCATTGCCTGTGTAATGCTGAAATGAATCCAACAACAGAAGGTTTGAGGTAGATAAGGCAGCAAACTCAAGTGCTCTATGTGAGCTACAGTCTACTTTTTCGTATCACTCTTACCTGTATGAATTTATTGGTCTGAAGAGCCATTGCAGTTTGCATGAGCAGCTGTTTGTATTCAATGTCGTTCTTGAATGTGGAAACGTAGATATCACTGAATGGCATGTAGTCCTTGGACAAATGAAATAAAGAAATCAACATCGGAAAAACTATTTCATAAGATATTTTATTTTAATAAAGACATGAGGTAACTATTCTATACTAATTACACATAAATAAATATCCATATAAAAAGGCTCTTCTGTTACCTGTTGACTGGCCAGTGTCTTAGCAGACTCAGCCATTTTGGCGTAGCTTTTGGAATACTCAATATCTGAAAGAAAAATGGTAACAATAAGGAATTATACATGTCTGTCAACTAAAGATTAGGTATATTGTCTGAATAAAAGAATGTGAAGTGTATTTAATCTCGCTGCATAATGCTGGTCCAGAACAAACATCGATTTCACACTTATGAGCTTCAGGAAACTCATTCTGGTTTTTACTAGGGCTGTCAATCGATTAAAATATTTAATCGTGATTAATCGCATGATTGTCCATGATTAATCGCAATTCATCGCAAATTAATCACACATTTTTTTTATGTTCAAAATGTACCTTAAAAGGGACATTTGTAGTATTTAATTTAAGTAAGTATTTAATACTCTTATCAACATGGGAGTGGACAAATATGCTGCTTTATGCAAATATATATATATATGTATTATTGGAAATCAATTAACAACACAAAACAATGACAAATATTGTCCAGAAACCCTCACAGGTACTGCATTTAGCATAAAAAATATGCTCAAATCATAACATGGAAAACTCAAGCCCAACAGGCAACAACAGCTGTCAGTGTGTCAGTGTGCTGATTTGACTATGACTTGCCCCAAACTGCATGTGATTATCATAAAGCGGGCATGTCTGTAAAGGGGAGACTCGTGGGTACCCATAGAACCCATTTTCAGGTCAAGATACCCCTTTGAAAATGGCCATGCCATTTATTTATGCATGTTATTTAACCTCCTTCATGACCAGCTAGTATGACCTGGTTGGTACCAATGGATTCCTTAGGTTTTCTAGTTTCATATGATACCAGTATGTTCACTCTAGTTGTATTAGTGGCGTTAAAACAAATTTGCGTTAATGCGTTATCGCGTTAATTTTGACAGCCCTAGTTATTACATTACACATCACAGTATACTGCATGTATCTTAAGATGAACAAAATGAAGAGGACTAAGTGGATGTAATTATAGATGAAACAAACAGTAAGGCAAACAGGCAAATGGTTTCTGCTTGGACTGTAAAATAAATACAGATTCTGAATAAATACATATCAGCAGGACATATGGGATCCCAATTCAGTTGTAGCCCTACAGGCATGTTATGCTAAATAGTTTGCTTGTCAATACAGTCAGCTGAAGCATAAGCATACATGGACTCTATGATATTGTGAATAAGCATAGTGAAGCAAAGCATGTTAGAGACTGATTTTGAAATCTCAGATGTCTTGCCAAGGCCGATCAATTTTCTGTAATTACTTCCTGAATATAGCAGCTACATGATGTGTAGGAAAACACTGTCTCTGCATTTTGATGAAGTTTGCCTTTAGGTATAAAGGAGTGGAGCTCTTATTCCTGACTGACTGAGCTGAGTTGCCATGACTAAAAGGCAGTAAAGTGTCCACAAACTGTTCTGCCACATCTGACCTCTATAACCTCAATTAACAGTCAAAAGGCTTATAATGACTCTGGGGTCTATTTGCAGAACGTTGCTTCAGTCCTACTGGGTCAGATACAATTTACAGATAACTCTCTTTGTCTTTTTTAAACGGCACTGCAACACAAGATGGGGTGAACTTCTAGGGCTGCCCCCTCTTAGTCCATTTATAATTTTTTATGTTTTTTTCATGCTTAAAGCTTCAGTAGGCAGAATATTTTTGGTATCATTGGGCAAAAATTCCATAATAACATTTCAGCATATTGTAATTCGAGTGTTCTGAGAGAAAACTAGACTTCTGCACCTCCTCATGGCTCTGTTTTCAGGCTTTAGAAAATCTAGCCCGTGATGGGAGACTTCGGCCGATCATAGGTCATTTCAGAGAGAGAGCGTTCGTAGTTGCTGTTCATTCAACAGCTATAAAATTAGAAAGTTTGCTCCGGCTGGTGGGCGGTGCTTGGTATTTCCTCAACATATCTCAACATGGCTGCTGGGTCACAAACCTTCTCTTGTTACAGCTGAACAGTACACTACAAGATGTTTCTGAAAACATTTGAGGTGAGAAATAGGCATTACAGTAATAGAATATTGATTCATATTTGATCAGCTAGTTTGATCGGAGTTCACGAGTGATTGACAGCTCTTCAGAGACGGCAGGCTCCAGTTCAGCTCTGATTGATTGTTTTCCTACTATCTGTGAAATCTTGCAGATGCCGTTAGGAGTACGGAGGACACAGAGGCACATGATTTTTTCCAGATTACCTCTCATGCAATTCTACCTACTGCTGCTTTAATGGTTTATTTCTAAGAAAGTTATGAGCACATCTCTGCTAAACACACGATTTAAATTGGTACTTTTGTGTGATTCTTTGTGGAGAAACTCAGTTTTACAGATCTATCGATTAAATCAACTAATCGATTAGCTGTCAAAATTGTATGTGTGTTAGTCGACTAAGAATTTCTTTGGTCAAGGACAGCTCTATGAATTTTTACCACAAAATCCACTTCAGAAGATATCAACCGTCACATCCGTTCCCATAATATCTAGTATAATGTCCTAATGCAGTAACCCTCTGTTTTCCAAGCCAGTGCACTGTGAATAGTGTTAATGTCTCACCCATAGCCAGTCGTTTCTCCGTCCAGGCAAGAAGGTCTTTGATATACTTGGACCAGGCCTTGGCGTAGAGTAGAGCCGACTCCACCCCGCTCTCATTCTTCAGCAGGGTCAAGTCAACTGCTTCTTCCCGTGACAACGACACCTCTGGGCCTGGAGAGTCAGCAGAGGAGACACACACATCAAAACAAAGTGAATCGAAAAACACATGGTATCAACTAAATTGTAAAGCGTTGGATTGATGTGACTATCCCAACAGACGTGAGTGGGAGGTACATGAAAAAACACGTTCAGGTCAAAGTTGACAGTGTGGGAGGATATAAAAAGTGCCGGGCATCTTTTCAAATAATACAACAGCATTATTTTCTTTTATTGGTTACACTGTGATGCACACCTCTCCCAGCCACCCGCCATCTGATTTAACACAAACCCCATGTGTTTCCCATCCCACACGGAACTACTCCTAAACAGGCAAGGAATGTCAGATATGTGGACTGAGAGGGGAAAACGAGCAGCTAGCATGAAAAAAGCAGCAGAAATAACAGGGGTGGAAGCAGAGGCTTAGGGTGGGTCTACCTCAGGCATTCAAGAGTCCAGAGCCTAAATCACTCAGATCACTCACCAGCTGACACGCTGGGCAGCCCTGGGCTACAAAGCAACCATTAAATGTGTTGTAAAGCAGCCATTAATAGCTATTATGTTTCAGGATTAATTTATTTTACACATTGCTAAGAAGTAAATGACGGAATGTGAATAACACTTACCCACAAGGTCACTTTTCTCAGAAACATATCCCTCAGGATCCACAGAGAGATTGTCAAAAGACTGTGAAAAAGACATTTTAGATTATAAGGAGGGAACAGCAGACATACAATCAAAGTCAGACATCAGAAGCAGCTGGGTTTTCAACACCCCAATTAAGTACAGAAAGCAAGTCTTTGAGGCTTTTTTAAATGGAGGCGTAGTAAAATTGCTGCTTTAAATGCACCCTTTTGAGAACTGTCAAGTTTGAAAACAAAGCTTTAAAAAGAAAATAGCTGGCCTGAATGCTGGGAAAAGAAAAATGGTTTCTCACCCTGCTTCTCCTGGTCTGGGGGATCCCCAACCCTGAGCCGCTGTCCACATCTCCCATAAGGAAGTCAGAAACTCTGAGGGGAAGATATGTAGACGTATGTAATAAAGTACAGTCTAATGCGGTCAAAATTGCAATCTAATCAGTAATAAAGGGCTTATAGAAATCAAAACTTGGAAGTATGTGGTTGTTTACTCGGATTAAAAAACAAAAAGCAGATCTACAATTTAAAACACAGAAAGATTAAAGATTGGCTGAAGTCAGCCCTGCTTTTTCTTACACAGAACAGTAATAAAAATCTGGTGGTGTTGAAAAGTTATACAAACACTGTACTCACACATTGCCGAATGTGAATGCCAGAGTGTCAATGGATGTGTGTATCTCGCCAAATATAGCTTTTGTGTTTTCTTGGTTCACTTCCTTGAAGTTAACGCCTGTGGAGGGTGACAAAACACACACGAACTTTAGCCAAACTTAAATAACAAACCAGCTTATGCATACTCAATCACTCAACAAATGTATTAACACAACTAGGCCTGATGAGGTGCCACCAATAAAATACACACACAACACATGGACAATAGATCAAAATAGATTCAAAACAAAAAACAATGTGTTAAATGCATTTCTTTTCATTGTGTATCATGTGTATCGCCTCTATAAATGGCTAAAGTTGTTTCAAGTAAGTGTTGACATCCCCCTCAATGACAGACAAAAAGTTAAACCCCCTCTGCAGTTACACAGGTTCAAGAGTTTTAAAGACAACACGATGAAAACAGCTTAAAAACCCCATCGGTTAGAGCAGAAGTAGTTTTAGGAAAATGACTTGTACAGTCCATGTCTTCCCACCAAATCAGAAATGTCTTCTTCCGAAGAGCTTCAAGGATCTTCAAGGATGGTGATTCAAGGAATATTCAGAAACAATCCCAAATTTCCCTTCCTTTGTTCCAGTGTGTTATAATCCCATGGGCCATCTTCCATGTTGATCATGCACAGTACACATTCTTTACTTTGAGATCTATTGACAGCAAGACGTCCAACTATTTTAGAAGCCTGACAAATCTTTGAGAATGCGTGCACAGAGCTTTTCCTGTCAGAGGAGTTAAACTCAGCAAGAAGACATTTGCAGAGAGCAATCAGAGGACCCAAAGACACGGTGAAATCCGACCGAGTACTTCCTGTCTGCCCGCGACAGGAAACACTCACACAGCTTGAGTTCTGCGACATGTAACACTTCACATAACTGTGAAAACACTTACCTTTTACCTCTGTCACCTGACATCGTCGTCTAGTAGCTGGGACCAGAAATAAAAAGCTCTAATCAGTTCCAGTTTTCAGGCTGCTTTCTAGCTTTTGTGCTTCCATTTTCTCTTCATGAGAGCAAATTCGATCCGTGTCAGTGGTGGCTGGGTAATTGTAAATTTCCAACCTACGACGACGCATAGAAGGGTCATGGCATCCTGGGATAAGGGAGGTAACCCCACGATCCAGGGAGACTCTCGAAGACACCGAAAGAGAGGAGACGCCGAGGTGCAAGCTTCCCTGCCGTGCACCTCCCTGGCCCTGAATGCTAGCGTACAACTCTGCGCTGACTTCTTCCTCAGGACATCCTGTGGGTCTCATAACAATGATTCCAGAGCTCTGCCCCCCCTTGTCACGATTGAAATATGGAAACTGCATCATTCAAGTACAGAGGCCATTGTTTTCTCACGCTTGAGCCGTAACTGGGACTATTAGCCCCTGAAAAATGTCTGATAACTTTCTGATGATTCTGGCTTGACATAACTTAATTTCTCTGTGATAGGCCATTAAAAAAATACTAAATATAATAGATGAGAACAGAAAAGAGTATCCGTTATGACTGAACAACGTGCTTGTCTTAGATTAATTACATAAATCTACAATAGGTTTATCTGCATAGGGACAGAAAAATGCCTTTGACATATAAGACTGATTACAGTAAACAAATACACTCCATCAGCTTCAAGCATTTTCCCTAGACAAAGGGGGACAGCGAGCAGGGAAAGAATTTCAATAAGTTGAGGAAGTTGACACGTTTATTGCAGTGCCCTGCAGTTCTTCGGTAGGAGGAGGGGAAAATGAAAACACATCATAAAATGTGACCAGGAAAATAAACCCTGTCTGGGTCTGGTTTTGAACCTCAATGACAGTCTAGAGAAAAGATCATATCTTTGGTGTCACAAACAGAGAGGATGTCTGGGCAAGACAACAATCTATGTCTAGCATGAAACTCTTTGTATCATACAGCTGAACATGTTTTTTACATTAACTGGTTAATTAAAAAGAGTGTTGAGTGAAAATAAAAAAACAATAATTAGGAGAACAGTTTAACATCTACACATAAATGACATTTCAAACTGGTTAGACAACCATGTGTTTGGAGAGGGAGGGAGGAGGATTTCTTTCCAGTATATTCTGGCAGCTGTCCAAATGCCCCAGGTGTCATGAGCCATCAAAGAACAACATGAGTGAGGAGACGACACACTCTGAAGACACCGAGACGCACGAGGCCTGTTATCATCCAGACCTTTGAGTCCTCATCTCTGATGTCTCCCTGATTCATTCCTCTTTCAGCCTCTCCTTTTCAGTCCTCCTCTGGCTCGCTGTCTGTGTCAATATTGTGTTACCTGCCGGCCATTAGGGACAGTCCAGGCATGGTGTGTGTTGATGTGAGGCACCCCCTTGTGGACAGGCAACTTTCCAAGTGTCCACTCTTCAACTAGTTATGGAACTATTGTATTTACTGCAGGATTAAATGGAAGGGCTTTCCTTATAAAATAGGAACAATGGCACACTGCACTGCCATAATGTACAATAGCACCATCATTTCATCGGTGTTAGGGTATTTATGGATATTTTTGTGCAATTCTAGCATAATATAATGGTAATATTCTTTCCTGAAAGTGATAAAGCCACTATACCCACATATTTTGGAAAAACCTTGATTGAGCGATAGTATTTTTGTATTTACGGATGAACCAATCCAACTTTTTCAATCTGCTCAAACTGAGTACCGATCCAATACAAATGCTTTCTTTTTCTCAAACAAGTAAGATCTGTATGCCTCACCGCACAGAACTCATAGTAATCAAATTTATGTGAGTTAACATGAGATCAGGGATTACTGTGCCACAATGATATGCCGGCTGTAACTGAATGAATCTAACGGATAGAGAATAAAACTGAATTTTCTAATGACATTGACAAAGGAACTGTATTTACTCTGGATCACTCACATCTTGGCAGATACCAATCTGCTTAATAAGTTCAGTATGAGTGCAGATAATGATTCAGTGTATTGGATTGCTGCATCACTATTTAAAAATTAAATTTTGATAGTAATCAAAATTTAATTTTTTTAGTACTTAAAGGAACAGTGTGTGACATTTCGGGGGATCTATTAGCAGAAATGGAATAAAATATTCATAACTATGTTTTCATTAGTGTATAATCACCTGAAACTAAGAATTGTTGTGTTTCCGTTTGCTTAGAATGAGCCCTTCATATCTACATAGGGAGCTGGTCCTCTTCACAGAGTCCGCCATGTTTCTACAGTAGCCCAGAATGGACAAACCAAACACCGGCTCTAAAGAGAGCCTTTTGTGTTTTTACGTTACCTGAAGGCCACCGTAGTTCTCTGACACGCTTGTGAGTGCAAACCGTGGTACCGCCAGTCGCCGTTTGACTTCCGTTGCTCCTAAAGTAGTGCTATTATGGTAAGGATGGCCTCTGAGCGAGGTGAACGGTGTTATCACGGTTTTGCACTCAGCGGCTCACGTTACCGCAGTCCTGGAAAGGGAGGAGTGAGCGGCGGGGTACTCAGTTAGCTGCAATCGGCAACCAAGACACTAGATTCCACCACATCCTACACACTGTACCTTTAAGAACATTTTGGGAATTTTAGGAAACCCATTCAGTTTATCATAGGTGTTTTACCAGGCTTAATAGAAGTCATATAAATCTGTATAAATGATAGAAACCTTCAGTTATTCAAAGAATATGCTCGATGCCATGGTGTCATCTTTCCATCCCGTCACCGTCTGTCCTGTAATTAAAGTTACTCTCAATCATGCCAATAATTCCTTTGACTGATCCAACACTGGATCTCTTTTGTTTCCTTTTTGCATTCTAAACATTGTGAAAGCACTACTCAATGGACTACAGATGCAGACATGCATTTTTAAGAAGTAGGTCACAACTCAGATATTGAGATAGGGCAGGTGAGCTGAGACAAACACACACGTCACGAAATGGGGAAAAGAATGAAGACACGAAGATGTGTTTGACCGACAAGCAGCCCGCCAATGGGGCCTCCGCGGTCACTGAAATATGGAATGCAAATTACAGTCATGTAGGGGACTACATGGCTGTGGAGATTCTTGTGTGCAAGTCTAGTGAATAAATACCCTTGCAATGAATCAAGTTTCTAGCAGACTGAACTCGTGAGTTGAGATTCCTTTTGTTTGTATTCGTTCAGAAGACAGGAAATGGATCTGTTGCTGCAGGAGTAATAACTTCTCATACTGTGAACTTTCAGAAACAAATCTCCAAGCCAACACTAACCAAGAACAGACCAATAAAATATTACTGCAGGGCATTTCCCACACTAGTCTGCAAGACTGACATAGGCCCAGTAATGCAACTATGAGATTTCACGCTAAGATATTTGAGCACCTTTTTACCTGTATGTGTCTGTCTGTGTGCGTCCATGCATGCTGGTGAGTAATTACTGACCTTTGACCTTGGCAATGACCGTGCCAGCTGCTCCCAGGATGTCCGCTGAGTTGAGGGTCTGGTGTTTGCTGATGACGGCCTTGAGGACGCGGAGTAACTCTGCCAAACGTTCCTGCACCATCCCCTGAAGACCTTCCAGATTCTCTGGAAAAAAAAAGAGAATGCACAAGTCAGTCAGCCAGGTTAAGTCATGTAAGTATCAAGACCTTGACAAGACTAATAAAAACTTAACCCTCTGAGACCCACAATAGACCCATTTTTTGTCTTTTTTAGGGGGGAAAGGGGGTCAACAGTAGATGTCACATAGGAGTGGTGTACATCATCTGACAGCTGGGAACCTGGAGATTAATTTGAGATGCAGCTCAGCACTGTGTCAAGTTGTTCACCCCTGTGAAAATTGCCATGCCAGTTTTTTCTTGCCAAAATTTAACCTAACTTTGGAGCATGTCAAGCTAACATGACATGGTTGTTACCAATGGACTCTTTAGGTTTTTTAGTTACCTTCACTCTAGCTCTAAAACTGAACCTGCTACAGCCTCTGAAAGACAGTAAAGTCGGTCGGGATCATCCGCGATCCCGTGGGTCTCAGGGGGTTGATTAAATCCGAAATCCAACTACCATGTACAATTTGCAATCACACATTTTCACCTATT
This sequence comes from Sebastes umbrosus, assembly GCF_015220745.1. Lineage (NCBI taxonomy): Eukaryota > Metazoa > Chordata > Actinopteri > Perciformes > Sebastidae > Sebastes > Sebastes umbrosus. Next base: position 9,781,246 of record NC_051280.1, on the reverse strand, counting down.
AGTCACAGTCACCACCATAACACTACACTTTGAGTCAAAGGTTAGCCAGTGTCAAATGAATTCTTGGCATTCCTTTAGTCTTAGACATACACGTTACTTGGCAAATACTCTGTCATTATGAAACTATGACACATTGATGGCATATTTTGTCTAATCCAGACAATTTCCCTCAGGGCAAGTGTTATGTTTTATCTGTCTGCATAGTTGTGACACCAGATGAAAAGTAGAAGATGGTCGTGGTTGACAGACAGTGACTAAATCAGTTGTTGCAGCATAAAACTTCTGTGATGAAACTTCTTTTCAGCTTCTTCCAGGCAGACGGTGACACCATGTTCAACGGAAAAGGCATGTGTCTAGTAAACAGGTCACACTGTGTCAGTCACGGTTATAGTACTCACACAGGTGGAGTTGATGAAAACAGAAAGGATGACGTGCTTTTTGTGCTTTTGTGGTCGCAAGCGAGGCCGAGTCAAACTTGTACTTGTTGAGAAACATCCCAGTTAGCACAAAAGATGTTATCTGTGCAACAGCCACACAGTGTCTTTCAATATCTTTGAGGCCTGCTACAAGCACTGAATAAATACAACTGTGGTGCAGAGTTGGAGTACGACACAATTTATAAAATGCAACCGCATAAAAGGGCACTTATACTAAATTATGAGGAAGAACTAACATTTAAGAGGTGACTGATAGAGGCAAACATGGTAGCTATTATGCAAGCATACTTTTTCTGCAGCAATCAGCAGACAGTGTGAGCGGCAGAAAAAGAGCTGAGGAAGATCTTGCATTTTTCTGTGGTGTGGTTTTAGAAGATGACACTTGAGGGGGAACAGAATGTACAAAATGCTTTTAGATTACATCCATCCCTTTATTTTGCCAACCATATCACATTCTAGCAGTCACTCTGCTATGAGAGGTATGCCTTTCCTGTATAACCACGCAAAAGAAGTGAGTGGTAGTACACCATTTATCTGTATTTATGGGTTTGAATGAATGCGCTTCTTCACAAATTTATAGGTCCTCTGTGTTGATTTTTCCACAGCATTCCTACACTTGTCACTTTACAAGACACGGGAAATCTCTGTTGGTCTGGAGGAGCTGCAGCATTTATTTCTGCACAAACGTCCACTGTACATTCATTAGATATTCTCAGAGCTAAACTAACTCTTCTGCAGTGTGTAGTGTGTGCGCATGCATGTGAGAGCGGAGCGAAATAGCGAGAACGAGTGCGTTGTGTGAGTGAAGGCAAGCAGGCAGGCAGAGGAGCAGAGTACAGCAGAGACTCCGGCCCTGGAGACCAAAGCTACGGTCTCCCCCGCGTCCTGCGACTGCGGACAACACTGTTTTGCAAGACGGGCTTCACTAGATATAACTTTGCGATTTTGGTGCTTCCGTATAGTTTGTGTTGGAGTCTTGTCTGCGAGCGCGCATGGGACACCGACCCGGATTGATTTATACGTGTAAGGAGTTACATACAGTCTCTTTAAGGCTACATCTACACGAATACATTTTCGTTTTAAAACGGATAACTTTTGCTATGTTTAAGCCTAGGGTCCACACTGCTCCAGCATTTTCAAGCTGCTAAAATGGAGACATTTGAAAACGCTGCTGACCCCGTTTTAGTTTTAAAACTTCAGGGTTGTATTTTAGTCTGGATGGGCAGAAACGAATAACTTTAAAAAAGATGACGCAGACACCCACGTTCGCTTCTTCAATTGGGTCTTATCAGTCTTGACGTGTCATTCCCTGATTCGTCCAGCCCCATCGCGTGAAACTTTTTCTATTCTATAACCTGAAACAGCCCTAAAATGCTCATCTGGATGGAGATTTTCATCTTAAAATGCCGCTTTAAAATGATAACGTATTAGTGTGGATGTAGCCTAAGCACTTTGGGAAAATAAAAGCCAAGAAGAAAAACTCGACACACGATGAATCTTGCCCAAACAACAGGAAAGGCAGATCGTCCGTCTCCCGCTCTGATGCAGGCTAATCAGCGGAGGGAAGTTGGCACCAGATAATAGGTGAGTTCATGTCTAACTCACTGCTTTGGAAATAGCAGGGACACCGTCTGGAAACAGAAAAGTCGTCTGCTTTTCATCAAGGCCACCCCACCAGGCAGTAGCATGAGATGAGAGACTGAATTTATTGCAACGTTAAAAGGAATTACAGAGGGCGTGAAAATGAGAGCCTGCGTGTGTGTGTTACCCACTTGACTCCTCTCTTATTCAAAAACACACGCACACACTAATTCAATTGGCTGGTGTAAAACATAGCAGAAGAGACATAATCCGCAACGGAGACATAAGCCCCAGCCATCTGTGACAGTATTTCACAAGAACGACAGGAGAGATTAATATAGACACTAGGCAAGAAAAGATTTTGACAATGAATCACTAGGGAACATAACACAAAGAAGAAATGAAGACACTCTCCAAATATACACAAAATTAAAGGGCACAAGAGCAACACCGGGGTCCACCTTTCTAATTAGAAGCTAACCAACCCCTGTCCCTCGCCCCCCACCCCCTAGGATTATAGAAAATGTGTCCTGTAGAGCAGGGGGGGACTCACCTGCCCCAGGGCGAGAGGTCCCTGACCCTGAAAGACACACTTTGAGGTACCCCTCCCTACTGAGACTGACAAAAGGCCTTCATTAAGCACCCTCCCCTTCCTTTTAACCTTCCTTCAGTTGTGGTCATCGGGATATTTTTGGTAGCTCAGCAGCGTTTGAAGATTTGTCATATAAAAGACATGTGTGGTTTGTCCATTAGCATATGAGAGCCAGTCCTAATGAGGTCCACACCTGAGAATTAACACTTAGCATTACAGAAGTGGAGTTAGGATCGCCCATTTCCCTTTCCTCTGAAGAGAGAAGGATTTAATTAGACTAATCTGTTCTTCAGAGAAGCGAAGGGGATACAAATTGTGAGGAAATAACAATAGCTGTGATGTTGTGGCAACAAAGACAGTGAGGGATGTCCCGAGCCAATCTGCTGGATTGGAACCGAAGCCAATCAGGGCATTTTTTTTTCATGGAATGGTATTTGCTGTATCCTTTGTTTACTGTCACCCACTGCCAGCTGTCAAACATGATCCACTGTGCTTAAACACTGTAATGGAGTGGCACAAAAAAAACAAATAGCAGCCAGCAATTTTAATTAATGATATACACACTGACAGCGACCTTCAGCGAACAAAGCCCATGTTCACACTAATGAGAGCAGAGCTACATTATCTATCATGTGTATCGACTTTAGCAACACCTCAAAAGTACTGAGGAAGAGAGGCTGTCCAAATCTTGTGTATATCTCCTGCAACAAATTACACTTCATGTAGTCTACTATACTTTTTATGCAGAGATGTCAAACATTTTCAAAATGCTTTCCTAGATCTAGTCTTAAAGGGGATAGTTTGGGTGTTTGGAAGTGGGGTTGTATGAGGTTCGTAGTGATACTCCATAGTAGGTGTATTACTTATAGTGGATGATGGTCGGCACGCCCCCAGCATCAAGAAACAGACAGTAGCACCAACAACGGAGCAAAGCAATACAGTGAGAGAGCATAGATAAGTTTCACTTTCAGTTCAGTTCCCTGTCAGAAAGGGGAAGGAAAGGGCTGTCTGACAGCAAGATAAAGCGGTGAAAATATTTTAAATATAGCGTACACTTAAACAGATATAATTTCTTTTAGGTGGCTAAAATTCGTTTTTCTGCCGTCCCAGTCCACAGCACTGTATTGCTTTGCTCTGGTGCCGGTGCTCCTGTCTGTTTCTCAATGCTGGGGGCACGCTGACCGTCACCTACTGTAGGTAATACACCTACTATGGATAAGTGCCTCATACAACCCCACTTCAAAACACCCAAACTATCCCTTTAACATAGGCCTACTTGGGCTAATCACGCACTATGCTGCTGTTATATGAAGGAAAATATAAATGGATCATGACAAATATCAGCAGAAACTACATTTGAATCCTTGATTGTTGCTTCCATGTAGTTTGTGTTGGAGTCTTGTATGAACAGCGTAGCAACACGCGAGCGCGCATGGGACACCGACCCGGATTGATTTATACATGTAAGAAGTTACAAATAATCCCTTTAACAAAAAACTTATTTCGGTACCTTTTTGTCAAATACAGGACTACTACTACTACATGGCTTAACCTCCACACTGTGCATGTGTCAGCACAGTCTGTGTGCAATTAGGCTACTTAGATCATTGTTAATTCTTCACCCCTAAAAACCCAGATTAAAAAATGCAAACAAAAGAATTATATTTACCAATCAGAAACGGGAATAAAGTTATCAAAACAAGGTCATATTCTGTGTGACAGCTCATACTGATCGCCACCATTGTTGCCCTTTGAATTGTGTGAGAGGATCTGTGCTCACTGCAGCATGAGACAGCTGAGAGAAAGCTGGTAAAAATCAGTGGTGAGTGGTTTTGTCACAACAATGGCATCAAAAAGCCCACTAGAAATTTGCAGCCAATTGTGGGGGCCATGCCATTGTTTTGGTAGAGATAACAGCACTGAGGCAGAGAGTCGGGCCATATTGTTTAAAGGAGGACCCCCTGCCAACGCCAACGCAGCTCAAGGCTGCCTTGTCTTTCTTTACAGTGGTGGGATGAGACGGTGTCCCAGCCACGCTTCACGCTCGGTCTGCTTCATTTATTCTCTGCAACACCAAGACCTCCCTCCCTTTTAGGAAAATAAAGTCACAATGAAAAATAGTTGTTGTATTGTGAAAGAGTGAGACTGTTGCCCAACAATACGCAATAATCAAACAAAAGAAATACAAAAACCCCTCGACAAAAAACAAATGTTCACATTTAAGACAGTGGAAACATCAAATGTTTGACATTTAAATTAATAATTATCAAGATAGTTGATTGACAAATCTTTTTTAGTTGTTTCAGCTCTATATCAGAGTCTCTCCTGGGATGTTGCAGCAGATCCATCACATACCTAACAATCATACTAGTCATGCTTCTAGTCCCTTTTTTGATACACAACTCCTGACAGCTGAGTGCTGAAAATACAATTATGGTAAGTGGGTTTAGCTCTAACTGTACAGAACACTTTGTTAATTCAATTTGGAATAAAAAAGTCACCCGTCTGGCAGTTTAAAGGTTTCTATATTTACTTTCTCGCAGTAAAGGTTTTCATCAGTGTTCCATGACGTAACCACAAAAAAGACCATACCACTAGATTTATTACCCTGGGCCTCCGACATCTCTAGTCTAGTTTGCAATGCAACGTGCATAATAAAGCCCAAACATCAAGTTTGAAACAGCTCTGCTACTGGGGTGCTTTACTTCACAATATGCAATGAGAGCTCAGCATGCAAACAGATAGAAATCAATGACAGAAATAGCTCATATGTGTAACAAAATTCATTATACAATCATCTGCAAACAAAACAAAAAAGGTTTATCCGCATGTCCCCACGTGTTGCACTTTTAAGTCTAACTCCAAAACTAAACCATAAAATTAAGTATATATGGATGCAGAGCTGCAACGAGTAATCAATTACTGATTCCCTGATTTTCTAGCTTCTTAAAAGTGAATATTTTATAGTAAAATGTAATAGTTTCTTTATTCCTCTATGGCCGTAAACTCAATATTTTTGAGCTATGGACAAAACAAGACATTTGAGGACGTCATCTTGGGCTTTGGGAAACACTGAACGCCAGTTTTCTGACATTTTATATACCAAACAACTAATAATCAACAGATTAATAGACAATGAAAATAATCATTAGTTGCAGTCCTATATGGATGAGCCACTTGTGTTCTTTAAATAATATCAATGATTTTGCCCAGGTTCATCATGGATTACACCACCTAAAATCTATCAGTAGTCAGTCCCCGTAGACTTGAAAGGTGGCTGTAAAAAGTTGGCAGCTGCAAATCATGTCAATGGATTCCACTAGTGACCAGTTTCCACATGGAAAAGAATGAATATAGACGTCAAGAGACACTGCTCAAACTACTCATCCAGAATAATCCACTTCACTCATATTTTTGCCAAAATATTGCTAAATACTCAAAACACATATTATGTTTGAGTGTCACTTTTAAGCAGGTTTAAGTGGTGACTCAACTCAAGCACAATACAGAAGCTCAAACATTTGGCTTCTAAATTAGTGTCTCCCCCTTATATTGTTATGTGCGGGGGTCCCATTGTGTCTAGCAAAGCTCATTGTGTGTCTGGTGCAGAGAATGACCAATCTAATCCAAATCTTCAGGTGGCCTGACAGAGGTTACAGCCTCTACTCCCCCCACTGATAACAACAGGCAATCAACTGGCCTGTCTGGACACGCGATCTGCCCGACATGAAACAAGCCACGGCAGTGACACATTGCTGCTTGGGAAACAGCCGAAGGGCTTTACCGAAAGGCCGAGGAGGCCAGGGTTCTCCATCAGCATCCCTCCTCCTCCTCCTCCTCTTCTCTGGAAAGAGGGTGGGTAACGGATTTACACCTGTAGCAGCAGAAGATTTTCCGGTTTTCTTTTAGATGCGTATCCGTCTACCTCATTCCGGGATAGTGACGCATTGCTGTCTGTGGTGACTTAGTCATCACCCCAAATGCTCCCCTACAAATGGAAACGGACTCTTTTTGTCCACCTGGACTAAATAAACTACACTCAGATTATCCACAAGTCCCTTCAATGACAAAGCACAAGGCCAGAAAACATTAAATACTCATTGTAACAGACTCTGCTTGCATTGCTGAGCTGCCTGCAACCTGATCTGCAACAGGTGGAATTGTTTGGCCAGGAAACTATCTCCAAACACTAATCCCCCCCCTCCCAAACAAACGCAGCATTGCTGGGTGCCTCTCTGTCTTTCCCATGCCTTGTTTGGAGACAAAGTGGGCCCCAGACATCACACAGACAGTAAACACTCCATAAACAGTTACCTGCTCCCAGCCTATTAGTGAACTACCCTCTGTGAGGTCTGGGCTTCACAGGCAGGCTTTGACACTTCATTACATGTTTGGGGGGACTATACAGCAGGTGCATGATAAGACTGCATTCTTGAATCAACACACTGTTTACCACAGGGTATCAGGTACACAGGGAGGCGAGACAAAGCAGAAAAGGACAACAGGAAATAAAAGCTTGTACACATTAATCACTGCCTAAAGATTCCAGTCCAAACCATAGAGTTTTAGACCATTAAGATAGTAACTATTCTACTTTGATGTCTCTTTTTACTCTTATAATACAAAATAATAACGGTAATCCTGCAACGTATCCTCGTACAACTGTTCGTATGATATCTTACAAAGAAGAAGTTTTTCCTCATTTTTCGTGCGTTTTCCAACAAATGTCCGGAAACACGTGACGTATGTGTCAAATTCCGTTCGTTACATGCATACAGTCTTTACAAAATAAACTCCTGTCTTCATAGGAAACCACTTAGTTAAGTTTAAGTAGCAAAAAGTACATTTTTTGTTTAGTCCAAACCAAAAATGTTCCTAAAGACACAAAAATATTAAATTTACTATCATACAAGATGAAGAAAAACAGCAAATCTTCACTTTTCAGAAGCAGGAATGAGACAATCTTTGGCATTTTTGCCCGAAAAATGACTCAAATCGAATAATCTACCAAATTGTTTCAATTCTAACTGTTATGCTGTTATGCCACCAGGAACATAGAAAGGCTGGCCGAGGGATGGCTTCACCTTGAAAAGTTGTTAGTACAAGGTTTTGCAAGTGAACCTCCACCGACCTGAAGGAATGATGTCACTACAGTTATGGGAATGTGAGTTATGGATATTACTACAGAAATGACTCATTCTTTCAGACGTGTGAAACAGAGGATGTAAGACTTTGCTGGGACAGGCATAATTATGCTTTTGTTGTGTCTCTCTCGCTGAGCAAGCATACCATTAGCTGTTTTTGGTATTCTACAAAAAAAAACAAGTCTGACTAACAAACCAGCATCACAAGCCTCAGCCCCCTCCTCTCTGCTCCGGCCTCATCCACGGCTGTAAATTTCAGCAGGTCGGGCCCAATCGGCAGCAGTGACGTCCCCCTGCTAGCAGGAGCTCCACTGGCCAATCCACCCCTCGCCATGACCAATCTCCTACACAAACATCCACAGCCCATAACCATAAATCCCACCCCAGGAAACACACCCCGACCACAAGCTTGCACAAAAACATCCTTCAGCATCACAGGGGAAAGTTACTGCCCAACAAATCTCTCCTTTCTTTCTCCTAAGAGCAGCAGGCCATTAAACTATTATGTGGCAGAATTCGTCTTTTCTCTCAATTGAAGGCACCACCCGCAAGGGTCCACTTCAGCTGGCACAGGGGCACTTGTGAGAGAAGGGGAGATATTTGTGGTAGCTATTGCTGGGTATGTTTTTAGAGAGTGGTGGCCAGTAAAAAAGGGTTTTAAATTGGTTGAATTTTGAAAATTGGCCTCCTTCTTCAAGAAAAGGATGGAAGGAATAGAATGCCAGCATTTACTCTAATAGCTGAATAAAGGACATAGATTTTATAATTTGCAATTGACCCTACAACACTAAACATTTCCAGTCATCACAGAACTGCAACACAAACCTTTTTGAGCAGAAAGAAAAACAAGTCCATGAATAAACAAGTGTATTACAATCAGAAGCAAGGTAAACAAGTCCCTCTAAGACACAACCAAACCAGCCTTTTATCATATAGCCTACTCTGCCCTTCTGACAACAACACAGATACAGACTGGTACTGGGAAACACAGAACAATGCAGTTTAACTGGAGTACAGCCAGATCTTATCAGAGTGTCATGGTGACACCAACAGTTGGGAAAAAAGCCACAGTTTTCATAGTGAAACAAGGACTTGTGTGTCAGCTAGACATGTACCTCCTCATTTTAAGACATTTAATACCTCTACTCACATATCACTACACTCACTGTATGCAGAGCATTTTCTGTTTATCTGTGGTAAATAAGCGTTCAACCTCATGCTCTGCAACTATGCTGTGAGTTGTTTGTTCTACCCCGAAGTGGAACTGTAAAAGACCTAGTGTGAAGTGTTTTTTTCTTTTCCACCTGAGACTTAAAGGCTAAAATAAGCAACCCAAACTCTCTTGAGCAAAGAAACATTCACGGAAATAGAGTTTCAGACAATGTCCTGATGGCTATCTGTTGTTGTAACAAAAGCCATTTAAAGTTAAAACCTCATCCTGTTGGCCTGTACACTATCTATAACTACCACCACAATGCATTACTCAACACACATTCCTACTTTTTTTTGTTGGCTTGATAATGAGGACAAACCACAGTTTGTTCTGTTTCAGCACATTTTTAAAATACGATGCATTTCTGAGTGAAATGTACACTTGTTCTGCTCCTGTGTGGTCACATAAATAAAAGCAAAACAAGGATGTAGGAGGATGACGAAACAGGGCTTAGCACATGAGCTTGTGCAACAGAAGCATTTTGTAGAAAGACTCTTCGTAGTTGACAAAGAGAAAGATCAAATTCTTCCAAATAACAGTTTTGTCCTGTATAGTTGATATAGTTTTATGGTTGTGATTCCCCCAGGGTCATTCAGTAAATGCATATAATCAGAAATATTCTACTGGCATGTTTACTCTGTTGCAAGGACTGAAATATTTCCCTTGGATTCCATAAAAATAGGTATCAAATTTCCACTTTTCCCAACCTGAAAACTTTAAATGACAGACAACCTTGGCTGTATGGCCTCTGGCGAGTAGTATTTATGACCACAAATCTAAGCTGAATTTATTTTTAGGAGAGTTTTCAAAGTCAATCCGCCTCACACCTACCATTAGTCTATTGAAGGCACTATAGCTACAAGTGAACATTTGTTCTAAAGGAATGCAGAGTATGCAGGAGAGTGGGGGGATGGGAGGGGGACGGCAGCTCGGCTGTGTGTGGAGGACTCCTTTTTCATCCTGATTAAAACCATTAACCAAGCTGTCTTCTGCGTAGCAATACACGCTTAAATACAAATTTCAGAATTAAGAATATTCTGACATTTGTATTGCATTTCTCTTTTATTATATTTGCCCTGAAATGCTGCACAAACACTATTCTTGTAATATTATTGCTATTAAATGCTTGTAATGTTGACATTAATCCACACTGTGTGTGTGCTTGAGTTATTCCAACATAGGAAAAGGTTTGACTACATTGTTAATAACAATTAAATACTGATACTACAAGATTTACTGAGTGGTTTGATGCACCATTATATAATTGTGTTTTCTTGCAGTTTTTGAAAATAGACATTTGTGGGAACTGGAAAATGTTTAAAGTCTGTTTTGTGACTACAGGCTTTGAACTCGTAGTCAAAGCCCTGCTGTTTTTTTTTTCTACCGTCCCCCCCCTTCCTTTCAAAACAATATTGATGATTTATGTTAGACTATCCGTTGACAAAATGACATGTTAGTTTGTTATTTACCATTTTGGGGTCAAAATATACAACATGGTTAAACAATCTAATAAAATTTTGAGTGTGAAGCCAATCGGTGAGAGGTTAAGGTTCATTTGGAACGTGCGAGTGGACAAAGATCATCTTGGGACAGCATGGGGACGGGGACAGGGGTCACTTGCTCAGTCAAAACTAATACAGCCACTCACATTCTTTTCTTGGGTTACATTCTTTGACAGCTCGACTATTGTTAGGCAACAATTCTTGCGAGCGCTGTAACCGAGGGCCCAGTTATGAGGAAAAGTGTAAATCTACACCACAATCTGACCCTGGGGGATATACAAGTGTGAAGTTGTGGGCGTGAACGTGGTGGGTCTAGTCAACTCAAGCTCACGGTCACTGACGGAGTTCCCCTGTGGGTTTCCGTCAACCAAACAGTCTGTGTGCATGTGCCTACGGCTAAAAACTGGCGGGTGTCCTAAGAGGAAAAATAAGCATCTTCCAAGCTAAAGTTTTCTCTGTATGAGGAGCTACGAGACACACACTGAGGGGAAAACAAACCCGCCAGATCCTAACAGGCGCACGCCCTTCAGCAGGAAAAGCATTGTGTCGGTTTCACACAGTACTCCAGTGACAGACCTTTCCAAATATGAAAAGAATAACTCGAGAGCTAGCATGTGCCTCGCTAACCTCTTCCCCACTTCCCTAACTGCTTTGTTCCTGCAGCTTTCCTCAACCACGCTGTTGCTGTCAGGCTGTTTCCCTTTTCAAACAAAAAGCTAGCACATGCTGCTAATCACACAACAATAACACTATGGGCAGAGACAAAGCAAAGTGTAACCCTGTCTTAATACTGCATAATACAAATAACATCTCCATTAATGATACTGTTAGCCATTGAAGAGGTACAACCATGCTGGCATGTAAAAATGCAGCTTTTCTTACAACGTCACGTGTACATGAAAGGTCATGTGATATGCGTTTTTAGGCGTGGTAGTATGGACGGAGATTCATTCTGAAACGGCCCTAAAACGTCCATCTGGACAGAGATCATTTTTGTCGGGGACTAAAGGGACAAAAACATTTAGGTTATTGGAATATTTTCTATAAGGCTATATAAAGACCTGTGTCATGTGAGCCTGTTCACCTGCTAAAGAAAAAAACATTCACAGGTGATAATCAGCATCAGTCTTTAAGAGACAACTGCCAGGATTGCTCCAGTGCCAGCAAACAAGAGCCAGACCGATCACTAACAATGCTCAGGATGATGTACAGCATATGGGGCTCCTGTTACTCATGCTCAAATGCTTAAAACTTCAGTCTCTAAATAACACTTCAGTTCAGAGTCAGAGATGATACATGTCTTATTTTCCTGCTTGCTAGCTTTAAAGTGATATATTAGTTTTGGTTTACGGTTAGTGTCTGTCTCAGATCATTGTGTATATTTAAAGCTAGGAGGACTGTTGACTTGGATTTGATTAAAAACCATCTTCCACCAGTCTTTGTTACTAATTAGTAATAAAAATGACTCAATGTTTACTTTTGACTGCACACATTATAGTTGCAGCATCTTGCATAAGCCGTTCCACCAAGCTGCTTGTGTCAATAAACCACTAATCCAAATGACAAATAGCGGAACGACATTATAGGGTCATATGGTATGATTTCATCCTCACCTGCTCAATAAGAGCTGTTGTTATCGGGGAGGCGAATATCCCAAATGTTTTTGTGATGGCTCAGAGCAACACTCAGCATGACGCAAGCCAAGGCTTATACTCACAGAGGCCTCACTCCTCCAGCCAGAGGAATGGCTAAACAACTCACTCCCACTACCAGACCTGTGGTTGGACCCCAGCATGCGTGAATGTGTGTAGGTATGTGCCTTTTAGCAGAACAGCAGGAGTAGAAGCAGTTGTAGTAGTAATAGTGGAAGTCTCACATTATTATTCCACAAAAGGAGATTCCTCCATCAATGAAACAACTACAGTAACTAAGCTAAATCAGAGGTTTGCTCCCATGACAAGGTAGAATATATTGCTACTATACCATAAATAAACATATAACATTAGTGCTCAAATGATTAGTTAATTAATTGCTAAGTAAATTCTTAATCTTTAGGTTTTCAACTGGAGAAAAACTAGCAATTTCACAATGTCACTTTTGTTCTGGGATCCTTCATTTTTGACAATTTATAGAGTAAATGATTACTGACTAAAAGAAATATACAGAAGACATGACACACAGTAAGTCACTACCAGTGTATATGCTACTGTGAAGCCTTGTTAAACACAATGTGAGCATTTGTGTGGGCGGAGTGTTTGTGTGGCTTTGCAAACAAGAGCAAAGCCATCAAAACCAAGTGAGAAAAACCGAGAGAGTATGTAACCTGTGTCTGCTCTGAGGTCTGCTGTGCTTGTGTGTGTGTGTGTGTGTAGAAGAGTGTGGGTTTGTGTAGTTTTTAAGAGGCTAACAACACTGCAAGCGCTCCAGCATGTTAGTGGTGAGGCTGTTATCGCACTATAAGCTGACACTCCACAGGTGGTTCTCGCTGTCTGTCATGATGATGGCAAACTTTTGGGCTTTAGTTATCTATCTGTAACATCGCAAAAACACACAGAGCCTCCCTGGACGTTTAATCCTTTACGGTGTCATGAGTGCAAGTGTATTTTGTGGGTGTTAGCACAGAAGGCATCAAAGCAGAACAGGGACAGTGTTGGTGGTGTGATATACTACCTATGAGTCAAAGAAAAATGTTCACTGTTTAAAAAGCTGTTGGTGTGTTTAGCAACTGTGAGTCCTGTGGACAACTGGCCAAACAAAGACATCTTGTCAATACATTCACAGTGTATCTACAATGGAATTTGCTAGCAGAGAATTTTAGCTATCTATAGCATCATCGGCTCCTTTCTAAACAAATCGTCTGGGGGGAAAACCATTATAGAAGAGACAGAGATGTCTTCTCCACAGACAGTAGCCTCTCCTCTAAGTGAAAGACTTACTCAAGTGGAAAAAGTCTTGCTCTTATCATGCTATGGATATGGCTCTCTTGACCATCACCTGAATGCAGCACATTCCTTACACTATCTTGGGTTTGCTGAAAGTCTGATATGTAAGAAACCCCAACTTGAGTAAAAGTAGGCGAGTGGAAAGTGAAGTAAACACACAAAAATATGCAATTATACTGTTATCAGTATATAACGCATAGCTCACACTGATGAATATGCAGCATTGATTATGGGTAACAAGCATCCAAAGGTGGATTTGCTTTCTTCAGCTATGTCATTTTATGGTCTTCCACGTCCCTCCTGCACAAACACCTCCACATTCCAGCTGCCCCTGAACTCACCTCTAAACTGGAAAGCCTCCTTGAGGCTGAGCAGCACATCAGCGAACCCCCGTACATCATTCACCAGGTGCATTACATACTGCGGATCCACTCCTGGTGCCCCCACCAGGTGAGACGTTAGTCCCATGCTGCTCAGAGGATTGGGATTCTTGGAGCTGCGGCCCATGTCCCAGGTCTTCGTGGATCCAGCAGACAGAGATCCTGTGTGGGGCTTGGAGAGATGTCGTGGCAGACCCTGGGTATGCTTAGTCCCACCGGCACCACTGCTGCTCTTCCGTAACATCCCAGCAGCCACTGTAGCTGCCACCCTTTACAAGGGGTACAGCAGGCCAGCTAGCCCCTGAACTTAACACGCTGCCCTGGTCCCTGGATGGCTGAAAGACACAGAATGATGGGTGAGGATGATGTGTGTGATTGTGGGTGGGGGGGGT